>NC_045784.1:56493416-59032166 GCF_008692025.1 Phocoena sinus | reverse complement strand
CTGCCTCACTTCCCCACAGTGTATGGAAGCTCTGATCTAAATCTTTCTTGCAGCAGATAAACCGTTTTGTTTTGTTTTTTTTTTATCACACCTCCGTAGAGTTACAGACACATACTAACTTTTATTTATTTTTTTTTTTGGATTCTGAAGTGGCCACGTCCTGCCACATTGGCCTCCTCTTCTTCCTTGGCTTTTATCATTCAGAGACCTCAGGCTCTGACTACTTTGGGGAGGCTAGACTGCAACCCCGGACAACACCCATGACACCCCCAGGCATTTGTGTAGCACTTCAAGTTCTTGGAAAGGATTTTCATAGGACCTCATTGTTTCCTCCTGGAACCTATGACTGCTAGGCAAGACAGAACCCACGGGCTTCATTTGTTTATTAATTCATTCCTTCAGAAAACGTTTATCCAGGGCTCACCTTGTGCGCAGTGATGGGCGAAGTGCTGAGGATTCAATGATGATGAGACAGATGTGGTCCTTGACGTCACGGAGCTCACAGAGGAGAAACTGAGGTTCATTCGGACCGTAGCATGCCACAGACACCAGTGGAATGAATGTGCCCCGCATGCACACATGCCTCCTCCTTGAGCCATTTTTCATAAATCTGGGGGCCATCAAAGAGCAGAGATGCCAGGGACCCTACCATCTTCCCTTCTATTCAGTTTCCACAAGGCTTGGTGGTGTCCCAGGGTCGCAGATGCCATGTCCAGTGACCCCTGCCTTCCAGCACCTCCAGCAATGCCATCAGTATCCTTGATTACTCACCACTCATCATCAGACATCTAAAAATAAAGGTTTTTTTTTTCCCTAAAATCCCTCTTGGCTCTAAATATCAAGGGCTCTAATAGTGCAAAATTGGTTCCAGGAGGAATGTTTCAACTTCTCAAGGAATCCCAGTTTTTAAGCACTTTGGAAGCACCTACCAGAAACCAACTATTTACTCCTTATAGAAATGGGTCACATATGCTTAGCAACCTCCCTCAGCTGAGGAGGTAAGAAGTGAGTGGGGACTGAACTACCCACCGCTAAATGAACTCTGCTCTTAGGTTAAACCATATGAAATTGCCATTTTTCTAGGTCAAAAGTGGTCAAGTGTTGGCGATTTCATACAGTTCGACCTGATCGGACCTAACTGTTGGGAGTGAATTGGCAAAGTAGATTTTGCAGGGACCACCCTGAGCAATAGCTCTTCATATTGAATCATTAGAGCAGGCACCCTAAGTCTTGCTACTGGACAATCCCAGTCCTTGTTGAATCGTTACAAGAGATCCCCTGAAGCTTCCTGCTGGGCAGTTTTTCTTGTTGGTGATGCAGGAGTTCCTGTGGCACTGAACGATGATGAGAGCTAACATCTACATAGCACTTCCCAGGGGCCAGACCTTGTTCTAAGTATTTTGCAAATATTAACCCACATAATCCTCATAACTATCCTATGGGGTGAGTGCTATGATCACCCCAATTTTATAAGATGGGAAAAGAATAGACAGGGAAATTAAGCAACTGGCCTGAGGTCTCACCACCAATACATCATTAAGCTAGGATTAATGTCTGAATTGGACCCTCTGAACCACTAGGCTGAGTCTGCACTTTGAACTTGCTCCCGGGTCTGAGTCAAAGACTTTTTTCTTCGTGGGTCAAGGGGCTAAGGACAGATTGAGGTCTGCTCTCAACTGCCCCTACATCCAACAAGAGGGAGAGATTATGTTTCCTAGGGACTGAGATGGGTCAGCCAATTAGCAGATGGGGTGGGGACTGAGAGACTGAATTGTTCGGGCTGGGCAAGGCCTGAGGTCCCCAGAACTGATCCATGATCCGTGAACAACAAAGGATTCCTCCATTGTTTCTTGTTTCTCATCAATTCCCTTCCAAAGACACTTGACAGATGCTGTGGGGTGTGGCAGAAGACTGAGGAAGCGGGTGCAAGACACCTGGGTTCAAGTTGGGCTCTACCATTTCTTAGCTGTGTGGCCTTTGGCATGTCGCTCAACCTCTCTGAGCTGCAGTTTCCTCATCTGCAACATGGGGCTGATAATCCCAACTGCAGAGTGCTGTTGTGGGGTTTCCACGAGAGAAGTGGGACAATGCGCCTGGCGAAGTTCCTGGCCCACAGGCGGTGTCTGGTGAGTGCTGGTCCCCTGCCCCCATACCCAGAGCAGAACCCCAGCTGTACCTTCCAGTCCCCCATCACTCCTTGTCCCACTGGCCTTGGCATGGAGCCTCTGGGAGACCCCAAGGCCCAGTGACGAGTGGCTGAGAATGGACTCCAGCAACAAAGTGAGATCTAGTCAGTTTCATTAAAGTTCCCATTTAATTTTACTCTCCACTGATGTCCTGAATGACCGTTTTCTCCTTTACTCTCTGCTCCTCTAGTCTCCCCAACCCCAAGGCCCTAAGGAAGGCTCCTCACTCCTGCCACCCCGTTTTCAAGCTTGCAGAGGGTTTGTGTTGGCTCAGTGGAGAATGTGATGAGTCCACTTTGTGTCCCTGGCACTCCACAGAAAGACAGGGGAATTAAAGCTCTGAGGAAGAAATAAGAAGGGAAAGAACCACCTCACAAACGCCTGCCCCTGCCCCTGGTCATGGTGCGGTGGGTCTGGAGCTGACGCTAATCGGTGTGGTTTCTCTTCCAGCCCCAAGTTTATCCTTGTGTAATTTAGCGTAGGAAAAGCTAATACTGATGTGTCAGCTTGGGTTAATGGAGATTTTTTTTCTAGCTGAGCAAAGGCTCCTTTCCTCCCGCCACCTCCATCCCCAGGCTCCTCCCCCAAGGAGGCATCCCACCCACATGCCACATAAAACGCAGCCGCCAAGGGACCAGGATCTTGAGGGGCCCTGGCAGGCTCTCCTGTTTCTGAGAGATCTCTGGGGAAGGAGAGGGCCTAGACACGTTTGTTCACCCATTTCCATTGGCCCGCAGAGCCTGCTGGCAGGAAGTAACTTCTTGTCAAACACGAATCTTTCCTCTTCCTTCTATTGCTCACACCATTGGAGCATTTCCAGTCTTGCCATGGGGCTCCGTGGCTCAGGGTCAGAGGCCTTCCTGGCGCGGTTCCTCCGTTTCCCTGTCTGAGTCACTAGGGATTGGGCGAGATGACCTTAGTGGGTCCTGTGGCCTCGGATAGCTGGTAGCTCTAGAATTCTAGACCAACAGAAGGAGTTGGCTGGACACCAGTTCGTCCTGAATGTTATTGGTGGAGACAGGGCTCCAGAGGCTCCGAGTCCCTGGCGCTTCCTCCAGCACCCATGGTATCGATGTCACTGATGTCCCCTGGAGTCTTGCTTTGGGTGTCTGGAATTCTACTTCCGGCTCTGTTACAGCTGTTTGACCACAGTCCAGTTCCCTCTCTGGGCCTCAGTTTCCTCACCTAGGAAAAAAGGGAGAGTAGGGCTGGATAAGCTGATCTCTAAGGCTGCCTCTAGCTTGTGGCTCACCCCCGCCCCCCCCACCCCGCCCAGAGGGAGGCGGCTTAGGCCCCTTTCCCTGCTGCTCGTGCAGCCCCTGCCTTCAGAGACTAGAGCAGGCTGGCTGGGGTGTGGCTGCCGCTTGGAAAAGAGGGGATGAGGGTAGAGGGCAGCTCGCAGAAGGCAGATTCTAGAGAAGATAGAAGGTGGGCAGGCGGACAGGGAGGAGGCAGGAAGAAAGAGGAGAAGGAGGTGGAAGGGAGGGAGCGGAGGCAGGGAAGGGAAAGAATAAACACATAATCAGGGTTACTGAGTTTCCTGTGCAGCTGGAGTCATCTTTTGCTCTTAATAAACTCAGCTGCGGCTTCACCACCCCCTCCGGATGGGTGGCTGCTGGTCCCGATGCAGCTCGCCTGAGACCTGAACGGGGCAGGGGGTGGGCGTTCTGACCTGGGTGTCTGATGGATGCCCACCAGCCGCCCACCCACAAAGCTGAGCTCCACTGGCCTGGGTGCCATGCCTTCCCTCAAGGCAAGATGGTGGGGAGGAGACAATAAGGGCATTGGAGTGAGGCCGACTGGAGTTCCATTCATGACTCGGTGGCTCCTGGGCTGAGGGGCCTTGTGCTTGCCCCTTCCCCCAGCCTGCTTTCTCATCTACAAATGGGCCCAATGTCTCCACCGACAGATACACGTAGTCCTGTGTATGAAGTGAAGGAGAGGATGGCTGTGCAGGCCCCAGCCCGTGCCTGAGGGACTGTTCAACAGCTGGCGTTCCTTACTGTCTCCTAACTCCTGCTCTCCCCACCCACCCCTGGTCCAAGCTGGTCTAGATCTGGTAGCCTCTCTAGCCTCACCCACCAGGCCTCCGGCCTTTGGAGCGAGCGGGAGAGGGTGGAGGAGCCAGACAGGCTCAAGATGGCGAGGGGCCCTCCCCTTGTCCTGAATCTCCATGAGCTTCCTTGAACTCCTCTTTCCAAACTGCCCCCTCCCAACATGCAGGTCCTGGAGCGGGGTGAGCAGAGGGGGGAGCAAAGACCACCCTGTGCCCCAACATCACTCCTGTGATGGCACCTGGAGCCAGACTCTTTAATGCGGGGTCCAGTCTTTAGAGGTTCTCTAACCCCTTGATCTTAATATGGAAAATTGGCAGCTTGGTGGATTATTCTGGGGAGACGCTCCAGAGTGTATATTAGGTTCTCAGAGGGGCTTCCCAGGGACTCTTCTAGCTTTAGCTCTCATGTCAAACTGTCAAACAGCCCTGGGAGGGAATGGGGGTGTGTGTCTAGAATGGTCACTCAGCTGGAAATCGCTGAAGCCAAGATTTGAACCCAGGCCTTCCTGGCACAAAAGCCCATGCTTAGCCCATGCTGTACTGCTTCCTGGGAGCTGCTGAGGGGGCTCAGCCCAATGCACCGCTCATTCATTGGTTTATTCCCTTACTCATTCAACATCCAGGTGTCTGTTGAATAACCCCCTTTGTGCCAGGAAAGACCATATGGCCTCCTTGTATTCCTCGAAAGAGCCCCAGATGGGTTTGAGGAGAAGCCATGCAGGATAAGTGTGCCGTGCAGGACTGTCAAAGTGGTCAGAGGCTGAAATACCAACGGGTCAGGACCAGCCTCGTGTCAGTGGGAGTCTTTCCTCGCAAGGGGACAAACCCAAGCTCAAAAATGGTTAAATGCCCCTTGCCTTACTGGAAGCACACGAATTGTGGCGATGCCCCCGTGGCACCCATTTAAGACGGTGAGTTCTTCAAGTTAATAGGTATTTCAAGGAGCAGTATAGCCTAGGGCTTAAGAGTGTGAACTCTCTGGGATCAAATCCTGCCTCTGTGACTTACCAGCTATGTGACCTTGGGAAAATGGTTTGCCATCTGTACAATGGGGACAAGAACCGGCCTACCTAAGAGGATGTTGCGGGGAATAAATAAGTTAATGTCTGGACAATGCTTGGAAGAGTACACTCAACAGATGTCCACTTGCTCATCGCTCCTTGCAGCCAACCCTCACCTCATATAGGCCCTCCGTCAAAGGGAAATCAATACTTCAGGATCCCGATTGCCGTAGGCTCAGGAGAAAAAGGCACCTAGGATGGGCAAGTGGCCCAGCTTCTTCCACACGGCCCCAGAGTCATCGTCCTAAACACAAATCAGAGCAAGTCACTCCTCTGCTCCCTGTTGTCCCCAGGCTAAATTTCAACACCTTGGCTTCTGCATACCCGTTCCCACTATCTGAACCTGCCCAGGTCTTGTTTCTCATCTTTCACCACTTCTGCTTTTGATGCCAAGGCTTTGGCCACATCAAACATCACTGGTAAAACGAGCCCTCTTCCTTCCCGCCTTCTTGCTCATGACATTCCATCTCCCTGGAATACCTCTCCCCTGCTTCCATGCACGTCAAGTGCCTCCATGCCACTGACCCTTCGCAGGACATCCTTACTATTAGAATGCAAGCTCCAGGAGGACTTGACTCCCTCTTGGTCACTACTGCATCTCCAACACCTGGAACTGTCCCTGGTGTATAGTAGATGCTCAGTAAATAGTCCCTGATTGTGGATTGCATGGGTGATTCAAGTTAAAATGCTACCTCCTCTGTGAAGCAGCCCAGGCAAAGGCCATTTCTGCTGCCAGCATACTTTTACACCCCTGTCAGAGCACACATCCCATTGCCTTGCTTCTTTACTTGTCTTATCTCCCCACTAACCTGAGTGTCTCTTGAGGCCAAGAGCCTCATCTGAAGCATCTCAGAATCACCCACTGTACCTTACACAGTGTCTGGTGTAGGAGCTCTCGTTAGAATCATTTGAGGAGCTTCAACACAATGTCCGTGCCCGGGACCCAGTCATGATCAATAAAGCAGAGTCCAGGGGCAGAGCCCAGGCATGGCCATTCTCAAACTCTCCGTGGGAGGATTCCGGCATGCAGCCAGGTGGGAAAACTTCTGGGGCAGGCATCCCGTGCCAGCCTCTCCATCAAGTAGCTCCTACTCCACCTGGCCTGTGAGCTGGCCTCCGAGGGGAGCAACACTGGTTCAAAGGGACCCCAGAAATGACTTAAGGCAGTTGGGTCTCCCGCTCAGGTCAGCCTAAGGAAGAACACAGAGAATGCCATGCTCGCCCCCTTGGGCAGGGAGAATGGGTGATACCTACATGCTGTCACCTGGCATCTCCTTTGTCCTTGGGCCCGAGTGCATCTAATCCAGCCAGGCCCCTGACAGGCTATTTCCAGTTTAAGCCAGTCAGGCTGCCTTCACAGCAGGTACAGAGGGCCTGAGACTAGAGGGGAAGAATAGGCCGGCCAAACGGGCACAGAGTCAGTTGGTGAGCCCCTGGGGTCAGCTTGGCCTGCTCAGTGAACGCCACCTGGTCACCAGCACCAGCAAACTGGTGCAGCGAAAGCCCTTTGACTTGAGGATGACAACTAACATGTCTTACTCTGTGCCAGGCCCCATGTTGAGCGCTTTACATGCATTTTTCTAGTTCGTTCTCTCAACAGCACTGTCAGGTGGATGTTATCATTCCCATTGTACAGACCAGGAAACTGAGGCTCCCATGAATTAAATTCCTTTTGCTTGAGGTCACACAGCCATCAAGTGCCACCAGGAGACAAAGCCCAGATTTGAATCTAAGCTTGAGTGCTTGGCAACCAACCTAGACTAAAGCTGTGACTACGAGACCAAGGTCACAGCCCCCTTCTCTGTCACTCACTCTCTGCCTCCTCCCTGGACCTTAGTTTCCCATTCACTGGGGAGGGAGCAGTGGCTGACCTGGATGGTCTCTGAGGGTTTTGCCGGCTGTGACACCTGTAGGTTCTATGAATCTCTGAGCAAAGAAACAACCTATTCTCAGCCTCCACACTCTAGGCAATAGGTTTCTTGGGGAGGTCCGAGGCAGGGCTCAGAGCAACTCTTGCATCTTACCTCAGGCCTTGGGGAACAGCAAAGCTACAAAGAGCTAATCTTTATATCTACCATTATTCTTTTCCATTATGGTTTATCATAGGATATTGAATATAGTTCTCTGTGCTATACAGTAGGACCTTGTTGTTTATCCATTCTATATATAAAAGCTTACATCTGCTAACTCCAACCTCCCACTCCATCCCTCCCCCAATGCCCTCCCCCTTGGTAACCATCAGTCTGTTCTCTATGTCCATGATTTTGTTTCCATTTCATAAATAGGTGTCATATTTGTGTCATATTTTAGATTGGACCAGTAGGAGTGTGGGCAAGCCCTGGTACCCTGGTGCCTCGTCCCCAAGGCGGTGCTTGACGGGGGCAGCTCTCGCCTGAGTGGCTGCCCAGTGTGCTCACTCAGAGTCTCTGTCACTAGGGGTAGGACTCAGCAGAGGAGCAGGGCCAAGCCTTCCCCTGGCAGTGACTGTAGGAAAAGGAAGAAGAGGCAAGATTAACTGATTCAGCTGCGCCCAGGTGGAGGGCCACCAGCCAGCAGATTCTGGCTCTGTAAAGTAACTTTAGGTGGATAGGAGCCCTGCCTGCCTCTCCCATCCCCGCCACTACCACGTGCAAGAGGCCATGTTCCGAAGTCACCCCACCCCCAGACCTGGCTCCCAGGCTAGGCCAGGAACCTCTGTCATATACCCTCTTAGCAGCCCACACCTTCCCTTACTCGTGTCAACTGTAGCTAAATCACTATTTGGGTACTAGTCATCGAATTGTCTGTCCCCCAGTAGATTAAACCCTTCATGAGAACAGGACGGGTATCCGTGTCCTCTGCTACAATGTCCCCGGAGCAGAGTACTGGCGCCACTTCAGGGGCTCATTGAGCTCTCACCTCCTCTCTTCCTCTTATCCTTTCTTCCTGCCCACCACCCCCACCCCCGCCCACGTCTACAGAGGACAGGCTGATGGACATCAGCAAGAGGAAAGGCGTGCATGCAGGGCTGAGATAGTATCTGATGCCGGGAAAGGAGGCACTGCAAGGCCGCCTGGGCCACCCATCAATCTCAGCTGGCCCAGAAGGAGCAGGCAAGTGGGCCCCATGCCTTACCACCAGTCTTTGGAAGGCATAGCTCTCAGGGGAATTTTAGAGACCTGAGAGGAGGAAGCCTCATTACCATATAAAGAGCCATATTATCTAAGAGTTGGGGCTGATATAGGGACGTGTGCCTGATAGCTTGTGAAACCGAAAGGAAATAAAGCACGAACAGTGATGCTCTATTTTATGAGTTGGGTGGTGATATCACAGATCCTCGTTTTATTACTAGCCCTTAAGCTGGGCATGAACATTGTAAATACTCTTTTGTACATATAATACATTTTATAATTTTAAAACCGTGAAAGCAGTCTAATATTATTATTAAAAACATAGATTCCGGAAGTCAAGAGAATCTGGTTCATTTTCCAGCTCTGCCACTTACGACAGGCATGACCTTGGTTTGGATATTCCTCAGAAGGAAAATGGGGTTAATAATAGCACCTACTTTTAAGGATTATTGGGAAGAACAATCCTGCTAATGCATGTGAAGTGCGGAGAACAGGGCTAGGCACAGAGTAGGCATACGATAAACGTTAGCTATTGTTATTATCCATGTTCTCAAGTAGCAATATATGAAAATGTGCATGTTTAGGTGTTGGAATAGCTACCCAGGGCTTTAGAGGGAGGCATAGAAAAATGACAGCAGGGAATACACCCAAAATGTTAACATAGATTATATCTGGATAGTGGGTGGTGGGAAATGTATTTTTGTCTTCCTAATTCCTTTCTGTATCTCCCAAATTTCTTATAATGAACTTGATTAACTTTTGCAAACGGAAAAAAAAAATTTTTCTCAACAATTTACAGTGTGTCTAGTAGCTCCATCAGTGTTAAGCCAACAAAATGTAACAGCGAAAGCAAACACATTTAGAAAGAATAACAAGAACTGCTCTCAGGCCCCTAGCTCCCAAACATATCTACCAAGGGGAGGCCCAGAGGGGTGCAGGGCCTTGTGAAGAAATGCCTCTACTCTGCCCCCTCAGCCTCCCCCCAGTCTGAGGACACCTTCACTGGCTCTCTGCCCCCTGGAGGTGTTCCCCCCTCCACCACGCCCCATGTCACAGTGTCCTTGGTGCCCTGGCAAGGAAGCTGGCGGGGAGGGGCTGAGCTCTGGAGGGCCTCTGGTAAG
This sequence comes from Phocoena sinus, assembly GCF_008692025.1. Taxonomy (NCBI): domain Eukaryota; kingdom Metazoa; phylum Chordata; class Mammalia; order Artiodactyla; family Phocoenidae; genus Phocoena; species Phocoena sinus. The sequence continues at coordinate 59,022,632 of NC_045784.1, read as the reverse complement.
CCAAGCCGATTTCATTCCTCCCTTCTCTCCTGTCAGGTCATAGGAGATGGCATTAGTACCACTTCAGTGAAGCCGAGCTGCTTCTGAGACGCTGCATTCTAGCTCATGGGTGGAGAACAGCGGTAGCCTGATTGTACCCAGAGTAGGAGACGGGGGTGGGGAGGGGAGAGCGCATATGGGGGGTCAGGCCTGAGGGGTTGCCCAGGCTGACTGTTGGCAGGCTGCTGGGAAGTCTGGCGGGAGGGCAAGCAGAGACAGCTTTCTGCCCAGCTCATGAAATGGAGCTGGAGAAGCAAGGAAGACTGGGATCTGGGCTGGATCGGGGCCAGGGCCCCAAGACAGAAATAGGCCAGGCCACTGGGTTTCCAGATCAGTGTCCTGTTTTGCCTGCCTGGCTGGGCCACTCACAGGCGAGGAGCCACGTGGATTCCAGAAGAGGCAGGGAGATGGGGGCAGACAGAGCCAGGGCCCCACTGCCCTCATTCTCTGCCGCCTCATCTGGCTTTATCTTTTTGGGGCTTGTCACCACTTGATGTTATATGAGCTATTTGTCCTGCTTCCAGAAAGGATGCTGCTCAAAGGCAGACACTTTTTCTCCCCAGTTCACTGTAGCACCCCTAAGCCCCAGAACAGTGTCTGGCACATGGTAGCTATCTGACAAATCTTTTTTTTTTTTTAACAGACCGTGAATGACCGCGCCCCCCCCCCCCCCCAGGCTGGGGCTTGTGTGGTAGGAAAAGCGGGCAGGCACTAGAGATTGCCCTCATTTGGGTCGATGAGAAAGTGGAGACTGTGAGAAGTTCAAGGACTTGTTTAATGTCCCATGGCTAGGAGATGACAGATTTTAGGTTTAAACCGGGGATGACAAATTTGAATGTTATTTTTTGCAATATTATGTTGCCTCTTTGAAAGAAATAAAGTAGGTTGCAGACATAGAAAAAAAAACACTTATGGTTACCAAAGGGGAAATGGTGTGGGGGAGGGATAAATTAGGAGTTTGGGATTAGTAGATACACACTACTGTATATAAAAGAGATAAACAACAAGGACCTACTGTATAGCACAGGGAGCTATATTCAATATCCTGTAATAAACCGTAATGGAATAGAAAAAAAAAAAAGAAAAAAATTTGCTCGGCTGTCTGGCAGGTGTCTCCCGGCCATCCCTGTGGACACAAAGTGCTGATTTTGAGACAGCCATGCCGAGTGAGCCCGGGGTGGGCTTCCTGCTGCCTCCAATGCTTATTTAGGATCAGACTTTGGTTTATTTAGGAGCAGGCTTTGGTCACTTGAGGTCTCTGGGTGTCCTGGTTCTGCTGAGGGAGATCCGATCCAGCCATCCCTACTGACCAAGTCTCAGTTTTCCAAGGCAGGAAATGGGTAGAGAACATAGGAATGGTGTTTTTCCTTAGGTTGGGCCACCAGACTGCATGGGGCCTCCTTTGGTGCCTGGGTTACAGCTCAAATTGGGGAAAGGATGCCAACCAAGGGCCTAACTGTGGGCTGGGAGGGGAGCAGAAGGCATGGAGAGAGGCTGGTATGTATCAGTGGCAGGCCCTTCTCTGCCCACTGGGACCTGTCTCCCTTCCTGTAACTGAAGCAACAAGGAGGGTTACCACCCTAGCCTCTGGGGGACGGGAGACACCTGTCCCTTTTCCCACTCCCCCAAGAATGTCCTGGTCTGCCTGTTCTCCCAGGCAGTGAGTAAATGGGCTTCAGACCTCTCTCCTCCTCCCACAAACCCCAGGCAGAGACATTCTGGCTGAGATGGAAAATTCTTTCTTCCTGGTCTGAAGCAGCTGCTCTGCCTTACCAGGTCAAGTATTGTCCCCGGGCCCTCTGAGAGTGGAGTCTGTCACCTTCTTTCCCTGTACCAATGGAAAGTCCACAGCCCTCTGGGAGTGTACTACTGCTAGGGTACAGGTTACACACACACACACACACACACACACACACACACACACACACACCTTAGCCTGGAGCCTGAAAGCTCAATCCCATAAACCCCACAGAGCTTTGGGGTCCCATCTCCTTAGACAGCTGGCATAGGGCAGGGCTGCTGGCTGCTGGCTGAGTGGCCATTGTCCCTGCCTTGCAGAGCCTGGAGGAGAAGATGCAGGTGACAAGGGCTCCAAGGTTGTGGGTTGAAATGTGTGCAGTGCGCTGGCTGGGAGGCAGATACCCTCACACTGGCCCTTGCCTGGCCTAGGCCAGCCAAGGAGAGTTCCATCTCACCCAGACTAACCTGATCAGCAGGGCTTAGATGGTAAGAAGAGCCTTTCCTTGGGACCCTGGGGTCCTCTTCCTGGGTTTAAGTAAGTGGCAGCCGGGGACCCTTGAAATATTGGCCAACAGCCTGGCTTCCTGGGGCCCACGTGGCTGGGAAGGGGGAGGCCAATGGACAGGTGGTGGCTGGAAGGAGGTGGCCTGTCTCTCTCATCTGAGAGAGAGCACAGAGGGCGAGGGAGGTGGGTATACAAATGAGTCCAGGAGGGGAGGGAGAAAGAGCGGCCGACTGCACCTGGAACAGACCATGGGTTCCTGAGCCCTTTGCACTATGGCTTCTCAGCCCGACTAGAGGGCCGGGGACACTGAGCCTTCGAGACATTGAGACACTGTGGAAGCTGAGAACCCACGGAGAAAGGGGAAGGGCAAAGCAGGGCTCTGGAGACCTCCGTCTCAGCTGTGGACCAGCTCTGGTGCCCTGCTGGGATCCCAGCACTGTTTGGAGACAGAGCTTCTTAACCATTCTGTCAAATGGGTTACAGATCTGCTGAGATATTTACCCTCTCAGCCCTCAGGGAGGCACAGTGAGGCTTGAGGTGGCCCAGGCCTCCCTGACCCCAGTTTGCCATACAAAGAGTCATGTTTTTCCTCTGTGTACCCAGAATGAAAAAGGCTTGCGGAGGTGGGAGGTGGGAGGTGGGCTGTGTGGGATGGGGAGCGGTAGGGGAGGAGGGAGCAGGGATATGGGAGGTGCCCAGGCCGCCCCCTCACTGCTTCCTCACCTCTTCCCACCACTATTCTTTGCCCTTTTGGGCTTTGCCTTATGCTATATTTTTTCTGAGTCTCTGTTCCTGTCTCCCTCTCTCCTTGTCTTTGTTTTTGTCTTCATGTCTCTGTCTCTCTGCCTCTGGGCCTTTCCCTGGCCTCTCCCTCCATCTCTCACTGTCTCTCTGATTCTGTATCTCTCTCCAGTCTTTCTCCATCTCTAACTTTCTGTATGTTTTGCTGCCTCTATGTCTCTCTCTGGCTGGTTCTCACCATCTCCCGGGCTCTGGTCTGTCTCTACTTTTCTCTGCCTCTGTCTCTGGGTCTGTCTTTCTGCCTCTTACAGCCTCTCCGCCTCTTAGTTGGTATGTGCTCTGCTACTGGAAGCTGGGCAGTAACCCACACTCGCTCCTCACTGGATCGGATGGCAGTTCCAACAGCGGCGGAGCTCCAGGGCCCATCAGGGTCACTCAGGCCTGCCCTTAGTGACACTCAGTACCCCTCTTAGGGGCAAGGGAGGGGGCCCAGACACAGCGAGGCACAAGCCCAATGACAGATCACCCCACAATTCCCCCAAGGCTTCCCTGGGCCACCTCACTCCCGTAAGCTGTTCAGGATGCAGCTGGAGCCCCCGTCTCATGGCCAGGCCTGTGTGGGACAAGGAGACTGCCAGTCAGAGTGACAACGCCCAGCTGTCAGGGAGGACCCCTGCTGCAGCCACGGTGGGACCCTCGGGCAGTGACACAAACCTGGCATCTGAATTCTAGATCTTAGTCCTACCACCTGTTAACTGGGTGACCTTGAACTAGCAAAGGTGCCCCTCCAAGTGCTGGTTTCAGGCACCCTAAGGCCTACCCTGAAGGCTGGTTCTGAAGATTAAGGGAAATAGTGTCTGGGAAGGGGCAGCGCTATGCCGACCTTCCCTCTCTTCCTTCACCTTCCCCCATTTGGGGTCAGGATGTTAGGGTTAGCATGAAGACCTCTGGGTGTCCTTGGACAAGTTAGCAAGGCTCTCGGGGCCTTGGCTTCATCCTTGACTCTTCCAGGAGGGTCAGCAGGAAGTGGGTGGTGGCCACAGCAGCGGAAGTGGTGGTGGCAGGGCCAGGGGCCAGAACCCCGCTGAGGTTAAGCTGGGTGGGCAGCTGTGGTGGTGAAGGGGGGGCAGTCCTGCCTCTGAGGATGTGTGATCTTCCCCCGCAAGAGGCTCTGAGTCATAGACAAACAGTTTTGCAGCTCTGCCTCCCTCATTCCCCCAGCCACAGACACACTTGGAATTTCCAAAGTTTTTTTGGTGCTATTTTTCATTACTGTGAGTTTCAGAAACGCCCACTGCCAGAGCCATCCTGAGAAGGACAAGTTCTCTCACAGGACTTCAGAGGGTTGGTGCTGGCAGGCCCTTGGAAGGGGCCTAAGCCAGTCCTACCTCTGCCCCCCATAGCCTGACAAAAGGGACTTAGAGGCCTAAAGAGAGGGAGTGACTGGTCCCGGTGCCTACTGCAATTCAGTGACAGAGCCAGGCCTGACATCCAGGCCTCTTGACACCCATAGTCTCCCTTGCTCATCTGGCTCGCATTCTCTCTATTCTCTTTGTCCTATGTCTGTCTGCCACTGGCTTTCTCTCTTCGTCCCTCACTAGGTAATGCCTTCTTCATTCCCTCCAAGAGTCTGAACAGTTGGGGCTCCCAAGTAATTGGAGCTTCTTTTAGCACCCTCTAGCTCACCCTTGCCGAAGATGAGCAGTGCGCTGGCTGGACTGTGCCTGGGGTTTCCATCTTTGGTGCAGTAGCTGCCTTCTCACCCCCTCCACCAGGAGGTATCAATATCAGATCAGGACACCAGGCAGGTAGCCCAGCCCCACATGGCTCTGGGGTCTTCTTGAGAGAGGGCATCAACAGACTCTCTTCCCATCTGCCCACCTGCCTCACTGAGCCAAGCCTAGGGCGGAAGTAGAGCTGACATTTCTTCTTGGGGAGGGGTCGAGATTTGCAGATACCTCCTTCCCAGGGAAATCCTGCTCAGGTTAGAGACGGGAATCCATCCAGTCAGGGCCTGGCCCCTGAGCACACTCCCCAGCCTCTGCCACCAACCTAAGAAGGCTGGAGGGTGGATAGACTGGGGAGCTGCTCTCAGAAATCCTGCCATCGCTCCAAGTGGCAGGGTGGGTGGGTGAGAAAAAAGTTCATCTGGCCCCTACTAAGAAGCCAGGTGGGAGCTCCTGCCTGGAGTCACACAGGTGGCATCTACAGCACATGGCCAGACATTCTGATGTCAACTTGACACAGACACCTTGTAGTAGAGAGGATGGGCAAGGCTCTGCCATCAGGCATCCGGAGGCAGAGCCTGGCAGGGGAGCAATGGGAAAGGCATGAGCTTTGGTGTAGACAGATCTCAGTTTGAATCCAAGTTGGGATGTCCTTGCTGGTTGACCTTGGCCAAGTTACTTAACCTCTTTAAGCCTTGGTTTCCCCATCTATAAAATGCCTGCCCCCTCACTGTTCAGGATTACAAGAAGGCAGTGCCTACTAAGTGCCCGCAATCAGAGGATGTGTCGGGAAAAGAGCTCCCCCAGAGTTTGGTGTATGATAAGGCGGTGAACACGGGAGCGAGCGGCAACGAATTTGCGGGTAGCTGACCGGAAACAGTGTGAGCCAGCAGCGGGATGTTGTGGCCCGGAGAGCTCCTGCATTGACTGATGGCTGGGGTCTAGGAGGGCAAAGACATTCCTCCTGCTCTGGCATCCCTCTGGGGGTGGGCTGGGTGGGCTATGGCCAAAGGGACATCTGTTTGGAAGAGAGCAGGCTGCAGCAGAGGCTGACTCTGTGGCCCTCTGAAGTCCCAGGCATCCTCACCAGCCTATATCTTAGTGCAAGTCAGCAAATAGTACCTCCTTTGGGTGTCTGCAGCTCTGCACATGAGCACATAGCTTGGTGATCATAGCTTGGGCTGGATTTCAGCTTCCAGGGGTCCCCTTGGATGAATGCCTCTTGGCCGCCCTAAAGTTCCCACTATTTGCTCACCCAAATTTTTATTCCTTCAACAAACGCTGATTGAGCTCCTACTATGTGCCTTACTTAGGCACTGTTCTAACTATTGAGGAGGGGCCCTGGGAGCTGGGGATTCTTGCTCTGGAGAAGAGAGGGTTACAGGATATCTACAGAGCTCTCTGAACAAAGACTGTCTGCATGCTTGCTCAGAAGCAAACTTCAAGTCAATGGATATTTACTGAGTGTCCACAAAAAGTCTGTCCCAGGGTTACCACTGACTGGCTGTGTGCCCTTGCATGAGTCACTTTCCCTCTCTGGGCCTTGGCACTAAGCTAGATGAGCTGTAAGGACTCCTCTGGCTTCCTGCAGGAAATCCTGCAAGAGGGCTGGGGGAAAGAGAGTAGACATTTATCACGTGGCCCAGGGCTGCTGTACAGGGCGTTCAAGGCAGGGGGAGAATCTGGACTAGAGAATCTTGGACGTCTTTTTTTTTTCAGCCTGAGACTCAGATGGCCTCCCACCTTTCTTCCCATTCCTCTCAACGGTCTTCCTCTGGCTGCAGTAATCTCACCGCCCTGCATTTGCCATGGTCTCTCCAGCCCCCATGCCTCAGGCTATGTACGCACTTGGCCTGGAATGCCGACTCCTGTTCTGCCTGGTGAAATCCCCCTCATCATGGATGTTGCAGAGAGAACCTAAGCGTAAAAAGGATGTAGGCAGGGGTTTGGACCTGATGTCCTCCACCTCCCTTCCAGCCCAGGGTGTCTGCTGCTGTCCAGGGGATGCTGGGGGCTGAGGTACACCAGCCCCAGGAACACAGCTCTGGTCTCAGGGGATCTTTCTGCTGCCATCACCCAGGGCTATTCTCTCTTCTCCTTTGGGGCATTTCAGAGTATGTGCTCTGAAACCAGATGGACCAGTGCTCACAGCCCAAATCTGCCCGCTTCCTAACTGTGCAATTTTGGCTCTCTGAGGTCCTGTTTTGTTTTACTTTATTTTATTTATTTAGCTGTGCCAGGTCTTAGTTGCGGCACTTGGGATCTTTTATTTGTGGCCTGTGGGATCTTTAGTTGTGGCATGCGGGATCTTTTAGTTGTGGCCTGCGGGATCTTTAGTTGCGGTATGCGGGATCTTTTAGTTGTGGCCTGTGGGATCTCTAGTTGTGACATGCGGGCTCTTAGTTGAGGCATGTGGGATCTAGTTCCCTGATCAGGGATCGAACCTGGGTCCCCTGCATTGGGTGTGCAGAGTCTTAGCCACTGCACTACCAGGGAACTCCCCTAGGTCCTGTTTTAGGGCCTCAGTTTCACTCTCTGTAAAATGGGACTACTAGGTACCATCTCATTGAGGAAGAAGAGATGGCAGGGAGGGAAGGGTGGGCAGGGAGATTGTGTCTGTGAAAGTTGCCTGACAAAAGGTAGAGGCCTGGCTCCCACAGTCTGCCAGCCTTCTGCTGAGCACGGCCCTGGTACCTCTCGTTTCCTGTGTCCTCCACGCTACTCCTGACTCACAAAGCCAAAGGCTTCATCCTTTTCTTTGAAAGCTCTTCTAGAGATTTCCTACCCAGAATTTCTCTCGGTCCTTTGTGCTGTATCCATATGCCTTGAGCCCATCAACTCCGTGGACGGAGTACCAGCAGAGCCCTCCCATGCACTCAGGGCTGGATTACTCTGCCCAGCAGGTCCCACCTCAGCCAAACTCAGGGCTCCCAGGCTGAAAAAGCCTGAAGCAGGTGTTTTGGGGAACTGCCACAATCTCCCCAAAGCCCCTGTGTACCCAGGGGGTGAGCTGGGCCCTTGCTGGGCTCTCCTTCTCATCCCGCTTCCCTAGAGGGCCACTCCCCTTTGGAGAGATGACACAGGGATTGAGAACATAGAATTTCCTGGGTTCTACTCCTAGCTCTGCCACTTTCTATTTGGGAGAACTTGGGCCTGTAGCTTGGCTTCCCTGACCCAAGCGTGATGTTCATAGTAGCTCTCCCAGGGCTCAGTGAACAATCACTGCTTGACATAAGGCAACTGCTCGATTAACGGTGACAGCCTCTTCAAAAAAGTATTTTCGGAAATGCCAGGCATATTGTGGACACTCAGTAAATACTCATTCAATAGAGGCTTAATCTGAACAAAAGTCAAGACACAGCCTTTGGTCAGAGAACTTCATGGATACTCTGTAGGGTCCCCAAATTTGCCTTCTCTGCTCATCCAATGGCAAAGCCTGCACAGCCTCCCACTGTCACCTGCAGCTTCACTGGAGGCCCAACGGAGCCTCTGAAAAGGTCTCGTGGATGGGGTACAAAGAGCAGGCTCTGCCCCGGGCTAGGTCCCTGGGGTGCTTGTGGCATCAGTGATATTGCAGGCTGGGAGGGCAGAAGCCCTGAACCAGCAAGTGTGGTCCAAGAGCACAGGCTCAGCCTGATCGAAGGCAGTGGGTAAGGTTCCATCCTGAGGCTGACTTGGGCTCAGGTCCCGGTGATGCCATGTATTGGCTGGGTGATTCCAAGCCCATATCCAGTCTGTGAAATGGTGTAATGGGTAATAGTACCTGCCTTGCTCCCTACACAGGCTGAGGGTAGAGATGCAATGAGACACCAAAACTGTATGTAGACTCTGGAGTGTGGAACCCACGTGTTTGGGGCAATTCAAATTGGAATCCTGAACACTTTTTACAGACGGCAGCGGGTTAAAGAGGAGAGGACAGACCTGGGCTCAAATCCTGGCTCTGTAATTTCCTGGCTGTGTGACTTTGGGAAAGTCACTAAACCTCTCTGAGTCTCTGTCTCCTCATTTGTAGAATGAGGATAATAATATAGTACCTACCCCATTACTGTGAGGGTGCAATGGGGTGATACATAAAGCACAGCCAGCCTGTGGGAAATGGCAGGGTCCACTTAGGAAGGTGTCAGGGAGTCACAGAAGCAAAGCCGAGAGGTACCAAGGCAAGTGCAAAACGGTGAACCATCAACTGTCTCCAACTAACAAATGCTGCCCGAGTCCCTTTGCCCTGCTGTGTCCTGAGCTTGGTTTTGAGGATGCCTGAAGGAATCAGGCCGAGTGCCTGCCCTCCAGGGCCTGTCACCAAGCTGGGTTGAATCAGAGTCTTTGGCCCTGGCAGCCATCTCAGGCCTGAGTCCTCTTCCTCAGGGCCTCAGTCTAGCCTTTCCCACCCTGAAGCCCAGCCTGCTCCACGCTTCTACAGCTCCTGGAAAAAATCCTCCTTTGTTAGGCACCTGCCATTCCCAGATGAAGGTTCCTCCCTCCCTGGCTGGAACCCAGAATCTCACTTGGAGAAAATGGAATGATAGTGCCTAGAGCTGAGCAGGCCCCAGGGACCACCTTGCCCCTGTTGTGGAGCTCGGGGTGCAATGGTGGTGGAGACCAGGGCCCTGCTCATGGAGATGGTGTACTAATGGAGGTGACAGAGTGTCTCAGATGGTGATACCTGCCGTGAAAGAAATGCAGGCAAGAAAGAGCACGATAGGGTGGGGCAGGTGATTTTCAGTCGGGTGCTAAGGGATTCTTCCATCTTGACACTTGGGGAGACAGGGGAACAGATTGGCCCAAGGTCACCCGGCAGGTGCTGGCAGAACACCTCCAGCCCCGTGCCCCTTCCTGCATCAAGCTGTCTCGGGGGACTCCTCACATCCTTTCCCTTACCTCGTCCTGCTTTCCATGTGCCAGCGTCTCTGCGGGGGCCCCCGAGCTCTTCACCCTTCCCTCTCTTGGGCAGCAGAGGCTTCTGGGAAGACCTCCTCTCTGGCCAGACAGGGTTCTCTCAGGTCCCCATGTGGCTGTGGGGAGGAGACTCGGAGCCCTGGGCAGTGGGAATGTGTTGGGGGCCAGAAACTTGCACGGGCAAATGGTGTCTGAAAACACTGGCTGCTGACAGCTCCAGCTGCGGGGGCCTCACCCACCTCCCTCCTACACTGGCGGATTTACAAAGAACCTCACAGCCCATCTCAGAAAAAAAGACAAGATTGTAGGGTTGGAAGGGGGCCGGAAGGGCCACCCAGTTCAAGCGACGGGAAGCTGGCAGGCTCAGCCCTCGGCCTCCAAGGTTGTCTGGACAGCAGGGGTCACTCCTGGGCTGAAAGTGTCCTGGGGAAGGTGGGGTCACAGCCTCCCTGGTCAAATGCCCCTGGTTCCCTGCCCAGAAATGCGAACTGAATCCAGGGGTGGAACCAGCGAGATGACTCCTGGGCTCTCCCAAGAGAGAGTGAGCTTCTTGTTCCCGCAGGTGTGTGAATGGGGCTGCACACCCTGAGCGGGTGAGGGGATGCTGTACAGAGGTGGCATCCGAGGCCTTCGTTTCAATTCCCGCCTAGTCTGCAGCCTCTCCCTGCTCCAAGATGTGGGGCGCTCCAGGCAACCAATATCTCCAGAGCCAGGAGGGCCTGGAACCTGCTTCACCCAGCCCCGCCCCCTCAGCCGAGTGGGCCCAGCACAAGATCTTGATGGGAACACTCCCCCACCACCGACACTTCTCCTAATGCATCCTTGCTGGCCGGCTGGGAACCGCAGACGGAGCTGTGACAAGAGGGGAGATAAGGGGGCTCTCACATTTCCCCCGGCTGGGCTTCTGGGCTGATGGCATTCACGCTGGCTGATTTCAACATGAAAGGGCCCCTTGAGAAGGAGAGCTCCCTCCCATTCCCCCTTCCCTCTGCTAAGCCCCAATCCGAAGCTAACCACTGTCTGAGCCGCCCTCCCTCTGGAGGCCGAGCTCTGCCGCTGGCCTGCTTGCCAAGACTTCCCCCAACTGCGTCAGCATCACCTCAGCCACCCTGTCCTCCAGGATGAGAGGGGGGCATGCATAGGGCTGCCCCTCCCAGCACCAAGCTGGAGAAAAGAGGAGGGATTTGCCATCCCAACTCGTGACACAGAACCCAGGGTCTGCTCTGGAGACATAGCCCAGCCGACTCTAGGCCACTATGGTGAACACATCTTTGGGAGGACGGCTCTGTGGAGAGGAGGTCTCCCAACCCTAGATCCAAAGGGGACCAGAACATTCTCAGGATCTCTGAGAACCCAAGGGTGTAACTCCCAGGCCTCTTCCCTGGCTCTTTTCTTTAACTGTCTGAGACATGCACCCTTCAAAAATCCACTGAAACATCTCACGTTTCTGCCGCCAGAGACCTTCCAGGTATCTGCCCTCAATCTTTTATCCTCCAACTTTTCAAACCTTTTATTTTGAACTAATTTTAGACTTAGAGAAAAGTTAAGAAAAAATAGAACAGAGAGCTCCTGTACACCCCTCACCTAGCTTACCCTGATATTAACATCTTACATAACCTTAGTCCAATGATCAAAACCAAGAAATGAAACTTGGTATGATACTATTAATGAAACTACAGATCTTATTTGACTTTTACCATTTTTCCACTAATGTCCTTTTTTTTTCTGTTCCAGGATCCTATCCAGGACCCCACATCTCTCTCTCTCTCTCTCTCTCTCTCTTTTTTTTTTTTTTGCGGTACACGGGCCTCTCACTGTTGTGGCCTCTCCCATTGCGGAGCACAGGCTCTGGACGCGCAGGCTCAGCGGCCATGGCTCACGGGCCCAGGCGCTCCGCGGCATGTGGAATCCTCCCGGACCGGGGCACGAACCCGTGTCCCCTGCATCGGCAGGCGGACTCTCAACCACTGCGCCACCAGGGAAGCCCAGGACCCCGCATCTCTTTGAGTTGCTGTTTCTCCTTAGTGTCCTCAAACCTGTGACAGCTCCTCAGTCTGTTCATCTTTCATGATCTTGGCACTTGTGAAGTGTACTAGCCAGGTGTTTCATAGACTGTCCCTCAGTTTGCGTTTGTCTGATGTTTTCTCATGACTAGAGTGAGGTTATATACCACAGACACGATGCTGGGTCCTTCTTGGTGCATCATCCCAAGATGTTTGTGATGTCGATATCTCTTATCACTGGTGATGTTTGTCTTGATCATTTGATTAAGTTGATGTTTGCGGCTTTCCTCACTATAAAGTCACTGCATTTCCTTTTTTTAAAAAAATATTTATTTGGTTGTGCTGGGTGTTAGTTGTGGCAGTCAGGCTCCTTAGTTGTGGCACACGGGATCCTTAGCTGTGGCATGCAAACTCTTAGTTACGGCATGCATGTGGGATCTAGTGCCCTGATCAGGGATCGAATCCGGGCCCCCTGCATTGGGAGCACGAAGTCTTATCCACTGTGTCCCCAGAGAAGTCCCCTGCATTTCCTTTGATATGTAGTTGACAAATACCTTGGGAAGATATCTGGAGACTATGCAAGTCCCGTTTCTCCTCAAACACTCCACATTTGTCTATTAATGGTAGCATCTATTGCTGCCTCACCATCTATTACTGTGGTGCCATCCTGATAATAGTCACGTTCTGTAGCCTTCTTTCTTTCTACATCTCTGAACTGGAATTTTACTGTAAGAAAAAGCTGTCCCCCCTCCCCCATTTATTTATTCATTCAAATATTTGTTAGTGTTAATATGGACCAATGGATATTTCATTTACGCAATGGGTTAAAATCCAATATTTTCTCCTCGCTCAAGAAGGTAGAGTGTAACTCCCCACTCCTTAATTATGTGTTGTGCATAGTGACTTCTTTCCAAAGAGAACAGTGTGGAAAAGGGGAAAAAGTAATGTGGAGAAACCTGACAAACACTCCCTCAGCCAGGCGATCCCAGTGGGCAGCCGCAATCAGTAGATAGTGTACATCAGTGATATGTGTTGAGAAGGGTGCTTCACCTCTGGGTTAGTTCTCCTCACTCCCATCCCCCACTTTAACCATGAGACAATCATCATGGTTTTTTCAAGTCCAAATTGAGGGACATTCTACGAAATACTCAACTAATACTCCTCAAAACTGTCAAAGTCATCAATAGCAATACTCACAGCCAACGGAATCCTGAGGGGACAAGACAACTAAATGTAATGTGGGGTCTTAGATGGGGCACTGGAAACAGATAAAAGTCATTAAGTAAAAAAGTGTAAACTTTAGTTAATAATAATGTCTCAATGTTGCTCCATTAATTGTAATAAATGAATCACACTCATATGAGATGTTAACAATAGGAGAAACTGGATGTGGGGTATATGGGAACTTTCTGTATTACCTTTGCACCTTTTCTGTAAATCTAGAACTGTTCTAAAATTTAAAATATATGTATTAAAAGTCCAATACTATCATTATTTATTTTCTGCTCAAATCGTTCCCGCTTTGGCTATCAGGATCTCCTTCCGCTTGGCTTCTCAGTTCTTCTGTCCAGCCCCCACTCTTTTCCAAGTACTTCCTTATTTTCTGGCACCACGAGGTGGTTCAGGCTCATCTTGGACTTTCCCTGCCTCGGGTCTACGTCAGCCATTTCTCCAAGGAGGGCTGGCACTTTTTATTGGAGGACAGTGTTAGAAACCAAGATCTAGTCACTAGGTGTGCTCATTGCTCTTGAGGTGTCGTTGCTTTTAGGCCCCGTCAGTTGATAGAACTAGGATATATATGTGTGTACACCAACCCATTTTGCTGCAATTTAAAAAATGTTATTTACTCTTGTTCCATCCTCAAGAGATCTACTTTACTTATTGTAACTGCCTCAAGATATTCCTTAGTGGGGATGGACAAATATCTTATTTAACCAGTTCCCTATTGGTGGCTATTCACAGTATTACACATTTTATTTTATATTATTAAAATGTTGTAATCCTTGTGCATAATCACATGCAAGTGTTTCTACAGGGCAGACAATGAGATCTGAAACTGCTGTGTCAAAAGTTCTGGGCATCTAAAATGTTGATGGAAGCTGCCTATGGGCCCTCCGAGGTAGCTGTACTAATTAACCATTCAAATTTGTTCATGTGCCATTCAGAGCCCAATCTTCTCTAGCTTCCATCTCCCACCACTTCCTCCCACTTGTAGTCTACCACTCAGTCTCAATGAACTACTTGCTGTTTTCTCTTATGCTTCCAGGTCTCTGCCTATGCTGTTGTTCCTTCTACCTAGGATGTCCTTACTCTCTTATAAGCACAATGAACTTCTATTCACTCTCCAGTGCCCATTTCAAAAGGCACCTCCTTTGTAAAGTCTTTCTGAACTTGTCATCCAGGCAGGCAACTGGTGACTCCCTCCTCAGTGACCTCTCTGATCACATCCTGGCAGTTTGGGGAAGTGGTTGTCTGTCTCACTCACTTCTATGATCTTTACAGACTGGCCCAACCTAGACTAGGCATGGAGGAGGCCCCTGGAAGTGTCTGCCGGATGAATGGATTAACTTCTCACTGGCTCCAGGCAACTTGTTTTCCATGGGCCTCCTCTTTGGCCCTTAACTAAGAGTCTGGTCTGAAATCAACGTTGTTGTTTTTTTTAAAGTTTACACTTAAAGCTTCCATTCCCTCTCACCCCCCATTCCTGGGTGTACCCGCACAGACAGGTACACGTAGGCATTCAGATGTCCTCCCAAGGTGGTGTATGTGAGTGTGTATAAGGGAGAATGTGAGAATCTCTGCGTGTAAGAAAGACAGGACAGAGTGAGAAGTAGAGGAAGAGAGAGAAGAGAGAAGAAGAGAGAGAAAAGAGAGAAAAATAGGGAGAGGAAAAGAGGAAAGAAAAGACAGTGCAGAGTGAGAATTTTCCAGGTTACTAAGGGGTCAGTGAGCCCCTTTAAATGAAGGTGTGTTAGCAAATGGGACCTGTCAACATGCCATTACCTCTATGGCTGAGCAAGACAGAGCCGAGGGGTTGTAGCCCCAAAGAAAGAAAAATATTTGCTAATAATAGAGGCAAACGCCAAGCAAGCTGCTTTGGGAAGGTCAAGGCCACTGAGTTCTCACTCACTCCCCTGTCACAGGCCTCCACGGTGAGGCATCTGGAGTCTTCCAGCCAGCTCCCCAGTTGTCCAAAGCAGAAACCTGGGAGCCACCTTTAAGTCTCTCTCTTCCTCACCCCCAGATCCCTTCGATTACCACCACAAAGTGTGTCTACCTCTTAAATGCCTCGTGAATCATCTACTTGTCTCTACTTCCACTGCTGCTACCTGAGGCCAGTGGTCCATTATCTCTCATGGTCACTAGTGCAATAGTCTCCTTGTTGGCCTCCCTGCTTTCAATTCTGCACCTCATGACCCAGTAGACACCAGGGATCAGAAAAGTCATTCTATAAAGCAAATATGATCTTGTCACACCCCTGCTTGAAACTATGTGGCCTACAGGCTAAAGTTCAAATTATATTCAAAACCCTTCATCATGGAGCCTTTACAGCTCAGAAGCAGGTCAGAAAATAGTCAGGACTTAACTTATGTGAGACACTAGGATCAGGAGGGGAACCAGCATAATTTCAGCCCTTACAAAGGGTGCATGCCACTGCCGTCAGGCCAGCTTGCTTGCTTTCAGTCAATAGGAAGCACTAGGCCCTCACTCATATTGGTGGCACATGACATGATAGAGACCTCAACTGCTATTTGAACCCTAGGATCCAAACTTTGTTAATATCTTACTTTCTTCTGGAGCTCATGGCCTATCATAGGGCCTGGTGCACAGCAGGGGCCTTCATCAGTATTGACGAATGAATGGATGGATGGATGGACGGATAGATGGACAGAGGGACGTGTTAAATGGGTGAAGGAAACTCCAGCAGGATAGATTGAGATTAACCATAGAATGTCATGAAATTCAAGAATACTGGAGGAAGAAACAGACTCAGAGGCTTGTCCAAAATGACACTTCTGAGAGCGACCTTGAGAATTAGGAGGTGACTATCATTCCCATTTTAGAGATGAGCAAACAGTGGTTCACAGATGTGAAGTGACTTGCTTGAGGTCACATAGTATCCAGTGGGACAGGGATTTGAACCTAGATCTGCTTGGCTCCAAAGATCATGTCCTTTGCGCAATCTCACATCAAAAGTGATATGGGGCACTCCATTATGTCAGCCTAAGAAGTGGAGGTTGAATATAGATTTCACGTCTCATGGACCTGAGTTTAAGCCTAATTTTTTTTAACATTCTCAATCCTTTATTCTTTTAAAAAGTATTTCCAGAGCACATCCACTGTGTGTGTGTGTGTGTGTGTGTGTGTGTGTGTGTATGTGTGATTATAAAGGGTACATACAGGTGGTGGGGTCAGACAGACATGAGTTTGAATCTTGGCTCTACCATTTGCAAACCTTATGACATCCCTAGTGCCTCAGTTTCCTCATCTATAAAATGGGATAATAGCAATGCCTATTTCACAGGCTTGTTGTAGGTATTAAACGAGCATATGCCCGTAAATCACTTAGTGCCCTGCCACACACACGCTCATCAACACTGTGTGCCTGTCTTGGAACCAGGCACTGAGATACAGAGGTGGCCAAGTCTGCATGGTCCTGCCCTTGCTCTCAGGGAGCTGACAGTCTAGTGAAGGAGACAAAAGTCATGCAAATCCACATATTGTCCGTGGAACGTGCTCTGAAGGGAATAAAAACAAAAGGAAGGAGCTATGAGAGAGAAAACCCAGAATGACAAGTCTAATTTAGATTAAGTGACGGTGATCTTTCTCAGGAGGTGACATCTCAGCCGAGACTTGAAGAATGAGAAGAAGCCAACCATGCAGAATAGAGAAAGAACATTCCAGGCAGTGAAAACAGCAGATGCAAAGGTCCTAAGGTTGGAACGAGCTTGGGATCTTATGGAACAGCAGAGCAGGCTGGAGCAGAGCAGAGGATAAGGATAGAGGCAGGAAAGATCACTGATTATTGGAAAGGCAGATAGGAGCCACCTCATGTGGGCCTTGGACTTTTTTTCTAAGTGTCATGGGAAGCCAAGGGAGGGTTTTAAGGAGGAGAGTGACATGGCCTGATTTACATTTTAAAAGGATCCCTCTGGCTGCTGGGTGGAGAGTAGATTGCAGCAGGGAGGGATGGGAGAAGGAGCCTCAGTGAGGTAGCCATTGCCAAGGTCTCTGCGAGAGGGGGTGTTGCCTCTGACCAGGGTGGTGACAGCAGAGGTGGAGACGTGTGGACTTCATACCATGTGAGGTACTCCTTGACACCTTTCTTTTTTCAACCCCCTACATCCCATCGGTCAGTAAAGCCTTTTGTCTCTATCTTCAGAATACATCCAAAATCCAACCACTTTCTACCACCTCCGCTGTCTCTGCCCTCTAGACCAGCGGTCTCCAACCTTTTTGGCACCAGCGACTGGTTTCATGGAAGGCAATTTCTCCACACATGGGGGAGCTGAGGTGGAGGATGGTTCAGGCAGTAATGTGAGTGATGGGGAGCGATGGGGAGTGGCAGATGAAGCTTCGCTCGCTCGTCCGCCGCTCACCTCCTGCTGAGTGGCCCAGTTCCTAACAGGCTGCGGACCAGCACTGGTCCGCGGCCCGGGCGTTGGGGACCCCTGCTCTAGACCACCCTTCAGCCCTTGTCCTCACAGCCCATTCTCTACACCTTAAGGATCTATGCCTGAGGGATCCTGTGAAACCCAAATCAGGTCCCAAGTCTCCCCATCTCTCTACTAGTAAAGCCGAAGTCACCACAGTGGCCAAAATTTCTCTGAAATCTGGTCCTTCCTTAATTTTCTGCCTTCATATGCTGCTCTTTGCTCACTCAACTCCAGCCACACTGGCCTCTTTACATTTCTTCAAAACTTTCTGACACACAACCAACTCACATTCTTTGCGTCTTTCTGCAGATATCTGTATGGTTCACTTCCTTACCTCCTTCAGAGCTTTCTCAAATGTTACCTTCTTGGTGTGACTTTTTTGGCTATGGTAGCTAAACTTGCAACCTCGCCCTTGGACACCCTGACCCTCTTGCCTCCTGCTTTATTTTTTTCCTCACAGCACTTATCACCATCAACCATATGATATATTTTATTTATCTTTACCTTTTGCCTCTTCTCACCAGACCATGGGCTCCTTAAGGACAGAGATCTTCATATACCAATTTTGTTCACTGACGTATCTCACGCACCTAGAACAGTGCTTGACACATAGTAGGTGCTCAATAAATATTTGTTGAATGAATACATTGTTGGGGGAAATGAGATGATAGACATGAGAAGACTCTTCTGCATATGCTGTAAAGCTAGACACAAACAAGGGCTGATTGTTGCTAATTTTATTATCGTGCGTGCGCGTCTGTGTGTGTGTGTGTGTGTGTGTGCGCGTGTGTGTGTGTAAGAAGCTGTCAGTATGCTAAGGGTGTGGCAGGCCCATTCATCGTTTCCATTACCATCCTTCTCAGCAAATATCAATTTGCCAACCTCCTTCCATGGTGGTTGTTGTGGAGTGTCTGCTTTAACCTTGACGGCAATACTTATGCAATGATAACTGTCACTGACTCCCACCCTACTCTCTGTGTGTGTGTGTGTGTGTGTGTGTGTGTGTGTGTGTGTGTGTGTGTGTCTGACCACCGGCTGTCTGGCATTTAGATCTCATAGTCACCTTCGATGGGCATTTGCATCCCTGTTGAAATGGCTTGATGTCAGTGTAGGCCTTGCCCACTGGAGCAGCACCTTCCCTGATCTTGCCAGGTTAAGACACTGAAGATACAGTCTGGGCTCTGGAGCCAGATGGCCCTGGTTTTAAATCTCAGCACTATCAATTCTAAACTGAGTGGGCTACGGGCAAATGTCTGACTCTTTATGAGTTCCAGCTTCATCCCCTGTATGGTAGGGATTATAATTCCTTTCTCGTGGGCTTGCTGGGATGGCCTTACAAGCAAGCAGAAGTGGACATGCTTGTGAGCTAGAAATTGCATTCTGCCAAACGCAGAAGGCAGATTTTTCACTCTCTGGATGTTGAGTCTTGGAAATGAGAGCAGGATGGTTTGCCCTCGGTTCCTCTGAGGGAGCCAGGAGCTGGGCTTCCCCTGGGGTATCAGGAGAGGGGAGTCACCATTCACGGAGCACTCCTTAGAGCAGGACTCTGAGCTCAGGACACTGGATGTGAGCTAAGTATTGTTACTCTCCGTATTTTAGAAATGGGAAAGCTGAGGCTTAGGGAGGTGAAATGATTTTTTTGAGGCTGCAAAGCTACTCGTGGTGAAGCAGGGCCTTCACCCTAAGCCTGCTATGATTCCAGAGCCTGCACTGTTTCTCTGCCACACGAAGTCAGCCAGCCCAGGGAGGGGCTGGGGGTGTCAGGGGGAGAGGAGGCAGAGGGGTGTGGACAGGCAGACTCCTACCACGGGAGCAGCGTCCCAGGAGGAATGCAGACAGTGCCGGAAACCCCAAAGCAATTTTCTAACCCTGGGAAAATGGCCTGTAGTTTGGGCTGGCATGCCACCCCCGCCCCTCAACCCGAGACACCCTGCGTTGGTCATGGAATCTCAGCAGTAGTCAGGTGGAGGAGCCCTTGGAGATCTTCTCCATCCCGCTGCTCATTTGAATTTCCTGGCAGATTAAACCCACCACTCAAGCCTGAGGCCCACCTCCGGGATTCTGATTTCATGAGCTTGGGGAAGGGCCTAGGCATCGGGATTTTCCCCAGCTCTATAGTTAATTCAAATGCTGTGACTCAACCAGTCCTTCCTTGCCCCACACTCCACACACACTGCTTTAGAGTTAGAGAAGCAGAGGCCCATAGAGAGGACACACAGCTTGGAACTCAGGTCTCTGACCCTCTTTAGGGCTCTGTCATGAGAATGCCTTCCACAGGCGACCAGTGAGGTAAGTGAGACAGGGGTCTCAGAGAGCCAGGGGGAGTGGGAAGACAGCAGTTCCGACTGGGTGAGAGCTAAAAGCACCCCAGTACTGTGCCGGGTGTCTTCCCCCTCACCGCCTCCCCCCACACCAAACTTTTGGGCCCACCGCCGCTCCCTCTGCAGCTGTGGGACGTTGGAAGAGCCCTGGCCAAGGGATCAGGAGCCCTGGGTTCGGGTCCCACCTCTGCCACTAACTCCCTTTGAACCTTGGGCAAGTGCCTTTCCCTCTCTGGGCCTCAGTGTTACTCACCTACGAAATGGGATTAGGCTCAAATGTCCCCTAACTAGTATTTCTTCCAGCTCTGACCTATTTGGTTCTAGAAAAGACAGCATTTAGGAGATCTGTGTTGTGATCTTAACTCTGCGTTTGATGTTTCTGAGACACAGCTTCTCACTCTGTAGAACGGTAATCATTGCTATGTGGCCTTGGCCACATTCCTTCTTCTTTCTAGGTCTGCGGTCCCCTTTCCCTAAAGTAAAGTGCGTGGGGACAGGGAGCGGTCTCTATTCAGAAGGCCTGTGAATCTCTGATCCTCTTTCTAACTGGCTGCTTCAGCTCCACTGAGCCCCAGGACAGGGTCAGATGGAGGGAATGCTTTGAGGCAAGTGGTCCCTGCCAAGCTAGAGGGAGATCTTCTGCAGCCAGACCCTATCTCTCCACTTCCTATGACCGTCACTGGGGCCTCCAGCTGGCACCGCCCTCAAAGCTCTCCCAGCCACCAATCCTGGGAGGAGAAAGGAAGTTGTCAAGTCAGCGAGCCACCCCAAGGGCAGGAGCAAAGAGGCTGCAGGGCTTGAAACTTGAAGGGTTAGAGCTCTCGCCCAGCTCTGGTGGGGAGGGACCAGCCTGAAGGATGTGGGGCAGAAACCCCGGAGGATGATAGCAGTTATAACAGCCACCTTTTCTCCAAGGCCTTCTGTGAGCCCTGTGATCTGTCCAAGTCATAGCGCTGAATTCCTCAACAACCTTGCGAACGAGAGACTCTTACCAGTTCCACATTACATGTATTGCAGGTGAGGCTGCTGAGGCACAGAGAAGGAAGAAATTTGCCGAAAACCACACAGTCGGTGTGGCAGTCTGGAATGGGACACAGGCAGGCTCACCCTTGAGTCCCTGTTCTTCCCACCCCACCCAAGGGCTTCCAGTAATAACAATGGCACTTATGTAGTGCTTCCTATGTGCCAGACACACTTCTAAGTGTTCCACATATATATATGAAAATAAACTTATTTTATCTGTATGCAACCCTAAGAGGTAGTTACCACGATGAGGTACAGATGAAGACACTGATGTCCAGAACATTCTAGTAACTTGCTCCTAGAGTCACAAGTTAACACATGGAGGAATCAGGCCTCACAATTCGTGCTGTCTCCACCACACTATACAACGCTATATAGAAGGAACCTCAGTATACACACACACACACACACACACACACACACACACACACACACCCTATTCGCCCCACATCCCACACCCCTCAGTCTGAGCCCTTGCTCTCTCCCAGGTGGTTGTTTAGGATTGTGTGGCCTAGGACAAATAAAGCACTTCACCCTCATCTCTCTGGGCCTTGGTTTTCCCCTAGACACTGGGGTGACTGGACCAAGTGATCTGTAAGGACCTCCTCTACTCTGCCATATTATTGAGCCTAGACTTGATCCCCATGCCTCTGGCTGGGGCTAGGGCCTCAGGGCACCTCTCTTCTTTCCTCCACCCTCTCTCCTGCCCTAGGAGTTAGTAGTGGCTCAGGCCTGGGCTTTGCAGAAACAAAGGAAATTTAGTCCAGCCTGCCCTAGCCTAGGAAATGAGAGAAGGGTGGCACTGTGACCCACCAGGGTCCAGACCTTCTAGCCCCCAACCACCTCCTTACCTGTCATCCTGTCTCCTGGTCCATGTGAGGGTCTGCCAAGCCACTTTCCAGTCTCAAAACCTCAGGGCCCAGTTTCCCAAGCCCCTTTCTTCCAGTTGCACAGCAGCCTACCTCCCCAGCTCTGTCTGCAGCTTTGATTCATTGTTGCACCTGGAACCTGGGGCCAGCAGCTGTCCTGGCCAGCGTGACCCCTTTCTTGCCCTGAGCTGCTAACAATGCTGGCAGAGTCGCTAACCCATAAGAATGTGCTTATTGCTGTGAGAGGAACATTCTGGGCACAGCAGCACAAAGAACACAGTCTGGCTGGAGAATGGTAAAATATCACCCTGGAGCTCAGCTTGGTCACATCCTAGATGTTTAGCTCGGTCAAGTTCCTCAACTTCTCTGAGCTTCTGCTTCCTCATCTCTACAGTGAAAAGCAGAATGACTCTCTCACTGAGTTGTTGGAAAGATTCAGTGTTACAGCAGATGACCATCTTAGGGCACAGTGCCTAGACTGCAGTAGTAAGAGGTCAACAAATTAGACTTAGCTTTGAATCCCACATCTGTATGATCTTAGGCAGGTCAATGAATCTCAGTTTTCTGAGCTCAGAGGCAAGTATAAAAATTCTTGTCCAGTGAGATTTTTATAAGGAAACAATGAGATAATGAATGTAAAATTCCTAGCATGGTGTCTGGCAGATGGTAAAAGATCAAAAATACGTTACCCTGCTCCACCTAGCTCCATGCACAGAGATGAAACTATTTGCCCCCAAACATACATAAATGCACAAAACTCTATGTGTCTTATAACAAACATCAGTATTACACAAATCCTCCCAGAGAATACAAGAAGAAGGAAATCTTCCCAACACTTCTTATGAGGCTAGCCAAATAACTAGACAAATCTTGATACCAAAACTAGGTTAAAACACAGTAAGAAAGGAATATTTCAGCTTAATCTCTCTTGTAAACATGGATGAAAAAACCCAAAGCCAAAATATTAGGAAATGAAATAAAAAACATATTAAAAGAATAATGCATCATGACCAAATGAGGTATATACCAGGATTTCAAGGGTGAAAAATCAGTGGAACAAAAAAGCTGATTCTTTGAAAAGATCAATAAAATTGACAAATCTCTGGCAAGACTGACACAGGAAAAAGAGAGAAGATACACATTACCAATATCAGGAATGAAACAGAGGATATCAATACAGACCCTGCAGACATCAAGAGGACAATAATGGAACACTATGAACAACTCTACACACAAACTTGACAACTTAGATGAAATGGATTAATTCCTCAGGAAGCACAAACTACCACAACTCATCCAATATGAAACAGATAATTTGGATAGTCCTATAACTATCAAAGAAATTGAATTTGTAATTAAAAACATCCCCCCAAAGAAATCATTAGGGACATATGGCTTCACTGGAGAATTCTACCAAAAGTTTAAAGAATAATGAACACTAATTCTAATCTCTTCCAGAAAAAGAAAGAGGAGCAGAGACTTCCCAATTCATGTTATGAATCCAGCATTACCCTGATACCAAAACTGGATGAAGAGAGTACACAAAAAGGAAACCAAGACCAATATCCCTCGCGAAAATAGACAGAAACATTCTCAACAAAATATCAACAAATAGAATTCAGTAATATATAAAAAGAAGTATACCCCATGACCAAGTGGGGTTTATCCCAGGAATGCAAGGCTGGTTCAATGCTTGGAAATCAGTCAGTGTAATCCACCATGTTAACAGGCTAAGAAAGAAAGATCAGTGAACTTATCAACTGATAGAGAAAAGCATTATACCAAATCTAACACCCTTTCATTAAAAAAAAGCACTCAAGTATTGAGAAGAGAGTAATTTCTTCAACTTGATAAAGACCATCTACAAAATTCTACATTATATTTAATGGCAAAAGACTGAATGATTTTCACCTTAGATTGAGAACAAGGCAAGGATTCTACTCATTCAAAATAGTGATGGAAGTTCTAGTCAGTGCAATAAGGAAAGAAGTAGAAGGAGAAAAGAAAGGAAAAGAAAAAAGAAAAGGCATATAGATTGGAAGGGACGAAATAAAATGGTTCTCATTTGCAGATGGTTTGATTGCCTACATAGAAAATCCCAAGGAATCTACCAAAAAATCTCCTAGAACTAATAAGTAAGTTCATCAAAGTCACAAGATACAAGATAAACATACAAAAAAATCACTTGTATTTCTTTATACTAACAATGAACATGTGAACACCAAAATTTTAAATGCAATTCCATTTATAGTATCTCCAAATATTAAAATAAAATAATTAGGTATAAATGTAACAAAACATGTGTAGGACTTGTATGCTGAAAATTTTTAAATGCTGATAAAAGAAATCAAAGAAGATATAAATAAATAGACACCCAGGTGTTCATGGATCAGAAGAATGACACAGTAAAGATGTCAATTCTCTCCAAATTGATATATAAGTTTAATGCTATTCCTATCAAAATTCCAGCAAGCTTCTCAAATAGATATAGACAAGATTATTCTAAAATGTATATGGAAAGGCAGAAGAACTAGATACAGTGTGAGGAATAACTCTACCTGATTTTCAGACTTATTATACAGCTACTATAATCAAGACTATGCAGTATCGGCAGAAGAAGAGATATACAGAACAGTGGAAGAAAAATAGATCCCAGAATAGATAGAAAAATAGAACCCAGAAACAGATCTGCACCAAATATGCCCAACTGATTTTTTGACAAAGGTATAAAAGCATCTCAGTGGAGGAAAGATCACCTTTTCAACAAATGATGTTGGAGCAATTGGGCATTCATAGGCAAAAAGATGAACCTTAGCCTAAATTTCACACGTTACACAAAAATTAACCAAGTGAGTCACAGAGTTAAATATAAAACATAGCACTATAGATTGTTTGGAAGAAAACACGGGAGAAAATCTTCAGAACTTAATTATTGGTGAAGAATTCTTAGATATGAACCAGAAGCATGATCCATAAAAGAAAAAAATGGATAAATTGGATTTCATCAAATCAAGTGTTTTTGTTCTGTAAAGAAATTGATGAAAGGACAAGCTACAAACTGGGAGAAAATATTTGTAAACCATGCATTTGACATGGGACTCGCATGTAGAGTATATAAAGAACTCTTAAGACTCAACAGTAAAACAAGGGCTTCCCTGGTGATGCGGTGGTTAAGAATCCGCCTGCCAATGCAGGGGACACGGGTTCTAGCCCTGGTCCAGAAAGATCCCACATGCCACGGAGCAACTAAGCCTGTGCACCATAACTACTGAGCCTGCACTCTAGATCCCATGAGCCACAACTACTGAGCCCGTGTGCCACAACTACTGAAGCCCGCGTGCCTAGAGCCCATGCTTCGCAACAAGAGAAGCCACCACAATGAGAAGCCCGAACACCGCAACGAAGAGTAGCCCCCTCCCACCTCAACTAGAGAAAGCCCGCGCTCAACAACGAAGAACCAACACAGCCAAAAATAAAATAAATAAATAACTTTACGAAAGCAAAACAGAACAAGACAAAAGAAAACAAATAATCCAATTAGAAAATGGACAAAAGACATGAAGAGACATCTCACCAAAGAGGATATACAGATGGCAAATAAGCACGTGAAAGGTTAGTCAACATCATTAATGCAAATTAAAACCACAATGAGCTATAACTACACGGCTATCCAATTGCTAAAATTTCTTTACAAAGTGACGATACCAAATGCTAGTGAGGGTATAGAGAAACCAGATCATTCATACATTGCTGGTGGGACTGTAAAGTGGCACAGCCACTCTGCAAAACAGTTTGACCGTTTCTTATAAAACTAAACATTCAAGTACCATATGACCTAGCAACTGCACACTTGGACATTTATATGAGAGAATTTAAAACTAAGGTTCACACAAGAATTTGTACATGAATGCTTATGGCACCTTTCTTTCTAATAGCTCCAAACTGGGAACGGCCCAGATGTCCTTCAATGGGTGAGTGGATAAACAAACTCTGGTACATCCACACCATGGAACACTACCCAGCAACAAAAAGGAATATACGACTGACACGTGCAACAGCTTGGATAAATCTCCAGAGGATTTTGCTGAGTGGAAAAGCCAATCCCATATAGTTACATACTTAATGACTCCATTATATAATGTTCTTGAAAAGACAAAATTATGGAAATGGCGATGAGTGGTTGCCAGGGGTTAAAAAGGAGTTGGAGCAGGAGGGAAGTGGGTATAGATGTGAATGGGCAACACGAAGGATCCCTGTGGTGATGGACTGTATGAATGTCACTATCCTGCTGGTGATAATACTATATTTTTGCAAGATATTTCCATTGGGAGAAACCGGTTAATGTGTACATAGGACATCCCTGTATTATTTCTTACAATTGCATGTAAATCTACAGTGATCACAAAATAAAAAAGTTTACTTTAAGAAATTAACAAATGGAATTCAGCGATATATTAAAAAATAATTCATCATGACCAAATGCTTTTTAATCTGGGAATTCAAGAGTGGTTTACCAATCAAATAAAGCAGAAACTAACACACCATTGTAAAGCAGTTATACTCCAATAAAGATGTTTAAAAAAAAAGAGTGGTTTACCAATCAAAAATGAATCCTTGTAGTTCACCTAGGAGGAAAAAGGATTAAAATTATGATGGATGCCTAACAAGTGCTTTACAAAATTCAACACCCATTCATGATAAAACTCTCAGCACACTAGGAAGAAGGAGATTCCTCAACCTGATAAAGGGCATCTATCAAAACCTTCAGCAAACAGCATACTTAATGGTGAAATATTGAACGTTTTCATACACTGAGACTAGGTGTGAGACGAGAATGCTCACTCACCATTTCTATTCCATATTGTACTGGAGATCTTAGTGCAGTAAGGCAAGCAAAAGAAATCAAAGATTTGAAAGGAAGAAGTAAAATTGCCATTATCTGTACTTGATATGGTAGTGTATATAGGAAGTCCAGAAGAATCTATAGACAAACGATTAGAATTGATAAGTGAATTTAGAAGCATCACTGGGTATAAAGTCAATATGCCAAAATCCATTGTATTTCTTTATGCCAGCCAAAAAATAGAAAAAGAAAGTTTTAAAAACCCTACCATAGGGCTTCCCTGGTGGCGCAGTGGTTGAGAGTCCGCCTGCCGATGCAGGGGACACGGGTTCGTGCCCCGGTGTGGGAGGATCCCACATGCCGCGGAGCGGCTGGGCCCGTGAGCCATGGCCACTGAGCCTGCGCGTCCGGAGCCTGTGCTCCACAACGGGAGAGGCCACAACAGTGAGAGGCCCGCGTACCGCAAAAAAAAAAAAAACCCTACCATAGCATAAACATCAACTATTTAGGAATAAATCAAATAAATGATGTGGAAAGCCTCTACACAGAAAACTAAAAGGAATATTATGGAAAGAAATGAAAGAAGACAAATAAATTAAGGGATAAACCATATTCATGTATTAGAAAAGTCTATATTATAAAGATGTCAGTTCTTCCCAAATTAATCTACAGAGTCAATGTGATCTCACTTAAAAATCCCAGCAAGTCTTTTTTTTTTTTTTTTTTGTGATGGAAATTGACAAATTAGTTCTAAAATTCAGATGGGAATGCAAAAAGCCAAGAATAACCCAGGTAATCTTGAAGGAGAAGAACATAGCTGGAGGACTCTAACAGATACCAAGACCTAGAACTTTATAGTAATTAAGACATTGTGGTATTGGCATAAGGATATAGAAACCGACATATGGGAAGAATAGAAAATTCCAAACCAGACCCACACATACACAGTCACCTAATTTATGACAAAAATGACACTGTAGTACATTGGAAACTTTAAAAAAAAATGGTGCTGGGTCAGTTGGATAGCCATGTGGAAAAAAAATTTATCTTGACCCCTACCTCACGTCACACACAGAAATCAGTTCCAGATGGATTGTAGCTATAAATGTGAAATTCAAAACAATAAAGCTTTCAGAGGAAAATATAGGGGAACAACTTTGTGCACTTGGAGTAGACAAAGATTTCTTAAATAAGATGGAAAAAATGCTATCCATAAAGGAAAGAGTTGATAATTTGGACTATGTAAGAATAAAGAATTTCTGTCCATTCAAAGACTGTTTTCAGAGGGTGAAAAGAACACCCGCGGAAGAGGAGAAAGTGTTTACAACAGGTATATCTGACAAAGGACTCACAATCTAGAATAGATTAGGCAACCGAATAGAAAAATGTGCCAAGGACCTTGACAGACACTTCAGAAAATAAAGAATATTAAGGTGGCCAATAAACATACGAAAAGGTGTTCAATTTAATGAGTCAAAAGGAAAATACAAAATGAGATCATAATGAGACGCTACTGTACACCTACCAGAATGGGTAAAATGAAAGAAAATGGAAATGACCAACTCTTCGTGAAGACGAAGAACAACAAAGACTATCCTGCATCGCTGGCGGTGGGGGGGGGGGGGAGTATAAATTGGTACAAATACTCTGGAAAACTGAGACATATCTACCGAAGCTGAACATAGGCTTATCCTACAACCCAGCAATTCAGTTACCAAAGGACACGTATGTGAATGTTTATAGTGGTCTTATTGCTAATAGCCAAAAACTTGAAGTTATTGTGAAGTCTAAACATTGGGGTCACCTGGGCAGCTGCGTGGAGGCCAAATTGGAGATGGAGAGACAGAAGTGGGGAGGGCAGGAGCGCCACACGGAGACAGAGCCCACATGACCTGGAGATGGGTGGGATCTGCGGGGTGATGGGGAAGCGAGAGCCCAGCTCAAGGCCCTCAAATCAATGCTTCCAAGAGGATGGCCGTCCATTCACTGTGGAAAGAAACCCCGGAGGAGGGAGAGGTGTGGGGTGGGTGTGGAGGAGGAGCTTGGTTTGGTCAGCTCGAAGGTTAAGGTGCCTGCGGAACCAGGAGAAAAGGCAATGCAGCGGTGTGTGGCACTCCCTAGCTCAGACTCCTTTACCCTTAAGTCACTAGAAGGTAGTGGGCAATTGTCCTAATGAGAGGAGAGGTGGGCTCGAAGATGGGGACCAAGCGGCCTTTGACCTGATCCAGTGCCACATGGAAGGCAGATGGCAGTCCGAGAAGCAAGACCAAGTGCTCTGTTCTGTAGTCCTATGGTCTGCCATCACTGGAGCAGCACCTTTACATTTCCAGACCCCAGGCCCCAGCTCTGTTCCTTGGATTCTCTGGATTGGCTTTTGGTACCAGTGACGGGTGTCTCCTCTCTCTCTGCCCTTTCCCATAATCCCTCACTGCTCAAGGAGGCTCTCCACTGACCGCCCGCCTCCTCTCCAGACTGTGTTTTGAGGCCCTGCTCCCTGAAGAGAGAATCTGACCCATCCCCTCCCTCCCATCCTGTTCACAGATTAAATACGAGATCTTCTAGCTTAGCTCTTGGAGGGCACATAAGTTAGAGCCTTCAGTCTGCAGATGGGTAAACTGAGGCCCAGGGATAGGAAAGGACTTGTTGAAGGTTACTCAGAGAGAACGAATAGGGGGAAACTGGCCAGAACTTAGGCCTCCTAATGCCTTGATTTCCTTCTCTTCTGAGAAAGAGAAAAAAGGAGACATAGAAATAGAGAAAAAGGAGAAAGGTGGCAAGAAAGAAAGAACTACTGAATTAAAGAGGCACGGGGGGCTTCCCTGGTGGCTCAGTGGTTGAGAGTCTGCCTGCCGATGCAGGGGACACGGGTTCGTGCCCCGTCCGGGAAGATCCCACATGCCGCGGAGCGGCTGGGCCCGTGAGCCATGGCCTCTGAGCCTGCGCGTCCGGAGCCTGTGCTCCACAACGGGAGAGGCCACAACAGTGAGAGGCCCGCGTACCGCAAAAAAAAAAAAAAAAAAAAAAAAAAAAGGAGGCACGGGGAGGCAGAAAAGGGACAGGGACAAACTCCAAGAGCCAGATGAGAGAAAGGGAGGAGGAGGGAGGGGGGAGGAGGAGGGAGGGAGGGAGGGAGGAAACAGAGATACAGAAAGAGAAAGAACAAAAGAAGGAAAGAGGGAAAGAGAGAGAAAAGGAGAAAAGAGAGAAAGTGGAAAGAATGGGGCTGGCAAGCAAGTAGAGTGGGCTGGGCTTCCTAATTCTGCAGGGGCTGGCAGGAGCTGAGCCCACAGCCCTGTGGAAGGCAGAGATGGGTGGCCCCAGAAATCCTTACCTGCCAAACCCCATCAGCCCTCAGAGGCCCAAACCAGAACTGAGCAGTTGATCTAAACAGAAAACAAACAGAGCAAAATGAAAACACACTGGCTGTCCCCCACTCCCACACCCCCGCCCCGGCTGTGGCTCTGTGCATTCATTGGCCCCCGGGTGGCCACTGGGAAAGCAAGGCGCAGCTTTTGTAACCCTCCTCTCTCTGTGCTCCCCCCATCCCACAGCCACCCCCCACCAAGAGCCGTAGACTCAGCCTTATTCAAGACGCCACGGTGGGAAGGGGGCAGGGTTCGTGGGCCCTGGGGGGCCGGAGGGGGCCTCGTGTTCCCTGCCCTTGGCCTGGCAGAGAAACAGCAAGGCGGATGGGGGGCTGTCAGGGAGGGAAAACAGTGGGGAGACGGAGTTCCACTCCCTCCCCCACACAGGGCTGGGAGTTCTTAACCAGCCCAAAGCCTGTCCTGCATGTGGCGGTGCTGAGAAGGCGGGCAGGAGGAAAAGGGTGGCAGACCATGATCAGGAAAAGGGCACACTGAACACCCACTGCTAGCCCCATGTGTTACTTTTTTTCTCCAGTCCCCACTAGGCTCTGGAGCTCGAATCCGTGAAGAGAGTTTCAGTTTACATGGTAACTGATTATTAATAACAGTACAAGTGATAACTAGTATGGGTCTTGTGCTTGGCCGCTATCAAACACACACAGATGGGCAGCTGGCAGGAGTCCTGGGAAGGGCCTACCCCAAGATCCAGGAAGGTGCTCAGAGGCTGGCATCTCCCCTCAGGGTTGAAGTGGGGAAGGCTCAAACAAAAGTATGTAGTCAACAAATATTTATTAGTAAGTACTTACAGTGAGAGCGGTTAAGGGCACAGGCTACCTGGGTTTAAATTTTAGCTTCACTACTTACTGTGTGACCTTAGTCTAGTGTTTTAAGTTCTCTGTGCCCCACTTTCCTCATCTGTATAATGGGGATAATGATAGTAACTACCTCAAGGAGTTTGTGAAGATTAAATGTGCTATTCCAAGTAAAGCAGTTGGAAGAGTGCCTGGCACATGGTAAGCCTCAAATATTAGCTCCTGATGTCCTTGTCACTGTTGGTTATTTGCCAGGCCTATCCTGAGCACTAGGGGAGCCTCAGTAAGCGAAAGCGGCTGTGGTCCCTGTCCTCATGGAGTGTGGTGAGGAAGTGGCCATTATCACAAAGTACACAACAAAAGTAAAATTGAATTAGTGAGAAGTGCTTTGGAGGCTACGTCCCCAGTGCCTGGAGAGTGAAACACGGGGGATCATGTCTAGCCAGGGTGATACAGAGAGGTTTCCCTAAACAAGAGAGACTTGAGCTGTGTGCTGAAGTAGAAGTACGAGGAAAACAGGAAAAGGGAAAGAAAATTATCCCAAGCAGAGGGCACAGCATGTGCAAAGGCCCAGTGGCAGGAGGGAGCTTGGTAAAGGATGTGGATGGAGAGGTAGGCAGGGGTTATACAAGAGCAGACCCTGTAATCCATGTCCAGTGGTCTTGCCTTTATTGTAAGAACAAAGGGAAACCAGGGGAGGATTTTAAGGAAGGAGTAACATGATCAGAAAAAGACAGGGCCTAATGCTAGGTTAGGAGGGGTCTCCAGATGGGAGTTGGGGAGAAAGACCACATACAGCAGGGTGGCTGGAGACTGCCATTGGTTCCCTCAACATGTGGCCTTGGGCAAGTCCCTTCCCCTCCCTGGTCTTCAGTTTCTATCTGTAACCCAAATCGTCTTTGAAGCCTACTTTAGGGGTCATCTTGTTCTTTTCTGTCCGTCCTTGGTCCCTATCCCTCATTAAGAGGAGGAGAAGGCAGGGAAGACGTTGTAAATAGGGCACAACCCCTCTCCCATCTTCCCCTCCTCTCGACACCACCCTGATGTCTGCCCTTCACACACATTCATCCAGGCTCTGTGCACAGGAAGGGCATTTGGAGGTCAAGTTCTCTCCTCCTTCTCCTCATCCACCCATAGCTTATCCCTGCCAGACTCAAGGCATTACAGGATGGGGTCCGCTCTCGTCTGGGACTGGAGAAGCTCAGAGGACCCCCATGGTGGTTGCTGGTGGCGCTGGAAGGCCCAGAACCACAGGCAGCTAGGAGAGGCTGCCCCCGCCAGGATGATGGAGTGGGTGTGACATAAATTTCTCAGGACAGGCAGCAAAAAAACATTTACAGCCCCTCCTTGCCAAGTCTGGTTCCAATCAGGCCCCTGGCCGGCCCGCTCTGCTCCCTACACCCGCCACACCAGGCTGGCTCCTCTGAAAGCCAGAGTCACTTAGGGCTTTTGTCTTTCTCCCTGCTTTCCTTACTGTTTAAGAAACATACCCAAAGACATACACACATACACGGCCCCCGCCCTTCCAGGCCTCTGCATACCCACATGAGTGTATACATACGCACGTATCCATACACACAGATGGTCCCCCGGGGTTCTGTGTCCCCACACACATAGACAGATGAACAGATATACACACATACACACATACACACACGTGTGCGCATACACGCACGCGCGCGCGCGCACACACACACACACACACACACACACACACACACACTGGAGACCAGCCCTGGGTGGGCTGAGGAAGGCCCTGTCTTCAATTGCCAGCCATGAGCCCTGGACTGCAACATCCTCTCAGACTGGGCACCAAAGAATCCAGAAAGTGCCTTCCTTCAATAACAACCCCCAGGCCACTTCTCTCGTGCTCCTCTTCTCAGTCTCCGGGCTGCCATGGCAACGGCCTGCCAGCTCTGCCATCCCAGGCACAGGAATGCCTTCCCTGAGCAAGCACCGAGGGAAGCTGAGGCTGACTGAGGGTGCCTTGGAGGGCAGCCCCGCCAGACACAGGAGCCCCAGCTCCCACTCAGCCCAGATGCCCAGGGGCCTCAAGCGAGCCCTATTCCAGCTCAACAGTACCTTCATTCCCAGGCTAATCTGGTACTCCACCCTGTTCCTGCCCTCAGCCCACGCCACCAAAGGCCTCACCTAGCCACCCAAGAAGTAAGTCTCTTTTTTTTTTTTTTTTTTTTTTTTTTGCGTTACGCGGGCCTCTCCCTGCTGTGGCCTCTCCCGTTGCGGAGCACAGGCTCCGGACGTGCAGGCTCAGCGGCCATGACTCACGGGCCCAGCCGCTCCGCGGCATGTGGGATCTTCCCAGACCGGGGCACGAACCCGTGTCCTCTGCATCGTCAGGCGGACTCTCAACCACTACGCCACCAGGGAAGCCCAAGAAGTAAGTCTCTTGATCTGAGCTGAACGAACTTTTCCTTTCACAGGCCTGTCTTGCCTACCTGAATGCTCAGGCCATTTGGTTCCTCCTGGTGAAGCCAGAAGGGGCCCTCTTGTTTACTCTAAATGCATAGATCTGGTCATTACCCAGCAGGCCCCAGAAGTCAGGCCCAGCTCCTCCCCACCTCAATGGTCTCACACCTGTTGGCAGGCTGGGCAGCGGTGGGAGGGGAGTCACTCCAAGCACAGCTTGGGGAGGATGTGGGAGCTATTGGAATCCAATGACCGCTCTGCTCCTTCTCTTCCCAAAACAATCAGAATGGCGACCCTTAAGAACCTTAAAGGAGAGGCTGCTTTACATGGGAGGGTATCATCTTCCCTCCCTGGGAAGCAGCGTGATGCAAGGCAAGATGTGGGCTTGAGGAAGCCAGACCTGGGTTCAGATCCCTCATTACCCAGTGCCAGCTGTGTGAACTAGGAAACCAAGTCGAACCTATTGATGGGGTTCTTGTCAAGATCTAACCTGCCCAGAACATGGGCCGGTAAATACTCAATCCACGCCCATTCCTGTTGCTTTCCACGGGTGTGGAGAGCCCCTGGGGAGAGGGACAGAAAGAAGAAGGGAACTGCTCTTTGGTACAGTCCAGGCTTTGTACGTTCATCACTTCACTTAACACTCCGTGCATCTCTACGAGGTAGCTACTATCAGCATTCAAGTTGGTTTCTGAGCTCATATGGGGACATTGTCCCCTGCTAGGGAGATGGCAGAAGGGGGTTGCTGGGGTAGGAGGGTGCTTTAAACGCTGCTTTTGAGAGTGTTTCATCCTGGGGGAAGAGGGCTTGTCAGGCTCCCCCAGCCGCCTCCTTCCTCTTTGGACTTTGAGCAGATCAGCTGGCTGCCAGGGCCTGGCCACATGCTGGCTCCAGAGTGACTTGGAGGACGACTTTATGAGGAAGAAAATCCAGCATCGTCTCCTGGGAGCAGCAGCAGCAAAGTAGCTGGTCTGGCTTAGAGTGGAGGAAATCCCATCCCTACTGCCCAGATAGTGCAGAGCCTGAGCGCATCTGGCCCCAGGCATTTCTCAGGTTCCTTGGGCAGGGAAGTCTCCAAGAAATGCTCCAGGGAGGCAGGTTTTAACCGAGCAGAAGGAAAGTCAGAGCTCTGCAAACCTGGACCGGTTGCTTGGAGGGGAGTGAGTCCCCCATCCCTGTAGGTATGTGAGCAGAGGCAAGCTAGGAAAGGGGTTAACCACTGACACAGGC
Organism: Phocoena sinus; assembly: GCF_008692025.1. Taxonomy (NCBI): domain Eukaryota; kingdom Metazoa; phylum Chordata; class Mammalia; order Artiodactyla; family Phocoenidae; genus Phocoena; species Phocoena sinus. The sequence continues at coordinate 58,988,437 of NC_045784.1, read as the reverse complement.
CAGGGCTTCTTAGCCTGCAAGTGGCCTATGAAAGGGACCCACGAGGTTAAAGGGCTTCCTGAAATGATGTGCCACGTTTTGTGTGCTTTTATAGGAAATGGGCTCCTTGCTTTCACTGGGTTGTTCAAAAGTATGCAACCCCCAAAGTTACAGAGCTAAGGAGCCTTGGAGAGAGAGAAAACCTCTTGGCTTCCTAACCGGCACATGGTTCCACACTGTTTTCCAAGATACAAGATGCTGTTCCATCATAGTGTAGGTGTCTCTTGATTCTCAGGACAGCCCAGTGAGATGGGTACTCTTGTCGCCATCTTCAGGAGAAGGATTCTGGGGCCCAGAGAAGGATTTCGGGGCCCAGGGAAGGGAAGGGCCTTGCTTTGGTCCCACAGTCAGTGAGAGGAGAAGCTAGGACTAGATCCCAGGTCTCCTATTGATTGTTTTTCCCAAACAACTCCAACTCCTTGGCCTCTCGAAGGCTACCAAGCAGAGATGCCTAAATTGGGGTCTTACGTTCCCGCTTCAGCTCGCAGATCTCAAGACGCCTCATCCACTCTTCCTTCTCTCCATATCCTGCAGGCCGGCCTCCCCATGCTGCCCCACAATTGTATTTGGGACAGGGGCCAGGACTTGGAGAGGGCATGGGAAGAAGGGTGGAGTGCCAGCCCTCCCTCCCCTCCAGAGAACTTCTATTTCTATTTGAGCCATGCTAGCAGCTAGTGTGACCCCCAAAGTGTGGGTGTCCTATGTAATCAGTAGTGACCCGGGGCAAGTCACTCACTCTCTCCGAACCTCAGTCTCCTCATCTGTAAAATGGGGATCATACAGTGTTTATCTTGGAGGGTGGTTGTAAGGAGTAGCCATACTTAAATCTATGTAAAAAGTGCTGAGAGAAAAGCTCCTGGCCCATCATAAGTGCTATTCAAATGTTGGCTTTTATTATTATAATCTACTACAATCCCACTACCTGAGTCAGACGCTACTAACAATGGGTTGATTTCCTTCTAGACTTTTTATTTGAATATTTATGGTTTATAAAAAATAATCAGGATTATACTGTATATATGAATTGGCATTTTGCATGTTTTAGCTTAGCATTATAACATGAGCATTTTCCACATTATTATATGTTCTTCAAAACATCCTTATAGATTGTATATAATTCTGTTTATTCCATTTTCTAATGTTGGACATTTAGCTTATTCCTGTTGTTTATGAATAGCTTTTATATACATTTTAACCCAAATTTGCAAGTATTTCTTTGGTACAGATTCCTGTCAGGGGAATTATTGGTTCAAAGTGTATACCTGTCAAAGCATATACAGACCTTGATATTTCCAAATTGCCCACCACAAAGGCTATACCAATCGACACTTCCACTGGTAGTGTGTGATATTGCCCATCCCACTGCAACCTTGCTGGCACTGATAACTATTTTTCTTTAAGTTTTGCTGAACTGAAGACAAAAAGTTATGTTCTTTATATTCTGCTTGACTGGAGTCAGGAATGAGACTGGATTGTGGGAAGGGCTGTGAGGTGAGGTTGGCCATGCAGGTTAGAGAACCTACTGAAGGGGCTGAGGAGCAGCAGGTCAGGACTGGGCCCAGATGTACTGCCTACCGGGGGAAAGGGCACGAACAGAAGAAAAACTGTGCTCATGTGAGGTCACTCTAAGAAACTGAGAAAAAACCCCAGTGCTAGGGGAACGAGGCCCCTGGAGATGTGATTGCCAGTTCTTTTTGCAGCTGGCCAAAAGTCCTCCCCTAAATCTGTGTGGAGTGTACCCCCCTTCCCCCCCCCCCCCCCACGCCAGGCTAGAAAGAATAATTATAATGTAAATTGGGCTTTGGAAATGCAATGTCAATGCAAAGCTGGATGGAGTGACCTGGCTTCTGAACACTAGAGTCCTGGTGACTTGGGACCCTGGATGAAAAGGAATCACAGAAGCTTTCGGAGAAAGAGAGGATGAGGAGGCCATAGCGCTCTGAGAATAGCTGGGCAAGCTGTGGAAGGCAGGGTGGCCCCTGGGAAAGAACGTGGAGCTGGAAGGTCCCAAGGAGGTACTGAGCAGGGAGGGGCTGCTCCCCAGATGGGGTGGGCCTCCTGGGACTGCGCAGATGCAGCCTGCGGCCTGGAGCTCAGGGCTGGAAGTAGAGGGAAAAATCTGAGCCCGGGCAACCTGAAGGCGAATGGGCTGGCCTGGGGAGGGTGTGAACCAATGAGCACAGTACCATCAAGATGCAGACTGACCTTATCAAATAGACTACAATTCTGTTTATGGAGCGCCAGCTCTCTGTCAGTCACCAAGGGAGGGGTCGATAGCTCTTACTGTACCTGGGGAAACTGGCACAGAATGAATAAGTAATATGTCCAAAGTTTTACAGGAAGTAACTGGCAGAGCCGGGAGCTGAGCCAGGCTCTTTGAACTCAGGCCCCTTTAGGCAATAGGTCTGGGCCCATCTTACTGAACTCCTTGGGTAGAATGCGTGGCAAGGTCTCTTCATCCTTGTCTTAAGTATAGGAGTAATGCTGGCTGGGGCTCCTGAAAGGATGTTACCTGAAGAACACTGAGAAATTGTCTTTATAAAATCTGGAAGGCCAACAAAACTAGAAAGAATGGGCTTATCTAGCAGCAAGAACTTAGGAGAGACACCAGGAAAAAGTTCCTCAGAGCAAGAATCCTTAGATACAGTGGGTACCAAGGAAAGCCAAGGGGCCTCTCTCTGATATTCTCAGCAGTTACCCTTTCCCACACTTTTCCCTCTCCTAACATCCCCCCATGTTGATGAGGAGGCCCCCATCTCTCATGTTCATGGTCAGTACTAGCAGGCTCAGAAATCCAAGGTCACTTGTGGGCAACGGAGCAGCTGGGATCCAGTGAAAACCATGGGTGATGTCTAGCTCAAGCCAGGAGCAGCCTGAACTTTTGTTACCCACACCTCTTGCCACTTTCTGCCCACTGGGCTCTGCTGTTTCATTCAGTGACCTTCCTAGCAGCCAGAGAGTTGGTCAGGGAAGCATCAGAGAGGGTGAGCTATGAAAAAGGCCGAGGGGTGCAATGGAAAGAGAAAGGACGTGTGTCATACAGACAGCATATCTTTTCGGCTACTACTGTTTGTGTGACGTTAGACGAATGCATTCATCTCCCTGGGCCTCACTTCACAGCTCTGTAAAATGGGGCTGGTAATAATCTCTGTCTCATTGGGTTGCTGTGAGGAGGCCAGTGAGATTGCTTATTTGGTCACTAAGCACTGCTGGAGGACCTGTGTTCTGCCACGCCCAGTGCTAGGCAACTGGGGAGCACAAAGATGGAAAGGAAATCCAATGAGGGGGCTGATGTGAGTAACTGCACGCCCAGCACAAAAGGGGCCTGGAGCAGGGGCTCAGCAGTATCACTTTCCTGGCTTTGTCTCACACGTGTGTAGTGTTCACGGTCTGCAAAACGCTTCCCTCGCATCTGCTCATTTGATATGCACAACATCCCGGACCCTTGATGTTTTAGATGGGGAAATCGAGGTCCACAGTCGTCCAGATGGTGAATGGCAGAGGCTGGGTGCAGGACTGGGCCTCACTGGGACTACTTCCACTGAGGCTCCTCAATCACCTCCTGGCTTGTCCCTCAGACCACCCCCACCCCTCTTTAGGGAAGCTCCAGCCACTTCCACCTTAGCTACGTGGAGGGCCCCCTGGTGTTCTTGACCAGCCACCTGACCCATCCCTAGCCTGATGTTTTAAGAAATCATCAAATCCCCTGTAAGCTGCAGGACTAAAGGCCCCTAGTGTCAGTGAGCTTGGAGGAGGAACGGGGAAGGGACTAGGAGAGCCCCTGGGTCCCCATCTTGGCCTTTTCTATGGAGTCCTGCCTTCAAGTATCCAGCATCTAGACTTAATGGGATGAAATGTCTTAAGCTTTCTGTGGTGTGAAATTCTGGGTATATCTTTTAAAACCTCCATATTGCCAGAAGAGGGGTTATCTTTACCCTAGCGAGCTCCCTAGGTGTGTGGACAAGAGATGTTGGGTTGATCTGATCTGGTGGGTGCAAATGAGGAAGGCTATTGCTCAGCCATTGGGTTCAGGGCCCGTCATTCATCTGTTGATAGGTAAGTTAAGTAAAGGCCAGCAAAGGTTCAAGTATGGGAGAAAGAGCCCTTCTTGGTCCTCCTTGCCCTGAGACAGAGAGCTTCTGGATCCCCAGATTCTCGACCTGAGAGGAGGTTGCTCTCAGTGTCTGCCTAAAGAGAAGGGGAAAGAGAGAGCAAGCATGGCAAGGACTGTGCCAGATGCGTTCACATCTGTGAGCTCCCTTCTTCCTCAGAACCATTCTGTAGGGTGGACGGTATTCCTATTTTATAGATGAAGAGACTGAGGCTCAGTGACGGGAGGGAGCTGGTCCAAGTTCCCCAAGCTAGAGCAAGGATTAAAGCCTAGATCTCAGTAGACTGCAGAGGCCTTGCTCTTTCCTCTACACCACACACTTGGGAGAGAGACAAGACTTTGCGAGTGCTCCTGAGGTCACCAGTGGTGACAGCAACAGCCCAGGGTGGGCCAGGTTCCCACCTCAGGTGCATCCTCACCAGCTTTTCCTCAGCCATCTGTCTCTCCCCTTCGTAGAGTAAGGCTCAGAGGAAATGCCTCACGGTCCTCCAAGCATCCACTGGAGGCTGAGGATTTGTATCTAATAGGGGCCGAAAGAGGGCAGGTGACCTCAGCCCAGAGGAAAGCCCCTGCTTGAGCCCATCTGACCCTCTGGGCTCCCTCCCAGAGCTTCCCTGGAGCCCCTGGCAAGCTTCTCTGCTGGGGTTTTTCCAGAGGTCCGGGAAATTCCAGGAGTCAAGGATGTCAGTGTTTCTCACACACAGTCACAGCATCTCACAAATGTGCTCAGTTGATCACACTCAGCTACAGTCTCTCTTCTGAATGTGGGTGTGTGAGCAGGCCAGTGGCACAGTCGTATACACGCACAATGTGAGTGACCCACTAATTCCACAAGGCACCCGCAGAAGCCCATATCCTCTTTTCCTGTTTCCACTTCAGTGAGTCACACCTCACGCTGCCCTGAGTGTGTGCAGGGGTCACAGTGATGCTTAGAGACCAGCTTCTGCCAAGGCCAAGCCTGGAGGCATTATCCCCTCCTCCTCCGATTTCTCTCTCTTCCTTTCTTCAGCCTCCCTCTTTCTCCCCCACCCTTTTTCTCCTCCCAGACAGAGTTGCCTCCCTCTTCCAAAGACCACCCGTGCTTAGCCACCCCTCACCTCAACACACACACATCATCACCACAGGTCCCACTGTCACAAAGAATAAAGCTGGGAGCTGAGTCTGCTGGAGGTGGGTGGCCATAGGCCCAGATCAACCAGGAGCAGCTGCTCCATTTGCCAGGCAGGTTGTAGGGAAGTGGGTGAGAGGAAGCATTTTACAAGCAGTAGGCCAGGCCAGAGAGCTCTGTTGGGTACTATGGGCCTAGGCAAGAGATCTACTTCCAGAAGCTTCCATAAAGGAAATAAAGCTAAAGGCATTACAGCGTCGTGGTTGAGAGCAGACTGGAGCCAGATTGCCATAGGACATAAGACAGTTACCCAATCTGTTTGTATCTCATTCTCCTTACCTGTAAAATTGTGAGAATAATAGTAACCTACCTCACTGGGTGGTTTCGAGGATCAGATGAATTGATACATGTTAAATGCTTGCACGGGGCCTGACACAGAGGAAGCACTACACAAAGGTGTGCTATTATTTTAAGGATCAGGCCATCAGCATCTCTCCACGAACCATCCCCACATAATCCATGCATTTCCTCCTGCCTCTGCAGACATCAAATCAGCCAACAGATCTACAAGCCAGTCCTGGTAGAGGCCATATGACTTAAGCAGCATCACTCATCCTCTATCTGCTGGCATTCAGCTTTACTCTCTTTCTAGCACTGCCCGCTGATCAGGCTCCCAGGTTGCCCCTGCATCGTAGCTTTCCCCACCCCTGTACCCCTTGGTTCCCAGCCCCAGTCCTTTGCTCTTTTTAGCCTCTGGCCAGTCTCTCTCCAAGATCAAAACTCCTAATCCTGACTCCAAGACCAGAGCAGGGCTCACATTGGCTCAAGAGAACTGTTTGTGCACATGTCTTCCCAAATCCATGTTCAATGATGTCATGTTGATAGCTTGAATCCAGCCACTGTGAGAGTATTTACACCACGGTAATTGGCAAACACTGCAAATGAGGGCTTTTCTCCCTCTCAGCGAACAAGTTGTTGAACATTTACCAGCACAGTCCCACTTGTACCAACCCTGGGGCCCTTCCCTAGATGATGATTGCACTTTTCCCAGACACTAGATCCACCTATAGCAGACTGCCTGCAGCAATGTTCCCCATCTGATTAATATCCAATGGTTATTTCCGCTTGGAACCTCAGGACTCACTGCTGACTGAGTTTCTGCTCATTGGCACCCAAACTTGCCCACTTGGAAGCTCCCTTCACTGACAGCCAGGCTTACTTCCCAACCTCCATCCTAATGGAGGATGGGAGTCTCATGCCAGGCCCTTCCACTTCTCTGCCTGAACAGTGTTGCCCCAAGGAGCCAGCAGCCTCATACCCAGACCCCGAGCAAGCCAGCATAAGGCAGATGCTATAGTCTGAAAAGCAGAGTCTCAGATTCAGCAAGTCCTATTGTTTGCTGTGCTTGGGAGTAGGAAGCCTAGCAGGGAGTCTAATCCAGGGCAGAAGTTGCCTTCTGTAGCTGGCTATGAGTGAGCCAGTTCATTATTATTGTTCATGTATTCTTAAAATAAAAGCTGCATGATGGCAAGGGTTTGATGTCTGTTTGGTTTTCTGCTGTGTTCTCAGTGTTTGCATCAGTGCTGGGCACACAGTAAGGGTTCAAGAAATATTGGTTGAATGAATGAATGAATGAATGAACGAATTTGGTCATTTAACCAATGTTTCCCCAAGCTTCTGTTCTGTACCAGGCCATCTGGGACCTTGGTGATCCACGAACAAGAAGATATGTCCCCTGAGCTCAAGAAGCTTCTAGTCCCATGGGCCATGGAAGTGAACATTAATGGAGACTGGAAGTAACTGCAGGATGGCTCGTGAACTTGGGTGCTGACTGGAGCAGGGAAGAGGCTCACAGCTTCCAGGCGAGATGAGGCGCCGTGTGGGCCAGAGGAGGCCCAGTGTTTGTTTGCACTTGTTCAGTGGACTGTGCGGCCTGCTAGCTGAGGTGGCCGCCCAAGGCCTCTTGGCCAGGACGCAGCCCCCACTCCCTCCCCCCAGCCCCACCCACGCGAGGGAACTGAGCTGTTGGCCAGGAAAGAGGAGTCAGGCAGGGAATCCCAGCCCCTCCCCACCCCAGACTGGGCCCAGAAGGGCCTGGCATGCTTCTAATATCAAGCAGCAAATTCAATCAGGCAGATGAGAATTCCTATTATTTTAATATATTTAGAAGAGAGTTTAAGGTGGATTTCGTTCCATGCTGTATATTTTTACAACATGAAGTCAGGCTGCTTTGATAAATGCTGTAGTGCAGGCGCGAGGGGGCCTTGGGAAAGGGTGAGTGAGAGAAAAAGTTAGAAAGGGGTGGGGGGAGAGACAGAGACAGAGACGGAGATACAGAGAGAAAGAAAGCCACAGAGACAGAGAGAGACAGTCGGAGGGAGAGAGAGCGAAGGAAAGGCTCTACGTATGTCTTGGATTTGTCTTTTGCACATGTGTCTATGACTCCATGTGTGTTTCTGTGTCTGTTTGTTGTTTGAGTAGACAAATCCATTTGGGGATAAATAGGATGATTTTTCCACCTGCAGGAAGCGAGGCAGCCAAAGGCTGATTGGGGCTGCTCCACTCTTCAGCTCTCAGAAGACCTTGGGCTGGAACTCATGTTGCTCCTGAGGCCAGGCCTCGGGCTCTGCTTAGAAATTGAGATGCAGGCAAGCTGCCAGAAACGCAGGGGCAGTTCCCGGGAGCCTTAAAGGCCCTACTCTGAGGTAATCCTCAGCAGGAGAGAGGCCCTGGGCCCCCAGATGCCCCTCTGGCTATACCATGTGGCTACTTCCTCACCATCCCCAGAAGGTTCCCCGTCCTGCTCTCAGAAGTCAGCACACATGGTTCCTAAGCTTTCTTGGGAAGGTGGCTGGGGCAAGCTGCCCAAGACCAGTGCCGCTGGAGCACAGGGACTTGCAGGTCCTTTCTTGAGACCAGAATGCATAAGCATGGCAGGAAGGGGTGGGCTACCAGGTTGAGAGGAAAGGTTTCCAGTCTGGAGACTGGGACATGGATATGATGACCTTCGGAGGGTTTCGGCAGTACAGAAATATTTGGCTGAAGGAAAGTTTTCTCCCACTGTCAAGACCGGGGGAAGAAGATTGGACGGGATTCGGCTTCTGGAGGACTTTGCCAAGCTCAGAGTCCCAGGGTAGCACCCAAGTGGCCGAAGCTGGCATTGAAAGCGCCCTGGTCCTGCGTGGGCCTGACAGGTGACCTGGGGTGCCACTGACTCCACCCCTCTGCTTCTGGACATGTGGACACTCATACAAACCAGCATGGCGTTCTCTGCCCTTGGGGCCTTAACCAGGATCCAGGAAGTCACCTCCATTGAAGTGACTGAGATGGGGTCAGCTTTGTAAACCCTTCCTCTGGGGAGGCAGAGGGGTCTCCATCAACCTCCTGTGCCTCAATTCTTAGCTCCATGGGGCAGCCAGGTCACAGGAGGAACAGATCTGTCCCAATTACTTTTCCAGCCTAGCTTGGTGGCCTTTCCCCGCCCCCCCCCCACCCCGTTTTTGGAGGAAGGCCAGAAAATTGCCACATAAAGGACTAGAGGACAGAAAGAATAAGAAGGAGAGAAGGAGAGAAAGAAGAGGAAGACAAAGGCCATATTTTTATCTCTTCCAAAGCATTAGATGCTTCTTTAAACTGGATGACTGTCTGGCTTGCAGTCACCTCTAACTACGAGTGTAACCTTGGGATAGGCTTGGCGGCCTGCAAACAAAACTTCAGAGGCAAGGGAGACCTGTCTTTACTCCTACACGTCACCAGAAGACGGCATGTTGTTCTGTGGCTTGTCCTACCTCCCTTGCCATCTGCCCCATGCCATCATCCTGCAGATCAGACCCAACCACCCTCAGGGATCACATATGTGCCGAGGGCAAGTGAGCTGGCCAGCTCTTGGCACCTTAGAAAACTTTTGGCTGCCAGCATTCAAGAGCTGGGGATCAGGATATATTCAGCTTCATGATTTCTTTTTCTAAAAAAAATTTTGTTGAAATATAGTCGATTTGCAGTGTTCTGTTAGCTTCAGGTGTACAGAAAAGTGATTCAGTTTTATATATATATATATATATATATATATATATATATATATATATATATATATATATAAAACTGTGCTATAGAGTAGGTCCTTGTTGGTTGTATATAGTAATGTGTATATTTTATATGTAGTAGTGTGTATCTGTTAATCCCAATTCCCAATTTATCCCTCCCGCCTTTCCCCTTCGTAACCATAAATTTGTTTTCTATGTCTGTGAGTCTGTTTTGTAAATAAGTTTATTTGTATAATTTTTTTAGATTCAACATACAAGTGATATGTAATATTTGTCTTTCTCTGTCTGTCTCAGTTCATTTATTATGATAATCTCTAGGTCCCTCCATGTCGCTGCAAATGGCATTATTTCATTCTTTTTTATGGCTGAGTAATATTTCATTGTGTGTGCGTGTGTGTGTGTGTGTGTGTGTATACATATATATATCATACACCAAATCTTTTTTATCCGTTCATCTGTCGATGGACATTTATGTTGTTTCCATGTCTTGTCAGCCTTATTATTTCTGTCTCTGTTACACCATCAACAAGCTGGCATCAGTGTGTCTTGTATACCATCAGAAAGGGAGACTTTAGCAGAGAGGGTAGGGAATGCTTAAGAGAACCCTCTCCAGGCAGAGGAAGTGTCTGGGTAGTGGGCTCACTGCACAGGCCTGGAGCCAAATCCAGGGCAAAACAGGAAAAGGCCACATTGGGGTCTGGGTTACTGTGGCTGAATGGTCATGAGTTATGGTAAAGAGCCTGCTCTAGGAGTCGACAAATGGCCAGAAAGTCCCCTGGGCAGGGACCACTTTGTGGAGGGGAGTGGCAGAGGAGACTGGGGTACTCTTTAGCCTGGGCTTTTGTTGTGGCAGGTAGAAAGTCCCCCACAGTGTGGCATGGATGGCAGAAACGGGGACTAGGATGCCAGGTCAGAGAGGGGTCTGTGTAATTTGGCCCAGGCCAGGCCCCTGGGCTCTGGGCTAGAAGGACCCTGGAGGCATTGCAGCCTCTGACACTATGGCCTGGAGGTTTCTTCATATCCAGAGAGTATGCAGGTCTTCCCTCAAGCGTAAGCAAGACAGCTCCGGTGTGCAACGTGCATGCCAGTTTCCTGTCTACGCACCAAAGGGGGCATGGGCAACTAACCCTTGCCTGCAGCCTCCACAGTCTGTCAGAGCCCGAGAAGGTGTAGTGATGCCACCACCTGTCCAGCTCAATTCCAAACTTACATCTCAGAAGCCGCTGCTCTAAAGACGGTCCCCAGAGTGAGGCTGCCTAGTGTCTCCCTCCCACTTTACCGGCCTCTGAGGAGCCAGAGTATTTCTGTTTGGATCTCTGGGCAGTTTTCCGGAGTTCGGATCAGACCAAGCTCTCTGGAGACCCAGCCTGATATCGTCCCTTTACAGCTACTGCCTGAAACAAGTGTCTCTCTTCCCAGGGCTCCGAGTCATCTTACCCTCCCTGTCCCTGTCCCCTGCCCTCTCCTCTTCTCCAGCTAATAGCTGTTCCCGACAGCCATACAACCTATAGTCAGGCATACTGTCTTCTTTCAATTTGGTGCCCCAGTTTCTCTCAATGGCTGCCAACACTTTCTACCCCCTCAGAATTACCTCTCAGCCTCTGCCTACACTCTCACGTCCAACTCCTCCAAAGATCACCAAAGTCTAATTGCTCTCGCAATTACCGCTGCTGCAGTCTGCCCTCAGTCCTCTGGGTCGCCAGCAAATAAGAAAGATTTCTCTTCATGTGGTGACAGAGGAGTCCCAAGATACCTTTATCTCATTGTCATCTCCTTTCTTTAGGAAGCAGACCTTCGTGCCAGAAAGCCATGGCCCAGGTGTTAAAGCCCTGGGTTGTGGTCCCAGCTCTGTCACTGCATCACTGTGTAGCCTTGGGCAGCTGTTTCCCCTCTCTGTGCCCCCTGCTTCCCCAGCTGTCATATGTTGGGACTGGACACGAGCATTTGCCATCGTCTTTTCGGCTCTGAGATGATCTCCGTCTGTCTGCATGGAGGGCGTGCTAGCCATGGCCATCACCCTACGTTGACTGTCACTGACACCAGTGCCTTTCTGACTCTGGGAAAGGCCCACATCATGGCAGAGGCCTGAGGCCCAAAGGAGGCAGCTCCCAGCCTGCTGGCTGCCGTGCCCGGGCCTCTTCAGTTCCGGATTCCCGGCTCCCACCCTCCTGTGCACCCCTTCCTGGCCTTGCTCCCCAGCCAGCCCCTGGCTGCTTTACGGGAACCCCTCCCTCCATCTGGCCCGTCTCCCTTCGCTGGCCCCTCACCTCAGCACGCCCTCCTGAAATGCTGGGCCCTGCCAGGGATGCACGGGCTCCTCCTCCCCCTCTTTTCTGGTGTTTCACAAGCCGGGAATTCCTTTGGAAACAGAGCCTGGAAATCCTCCCGTCTTTGGGAAGCGCTGGCCACTACCCTGGCGGCCCAGCTGCCGAGCCCAGGCCTGCGGCAGGTGTGTGTGTGTGTCAGTGTCTGGCCCTGGAGATTTATAACCTGTGGCAGCAAGGAGGCGCTGCCTTTGGAAGCAGTTCTTCTGTCCTCAAACAAAGGCCTGTGGCCAGGGCCCCCAGGAGAACAAACAAGCACGGAGGAAGCAACAGGCCTCACTCTCACCTCTCCCCTCACTGCCAGCCGCTCTTTTCTCCCAGCCTCTCTGCCTGGGCACCTGTCTCCATCTGGCTGGCCCCCTCTGGGCTTGCTTCTTCGCGTGGTGGCTTTGTCGCTCACCCTTGTACTTTCCTTCCCCTCTCCCGATCCCTCCCTTCCCATCACCAAAATGTCTCACATCTGTCCCCTCTTTCCCATGCCCATTGCTCCTCCTCGGGCCTCCTTCCTAAGCAGCCTCTCCTCACTACCTGTCCTCGATGTTGATAATATTGATAATATCGCCAGAGCGACCTTCCTAAAATGCAAATTTGATTATATCACTCCTCTGCTCAAAACCCTTCAAGGGCTCCCTGTTGCCTACAGAGTAAAGTCCTGACTGATTAAGCTGGTACTCAGGGCTCCAGGCTTCCTTCCAGCACCATCCCCCAGCCTCTACAGTGATGAACTCTACACTTGAGCCACAAAAGGCTTCCCTTGTCTTCCCCAATAGGAACCTTTGCTCGATGCCCCACAGGCACCTAAGACTTTGTGTCCCAAACCACCCCATCCAGCTGCTCCCCCTCCATGGCGTCCTGCCCCCTCAGTGGCCTCCTCACTCTCCCCCACACCGGGCATCTATTTGGGGCCCAAGCCTGTCAATCCATTATCTCTGCCATCTCCTAACACACCCATACCACCCCTGCTGCCACCACTGCAGAGTAGAACAGGATCATTTATCTCTTGCCTGACAAGTACAGTGGTCTCTCCTTGCAGCCTCACTGACGTTTCAAACCAAGCTCTGATCCAGTTCTGTCCCTCCTTGAAGCTGACCACCTAGAGGACCCACTGTCTTCCCAGTCTTGCTTCCTAATTTACCCTCAGTTCTTGCCAGACTGAGCCCCTTGCCTTCTCTGAACCTGACTTACAATATCCTAATCCCTGTTCTTTGCTTCCACTATTACCTTCACCTAGAACGCCCACCTATCTCTCTGCCTGTTCAAGTTCCCTGCAAGGCTCTTTGAAAATGCCACTTCCTCCAAGAAGCCTTCCCAGAGCCACCCTGTTGGAAATACCTGTCTCTCGTCTAAACCTTCGCTGAGCTTTCTGGCCAGGTCTAGGGTAGCAGTTAAGAGCACAGGCCCTGGAGTTAGCCTCCCTGGGTATGGAACCCCAGCTCGGACATTCCTTAGTTCCTAAGACAATTTACGTAACCTCTTCGAGCCACAGTTTCTTCACCTATAAAATGGAAATAGTTATAGTTACTGCCATACAGGGCCCTGCTGAGGAGGAAATGATTAATCTGTGTGCAGGGCTTAGGAAAGCGCCTGCCACAGAGCGAGTGCGGTCATGGCATTATTATTGCTATTATTTAGTAATATGACTCTCTTTACTGGTCTGCCAGACCCACAAGGGCAGGAACCAAGTCAGACCCCTTTGGTCTCTCATATCAGAGCCGCTCAGAGATATTTGTTGACTGAACCGAGGTGACATCTCCCCCTGCTCCCCACCACCTCAGGCCCCTGAAGAGCCCAGAAGGAAGGAGGGAGGCTGAGAGACACAGGAAATGTCTTCCCCTTTCTGATGTTAGTGGAGCCTGGGGAACAGGCCAGCCCGCTGCAGCCCCCAAACCACCCCCTCTCCTTTGAGGCCACTGTACAGTTGAATGTCCCTGAACATGGGGGTGATGGAGACAAATTGAAGGAAATTCAGAGAAGCAAAGTCCCTGAGCCCTTGGGAAAGGGCAGGCCCAGCTGACAAGGGAGATGAAAGCAGTTCCATGTGTGTGGCTTGGCTGAAGGACAGCGCTGGGTGTGTCGAGGGACATGATAACTGGAGACAGGGATTCCAGCAGTGCAAACGAGCAGCAGAGGGGGTGGCGGGGAGCTCGGTGGGGCCGCTCTACTGAGGCAAACGGACAACTGAAGTGCAAGCCTGAGGCTTCCTGCAGCCCCTCTTCCTACTGGACTGAACAGAGGACGCTCCACACTGGTTCCCAGGGCTGGCATTTCTGCCTGGCTGTGCAGTCCTGGCCCTGGGAGGGAGGCCAACCCCTTCCCTTGTCTGCCCATCGCTGGCTGAGGCTGGGCCCGGGGTGGGCTCAGCTGAGGCTCTGAGGTCCGAGCACTTGGCCCTCCCCACCAGTCTGCACCACCCCACTCCGGGGGTGGCGTCCATTACCTGCGAGCCCACGACAAGGCCTGTGGACCCTGAGCCCTCCCTCTCCCTTCTTCCCCTTCACCCATCCTCCCCCGGCTGAAAGCCATTGTTTTCAGACCATCGACCTCTGCCCTCTCCTCCCGGGTACTAAGGGGCATCTCAGGGGCATGGAGAGGCCGGGAGGAAATATTGGAAATGGCCTCTCCATCCTCCCCTCAGATCCGGGCTTCATCGTCCCTGGGCCAAGATAAATAAAGCAAGCGAGGGAGAGGCCTCTGCATACTCTGCACTGATGGCTAAAGCGGCCTGGTGGTGGAAGTAGCGGGTGGAGCGTCCATCTACCGAGGGCTGAGGAGCAAAGCAGAATACCACCCCCCCCCCGCCCACCCAGTGCCCCTACCCTGGGACAGAGTTTTCTCGGAGTGCTGAGTCTGAGCGCTCTGGAGGGAGAGCCAGGGAACTGAGGAGGAGAAGTATGGAGATGGGGGCGTGGGGGGGCGGGTAGAGTAGCAGGGGCTGTTCCCAGCTAGATCCCCCAGACTCTGCTGGCATCTGGCTTGGTCTGGGCCCCAGGTCTGCTTGCTGCGGTCAGAGAGTCTGAGGGCCCTCACAGTGGGGAACCTGGAGGACCAACGTTCCAGAACCCTCAAACTGAGGGTTCCCTGGGGGCCTCTGCTGGTCTCCTTCCACCTTGACCCCTAAGGGGGTCTCAGATTGCACCCTTAAGGTCATACCTTAGCAGATAGAGCACGAGTCTTGATGAGATAGAGCTGAGTTCAAAACCAACTTCTGTGGTATATCATTAATGAGTCCTGGACAAGCCCCTTACTTTACAAGTAAAGCCTGACTTTCCCATATCTAAATGGAGAGCAAAATCTCCACCTCACAAGACTGTTGGCAGGAGTCGACGGGATGATGATGTGCAAGGGTCTGGTCCATGGTAGGTATGAACTAGTTTTCCTTTCCCTGCACTGGACGTGGCCCCCAGGCCACAATTTGGGGCATGAAACGACCATGCTCTGGAGGGAGGAGTTCTTGGCTGGCTATGACGCCTTGGGTCCTCTCAACCCAAGGTCATAGTGCGAGTCTGAGGGCACACGGTCCTTGCCACCTGGGCTATAGGTGGACTTGCCTCTCTGACTCTCCAGGCACAGAAGGGTTTCTGAAGGAATTTCTCCCCAAGTAGACCCCCAGCCCCTGGGCTACCCCTCTGTCTGCAGCCATCTCTGGCTTCCCAGCCTGGAGCATGGCCCTATCTGTAGTGTTGGGCAGGCCCTCTGTCAGCTCTCTGACTGAGTTTTGGCTTTGCCTGTGGAGCTCTTTCTTTGGGTGCCATGTCGTCAGGACCGTTGTTTGTCTTTTGGACTGCCACACTACCTCTATCCCATTTAAAGCCGAGAGCCCGCTCCTGGGTCTGCTCTGTCCCCTGATTCATTTAGGAAGTCATTGGAACAAAGGATGGCCGGCAAAGGTCTGTCTATAATGGTGAGGGCCAAAGGAACGAGCTTGGCGGTGAAGGTCGGGAGATCTCAGGCCCAGTTCCAACTCCGCTACTCACTCCCTGGGCAGTCTTCATGAGCCACCTCTTCTTTGGACCTCTGTTTTTCCATCTACAAAATGGAGGTCCTATTTCTTGCACCTCAGGACTATTGGGAAGTGCTCAAATGTTAACGGACATAGGATCCTTCAAAGAATGTTTTGGCTTGAAGGCCTGGAGTTTAACCTTTTGTGCTTGGCTAGCTCAGTGCTATGGTGGTGGAAGATGTACAGAACAGGCAGGGACCACAATCCCAATTATTGTCACTCAGCTATTTCCATTTGGTAAGATGCCAAGATCCCCAGCTTTTTGCAGGTCACTGGTTCACCTCAATTCTTTGTGAGAAAAATTGCTTCACTGATACCAAATGTTCACCATTTGGGAATCCTTTGCGATGAGCCCAAATCCTTCCTGCTATGCTTCCAACTGTGGTCTACATACCTCAGGTACCTCCTAGCCTGACTTTTCTTTCCTCTCCCCATCCACTGTTGTCCGATACTAGACGGGAGTGTAAGGTTGAGGGCGAAGTCTGGCCTTGTACCTGGCCAGAGGGAATAGACCATGGGGGCAGCACCACTCTTCCAGAAGCCCTTCAGCGGCTCCACCCTCCTCAGCCTCACCCTTCTCTCACCCTGGCCCGCACCAGCCCAGCTGGAATACTTGTGGTCTCTCACCATGCACTGGAACTAGGGCGCCAGTCTTGACTTTAATCTCCCCTGGCAGCTCCGTGGCATCGATAAGCCCCAAGTTTGTGGCAGAGGAAAAATGAAACCCACATTACTCCACCAGGGTCCAGCCCCCCACCCAGCAGAGTCAAGGATGTCCTCCAAGGGGCAGTGAGATTCTCCCACACAACCCGGCTACCCCCTTAAGGCATATGGAGTGGAGGTGGGGTTGCGTGGGAGTGAGTGGTGCTCCTGTGGTGAGCGGTACTTTCTTCCCTGAAGGTACAGGAGCAATCCCCGCCCCCCTCCGCCTCCAGTCCTCCAGGCCCTGCATCTCTCCTCTCTCAACCAACCAGCCGGGAGGGCTTCCCCCGGCATTTGCGATGGGGGCAGCTCCCTCCTGAGTTTGAGGTTAAAGGGGACGCCTTCTCCAGGAATCTGTAGCCAAATTGCTGAGCTGTTCACAGTGACCTGGAGATGATGTTTGGAAATCTGATTTGTGATAACATAATGTTCCTTTTAAGTAATGCTGGCTGGAGAGGGAAGGAGGAAAAAACGACCAAGAAAAACAACCTTATTGAGGTTTAAAAGGGGACGCTGTCGTGGCCGCCTCCTTAATCTCTCAAATCGTTTTCCTCTCTTCCCCCTCCTCCTCCAGCCCCAGACCTGCTTTTGTTTATAACAATCTCTTGGAAAGAAGATTGAAAGTGAAATCTGTTTCCTTGCTTAAATATATATATTTAAAGGAGGGAAGAAAGCCTTCTTTCCCCACCCGCCGCCTGCCCCTCGCCTGAGCGCTGTGGGTAATTGGAGGGCTGCCTGCTCTGGGCTAGTCGGTCAGCATGGGCTCTCCAGTGCCCACTCATCACCCCATCACAGAAGCATCATTAAGGCGGGAAAACAGGCTGGGGGTGAGATGGGAAACCTAGAGGAGGGGCGGCAAGGGCACCACTTAGTCACTGACTCCAGGCGCTATTTATGTAGTGGTTCATGACCAGCAGTTTGCTATCATCTCCAGAGGTGAATAAATACTGCATGAGGGGACAAAGTTAGACACAAGGCAGGACTGCCACTTTCATTGTTTAACATGCAGTGCGCTTGGCCCATGTAGTGAAGAGCTGAGAGATTTTAGCTACATCCTCTGCTGAAGGAGTCACCCCACTCCCCACACCTCTCTGGGCTAGGACTTATTTTGTGATAGAGGGAAGTGAAATATCTGTATCACAGCAGGAGAGGATGGGCTGGCAACTGACAGTGCCTCTCATTGAGGAGGAGATGCTTGTGTGTAAAGATAGACCCAGTTCGGGGCAGGGGGTGGATATGCAGGGAGGGACCATCACACCTAGTAGAGGCCATCATGGCTCTTGTCCTACCAGCACTCCCCCCTCTGCTCCCCACCCCAACACACACATGTGCTCACTCTGCTTCTCTCCTCTGCTCTGCCAGGACACGTGCCTGACACCTCAGGTGGGACGTTATGCACCACCCACTCTCTGACCCTCACCCTAGCGTTCCACTGCTCCTGGCCCAGCCTGAAGTCAGCCAACAAGCTTAGTAGGGCAGGACAGGGCAGGCTGAAGGCAGCAGGAGGTGCCGAAAGCCTGCCATGCAGCCAGCATGGGGCTGCTTGCCAGCCCAGGATGGATTCCTCTAACCCCAGCTTCTCAGGAACACCTACTTCATTGGGCCTGGTGCCGCGCCTGCTGGAGGCAGTGCTTCAAGAAGAGGAACAGAGAGGATTTTTTTGGTGTTCTTTTCAGGGGGCCTTGCTCCCCCCTGCCCATCCAGGGCATGTTATTACTATCAGAAATATCAGACGTTTCAACTCAAATTAAAGTCAGGTTAAATGTCTCCACTGCAGAAATTCCACACAGTTCCAGATGGAGAGGAGGGACTCCCTCTCGGCCTTCTGCCTTCTCTCCCTCCCTCCCCAAGAGTGGAACAAAAGCATCAATTTATAGTATGCTTTTCAGACCATTCAATCCAACCTTCTCAGCTTATAGATGGGGAAACTGAGGTCTAAGGTGAGAAGTGGGCTTGCTCAAGTTTACTCACAAAATTAGTGGCAGAGCTAGGACTAGAATCCACGTATCCTGATTTCCATCCCACAGCGTTTTTTTCACAGCACACATTGGCAACCCTGCCAGACCCACAACTTCCCTTGACCTTGAAAACTTCAAAATTGCCACCAGAGATGTCTTAGCATCTCTGATGCTAGGACAGAAGCAGGAGGCAGCTGCTCATAACTCCTGGCCTGCAAAAGTCACTTAATATCGCCTGATACAAAGGCCACTGAATCATGGGCTAGTGCCTACCCTTCTCAGGGTCTCAATTTTCTTATCCGTAAAATGAGAAATGCAGCAGACCATTGTTTCTACCTGCTCAGCATCCATTCCTTCTCTTCTAATAACAGCACCCCACATTTACATAGGAAACCACCTCTCCCACTCATGTGAGCCAATCAGAGCATTCCATCACACTGGATAGAGTGGTGATTGGTTTATGCAGAGTCACGTGAGCCCAGCTTGGCCAATACAAATCTTCCCTGGAACTTTTGATAAAAGTATAAGGAAAGAGACTCTGGGGATTGATCAGCCAGAAGACATAATCCTAGAGTTTCGGGAGCTCTGTGAGAAGAGTCTACCTGCGAATGATGCCTACAGGGAGAAATGGGCTTCCAAGACATGGATAGACTTTATTTGGATCTGGGATCTAGCATTGCCTGACCAGACTACTCTTGTACTTTTCATTTATGTGAACTAACACGATCCCATTTTGGCTTAGACCAGTCTGAGTTGGGTCCCTGCCATTTGTGACCAAAAGGGGCCTCACTAAATTAAGAGAGATTGGAGATACCCTATATCACCAAACGGTGGAGTTAGAAGAGACCTTAAGCGATTGTCAGGTAGAGACTTAGGGAAAATGCGTTGAATGAATAAATGAGTCTGGGATAATCATGCCCTTCATGGGCTAGTATAACACCTGAGCCATTTTGTCAGCTGCATTCCGCCATCCCTCTTCCTGTAGTAGACAGAGTATAGGCTTTGCAATCAGACAGACCTGGCTTTGAGCACTGGCTTCTCCATTTCCCGTCTATATAGTCTGGGGCATGTCTGCTGTCTACACCCCAAGTTTAAACCAAAACAGGTGTCAAAGAGCTGATTGGTCTAAACCAAGGAGCGTGGGATAAGGCACTATGACAAGACAAGACTTGGAATTTCAGGACAGCAGACATTTACTGGATGATTTGTAAGGGCAAAGGGATTGGCAAACACCATTACAGGTAGCTGGGGCAGGGCTGAGTGGGGACACCTCCTAGGGTCGTGGTGCACAATTCCAGGGGTCGCCATTCACATAGTCTATGATGAGAAGGGAGTGCCCTAGAGCTGTGTAGTCCATAACCTCTACAAACTGACATGGTAGCCCTGGGGCTGAGGCCCACTGAAATTGACACCTGTGTCTTCTTCACTGAAGGCATACTCAGTTTCACTGGTTCTTTTTAAACATCTTTATTGGAGTGTAGTTGTTTTACAATGGTGTGTTAGCTTCTGCTTTATAACAACCCGAATCAGCTATACACATACATAATTCCCATATCTTCTCCCTCTTGTGTCTCCTCCCACACTCCCTATCCCACCCCTCTAGGTGGACACAAAGCACCGAGCTGATCTCCCTGTGCTATGCGGCTGCTTCCCACTAGCTATCTATTTTACGTTTGGTAGTGTACCTATGTCCATGCCACTCTCTCACTTCGTCCCAGCTTACCCTTCCCCCTCCCCGTGTCCTCAGGTCCATTCTCTACGTCTGCATCTTTATTCCTGTCCTGCCCCTAGGTTCTTCAGAACAATTTTCTTTATTTTTTTAGATTCCGTTTATATGTGTTGGCGTATATTTGTTTTTCTCTTCCTGACTTAC
The DNA here is from genome assembly GCF_008692025.1 of Phocoena sinus. NCBI lineage: Eukaryota > Metazoa > Chordata > Mammalia > Artiodactyla > Phocoenidae > Phocoena > Phocoena sinus. The sequence goes on along the minus strand of NC_045784.1, from coordinate 58,968,279 downwards.
TTCACTCTGTATGACAGAATCTAGGTCCATCCACCTCACCACAAATAACTCAATTTCGTTCCTTTTTAAAATGTTTTTATTTATTTATTTTTTACAAAATTGTGCTAGTTTTATTTACATTGATCTAAAGGCTTTCAATAGACCAATATTCCTTAATACACACATTTTCTTAAAATTATCTTGCATGTAATACAATCTAGTAGAGTTATGTTACTTGCAGCATAATTATAAGGGTATTATTAATTAAAGCCATTATAGGTGTTGTGATCCAATACTGAGACACAGTTTAAAATTGTATAACTAATGTCTTCTTTTAATACTGTCAGTGGTTGTACCATTAAGGATCTGCCAAACTAAAAACATCTTGGTAAATTGGATCATACAAAATCCCCAAATCACTTTGCCACTTTGAATATAACTGAGTAACAGGCACTCCAGAACACTACTTAGCTGCCATGGAAAAAAAGGCAGTGACACTACCAGTGATGATCAAAATGAAAACTTTCCAACGATACTGCCGTGTTAATGTAGACCGAGAGGCAGCAGCTTAACAACGAGGCCAAGAGAAAGCACAGTAAGTGCTTCTGATAGTCTCGTCTTTGTGTGTTTTTATTGTTTGTTTTTTTAAAACTGTTTCCTTTTTTGGCTGAGTAATATTCCATTGTATACATGAGCCACATCTTCTTTATCCATTCATCTGTCGATGGACACTTAGGTTGCTTTTATGTCCTGGCTATTGTAAATAGAGCTGTAATGAACATTGTGGTACATGACTCTTTGAATTATGGTTTTCTCAGGGTATATGCCCAGTAGTGGGATTGCTGGGTCCTATGGTAGTTCTATTTTTAGTTTTTTAAGGAACCTCCATACTGTTCTCCATAGCGGTTGTATCAATTTACATTCCCACCAACAGTGCAAGAGGGTTCCCTTTTCCCCACAACCTCTCCAGCATTTATTGTTTGTAGATATTTTGATAATGGCCATTCTGACCGGTGTGAGGTGATACCTCATTGTAGGTTTGATTTGCTTTTCTCTAATGATTAATGATGTTGAGCATCCTGTCATGTGTTTGTTGGCAATCTGTGTATCTTCTTTGGAGAAATGTCTATTTAGGCCTTCTGCCCATTTTTGGATTGGGTTGTTTGTTTTTTGGATATTGAGCTGCATGAGCTGCTTGTAAATTTTGGAGATTAATCCTTTGTCAGTTGCTTCATTTGCAAATATTTTCTCCCATTCTGAGGGTTGCCTTTTTGTCTTATGTTTTCCTTTGCTGTGAAAAAGCTTTTAAGTTTCATTAGGTCCCATTTGTTTATTTTTGCTTTTATTTCCATTTCTGTAGGAGGTGGGTCAAAAAGGATCTTGCTGTGATTTATGTCATAGGGTGTTCTGCCTATGTTTTCCTCTAAGAGTTTTATAGTGTCTGACCTTACATTTAGTTCTTTAGTCCATTTTGAGTTTATTTTTTGTGTACAGTGTTAGGGAGTGTCCTAATTTCATTCTTTTACATGTAGCTGTCCAGTTTTCCCAGCACCACTTACTGAAGAGGCTGTCTTTTCTCCATTGTGTATTCTTGCCTCCTTTATCAAAAATAAGGTGACCATACGTGTGGGACTTTATCTCTGGGCTTTCTATCGTGTTCCATTGATCTATCTTTCTGTTTTTGTGCCAGTACCATACTGTCTTGGTTACTGTAGCTTTGTAGTATAGTCTGAAGTCAGGGAGCCTGATTCCTCCAGCTCCGTTTTTCGTTCTCAAGATTGCTTTGGCTATTCGCGGTCTTTTGTGTTTCCACACAAATTGTGATATTTTTTGTTCTAGTTCTGTGAAAAATGCCAGTGGTAGTTTGATATGGATTGCACTGAATTTGTAGATTGCTTTGGGTAGTATAGTCATTTTCAAAATGTTGATTCTTCCAATCCAAGAACATGGTATATCTCTCCATCTGTTTGTATCATCTTTAATTTCTTTCATCATTGTCTTATAGTTTTCTGCATACAGGTCTTTTGTCTCCTTAGGAAGGTTTATTCCTAGGTATTTTATTCTTTTTGTTGCAGTGGTAAGTGGGGGTGTTTCCTTAATTTCTCTCAGATTTTTAATCATTAGTGTATAGGAATGCAAGTGATTTCTGTGCATTAATTTTGTATCCTGCTACTTTACCAAATTCATTGATTAGCTCTAGTAGTTTTCTGGTGGCATCTTTAGGATTCTCTATATATAGTATCATGTCATCTGCAAACAGTGACTGCTTTACTTCTACTTTTCTGATTTGGATTCCTTTTATTTCTTGTTCTTCTCTGATTGCTGTGGTTAAAACTTCCAAAGCTATGTTGAGTAATAGTGGTGAGAGTGGAAAACCTTGTCTTGTTCCTGATCGTAGAGGAAATGGTTTCAGTTTTTCACCATTGAGAACGATGTTGTCTGTGAATTTGTCATATATGGATGGCCTTTATTATGTTGAGGTAAGTTCCCTCTATGCCTACTTTCTGGCGGGTTTTTTGTCATGAATGGGTGTTGAATTTTGTCGAAAACTTTTTCTGCATCTATTGAGATGATCATATGGTTTTTCTCCTTCAATTTCTTAATATGGTTTATCACATTGATTGATTTGCGTATATTGAAGAATCCTTGCATTCCTGGGATAAACCCCACTTGATCATGGTGTATGATCCTTTTAATGTGCTGTTGGATTCTGTTTGCTAGTATTTTGTTGAGGAGTTTTGCATCTATGTTCATCAGTGATATTGTCCTGTAGTTTTCTTTCTTTGTGACATCTTTGTCTGGTTTTGGTATCAAGGTGATGGTGGCCTCGTAGAATGAGTTTGGGAGTGTTCCTCCCTCTGCCATATTTTGGAAGAGTTTGAGAAGGATAGGTGTTAGCTCTTCTCTAAATATTTCATAGAATTCGCCTGTGAAGCCATCTGGTCCTGGGCTTTTGCTTGTTGGAAGATTTTTAATCACAGTGTCAATTTCAGTGCTTGTGATTGGTCCCTTTATATTTTCTCTTTCTTCTTGGTTCAGTCTCGGAAGGTTGTGTTTTTCTAACAATTTGTCCCTTTATTCCAGGTTGTCCATTTTATTGGCATATAAAGGCTTGTAGTAATCTCTCATTATCCTTTGTATTTCTGCAGTGTCAGTTGTTACTTCTTTTTCATTTCTAATTCTATTGATTTGAGTCTTCTCCCTTTTTTCCTTGATGAGTCTGGCTAATGTTTTATCAGTTGTTTTTATCTTCTAAGGAAGCAGCTTTTAGTTTTACTGAACTTTGCTATTGCTTCCTTCATTTCTTTTTCATTTATTTCTGATCTGATCTTTATGATTTCTTTCCTTCTGCTTACTTTGGGTTTTTTTGTTCTTCTTTCTCTAATTGCTTTAGGTATAAGTTTAGGTTGTTTATTTGAGATGTTTCTTTTTTCTTGAGGTAAGATTGTATTGCTATAAAATTCCCTCTTAGGTCTGCTATAGCTGCATCCCATAGGTGTTGGGTAGTCGTGTTGTCATTGTCATTTGTTTCTAGGTATTTTTTGATTTCCTCTTTGATTTCTTCAGTGATCCCTTGGTTATTTAGTAGTTTTCATTGTCATTTGTTCTAGGTATTTTTTGATTTCCTCTTTGATTTCTTCAGTGATCCCTTGGTTATTGTTTAGCCTCTATGTGTTTGTATTTTTTACCGAGTTTTTCCTGTAACTGATATCTAGTCTCATAGTGTTGTGGTTGGAAAAGATACTTGATACGATTTCAATTCCCTTAAATTTGCCAAGGCTTGATTTGTGACCCAATATATGATCTCTCCTGGAGAATATTCCATGAGCACTTGAGAAGAAAGTGTATTCTGTTGTTTTTGGATGGAATGTCCTATAAATATCAATTAAGTCCATCTTGTTAAATGTATCATTTAAAGCTTGGGTTTCCTTATTTGTTTTCATTTTGGATGATCTCTGCATTGGTGAAAGTGGGGTGTTAAAAGTCCCCTACTATGATTGTGTTACTGTTGATTTCCCCTTTTATGGCTGTTAGCATTTGCCTTATGTTTTGAGGTGCTCCTATGTTGGGTGCATAAATATTTACAATTGTTATGTCTTTTTCTTGGATTGATCCCTTGATCATTATGTAGTGTCCTTCTTTGTCTCTTGTAATAGTCTTTATTTTAAAGTCTATTTTTTCTAGTATGAGAATTGCTCCTCCAGCTTTCTTTTGATTTCCATTTGCATGGAATATTTTCTTCCATCCCCTCACTTTCAGTCTGTGTGTGTCCCTAGGTCTGAAGTGGGTCTCTTTTAGACAGGATATATATGGGTCTTGTTTTTGTATCCCTTCAGGCAGTCTATGTCTTTTGGTTGAAGCATTCAGTCCATTTACATTTTAGGTAGTTATTGATATGTATGTTCCTATTTCCATTTTCTTAATTGTTTTGGGTTTGTTATTGTAGGTCTTTTCCTTCTCTTGTGTTTCCTGCCTAGAGAAGTTCCTTTAGCATTTGTTGTAAAGCTGGTTTGGTGGTGCTGAATTCAATTTTACTCTTTATATCTTTAATGAAATGGAACTTCAATAATATTACCATGAAGCCATTGTTGGAAATATAGTGCAATTATTGTTCTCTTGTGGCCAAGGGACGTGGGAACACCAAAATATTGCCCCAGACCAAAGCCCGCCGTTCCCACAAGGTTCCCAGGTGGAGATATACTCACACAGAACAATAACAATGGAAAGCAAAGTAGCACTTCATGGTTAGTTGGGCTTTGGGTCTCAAACCTCAGTACAAGCCCTGATGCACTTGGCTGGATCTTGTGGACTCTAGACTAGTGATCTCTTCCTACTGCAAGGCCAAACCTGAATCTCGGCTCTTAGCTCACTGTTATTGGCTTTGGGAAAGAAAGAGACAAAAAAGAGTCATGGCTGATCAAAAGCTGTTTCTAAGCTAGCACATGGCTCCAGCTACATGGGCAAAAGAGGAAAAGAACAATTGACACCTTTACCCTGAATGTGCTGCATAGTGACTTGACCTACTGATTGGTGGCCCAATCTGTGTCCCGATAATTGACAAATCTTCCCGGTGGTGACAGGGGAGCATAGAAAGGGATGGTAGAAGGGCTGTTTTCCCAGCCCTGGTCCACAGAGACCTGAGGTAAGAAACAGGTATGGGAGAGTAAAATGATGGACTGAGTACACCTAAGACTCCTCATATCCCATACCTCTAGAAATGAAATATACTATGTGTTTTAAAATATTGCCATTCTGGAATATACTTGACCAATACAAAGAGACCATGAGGAAGGTGAAATAAAGACATTTTCTCAAATAAGCACTCAGAAATTTTATCAGTCACAAATCATCTCTGAAATAATCAATAGTGGATATGTACCACTAAGAGACACCTACACAAGTAGGGTGTAAGAAGCAACAAAATCAGTCAATATGTAAGAGAAGATATCAATACAAGAAGTGATTAGGGTGGCAGCATGGGCAGTGGCTGGTAAAGAGGCAGCAGAGGTAAGAAAATGCAAATTATATTTCTTGCCTTGTTTAGAGGGAGACTAGAGATACAGATTAATGCTAAATGTTGACAGAAAATGTGTATGTCTTAGTATGTGTATTAATAATGTACAGGTAAACCTTAGAAAGAAAATGTATACTTTTTAAACCATTTACAAGACATGTATGTAAAACAAAATTACACAAAATGGTTGAAAATAAAAGAATTGAAAAATATACTCGAGCCATTACAAAGAATACAGATGTAGCAATATTAATGTCAGACAAAACAGAATTCAAAGCAAAAAGCATTTTAAAAGATAAAGGATATTTTATTGATGATAGGTACATGCCACCACAAAGATTTACATATAAGCCTTTACAACATAGGTTTAAAATGGAGACCAGCAAGAGCACAATTGTAGTGTGAAAAACCCAACTTCTTCAGAAATTCACATCAGGTGCTGACTTACTAACTAAACTACTAAGGACATATGGGAACATATGTATATGTATAACTGGTTCACTTTGTTATAAAGCAGAAACTAACACACCATTGTAAAGCAATTATACTCCAATAAAGATGTTAAAAAAATAATAAATAAAATAAAATTTAAATAATACAATTAACAAACTTGAACATATGTATGCTTTGTTCTAACTAACAAAATGCACACACTTTTCAAATGCACATTGAATACTTCCAAAAATGGATGATATATTAAGCCCAAAGGGAAATCTCAACAAATTCCAAATAATAAAAATCATATTAACCACAGGGGCAATAAAATTACATTTAGCAACAAAATAATGGTTTGAAATCCATGCCCCTGGAAATAAGAGGGGAAAGACACACTTCTAATCTGGTCAAAGACAAAATCAGATTGAAAATTACAAATCAATACAAGATGAAAAACAATAACATCTATATATATCAATACCAGTGAGGTGTAGCCAAGCAGCACTCAGAGGAAAATGCATGGTCTTAAATGCATTTATTTTAAAAAAACAAGAAATATTGAAGATAGGTAAATTAAGTTATTAAGAGCTAAGAAAAAACACAAATAAGCTAAACAAAAGTAAAAAGAAGTAATTAATGATAAAAGCAGAAATCAATGGAAGAAAATACAAAAAATAGTTGAACAATAAATTAAAAACTGGTTCTTTGAAATGATCAATGAAATAGATGAATGTTCTTTCTGATAAAGAAAAAGAGAAGTAAGACATACATAATAATAGGAATGAACTTCAGCTCCAGAGAAAATTGTTTTATTTTACCAATAAATTTGAAAACCTGGATGAAATCACTTGCTAAGAAATCATAAATCATCAAAATTTTCTAAGAAGTATGAAACTGGTTAAACAATAACCATAGAAGGAACTGAAAGTATAGTCAAAAATCTACCTGTAAAAGTTGTGATAGACAGCTTCTAACATGGCCCACAATAATCCCTACCTGCTCCGATTCACACCTCTGCTTAAGTTCCTTTCCTTGAGTATAGACTGGACCTTGTGACTTGTTTTTAGTAAATAGGTTGTGGCAAAAGTGATGGGGTTGTAACTTCCATGATTCGGTTAGAAAAAGATTAGGTCACTTCTGTGTTGCTGGCACTCTTTGTTTTTTCGTTGCTGGCCTTGATGAAGCAAGTTGCTATGTTGTGAGCTGCCCTATGCAGAGGTTCACATGGCGAGGAACTGAGGAAGTCCTCTGGCCAACATCCAGTGAGGAACTGAGGTCCTTAATCCAACAACCCACAAGGAATTGGATTCTGCCAACAGCTACATGAGTGAGCTTGGAAGTAGATCCTTCCCCAGTCAAGCTTTGATATGACTGCAACCCCAGTCAACACCTTGACTGTAGATTGTAAGAAACCCTGAGCCAGAGGTATCTAGCTAAACTGTATCTGGTTTCTTGATCTATAAAAACTGTGAGATAATATATATCTGCTGTTTTAAGCCACTAAGTTTTAGGATAATTTATTGTACAGCAATATATAACTAATACAAATATAGACAACAGATATCTTTATTATATAAACTGTTTCTGAGCGTAGAAAAAGATGGACAGCTATCCAACTCACTATAGGAAGTTAGCATAACCCTGATTCTGAAGGTGGACAAAAACAAGATATGCAAAGAATATTACAGCTAATCACACCAATGAAGAAGCCATAAATACATATTTAGTAAACAAAATCTAACAACATGAATCATAAGCCTGTAGAATTTACCACCAAGAAAGCAATAATTTTTAATAGTATTTAGTACTTATTATGTACTAAGATCTGTTCTGGGTTCTAGTTTGTTTATATAATATATATTTTGTGTAATAAATTTATGTATGTGTGTATGTATGTATTTATTAATATTTCCTGCATAACAGCCTCATGAGGCAGCATCTATTGGTTAGAAAACTGAGGGTAGAGGTTACGTAAATTCACAGCTAGTAAGTGGAGGAAAAGCTGGGATTTAAACCCACCTCCCAGTGCTGATCAACATCAGAAGTATGTATCAAGTAATTCACTATATTGTCATATTAAAGGGGAGTAATTACACCATTACTTTAATAGATGCTTTTTTTAAAAAAGTTATAACATTAAATACTCATTTCTTATTAAAACAAAACAAAACTCTGAGAAAATTAGATGAAACCAAAAATTTACAGCAAATATCACACCACACATAGTGGTTAATTATTAGATGTTTTCTTACCAAAATCAAGAACGAGACAAGTTGCCCACCACCATCATTCTTCTTCAACATTGTACTGAAGATCCTGGCCAATGTAATATGGTAAGAAATATAAAAGTATAAATATTAGAAAACAATATATAAATTATCACTATCTTGGATGATATCACTATCACTATTTGGATGATATTATTGTCTACCTAGAAAATCTAAGAGAAACAACTGAAAAATTATTAGAACAAGTAAAAATTCAGCTTTACCAAACATATTAAAACATTAAGATTAAAAAATCAATAGATAAGACTCAAATATTTGGAGATTAAACAACACAATTCTAAATGACACGTGTCAGTCAAGGAAGAAATGTAGGGCAATTTAAAATTTTTTTGAACTAAATAAAAATGAAAATAAAGCATATCAAAATTTTTGAGATACAGCAAAATTGGTGGTAAGAGGAAAATGTATAGCTTTCAATGTATATAACAGAAAGGAAGAAAAATCTAAAATCTAGAATCTAAGCTTCCATCTTAGGACACTAGAAAAAAGAGGATCTATTTAACCTAAAGAGAGAAGAACAGAAATAATAAAAATTAGAACAGAATCAATGAAATTGAAAAATGGAAAACAATAGAGAAAATCAACAAAACCAAAAATGGGTCCTTTGAAAATATCAATAAAATTGCTACATATCTAGTCAGGCTAACATGAGAAAATACAAAATTACAAATATCAGAAATGAAAGAGGGATTACCACTGCTGATCTCATATACTCTTAAAAGTATAATAAAGAAATACTATGAAAAACTCTATGCCCACGGATTTGATAACTTGGATGAAGTGGAAAAACATATATCTGATAAAGGGCTTGTATCCAAAATACACAAAGAACTCAAAATGCAAAAATAAAGCAAACCAATTAAAAATGGGTGAACAATTTGAACAGACAGCCTCATTAAGAAGATCTATAGATGGCAAATAAGCATATGAAAATATGTCCAACATCATATTTCATTAGGGAATTGCTTAAAACAACACGACACACCTATTAGAATGGCTAAAATTCCCAAACTGACCATACCAATTGCTGATGAGGATGTGAAACAATAAGAACTCTCACTGCTGCTGGGAATGCATAGCTTGGCAGTTTCTTACAAAGCTGAAGATTGTCTTAGTGTATAATCCAGCAATTGCACTTTTAGGTATTAACTGATTTGAAAACTTATGCCCACACAAAGATTTGCACACAAAGGTTTAGAGCAGCTTTATTCATAATTGCCCCAAACTGGAAGCAACAAAGATGTTCTTCAGCAGGTGAATGGATAAACAAACTGGGATACATCCCGACAACGGAATATTATTTTGCTAAAAAGAAATGAGTTATCAAGCCATAGAAAGACATGGGTAAATCTTAAATTCATATTGTTAAGTGAAAGGAGCCAGTATGAAAAGGCTACATACTATATGATTACAATTATATGACATTCTGGAAAAGGCAAAGCTACAGTGACTATCAGAGTAAAAAGGTCAGTGGTTGGCAGGGGTTCAAAGGGATAGGGTAAGAGTTGAATAGGTGAAGCCAGGGGACTTTTAGGGTGGTGAAAATACCTGTATGATATGTAGTGGTGGATATATAACTGCAGTTTTTAAAACCCATAGAACTTTACAGCACAAAGAGGGAATCTTAATGTATGCAAATTAAAAAAATCATTCAGGAGATTGGGGATTCCGGGATGGAATGCAGAATGTTACAAGAGAATCTAACCGTACTGCAAACATATGAAACAATTTCACTGAAGGACAGTGAGGGGAAAAGGTATTGACCACAGTAACTTTGGAAATCAGCATAGTCTGTAAGACAATGTAAACAAACAAAAAAACAACAAAAAACAGCCCTGTACATAAGCAGTATACTCCAGTTGATAAAGTTGTTTCCCACAAGGGTATATGGGTTAACAATTCTAATACCACTATACGTGTATAGTGTATGGGAATATATATATATATATATACCCCAATATATATATACTGTACTCCCAAATGGTACAATATGGAAAGGGGGGAAAGTAACTTTACAGTGGAGAAACCTGGAGTATCTTATTGTTTCAGGGCCTTGTCAGCAATTGGTATGGTCAGTTTGGGAATTTTAGCCATTCTAATAGGTGTGTAGTATGGTAATCATCCATGTGGCAATGGATTAGAGTTGAGGACACCAGTGTGAACTCATGTTTAGCTTGATATATAGATCTGGATGGTTACATATAGAAATATTTATAAATATGTGTATACACACGGGCTAGTATACACACAGGTATTTCTTTGTTCTGTCAGCCGTGTGAGCCTAGAGACAATGATACTTTGGTAGCAACGAGCACACCTAGTCCCCAGATCTTGTTTTGTAATACCGTCCTCCAATAAAAGGAACCAGGCATCCTTGAAGAAATGGCTGATTTTAGGTCTGGTGCAGGAATTATACAAGATAAACCTGGAGCATCTTATAGTATCAGAAAGTAAGATAGTACCAAAAAAAACACCAAAAGCCCAAAACAGAAAACAAAACCCATACATTGTTGGGGGGATGTCAAAGGAGCACAAGAGCCAACTGTAAGAGTGACCAATGGACAAAGTAAAATTATGAGCAACAAAACAAAGAAAGTAGTATTGGATTTTACAACTCAAAGTATAAAATGAGTATCTGTGAGTCCATACTGATAGATAAAATGACTGAATAAATTAATAAATGGAGAGGAGAGAAATCTCTTGGGTGCAAGAATTCCGAATATTTTGCATAAGTACTCTGCCCTCGAGGAAATGGATCATAGCTCCCCACACTTTAAGTATGGGCTGCCCGTAGTCATTTCTCCCAAAGGGTACAGTGTGGAAAGCGGGGACAGTAACTTTACAATGCGGAAAGCTGACAAACATAAGTCAGCTAGATGGTCACAGTTAACATCAACAGTGCTAAGTCTTATTAATTGTTCCCTTTATATGTTGGATGAAAATGGCACTTTACCTCTGTGTGTTTCCTCCCCAAGACACATAACCGCAGTCTAATCAAGAGAAAAACATTAGGTAATTCCCAACTGAGGGACATTCTATAAAATATCTGACCAGTACTCCTTGAAACTGTCCAGGTCGTCAAAAACAAGGAAAGTCTGAAAACTGTCACAGCCAAGAGGAGCCTAAGGACACATGACAAGTAAACGTACTGTGGTGCCCTGGATGCACTCCTGCAACGGGAAAAGGACATTAGGGAAAAACTAAGGAATTATGAATAAACTCTGGACTTCAGTTAATAATAATGTACTAATATTGGTTCATTAATTGTAACAAATGTACTGTAGTCATGTTAAGTTGTTAAAAATAAGGAAAATGAGGTGTGAGGTATATGAGAACTCTCTTTACTATCTTTGGAATTTTCTATAAATCTAAAACTGTTTTAAAATGAAGTTAATTTGAAAAGAAATCAATAGAACCCGGCAACAACCAACTAGAAATAAAAGAGATAAATGGGCTCCTTTCACAAAAGCAACAAAACTGTAAAATATCTAGGAAAATCCAAACAAGAAGCATGCCAGATGTATAAAAAGTAGACTACAAAATTTTACTGAAGAACTTTTAAAGAGATCTAAATAAATGGAGAAACATACATGTTCCTGGATGGGAAGACTCAATATTGTAAAGATATCAATTCTTTCCAGGCTAATCCATAAATTTAATTCAATCACGGTCAAATTCCCAGCAGGAGTCTTCACAGAACTTGACAAATTGATTAGAAAATTCATGTGTGAGAGAAAATGTGCAAGAATAGCTAAGACAATTTTGAAAGGGAAGAACCATGAAAAGGGCGACTTGCTTTGCCACATATCAAAATATTTTATACATTTTGGGGAATGAAAAGTGTGTGATAGGGCTCTTGTTCAAGATGGATAACAATGGGTATGGCATAAGCTCAGACCAGTCAGAATGGACAAGGGCCCTGAATAGCCAATTTAGCCTCAGGCAGGATTACTGGCCTAATAATCAGACCTAGTGCAGGGATAGAGATGTAGAACAAAGCAAATGAATAGAGACCAGAAACACGTCCATGGGTACGGGGTAATCTGGTATTTAATGAAGGTGGCCTTTCAAATCAATAGGGAAAGAATGGTCTATTCAATCAACGGTATTGAGGCAATTGGCTATCCATTTAAGAAAAAAATTGGATCCTTTCTTCACACCACTTAAAAATCAGATTACAGACAAATTAAAAGCAAAAATGTAAAACACAAACTATGAAGCTATTCTAAAAATATTGAAAAGTATGGTTATAATACTGATGTAGGGGAAAATCTTCTTTTAAAGAAACCACAAGAAACAGAAGCTGTAAATGAAAAAGACATAAATTTGATGGCAGCAAAATTCTGAAACATCTATGTGAGAATAGACAACATAAACAAAGTTAAAACAAGTGACAGATTTGGAGGAATGATTGGCAACATTTATTCACAGTGGTCTTCCTCCTGTTCCTCTATCACTCCTCCTTTTTTTTTTTTTCCACTTTAGCACATCTACAGTTGCTATTTCTGGTGTCCGAAATGGTACATCTGTCCCCAAATCCTCCTGAGGCCTGAATGACTCAAATTTCACCTTCTCAGACCACCAATCCAAAGAAGCCACGCCCACATTTCACAATCCATCTTGTCACCTTCTTGCCTTTTCCTCAGAGCACTTACTCTTATCAGAAAGCAGCGTGTCTGTGTATTTGTTCACTTGTTCTCTGGCCCCACTTAGATGTGTGCTCCGTGAGAGCGAAGACTTGGCCTATCTTGTTGCCTGCTGTATCTCCAGCACTTACCACGTGTGTGGAATACAATAGGTGTTCAATTAATATTTGTGGAATGAATTAATGTATGGACCTATAATTTATAATGAACTCCTAGAAATGAATGTTTAAAAAGGTAAGCTGCCCAAAAGAAAAATAGGCAAAGATATGATCATGGAATCTATAAAAGAGGAATTACAAATATGACCAATAAACATGTTAAAAGGTATTCAACCTCACAGTGAATTAGGAAAATAAAATTTTAAAAAAATTTGTGAATGTACATAGTTTGAAAGGCTTATAACAAAAACCAGATCTCTTCCCTAGTACTTTCTATACGCAATTCCCTCTCCTTGGAGGCAAATATTTTCATCCCTTTTAGCTGAAAAATATCTTTCTTATCTTCTTCTCCATTATTTCTAAATTATGTTCTGATATATCTTGATTTTTCAGGTTTAGATATCATCTATTGACCTTTCATTCTGGAAGACAAGGATTTCTCTCGTCAACCTGACTACACATAAGCACTTCCCTTCTTCCCGTTGTCCTGATGTAGCTATATCAATCTTCAGTGCTGACATTAACATAACTATAAACCCTGAGGTGTCCTATGATTACATGCCCTTTATTGAATAAATTTTGTATTTCCCCAGAATTAATAACTGTCTCAATTTTGGTGTGTGTTTGATATTCTGTGTACTTGTAACTAATCCATCGGCAAACTGTCTGCCAGAAGAGTAAATCTCATCTCAGTCTGTTCAAACATCTTTCCCTTGGAAGCACCTCTTCTGGAACCCTCCAGAAAAGCAGGATGGTAGAATCACACAGTGACTCTCAAAACTTCTGCTCAAAGGCGGGACATGTCAATTCCACTCACCTTACATTGACCAAAATAAGTAACATGTCCAAATCTGATGTCAACGGTGCAGGAAATATAGACAGGCCTGATGGACATGGGTAACAAATATTTTGTCTGTACCAGAATCTATCAGAATTCATGTTCGATGCTGTTCTGATCCTTGAGACTTTGTATGCACCTATTTTTTTTCTTTCTGCAAGTTTTTAGGATCTCTTTGTCAAGTGTACTAAAATTTCACAAAGGATGTGCCTTGTTATTTGTCTTTTTGCATTGACTGTGCTGGATACTTGTGCCCTCTCAATTCAGAAATTTATATCCTTCCATCCTGAGAAATGCAATTGAACTATTTCATTACTAGTTTCTTATTCTTTCTTGTCTCTTTTCTTTCTTGGTGGTATTCCTTTTATATTCAGATATTGGAGTGTTCTAATTTTCTCTATTTTTCATTCCTTTGTCTTTTTGCTGTCAACTTGATCTTCCTAACCATTTATTTAATTTTGTATTTATGTTCTCATATTGGTAATTTATAAACTCTCTCTCTCTTTTTTCTTTGACTGCCTCCTGTTTTTGTTTCATGAATCCTGATAGATTCTGGTATTGACAAAATATTCGCTACACATGTCCGTCAGGCCTGTCTATATTTCCTGCACTGTTGACATCAGATTTGGACATGTTACTTGTTTTGGTCAATGTAAGGTGAGTGGAATTGACATGCCCCGCTTTTGAGCAGAAGTTTTGAGAGTCACTGTGTGATTCTACCATCTTGCTTTCCTCTCTGCTCTGAGCCTGATGATACCCCAGATAGAAGCTGCCCCTGCGATTCAGATCCTGGAGTGAAGACCACATAGAGCAGAACTTTAGTCAACATGCATATAACATATGACATGAGCAAAAGGTCATTTGCTATTCCAAGCCACCTAGATGTTGTGGCTGTTTGTGTTTAGTTTTCTTCTGCTCCCTGCATTGTTTCTAATTTCTCTGAATTCATTTTCTCTTTGTTTTGCTTTCTGTCTTCTACATTAAAAGGTTTCCTCAAACGTCTGGTGATCCCTAAGTGTCAGCTCGTTTTTAAGAGTAAGGAACTAAGAAGGCTGATCACAGTAGACTGAGTTCTCTGGGCTTTTTAGGCAACATCCAAATATCAGATTCCCCAGAAAGGAAGCCTCCAATCTCTTGCAGGGGAGTAGAAATGACATAGTGTCATGGCTGCCAGTGTTCTTGGAGTGGAGTGAGGAAGAGTATGCTGGAGACCTCACTGTTCAGCATGTCGGTGATCATCTTATCCTCCTATTTCAGTGATGCATCCCTATCTTCAGCTGAGGCCGGCATCTCCACATCCAGCCTCTCTGGAGAGTAGATCTCTGGTGTTCTGCCAGTGTGGAAGGAGGGATTTGGAAGTCTCATTTTTCTTACACAGACCTTCAACCAGTCCACTTGTTTTCAGCCCCAATACACCACCACTTCCAGAGGTATCTGATGAACCTCGTTCCTAAGCAGTTCTGGAGTTTTATGGAACAAATCAGTCTGCTTCTGGGCTTCCCACACTGCCATGTTGGGTTTCCCCTTTCTCTGGTCCTCTTCTATCTGCTTGCCAACTTTCAATATTTTGTTGCAGTTGTCTGCCTCCTCCGCTATTCCCTTAGTCTTTTAACTTAATGTCTCTTCGAAATCTCTTTACTGTCATTTTAGTGGGACTTGGGGAGGGAACAGCACTAAATGTATTTACTCGATCTGCCATGTTTAACCGGAAGTCCTGAATGACGAATGAGCAGGAGAGTGCAAAAGAAAACAATAGTGAGATACAGTTTCTTACCTATCTTATTGGTAACATGCCTGGTAAGTCTTTGTAAGACCCGCCCCAGATCACGTTAATGGCTCACAGCATAACCATGAATAACATACAAGGAAAATGGTGTGCTCGTGGTCTGATGAAGACAGCCGATCTGCCCTTCCCTCTGCAGATTGCAGAGATGAGGGTGATGGTGTCTGCAAAGAATCAGGTGGTTGCTAAGAAAGGAGGTTAGAGATAGTTTCAAGATTACGGGGAACCTCCACGGAAGGGAGTGAGGGTTTCAAAGGAATGAAAGGGCTGATGGAGAGTCTGGTGAAGAATCAGCAAGAGGGAGGACAGGGAGGTTGGGAAGGCATATTTTTAAATGGGAATAAGGCTCTTGGGGGAGGATTGTGCCAGGAGGGCAGGGAAGGAGAGAGTGGAGGACAGAGAGGGAGGGTGAAAAATGGTTTCTACTTGTTTTCCAGAACTGGGATGGGCCCAATCTTTGGACTCTGTCTGTCCCCAATTCCTGTTCCTCAGTCAGGACCCTGACTCTATACATTCCCCTAAACTTGCTTCCCTACTTCTAAGATGGGAGTGATCCTGTTCGAGCAGGAAGGCAAGGTGACCATTTCTCTTTCTCCCGTGACCAAGCAATGGGATGGCCAACATTCACACTCGTGGTCAGTCAACGAGGCTGAGAGGGGAAGGGCCCACCTGCACTTGCGTGTATGTTCTGGAGTCCGGGATTACTTTGCAGGGATCTGGCTGAGTAGGCAGATCAGATGTGCCCACCCATCCCCACCCCTCTCCTCCTCCCACCATCCAACAGAATTCCTTACCCCCTCCTCTAGACTGCCACAGCACTCTTTGTTTATTCATTCATTCATTCATTCATTCAGTGCCAAGTGAGTACCAGACACTGTTGTAGGCCCTGGAGGTACAGCAGTGAACCAAACAGGCAAAAGACCCTACCTTCCTGGAGCTGACAGCCTTAGCCTCGGCTGGAGGGGCGGGCCAGGTCCTGGGAGCAGGTGGGGGCCGAGAGGGACTAAGAAGGGTATTCTGATACTGGGATACACTGTGTGTATTATTCTCACTAAAGAGAAAAGGTTGCCACAGCTCATTCTGGATTTGGTGGCGGAATCTGGACCTAGATTGTCAGAGTAGAAAGGGACTATGATGCCAGTTACTCCTCACAACCTCCACTGCCATGGTCTGAGCTACCATCACCTCTTGCGTCGATGACGGCCATAGGTGGTGCTCGGAACAATGCCTTCACTGGTCTCCCTGATTCTCTCCTTAACCCTTCCTCCTGCAGCCTGTTTGCATGGCAGCAGCCAAAGTGCTCCTATTAAAATAGTGGGCACTACCCTGTTCAAAACCCTGTACTGGCTCCCATTTAACTCACAGGAAAACCCAAAACCTTTCCCTGTCTGGTACAGCCTTGCCTGCTTTCCTGCTTGTTCCCTCTTCGTACTCATGTACCACTCCTATTCCCTTTGCTAGCCCTGCTTGGCCTTTTTTCTATACTTCAACACACCAAATACCCCCCAGCCCCAGGGCTGTTCCCTCTGCCTGGAATGCCCCTCCTCCAACTAGCCACGTGGCTCGTTCCTTCATCTTCTTGAGGTGTTGACTTAAATGTCACTTTTCCAGGGAAGCCTTCCCTGACCACTCTAGTTTTCAATTGCAACCCCACTTCATGTTCATGCTTATCATTTGCTGTTTTATTTTTCTCCAGAGCACTTATTACCATCCAATAGACTCTCTATATAATCTGTCTTTATTGTCTGTCTGCCTTCACTAAAGCACCAGCTCCACAAGAGCAAGGATCTTGTCTATTTTATTCACTGTTGTGTCCTCATCGCTTAGTCTAGCCACATAGTAGGTGCTCGTTTGATATTTGAATGAATGAATACACGAATGAATGGATTGAGGTGGAAGGTCACGTTGGCCTTGGTTGGTCACTTTGCAACTTTGTTTCAGCAGCAGATGCCAGGGTTGTCTGATCCCACCAGGCCCTTTTGCTGTGCCCTTCCACTTGGTGGGGAGAACTGGGAGGGGGTGAAATAACAGGCCTGCTCCTGAGTGGGGAGATCACTCGTGCCCGGGGAACCCCTCATCTGAATGCCCAGAGGACACGGGCACACAACCACTTTCCAGCGGGAAGTCTCTGAACCTTTGAGGTTATTTTTTCAAAATGGCAATAGTTTCATTGCTGTTTTCTTCTAATTATTAAAGTAATAAATGTTCACAGTAAACAAATTTCAAATACGAATGAGTCCCCCTCCCCAACCCTGACCCTCCAAGACCTCCTCTCCCAGACCCCACATACCTGCAGTGTGGCAAACTGCTTTGATTCCCTTAACAACTGTATCAGGAATCTCTTTCCATATCAATACCTAAAGAGTGACATCATTGTTTTTCATGGCTGCTGTGTATGAATAATGCCATAATTCATTTAAACAAGCCCCTGTTTTTCACTATAATGAACAGCCTGAAAATGAACATCCTGGTACATACATCTTTGCTTTCTTGACCCATTATTTCCTTAGGATGAATTCCCAGAAGTGAAATTTCTGGGTCACAAGGGCTCCCCATATTGGAAGATTCCTGATACTATTGTCCAAATGTGGGAGGACTCCAGTTCTAAAGGGATTGGGGCAACCCTCTGCCCTGTATTTCCCCCACACAACTCCCTCACCTCTCTCACACTCTGTTCTCTAATGGTGCCCACGGAGGGCAGTGTTGAATACTCACGTAATACTCCTTCCGCATGAGTTATTGTATACTGTGTGCTGTTCTAGGCGCTTCGCGTATATCAACTCCTTGAATCCTCAGAATAATCTTGGGAGGTATGTACTATTAGCAGCTCCACTTTACAGATGAGGAAACCGCGGCTAAGGGAGGGGAAGTAACTTGCCCAAGCTCACACGGCTGGCAGGGAACCAGGGAGAGATTCAAAGCCGGTTGTCGCGGAGAACTTAGACTCTTAACCCCTCGCTTTGCTATACTGTCTCCAAAGCCAGGGCTTTCGTGTACGATGGACCTGGGTCCGAATATGGCTCTGGGCGTCCTAGCTGCATGCCATTAGGCAAAGTACTTCACTCTCTGAGCCTCGGCTCTCTCAGTGTAAACCAAGCGTGAGCATTCCCGCCTCACCTGGTATGTAGGAGGCGTCAGTGTGGAAACGTACAAGAGGCACAGCACAGAGTCAGTGCTGCAGAAATGAGCTGCAATCCCTCCCCACGCCCTGACCTCTCACACCTCCTCTCCCGGCCCCCATGACTGGAAATCCCGTGGGAAAGAAAAAGCAAGCTTGACTCTTCCCCTGAGGTTTCCGAGCCTTGTGTTCCTGGCTCTTTCTCACGACATCTCCCCCACAGGCCAGAGCCCAGGAAGCTTGGATTGCAGAAACTCTGCCCCTACCAGCAGCCAGATAACCCCGTGGTGGCAGACTGGGCCGACGGGGCAGGCCAACTCACACCCCCTTCCCAGCCTCCTGCCTTGGAGGTGGGGCCTGGAGGATGGCTGGCTCCCCTCTCCCTGCTCCCACCTTTCCTGCTCCCTAGTCCATGGGCCCAGCTCGCCTCAGATTCCAGGCCTCTGAAATCATTGCTCCAGCCCACCGGACTGGGCCCCAGGCCAGCTCCTCCAGCCCCAGGCTTGCCGGCAGAGTCTTCGCCTTTGCTCCCTGAAGACTAATCACTGTCCTGTCAGCTTGGCCCTCTTCCCCTGTATTATTGTACAGAAATAGCCCTGGGCCCAGCTCCCCCTCCCTCCCCGGCCCCCCCTGGCCCCAGCTCTCCGCCACCGGACTCATCGTATTTCCTCCTCCTCCCTCTTCTCTCATCTCCTCTGCTCCTTCGTGGCTGCGATTTGACCTCTACCTCCTGGAGCCAGGCACAAAGTAGATCGGGTCTGCAGGGCCGAGGAGCAGCTCCCAGCGTTCCTCCCCACACTCCTTCCAGCCCCTAGGCTGGGAGGGGGAGGTTGGAGGGCATGCCAGTGGTGGGCAGAAGGCTTTCCTGGCTCGGCCTAAGCACTCAGCCATTGTACTTGGGTGTAGGAAACTCCTTATTTCTTTTTTCTCATGGTGCGGTGCCTTACCTACCCAACAGAGAGGAGAGCAGAGGAACCAGGTCCTTCCTGGGCTGGACAGGCTCTCTGAAGGACGGTGGCCCCAGTCAGTAGTAGGGGACCCGTAGGGGGCCATGGGATCTGCAGTCCCACAGGGAGTCAGAGGGAGGACATGACCAATGGCAAAACGTCCAAGGGCAGGTGAGGAGGGGGTGGCAGGACCCCAATAGGGGCCGGGAGGCTGAATTCTAGTCCTTGAGAGGAGCAGCCACGGCAAGGCAGAGCTTCCTCAGGGCTTTAGGGGACTGGGCAGGTCACCAAGGTATTAGAAAGGGTACCCAGGGACCAGAGCAGGGGTGAGCAAGGTTGGGACTGGGACACTGTTACCAATCAGAGCTCAGAACCAGGGTAGGAGATCAAGGCCAGACCCCAGGTCCACAGCCGCTAGCCTCACCTCTCCCAGTCCAGCCAACCTGTGGTGCTGGCCACAGGAGGACCAAGACCTCTGGGGGATTCACAAAGCAGCCCCGACAGTCAGACCCAGTCAAGGCCCAACAGTGTGAGACTGAGCAGGGGTTGTTCCTGGGTTGTAGGGAAGAGGTACTTTCATATACAACCTTGCTGGAGTTTTCTTATTGCCCCGTTTTATAGATGAGGAGACTGAGGCTCGGAGGGACGAAATAGCTTGCCCAGGGTTCCACATATAACCAGTGAGTGGCAGAGCTGGGCTTCCTGGAGCTCTGCTCTGTTCCTCAGTCCATCAGAGGAGAAACTCAGGAAGCACCTCAGCTAGTCACCCAGATGGCTGTAGAGCAAAATTATCTGGGTTCAAATCAGGATCTGCCACTTATGGTACAACTTTGGGTAAGCTCCTACACATCCCTATGCCTCAGTTTCCTCATTTTAAAAGCAGATACGGTGATAGTACCTACCCCGTAAAGCATTTGAGGAGAATTTTGAGGAATGGGGCTCCGGGCCTTTGGGAAGGCCTCCTTACTCCTCAAACCCACCCCAAGTGTGGCTGAGGAAATTCATTGTTTCCCCCAATCCTTCCAGTAATTTCTCAAATTCATCATTCCTTACTAACAAGAAGGAGCCAGACCACAGTGGTTTGGAGCCAGGTCAGACCCTCATTGTAGCTTTGGGGGGTTTTGCCCAAATCTGTAAGCATGATCCTCCTTCCCTGGGACACCCCCCACTCCTCCAATCCCCCACTCTGCCCTGGATCTTCTAGCCAAAACATTTCCCCTCCTGAATCCCCAGCCCCAGGCCTTGCATCTCTAGATCTGGAAGATGGAGGGGCCCTTGCCCCAGCCTCTACAACCTCGGCATAACCAGCAAAGGGGGAAGAGAAAAATAAGGACAAGGGAAGCTGAGTGAGGTGGGTGCGGGAGGAGAGGGGAGGACAGCTCCAGTAAGAAGGGCTCCCGTCCTCCTCTACTCCTCCCCACCAGGAGCAGCCAGGGAACTTTGGTTTTGTGACTCTGGGCTCACCCTTAACCGAAACGAGCATGTGCTCCTGGATTGTTTCAAACGCCAGCTCTGCTTCTTCTGAGCCGTGTGTGCTGGACGGGGAACTCGAGTTTTCTGAGCCTAAGTCTTCTCATCTCTAACAAGATCACACTAATAGCTGGCACCTCATTGGCTCGAGGTAGGGTTTTGAATGAGACAGAACGTGTGTGTAAAGTGTCCAGATCTTTACTCTGCAGAGAGACTCGCTCAACAACAGCTACTGTTGTTGTTTTGTTGTTACCGGACCTTCTGGAATCTGGAACCAGCGACTCGCTTCACTGACAAGGATGTGAAGTGAGATGACAGAGGGTAGCGGGCAGTGTTCCATGGGCTCTCTGCCTTCTATCGGTAGGTTAAATAATGTATGACTCATGAACTATCCATATCCCTCTGGTCTGAGAAGCATAGAGCTAGGGTCCTGCACCAGACATTGGCCAGGGGACTTTGGCCCTTTCCTCTCACAGGGCTTGCGGGGGCTGTGTCCCTCAGCTGGGGCAGCTTAGTGCCTGCTCCAACTGCCCTCTCTCGAGCTATGAGCCCTGGCTTGGCTTGACATAGCCCTGCACCCTGCACTCCCGCCTTCCAGGGAACCAGGAGTAGGGGGCTCAAGCCCCTGGAGGTGGCCAGGGCAAAGGGAAGGAGGAGCCCGGTTTGGGAAACGGGTTTGATGAGAAAACTAACCACGCCTTTGGTGGCAGCCCAGGTCCCAGTGCCCACCCGCCCTGACTCTCAGGGACTAACTCACCTACTGCTGCAACTTCTCTCTTTTGTCTTGCTACCCAGGAAGTCTTGTAAGTCCTATGGGATAAGAGAGGTCAGCCGGCCAGCTCAGCCTGCCAGCCCAGCCCAGCTCAGGGAGTGGCTAATCCATGTTCCTTGACTGACTCAGCAAATAAGGGAATGGCTGGGGGACTGCTCCATGAGGGAGGACTACCAGAGACCGGCTCCGAAGGCCTCCAGTTTTCCTCCAGCCCCGAGAGAAGAGGAGTGTATGACTGACGTGGAAATCAGGCTGCTCCCCACAGCCCAGGCACTCCATGTCTTTTGCCTTTATTCTGAGATTCTTCAGCACTCTGACCATATTTTGACCTACTTCCCAAACTCTATATAGAGATCAGTTTCTCCGTCCCTTTAGCATTTCAGGGTTAGAGCCTCCCCCCGGGCTTCTGTAGCCCCCTGGAATCGCCTGCACACAGGGCCATCCTGTGCAATCCATACCCCCCCATCCCCCACTCCTGATGGGGAGCTCCTGAAGGGGTGGGCCCTGGATTCAGGATCTGGCACACAGAGAGCTCTCACTCCCACATCGAGTCCTGTTAGCTCTACTTTCCAAGCGTATCCAGAAGCCCTCCACCCTGGTCCGTGCCAACACCATCCCTCACCTGGGCCACCATCCGGCTTTTCCCCTTGCCCGTAGTCTATTCTCAGCTCAGCAACCAAGACGATGTCTTAACATGGTTCCATCAGGTCGTGCCCCTCTCCTGCCTCCAAATCCTGCACTGGCTCCCATATGACTCAGAGAAAAAGCTAAAGTTCTTAGAATAGCCCACCACTCTCCTCATTGCTCTATCCAGCCAGACCCACGTCCTTGCTGCTCCTCAAACATGCCAGTATATCACCACCCCAGGGCTTGTGCACTTGAAGTCCCTTTTACCTGGAATGTTCTTCCACCGGATACCTGCATCGGTCACTCCCACACCTCCTTCAGTCCTTTGCTGAAGTGTTACAGCCTCTGTGTAATCCCTTACTACCCTATTTCAAACCTCTCTCCTCCTCCACCCCTCCCTTCACTATGCCCCTCCCCTGATTTATTTTTCCCCTTTGCCCTTCTCACTCTCTGTCTGTTCTACGTAACACTTCTGTTTATTATCTGTCTCCCTGACTGTGGCTGAACAGGGCCCTCTCATGTGTCCTTTCTGGAGAGTTCCACGGCAACACGGCACTTTAGAGGGCCCTGGCTTCTTAAGCAGGATCCCAACCCACAGCGGGAGGGGAGGGGTTTTCTATCCCAGGATGTGTCTGCACCTGACATTGTTCCTGACCTTCCCTCGCCCCCGCACCGTCCCGGACAACAACAAAACGTCTCCAGCTACCCTTTGGAGTCGGTGCCACCACCACCACCACCACCACCCCCCCCCCCCCCCCCGCCTTGATTACAGTTGAAAGGGCTGGGCAGGAATGCCTGGCTCCAGGGCCTCTGCTCACATGACTGACAGACACTGTCTGGCCAGGTCAGGGACCCAAAATTACTGCCCAATGTTGGAATGAGGCCTGTGCCCACTCGCCCCCAGGCAGGAAAAGCAGCGCCAGACTGGACCCAGGCCTCTTCCAGGGAGGAAGGAAAGGAGAGAGGAGAAGGCCAAAGAGAGGGAGAAGGAAGGGAGGGAAGATGAGGAAGAAAGGGGGGCATGTGAAGAGGAAGCAGAGGCGTCTATTCAGAGATTGCCGGACCTGACAATGCCAGTGGTTTTCAAACTCTGTTCCTTGGAGGCTCCAAGATGCCTCCAGGACCTCTGGGGCACAAGTGGGAGCCCAGTGGGTGGGACTATAGGATTCTGTTGCCTCTAACCAGAACAAGGCCTCCGTTACCTAACCCAACATTGGGCTTTCACGTAAGGTTTTGCTTGCTGAAAAGTTTCTGCTGCGAATATAGGAAGGAAGGGAGGGAGGGAAGGAGAAAGAGGAAGGAAGGGAGGAAGGGAGGGAGGGAGGGAGGGAGGGAGGGAGGGAGGAAGGGAGGAAGGAAGAAAGGAAGGAAGGGGAGGGGGGAAAGGAGGACGACTTGGGGTATGAGGGTTGGCTACTCGTCCATCCTCTGTGCTCAAACAGGGAGCTGAGTGAGAGGCTGGAGAGGGAGGCCTCCGCTCCCCTCCCTTCTGGCCCTGGCCTCTCCTAAAAGACTGTGGGCAGCCAAAGGAACAGGAGAAAAGAAGGTGCATTGCTTCTCTTGGGGAGGTTTTGGGGAGAGTTGCTGGAGAAGGAAGCTTTACCTGATATTCTAAGGAGCTCTGGAAGGTCTATGGAGATACTTCTAGGGTTCCACCCCAAAAGAAATATTTTCTACCAAACTATGAAGACATAAATAGTCTGAGGAACTAATCAATTTTTTTGTTTTTGACTCTTTGACTTACTGGAGTCTTAATTCAGAAGTATGTTTTGAAAAAGGGAAAGAAGAAAGAAAAAAGCTTGAAAGCTACAGCTGTGGCCCAGCACTCTCGCTGGACAGCTCATGAGAGGCAGCACCAAGGTCGCACTGGATTCCGCACCCTCCACTGCCCCTTCCTGCACCTGGGGCCTGAATAGTGGTGTCTGGGGAAGTGGCTTTGGAGAAATACAGCAGCCCTGCCTGAGACTTTGGGCAAGGAGAGCTGGGCATTGGACATTTGTGGGTTTGGCTGGAAATGGGAGTAGGGTGAGGGGGGATGGAGTAGGAGCACGTGGATAAGTGGGGGCTGCCTGGAGTTGGCGGGGTTGAGGAATCCAGGCTAGCCCTTGAAGGGAGGTTCCCCAGCCTAGTGGCTGTTACTCGGCTGGCCAGCAGGCCTGGCCTCTCCAGCGTTGCCATAGTGCTCTGTGGGTCTTCCCAGCAGCCTGCCAGGCGGAATGTGGCCTGGATGGTTTCCCAAGGAATGTAATCAAGATGTAAATGGGGGGCCAGGAGGAGCTGGTCGATAGGGTTGTCACCTCTTCAGGCCTGTGTAGAGTTGGAGTGAGCTTGGACTGGCCTAACCGGGAAAATCTCCTGGTTGGGCTCTGCTCTGGGGCAGAGAGGCTGTGAGTGCCAACTTCCCCCTCGGCAGGCCCTGAGAAATGGGAGATGCCTAGCGGGGTAAGCCCCGGGGTCCCACGTGGGCCCTCCTGCCCACCCTTTTCCCAGCACCCAGCGGGACATATCTCTCCCTGGGTGTGGGAGAACTGGGGACATCTGACAAAAATTTGCAGGGGCTTCAGGACAGCTTGGCCTTATTAGTGGAGTTCAAAGGAAAGCTCCCAGGAGGCCCAGCACTCACAAGTCCAAAGGCGTAAGGCAGGGGTTGCCCCAACCAGGACTGCCATCTTGGGTTCATCTGCCTGTTGGCTCCTCTGTGAGAGGCACGGCATAAACTCCTGGTCTTCCTGCTGCCCGGTGAGACACTGCTCCTGGATGAAGCTTGGGGAGCCACCTTGAGCCTGAGATGTCAGTGACCAAGGTCCCTGATTCCCCTTCATCCCCAGACCCTAGGACTGGCAGCTTTCAAGGGTCAACGTAGCAGTTATGCAGGAGGAATCTTCTGGGACAATCCCAAATCCCAGTGTGTGGTCCCATTACTTCCACAGACACATCAAAATGAGCCTCGGATGCCAGGATTTGGGGAATTAAAATGTTGAAGGCCTTTCTGGTACCCCTGAACTCACTCTGTGGAGCCCCCATCTGAGTTATTTCTCTGTTCCAGTCTCTGTCCTGTCACTTACGAGGTTTTGTGGCCCCGGACAAGTCAAGCCCTTTTCCCTCTCAGACACCATTTTCCTCATCTTTCAACTGAGGATCTAGGTTAGAACCCGACTGCCCTTGAGGCCACTTCTGGCTATCACACTCCCTGTCAGACATTACTTGGGACTTGCCAGGCATGGGACCTCTGACCCCTCAGCCCTTTCTCTCCAGTAGGTCGGGGATTAGAGTCATCAGCCCTGTAACCAGACAGACCTGGACTGAAGTCCCACTGGCAGTTTCCTGGAGGTGTGACTGCGGGAAAGTCACTTTTCCTCTCTGAGGGTCGCTTCCTCAACTCTAAAATGAAGCCACTGAAGCTCTCTTGAGTGGTTCTGAGAATGAAAGGGAGCCATGTGTGGAGTAGCTAAATCAGTGCCGGGCAAAGAAGAGGCTCCTGGAGGTAGGAGCTTAGGAGACATCAGCCCCCCACCCTCCTGAGGCGTGGGGCAGCCCTGTGTCAGGCCTGGGAAAGAGCTCGCTTCCGTAGAAAGTGTAAAGGCAGCAAGGTCTCCCCCAGGCAGTAGTGTCTGACTCTTGCTGCTCACCAGAGGATGAGGGCCTGCCCCCAAGTGGCCTCTAGCCAGTGCCCACAGCCGTGCCTCACCAGGCCTGGGACCAAAGAGGAAATGATGCCCCAGGCCTCAGACTTCTGGCCTTCTCATTTTGCTCTGCATGCAGATGGCCCACGGTTTGGCTGGAGCAAGCTTCAGCCTCGCCGTCTCATCGCCAGGGTGGGCACAAGCAGAGAAGGAGACAGAGGGGACCGAGGGCACTGGCCGTATGCAAACACTTGACTCTTTTCCTCTCCCGTCCTTCTCTCTCACTCGCTCTCATTCCCTCCCCCTCCCTCCCCCTTCTTACTCTTTCTTCCTCTCCCATCTGTCTTTCTTCTCTGCACTCTGCTTCCCTCTCTGCATGATCTGTACCTGCTTGTCTTTGTCTTGACTTTGGCCCGTCTGGGTTTTCTTTAGCCCCTAGCCTTCCATGTCTGTACCTGGCCTTCCCTCAGAGTAAACACGTGGGAAGTGGAGCCAGTCCTGCTCCGGGCAGCAGGACCAGTGCCAGATGCTGGGCCAGCATTCTGGGATAGCAGGAGTTTCAGGGGCTCACAGACTCCAAAGGACAGCATGAGAAAAACAAATACGCACAACTTTCTTCATGGTACAGAGGACGTGCTCAAGAGATGTGAGTTCCATTCCTACCTTCCTTCTTAAGCCTTGCTTTTCTGGTATTTTGGTCCCTGAACTAGGTTCAGGCTTGGAAAATCTGAGGACTCACCTTTAGTCAAAAATCTCAGGGGCAGGCAGGGCAGTTTTTAGGGCATCAGACTCTTTGAACTTGTCTGTTCAGCTGCCACCCAGCTTCTCCCTGCAGGAGGTGGGGTGAGATGAAAGGCAGAGGGTCATGATTTTTTAAAAAATCTCAGCTCTGAGCCAAGATTGGGAGAACAAGGGCCCTTGCTCTCTCTCCACCAAACTCTTGGTTTCCTTTTTTTTTTTCTTTTTAATATCGTCGGCGCCTTGTAGAAGGTCTTGAACTTTAAATTTATTTATTTATTTGTTTATTTTTGGCTGCGTTGGGTCTTCGCTGTGGTGCGGGGTTTCTCATTGCGGCGGCTTCTCTTGCTGCAGAGCACTGGCTCTAGGCGTGCAGGCTTCAGTAGTTGTGGCACGTGGGCTCAGTAGTTGCGTCTCACAGGCTCTAGAGGGCAGGCTCAGTAGTTGTGGCACACGGGCTTAGTTGCTCCGCGGCATGTGGGATCTTCCCAGACCAGGGATCGAACCTGTGTCCCCTGCATTGGCAGGTGGATTCTTAACCACTGCACCACCAGGGAAGCCCTCTTGGCTTCCTTTTGCACATGGCCATCCCTGGACATAGATCACTGGCCTTTACTTTATCCATCCTTCTCTCCTTCCTTGGAAGCCCTTGCCCTCTTCTGAGAACACGTGTTAGAAAGTTCATCCATTCCACAGGGATTTAAGGGGCATCCGCTATGTGTCAGGACCCATGGGCAGAAATAACCATGGCTCTGCCCTCATGGAGCTTCCTGTCCAGTGGGGGAGACAGACATTGAACAAAAAGTTACACCTGGATGAGCATTTCACTAGAGCATGACCAGAGTGCCCTGGTTTTTAGACTGAGAGGCCTGTCTTAGGCTAAGGCTGAGAGGTGGCTTCCTAGAGGAGGTACTATTCAAGCTGAGGCTAGAAAAGTCAGCAGAGGCCAGACTGAGAAGGGTTCCAGAATCAGCCCTGTGTCCTAATAGTACAGTTTTGTGCCAAGCCCCAATTCAGTGTCTTACAACTCATTTAATGTTCTCAACTACCGTATTATTAACCCCATTTCTTAGATGAGGACACTGAGGTTCAGAGAAGTAAAACTGCTTACCCAAGGTCATGGTGCAAGGTCACAGAAGGTGCAGAAGCAGGAGTCCAGCCAGTCTGGCTACAGAGCCTGATCTCTGTGCCAAACACTTCCTGAAACAGGGGGGAACTAGAAGCAATGGATACCACCGAAGGCTTTAAGCAGGGGCAGAGGTCTCATCAGTGATGTGCCGATAAAAGCACACCTGGCAGTGTGGGCAGTGGTCTGTAGGGTGGAAGGAGTAGAAACCGGGTGCCCAGTCAGAAGGCCACTGCGATGATCCAGATGAAACATGGGTGTGGCTTGGGCTAGAGCGGTGGCAGCAGAACGGGGACCAGGAAGATGGGTTTGGGAGTGATTCTGGAGGCAGGGTTGACAGCACAAATGGTAATGTTTGCATAGCACTTTCCAGGTTACCCCACACTTCCATGGCATTATTTCCTTTAATCCACTCAAGGTCCCTGTCAAGGGTCCCTGTTCTAAAAGTAAGAAAAGTGAGGCATAGCAATTTGTTCAAGATCGCAGCTACCAATGTGTGTGTTTCAGCTAATGCATGTGTTCCTAAGAGCATGTGTGGGTATCTGCATCCATGCAATAACACGTGAAAACATGCCTGCACCACGCAGGTGCACAGGTTTGTGCTGGCACGTGTGCATGCAGGTGTATACATGCGTCCCGTGTGTCTGTTACCTCAGGTTGGCTCCTGAGCTACTAACTGCGCCCTCGGTGGGCTCTTGGGAGGCTGAGTGTGCAAGGAGGGCACAACCAGCCATGCCCACTGATGAAGACCATAGGATTCACGAAGGGATCTGGGGGTTGCGACCACGTTCATTGGGAGTTGAGGATCCATGGCCCCTGGGGTGGAATTCGGGAGGCTCTGGGGTTGGTGGGTCCAACATAATAATAATCTTTAAAGTTACTGAGCACTTACTATGTGTCAGGCTCTGCACTCAGCCTGTTGCCTGTGTTATGTCAGTTCATCCTTCCAACCCTGCAAGGTAGCTACAACGATCCCCATGTATACATGAGGAAACAGAGGCTCCGAGACTGACTCAAGCGCCCAAGGTCATGCAGCTGGGCTGTGGAGTCTCAGACTTGGACACTTGTGCCATCTGACTCTGAAGCTCATGTTCTCTAACCGCTCTACTACTCCACGCAAGCACCCGCACGGACACAGACGCACAAGCGCCGGCATCCACAGACGCGCATGGAGACATACAGGGAACTGGCCCTGCGGGGTAACCACCTCCAGAGCAGGGCACCACTCTCACCTCCGTGCATGGGGGGAAACAGGGCTGGAGCCCAGAGGTTAGGCAGCCCCGTGCCCATCCCCCTACCCAAGGCCCGGGCCCTGAACCTGCTGCTCCTGAGATTGGCTGTCTTGGGACTCACTCAGGTTTCCGGCCTCTGGCCTCCAGGCTCCGGGCTTCAAGCAGCCAGTGAAAATTTATGGCTTGAGAAAGTTCTTGCAAGTCCAATCCCTGCATCCCCCCGTTCAACCTTGCATGGTTTATCAAGATACTGTGTTCCCCTCCACCTTCTCCTCCTCCTCCTGCTGCTGCGGCCTCCCTCCCCTGGCCCTTTGTCTCTGGCCAAGGCAATCCCCCTCAGCTCCCCACTCCCTGCCTGCTGACCTTGCCTACTTCGGTTGAACCCACTGCACAGCCTCAAACGGCAGATAAAATTCCTTCTCCTCTCTTCCCCCTCATCCTGGCCATGAACGCTGAGGAAGGGGTGCGTGTGTGAGACTGTGTCTGTGTGCTTGTGTGTCCAGCAGGGCTGGGTCAGAACCACGCCGGGTAGGGGATGTGCATCTGGGCTCTGGTGGAGAGGAAGCATTGCAAATATGTGGAGGGTGTGTCCTTTCATGTTGGTGGGGCTGGCACTGGGCCTGGGCCACTGAACACGAGCACTGATACTTGTGGCCTAAGTGTGTATGTGCTGGATGTGTGTGTATGAGCACGTACATCTCTCTCGTGGCTGTGGGGCTGTGAGCTCAGCCCTGATTGTGGAAGAAGCTGCAAGCTCTAGTCAGACAGGCAGTACGTTAAAGGGGTCCAGAGCATGGACCTCGGGCTGGATGGCCATCTAGTAGCTGCACGACCTTGAAACAATAACTTCCCCTTTCTGTACTTCAGTTTCCTCGACTGTAGTATGAAGGCGGTAATAATAATGCCTCCGTCAAAGGCTGGCTGTGAGAAATATAAGAATACAAATGCTTCCGGCAGTGCATGGCACATCGTAGGTGATCCATAGTTGTTAGCTATTACTATGCGGACGAGGGAGAGAAAATTCACACTGACCGGGCTCTTGCCACATGCCGGGCGTGGAACTTAGCACTTCACCTTATCATCTCATTTAGTTCCGGCACTTAGTACTGTGCCTGGCCCATAAAAATTCTTTTGTACGTATTCGCTGAATGAATAAGTGAAGCCTCATAAAACCCTACGAAGTGAGGATTATTACAGATGGGGAAACTGAGACTAAGAAAGGTAAGTTCCATGCAGAGTCGGCCTGATGCCCGTGGATTTCGGTCACAGGCACGTGCTTACAACTGCTTCGGATAAACCGTGTGGGACGAGGGGGTCAGGAAGTGACTTTCCCTCTCCTGGCACAGATAAGAATATGGGTAGAGGTAGAGATATGCATGGGCGCACACACGCATGCGTGTGTGCGCACACAACACACACACTTAAGTGGCCCAGGCTCCCCCAGAAGTGGAGGAGGTTCTACGAAAGGTGAGAGATGGTTCGAATTTGTACAGTCGAAGAGAGTTCCTTCACAGGGAGGGAGGCCAGTGCAGGCAGCAGAACGATTGGCCCAAAAGCCCAGAGGTGGGAGAGTGACTTAGGATCAGCGTTCTCCTGGAATCTGGGCAAAGAAAACCAGAACCTGGAATATAATCTCCAACTGCTGGAATTTTGCAATCGGAAGCATTCTTGGAGTTCACCAAGACCACCCTCCATCAGATTGCTGATGAGGAAACAGAGGCCCAGAGAAGGCAAGGGGGTCAGACAGTAGGTTGGAGTCATCCAGGCTCAGAAACGTCAGAAAAAGTCAGGTTCTGGGTCCTGGCTGGAGTGGTCATCCAAGGGAGAGAGGACAAGGGCTGGGCCCTGTCTGCATCAGCTAGAGACAGGCCTCGCCCCCAGGCCTGGCCCGGAGACCAGAGGTAGACGCCAGCATGGCTTTCCCTTACATCGAGGCCCAGGTCTTTGAAGGGAGAAGGGCAAAGTTGGGGGCAAGGGGCCTCAGCAGTTGCCCAGAATCTACCTAGGCTTGCCCAGGGTCCCCAGGGGCACTGCCTGGCCCTGGCAGCCCGCACAGGGCTGGGGCTGCCCTGGCCTTGTTTGTTGACTCTCACTCCTGCCAAGGGGAAGCTGTTCTGGATGGAGACACAAGAGAGTGATTTGTCACTGGTTGCCCCTGGCTCCCAATCTGATCTGCCAGCCAACAGGGCAGCTTCCTGCTCCACACTTGCCCCACCTGCGAGGTCGCTGTGGTAACTCATTCCCTAGAGGGCCCGGAGCCAGGCCCTGGCTGCATCGCCCCTTGCTGGAGCGTCAAATATGGAGGCTTTTGCTCCCCCTGCTACCGCTCCTCCATCTTCTTGCACCCACGGAGTGGCCAAGCTGAGAGGTACCTCAAAGACCATTGGCACAGCCACCTCCAGCCCCACTTCCACACCACAGACAGGATCAGGAACTCAGCCAAGGGCACGCGGAGTCCCCGGCACATCTGGGACCGGCAGCCAGGCTACCAGACCCCAGGCCACAAAATTCCTGCTCGTAGAGCCGGCTACTCCTGGTGCTGAAGCCCCAGTCCCTGAGCTCACTGCCTGGGCCAGCCTGAGCCCCCGTGAACCCGGCTCCCCCAGGCCTGCTGCGGAGCACAGGGAGGAGCCCCGGGGGTGACATGGACCCCTGCAGTCCCGGCCCAGCTCCCCCGGGGCGGGGACTCCCTCCAGGCCCTCTGCCCCACCAGGCACGGGGGAGCATCTGGGCTGCTCTGGGGGGATTTGGATCTGGGCTAGGCCAGATGGGGTGGGGGAGATATGGGGAAATGGAGGCGGGAGGAGTAATAATAATAACCCCATGTATTGAGCATCTACTATTCTCCAGGCATGGTGCTTTGCACGCATGATCTCATGTCAAGGCTCCCAACGGCCAAATAACATGACCAAATAAGCTGCGGAGTGGGTCTCAATCAGGTCAGACCGACTTCCTCTCTATTGTTCTTTCCACTATATCATAAGTTTTCATACATTCTGATGACTGGCTGACGGGACATTTGAAGTGTCAAGTAGTCTGTGCTCCTGACCTCCAGCTTGCACACACTTGAGTCACCCAAGGACACAGAGACTGGACCCTGTCACTCCTGGGAGCTGGCACCAGATTGCCACTGCTTCTACACATACAGAGCAGAGCTGTCCCTGTGGGTGTCTCCCAGGAGCCAACCAAGCCCCAGTGCTCAGGGAGCTCACTTTCTGAGACAAACCATGCCTAAAACAGAGGGCAAGAGTCAAATGCCAACCGAGCCCTTGGTGGGTCAGTTTTTGACTGTAGGGACAGCTCCTTGTGAACCAATGATGATGCTTTTGAAATCATCTCATCTTCTGACCCCTCAGGCCTCTGGGCTACCTGAAAGAGGCTTCACCCAGGAGCATTTAGAAGTGGGGAGGAAGGAACTTAGCTATGAGGATGTGAGAAAATATTTCAGACCTAGAGAGTATGAGAAGGAAGAGAGGGGAAGGTGTCCAGTGGGCCAATCCTCAAAGCAGGCTGGGGGCAAAATGGTTCCAGCCAGTGGGATGGGGAGAGGGCCAAAAGTGAGTGTTGCTGAGGGACATCCCTTAAGAAAGGTAAAAGCCGACTGAATCATAGTGGTTTAGAAGGGGAGGGCAAGGTGGGCTGGCAAGGCAGAGGCTGAGCAGATGAACGGAGGTCTTGAGGCTGAGATGATGTTTCATGTCAGGCCATTGGCACCCGTTCTGAATGGTTCTTCTGCTGAGAGAACAAGAGCCCAGGTGGGGACTAGGGAGAAGGGGATGATGGAGAGGAGCTAGTGAGAGCAAGGCCCACCTGGTGGGGCTCAGATCTGGGCTTCACCTCTAGCAACAAGCCACAAAACTAATATCCATTTCCTGGGCAGGGGGCGGGCATTGGGGGACGAAGATGCCAAGTCTCACCCTAGCCTGAGCACAGTGCAGCAGAGACTCCTGGGAGTTCTGGTCCCCACTTCATCTCCCTTGGCCCTTTTTTGAACCAGTATTTCCCTACCTATGAAATGGCAAGACTAATAGCTACACTCCCTGAGTACTTACTGAATTGCTTTACTTGGATTAAACTTCTCAACAGCCCACCAAGGTAATTATTACTAGCATTCTGTTGTGCAGATGGTGACACTGAGGGACAGAGATGCGAAGTTACTTGACCTGAGGTCATCCAGCTAGGAAGCAACTGAGGCTGAGTTTGGATGTCTGGCACCAGAGTCCGTGTCCTCCACCACCGCACTACAGTGCCCCATGAGGATCAAACCAGGTGGCAAGTGTACAGCACTCAGCCCCATGCCTGGTCCAACGAAGGCTCCTTAAATGATGGTAGCTGTTCCAATTAAATGTTCACTACCTGTTGACCCCTTGCAGCTGCTGAGATGAGACAGAGACCACAGAGGATGCAGGAAAGAGTGGCCCTGTTTGTAGAGCAGAGACTGAAATTCGGAGAGAGAGGCCCACCCCAGAAAGCCAGGGGCAGGATTTCAGAAAAGGCAAGATTCTCTGAGAGCAGAGGTCCTGGTGCAGGTGCCCAGAGATGACGGACTGATCAGGGCAGTTGAAAGTTGGTGACAGTGGCCCATACCTACAGGAGGCCCTGGGGTAGCACCAGGGCCAGCTGTCCTGGAGACATCAGACAGGTCCCCTAACCTTTGGGTGGGGAGCAGTACAACCTGGAGCTGGGGACTAGTCAAAGAAAGCACTCTGGCCTCAAGAGTGCTGCTAACAGGCCTGGAGGGAAGCTCTGGCGACCTCTCTCTGTGGTGGGTATAAGAGGGCAGAGAGGGTGCCCTGTGAGGAGCTGTTGTACCTGCCAGGACCAGCTCTCAGGTCCTGCCCAGCCTCCCTCCCACCACTCTCTTCCCTGACCTAGCTCCTATCCATTGGTTTCTTTGGACTTCCCAGCCCTGGGATGTTAGCTCTGTTTATTATCCCCATTTTTCAGAATAGGAAACTGAGGCCCAAAGTCAGTGATGGGGTGGCCAAGCTGGGAATTGAACTGAGGTCTGTCTGCCTTCCAGGCTGCTGCTTAGCCAGGGCCTGCTATTTCCTCCCATCTGTAGCCCACAGCCGGCCACTCAACCAGAGAACCCAGGTCACGTACTCCCAGCCCCAGCTCTGAGGTTGCGGCATGACCCCGGACAAGGTCTTTCTGCTCTCTGGGCCTACTTCTCCCAGGTGTACTCAGGGGGTTGGATGAGCTTCCCTGCAGCTTCCAGAGGCAGCCAAACTGTTCTTCCTTGTAGCCTCATGATTACAACATGTCCAGTTCCTGTCACGCGTTCCCTGAGTACATAAACCATGGCTTCCAGTGAAAGGCAGAAACAGCCTTGGGGTAAGCCCTGCCCTACCACTTGCCTCTGAGGAATCTTAAGCAGGTTATTATCCATCTCAGGGTGCTCTCCCCATGCCCAGTGGTAGTAAGTCCTGCTTCAGTTGCACCCTCCAGAACCACTGGAGGCCTCACAGACAACGCGGGTGGATGCAGGCTTTGAACACCGTAAAGCACCTTGCCAGAAGCAGGCACTGGTCCAGGGTAGGCACAGTCACTTTCTGTAGCCCACATCTTCCCCCAGCCAAGGGTCACCTTGGTTGGTTCCTTGGATGCTTTAGTCCTGCTCTCTCTGAGACTCTGCCCCCTCCCACCTGCACCCAGAGGTCCCTGAGCCCAGTGCTGCTTTATTTTACTGTGGGATCAGGTTCAATCAAGCATTGGTAGGGTCCCTGACATCACTGACATAAGGTAACCCAAAGACCTGGGGATGGGGCATGACAAACCCTGCCAGGCTGAGCCAATAATACCACAGCGTTAGCCACATCTGCTGTGGCCCACAGAATTTACGCATGCTGATCCCTCTGCTGAGACCACTGTTCCTTTCTGCCCTGTCTTCTCCTGGATAATGCCATCTCACCTTTCTGTTCCCAGTTTAGATATCATCTCCTCCAGAAAGCCTTCCTGACCTCACATCTGGGTTAGTTCTTCTCCACTGAGCTCCCATAGCTCTCTGACCAAACTGTATTGTCATTATTTACCTGTCTTCCCCACTAGATAGGGAGTCTCTTGAGGGTGGGCCCTGTTTTACTCACAGTTGTATCCCTGGCACCTAGCACAGGGCTGGGCACATAGTAGAATTATTAGTGAATGAATGGATGGATGGATGGGTGATTGGTTCCCCTCTGGGAGACCTGGGCTTTCCTCCAAGAGTGGGGAATTCCTGACCTCAGATCTTTTCTGGGCTCCCTCCACAGCTCAGATTTTTGGGTATCTGTTTTTCCCATAAGCAATTGGCAGGGGGGGGCTGCCTTCTTCCACCCAGAGTTTGACCTCCATTCAGGGCTACCCAACCCATTTCCCAGTAGGCTTATCTGAGCAGGCCTAGGGCTATTGCCCTTCCCCCCCCCCACCAGAGTTCTGCTTCTTAACACCCTGACTCACTTCCTTGTCCCAGGACAACACCCTCCCCAAGCCATTTTGCCAGGCCCCACCTCACTCTCTAAAGCCCATTCACAGACCTCCTTTGGGACAGCAGTTCTCCAGGGGCGCTCCAGGGAATAGTGGTGGTCTGTGGGGCCTTTAAATGGTCCATGGGCAAGTCCAAAATTCAAGGCATGCAAAAATGTGTGGTGGGGTGTTTGGGTTTTTTTTTTTTAAGTATATTTTCTATGGCAGATTCAAAATCGTATTTAAAATACCAACAATATCTAGCTTTTCAGCACATTCACAATAATAGTTATTTACTCAGTCAAAGGGCCATCAGACCATTTGGAAATTGGGGCTGTGCCAGCACTTGAAAAGGTCTCCAAAGAAGCCCCTGAAACTAGAACATAAAAGCTCCAAGAATATTGCCCCCATTTTGCAAGTGGAAAAACTGAGGCTACAGTGCAGGCAAGGAGCTGGTCCCAAGGAGCCTAGTCAACCAAGCCCTGTGGTAGGGTCGGCCCCAAAAGACATTGGTCAAACGTCCTCCTAAGAGGGACTGTGGTGGCCTCAGTAATTAATTCTAGGACTGAAGTACACAGAGAATATATATCTGTGCTCCCACCCCAGATCAAAGGCTCTAGTGGTAGAGATGCCACAGGCTGCTGCCCTCTCTTTGGCCTCAGCCCACAGCTCACCCAACAGCCCTCAGAACTGTGGCCCTTTGGGGGATCCTCCACCACCAGCTCCAGGCCAACCAGGCAGGCAGGCCCTCCCTTCCACACACACACACACAGACACAACCTGCATTCTTGAACAGCTGCCACAACTTCATTGGCCTCAGCCCCAAGAAAGAGTGTGGAATGTGCTTCCCTGAGCCATTAGGGAGTGGGTAGTATGGGGTGGGGGGAGATCCTGCAGGGAAGGAGCTGAGAATAAAGAGACAAGCTGTAGAAGAAGAAAGATGATCCCAAGAGCCAAAGCCTCTGGGGGTGGGAGTCCATAGGCAGTGGACCCAGGGCAAGGCCAGGAAGGATGGCCTGGACTTTTTCACTGTCCCCTGTGCCCATACTCACAGGATAAAAGAGGTCGAGATACCAAGGTTCTGTGGGCACACCCCTAAGACTGTCCGCAACCAGAAATGGGGTAGGCATGGGTAAGGGGAAAGGCTGGAAGCAACTTCAGAAGGTGGGAGGGGATTGATCTCTGCAGGTATTAAAATGAAATCACTGTCCCAGCCTCCTCCTTTCTGAGAATTACAGTCTAGTCCTTCTCGGTCTCATTGTCAAGACACTCTGGGTGTTATGAGCTGTTTATCACTCACTAATCATAGTTAAAGAGTTGAAGATTGTAAATTATTTCCTGTCTTTTCCTCTTTCCTTTTGTAAAAGCCAATTAGAGCAGATTCATGTTCTCCCTATGGCCTTTCTTAAATGGGATAAAAAGGTAGTAACAAAGGGGGACTTCTTCCAGATGAGAGGAGTAGACAGCCTTCTCCTGATTCCTCCTGCTAAGTACAGCTAAAAACTCTGGATGTTATACATAAAACAAATATAAGAAGATTCTGAAAGGCGGCGAGAAGAAGGCAGGCCAGCTAAGGAACTCAGGAACCAAAGAACAACATGGTGGTGCGTTCCCTGGATGCCAGGGAAGCCAGCAAACGGAAATACCAATGGGCACAACAACAGCAAACAACAACAACAAAAAAAAACAGAAAAAAAGTTTAAAACATAGACCCAACAAACGCCTGTTCTCTTTTAGCCAAAGGACAGTATAGCAAAACAGTAAACTTTTAGACAATAACCACTCTACTCCAACCTAACACTATAGAAGAAACTGTGGAGGGACTTCCCTGGTGGTCCAGTGGCTAAGACTCCGTGCTCCCAATGCAGGGGGCCCAGGTTCGATCCCTGGTCAGGGAACTAGATCCCACATGCCGCAACGAAGAGTCCCCATGCCGCAACTAAAGATTTCGCTAGCCACAACTAAAGATCCTGCATGCCACAACTAAAAGATCCCGCATGCAACAACTAAAGATCCTGCATGCCACAGCTAAAAAGATCTTGCATGCCGCAGCGAAGATCCTACGTGAGGCAATGAAGATCCCGCATGCCACAACCAAGACACGACGCAGCCAAATAAATAAATAAGTATTTTTTAAAAAAGAAAATGCTGTGGCTTTACCCCCACTATGACAGCAGAGGCTGAGTAGGGAGCCTAGACTACAGCTTTTACCAGACTGTAACAAGATGTCCTAGTCCTGCTCCCTCACCCCTGACTGGGATGGTATCAGAGAAGGCTGAGTGGGCCGCTAGGACTTTTATCCCTACCTGGCAGTAACGAGGCCTTTCCTGCTCCTACTGTCAGTGGAGGTCTAGTGGGGAGCCTAAAATCCTATTATCTATCTAGCAGTAATGAGGCACTCCTTTCCACCTTGGGGTATCAAAGGAGGCAGAGTGGGGAAACTGGACTTTCACCCCAACCTGGCAGTAAGGAGGTGGTATTCTTCTTCCTCTACTAGTGCAGTGTTAGAGGACTCCTGCTAATAAAGAATATTTAACTAAATCCAGAGTCCCATAAGATAATATACAAAATGTCCAGGTTTTAATTTTAAAAAATCACCTGGCATACCAAGAACCAGGAAAATTTCGACTTGAATGAGAAAAGAAAATCAAAACTTGGATGCAAAAAATGACTTGAAACTGATATTAAAATTATCTGACAATAATTTTAAAGCAGTCTTCGTAAAAATCATTCAACAAGGAATTACAAACATACCTAAAACAAATGAAAAAATACAGTCTTAGCAAAGAAACAGAAGATATAAAAAAGAACCAAATGGAAATTTTTGAGTGGAAAAATACAATTAAATGAAAAATTCAATGTATGGGCTTAAAAACAATGGAAGAGAGAGAGGAAATAATTGAACTTGAAGACAGAGCAATAGAAATTATCCAATCTGAACAATGGAGAGAAAAATATATTGAAAATAATGAAGAGAGGTTCGGGGACCTGTGGGACTTGAGCAAAAGATCTAACATTTGGGCTTCCCTGGTGGCGCAGTGATTGAGAGTCCACCTGCCGATGCAGGGGACACAGGTTCGTGCCCCGATCCGGGAAGATCCCACATGCCACGGAGAGGCTAGGCCCGTGAGCCATGGCCACCGAGCCTGCGCGCCTGGAGCCTGTGCTCCAAAACGGGAGAGTCCACAACAGTGAGAGGCCCGCGTATCGCAAAAAAAAAAAAGATCTAACATTCATGTCACTGGAATCCATGTCATGGAAGGAGAGGAGAATGCAGATAGGCCTGAAAACCTACAAAAAATAATTAATGGCCCCAAGTCCCCCAAATTCGACAAAAGACATCAACAAGCTGAGTAAATCCCAAGTGGGGTAAACCCAGAAAAATCCACACTGAGACACATCTAGTCCAACTTCTGAAAACTAAAGACAAAGAAAAAAAATGTTAAAAGTAGCAAGAGAGGAATGACACATTAGTTATAGGTGACAACAACTCAAATGGCAGTGAGTTTCTCTTCAGAAACCATGGAAGCCAGAAGGAAGTAGCACAGTATTTTCAAGAGCTGAAAGAAAAGAACTGTCAACCCAGAGTTCTATATCTAGCAAAATTATCATGCAGGAATGAAGAGTAAAAGAAGACATTCTCAGATGAAGGAAAACTAAGAGGATTGGCTGAAAATAGGCCCACACTAAAAGAATGGCTAAAGGAAGCTCTTAACATGTAAAAGAAGTGATAAAAAACAGATATATTGGAATATCAGGAAAGAAGAAAGGATGACTGAAAGAGTAAAAATATGGGTAAATACAATGGCCTTTCTTTTTCCTCTTAAATTTTCTAAATTATATCTGAGAGTTAAAGCAAAAATTATAACAATGTCTAACGTAGTTCTCAGTGTAGGTAGAGGAAATATTTAAGAAAGTTATACGATGAATGGGAGAATTTTGAGGAACATGAAAGGAGGTAGGTTTTCTACACTTTACTCAAAATGGTGAAATGTTCACACCAGTTGATGATGATAGGTTATGTGTGTATATAGTACATTGAACTGAAGAAAAACGAAAACACAACATAAATCAAAATCTGTATAATGCAGCTGAAGCAGTGCTAAGAGAGAACTTTATAGCACTAACTGCTTACATTGGAAAAGAGAAAAAAATCAAATCAATTATCTAAACTCTCACCATAAGAAATTAGAAAACGAAGAGCAAACTAAACCCAAAAACAAACAGACGGAAGGAACTAATAAAATAAGCAGAAAACAATAAAATTGAAAATAGAAAAAACAACAGAGAAAAATGATGGAATAAAAATTTGGTTCTTTGAAAAGATCAATAAAATTGACTAACCTCTAGCAAGACTGATGATTAAAAGAGAAAAGACACAAATCACCCCATATCAGAAATGCAACATGGGATACTACCACAAACCCTGAACTTATCAAAAGGATGAAAAGAGAATACTATGAACAACTTTAAACTCATAAGTTTGACAACTTAGATGAAATGGACCAATTCCTAGCAAAGCACTGACTACAACAATACACACAATATGAAACAGATAATTTAATTAGCCCCAAAACTATCAAAGAAACTGAATTTGTTATTAAAAACTTCTCCCAAAAGAAGTCTCCAGGCCAAAATGGTTGTACTGGAGGGTTCTACCAAACTTTTTAGAAAAATCAACACCAAATTCTATACCATTTCTTCCTGAAGATAGAAGATTCATACCCAACAAGGCCAATATTACCTTGATCCCAAAGCCAGACAAAGAAAGCACAAAAAGAAAACTACAAATCAATATCCTTCATACTATAGAAACAAAATCTTTAACAAAATATTAGCAAATAGAATTCAGCAATGTTTTTAAACACATAATTACCAAGTGGGGTTTATTCCAGGGAGGCAAGTCTGGTTCAAAATTTGAACATCAATCAATAAAATTTATCGCAAAAGGAGAAAAATCACGTAGTCACATCAATTGATACAGAAAAAGCATCTGGCAAAACTCAATACCCATTCATGATAACAACTCTCAGACAACTAAAAATAGAGGGGAATGTCTTCAACTTGATAAGGAACATCTACCAAAACCCTACAGCTAACATCATACTTGATGGTAAAATACTGAATGCTTCCCTCCTGTGATAAGAAACAAGGCAAGGATGCCCACTGTCTCCATTCTTACTCAACATAGCACTGGAAGTTCTAGCCTGCACAATAAGACAAAGAAAGAAAATAACAAGTATGTCAATCAGAAAGGAAGAAATAAAACTGTCCCTATTTGCAAGTGACCCTATGGTTGACATAGAAAACGCCATGGAATCTAAACAAAAATACAGAAACAAACTTCTACAACTAATAAGTGAGTTTGTCAAGGTCTCAGGATAAAAACTCAACATACAAAAAATCCAATTGCATTTCTATGGACAATTAATGAGCATATGGACACAGAAACTAAAAATATAGAACTGCTTACAATCACTCAAAAAATGAAACACCTAGGAATAAATCGAACAAAACATGTATAGGACTTATACGTTGAAAACTACAAAATGTGCATGAAAGAAACCAAAGAAGATCTAGATAAATGGACAGTCACAGTGTGTCCATAGATTGGAAGACTCAACATGGTAAAGATGTCAGTTCTCTCCAAACTGAAATACAGATTTAATGCAATTCCTATCAAAATACCAGCAAGATATTTTTGTAGATATATAAAAGATTACCTTAAAATCCATATGGGAAGGCCAAGGAACTGGAATAGCTAAAATAATTTTGAAAAAGAAGAATATAGTGGGAGGACTCACTCTACATGATTTTAAACTTATATATGAACAGTAATCAAGACTGGTGCTGGTGGAGAAATAGACACATAGATCAATGGAACAGAATAGAGACCCCAGAACTAGACCCACGAATACATCCCAGTGATTTTTGACAAAGATGCAAAAGCAGTTCAACCCTGAGGAGCTAAGGGTTCATGTCCCACATCAGACACCCCAACTGTTGGGACCTGCACGGGAGACACAAGCCCCCAAAATGTCCAGCTTTGAAAACCAATGGGGCTGACACTCAGCAGGCCTAAAATGCCATGGAGAATGGAAAGCCTGCTCTTAAAAGGCTTGTACATAGACTTACTAGAAACTAGAAAACTTTTAAAATAAAACACAGGAGATAATCTGCAATATTTAAGGCTTGGTGAAGAGTTCTTAGACACAACAGCAAAAGCACAGCTGATTACATTTTAAAAAATGGATAATTTGGAATTCATCAAAATTAAAATCTTTTGCTCTACAAAGGTCCCTGTAAAGAGGATTACAAGAGAAATTACACTGTGGAGAAAAATATTTGCAAACCACATATCTAACAAAGAATTTCTATTTAGAATATACAAAGAAGTCTCAAAACTCAATAGTGAAACTCAAACAATCCATTTAGAAACTGGGCAAAAACATGAGACATTTCACTGAAGAAGATATGTGGATGGCAAATAAGCACATGAAAAGATGTTCAACATCAATAAGAATTAGGAATTACAAACTAAGGACATGATGAGAGATATCACTTCATATCTATTAGAATGGCTAAGATAAAAATTAGTGACAATACCAAATGCTGAAGAGGATGAAAATAAACTAAATCCCATACATTGCTGGTAGGAATGTGTAATGGTACAGCCACTCTGGAAAATAGTATGGTGGCTTCTTGAAAAGCTCAACATATACTTACAATCCAACTCATCGATTGCATCTCAGAGAAATGAAAACTTGTCCACACAAAAACCGGTGCATTATTATCCACAGCAGCATTATTTGTAATAGCCAAAAACTTCAAACAACCAAAATGACCCTAAATAGGTAGGTGGTTTAACAAACGTGTATTTATACCATTAAATACTACTCGGGCATCAAAAGAAACAAATTCTTGATAGACGCATGGATGAATGTCTAGGGAATTATGTTGATAAATCCAATACCAAAGGTCTCATGCTGTGTGATTCCATTTATACAACATTCTCAAAAGGACAAAATTACAGAGTTGGGGACTAGATAAGTGACTGCCATGGGCTAGGGATAGTGGGGTAAATGAAGGAGGGTGTGACTCTAAAGAGGTAGCATGAAGATCTTTGTGGTGACGGAAGAGTTCTGTGTCTTGATTACGGCAGTGGTTACACAAATCTACATGTGATAAAATAGCATAGAACTATATGCATGCATCGTACCAATGTCAGTTTCCTGGATTTCATATTGTACTATATTTATGTAAGATGTAGTCACTGGATGGAGGGCACATGGAACCTCTCTGGACTCTGTTTTTCTTATACAATTTTTATTGAGATATGATTAATATACCATAATATTCACCCTTTAAAGTGTGCAATTCAGTATTTTTAGTATATTCAGAATGTTGCACAAATATCATCACTATCTAATTCCAGAACATTTTCATCACCCCATAAGGAAACTCAGTACCCATTAGCAGTCACTCCCCATTTCCTCCCAAAATCCCAGGGCTTGGAAATCACTAATCTACTTTCTGTCTCTATGGATTTGCCTATTCTGGACATTTCATATAAATGGAATCATATCATTTGTGGTCCTCTTGACTGGCTTCTTTCACTTAGCATGATATTTTCAAGGTTCATC
Source organism: Phocoena sinus (assembly GCF_008692025.1). NCBI lineage: Eukaryota > Metazoa > Chordata > Mammalia > Artiodactyla > Phocoenidae > Phocoena > Phocoena sinus. The sequence goes on along the minus strand of NC_045784.1, from coordinate 58,924,897 downwards.
CATGTTGCAGCATGTATCAGTACTTCATTCCTTTTTATGACTGAATAACATTCCCTTGTATGAATATATCACATTTTTTTCTAGCCATTCATCAGTTGATGGACATATAGGCTGTTTCCACATTTTGGCTATTATAAATAATGCTGCTATGAACATTTATGTACAAGTTTTTGTGTGAACATATGTTTCCAATTTCCTTGGATATCTACGCTAGGAGTAGAATTGTTGGGTTGTACGGTAACTTATACTTAACATTTTGAGGAATGGCTAGACTGTTTTCCGAAAAGGCTGTACCATTTTACATTCCCATTAGCAAAGTATGAGGGCTTGAATTTTTCCATATCCTCTTCAATATTTGTTATCTGAATTTTTGATTCTAGTCATCCTAGTGGGTGTGAATTGGTATCTCATTGTTTTGATTTGCATTTCACTAATGACTAATGATGTAGAGCATCTTTTCATATCTTATTGGTCATCTGTATATCATCTTTGCAGAAATGGATATTCAAATTCTTTGCCCATCTTAAAATTGTGTTTTCTTTTTATAGTTAACTTTTAAATGTTCTTTATAGACTCTGGATGCTAGTCTCTTAACAGATATATGATTTACAAATATTTTCTCCTATTCTGTGGGTTGTCTTTTCACTTTCTTGATAGTGTCCTTTGAGGCACAGAAGTCTTTATTTGGATAAAGTCTAATTTATGCTTTCTTGTTGTTGTTGCTTGCCCTTTTGGTGTCATATCTAAGAAACCATGGTCTAATTGAAGTTCAAGAAGTTTTACACCTATGTTTTCCTCTAAGAGTTTTATTATTTTAGCTCTTAAATGTAGGTCTTTGATCCATTTTGAGGTATTTTTTGGTATATGGTATGAGGTAGAGGTCGAAATTTATTCTTTTGCAAGAGGATATCCATTTGTGCCAGAACCATTTGTTGAAAAGGCCATTCTCTTTCCCTGTTGAATGGTTTTGATGCCTTCATTGAAAATTAATTAAACATAAATTTATGGGTTTATTTCTAGACTCTATTCTTTTCTGTTCATCTACGTGTCTCTCTTTATGCCAGTACCACACAGACTTGATTTAATGTAGATTTGTAGCAAGTTTTGAAGTTAGGAAGTTTCAAAGAACCAACTTTGTTCTTTTTCAAGATTGTCAGGGTTCTTCAGAGAAACAGAATTAACGGGATATAGATATAGATAGATATAGATATACATATACATATTGGCTCATATGACTATAGAGGTTAGGAAGTCCCACAATCTGCCATCTGCAAGCTGGAGACCCAGGAAAGCTGGTGGTATAGTCCAAAGGTCTGAGAGCTGGAGAGCCAATGGTGTCCTTTCTAGTCCAATCTAAAAGACTGAGAACTAGGAACACTGAAGGTAGGAGGAAATCGATGTTCCAGCTCAGCAGTCAAGCAGAAAGTGAATTTGGCCATCCTTTGACTTTTTGTTCTATTCAGGAACTCAACAGATTGGATAATGCCTGCCCACATTGGAGAGAGCTGTCTGCTTTATTCAGTCCATCATTTCAAATGCTAATCTCTTCCAGAAACACCTTCACAGACACACCCAGAAATAATGTTAACCAACTATCTGGGCATCCTATGGTCCACTTAAGTTGACACATAACGTTAACCACCACGATTGTTTTAGCTATTCTTGGCCCTCATATTTTCATTTGAATTTTAGTATCAGTCTGTCAACTTCTGCAGAAAAGGCAGTTGGGATTTTGTTAGGGACTGTGTTGAATCTGTAGATCAATTTGATAAGTATTGGCATCTTAACAATATTGTCTTCCCATCCATGAACATGGGATGTCTTTCCATTTATTTAGGACTTAATTTCATTCAATATTTTGTAGTGTTCAACCTTACATATCTTTTGTTAAATTGATTCCTAAATATCTTATGCTTTTTGATGTTATTGTGAACAGTACCATTTTCTTAATTCTATTTTTAATTTTTACTCCAAGTACATAGAAACAAAATTTTTATATTGATCTTGTATACTACAACTATGCTGAACTTGATTATTAGCTCTAATAGCTTGTGTGTGTGTGTGTGTGTGTTCCTTAGAATTTTCTTGAGTCAGTTTCAGTAGTTTGTGCCTTTGTAGGAATTTGTCCAATTTGTCATCTAGGATTTCTAATTTGTTATAATACAATTGCCCATAGTATTACCATATAATCATTTTTATTTCTGCAAGGTTGGTAGTAATGTACACTCTTTCATTCCCAATTTTAGTAATTTGAGATTTCCAACTTTTTTTCTTGGTCAATCTAGCTAAAGTTTGGACAATTTTGTTGATCTTCTCAAAGAACCAATTTTTGGTTCCTTTTATTTTCTCTGTCATTTTTCTACTCTCTATTTTATTTATTTCTACTCTAGTGTTTATTATTTCCTTCTTTCCACTTACTTTGGATTTAGTTTTATCCCTTTTTCTGGTTTCTTAAGTTGGAAGTTTAGGTTATTGATTTGAAATCACTATTTTTATATAAAACCATCTTCATTTATAAATTTTTCCTTAAGCAGTACATCAGCTGCACCTCATAAGTTTTGGTATGTTGTGTTTTTGTTTTTATTTATCTCAAAATATTTTCTAGTTTACCTTGTAATTTTTCCTTTGACTTTTTGGTTATTTAGGAGTGTGCAGTTTAATTTTCATCTATTTGAGATATCATCAAACTTCTTTCTGCTATTTATTTCTAATTTCATTTTATCATGGTTGGAGAATATAATTTGCATGATCTAAATTTTTCTAAATTTCTTGAGACTTCTTCTATGACCCAACATAGAGCCTATGTTGAGAATGTTTCATAGACATGAGCAGAATGTGTATTCTGCTGTTGTTGGGCAGAGTGTTCTATAGATATCTTTAGGTCTAGTTGCTTTATAGTGTTGTCTTCTATCTCCATGTTGATCTCCTGTCTTGTTCTATCCATTATGGAAAGTAAGGTATTGAAGTTTCCAACTATTATTTTTCCCTTCAATTCTGTCAGTTTTTGATTCATGTGTTCTGGGGTTCTGCTCTTAGGTGCATATATTTTTATCATTGTTATATTCTCTTGATGGGTTGACACTCTTTTATCATTATAAAATAGTCTTCATCTCTAGTAACAAGTTTTGTCTGCTTTGTCTTATATTAGTATAGCCATTCCAGCTCTCTTTTGGTTACTGTTTGCATGGTATATCTTTCTCCATTCTTTTACTTTCAATCCATTTTTGTCTGATTCTAAAGTTTGTCTCTTGTATATAGCATATATAGCTGGATCATGGTTTTTTTCTTAAATCCATTTTGCCAATCTCTCCCTTTTAATCAGAGTATGTAATCCATTTGTTTTAATGTAATTATTGACATGGTAGGATTCATATCTGCCATCGTGCCACTTTTTCATATATATATATATATTATGTCTTTTTGTTCCTTTATTCCTCCATTGCTGGCTTTTTTGTGTTAAATAGGTATTTTCTGGTGTATCATTTTAATCCTCTTTTTGGTCTTTTTTTACTATATATTTTTTAAGTTATTTTCTTATTGGTTGCCCTGGGGATTATAATAAACATCTTAGTTATAACAATCAAGTTCAGATTAATACAACTTAATTTCAGTAGTATACAAAATCTTTGCTTCTATATAATTCCATTCCCTCCTCCCTCCTTTATGCTTTTATTGTCATACAAGTTACACTATTATATATTGTATACCCATCAACACAGATTTATAATTATTGTTTTTTGCAGTCGTCTTTTAAGTCAGATGGGAGAGAAGAAACATTGCAAACAAAAAATACTGGTGTTCCTTATTTCTTCATGTGGATTCAAGTTACTGTCTAGTGCCCTTTCATCAACATCTGTATTATTCTCTTTAGTATTTCTTACAAGGCATGTCTGGTAAAGATAGATTTTCTCAGTTTTTGTGTATCTGAAAATATTTAAATTTTTACTTCATTTTCTGAGGGATTGTTTTGTTGGATATAGAATTCTTGGTTCGCAACATTTTTCTTTCAGCACTTTGTATATGTTATCCTACTTCCTTTTGGCCTCCATTATTTCTAATGAGACATCAGCTCTTAATTTTATTGACAATTCCTTTTATGTGATGAGTCACTTCTCTCTTGATGCTTTTGAGATTCTGTCTTTGGCTTTGGTTTTTGACTGATTACAAAGTGTCTAGGTGTGGATGCCTTTGAATTTATCCTACTTGAATTCATTAAGCTTCTTGGATGTGTAGATTACTGTTTCTCTTCAAATTTGAGAAGTTTTCAGCCATTATTTCTTCAAATATTCTTTCTGCCCCTTTCTCTCTCAGTTGTCTTTCTGGGACTCCTATCATCATGAATATGTTGATATGCTTGCTGGTTTCCCACAGAACTCTGAGGCTCTGTTCACTTTTCATTATTCTTTTTTCTTTCTCTTCTTCAGACTGAGTAATCTTAATTCACCTATCTTCAGCTTTGCTGATTCCTTCTTCTACCTGCTTAAATCTGATGTTGACCCCCTAGTAAATATTTCATTTCAGTTATTATAACATATATTTGGTCCTTGTGTATAATGTATCTATTTTTATATTCTCTATGTGGTGAGACATCATCATTATATTTTTCTCTAATTATTTAGACTTCATTTCCCTTAGTTCTTTGGACATATTATAAAAGGCTTTGTCTAGTAAGTGCAATGTCTGGGCTTCCTCAGGGACAGTTTCTAGGAACTGCTTTTTTTCCTGTTTATAGACCATACTTGTTTCTTTGCATGTTTCATTTTTTTTGTTGCTCAAAACTGAACATTTTAAATAATATGATATGGCAACTATGAAAAATCAGACTCTCCCTTGTCATCAGGGTTTGTTGCTGTTGCTGTTCACTTGTTTAGTGAGTTTTCTGGAACTAATTCCAGAAAGTATGTATTCTTTGACATGTGTGGCCAGTGAAGTTTCTGCTTGTTTAGTGGTCAGATAATGATTAAACAGAAAGTTTCTTAAATGCCTGGAACTAATAAATTTCCCAGTCTTTGCCACAAGGTTGGGGGCACATCTTCAATATTCAGCCAGGTGGTTTACAACTCGACCTTATCCTTCACTTCCTGCTTGTGCAGAGCTTCAAAGTCAGCCAGAAGTGAATGTTTAGGACCTTCTCAATTATTTCAGTAACAGGTGCAAAGCCTGTGTGTCCTTCTAGATTTACAAGAATATATGAGAGATCTTCCAAGACCCTTATGGGCATATCATTATTTAGCTTTTCCTTTTAAGTTTTTTGGTTAGCCTATCATTTGTTCCAGCTCTTATCTACTACCTCAGATAGCCATGATATTAAACAATTAAATGATTTCCACTGATTTTTTTCAACAAATACTTCTGAGGAAAAAGCTGTTTGCACTGGGTGAACTCTTAGTCTGGTTAAATAATGACAAGCCTTGCAAGCGGTGTCTTCATGTGAACCACCAGATAGGTCAAACAATGACAGTTCTCGGAGAATGAGGCTCCGACCCTATTCTTCCTTCTCCAGTGGTTGCCAGGTTGCTGGTTTTCACTGTGATTTCAGGCTGTTCATCTTCAAGGCTACTGTAGAACTGGGGAGCATGGGTAGGAATGAAGCAAGTTATAATACCAAAAACTTCACTGTTCTTACCAAGATTCAGTCTCTTTTCTTCAATTAACACTCCCTGGATTGCTGAAAACCTTTGGTTAATTTCCAGAGTTGTAAAAAAGTTGATCCTGACTGTTTTGACCAGTGTTTTGGTTGTTTCTATGGAGGAGTGGTTTTTTGGAAGTCCTTACTCTGCCATTCTTGCTAATGTCTCTGTACTGTCTTTGTAATGCGACTATATGATCATTTCAAAGTAAAAAGCTAAACAATTGTTAGGGGAAAGCTAGAAGGTAGGTAAAATGCCAAATGACCAGTCACCTGGCTTAAGCAATCAGTCTATACGATAACCCTATAAAGTGGACATTCCTAGGCCCATTTAACAGCTGAGGAAACTGAAGATCAGAGAGGTTCAATGATTTGCCCAAGGTTACAGAGCTAGAAAAGACTGAGCTGGAAATTCCAATCTATATGGGACCAATTCTCAAGCTTCCTTTCTACTGCTTTGATTCATTCACTTATCTAACAAACATTTATAAAACATCTACTATGTTCCAGGCACTATTGTAGATGCTGGAGATACAGCAATAAACAAAACAAAACACTATCCCTCATGGAGCTGATACCTTAGTGAAGGGAGACAGACAAATAAATAAATGAATAAACAAACAATATGCCTGATAGTGATGAGTGCTATAAGGAAAATGAGGCAGGGCAATGGTCAGATAGTAATAGTGGTGATGGATGGTGCTATTTTAGCTTGGGTGAATAGGGAAAGCTTCTCTGAGAAGGTGACATCTAAGCAGGAATCTGAATAAAGTGAGGGAGCTGGACATAGGTAGCTCCACAGGTAGCTGGAGATAAAGCAACTCAAGCAGTCAGAGCAGTAAGCGCAAAGGCCCTTGGGTGGGAGTGTTCCTTGAGTGTTTGAGGAACAGCAAGGGCAGTTTCTGGAGCAGGGTGAATGGGGGGAGAGTAAGAGTTAAAGTCAGAGAGGTAAGGGGGGAGGTGGAAACCGATCACATGGGCAGTGGTTCTCACCAAAACTCATCTGGGGAGCTTTTTAAACTTCCCACATCCAGACTGCATCCCAGACCAATTAAGACAGAACCTCTGGGGATGAGACTCAGGTATTGGTATTTTTTTAAAAAAAAAACTCCCTAGATGGCTCTGATGTGCAGCCAAGATTGAAAATCCATGATTTTGTGTCTATAGGTCACTATAAGACCTTTGGCATTTACAATGGCTGTTGAGAAGCCAAGGGATGGTTTTGAGCAGAGGCATGACAGGATGTGGTATATGTTTTAACAGGACCCTGCTGGCTTTTGTATTGAGAGTAGACTGAGGTGAGAAAGGGTGGAAGCAGGGAGATGAGTCAGGGGCTAGTGAAGTCATCCAGGTAAGAGATCACGGAGGCCAGGACTGTGTCATGGTAGAAATTCAAAATCTGAAGGTCAAAGAGAGGGAGGGACTGGCCCCGGTATTCATGGCCAGTCATCGGCAGTGTGAGAACAACATCCAGGCCTCTTGCCTCCCTAGGCATTCTGCACAGCTCCTAGTCTGCCCACCTGGGAATCTTCAGAAGGTGAGGCCAGACATGGGGTCATTTTCCAGCTCCCTTGATGCAGGGAATGAAAGCAGGGTTGGCCCACACTCTGACCAAGGAAGCAGCCTGGGCAAGGCCATTGGGAGCTGGCAGGTGGGCTGGAACCCATGGAGAATTCCCAGGGTTTTTGCCCTCTGATTCCCATGAAGGTGATTGGAAGGAAATTGCCAGAAAACACTGACTCAGGGTGGCCACCCCTCCTCGGTCGATGGCAAATATCATTTTAAGAAACACAAGGGCAGCTGGCTTTTGTGACCAGCTCAGGTCGCTGCTGTAAGTGCTGAAGGCTGGACTAGGGAAGAGGACTGGGGAAGGGCTCAGTCACCTGGGCCTCAGGATATGGGAAGAGGTCAAGTCACCTATGAAATAACTCCCAGGCCAGAAGCAGCCAAGTCTCAGCCCATAACTGCCAGGGCTCCTTTCTAGTTCCTCAGCACAAAAGGGTAAGAGATTTGAACTCCCACTGTGTGCCAGAGAGTTCACTCCCTCTTGGGCCAAACCCTTGAAAAGCACCCTGTCAGGTAAGGACTATTTTACCGCTGAGGAAACTGAGGCTTAGAGAGGCTAAGGTTCAGGGTCACACAGCTGGAACTTGGCAGGGCTGAGATTTAAATGGTAGTCAGTCTGATGCCCACACCTGCGCTCTGTTCCCTGCACCATATCACCTACCCTTAAGTTGCTTCGGGGCTACTCAAGAGTATATGCACACACCAATCGCTAATAAAAGAGCAGCCGCTTACTATGTACAGTGGCTTCTGTCCTCATTCGCTCTCCTTCCTCTGGCTGGTGGGAGTAGAGGATATGAGAACCGGGCTCAGAGGCACTCAGGACAGGAACCCCCAGGAGCTGATGGATGACTTCCCAGTCCCGAGCCCCAGGGGCCCGGCACAGCACTTCTCAGTTTACAGGATTATTTTTCACCCCAATGAGCCTAGGAGGTAGAAATGGTGATGACCGTTTCAGAGATGAGGCCTGGCTAGGATGTCAAAGAGGGAGAAACTAAGTGATGTATGACATGGGCAATTCTCTCAGTGCCCCAGAGCTGTGAAGGCCCCTGGAGAACCACCAGGAAACCCCTCGTGGTGCATCTGGGGAAACTAAGGCCCCACAGAATATCTTCTTGGCCATCCCCAGAGCCACTGGGTTCACTGGACCCTGGACAAGAGCAGGTGGCACCAGGAGCCCAGGCCTGGCTTTCATTTGCCACTGGGCTGGGTGTCATTCAGCTTGCCCAGGGCCATGATTTGGGCCCAAATTGGGGTGTTTGGTTCCTTTCTTTATGCCTCCTCTTGTAACTCCAGCTTAACATTCCCCAGATGGCCATTCCTGCCGGCTCCCTGCCCACTCCACCATTCAGACGGGAAAACAATCATTTTGCAGCCCCATTAATTAAAGACTAATTGCTGATTGGAAACACATTGACTGGGCCCTGAGTGGTTGTGGGCCCTCTGGTCCTGGTGAAGGCCTGGCCCTAACGAGCCTCTGGACCCCCAGCGACTGGCTCGCTCACTGTGCAGCAGCAGAATTGGGCCTGGACTTAGGCTAATGAGGTGTCAGCTGACTATTAGAACCACATTGATGGGGGAGGCTGGCGACTGGACCAGATAGGAGCTGCCACATGCAGCAGCCATTAGCTCTGAAGTTGCTCCCCGGGGGGCCACGTCTGCCCCCAACCCCTTTCCAGCCACTTAGCAAGGGGCTCATCTTCCAGCAAGGCCTCCCTCTGAGAAGGCCAGTCTCCCCTGACCCATGGTCTCCAGACCCCCCATTAAGCCACCAAACTCCTACTTGGTGCCAAGCCCTGGGGCTACAGAAATGAGTAATAATAGCTGTGTTTATTGAGCACTTACTGTAAGCTGAGCACTGTTCTAAGTGCTTTATGTGGACCCTCTCCTTTCTTTCTCACAAAAGCCAGGTTGATGCTATTATAATCCGTATTTTATAGAAGGAAACTGAGGCATAGACTGGCAAAGGGACTTAGTCAAGCGCCCACATCTACTACATGGCAGTTCCAGTGTTCAAAGCCAGGCAATCTGAGTCCAGAGTGCATGCTCTTAACCACTGCACCCTACCGGCCTTCGGTCCTGCCAGGGAGGAAGGCCGGTCTTGCGGGAGACTGCGAAGGAAGGGACTGCTATTGCAGGGTGCACAGGAAAGAACCATGGTGGAGGTGAGCCCAGAGAGTTCTGAGAATCCAGGGCAGGGGCGCCTAAACCAGCTATGGGAGGAGAGAAGTCAGGACAAGCTTCCAGGAGAAAGTAGCACCTGAACTGAGTCCTAAAGGATGTAAGGAGTGAGCTGGGCACTGAAAGGCATGGAAGAGTGAAAGGACAGAGTTAGAAGCTGATGGGAAAGCAGACCCTTCAGGCGACAGGGAGTTGTTTGGAGAGTTCCCAGCAAATGAGTGGCTGTGAGCATGGGGTGGGGGTGACACAGTCAGCTCTGACCCTTTGGAAGTTCACTCTGGCTGCGGCCGGAGAGTGGATGGGAAGAGAGAAAGAAAGTGAGCAGGGAGACTTAGGTGGAAGATTCCTGCCATGGTCCAGCTGAGAGGAATGGGGGTCTGGATAAAAGGCAAGGCAGTGGGGATGGAGACCTATTTAGGAGGTGGCATCAACAGGCTTGGAGAGTGTAAGCTGTGGGGGGAGGAGGTGGAAGAGACTGCAATTCCCCTCCCATATCCCCTGGGCCACCTCCCTGTGGCCCAGAGGGCATGACAGACCAGGCCACTCCCCTGCTGAAAGTCTTCTCTGGCTCCCCAGCCCGCTGTCTCTCAACATGGACCTGGGGAAAATTCCAGCTCTTCCACTAGTTGTGCGGTTTGGGGCAAATGGCCCAACCTCTGAACCTCAATTCACTCATTTATAATGACTGCCTCTGTAGTCTCGGGTTCACAGGATTGCTGTGAGAACTAACTGAGCTACTGCAGGCACGTCCTTCACAGGGTGCCAGGCAGGGACTAGGATCTCCAGAGATGAAGGGTCAGCAAATGTTAGTTCCCATCCCCTCTTCCACTGCTCCCCTCCATCACCCCAAGACCCAGCTGTACTCAACCATTCAAGTGTCCCAGCACACAACACGGACACGGCCACCTCCTTGCCTTTGTTACTTGTGTTGCTAACTGTACCCTCCCTTCCGCTCCCATCTCCGTTCATCCAAAAGCCTGCCTATCCTTCCAGGCTCAAATGCAGCCTCTTCCTGGAAGCTTCCCCCGATTTCACTCTGGCCAGAAGAAATGCCCCTGTCCTCTACCATCCCAAAGCCCTTGATTTATGAGCAAAAATCCTGTCTGTGTCCCTGTCTTAAGTCCTGTGCTAGATGGGGTGGAGATAGAGAGAGGCCTGGGTGAATGAGCTGGAGGATAGATGAATACATAGCTAATGTTGGAGAGCTCATGTGGGTAGACAGCCACCTTGGCCCCCAGCCCTTCCCTAGGGCTCACACTCTTCCCCGGGAGGCATTGGCTCAGATGCCCATTCAAGTGACAGGAAGCCATGGGGCAAGCAGTTTGCGGAATGGCAGCTGGAGCTCCAGCAGGGAGCGCTCAGTCAGGGCTGGGGTGAAATGGAGGCAACGTACCCCATCTCCCAGAGCAGTGGCTCCTCGCCTGTTTCCACGTTGGAATGCAAGCCCAGCGTTGCCAGGGCTCCTGAATTTTTAGAGAGGAGCAGGAAATTGGGATTTTTACATAAAATCGTCCCATTTTGCAATCTTGATGACTAATCTTAAGCTATGTGAATCAGGTAGGCTTTTTTATTAGTTAGGAAATGCCCCAGACCCCATGGCTCCTCGCTTGTTTCCATGTTGGAATGCAAGCCCACGTCCACAGACCCTCAGAGGCCATGGCTTAGAGTGGTTATGAATGTGGGCCTCAAGTCAGACAGCTGTGAGTTCACGTCCTGGATCTGCCACGTACTCGCTGTGTGCCCCTCGGTAAGTTGCTCAACCTCTCTGAGACTCAGCTTTCATCTGTCAAGGAGGAAAAAGGTTAAAAATATCCATCTCCCAGGATTGTCATGCCTGCCAAATGAACTAATGGCTGGTGAGTCCTTTGTGAATCACGAGCTGTGCAGGTGTGTGTGGATGTTCCAAGGGGCTGGGATTAAAGGGCTGGGGCCATGCCTGGAATGGGGCTGAGCCTCTGATGTGCATCCAGATGTGCATGTACATCTGGAAGCTGATGAAGAGCACTCTGGGTAAAAGAGGGCGAGAAGCCCCAGTTCAGATCCAAGTGGCAAGATACTGCCCACTGCCTCTTTCTGCCACCATACTGGCAGTGTGTAAGGATTTCCTGACCAGATGCTGGGACAGGCAGAGATCCAGAGAGAGGAAAGTGCCCTCTTAAGGTGGGGCAAATCCTAGGAACCCAGAAAGTCCATCTCAACTCCTCAGCCACCATCCTACTACCAATGACAACCGGCACTTATGCAGCACTTACTCTGTACCAGGCACTGCTGTGAACACTTTTACATACATGGGCTCATTTAATCTCCCCATGAGCCTGTGAGCTACATACCACCATTATCATCCCTAGCTTCCAGATGAGGACACTGAGGCACAGAGAGGTTAAGTAACTTACTCAAGTCAAACAGCAAGTAAACAGCAGAGCCAGGACCTGAAACTGGGCTGTCTGACTCCTGAGTCTGTGCTACCCGATTAACCCCTGGATGAAACTTCCTCTGTTGAAAGACCTAGGATGGTTTCTGTTTTCCTGACTACATTTCGACAGACACAGTCCCCATCCATGCTGTGGGGAAAGTGGAGTTGTCAGAGTGCTTTGATATGAATATCCCTTCCTGTTCTGATGGCAGCAGCCTCTGCGTGATCCCAGGCCCCCAGGAACACCATCGTGCCAGGTCTCAGGGTCCTGGACTAGTGCGTGCTTACCTCTCTTACAATGGTCTTGAGGGAGAGGCTGCAAACCGCGTGGGAGTGACAGGGAGATTGAAGCTGCAGCAGAGAGGCAGGCGATCTCTGATGTGGGCTGCAGAACTGGGCCAACAGGTGTGCCCAACTTGGGCAGGGCAGGCTGAGGCCAGCTGGATCAGCAGAAGGGCCCAGAGGTTAGCCTGTGCTCCAGAACCTCACACACCCATCCCCACTCACAGACACATGCACACACCCAGCCCACTCCCATCGTGCATCAGGCACACGCATGCTCACATGTACTCACTCCCCGCCCCGCCGCAGTTTTACACACACACAGACATCAGTAAATACAAACAAGTCCAGACAGATACACGCAGAAGCTCCTACAAACGCTGTCCTCCCCACACCTCGTTCGTCCAGACGTATGTGTGAGAACACAGGCACACATATGTGTGAACAACCACAAACATGTGTGTACCTTTCGGGGAGGCTTGGGAGGGATTGTTCCAGCCCAGCCCACAGCACTCCTTGCTCAGATCTCTCCTTTAGTCTTTGAGGGATGAAGACACTTACTGAATGGAAAAATGCCTCCAGCAAATGCCACCCACTTGTCGGCAGCTCAGCCTCCTTTCCTGTCCTCTGCCATTCAGGACATGGGCTGGTGTGAAAGCGCCAAGTTTCTACTTGGAAACGTGCAAGTGGGGGAGGGGATGAGGCAAAAGAACATTTTTTTTTAAATGAAGATAAAATCTAAAGACAATGGCCGACCTTCAGAGCCTGTGTGAGCTTGGAGTGCTAGGGTGGAAAGCTGGGCAAATATGGGACATGTCAGAGGAATCGCTGGGCTGTGAGTCAGGTGTGTTGGCGCAAATATGAACTTCACCGCAAACTTGCCGTATAAGCTTGGGAAGTCGCTCATGTCTCTGAGTTTTGTTTTCCTATCAGCATAGGGGTTAAGAGCACAAACTCTGGAGCCGGGATGCTTCAGTTTAAATGCCAGCTCTGTCTGCTGTCAACTGTGTGACCTTGGGCAAAGTTATTTGACCTCTCCTGTGCCTCGATTTCATCGCATGTATAAGGGGGATGATAACAATATCTACCTCATAGGATGGTCGTGAGGGTCAAATGATGCTCGTAAAGCTCTGAGAATAAGTGCCTGCTTTATAGTAAGCAACATGCAAGCTGCAGCTATCGCTACTGTTGTTGTAAAACGGGGATGCCAACATCTACTGCACAGCATTGTGGGAGGACTATGTAAGACAGTGGCTTAGCAAGGGCTCCATAAGCTCTAGGATGAGTCTATATGTTCAGCCTGCACCTGGCCCAGCATTACTGGCTGATTTGAGGGCTGGGGTGGGGCTAGATGCTTGGCCTGAGCAGAAAGGACTCCATGCACATTTTAGGGCTCCCCCTACCCCTGCATGTGTTCGGTGGCCAGCTCACGTCTGTCTGCCTGTCTGACCTTTCTGTGGCCACCCCTCTGCTTGCTGGCAATGATGACACCTCCATGGCCCCTGCCTACCCGCCCAGATTTTTAGAGCACACAAAACCCATCATCCTAGCTCCTCTGCCATTTGATCGGTTTGAGCTTGCTTGGATCACTGCGGTAGCCTCCTGACTGGTTCCCTGCCTATGTCCCTGCCCCCTCCAGACTCCCCCACTAAGGAGCCCATGAAGATCCCCTTACAACATAGCTTGAGATCCTCCCAAGGCTCCCCATCTCACTCAGAGTAAAAGTTATCGTCCCTACACTGGCCTCCAAACCTTCTGCAATCCGACCCTCAGCATCTCCAGCCCCTCGTTCACTGGACTTCAGCCACACTGGTCTCCTGGCTATTCCCGAACCATGCCAGGCACACTCCCACCTCGCAGCCTGTGCACTGACTGTTCCCTCTGTCCAAAACGATCTTCTCCCAGATAGCTGGATGGCTAATTCTCTTACCTCCTTGAAGTCTTTGTTCAAATATCACCTTCTAGATGAGGTCTACCATGACCACCTTAAGTAATTCTGCACCCTGCCCCTCACTCTAGCATCCCCAATCCTTAGTACTTTTCTACTTTGATTTTTCCAAAATGTGTACCAGCTTATAACATGCCATATAATTTACTTATTATATTAGCTCTCGTTGTTCATCTCTTCCTGCTCCACTGTTAGCTCTGTGAGGGAACTTGGTCGTGTTCACTGATATATCCCAAGTGTCTAAAAGTCTACCTGGCGTGCAGTAGGACCACAATGAACGTCCTTGAATGAACACAGCTTTTTCAAGCTCCCTTGGCTGCAGTGAGGACGTGGGCCAGACGGGTGAACCTAGAGGCAGGAGAGAAGTGAAGAGGCTGCCAGAGTCCTGCCTGGGGCCTCACACAGAGCAGTGGCAGAGAGGGTCGCGTCGAGAAGGTGGGACCCAATGCGGGCAGGAAACTGGTCCCGTTTGCTCATGGCTGGCTTCCTGAGGCCGGGCATGGAGCCTAGCAGAGTCCAGGCTCCATGACTGTTTGTCGAGTAAGCCGTTAAATGCACGAGCCATTGCAACACCTGCCAACTCGATTGGATGTGGGGGAAGAGCAATCATCCAAAGATAACCCCCTTAGCTTGAGCCTGGGCAACCGAGAAAGTAAGTGGAAATGTTCCCAAGTGCTGGAATCAGAAACCCAGAGCAGATTTCACACATCACACCTTCAGACATCAGCCCAAACATCTCTTCCTCTTGAACATCTTTCCTGCTCCCCCAGATTAAACCAGGTCCGCCTGATTGACTCTCCCACAACTCCATGAACTTGGCCTTCTGAGTGCTGACCTCACTTGGATTTACTGTATCTCCAGGGCCTAAAAGAGTGTCGCAGGGCTCAGGCAAGCCCTCCGATTGGCCCTCCATGCTCCACGCTTCCTCTCCTCCTATTCCTCTTTCTCCTCTTTCTCTTCCTCTTTCCCCTCCTTCTTTTTTTCCCCTCCTTTCCTCCTACTTCTCCCCTCTCCCCTCCTCCCCCTCCCACTCCTTCTCTTCCCACTGCTTCTCCTCTACCTCCTCCCACTCTGGTCATCAGAAGCCGAGTATTCAGGGAACTTCAGTTGATGGTTTGGATTAAACCGCAGGAACTGCAGGATGACCTGACCTACAGGGCAGGGGTGGAGTGGGAAGTGGGACAACTTATACAAGAATTTGGCCCCAATTCACCTGAAACTGGATACTCCCGGATCTGAGCTACAGGCACTGGGAACTGGGTTTGGGGTTTATGAACCTCACACCACACAGGTCACAGCCTCCCAACAGACACATACACCTAGTAACACACAGCGTATCCCCACTACACACCAGCACTGTGACACCCAAGTCTCCAAGAAGCCAAGTGTGAGGCAACCCCCCACAGCACCGCCACCTAGTGAGATAACACACCCATCAGAGCACCCACCGGACCCCAGACCACTGGCCCAGCATGCGTCTCAGCCACAGCACGAGCACACACGGGACGTAACGATACCTGACACAGACACCACACCCACAGCGTGGCAGCCCTCCAACCTCTGGCACACAACACACGGAGTAAGTGCTTGGCGCTTGTACAGCACAGTGACAAACGAACAAACACCACTGTGGCACCCAGCACTTTCTGACACAGTGACACAATACATACATTACCACCACCCCCGCTCATCTCACACACACACACACACACACACACACACACACTGAAAAGAGAAAAAGAGCTTTTCTCCCCTCGCTCTCCCTCCCTCCCCATGTCTTGGCCACTGGGCCATGTCAGGCCTGCCTTAGGACCCTGGCTCCAGAACACAGAAGAGCTGGTGGGCCCCATTTCCTAGAAGGCTGCGGATTTGGCCTCAGCTGGTCAAACACAGGCTAGGAGGTCCACATGTGAACTCTGGCTCCAGGGGTGGCTGGTAGTGGTCCGCACCAATGAACGGCAGTCAGCAGCTGACTGCCGTGGGACACTCACAGGGAGGGACCAGCTGGACTGAGCTTTGATGTTGGGGGCCAGGCAGGACCCAAGCTGACTTGGGGTGAGGGGGCGTCCCGCGTTCAGGCTGCTTGTGGTGGGAGGAGCACGAGGATACCTCTGCAGCAGCAGGGGCCTGAGACAGAAGCTGAGTCAGGAGGTGAGAGGAGACGCTATGGTGGAAAGACAGGAAGGCTGGTGGAGGGGAGACGGGCTGGAAGGAGAGCCTCCATGCCCCTCTAGCTCGCCTTCAGGGAAGTGACAGGCAGGGGCTGGGAAACGAGGCAGGAGGAGTCAGAGCCAGAGGCTCGTACAGGGGCTTGGAAATGAGGCTTTCAGAGAAGAGCAAGAGGCTGAGGGTGGGGTACACAGGGAACAAAGGATAGAGAAACGTAGAAATGTGCTTGGAGGCTGTGTCATCAGACTGGGGCATGTGTCAGGCATGGGCACCCTTGCTGCCCAGAAGTGGGAGTGGAGAATTAGACATTGGTCGGGAAGAAGAGGACCCACTGATGAGAGCTGAAAGTGTGAAGGAGTCGGCCATTATGGACAGAAAGAAGATTGAGCTGTTGATGAGGGAAGCCAGGGGGAAGTACACATGGGAGAAAGGAGACCATGGTGAGGGCTGTCATGCCACCAACACTGGGTTCACAGTCATGCAGGCAGAGGGCACCGCAAAGGACTGCGCCCTGTCAGAGCTCCCAACGCAGCCAAAAAGCCCTACTCTGACTCTAGGCCACTCCGAAAGGCCTGGCCCATGGTTTCCTGTGGCAGGTGGGGAAGGACTGGCAATTTCAGATACTGGTCAAATTCTGACCTCAGAAGAGCCAGAGGGTGGGAGGAAGGAATGGAGGGAGGCCTTTGGCTTTTTGGGATTGTCATCTGGCTCAAGACGTCCCCAGGCAGTTGGCTCAAACCCCATAATTGACTTTTTTTTACCTGTGACTTATGCCAAGGGACATAAATGAACGCCCCCTGTCCCACTTTACCCAAGCGGAACACGGACGGCCTCATGACTAGATTCCAGTTTTATGTCCCCAGCCACCCCTGAGCCCCTGAATACTTTGGCCCTGGTATCCCCGAGGGGAAAAAACCTCTGAGTTGGGCACTCACCCAGTCTCTAGGGACTAATCCTCCCCTCTTGCCATCCCAGACGAAGCTAATAACCCCCACATGTATCCAACACTTTGCATTTCCCAGAGCATGGTCTCATTTGAGTCTCATTAAAACCCTGCGAGGCCAGCAGAGCAGGAATTATTACCTCTATTTTCAGATGAGGAAACTGAGGCCCAGAGAAGCTAAGCAATGATCAAAGTCATACCACTAGCAAGTCCTCTGACTCCAAACCTAGCACCCAGGCTGGAAGGGGTGCCTGCCCCTTTAACCTTCTGTAGACTTTCCCAGTCTCACGGGGAATGTGAGGAGGAGGCTCAGATGGCAAAGCTAGATGAGAAGGGTCTGCGCTCAGGGAGCCTGGAAGTGGATTAGGCCATGCCTACTCTCTCCCCTTCGAAAAGGCATGAGGGAACAGGGAAGGAAAACAAATGCTTCTTGAACATCCAAGTAGGTGCCAAGTAGAATGTTAGGTACCTTACATACATTATCTCATTTAATCCTTATAAAACTCAGGGAGGTAGGTCCTCATTTTACAGTGAGGCTCAGAGAGTGGCACCACGAGGTCTAAAGTCACACACTGATTAAGTAATGAAGTTATGACTTGGCCCTTGTTCTGATTCTAAAGCCCATGCTATTTGGGCAACATTCTGTGCCCTCTTACCCTGGCATTGACCATTGCCTTGGTACCCATCCAGTTGCTACAGGAAGCTTATCCCTGATGGGCTTCAGTGAACTGCCTTCAGAAATCAGGGAACCGAGAGGAGGGAGGGGAAATGAAAACTGTGGGGGACGTAAGAGCTCCAAGAGTCTGTGGGAGAAAGCAGATTCCTCCTGGGAACTGTGAGCATTGTCCCTCCCTCTTTCCTTCCTCTCCCTCCTTCTTACCACAGCCTGGCTGGGCTATGGGAACCACGGTCCTGAAGGGCGGCCTCTTGGCAGTCGCAGGCCTGAAGGCAGTGCCACAGAGGCCCACATCCTGGGTCACCTCCCACTCAGAACCACAAGGAATCTGGACGAGAATGCCAACATTTCTGTAAACCACCAGATTGCATTGCTTCCTCCTTTCCCAAACCTCCTCTTCTCATCTCCTAATCGTTCGCTTCAGAGATGGAACTCCAGGGTTCAATGGACAAATCCACCTCCATTCCCTGCCTAGTAAGCCAAAGAATCAGACTCTTGAAGTTGGTCCTGACCTACAGAGACCCCTTCCGCCCCACCTTTAGGCATGATTCGTGTAGACCAATGGGGGTCTCTCTCTCGTTCTGCACTATCTCAAAGCTAGGACATTCCATAGGCTTCCTTGAGTAAATTTTCAGCGTGGCATTTCTCACTGTTGGGATGCTCTTCATAATACCTATCTTTAGCCCATGACGCCAAGTCTTTGCTGTTTTGAATTTAGTGGAAATGGGGACAGTCACTGCCTGAATTATGACTCTCCCGACAACAAACGAGACTGGGGGACCCAGCTACTCTTCTTGAAACCGACGGTTGTACAGCATCTTTACTGGTTGGCCCAATTTTCAAATTCTCCAGAATTTCGATGGAAAATAAGCTAGACCTAAGATGGAGGGTATTGGAAGAAAAGTCCAGAATAATGTAAGAAACATTAGACCTTGTGAGTAGACCTACTGGACTCTTGGCTACCATAAATGTCATCACCGTCATCATTGTCAGTTGCTCCGGTCTTCATCACCATCACCATCACCGCTGCCACCACCATCTCCACCCCCATTGCCACGTTTATTGCTATCACAGCCATCAACATCACCATCCTCACCATCGCCTCCACTACCACCTTCACCACCACAGCTTCCACCATTAGTCTCAACATCACTAACTCTTCCATCAATCACCGCCATCACCACCTCTAATATCACAAGCACCACATCTGCCATCATCACCACCTTCCCCACCATTATCACTACCTCCACACTACTATCTCCACTTCCACCATCATCGCTAACACTACCACTTCAACTGTCATCACCCTCATCCTCTTCCTCGTCACCATTTCTGTCCCTAACAACCATCACCACCTTCATCATTATCACTACCTCAGTCACCATTACCAAGTCCATTAACACCATTGCCATTACCACATGTGCCATCGCCATCATCACCTCTATCGTCACCCCCTCTATTGTCTTTCTCACCTTTACCTTCATCAGCGCCATCACCGTCAACGCTATTATTGTTAACACCTTCCTTGCCACCATTGACACTGTCACTATATTCGTTGGCAGTAATATTATGATCACCACCACCACCATTTTTATCATTAATGAAATATATTGTTGCGGTTCGTGCCTTCAAGGACCCATAGACAATTGGTAGGTACTCAGGCAGAAAGTAAAGAGCGTAAGGACAGAGAACAGAAGTGTGGGAATTTTGAAGTCCCCAGATGTCCATCTGAACTGTGGCCAGAGAAGTGTCCCCATTCAGGGGTGCAGCTCTATCTTGGAGAGTGAGGGAAGCAGGACGGGACTTCAGACCTACAGTAGCAGATGGTAAGGGCAGCCAGCCACCGCCTCCCAGAGTACATGGGAAGTCAGCCCCAGCTGAGCCTCAGAAATGACCAGGGCCAGGCCAGGCAAGATGGTGCCCTGAGAGACAGAAGCCAAAGGACAGGGCATAGGGGTAGGCTAAAAATGCCGTGGAAGGGCGCTAGGGAGATATAGAGTGGTTGGCTCTTAGACTCAGTCCCTGGTTGAGGAGCATTTCTTCAACGTATCCAGATGTCCCTGGATCACCCTGGAGTTTTGGTCACCTTCCATGTTCTCAGTCACCAGAGCATGGAATGGCCCTAGGACCAGCCTCTGTGATTCACTGAGAGGCTGTGACACCCAGCCTAAAGGAGATTCCACTAGACCCAAGGAGAGGGAGGAGGTGGCTTTCCCAGTGCCATTGCTTTCCTCTTGCCTCCCCTCCCTTCCAGAGCCTCCTGTTCTCTCCCTTCTTCTAATACCCCCTCCTCTCTCAACCCCTTCTCCCACTACTGCCTGCACACCTGGCACCATTCCCAGTCTCCCCTCCAGCCTGCCTCCCAGCATCTGCTCCTTAGTTCCCTGCTGTTTCTTCTCCATCTTCCCGGCTTTCTCTTATCCTCTGCTGGACAGGCCGGGCTTTGAAATGCATCG
The DNA here is from genome assembly GCF_008692025.1 of Phocoena sinus. Classification (NCBI taxonomy): domain Eukaryota; kingdom Metazoa; phylum Chordata; class Mammalia; order Artiodactyla; family Phocoenidae; genus Phocoena; species Phocoena sinus. The sequence continues at coordinate 58,904,637 of NC_045784.1, read as the reverse complement.
GGTGAGGACCACATAGCATCCTGGAGGAGACTGTTTCTTAAGCTCACAGACTGCCCTGTTGAGGGCTGTTTCTCGAATCTCTGGATAAACTGTCCTTTGCCCGCTTTCATGCCATGAATCCTGATGCTGAGAGGGGAAGAGGCTTCTTAAGTCATCAGCTCCATGCACCCAAGTCTAAGCTTCTCTCTGTGCATGTGGCCTTTGTTCCTGCTTCCGTCCAGGGGACATCCCCAGGGTCTGCCCAACACCTCCAGCCTCTCCTGTCGGGTCTTCCTTCACACACTCGGCCCCACACTGGCACGTACATGCACATACTCACACTCCCCAAACAGCAAAGATGCCCCTGACAGCCAAGCTCTCCACATACCAATTATCATCGTCATCATCTTGTACACTCACCATGGGCTAGGTCATGTACTAGGACTTTCGTCTACTTTCACACATTTCCTGCTATGTCCCTGTGAGTTGGGCATCTGTACCCCCTCTTCTACAGATGAAACTGGGACTTAGATAAATTCGGGGACCCATGTACCACCATACAAAAAGTGTAGAGCTGGGATTCCAGCCCAGGTCTGTCTGACTTCGGAGTTTGTGCCTTGAACTCCAAACTACCGCACTCTCCTGCCTGCATCCGCTCCTGTGTAGACATACGCAACAGCATGCCATATCCTCTTGCCCACACGTCAAACACACGTGGTACACATGCTCATAGAGCACGCACTCCATACCCAAAGTGCACACATCTCATACACTGTACACACACACACAGAACCCACCCCCAGGAAGAACACGCCTGTTCAACCTACTCATTTGATAAACACTGATTGAATATCTACTGTGTGCCCACCCAAGTAGCTCTGCCCAACATCAAGCACTGTGCTCACCCAAGAGAGGAAGAAAATGAGCAGTCCTGAGTGCCTACCATATGCCAGACCCCGTGTCAAAGGGAGTCCATGGTGTCGAAGGAACATGCATGAGCCTGCATATACATGTGTGCACGCACACATGCACACACACATGCTCTCTCTAGCTAGAAGTAGTCCGGGGCCTGCCACTCCTGGGGCCCTGAGACCCAAGGCAGGCAGAGGAGACGGGAATAGAACGTGATTATATAGGTAGCGAGGGGAGGTGGAGAGGCTAGTGGTTACTGAACCCACTGAAATGAAATCTGAAGACTCCCAGACTGCGCAAGCTAGGAGGCAAGGACCTCAGAGGTCTTCCATTCCTGCCCCACCAATGAGTTATACTTGTTAACAAAGGCAGCCCAAACTGGGAAGTACTGTGTCCTGCCAGCCTTCACAGGCTCTGGAGCCCAAGCTACCTCTCTGGGCTCCAGGGACCCTGGGCGAGCATCTGTCAGCTTTCTCGTGCTATCCCACCACTTTTGGCATGACTTCGCTCTACTTAGCTCCCCAGTAAGGGAAACAGACAGGAAATGAAAGATAACTAGGCAGTTTGAGAGGATTAAGGATAAGGGAGAGCAACATAATTATGTCATAGTTGCTATTGGACAGGAGAGCAGACCAAGGGAAATGTAAATGGCCTAAACCAGCTCATTACAACAGCAAAAGGACAAGGCCAGCAAGCAGATAAGAGTCTCGAGCATATGGGACAGAAACATTTAATCACCCAGCAAGGCTGCAACCCCAGCCCAGCCTACCAGGGCAATGGACCCAAGTATAGAAAGTCAGAGAAGGATCTTGATGGGCTCGCATGGGGCAAAGAAGCTGCTCTGTGCCAGCTGACCTGGCAGAGCCTCTGACACAGGGAGAGAGGTGGGCTTCGTAGCTGGCATCCCTTTAGTCTGGGAGCTAAGCCAGCTCCTTCCATGTCTTGAAAGAAGAACTCTGAGCCCAAGGACTCCAAGCGCAGGGGATCTCTAGTCAACGTCATGTACTAGAAAGTTCCCTGGACTGGGAGTCAATGGGCCTGGGTTCCACACCCAATCTTGTACCATCCTAGCTGTGTGGCCTTAGACACCCTCTCTAGACTTGTACCTCCATTTTTTTATTACAATGGATGGGCTTTTAGAAGGAAATCAATTTCATAGTACTGGTTTTAAATCTTTTTTAAGTTTATTTTAACCATCTACTTTTATAGATTCTTTTTCAGAAGTTTAAAATTTTGTACATATGTACATGTACATATTTGTTTAGTTTGGGTTCATTTCTATAGTATTTTGTAAGAATTAAAATAAACATTTGACCACCCGGTTAAAAAAAATAGAAGAAGGAAACGTATTGAAATAATAACAGCTCACATTTAGTGAGCAATTCCTCTATGAACTAGCACAGAGGTTGGCACATATTTGCTGTAAGGGGCCAGGGAATACAATCTCTGTCGCAACTACTCAACTCTGTCGTTGTAGCACAAAAGCAGCCAGAGACAATGGATAAACAAATTAACCTGGCTGGTTCCAATAAAACTTTATTTACCAAAAGCAAGCAGAGAGCCAGATGTGGCCTGCAGGCTGTAGCTTGCTGACCCTTGAACTAAACACTGTACTAACCGCTTTATTTACATGATCTCATCTGATCCTCAAACAACCTTGGTAAGTAGACACTACTCTTGTTATCCCCATTTGTTAGATGGGGAAAATGAGGCACAGAGAACGTAAGCAACTAGCCCAATGTCATACAGCTGGAAAGTGGCAGAGCCTCTCTTTGAGCTCCATCAGTTTGGCTCCTGAACGCATGGTCTTAATCTGTACCGCATGCCCCTCCAGGATAGGAACGATGGTAATATAACAAATACTAATTATTACTTGCATTTCCATAGGACTTAAATGGTTGCAAAAGACCTACCAGAAACACCAGCCATTCTCCCTGAGGCGCTGTGACCATGACCCACTGGTGTGTCACAATCTTGCACAGTGTGTCGAAAGTCATTTGTTGCTAATAATAGCCTTAAAAATGATTTACGGCTATTTTAATAAACTAGAGTTGACCCAATGTTATCCCTCTAATAACGTCCCTCTCGCTCACTTGCATTCAGATATGTTTCCTGGAAAGAGCGAAAGGGCTGGAGTTCCAGCCGCCTTGCCAGGAATGCCTGGAGAGGATGGCGGTCAGAGGCTCGGCATCTGTCAGTTACTGGGAGAGAAGCAGGGGGCAGGCGAAGCACGGCTGATACGGCCAACTGCCCTGGATCGTCATCAAAGCTCAGGCAGTCAGGATAATTATTCCCATTGGACAGCTGAAGAAACCGAGGCTTATGGAGATGTAGCGAGGGGCCCGAGGTCACATAGGTAAGAATGTCAGACATACGCTACTGTGAATGGTAAGAGTCAAATATTACATTAGAGAAAAAGGCAAGGAGCCAGACTGAATGGTGTTCAAATCCTGCCTCTAGCACTTATGTGACCAGAATCTCTCTCGTTGGGCCTCAGTTTCCATATCTGTAAGATGGGGACGTAGACACCACCACACATGACAGGTCTTGTTGGGAGGCTCAAAAATGAGATAATAAGGAATGCCTGAGGTTGCTGGGTTGTTTTGCCTGGATGAGTGAAAACTCAGAGAGAAGAAAGGGGGTGAGAACTCACCTTTAAGGAGCATATACTATGGGCCAGGAAAGCTCCCAAAGCGATCTCAAAAAATCCTCCTAGCAACTCGGAGGTGAGAATAGCTGTCTCCATTTTACAGATAAAGAAGCTGAGTCTTGAGGTCATCTGGCTGGAAAGTGTGGTAGACTGAACTGTGAGTCCAGAGTACTCTGAGCCTCAGCGGCCTTCAGTCATGTGGGCGGAGTGCCAGATGGGAAAGCAGAGGGGTTCATGCAGTCATAGATACTGCTTGAGAGCTTGCTACGTGCCAGGCATTGTTCTAGGCACTGAGGATACAGCTCAGAACAAAACAAAGTCCCTGTGCCCACGGAGCCAGAACTCTGAAGGGCAACTATGCACACTTTGGGCTTTCTCCCATTTTGTGGTGCCATTCCACATGTACAGAGGGGCAGAGAAAGGGATGATCCCGGGCCAAGTGTCTGCTCTCTTCCTCAGCGTACCCCCATAAACTCTTCCCAAGGGAGAGAAAAAGGAGCACTGTCTACCCCAAGCCCTCACCCCAGCAAAACATGGCATCCTGAGTGGCTGTCTGCCCAGCCAAGAACAAAGGCTGGAGGCGACAGCATGTGCCTTATCCCAGGATGTGAGGGCTCAAGACACCATCCTGGCCTAGACCTGACCCTGGTGAGCTGTCCTTGGGAACAATGGTTCAGAGGCGTCTTCCCCAGGACTCCCACCAAGGATGGGAAGTAGGGTTCGGGACAGGCTGGCCTGGGCATTGTTTAGAAGGCACGTTTCCCGGCTGACTCGGCAGTCAGAGTGCCTGAGGTACTGGAGTGGGCTCAGGAGGGCCTACATCTTTCCTCCTGTCCTCCAGGACAAAGCCACTATTTCTACTATCATCTTCCTGCTTTTGGAGGAGGCCGCAGGGGCTGCAGAGCTGAGCTCTACCTCCTCTGGCCCAGGACACAGGCTTGCACGCGCCCACACTGCCACACAGGAGTTGCTGCCCTGAGCCAGGAGTCTGAGAGATTCAGACCCACCCACAGCACAGGCCGTTTCTCACACACGCTGGAAGCGGGCGAGTGCCAGGCGGTGGGACAGCGGGATGCCTCACATAGCCAGGCCGAGGGCAGCTTGCTGGCAGGGCAGTCCTCCAACGGTGAGTCCAGGAAGCTCGTGGCCCATGGGTACACACACAACAGCTAGGTAAGGTGGCAGTCAGCTAGGAAGGGCTCTGACAGCTGGCCAAGCAAGTGATCCGCCAAGCGCTCACTAGCCAGGTAAGCAGCCTGCCCTTCGCTCACACAAGGCCTGAGTGGGGGCTACAGGCACAGGCCCCCGGTGAACACTGGGGAGGGGGCAATATCGAGGCATCCAGGCAACCAAGAGAAAGCACTAAACCCTCAGCAATGCAAAGAACCCACCCCCCACCCCCTGCCCCACCCAATGCTGTGCCTTTGATCACACACACAGGCCAGCCCTGGCCCTGCCTTCCACATGTCCACATTTCTTCTGCACATCTGGAAAGGGTGCTGGGCCTTTGGGCCTCACCTCTGTGTGAACCTCTTCTTTGATCACACCAGCCACAGGGAGAGAGAGAGAGTTTGGGAGGGGAGTGAGCAGAGAAATTCTCCCTTTCTCTGCCCCTCTGTACACAGCTCACCAAGGCTCAGAAAAGTCAAGTCACTTGCTGAAGGTCCTCCAGCAAAATATGCAACCACCGTTCTAAGTCCTGACCTTCCATGGGCCGAGGCCTCAAGGAATCCCATAGTATCAAGTGGAAAGGACTGGGGAATGTGCCCCCGGATGACAGAAAAGCAGAGAGCCACCTGTTTCTTCTTCTCCATCTTAACCCTGTAGATAAATATAACACCCCTCCTGTTACAGCCCTTGGCTGTTTACAGGGTGCTTTCAGCTCGTTCCTCCATTTAATCCTCCCAACAGCCCTGGGAGGAGGGCATTCTTCTTCTCCCCATCGTATAGACGAGCAAACTGTGGCTCGTTCAGGCAAAGTGACTTGCCTGTCCAAGGCCACTCAGCATGGAAGAGTTGGCATCGGGATTTTAGGTCAGGTCTGTGGTCCGTAGAACACTTGAGCGGCCCCTCCACTTCCAGTGGAAAACTCTAAGGCTATAAGTGAGAAGGTCTGACCTGCTGCAAACAGGGTTTGAGCTTGAAATGGAATAGGTACTTACTGACGGGCTGGTCCTAGGGTATTGTCATGTCTGACTATTGATGCCAGCCTGCCAGGCCTCCCATCGATCCCCAGCCCTGACACCTTGTCTGCAGTACTCCCAGCCCCTGTGGATGCTACCTGGCTGGCACTAGGAGCAGGGGCCTAGGCCTGCCTACCCAGCTCCTCGAGTCAGGCCGCCCCCTAGCTCCTCTCCCTGCTCTGCCTGTGGCATGGCTCAGGGGCTGGGGGTGGTGCTGGGAGGGAGCCCGAGTCATCCTCAGGCCAGGAAGCACAATGCTTGGAAAGGTTCCTAGGCCCAGCTAAGGAAGGAGCAGGAGCATTGAGTTACAGAGGCCACCTAGGGCAAGGGGGAGGCAGTGTAGAAGGGGTGTCGGTGAGTCCGTGGAGATGGGGCACCCACAGCAAACTGAGGTCCACAGGCTCCAGCCAGGGAAAGGACCCAGGGAGCACTAGGGCCACCTGTCAGGGACAAGGCACAGATTGGCCAGGGAGACCTTTATTCTGTCCAGCCCTCCTTCCCAAGCCAGGATCTCCAGCCAGGGCCCTCTCTCCCAGAGGAGCTGTGTGACAGCCAGGACCCTTCCAGAGGAGGGATCCCCTCAACCCCACCAGGGGAGGGTGCCACCTCCTGCCACCTCCCTCCACCTCTTCCTGTCCCGTCCTTGGCCAGCAGTGTTTCAAAACATACTGGTTCTTGGCTGGCTGTTGACTTAGGAGTCAGAAACATCAAGTTTCGAATTCATTCCCACAGCTTCAGCTCTCACCTCATGTCAGACCGGGCCAGTCCAAACTGCTCCTTGAGCTCCAGGCCCACAGACTTGACAGCTGACTCGATATGTCCTCTGGGGTGACCTCCCATACCTCCAGCTCAACTGGGCCTAATCTAAACTCATCTCTCCCCAGCTCCGAAGATAAAATCCATCCTTTGTCTCCAGGAGTAATATCACCTTCCGTCGGCCGTGCATCATTCTCGACGTGCCTCTCTCCTTCCTTCCTCCGGTGCTCATTGACCACGAGCCAGTGCTGGGCACGGAGCTGGGGGACAGTGGTGAACGAGTGATTGCGACCCCTGCCTGTCTACAGCTGACAGAAAAATCCCTGTCCAGGTGACTGAGGGCTGAGATAAGAGCTGTCCAGGGGGTTGAGGGAGTCTGTAAGAGGAGTGGGGATTGTGGAGGACCTCCCAGAAAGCTGAGGCCTGATCAGTGAGGAGGCCGGAGCACAGTATGTGGGGTTGTCGGGCTGGGGGAAGGGTGGCAGGGAGGGCACACTGGAGCATTCCAGGTGGAGAGGGGCATGTATCAAGGGCGAGGGTAAGGGAGCGTGTGCAGCTAGTGGGGGACCGGGAGAAGCTGCATATAGCATACCTGGGAGGAGATGGAGTTGGAGAAATGGCTAAGCACCAGGGCACCTGGGCCTCGTAGGTCACTGCAAGTTTAGACTTTATTCCAGGAGCCGTCAGGAGCTGTTAGAATGCTTTAAGCAAGTGAGTGAAACTCTGATGGGAGTTTCACTCGCTTACAGTCTTCCTCACGCTGACATTCAAGTAGTGTAGCTCCACAATGGCTCTCTGCCACCTTTGATGCCTTCTGTCATCAACCTCATGGGCCTACACCCAGACTATTGCACTGGCCTCCATATGGTCCCTCGTTTTCAGGTCTTGGACCCTCCCATGCCCCAATCCAGCCTCCAACCGTGAGGGGAAAAAAATATTACATCTGTCAAATCAGATCATCTCACTTACCCTGCTTCAAGTACATCCATAGCTCCCCATGGATTTCAGGATAAAGTCAGGTTTCTCATCCGGGTGAATACACAGACCTTCCGACTCCAAGCAGGCCCGCCCCCCGCCCCGGCTCTGTCATCCTTGGCCTGCTCACACCGTGTGTTCTATCCACGAGGCCCAACGTGCCAGCTCCCCAGAACAGCAAACCTCCGGGCATTTGCCTCCACTTGTCCTCACTTGAATACTCTTCTCTGTCTTCTGCAATGTCTCCCTTGTGCTTCAGGGTCTTACTCCAATGTCACCAGCCTGCCATTTCCCATCCCCCTTCCTTCGCCCTCACCAAATCAGGGCAGTCAGCGTCTCGCTCCAGTGCTCTCGGGAGCCTCGCCTGTCATTTTCAGAGAGCTCCTTCCAGGGTTAGCTCTGTGCAGCACGAATCTGCCTCTGAGCTTCATCCTGTTGGTGCCTCTGCTCTGTCCCTCTGGAAATGGCTTCCCAATTTAGGCCTCAGGAATTGGCCCTGAAGTCCAGATCTGGCCTAACTTACTCACTTTCTTGCAGGCTTACTGTCAAACCCTGGCTGAACTGTGGCCTCTCCCATCTTGAATCCCAGCAGCTCCTGGGCTGGAGAAGTCTTCCTGGTCAGGATGTTCCATGCAAGCCTGCTCTCTCCAGCCTCCCCTCTTCCTAGCATTCTGTGGCTAAGCAGCATTGGCTGGCATTGCCTAGGCTGGGATCAGGGCTTGCGTGGCCCCGGAGAGCAGTGGAGGTGGGCGGGGGCTCTCCCTGGCGAGGAAGGCCCACAGTCTGCTATGGATACCTAAGGCCATCTTGGGGAGGGAATGGGGGAGCCAGGCTGGGTCTGCCCATTGAAGTCACCATTTTAGAGGGAGAGGTTAAGTCTGTCCCACGGCAGAGAAACCCATCTTTCCTCACCTACCCAGCTCCTTCCTTTCGCCGGACAGGGGGCCTGCTTAGGCCCAGGGTTGATCGGATTCAAGAGGTGTGGAGACCTTCACACACATTGCCCAAACTAGGGCCAGCTCAGGAAGCTATGGGCTCCTTCCCCTCCTCCCCAACTTCCACATCAGCTGAGTCCCTCCTTCCACATTAGCTTGGGGCCTCTGGGTTGCTTTCAGGAAGGGGGTGCTTCTCTCTACAACACAGCTTGGAAGGGGGAGAAGGGGGAAAGATGGCTTGATATGGATTTTTGTGGTCGGAGGTGATTGGAATCCCAGCTGTGCTCCCCAGCCCCTCCCCTCTCCTTCACCAGCGCCCCTCCCCCTTCAGAGATGGGCAGGGGAGGGAAGGGGGAGAAGAGGGGCTCTGCTGTCCCCTCAGCGCTCTGAAATACCTCGTGAGCGCTGCAGCCAAATTTGCCAAAATGACCAGCAGGCCCCGGGACCTGGTTGTGGGGCAAAACGTTTGAGGCAAAGACTATCCTGGGTGATTTCGGGGCTAGTGCTTCGGAAGCTTTCCCCAGAAAGTAGGCTCTAGTCAGAAGTTCCCAAGGCTGGCTTCACATTAGAATCACCTGGGGAAGACTATTAAAATGCTGATGCCTGGGCCCCAGCCCAGAGGTTCTGTTCTAATTGATCTAGGCTGGAGCCCAAGCCTTGGGTGTTTCTAAGGTGCACGCAGGGCAGGGAACCCTTGTTTCAGAGCAGGATTTCTCAACCTTGACACTACTGACATTTTCGGCCAGACTTACTAGGTGCCACTAGCAGTTAACCTCCCTCCCCAGTCCCTCATATGTGACAAGCAAGAATGTCTCAAGGCATTGGAAATTATCCCCTGGGGAACAAAGTAGCCCTTGATTGAGAACGACTGCTTTAGCGTCAGGGACAGTTTTGAGGTGGAAGCAAACATCCTCTACAAGGGTGGAGCCTCCTTCAGAGCAGCCCCAGGGTCCTGCTGTCCTCCCCTGAGCCCCTCAGGAGGTCAGTGGTGACACAGCCTCTCTGATCCCTTGGAATCTGACCTCATTCTTTCCCCCTGGGGACAGAGAACTAGAAACCAAAAGTCACAGCCTACTTGGGGATCCAGGGACCCCAGAGGGGCCTCAGACTTCCTCTGTGACCATATATGCTTCGAACTCGATTTGACAAACATTTCTCGACCACCTGCCAACCAGTGGCCATTGTGCTGGGTGCTGAGGGCCCAGCAGTGAACCAGACAGATGTTGTCCTTGCCCTCGTGGGGACACATGGTCTCGAGCAGGGGTCAGGAACCTTTTCCGTAAGGGCCACATAGCATTTATTTGGGGCTTTGCAGTCTGTAACACTACTCAACTCTGCCGCTGTGGTGTGAAAGCAGCCTTAGACACTACGTAAGGGAATAGGCACGGCTGTGCTCCAATAAAACTTTATTTACAAAACCAGGCAGTAGGCCAGACTCGGCCTGCGGACTGTAGTTCACCGACCCCTGGTCCAGTGGAAGAAACAAATAAGTACCCAAGTATGTACAATCCAGGATGAACGATATGATACAGAGATCCACAGGGCAATGGAGGACAGTGGTAGAGGGGGGATCAGAGCCCACAGGAGGGGCATCTGACCTAGACTGGGGTGGGGGGTGGAGAGAAATTCAGGAAGACGCCCAGGGAAGAGGTGACACCTGAGTTACATCCTAAAGGACACATATAGATTGATGTATAACCTGAGATCCAGAGGTTGGGGAGGAGTTAGCCAGGTGAAGGGTGAAAGGACAAGTGCTTGGGTCTGGGCAAGGCTCAGGAGCAGAAGATGGCCTGGCACACTCAACATGGCAGGGAAGGAGGAGAGCAAGGTGAGATCCTGCAGGCTCTTGAATTTTATTGTTGACCCCTGGGATTTCTGAGCATGGCAGTGATGTGATCTGATTTGTCTTGGCAAATATTCCTTCTGACTACCTTGTGGGTAAACAGGCTGCTGGTGGGGGGCAGAGTGGAAGCAGGAAGAGGGGAGGAGACAACCACAGGCAACAGATGGTGAGGCCGAGACCAAGGTGGAAACCATGGAGCAAAGTGGATTAATTCAGCCTGTGTTGGAGGTAGGGTGGGAAGGACTTGGTGGTTGATTGGTTGTAATAGGCGTCAGGGGAGAAAGGTGTGGAGGATGCCTCCAGGATTCTGGTGGGGATGTAGTGATGCCACCCATTGAGAGAAGAGACACTGGAAGAAGTGCAGGCTCAAGAGGATGGCAGCTGCTGGATTTAGTTGGGACGTGTTGAATTTGAGGTAGGTAGGTAGGTAGGGGACATCCTGGTGGAGATGACCTGTAGGCAATTAGAAATGCTGTCTTTAAGGCCTTATCATAGATGAGCTCCCCTAGGGTGAGAAAGGTGGAAGAGGGAGGGGAGGGGCAGGGAGGGTCTGAAGTCCTGAGAGCCTCCAGTAGGAAAGAGATTATGAAACAGTGGCCAAAGGGTTGAGGAGAAAAGCTGGAGAGTATTGGAGCCCCTTCCTCTCTCTGGTTCTTCTAGACTGCTCCTCAGAGCACTGAAAGGGTTCTCATCACTCACCTCCAAGATCTCTCTCATTCTGTGGGCACAGCATCTAAGGACACAAGACAAGAGTGCAACAAAGTCTTCTGGGAACACAGGAAGCCCTTCAGCTTTCAGGAACCAGAAGAGGCATCACAACTTTGACGAATAAGGAGGTTTTCCACAGGTCCAGGAGGTGAAAAGGGATGGAAGTGGAAGGAGTGGGGCCGGACAGGGTGGGCTAGACATTCCATGCCAAAGGAGCTGGGTGGGAAAAAACCCAGAGGCAGGACCACGTAGAAAGTGCTGTGGAAATCCTGAGCGGCTAGTCTCTCCCAGCGGGGACCCAGGATGCTGGGAGGAGAGTGGGAGGAGGTAGGGTGATGATAAAGAAGACCGAAGGGAGAGTGAGCACCTTGTGAAGTTGAAGCCTGTGTCAAGCCCACAGCTGTGTGACCTTTGGACACGTCACTAAACCTCATCTGCACTAACACTTTCCCATCCCTCTGGGGACGGGATGGAAGAAAAGCCTTTTAGGCTGTGGAGTTGGTGTGTCTTCAACCCCTAGCTGGTTTTCTAGAAAGACCTCATAGATGGAGAATGTCAAGAAACCCCAGGCGGCAGCCAGAGCTGGCCACAGAGTCACTCACGGGGACCCTGGCCCTGCCCCTACTGCGCCTTCCTGTCTTTGATGACAACTAGGTTTCCCAGCCTGCAGGAAGGAGCCAGGAGAAAAAGAGACTCTGTACTGGGCTTAGGACGAGCCTGATGGAGGCTCCCCAAGTCATTTTCTATTCCCACCCTTGCCAGCCACCATCTGCATCACTTGGGTAGCCCTGGAGAGAGAAGACAGCAGGAGGGGACTTCCATTGCCTGGGTGCCCAACGTGGACCTGACCTGGTGCTTTTTCACAGCTGAGCAAACGGCTAGGAAGCCAGGAAGCAGCGGGACCAGGACTGAAACCCAGTCTCCCTGACTCCCAAACCCATGCTTGCCCTTGTCACCCCAGCAACTACATGAATTAGTTCTAGGAAGGCCTTATCTGTGGCCATGTGTCTGGAGCAGTCTCTGCTGACTCCCTTTGCTCAAGATGGCCCACGGGTTCCCCTCAAAGCCTTCCCTCTCCTTCCCTTCATCTGACCTGTCCTCCCCTGGCATATACCCCCTGCGGCCTACCACTCCCTGCAGCCAGTGGCTGCCCACTCCACTAGGACCCAGACAGATGACGGTGGAATAATTGAAGTGTGCTTCCCATGACCTTGAGCCCTGGCATAGCCAACTTCCCTCGTGGTGTTGGTGTTGATGACAGCTGAGTGGCCAGAGGACACAGAGAGACGGGCCACGTCAAAGCGGGCATGGCCAGGATATCCCAGCCGCCTGACAGGGCAGCTGCCTTCCCCTCCTCATGCAGACAGCTGGGAATACCCCCTGTCAAGTGACAGGTCTCAGCCACTGTCCTCCTCCCCCTCAACCAGCCGGGAACACCCGTGCCAAGTGACGGGGCACAGTCATTTCCTACTGCCTAAGACAGATCCCCACGTCACCCCTGCCAATGGATGGGATATAGCCACCTCCTCTTGTTTCTGTTAGGCACCAAGGCATACCTCTGGCAGCCACACACAGACGTACACAACATTGGGGGCTTGCATGCAGAGCTGTGAGAGACACACGGGGCTCCCAGGAACCCTGTGAGGCTATAGATACAGATACCAGATTCCCTTGGGCTTGTGCACTGATGAACGCCATTACCACCGGGCCCACACGCTGGGTCCTCACTGTGGACCACTGTAGCCAGTGCAGGGAGGAGGCTGCCTGAATGTATATGAATAATCCGGACCCTTCCATGGCCCAGCCCACTCTTCCAATTTGGGCTGCAGGTCCATGCGTGCATACACACATCCCCACATGCCCTTGATCTCAGCTACCTCAACACACAAGTTGTGATGCCAACTCTGGGCAAGGCCCTGGGCTGGGACCTGGGGTAACAGAAAGGAACCAGGAAAGCCCCCCACCCTCACAGAGCTCACAGGATAGGAAAGACCCTCTAGGTGATAAATCCGATGGGAACTTAGGTTCAACTGCAAGAACCATTGCGTGTGGAAGGAGCAAGGTGATATTCTGGCCTTCTGCAGCCTTGCCAAGACCCCACCAAGGGGACTGTGTCCAGTTATGGACCCCACACTAAGGGGTCACAGACCAGGCTCTTTGAGAACAGTCAGAGCTGAAGGGGCTATTTGGTTAGACTCAGGGGAACTTGAACTCTGAGTTCAGACCTCCAAGGGGCTGTCACAGGGAAGATGAGGTGTGTGGCCCCAGGAGACAGAGCTAGGACCCATTGATGGAGGCCATAGGGAGAGCAATTTCAGATGAAACTTCTAACAGATGGCTATGCTGAGATAAGACAAAGTGCTATTAGAGGAAGCAAGCTTCCCATCACTGGAAGTATGCAAGCAGAGTTTAGGTGATCACTGTGTAAGATGCTGCAGAGGGATTCAAGCTCCGGGTGGGGGTTCAGACTTGATGGCCACTAAGGGTACTTCCAACCTCAGGAGCCCATGTCTCTGGGATTCTAATCCAACCCCTTTATGCTACAGATGAGGAGACTGAGGCCCAGAGAGAGGCAGGGTTATGCTCAAGGTCACACAAAGAATTAGTGGTCTCAGAGGACTAGCCCCAGAATTCCTCACTCCCCATCTTGGATCCCCCCCGCTCCTCAGAAACTTCCTTGGAGGATACAGAAGCTCCCCTCCCCACCCCACATCCTGGGTGGCCTGATACCCTGTGGTCTTCTTTCCCAGCTCCAGCCTGGGCTCAGCTGATGGATGAGCTCCTGGTTTGACTGCCTCTGGCTCCAGCTCCAGTTCCACAGATGGACACTCTCGGGCCGGCTGGCTGAAAGGAAACCCACATTTGACCTGGAGCCAGATGTAGAGCAAAGGAAAATGGGGAAACGGGAGATCCAGAGCCCGGAGGGAGACTAGAGCCTGGGGGCCAGGCTGGGACCCACAGACCTTGCCAACCCTTCAATGCCTAGGTGTTGCTGAGGGAGGCAGGGAGCGTCTTCTGGAGCAGGGACATTAGGAAGTCCAGTGGGCAATGCTAAGGGCCCCATAGACCCCAGTAGAAATTCCAAAGATATGGGAAACTTTCCTCATTCATTTCAGGCTTCCCTAGACCTCACCCTGGATATCCCCCAGACCTTTCTTCTCTGAACAGAACCCTACAGTTCAGTCCTTTCCCTCTGCCTTCATCCTGCCAAACGCAGAGGACTTCTGTCCTACCCATCAGGACATGGCAGGGCAACTTGCTAAACCAGGAAATTATTTCTGTGGAAGAGGTTCTTCTTCTTGTCATTAAGAATGTTGTGGGCCCCGCCCCGCCCCCCCCCCTCCCCGCAAAAAGAATCTATCCATGCATGCAACCCTTCACATTTCAAAAATTCAAAAAACAGAGGTTTGGGATTGGAGAGTGGAAAGGGACTGGCCAAGGCGACCCAATGACAGGATGGAACACTGACCACCCATCTCCTGTCCTGAAGATATTCTCGCCCCATCCCTTAGCATGTTCAGGTTAACAAACTACTTTCTGTGTCCTCCTGGGTCCTTTGCACTTACAGATGAGGTAAGCATGATTACCTTCATTTTAAGAAAAAGGAAACCGAAGCCAAGAGACTCTCAGTGACTTTCCAGCTACCTTTCATGAACAACCAATGATGTAACACGTGTTAATTGTGGGGGAGGAGGTACTACGGATGATGACTTAGAAAAGTGACCCTAATAGTGGACTTTCAGGCACCATTTCAGGCCCATGAGGCAGATGTGTGGAGCAGTCATTCCAAAACACCACCCTATAGATAAGAGCCTAAGAATCACCTGAGGAATTGACAAATATATGGTTCTGTGTGTGCATGCACGTGTGCACATATGTATTCTTGGGCTCTGTTCTAAATGATTTTGATTCCATAGCCATTAGGTATGCCCAGGAACCTTTATTCTTTTAATTATTATTATTTTTTTTAGTTTTATTGCTCTTTATGTTTTTTGAATATTTATTTATTTACCTGGCTGCGCCGGGTCTTAGTTTAGGCATGCAGGATCTTCCCTGCCGCTTGTGGGATCTTTGCTGTGGCATGTGCTATCTAGCTCCTGCATTGGGAGCGTGGAGTCTTAGCCACTGGACCACCAGGGAAGTCCCTATTGTTCTTTTTTTTTTTTTTTTTGAATTTTTGAATTTTATTTTATTTATTTTTTTGTACAGCAGGTTCTTATTAGTTATCTATTTTATACATATTAGTGTATATATGTCAATCCCTTTATTTTTAACAAACACCTCAGGAGAATCTGACGTGTAGCCAGGATTGGAAGCAACTGCTTTAGGAGAGCCTTACATTCTAAGGGCAGGGCGGAAATCTCTGGAGGACACATGTTTAAACCCCACTCCTGGTGCTAATATGAAAAAAAGGGTGTGTATGGATATTGGGTAGCTGACAGCAATTTGCCACCATTTCCTCTTTTCTATCAGAGCCAGAGCATGGGAAGCTGGGCTACAGGGGTTGAATCTTGGTTAGTCTAAGCCTATTTGACTCGCTTGGAGGGCTTTTAAAAAATATTGGTAATCAGGCCCCACCTCCAGAGATTAAATTGATCTGGGAGTGCAGTGTGGGTACTGGTAATTTTTAAAAGCACCCCAGGAAATTCTCACGTATAGCCAAAGTTGAGAATACTCCTCTAAGCCAGTCACGGTAATTCCAACCTTTCTACTGGGTGGTTGGGTTCAGCTTGAGCACGTGACACAATTCTGGCCAATGAGAGGCATGGACAGAAAGCTGCTAAAGAGGACATAAGGGAAGGTTGTTATGTCTTCCAGTCTTTGGATTTCGTTCAATTAGAGTGTGATACTCAGAGCTGCCACAACCATCTTACGACCATGAGGAGGCAGACCTAAAGACAAAAGCCAAGGGCTGTGAGAATGGTGGAACAGAAAGATGGGAAGAACTGGAGTTCTTGATTCTTAATAAATCAACCATCAAAGCACTCATCTTTAGGACTTCCCCTGTGGGATAATAAATGTGCTTATTGTGTAAGCCATTTTGAGTGTGTATTCTGTTACTTGCAGCCAAATGCTATCCCCATTTCATGGGAGAGGAAACTGAAGATCAGAGAGATTAAGTTACAAACCAAGATCACAGAGCTAGTTAGTAGCAGAGCCAGATACACACACACACACACACACACACACACACACACACGCACGCACCCCAGCCCTCAAACCCTAGGTGGTATAGTATATTGGAAAAAGCATTGAGCTATGAGAGGAGGCCTGGGGTGGAGAGATGGGGATAGAGGCCACTTAGCGGTGATTATCAGGTCAAGCATCCTGTGGGTGTCCCCTGCCTCCCAGCAGGGGGGTGGCAGCTGGTGCCTGTTCTGGCTCCATCAGCCATTAATTAAAACTTGACAAGAAGATTAATACGCAGGGGACAGTTTTAATTAGAGACTCCTGGAACGTTAGAGCTGGCACGGCCTTAAGAGACCAGGCATGCCAGTCTCCTTATTGTATAAATGGGGAAACTGAGGCCCGGAGAGGGGGAGGGACCGGCCTAGGGTTCCTCAGGGAGTCTGTGACTCAGGAGTCCAGGTGCTCTGTGTGACTCCCTGGCCAAGCCTCTTTCCTCTGACCTGGGATGCCTCACATATGGGACAGCTTTAATTAACTTATTATCCCATTCAATTTGTCACTGATTCTCAGGGCCCCAGCAAAGGCCTACAACTAAAGCTCCCTTTTGTGCAAATTCTGCCTGGCTCCAGGGGGTTGATAGGATAAGGACAACCATTGAGGAGCCCAGGGCAGCTGAGTTTGACCACCTACTTCCCAGGGTTCGGCCCGACCAGGGCTCCGCACCTGGGAATAATCAGCGCTGAGACATTTCACTTTTTCCTCTTTCACAGGAGGGGTGGAAATATCACTAACCAGTTATCCTAACCTCTCAGTTTGCAAAGTGCTGCCTATTATCTCATTGATATTCACATCAACACCGAGCATTAAGGTTTTCTTCCTTTTAAAAATACTTCTATTATTTTTTCAACAAAACATAGTCCTTGTAGGAAAATTCACACCATGCCTGTGTATATGGCAAACGCTTAAGTTCTCCTCATCCCCCATCTCTCCCCAGCACAACCACTGTTGACAGTTTGCCATCTATCTCTAGACTTCACACACCCGTGCGTACACACACGCGTGCGTGCGCGCGCGCGCACGCACATATACACACACACACAGGTTGCATTTCCCCCTACTGTTATCATCTGCCCCACCTTGAAGGGAACTCCAGGGCATAGCAGGGAAAGGTCATGGAGGGATCCTCCTCAGAAGCCTCCTGGAGAATGATTGCCTCTCCTTCATGCAGTCATCTAATCAAGGCCCCCAGGTAGCCCATATGGCGCTTGGTGACAATTTGAAAAAGGTGCCCCTCTGGGTAGACA
This sequence comes from Phocoena sinus, assembly GCF_008692025.1. NCBI lineage: Eukaryota > Metazoa > Chordata > Mammalia > Artiodactyla > Phocoenidae > Phocoena > Phocoena sinus. The sequence goes on along the minus strand of NC_045784.1, from coordinate 58,887,262 downwards.
ATTTAGAAATGGGTGCCCCCTGCTGAGGGCAGACGCCACTCTACACCAGGACACACAGCTTGGCAGGAAGAGCAGGAGCAGGGCACTGGCTCTGTCTTCGTGTCCTTTGGGGCATCCCCCATCTCTGCCCCTTTCTGTCCACAGCCACTGTCACTGCCCTAAGTCAGGCTCCCACCACCCCTCCCTGGGATTCCAGCTGCCCTAGCCTTCTCACTAGTGTCCCTGTCTCACATCTGCCCCTCCAAGTCCCCTCCTCACTGCTGCTAGACAGATTGTTCTCAGGCAAAGCAGATTATGTCCCTCCTAGGCTCGGCCCCTCATTTACTGCCTTTTGCCTCAGGATCAAGGCCATGCTCAAGGGTGGCACTTAAGGACCGTGGCACTAGCTGGCTTGGGTACGAATCCTGGCTCTGCCACTTACCAGCTGATGATCTCGGCCAATCCATTTACCTCTCTGTGCCTCAGTTTCCTTACCTGGAAAATGCTGATGATAATGACAGTATCTACCTCCTGGGATTGGAGGGAGGAGTAAACGAGGTAATACAGATAACAGAGCTCTGGACAGTACCTATGAGCTGAGGCCCCAACAGCACGAGAGCACTTGTGGCTCAAGCCCCAAAGAGGCCTCAGCCTGAGTGGGTCTCAGCCGCAGCTCCATGCAAGTCAGAAAATGGAGCTGGAGGTGGAGGGAGGGAAGGAAAGCGCCGTGAGAGAGCCTGAACATGGCCTCATTTTCAGGAGCTGATAGGAAGATCTGGCCTTGGCTAGGCAGTTCACGGAGGGCAATGGAAAGCACAGGTTCCCAAGGCCCCTGCAGTCCCTGAATCCGGTCCTGGGAGGGAGAGAAGGAGGCTGGAATGCCCAGGGGCTCCCTGGCGCCTCCTCAGCCTCAGTTTCCTCATCTGCAAAATGAGGGTTCAAATTACTTCATGGAGTAGCTGTGAGATTAAGGGAATAACGCAGAGAACCCCCCAGCATAACACTTGGAGCATCACAGGTACTCAAGAAACCCTTGGGGACGGGAGAAAAGAGGAGGGTGCAGACGCCTAGGCCAGAGCAGAGAGCCCAATGCTTCCTGTCCATCCACCAGCTCCACAGGGGGTGACAAGATGGGACACACCCCAGGTACTGCAGGAGCGTTGCTGGGCTTCTGTTGGAGCCAGCGTGGTGAGGGAGAAGGAGGTTTGGCTGCACCCCAGTGCATATCAGGCATTGGAATGAGGGCAGCCGGGAGCCTCACATCTCTGAGCCTCAATCCCCTTAACTGGAAAGTGGGGATAACACCACCAGGCCCACAGGGTTACTGTGAAGCTGAAATAAGCTAATGAACAGAAAACCACATCATACAGAATGTGGGCAGTTTTCGGTTTATCATCTACGGAAGAATCAATTTAGAATCAGGGTTCAGAGCCCTGGCTTTGGAGTAAGACTGATTTAGGTAAAAGTCTGGGTCTCCCCTTCCTAGATTATAGAGTCTTAGGCAGATCACTTAACTTTCCTTGGTCTCAGTTTCCTCATCCGTAAAATGGGAATAATAATAGCGCCTACTTTACAGGATTTGTGAGGAAATTCACTGAGATCATTTCAATACACTTTGCAACCCATGTAAACATTCAATACATATTATTTTTTAAGATAATATTATCCCTCAAGGACAGAACCCAGGTCTTCAACGTCTAAATTTCTGTCTCCAACCTCACCATTTAGCCCCAGTATACTCGACCTGGTACTGGATAAACCCATGTTAGCTAAGAAGTCCTGAGCTCTCAGCCATTTTATGGCGTAATGGACTATCAAACCTGGAGGAACTGTTGAATATTCATTATTCTAACCACTTCATTATACAGATGGGAAAACCGAGGCTCAGTGAGCGGAAGTGATAGGCCTCAAACAAAGTACGTGAGTGTTGCATCTTAATCCAGAGGCAAGGTCTCCTGACCAGACTCCAACACCCCATGCCCACCAAGGTAGCCCCTTCCCTGGACTTCTTTCTAAATGTGAGAGATGTCCCCCAAAGGCAGGGGGACACCTGCTATGGCTTGCCCAGAATCCTGCCAGCTTAGGACCTCTTCATTTCACTTTGCTGGACTTGCCCCAGGCCACACCTAGCTGGTGGCCTATCCCTGCCTCCGCCTGCCCTCCCTCCACTCTGAGCTCTTCGGCAGCCTAGGCCGGGTGGTCCGTAATTGCTTCCTGTCCTCACAGGCTCTGTTTGTTTGCTCTGTGGCCGCTTCCTCACACCCCAGCACACCGGAGGCGCTGACCAGCAGTGCAGGACTCCTGGGGCCAGGCCCCCAGCCAGCTCTCAGATGTTGGGCCAGCCCTCCCCAGACCCACCACCTGGAGCCCAGGAACCCAGCAAGGCCCTGGAGACACCCTCCCTCAGCACTTCCCCCAGCTTCCGCAGCCCGCCCCCGCCCCCCAGCAGCTGGTCTTGCCCCCAGCTGGGGGAGAAGCCAAAAAATCAACAGGTGGCGGTCCAGAGTGAAGCCCTGGTAGGACTTGGGCTGAAGGGGACGAAGCCCCCCTTGCCCTAGCCCACCCCCACTTGCAGCCCCTGCCCAGAGGGACTTGGACATTAGGTCCCAATGACACCACCTCACATCTAGACTTTGAAACTCTGTTGAGGTTGGAATGTGTGTAGGGGAGGAGGTTGGGGGCGGGGGAGGGTTACTAAGTTTGACCCTGAAGGTCTCTGAGCCTAGGATACAACAATTCAACGCAGTGAAATAATAGACCTGGGCTTCAAACCTGCCCCTCGCTGTGTGACATTAAAGCGAGTTATTTAAATTTTCTTAGCTTCCATTTTCTCCTCTAGAAAATGGGGCTAATACACTCTACCCCCTGCCCAGGACTGTTGTGAGGTTGACGGGAGCCATCCTGTGCACACTGCTTGGTAGGTGGGGTGGGTGGGGACCAACTGGTTTACCTGGGACTGAGGCGTTTCTCAGGATGTAGGACTTTTAGTGCTAAAGTCTCCACAGTCCTGAGCAAGCCAGGATGAGCTGGTCACCCTCAGAGTAGGTGTTAGGTGAACGTTCGCTGCTGACAGCAGACCCCACCGCTTACCTCTGAAGACCCTCTCGCTTCTCCAAATAACTCCACGGCACTTGATATTCCTCAAAGCGTCTTCTCCCAAATCTGCCCTGATGCTTCTTCAGGAAGCCTCCCGGACTCACATCATCCAGCACCTTCTTCTGCTTCCCCTTCCTCAGCAGTTGTGTCCACAGCCTCTCCCATGCTATCGGGCCTTCTCTCCTTCAGCCCCTCTGCCACCGGAACCCATTGTCTCTCCTCTGGACTCCTGTACCAGCTTCCCCTCCAAGCACCCCGCATCCCATCTCATCCCCGCCCCCAACACCCACCCTCAGACAAATGATCTCTTTTCCACTTTGTTGAGGCTCCCAGCCCCACCCATACCGCCGCACACAAGCACCGCCCGTACGCCATACACATCCCAGGACACCCACACTGTCTGAGTCTCAGTACGAAGGATTTCAGGTTGACTTAGGAACCTTTTGACAGTGGGATAAGGCCTCAGAGGAGGTGAGAGGGGGAGGTCGATAAACTTTTCCCCTGAGGGTAGGGATTTTAAATATAGAACAATTGCAAAGGGCTGGGTGTTGTCTGGATACAGAGGCATGGCTGCAGTGATCTCTAATGGGTTCTTGCATCTACTGCCTTGTTTCCAAGGTCCCTGGGGTTGTTCCCGTTGCCAAAGCCCCTGCCCTTGAGGCCTACGCAGGCCAGGCCAGGAGAAACAGAACTGAATTCCACTTAGTTCGCTCCAGGCTGTAGATACTGCAGGGAAGTGTGTGCATTGTGTGTGTGTGTGTGTGTGTGTGTGGTGGGGGGAGTTGGTGGTGAGTGGGCAAAGCTGGGTGAGCAGTCCCTTGTGGTCTGTTCCTTTTTTTCCAGCTAGGGAGACACTGTGCACTGGCTGAGAGTCTGGGAAGGCAGGAATATGAACATGGAAAGGACACTGCCGTCTCCTTGGGGCCCCTGGCCGCCAGCTCACACTGCCCCTCCTCAGCCCCCGAGGAAAGCGCTGTCAGCAGAATTCCTCACATCCTGCTGCTGGGGCCATGTTTATCCAGTATAGCAAACCTCCCCAGAAGTGTCTTGTGGCAGCCTCAGAAACCCAGACTCAGAGCAGGCCCAAGAGCATGAGGGAGGGAGGCCCGAGGGAGAGGCTGAGAAAGAGACAAGAGAGTGAAGCTCAGAGATGGAGGGCAAGAGACATAAGCTAAGAGGGCGCCCCTCTGGGGCAGCAAGATGGAGAAACAGGCAGGACTCAGGGGCTGAGATGGGAAACCAGACTGTGAGGGAGAACGGGGGCTGTGCAAGAGAGAGAGATGATGACAAAACCAAGACGGCAACAGAAACGGAGCCAGGTGTAGAGCGAAAGAAAAAGGAGGAGAAGGGAGAGGGAAATAAAGGGGATGGGAACAGAAGGAGTGGTGGGAAGACAGAAACAGGACTGCGGTGGTCAGAGGGCTGGGCAGGGAGGGAAGCAAAACGCAGCACTGGAGGCGGCGGGGTGGGCTGGATGGGGGCGGCCACGGTGCCCCCTCCACGCACAGACATACGGCCAGCCCAGCCCCAGCCAGGGCTGTTTGCAGAAGGAAGCCAGCTCTGTGGTCAGGGCGCCCCAGGCCCGGCGGCAGCCGCCCCCTGCACTTAATGAGATTCTTGTTCGGAACTGCGGGAGATGGGGCCGGGCCACAGAGGCCCCGCAGCGCCTCTGCTCTCACCCGAAGGGAGCCTGGGCCGGGGCTGGGGCCCGAGAGGCGGTAGGGGCTGTGCAGGAAGGCAACCAGACAAAGCCTGGCCGCTGAGGCTACCAGGCCTCAGGAATAGAGGGAATGGCAATGGCAGAGAGGCCTTGCAGCCTCTGCAGAGCTCTAGGGAGGAGGGTGCACGGGAAAGGGCCAGGGCTGGCCAGCAGGAAGAAGGCCTGGGTTCTAACCTTGACTCGCTCTCCAACCCTGGCTGGGTGACCTTGGGCAAGTGCCCTCCTTCCTCTCTGGACCTCAGTTTCCCCATTTGTCCCCACGAAGGACCAACTTGGGCAGGTGCGGACCGTGGAGAAGCAGCGTATGTGCCCTGGCTAAGGGGGCAGCTGCCACTCACCTCCAGCTGTAGCCTTGTGAGAATGTGGACCTGGTGTTACTAGATCTTCAGATTTTTTAGACGTTATAAATCTGGATTTCTATGTAAAGCTCTCCTGAATTTTAAATGATGGCAGCTAATTTCTTCTCAATGTAGGTACTGCATGAGCCAAAGAAAACACTCTGAGGGTCTTAAGTGGCCCATAAGGTACCTGTTTATGTACAGGTACCTCAAAGGCGCACACCAGCTCTGACAATTGCCACATCTGTGACTCCACCACCATCCTGAGTGGAGTCCAAACCTCACCCAAATCTCATGATCTTGGAGAGCGGCCAGATGTAACATGAGGAGGAGGCTGCCGTGCCCTGGCATTGGGTGGTGGGGGGAGACATGACCCGAGAAGCTAGGCTTCTAGATGACCTGTTTACTGGCTGGTGATTTGCTTCCAAAGCCCCCACCTCTCCCCACCTCAGCTGAGCCCTTCAAGGCCTTCCTCTGAGAACACATCCTGCCTGCACCTGAACCAAGGACCAGGCAAGGTACTATGTAAAGCCCTCAGGACCAGGCTGAAGAGAGGCAGTTCCCCAGATGCAGGCGTGTCCTTCCTCTGCCACTCTGACTCCAGGGCCCTGGCTTGGTAAGCACCACCCAGGCCAGGGATTGGGGAAGATGGAGAGGGGGAAGCGGGGAGGGGAGGAAGGGGGTGGAGCATCCTGGTGTGTGCGGCCCCGCCCCTTCCCGCTCCACGGCCCATGAAGCCCAGCCAAGCATGACAAGGGTTAATTGGATACCCACAGCTGGAATCATAGAATCATAGGGCTGGAACGGACCTTGGAGGTCATCTGTCAGGGGAAGAGGAGAGATTTTAATTACTCAATTCAGCTGGGTTGGAAACACCCCCAGCCCAGGTTGTTTACCTAGGAGGAGGGAAAGCTGGAAAGAGCTGCTAGGCTGGGAGCCTCCTGAAGGGTAGGACCTGGCCACTCGGGTCACATTCCTGTCAGTGCCACCCCCACCCCCAGCCGTGCTTCACTCTGAGGTGGGCACACAGACCTTGGCTGAATAATTGACTAACAGGCAGGACTAGTACCAGGAGAGATCATGAGTGACAAGACCCTGAACCAGGAGGCAAATGACCGGAGCTCTACGACTGACTCCGTTCAAGGTCACAGGGCTGGGAAGAAGCTGCACTGAGCACTTTCCCATGATGCCTCTTTTCGCAGGATTAGGGCAGGGACTTCAAGAGCAGCCAGCGGGGAGGAGCCAGCCACCTCAGCTCCCACTTCAGCAGACTCTGAGCCCCTTCAGGCTTCCTGGTCCAGCCAGTGCTTCCCAGTCTTCTAAGCTCCACTCATAGTATGATTTTTAAATAAGAAAACTTCCCCTCATGATTCTCTGCACAGAACCAGGAAAAAAATGAGTTGCTTACAACAGGAAGGCTTAAGGTCAGACACCAGGAAGAACTTCCTGAAGGTGGAACCCCCGAGAAACAGCAATCCAGGTGGACTCTGGAGTCTCCTGACCCGAATAGGAAGTGCAATAGGCCGGGGTGGGGGGGGAAGTACCATTCAGAACCGGGCAAAGGCTGGCTGAGTGACTTTTCCACTTGTATCCCTCAGCCTAGAGCTCAGCGTTGACAGGTCGGGGGAGCTCCCCAGATTGGGGCAAGGGAATCAATTCACCTCATTTCCTATCACTAGTCATGAGCTAATGGCACCTAGGAATGCTCCCAGTCTAGCTCTGAGGCTGCTGATTAGAGGTGGAAGCTCGAGGCCACCACAGCCTCTTTCTCCCCATAAGCCATCCAAGAACCCAGCTGAGGCAGACAGACCCAGGCCCCATCGTCTGTCCTCACTACAGAGAAGCCCAGAAATCAATGGTGGCCCCTTGGCTGAGAGCCCCAAATGTGGCTAGGCTGGAGGGTAAAGAAGGGAATGGCAGCCACGACTGTAGACACAGTGTGGGAGGGGGGTCAGGGGTGGTGGAAGTGGCGGATGGGGGAACCACATGTCTCCATCCTAAGGCAGAGGGGACTGAGAAAGACACAGAGCTCCCTTGGGAATTCTCAATAGCTCTTTAAAGGGTGTTCATAGTCACCTTGCTCTCTGCTTTAGAAGTCCAGAGGGTTTAATAACACTTTTAAGTGGCATCTTCTGTGGGGAAGTTCCCCTTGGCTATAGGCCCAGGCTGTGCCATTTCCATCCCAACCCCTTCTCCACAGCCAAAAGGTAGATGTATCCCAGCCCAGGAATCGAAGTTCAAGCACTCTAGAAGTTCCCCTTGATGTCTATCCTTCATCCTTCCTGCTTCAGTACCCCACTCTCTTTCCTTTTGCCCTGCCCCCAAATGGAAATGAAGTCCTCTTTGGTTCCTGAATGAACAAAGCTCAAATTAGAAACCCTCCTGCTGTTCAGGAGGTCATCCTGGCACCCTGCCACCTGTCATTCCCCACCACTCCCATCCCCAGCACATTCCCTCCTGGGAACGGGCCTAGGCTACAGGGACTAAAGGAAGTGTCTAGGACAAGTCAGGCTGAGAATCCATTCCTGAGGATCTCGGGGAGAAGGGAAAGAAAGAGGGAGGGGTGGAACTGGGTGGCCTTTGGGCTAAGTCAGATAATAAACCTAAGCCACCTGCCGTTTGAGCCCAGAGTATAAATCGCTAATCGGTTTGGGATTGCACATCCGCTAATGAATTTCTCTCTATTCCCAGAAGGTCTCTGGAGCCGCCTCACTGGCAGGGAGCCAAGCAGGGAGTTCCTGGGGCTGGGGGCAGCTCTTTGCATCCTTCAGCCCTGCTTCTCCTATCCCCCATCCCTTTTCAGCCCCTCCCAGCCCCTGTCCTCCTTGCCGCTTGCCAGGTTGGAAAGCTCCAAGGGAGAGGGAAGAAGAGGCGATCAAAGACAGCCAGGGCTCCAGGGGCCCCAGATGAGGGCTCCCAACCTCAGCTCTCTCTTTTCCCTGCACCACCCCAACGGCAAGCAGCTTTCTAAGTCTCTCCGAGAGGCTCATAGGGGCAATGGATAGAGCACCAGCTATGGGGTGAGGCCAACCTAACTAGGCTCCATCCCAGCTCAGCCTCTTGTCTCTTGCATGGCTTTAAGGGAATAACACAACCTCTCTGGGCTTTGGTTAATCCAGCTGTGAAATGGAGACCGTCATGCCTGCCTCGTGGGGTTGTATGAGGATTAAATAAAGTCATGTAAGAGAAGCCCCTACCCTAATGCCTGACACATAATTGGTGCTCAGTTCATGAACCTTATCTCCTTCTTCTCCTCTAATATCATCCAGAGACAGGGGCCAGCCGTTCTTGGCCTCCAAGAAGGAATTATCAAAAGTGGAAGCTGAAAGAAGTTGGGTGAGAAATGAAAATCTTCCTGACCAGGCCTGTCACCCCACCCCCAGCTTTGGCTTTTAATGTTAGCAGTTCCCACTGCCACCTGCCTGGACTTCAGAAGGGGCTATTGGCTCCAGAGGTGAGGGCTGGATGGACCAGGGGCTGCCTAGGAAAGGACCCCGGTCGCCACCACTGGGGAAGAGCTCCTCCAGTGTTGGAACACAGAGGGCCACAGCTGTGGGCTCTGGGCCATGGCTCTGCCTGCTTGCTCTGCCCATGCCCCTCCCTGTCTGGTACCCCTTGGTCCACACAGATTCTGACACAAAGCTGTGCCCCTGATGTGACATATGCAGGAGACAAGCAGAGATGCTACAGAAACTGTAAGCTGGGGTCCCCAGAGAGCTCGCATTTTGGCAGAGGGCAGGCCAAAGGAATCTAACTGAAGGACAGTATGTATCCTGGGAAGGACACCGATGTGGGCAAATCAAGGCCTCCCCATTGGCCCTCAAGCCAGCCACTCCCTCTTTGTGAGCTCAGCTCCAGGCTTCTTTGCAGGTGTATCTGGTGGTGCTGCTGGAGGAGGGGCAGGGGTTGGGCTCCCCGTCTAGGCCTCCAACTATACGGTTGATGTGGCTAAAAATGTTTTCAAACCTTTGACTTAGAATAACCTCTCCTGGTTCCTTTCTGCTCTGACACTCTAAGATTTGATGAGCTTAGGGTCTTGCCAGGAAGTTCATCTACTTATCTAAACTCTATCCCATGCAGCCTCTGATTCTACTCACCCATAATCTCCAGAAAAACTAGAATAGAACCAATTGATCACTGCATCCCGCCCAGTAATGTGGAAGAGATGGGCAATGTGAACTAATCCTTTCTTCTCTCCCGGCCTCTGTGTCTCCATCTGTACAATAGGAAGAATTGGATTCGATATTTTCTGAAGGCCCTACCATGACTGAGTTCCTCCTGCAGGCAAGAAGAGAGCCAGTCTCGAGGACTGGCAGGAACCCCATATTAGATGCTGGTTCTGTCTTTATAAAGCTAAACTGAGTAGCTGGTTCTGAGCCAGAATAAGGTGAAACTAGTTCTGCCCAGTGCCAGGCTCTGGCGGGCCAGCCTCTGCTCCCTGTGACTCTCCCAGCAGGTGCCAAAATCAAATGCTCACGTTCTCCAGGGTGTTGATAGATGCAACCCAGGCCCACAGAGGGCTCTCTGTGCGATGCAGCCCAGCCTAGCCCTACTATGGCCAGAGGCCCCACCAAGCCAGCGCCACATGAGAACCCATCTGGGCCTCGGCCCCGGGGGGGAGGGTCTGCTGGAGGAAAGGGTTGAGGACCACAAAGACAAGGAAGTCACAGGAGGAGTTCCCAGCTCCTCCATGGCTAATATCCACCTTCCTTCCACCTGTATTCATAGAGACCTCAAGACAATCAGAGCTGAAAGAGGATACCTTGTACAGTCCCCCATAGTACAGGAGCAGAAACTAAGGCCAGAAACAGGGGAAGGGACTTGCTCTGGCCTCTTGACATTCCTGCAATAATAATAGCTGATGTTCACGGGGGACTTCCCGTGGCTAAAGCCCTGGCGTGTGCACTGAACCCCAACGTGCTCAGTGAGGCCACACAAAAGGGTGATAAAATAGATTCTACTATTATCCCCATGTTATGGATGGGGAAGCCAGGACTCAGAGAGGAACTGACTGGCCCAAATCCAGGCAGCCTGGAAGTGGCAAAATCTGGCTTTGAGCCTAAGGCTGTCTGCTGCCTACTTACGCTCTTAGCCATTGTTGTTCCAGGGCCCCTCCTGTATCTATCCCCGCACCTACCCCTGTGAGGCCGTGGACCTGCTGATGCACCAGGTACAAAGAGAAGCCTGGCAGAAACTCCAAGCTCTCCAAGTTCAGATCCCTGCCTTCAGGGTAAAGTAAAGAGCAGTGCAAAGACTACTTAATGATATAGAGAAATGCTTACGGTTTAATGATATATGGGAAACTCGGGGAACAAAACAGAATGGCCAAAAGAAGACATCCAAATGGCCAACAGGTACATGAAAAGTGCTCAACATCCCTCATCATCAGGGAAATGCAAATCAAAACCACAATGAGATATCAACTCACACCTGTGAGGATGGCCATTATAACAACAACAAGAGCAACGGAAAATAACAAGTGTTGATGAGGATGTGAAGAAATTGGAACCCTTGTGCACTGTTGGTGGGAATGTAAAATGGTGTAGCTGCTGTAGAAAGCAGTATGGAAGTTCCTCAAAATATTAAAAATAAAACTAACATATGATCCAGTAATTCCACTTCTAGGTATTTACCCAAAAGAATTGAAATCAGGATCCTAAAGAAATATTTGCACCCCCATGTTCATAGCAGCATTATTCACGATAGCCAAGACATGGAAACAACCTAAGTATGCATCAACAGATAAATGGATAAAGAAAATGTGGCACCATGCACACAATGGAATATTATTCTGCCTTAAAAAAAGAAGGAGGGGCTTCCCTGGTGGCACAGTGGTTAAGAATCCACCTGCCAATGCAGGGGATATGGGTTCAAGCCCTGGTCCGGGAAGATCCCACATGCCGCGGAGCAACTAAGCCCGTGCGCCACAACTACTGAGCCTGTGCTCTAGAGCCCGCGAGCCGAGCCACAACTACTGAAGTCCACGCCCCTAGAGCCCGTGCTCTGCAACACGGGCCACCGCAGTGAGAAGCCCGCGCACCTCAACGAAGAGTAGCCCCCGCTCGCCACAACTAGAGAAAGCACGCGCGCAGCAACAAAGACCCAACACAGTCCAAAAAAAAAAATTAAAAATAAATAAATTAAAAAAAAAAGAGAAGGAAATCCTGCCATTTGCAACAACATGGATGAACCTGGAGGACATTATGCTAAGTGAAGTAAGCCAGACACAGAAAGACAAATACTACATGATTCCACCTGTATGAAATAGCTAAAGTAGTCAAACCCTTAGAAACGGAAAGTAGAATGGTGGTTTCCAGGGACTGGGGTGAGAGGGAAATGAGGATACTGTTCAATGGGTATAAAGTTTCAGTTATGCAAGATGGAAAAGTTCTAGGAATCTGCTGTACAACATAATGCCTATGTTAGCAATAAGGTACGCCTAAAAATTTAAGAGGGTACATCTCATGTTATGTGTTTTTTACCACAATTAAGGAAAAAAAAAAAAAAAACCAGAATAGCCAATATGATCTCTTGGGTAAAAACAGGGATTGTGTGTATGTGCAGAGGACAAAAAAAAAAAAAAAAAAAAAAACAACTAGAAAGAAAGATACCCCAAGTTAACAATATTTCTCCCTGGTTACTGGGATTCTAGGTGACGTTTTCTTGGTAATACTCTCTGTGGTTCTCAAATTATCTACAGTGCATATGTATGGCTTTTATCACCCTCCTCTCCTTCCTCAAAATGAGAAAGACTAAAAGAAACAGGAAAATTGGCAGATGCTTTGAAGCCTGACACACAGAGGGTCGTGGCCGTGCCTCCACCAGCTGGGGGACTGTGGACAAGCACCCAGGCTCTCTGAGTCTCAACTGCCTCCCCTCTGAGATGAGCGCTGTGATCTCGCATTTCCTTGTCTTTGCTGTAGAGTCAACTTATCTTTTCTTTTGATCCCTCAAGGGAGATCAAGAACAAAGGTGGAGAAACTGGCATCCTTATCCCCAGACAAAGTCACCAGGATGCAAGCAAGTGCCGGTGTGGCCCTCAGTCTCAACCAGAACTGCTTTCTCCTGCCAAATTAAGAGAAAGGGGAGGATGTGGCTGGGACCTCTTTGTGGTCTCAGTTTATCAACATGGAAAATGAGAGCACTTTGAGCAGGTCCGAACCCCGTGCTTGGAGCTGGGGAGGGGAATGCTCCTGGGTTGGGCAAAGCCTTCCTGCCCCCAACGGGGCCTGCTCACCAGGCCACAAGAGCCCCACTGAGAACAAGACCTGCACCCTGCAGGACTGGGAGTGGGAGGGGCGGGAGGGCCTGCAAGATGAGGTGGAGGGAGGAAGCACAGAGCATACTGGAGAGGACCTGCATGGGGAGACCCTCGCTTCTGCCGCAACTTGCCAGCCAGACAGATGCTCTGTCATCTTTGTTGCCACGCTCCAGGTCTCTGGCGCTTGGGGCGGTGGCTGTGTAATCTCTGTGGGTCCCCACTCCAGCAGCACAGCAGGATGACAGGGCTCTGTTAGCCCTCCCCAAGCTGGCCTACTGTTGGGAAGCAGCGCTGGCCCCCACCACCTTCCTTTACCTTTTTTTGTTTGTTTTTTTTTTTTTGGTACACGGGCCTCTCACTGTTGCGGCCTCTCCCGTTGCAGAGCACAGGCTCCGGGTGCGCAGGCTCAGCGGCCATGGCTCACGGGCCCAGCCGCTCCACGGCATGTGGGATCTTCCCGGACCAGGGCACGAACCTGTGTCCCCCGCATCGGCAGGCGGACTCTCAACCACTGCGCCACCAGGGAAGCCCTTCCTTTACCTTTTGATGGAGCTTTCAGTTGCTCGAGCAGGGTACAAGACTGTGTCTCACAGTGGCCAGGACTCCAGGCTGTCTAGGGGAGGCACAGCCATTGGGGTAGCCAACCCCTACCCAGCAACCCTCCAAATGACTGCAAGCAGACTAGTGGGGCCTCTGCAGTGATCCTAGGTAAGCTCAGTTCTCCTCTGCCCACTGGATCCTTCCTCTGCTCAGGACAAAGCAGTCCTTCTGCGGAGCTTTCTTCCACCCCGCGACTCTCAGACATCCAGTTGTGCTTTCCCCCAGAGACTGAGAATCTAACTTTTTAGCCTTCTCTACAGAAAAAATAAATATCCATACAGAGACTGGAAATTCTCAGCCTGTGCATTTCTGCACGTTGAGGGATCTCATTTTCTCCTGCCTTTCCTTAGACGAATTCTAGAACATTAGATCTGGAAGAGATTATTAGATTCAACTCCCTGGCCCTAACCCTCCCAGACACACCCATTTTGCAGAAAGACCTACTGAGGCCCCAAAAGGAGAAATGCCCAAACCCAGGTTCGAAGCTAAGTGGTGGTAGAGCTGGACCCAGAATCCAGAGCTCCTAAGTCAGGGCCCTTTCCTCAGCCTGGGTGGCTACACCAGCCCTAGGGCCCCCCTTCTAGCACACTCTTAGCCCCCCTCTGAAGCAGCAGGGGAGTGGGACAAGCCCCAGGGGCTTCTGGCCGAGGAAGTCAGGGACTCTGAAGTTCTGACCCCACCTCACCCATCTCCCGTACCCCAAGGGGCTCAGCCTTGCCCAGCGCAGGCCTTCTTCCCCCAGTCCTTTACCCCATGCCTTGGTGGGGAAGTAGCAGAAGGAAAAGTGAGTTGCTCTCCACCTCTGGTTTACAGCGGCACTCACACTCGCCCTCTCTCTACCTCACAGACACCTTGAGGGCTCTCTCCATCTCTCTCTGTCTCAGTCGTCTCACAAATCTCGCTCTTGCCCTCATCTGTTGCTCAGTCCCCCTGTCTCTGTCTCTCACACGTGCTGCCGGTCTCTTCCAATTCTCAGTTCCTCTGCCTTGGTACCCTCTGCCTCTCTGTATCTGACACTGTTTCCCTTTCTCCCACTTTCCCGGTCTCTGTCAGCTGGTGGAGGTTTCTCCCTCTGTGTCTGGATCTCTGGATCACACACCCTCTTTGTGTTTCTCTCTCTCTCCCCATCCCTCTATGAGTGCCGAGGATGACCATCACCTTGCCCCCTCCCCAGAGTGAGCGAGGGCACGTGGAACAGGTGCAGGTGATGCTTTCAGAGCCCCAGACTCCCGACCCGCCCAGGGCCAAGCTGAGCAGTGGCGGGGTGGGGACTGGAGGCAGTAGGCCTGGCTCTGCTTGGGAAATCCCTCCCCCCATGCCAGGCCCTTCCTGAGTCAAGTCCTGGGAACAACCACCCCAATTAAACCCTAGGGCCAGTTGAGAGGGAGGAATGGGCCTGGCACCCAGTCGGCCCTGGGGGCCTGGGAGTTAGTACCACCCACTCCCCACTTTACAACCGGCCGAGTACTCTGATAGCCTCTGAGTTGATCATCACTGGAAACCTCTGGGGGGACGGAGCAAGAGATTCTTCTGTCTGCTTCATAGACAAGACCCCTGAGTTCCAAGAAGTCAAAGGACTTGGCCCAGGACATACAGCCCATGACAGATCTAGAGCAAGGGTAAAAACTGCCAGGCAAAGATCAACAGCTCTGGATGTCCCACCCAACTCTGCTCCCGGAACCGTGGGCGTGCTGGGCAAAGGAGTGAGCAGACGCTCTCTAATGCAAAGGCTCTGACACTGAAGACCCACTTTGAGCAAGGACCCAGGGAAATGCAAAGGCAGACACGAATACACTAATCTCTGGCGAGAGCTTGACTATTTCTGAAGTACTCTCTCGTTTGCCACCTTCCTAATAACCAAGGTAAGTTGTGATTAACCTTATGCCCACTGTCGGCTAAGGAGTAGATGACAGACACAGGGTCAGAGCCTAGTGTACACCCCCTACTCCAGGGCTCTGTCTACCACGCCCCTCTTGGCAGCAGGGGGCCCAAGCCCCTACAGCTGGGAAGGTTGGTGTTGGCCATGGATGGGGCTACACCAGGGCCAGCTCAGGCTGTACTCACAGGGCAAATCTCGGTCCACCTCAAGCAGGCAGAGCCCAGTAGTCAAGGTAGGAGAGCATTCCCAGTCCAGGAACCAGACCCGAAGAATTGGTCACTGCATTCTAGCCTGAAATTCTGAACCAAGCCCAAGGTGGCCTAGAGCTGGCTGAGGAGCTGCTGTGAGAGCAATGCCAGGGAGGAGAGGTCCTGGCATGGCCCAGAGAACCCTGGCCTTCCTTCCGGCCCCCATCCTCAAACTCTGGTTTATGATTTATACCTGCTTACTGTCTCTCTCTACCCTCACTATAATGTCAGCTCCATGAGGGCAGGGGTTTTTGCATTTTGTTCACTGCTCCATCCCTAGTGCCTACAACGGTGGCTGGCACATAGCATGCACTCAGTAAATCACTGAGTAATTATTGCGTGAATAAATGAATATTGAGTGAATAAATGAATGAATGTTATACCCCGTAAGTGGGGAGGGGGAGGATTTCATGGCCTAAAAGATTTGCCCACCTCCTTCTCCTGGGCAGAATGGGAGAGGGCACCCCTTCTGCAGAGTTCAGACTCTGCTTATCCCAGAGCACCTGGCACAGACCCCTGTAACACCCCACTTTCTCCTGAGGACTCAGCCAGGCCTGAGAGGAGAGGAACAAGGGCTTCCCACATGTTCCCACAGAACACAGCCAACAGCACACCCTGTCCTAACTCATAGACTTGTAAGGTGTCTGGCTGCCCGAGCCCATTCCACAGTTGGGGAGACTGAGGCCTGCAGAGAAGAGTAAAGGAGCAGACCAAGGTCACTCTGGGTCGGTGTGGAGATAGGCTTGGAGGCCAGGGCTCCTGACTCTCCTGCTGGACTCTGGGAGGGATCTGGGAAGGGAAGGGGAAGGTAGGAAGGATGCCCTCAGGACTCCCCATCCTGGGTGCCCATGTCGAACCCACCATCTTTGGCATATTCATCACCCTCTATTTCAGACCCACATCACCCTTCGCCTTTCCTTAGGAGCTGGCATAGGGGCCAAAGTGGCTGTGAATAGGGACTTCCATTTTTTTCGGGCCCCACTCTTGTCCCAGCCCTAGCCACACATCCCACCTTCCCACTCCCCTCCTCAGATGGAAACTCTATCTCCACTCACACTTGCTCCCTTTATATCTCTCCCCTCAGTTTTATGGGGTGGCTGTGGCAAGAAAGAATTGGGGGGGGGGGTGCTGTGGCTCAGAGACTGTCCTTTATTAGTTCTCTCTTCCCGGAAAATGAGAGGCTGCAGCTGGCCGGCGATATGGGCGGGGTGAGCTGGACTCTGGCTGCTGGGAAGACTGCACATCTGGGGGTGGGGGCCTGGAAAGGAGTCTGAGATGAATTACCTGTGTGTGCTAGGAGAATCAATTGGGCATGCGGGCACGCTGCCTGCCCTGCTGGAATTAGGGACCAGGGTTGGGGTCGCCAGCTGGGCACATGGGAGCAGGTGGAGCCCCCAGAGAGGGGGCAGCGGGGCAGGCAGTATCAGAGCCTTGGAGAGAAAGCCCAGCCTCCCTGAAAAAGAAGAAAGAGCTCTTCTCAAACTCAGGGGAAAATCTTGATAAATGGAGCCTGCCATTCTCCATGGCACAACCTTCTAGCCACACTACCAGAGCCCCATACTACCCACTCCCCTCCCCACCCATCCCAAAGCCACTTCCAGCTGGGGCCTCCCATCTCTGTTCCTCTGCCCAGATGGCATGGGTGCTCTGTGATGCATCCTGGCCCCTTGTCTGACATGCACGTGCCCACGCACCCACAGGCACGCACACGTGCATTTTCACTTTCTTTCAAAACATTCCTCCCTCCCTGCCCCACTCCAAGGACATCATTGACATCTCTGCCACTTATTAGCCAAATGTGACCTCAGTTTTCCTCATCTGCAAAATGGAGCAATCCTTCCAAAACAGAATGCTTTGAGCTTTGGAAATCATTAATGGGTAACACCTGGCCCTCAGCTTGTGTCCGTGGCTGGCAGTGAGGTGAAATGGGAAAAATATAGGAATAATAATACCCGCCTTGTAACATGGCTGAGAGAACCTATAGTGAACATGTTTGGAAGAGTGAGTCCTTTCGCAAGCTGGGAAATGTGCTTCCAGGAGGTAGGACCCTCTCCCCATGATCCCCTCCTCCCTGCCCTCTACCCAGTGTCCTTGGAGGCCACCACAGGAATACACCCCCTCAGCTCCCAAGGCTCCAGGAGAGCTAGGAGGCGGCTAGGGGTCGGGAAGCCAGGTGGGCCTACCAGGGCCTGGGCCTTGAAGGTGGCTGCCTGCCTAACTGCTGAGGACAGTGGAGATAGCCCCCTCCTTCCCACACCTTCCTGCCCCCACCCCCATCTCTGCAGCCTTGCGTTTGGGTCCCTTGCTCTCCAGGAGACAGCCTCCTCTCTGACGTCATCTGCAGTCAGTTCCCCTCAGGGCCATCCCCAATTTTCATTTCCTTTCACTAATCCTCACTCACAGTCCCTTTGCACAGCCCAGAACAGCCTCTGTCCCAGAGCTGGCCCCGCTCACCAGATATTTGTTGCAACTCACAAACCTAGGCTTCTCAGCTGGAAGGGCCTTGCTGAGTTCATCATCTCTCGTCCCCTCCCTTCAACGCAAAGACTGGGACAGGACGTGGTGGAGGTGGTGGGAGGAGAGCTGGGATCCCTCCCACCCATTCAGCACCTCTGTGCTAATTAGGAAAGGGCATCCCTTTAGGCAGATGCAGCCTGCACCAGTGCTCACATGATTGGTAAAGAGAAGGCAGGCTGGCTGTCAGCCCCCACTCACACCCTTGGCCAGACACCCTTGTGCAGTTTGCAACCTGTGCAACCATACATGGTGGCTCTGGGAGATAGCCTGAGCCTTCTAACGCATGCTCAGAGAGCCTGGACTGGGCTCTTTTAGAGACCTTGCTTCAGGAAAAGGCAGGAAGGTTATATTAAGTCCTGGAGCAGTTCAAGAGATGGAAAAGCACCAAAGGGAGGTGATCTGCTCACTCCAAAGGCAGCCACGTCTGGAGCAAATGTGCAGATGGCAAGGGCATCTCTGGGACTCTGGTGGTTAGAGAGGGGACGCAGGACTGAGGGCATGCTGGCACAGCAGGCTCGTAAATAAAGTGCACAATGAAAACCAAAGGGCTAAGGCCTGGAGTTCCGTTTGGAGAACAGGAGTCGAGGGCTGAGGTCCAGGTTCCAGCAGTGCAGTTAGGGCTGAGGACTGAGGGAGGAATGGAGAGGTCAGTGCTGCAGATCTGAGGAGAGAGCGAACCTGCAGTCCTGTGTCACGTCAGATCACTATCAGGGTAGGGGCAGTGGGCGGTGGCCCAGCAGGTCTGCGTGTGAGCGGGGCCCATTTGCCCAGCCCAGCAGTTCCCATTCATCTGCCTCCTTCTAGCCCCAGGATCCCAGGGTTGTAAACAAGCATTAGGACATTAAAACACGTTGGTTTAGCACTTTCGCATTCCAGTTCCTCTGTGCCTCGAAGGGAGCAAATGTCTAGCCCCCTCCATCTTTACCCTGGCAGAGCCCTATTCATCTTTCAAGCCTAGTTCAAACGTCACTGCCTCTGTGAAGCCTCCTCTGAGCCCCTGCCCTGAGATCCTCTCAGCTCTCGCAACTTCTTGGACTCCAACTGTCACCACATGGATCTCATTGTACTGTATTCTCTCAGTTTTTTGTCTGTCACCCCCACCAGACTAAGGGCCCCTGAGAGCAGGGCCTCTGTCCAATTTGCCTTTGAGTCCCCAGGGCCTGGCACTGATCCTGGTGCTGGGAGGAGCTTAAGAAATGCACACTGGGAGGACGAATGAAGCAAAATGGATACACGTCACACACAGGTCACTGGTCGCTGGGTCTGGGAAGGACAGTGAACTCAACAACTGGGCCAGGGAGTAAAGATCCGTGACTGTTCTCATTGCAGGCCTCCAGGCCGTGTGTGGATCAGAATGAAAGCATGCAGCAGGGGCAGGGGGATGGGATGGGGCAGGGGCCATGGAGGGTGATTCCTGCTCATCACTGTGCCATCCTCCTGACTGTTCCTCCCTCAGTCTGGCCTCAAGCTCTGGACAAGCTCCAGGAAGCCAAGGCAGAGGATATCCAAGAGACATCTGACCAACGCTTCTGGTGGGCACCACGCCAATGTCCTGTCTTGCTTGGGATGTCAGAACACACCCAGCTGCCCCTTCTTCTCTGGCCATCTGGGAGGGCTTCATCTCTCCCACTACTCAAGTTCCTAGAGCGCCCTGACCGGGGGGCTCAATCCCTGCTCTATATGACCCCTCCCACTCCCTTCCCACCAAGCTGGGATGGGGACAGCACTAACAAGCCAGGCGAACTGAGGCCAGGGGGACCTGGCCTCTTGGATGCTTGATGCAGCTTTGCCATCAACCTGTCGGGTGACTGCGGTCCAGTGTCTGGCCCCTGCTGACCCAGGATTGTCCCTGCTGGGGTCTGAAGGTCCCCAGGAGGGATAGAGGCTCCTAGGAAGGCCAGTGGAGAATTGACTTTGCTGCAGAAAGATGGCCCTCGCCCCCCAGGGGCATCTGGAGGGCTTTTAAGGAAGAGAGCAGGACCGGGCATGGATGGTCCCACGGGCGGGACTTAGGCAAGCGGTGTCCGGCGCCCGCCAGTCCACCCGCCACCCGCCTGCCTGCCCGAGCCTGCACCCGCCTGGCCACAGGCTGAGGAAGCATAATCGTGCTGGGCTATTTCAGACCCATTATCTCAGCTCAGCTCCTGCTTCCTGAGCAGGCCCCGAATTAGCCTGGCGCTTTGTTCTCAAGTGCATCTGTCAGATCGCTTGGCCTGTACCTCGGGAAGGAGGGAGAGGGGGGAGGGGAGGGCAGGGGCGGGGAGGGGGCGGAGAGGGAGCCGGAGGAGGAACTCGACGCTAATTAAGTCTCATTTAAAAAAAAGAAGGCAACAATGAGGAATAGGAGAAGAAGAAAGAGAAACGAGGTGGAGGGGGGAGAGAAAGGCTGCTGAGGAAGCAGAACAGCCGCCGGGAGAGACACACACACAGAAATGCACAGGCACACACATGCCCACGAAAAGACACACAAACACACACAGCTCTCCCTCCTGGCAGCCTGCAACCATCTTCTCCGTGCTCAGCCCTGCCTTGGCCCAACCTGGCCAGGTCAGAGGTAGGCGCAGAAACCCGAGCCTCCCTTCTAGTGCCCAGGGTTGCAGGGCTAAGGACCAAGTTCAGCCCAGCTTCCAGTCCTGGCTAGGCAATTCAGGAGCTCTGTGGCCTTGGGCTAATCCCCTCTTGGAATCACATGCGTCACATGAGGTGAATCCTTAGGCCCACTTTGCAAGGCTGGTGGGATGAATCGGGAGCACTGTGTGCGGAACCTGGGCACAGATGGGCTCCTCTACCACCAGCCTCTGCCTCTGGCCAATGCCCTACCGGGCTCAGACCCGGCTGAACTATTCCCAGGGCACTGCACAGGACCTGGGGGCCTGCTGGCCTGTGCCCCATCACCAGCACAGGCAGCCTTAACGGACTATTGCTCGGGCAACAGACAAAGCTGCCCGGGGCACGTCGGCCCCCCGTGTCTTTACAAAGGTCCCAAATATTCCTAATGAACTAACTCTAGCTCACTCACTTTCTCTCAGAATTCTTGGTCTCTTAGTAACTTACCTCTCCCAAAACAGGAGCCCAGCTCTGTGCCAAGCTCGCCTTTCACACTACTCCAGCCCAGCCTTGGGGCGGGGGGTGTTCAGAATGTCTACCCCATTCCTCCTCACTGGCTGACCTCAGCCTTCCCATCTGCAAGACGTGTGACCTGCGCTACCCTGCCCACCCGGGGGCAGGGGCTGCCATCTCCAGGCAGAAGAGGACTTCACGGGACGTTTGCCAGCTCCCAGCAAGTCTTTTGAAGATTTAACTTCATACAATATTCCTCTTTCTCTGTCTGACTATATCTTATGTGTGGAATCTAAAAAGAAATGATACAAATTCACTTATTTACAAAACAGAAACAGACTCACAGTCTTAGAGAACGAATTTACGGTTACCAGGGGGGATGTGTGGGGTGAAGGGATAGTTAGGGAGTTTGGGATCGACACGTACACACTGCTGTATTTAAAATGGTAACCAACAAGGACCTCCTGTATAACACACGGAACTCTGCTCAATATTAGGTAACAACCTAAATGGGAAAAGAATTTCAAAAAGAATAGATCCATGTATATGTATAACTGAATCGCTTTGCTGTACACCTGAAACTAACACAACGTTGTTAAACAACTATATTCCAGTATAAAATAAAAAGTTTAAAAAAGATTTAACTTCAATCTTTGCCTTTGGGGCTGGCATTGACATGCCTCCTGAGTTCGGAGGCATGAATTAGATGCCATTTCAAAAGCTCTCAGAGCCCGAAGCATTCGTAAGAACAGCTTAGTGGCAAGAATCTTCATCTGGGAGTCAGATGGTCCTGGATTCAGATCTCTGCTCTGCAAATCGCTGGTCATGAGACCTTGAGCAACTTAACTCTCCTTTCTGAGCCTTAGTGTCCTCCTCTGTAAAATGGTGTTAATGACCACAGCTGCCTCGTGGTATGCCTGTGAGGATGACACGAGATCATGTGTACACAGCATTTAGAAACCGTGCCTGGCACATGCTAGATGCTCAATATATTGGACTATTTTTAAATTGAGATATAATTGACATATAACATTGCATTCGTTTTAGGTGTAAAACATAATGATTTATTTACAGACATATATATTGTAAAATGACCACCACAATAAGTTTAGTTAACAACCATCACCACAGTTAACAATTTTTTTCCTTACGATGAGAACATGTTGGGCTATTATTATCACTCCTCTTGCCTCCATTTCCCCATATCATCTCCCCCACCCCATCTGGCCTAGCCCAGATCCAAATCCCCCCAGAGCAGCCCAGATGCTCCCCCGTGCCTGGTGGGGCAGAGGGCTTGGAGGGAGTCCCCGCCCCGGGGGAGCTGGGCCGGGACTGCAGGGGTCCATGTCACCCCCGGGGCTCCTCCCTGTGCTCCGCAGCAGGCCTGGGGGAGCCGGGTTCACGGGGGCTCAGGCTGGCCCAGGCAGTGAGCTCAGGGACTGGGGCTTCAGCACCAGGAGTAGCTGGCTCTACGAGCAGGAATTTTGTGGCCTGGGGTCTGGTAGCCTGGCTGCCGGTCCCAGATGTGCCGGGGACTCCGCGTGCCCTTGGCTGAGTCCCTGCTTCTATAGGGGTGTCAGCTGGCACCCCTTCCCCAGCGGTGAGGCAGCAAGATCTCCAAGGCTGCAGAACTGGAGGTCACTGCTAAGGCCTTGCCCCGCTCAGTGAGGTCAGTTGGCAGAGGTCAGCTGGCATGTCCCATTCCCACTGTCCGCCCCTGCCCCCGCACTGCTCCTCTCCCCTCCCTGGCAAAGCTTTTTCTCGAAGGCTCTTCTGCAGCGCGCCCTCCGAGCCTTTCCGCCCGCATTCCTGTGCAAGCCTTCCAGCGGTCCCAGACTGAGCTGGGGGCTCGGATGGGATATGCGCTGTGAGCTGAGTTCCCATTGTCCACAAATCGGGACCAGCTGTGAGCAGCCTGAGAGCCCCGGGCTCGTGGCCACCCCCACTCCCACTGCAGTTACAGAAGAAGGGAATGGAGTGAGCCCACCGCCTGCCGGCCTGCCCAGGGCTCCCCCAACCCCAACACACACAGCATGATCGGCTCCCTAGCCAGGAACAATCAAGCATTATGAATAAAGATGTGCAGCTGGACAGAGAATTCCTCCACACCCACCTGGCCCACCCAGCAACTCCCAGCCTTCTCCCCCATCCAGGCTCTTTCCACCTCAGGGGTACCCCACCCTGGCACGCGTGCGTGCAGAGGCCAGCTTCTAGGGGCGGAGGACTGCTCCCGCCTGGCACTGTCTTCGGAAGAGCACCCTGGTCCTCTGGAAAGAGGTCGCTTGACCCTGTCATGTCATAACTTGGGTGGGCTTGTGCATAAGGCTTGCTGTGACCTTGGCCATCAGGACTGGTGGGGAAGAAGGAGGCCAGACCCTGGGGAAGCTGAAGCCAGGAACCTGATTCCTGAGCAGGAAGCTTGGTCCAGTGGGGTGTAGACCCTTAACTTGGTCAGACTCAGTATTGGGGCAGGTCCAGCGACAAGAAGCCAGGGGGTGGGTGCGTCTGTTGGTAGCAGAGTCGTAGGATTCTAGATACTCTGCACTGACAACAGCATTCTAGCCAGGGTCTGAGCACACTGGAAATAGCATCCAAGGCTTTGGGTGGGGAGGGCGCTTTGGGAAGAGCATCAACCCTGGGAGGAAGAGATGTGCTCCCCTGGACAACAAGTCATAGGGTTTGGACCCATGTATGCCTGCGGGGTGGGGCGGAAAGGAAGCCACGCCGGACACAAGTTTGGCCCAGGATTCTGCTGTAGTGTCTGCCTAGCCCCAGGCACTACAGCCTATATAATAAGAGGAATTCCATATCCTTTCCCATCGCACCACTCCTCCCCTACTCCTGCCCCTGTGTCCTGACTCTATCCCAACCTCCATTCCCCACTCCTATCCCAAAAACCCAGTGGGATTGAGGTGGCCCAGGTCAGGATTAGCTTCAGACCTGAGGGCTGGGTCTCTAGGTCAGTGGTCTCAATCCTGGCTGCACAATTGAATTACCTAGGGAGCTTCGAAAAATCCCCAAGGACCAGACTATACCCCGGACCAACTGAGTCGGGATCTCTGGGGGTAGGATCCAGCCATCAATAAGTTTAAAGCCCGCCAGGTGAGTCCAATATGCAGCCGAAGTGGAGACCACTGTTAGAGGCAAGCACCCAGCAGAAGCAGAGCGGTTAAGAACAGGAGCTCAGAAAGTAGAGAGTCTGAGTCAGAATCCCACCCCTGCCGCTTCCTTGTGTGGCAGATTACCCAACCTCATCAAACCTCAGTTTCCTCATCTGTAAAATCGGACCTCCATGATTGTTGTATTACACAAGAAAATACACACAAAGATCTTAGCATGGTACACAGGAAATACTCAAACGATGTTGGCTATTATTATTATTAGCCGAAAGGGCTGATTCCGGCAGAGGCTGACACATAGGTGGAAAAGTCATTCCCTCTTCATCCAGAGGCTTGTAAACTTGGGTTACAGGTTGGCAATGTCAGTGGCGTCCCAGAAGAGACAGGCAAATTCATCAATGGTGGAGGAATAAAGTATCAGGACTGAGGCATTAGAAACCATTCACTCATGTTACAAAAATGGAAACCAAGGTGCAGGAAGGGAAAGAGACCAGAAAGCTGGTGTCTCGACTCTCATGTGTGTGCTCAGGTCGATGTACGTTTATCTACTGTGTAGGTAAACACACAGTAGGGCACCTACTATGAAGCAGGAACTGTGTTGGCATGGAAGGAGCACAGAGGTGAATATGGCAGAGTCCCTGCTCTCAAAGGGCTCAGAGCCAGGCTTGTAGATCTGTTCATCACAAAGGATGGGAAGCGATCAGTTCCATCTAGACAGAGAAGTTGTATCCAGTTGGAGAGTTCCAGAGAAGGCTTCAACAGGCAAAGGTGGGCCATG
Source organism: Phocoena sinus (assembly GCF_008692025.1). Taxonomy (NCBI): domain Eukaryota; kingdom Metazoa; phylum Chordata; class Mammalia; order Artiodactyla; family Phocoenidae; genus Phocoena; species Phocoena sinus. Next base: position 58,862,667 of record NC_045784.1, on the reverse strand, counting down.
GAGAAGGCATTCCAGGCAAAGGAAAAGACATGGGTGAAGACACTGAAGGTTTTGGTTCTTTCTAATCTTTCCAAAGAATAACTTAGCTTCTGCGTGGAGGATGGAGGAAAATGTACAAGTAGGGAGGGGACCACTGCTCTAGCTCAGGGGACAATTGATGAGGATATGATTCAGTCCTTCTGTTTCTTGCCCAGTCCCCACCCCTCACTGTTGATAACCTCACCTCATTTTGTATTGAGAAAATGAGCGCCATCAGACAGGAACTTCCTTTACTCCCCACAAATTCTATAGTCCCATTGCTCCTTCTTCCCCCATCACAATGGAGAATGAGGCCTTCCTCCTATCTCAGACCAACCTTTCAAACTGCCCACCCTTCTCACCTTCCCAAGGCTTTTTTGGGTAGCCCCTTCCACTCTCTGTCTCATTCCCTTTAACAAAGACGCAAGTTCTGTAACTTCCTTCTTAACAAAAACGGGCGGGAGAGGGGAGGGGAAGGGAAGGAAGAGGACAGAAGGGGAGGGAAGGGAAAAAGGGACACTTTTTAAAGAGTAGACTTTCCTTTGATCCACATCTCCCTCTAGTTATGGCCCCACATCTATGCTTTCCTTCACAGGGGAATTTCTCAAAAGAGCCATCTACACTCCATCTCTGCTTCCTTAGCGTCCATTCATCTGTCAACCACTGCACTCTGGCTTCTACCCTTGCCCCTTCACTAAAATCACTCTTGTCAAGGTCACCAACAACTGCCGGATGGCCAGATCCAGCAGACACTTCTAGGAGCCGATATTATGACAGGCAGGCCAGTGTGGTGGTTAAGACAGGCCTTCTGGAGACAGCCTGCTTGCGTTTGAACCCCGGCTCTAACACTACCCAACTGGAGGACCTTGAGAAAAATACTTAGCCTCTCTGAGACTCAATATCCTAACCTCTAAATTGGAGGTGATAATCGTAGCACCTATCTCACAGAGTTGATGTGAGGAGTCAGTGAGGTAATACCTAACCCCCTGTGCCCAGCACTTGGCACACAGCAGGTGCTCCACATGGGTTGGTTCCATCCAGGCTCCATCTGACCTGACCTCTCAGCAGGTGTCCCAGCACTGATTGACTTCTTCCTTCGGTAAAAAGTCTCTTCTCTCGATCCTGGGAGAACACGCTCTCCTGTTTTTTCTCCTACCTCACTGGCCCCTCCATGCACTCCTCCTCTATCCAAACTCTCCTCTCCTCTTCGCACTCTCGAGGCGAGCTCGTCCATTCCTGTGGCTTCAAATGCCATGTATATGCTTGTCACTCCCAAATGTTCGTGTCCATCCCCAACCCCCCTGATCTCCAGCCTCATTTAACCAACCACCTACTTGATATCCTCACTTGAATGCTTAAAGAAAACTCCAAAGTAAACATGTCCAAAGGAAAAAATCTGAATTCAGCAGGAAGCCTGTTCCTCCCCCAGTCTTCCCATCTTAGTAAATGGCACCATTTACAAGTTGCTCAGGCCCAAACCCCAGGAGTCTTCCTTGGTTCTTTCCTTCCCCTCACTCCCTGCGTTCAATCAATCGACAGATAGTGTTCTACCTCAAGCATATCTCATCCATCCACGTCTCTCCACCTGCCCCACCATAACCATGTCTCTCTCCTGGACAGCTGCATAGGCCTCCTCGCTGCTCTCTTGCTCCTCTCTTAGCCTGTGGCAGTCTAGTCACTGGTTTTCAAAATGTGTTAGGAGACTCCACCTCTCCCTAACTTAAAACCTTGCGGTGGTTTTGGATTGTACTTGGAATCAAAGGTAAGCTTCTTTCTCTGGTTTACAGGGCCCCCCGCAAGGTGTGGTCCCTGCCTCCCCCTCTGACCACATCTTGTCCCATTGACCCCCTCTTTCTCTTCACTGCAGCCGCAGTGGCATTCTCTCTTCTCCACAACACACTTGAGCTCTTTCTGGCCTCTGGATCTTTGCGGTTGTTGGTTCCTCTGCCTGGAAAGTTGACTCTTTAGCTCTTCACATTGCTGGCTCTTTGTCAGCCTCCAGGTCTTAGCTTAAATAAGGCCTCCTTAAAAAGGCTTCCTCTGAACAGCATACCTAAAATAGGTCGCCCTGTTGTTCTCTATCACAGCCATGCATTTACTGCCTTCCTAGCTCCTTATGTATTTATTCATTTGTTTCTTCACTACCTGTTTCCCTCACTAGAATGAATGTGTCATGAGGACAGACACCTCAACTGTCTTGTTCACCATGGTTTCCCCAGAATCTGACACAGTGAATGTCACAGAGAATTCAATGACTTCTGAATGAATGGATAAATGAAGCAAAACAGAAAATAGGCCTGGAGAGAAGGGGACAAACTGGAGAGATATTGAGGAAGTAGACATGATAAAACTTGGTGATGGATTGGATGTGGGGGGTGAGAGAAAGGAAGGAGGCAGCGATGACTCCCAGGTTTCTGGCTTTATTAACTGAGTGGATGGTTGTACCATTTATGAAACTGGACAATAAGAAAAAAGATCGGTTTGGGGGAAAAGATGATACCTTCAGCTTGAGGCATTGAGTTTGAAGTCCCTGTCTGACATAAAATGAACATGCCCAGTAGGTGCCTTGGGGCTTGAATTGAGTCTGGAACTGAATGAATGATCAGGGCTAGTGACCATAAATAATGGGATGTGATGAGAATGGCTGGAAGCAGGAGGATGGACATGACTGCTCTGGAGAGAGCATAGAGAGAGAAGAAGACAAAGACAAAAGTAGAGCAAAACTGGCCCACGTATGGCAAGAGTAGAGAGTAAAGGAGCTGCAAGATGCAAGAGACCTGAAGCCCTTCGGTGTCTCCAAAGCCAAGGGAAGAGAGAATGGCAGGCAGGAAGGGGCGCGTGGTAGGGTCAGATGTGAGGATGGAAAAAGGCCACTCGATTTGGTGACAAGGAAGCCATTGGTGATCTTTAAAGAGCAATTTCAGGCAAGAGGGAGAGAGGACCATAATGCAGTAGACTGAGGAGAGAGTGGGAGGTGAGGATGCGGAGGTAATGAGGGGAGACAATGCTTCCAAGAAGTTTGGCTGAGAAGGGAAGGCAAGAGAGAAGACGATAGCTTAAGAAGGAGGCAGGGTCAAGGGAGGGTTTCTTTGAAGGATGGGGGAGAGCTGAAAATCCTTGTAGGCTGAGGAGGAAATAGCACTCAAACGAGGGGGAGAGATGGAGATATAAGATAAAGGGAATAATTGATGGAGTTAGAGGTTAGGTATGGAGCAGAGGATAGACATGTCTTCCTAGGAGACAAAAGGGAGAGGGAGAAAGAGAGGGAGGGAGGGAGGAAGAGAGGGAAGGAGGGAGGGAGAAGGAGGAGAGAGAGAGACTGGGAGGGAGGACATACAGAAAATTTCTGAGATGGACAGCCTTTGCCTTAGCAAAATTGGAAGCCAAATATTAGGAGGGGTGTAGCCGTGAGGCTGGAATGTAAGAAAAGTGGAAGATGGGAATGGCAGTCCCCATGGGATGAGTTAAAGGACTGTGGAACATCAGTATCAGTAAGGGCCTCCTGTTGAGGCTGGCAAACTTGTAAGTTCTAGGAGCTAACCGACCAGGGCTGGGGGCAGCAGCAGAACCAGCAGAGGGTGTGCAAAGCTTGAATGGCTTTAAGCCATGAAGGTCATGGCTGGCATCAGGGTCTAGAGTAGACAACGCAGGGAGGTGAGGGAGGCCTGAAGAGGACTGAGGGCCGGTAGAACGGGGTAGGGAATGGCAATGAGAGACTGAAATGCTCAGGAGTGGGGGGACCAGTTCATTTTTTTTCATTAATCCAACAAATGGTTACTTAGCCCAGTGCCAAGCACTGGAACCAAGGCCAGGTTTAGGAGGAATGAAGGAGCCAGTCATCTGAGGGGTGGGGGTAGAGGAGTGGAGGATTGGAAATCTTGGGCCTGAAGTCTTCCCAAGTAATGACAAGGCTGAAGATGTAGCCAAGTCAGTGGGAAGCTTCTATAGAGAGGATGTGTAGATGAGGTCATGAGCGTTGTAGGATGGCTGGGGGTCGGGCTGAGGGGGATGTCCATGAAGATGCTGAAGGCAGTGGAGAAGGCAGCAGTAGCCAGGGTGGAGAGAAAGGCCAGGGGCCTGGTGTTGTGGCAACTGAAGACCAACCAATATTTTCTGGTGGGCAGTGGGGCTGAGAAAGGGGGGAGGGGTTTCTGGTCAATAGCATGGCTTTCTGTGGAAGAGCGGGTGTTGGAAGTAGGCATGGGAGCCCTGGGCCATAGACAGCAATTGCAAACCTGGACTACAGCAGTCTCCCTACTGCTTCTAGAAGCCAAGCTGGGCAAAGGTAAAAGCAGGCCGTTCACTGGAGAGAGTTGCTGAAGGCAGACACAGGTTTCAGTTCTGATCTGACGGCAAAGGGGGGATGATTTTGGAGGAAAGATGGAGGCAGGTGGCTTTGTGGCCAATAGAACGGTTTCCATGGAGAGCACTCAGGGTGTTGATGGGGTAAGATCAGACCTGGAGAGAAGGACAAGTGACTGGGCGATTCCTGAGAGAACCCTTTGTCCTTGGAATGTCATCACAGGTGGCAGGACCCGGGGTCAGGGAATGGGGCAGCCAGGGAGATGAGACTGGCCTCTGGGAGCATGACCACAGCAGCTGGTCCACCCTCTACTCCTCCCAGCAGAACCATGTGCAAGAGGCAACAGAGAGTAAGGCTGCCTGGGTCCCTGAGGCTGATCAGCACAAAGTGTGGCAAGCCTCCCGCCTTTTCCTGGAGGTCTCTCAGCTCAACCAGCCAACTCCACTTCACTTGTCAAGAAGTTGGCCCTAATATCTCCTGAACAGAATTGAGGTCAGGTGTTTGGTGGTGTAGACAGAGCACCGTATTGGCCCAGGACAGTAAGCAGGCCTGTGTAAGTTCTATTCTGCTGCTTTGTTCTCTGCACTTCATCAGTTTCCTCACCTGAAAAACCAGGGTAAGATTGCTTTCCTCACAAGATGGTTATGACGATTAACTGAGAGAATGCTCTGATAAGTTTCTGTAAACCTTTAGTCACTGCAGAGATATCAGTTGGAAGCATCTCATTACCACTGGGAGGAGGGCTGTGGCCCCGAGGCACTCCGATGAAGGCCAGCGGACCCATTAGTTTATCTGGCTGCCCAGCGGCCCATCTTCCTACTCGTCAGTACAGGAAGCTGGCCGTTAAGGACCTGTACCAACCTAGGCACCTGCTGCTCCTGGGCAGGTAGGAGACCAGTGGAGAAAGGGATGGGAAACCAGAATGCGGAGAGAGGGAAGCATGGGAGGATCAAGAGGAGGCATCCAACTGGCTGCCATCTAACCCTGTTCCCTAGAGACACCAGGACCTATATGATTCCTATTTCTTGCCTTTCTGGCTAGTTGGGACCTCAGGCTGGCCAGCTGGATACTGGGCAGGAAGCCCAGCAAACCAGCCTGAGCTGGGGGGCATTTCTACAGGGGACCCTCGGGGACCGAGAGAATGCAGTGGGAGAGCCCTAGACTGAGCAGGGAGGGGCCTGCGGCCCCAGACTGCTCCTGCCCGGGAAGGAGGGGATGTGAGTAAAACAGCTGAGCTGGAAATTGGGGAAATCAAACATAAACCACCTCAATAAACCTGTCAAGGCCAACAAACTCCCTCCTTTGTTCCCATTGCATGACCTGTACTTGGCTTATAAAGGCACAGCAAATTAACTCTGGCTTTGAGGCAAGGCCTCTGATACCACTCCACCCGGGTTGGAATCCCGGCTCTACCACTTACTAGCTGTGAGACCTTGGACAGGTAAATTAACCTCTCTGTTCCTCATCTGTAAAATGGGGTGTTGTGGGATTAAATGATTTAATATTGGTAAAGCACTTAGAATGGTATCTGGCACAGAGTAAGCACTCTTTTTTTTTTTTTTTTTTTTCGGTACGCGGGCCTCTCACTGCTGTGGCCTCTCCCGTCGCGGAGCACAGGCTCTGGACGCGCAGGCCCAGCTGCCATGGCTCACGGGCCCAGCTGCTCCGCGGCATGTGGGATCCTCCCGGACCGGGGCACGAACCCGTGTCCCCTGCATCGGCAGGCAGACTCTCAACCACTGCGCCACCAGGGAAGCCCAACACTCTTAATATTTCTAGAACACTAGAGTCTGGGCAGCAGATGTTCTATGGAAAAGGCATTAGACTTGGATTCTGACAGATCTGGGTGCAAACCCTCCATATCTCACTTGACCTCTCTGAGCCTCAGATTCCTCATCTTTAAAGGAGGTGGTGGACTAACTCTTAGCCCACAGGACAGACTATAGATTAGATGAAGAAATGCCTATAGTTGTGTCTGGCCATCCCCAGCCCTTAGTAAGTGCTCAGTAAACGCAGCCTCCTGAAATCTCCCAAACACCTAGCACCATTTCCCAGAGACTGTCCCAGATGCGTAATCACCAGTACAATGCCGGATCCCTTTTAGACGCTGCAGCCCGCCTGGTACCTATCTTTGCAGGGGTCGAGGCAATTCAAGGGCCTGAGACTTTTCTGCAAGTGCTTCCTGCTTCGTGTGTCTTAGAGCAACAGTGCTTGTCAAACTCTAGGGCCTATCGGAACCCCCTGGAGGACTTACGGAAACACAGATTGCTGGCCCTACCCCTAGAGTTTTTGATTTAGTAGAACCAGGGTGGGGCCTAAGAATTTGTATTTCTAACAAGTTCCGGAACCGCTGATGTCGCTGGTCCGGGGAGCACACTTTGAGCATCACTGCCTTGGAACAGCAACAGTGATGTGCAGACAGAGCACCTGGGGAAGTTGTGCAGCCGTGAATTCTGATTGAGTGGATCTGGGGTGGAGCCTGGGATTCTGTATTTCTAAGAAGCTCCCAGGTGCTACTGATGCTGCTCCACTGACCACACTTTGGGTAGCTAGGCTCAGAGGAGCGCTTGACACTTAGTTCATTACCGGCCCTTCCCAACCGAGAAGCTAGCAGGTTAGCAGAGGCAAACAGACCCGGGGAGGGGAGTGCAGGGCTCGCAGTCAGAAGTTCAGCCAAAAGGCAGTATCAGAGAGGAGGTGACAATGGAGAGCTTTGCTGGCAAGGTGAGAACAACACTGAGAGCAACAGGGCTTGATTCCAGGAATGGCGGGCTGCCTGCGTTTAAGGCACTAACAGTGGTGTGTGCTCTCCGTGTGCACACACGAGAGAGAAAGCACAAAGTTTTGAAATAATTTGATATTTGTTTTTCAAGCATCAAAGTAGTATCTTGGGAAAAATCAAAACTTCGTTGGACTTCTTTACATGTACTTTATGGGCTAGTATTGTTTTTAAGTTTAATTATTTATGGACGGTGGGGGGCAGGGGGTGTGCAGTCTGTTCAGAGCTTAAAGCCTCTAAAATTCTTAAAACCCAACCCTGGTGGCCACTGAAGTCTCTGTCCCTGAGCTTTGGGGCGTAAGGTTGTGGCCAAGTGTGTGTTCTGCTGGCTGTCCCTCACTTCTCCCCAGGAACTGCAGAGGAGATTCAACTTTCTTAGATGGAATACAAGTCATCATCAAAGGGGATTCAGGATTTGTAGATGGGGTACCAGATGTCACACCAGAATGAAGAGGGTCCAAGGGCCTAGAGAGGCATCAATGTCACTGAATCAAGGAACAAAGGAAGGGCACGGGTTCCCCATGGACATTCCGATCAGCAGCCTCCCACACCAGCAGCTTGTTCCCCCGTACCATGAGAAGTACCCCCAGCCCTCCCAAAGGCAAAGAGGCCAAGGATTCCAAGTCACATTGACCAGCACGTGAAGCCCAGTTCTACCTCTTCTTAGCTGTATGACCCAGGACGAATGAACTTTCTATTCTCAGCCTTGGTTTCTTAATCTGTAAAATGGGAATAATAATAGTTTCTACCTTATAGGGCTGTTATGAGAACTAAATGAGTTAATATAAACAAGATGCTTAGAATAATTCCTGGGACCTAGTGTGCTCTCAAAAATCATGGTTACTATAATTATCTAATAGTAGTCCTTATCACAGTAATAGCACCATCTCAGTAGAAACAGAGATGAGTTTGGGCAATGGGAAACGTCTGTTCAAGGAGACAAAGGGGCAGACGTGAGAGGTGAGCTGTGTTCAAGATGTGTCTGAAAGGAGCCTGCCAAGATTTCTCAGGGCCACCACCCACTGCCCAGTCCTGCCAAGTCACATGGGGTCCAGTGAGACCATCAGACAAAACCCAGAATTGTCCTGAGGGACCCAAAAACCCCAGTAATGGAACTGAAAACCTTGGGGACACAGGTCCTATTTCCATCTCTTCTCCTAGTTGAAAGTTGTTAAAACGGAACAGCAATAAGAGTTGGAGCTCGGTGTTCCCTCTCCAGACTGCTGTGGGCCTATAAGAATAGTGTCTGACCCACTAGTCAACACCAAAATGCTAGCATAGATCCAAAATGCCCAAGGCCTTCCTTTATCAAAAGAGCACACCTGCATTCAGATGTACTTGGGAGCCGTGAATCAGCTGAACAGTTCCCATTCCATCCCCACCAGGACACAAAAGTTGGCTGCAAAGGCGGTTTCAGGGAGTGATAACCTGGTCCCCACCTCCTCTCTCACCCGTGCCAACCCGTCCAGGCCAGTGGGTCTCCCAATTAGCATCACTGGGATTCTCTTTCACCAGCTTCTTCAGGCTTTGAAAGATTCATTCTCCCAAACACTCAGAATTGGAGGCATAACAATTTATTTGTCTTCCTAGTTTTATCATACAGACATCCCGGGCTGCCAATCGAAGCTTCTGGCCAGCATGAGATTGGCCAAGAGCACACCGAGCTGCCATTGGAATGACAGCCCAGACGCGGGACAGGCCTCCTGAAGTGCTGCAGCTGACTTTCAGATGCCTCTCCAGCTCTTCTCTTCACGGATGCTGGCTTGGGATGGGAACCATGGATCCTGCCCCACCCCTTCACATCCCCAAAATGGCCAGTGACTAACCTAAGGGTGTACAGGGATTTCTGGGAAGAAAAGCCAGGTCTTGGGCCTTCCGGCTCTTATAGCCGTGTTACCGGATTGCCTCAAACTTTCTCAAACCTACCTCCAAGTGTGCACGCGGTGCCTATTAAATCAGTCTTCTTGGCCTGGCCAAAGCCCTCCTCCCCCTTCCTCCGGGCCCTCCATCCTGCATCACAGACCCCCTCCCCTCCAGCTTCAGGGCCTAATCCCAAAGTGTCCTTTTCACATCTGCACCCCTCCCCTCTCCCAGCCTGTTCTCCATAGGAATGGGCCTCCCTCAGCCTTCCCATCTCCTGCTTCCCACCCCCCTCACCCCCAGCACTATAGAGTGTCATAAATTCTAACGAAACCCCATCAGGGGAAGAAAAGGAGCAAAAAGTGCCTAATTGGCAGGGGCCTCGAAGCTCTTGGTCCCCGTGGTGGGATTGATAAGGTTCCTGGGAAGCGGTAGGGGTTTGGAGAGAGAAGGGGGGAGGCTGGGGGCCTGCCTGCCAAATGTAGCCAATTAATGTCAGTGCTGCCTTTCATGCCAGCCAATTAAGTCCCACATACTTGTCACCAGCCCTGGGAAGGGGGGCAGGGAGGGCGGGGCAGGGGGTTTCAGGGGAACAACTAATTTCCCTGCAGCCAGGATAATGCAGCCTTCAAAATGGGGAAAGGGTGCAGGGGGAGTTAGAAGGTGTCCGGGGGTCAGCAGGGGCAGGCAGCTGGGGAGGGGGCAAAGTGCAGAACACTGGGGCTCTGTGGGGACTTTGTTTGGGGCCCTGGGAGAAATGGAAGCTGGGATTGGCTTCGGGGGCCAAGAGCTGCTGGGAACTGGAATGGGAACTCACTTTCTCACTTTGTGCCCTGAGCTAGCAGAGCCGGGCACTTGCCAGTTATGCCATTCAGTTTGTACAACTCCTGCGCAGCTCAGAGAGGTTAGGGAACCTGCTCAAGATGGAACAGCTATAAATGGCCAGGGTAACACGGTACTGACCTGCCAAGGTCCATGGTAAATGTTCCCTAAGACCCCTGTAAAGCAGGGACAGTGGCCTAAGCATCCAGGAGCCCTAGCCACCTCCCTACTCACCACCACCAACTGGACAGAGGGTCCTAATGGAGGGCGGCACAGTCCAGGCTCCTAGACAGCAGGTTAGCCTGGGAGATGGTGAAAGATCTTTCGAGGCAGGGAGAAGGACGTTGGAAGGGGCACAGGAAACAGCGTCTCAGTGAAGGAATATCCTTGTGAAACTGGGGGTGCCCACTGTTAGCCCTCCAAGGATGCAGCTGGCTACAGATAGAAGAGATATTTCCAGACAGTCAGAGGTATCAGGAGGGTCTTAGAAGCTCTTCCCTTGGAAGGCCAATGCTTAGGAAAGTTGCCTTCTTGCTGGCTTGGGGGACAATTCTGAGAGCTCCTGAAGGAGGGTCCAGTGGCTCAGGAGCAGGCCGACAGGGGGCTTCAGGGCTGGGGGAAAAAGATCACCCAGGGGTCCCTGGGAGCGAGCAAGTCTCTTTGGGGCAGCCTCTGGCTCAGCATCAACCACTTACCCTCAGGAGCAAGTCAGGCTTCCCCCAGGCCTCCCCCGGGGAGAAAGTGAGTGAGTGAGACAGAGCCGAGCGCCGATCTTGGCTCCACCACTTGTGAGCTGAGCGACCTTAGGGGAGTCCTGGACCCTCTCTAAGCCTCAGTTGTCTCATCTGTGAAATGGGGTTAAGCAGAAGCCCTACTGCCAGGGCTGCAGTGAGGCTCCCAGAGGAGACTGGATGGGAAAGGGTTTGTAATCTATGACTGACTAGCTAGGTTGGAGGTGCTTCTGAGCAGGCAGTTGGGGTAGAGGCATGTGCCCAGGAGCGGGGCTGCACAGTGGCACCAGCTGCCCCTCTGCCCTGGGTGCAGGGCATAATATGTGCATTGTCGTGCAGATGCTTTTCTGGGCTGCCCACCCCCAGTGGGCCTATAATGACCTTGAGAGCTGGTTGGAGGCTGGGGCAGGCTAATTACACGGCCCCAAGCCCGCCAAGACCCAATAATTACACATCAACTTGTACAGAGAGGGTGGCTAATTGTGTGACACGCTGTGAGGGGAGGGCCAGGGTGCCCCCCAAGCTAATGAGCTTCCCCCAGAGTCCATGGAGCAGGGCCAGGGTGAGGGGATGTGGCATGCAGGCCCTTCCCATTCCCAGCCCCCCATGGTGCCCAGCTCCCTGGAGGGTGGCAGGGAGCGCAGGAGGGAGGCAAGCAGTGATTAAGAGCAAAAGCTCACCTTAGGCCTGTCTCCTCTTGCCAAGTCTTGCTCAAAGACGCACCTGGTTGGGTGCTATGGGCCTGCTCTCTAAGGAGAAATGCGCCCCCCCCAACGCCTCCCTCACCCCAGGATGGCTCAAGCTCTTCCAGGCTTGCCTTCCGCCCCTGGCCCCGACTGGCTGGCGGACTGGCCGTGACAAGGAGTAAAAGACAGATCTGGGAAAACCTTGACCATCAGAGCTGGCAGGACCCACCAGGATCCCTCAGTCCAGCTCCTGCTTCTCACGGGGGTGGAAAACCAAAGCTCAGATCAGCCAGAGCCCTGGTGAGCTGGTGAGCTACTCTCAGGCCCACCCGACTGGGCTTCTTATTTCTTTTTCATTCAAAGTAGTCCTAGGTACTCTAAAGGCCGTGCGGTTGGCCATTTCTATGTTCAATTTTCTTTTTTAATATTTATGTGTTTGGTTGCACCGGTTCTTAGTCGCGGCACATGGGATCTTCGTTGCCGCATGCGGGATCTTCAGTTGCAGCATGCAGGATGTTTAGTTGCGGCATGCAGGATCTCTCTCTCTTTTTTTTTTTTTTTTTTTCAGTTGTGGCATGCAGGATCTAGCTCCCTGACCAGGGATCGAACCCGGGCCCCCCGCATTGGGAGTGCAGAGCCTTAACCACTGGACCACCAGGGAAGTCCCTCTATGTTCAAATTTAGCCCTTTCACTTTCGAGCCGTGTGACTTTGGGCAAGTCACTTTACCTTTCTGAGCCCCAGTTTCCCCACCTATAAAATGACAAGGTTACGAGGATAACATGAGTTAATTCCAGTGAGTGAAACCTAGTGCCTGGCACCATGTGACCCTATCTAGTGTCCTCTTCATGCAGGTTCTTGACATCCCACCTGACGCCCAGTGCCACAGAACAACTGGCCCCACCCCCCTACAGCCACCTCCACCTCCTTTCCAGGCTCAGACTCTACCCCTATCCACCAGAGGTCACCCTGACTGTCCAAACCCACCCCAACCGCTAATTCCTGCCTGGATACCTCTCTCTTTTCCCTGAGATTGGAGCAAACTGGAAGGTGCAGGGGTGTGAGGGCAGGGGACAAATTAGGCCGTCTCTCTTCCCTTCAGATGTGACACCCTATGGAGGTAAGGCTTCAAGGTGGAGAGAGGCCTGGGCATCTCCTGTTTCTCAGATGACCTCCACCTGTCTAGCTTGTCCCTCAACTCCTGACACTTTTGGACACCCCCCCCCCCAAAAAAAAGGCAAGCAGGAGGCAGAGGCATTGAAGTGGCTGCTGACAAGTTGGAACAGCTTAACGAATTACTCCTAATAAACTACTGGGGGAAAGAGGAGGGGAGGCCGGAAGCCAGCCTGCTCCCAAACAGCACCTCCATGTGTGCCCTAGTGGGTCTCGCGACTCCCAGGACAACCAGAGGGTTTCTTGCAGGGAGGCCTACACAGGCAACCTCTCCAGCCACTCCCACCCTGACCAGCCCCAACCCTGGGATCTGTGGTTCCCCAGGCCTCAGAAGCAAGGGGCTCCCCCAAGTCAGAGAGGCTTCTCACCTTAACTGAAGCCCCGGGCCTCAGGCCCACTCTGCTGGGCACAGAAGGAGAGGTAGCAAGGCCAAGGGCTCCCATCCCCCAGACTGTCGGGTCCAGGGCCTCAGGTTGGAGGCCCCCAGCTTATCGGTACCTGACCATTCTACCAGCATGTGTGTGGACAGGATTCCCTTTGTGGATCCAGCTCTGGCCACTGGCTGAGGCAAATCGTCTCTTCTCTTGGACTTGCTGTCTTTCTTGTCTTTCACACGAAGGCTGTAAATCCCCCAAGGCCCCAGATAGCCCTCCGAGGGCTATCCTAGGCATTAAATAAGATCATGGACAAGAAAGCACTGCCTCAGTTTTAAAGTGCCACACACGGGTTGGTTGTTGGAATGGCTGCTGATCATGATTTGTTACTAGTTCTTGCCCCCTCTGTATTCTTCATTTCTTCCCTTAGTTGGACTGGACCACTGGGAGGAAACGGATGATGGACCCTCCCATCAATAAGGAACACTTGCAAAGCGCTTTCACTTACATTTTGTCTAATCCTCACATCAGTGCCTCAGGGGAGGAGTTACTATCCCCTTTCACAAAACCATCAGTTGGGCAGTTGGCCTCTGACCAGTATTGGCTACTGCCTCAGACACTTTAGGTCCTCTCCCAGGATTCTTTTCAGCATCACGGCAATACTTCTAAGCTCAATAGGCAGGCTGGGGAAGAGACTTGGGCTAGGATGGAGGGGAAAGGGCAGGGCATAGACAGGAGCCTGAACACTCGGGCTCAGAGAGGTTATAGATAACTTACCTGAGGTTACACAGCTAAGAAGTGCTGTCTCAACTGCAAATCCATGCCCTTCCAATCAGCTCACTTTGTGGGCCTGGACCTGGCTAAGCTGGACAGGCAGGGGGTCTCCACAGTGGAGGCTCAAGATGCCAGGTTTCAGAGTGGGTCCTGACCAGAGGGTGTGGGCTCCATCCTGGAGAGCCCTGGAATGGGGATGTTCTCGAGGGGGAGCTGGGCACTGCTGGGACTGACCATGTGCCAAGGCCTGTAATCTGATTAAGCCATTAGAGTCTCTGCCCCGAGCACGTGCTGCCAGGCCGCCAAGTCCTTCAATTAATCCCCAGATTAATCTGCTCCTTCACCCCGTGCCCGCATCTCCACCACACCCCTGCACCCCCAGCCCCAAGAAGTTCATTACAGCCTGGAGGGGGAGGGAGGACAGCCCCTGGGGCTTGTGGAGCTGCATCAGGGGCACTAGACACCTCCCTCGGTTGCCATCACAGCTGCCCCTCAGAGAAGGGGGCCCAAACTGCTCTGGCCACCTTACCTTTGGTCCGTCTTCCCCCGCAACCCACCTCAGACCCTCTACTCCTTAAAGTTCTGGATTCATTCAACAATTGGTTGAGCACTTAGTATGTGCTAGGCACTGATCTTGGGGTCTAGTGGTAAAGAAGACAGACAAGGCCCCAGGGGCCCCCAGTGCAGGAGAGGAGAGAGAGAAATACACGGGTGCTGACAGTCTCATGTGCTCCATGCTGCAGCAGGGGGCCCAGCAACTGTTGTTGAAGGAGGTCAGAGAAAAGAAGAGGGTCACTCTAGGCAGGGGAAAGGTGTGCAAAAGCACAATGGCTGGTGTGCAACACACAGCCTTTTTGAGGAAGGTGGCTCGGTTGGGATGGGGATGGAGAGGCAAAGGCTGGTGGAAGATGAGGCTGGGAGTGGGCTGTGGCCCATGGTGAAGGCTCTGCATGCGTAGGTACAAGATGGTGTGAGCCACGCATCGGTGTCCGTGTGTGCACATTGCTGTAGGCATGAGTGTGCATCTCAGCTTGTGGGCATGTACAATGATGACCACTTTGGTGATGGACTTTCGTATCTGAATGTGTATCTGAAGCTTCTTCCTTTGCTGATGTGTGAGCGTGTGTGTTTGGTTTCCTCAACCACACTCCCAGCACCCTGGGGACAGGACTGCGGGTGCCACTTCTATAGATAGATTACTTGCCCACCAAACGCCAAGGACTCGTAGCTTCCAACAGAGCATCACTAGATCGAAATCTTCATCGAATATGCCAGGTTCCTGATGGGTAGGAACTTCCAGACCTGGATTCATACTCCCTTCTTAGACAGGGCCCTTCACTCTGCCCTGACTAACAATAGCCGGGGCCAGGCAAGCCTGGGAGGCTGGCAGTGATGGGGTCTTAAACCCACCTCTCCACTGCCACCCTGGCTAAGCTCCCTTCATGTCTCACCAAGATTGCTAGAGTCTCCTCACTGCTCTCCAGCTTGACCCTGCCAAAGCCTAGTATCCATATAACAGTTTGGGGTGGGGCGAGGGTCCATTAAAACTAAGATCCTGTCATTCCTCTGTTGCAAGCCCTGCAGTGGCTCCCACCTCACTCAGAATAGAAGCCACCATTCTTTCCAAGGCCCTTACCACAACACTACAAGATATGCCCTCCCCACCCGCCATCACTTCTCTGACCTCTTCTCCTAACCCTCTTGCTCACTGCCCTCCAGCCACACAGGCCTCCCTGCTTGTCCTCCAGCAACCAGGCCTTCTCCTGCCTCAGGGCCTTTGCACCTGCTGCTCCTTCTGCCCGGAGGACTCTTCCCTCAGATATAAACAAGGCTCACTGCCTCTCCTTTGTTTTTACTCATATGCCTCCTGTCACCCTCTCAAGGAGTCCCACCAGGACCACTCTATCTAAAATTGCAGATCACCGCCTACCCCATCCTGGCGCTCCCTATTCTCTGTAATCTGGTCCTTTTCCTCTCCACAGCACTTATCACATTCAAACACACTGCATGATTTACTCATTTATTATGTTTAGCATTTGTCTGTCTCCCCTCACTAGAATGTAAGCTCCATGAGATCTTTGTCAGAGCTAATCACTGATGTCTCCCAGCTCCTAAAACATTTTCTGGCATCTAGTAAGCACACAATGAACATTTCTTGAAAGAATGCCTCCTGTGGGAGAAGCCCCAAGGGTCAAGTTCTTCCCAAAGCTTTGCTTTGAGCTCCAGGAGTTCCAGTCTTCATTCCCAATACTACCCAACCCCTTCTCCTCCCACCGAGATGCCATGAGATTCCTTGAAGCCCCAAATGGGATTAGAGTGATGATACACACAAATGCACATGTGTGTGGGCGCGAGCACACACACATTGCCCAGGTATGGCCAGTGAAGTCAGGTTCTTTGCTTCCATTGCTGGCCGACAGAACTCCAGAGAGCCCCCAGGTCCTGCCCTTCCCCTCCCAAGTTTCTCTCAGCTGCTGCTCTTGTTTCCCCAACGACTCCCTTTTCCTCTCCGGGCCCCCTAGCCTCTGTCTGTCTGCCCTCTAGGTCTTCCTTGTTCCTCCTCTGACCCTCCCTCTGTGTCCCCAGGCCTTACCCCCTCCCCTTACTTGTCCCCATAGCCCCAGTGCCTCACCCCTTGGTGTGCCTAGATCTTGGTCTTTCCCCTCATCCCCCGCCCCAGCCTCTGTGTCTCTGCTCTCAGGGTTGTCCTTTCAGCGATCCCCGTTATCCCTGCCCTTCTCTGCTTGGTGCCCCCAAATCCAGCCCTCCCCCTGCAATGCTCTCCCTCCCCGCTTACTGGCAAACACCCAGGCTTTGGCTCTCATAGCCTCTATGTGTTTCTGCCTGGCCTTTGTGCCACCTGCAGGCCCAGCGTCCCCAAGGGCTCTCCACGCAGCCACTCACTAATTAGGTCAATTATGAGGTCAATTATCTAATCCTCTCCAATCCAGCTCAGCATTGCTCCACACACTCGCATCCTCAGGCATTTTCAGAGGCCCCAGGCAACAGATGCTCCAGCCCTTGCTACCTCTCATGTAGATGCCCTCCTCCTGGCCTCCTGGCTGAGCAGGTTCTGCTCATCACAGAAAATTTTGGAAGGGGCACTGAATGGTGGCTAGAAAGACAGTGATTCCCAAGAGCAATGTGTAGGCAGCACCTCCCTAGGCGACACTGAGGTCACCATCCCAGGGATGTGACTTCATTTGGAGTCAATCCACAGTGCCTGGATTTGTGTGTGTGTATGTGTGGTTGGGGACTGGAGAATGGATCCTGCCTGGAGACAAGGGGAGGGACAAAAAGACCCCTAGGACAAGGCTCCTTAATCTTTTCCTGAAGTCACATGACTATTGAGCATCTTGATAGAAGAACTGGACTGTAGAAAGACACATCCACACCCGTTTGCAATTCATTTCAAAGAATTGGTCCCCAGACCCCTGGAAACTGTCCAGAGATCCTGGCCATAAACTTGGATCCAGAAACTCTGATCCAATGGCTCTTCCCAGAATAGTGCCACTCTCTCTCAGGGAAGATCACCCCTTCAGGATGAGGTCAAGAAATCCTCAACCTTCCCTGCCTCTTCCCAGAGCCTCAGTTTTTACTTCAGGAGTGCCTTGCCTGCCCACCCAGTTACGTGACAGCCAGTGCCATGAAAGCCCAGTATCACTGTAGCCTCTGGGGCAGCAAGAACTGCCCCAAGCCCTGGTGTCCATGGCAGATCTCTGCTGGAGCACTCCACCTTGCAGTCAAGGCCACAGCTCACTGGCAGTCTGACTGACCCAGTAAGAGAACCAAGGAGAAGCAGACCAGAGGAGGGGCAGGCAGAAGTGAGGAAATGAAAAAGGGAAATAGGGAGCCTAGGGAGGGAAGGAGATGGAGGCCAGAGAAAGACACTAAAGAGAATGAAAGCAAAGAAAACACTCAGAGAGAACAGTGTTTACATTGCCAGGGAAAACCCAAGAACTTCACCAAGTCTGATTTCCTCCACTGTACAGATGGGTAGATTCAGGCCCCAGAGAGAGAAAGGGACTTGCCTAAGACCCCACAGCCTGTCCCTGGCAGGGTTCCAAACACCCAAGGGGTTGACAGGCATAGGGCTGACAGCCTCCAAATCTCTGTCTCACTGGCCACATAGATATTCATTACAATAATCAGTATAATAGGGATATTTTTAAAATAACTTGAATATCCAACAATAGGGGACTGAGCATACAAATTCTAGTTTACCTATAGTGTTGAATGCTTTGTAACAAAAAGCACTTATAGATTAAATTTAGTATCAGAAAATGTTTACAGTACACTTTAAAGACCAGTTTATAAAACCAAACCATTAAATACATGCAGGGGGAAAAAAAAGGACCAGAAACAGGAAATACACCAAAATGTTAACACTTGTTATCTCTGACAAGGATATTGGAAATTATTGTTGTCTTCTTTTTGCTTGTCTACGTTTGCCATATTTTCTTTAATAAGCATGTATTACTTTTGCAATGAGAAAAAGCAGTAAAATGTTACATGTAAAGTACTTTTTAGAACCTTCATCTCCAGCTCAGACTTCTCTCCTGACCTCCAGGCTCCAAAACCCACTGTTGGTTGTCCCACCAGCTAGAGTCAGAACATGGGGCCGCAGGCTCCTCCCCCTCCTATGGCTTATCAACATTAGCTGTCCCTTTAGCTGTCCCCACCCTAAGCCCTTCCCAGCTTCCCCACAGCCGCACCCAGGCGGGGCTCCCGCAGCCTCTGCAATCACGTCTCTCCCACCTGCAAAGTGCCCATAGGAAAGGACCTATGGGCCTGCAGCTTCTTTGCAAACCTCATTTCCAAGGTTCCTGTCCCCAAAAGAGGAGGCACACACACACACACACACACACACACACACACACACACACACACTTCCCACCCTTGCTGCTACTTGGCAAAAGCCCTACCAAGACTCTCCCTGTGCCACCCTCCCTACACACATGCCCTTTATTCAACTTCCAATCCACTTCTTCTGTCTGCCCTCAGTTGGGCACCGGGTTCATCTTCCCTGGCCAGCCAGAGGCTGATTCTTGTGGTTCAGCAGTAGACTCTAATAGAGCCCAGCCTCCTGATGGAGGCAATTCCAAAGGGCAGCAAGGTGAGTCACAAAGCAAGGTGAGGGGCTGGGTGTGGGGCTTGGAATAATAGTAATACCTACCTCAGAAAGCTGTTGTGCAGAGGAAATAAGTATGTATAAATACGGAAAGTGCTCAGAACAGTACCTGTCATGGAGTGTTACATAAGTGTTTGTTGTTATTATTATTACCTGTCATAAAAATATATACCTATATCCACACAATTCAGAACCTTTTTGTGGGAATGAGAGAGATGTGTGCATGTGTGCGTGTGCGTGTGTGTGTGTGTGTGTGTGTGTGCTCTCGCACATGTGCACATGTGACCTTATGAATAAGTGATTACCGAAGCGGTATGATTTAGAAGGGACTACCCACACCTCCACCCTTAATCAACACCATTGCCCGAAATTCCACCAATATAGTATATATCATCTGAGTCTTGAAGGCCAGTTCTTTTCAACAATCCCCTATTAAAATGCACATACCCCTTGGGGGGTGTTAAGCCTTATCAACTAACACCTTAGTTGTCATCTAACACCTTAGTTATCAGCTAACACCTTAGATATCAGTTAACACCTTAGTTGGCAGCTAACACCTTAGTTGACAGCTAACACCTTAGTTGACAGCCAGCTGAGAGCAAGACCCTGCAGGACTGGATTTTGGAAGAAGGAGGACAGGGATAGTAGAAATAGAGGGGCTTGGATAGGGTGGAGAGGAGGGCACCAGGGCCAAAGCCCACCAAACTACCAATCTTGTCCTGCCCTGCAGTGTATGGAAGGGATGGAGTCCTTCCTTCCAGCCGATGTCACCAGGTGTGTGTGTGGGGGGTGTGAGGCAGAAGGAAAGGGAGATCATATGCCAGACATTCCCCACAGCAGCTGGTGAGTGTTGGCACAGCCAGCCCGAGACTTCCTGGGAAGGTGGGTGGAGGTGGGGAGCTGGAAACTTTGCATCCTACTGCCTCTCCTGCGATCCCCGCCCCTTCTCTACACACCAATCTCCCTCCAGGGGCTAATTGAAGGGAGTTGAAAGGAGGGAATACAGGTAGATGGTCTCGGTGACCTCCCCACCCCGAATTCCCACCACCCAGGACTGCCACTCTGGAAGCCTAGGGCTAGTCGCTGATTGGGCCCTAAGGGGCCACTTCCCTCCCATTGACCTTAGAGGTCAGCACTGCCAGCTTCTGCTCAGAGCCTCTGGCATTTATCATTCCATCCAAAGCCATTCCTGTTTCCTGCCTGGACCACTCCCGTGTGTAATGAAAGCCATAAGCTCATTAAGTTGGGGTGAGGAAGGACTTCCTTTGATTTGTCCTCAATTTACTTCCCTCAAACTTCAAAGAGGCCTCCCACGTGCACAGGGCTGAAGCTTCAATGGGCCAAGTAGAGGACCCTGTGTTCGCAGTGCTCACAGTTGGAATGTTTAAACTCCATTCATTTCTACAAACTTTGGAGACCCAGGATTCTTGGACTGTCAATGCTAGAAAGATGATCAGAGATCATCTAATCCCCTCTCCCCTCTCCCCAGCTCCCACACATTATTCAGATAAGGAGACTGAAGCCCAAAGAGGTTATTAGTCCCTTATTTAGGTCCACACTGATAGGGTGGACAAAGCTCTTTCACGTGCATTCCCACATGGCATCCTTGGAACAATCCTTACTTACAGGATCTCAGAGCAAAGATGTGGCAGGTGTGGCCTCCAACCCAAGCCTTGTCTCAAAGGCACTTTCTCACACAAGGCAGTGTTAACAGCATGGGCTTTGGAGCCATACAAATGTGGGATTGAGTTCCAGTTACACCACCTCCGAGGGTGAGGACTTGGACTTTCCCAAAGCCTCAGTTTCCTCCTCTGAAAACCGGGGGTTACAACTACCACTCTCATGGGGTTGTCGTCAGGATGAAGGGAGCTGATACACTGTAAAGTGCTTATTCATTCAGTCCACAAAGATTTAGTGAGCATCTACTCTATGCCAGGCACTGCTCTAGGCCCCAGAGATATAGCAGTAAACAAAAAACAGACAAGCCCTGCTTTCATGGAACTTACTTACAGTCTCGCACAGTAGAGAAGCATGTGAAGAAGTAAGTGAACAAGATAACTTCTGGTAGTGATGAGTGCTGGAAAGGAAATAAAACAGGGCTATGGGATAGAGCACACCTGGAACGGAAGCAGGAGGTGACTTTAGACTAAGGCGATGTTTGAGCTGAATGAGGAGAGAGTGCTGGGCAGTGTCGGAAGAGCAGGTTCAAAGGCCCAAGGTAAAACCTCAGATCTCCTCCACGTTTATATCTCGTGCCCTGACTGTTGTACTGAGCTCCAGACAAGTGCCTACCAGTCACCTCTGCTTAGATGTCTAATAGGATCTTAAAGTTGACATGGCCAGAACAGAGATCCTGAGTTCCCCCAAACCTTCCTTCCCACAGTGCACCCCAGCTCAGTAAATGGTATCACTCTTTGTCCAGATGCTTTAGCCCCAAACCTGGGAGTTACCCTTGAATCTTTTTTTCTCACCTCCTACATCCAATCCATCAACAAGTCCAGCCACTCTACTCCCAAAATATATCCTAATCCATCCACTCCTCAGCACCTCCCCCTCCACCAACCCGTCTCAAACCACCATGCTCACTCACCCCAAGAGATCTCCCCTCACCCCCACAGTCTATTCTCAACGCGGAGACCAGAGTGTCTTTTAAAAATGCAGATCAGATCAAGTTACTCTCTTGCTTACCGCTGGCCTCTCAATCTGACTTAGAAGAAAACCCCACGTCCCCCACCCCTAGCCTACAGGGCCCTGTCTGTTCTGGCCCTGCCTGTGTCTCCCACTCAACCCTTACTACTGCCTCCCTTGTCTGTTCACCTCCAACCCCACTGACCTCCTTCTTGCTGAGCCCTCCAACATGACAAAGCTCTTAGAATAGAGTAATCACTCAGAAGATGTGAGGTGGTGGGTAAAAAGAGGGAGAAGCCCGAGAAGGTCTAGCAGAGAGAAAGGAGGACACAGAGGGCAGTTCTGAAGAAGCCCAGTAAGGAGGGGTCTGACAACCATGTCCAGACCGGCAAGGGGGTGCTGTCCAACCCCAAGTGGGGAGGAGATGACCTTTAGTCATCCAGACATCCTCGGCTTTTGCAGTGAGAAGGGAATGTAAGGCAAGCCAGACCAGAAGACAGTGAGCGTGGTTGCTCAGCTGTGCAAGAGGAGGCAAGCAGGAGGGCGGGAGCTTGAGGAGCATGGAGGACAGGATTTTTTTCAGGGGAGAACTGGAACGTATTTGCAGGCTGAGGGCAGGGAGCCAGCAACAGAGAGAAAATTACTGGAGTGTGGTCCCCTGGGGAATGGGCTGGTTAGACTCAGGAGAAGGAGGGGAAGAGGGCAGTTGGGAAGGGGGAAGTGGGGAAAGGGGGCTCAAGCTCGCGGCCAACAGCCTCCTGTGTATCCCTTCGTTTCCTTGTCCTGCCAGGTTTTAACCACCAAGGGCAATGCCAGCCAGCAGTTCTCCAGCTCTGACATTTACACTTAAGGGATGACGGCGGCGGGGGGGGGGGTGCTGGGCAATGAAGTGGGGTGCTAAAACCACCCCTTTGTTCTGCCCCGGGGCCTATGGGCAGAGTTGGCTCAGGTGACCAAGACAAGTGGAACCCATACCTGGTGTGGTCTTTCTCCCTGGCTCCTTTGTCAGATTTCCAAGTCCCAGACCAGTACCTTCACCAATCCCCATGCCTACCACCTTAACTCACACCCCTGCCTGAATGTGCAGGGGGAGCTAAGACTGGTCCTGAGACTAGGGACACTTTCGGGGATGACGCTACCAGCCCCAGCCCAATGGTCTCATGCTATTCTAGGCCCACAGGCTCTGGGCCAGGACTTTTGCATACATGAGCACCCACAGTTAATGCCCCCAAAGATCTTATGAGCAAGGTAGTTTTATTATGCTTGTTTTACAGTTGAGGGAACCGAGCCTAAAGAGATGCCATCAATTGCCTGAGGTTACCCACAGCCATTAACCAAGGGGAAAAGTCCCCAGGAATTGGGGACAACAGTCACTGAAGCAGGAAAGGCCCTCTGAGCTCACCTTAGGACAAGAAGTCCCAGGACAAATGGGAAAACGGAGGACCTGGCAGGGAGAGCGATTTGCAAAGGTCACGTGGTGAATGGAAGGCTCTGTGTCTCCCAGCTACCTGGCCTGTTGAGCTACCAGAGTGAACTGGCAGCACCAGGGCCAGCCACCAGCCCAACGGGGCCATGGAGGAGGCAGGATCCGTGAAACCATGGAGAAGAACACCCAAGAATGCACTAGGTTCGGTAGTCTTGGAGGCCAGGGACATATCTGCCTGTTTGGTGTCCTGATAAAATGCTTGGCATGAGAGTCACGGCTCAGTGAATGTATGTGGGATAGATGGTTGGAAGAATGGCTAGGTGGATACATGTCTGGAACAAACCCAGAGGAAGGCCCAGCCAGGATACTCCACGCTGGTCCTGAATCCTCTCCCGGAGACAAGACCTCACTCCCCACCCCGCTATCTGGAGGCCGGAACCCAGGGATCCGACTCCTCCTGCGCTGGAGAGGCGTGGGGAGGAAGCTCTGCCGAAAACTGGCCTGGGGTTTTGATTGAAAAGCCTGAAGAGTCACCATCAGTGCATCCCTCAGCCTCCTTTCCCACCATCATTCAAGGAACCCCTTCTGAAGCCCTCCTTGATCCCGCTCATGAAGCAGAAGCCCTTGCCCCTATACAAACACACACGGCCCACTGCCCTCCTGATTCGGGCGCTAATAAAGCAACCCCCTTCTCCGTTCCCAGGGCACACAGGGAACAGCTTTGTGGCTGGGGCTGACACATCTGGTCTTCCTGTCTATCAGACCCCCAGGCCTGCTCAATTCTCTAGGGCCCACTCTCTTTCCCACTCTTCCCATCACCCTCTCACTCACCTTACCTGTTTCACCTGCCCTCCAGCATGTGCTCCAGGAGAGCACATTTCTGCTCAGAAGCAGAGAGCAGTAGGAACGAGTCCTCACACGTGGGCACCAGCCCACAACCTTGCGCACACACACTCACAGGCACACACACTCCCCTGGTTATTCACACTCACGCCTACGTCACTATACACACATACTGGCATGTGTAGATAACCATGCACACATACAGGCTTGTACCAAAGATAGACACACATTCAAGTAGACCTAGGTATACACCTCTCCTGCCAGGGCCAGTCTGTGAGGTTTCTTTCCTGGGTGGACCCATCTGTGTTGAGGTGGAAGAGATAAGAAAACGTAGAGGCTGGGCAGGTGTAATTGTGTATACCTGCGGGTATAATTGTGTCTCTTGTGGTTGGAAAAGGTTCTAGGGTCCAAAGAAAATGAGCCAGCGTTTGGACCTAACTCCCCCCAGCCCCCCATGCCCCAACCTCTGTGTTGGACTTATTCCTGAAACTCAGCTCCCTGCCCAGTGCCCAGCCTGGTGTTCTGGCCTGGCCCTGCCCTGCACGGTCCTCTGGGGTCCAAACATGTGCCCAGGGCTCAAGAGACTGGCCTTCTCATGCCCAGCCTGGGAGGCTGCTCAGTTGTGGAGGAAGACCCCTCCAGGCCAGAGGTCATCTTGCGCTCCCCTTCCTGAGAGAATGCAGCCCAGAGGCCTTCCCCAAAGAGAAAGCAGGAGGTTCCCTCAAGGAGGAAGCCATACTTCCCAGTATCAACAGGCCCAGTGTGGATCCTGCTAAGAGGAAGTGGAAAAGAGGCCGTTGCAGCCAGCAGAGCTTCAGGTAAAGGGTAGGCTGCACTTCCTGACCCCTGCTCTACTGAGCCCCAACCAGGGATTCCCTAAGCCCCTCACTGCCCTCCCTGCCCGCCATACCATGTCTCTCCCATCCCGACTCTCCTCTCTCCACCATCCTTCTCCTGATCTTCTCATGAAAAATGGATGGAGCTTTTATTAAACTGTTTTCTCTTCAAAGGAGCTTTCAATTTTTAATGCTTTGCTGGGGTCGGGGAGACAGACTGGCCCAGACAGACCATGGGGAGGGGGCAGAAGAGGTCTGACCTGGAGTCGGGGTGGGAGGAGGGAGAAAGGGGGCTCTAGGCTTGCCTGAGGGTCAGGGAAGCAGGAAGCAGAAGAGATTAGTTTCTGGGGTGGAAATACTTTCCTGGGTGGGACACAACTCTGTCCTTTTCCCTCTCCTCCCCACCTTGGGCTGGGAGATCTTCAAGGGAAGCGGAGCAGCTCATGTTGAACACCTACTGTATGACAGGGCAATGAAGTGGGGTGCTATAACCACCCCTTTGTTCTGCCCTGGGGCCTGGGGGCACATTTGATGTACAGATGCCCCATTGGCTCATGACACCAGCTCAGTTATGGGAGACAGTAAAACAGAGTGACAGAGAGCAAAGACTCCAGAGTCAGCCTGCCTGGCTTCAAATTTTGACATTGTTTGCTTGCTGTGTGATGCTTGGCCAATCACTTAATCTCTCTGGGCCTCAGTTTTCCCACGTCAAACGGGGGAAGGAGTACCTGCCTTGCAGGGCTGCTACGGAGATGCAATGAGATCACATATGTCAAGTACACACACCTATCTGACACTCAGTAAGCCCTAGACACGTACTTATGGTAATGGTATGATTATCAATGTCCACATCTCACAGATGATGAAGCTGAGTCTCTAGGAGCTTAAGGGCTGACATTCAAAGTTTCATGGCCGCTAAACGGTTGAGCCACACATCATACTGCCTCTCAAAGGGTAGAATTCTGCCTTCTTGAGCACTCCCCACAGCTGGTACATAGCTGGCAGTCAGAAAACCTGTGCTGAATAATTACTCCCACCATCTTCGATTTTGCTGTCTTATCCCAACCGAGCCTTAATTTACTATGTGTCCCCTTAGACTAATCACTTTACCCTTCCGGTGATGGAGGCCGAAGACCCCTACCTCCTTCCCTGGCTCTCTTGGCAGATATAGCCAGTGTGGAAAGGGGAGGGATGGGAGAAGCCCAGTTACTAGCTGGGAGAGTAAGCCCCCAGTAGGACCAGACAGCCCAGGACAGGGACCCACAATCCCAACCACAAAGTGCCTATCACAGTGTCAGATATGTAAGTTTGGTTCTGCGTTTAGAGTATGTACTTTCATACTTTTTATTGTGGGATTTCAAAAGTAATGCATGGTCATTGTAGGAAATTTGGAAACTTTGGAAAATTTTGGCAAACCTCTGAAAGAAGAAGATTGACAATGTAAAGCACTTTTGGTGTATTGTCCATGCTGAGGGGAGGAGTTTGGTTTTTAGTCGTGGGGTGTTATCTTTGGCTCATTTAAACTCCTATTCTTCCTGGCCAGCTGCATTGGGGACGTTATCTCATTTTGTTGCAAGGATCAGTGTGTGCAGGGCCACTGGAGCAACTACTCTGAGCCTGGAATCTCTACTGCCACCGCCCAGGAGAGGGGTCCGAACCAGTTTTTGAGGGAGGGCCCGTGTTGGAAGCACCAAGCGGCTAGGACAACATAGACCAACACTGAGGTGGCAGTATGTGGGCTGCAATGAACCACATGCCCTGATTCCTTCCAAGGGCTTCAGACGCCTCCTTCACCTCACAGCCCACCTGGTGTGCCGTGTGTGTGGACATTAGGTCCACTGGCATTTTCCTTGCCAATATTTTCAAGCACCATTACACAAACAAAGCTCAGCCTAAGCCTGTCCCTGTCCCAGAAACCACATAGCACTTCAATTCTGACAGCGAGCAGCATTCCCAATGGGAGCAAACGATTACCACAGAACAGTCGAGAAGATAGTAAGCGAAAGCTGCTTACACTGAAAAGGGGTGGACATTGAAATTGGTGAGAATATGGGCTGCAGAGAAAGTCGGCATTACTGGCAAAAACACTTATTTGAAAAACTTAAAGGCAGATCACTTGGAAATCAGATTATATTGCATTTAAAGGTTATATATTCATCCTCAGTTGCACAAACTTAGGGAAGCCGGAAGCAGCAGATGGAAACTTCAGTTTCAACTTGTTTGCTTTTGGGGGCAATTTACTTAGAATCAGAGGTAAGATTTCAATGTTCAGGGAAATACTTCTGAACCAGCAGAGCAGGAAGATGAGTTGAAAGTGAATTCCCAAATTATTCTCCCCCAAGATAAAAATGGAAGATTCCAGAAAACAGGCAAACATGCTCAAAGACTACAGAAAACTTCCCCACAGTGCCCGGAAATTACTATTACATGGAAAACCAGTGACTGGAAATATTTCTTTTCAACCCATTTATAATTTCAACTAATTTGCCATTGTCACCGCAAAGTTGTTTGACAAGTTTGTCTCCGACATGCTAGCAAATCCTCGAAGGTCTCCTGGTCTCAGGCCTGCAATGAGGAAGCAGACAGTACACTTCCGGGCTTCATACCCTGTGAGCCAACCACTCCCCCTCTCTGAGCCACAGCTTCCTTTTCTGTGAAATGGGGAGAAATGACCCAACCAGGCTCATTTCCAGGGCTATTACAAGGACCACACGAGATAGGGGAGTGTTAAGAAAGTGTGCTCAGGAATCAGTCTGCCTGGCTCTGCCACCTAGAAGCAATTTACTTAAACTTCCTGGGCCTGATTTTCCCCATCTACAGGATGGGGCCACACCTTCCTCAATGACATCTTGATATCTTACATGTAAAGTGCCTGGCATATAGTAAATGTTCAATAAATGTCTGTTATCACTATGGATGGAAAAGTCTGCTTTGGAGACTTGTGAGGCATTGTCACTTTTATATATGTCTCCCGACACAGTGCAGGAGTTGGGGGAAGGCAGGGACTTCTGCTGACCCAGATCCACCTCTAGGTATCTCCTAGAAAACAGCCGTTGGGTCCCTGGAGCGTCTTCTCCTTCCGTGGACACCTCTCTCCTTCCTTGCCAGGTGAACTCACCTGGGAAAGAAGGAACTTGTTCTACAGGTGCTGCAGACTGGAGGGAGAGGGGGTGGGGCGAGATGGGCAGGAGGCCAAGAACGGCCATCTCTCTGTTCCCTCTTTCCTCTGAGAGGCTGCTGTGGGCAGGGGGAGCCCTAGACCATCACAGGGGGTAGGGGTGGGAAGATCTAAGGTAGGCGTTGGGCATGGGGATAAGACCGCCAGGCTTGGCATCTGTCAGGGACTGGCTGCTGTGTGAACGAACCTCCCTGGATGTCAGTTTACTCATCTGGGAGGTGGGCGGGATCTCCGTCGTTGAGAGGATCAGAGGAGGTTATGGGTGAGAAAGTCCTCTGCAGACTGTAAATTGCTGTGCCCTGAGCACATGCATACATGTACACGGAAGCAGGCATCCCAGCATGCTTTGGGCCCCTCCCGTCTGTCCTAATGCTCACACTTGAATGTGCATCAGAATCACCTGGAGGGCTTGTTAAAACACAGATTGCTGGGCCCCACCCTGAGTGATTCAGTAGAGCTGGGGTGGGGCCCAGGAATTTGCATTTCTGACAAGTTCCCAGGTGATGCTGAGGCTGCTGGTCCTGAGACCACAGTTGGAGATCCATGTGCAGAGGGTGTCACGTGCAAATGCTATCTGTGCATGTCCTTGCTGTGTGTGTGTTGCTCTAGGTCACAGTTCCTGTGAACCACAGGCACCCCCCTCCAGCTCTCACAGGGGCCTGCCAGGGAGAAATCACTTAGCTAGCTTGCCCTGTCCCCCAGGCAGCCCCTGTGCAGGGCACGAATGGACAATCAAGAGTTAGCCAGGAGCCCCTCCCGACACACATTCAAACATATTCAAACGTATAACCACAATGTACACACACTCATCTCACACCTGTATAACCTAATGGCTAAATAACAAAGACTGGACAGAACTGCCAAAATCAGCCAGCTCCCCCGCTTCCTAATGTGTGACCTTGGACAAATCATTTAACCTGGCTGTGCTTCAGTCTCATCGTTAAAGAGAGGGGTAATAAGAATGCTTCATAGGGGTTGTTGAGAGACTCAATGAGATAACAAATGGAAATCTCTTGGAAGAATGTTAAATGTTAGCTATTTTTAGCAGTGGGCTCCAAGCCCCCAAAGGAAGCCCTCAGTAGCAAAACAAAAACCCCAGGGCAGTCCATAACCATGAACAAACTCACTCGGGTCAAAGCAGCCTCCTGGCTCCACCACAACCCACTTGGAAGCCAGGAGACCTAGACCCCAGGTGTTTCTAAGTCCCTCCCTGCGTGCCCGTGAGTCAATCCCTTTGCCCTCTCTGGCCCCGGCATCCCCATCTGTCCCATAGGGGCTAAGCTGGATCATTTGTCAGGGCTTTCTTCCAGCTCTGCCACATGGTGGGTTCATGCCCAGTGGTGCATGGCAGAGGCAACAGCCGCAATGCCACAGGCCCAGCCCATGGCCCAGTTTCAGCCTTTCTGGAGCTGAGAGAAGCTGCTCTCCCTCCCCGGAGCAGGAGACTGTCAGCAGCTCTCCCACAGCCATCTCTTCCACTGGCTTCTCAGGCGCAAAGAGCCTTAGGGCTGCCAGAGGCCTGGGAAGGGATGCCAGAGAGAAGATTCGTGATAACCCCTTTAACTCTGGGCCCTGCCTGTCAGACTACAAACACTGTTGTACCCATCATCTCACCACGGCCGCAGGAGGCAAGGAGCACAGGAGAAAATGGAGGCTCCGAGAGGTGGTTTCCGGCCCAGGGTACCAGGATTTGAACCCAGGACTACTAAAGCCCAAGTCCACTGGCCTGGGCTATGAAAGGCTGTGGGAATCAGACACGGGAAGAATCCCCATATAACCTCTGCTTTCTGCCTTCACGTTTCTAGTGAAATGTCAACATTCTCAATAAGGTCTCAAGCCAGCCCCACCCTGACAATCCTGACCCTCCTAATTGTGCTCTATTTTCTCTTCTTCTGTAGCTCAAATCACCTTCTAACATAATATATAAATTACTTATTTATTATGTCTAGTGTTTGTTGTGTGGCTCCAAGGGCAGGGAGCTTTGTCTATGTTGTTTATTGAGATATCTCCAGTGCTTACAACAGTGTTCGGAACTTAATAGGTGCTCAATAAATACTGGCTGAGGGCTTCCCTGGTGGCGCAGTGGTTGAGAGTCCGCCTGCCGATGCAGGGGACACGGGTTCGTGCCCCGGTCCAGGAGGAACCCACATGCCGCGGAGCGGCTGGGCCCGTGAGCCATGGCCGCTGAGCCTGCGCGTCCGGAGCCTGTGCTCCGCAACGGGAAAGGCCACAGCAGTGAGAGGCCTGCGTACCGCAAAAAAAAAAAAAAAAAATTGGCTGAGAGAGCAGCACATTCTGAGTAGTGGCTCAGAATGGGGCAGTGGAAACTGAGTCTTAGCTGGTCTCCTGGCCTTGGCCCCCCGACACTGCTCTGAAGATGTGGATGACTTTCCAAAACACCAAAGCTGATCAGGTCCCTCCCCTGCTTCCAACCTTTCCAGGACTCCTCATCAGTCCTGAGGTGAACTCAAAACACCTTGACCCTTAATGATTTGGCCTTCTGACCCCTCCAGCTTCATCTCTTAGGCCACCTGACATACCTCTGCCTTCCAGATTATTTGTCTTCTAGATTATTTGTAGCTTCTCCAGAGTGCCCTGGTCTCACCTGCCTTTGTGCCTTTGCCCATGTGATTCTGTCTGCTCTCTGGCACCTCTACAGCCTAGCAAACTCTTAATCATCCTCTACCCCTAGCTCAACTCCTCATCTTGGAAGCATTTCTCAATGAGATGATGACTTAAATCATTTCCTGACTCTCACTGACCGCCTGCTTCCCACCCCTGGCTGCCTCTGTACTTCCCAAACATCCTGGAGAGGCCTGGGCTCCAGGATCTGTACCTGTGATTTCTAGTCTTCATGTATGTCTCGCTCAGTGAGTCAGGAGCCCCCTGATGGTTGGGGACCCATTGTGCCTTAGTTATCTCTGTGTCCCCAGTGCCCAGCCACAGCGCAGCTGCACGAAGGATGCACACATGAATGAAGAGGGGTCTGCAAAGGCATTAATGAACAGCCACGAGTATCTCAATTTTCAAAAGCCCTAAGGGAAAATGAACATTTCCTTATGGTAGGATTGCTCAGGCTAAGACAACAAGTTCTTTTTGCCTTGGGCTAGAATTATATCACCTCCATGAGGCAACCTTGGTTATCTTACGGAAAAACCAATCATATCTTTCATCTCACTCTCCGTCTGCCACCTATGTCTATCTTACCTGCCTATATCTATTTATCTAATCTGTTATATATATATATATATCCCCTAGATACCTGCCTATCTATCAGAGAGGGGCGCACAGTGGAGTGAGGGTATAGATCCGGACTCGGATGGTAGAGGTTCCTTCCCAGGTCTACCAAGCTGTATGACCTAGGGTGAGTAACTTAGCCTTTCTGAACCTCAGTTCTCTCATCTGTAAAAGAGAGATGATAATAATGGTCCCTTTCTTATAGGGTGATTGTGAGATTAAGTAAGCTAATTCTTGGTAAGCACTGGTAACAGAAAACATTCACTAAATGATGATGCCTCTTACAACAGTAATTTATATCACAAGTTATTCATCAAAGAATTTGGGACAGCTGAACAAATGCCATAAAATAGAAAATGATAAAATGTGTACTTGAGAGAAATCAAGATAAAGAAAAATGAGGCAGGAAAATAGTAAAGCCAGAAGTAAGATTAACACACACACAGAATGCCTTCTCTAAAGTTCTATGGTTACTAGAGTCTGCATTTGGCTCTCAGCTCCCCTGGTAGCCACATAAAAGAGGGAAACATCATCAACTATAAGCTTCACAGCATCTGTAACATAAAAATGAACCAAGTGTTCCAGGGAAGCGTGGCTTTTCCTGGTCAGAAAAGAAATCACATCTTTCCCTTGGCCCTTCACAAAGAGGACCCTGGGACAAGCGACCACCCTGTGCCCTCAACAACATCCCCGAAGCCAACGAGGACCAGGCTGACTTTCTCACAATGCTCCCTCCAGCTACCTGTTATGAGGACCCAGGGCAGCTCTCCAAGAATAAAAATAAACAATAATAGCCACAATTTACTATGTGCCAGGCGTAGAATCCCCCCTAAATCAACTCAGGAGGTAAGCATTGTTATTATCCCCACTTTACAGATGAGGAAACTGAGTGTCAGGTGAAATCACTTGCCCAAGGACGCACAGGCGGGAAGTGGTAGGCCTAGACGCAAACCCAGGTCTCTGCGTTACCAGAACCAAATTCATAATCACTATACTCTCCTCCCTCCGGAAAGACCCCAGTGTTGCTCTCCCAATACCCAGCCCTCTGATGAGCTGCCTTAAGCTAAGGATAATAAAAGACTCCAGGAGATAGGTGGACAGTCTGCTCTGTAGACAGCCGACCATAAATATTTGTTCTCTGGAATGAGCTCATGATAAGGCTGGGGCACCAGGGGCTTCAAGGCTGAGTTATCTGGAGGGATCCCAGAGTGCCACAGTGGTGAGTCGCTGATGCTGGGCAGAGCCCCATGCTTGTTCAGAGAGCCCAGCAGGTGGGAGGGCTTAGATGGATCAAGAGGGCCTAAGAGCGATTCTCACAGAAAGGCCCAGAAGGTTCCTATGGGTGAGGGCAGCGTTCCCCTGAAAAGAGTTCTGAATCTCCTCCAATGTGCAAAGTTCTCCGCCATGGAGCCAGGCCTGCAGCCGTCTCTGTCTGGAACGTTTTCAAAGCAGACGTTACCAATTGCCTCTGTGGCCATTTAAAAACTCTCAATAAAACACCCTGAGAACATCTAATTTAGGCAACATAGCTTCCTGGTGAACCCTCCAAGATGAATTAGTTGCAAATTGCACCCCCAGGTAACTGAATGATTTGACCTGTTGTATTACATTGTTGGAGAGAAACCAATTGGACGCCAGGGGCTGTCTGCCAATGCTGATGATCTGGGTTTTCGGGTAGTTGATCTTTAGGCCTGCTTTCTGAAAATAATTGAACAGTAGGATCAATTGTCTGTTGCAGTCAGTCCCAGGCCATGACAATAAAACCATACCAACAGCAGAGAGAAAAAGACTGATCTTTCTGTTCTCATTTGCAGGGTGCCGACCCTGGCATCTGGTTTGCCCAGAAGTCGCATCGAGTCATTCAAACTCAGGTTCAGAAAAAGCGGGGTCAGGAGAGAAGGTAAAATCCATACACCTCTCAAATGTGGTATCTGATTTCCCAGGAGACCAGCCTTCCCTGCTGGTTCTGTTGTCTATTTTTTAAATGCAGAGTGTTTGGTAGACAAGGTCTTTCCAAGCCTTCAGATTGAGCACAGGGGGAAGAGAGGAGTGGGGAGGAATAATTCAAAAGGACAGTCCTAGATGGTGAAATGGTTAAGGACCAGTGGCTCAGGGCACCTCTAAGGCCCCATTTAGCCTCATGAGGGTGGCCAGACCTGAAATGTCCCTCTAAACCTTCTCCCCCCCAACTCCACCCCGCACATACACACACAAACCCCGCCCCTCCAGGTGCTTACTTTGAACCCATTGGCTTTGGAGATGAGTTAAACACCTGGAGAGGTGGGATTTGTGTGTATGGACGTGCAGGGATTCTTTTTTGGTTTTGGTTTTTTTTTTTTTTTTTTTTGGTTGTTGTGGGGAGAGGTCATTCCAAGTGGGGGAAACTGCCTAAGCCAGGGCTTGGAAGCAGGTGGATTCTCATGGTGTTCCATTCTCAAGGTGATTTGTAGTGTGAGGAGGAGGAGGGGTGGGAGAGCCTCGAGTGGCGGCTTAAGGAATTTAGACTTTATCCTGTAGGTACTGGGGAGTCACAGACTGTTTCTAGGGAGGCAAAATGGCCAAGTGGGTGAGGTCAAACTCTGGAGTCAGACTATATGGGTTCAAATGCCTGCTCAACAGGGTACTGGCAAATGGGAGCTTTGGCAAGTTGCATAGCATCGGCGTGCCTCAGCATATCCATCTGTGAAATGGAAATGATAGTAGCAATACTTACCGTGGAAAACTGCGCTGGAGATTAAATAAACTCTCACACATGGAACGCTTAGAACAGTGCCTGGCACACAGCAGCCCCTCACTTGGCGTTAGCTTTTTTCATTATCAGCAGATTGGATGATGACAGAGGGCTTCCTCTGCTCCAGGCATGGTCCTATGCGCTCTACGTGCACGCTCTCAGCTCTTCCTCACAACCCCACGAGACAGGTCTGATTTTTATCCCCATCTTACAGAGGAGGAAGCTGAGGCATAGAGAAGCTCTGTAACTGGATCTGGAACTGAAGGTCAGGCTGGCTTCAGTGTAGAAGATGAAGGCGATTTGGGACTAGGGAGGAGGCAGAGGCAGGGGACTGAGTGAGAGGCTGGGGGACTAGGGCACTAAGAACAGCGACAGGGAGATAGCAGAGACGGAGGGATGACATGGGCCCCTGCTGTACAAGGAGGGCTCAAGATCTCACAAGTCCTGTCTAGGCATCCATTAGTCTTGAGGTAGTTGTGTCCCAGAAGCCTCATGACTCCCTATAAAATACAGTGGGTCTCAGACCCCACCATGGGGCTGGATGCGAAGACGGAGTAGCCCCACATGTTAGCCCTCTGGCCAGGACTGTCCAGCCAGGAGATGGAGGGGATGGGAAGAGCTGTTGGAGCCAGGGGCCACTGACTGAATCAAAGCCTTAGTCTCCTTAATCCAGGGCCCTCGGTTTACCCAGTGATGAATTGGAAAGTTGGCTCCAGGGTGTTTCTGAACAGCGTCAAGCCAAGGTGCATGCCAGAGGATCTAGGAGAGAGGGGAGATGGGGAGGAAAGGGCCAGGTGGGAGAGTGAGGGGAGAGGGACACACTTCACCGGCCTGCCCCTCCTCAGCAAAGCCAAACTGCTGTCAGGCACTGATCAAGCCTGCGTCCCGCCGCTGGGAGGAGGGACAGAGAACGGGGGAGGATTGTGTCCCTGACACCCAAGGGCCTTCCCCTCCTCCTGGCTACTGAGAATCACAGTGGCAAAGGAGGAAGCAGCTGCCGGAGGTCCACACACCTTTCCCTAGGGTAGGGCTGGCTGAAGGCAAATCCTTCCTGGCCCCCAGCATTGACCCCAACCCCTATCCCTGCCGTCCCCACCCCAGCTCCTGGCAGAGAGCTCTTTCTGCCCAGGATGCCGGGTAAGGACTGAACAAACGCAGGCAGCTGTGCCATGTGTGGGTGTCTGCGGGTCAGGTCAGAGGGGGGTGGCATCCAGCAGTCCCTTGCATGTAGCTGTGGTGGGAAACCGCTCTTACTCGGAGCTGTCCGCAAGATGGCAAATGGAAGGGGTTTTCATCTGAGGGTCAGAAGACCTGCGGCCAAGTCCCATATTCACTGCCACTTTGCCATATGGATGTGGGTAAGCCTTTTCTCCTCTCTGGACTGTGAGATTCAACTAAAAGGTCTCAGCTCATTTCTGCCTAAAAATCCATCACACTGTACCCTATCAGTGGGTCACATCTCCATCCAAGCATCCAGGGACCGACACTGTCCTCGGCAGATCAAGGTGAGGAGTGGAGAGAAGAGGACCCTTGGAAGCAGGAAGCCGAGTTTGAAACCCCAGAGCTGTCACTTATAGCCTGTGTCGCAGGGCAAGTCCTGTGGCTTCTCAGACGTACCACGCCCATCAAAAAACAGGGATAATACCACCTCCTCGTAGGATGATGGTAATGAGGATTTGATGAGGTGATACATTCAGAGAACCCACAATGCCTCAGAAATCGCCCTCCCTGCTCAGCCTGCCGCATCTCAGCGTAAAATGTTCCTGGGCCAAAGAGCCAGCCTAGCAAAGCAGGGGCTGGTAATGGCCAGGAGGCTGACCAAGACTGGGGAGGTGGGCAGCGGGCAAAGCAGGGAGCTTGGATGGGGATGGAGAGGGGCAGACAGGGTCTGGGGAAGGGGAGATGGAAGAAAAGGGGAGCCTCTGAGTGGGAAGGAAGGGAAAGGGGGGCAGGAGAAAGGAAGTTTATTATTCTTCCTGCAGACCAATCATGGGGCTCCTGGAGTGTCGAATTCCAGCTCCTGCAGCCAGATGTGACCTGTTCCTGTTATCGTGGAATATTAATCAGAGGGGCCCTTGGGTAATTGGGGAGTTTTGATTAGAGAAATAGCCCTTACAATAATAAGCAGGCAGGAGCTTGGGGAAACCCACCCCCACTCCTGGTCGCCCACCTCTTAGGCTCCATACTTCTGAGGGCTCAGGGACCCAGACTGAAGAGTTGGGGAGTGCAGGAAGGGGGATGGTACCAAAACTGGTTGTGGGGACCAGGATTGGACCTGGCGGGTGGGGAGAGGGGGGTGCAGGGATAGGTGGCTATGAAGGTGACTAGAGACTGAGGGATCTGGGGCCTGGTGCTGGCGTGGCTTCACTCACCTCCCCATCAATCATCACATTAGCTGTTCCTGGGGCTTCTCCCTCGCCAGGACCCCTCCCAGTCAGCCCGCAGCAGCCAGCACCGCTGCCTCAGCCTCTGGCCCTGCTGGGACCCCAGCTCTGTTGCAGGCTGCACATGGCCCCTGGGCTCTGTATATTTAGACGGTTAATGAATCTTCCTGTTTGGCTGGGCCAGGCTAGAGTTTGAGATGGAGGAAATGAGGGCAAGAATGGGGAGGAGGGGCAGCACAACTGCCCGAGCCCTGGAGATCCTCTGACCACAGGGACCCCAGACCCAAAGTATAGAAACAGCCCAGGCAGTTCAGCTCAAGGAATCCGGGTAGTTGCCCCAATCCTCAACTGTACCCCCAAGTCCCCAAGGGACCACAGTTTGAAGACAGAAGACCCGAGTTCTAGGTCCAAATCTTGCCTTGCCCTCTCCTGGGCCTCGGCTGCCTCTTCCCCATGTTGAGGACTTTGGACTAAATTTCTTTTCACCAAACTCACTCAGCACCTACTATGTGCCAAGCTCTGTACCGGGCCCTGGAGGTTCAGAAAGAAAGAAAAAAAGAGAACACAGTCCTTACCCTTCAAGACATCACGGTAATGACAGAGGCAGTCATGTAACTATCGCACATGGAGATAGTAATTGTAATTACAATACTACAATAGTGTTGACTGAGCGGTCATGACGCGCTGGGCCCTGTGCTAAGCGTTTCCATGTCTTATCTCGTGGCATCTTCTCAATGACCTAACGCCATTGGTAGTATCAGCAGCCCCACTTTACAGATGAGGAAACTGAGTTACTGAGAGGTGAAGAACCCAGTAAAAGGGTACCATTTTAGACTCTTGAGATATATATATATATATATACACACACACACACACACATAAATATAATTTTATATATATGCTATATATTGTATATTATATATAATAAATCATATATATATCATATATAATATATGTGATATATAATTTATATATATACATATATATTGTTACCTAAGTGGCCTTCCAGAAAGGCTGTACCAGCTTAAACGTCACCAGGCTAATGAGTGTAGAAAGAAGCCATTTAGTGTAGCATCTTTCTTTCCAACAGTACCTGGAAGCTCCAGTGTCTCTGCTTCGGATCTGGGCCTCTGGCTGCTGGAGCCTGGCTGGGGTTGAGCATGGATTCTGGGTGGGAGAGACACTCACTTATTCATGTGTTTATCAGCTCTTTACTGAGTGCCAGGTTCACTGCCCCAAAGGAACACACATTCTGATGGGAAGTGGTAGCTCTTTGCATCAAGGTATACTTGCTGCTTTTTACAGAGCAGTTTTGCTTACGTCATTCCATTCCCAATAAATGAAGAAGAAACCCAGGCCTCAAGTATGAGTGGCAGAGTCAGGCCTCAAATGCAGGGTTTCCGACTTTTGACTCCAAGCTCCTGTGGGGGCACAGCTGACTGGGTGTTCCTCCCCTTTGGCTTACAGGAGTCAAGGCCAGGCCAGCCAAGCCCTGGGGCCTTGAGCTTGAGATGCAGGGAATGAGGGAAAGAATGGAGAGAAGGGGCAGCACAACCGCCCTGGCTCTGAAGATCACCTGACCACAGGGACCCCAGACAGAAAGCATGGAAAGAGCCCAGGCAGTTCAGCTCCAGGAATCAAGGAGGCTGCCCCCGACCACCGCTGGACTTTCACTGGGGCCATAGCGACCCAGGCTGAGGCTGGCGCTGAGGCTGAGGCCCAGAGAATCTCTGGTCACTGAGCCTCCGATTAAAGTGGCCACTCAGAGACCAGCCTGGAATGGCCTCGGCTGCCTATGGCTGGGTGACAGGAAGCAAGGCTGCCTCCGGACTCAGAAGCTAGCCAATGCCATGTACTGAGCAATACCCAGGGCCCTGTTCTCAGGGCTTTGTGTGTGTGCATTCACTTCATTCTCACTTCAGTCTCATGAGATGGCTGCTACTCTCAGCCCCCATCTTATGGAAGAAGAAACCAGGAACACGGAGGGGTTTAAGTGACTTGCTCAAGAATTCATAGCTAGAAAGTGGTAAATCTGGGATGTAAACCCTGGCAGCCTGATCCCAGAGTCTGCGCTCTGCACTACCGTATTAGACAGCCCCTGAAGCCACGTGGCTGACATCAAGGGTGCGGGCCACAGGACCCCACCTCACTCTCTCCCCATGCTGGCACCACCACCTCACGCCCCTCAAGTGGCCAAGTACCTAAGCGTTTGGACTCTGGATTCAGGCTTCTTGATTTCAAATCCTTGCTCTACAACTTCCTAGCCGTGTGCCCACGGGCAAGGTACTTTCCCTCTCCGAGCCTCCATTTCCTCATCGGTAAAACAGGGCTAATAGTGGTTCTACCTCAGATAAGGACCTCCCTTATGAGGCTCATGAGACTTGCGGTGTCCATGGAACAATGTATGTGACTAAGTTTTGAGCACGGTGCCTGGCCCGTGGTAAGTACTCAATAAATGTTTGCTTTTATTGTAGGGTAATATAATAAGGCGTTGACTCTGCCGACTGGCTGGACAGTAATGTGAGCAGGTAGAGGGCAGAGACAGAGCCCTGGGATGAGGTTCCAGCCCAGCCAAGCCCATTCAAGTGGACAGACGTTTCAAAGGTTCATTGATACTGCTCTGTGCTCAGGTCTGTTCTGGGCCCCACTCTAGGTAAGACACAGAGGTGGATGAGGCACAGTTCCTGCTCTCCAGAAACTCCCAACCTATTGGGGGAAACAGACACAGGCACACAGTATAAGCAGAAGCACTGCGAGAGCTGAGAAGAGTAGCAACTTTGCCTGGATTTGAGGGTCAGAAGTGTCCATGAAGGATGCACAGGGGCAAGGGGATGGGCATTTCTGGCCGATGGAAGTGCAAATCGAAAGACTCAGAGGCTTAAGGGTGCCTGTGCTGGTCAGGGACCCGTGAATAGGCTTGTGTGATTGGGGTGTCAGTTGAATGTGGTGTTGGAGGGGTTGAGGTGAGAAACTTAAGAGGTGGGCAGGGGCCGGATCAACCAGGGCCCTGACTGCCATGATGAGGAGTCGAGGGATGACTGACAATGTGAAATGGAAACTGAGATGACAAGATCAGGACGGAGTTTGGGAGAAATCACTTTGGCTGCTGTTTTGCAAGAGAGACGGACAGGTGGAGGCGGGGAGAGAAGTTGGGAGGCGATTGCCATAGTCCCGGCAGGAGGACCGGAGTGTTGGCACTGGGGGTGGTCAGAAGTGGGCAGAGTCAAGAGATGCTGCAGAGGCAGAACCGAAGGATAACCCAGAAGTTTCTAGCTCAGGCCCATCTGTGGCAAGACCTCAGCTGAGCTGGGAGCAGACACCTGTGCTCTGTAAACTGGTCTCTCTTCCCCCTTTGGTGTTTATTTTCATTTCCTTGTAAAGTTCAATTCAGAAAATTCCGATCTTGTTTCAGCTGAACTGAAGAGAAGGAAGGTTTTTCCATACCCCAGATGGGATCTGGGTTCCTGGGGCCTCCCAGGGCCTCCCAGGGCCCAGGCTTTGCTGGTGGCAACTCCAGCAGAGTGATGTTACACAAAGCTGGGAAGATCTGTGGGGCTAGAGCCCAGGAGAAGGCTTGGCATGGCTTGGCAGGACTGCTGTGGGGGATGAGAGCAGTTTGGCCAGGATCGGGGGACTGGAGGGGGCTGTGCAGAGAGAGAGAAGCGAGCAAATCCTGCCTGTTGCCTCTTTGAAAGGAGAAAGGCTCCCTTCCCTGGGCAGTGCCCCTAAGTCATGGACACCTCTGGCCTTTTCTTTTCTGGATTCCACGCTCCCAGGCTCCACTGAGGGGTGTCTTGGATGAGTGTCTGTGCTAGAGGGAGGGATCCCAGAGCCCACAATCAACAGCCCTGGATGGGTGTGGGGGTGGGGTGGGAGAAGGGGGATTGGGAGGCTGTGAGGTAATGTGAAGAGGCAATGGGCTGAAAGTCACAAGACCTGGGTGAGGGCCAGTCCCGGTAAACTCTCTGTGTGACTCTGGGCAGTTCCTTCTTCCCTTCTCTGGGCCTCAGTTTTCCCATCCATCCAACTAGGGGGCTGGTCTAGAAGGTCTCTAAACGCCCTAACAGCTTGAAAGATTCCATTCTCTTCTCTGAATCTGCCCAGGGGGAGGCGTTGGGGGTTGGGGCACCGGCAGGGGCTGAGAATTCCATAGCAATTTGCATGTGAAAGCATGTTACTGCCATGGCTATTAGTGTGTGCAGGGGGGCTGAAGACAGGGCAAGGACAGCTAACTGTCAGGCTGTCCAGAAAGGCCCGCTGCTTGGGTGGGGGAGGGAAGGAGGGAGGCCCTGGAGGTGTGCAAGGGAGGCTGGACCACCACCTTGGGTTCCCAGGGAAGGGTGAATCCCGAGACATTTAGGGACCCAAGCTCGAGATGCCCAATCCTGGGTCTGGCCCCTACAGGGACCTCCAAGCTGTCGTGTCGAGGAGTGACTTCAGAGCTGCGTGAGGTGCCACAGGAGAGGGGTCCCCAGGGAGGGGGAGAAACTATTAGTGCATTTGCTTTTCCGGGTCTGCTCTTACCAGGCCTAAACCTCCCAGGACCATATTTTCCTCAGGTTTATAATGTGACCTTTTGGTAATTGCTTTGTATAAACTTACATAGTTTGTCAATATAAATACTGTGTGTGTGTGTGTGTGTGTGTGTGTGTGTGTATATATATATATATGTTTGTTAGGTTCACTCACACAAACTCCTGGGGATTCTGGGAGAACAAAGCAGCTGTGTGCAAAAAGGGCTCACAGCTGTGGCCTGTGAGGAAAGAGAGGTGGCTCTGTCAGCACTCCCTGTGTGCCTTTAAGTCCCTTCCGGTATCTGGGTCTCAGTTTCCCCTAAGGGGTTTGATCTGGAAAGGAGCTCTCAGGAAAGTCCTAGCTCTGCCATTTCCTGGCCTCTGACCTCTCAGATTCTACTGAACAGGCATGAGGGCAGCAAGGGAGGCCACCAGCCAGTTCCCCCCCGAGAACAAGGGCTCTTCCCCGCAGAATCCAGCTGGTGGAAAGGCCCTGGTGCAGGGTGGCTTCCACGGTCTCGGCTGCTCCTGGTACCCTGGAAGCAAAGGAGCCACCTGGAGCTCCTCCCTAGGGCCCTGGTCAGAAGCCAGGTCTTTACCCACTGCTCCTGCGGAGGCTGAGAAGGACCAGCCCATGGGGCCACAGGGGTAGGTAAGGGCTGGGGACGCATACCTCTTCTACTTCGGCTTTGGGAGGTGTTTATCATGGGTCTATTTTGCCCAGCCCCCAGTCCAGGTGGGACTGGGGCTGGGGGAGGCAGACTGGGATTGAGGCCTCAAGATAACTCTGATGAGGATGTTTAGGAACTCTGTAAAAGGCCAGCTTTGGTCGGTGATGATGGGAACAGCCAGGGCTTGGGGGCCACTCTCAAAGCAAGAAGGATCCCTGGAAAGCCCAGCCCCAGAGTCCAACTGCCCACTCCACACCTCGTGAGAGAAGCAACAGCTACCACTTATTGGTGCCAGGCATTCAACACTTGTTTAAAAACTATGGATGAATGAACAAACGGAAGGCTAGGTTTAGTACCCAAGCTTTTAATCTGTGTATCCTCCATTCTGCCTCTCACATCACCACACAAGAACTTTAAGAGCTAACCAGGCACTTGAAGGCCAGTCTAGAATGTGAGGTCCCTGGGAGCAGGGACCTTGACTATCCTGTTCATCACTGTACCCTAGTGCCCAGATTGCTGACTGGCATATAGTAGGTGCTCAGTAAATATTCTCTGAATAATTGAAGAAATCTAATCCCACTCCTCGTTACCCAGACAGGGAAGTCGAGGCCCAAAGAGGCAGGGACCTGCTTGCAGCTGGTCAAAAAGTCACGGTAGACCTGGGACAGGCCCTGGGCTCCAGCCTCTCAGCACAGGGTTCTTTCCCCTGTATCAAAAGGCCCCCGTGGCAAACTCCTCCTGCCCTTCCCTATCCCTTCACGAATTCCTTATTCTCCGCACCCCCAGCTTTCCCTCTTTCCTTTCTCTTTGCCAGCTGGATAATTAACCACTGGAAACAAAACCTGTAATTACTG
Source organism: Phocoena sinus (assembly GCF_008692025.1). Lineage (NCBI taxonomy): Eukaryota > Metazoa > Chordata > Mammalia > Artiodactyla > Phocoenidae > Phocoena > Phocoena sinus. Next base: position 58,820,715 of record NC_045784.1, on the reverse strand, counting down.
TCCTCCCCATGCCCTTAAATTGCTTTCAGTTTGGGCTCCATGACCCCCGTCCTGAGTGGGGGTTGGTCTCCCCCTCAGCAGCCTCCCAAAGGGGGAGTCAACCTAACAAGCACCAGCTGAGGCCCCAGCCCCCCAGATCCAATGGCCAGCTGTACAGGAGGCCGGCAGCAGATGGGCGAGGAGGGTCCCCTGGCAGGCTGGGGCTGACTCAGCTGGGGTGTCAGTGGGACTGTGACGTGCCCGGGCAGGACAGGAGGCCAGGCAGGCGGGCCGGATTTCCGAGAGTGATTGATGCCAGGTGGCCAAAGGGCCGCTGGCTCAGCAGGGACCAACTTAGGATGGTCCCAGTAGAGCCAGGTCTTTTCTTGGGTTCTTCAGCTCACCCTCATGCCCCTGCCTAGAGGGTGCCAGGCCATCCACATCCCTGGTGCCTCCGGGAGGCCTCCTGGGAGCTTAAAATGGATCAGCGCATTAAGTCCCAAGAGCCCTGGCCTTCCAGCTCCACAAGGCCTATACCTTCAGGGAAACTGAGGCCTGGTTAGCACCTGCTCAACTTGGCTTCGTTGGTGATCTGGGCTCAGCCTGTGGAGGAAGCGAGGCAGCTCCACCCTCACCTGGGAAGCATCCTCTATCCCTGACTCACCAGGAGTTTGGGCCCAGCTGGGACAGGAAGGAGAGCTGAGGGTGGGGCCCGTCTGGGGCCCTACCACAGGAGGCTCACAACCCCTGCCTCCAGCTAGCTAAGCTCGTTCCGTTCCTGACCCACACAGAGGCTAAGGGAATGGCGGGGGGATGGCTCCCGTTCTTCAAGAGCCCCAAGGAAGCACGCTTGCTCAGTCCCACCCAAGACAGGGCAAGGAGCAGGGCGGTGGGCCGGAGGAGAATCACCCTCTAGCAACTTCTGTTTGCTCATGGTAGCGTAAAAAGACCTGGACTTAAAGCCTCGTACTTGCGTTCACTTGATGTGTATTCTTGGGCAAGTCACTGCCCCTTGCGGTGGGTCTGTTTCCTCACCTCAAATATGGGGCAAAGAATTCCCCACCGTCCACCCTCACAGGGAAGTTTATGAAAGTCAGTGAGATAACATGTGTAAAAGTGTTTTTATTTTTAAGTGGCAGGCACTGGCCGGGTGAAGGACACTGCCACAAGGGGCTACCGAGCAGTGCCGTGTGGCCGGCACAGCAGACACGGAGCTCAGACCAGCAGCAGCCACGGTGCCCAGGCCAGGGCAAGTGACAACAGCAGTCACAAACCTTCTGGGCTGTTGGAGAGGCTGCCCTATACTCTGCTTTGCCGTCTCCCAGAGATTTTACTTCACACTCCTCACAGCTACTCCCAAGGGGCCCCCAGAAACTCGATCCTCTGCTGAGAGGGTGGGGGCAGCCGCGTCCTGGGCTGGGCGGGGGACCACCCAAGGACACTCGTTGGTGATGTGTGGGAAGGGCTCTACCCAACCCAGATCAGGCTCCCCCTCAGTTAGAGACATCAATCTGGCCTGAACCAGCCCTGAGTAGAGACCCCTGGCCCAGGCAGGGGCCCCCGCTCTGGGCAGGCAGTCAAGCAGCAGAGGCCCCATCTGATCCAGGCACTTCCTTTGGTTAATGAGAAACCAAATAAACAGCCTCTGCCCCAGCTGGCTTCGGGAGCACCCCAGCCAGGCCCAGCCCTGCCTGCTCCAGCCAGCCTCCCTCCCTTTCACCCTGCAGGTCCCGTGACTTTCCTCCCTTGCCTCCTCCATGCGCTTCCCACTTCCCTCACAGCCCTGCCTGCTCCTTGGCTGGTGCGCTGGGGCTTCCTGCTCTGGATCGCTAACCAACCCTCCCCTTCCTTCCTCCTCCTCCTTTCCTCTAGTGCCTTCTTACCCATTTTTAGCTGCTGGGATCCCACTTGTCCTCCTCTCCTGACATCTGTCTCAGCCATCTCCATAAGGAGGGAGTCCCCCGCCCAGAAGACCTGCGGGCTGCTCCGGGCCTTGCCAGCCTGTGTCTCTGCTGTGGGAATGAGGCCAAACCCTCTTCAGGGCACTCACTCCACTCTCAGACCATCAGCCTGCAGGAGGGAGATGCTCAGACGCTTGGGTGCTCGGGGCTGCTCTAGCTTGAGGGCTTTGTCAGCCGGAAGTCCCCGAGTGTGCCATGGTGAGAGCTCTGGTGTGCAGGAGAAGGAAGGCTCTTCTGGCTAAGAAGCGAACCGGACAGCCTGAAGCAGCCTTGTTACCCAGCGGGCCACAGCTGAGGCCCAGCTCTTGGGAAGTTATTTCTAGCCACCTCCAGGTGTCTTGAGGCAGGGCAGGGCTGGGCCTGCCAGCAGGTCCCAGATCTAGCCCCAGTGAGGTGGTGGCAGTACTTGCGGACACACCCAGGTTCCCATGGAAACACCTCCTCCCCCATCTACTCTCTCTAGCTGAGCCTAGTGCCAGACGGGGCAGATGCCCATGGCCTATGCCACAGCGGTGATAGGATAGACAGGGGGATATGGTCACAGGGTCCAGCAGAACAAGAGGGTAGAAGAACTTGTGACGAAGAAGGGCACAGAGCATTTTCAACATCTTGCTCCACTAGGACAGCCACCATCTTCCCATACCAGACCAGATCACCAGTGTTTTGGGCACATGAAAATCACACACACGTGCTCTCTCTCTCGCTCTCTCTCTCGCTCTCTCTCTCTCTCTCTCTCTCTCCCTCTCTCCCTCTCTCTCTCTCTCTCTCTCTCTCTCTCACTCATATACTCACTCATACACTCACACTTCATTCCCCAACATCACGACACCATTTTACACCCATTTCTCCATGTGGTTAATTTTTTTTTTTAGTTCTCATTTTTTCTAAGAAAAAAGCAACAAGAAAATAATTCAGAGTTTATACAAAACATCTTTACATTATTTTTTTTCCAAAAAAGACTAGTATTTACACAAATGGCAACAGAAACAAAAACAAAAAAAACCCTTCGACTGCCACCTGGAAGGGGCTGGCTGTTCCGCTCCCTCTCCCACCTGGCAGTGGGGTGGGCACCTGGCCAGGAGGCAGTGTGGAAGTGGATGGTGGGAGGCCCAGCTCCTTCCATGGCCACTCTGGGAGTGCCTGCAAGGCGCTTGCTAGTGGCAGTCTGTTAGCAGCCGTGCTGGCAAGGAGCCGGGGTCAAAGTGCACGGCGTGCTGGCCCAGCCCTAGGCAAGCCTCTTCCTCTTTCCAAGCCCCAGCCCAAGACTGGGGGGCTAGTGGGAGCTGGGTTAGGGGGGCACCCACCCGAGCTAGAGCCCAGAAAAGAAGCAGGCTACCTGGCCTTATACCCGCTTAGTTCTCCGCCCTGGGCCTCTGTTTCCCCACCAGGCCGAAGGGTGCCAAAGGTGAGGGGAGAACAGGGCAGAGCGGAGAAGGGGGAACTCCCAGCTCTGCAGGGCAAATAGCCACCTGGGCACCTCACCTCCCTCCACCCCCCATGAGGTCATCTGCCTGCAGCAGCTCTCCTGTTCCCCAGGCAACAGCCAATTAAGACATTAATAACCGTGAGAGTGAGGGAGGCAGGATATGCCCAAGTATCCCACAGGAAGTTTTTTTTTTTTTTTTTTCGGTGGAAGGGTGGCAGCCACTACCCCATTGCCAAGATCAGCACTGTAGAAGTGGGGGAGGGTGAGACACCTTGCCCAATGGCACTCTTGTCTTCCCTCGTGGGCAAGAACAGCCCTGGCCTGTCCCCTCCCCACAAAAAAATATGCCAACAAGTTTATAAAAGAAATGCCATCCTATGCTTCCCGGCTGGCCACATCCTGCCCCAGGCCCCTGATACTGCGGAAGGCTGGGCTCAGAAAACCTGGGGAGGGGCTGTCTTTTCCATTTTTCCATTTTTCTTAAAAAAAAAAAAAGAGAGAACAGATGAAAATGAGTTGACAGCTAAAAAAATGAACACAGAAACATTAAAAACAGTGATGATAGCGGACAAGAAGTCCTGGGAAGGGAGAAAGGGGGCGAGGGGGCACAGGGCCAGGGGGGGCGTCTCCCTGCCTGCTGTCCATCAGCGTCCGACCCTGCCCTCCAAGAAGGGGTGCCCCCGCAGAGCCCAAAGGCCTGGCCAGAGGGGGAAGGCACAAGAGCATGGGGGCTGGGGGCACAAGCACCCCCCTCTGAAGCCCAGGGGGCGGGGCAAAAGGGGGATTATAAAAGCCAAGAAACTACAAAACTAAATACAAAGATGGGCACGGCTGGCAAGGGGAGGGACGTGGGTGAGGATGGAGAGGTGCAGTCCCGGCCGACTGTCCCTCGGGGCCGAGGCTGCCAGGGCCCTCAGACCTTGTAGTAGATGTTCGCGGGGCTCTGGGGCGGCATCTCCTGGACGATGTAGACAGGGTGCCCGTAGTCCCCACTCACCTTCTCATAGTGGGGGCAGTAGTTGTTCTCTGTAGTCCGTAAGGGGATGATGATGTCGCTGGGCTCGGTGCCCGCCGTGCCACTGCCCCCCTTAGGACTGGCCAGGGTGCTGAGCGAGAGGGCGGGCGCCCGCTGTTGCGTGTGCTTGCGGTGCCGCTTGCGCAGCTTCAGCAGCAGGATGGTCAGGAAGATGATGATGAGCAGGAAGATGACGCAGCCGGCGCCCACGGCCGCAAACAACGCCACCTTGGAGTTGAAGAAGCTGTCGGGGTCCCCGCTGCTGCCTCCACTCCCACCGGAGCCACTTTTCTCATCCTGGTTCACAGTCTCTGTGGACGGGGGAGGGAGGGAGGGAAGGGAGGGGAAGAAGGTCAGCCAGGGGTCCCAGGGACACATGGCAGATCTTGGGCCACGCCCTGCCTTCCTTCAGAGCTAGGGACTGAAAGGGCAGCCGAGCAACGGCTTCTGCCCTCCGGGAGACTCCCATACACTCACCGTGCTTGCCGTCAGAGTCACCCAGGGAGCCCCGGCCACCGGGGGCCTGTGTAGCCATCTTGACAGTGTTGTCTGCCTCCTTGCTGGGCCGGCTGGTAGTCAGCTGCTCGGGCGCCACAGCATTGGGGTCTGGGGGTGGGGAGAGAACAAGTGAAGGGGGAACTCCAGCAGCATAGGTGCCTCAGTTACATAGCACCCACCGGCCAAGAATGGCCCGGACACTGGACCTCAGATCCCCTATCCCTACTGCCCCCTCTGCCGCTACTCCCCATGCCACCCCCCGCCACCCAGTGAGGAGCATCTGTCGCAAAAGCCTAGCTGAGGAGCCCTCGGCCTGGGTGCTCACCTTGCCCAACCTTCATGACGATCTTCATGGTGCGTGTGCGGCACACACCCCCCTCCCGGTTCTCCAGTCCCTCCAGGCTCCCATTGGATGTAGCTGCAGCAAGAGGCCAGGGCAGTCAGGAGGAGGAAGAGGTCTGCCAGCATTACCCAGAAGCCCTAGTGATGTCTAAGCCCTTAAGAATAGAACTGGGAACCAGGGAGTTACAAGCAGCTCCCGCCCACCCGTGAACCTTTCTACTTCTCTCCTCCCACTAGGGACAGAGTCCAGGAACTAGCCCCTCCCACGAGGATGCTGCTCCCCTATCATGACCAAGGCCAGAGGCCCTTCTTTCTCAGCGGAAGCTACATGTGTCTCCTCATTGGGTGACGTGGCTCAGAGGCCAAGCAATTAGAACTGGCATGGTGAGGAAGACTTCTCCACAGACTAGAAGGCGTCCTAGATTAGGTGTCAGGAGAACCGGGTTGGAAACCCAACCCGCTCCCTAACTCTCTGCGTGATCTAGGGCAAGAAGCCCCTTCACCTCTTGGGGCCTCAGTTTCCCATGAAGAGAAAGGCTGAAGCTCTGCCAATTCTGCCATTCCCAAGGTTAGATCTTAGGTGGGCAAAGAAAATAAGAGAGAGAGCACCACGAATCAGAGTCCTCTCCCACCCAACTCCTAGAGCCGGGGCGAGCTGGCGGCAGAGGCCCCTTGGTAAACGCTGGGGCCAGAATTCCAAGGCCACGCCACGAGGAGAGCACGCCACTCTTCAAAGGGGACTGGATCAGGCTGGGCCTGAACTGTGTGCTGTCTCAATGCACTACTCAGAAGCTCCCACTGCTACAGGACAGGAAAGAACCACGTGGTGGGCAGGGACTCACAGGTAATATAGTAATCGTGGTGCTTCTTGAACTCCAGGCCCATGTAGTTGGGGCTGAACTCCTGGAACTTGATGGTGAAACGGATTTCCTGCTCTGGCCTATTGCAGGTGACCAGCACGTTGGGGTCGAGCACGGTGCTGCAGGCAGCTGCCTGCTCAGGCCGCACCAGGTACAGCTTGTAGTACTCATAGGGCCGCCCAGCTTCTGCTCGGGGGCAGATGATGTCCAGCTTGTCTCCAATCTTTGGGTAGATCACCAGGCCCTTCCCACTCAGGAACCTGCCCAAGAGGGAAGAGATGGTTAGCCTCAGGGTTGGGGGTCTCAGGCCATCCCCAGAACCAGGGGAGCAGACAATGAGGGCCAGGCTGGGCACACTGGGTGAAGATGGCGAGGACAGGCATTCTGTCCTTTTTCCATCCTTAAGCTGGGAGTAGGGAAAGAGAACCATGCTGCCAGCAGGGTGTGGAAGGGGTGGCCCATGGGCAAGGCTGCCAGGCTTTGACTGCTCCGCAGGGTGGGGCACTGCCTAGCTGGGGGAGCCCTTTGTCCTAATGTGGCATTTCCGCAGCGGGGCTGACGTGGCAGATGGGCTGGGCACCTAGATGTCAGGCTTGGGTTGCCTGGATGTGGCAGCCCTGTCCTCCTCGCACCCCCAACATACTCACGTTCCTTCATAGCCTCCGCTACCAGCCCTCCAGCACACACGTGTGTATATGCGCCCATGCGCACAGACACACACAAAGAAGCACACACACAATGAGCCCTAGAAACCACCCCCACAGCTCCCAGCCAACGGCTGGGGATGCACAACCTATCTTGGCCCCATGCCTTCTCCCCCATCCTTGCTAACCTTGGGCACGATGGGGAGATAGGAACAGGCCTTGCCTAGAGCCAAGGGATAATGGGCACAGTCTCCAGCCAGGTACAGCTCCACACAGCTCTCTCCACTCCCCACTCCCACTGCCTGGCATCCTACCAGGACTCATCCCACCCCCATAAGGCAAAAGCCTGAATCCCCAAATCTGGCCAGTCTCACTGCAAAGGATAACAGAGAAAGGGGAGAAGAGGCCTGAGCAGGAACAACAGATCATATGAGACAGAGCCCCAGGAACCTCACTCATCTGCCTTCTAATCCACTCCCACCACACACACACACACACACACACACACACACACACACACACACAGCCTCTGCTCCCCATCCTGAGAGGAGATGGACAAATGCCTCCCGAGCCAGGTTCATCTTCTAATCCAGAAGCTCGGGCACTGGGAAATAGCAGGGGGAGGGCAGCTGCCTGGGGCCACCGATTCATATCATCCTGTCCTTGCCTGAGCACAGTAAGCGCTCTCGGCCATTTCTGAGCCTGGGAGCAAGTCAGTACAATGTAGGGGAAAGAAGACAGACTTTGGAATCAGATGGATGGTGGCCCTTACTAGCTCTGTGACCTTGGATGAGCTGCCTGATCTCCCTATCTTTCAGTGTCCTCACTTATAAACTGGGGGTGGGAAGAGCCCCTCCTCCAAGGAAGGTGGAGGGGAGGCATGATGGCATGTATAGAGCACATAGTTGGCACTCAACCGTGATCCCTGCTTAGAAATAGCGTGGTCTGCCAAGAGGCAGGAGGCCAGACACTAACACCAAGGACCTATGAGCCCAGTCTTGTTTCTTGGGTGGGAAAGAGGAAAAGATGATACAGCTCCATCCTCAAGGACTTTACTGTCTGGGGTGGTTCAGAAAAGTAAATGGCCCGTGCCACAGCAATGGATAGCACCAGGCTATCTGGAGGCTATGTGAGAGGATGGTGGCTCAAAAGGCAAGGGTTGGAGGCAGAGAGAGGAAGGAGACAGCTCATCTGATAGGACAGTCAGAAACGGCCCCACAGAAAGAGTGGGATGAAAGTGGATTCTGGGGGAGGAATAAGAAGTCAACATCCAGCAAGAGCAGACAGCAGTGGTTGGGACAAAAAACCCAGGCCAGTGACTGGCCCAGTGATGGGTAGAGAGGAGCAGAAGAAGAGGGGGTAAAGCTCAGCTGGGGCCAGACTGAAAGGCCAGGGTCACAACAAGCAGTGTGGGTTTCATCCAGTGGGGGACAGACTCTCTAGCAGAAAGGACAATGAAGGGCCGAAGGCAGTGCTTCAAGGGAATGAAGCTAACGGTGGAAGAACATGGTTCTACTCCCTGAGGGCCCATTCCACAGTGGGGGCTACAAGGCACAAGGGCCTCCTGGGAGCTCAGTATCCTCACCGGATGGAGGGAAATGATACCCAAGGAGGTGACTAAGGGAACTAGACCAAGTAGATGGAGTGGATGAAGAACAGCAGCCCTCTCTCCACGTCCAGGGAAGCTCCACTAAGCTGGGACCTGCCATCCTTCTGTGCAGGAGGGTAAAAGCAACAACAAGGAGGTCTCACCCGCCTTAGTACCTAGCTTTACCACACTCCAGAAGGCCAGAAAGGAAGCAGGCGTGGGATGGAGGCCCACACAAACATTTGAGAGAAAACACCCCCAACTCCATGCGCTACAGAAAGCCAAGAAGTTTCACCAAAGCCTCTATAATTCCTAAGGCATTTTTCACTTTCCAATCTTCATACTGGTTCCATCCAGGCAGTCGGATCAGACTTCTAACATCTCAGAGGTAGAAGGAACCTTCGAGACCTCCTGAGTCCAGGCTCCTCATGTGATGGAATGAGTAACCAGGTGAATGTCCCTGTTGAAGAGGGGTGCTCAAAGCCAACCCGAGGAGCCTAAACTCACCCAGGATGTTAACTCCTAGGGGTCTAAGAGTGCCTTAAACATTGGCTGAATCCTTATAGAGCTGCACCTCCGTAAGACCGTAACTGGAGATGACAGCAGGTAGAGGGCACGCAAAGGGGTACAGGCCAGCTCACTTTTCTAACCACTTGGCCCGCCTTACTCACCAGGGAGTCTTGTCTACCCTGAGCAGTCTCCCATCACCATTCAGGTTCTGGAGCCCTGGAACCCAGAGACAACCGAGGAAACAGATGTCTACATAGTGGGTGGGGGAGGGGGAGGAGAGAGGACTATTGCCCCCAACACCCCTCAGACTCTCGTCAACCTCAGTGAACAGAATTCATAAATATTCATGAGTTCATTTGCATAGCAGCTGGCAGAGGGAAACTCACCTTCCCCTAAAGTGCAGAAGGGAGAGGAGCCTGATGAGACCCACCTTCCCTGACCCTGGTCCCCCATGATGGTACCTTCTCAGCTTCTTCCCCACCACTGAGAAAAGTGCCTCTGGGCCTGTGAGAAGCCCCAGAAAGTGGTGAGGGGCCACGAGGTGTGGGTATGCAGCCCGTGAGAGTGAAGCCCAAGGTCAGGTATGACGCCAGTCATCCTGTACAGCGGGGACCCTGCTGGTCTCCCCTCGTACCCACCAGGTTAGGAGTAGGGGCCGACAGGAGGAGGAATAGAGTACCTAGTTAAACTCTTTACCCCCCAGTTTTCAAACACTACTACTCCCCCCATTATCAAACCAAGCTTTCTTGCCTGGGGCCACCCCCAGACAAAGCCCTTTTCTGGAAAATAAGGGGATTGACATGGCCCAGCAGGAAGCCTGCAGCAGGTCGCCATGGTAACCCCTGAGGCCTTCCCTCCTTAGCCTCTGATAGCTCCTGGGACCCCAGGGAGCCACCCCAGGGAGTAAAAGGACTTAGGGGAGGCAGCCTGCCATTCAGTCTCCTGTCTGTGGCCTGCCTCTTCCCCTCTACCCTAGCCCAAGTCTCTCCCCCAGCCTGCCTACTGAGCTTAGAAGTCTCACCATGACTGCTGAAAAGAATCCTGGGAGAGAAGAAGCCTGAGGGTCTGGGGTAGTGGCCAGTGCTGATCAGAGGCCAACTGCCCCCCCCCCCCCCCGCTTCTTTGCCCAGTTAAGCCCCTATCCACCCATACACAGACAATCTATAGCAGAGAGAGTTTGGAGCTATGGGGGTCATGCCTAGAAAGCTGCCCACGTTCCACCACACTTCCTTCCCTCTCATCCTTCCCTCAGGCTCTAGGGACTTGTGGTCAGAGAGTGGCCAAAGGGAGAGCCTGGTCCTAGGCCATGCCAGCCCAGGTTTGGTAGAAGACTCTAGCCACAGCTTTGATTCAGTGACTCCGGCACCACTGCGCCTGCACCCCAGGGTGGCAGGACCAGCGGAGGACAGAACCCAAGCTGGAGCTCAAGTGTGCTCTCATCCCAGCAAGGGTGGGGAGACCCCAAATTAAAGGCTCCTCTTTCACTCCCCCAGCTCCACCCAGCCCCCGAGGCAACAGGAGCAGACCTGGCCTGTCCCAGCAGTGCCCGCCCAGGCGTGGGTGGGCAGGAACAGCAGCTGGGTCCTGGCACACACACAGCACTGTCGGAGGCAGGGAAGCCAGAAGAGCCCCAGAGGACGTCCCCCCCCCACACCTACACTGAACTATGCCTCCCCTCTGCCCCACCTGGCCAATGCTAGGGCCCACTGAGGGCTTAACAGCCCCTTCCTTGTTGTCTGCTGTCTGTGGGGTCCCTGAGAGGCAGTGAGATTCCTGGCCCAGAGAGGAACCAAGGCTGCTATTCAGAGCCCGGGAGGGAGAGTGCCAGGGATCGAGCTGGCTGTCTCTAGATCAGGTCACCCAGAGCAAGCTGCCCTCAGACGTAGGCCTAGCAAAATCAAATGAGGAAGCTGGAGCACTGCTCATCCCACGTGGGCAGGGCCTGAGTCACAAGGACAGATGCACACACACCTGTGAGGTGAGAGCGAAAGCCGGGGGCAAAAGCCAGCGCCTCCTCCGAAACCCAGTCTCTCCCAGATTCCAAGGCAGTGGGATGGTGTGGAAAGAATGGCACAAGGCACAGCTCTCCCCACTACGAGCTGACTGACTTTAAACAAGTCATTTTCCTTTTCTGAGCAAATGCCTCCTCATCTGGAAGATGGGCAATTCCAACTTCCCAGGGCTGCTGGGAACATCCAATGAGTTCATATCTGAGAATGCTTTGGAGGTAGCAAGGTACTGCCCAACTGTTAGTTAGCACACCAAGCATAGTACCGTTTCGAAGAAGCTGAACGAGCTTACTACACTCCTGGCTGCTAGCACCGCCACCCAAAACAACCACAATGAAAACCCACCCAGGAGGGGCTGCTACAGAGCCCAGGGCAAGGAACCCAGAATATGGCTGGTGAGCATCCCCTTACCTCGGCTCCCCTAATAATCACAGGGTGGACCCTCCCCCCAAACCTACTGTTCCCATGGCAACCAGCGGCCTCCTGGCTGGCCCACCCACTCCGTACTCCCAACACCAGAAAACGGCGATGCACAGTAGTATCCAGGGCCCACTCATCCCCATCCATCATAGTTGGTGAGGGAGTGGAGAGCCTGAGGGGAGAAAGGGAACCCTGGATTCAGCCTCCAGTCCAGCCTCACCAGGCCCTTCTTGCCCCAGGTCTGGCTGCCTGGGGTTGGGGGAGGGAGGGAGGGGAACAGGGAACTTTAGAGGAGCTGCTGGCTTCCCATCACTTTCAGGCCCCCACCTGTGGCCAATCAGCCACAGAGTAGAAGAGGTCAGGTCCCTAGCCACCCCGGAAAGGGGCCCCCTGAGCTGGCCTCCCCAGGACTGTGAGCTGGAACAGCTGTGAGGGGGCTGGGACCTACACTTTGGCTTGTAGCAGGCAAGCCTGGGTTGGGGTCTGCAGCTGCCCCCACCCATGCTGGATGGAGTCAAGGGTCCTGGATGCCAAGCTGAAGCCCCCACCCCCGCCCCTTGCAGGGAAGGTGTAATATGATCTCAGGCACATTCCCACTCTCTGGAGGTGGAGGAACCTGAGTGGGGGGCAGGAAGGGGTCAGAATGGGACTGAGAGACTGAACTGCAGCAGCTGGACTTGGCTGAGGACTCAAGTATGAGGCCCGCCGGCTGCCCCAAGTTCTCAGGGGAGGAGGCTGGAGGAGGGGTCTGCCCTGGGACCTTCCATCACAGCCCCCCCACCCCACACGAGCACGCCCACGTACTCTGGTTCCTCCCAACCTCTAACGGGCCCAGAGCCACCTTCCCACCCTACACTTATCGGGCAAATCTGACAAGGGGCCAAGCTCTTGCCACCCAGGGACTACCACCCTGGAAGGCCACAGCACCAATTTGGGAAAGAGGCTGGGAGTCTGGAGTCAGCCCTTCCGGCTCCCCTCTCCCGGTCAGGGCTGGGGCTGCCCGTATCCTGGAACCTGGAAACATACCCCCAGCCCCACCACTTCTTTATTTTGATTTTTTACCAAGGAGGAAGCAATTAAGCAGGGTTTATAGGCGCTGGGAGATTTCGGGGGGGGGGGGGTGTTGCCAGCTCCTGACAGGAATGAGGCGAGAGACCAAAAGCTGGGAGGAAGAGGGGAGGGAAGAGAGAAAATGAGCCTGTGAGGGAGAGCACGGCATGTGCGAGAAACAAAAGGACTCGAGAAAAAGAGGCAGAGAGTGACTAAGAGTGAGAGGGAGTGTGAGAAAGAGGGAGAGCGGGCAAGCAGAGCTGGAGAGGGGAGGTGAACGCGGCTCACACAGGATGTGAGAGGGCGAACCGAAAAGGGCCTGAGAGGGAGAAGTCAGGCAGGAGGAAAAGAGGGAGAGACGGACAGGAAAAGACCGTTGATTTGAAAGGCTGTGGCAGTCCCAGGCTTGGGCGCAGTGGCAGAGACAGCCTCCCGGAGCTCAGAGTGAAGCTGAGGGCAGTGCCTTCCTCCTGTCCTCCTGCCCCCCCCCCCAAACCCGTGCCAACACACACAGACGGGCTGCATTCCAGACCCCTGAGCATAGATGGAACTCTGGAGGGGGTGCTGCGCGCAGGGGCACCAGTATCAGTCCCCCACCATTCCCAGGATCTGCTCAATTACAGGATGGAATTCGTGCAAGTCCTATTGAGGCCTCAGCCACCACTCCCACAACCCCCAGGATGCCTACCCTCAGCCTGAAGTGGATCGGGGAATGGGGCAGATCTCAAAAACCTGCAAACCGTTCCAGAGCACTCAGGCCTCAAGACACAAAAAGGGTGAAGCTCAGGGAGATCTTGTTTCTCCCAGCCACCCCCCACCTCACTCTGCAGGAGGGCTCCTTTCCAGCTGTGGAGCTGCCTGCTATCTCTGGTTAGAGACCCGAGAGAGCAATTAGGTCACTCCCATGAGCCCCTACGATGGGCTACCCCAGGCTGATTTCAGCTCTCCTGGCTCAAGAGAGAGCATTTCCAGCCTCCACCTTTACAGGAGGGAACTGGGCACTTCACAGCCTTTCTCCTTGGTCTGAGCAGCCCGAGGCCCCCAGACCATTTTGAGTCCCTGCTGTTAGGAGAGCACTGGGCCCAGTTTGGCTTCTGGGTTAAGGAAAAATGGTTGTCAATCCCTTTCCTTGTACCCTGACCCTGGTTTAGACATCCCACTAACCAATAAATAGGACCGTACCTTAACCTAAGGAGAAGAGAACTAAAGAAGCCGCCCTCTCCCACTTCAGGGCTGAGAGGTGCATGACCCCTGGAACCTAAGAGGTCAAGACGGGCAGGAGCTCGGGAAGTTAGCGGGGAGCCCATAAGAGTGGACAGGAAGAGATTCCAGATACAGGAACCACAGAGCACAGAGGGCAGGCCAAGGGCCCCCAGTTTCCCACTAAGTGGGATGTCCGCACACTGCTGGGACCTCCAGAAAACAAGAAGGAAGAGCAATTTTGACCCTGGGTTCCAACCTGAGTCCTGGATGCCAAAAGAGAAAAAGGTCCAGAGGTCACTACACAATCCAGCGACTCCCCACTAACAGCCCAGAAACCACTGAGCCACCGCCCTGAAAGGTGTGTGTGTTGTTGGGAGGTGGGGGAGGATTGTGAAGGGTAAGGAGGAGGGAGAAAAGAAAGGATCTCCTCTACGTAGCTGCCTCCCCAACCCCTTTGGGAAAGCTAAGCACAACTCCCCAATCTGAGGATAGAAAGTGGGGGGGGGGCAGTGGGACCCGCCTGGACAGGAATCCTTTGCTTGCCACCCACTTCCCTAGCCACCTCGGTCGCCACTCTCCACCCCGGCCAGCCCTGGAAGCTCTGCCGCCGGCTCCATTGGACCCCCGACGAGCGCTGGATCGACACCACCCCCCCAACAAAACCTCTCTCCCACTCCGCCCCTCTCCACCCGCCGCCTTTGTGAGCCTGGGAGCGGCGCCCGCCCCTCCACGGACCCAGCAGGGAGAAAGTCGGGGCGGGGGGGGGGAGGCTAGAAGAGACGGCAAAGCTAAAAGCTAGGGAAGCAAACTGGGAAGAAAGAGAAATGAAAATGAGAGAAGCCCGAATGGAGATACAGGCACTGCCACCCGCCCCAAGCGCGAAGTCCCACGCCACGGTCCCTTCACAGCTAAACAAACGGGGAACCTGTGTTCCGGCCTCTTCCCCCGCCCAGGTCAAGCTCGCCCACCCCCCGCCCCCAGCGGCTCTTGGCGAAAACCGCCACGTTCCCAGGGGCCCCAGAGGGGGCTGCTTTCTCTCCCCGACCGAGCTCTCCGGTGCGCTCAAAGGCGCTCAGACTCCCAGCTCCGCCCGGCGCGACCACCTCCACTTGATCCGGGACGTGCGGAGGAGAGGGCCGGAAAGCTGAGGGGTCACAACCCAGCCAAGTGCCCCCACCCAACCCCACCGCACCCTTCCCCGCCCGGCCGCAGGGAAACACACTCGAAAAAGCCATAGACAAAATGGGGCGCCGCTCCTCCTCCGAACACCTTCCCACAGGCGCTCGGGGGCGCGCGGCCTCACCCCGAAGGAGTGCCTCCCACCCCCAGGGACCAGAGCAGATAAGTTACTCACTTGGGGTTGAGGGAGCTCCAGGACACGGGCTCTAGATTCTTGGCCAGCGGGGTGGCGAGCCGGCACAGCGCCAACACGACCATCGCCACAAGCCACTTGCCGAGCCAACGCTGGCCAGGCCGGGCCATCTTCCCTGGGGCAGGCTGCACTTCGGGATGCCCTGGCGCCTCCTCAGCAAAGCTGGCCTCGCCTTCCCGTGCCGCGCTGCGCTCCTAGAAGCTCAGGCGCCCATCCTCCGCAGCCGCCGGCCTTGAAGTGCTCCCCTCCCGCCGGCTTCGGTGTCGCTCTTCTCCGCCCCGCCGGCCAGGAGGACTCACTGGGCAGCCGCCCCCAACCCGAGCATGAGCTGTGGCCTCCGAGGGCTCGCTCCACTGGCCTCTCCGCCGCACGAAGCACGACGGGGGCTCTGCGCCCCCGGGTGATCCCGTCCGATTCCGCTCGGCTCCCCGAGACTGTTTGGGACTGTGCGACCTCTCCCCGACGGGGTCTCACCGCTGGGGACTCGGTGGCCGCCCGGACGCCTCGACCGCCCCGGGATCGGCACCCCTGGGAAGAAGTGGGAGTCTCCCCACCACACGAGCTCGGTCTGGGGGCTCCCGACCGGGCCGCCCTAGCACGGGCTCCGTTCTTCCAGGCCACACTGGGACTCCGGGCTGCGCGCCCCCCGACAGCTTCGACTTCAGCGCGGGGCCCGCTCAGTGTACTTAGAAGAGCGCGGAGACACTGCCGAGCGAGCTAGTCCCATCAGTTTGCGCCTCTGAAGCCTAGGCCGGGTGGCCCGTCAGCCCAGTCGCCGAGTCCTAGCTCCCTGGCGATTGCGCCCGAGGCTTTACGGTCAGTGCGAGCCTCACACACCTCCCGCTGCTGACCAGCGCGCATACACTCCCTCCGCCGCCGCTGAGCTGTCTACTCCCCTGCTCAGGCGTACGCAAGGCCAACCCTACGCATCTTAGCCAATAGCAAGCTCCGTCACGGGGGTCCTTGCCCTACACCACGCCCCCAGAACAGGAAGGAGGCGGGGTTTTAGGGAGCTCTTAAGGACGCCGCGCTCTCGATGGCACCAATCTGAGTGTGCGGCTCCTGCGGTTATGGATGGTTCCTGCTTAGTCCTGTTCCCAGAGCGCTCAGCCCGTGGGAAGTTGGCGCTCCTCTAGAGCTATCGGCCTGCTCTCCTCCCCGAGCGCCTGGTCGACACTCCGGCCCACTGACCTGGGCCAAACAGGCTCAGTACTTTTCCCGGGAAAGTACTACCATTCTTTTTGTTACACACGCGAGCCCTGAAGTCCTTGCTCGGTGCCCACCTCCGTGACAAGGATAGCTTGTCTACTCCTGGTCCCATCTCACATAGGGCTCTGGTGGGCTTTCCTCCTTCCGCCCTCGCCGTGCAGTGTCCGCTTGCACATGGACCCGGACCCGGAGTCCTGAACAAACGGATAGCGGTGGGCGGTGGAGTCTCAGAGGGGTCAAGTACGGGAAAGTTGGGAAGATGAGTTCTTCGCCCCTGGGGAGCAGGCCTTGGGAATCTCAACTTTGGGGAAGAGACTTGTGGGACACCAGGGGCCCAGATTTCGAGTCTTGTCCTGTCTGAAGGCGCGGGCAAGGCCCTGGGATAGACCAGTGGGGATGAGAGGGCACCTCGATAAAGAAAGACACCTCGAGGGCAAAGAGGAAAGGGCGTAGGGCAGAGGAGCCTTTCGAAAAAGCAAAAGTTGGCGCCCTGGTCCCAAGACGCCGGACTCCAGCACCTCCCGGCCTCGCCATCTGGGTCTTTGTCTCCCCGCCCCTCCTTGCTTCCTTGCTTATAACTTTGGCTCCAGCCCATAGCTCAGACCCTCCCGGTCCGACCCGCTCTCCCCAGTTGGACCTCAGCAGACGTACCCACGTGCTAATGTCTCCCCCTACTGGTCTTCTATAGCACCGCGGGTGCCTGGGACAGACTGAGAGCGCCCACTCCAACGGAGCGTGGCACACACGAGCCTGGCACAC
This sequence comes from Phocoena sinus, assembly GCF_008692025.1. NCBI lineage: Eukaryota > Metazoa > Chordata > Mammalia > Artiodactyla > Phocoenidae > Phocoena > Phocoena sinus. The sequence continues at coordinate 58,803,870 of NC_045784.1, read as the reverse complement.
GCGCTCGAGCACAAGACCCGGGACAGGGGTGGTGACCTTGGCTAGAACCGCGGCCCGGTATGGGGAAGAGGAGGGAGCACTAGGAGTAAGATCTGGGTTTGGGGTTGGCTCGGCGACTGCCGAGGACATAAAGTCTCCTTGCTGCTTCTTCATGGAGATAATTAGGTGAGCGACATTCCCAAAGTGCTCGCCATTTACACAGTTTCCTGTCCTTCTCTTACTTAAGTAGGAGGCTGATCTACTGAGTTCCTCACCGGATCCTCTGATGATCTCTTTGGTTCATAGAGTGGACCTCTATTTGGGGGGAAATAAAGAGGGAGAAGTGTGTTCCTCCCACTTTCAGGGACAGAGCCTGGAGGATGAGAAGGATCTGTGTAGAAAGAGAAGAAGAAGAGGAGCTGTTTAGGGTCTCTCAGCTCCCAGCTGGACCCCTTATTGGGGTGTGTGAGCAAGGAGAGGCAAGAGCAAGGTGCAGGGACACACCAATAGTCCAGCTTGGAGACTAGGATTGCCCGAAGTGCATGGCAGGACAGCAAAACCTGAGAATGGAAAACAGCCTGCCACTTACTGAGTGCCTACTATGTGCCAGGAACCATGGTAGAGGCATTTCCCTTCACAATCCTTTGAGATGAGTTCCACAATCCCTATTTTATGTAAGAGGGAAAACTAAGGCTCAGGGGGAAGTGACTCGTCTGAGGTCATGGAGCTGATTGGTGGTAGAAGCAGGATTTGGCCCCAGACTTCTCTGTCTCCTAAGCCTGTGCCCAGTTCCCCATACCATACTGACTCGCCACATTTCCAGCACCTTCTTGCTTACTTGCTTACTTAATTCATTCCTGGTTAAAAGCTCGTTCATGCCTGGAAAGCAGCAACCTTCAGGACGGCCAGGACTCCACTCTTCACTCACAGTCCTCTGAGAGGTTTCTAGGCCTAGGAAAGTTCATCTGTGTCCCTGGCCATGCCCCCAAGTTCCCAGCTAGAGTCACCACCACCAATCCCAGAATCAGCCTCAGATTCCACTGCCAACACGTCCAGTGCCCCTCGGGAGCTGAGCCCAAGACCAGGTGGGAAATGGGGCAGATGAAGCTATGCTGTCAGACTTGGGAAGCCTGGGAAGACAGCAGCAGCTCCTGAGTGTGCCAACGCCTCATCCTGGGTGGGGAGGGCACAGAGGAAAGAAGAGAGGACTCTGTGTCTAGGCCTGCCCCACAAGCTGGTCACCCCTGGTCACGGCATAGCCTTTCTGCCTCAACCTGCCTACCGGAGCCTCAGTAGCAGGGCTGGGCCTACTCTCTGCTGCAGCCAGGGCCAATGACTCCAGGCTCCCACCTCCTGCCCCACCCTAGCAGGGCTTCTCATGTAGTGATTCATGCCCCTGAGGTAGGGAAAAATTACTCCTCAGGGAAGCCAAGAGAGGAAGTCAGGATCTGTGGGGGATGCTGACCCTCTCTTATCCAAGCTCTCCCTATTCCAGTGGCAGTCGCACCCCTCCCCAAGCCTCCCAGATCAGTGTCACCGAACACACACATCCCTCAGGGTTCAAGTCCACCAGTGTTTCCTGAGCACTGATCCTGTGCTTGCCTCTGAGCTGGGATCCAAAGAGGAGCCCACCAAGCCCTGCCTTCAAGGAGCTCCAAGCAGATGGAAATCAGTATGTGGGGGCCTCCTGGACCCAGGGATGCAGGACAACATCTAGCAGCTGCGGGAGGCCTCAGGTACCATAACAGCCCCCGGAGAGCTCAGCTTCCCACACCAATGGGAGGCAGGGGGAGTATGAACTTCAGAGCCATAGAGTTCACTGCTTATCAGTTGTCTATTTGGGCAAGTCGCTTCCCCTGTGTGCTTCAGTTAACTCTTCTGTAACCTGAAGATCATCTCTTTTTCACGGAGCTGTGCTGAGTGGGGTGTGAGATAATGCACAGAAAGGGCTTAGCTTCATGGCTGGCCCACCACGGTGCTTACTTGGCTGGCCCACCACGGTGCTTACTAAATGGAAACTATCATACCTCCGCAGAGCCTCCCACAGAGACATCCTGGTCACACATGTTCTCACCCGTTCACACATGCTCTGTGTGCCATGCACACATTTTTTAGCTCCTCTCGTTTTCTCACACGTGTACATATTCATACATGAACTTGCCGTCTTCCTCCCCTATCAGTTCACGCAGCACCAGCTGACAGGCTTGGTTCCTGCCTTCACGGGACATGGAGCATAGTCCCCACATTTCCTCAAGTCACTGTCCTGCTCACATGCATGAATATTCACACCCCCTCTCTATTACCCTGGCCCTTGTCCTTGACCTCTCCTTGCCTGCCTTGTACTCTCAGATAAGAGAAGTGAACTCCCTCACCTAAGGCCACACAGCCAGGAAGCAGAAGAGTCAGGATTCAAACCTGGGCCATTGAGCTGCACGACTTGAGCTTCTACACATGACTCTACTCGGACACCCCAGGGCTCTGGAAAGGAATGTGTGCCAAAGGGTGGACCTTGCACACTGAGGGCAGGAAGCCTGCCCCAAGGCCCGGGGCGATGCCAGCTGGGACCACTCCATGAGGCTAGCAGCCCTCTCTCCTACCTACAATCATCTCTGGCCTGTCCTAAGCCTCCTGTCTGTCCCTTCGAAGACCCACAACCTCTGCCTGCATCCTCCTCACAGATACACACGACCACTCCCTACAGGGCAAGGGAGAGCCATGTTTCTTGAACAACTTCTGTATGCCAGGCACTGTAGCCAGGTACTCTCACCCTTGGTCCTATGCTATCTTTGCTTAATTCACATAACATCCCTGAGGTTGATATTGATAGGCTTATTTTAGAGAAGAGGAAACTGAGGCTCCAGGCTCAATCTGCCTGCATCCCCTGCCCCCGCCAACCTCAGCCTGCAAAGTCCTCTCTTGCCCAGCCAGATTTGTCCCGCCACCCGCTTCTCTCCTTCTCTCCCTCTGCCTTCACTGCCCTCTAGCTGAGACCAGTTGGGGTCTGTGTTGAGCCCAGGCTGTCCTCCCTCCCCCACGAATACCTTGCTTTTCCCAAGTCACTCTATCTCTGGGTCAGGCTCAGGACAACCCAGGGTGGGACCTGAGCCCTCCTACTCTTCCTCCCGCCTGCTGGTTGCACCACACCCCAGATCAAGCCCCAGGTGGGTAAGCCCTGCTAGTCTAGTTTCACTGCAGCCATGGAGATTCTCAGTGGCTGGGGAAAGAGGGGCTGGTCCCAAAGGCCAAGGGTTCAACCAAACGTTCAACCCCCCACCCCTCCCTTGTCCTTGCCCCAGCTTCATGCCTGGTTTATGGGTGTTTGCACTGAGATCACCTTGATCTTCCAGGTGTCAGCCTGGCTCTGGGTCATGCTGTTGGCAGGATGACACCAGAGATAGGAGGAGCCCTTCTCTTCCTGAGATGGGCCTGCCCCGTCCCTCCCTCTCTCTTTATCCCCTCCTTATACCTCGTCACCCTTCCCTGGACTCCTAGAAATCTGTCCCAAGCCCATGGGCCCCACACAGGCAAATGGCCTCTGCCCTTGCTCCTCAAAAGAGCCTAGAACAGAGCATCTGAGGGCCAGTGCATGGCTCGGTGTGGCATAGCAGGTGGCATAGGCTCTGGACTGCAGCTGGGACCCTCGGCTCCTTAGAGGCCTCATCTTTGGATATCCGTGCCCTCCTGTGTATCACTGATCTGGGCTCAACTTCCTCTAGCAGTCCCTCCTGTTCTCACTCTCCAGCCCTGTGGGGGACAGCTATGGGGGAAATCCTGCAGCACTCCAGCCCGGCCCACCTGTCACTCCCTCAACTCTGGTTACCTGGGGAATGTGCAAAGAGGGACTGGGCCATTCATCACTGTCAGGGGCTCAGGGATTCAGGGGTGGGGGGCAGCCGTTGTCACCACCTGTTGCTGACCCCGGCCTAGCTCCCCATCTCAGAGAGCCAGTAAGCCCAGGGAAGGATGATGCTGGCTGCAGAAATGACATCTTTGCCCAATTCTGCTCTTGGCTCCTTAGAGAACACACTGGACTTGTCAGGCCCCATAAACACAGGGAATAAAGTTCCCCTGGAGGAACACCCCAAGCAGAGCAAATATTTGAACAACCCGAGGAGCTGAGGGAAGGGGCAGTGCTTCTTCCTCTCTCCAGCCCTCCTAGCTCTGACCCCTCACTAGCCTATGAGATAACTTCCTGCCTTCCAACCTACCATAAATGCTAAAGGGTCAGGTTCTGGGCTTTCTCGACTGATAAACCCAAGCCTACTGTTACAAAGGTCATGAACCCCCGGGGGCATCCTAAGGATAGATAAGGGGCTGGACCCAGCTGGCCAGATAACCAATGGCAGATATATGGCACCCAGGCCCGCCCCTGAGCCAACGGAGCCAGGATCTCTGACATTGAAACCTCTGCTCCCCACACGCACAACTTAGTCCAGCTTGGTTTAGAGACCTTCCTTCGCACCTTTTATCATCAAGGTCCCAGTGCCTGGGCTCAATGTACCTCCTAGTGCCCAGTTTCTTTCTAAGCCTTTAGTCTCCCCACCAACCTCTCCCACCGTGCCCCTGCCATACCCCCCGCCTCCCCAGCGCTGCCCAAGTTGGAACTGGGGTGAGACCTCAATTGACAAACCACCCATCATCTTCCTCATGAGGAAGCCAACCCCCTCAGAAGAACATAAATTTCCCTGGCCTGGCTTGTTTTTCTTTCACAGCCGCTCTCCTGGACACAAACCAGACACTATGGCAGCCTCTGGCCTTAGCCATGAGAGGTGGGGCTGGGGGTGGGGATGTTGAGAGGGAGGGAATTTTCCTCCTTAGACTGGTGTTCTGGGCAGGGGTGGGGAAGTCAGGAAGCTCTGGAGAGCTAAGAGTGTCTCTCTCTTGGGGGGATTAGGGCTCTACAGACGGTGGAGGAAGGAGGAGGGAATTTCAGAGGTTGGGAAATGAGACATTAGGCAGGTTGTTCAATCAAAGGGGTAGAATCTCCAAGGAAATCTCGCCCCAGTAGCCTCTATATCTCTCAATCTCTGTCGACCCCCAGTGGCCAGCCCAGTATTTGCATTCCAAAAGCTGACCCAGCACTGAGCCTGACCCCCAACAGCCCAAAGGGAGTTGAGGGACACTCCCAGCTTCGGGTGCTGGCCTGCGCTGAGCTAAGCCAGGAACACCCTTTATCCTCTTCCCGCTCCTCTTCCCAGTACTAGAAATTCAATCTACCCAGGCCTACTGTAGCACCCACCTCTTCTGGGCAGCCTTCCTAGAAGGCCCTAGCCCACAGATCTGTTCCCTCCTTTGATCTCCATATCCTGACCGCACACCTCTGACTGGCACTTGGATTTTCAATATTTGTGTGTATCTGAGCTCTCCCACTACATACTACATACTGACCTAGAGCAGAAACCACTGACTGCTTCTGCAGGTGAACAATAAATGCTAACGGTGTTGGAGTTGATGATGGTGGTGATGGTGGTGACAGGTACCATCTGCTGAGCACCTACTACGTTCCAGGTACTTTGTATCCATTCTCTCATTCAAAGTCATTTTATGCACAGATGAGAAAACTGGCATTCTCAGAAGTCAAGTGACCCAAATAACATCTCATGTCTAGTAAGTGGCAGACCTACGTGCTAGACACTGCCTTTACCCCTGGAAGGGATACAGGGATGACAATGACACAGGTCCTGACAACATGGCACGGCGTGGGCCACAGCAAAGACCGTAGCTCCATGGAGCACAGAGGGACTAGCTTTGCATCCGTCCTCCTTGTCCTCTTTCTCATCTCAGGGTACTTCTTCTCTAGTTTGCTCATTTGGCAGAAGGACAGATAGCTCACCCCAGATGGGCAGTCTCTCAGGTCCTGTCACCTAAGGAGGCTGTGGCCAACTAGGAGACTCCTATCGACAATGGACACCTGAAAAAGTCAAGAATCCAGGACCACAGAAGGAGGGTCCATCAGAGGTTGCTACTCATGAAATACCCAGACCCTCCCAGGAACCAACATGGGTCAGTTCAGTTTACAAACACTGCTGGGCCTCCCCTGGGAGCCTGCCAGGTGCTGGAATCTGAGAGCAAACTGCCCCAGGTCAATACGCGCCATTGAGTAGAGGGCCCATCGACCTGAGCCTTACTCTTGTCCGTGGCCTCCCTGAGTCATTTTGCCCTTCTCCAGCCTGGTGACCTTGGTGGAAATCGAGGCACTCTTTCTTCTCCCCTTCCCCAGGTAAGCCACTCACCTGAGACTCTCTTTCAGTCACTTGGTTCTTGGTGTGAAGCATGCCTGCCCGGACTGAAAAGGAAAATAACCTGTTGAGGGGATCTGAGGTAATTCAACCCACACTCCCTTACCTGCGCCCACCACTAGGGTTCTCACAAGGCCCTGGCTTGGAGTTGACAGCTCTGGAAAGCAGGCAGCCTATTCCATTTCCCAAGCACATTCTCCAAGGAGAAGAGCTTGCAGGTTTCAGGTTGGACTTTCCCAGGGGCACTTCATGAAGGGATTTTATGGCTAAAGTGGATCGGTAACACCTGTTTTTAAAAAGGTCCAGACTGAAATGACCAGAGCCAGGTAATAAGGCACAGGCTTCTGTGACTCTGATTACACATTTTTCCTCATGTTGGTGCAGAATAGAACTGCTTCCTGCAAGAAATCTCAGCCCTGCCAGAAGGGCCTCCCAGGGCCCACTTCTGGGCAGAAGCACGGTGGTCTTCCTCTAGAAGCAGACGTGCCCTAGCCAAGCAACCCACCTTTCATCAGTAGCTGACAACCTCCCTCCTAGGCTAGCTGATTGCTAAGGCTGATTGGCGTGCATGGACCCCACTATACAGAATATCTGTACCACAGGAGCTCATTAGGGAAGATGAGCTCACGTGCTGCCACCTAGCACATAGCTGAACCATCATCACCATCACAAACATTTTTTGAGTGATTACCATATGCCAAGCTCCATGCTAAGCCCTTTATGTATATTATCTCATTAAAATGGCCCAACCCTCTGAGCTGTTACTATTATTATCGCCATTTGCCAATAAGGAAGCTGTGGTACAGAGAAGTTAAGCAACTTGCCCACACTCACAGAACCAGGAAGTGGTGGTGCCTGCTTACTAGCTATATGACTTCAAATCCAGTATCCCTAACCACATCCATCAGCTTCTCCCTCACACAGTCCCGGGGATTGGGATTCAAGGCGCTGCAGTGGTTTTAGAAGCATCCTGATATGACTGTTCAGAGCCCAGGCTTTGAGATCAAATAGGCTTGGGTTTCAATTCTGTTTCTGACCCTTATTACTTTTGCAACCTCCCTGAGGCTTCTGTTTGCTCTATGATGAATTGGGGAGAAACCGTTCCTTCATTCATAAGTGCCTACCATGTGCCAAGAAAATAACACTTACTTATGGGGGTGCTGTGCAGCTTGAACTAGCTGATATATATAAATCCCCTGGCCCATACTACATGCTTGCCAAATAGTGGCTATTATTATTGCTGTGTAGTTGCAGTTGTTAGAGAGAGAGAGACAAAGGGGGAAATGACCAGGAGGTGTCCCATTTGGAGTGAGACCAGATGCAGTCCCCAAGACCTAGGCTGATTCAAACGCCAGGGAGGCAATGGCACAGGCAGGTGGAGAAAGGCTAGGATCCTTGGCCAGGTTAGTAGAAGAAGGCTCTGCCAGCAGGGCCTTAGGCTGTAATCTCAGGCTGAATTTACACAAGGCGAACACACGAGGGCATGCGCCCCTCAAAATGGGCTGGTTCAGAGACTCCCAGAAGCCAGGGCTCCTGCTCCCTGTTTTCACCTCTAGGGCAGCTGGCCCTGGCTCTGAGACTGAGAAGGAGGCTGAGGGAGGGAGGAGACATAGGAGATGAACAAGGTCCTCTCTGGGGCACAAAAGAGCAGATACAGGGTGTCGACCACCTGAAGAGAATAAAAGGGGAAGTAGAACAGACTCAGCAGATTTGAAGGTTGAGGGGGGAAAGAAGTCACAATACAGGAGATCAGAATGACCTCTTAGCCTGGGGACCGGGCAAGTAAACAGCATCAGTCTGTTATTCTCTGTTTCTCTCTGTCTCTCTCTTTCACACACACACACACACATAAACACACACACACACACACACACACACACACACACACACACACAGGTGTTATGAGGCAGTCCCAGATTTGGAGAAAGGAGCCTGAGTGAGGCATGAGATTGTCCAGCCAGGGGCATTTGGGGTCAGACACGATCTCAGTCTTCATGCAGTGATTATGAAAAATAAAGCCAGCAAAACTTTGTGTCTCTAAAGGGTCAGTTTGTGGGAAAGGTTAACTTGATATCTCTACTGAGAAAGGTCCAATGAAATCAAGCCAGTCCCAAGGTTAGGAATCTCAAAGAACGTCTAAAGCCTGAGCAGGATGGTTTAAACTTCAGAATGAAGGGAGAGCAAGGGATGGTAGCAAGATGCACCAGCCTTGGTGTCAGGCACACTCACTACACACTTGCTGGCAGTGTGGCCTTGGGCAAGTTACATAAACTCTCTGAGCTTCCTTCATCTTTCAAATAGGAGTAATAATAATAGCACTACTAGGTAAGAGTTAAGTAAGATACTGGGTATGGAAGTGTCTGGCACACAGCTGGTGCCTAGAAAATGCTGGTTCTGCAGCTATCCATAAGGGAGTCTTGAGAACCAACTGAAATGGGAAACTTTGGGGACCTTGAGGCAGGTTGTTCTACCTGGGGGCAGCAGCTTACTGTCAGGAGGTGAAACCTATGTAAGATTGGACCTGGACTAGATAACCTTTAGGAACGTTGCACTCCAGACACTTCATGGTCTGTCAGTCAGCAAATGCGATACGTAGGGCACTGTGGGAGATACAGAAAGATCCAGATTTGATCAGTCAGATCTCAGCTCAATTGCCACTTCCTCAGGGAAATTTCTCCAACCATCCAGATGAAATTAGTGCCGTTCCCCTAACCCTTGTCTTCATCTAGGCCGTTAATTTATTTTATTTTCTTCATAAGTTATCAGTCTAAAATGACTATTTTTCTTACGTGTTGATTTTCTGGCATGCACCCACCCACACACAAATAAGCTCAGTAAAATGTGTTGCTGTGATGTATAAGAAATGGACCCTAGCATCAAAGAGCTTATGAGATCGGTATGGGAGTAGTTGAGGGCTCATGCGTCAAGGACAGGGGCTCACTTCTAGCCAAGAGATATGAGTTTCTGGCGTTGTTGGGTCTTGAGCGAGGCTTTGAAGGATGAATGGCATTGGAAAAAGTGGAGATAAGTGAGGGGAGAGGAGTCAATGAATGACAACAGAAAACGCAATTCTCATTTTCCGAACGCCACAAGTTACCAGACCTGGTTCCCAGTCTTGCAATAGAGCAGTGAACAAGCCAGAGGAGGCTCTGCTTCTGGAATGGTACTCGCATCCCAGCAAGAGAAGACAGGACACGTTCAGATCATAATCAATACTATGGAGAGGATAATGCAGGGTAATGGGATGGAAAGAGGTCGAGATAGAAGTGGCAGGGGTTCCTTCAGGAGTGGGTATCACATCATCACGGGACCTTTGAAGTGGCCATGTCTGAGCTGAAATCAGCATGATTAGAAGGGTCAGGCATCCAGAATCCAATCCATCCTTTTACACACGGGGCTAATTCCCCCCACCATCAGCCCCTGCTATGTCTTCTCTTTCCCTGCCTTCTTCTGATCTTTCCCTAGAGCTTTCTTTGCTTTCTCTGGTCACTCTCTACTCTTTTTACTGTAAATCAGTCCTGACTTTCAAGGCCTCTTTCAATTTTCCTTTAGTCATTACTACCCGTCCAACAAACCAAAAGGCCCCAAATCAAGCCAGAAAACCCAAGAAGCTTTTTAGAAGTGGGAGGAGAATGGGGAAAGACAGTGAATCCTTAAGTCTCATTTTTTCCCCTGTCACCCTGGTGAAATTGAAAATAAGGAATAGCAACCTGACAGGAATGCTGTGGGGATTACCTTACGAGTACATAGCATGTACTCAGAATATGTTAATTCTCTCTCTCCTCTTTCTTGATATTTTAAAGCATGAAGTGTCTGACGTTAATTACGTGTTCATCATAGAGTGTATGGAAAGAGCTGTAAAGCAGAAGAAAAGAAAAACAGTAACGATCTCCCTCACAAAACCCCACAACTCAAAGTTAACAACCACTTGTTAAATTTTTGGTGTGTTTCCTTCCAGGATTTTTTATACGTTCCTTTTTTTTTTTAAACAACTCTATTGAGATATCATTCAAATCATAATGTTCACTGTTTTAAAGTGTACAATATGATGTATCTTAGCATATTTCCAAAGTTGTGTGACCGTCATCACTAACTAATTGTAGAACATTTAATCACCCCAAAAAGAAACTTTATACCCATTAGCAGTCACTCCCATTCACCTCCACCTCACCTCCTGCCCTAAGTAACCATTCACATACTTTCTGTCTCTATAGATTTGCCTATTCTGAGAATTTCATAAAAATGAAGTCATACAATACGTGGCCTTTTGTGTCTGGCTTCACTTAGCATGACTTCAATGTTCATCCAAGTTGTAGTATGTATCAGTACTTCATTCCTTTTCATGGCCAAATAATATTTCATTTTATGTATATAGCACAGTTTTTATCCATTCTTCAGTTGATGGGCATTTAGGTTATTTTCATTTTTGGCTGTTATGAATGATGCTGCTATGAACATTCATACACCAGTTTTTGTGTGGATATATATTTGGATATATACCTAAGAGTGGATATATACCTAGGAGTGGGCCTGCTGGGTCATATGTAACTCTATGTTTAATATTTTGAGGAGCTATCACACTATCAACATTTCTTTCTTCACAGTTATGGTGATGCTGTAATACAATCACCTATACTAGCTTTCTGAGGCTATTTGATTTTCCCTAGTTTCTTAGCGAAATATTTTTTCAAATGTCCTTTAAAAACACATTCAATTCAATAAGGCATGGGATAAGCCCTGGGAATATAAACATGAATAAAAGCTGGCCACTGCCATCAAGCAGCCCACAATCTAGTGGGGAAAGCAGACTCAACAAGTTAAATCCCATGTGATCTGTGCTATAGTAGAGCAACGTACTAAATGCTTGGACAGCACAGGGGAAAGGGCAAAAATCTTCCTGTGGGGTGGTAGGGAAGGCCTCCTAGGGAAGGTGACATTTGCAGACTCTGGGAAGATGAGTGTGGGTTCATCAGGGAGATGAGGAGGAAGAAGAGGAGGAGAAGGAGAGGGGGAGGGAGAGGGGAAAGTCAAGCAGAGGCAACAAAACGTGCAAAAGCATGGAAGCATGAAAGAAAATGGTACCCAAGATGCTGCAAATAGATTGATGTGACTAGCGGCCCAGGTACTTTAAGGAAAAGAGCAGTAATGATGCTGGTAATGTAGGTCGGGGCCAGATGTTGAAGGGCTTTTAGTGACATGGAGATAATTTATAGTTTAACATGTATCATTTGAGGGGGGGGAGCCTTAGAAGGATTTGAGGCCAGGAGGGGACAGAGTTAGAATTGCAGAGTTTAAAAAGTACTTTTGAAATCAAAATATTACACATGTATATGATTAAAAACCAAAGAGCAGAAGTGTTCAATATAACAACCAACCATCCCTTGCCCCATCCTTTCCCATGCCAGACCTTCTCCTCTTTTAGTGGTTTCTCCTGGTAATTAGTTTCCTCATTTATTCCTAATTTATATACATAAGCTGCTATTTCTTTATTTTTCTTCCAGTTTTATTGAGATATAACTGACATACAGCACTGTATAAGTTTAAGGTGTAGAGTATAATGATTTGACTTACATGCGTCATGAAATGATTACCACAATAAGTTTAGTGAATACCCATCATCTAATACAGACACAAAATTAAAGAAATAGGAATGTTTTTTCCCTTGTGATGAGAACTTTTAGAATTTACCCTCTTAACAAGTTTCATATATAACATACAGCAGTGTTAATTATATTAATCATGTCATACATTACATCCCTAGTACTTAATTTATCTTATAACTGGAAGTTTGTACCATTTGACCACCTTCATCCAATCCCCCCACCTCAACCTGCCCCATTAACCACCTCTGGTCACCACAAATCTGATCTCTTTTTCTATGAGTTTGTGTTTGAAGTATAATTGACCTACAACACTATGTTAGCTCCTGGTGCATGATACAGTGATTCTATATTTCTATACATTTCAAAATGCTCATCACGATAAGTCTAGTTACCACTGTCACCATACAAATATATTACATAATTATTGACTGTATTCCCTACACTGTACGTTTCATACCCATGACTCATTTATTTTGTAACTGGAAGTTTGTACCTCTTAATCTCCCTCACCTATTTTTCATTCCCTAACCCCTTCCCTCTGGCAACCACTTGTTTATTTTCTGTTTCTATGACTCTGTTTCTGTTTTGTTGTATTTGTTCATTTGCTTTGCTTTTTAGATTATACATATAAGTGAAATTGCAGAGTATTTGTCTTTCCCTGACTGACTTACCATAATACCCTCTAGGTCCATCCATTTTGTCATAAGTAACAAGATTTCATTTTTTATGACTGAGTAGTGTTCCATTGTGTATGTACACCACATCTTCTTTATCCATTCATCTGTCAGTGTGCATTTAGTTTGCTTCCACATCTTGACTATTGTAAGTAATACTGCAGTGAACATAGGGGTGCATATATCTTTTCAAATTAGTGATTCCGTTTTGTTTCGATAAATACCCAATAGTGGAATTGCTGGATCATATGGTAGTTCTATTTTTAGTTTTTTGAGGAACTGCTATACTGTTTTCCATACTGGTTGAACCCATTTACATTCTTACCAACAGTGTACAAGGGTTCTCTTCTCTCCACATCCTCTCCAACAATTTGTTATTTGTTGTCTTTTTGATGTTAGCCATTCTGGCAGGTGTAAGGAGATATCCCATCGTGGTTTTGATTTGCATTTCCCTGATGGTTAGTGATATTGAGCATCTTTTCATGTATCAGTTGGTCACCTGTATGTCTTCTTTGCAAAAATGTCTATTCAGATCCTCTGTCCATTTTTTAATTGGGTTGTTTGTTTTTTGATACAAAGTTATATGAGTTCTTTGTGTATTTGGGATATTAACCCCTTATTGGATATATCATTTGCAAATATCTTCTCCCATTCAGTAGGTGGTCTTCACAGTTTTTGGATAGTTTCCTTCATCATGCAAAAGCTTTTTAGTTTGATGTAGTCCCATTAGTTTATTTTTGCTTTCATTTTCCTTGCTTGGGAAAACATATCCAAAATATATTGCTAAGACCAATGTCAAAGAGAATACTGCCTATGTTTTCTTCTAGGAATTTTATGGTTTCAGGTGTTACATTTATCCCTCGAATCCATTATGAGTTTATTTTTGTATATGGTGTGAAAAAGTAGTCCAGTTTGATTCCTTTGCATGTAGCTATCCAGTTTTCCCAACACCATTGATTGAAGAGACTGTCTTTCCCCCATTGTATATTCTTGCTTCCTTTGTTATAGATTAATTGACCATATAAAGGTGGGTTCATTTCTGGACTCTCTATTCTGTTCCATTGATCTATGTGACTATTTTTGTGCCAATATCATACTGGTTTTGATTACTGTAGCTTTGTAGCATAGTCTGAAGTGAGGGTGCATGATGTTTCCAGCTCTGTTCTTTATTCTTAAGATTGTTTTGGCTATTCAAGGTCTTTTGTGTTTCCATACAAATTTTAGAATTATTTGTTCTAGTTCTGTGAAAAAATGCCATTGGTATTTTGATGGGGATTACACTGAATCTGTAGATTTCCTTGGGGGGAATGGTCATTTTATCAATATTAATTCTCCCAATCCATGAGCACAGTATATCTCTCCATCTGTCTATGTTGTCTTCAATTTCTTTCATCAGTGTCTAATATTTTTCCAAGTACAGGTCTTTCATCTCCTTAGTTAGATTTATTCTTTTTGATGTGATTATAAATGGTATTGTTTCCCTAATTTCTATTTCTGATAATTAATTGTTAGTGTATAGAAACACTATAGGTTTCTGTATATTCGTTTTGTATTCTGCAGCTTTATGAATTCATTGATGAGCTCTAGTAGTTTTTTGGTGACATCTTTAGGATTTTCTATGTAGAGTATCATGTCATCTGCAAATAGTGACTGTTTAACTTCTTCCTTTCCAATTTGGATCCCTTTTATTTCCTTTTCTTGTCTGAATGCTGGGGCTAAGACTTCTAATACTATGTTCAACAAAAGTGATGAGAGTGGAATTAAGATAATTTAAAAAAACAAACCAAAAAAATGTGGTGAGAGTGGGCATCCTTGTCTTCTTCCTGATCTTAGAGGAAATGCTTTGAGCTTTTCACCATTGAGTATGATGTTGCCTATAGACTTGTCATAAATGGCCTTTATTATGTTGGGGTATGTTCCCTCTACACCCACCTTGTTGAGAGACTTTATCATAAATGGATGTTGAATTTTGTCAAATGCTTTTTCTGCATCTATTGAGATGATCACATGATTTTTCTTCAATTTTTTTTTTTTTTTTTTTTTTGCGGTACATGGGCCTCTCACTGTTGTGGCCCCTCCCGTCGCGGAGCACAGGCTCTGGACACGCAGGCCCAGCAGCCACAGCTCACGGGCCCAGCCACTCCGCGGCATGCAGGATCTTCCCGGACCAGGGCACGAACCCGTGTCCCCTGCATCGGCAGGCGGACTCTCAACCACTGCGCCACGAGGGAAGCCCTCTTCAATTTTTTAATGTGGTATATCGTATTGATTGATTTGTGGATGTCAAACCTGGGATAAATACCACTTGATCATGGTGTGTGATCATTTTGTATTTGGTTTGTAATATTTTGTTTAGAACTTTTGCATCTATGTTCATCAGAGATACTGGTCTGTAATTTTCCTTTTTTGTGATATCTTCGTCAGGTTTTGGTATCAGGGTGATGCTGGCCTCATAGTATGAGTTTGGAAGGGTTCCTTCCTCTGCAATGTTTTGAAATAGTTTGAGAAGGACAGGTGTTAACTCTTCTCTGAATGTTTGGTAGAATTCACCTGTAAAACCACCTGGTCATAGACTTTTGTTTGTTGGTGATTTTTTTGTTTGTTTTGTTTGTTTTTAATGATTCAATTTCATTCCTGGTAATCAGTCTGTTCATATTTTATATTTCTTCCTGGTTCAGCCTTGAGAGATTATATGTTTCTAGAAATTTGTCCATTTCTTCTAGGTTGTCCATTTTATTGGTGCATAATTGTTTATAGCCATCTCTTATGATCTTTTGTATTTCTGTGGTGTCAGTTGTAACTTTTCCTTTTTCATTTCTGTTTCTTTGGATCCTCTCCAAAGAGGATCCAAATATATTATATATATATATATATATATATATATATATATATATATTCCTAGTATGTATGTTAAGGTTTTCTTTATCATGAAATGGTGCTGGATTTTGTCAAATTCTTTCTCAGCATCAATTGAGATGATCATGTGGATTTTTCCTTCATTCCATTAACATGGTATATTATAAATTTTTTGACATAGAAAACAAATTTATGGCTACCAAAGTGGAAAGGTGAGGGGGAGGGATAAACTAGGAACCTGGGATTAGCAGATACACACCACCATATATAAAACAAACAACAAGGACCTATTGTATAGCACAGGAACTACAAAATACTTAATATTTTGTAGTAACCTGTATAAGAAAAGAATCTGAAAAAGAATATATATAAATGAATCACTTTGCTATATACCTGAAACTAACACAACATTGTAAATCAAATATATGTCAATTTTAAAAATTAATTAATTAAAAAATACTTAAAGAGAATATTTACTTTTAACATATAGTCTTGATGTACCAAACCATTACTTCAAACAGCTGGATATTTTAAACAGTTATCTCCCCAGTGCCCTCCTACTGTTCTAAAAATCACCTCTCTTAAATAAAGAGACAAATAGGTCTCCTTTCTTGAGTGTGTAATTTTTATAAATTGCATCAGACCCACAGTGAGTGTCTTTCTGGGAGTTTCACCAAAACCAAAAAGAAGTTCTGATATAAAACTGCAGCAGGAAATCAGGGAAAGTGTGTGGAACTGCAGGGTCATAGAACTGACCTGCAAGCTACCCTCAGCCAAACCCACAAATCGATACCCCAGGGATGTGAGGGCCCTGGGGGCCAGCCAACAGCAAGGCTGGCCCTATCTCCCCTGCAGAGGCCTCAGGTGCAGCTCGCGTTCCAGCTGCTGGGCAATCAGGGTGCCCTGGATGGCCTCACAGCCTGGGTTGAACACGGAGTACCCACTTTTCACCCCTCTGTCTTCTCCTCAGGGCCTCATTTCCCCACATGCATCCAGTAGAAGAGGGACAGGACAAAATAGGCCAGACCAAATTCCAGTTCCACAAACAGTCCCAGCAGGACCAACCAGAGGAGCACCTTCAAGAAGGTGATGTCGGTCAGGGGAGACTGGCCCCCCTAGGGCAGGGGGCGCAGAGGTGGTGGCTTGGCTGGATTCCGCGGTGGCTGTGACATCCAGTCTCCAGGCTACGCTGCTCCCTGAGCAAGGCTGGGCTGGGCCTGGGCACTCAAGGGCCTCAGTTTCCACACCAAGAACTGTTTTAGCCAGCCTGGGGCTGCCTTTGGAGTTGCAGCTGCTTCCGCCTTCTCTCCCGAGGTTTGTGCACAGTGGCTCTGAAGTGCTGGGTTCTGCCGCCAACCTGGCTGGTTTCTGGGCCCTACCTCCAACTCAGCTAACCGCTGCTCCGTGGCACATGCCCTGTTCTCTGTGCGCCCAGGAGTGCGTGTGCCCATGTTGGTGTATTATATTGATTGATTTTTATATGTTGAAAGACCCTTGCATTCCTGGCATAAATCACTCTTGGTCTTGGTGTATAATACTTTTAATATACTGCTGAATTCAGTTTGCTGGTGCCTTGTTGAGAATTTTTGGATATATATCCACGAGTGATATTGATCTGTGGCTCTCTTTTAATGTGATATATTTGTCTATCCTTAGTATCAGGGTAATGGTGGCCTCATAGAATGACTTAGGAAGTGTTCTCTCATCTTCTTTAGGAAGATTTTGAGAATTGGTGTTAACTTATTTTTAGGTGTTTGGCAGAAATAACTAGTGGAGCCATTTGGTCCTGAGCTTTTCTTGCTTGGGAAGTTTTTGATTACTGATTCAATCTCTTTATTCGTTATTGCTCTAATCAGATTTTCAATAAGATATAACAATTATGAACATATATGCACCCAACAACAGATCCCCAAATATATGAACAAAAATTGACAGAATCAAAGGGAAGAATAAACAATTCTATAATAATAGTTGGAGATTTCAATACCCTGCTTTTATTTTTTTATAAATTTATCTATTTATTTATTTTTGGCTACACTTGGTCTTTGTTGCTGTGCACAGGCTTTCTTTAGTTGCAGCAAGCAGGGGTTACTCTTTGTTGTGGTGCGCGGGTTTCTCATTGCGGTGGCTTCTCTTGTTGCGGATCATGGGCTCTAGGTGTGTGGGCTTCAGTAGTTGTGGCACGCAGGCTCAGTAGTTGTGGCTCACGGGCTCTAGAGCACAGGCTCAGTAGTTGTGTCACGTGGGTTCTGCGGCCTGTGCTATCTTCCCGGACCAGAGATCAAATCTGTGTCCCCTGCATTGGCAGGCAGATCCTTAACCACTGTGCCACCAGGGAAGTCCCTCAATACCCTACTTTTAATAATGATAGGACAATCAGATAGAAGATCATTATGGAGATAGAGAATTTAAGCAACACTATAAACCAACTAGACCTGACAGACATACACAAATCCTCCAACCAACAACAGCAGAATGCATATTTTTCTTCCAATTGCAGATAGGACATTCTTCACAACAGAACATATGTTAGGCCACAAATCAGGTGTTAATAAATTCAAAAAGACTGAAACCATACAAAGGATATGCTCTGAACACAAAGAAATGAAACTAGAAATCAATAACATTAGGAGAACTGGAAAATTCCAAATATGTGGAAATAAAACCATACATTAAATAGCCAATGAATGAAAGAAAAAATCAGAAGGGAAATCAGAAAATACTCTGATACAAGTTAAAATTAAAAACACAATATACCAAAACTTACAAGATGAAATGAAAGCCACGCTCAGATGGAATTTTATAGCTGTGAATGTCTACATTAAAAATGAAAAGAAATCTCAAATAAGCAACTTATCTTCATGCCTTAAGGAAGTAAAAAAAAGAAGAGCAAATTAAACAAAAAATTATCAGAAAGAAAGAAATAATAAAGAATGGAGCTGAGAATAACAAAATCGAGAATAAAAAGATAATAGAGACAGTCAATGAAACTAAAAGTTGTTTTTTTAGAGATTATTAAAACTGACTAACATTTATCTATACTTACCAAAGAGAGAGAGGGAGAGACAAAGAAGAGAGAAAGAACTAAATTTCTAAAATCATAGGTGAAAGTGGGGACATTGCTACTATACCTTACAGAAAAAATATAAACTTATAGGAAAATATTATGAAAAATTGTTTGCCTACAAATTAGATAACCTAGATGAAATAGACAAATTTCTAGATACAAACTACCAAAACTGATTAAAGAATAAATAAACATCTTAAATTTGTACCAATTAGTTTGAAGTAGTACCAGCTTAGCTTCATTAGTGTACAAAAACATTGCTCTTATGCAGCTCCATCCCATCTTCCTCATGCTGTTATTTTCACAAATCACATCTTTATACATTGTATACCTATTAACATAGATTTGTAATTATTGTTTTATGTGTTTTTCTTTTAAATCGTATAGAAAAAAAGAGGATTTATGAGGTAGAAATCAATAATACTGGCTTTTATGTTTACCTACATAGCTACCTTTACGTTTGTTTTTTATTTCTTTATATGGCTTTGACTTACTATCTAATGTTCTTTTATTTCAGCCTGAATTACTACCATTAGCATTTCTTGTAGTACAGGTCTACCAGTGACAAACTACCTCAGTGTTTGTTTATCTGGGATTGTCTTGATTTCCCCTTCATTTTTGAAGGATATTTTTGTTGAGTATAGAAGTTTTGGATGACAATTTTTTTTCTGTCAGTATTTTAAATATGTCATTCCACCGTTTACTAGTTTCCATGATTTTTGATAAGAATATACATTCTGGGCTTCCCTGGTGGCGCAGTGGTTGAGAGTCCGCCTGCAGATGCAGGGGACATGTGGTTTGTGCCCTGGTCCGGGAAGATCCCACATGCTGCAGAGCGGCTGGGCCTGTGAGCCATGGCCACTGAGCCTGCACATCCGGAGCCTGTGCTCCGCAATGGGAAAGGCCACAACAGTGAGAGGCCCGCATACCGCAAAAAAAAAAAAAAAAAGAATATACATTCTTCCCAAGTGCTCCTGGAGCAATTACCAGGATAGACTATTTAGTAGGCCATAAGAAAAACCTCAGTAAATTTAAAAAGATAGAAATCATATAAATTATGTTCTCTGACCACAGTGGATTGAATTTAGAAATAGAAAGATATTTCAGGAACTCACAAATATGTGGAAACTAAACAAAAAACTCCTAAATAACCACTTGGTCAAAGAAAAAACTCAAAAGAAAAATTAGAAAATACTTTGAGATCAATGAAAATGAAGATGAAACATTCCAAAACTTAAGATGTGGTTAAAGCAGTGTTCACAGGGAAATTTATAGCTGTAAATACTTATGTTAAAAAAGAGGAAATATTTCAAATCAGTAACCTAATTTCCACCTTAAGACACTGGAAAAAAAGAATAAACAAATGTAAAACAAGCAGAAGGAAAGAAATAATGAAGTGCAAATTAATGGAATAGAGAGTAGAAAATAGAGAAAATCAATGAAACCAAAAGCTGGTTCTTTAAAATAATTAACAAAATTGACAAACTTATAGCTATATTCACAAAGGGGAAACCATAGATGACTCAAATTATTCAATCAGAAACTAAAGAGAAGACATTCCTCCAGATATTACAGAAATACAAATGATTAAAAAGGAATACTCTTGAACAATTGTGTGTCAATAAATAAGACAATTCAGATGAAATCGAAAAATTCCTAGAAAGACACAGACCACCAAAACCAATTAAACAAGAAACAGACAATAAGAATGGATCTATAACATGAGTTGAATTAGTAATTTTAAAAAACAGCTACAAAGAAAGTATTAGCACAGATGGATTCATTGGTGAATCGTACCAAACATTTAAAAAAGAACTAATACCAATTCTTCAGAAACTCTTCCAAAAAAATAGAAGAGGAAGCAATATTTCCCAATTTCCCAACTCATTCTCTGAAGCCAGTATTACCCTGATACCAAAACCAGACAAAGAGATCACAGGAAAAGAAACCTAAAGATAGCATCTCATAATAATAAAGATGCAAACATCCTCAACAAAACACTAGAAAAGAGACATCTATAGAACATTCCACCCAACAACAGAATATATATTCTTCCCAAGAACATATGGAACATTCTCCAGAACAGACCATGTGCTAAGCCATAAAAGAAAACACTGACAAACCAAATTCAGCAACATAAATGATTTATACACCATGGTCAAGTGTGATTTATCACAGAAAAGCAAGGATGGTTTAATATCTGAAAAATAATTAATACACCATATCAATGGAATAGAAAATGAAAATCACAGCCATCTCAGTAGATACAGAAAAAAAAAACATTCAACAAAATATAACACCCTTTTATGATAAAAACACTCAACAAACTAAGAATACAAAAGAACTTTATTAAGTATATAGAAGACATGTAAGATCCCCACATCTAACATCCATAAGATCAGTTATGAGACAAAGATATCTGGTCTTACCACTTCTATTCAACATGGTACTAAAGGTTCTAGCCTGGCTAATTGGGCATAAAAAAAGCAATAAAAGGCATCCAAAATGCAAAGAAGAAGTAAACCCATCTTTATTCACAGATGACAAGATCTTATACATAGAACATCCTAAGGAATCCACTAAATACCTGTTAGAACTAATAAACAAATTCAGTAAGGTTGCAGGATACAAGATCTATATACAAAAATAAACGGTATTTCTATATACTTGCAATGAACAATCTGAAAATGAAATTAAGAAAACAATTGCATTTACAATAGCATCAAAAAGAATAAAATATTTAAGAATAACTTTAATAAAAGGAGTGTAAAACTTATACATGCTCTAAAAACTACAAAATTTTGTTGGAAGAAATTAAAGATCTAAATACACATAAAAACATCCTGTGTTTGTGGATTAGAAGACTTAATATTTTTAAGATGGCAATACTCCCCAAATTGATCTACAAATTCAATGCAACCCCTATCAAAATCTTCACTGCCTTATTTGCAGAAATTGGTAAGCTGATCCTAACATTCATATGGAAATGCAAGGGACCCAGAATAGTCAAAACATTCTTGAAAAAAGAACAAAGTTGGAGGTCTCACACGTTCTGATTTCAAAACTTACTACAAAGCTATAGTAATTATGAACATGTGGTACTGGCATAAGGATGGACATATAGATCAATGGAATAGAATTAAGAGTCCAGATATGAACTTATATGTCTATGGTTAACTGGTTTTCAACAAGGGTTCCAAGGTCATTCAATGGGAAAGAATAGTCTTTTCAACAAATGGTACCATGACAACTGGATAGACATATGCAAAAGAATGAGATTGAACACTTACCTCACACCATATACAAAAATTAACTCAAAGACCTAAATATAAGGGCTAAAATTATAAAACTCTTAAAAGAAAACATAGAGATAAATCTGCATGACCCTAGGTTTAGAAACAGAATCTCATATATGACACCAAAGCATAAGAAACACAATCAAAATATATAAATTGAACTTCATCAAAATAAAAAGCATCTATGCTTTAAAGGACACTATCAAGAAAGTGGAAAAACAATCCCCACGATGGGAGAAATATTTTCAGTTTACAGGGAACTTGTATCTAGTATCCATAAGCGACTCTTAGAACTGATTAATAAAGAGACAACCCAATTTTAAAAATGGGCAAAGTATCTGAATAGGCATTTCTCCAAAGAAGATATACAAATGACAGATAAGCACATGCAAATGTTCTCAGGGGAATGCATATCAAAACCACAATGGGATACCACTTCACTTCTACTGGGATTGCTATAATCAAAAAGCCAGATAATAACAAGTGCTGGCAAGCATGTGGAGAAATCAGAACCCTCATACGCTGCTGGAGGGAAAGTAAAATGGTGCAGCCACTTTGAAAACAGTTTGGCAGTTCCTTACATGGTTAAACATAGAGTTATCATATGACCCAGCAATTCCAATCCTAGGTATATACCCAAAAGAAATGAAAACATACATTCACACAAAAACTTGTTCATGAATGTTTACAGCAGCATTATTCAAAACAGCCAAAAGGTGAAAACAACCCAAGTATCTATCAACTGATGAATAGATAAATTAAATGTGTTATATCTGTACAGTGAAAATTTATTCCACAATAAAAATAAATGAAGTACTAATACATGCTACAACATGGATGCACCTTGAAAACATCATATTAAGTGAAAGAAGCCAGTCATACAAAGCCACTTATAGTATAATCCCAATTACATGAAATGTCCATTATAGGCAAATCCACAGACACAGAAAGTTGATTAGTGGTTTCCAGGAGTTGGAGACGGGGGGAAGGGGAATGCCTGCTAACAGGTATAGGATATCTTTTTGAGGTGACAAAGCATTCTAAAGTTGACTGTGGTAGTGGTTACCCATATACTAAAAACAGTTGAATTGTATGCTTTAAATGGATGAATTGTATGGTATGTGAATTATATCTCAATAAAGCTGTTCTTTTTAAAGGAAGCTCCACTTAGAACATTAAAAAAAGAAGCTGTGATCCACTCAGACCAACTCAATTAGTGAAAAATTGGGAAAGAAACATGGGACTTGAAGAGACAGAACCTTAGGATGATCTGGCCTCATGGAGGTTGGAACTGAAGCCGAAGCTATTCTGGATACCTCTGCAGCAGAACTTTATTCACTCTTAGCCTTTTTTTTCATTTTTTCAGATTCACCTCCCAGTTGAATCTCCCAGTCAGCTTCTTGATTTTCTCTAGTTCCCAGTTCAGAATCCTTTTTGCATAGAAGTTCCTGCCAGACCACTTTCAAGGCACCACCAAGCAGACTGCCCTTTGGTCAGATGGACAACTTGATCCAACTAACCATGCTCACCCTTACCCCACCTCACTGGATTCAATTACTTCCTCTTCTCTCCCTTGCTCCAACAGCACTCTGAACCTCTGTCTATTATATACTTTAGCCTCTTGGGTTCTGGCCAGTAACTATACATTTCTCTCCCAGAAACCTGGCCTAATTTTTCTCTACTTCCTGCAGGGCATCTGGTACAGCCAGGTACGATATATGTACTAAGAAAAAAGCATTCAAAAATAATGATAATAGCACTTACCAAGTGTTTACAATGTGACAGGTATTAAGCCCTTTTCAAGAATTAACTCATTCAATCCTCACATCAGCCCTATATGGTAAATATTATTATTATCCCCACAGTACTGATAAGGAAACTGTGGCTTTAGAGAAGTTAAGTAGCTTGCCTCAAATCACACAGCTAGTAAGTGGCAGACCATGGAATGAAGCACAAGCATCCTGGCTCTTGAGAATTTGCAAATTACATAAAACCCAGAGGACTAGCAGATCCCTAGGATTATAGTGACTCAAGCTTCAGAGAGTTCTCTACAGGCTGAAATGATGAGTTGAAATGTTCTAGCACCAAATGCCCCAATCCAACTGCACAAGTCTAGGAAGAGGAAGATGGGCTTAGCAGCAGCAAATTTGGAAGCCCCTTTGAACTTTCCCTTTTCCCCTCAACCATTTGCCAAGTGAGGTTGCGGTCACTTCCATGATATTTTCCCCACCTTTGCCCTACTCTCCATTCTCACTGACTCTGCCCTAGTCTAAGACACCACCATCCCTTCCCTAGACCACAGAAAAGTCTCCTAGGTGACATTGCCTGCAGCCACCCCTTTCTCCACACCTAGGCAGATTATAAAACCCTACTTGGCACACTTCCCCTTTAAGACTTCAATCTCTCCTTACTAAATTGTGAGTCCTTGAGGTAGAGTCCAGACTTTGTTTATTTTTGTATTTCTCCCCACCACCACCAAAAAAAGAAACACACAAACACAAGCACACACATACAATGTGCTCAGTGCCGTGCCTGGTATGCTGAATGCTTCTTAAGTTTCCTGGGTCAACCTAAGAGGGCAGATTTCTATTTCCTCACTGAGGATGGTAGGGGAAAGGCCTGCACCACCACCACCCTCATGTCCCTGTGCCCCCAACCTACCGTGACCCTGAGCATTGTTACCAGCTGATGAGGAAGTATCCTTTCCCTCCTTGTGTTGGGTCACCAGCAGCTCTGTATGACAGATATAGACTCATCTTATCAACAATTAGGTGAAACCACTCAGAGTTTTATCCAAGGGCCAGACACACAGATGGCTAGTGGAGCTAAGTTGTTTCCACCTCTCAGGAAAGACTACACCAGGGTGGCATCCACCAAGGGCCTTGATACACTGCTGTAAGCTTTCCACGTCATTTTTATCTTTAAAAATGCTGTAAGGGAGGTGGGGCAGGGGCTTCATATTTCAAATGGGGAAACTAAGACTCAGAGAGTGCACTGCCCCGAGTCAGCGAGGCTGCCCATGCAATCCTAACTCCGACACACACACGCAGTGCTGGAGCACGCTTGTGGATACGTTAGCAGCAGTTTCACTCACAAGCATTCCTGCCATCCTGATAAGTGCAGGGACCTGAAATAGCAGACACAATCTGCATTGGTTAATCAGACTTGTTGGTCACACCACTGAAGAGCACCAGTCTCAGCTGAAAGGAAGTAAGGTGAAGCATAACACATAAGCCACCAAGAAGTAGCTCTGAGACTGTGACAGTGGATGTGCTATTTCTATGTGTGTATGTGGTGAAGGCAGGGGCTGAGTGGGACATGGGAAGAGATGGGACTGCAGACGCCGCGCAATTCCAGGATCAGCCCAAACTCCAGGGTTGCCAGTTTGGTCGCTGGCTCCTCATTGTAGCCTCCCTCCACTTGGAGGCCTGTTGGGGAGCTTGCTATTGCTTGCACCGCCAGTCCCCTCTACAATGTCCCCTCGCCACAGGAAAGGCTTCTAACCTCCTGCAGGCCCATGACTCCCCTACTTGTAATTGAAACATATGCCCCTTCTAGCAACTTCTTAACTCCCTTCCCTTAATTTCCCTTAATTTTTCTCCATATATATATAACCATCTAGCATTCTATAAATTTTATTTATTTTGCTTCTGGTCTGTCTCCCTTCACTAGAATGTGAGCTCCATGAAGGAAGGGATTTTTTTTTTTAATTGAAGTATAGTTGGTTTACAATGTTGAGTTAGATTCTGGTATATATATATACTTTTTCAGATTCCCTTCCCATTATAGATTATTATAAGATATTAAATATAGTTCCCTGTGCTATACACTAAATTCTTGTTGTTTATTTTATGTACAGTAGTTTGTATCTGTTAACCCCAAGCTCCTAATTTATCCCTATCCTCTTCTTTCCCTTTTGTAACCATAAATTTGTTTTCTATGTCTGTGAGTCTGTTTCTGTTTCATAATACGTCCATTTGTGTCAATTTTTAGATTACACATATAAGTGTTATCATATGATATTTGTCTTTGTCTCACTTACTTCACTTAGTATGATAATCTCTAGGTCTATCTATGTTGCTACAAATGGCATCATTTCATTCTTTTTAATGGCTGAGTAATATTCCACTATATATATATATATATATATATATATATATATATATATATATATATATACACACCACAACTTCTTTGTTCATTCATCTGTCTATGGACATTTTTGTTACTTTCATGTCTTGGCTATTGTAAATAGTGCTGCAATGAACATTGGGGTACATGTATCTTTTCCAGTTAGAGTTTTTGTCTTTTCTGGATATAAACCCAAGAGTGGGACTCCTGGATCATATGGTAACTTTATTTTTAGCTTTATAAGAAACCTCCATATTGTTTTCTATAGTGGCTGCACCAATTTACCCACCAACAGTGTAGGAGGGCTCATGAGGGAAGGGATTTTTGTATGTATTTGCCTCTTATATTCACTGCTGGGTTCCTCAGTGTATAGAATAGTGCCTGGCATAACATAGGTGCTCAACTAATATTTATGCAGTGAATGAGGTCTCACAAATCTCCCTCTGCCAGCCATCCAGGCTGCAAAATACCCCGGTGTGCAAAAGCACACAGCCAGCCTACACAGTGGGGAATGAGCAGTGTGGTTACAGAGAACCATCTGGTTTGCTTGAAGAGCTAAATCTGGTGTCTTTCCTTCAGGTCTCCATGGCACAACACCCACCCACACCTGTGGCCTGGACCGGCTTCCTCTTCTCTCAACTCATGTAATCCTTCCTAGCAAGAACTTTGGCTTCCAGCCGAAACTCTGCTCCACTACCTCAAACTCTTTTCTAGTCCTATGCCGTTTCATTGACATCCCCATCTACTGCTTCTTTCCTGGATAGCAATTCAAGCCGATAAACATTGACGTACTATGTATAAGGTACCAAGCCATTTCAACATTCATTCGACACACTTATTAAGCACCCATATATAAAATGCCATACAAGGACAAAAAAGACATAATTCCTGTCCTCAAGGAGCTCCCAGTCTAGTGCAGGAGTCTGGAATGTAACCAGATAAATACTAGTCAGTGTGATCAGTTCAGTCACAAAGAGACACCCAAGGGTTGTGGGGACCCAGAAGAGGAACCGCCAACCCAGGCTGGCTCCCAGAAGGAGAGGTTGTATGAGACGAGGCTCAAAGGATGAGAAGGAGTTTGCCAAGTGATGAAGTAGGAAGAGAGAAGATGTTTTAGGCAGAGGAGGCAGCATGTGCCGAAGTCTGGAGATGGACAAGAGTTGTTTTGTAAGATAGGAGTGTTGCCATCTACACGGGGAGTGGAAGAGATGGGGTCGCAGAGGAAGGCAAGCACCAGACCACACAGGGCCTTGGAGACCATGGAGAAGAGTTTGGATTTTTTTTTTTTTTTTTTTTTTTTTTTTTTTTTTTGCGGTACGCGGGCCTCTCACTGTTGTGGCCTCTCCCGTTGCGGAGAACAGGCCCTGGACGCCAGGCTCAGCGGCCATGGCTCACGGGCCCAGCTGCTCCGCAGCATGTGGGATCTTCCCGGACCGGGGCACGAACCTGTGTCCCCTGCATCGGCAGGCGGACTTTCAACCACTGCGCCACCAGGGAAGCCCAAGAGTTTGGATTTTAACTGGGGAGCACTGTTGAGCCATTGAAGGGTCTTTCAGGGGTGCGGAGTATGGGTTGGAGAACTCAAGCATGAGTTCAGGGAAACAGGAGGCACTATGTTATTCCGGTTGAGGGGGCAGGGAGAGGTAAATTAGGAGTTTGGGATTAACATATACACACTACTATATATAAAATAGATAAACAACAAAGTCCTACTGTATAGTACAGGGAACTATACTCAGTATCTTGTAACAACCTATAATGGAAAAGAATCTGAAAAAATATATATATATGTGCGTATATATATATATATGTGTATATATATATATATATATATATATATATATATATATATATATGTGAATCACTTTGCTGTACACCTGAAACTAACACAACATTGTAAATTAACTATACCTCAATAAAAAGAATATGGACAGGTGAGTGCTGAAAGATGATGATGGCCTGGTAGTGGCAGTGTGGATATGGAGGTGGGGACAGACTCAAACGTGAATGGTAAGGAGGAGAGAAAAACCCCTGGACCTGGGGACTGGTTGACCAGAGGATCTGGCTCAAGAGGGAAGAGATGCTGAGCTGGGGTAGAACTATGTTGGCTTTGAGGTGCTGATGGGACATCCAAGGGGAGATATCCAGCAGGCAGGGAGACTCATGAGTGCCAACATTTCCCTCCAGTAGCTCTGTCCTGTCCATCTTTGGATTCTCCCTTCTCTCATTTTCACCCCTTCTCCCTGTCATTTCTACCAGATCTCTTTGTTCATACCTCTCTTCCCTCTTCTTTGTGAGGCCATCTACTAGTCTGCCCACCTCCTTCCTGTTACCTTATTCCTGTTACCTTATTCTCTTAATATCCCTAAGTATGTCTGAGTACAACTGCATATTTCTAATGAATACATTACTCTTTCCTGTCAGTCAGTTTCTTCCCCATAGTGAATTTTTAACTGCAGATATGCACATTAACTTTTGACATAGCATCATCTGATCAGAGGCTTTTGGGTTACTAAATAGAAAGGCCCTTGGAATGTGAAGCTCAGAGGGGGGAATTGAATTGTCAAGGTCACACAGTGAGTCCATAGCAGAGACAGACTAGAACCTGGTACTTCTGTAGCCCAGGCTGGTCCTTGAGTGCATAGAGCAGATTCTTCCTAGAATAAAACGGGTTCTTGAGATACTGAGCAAACACAGAGGACATCCACTTACCATGAAGACATGAAGAGGAGCTTCAAGATAGGGGTTGTACTAGGCTAACCTCTGCCCCCCCCCCAATGTGTTCTCACTGGGGTAAATGTCACCTAGCAAGTATTAGGTAAGCTATTGGGACCAGCCCATTGGAGGAGAATGGAGACGGGCATCTTCTTCGCCGACAGTATCTCATTCAAGTAGAGACATGGGTGCCTTATCGGCCAGTCCAGAGATCACCTGGAGATGACACCCTTGTTCAAACAGTGGCTGCTGAGAGCCAGGAGCCCTATGGAGAGCAATGAAGGTTAATTATCCACAAGGTCAGGTTCCATCTCTTCCAGACCTACCCTAGGGAGAGGGAAGGCATCACAATGGGAGTAGGGAACCCCTGGGGCCTCTAACCCACTTGGTGACCTCTCTGAGACCTGGAATCTGTTCCCGGATTCATCCAACTGACACAGAACTGCCCGTAATTATCACCCAGGGGCAGAAGACCCGGAGTCAGATTTCTTCTCCACGACTTAGTAGCTGAGTGATCTTGGGCAAGTTACCTAAACTCTCTGAACCCAATTTCCAACTCTGTAAAATAGAAGTAATTCGTGTCCACCTTACAATGTTGTGGGTTGCTTAAAGAAGAGTGTGAACATGAAAGAGCTCTATAAATTATAAACCACTGCACAAATGAGAGGAAGTTTTATTGCCAGAAATTCTTCCTACTGTCTGACTAGCAACCCACCTCTATCATGAATGCCCCTTTTTGTAATTTCAGCCCATACCGTCTTGCTAGTCCTTCTTCTTCCAAGTGGGATGAGGTACAACTGCCTTCCTGAATCTTGTGAAGCCCCCATATTCCTTTTACTTAAAAGTCAAGACTCAAGAGGACATGGTCTCTGACTTTATATCTTGAAGGTGTTGTCACAAGCAGAGCTCGTAGATGGGATCTTGGTGGCCCCAGGGTGGGAGAGGAAGGACCTATGCTCAAAATTTGCTTCTTCTCCCAGTTATCCTTCTTCTGAGAGCAGAAAACCAGTCCCACAAGACCACCTCAGGAATTTGCATTTTGAACATGCACGCGAGATGATTCCAATGAAGAGTACCTCAGACTGGGCTTTAAGGACAGCTGCCCAAATTCCTCTACATGGCTGGAGCCAGTAATTAGCCTGCCTGTGTTCTTTGTAACTTAACACAAGGCAGTAATTTATCCCAAATGGTGGCAGTGAGACACTGTGAGTGACAGGTGGGAGTGATATTTGGCATCCAGCCTCTCCACCTCTCTCAGGTGGTACCTCATACACGTGACCACACGGGCCCATAGGTGCCTCTGCTACAGCTCAGCCTGAGGGAGCTGTGACCACCCTGGGAAGCACAGATCATGGGGAGGCAAAGAGTCAATTTTCACGAGCCTGGGAAGAACGCACAGAGTGACTTCATGGAGGAAGACAGCAGGAAGCCCCTTTCAGAAAGGACAGAAGAGGAGTAAAGGAGATGGAGCAACTGAGAGAGATGGTCAGAGGGGCTCTGAGCCCAGGATGCATGTTCAGGGAAGTGTCTTTGAGGGGAGACCAATGGGAGCACAGGGCTGCGGACTGTGTGGGGGTGGGGCATGATACGATTTGCAAGCAGCTTGAGGGGAATGTCACCCAGTTCCTTCCCTCCATGACTATATCAATGACAGCAGAAACTGGTGCTATGTATGGTAACAGTGTCATCAGATACACACCAGACAGAGAGGCAGGAATACCAGGTGTGAGTGGCACCCCTACTATAGATGCATTAGGGACGGGGAGAGGGAAGGTATCTATGAACAGGTTGCAGCTCTGCGTTTGCAGCCAGTGCAAGGACCTCCAGAAGAGCTGGAAAGCACTTGTCAAGGGTGCTGCACAAAAGACCCCAACGCAAAATAAATGTGGAATCAGAAAACTTTAAAGTTTTTCTCAACCCTAAGTGTCTATGTTTCTGTACCTCTATGCTTAATCCAATCAAGTTTGAGGAGATTTTCCAGGTGGGAGATAATAGTAAAAATCTAACATTCATTGAATATATTAATATTTCATGCCCCAAACTGTTCTAAGTCCCTTATGTATTGCTCTATTTATTCCTTATATCCACAGGAGGTTGAGACTTTTATGACCCCAATTTTACAGACAAGGAAACTGAGACACAGAAAGGTTAAGTAACTTGCCCATGATTTCTATTTTAGGTAGCACAGGCCAGATTAGGCTACAGTAATAAATATCACCCAAATCTCAGTGATTTCAATAGAAAGCTTACTCTCACTCACCTTATATGTCTTACCCTGGTCAGCAGGAGGGTTCTAAGACCCAGGCTGGGGAGACAGCAACCATTTTATGACACCACATCTCCATGTGCTCTTTCCCCATCACCAAGACTGTGGAAAAGAAAGAAAGAGAATTGAAGACCTACAATTAAATGTTTAGGTTCTGATGTGACCCCTGTCACTTCTGCCCTCACTTTGGCCAGAACAAGTCACATGGCCACATCTAACTTCAAACAAGTGGGAACATATAATCCCTGAGTACCTGGAAGTACAGAGAACTTGACATTGATGAACCCTTGATGATGCCCATCACAATCCTACAGCTGACAAAGATTCAACCCCAGACTGCCCAGTTTCCAAGCCTCCCTCTTTATCACTGCTCCACTGCTCTCCTCTGCACACCCGGGAGGAATGGCCAATAACCCCTCCTGTGAGACAGCCAGCAATGGACATGGCTTGGGGAAAGTGGGAGGGGTGGGAGATTAGGGCCTCTCCCTGACTGCTCATTGTCTCTCCCATGACCCTTGCCACCTAATCCCTTATGGTCCCAGGGTGCTCTCTACCCCCACTCCTGGAAGAAGTCCCAGTCCAGTGTCCTTCTATTCTCTGACCCGGGAGGGGTAGGAGTACATAAGCTTCCAGTAAACCATACCTCACCCCTCCCCTGCCACTAGCTCAGGTTCACAGAAATACTTTTCTGTTGTGTTCTCAGAGCTAAGCGATAGAGCAATGCAGACAGAAAAGCCAGAGGGAATTGGAAGGTCTTTGTCCTGGTGAGCAGAGGACATTAGCCAAAGTTCAGCTTGAAGTCTGAAGCTCCTACCACATCCTACCAAGGTGATGTCAGGAAGCTGAGCGGGGGGGGGGGGCTGGTGTAAAGGAATCTAGGGTGACATCGTCCTGGACTGCAGCAGGAGAGAAAGTTAGATGCTGAGGACTTCCTGATGACAGAGGCAATTCTTTCTTTATGCCTGTCTCCCTACTCCTTGAAGAAGAAACCGTTAAATTCATCTCTATATCCTCAGCACCCAGCAAAGGCCTGGAGCAGAGCAGGTGTTCAGAAAGTACTGTGGGGAAGGGCCACACTAGAAGCAGATTTTTAAGAACAAGGTGGAGATAGCCAGGCAGACTCAGGCCCCTTCCAGGTTAAAAGACTCTCCCACTAAGTGCTCATATACCACGCTGGGTTGCTCCATGAAAGGCAGAGCTGGGCTTAGGCCTGGGGAAGCTTGACAGGCTACTGTTGCTGTAGGACCTGAGTGGCTGGTTTCCTCTGCGGGGCTTCACTCTCCCCACTTCAAATGGAGCCTGCAGTCCCTGACCCTTGGGTACCTGAAAGAGGATTAGGAAGAAACAAATCCTGCAGGGATCAATTTTCAGGATCAGTCTCTTGCCCCAGTCATACCAGTCTCCTAATTCTTTAAGCATTCTAATCTCTTCCCCATCCTGAGGCCCTAGCTTGGTTTAGTTTCTCTTTCTGGAACATTCTTCCCTGCACTTTGATTTGGCTAACTCTTACGCATCCTTAAGTTCTTATTATGGGGTCTTTTCCTCATAGGGGATTTCCTTGACACTTCCCTCCCCACTCCCCGAATCTGAATTGGGCTCCCCTTGCTATACACTCTCAAAGCCACTTTAATTTTTTTCAGAGCATTTATCACACTTTGTAATTCGAGATCAGTTTGGGGAATGATTTGTTTTATGTCTGTCTTTCCCAGTAGACTGTAATTTCATGAGGTCAGAGATTGTGGTTTTTCACTCTAATATCCCCAGTACCTAGCCCAATGCCTGACACATAGCATGCTCAACAACTGTTTCTCAAATAAATGGATAAAATTATGAATAAATGAATGTCAAACTCTAAAGTCTTTGTTCTTTCCATCAAAGACTTTCCCTTGGTGCTTACTATGGCACCTGGCACATAAGTGAAGTTCAATAAAAATTTCCTCCCTTCCTCTCTCCCTTCTTTTTTCCTTTCCTCACTGACCCATTCGCTGGGAAACTTCTGCTTAGATATGTGTCTTCTTGTGCGAACTTCAGGCACTAAGACTCCAGATGAGTCAGCGGGAGAAAAGAGCGTGGCTGGGCCACCCCAAGCTCAGAATAGGCCAAATTAGGAGGCAGACAACAGGCTACCTGATCCCCAGCATCTCCCACTTCCACCAGGCTCAACTGTAAGTGTGGGCAGATGCCAAACCACAATAGGCTTCAGTGTCCAAGGCTGATCCTTCACGTAGCAATCAAGGCTACACTGAGGGTAGGGACTCGGGTGTTTGGGACAGGTAGGGAGAATGACAGGAATTTTAAAATGTCTCTCTGGACCACCCAGTAGCCCCAGGGGAAGCTTGTTGACCTGGCTGGGGAACTGCACTCCACTCTCCATCTATGGGGGAAATCTGTGGG
Organism: Phocoena sinus; assembly: GCF_008692025.1. Lineage (NCBI taxonomy): Eukaryota > Metazoa > Chordata > Mammalia > Artiodactyla > Phocoenidae > Phocoena > Phocoena sinus. The sequence goes on along the minus strand of NC_045784.1, from coordinate 58,770,650 downwards.
GTTGTCCCTGGAGAAAACTGGGCAGAATATCCATATCACAGCCCTCAAAGCAGAAAAGGACATGGGGATCCACCTAGTTCCTCTCCACGTCCACTGCCACTGGTACCCGATGCCCCAAACTCCTCTACAGCTTCCCCAGCAAGTGTTTTCACAGTGTCTGCTTGCACATCCCCAGCCACAGGGCACTCACTACTCCTGAAGAGGGAAAAACCTGGACACTCTGCTATTTCATCCAGGTGTCTCTCCCCACTGGACCATGCGGTCAAAGCTCAGATCCCATCTTGGGGATGGTCTTGGTCCAGGGTACTGGTCTGTCCCTCAGTCAGGGGATATGGAGGTGTGGAGGGCTAGAATCTTTTGTCAGACCTCCAAAAGTTTGATGGACCTTGCTTAGGACCCTAGTATACAGGTCCAGCCAGAGGCCAGACAGAGCGGACTGTACAACCTGCCAACCTGATGGGCAAGGTGCTTATAGACACAAGAGCTTTTTGAGGGTGGGGACAACATCTTTCTTGTTCACCATTCCCATCATATGGCTGTTGCCCAGTAAAGGATAGGATTCAAGCTGTATTCATCTTTGTGACCAGCACAGTGCCTGAGCTTGTCGGTCAAATGAATGGAGGGATGAGTTCTCCTCCTTGGGTAAGTTACTTCACTTCTCTGAGATTCATTTTCCTTATGCTTCAAATGAGCATCACCGTTGGGAGGGGGAATGCGAAGTCAGTTGGCATACTTTGGAGAGGATCTGAGAAATCCTTGGCATTATCTGTCCTTTTATCCACCTTTTATTTCCTTCTATTTGCAGAGGAATGTCGACCTCTCCTAACTGGTCCTCCTGTCTCTGGCTCCACACCTCTCCTCAGCAGGACCTCCCTCCCGCAACTTTCCTCCACCTGAAGCTTACAGGGGTCCCCCAGCCATGAACAAAAGACTCCCGTCTCAAGGGCCCTCTTCCACCATTCTTGACCCCACAGTCTGGCTTCAGCTGCCCTTGCTTCCGCTTATTTCTGGAAGGATATGGTTTCCCACTGGGCCCTGGAAGGTATCCCTAAAGCTATTCTTGTGAGCCTCAACAAAGATTACCTCTTGGCAGCTACCACAGTGGTTGATAAGACAGGAATTGGGACTTGTCACCAAGAAGGCTAAAGCTATAAGCAGCCTGGAACTGGAAGGAAGAGTGTGTCAGCTCAGAGAGCAGAGAAAAGTAATCCTAGCTATCGCTGAAATAAACTTCTCAAGGAGAGCAAAAGCGACCCCCTTGGAGAGAGAATTTAGCACAAGATGAACTTTAAGAGTGCATATCAACAGTCTCCCTGCCTCTGTGCTGGGCTACCTTGAAACCATCTCAGACTAAGGAGACTCTCTGCACTGTTTAAAACTTGGCAGTTTACAATAAATTGGAAACAACCTAAACAGCCAACAATAGGGGGTTGTTTAAATTAATACAGCTCACCCACAGGATGGAACACTGGACGTTATTTTTTTGGAAGCTCCTTAATGGCATGGTATATATAATATATAATATAATATCATAATATATGAAAGCCTGAAAAGAAATACACTGAAATGTGTACACTGATTTTCCAGGATGGTGGAGTTAAACATGATTTTTATTTTCTTCCCTGTACTGTCAGTACTTAACAAATTTTATCCATTAAATATATGTAATATTGAAGTACTGATCCAGGCTACAACATGAATACACCTTGAAAACAACATTTGGGGGAGTGGCTTCCCACAAACTACAAAGTAAATACTCAGCAAATCTCTACTGGGTACCTAGGACCGAAGTAAATGATGAGCCCAGGGCCCCCGATGGATCTTGGGAGGGGAGGTGGAAAGCTTATCTGGTAGAGGAACGAGACTAGTCCCAGCTCTGCCTTGATCTCCCTGAGTTACCTCGGGGGCATAGTACTTGAAAACCCCCAATTCTCAGAGCTGAAATGGACTCTTAAATACCCTCTAGTCCAAAGAGCGTGGATAGGTGGCACATGTGCTATGCCTCCTCTCTCCCTCATCCATGGTCCAATCATGAAACTCTTTCTCCCTTAGTACAGATGCCCTCAAAATCTGCCTCCAGACAGTGTTTCAGGTAGCTAGTGCCTATTGTGCAAATTTTTATCCCTAATCTATAAAGAAGATGTGATACGCAGTGGAATACTACTCAGCCATAGAAAGAATGAAATCTTGCCATCTGCAACAACATGGATGGACTTGGAGGGCATTATGCTAAGTGAAATAAGTCAGACAGAGAAAGACACATACTGTATGATATCACGTATATGTGGAATCTAAAAAGTACAACAAACTCTTGAATATAACAAAAAAGAAGCAGGCTCACAGACATAAAGAACTAACTAGTGGTTACCAGTGGGTGGGGAGGGGCAATGTACGGGTAGGGGGTTAAGAGGTACAAACTATTAGGTACAAAACAAGCTATAAGGATATATTGTACAACATGGGGAATATAGCCAATATTTTATAACTATAAAGGGTATATTATTAATTATTAATGTTAATTAATTATTCGTATATTTTATAACTTTAAAATTGTGAATCACTACGTTGTACACCTATAAATGATATAATATTGTACTGCAAATCTACTTCAATAAAAACCCTTTTATCTCCAATCTGATCTAATCCCCTCATTTTATAGTTAAGGAGAAAAGTTTCTCAAAGCCACAGAATGAGTAAGTAGCCACACCAGGACTTGCACCTGGGACCCCTGCATCCCTGACCAATGTGTGTTCCACTTACCATCTCCCTCTCATAGTACTTCTCTATACAACTGGGGTTGGGAGGCAAATAAAATAATTTATCTGAAAGTACTTTCTAAACTGTTCAATGTAGTACACATATGTGGGAAAAGGATGACTGTTATTATAGAAATTTGGTGACATATCAGTCCACATATATGGACTGTATATATATCAGTGTATGTATGTATATATATCAGTGCCCAGGCTGTGCAAAGCTTTCTGGAGGATGAGAAATACACAGAAGACACATGATTCTAGGAGAGAAGCTAGTGAGCAGAGGTGGCCAGTGAGAACAGATTCCAGACATGCAAATAAGCACCAGGCACAGGTCAGGTCCAGTATCTGAAGTAAATCAGGTGGTACGTGAGGATTTGCTGTTTCTCTGCTTTGTTTCTTCTTTGCTTTCTGTCTCAGCTTTTTCATGGTCATGGCTGCCATAGGCTGGGGCTATTCTGGAGTTCTGGAAATATCTGCTACAGGAAATATACACATAAATTATTACAATTTGAAAGTTGGAGTAATTTGTATATACTTGCAGAGAGATGAATACACAGCCACCAGACTTGTGGCTCCCACTCTGGACCAGCCCCATTTCTTCTGGGCAGGATTCACCACTCCTTTATAAATTGTTTTGAAACATCTTTATAGTTTGTGAATTCTTGTCTGCATAGGGAGCTTTGGTAATATTGTGGTGGTGTCCTCTCAGAAGTGTTTGGTAAGTGGCTGAATCCCAGGGTGTGCTTCGAAGGCACATGCAGCCTTTAGGGCAAGGCTCACCAGACACAGTGGGCACCACCACCCATGGCGAGCAGAGGGTGTCTCTTCTAGACCAAGAATCTGAAAGGTGAGAGGGCCTGGGCCCTTCTGTGATAATAGAACGACTTCTCCCACAACGCACTGGGACCTGATCCCCAGGGTGGGAGCTTGAGCCTCAGGCCGTTTCCTGTTTTCCACCTTCCCTTCCTTTTCAAAGGCCTTGGCATTCTCAACTGCGACACAGGGATACTGACACTGCCCCACAGGGTAGCTGTCAAGGTCCAAAAGAGAAGGTGTCTGGAACACAGAGTACAGGGCTGCCTGTGGAGGGGCCGCAGTAATTGACCACTTCCTTTCCTTTCTCCAGGGACAGAGCCACTCAAGGGCCTTTGCTTCCCTAAACTGCAGCCTCACTCTCTAAGAGAGCCAGCCAATGGACGTGAGGAAACCAGCAAGTTACGGTCAGGTCTTAGTCAAGAGATTTTACTTCCACTGCCAGAGGCTTTTTTTTTTCTTTTCAGAGTTTTTATTAAGAATGAATGTTGAATTTTTTCAAATGCTTTTTCAGAACTATTAATGTATTAATATAGTAGTTTATATTAATAGATTTTCTACTATTGAATCATCCTTGCATTTCTTCATAAACCCTCCTTGGTCATGATGTTTTCTTTTCTTTTCTTTTTGCGATATGCGGGCCTCTCACTGTTGTGGCCTCTCCCATTGCGGAGCACAGGCTCCGGACGCGCAGACTCAGTGGCCATGGCTCACGGGCCCAGCCGCTCTGCGGCATGTGGGATCCTCCCGGACCAGGGCTCAAACCCATGTCCCCTGCATCGGCAGGCGGACTCTCAACCGCTGCGCCAACAGGGAAGCCCCGGTCATGATGTTTTCTTAATGTGCTGTTGAAGTCTGTTCGCTTAAGTTTTATTTCAGAATTTTTTGCATCAATATTCATAAGTGATATCCATCTGAAATTTCCTCCTTTTAAAACTACCTTTATCGTATTATAGTATATATCATATCATATTTAGATGTTAGTGTTACACTCACTTTGTAAAAAGAATGTGCAAGTTTTCCTTCATTTTCTCTGAAGCAATTTACGTAGCACTAAGGCTATCTGGTCTCTTTTGCAGGATTTCCCTATGATATCATCTGGGTCTACTGACTTTTGTGGGACCTAATAATTTCCTTTAATTCTATTATAACTGCTCTGCTTATGCTTTCTATTGACACTTGGGCCCATTTTGGTAAATTGTATTTTCCTATGAAACGATGCATTTCATCTAGGTTTTCTAATCTATGTACATATAGTTATACAAAGTAGTCTTTTTTTACTTTTTAAAATTTGCTGTGTATTAATAGTTATTTCTTTCCTGTCATTTCATTTGTGCTTTTTCCTTTTTTAGAATTAAATTTGTTAGTGGTTCATCTCTTTTGTTGATTTTTTTTTCAAAAAACAAAGATTTTGATTTATTTAATCTCCTGTTTTTCTATTTTCTGCAGAGGCTTTGCTTTTATCCACTGCCCCACTCAATCTCTCCAGCTGCCTTTGAGGCAGATGTTATCATTAACTCCATATTAGGGGTGAGGAAGCCGAGGTAGCTCAGCAAGGTGAAGTGACTTGCCCAAGGTCACAGCTTTCACAGACAGCTCTGTCTGTCTTGGAAGGCCAAGCTTGCTTGGTTCATGATGCCACATGAGAGTCACAAGAGAGTTCCTGCTCACTGAACTGCTATGTTCACAGTAGCGTGAATGGGAGTGATCAGGAAAGCCTCCCAGTGAGGCCCTGGGTCCCATAGAATTCCCATAGAGTTAAGTAAAACAAGGGAAAGGAAGCAAAAAGGCAGTCCAAATACACATGGCATGATGGGTTGAACACTGAGTAAAGCATCAGTCACGGACGGAGGCTACAACTTTTGTCCCTACAGCCGTGTAACCATAGGTGGTTTACCTTACTTCTCTTCGTCTCAGTTTCCTCATCTACTAAATGGGTCTGTTATAGGACCTTTGTATAGGGCTGTTATGAGAATTTGATGAGCTAATACATGTAGAGCTCTTAAAATAATATCCGGGTGATAGTAGACATCTCAATAAATAGCAATTAGCACTATTACTTAATAGAAGAGGGAAGATCAAGTGAGGGAGGTAGACTGGGGCCAGGTTATAGACCATCATGGATGCCCACAGTCTAAATTTGGACTTTCTCTATTAAATAATGGGGAGCCATTGATGGTTCTTGAGCCAAGGAGTGTCATGAAACAGAGCTGTGTTCTAGGATGACCAGAATAACAGAGTCATTGTACAGACTCTCCTGGAGAGGACTGAAAATTATGACATTTTCCTGATGTCCAGAAGAGACGGGAGCAATTAGTACTTTGGGGATTTGGTGGGGAGGAAGCAGGAGTAGCCTGAGTACCTGAAACCTTTGCTCTGGGATTTGGTCTCATGGGAATGAGACAGACTGTGAGTGGAGGCATCTCTGCTCTCTGTGCCCTAACCCTACCACTCCCTCCCTGACTATCAGACACTCGGGTAGCCTCATCCGTAGGAGACTGGCTGCTGGAAATGTCACAATGTTTGGGTGCAGGGAATTGTGAGCAAAGACTTAGTCCCCCTAGCTTAGGCTACCAGCATCCCTTACCTAGTTAGTGATACTGGACTCTGTGTGTCTATCATTTGCCAGTTTACACTCAGATATTGCCTCTACTCCTCCCCCCACCCTGTTCTGTGTTGGGTTTGGCCAATGGGAGGCACTGGTGGGAGACTAGAGGACAAGACTAATTGGGTCTTCCTCCGCCTCTGTTTCTGCCTGGGGTGGTGGCTCTGGCAGTAGCTGTGTCTCTCCTCTATGCTCCATCTCTCACCAGACAACTCTCCGTGCTTCTAGCTTCCATTGGATTGGCCCAGCTTCCAGGTTCAAGTAACCCCCCTTTTCCCATTGTTCCCCCGGCCTAGGGGTGATAGCTGTCTCCTGCTGCTGCTAAACTGTGGGCTGCCTCACTCTCCCTTGTTTGGCTTCTCAGCTTTTCTGTCCTCTATGTAACCCAGTCCCCATGTTAAAAATTCCCTCTGTTTGGAAGACACAGAGTGGGTTGTTTTCTTAACTGGACTCTGCCCAATATACCTTCCCTATTGGTCTCTCTGAGTTGGCTCTTGCCTTCTTCCAAACCATCCTTTCCACAGAAGCCAGAATGATCTTTCTAAAATGCAAATCAAACCATGCACTCCCATGTACAGAACCTTCCAGTGGGGTTTCCTGTTGCCCTTAAATTCAAGTCCAGTCTCTGCCACGGCTTTCATGAGCTCTACCTGTCACATGTCCTCTGCTAGCCGTCTCTTCTGCTTTCACGATGCTCGACCCACACCGGGCTTCTAAAACACTCCAAATGTTTCCAGCCTCAGGGCATTTGCCCATGCTGTTTCCACTGCCTGAAACAGCCTTCTCCACACCCACCCACCCCACTTTTACCTAATTAATTCCTGTTCATTCTTCAGATCTCAGTTTGTAACATTTTTCCAGTAAGCCTCCCTGGCCCTCCAAGATAGGTTTGTTCTCCCTATGCATGCTTTCATTATGCCCCATCATTTCCCATTATAGATCTCACCACAAATAACTGTAATTAACCATCTGACAGATTTACAGCCTGTCTCATCCTCTACTGTAAACTTCATAAGGGAGAGGGGACACATTTCTTTTGTTCACCACTATATCCCCTGTGCCTAGCGCATAAGAGACACTCAAAAATATTTGTTTGGCTGAAAAAAATGACTGTCCATCTCCGACTTTCCTAATGAGGTCAGGATGGCAGCGCCAGCTGGGCCTTTTTCAGCTTTTTTATTTTGCCCTGCCTGCTGAGGCCTGGGGCACACAGGGTGGGTGCCTGGCACCTGACAGCAGGAAAGTCCTCTGATCCTTCTTTCTCCCTCTCAGGGGTAACTGTTTCCTGACTCTCTGGGAGAGAAAGAAGCTGGCAGGGTCCCGAGGCTCAGCTGACACTGTGGGACCCTAGACAGGTCTGGCTTCTTAAGTTCCTCTCCCAGTCTGGAGAGGCAGCTGGGAGCACCTGAGGGAGGACAAAGGAAGAAAGCTTTAAGAGCAATTCAGACAGGGCTTCTGAGTGTATGTGTGTGTGTGTGATTGTGAGCATGTGTGTATGAGCTCCTGTATGTCTCTGTGTGAGTCCTTGTGTCTCTGAAGGGCTGAGGTGTGCTGGCAGCTGCATGTGAAGGTTAGTGCATGGGGGGAGCAAGACCTCATGTGTATGTGTGTGTATGTGTGTGACAGTATGTGAGTGAGGGCGTGTGTGACTGTGTGAGAGCAAGGAGGATGGGAGGGAGGGAGGCGGGAAGATGGGTGAGAGGCTGGCCTGTTTGCTGTCCCAGAGAGTTTGAATTATGGAAGGTTGGTCACCAACAAGAGGGGTGCTTCTGCCAGAAGAAGGTGCTGCTGCAGGGGGGAAGGAGAGGAGAAGAAATACGTTGACTTCTCTCTACTCCCCTTGTTGCGGCAAAAATAGAAATGAGACTTTTCTGATAAACAAGGAAAATAAGGGAACAATAAACAGGCTGGGGAAACCGCATAAACAGGCCTTAAAGAGTTAAGCAATCTTGGTTATTCTTTAGCTGTTACTATTAACAAACACTTGTAGCTAGACTTGTCCTTCACAAAGCAAATCACTCTCTGACTCCATATGAATTACACTCTGCACCTGGCATTCTTCTCTCCTACACTCCCTTGTAGCACTCTTCATTTCAGAAAGGTCACAGGCCAAAAACTTCAGAGACACGAGACCGGGTTGCTGAGCCACCTGACAGCAACCTTGGCCGTGAATTTACAGAAGAAAAGGAAAAAAATGCAAGACCTTCATTACTCTGAGCCTTATTACCTACCTCAGACCATGAACCCTAGCTATGAAAACCTTTCCCTATTCCCCAGAGAAGGGGGGCACAGTCCTTGGGGTGCTGGCCTGCTGTGTTCCCTCTTTGCCTGGCAAAGAATAAAGCTACTCTCTCTTTCCTCCAAACTCTGTCTCTGCTTCTATTCGACATCGGTGCACAGAGAGCGAAGATTTTGGCATCAACCTCCCATCCCCTGCAGGTGCCTCCCCTTGACTGAACCCAACAAGAGCCCAGAGGGCCAGGCAGACAGGTGATGTAGTCCCTAAGGGTCACCTGCCCCCTGCTTCCAGGGGGTAAATAGCAGGGGAAAGAATATAGCTGGGGGAGGGGGTTAGGAGCCAAATGGAGTTAATCAAAAAAGGCTTGCTGGAAGAAATGAATTTTGAGGGAGAGGATAGGGAGCCAGCCCCTGAGAGCCTAGCAGTTGAGTTCAGATTGAGTGGAGTGAACAGGAAGTGTCAGGTTTGGGCCACTAGCCTAGTTCTGGGCAGGGTTGCGTAGAGGTCAATAAATGACGCCATGCAGTCATATATTTGGGGGGAAGTTCTGGTCACTGTGCAGAGTGGGAGATGTCACTGAATGCAGGCAGAGCTGTGCAATGGGGTGGGGCAGCTCCCTCCAAGAGGGAGTCATCAGAGCAGGCCATCTGGGTGGGCACTGCTGGGCTGCACAGGGATTGCTCTCTCTCTGAATAAGAGCATCCTCCAGAGGTCTTAGAAAACCCTGGAATGCCAGCCAGAGAGAGAAGTACACGGTGGGAGATGTGGATGGAGATGTGGATGGAGCAAGTACATTCAGTTTCTCTTTGCTGCCGCGACACTGAAGTCACTTTAGGAATAAGACAGACCGGGACCTGGGACCCTTTACTGGAGTGCTTGCATCTGGGTAAATATCTCCTTGAGCAACAGAATATAAAGAAACTGTAAGGGACTAAAGATAACTGCATGCAATCAGTTGGGGAAAATTATGAACAAGATACAAAAAGGCTAAAACCCAACTGCCACTTCTGAGGTGCTGGGAGCAAAAGCAGGCTACTGAGTGTGATCCTTGCACAAAGCACCACCAAGGGGGTGGGCAGACCACCTAAGCCACCCCTCCACCCTGACCCACTGATTCGCCCCACCTTCACGCCATTTAAGTAACCAGCTCGCCCCACACCCCCCAGGGAGCAAACAAGGACACCTGTTACTTGTTCTTGCTCCTTCGTGCTGTAGCACAAGTCCTAGTAAAGCCTTGCCTGAATTTCTTGTCGGGCCTCTTATCAACTTCAAACACTGAAACAGTCACCCATGAGAGGGTGTGGGAGCTTGTGCCTGGAGGAGATGGCCTGCTGCTAGTAAGTTCACACAGAACCGGGAGTCAGGGAGCCTGCCTTCTGGGACCGGTTTCGCCACTGACTCTGATCTTGAAAAAAGTACGTTCTGGCCTTTGAACCTCAGTTTCTCCATTTATAACAGTGAAACCTGTTCACTGTTATACCTTAACGGGTTTTATAAGGAGGAAATGGTGAATGGATGAGGAAGTATTTTTAAAACAATGAATCACCAGGTAAATCGGCAGTATGGTGAGAAACAGTAATCATACCGACAGGAGGCCCTGGGGTCCCTCTGAGCAGGGGAACATATTTGTTCACCGGATGAATGAATGTCTCTGTATAGACACACATTTCTGTGTGTACCGAAACCTGAAGTATTCATAAGCTTGAACGCTCTACGGGCGTGGGGAGCATTTTGATCTAGAACGTATATACACTCTTGGGTGGAAATCTCTGTGAGAGCTGCAGTGTCTGGGGAGGGAGCAGCGTGGAGGAAACAGATGCAGCCTGCTCAGAGCCAGCCCCGGATGCACACACTGTGTTCAGTCCTATTGAAAACCTCACTGGAAAAAGCCAAGTGGCAGGCAGGTTCCCGCAGCCAATTCCATCCTGCCTTAGCCGCTCTTCTTCCAGTTTGCCTTTGAGCTTCTCTGGGAAATGCATTGCCTTACTACGATTTGAGGCCCTGCCTGGGTTTGAGGAAGAGGGCTTAGATGCGAAAGTGAATGAGATATCATGTTATAATCAAAAGACCACTGGACCGGGAGGCAGAAATTCCTTTCCACTTCTGTTGTGCCATGTGACCTGGGCTAAGCTCCTTGCCCTACGTGGGCTCCTGTCTGAGAAGGTAGGAGAGGTTCTAAACACCAAGTGAGCTGAGAGCAGCTGAGACTATCGCACAATGAGGCGGAAGAAACCAGAATGTCGGAGTTTGGAGCAGAGAAATGTTTATTGCAGTGCCATGCAAGGAGATGGGTGGCCCAGGCCCCAAAACCCCCGAACTCTCCGAAGGGTTTCAGCAAAGCATTTTTAAGGCAAGGTGAGGGAGGGGTTTGGTTGGTTGTTGCAAACTTCTTGGTATAGGAATCCTTTGTTTTTGCAGCTGTCCATGTAGGTTAGGTCAGGTCACGATGTTCCTGCAAACCTCCAAGACAAATGTCACTCTCTGCTCTGCAACTTTTAATCTCTATGTGGATGGAAAAGTGTTATACCCTTAAAGGCCAGAGCCTTGAGAATGGGCTATCCTGTACATTTCAGGCTATAGAAAACATTCGTAACTGGAGGCAAAAGGAATAGAATACAAAAGTTAAAGTAAAATAAACAGATCTAATGTGGAGTCAGATTTATTCTTCCCTATTACAAGACCAGATAGGGAAGGGCCTGGAATTCCTGCCTGAGAAGTGAGGCAGGTGAAGGTGAAGGGGAGCCCTGGATGCATTTGTCGAGGCAGGGGGTGGGTAGTACCTGCTGCACTTAGGAAGATGTGAGCTTCCGCATGGCCCCTACTTCTGCCTGAGTCTGTCTGCTGGAGATGTGGAAAGGGAGTTACTGTCAGACTGTGGGCTCTGTGAGAGGCTGAGAGCTCCAGGGGAAGGCGTCCAGAGCAAATCCCCATCAGACTCCCACACTAGTCTTTAATTCACTTGGGGATGCCATCTGAGTCACTGACTGCTCCAGAAATTGGGCTTTCAAGCTGGATATTCAGACTATGCCTGTACACAGGCAGGCTTCCCTGCTGCCCTCCTCTTCCACCATCTAAGCAAGTAGCCAGAGATGCTTCAGTGCTCTCCACTTCAACACACTGCCTCGCCAGAAAGGCCTGCTCCTCTCGCCCCTCAGTGTCCTCTCCCCCTCCACTAGGGGTCTTATCAGCCACATGTGGTCTCTAGGCCATACAATTTGAGGCTGAAAAGGGGTTCACAGATCATCTAGGAGAGTGGTCCTCAGTCCTGCTTGCACATTGGAATCATCTGCAAAACTTAAAAGGAATACCGATGCCTGGGTTCCACATCCAGAGGCTCTGATGTCATTGGTTTGGGGTGTGATCTGGGCATCCAGTGATTCTGACGTGTAGCCAGGGCTGAGAACCACTGATCCAGGGTTTCCTAAACATCCCTGATAAGAATCACCTGGGGTACTTGTTAAACATCCACATTCTCTCACTTTGTCACAGCTTACCCTTCCCCCTCACCATATCCTCAAGTCCATTCTCTAGTAGGTCTGTGTCTTTATTCCCATCTGACAAAGTGAGAGAGTGGCATGGACATATATACACTACCAGACGTAAAATAGATAGCTAGTGGGAAGCAGCCGCATAGCACAGGGAGATCAGCTCAGTGCTTTGTGACCACCTAGAGGGGTAGGATAGGGAGGGTGAGAGGGAGACACAAGAGGGAGGGGATATGGGGATATATGTATATGTATAGCTGACTCACTTTGTTATACAGCAGAAACTAACACACCATTGTAAAGCAATTATACTCCAATAAAGATGTTAAAAAAAAAAAAGACAGAGGAAAATAATAGTCAAAAACTCAGAGACTTTACAAAATCTGTTTCCAAAATCTTCTTTGGAGAAATGTCTATTTAGGTCTTCTGCCCATTTTTGGATTGGATTGTTTGTTTTTTTTTTTATTATTGAGCTGCATGAGCTGCTTGTAAATTTTGGAGATTAATCCTTAGTCAATTGCTTCATTTGCAAATATTTTCTCCCATTCTGAGGGTTGTCTTTTGGTCTTGTTTATGGTTTCCTTTGTTGTGCAAAAGCTTTGAAGTTTCATTAGGTCCCATTTGTTTATTTTTGTTTTTATTTCCATTTCTCTAGGAGGTGGGTCAAAAAGGATCTTGCTGTGATTTATGTCATAGAGTGTTATGCCTATGTTTTACTCTAAGAGTTTGATAGTTTCTGACCTTGCATTTAGGTCTTTAATCCATTTTGAATTTATTTTTGTGTATGGTGTTAGGGAGTGTTCTAATTTCATACTTTTACATGTACCTGTCCAGTTTTCCCAGCACCACTTACTGAAGAGGCTGTCTTTTCTCCACTGTATAGTCTTGCCTCCTTTATGAAAGATAAGGTGACCACATGTGCATGGGATTATCTCTGAGCTTTCTATCCTGTTCCATTGATCTATATTTCTGTTTTTTATGCCAGTACCATACTGTCTTGACTACTGTAGCTTTGTAGTATAGTCTGAAGTCAGGGAGCCTGATTCCTCCAGCTCCATTTTTCTTTCTCAAGATTGCTTTGGCTATTTGGGGTCTTTTGTGTTTCCACACAAATTGTGAAATTTTTTGTTCTAGTTCTGTAAAAAATGCCAGTGGTAGTTTGATAGGGATTGCATTGAATCTGTAGATTGCTTTGGGTAGTAGAGTCATTCTCACAATTTTGATTCTTCCAATCCAAGAACATGGTATATCTCTCCATCTATTTGTATCATCTTTAATTTCTTTCATCAGTGTCTTATAATTTTCTGCATAGAGGGCTTCATTTCTAATTGTATTAATTTGAGTCCTTTCCCTCTTTTTCTTAATGAGTCTGGCTACCGGTTTACCAATTTTGTTTATCTTCTCAAAGAACCAGCTTTTAGTTTTATTTTTCTTTGCTATTGTTTTCTTTTTTCTATTTCATTTATTTCTGCTCTGATCTTTATTATACCTTTCATTCTGCTAACTTTGGATTTTGTTTGTTCTTCTTTCTCTAGTTACTATAGATGTAAGGTTAGATTGTTTATTTGAGATTTTTCTTGTTTCTTGAGGTAGGCTTGTATAGCTATAAACTTCCCTCTTAGAACTGCTTTTGCTGCATCCCATAGGCTTTGGATCATCGTGTTTTCATTGTCATTTGTCTCTAGATATTTTTTGATTTCCTCTTTGATTTCTTCAGCGATCTCTTGGTTATTTAGTAATGTATGGTTTAGCCTCCATGTGTTTGTCTTTTTTACGTTTTTTCCCCTGTAATTCATTTCTAATCTCATAGCGTTGTGGTCAGAAAAGATGCTTGATATGATTTCAATACTCTTAAATTTAATGAGGCTTCATTTGTGACCCAAGCTGTGATCTATCCTGGAGAATGTTCCGTGTGCACTTGAGAAGAAAGTGTAATCTGCTGTTTTTGAATGGAATGTCCTACAAATATCAATTAAATCTATCTGGTCTATTGTGTCATTTAAAGCTTCTGTTTCCTTATTTATTTTCATTTTGGATGAACTGTCCATTGGTGTAAGTGAGGTGTTAAAGTCCCCTGCTATTATTGTGTTACTGTCGATTTCCTGTTTTATAGCTGTTAGCAGATGCCTTATGTATTGAGGTGCTCCTCTGTTGGATGCATATATATTTATAATTGTTATATCTTCTTCTTGGACTGATCCCTTGATCATTATGTAGTGTCCTTGCTTGTCTCTTGTAACATTCTTTAATTTAAAGTCTATTTTATCTGATATGAGTATTGCTACTCCAGCTTTCTTTTGATTTCTATTTGCATGGAATATCTTTTTCAATCCCCTCACTTTCAGTCTATATGTGTCCCTAGGTCTGAAGTGGGTCTCTTGTAGACAGCATATATATGGGTCTTGTTTTTGTATCCATTCAGCAAGCCTGTGTCTTTTGGTTGGAGCATTTAATCCATTCACATTTTAGGTAATTATCGATATGTATGTTCCTATGACCATTTTCTTGATTCTTTTGAGTTTCTTTTTATAGGTCATTTACTTCTCTTGTGTTTCCCACTTAGAGAAGTTCCTTTAGCATTTGTTGTAGGGCTGGTTTGATGGTGCTGAGTTCTCTTAGCTTTTGCTTGTCTGTAAAGCTTTTGATTTCTCCATCGAATCTGAATGAGATCCTTGCCGGGTAGAGTAATCTTGGTTGTAGGTTCCTCCCTTTCATCACTTTAAATATGTCATGCCACTCCCTTCTGGCTTGTAGTTTCTGCTGAGAAATTAGCTGTTAACCTTATGCGAGTTCCCTTGTATGTTATTTTCCCTTGCTACTTGCAGTAATTTCTCTCTGTCTTTAATTTTTGCCAATTTGATTAATATGTGTCTCAGCGTGTTTCTCCTTGGGTTTAACCTGTACGAGACTCTCTGCACTTCCTGGACTTGGGTGGCTATTTCTTTTCCCATGTTAGGGAAGTTGTCCACTATAATCTCTTCAAATATTTTCTCTGGTCCTTTCTCTATCTCTTCTCCTTCTGGGACCTCTATAATGTGAATGTTGTTGCATTTAATGTTGTCCCAGAGGTCTCTTAGGCTGTCTTCATTTCTTTGCATTGTTTTTTCTTTATTCTATTCCACAGCAGTGAATTCCACCATTCTGTCTTCCAGGTCACTTATCCGTTCTTCTGCCTCAGTTATTCTGCTATTGATTCCTTCTAGTGTAGTTTTCATTTCAGTTATTTTATTGTTCATCTCTGTTTCTTTGTCCTTTAATTCTTCTAGGTCTTTGTTAAACAGTTCTTGCATCTTCTCAATCTTTGCCTCCATTCTTTTTCCAGCATCCTGGATCATCTTCAGTATCATTATTCTGAATTCTTTTTCTGGAAGGTTGCCTATCTCCACTTCATTTCGTTGTTTTTCTAGGGTTTTATCTTGTTCCTTCATCTGGTACATAGCCCTCTGCCTTTTCATCTTGTCTATCTTTCTGTGAATGTGGGTTTTGTTCCACAGGTTGCAGGATTGTAGTTCCTCTTGCTTCTGCTGTCTGCCCTCTGGTGGATGAGGCTTTCCAGGAGGCTTTTGCACATTTCCTGATGGGAGGGACTGGTGGTTGGTAGAGCTGACTGTGGCTCTGGTGGGCAGAGCTCAGTAAAACTTTAATCCACTTGACTGCTGATGGGTGGGGCTGGGTTGCCTCCCTGTTGGTTGTTTGGTCTGAGGCAACCCAACACTGGAGCCTACCTGGGCTCTTTGGTGTGGCTAATGGCAGACTCTGGGAGGGCTCACACCAAGGAGTACTTTCCAGATCTTCTGCTGCCAGTGTCCTTGTACCCACAGTGAGCCACAGCCACCTCCCGCCTCTGCAGGAGACCCTCCAATACTAGCATGTAGGTCTGGTTTAGTCTCCCCTGGGGCCACTGCTACTTCCCCTGGGTCCCCATGTGCACACTACTTTGTGTGTGCCCTCCAGGAGTGAAGTCTCTGTTTACCCCAGTCCTATCAAAGTCCTGCAATCAAATCCCACTAGCCTTCAATGTGTGGTTCTCTAGGAATTCCTCCTCCCGTTGCCGGACCCCCAGGTTGGAAAGCCTGACGTGGGGCTCAGAACCTTCACTCCAGTGGGAGGACTTCTGTGGTATAAGTGTCCTGCAGTCTGTGAGTCACCCACCCAGCAGATATGGAATTAGATTTTACTGTGATTGCACCCCCCCTATCGTCTCATTGTGGCTTCTCCTTTGTCTTTGGATGTGGAGTATCTTTTTTGGTGAGTTTCAGTGTCTTCCTATCAATGATTGTCCAGCAGCTATCTGTGATTCTGGTGTTCTCCCAAGAGAGAGTGAGAGCACGTCCTTCTACTCCGCCATCTTGGTTCAGACCCCTGAACTATGTTTCGGTGCATAACTCTTTTTGAATTATGGTTTTCTCAGGGTATATGCCCAGTAGTTGGGATTGCTGGGTCATAGTGTAGTTCCATTTTAATTCTCTATGGAACCTCCATACTGTTCTCCATAGTGGCTGTATCAGTTTACATTCCCACCAACAGTGCAAGAGGGTTCCCTTTTCTCCACACCCTCTCCAGTATTTATTGTTTGTAGATTTTTTGATGATGGCCATTCTGACGGTTGTGAGGTGATACTTCATTGTACTTCTGATTTGCATTTCTCTAATGATTAGTGATGTTGAGCATTCTTTCATGTGTTTGTTGGCAATCTGTATATCTTCTTATTACTGTAGCTTTGTAGTATAGTCTGAAGTCAGGGAGTCTGATTCCTGCAGCTCCATTTTTATCCCACAAGACTGCCTTGGCTATTCGGGGTCTTTTGTGTCTCCATACAAATTTTAAGATTTTTTGTTTTAGTTCCGTAAAAAATGCCATTGGTAATTTATAGGGATTGCATTGAATCTGTAGATTGCTTTGGATATTATAGTCATTTTCACAATATTGATTCCTCCAATCCAGGTACATGGCATATCTCTCCATCTGTTGGTATCATCTTTAATTTCTTTCATCAGTGTCTCATAGTTTTCTGCATACAGGTCTTTTGTCTCCCTAGGTAAGTTTATTCCTAGGTATTTTATTCTTTTTGTTGCAATGGTAAATGGGAGTGTTTCCTTAATTCCTCTTTCAGATTTTTCATCATTAGTGTATAGGAATGCAAGAGATTTCTGTGCATTAATTTTGTATCCTGCAACTTTACCAAATTCATTGATTAGCTCTAGTAGTTTTCTGGTGGCATCTTTAGGATTCTCTATGTATAGTATCATGTCATCTGCAAACAGTGACAGTTTTACTTCTTCTTTTCCAATTTGTATTCCTTTTATTTCTTTTTCTTCTCTGATTGCTGTGACTGGACTTCCAATACTATGTTGAATAATAGTAGTGAGAGTGGACATTCTTGTGTTGTTCCTCATCTTAAAGGAAATGCTTTCAGTTTTCCACCATTGAGAATGATGTTTGCTGTGGGTTTGTCATATATGGTCTTTATTATGTCGAGGTAGTTTCCCTCTATGCCCACTTTCTGGCGAGCTTTTATCATAAATGGGTGTTGAATTTTGTCAAAAGCTTTTTCTGCATCTATTGAGATGATCACATGGTTTTTCTTCTTCAATTTGTTAATATGGTGTATCACATTGATTGATTTGCATATATTGAAGGATCCTGGCATCCCTGGGATAAATCCCATTTGATCATGGTTTGTGATCTGTTTAATGTGTTGTTGGACTCTGTTTGCTAGTATTTTGTTGAGGATTTTTGCATCTATGTTCATCAGTGATATTGGTTTTTAGTTTTCTTTCTTTGTGACACCTTTTTCTGGTTTTGGTATCAGGGTGATGGTGGCCTCATAGTATGTGTTTGGGAGTGTTCCTTCCTCTGCAATTTTTTGGAAGAGTTTGTGAAGGATGGGTGTTAGCTCTTCTGTAAAGGTTTGATAGAATTTGCCTGTGAAGCCATCTGGTCCTGGGCTTTTATTTGTCGGAAGATTTTTTTTTTTTTTTTTTTTTTTTTTTGCGGTACGCGGGCCTCTCACTGTTGTGGCCTCTCCCGTTGCGGAGCACAGGCTCCGGGCGTGCAGGCTCAGCGGCCATGGCTCACGGGCCCAGCTGCTCCGCGGCATGTGGGATCCTCCCAGACCGGGGCACGAACCCGTGTCCCCTGCATTGGCAGGCAGACTCTCAACCACTGCGCCACCAGGGAAACCCTGTCGGAAGATTTTTAATCACAGTTTCAATTTCAGTGCTTATGATTGGTCTGTTTGTATTTTCTACTTCTTCCTGGTTCAGTCTCAGAAGGTTGTGCTTTTCTAAGCATTTGTCCATTTCTTCCAGTTTGTCCATTTTATTGGCAAAAATTGCTTGTAGTAATCTCTCATGATCTTTTTATTTCCACAGTGTCAGTTGTTACTTCTCCTTTTTTTTTTTTTTTTTTTTTTTTTTTTTTTGCTGTACGCGGGCCTCTCACTACTGTGGCCTCTCCCGTTACAGAGCACTGGCTCTGGACGCACAGACCCAGTGGCCATGGCTCATGGGCCCAGCCCCTCTGCAGCATGTGGGATCCTCCCTGACCGGGGCACGAACCTGCGTCCCCTGCATCAGCAGGCGGACCCCCAACCACTACCCCACCAGGGAAGCCCTGTTACTTCTCCTTTTTCATTTCTAATTCTATTGATTTGAGTCTTCTCCCTTTTTTTCTTGATGAGTCTGGCTAATGGTTTATCAATTTTGTTCATCTTCTCAAAGAACTAGCTTTTAGTTTTATTGATTTGCTATTGTTTCCTTCATTTATTTTTAATTTCTTTCTGATCTGATCTTTATGATTTCTTTCCTTCTGCTAACTTTGCGGTTTTTTTGTTCTTCATTCTTTAATTGCTTTAGGTGTAATGTTAGGTTGTTTATTTTAGATATTTCTTGTTTCTTGAGGTAGGATTGTATTGCTATAAACTTCCCTCTTAGAACTGTTGTTGCTTCATCCCATAGCTTTTGGGTTGTTGTGTTTTCATTGTCATTTCTTTCTAGGTATTTTTAAATTTCCTTTTTTATTTCTTCTGTGGTCTCTTGGTCATTAAGTAGTGTACTGTTTACCCTCCATGTGTTTGTATTTTTAGGGTTTTTTTTTTCCCTGTAATTGACATGTAGTCTCATAGCATTGTGTTTGGAAAAGATACTTCATACGATTGCAATTTTCTTAAATTTACCAAGGCTTGATTTGTGACCCAAGATATGATCTCTCCTGGAGAATGTTCCATGAGCACTTGAGAAGAAAGTGTATTCTGTTGTTTTTGGATGGAATGTCCTATAAATATCAATTAAGTCCATCTTGTTAAATGTATCATTTAAAGCTTGTGTTTCCTTATTTGTTTTCATTTTGGATGATCTGTCCATTGGTGAAAGTAGCATGTTAAAGTCCCCTACTACAATTGTGTTAGTGTCGATTTCCCCTTTTATGGCAGTTATCATTTGCCTTATGTATTGAGGTGCTCCTATGTTGGGTGCATAAATATTTACAATTGTTATATCTTCTTTTGGATTGATCCCTTGGTCATTATGTAGTGTCCTCCTTTGTCTCTTGTAATGGTCTTTATTTTAAAGTCTATTTTGTCTGATATGAGAATTGCTACTCCAGCTTTATTTTGGTTTCCATTTGCATGGAATATCTTTTTTCATTCCCTCACTTTCAGTTTGTATGTGTTCCTAGATCTGAAGTGGGTCTCTTATGGACAGCATATATACGGGTCTTGTTTTTGTATCCATTCAGCCAGTTTACGTCTTTTGGTGGGAGCATTTAATCCATTTACATTTTAGGTAATTATCAATATGTATGCTCTTATTACCATTTTCTGAATTGTTTTGAGTTTGTTATTGTAGATCTTTTCCTTCTCTTGTGTTTCCTGCCTAGAGTAGTTCCTTTAGCATTTGTTGTAAAGCTGGTTTGGTGGTGCTGAATTCCCTTAGCTTTTGCTTGTCTGTAAACGTTTTAACTTCTCTGTCGAATTTGAATGGTATCCTTGCTAGGTAGAGTAATCTTGGTTGTAGGTTTCTCCCTTTCATCACTTTAAATATGTCCTGCCACTCCTTTCTGGCTTGCAGTGTTGCTACTGAAAGATCAGCTGTTAGCCTTATGGGGAGTCCCTTTTATATTATTTGCTGTTTTTCCCTTGCTGCTTTTAATATGTTTTCTTTGTATTTAATTTTTGATAGTTTGATTAATATGTGTCTTAGTGTGTTTCTCCCTGATTTTTTCCTGTAGGAATGCGACTCTCTGTGCTTCCTGGACTTGGTTGACTGTTTCCTTTCCCGTATTAGGGAAGTTTTCAACTATAATATCTTTAAATATTTTCTCAGTCCCTTTCTTTTTCTCTTCTTCTGGGACCCCTATAATTCGTATATTGGTGTGTTTAATGTTGTCCCAGAGGTCTCTGAGACTGTCCTCAATTCTTTTCTTTCTTTTTTCTTTATTCTGCTCTGCAGTAGTTATTTCCACTATTTTATCTTCCAGGTCACTTTTGCATTCTTCTGCCTCAGTTATTCTGCTATTGATTCCTTCTAGAGAATTTTTAATTTCATTTATTG
Source organism: Phocoena sinus (assembly GCF_008692025.1). Lineage (NCBI taxonomy): Eukaryota > Metazoa > Chordata > Mammalia > Artiodactyla > Phocoenidae > Phocoena > Phocoena sinus. Next base: position 58,750,197 of record NC_045784.1, on the reverse strand, counting down.
TGTTGTTCATCATTGTTTGTTTGCTCTTTAGTTCTTCTAGGTCTTTTTTAGAAGTTTCTTGTATTTTCTCCCTTCTGTTTCCAAGATTTTGGATCATCTTTACTATCATTACTCAGAATTATTTTTCAGGTAGACTGCCTATTTCCTCTTCCTTTGTTTGGTCTGGTGGGTTTTTACCTTGCTCCTTCATCTGCTGTGTGTTTTTCTTTCTTCTCATTTTGCTTAACTTACTGTGTTTGGGGTCTCCTTTTTGCATGCTCAGTTTCATAGTTCCCGTTGTTTCTGGTGTCTGCCCCCAGTGGCTAAGGTTTGTTCAGTGGGTTGTGTAGGCTTACTGGTGCCTCTGTTCTGGTAGATGAGGCTGGACTTCTTCTTTCTGGTGGGCAGATCCACGTCTTGTGGTGTGTTTTGGGGTGTCTGTGGCCTTATTATGATTTTAGGCAACCTATCTGCTAATGGGTGGGGTTGTGTTCCTGTGTTTCTAGCTGTTTGGCATAGGGTGTCCAGCACTGTAGCTTGCTGGTCATTGAGTGTAGGTGGGTCTTAGCGTTCAGATGGAGATCTCTGGGAGAGCTTTTGCCATTTGATATTATGTGAACCCAGGAGTTCTCTGGTGGACAAATGTCCTGAACTCAGCTCTCCCATGTCAGAGGCACAGGCCTGACACCTGGCTGGAGCACCACCACACTGTCAGCCACACAGCTCAGAGTAAACGGGAGGAAAAAGAGAAAGAAAAAGAGAAAGGAAGAAAGAAAGAAAGAAAAGAAAAGTTATTACAATAAAAAATAATTATTAATAATTAAAAAATTAAAATGTAATTTAAAAAAAGAAAAGAAAGAAAGAAGAGAGCAACCAAACCAAAAAACAAATCCAACAGTGATAACAAGTGCTAAAAAGTATACTAAAAAAATAAATAAATAAACTGACAGACAGAACCCTAGGACAAATGGTAAAAGCAAAGCTATACAGAGAAAATTACACAAATACACATACACACTCACAATAGGAGAAAAAGGGAAATATATATATATATATTGTTGCTCCCATAATCGACTGCTTCAATTTTGGGATGACTCATTGTCTATTCAAGTATTCCAGAGATGCAGTATACATCATGTTGATTGTGGAGGTTTAATTCACTGCTCCTGAGGCTGCTGGGAGAGATTTCCCTTTTTCTTCTTTGTTTGCACAGCTCCTGGGGTTCAGCTTTGGATTTGGCCCTGCCTCTGCACGTAGGTCGTCTGAGGGCGTCTGTTCTTCACTCAGACAGGACAGGGTTAAAGTAGCAGCTGATTCGGGGGCCCTGGCTCACTCAGGCCAGGTGAGGTGGTGGAGGGATGGGTACGGAATGCGGGTGAGACTGCGGTGGCAGGGGCCGTCATGACAGCGTGATGTTGCACCGACCTGAGGTACATCGTGTTTTCTCCTGGGGAAATTGTCTCTGGATCGTGGGACCCTGGCAGTAGCGGGCTGCACAGGCTCCCAGAAGGCCAGCTGTGGATAGTGACATGTGTTTGCACACAGGCTTCTTGGTGGCTGCAGCAGCAGCCTTAGCGTTTCATGCCTGTCTCTGGTGTCTGCGCTGATAGCCGTGGCTCGCGCCCGTCTCTGGAGCTAGTTTAGGTGGTGCTCTGGATCCCCTCTCCTCATGCACCCCTAAACAATGGTCTCTTGCCTCTTAGGCAGGTCCAGACTCTTTCCTGGACTCCCTCACAGCTAGCTGTGGTGCACTAGCCCCCTTCAGGCTGTGTTCATGCAGCTAACCCCAGTCCTTTCCCTGGGATGTGACTTCTGAAGCCCAAGCCTCAGCTCCCAGCCCTCACCAGCCCCGGCAGGTGAGCAGAGAAATCTCTCAGACTGGTGAGTGCTGGTCGGCACCAATACTCTGTGTGGGAATCTCTCCTCTTTGCCCTCTGCACCCCTGTTGCTGCGCTCTCCTCCATGGCTCTGAAGCTTCCCCCCCACCACTCCCCCCACCATCTCTGCCAGTGAAGGGGCTTCCTAGTGTGTGGAAACTTTTCCTCCTTCACAGCTCCCTCCCAGTGGTGCAGGTCCCGTCCCTATTCTTTTGCCTCTGTTTTTTCTTTGTTCTTTTACCCTACCCAGGTACATGAGGAGTTTCTTGCCTTTTGGGAAGTCTGAGGTCTTCTGCCAGTGTTCAGTAGGTGTTCTGTAGGAGTTATTCTACATGTAGATGTATTTCTGATATATTTGTGGGGAGGAAGGTGATCTCCACGTCTTACTCTTCTGCCATCTTGAAGCTCTCCCCCATATTGTGGTTTTAATTTGCATTTCCTTAATGACTAGTGATGTTGAGTGTCTTTTCATGTACCTGTTGGCCTTTCATATATATACTTTGGAAACTGACTATTCAGGTCCTTTACACATTTTTTAATTGGGTTATTTGTTTTTTTGCTGTTGAGTTGTATGTGTTCTTTATATTTTTTGAATATTTACCCCTTATCTGATATATGGTTTGCAAATATTTTTTTCCCATTCTGTAGGCTGTCTTTTCACTTTATTGATTGTTTCTTTTTATATATAGAAGCTTTTTAGTTTAATGTAGTCAAAGTAAACAAGTCAAACTTGTTTATTTTTATTTTGTTGCTTGTGCATTAGGTGTCATATCCAAAAAATTGTCACAAAGACCAATGTCAGGAAGATTTATTCCCATATTTTCTTTTAGGAGTTTCACATTTTCAGGTATTACATTTAAGTCTTTAATCCATTTTGAGTTAATTTTTGTGAGTGGTGTAAGTTAGGGGTCCTGTTTCATTCTTTTACATGTGAATATCCAATTATCCTGGCACTATTTCCTGAAGAGACTATCTTTTCTCTGTAGGGTATTCTTCGCTCCCTTGTCATATATTAGTTTACTATATATGCTTGCATTTATTTCTGGCATCTTTTCCATTTTTTTTTCTGTTTTTATACCAGTACCATACTTTTTTGATGATTATAGCTTTATATTACAACTTGAAATCAGGAAGTGTGATGCCTCCAGCTCTGTTCTTCTCTCTCAGGATTTCTTTGGCTATTCGGGGTCTTTTGTGGTTCCATATAAATTTTAGGAGTGTTTTTCCTACTTCTGTAAGCAGTGTTATTGGAATCCTGACAGGTATGCATTGAATCTATAGATGACTTTTGGTAGTATTGACATTTTAACAATATTAATTCTTCCAATCCATGAACTCAGGATACCTTCCCACTTATTTGTGTCTTCAGTTTCTTTCATTAATGTCTTATAGTTTTCAGAGTAGAGCTCTTTCACCTCCTTGGTTAAATTTATTCCTAAGTATTTTAATATTATTGATGTTATTGTAAATGGAGTCAATTTCTTTCTTTTTCAGAAAATATGTTGTTAATGTATAGAAATGTTACTGATTTTTGTATGTTAATTTTGTATCCTGCCAAAATTATTGAATTCATTGATTAGGCCTAACAGTTTTATGCATGAGTCTTTAGGATTTTCTATATATAAAATTATGTCATCTGCAAATAGAGGCAATTTTACTTCTCCCTTTCTAATTCTGATAACTTTTATTTCTTTTTTGCCTAATAGCTCTAGCTAGGACTTCTCGTAGTATGTTGAACAGGAGTGGTGAGAGTGGACACACTTATCTTGTTCCTGATCTTAGAGGAAAAGCTTTCCACCTTTCACAATTGAGTAGAATGTTAGCTGTGGGCTTTTCATATATGGCCTTCAGTATGCTGAGATATACCCCCTTTATGCCTAATTTGTTAAAGATTTTTTATCATGAATGGATGTTTTATTTTGTCAAATGCTTTTTCTGCATCTATTGAGATGATCATATGGTTCTTTCATTCTATTAATGTGATATATCACATTGACTGATTTGTGTATGTTGAGCCATTCTTGTATCCCAGGAATAAATCCCATGTGATCATGATGCATGATCCTTTGATGTGTTGCTGAATTTGATTTGCTAGTATTTTATTTAGAATTTTTTTAATCTATATTCATTAGGGATATTGGCCTATAGTTTTCTTTTCTAGCAGTGTCCTTTTCTGGTTTTGGTATCAGGTTAATGCTGGCCTTGTAAAAGGAGTTTGGGGGTACTTCCTCCTTTTTGGTTTTTTGGAAGAATTTGAAAAAGATTGGTGTTAATTTTTCTTTAATTGTTTGGTAAAATTCACCAAGGCAGACATTTGGTCCTGGGCTTTTCTTCATTGTGAGATTTTTGATTACTGATTTAATTGCCTTACTAGTAATTAGTCTATTGAAATTTTCTATTTCTTCCTAATTCAATCTTGGTAAGTTGTATGTTTCTAAGAATTTTTCTATTTCTTTTAGGATGGCCAGTGTGTTGGCGTATCATTGTTCATAGCAGCCTCCTATGATCCTTTGTATTTCTGTAGTATTAGTTATAATGTCTCCTTTGTTAGTTATAATTTTGTTGATTTGGGTCCTATCCCCTTTTTCCTTCGTTAGTTTAGCTAATAGCTTGTCAATTTTATCCTTTCAAAGAATCAACTCTTAGTTTTGTTGATCTTTTCTGTTGTTTTTCTGTTCTCTATTTTATTTATTTCTGCTCTCATATATATCAGTTCCTTTCCTCTGCTAACTTTGGGCTCAGTTTGTTTTCCTTTATCTAGTTCCTTAAGGTGTAGTGTTTGGTTGTTTATTTCGAATCTTTGTTGCTTCTTAATGTAGGTGTTTAATGCTATGTACTTCCCTCTTAGAATTGCTTTTGCTGCATCCAATAAATTCAGGTCTACTGTGTTACCATTTTCATTCATCTCAAGAAAGTTTTTCATTTCCCCTTTAATTTCTTCTTTCATCCCTTTGTTTTTCAGGAGAGTGTTTAACTTCCATGTATTCATGAATTTTCCAGTTTTCTTCTTATTAACTTCTAGTTTCATGCTATTGTGGTCAGAGAAGATACTTGGTATGATTTCAATCTTCTTGAATTTGCTGAGTGGTTTTGTGGACTAATATATGTTTTATCCTAGAAAACGTTCTCTGTGCACTTGAGAAGAGCGTGTATTCTGATGTTGTTGGATAGAATGTTCTATGTATGTATGTTAGATACATTTGGTCTATAGTGCTATTCAAATCTGCTGTTTCCTTATTGATTCCCTATCTGGATGATCTATCCTTTGTTGAGAGTGGGGTGTTAAAGTCCCCAATTATTGTTGTATTGCTGTTTATTTCTCCTTTTAGCTCTGTTAGTTTTTGCCTTATATATTTAGGTGCTTTGATGTTGGGCATGTAAATATTTACAATTGTTACATCTTCTTGATGGATTTGACCTCTTTATCATTTTGTAATGACTTTGTCTCTTTTTACTATTTAAAGTCTATTTTGTCTGATATAATTAGAGCTACCCTGATTTTCTTTATTACCATTTTCTTGAAATGGCTTTTTCCATTCCTTCACTCTGTCTATTTGCATCTTTAAGGCTAAAGCAAGTCTCTTGTAGGCAGCATATCATTGGATCTTATTTTTGTTTTTTTAAAATCCATTCAGCCATTCTATATCTTTTGATTGGAGAATTTAATCCATTTACATTTAAAGTAATTACTGATAGGTAAGGACTTACTATTGTCGTTTTGTTCATTGTTTTCTGGTTGTTCTCAGGAACTCTTGTCTTTTTTTTTTTTTTTTAGATCTCTTGTCTTTTATTTCTTGTCCTGATATCTTTTTTATCATGTTTTGATGTATTTTGGTATTAGTACGCTTTGCTTTCTTTATCATGTTCTTTTGTGAAATGTTCTTTTTGTGTAAAAACCTGTAGAGGTTTTTCCCTTGTGGTTACCATGAGGCTTATATAAAACGTCTTAAACTTGTAATACCCTATTTTAAGCTGATAACAACTCATGGATAACAGCTAGCTATGGTTATACTTACTACATTCATTTTTTAACTTTTAAACTGGAGTTGGAAGAGAATTATGCACCACCATTACCAATTATAGGATCTAACTTTGGATGTCCTATTCAAATAGAACTTGATAATAATACTCTTTTTTCAAGCTGAACATGTAATGGTTTGATTTTAGACCTTATAAAAATATCTTTGTGTCAAATACACCCATTAAAGCAGTCAGAACAAAATATTCCTGGTGTCCAAATGCATTCATCTAAGTAGCCAGGTCAAGATGTTATGTACGTGTGTGTGTGTGTGTGTGTGTGTGTGTGTGTGTGTATGTGTGTGTGTGTGTCTGAGCCTCCAAGTGAGTATATGAGTGTCACTGGCTACATGCTCTCTTTTATGAGCATTTGGGCCAGTCCAGGTACCTGTAGGCCTGGGGACCTTGCTCAGTGTACGCAGAGTGTGTCCATGTGGAGAAGGGTGTCCATTGCCATTGCCTACAACAATAGCCTGTCAGAGTGCTTCCACACTTGACCAGAGTGTGGAAGTGAGACTAATCCATGAGAAGAAACACCCTCCTCACTGTCCAGCTAGCCTTCCCAACAAAATCCATCCAGTGGGAGGTCATAAAATGCTTCATAAAAGAGAAGGAAGCCTGGGGCCAGTTGTTCTCAGACTGCAAATCCTATTAGGGAGAAATGGAATTGAGGACTGTGGGCCTTGCGGGACGCCAGTCCTTTAAGATTTTAAGATGGAGAGAAGCCAGGAACCCAATCTCCTCGAGTGTCAGCACTGGCATCCTGGGCAGTCTGGAGGAGCTGGAGCTGGAAAGGTAGAATAGGGCTGGTTAGGGAGAGTTCAGGCAGACCTAAGGTAGGACTGGGCTGACAATGAGAGCTCAGTCCTGGGCTGTGGGCAGGCTTCAGGGTGCATGGACTGGGCCAATTCAAAGATGAGACAGGTTCCAATGCCACTCACCATCCCTGTTGTATCCTTGCTATGGGTGGGACCCTTAATTCTCCTGCCTAGATGATTGCAGTATCTCCCCTGATCTCCCTGAAGCTCTTCTTGCCCTCTCCAGTCCACAACCCACGCGAGCATCCAGAGTGAGCCTCCCAAAACACTGGCCCAATCTTGTCACTCCCAGCCTGAAACCCTCTGCTGGTTCCCTTGAGTCTATGGCAGCAGTTCCCAAATTATGTGGCCTGGGATGATCATTGGGATCTGGTGACAAAAGGGGTTCCGAGGGCAAATAACTTAGGAGAATGCTTCCTTCAACAAAGTAAAACAGGTGTCTTTATTGTAGAACAGATCAGCATCTGTACTATGCTAATGTGTATGTCATCTACCACACTTTCTCATAGGACATGGTGTTCAACAGAACGCAGTTTGAGAAACACTGGCTCTACATGCCATATACGACCTGGTGCTTGCATGTACCTCCAGCCCCCTTGTCTTCACCCATGCTGTCCCCTAAACTAGAATGCCTTCCTTGGCCCTCCCATTGCCTGCCTAATTCATACTCACCTTTGAAGACTTTTAGACTGTGCCTCCTCCAGGAAGCCTACCTTGGCTTTCCCCACCCACTCCGCATCCTCACTCTCCAGGCTGTGCTTATCTCTGGCTTGTGAATTACTGCCATGTATTGAAACAATTTCCATATTTGCCTCCTTCATGAGATTTTGAGCTCCTTGTAGGCAGAGTCTGGGCTTTATTCAACTCTGGGCCCAGAGCCCAGCACAGGGCCTGCCAGTTCTCAGTGAATGCTGGATGGAGAGATGGGACAGAAAGAGCAACAGAGAAAGAAGGAGAAAGAGAGTTTAAGAAGAGTAGAAAGAGGGAATGAGAGAGCAAAAGCAAGTATATGAAAGCTTTTGTCAGGAAGCATTCAGAATGCCCCAGGTTCTATGTGCCAAGCTAATGGACTTGAAACAGAAGAACAGTACATTATATAAGATGCTCTATGCAGCTTTACTAGAAATGGCTGATTGCTCTTGGCTTATTGGCATCCAATGAGGCTGCAGCCCACACACAACCTTTCCACTCAAACCAGCCCTCACGGGCCCCTCAGCACACCCACTGCCCAGGTAAGCCTCAAGCTCAGCCCTGCCCTTGTCCCTGAGTCTTCTCTGGCCTTTGGGGCCTCTTTGGCTCTCCCTCTCCCTTTCAGGACCTTTCCCTGGAGTAGCTGTGAGTGGTTTCTTTCCTTCTGGATGCGGGAGCAAGATGGAAGGGAGATAAGAAAAGGCTCAGCGAGTGTTGGGAAAGGCAGTCTCCTGCAGCTGTCCACCTCCCACCCCTGCTGGGCCTTGGACCTGGAATACTGTGCTGGGCTTACGGCCTTGTGAGGGACTCTCTCTCTGTCTGTTCTGGGCTTGATGTAGATTCCTTTGTTCTGCTTAAGCTCCCACGTCAGTGGTCCTCAGGCACGTCCCCAGCTTTCTGTATTTCAGACCCTGGAGAGGGAGAGGGGAAGGATGTTGTCCTTCTGCTACAGCACGAAGTGGGGCGCCTGTAGTCACACTGCACGAGTTGGCTGCAGAACAGAACTTCCGGCCCTGGGGGACCCACACTCTGCAAGTGCCTGGATCTTGTGCAGTGTCTTTCTCCTCTGTTGCTGTAAATAAAACCTGGTGTGCCTGTCCTCTGTTTTCAGCAACCTGGAATCACACGCTGGTCTCTTCCCCCAGTGGCACTTATTTGCCTTTTAACCTTGGCCACCCAGCCTGAGCACCCTGCGAACAGTGACACAGTGCGACCCCTTCACACATTAGTTGGTGGTTTTCGCCCTTTGCATGTGGACGAACCAGGACAATGCAAGGCTGAAGGCCTGGGAAGCCCCCACTCAGAAGGAGATGTCACCTCAGATGTCCACAAAATTCTTGGCTACGTTGACAGGGCAAATCTGTGACACTTTCCTGGAGGCTGTCTAGGATGAGGGCTGCAGTCTGGGGGAAGGCTGGCAGGAGACAATGCCTCCGACTGCACCCCACCTGAGAGCTAGGCCTCCTGCCTGGGCAGCACCGGCCTGCTGCACCACCTTGCTGAGGCTTACCTCCTCGCAGGAGGCTGGTTGGCAGTAAGCTCACGCAGCTGCTCCGGGACACTGTCTTGGGGCTGAGATCCTTGTACGTTCTGTAAGTTCTTGATCCTATCCGCCCTTCTCCCCACAATTGCTCCAGCCAGGGAACAAAGAATCTGGAGTATGTGTGTGTGTGTGTGTGTGTGTGACTTTGTGTGTGCCCACATGAGTATGTGTGTGCAACGCACATGTCCTTGGACATGCGTGTGTATGCACAGGCCTACCTGCATCCAGGAGAGGGTCAGGGGCTTCTTCCCAAGGAACAGGATCCCAGAAGCCCCCAAGTCTAGCCCCTGGGACTGGTGGAGGGTGTGGAACACGTACCCTGGTTCAGCTTCCTAGACCCTGTGGGCTTGGAGGAAGAGCCGGGTGTGGGGGTCTTGCTCAGAGCAACAGAGCTAAGACCCCCCTATGGCTCCTGCTTCATAGAGCAGTGTTTTTTTCTACTACCCCAGAGCAGAGAGAAGCATCTTCATCCTGCCTCTCCCTGGAGCACTGATGAAGCCCACAGGAGCCAGTGGACAGAGTGAGATTTGGTTGGATGTAAAGGGCCACGTGGCTGTGAGAGGTGACTCTGAGGCATTGTGTCTCCCTGGGTGCCTGGCAGAGTGTTGAGCCCCAGGAGGGCACTCAGTCCTGTCTACTTGCTTGCCCCTTCTAGACACCTGCTCGACAAGTCTCTCCCTACATACTGCCCCTTCTCTCTCCACCCAGCTGTCCAAGCTTCACTGTCTGGGAGGGCGGCTCTTTCAGAGCTCTGAGAGCAGGGCTGCATGGTACACAGTCGGTTCCTTATAGCCCTTCTTTTCTTCTCCCTTCACCTTCTCACTCTTGATCTCCTGGCTTTACAGACTTTGGTCACACTGGCCTTGGCCAGTTAACCCCAATCACGGCTGGAAGGCTTTGGGTTAGGCCAGGGGTTTTCACCCTGATGTTTCGGGTGGTGAAATTCTTTGTTGTGGAGCCTGTCCCGTGTCCTAAGCAGCAGCATCCATGGCCTCTCTGTGCCATTCTGTGTGCCACTAGCACACGCCTCCCCTCTGCCCCCTAGTTGTGACAACCAAAAACACTTCCAGATATTGTCAAATGTCCCCTGAGAGGCAAGATTGCCTTCTGTTGAGAAGCACTGGGTTAGACTGAAGGCAGCTACTGTGGTTCTGCCTCCCTTTCCTGGGAAGGCCGCCAGGTGGGTGGTGAGCTAGTCCAGCTGCAAAGCTCCCAGTACCTCTTTGAAGCCCCTTCCCTGCCATGTTCCTTGCCTGGTTGGCACTAAATCCCATAACTCCAGGGCCAACATTTGGTGGCTCGGCCTGGGCACTCCCATCCATACAAGTCCTGAGGACTCAGAGGTGGCCTGGGGTAAGAGCTGGTAGGGAGGGAAGGGGGCAGAGGCTGGCGGAGGACACTGGGGCTCGCCAGTATATCAGTAGCGAAATTGTATGTGTTTGTAATGCCAAGCCCTAGGCCAATGCACCACTTACTTTTTGTACCCCAGCTGGGTCTTTTTAAGACTTTGCCTATCCTGCTAGGTGCTCACACCACTGCCGAGCCCGACAGCTCCTGGCTTTCTCCTCTCGAGGCTTTCTGCCATCACTGTGGGCAAGACCAGTGCCTCTGGGTGTGTCCCTGGGCTCCACCCTCCAACTCCTCTGCTGTCAGGGACCTGGAATGTGACAACATCAGTGGCCCGAGCAACTCCATTCTCGGCCTCCCTGCCCTTACTGCCCACCCTGCTTTACTACCCCTTGTGCACCTTCACCTTTCCAGTCCTGTGCTCGCGGGGCAGGAGTAGCCAAGGTTTTGAGTTTGTTCTTCCAGGGAATCTTGGAGGGACCTTGGCAAGTCAGAGTTCTGGGATGTTTTGGCCGAAGGGCCCTTGGAGAACCGAAGCCCAGATCCCTTACTGTGCAGATTGAAACACTGAGGCCGAGAGAAGGGGAGGGACAGTGACTCACTGGCTGTGCCTTTGTTGAGAACTGATGTCTCTTGGCTCCCTGGCCATGACTTTAACCTTCTCTTTCCAGGAGTCTTAGGAACAGCTTTCTCCTCGGGTTTTCTGTCTCCAGACCCTCCCCCTTCTCCCCTCCCCACCACCATGCTGCCAGGTTTATCTTCCTTGGGCACAGCTTTGGTCAGACTCCTCTCCTACCCAAAAACCTTCAGTGGCTCCTAGAGAATTCAAAGCAAGTCTCCCTCTGGGCATGTAGGGGCAAGCCTCTGCTCCAGACCCATCCCCTCCTCTCTCCCTGCCCCCACTGTGTTCTCCTGCGAACCCAGTTCCTCAAGTTCCTCAGGTTCAACCCAGTTCCTCAAGTTCACCTCCCGTGCTTTCCTGACTCCAACCCTAGCTCACACTCTTCCCTCCTCCGTGGTACCTCCTCCCATCCTCCTGATATTGTCCCCACCTTTGCAGTTGTACCCACTCTTCTAGCCTCTTCCAAATGCCACCTTGGAATGAGGCCCCCTCTGCACTACCCCATTAGGAGGAAACCTTGCCCTCCTCTAAACACTGCCACTTGGCACATCTCCTGTGTTTCCTTTCATGTTCTAGTCCTGTCTGAGTCTGTTTCCCTGGCCTGTATGATGGCTCTCTAAGCTCTCAGCACATGGGACTGCTGTGAGATTCAGACCAAAGCAGCCTGTGTAGCGTGAAAGTGTTTGACCGCGGTCTCCATCATCCTTCCTCATCTCACAGTCCCCAGCGGCCCAAGGCCTCAGCTGATGAGGTGCGTAACTCAGTGATGCTGCAGCGCTGTACACTGTACCACAGCCCCCATCTCGTGGGGGGACAAGGGCATGCAAATATTTCCAAGGGGCTGGGCCTCTCAGACCTGGACAGAGTAGGATGTAAGTTTGCCGTTCAGGTGTAAACAGCGAAATACACAGTTGGGGGACAGACCTGGCCTGGGATGGGGAAGACAGTGAGAGGAATCTGGTGCTTGGGGCTCAGGCCCATTTCTTCTCCTTCCACCTGTAACTGGGAGCTGGTCTCCGAAGGAGGAACTCAGCCCTGCTGTTTGAGACAATTTAAGTCCTCGCATGTCCTCCCCAAAGTCGGATTCAATCTCCAAGCCTCAGGGGAATCATTTCAGACAGCCCCTGCTTCCAGGCAAGATGCTGCCAGGTAAGTGGTGCTTTAGTGATCCACAGAATGAGGAAGTGCTTCCCAACATCCAACCCCAATCTCTCCAGCCACTCCCTAAGGCTCTCCTGCCTCACTCACCCCCACCTCTCTGCCACCACCTAACTGACTGAGCTCTTCTCACCCACCCAACACTGAATCACACAGACCCAATTTGTTCAAATCTAACTCCACCACTAACAGAGAATCCCTAGTTGGGTATAATGTTGGGCAAGTGCCCTCCTTCACCTCTCTAAGCCTCAGTTTCTGCACCTCAAAAGTGGGGATAAAAGTGTACCTACCTTCAGGGTTTTGTGAACATGTAATGAGAAAACAGGTAGGCGAGCTGTGTCAACCACACCGAAGAGGGAGGGGCTGGGTTTCGTTTCTGTAGTTCCCCCTCCTCGCCCTGGGCCCTGCTTCCCTTCTCAGCACCTTGCCCCCCACCTCCCATCTTTCACTCCCCTCATCTCTGCTTCCCCTCCTCATAAAGCTGTCACAGGCCAAGACATGGCCATTTCTTCTGCCTACGTAAGCAGTGCTTGTTCATGCTGGTGTTCTTCTGTGACCTCTGCAACATGTCCCACTCCAGGGACAAGCTGGAGCCACTGGTTCAGCTGATCCCCCCGGGGGGCTGGTTGGAAGGAGGCCAGCCTCAGGTTGGGCCCAGCTCTTCCCTGGCCCCTCAGAGGAGAGGAAGCTGGGAACCAGGGGCTCTGCCGCCCAGTCAGGAGCCTGGGGCGATAAATCACTCTCATTTGCCAGCAAGAAGTTGGCTCCAAGGCCATAGGAGCCAGTTAGAGGCCCTGACAGGAACGTGCTTGCCTCTCTGGACTAGGAAGCATAGCTGGGGTGGAGCTGGGAAATGAGAAGCGGTGTCCACAGTCACTCGTGTTCAATGCGCCCAAAGTGAATTGTAGAGACGGACACCCTGCTGCCCAGGCCTCAGGACCTCTCTCCCTCTGAGCAGAGTTGTTTTTACTCATTTATAGCTTCTGTGCCGCCCTCTGCCAGGGCCAGCTTACTGTTAGTTGTGTAGGTCCAGCATCTAGGGCCCAAGAAAATGTTTTAATTTTAATTTATTTTAACATCGGAAGAAAAAAATGAATATAATAACAGTGAATATATAATGATCAGTTCAGCCCAGAGAATATTTGAGTTTATACCAATGTAGTTGCAAAATACATATTAAAATATTGTTTAGGAAGGAAGGGTCCACGAAGGCAAAAGCAGGCAGGGCCGTGAAAGCTCATATGCGGCCCTGGTCTCTGCTCCATCACAGACCTTCCCCGTTGGCTTGAGACACCATCCGCCTGTCTAGAGGCCACGGCAGCCCAAGGCCACCCTAGGGCCCTTCCTGGGCAGGGCAGGAATCCTAGGGACAGGGCAGACCAACCCCCAGCAGGCTGCGGGGGTGGCCTGGGGCAGAGAAAGGCAGCCTCGATGACCAGTGTGCATTCCTGCGGTCCTGCCCCTCTGCCCTGTGTCCTGGTCTCAGCTTTCCTCAAATGCTTTTCCTCCCTTGTTGAACAGCTCTCACACCTTCCACTCCCAGTTCCCTCCCCACTGTTCTGGCAGACACGCTGACGCTACCAGCAAGAGGTGGGAGCATCCTCTCCCTTCACGTGGCAGAACCAGGACTTGAACCCACTTCTGTGTCTCCAGATGCCTTCCCTGAGCCTCCCTGCCTCCTCGAGCTGGGCACTATGAAGGACTCAGTGGCGAACCCCACCAGGATCCTGATCCCAGGTGCTCCCAGACTACTGGGGATACTGGCAATGTGACTGGTGCCCAAAAAACCCTAAGAGGAGGCATCAGCAAGATGGAGGTCTTAGATGCAAAGGGCAATGACAAGTCGGAGGAGGGATAGAACAAACCTTGCTGGAAGTTTTGGGAATGACTTCATGGTGGAGACATATTGGAATTGAGTATTATTGCCAGACTGGTGAGGTTGGACGGTGATAGCACTTTGCAATAATCGACCTACCTTGCTAAGTAATTCACACATCTCTCCGAACCTCATTTTAGTTATGTATGGGGAAACTGGGGCCCTGAAAGTTTAAATAATTTGCCCACAGCCCCACAGCTAACCACTGCCAGAGCTGAGACTTGAACCTGGGTCCTCTGAGTCCAAGACAGTCCTACTTCCACTCCTGGCAAAGGGAACTAAGGGAGCGTGCCTGGAACACAGCTGGAGAACAGAGGGTAAGGGGGAAGAAACTTGGTGGACAGGTCAAGGCTGCATTGTGGGGGGAGGGGAAGTGGAGGCACTGACAGTTTTTGAGTCAGAAAGACAGGGTGACACTCTACTTTAGAGAGATTGACCTGGTACTGGGTATAGGTGGAAAAGCGTGGGAGAGGAGAGACAAGAGACCATCTGTGACCACTCTACTGGAGTAAGTGCTCAGTCACTACTACCTCAGCCTGCTTTATTGACTTCATCACCCTTATAATAGCTGAAGTTAGCTTGTGTGTTTTTCATCCACCTCCCTCCACTCACCCATCTACCAGAATGTGCACTAAAGGCAGGTGAGAATCTTATGAGTCTTGTTCACTGATGTAGTCTCTGCCTCAGCGGAGTCTGGCATAAAACAGACGTTCCACAACTACTTGTTGAATAGCAGGATGGGTGAGAATTTGAATGGGTAGATGGATGGATGCATTGGTTGAGAAGGAAGGAGGGATCATGGCTGATTTGGGGATCTGAGCTGTGCAGCCAGGAAGATAACACGTACCATGACTGAGACGGAGCAGGCAGCAGGGAGAAGACTGTGTGTGGGAAGATGGTGAGTTTGGCTTGGGCCTGTTAAGTTTGATATGCAGGTGGGGCCTTCAGGTGCAAAGGTCCATTCGCGCAGTGATAAATACTGGCCAGAGCCAAAGGAAGTGATGGGCATCTTGCATCTTGGTAGCGATGGGGCGGGGGACGGCATCTGCACAGAGGTGTAAAGTGAAACAATGGATGTCAGCGAGGTCCCTAATGAGCAAGGTGAGGCAGAGGGGACAGGATAAGGAAGGAAGGCTTCAAGACTAAAGATAAGGCCACGGGGCCAAATTCTCAAGGAGGAGGTAGAGTGAAAACCAATCAGTAGTTAGGATGTAAAGAGGTCACTAGGATATTTAGAGCCTGGTGAAGAGGTAGGTGTGTCCAAAATGGTGAAAGCCGAAGTTGTGGTGGTCTGGGAGCCAAAAGGGTAGGTAGGGCCTTGATGCAAATCAGGAAATGATATGTATATGCACCCCACTCCCACCCACCTAAGTCCAAGCCTTCCACGGAGTCTGGCAGGGAGGCGGCAGGGCAGGGGAGACTACCATTTATTCATGTCCGCCATGTCCTAGGCACTGTGTAGCCATATTCACAATCGCTGGCTCATTTAACCCTGATGACACCCTTGAGGAAAACCAAATCAGAAATGTTACGTGTGCCACTTAAGGTCACAGAGCCAGGTGATGATATAGCTAGTTCTGAGCCTGGGTTTGTCTACCATCTACCCTCAGCCACTCTGGCAACAGGGCTCTGGAGACTAGAAAATAACAGACTGATGCTCGTGGACAGATTGTTCAGTTCCCATGTGGGATTCACCCACAGCCTGGTTTCACTGGGTCGGGGAAAGCATAAGAGTAGAACGTACAGGCAATGGGGTTGGGAATTTGAGGGTGAGAATTTTCTGGCACCAGGGAAAGGGCCAACTCGAGGTGGATCAAGGTACAAGACTGAGGGTTAGAAATGGCCATGGGTGGTGCCTGCCACGTGTGGGAGTGAGTGGCCTGGGCGGCCTCATCATCACGATACCCACTCCGATGTCTATAAGCCATGGCAGTCCATTCACAGACTGCATGGTGGGCCAGACAGAGATGCCAGGATGGAGGAATGGAAGCTTCTGCTTTATGCAGGGGGGTAACACTGCATAAAGGCCCAGAGCAGCTCCCCTGCTTGGTACTACCTCTCCTAAAGTGCCAAACATAGAGGAGCCACACCGGGCAACTGGTCCAGGGCCTCAGAGTCCAGAGCTGAAACACGGGAAATTCTCTGGCCCTTCCAAGAACCTCCTCCATAACTCTTTTCTGTCTCCTGGCATTTTCATGCCACCCACGAACAGCATGCTCAACCGTATCCTCTGTACCATCACCACGGCCTTCTTCCATGACCAGGTGGGGCAGTACCTGTGCCAGAAGTTCCCCTGGCTGCCTGCCATGAAAAGTACTGGCTCGAGCTTCACGCTGGTGTCCCCTAACACTAGAGCTGCTTGAGTGATCTCCCATCCTACATCACACGCGGGGCGCCTTCATTGTTTTCCCAAAGTCAAGGGGCTGACAGGTTCTCTGCTCCACCTCACTCCCCTCCAGGTTTAGCCAAGACCCCCAGGCAGCAGCAGTGAGGAAAGGCCAGAGGCATGTAGGTACAGCTGAACCCAGAAGAAGAGATTGGAAGAAAGTGACAGAGAAATGGGACTTGACAGACACCTAGTGTAAGTGCTGAACACTTACTGAGCCAGACTTGTGATGAGGTGATCACCGGGCTGTTTGGCCCAAGAGGAAGCTGAGGTTCAGAGAAAGAGAAAGAACAGGACTTGTTTACCCCAGGCTACTCAACAGCGCTCAAAGGATGCAAACAGACTGATTGCAAAGCCTGTACTCTCTCTCTAGCTGCCCCTCGGAGCTTGGGGATTTTATGGCTACAGCGATGTGGCAAAGAAAGCAGGAAGTCTATATGAGGGGCCTCTCTTTGCCGGCCACTGGAGCCAGGCCAGGGGCTGCCTTGAGGCACTGAGACCTGTATCAGGCTGGCTTATGGGTAGAACAGGGTCCCCAAGCCTCTTGAGCCTGGGTCTCTATTCTTCCTCCTTCAGCTTGAGCCATGTGCAGCAGGGGAAGACAGGACAGCATAGCAAAGGCATCCCTCCATAGGGCTATCGTCAGGATGCATGAGGTCATGTTGGGGGCTGCTCAGAATCCTGCCTCTCCCCAGCCCCAATCATCTCCCGAAGAGAAAGGCTGAGGCCCTTCCCCATTTCTCCTGCGGCCTCCCTCAAGTCCTACGTTGGTAACACGTACAACCTCTGACCCTAACACCGAAACTGCATCGTAATTTGCCTCTTGTCCCTGGCCCACCGTCTCAGCAAAGACAACCACACAGACAGAGCGCATCTGTAGGAATGCTTTATTGTTCCACTAGGGGTGGTCACACGGACCATGCTCTCCACCTCCCCTGTCTCATCTTAAGTGCCCTTCCCGCCGAGGCTTTCCAGACCCCTGCCCCCACCCAACAGATTATGGTACACTAATGATAGAATACGTGTGTGTGTGTGTGTGTGTGTGTGTGCGCGTGCGTGTGTATATATAGATGTGTGTGTGTATATATGTATCTATATATATACACAAATACATTTTTTATATTCTGACTGTACAGTACTTACAGATACAAATAAAATAGATAGATAGGTTTAAACATTACAACTGACTGGCTGGAACCCATCCCACTCCAGTTTATTCAGCCAAAAACGATAATAAAGCACCAGCTGGCGTTTGGCGTTTGACCTTGCACGTGAACCAAGATGGTTGGTGGGTGGGATGGGTCAGGTTTGGATCAAGCCCCAGCAGGCTGAGATGACATTATGCCCTTCCATCTGACTGGCTGGCTGCTTGAACCAGGGGCCAGGTCTCTGCTGGAGGAAGGGACTGTCATATCAGCCTGCTAACGCAGGCAGGAAGAGCGAGAAAAGCGACGCGGACATCGATAGTGTCTCCTCACCACCATCTGCTTTTGCTCAGCCCGTGTGGTGGGAGCGAGGCTGTTTACCCTCTAGACATGGCAGTGCGTGGCCAATGGCTACACAGGACCCCAGGGAGTGGCAGATAAAGTATGGGGCCCGAGTCAGGGGAGATTGGTTCATTGGTCTCTTGAGATCTGAGAAAGGAAGGTTCCCCCCACTCTCACATCCCAAGCTATCCCAAATCGTCATGTCACCTACTGGGACCCATCAGTGCCTCCTCTTTGAATCAGCCTCATAAAAATCAGCATCATATTTACACAAATCAAACAGCTCATGGTGGCTGGGGCTGCCCTGTGCTCTGCCCCTGTGCCTATCCACTGCAGTCCAAATTCTCTGCAGAAACCAGTTTAGGACCAATGTTGGGCCCAAAGGCACTACCAGAACCTCCTGTCCAAACTCAAAGGGACCCTAGCACCAAACAGGATAGCTTGGCCTCTCAGGATGGCAGAGTGCTAGGAGCACACACTACCCTCCGCCTCCTCACCCACAGGCGGAGGAGCTGGGAAGGCTTCAGACTGACTGGTGGCTCCTTGGACTTGAAGGGCAGTAGCCGTCTTCCTGCTCCAAAAATGACTCCACTCTCTCGGGAGGGCAGAACACAGGTTTGGGGGTGGAGGTGGAGTGGAGACAGGACACTGAAATTCTCTTTTCCTTCCCTGTACATATGGAGGAGCTTCAGGAAGTAAGGGCGACCGCATGGCCTTGCCTCTACCCTTGGAAGCAGCATCCATCCGAGGGCTGCTCTGCTCTCATTCCCCCTCACTGAGTTGGTGCCAGGGGGCCTGAGTGGTGCCAATCTGGGACCAGGCCAAGGCTCACAACTTTGTCTCAGGGCCAGCTGCCTGCAGGGTCGGGAAGGAATCCCGGATCTTTGCCACCTCCATGGCACACAGGTGCCCGAAGACTTTGTTGTACCAGTCAGGAGAACGGCCCCTGGGGAAGTAGAAGCAGGAAGCCATGAGCTGTGGGTACTTCCCTGGAGCCCTTGCCAGGGACAAGGAAGACAGGACTTGCTCCCCAGGATCAGGGGCAGGGCGTAGAGGTGGGGCGGGGGGGGGGGGCGCAGGGCTGAGGTGGCCTGGTACCTGAGGTCAGCGCGGCAGATGTGAGTGAGCCGGGAGCGGCCCAGGCCGCAAGGTTCCATGAGGTACTGGGAAGTGAGCATCAGGGCCCGCACCCCCGACTCCGGCACGGGTTGCTCAGGATCCAGGGACTGAGAGACGAGGAGGCAACCCCCACGGGGCAGGTCAGAGCGCCACATCCTGTGGGGAAGGGACACACACATTCAGCTTCCTGGCGCCGGTTCCCACCCCACCTCCTCAGTCCCCCAAGTACAGCAGGGTGACAGCTCAAGCCCCTCACCGGAGCACCACGAAGTCGCGGCAGGGATGGGGTGCCATGCTGTCGGTGACGTAGTGGTACAGCTCCACACCCGGCATCAGGGCTTCCAACACCTGGGCCCGCAGAAGGTCCTCATCCCAGAGGGCCCTCTCCCGCAGGACGCGGTGTAGCACCACGGCCGGAGGGGCAGCCACTTCTGTGGATGCCTTCCACACACACAGCGGGTGCCCGTCTGGTGCCTGCGAGCCACAGGAGTGGGGACGGGGGAAGCTGTCAGGGCCGGAGAACTCCCAATCCACCCCTGGGCCCCGGCCTGCCCTCACTCCAGCCCCCAACAAGGGAAGGCGGCAGGACTACTCCGCTAACCCCAGCCAGATCCAGACAGGCCAGCCCTGCGCTCCCTGTCCTCTTCCTCCTTTCCAAATTTCTGCTCTTCCGCCTGCTCAAGAGCACAAAGAGATGACAGGACACACATTCTCCGAGGCCTACGAGGCTCTACCAAGCAATGGGCACAGTGCTTGGAATTTCTGGAACTGAATATGGTGGTCATCCTCAAGGAACTCCCCGTCTAGTGTGGGAAGCGGAACACGTGCATGGCAACAAACGCCGCCACTTCCTGAGCCTTTTGCATGTGCCAGGCCCTGTGCACGCTTCTCACCCTGACCCTGTAAAGAAGCTTTTACTATGACCGGTTTATCCATGGCAAACCTTGGGCCTGCAGTGTTACTTATAATCAGAATCCGAGAAAGAACATGGCTAGTGCCAAGAGAAGGACAGAGGGAAGTCACCTCCAGCCTGGGGTATGACTGGAGGCTCTGAATGGAGGAGGAGCGTATCAAGCTGGGGCTGAAGATGGCTGCGGAAATATAATGCTTGGGGCAGGTCCAGGCAGGAGGACAGCAGGGGTGGAAGCACAAAGGTGGAAACGTGAGGAGCTCAGCGTGACTGCAGTGCAGGTAGGGATGGCAGGTGAGGCTCTAAAAGTAGTGACATGTCTGGAGTGGGCTTTTGGGAAGATAATTCCGGCAGGTGCTCCCTGAGAGAGAGAGCCCTGGTCTCATTTGCTTCTCACTTCCTTAAGGTCCTCGCTCTGCTGGCTGACATTCTCCAAGTATCATATCAGGCGGAAGCACAGCGAGACAGGCGGGGGCAGCTCCTTCCTTGAGGATCCCCGCACACAGCCTGCACTCTGCCCTCTCCCGGCCCCACCGTCACCCTGGGCAGCGTGGTCCTCACCTTCCTGCAAGCCAGCTCCGTGTTCTGGGGCCCTGGCACACTCATCCAGCCCTTGAAGCGCTCAGCGGCATCGCGCAGCAGCTCCTGGATGCTCTCTTCCATGTAGAGGCTCAGGCTCATGCCAGAAGCTCGGGCCTGCCGCAGCTCAGCCAGGGCTGGGCCCGGAGGGCTGAGCTCAGCTGCACTGTAGGAGCCACACAGTTGTAGCACCATGTCCTGGGGCACCTGGGAAAGCACACACACACCAGGCTGGGGGCCATGGGAAGCAGCAGAGTCAGGGACGCCCAGTCCCAGAGCCCACGGGGTCTGCCAGGTTCGTTTTAAGGGAGCGGAGAGACCTGGCTACTGCGGTGTGGTAGATGAAAAACTTTGTAGGGGAAGAGCCGAAAGCAGGACGTTGAAGCATTATGTGTCAAGATGCGCCCTATCCCTGACTAAGGGTGCAAAGGTCAGGCATGTTGCTTCTGCCGGGTCTGGGAAGTAGGCACCATGGCCTAGAGTGACTCACCTGGAAAAGTTTCTTGCAGTCACTGATCATGTGTGACAGGCCCTGGGTGGCAGCCATGTTCTCACTCAAGTCCTTAGGGCCTGGCCGGCCAACCAGGCTACGTTTGCTCTTGATCCTGGAGGGAAGGGCCAGGAAGAGAGGCTGGCACGAGGGCACAAGCCAAGCTCCCCAGAAGCCTGTGTGCCAGTCCTGAACACAAAACAACCTGCTGCCCTTTTGAAGACCCTGCTTCACACCATCCAACCAGCCCGGGGCCCCTGAGGAGTCAGGCTGGCCCCTTGTGTTGATGCCTGGGAACTGCAGTGCCAAGCATCCAGGGCCCAAAAGCCAATGGGGCCCAAACCCTTCCTGCTTGGCCCTGCCAATGCCTTGCCCTGTTTCACCTGGGGGAGGGGTTATCCTTCTTGGAGACGTTGAGGTGGAAGATGGAAGGTGCCAGGCACACAGCCAGGTTACCAGCTGTCATCTGGTTTTCCTCAGCAGAGGCAATGTCGCTTAGGAAATAGAGCAGGGTCTGTAGCACCTCTCGGTTCTCATCGGGGAGCAGCAAGGTGGCGGCTTGCGCGGCTGCCAACCATTGATCCTTGGGGAGGACTGTGAGGAAGGCAGACAGAAGGGCTTCCTTATTCCCTGAGAGCCGCTGGCAGCAAGCTTCCTGCTTCCAGGAATGCAGAAGGCACAGTGGTCCCAAGGGGAAGTTGGTGAGGGGGAAGGTGGACTCTGGAAGGTCTCTGGGTGCTAGATCAAGCCCGGCTGTAATGCGAAGCATGAGCTTGGGGAAGTCCCTGCCATTCCTCAGGGCCTCAGTCCATATAATGGGTTTGGGGCATAGAATGTGGTCTCTAAGGACCTTTCCAACTCGGCATAGTAAATCTTCCACCGAGCTCATGGGCGCAGCTACACTTGCCTGCACAAGGTTTATCCTCCACAAGCCCTAGGATTCAGGGAGGCCGAGAACCTGGCAGGTTACTGAGGATAGGTGCAGGCGACTCACGCTGGTAGATCTGTAGGAAAGTGGTAGTGAGCTTGCTGGTGAAGATTGGCTCAGGCAGGTCCCGGAAATACTGCTTCAGCAGGTCAGCCACATCATAGGCAGACTGGCCCTCGTAGCAGACGTTGTCGGGGGAGGTCTCATTCATTTGACGCAGGTTCTGGATCCTGGACTTCACCCCGGATTTGCGGAAGATGCCCACCTGGCCCGTGCAGGGGAGGGAGAGAGGGAGACATGCAGGGGTGGGAGGGAGACTGTGAGGCCAGCCCTAGACCGTGTGTGTTAGGAGCGTAGGCCACCCCAGAGACATCCAAGCCTGGCAAGCTTCCTGCTGGGCAGGGTAGGAGAGAAACGGCAAAACCAAAGAGAAGGGTGTTTATAGCCTTGGGGCCAAGGAGAAAGATGGCTTTAGTGGAGATGAGTAGGAGAACGAGGACCTAGGCTAAGGCGGGCTCCTGGAAGGTGGGGGCCAATGCGCCTGGGCCAGAAAAAAGCTGGCACAGAGCCGGGCAGAAGGGAGCTTTGGGTCCATCCCTGTCGGGCCTTCCTGAGGATAGGAAAAGCTTCTGGTGGGCCAGCCCAACCCAGGGGGAAGGCCAGAGCAGCTCCCCTCCCTAATCCCTCAGCCTTGGACTTCCTTCCCATCACCACCTCTCTTCGTGCTCCCCAGAAGGCCTCACCTGGTCCAGGCACTGGCTACGCAGGTAGCGCATGGCTTGCTGAATGCTCTGGGGTAGTGGCTGGCCTGTGCGCTGCACATGGATGAGGGGCGGCACCCCAAACACGTGCTGACCCCGGTAGTCCGGTGTCTTGTTCCTCTTCATGAACTTGGGCACTGACCTGTTTGGGGGAGGGACAAAAGATCAGGAACAAGGATGGGGTAGGCCCAGACACAGCTTGGAGACTCTGTCTGCAGTCTTGGGGGACTCAGGTGTGGGTGAGCAGGGTAAGAAACATGCCATCTCCCCAGAGGCAACATTCATTGAGCACCTGCTCTGGGCCCAGTCCTAGGGAGTCCCAGAGGAACACAGGGAGCTCTCAGTCTGGTCAAGGAGATGACCGCATTGACAGGCAGTGACAATGCATGTGGCCAGGAGTATGCCAAGAACTTAGGGGAAGACCCACGAGGGAGGGGAATTGTATGTACCTAGGGGGTCAGGGAAGGCTTCAGAGAGAAGGTGGAAATTCAGCTGGCTCTTAAGGGATGGGTAGGCCTTGTCCCAGAGGATAAATGGGAAAAAGACATTCCAGGCAGAGAGAACAGCATGGGCAAAGGCAAAGAGGCAGGAACAAGAGCGTGGTGCATTCAGAGAAGGGTGACTAGTCTGCTGGCCTGTATGGTGGTGTTGCTTGGGTATGGCGGACTAAAGAGCCTGACAGATGAGGCGGGGTTGGAACGTGAAAGGATCATGATGGGAAGGAAACTGGACCGTATTCTTTGGCAATGGGGAGCCACAGGAGGGTATCTGTCAGGAGAGTGACCACCAAAGATGCATATTAGGACAATCTCCCTGGTGGCAGCGTGGAAACTGGGATGGAGGAGGAGGAGGTGTAGCTGGGGGGCCTGGGATCCCAACCTCCACCCCACCCCTCCTCATTCATGGCACACACTCATGTGAATCCCATGTGCATCCCCCACAGACATACATTTGCCACCCAGAGCCACACTGACCTCTCCAGCCTCCTGGCGCATCCCACCACTCCACTGGCCCAGGGGCTCCACCTGCCTGCACCCACCTTCTGAGGGTGACCCTCCCAGGGCCCTGGAGTGGGGGCAGAGAGGGATCCAGGACTTGGATGAGCAGCTTGGTGCCCACCATGGCCCAGGACTCACCAGACCCAGCCCTGTTTGTGGGGGACAGTGTACTTCTCCATGAAGGCGGTGAGCCGCAGCAGTGAGCCCTTGTGCAAGAGGTGGA
This sequence comes from Phocoena sinus, assembly GCF_008692025.1. Classification (NCBI taxonomy): domain Eukaryota; kingdom Metazoa; phylum Chordata; class Mammalia; order Artiodactyla; family Phocoenidae; genus Phocoena; species Phocoena sinus. The sequence continues at coordinate 58,726,389 of NC_045784.1, read as the reverse complement.
TCTGGCTGGCAAACTGCCGGTTGATCTCCAGCGACTCTGAGTTGAGGCTGGGCCGGTGGGAGTTCTGGAAGCTGTGCCAACGGAGCTTCCTGGTGAGGGGTGAGGGGGTAGAGAAGGCCAGAGGAGCAGGTTTCAGTAAACCTTAGTAAAATTGTGTTCTTCTGGTCTTTTTGTTTTTCCCCAAAAGAAAAAATATACAAGGAGAAGGGACCACTGTCAGCAATGATGCTGGGCCCCAGGGTGGAGAAAGCTTAGTCTTGGTTTCCAGGGCTGCACAGCGGCCAGATGCTGTCAGAAAGGGTGGCACAGGGCTCAGGCCCATCTAGTGCCAGCAAACAGTATCAGTCCCCCTTCCTTTCAAGACTGCAGTGGAGGGGCTGCTCTGAGAAACCCAGAATAGTGAAGCTGGGGATCAGAGACCATCTCCTGTGATGCCCTTGATTTACACATGGGGCAACTGAGACCCAAAAGGAGCCACAGTTTGCGCAAGGCCATGGCAGAGGCAGGTCCTGAACCTCACATTCCAGATTCCTGATCCCATTACTCTTTCTGTTTCTCTTCTGGGACTGGATTCCAGCTGGCAATCACTCAGCCCCTAAGAACTTGCCCCTGCGCCTTGTGATGAAGAAATTGGCTTGGGGGAGTGAGGAGGGAAAGAGGAAGGGAAGAGAGAAACGGGGTAGGGGGAGAGATGACGGGAGGGAGAGGGACAGGGAGATGGGGGAAAGAGAGAGAGAGGGACAACAGAAGCCCTGCCCCAACCCTACCCTGAACTCCCACCTGTAGGGTCTGGTAAGTGAGGCCCCAACACCTGAATCTCGTCGTTCACGGGGTGCCGATGCCTGGAGTCCAGCCAGGGACCCTGTGGCCTCAGTCTCGTTTGTGGAGTTCCCGCTACTGTCCAGCTCACTGGAGGAGGCCACAGTGTCAGAAATGGAGTGTCCTTCTTCCACAGACAGACTGGAGGCAGAGGTGGGTTCCCCGCCTGAATTTGCCTCCTGCTCACGATCCTGAGCCAAGCCGGGGGCCCCGGCCTCTGCCAGTGCCAGAAGTTCAGCCTCAGCTGGGGCCTGAGCCTGAGCCGGGACTCCTGGCTGGACATCCGCCTGGCCCAGGGCTGAGGACTCCCTGAGGGCTGGAGCCTCTCCCTGGGCCCGAGCCTCATCGGTCTGGCCTTCCACTCCACTGGTGGCTATTTCTACTGATGAAGTGGCTTCCTCCTCTTCTTCCTCTTCCTTATCTCCAGGCCCCAGGTCTGGGTACATGGCCTGAGACCAGAGCTCCACCCGCTGCTGCAGCCCCCACACGTGTTGGAGGATGTCATCCAGGTGAGTGTGGCTGTCCCCACCCTGCTCCTTCTCTTCAGCCTCGGCACCAGCCAGGACAGGCTCAGCTGGGTACAGCTCAGGCATGTTGTCATAGGTGCTGGCGTGGCTGCCCGTGGAGCCACAGGAGCCCCGGCGCCCTTCATAGCCCCAGCAGCTACCTGGCTGCCGATCTGCCAGGTGGTGTCCACCCTCAGGGCACAGGCTCTCAATGGACAGGGAGCGAGGGAATGTGCCTGGTTTGTGGTCCCTGGGCACGTGCACCAGGCAGTCACCCCAGTGTGCCCGCTGAGGACGCTGGAATGTGGCCACGGGCCAGGCCTCCCAGGCCCTCTGGGTCTCAGTGCCACTGCCACTGGCTGAGGTGGCCGCCCGGCTCTTGGCCCTGTAGAGGAAGCCACGGCGACTTCGGAAAGAGGTGGCTTTGGTGGCCTTCTCCGAGGCGGCTGAACTACGCTCTGGCTCTGCTTGCCGGCTGCCACCCTTTTCCTTCCGCCTCAGAGACTCAAGGTGCTTGAGGAAGCTCCGGGAACGGTGCTTCTTGGCTTTGTCTTGTGGAGTCTCCTGGTCCTGAGTGGGGCTGAGGAAGGGCCGGCCACTTGGGCTGGGAGCACAGCCTAGCAAGGGCAGGTCCACTGGCTCGGGTGGTAGGCTCACAGTGATGGCTGGCAGGGAGGTGGCACTAAGCTCAGTGAGGACGCTCTCACAGCTGGAGGTCACTGGCAGGCCAGGGCTCGGTGGGGCCAGCAGGTCAGAGGAGCCCACGTGAGACCAGCGCTTACTTTCTCTCTGGAAGGCCCAGTGGTTGCTGATGGTACAATGCTCTTCCTCCTCTGAGTCTTCATTCTGGGAAGGGCGCCACAGGGTGGGGTCAGAGGTGTCCAGCCCACGAGCCCTTGCTTGGGCTCCACTCTCTGCCTCCAAGCTCTTGGGGGACTTTGGGGCAAAGGGCCCTGCTCTCTGGCTGAGAACACGTCCTAGGAGGGGGGAACTGGATCTGGGATTGCCAGAAGAAGCTAGGGGTCATGGAGGAAGCCCAGATGGAGGGTAGTGGTCATCTGATCAATCAAATTCTTCCCCATTTCATAGATAGGGAAACCCAAACAAATGAGAAGCCACTTGCCCAAGGTCATACAATGTCTGCAGTAAGTCGGTAACAGGGCCAGGGCTAGAATCCAAGCATCTTGACCTCCTGTTCTCAGCAGCCTCCCAGTGAGTCTCTAGCCTATACTCTTAGATTCGAATCCCAGAATGGCAGAGCTAGAAAGGATATTTTAGATTTTCTAGTTTTCTAATTTGCAAAGTGGGGAAACTGAGGACCAGAGACGGGAAGAGGCTTGTCCAAGGTCACTGAAAAGTCAGTGCAAAGCTGGGACCAGCCGCCAGGTGTCTCCTGCTTCCCGGGCCAGTGCTCTGGCAACTTGGAGATGGCAGGACTCTGGTAGGAAAAGCTCCAGAGAAAAGCCACAAAGCCTGACCCCAGGGAAGGATGGGTTCATCCGGCCCACATTCCAGGGCTACATGCAGACCAAGAGCCCTCTCCGTTTCTACAATCCCATATGGGCGGAGTCAGAAAGGCCTCTGGAGACTATTAATGCCACCCCCAATTCACTGCAGAGATGGAGAAAATGAGGCTCAGTGGGGTAAGACCCTGTGGGGTGAGGTTGGGGATCCTGACTTCTAAGACCATATAGGCCATGATTTTCCATCACATTATTCTGTCTCTGGCCCCTAGTCAAGGAATTTTTGCCATCACAGAGCAGTGTAGGCAGATGGATTTCCCTGAGGGACGGCCATCACTAGGTCAGGTTATCAGTAAGTCCAGGAGGTAGGGGTGGGCTGAGGGGGGGTGGGTAAGGCTGTGGGCCAAGGTACTTGTTCTCACACCCCAACTTTGAGACCAGGCTCACCAAAACCCAACAGCCTCATACAGCCCCCTACACCCCACTCCCAGGCTGGAGCAAGGCAGTGCTCCAGACAGCCCAGACTCACAGGACACTGGAGCTAGTTTCATAAGTGGTTTTTGTTTGACCTGGGTTCCCCACAAGACCACAGAGCCTACTCTTGTCCTAACTCACCTGCTTGCATTGAAAATGAACCTCCAGTTTCATCGAGGCACAACTGTTCAAGGTCATCAGCCTCCTGCAAGGAAACAAAGCAGGGTTCACTCAAGGGTCCCAAGCCCCAGAGCCTGCAGGACACAGCCTGCCGAGACACTCCCAAGACGCCACCCACTGCTTTGCGTGCCCAAGACATCAAAACTTCTCCCAAGTCCCCGTGTTCATGAAGGTTTCAGTGCCAGACATGATGCTGTGGAGATTATGGGCTCTGCCCTCTGGGAACATATAGATAGATGTGGGAAAACCCACTACAGAAATGGGACATGTTCAAAAGCAGAGTAGACAGAAGGCACAGCAGGCACACAGGGGGTAGGACAAGGAACTTCCATGAAGGCAGGGGAATGCAGTCAGGGAAGACTTGCTGGAGAACAGAAATAGGCTTCAGAGGGAGAGAGAAACAGGGACTCATATACCAGGCTTCGATAAGAGCCTGTGACAATGTAGAGAGGGGGAACGGTCAGTAAACAGACCAGTGTGTGTGTGAGGGGAGGACTGAGGCTGATAAGGTCAGTCAAAGCCAGGTTGCAAAAGGCCTCAGGTGTCATGCTGAAAAAGCTCTGGACTTCTCCCTGCAGACAGCGAGACATTTGAAGCATACGAGTACACACTGGGAAGCTGACTCTGGTGGCTATAGGGAAGTCGGATCACAGCAAGGAGGGGGATGCAGAGCCGGCAGGCAGGAAGGCCAGTTAGGAGGATGAATCCAAGAAGTCGTGGTTTGGCCTCAAACAAGTAGAGAGGGGACAAATCAGAGGAATGTTTGGAGGCTCTAACTGAATGGAAAAAAGAATCAAGGCTAGACCTTGGCTTTCTAGTGCCTGGGTGGGTGAGGATGTCACAGACACAGTAGACAGAGTGAACAGCGTGACTGCACCAGATGAGCTCTGTTAATAGGCAGGCTCCTCCTCTGTCAGAGGGGACAAGGATTGCTTTTTCCCATGAGGAAGCCCCAAGCCAGGCCCCTGACCTCCCAGGCCTGGCCCTTAGCACCCCTACCTGCACAAGGCCCCCAAAGAGTCCTCGTCCAGAAAACCGTGGTCCTTCTTCACAGAGCCAATATCCACAGGAAACGAACCTTCTGTATGCCAGAGAAAAGCCAAGATGAGTCGAGGGTGGCAGGTTAGAAACTCAGTGCCAGCGACCCTTGAGCGAGAAGAAGGGGGCCCAGGAAGTGGGGAGGCAGGCAGGCAGGGGAAAGGCTGCAGCGAAGGAGGGGCCCAGGGAGCTCATGGTTGGCCGTTGGGGGAAGGTCAAGGAAAGGATAGGAGGGTCAAGCTGGACAAGAGGACCCATGCGTCAGTTTTGGCAGGTCCATGGGGGACGGCAGGCTCGAGGCCCCGAGTGGCTGCCAAGAGCCCATGTGGGCTCCTCCAGTCCCCTCTGCATCTTGGGCTGCTCGGACAGGGAACCTCTTCCCTGACCCAAGGTGAACCGGGGAGACCAGGGAGAGAGCAAGGACTGTGCGTGTGCAGCCAAACAACACCTCGCTTCCACTACTGCTCAGAGCAAGGCCACCCACTCCCTTGGGTCTGGGAAACAGGAAGGAGTGGGGGAAGAGGAAGTAGCATCCCCAAATCCCACGCCTCTCTGCCTTACTGGTAAAACAAGCCCATGGACTCATTTACTATTATTAATTGAGCATCGACTTTGTGCCAGGCACTGGGGACACAACAGTGAATGAGACTAAACTGATCCAAGCCTACATGGAGTTTATATTGTCACAGGGGCAACAGACAGTGAACAATATGTGAGGGAAACAAACTATGCAGTTATAAATGCTAGCAAAGACATGAGCCAGGGTGACGGGGTAAAGAGAGGCCTTGCTAAGGTGGTGACTCCTGAGCTGAGCCCTGAAGAGTGAGAAGGGGTCAGCCGTGCAAAGAGCCTGGGAAAAAGTCCCAGGCAGGACCAAAACTAAGGCTCCAAGGAGGGCTAGAGCCTGGTGTGCGCAAGTGGTAGAAAGCAGCCCACAGAGTAGTGAGCAAAGCAGAGAGAAGTATGTGGAAGCTGGGTGACGCAGTCTCGTTGGCGGGAACAAAGTGCTGACACTCACTTCATTCTGGGTGTGCTATGAAGCCAGCGGAGGAGTAACACAGAGCAGAGTAACCGAGTAATGTGGTCAGGACTGCACTTCCAGGGTCCCTCCAGCTGCTGTGCATTCAGAGTAGAGGACGGAGCACAGAAAGGAGGCTGCAGCACTAGGCCAGGCGAGCGGGTCACACCTATGTGGCAGTGAAGGTGGTAGGAAGTGGATGGATTCAAGATATATTCTGGGGCTTCCCTGGTGGCGCAGTGGTTGAGAGTCCGCCTGCCGACGCAGGGGACACGGGTTCGTGCCCCGGTCCTGGAAGATCCCACATGCCGCAGAGCGGCTGGGCCCGTGAGCCATGGCCGCTGAGGCTGCGCGTCCGGAGGCCTGTGCTCCGCAACGGGAGAGGCCACAACAGTGAGAGGCCCGCGTACCGAAAAAAAAAAAAAAAAAAAAAAAAAAATATATATATATATATATATATATATATATATATATACACATTCTGGAGGGAGAAGGGACTTGCTGGAGGGTTAGATACGCGGACAAAGGAAAAGAGGAACGGAGGATGATGCCTGGATACGGGGCTTAAGTGGTGGTGGTGCCATCAGGTGGTGACATTTGAGACGTCTGTCAGACAGCTAAGCAGAGATACTGAATTCGGAGTTGAAGGGATGAATCTGGAGCTTGGGACTGAGGTCTGGACAGAGAGGCATTGGGGAGTCATCAGAATATATATGGTACTTGGACAAGGATCTCCTGGGAGAGAGATGTCGAGTGAGAAGAGGGGCCAGGATGGAGCCCTGGGACACCCTAACAACTAGGAGCAGTTAGAGGAAGCCAAGTCAGCTAAGGAGACTGAGAGCGGCAGCCAGAGAGACAGCCGGGAGAAGAGGACATTCTAGGAGCTGAAGTGAGTGGCCAACTGTGCTGAATGCTATTGAGAGACTAAGTCAGGACTGAGAAGTGACCGCTGAATTTGACCACATGGAGATCTCTGGTGAGCTTGACAAGGGCTGTTTTGTTGGCAAGGTAGGGATGAAGCCAGGGTACAGTGGGGGTGTGGGAAGAAGAGGGGAACTGAAAACAGCAAGTATGAACAACTCTAGAGAAAAACAGAAAAATGAAGGAAAGCAAAGAAATAAGGCCATGGGGAGGGAAGGTGAAAGCGGGGCTGCCAGGGTGCACCCTCCATGTTGCATCTATGTAAATAGGGTTCTCAGAAACAGTACAAAGCAGATGTGGTGGTACAAAGCAGCGGCCCGGCTTGAGACAAGATACTTTAACACACGGGTGACTGCAGAGCTTGTGAGAGCTGATGAGCATGCAGGAGATAGGACAGGATGGTGTAGGAGAGAGGTTGCGACTACGGGAGCAGGGCCAGGGTATGCAGCTTTTTGTGTGGTTGAAGAAAAGATCTGAGGGACCCCATTTTCCAGCTGAAAAATGGAGGGATAAGGCAAGTTTGGGGGTGGGGGAGGGGGAGCCAGTGAGTGGCCTTACCTTCAAAAAGCTGAGCATACTGAGGGAATCCTGTCGCTCGGAGCCACCTGCATGCGTTTTTGGCCTCAGCTTCTAAAACAGATGAGGGGGAGAGAGACAGAGAAAGGAGATTAGGGGGTGCTGGCGCCAAGCCACCCTGGTGTGCGCCCCTGCACCTCCAGTAGGGAGGTACTTACAGCTCTGGTGACCTAGAAATGACAACAAAAGCACAAACGGGCTGGCACATTCACTCCATGTCACAGCTAGGATTTCCCCTCTGCTCCCCAAGCCCTACTCCCAGGATGTGCTGGGACACCTCTCTTATGCTTCATTACCTGACTGTCCCAATCCCCCTCCCACTCTCCCACCCCTGCCCAAGAACAGGACCACCAGCAGCAGCAACTCCCAGGAACATCTGGGGTCAAGGAATACTGCCAGGGGAAGAAACCACTGCTGTGTCTTCACCTCCCACCACCCCCGGGGAGCTACCCCCTTCCATGACCCAGGTAGACCGTCCTAGTACAGCTAGGGATACGCAGTGTTCAACAGCTATTATTCTCTTTCCTATCATCATACCTAACATTCCCCAGGACTCTGATAAGCAAATCTCATTTAACACACACCATAAGCTGCGCAGATTTTAATATGCCCATTTTACATATCTCCAAACAGGCTCAGAAAGGAAGGGCTCGTCTACAAGTCTCGCACTTGACAAAGTAGAGTGCAGGGGCCGGAGTCCAAGCTCAGTCTGACTCCTGCTCGGGGTTCCGACCCCTTCTAACATGGCAGCTTCCCCAGTGCACTCCCTCCCCCGCCATTCACCAAGTCCCAGCCCTCCCTCCCCACGGGGCCTCCCAGGACTGTTCCGGTACTCTCCCGTGGCTTGGCCTCTTTGTGGCACAACTCAATGCTGCTTGCCAAGCTGACAGTGCTGGCCTATGGGAGTCTTGAAGGGCAATGGCTGGGTTAGCCTCCTACCTCTGCTCTGAGAGTGCCTGGCACAGGGTGGGGCACCCCTGCCAGCCTCAGTGGAGACTTGCAGCTGGACTGAAGCCACAAAGGAGGTCCTCCTGGCCATGGTAGGCTGAGTACCTGCAGCAGAACCCTGGGACTGCCCAGTTCCCTACGCAGGTGGTACCAGGAAGCAGTGGGGCTGGGAACATGGGACCTGGCATTGTGGTTGGGGGCACAGAGAGGCTGCTGGCTCAGCAGAGCTTCTCTGCCCACGGAGTCCTGCCCCCAACATTTCTTCTACTTCCTTAGTGCCCGTGACCAGGAGACTCCAAGGAGACTGGGGGCGGGGGCGGCGTTCTCCAAGACAGGAAGAGCTCTCTCCCCAGTGTTCTCCCGCAAGGAAATCCAAGATGAGATTCTGGTAGCCAGGAATCACAAGTTAAAGGACAAAAAGGTATTTCAGAGATGCTAGGTGGGTAGACAAGGGAGGGAACAGCGCGCGAAGGTGGAAGTCGGTCAGAAGAAATAACAGGCTCCTCAAGGGTCGCACACTAATGAGGATTCGATGGGGAGGAGAGAAGGCTCTGAAGCTTCTGGAGCCCCTGAGGGCTTTGGGGGCAAACGGGTGGGGCGAGGATGAACACTTGTGCATTTCTGAAAGCATGTGCGTTGGTCGCTGCTGTCCCAGCATCTGTCTCTGCGTGTAACTGTAGCCAAGTTTGCTCATGTCCATGATCCACATAGATCAGCATGGGACCATGAACCTGTGCACACTCCCCCACAGGCCCCTCGGTCTGTGCACGCACCTGCACCTGCATCTGTGTGCACATGTGTGTGTTTTACGTTACTACAACCTTCCAACCTACGACAGAAATCTAGGAATCACCAGGACCTCTGAGAGGTACTGGAAAGTGTTTGTTCCCGCAGAGCCCAGCTAGCAATACCTCAGCCCCTCTGGCAGGGGGCAATGCAAGCCCAGGAAATGATCCAGGTCTCTAGGCCGGTGATGATCTCGGGATGTGGTAAAAGTAGCCCAAAGGGACTTCACACCAGCCCAGGCAGCATTTGAGGGATATGGTTTTGCTGCTAGGACAGTTGAGCCGGCTGCCACAGCCACCTCCCTGTCTCCTGCTCCTACCACGCCCCCGTGAAAAGGCCCATCCCTGTCCTCGGAGCCCCTCCAGGCAAGCAGCTTTGTTTTCCTGTCATTAGGACAAAGGGGAGGTGCCAAAGGAAGGACCAGGTCCGAGCTTCCAGAAAGGCAGACACAGAAGGAGACAGTGACCTCTAAAGGGCCAGAGGTCTAGAACGGCCACCCAAGGCAGAGGAGCCAGTCCCCAGGAACAGGTCTGCATGTCAAGAACACACCCTTGAAGACCACTGCAGCCCTTGGTCACTCGTGGCTAGAGGCAGAACGAGGAGGAGGAGGGGGAGGAGAGAGGAATCTGACTGCCCTTCCTGAGCCTGGAGGTGGCGGAAGAGTGCAGTGATGAAGTCCTGATCTTACACATCTGTGCCTCTTGCCTGAGTCACAAGTCCCGTGGGAGAGGGGCAGGCTGCCCACTCCCCTAATGCTCGGCAGCGGCCCTGGCCAGGGTTGGCGCAAAGGGGACCAGCTCACTCAGGTGGGCGCCAAGTTTTTTCATTCCTATGTAGAGGCCTCTAGCCCCTGCTATTCAAAGCATGATCCCTGGACCAGCAGCACTGGCATCACCTGGGAGCTTGTTAGAAAGGCAGAATCCCAGACCTACTTAATCAGAATCTACATTTAACTAGGTCCTCAGACGATCCGCATGCACATTAAAGTTTGAGAAGCGCTGGCATAAATCACCTACCTCAGGGCTTTTCACCCTTGGATGCACGTTAGAGTCAGCTAGGAAGCTTTGTAAAAATACCAATCCCCTGGGGCCCCGTCTCCGGAGGCCCGTTTAATTGATCTGTGGTGAGACTCTCCAAATCAGTATTTTTTTTAAAAGCTACAGTATGGACTGGAAAGGGCCCAAGGGACTTTACCAAGTCACAGAGTTAAGTGTCACAACTGAGACTACGACCCTGATCTTTTAATTCCACGTCCAGCGCTCTTTCCACTGCATTATGGCACCTTCCTTCAGATGCCAGATAAACAAAGGGCTTAGACTCAAAGGAACCAACTCCAGGCCCCCAGACTTTTTTCTGCCCCTTCTGGTCTAGTGGAGTTACAAGTCTGAGTTCCAATCCTGGTTAGTCACTAGCTCTCTGACTAGCCCGTCACTAGCTCTCTGACTTTGGGCAAGTTGTTTAACCTCTCTATGACTCAGTATTCTCCTCTGTAAAACGAGAATAATAGAATCCACTTCTAATAGTTACTGAGAACATTAAATAAAATACCACACATTGTACCAAGCATTCAACAGAGAGTTCCTTCCCCACACTGACTGAAGGGTCCCAAGGAAAAAGAGAAAATGGGAGAAAGGGACTCAGCTAGTGTTCTCTTCTGGGTCTGGAAAGTGGCTGCATCTTTATCTCTGGCAGAATTGGAGCCAGATGGCTCAAGGAAGTGAGATTAAGAGGCAGAAGTTTCAAAGAGGCCACAATAGCTCCAAAAGACAAAGGAGCCAAGGAGTTAGAAGCACGGCTCCTTCGAATGAATCCCCAGCAGCCCTCCCTGGCAGGAATCTGGAGAATGTAATGGGTTATTACCCAACAGGATGTCAGGGACATTGGCCCCTGACAATACACCACCTCATGGAAGGCTGAGAGGCCCTGAGGCTCCCTCCCAGATGGAGCAGTCAAGGACGTAGGTCTCGGTGATTAAGGGCTGAGCTAAGGTGCTTTGCTTTGTCCCTCCCGCCCACCCCAGCCTGCCCAGGCCGGGGCCAGGAGTGACCACCTACGCCCAGGAGAGTCAATCCACCTGGGGCTGGGGCCCAGGCAGCCCAGACTGAGGATTGCCTTATGTGCCTGGCGGGAAGAGTGACACTGGGCAGGCTGAGGCGAGTGATGGAGGAATGTCTTTGGCCCCTGGTCCTGCCTCTGTGTCCAGATGTGCAGATTCCAGCAGTTTCAACCACTATGTTCTGCAGGCCATGTGCTGGCCAAGGCTAGGGTGATATGCCAGGACAGGTCAGGGACAGCACTCAGCTGGCACAGGCTGGATTCCACTGAGATTTAACTCCAGACTCTCTCCCTGGGGAGGAGCCCAACTGATCGATCCCCTTAGGGGTTGGGGGAGACAACATACTAGAAAGCTCCAGAGTCAAATCAGGCCTCAGGGCCACACCCACAGGTCTCCCAGAGGGAGTGACAAAGAAGGAATAGCCGAGCAGCAGCGGATTGTCTCGGGGGTCAATGACAATATCTACACCTACACTTCCACAGGCCACGTCCAGGGATCCTCTTAGCATGGCACATTTTTCTATGCAAAGATGGACAGAATGAGGAGAAATGCAGGGCTCCTGTTTTTGAGAAATGCTATATGAATGAGGGAAGAGTTTATGCACCCAGGAAAAGGGCAGCAATGTTTTCCACTGAGGAAATACAATAATGCCCAAAGATGATAACTGAGTTGGAGAAAAAGCTTTTCCCAATCACGCTGACTCCCCCACTTGCTGCCTAAGTCATCTTGGGCAAGTTGCTTTACTCTCTAAGCTTTGGTTTCCAAATCTATAAAATGGGGACTAACAACTTTCCTGCCTACCTCTGAGGTTACTGTGTGCATCTGGTTGGCCTCTGTCTGGTTTTGAAAGCAGCTCTATGAAAGTTATCATCAGAGAGGGCTGTTTTGTTAAGACAGCTTGAAATTTGTACTCACAGTCTTTAAAGTTCAGTTCAGATTGTGTCCTAGGTGTAAAGTGAGAAAGTAAGTGAGCTAGAAGGAGAATAAAAGGCAATCGGCAACAAAGCTGCCAGAGCTTAGGCCTCAGCCAGCCACTCTCTTCCCTCACCAATCCCCCGCCCCCGCCACACTTCTCTTCACACCACTATTGGGGAACTCAAGCCCTTTACACCTTTTGGTCACTCAGTGGGCTGTGAGACAGCTGCTGCCCAGGGCCCGGTTCAGCCTGCTCCCTCCCAACTCAAAGTCCAGCCCAGGCCTAGGGACCAGGCAAGATCCAGGGCCCAGATCAAAGTGTCCTTGTTACTGCTGGAGCAGTCGCCTCTCGACTCAGGCTATACATTATAATCTGGGGAGCTTTAAAATGCCAGTGCCTGGGCCCCAATTAAATCATGACCAATTAAATTAGACTCTCTAGGGATAGTTAGTTTTTATGTTTTTGAGAGCTCTCCAGGTGATTCGAAAGCACAGCCAGGATCAAGAACCGCTGCCCTAAACAGACACGACCAGCTAAAAAGCCACAGCATAGGTCTTTAGGAATATTCTAGCTGGAAGCTATACTCAGGCCCGTTCTCATCACTGGCCTGTGTTTTCTCTGGGCCCAATGAACAGTGATCTGAATGCATGTGGTAGGACAGGAGAGGGCACGTCTGTGGGTGTTTGTGAAGGTAATTTATTCAAAGCTGACTTACTCCATGAGGCAGCTTTCAACAAACATGTTGGTTTCCTTTCCCTTACTTAGTTGCCTATTTGGAAAGGTGTCTCCCCCGTGGCCCTCACTGCAGGATGGGTGTCTCCAGCGTGATCTCTCTCACCTTCAGTGAACCCAGAAGGTAGCGCCAGTGTTCAGAGGGGTAAAGAAAGACGTGGGAGGCAGCTGTCTATGTGACAACCCAAGTTCCGAAGGTGGGCTCTGAGGCCAAGCTGGTAGCCAAAGTAGGCAGAGGGGCCACCTACCACTCCAGGTCCTGCTGCTGCACCTGGGAAATGCCAGGTTCTGGCAAACAGCTTCTCAGATCATTTCTCTTGGTTGATGCAAGTCTCAGTTCCTCTGCCCACCCCCACTCTTAGAGAGGGACCCCGCCTGAGGAGGAGATGTTGGCCTTCCGGCAGAGGGCTCATATCTCAGTTGGCCCCAAGTGCTCATGACCAGCTCCTTTCACCCTCCCATAAGGTTACACTAAGGGGCCTTGGCCACGAGAAGAGTGCCCACCCAGCCCCAAGGTGGTGTCTCATTTGAATTTGCACAAAGGGGTCCTCGAGTTTGGTAGTGACCCTGGCATAGGTGCTGCAACAGGTGACCACCTGGCTATGCCACCTCTCTCTCTGGGGGACTGAAGGAGAGGGGTCTTCACAAGGGCCGGTACTAAGAGCTGTCATGGATGCCACGACTGCCAAGCCTTCCCCTCCTGACCTTGAAGCGGACATTCAGGGGGGTCTACCATGCACTGTCCTCTGGGAGGTCAGGTGCACCCATCATCTCTCCTGCTCCTGCTGCTCTTAGCTGGAATCACAACTTTAACTAGATTGTTCCAGGGGAGGGAGGGAGAGGGAGGAAGGGAGACTGAGACCAAAATAGCTCTCATCCCACATTCCAACCCTCGCAGGAGGGGAGCCGCAGCAAGGGCTGCCGATGTCAAGCGGCTGAGCTTGACAGTGCTGGACACTGACCAGCCTCTGGCTTGTTAGGTCAGAACTCGGGGCCCCTGCTGCACCTGTTCGGATGCAATCCTTGGTCTCTCATCTGGAGCTACGGGCAGGATGCCAAGGCCCTGGGCCCATGTGAGCAGCACTTTTGGAGCCTCCCCATCACAAGTGGGGCACCACCGAGGCAAATGGCCCAGGAGAATACACTACTGTGGGACTGGGTGGCAACAAAATGAAGACATCAAATCTTCTTGCTAGCCAGTAGCAGGTTCACACATGCGGCCCTCCCTCCTTAACACTCCATATCCACGTCATGGCCACAGGGCCACAGGGATTCTCAACCAGAGACAATTTTACCCTCCCCCCAGCCCCAGGAGACCTTTGGCAATGTCAGGAGACATTTTTGGTCATCACCACTGGGGGAGGATGCTGCTAGCATCTGCCAAGTAGAAGCCAGGGATGCTGCTAAACATCCTACAGTGCAAAGGACACCTCCCGCAATAAAAGAAAGGCTGACTCCAGACCTGAAGTGCGAGACCAGGAGGGGCACTTTCCTTCCACCTTACCTGGGGGCCTCAAGTACCTCCAGGCATCCCCAGCCCACCTTGGGGATGTCCTGAGGAGTGAGGTGAAGAATGGATACAGTGTTCACTGGAGGTCCCTTGTCTTTGGACACTGTGGACCCCTTGCAGGTTCAGCCAAGGGGAGGTGACAGTTCTCGTTTTTGGAGTTTTTATAAATAAATACGGAAGTGACACAAGGAACCCTCCACTGTGTTCCCACACACAAACACAAACTGTGGCCTGAGCTCTAGTATGCAGCTGTAAATAGAGGAGGGTCATGAGGGCCCTGTGGCTAACCCAGACCTCTGGCTTGCTGGGGCTGCTTGACAATTTGGGTCCAAGGTTGGCCCAGCCTGTGGTCTCCTAGGCAAGCACTTGATGTAGCAGAGCCAAAGCAGGCAGCTGACATTCCTGCTTGGCCCAGGGCTTCCTTGTGAAAGCGAAGGTCAAAGCTGTCACGTGCTCTGCCGCAGCGGCTCCATTAGCTTTCTCGCCCTCAGGGGATCCTGTCCCAGGTGCTCTGACAAGGTCATGGTGACAAGGAAAGACAGGTGTTTTAATAATCCACGTGCTACTCCATCACTTCCAGTCTGGAGCCTGGAGGCAAGAGATGCCAGCCTAACCGGTCTGGGGCAGATGGAACCGCTCTCCACTGTGGTATGGGTGGAAAGAATATTGGATTGAAGGTCAGGAGAACTACATTCTGGCCTTAGCTCCACTAGGAACTTGTCGGGTGACCTTGGGCAAGCCAGTACCTCTGTCTAAGTTGCGGTTTCCCCATCTTCTTATGGCCACTCACCAAAATCTAGACCCGGAACAAAAGTATGTGTAATTGGCAGTGGCTGGTTCGGTAGAGAGGGGAGCCTCTCCTGCATGTTCTCTTCTGGGAGACTCAAGAGAGGACCCTCTGTAGGGACCAAGAACAAACCCATCTTTCCCTCCCAATCCAGCTCTCCTGAGTTCCTGCCTCCAAAGGCACCAAACATCGAGGCTTAAACCTCCAGTCAGCCTGGTCCGTCCTCTCTCCGCTTGTGTATTTAGCCACCAACTCCTATCAATTTTTCCATCCAATGGTCACGGTTTCCCAGGCCCAACCATGCCCTAGACTCTCATGCCTGGATTACTTCAGCCCTGCAAGTTCCCAGCCTCCAGGCTCTCCTTTCAACAGGTCATCCTGCTAGCTTCTTCTCCCAAGAGCCCAGCTCTGACCTGGCCACTCTCCTACTCTGCAACCTAATGGGCTCCCCACTGCCCACTGCCCAGGGCAGAAGTCAGACTGTTTTCCACCTCCACACTCTAGACCCAGCCTGGCTTGAAGCTGCAAAGTCTTATTACTCATCAAGATGGAGGTCAAACACCACTTCCCATGAAGCCTTCGTTCCCTGACCTCTCACCAACCCCCTACCACCCAATGGCTTAGTTAAATTAAGTGGCCCCCAGAGCATTCCCCATACCTTCTTGGCAGCACAAAACTCTGTCTCCCCCATTCAACTGGAGCTACACCGCACTGGGGTCCTTTAGGTCTCAGTATCCCCACTGCTGTGTGGTATGGGCTACTGAATATTCTTGCAACACCTAGATAAGAAGTCCTGCTTCCCAACTCAACAGGGTGAAGACCTCTGACTGCACCCCCTCCTCTGGTATCCCCGTAGTGAGGACACAGAACTGAGCACACACATCTGCGATCCAGCAGACTGGCTGACTGGCAACCCACCTTGCCCCAGGGCAGAAACCACATGGCCAGGAACCAAGACCCAGAGATGTGAGAAGGGAAAATGAACTCTGCCTGAGGGTGGAGGCATTCTGGCCTCAAGGAGCACTTAGTTCTCCCATGCCAAGCTCCCGTGAGGGCATCCAAGCTCACTTGAGAGAAGGGCTACGTGCCATCTCCTGCTTCCTTCTCCTGGCCTGCAAAGTCTTGGCGCTCGCCTGTTTTGACCCTGGGCCACCACATCTACATCCCACCCCCACTTCCTAGTCCTACTTCCCTTTCCTTTTGCTGAGGCCAAATATAAACTCCCGTGCAGGAAATGCCTTGGAGGAGCCTGGCCCCACCCTGAGATCCAGAGAAAATTGTCTCTGACAGAAAGGAAATGGGCTTGAGGGAAGTAGCCTCCTCAGGTGGGGCCTGCTCTCCCTCTGGAAGCCAGCAGACACAAGCCCGCCGCGGAGCCCCACAGCAGCCAAAGGGAGGGCCAGAACGAGGAGCACAAAGGAGAGGACCGGGGCAGGGGTGATGACAGGCATGCTCAGGCCATGATGGGGTGAAGGGAAGGAGAACCCAAAACAGTGGTCTAATGGCTGTGTTAAGACCTCAGAGCATAGAGGTTCCGGGGTACAGTGAGTGGGAAGAGTAACAGGCTAACGATCTGAAGACTTGGCTTTTAGCCCTGGCTCTGCTACTTCTCAGCTGTGGCTGTGATCATTATTGACAACGATATTTATGATACTAAATGTAATTATTAAGAATAATTCATAATAGACACTAATATTTACTGAGTACTTACTATGTGCCAGACCCTGGGCTAAGGACCTTACACAGATCGTACTGTATAAGACAACTTCTCTATGCCTCAGTCTCCTCATCTGTCAAATAGCGTTACGATCAGAGTACCGACAACATGAGGTATTTGCAAGTATAAAATGAGATAATAATAAAAACAGCCAAAGGGTACAAGTCATCATTATGTCCCAGGCATTACTTTAGGTACTTTTTAGATGATTTATGTTACTGAATCTTCACGACAACCCTGTGAGGTAAATGCTCTGACAATATCTCTATTTGACCAATGAGAAAACTGAGGCCCACAGCTATCAGGTAATTTGCCCAAGATCAGCAGTGAAGAAGTGGTGGGCCAAGATGTACATCTAGGCAGTCTGGCTCCAGAGTCAGAGCCACTAAGTTAGAATCCTCCTCATTAAATAGGAGAAATCGCCTAGGCTATAGACACAAAAAACATATACCGGGGCTTTTGCAGTATGAACCCTTAACCTGAAGTAAGTTCAGAGTAGTGGAGAAAGCACCTAATCAGCCCATATCTCTTTGGTCTCCACAACAGCCCTGTCCAAAGCAGGCCTGCCGCACAAATGGGGAAACTAAGGCTCTGGAAAGGCCAAGTGGCTTCTACTGGACTACAGATGGAGCCAGGAGCCTGCCTAAATACCCACCGCCCTCCTGTTGATCTGTTCCCATGTCAGCCTCCCCAGGCTCTCCCCTCCAAATCCACTCCCCCTTGGTTTAGTACTTATTCAACCACTATTACCTGAGCACCTACTCCACACCAGGCCCTATGGTAGGCACCAAGGTCTGAAAACTGAACAAATGTTGAACTCTCCTGGAGTACTTGGCCAGAGCTGCTACCACACCCATCCTTCTCAAGGAGGCAGAGGCTAAGATGGAATGTCCTTTGAAGCACCCCCTGGAGCTTGTTTGGAGGCAAGTAACAGAGAATGAGCTCAAAAGCAATGGAGCTGGCAACTGGTACAGCCTGAGGGAAGGACGCCTGCAGCACCCAAGAGCCCTGAGGTGGGAACATTGTGGGGAGGACTAGAGTTTCCAGACAAAAGCCCACCACACACATACCCAATGTTAGCATGGGCCACACCAGCTGGAGGGCTCACAAAAGTGAATCCAGACAGCCTCCCGCCTGCCCCTAACCTTCTAAATAATGCAACCTGGTTGTGGAGATAGCTCATTAAAATGTCTCTTCTCCCCTGATGCCACCCAGCAGCCTGCTCTGTGCCCTCAGTGCTGGAAAGTGCTAACGAGGCAGGCCTGCTGCTGACATCGGAACAACCCCCAAATCCCTCCTGCACACACTCCCCCACCCCAGTGAAGCTCTGCTTTAGAGCATGGATACCCAGCCCTCAGTGTTTTCTCTGCTCTCCATCTGTCCACCTCGGGGGTCTGGGAGCAGGCATGGACCTGGGGACCGTCACTGCAACAGCAGTGACTGATTGCTGGTGGGTGCCGGGAGCAGTCAGTGGTAGAAGGGAGACCCAAGCTTCAGGTCTTGCCTCCCAGACAGGCATGTGGGAAAGGGAAGGGGGAAGCACGACACAGTCACTAAGGGTGTGGGTGGTGGACTCAGACTGCCTGTGTCCTGATCCCAGCTCCATCATTCCCGAGCTGCTGGAGTGACCTTGAGGAAGTTCTTCTTTTAACCTCTCCTTGCCTCGGTTTCTTCATACATAAAATGGGGGTGACGACAGCAGTACCTACTTTGCTGAATTGTCATGGGAGCTAAGTAAATTCAAATGTGTGAAAAACTGAGAAGAGTTCACTATTATTCTTGGTGTTATCATCATTACTACAGCCTCTTGCAGTGTCACAAATGCCACTAAGGAGGCCAGAGGAAGGGAACCCTGTAGGCGGGCATGGCCAGGAAGAGCTTTTCGGGAGGAGGTGGAATCTGAAGTGACAGAAAAGTCCAGACCTATGCCCAGGAGGTGGCAGGTTTGTGCACAGCATGTCCCCAGGTCAGTGAGAAACAGCAAAGTGACAAGGTGGCAGAAAGTACTACTAAACAACAATAACAGTGAGAGTACTGTTTATATTATTGGATTTAATATTCAGCAACCCATGAGGTAAGTACATATCTCCATTTTATAGCTGACAAAATGGAGGCTCACAGAGATTACGTAATTTGCCCGAAGTCACCCAATGCTGCATTATACCAGAGTCCCCAGTCTTCACCATGACACTCTCCTGCCCCAGGCTCCGTGTGTACACTTCGGGGGGTGTTTTGCTTCGCCTCCACTCTGGCCACTTTCCCACATGCCCCTCTCTGTTGTTCCCATTTAGAAGGCCCTACTCAGGTGAGGGCGGCTCAGACCAGATGTTTGGGGCAAGGTGCTTCCCAAGCTCGCTGCCCCTGTCCCTCCTGACTTGACTTCAGCCTGGAGCAGAAAAGCTGGCTGCAAGTGCCTATCTCACACCTCAGACAGGCCTGCCTTTGGCCAGTCCAGATAAAGGACAGGAAATCCTCGGGCACCTCCCCTGGAGGTCACTCCCTCTACCATGGGAACAGAGTTGCAGCTTGGGCAGAGGTTCCTCTGTGGTGGGGAAGCTGCCAAGTCAGCCCCAGCCGCCCTGGCTGCCGAGTGTGGTTTGGGGGAAACAGGGAGGGCTGAGCGTCAGAGACCTGGGTTCCAAATCCTCCCTCCCTGGAGACTGTGTCCTTCCTGTCTCTGGGCCTCAGGTGGGGATCAGCCAGGATCGCACTGGGGGGATCACACTGTCTGACTGGGCTCCTCGGAGAACAGAATGGGATTGTGGAACTGAAAATGCCTTGGAAACTTTAAAGAAATGGGAGGACGTGTCAATGTCATCGTCATCAACTGCTAGAGGCGTGGCTGAGTTGGTGTTTCTCCCCGTCTGATTCACCCTTCTAGGCCCCACTGTGGGCATGGCTCAGACTCATTTCCAGCTTCGATGCTCCTTAAAATATTCCCTTCCTCCACCCCCCGACCAGCTCAAGAGGCAAAAGCAAGTCACAGGAAAGCGGGCTATACGGGCACCCCACACACAGTACAATGCAGTCGGCCCATCCCAGTGAGCACCTCCTCCCCTCAGGCTTGCCCTCTGCTGTGGGAGCACTGAGAAGAAGGCCCTACCCTCCCAGGGCACCACAGTCATGGGAGCTGGCTGGACCGGAATGACAAACAAATCAGAGAACCGTATGAGGTGTTTGGACCCAGGACTCCTGGGGTTCAGAATCTACCTGAGATTCTGGAGTCAACCAGGAAAAGGTAATGGAGAAGTCTTCTGGAAAAGTTCAGGCTACAGAAAAACAGAGGAGAGTGAGGAACTTCCAGAGCCCCAT
This sequence comes from Phocoena sinus, assembly GCF_008692025.1. Lineage (NCBI taxonomy): Eukaryota > Metazoa > Chordata > Mammalia > Artiodactyla > Phocoenidae > Phocoena > Phocoena sinus. The sequence continues at coordinate 58,706,630 of NC_045784.1, read as the reverse complement.
TTCGTGCCCCAGAGCCACAAAGGGTAGCATGTGCAAAGGACAGTAATGAGGCTGGGAAGGGGACTGGTCCCTGGTCCCCTGAGGGTCACTTGGAGGAGCTGAGGCTGTTTGGCCTGGGGAAAACACAGGGAAACTTGGGCTCTGTCCTCAGACACCTACAGATCAGAGAGAACAGATAGGATCTAAGTGGTCCCAGGGGGCAGAGCTGGGACTCGGGGGTAAAAGCCATAGGGAGACAGAGATCAGCTCAACATCAGAAAAAACTTTTGGAGATTACATGGATGTAAGCAACCGCCTTGAAACATTGCACTCCCAGTTATTGAAGATGGGTGACAGGAGCTGCACAAGTACTTGGAGGCGGAAGACCCGAGCTTCAGAAAGAGAGTCAGACCCACTGCCCTCTAAAGGTTCTTCTTCCCCAAGCTCTGTCTGCTTCCTACCTCTGGGGTATTGTGGGAGAAGCATAAAGGTGACTGGAGCTGGCTAGGCCCTCGGCTGATTCCCACAGAGACCTGGGATCTCAGGAGCACCTTGGGCTGGTACTACCCAGGGGGAGCAGGTCACTCATTAACTTGTGGCTGAATGGGTCAGAGGGTGGCCACCTGAGACAGATGGAAACATGAGGAGGGGCGAGAGAGCAAACTGCACAAAAGCCCATGCTCAAGGAAAACCCAAGCTCTGGCAGTTCAAGGCCCCGGCAGCCCTAACTGACCAGCCGGCTAAGAGTATTTAGTGATTGGCCCTGGCAGAATTTGAAGCCAGCTCACCTTTGCCTTGTGGATAAGAAAATGCTCTTGACTGGAAACGCATACTCTCATGGCTAAAAGGAAGCCTGGGAGACCACTGAGTCCATGCCATGGGCCCTGCATTTTAAAGATCTAGGTCCAGAGAAAGCAAATGTCTTCTCTGAAGTCACTCATGGAGAGGTAGCTATAGAGAGACACAACCAGAAGCCAGGTTTCCTGACCCTATCATAGGCCCACAGGGTTCACTAAATGTTGGTTCCTTCTCGTCTCACTGAAACTGCAGAAAGCTTCTTGTGGTCTAGAGCTTTCTAAATTGGACCTGGGTCCTAGCTTGACCCTTCCCAACTCCCACTGCTTGTCAAGATACAGGTTCTCTGAGGAAGGTCTCCTCCTCCACTATGGAGGTCTCAGGCCTCATGTCCCAACCTGGTGTGAAGGGACCTACAGTGGACTGAAAACAAACACACACAGCTCCACCCCAAAACCCAGTAATGGCAAACCCTTTGGGTGGGCATTTCTTGCTCTTTTAGACTTTCAGATTGAGATCAGGGAGTCAGCTGCTCCTGGAAACACCCCAACCCCCTTATGACTCTGACGCCTAAAAAAACCCCAAAAAACTCCTACCCCACTGTCCATCTGAATCCCTATTAACTCAACTCCCTGCCCCTCTCTATAATACCACCCAAGTTGCATATGTGTCCTTCAAGCAATGTGAATGACTACTTCTGTTTGCGCAAGTGAAAACAGAGGAGCAGAAGTTTAATTGGCCCCAGAAGTTCCCATGACTGAATGTTCATTAATGTCCCCTTGGGGGAAGGTAAGGGCTCAGAAATGGGGTCCCTTTAAGGCCTGGGGTGGACAAAGAGTTAGTTAATGGCCATCCCTAGAGGTGACTTTCCAAAGTGGTTATTATGTGGCTCAATCATTAACCAAGCAGTGGCAGGACCCCAGGCTTGTTGGAAAGGAGCCACTCCTTTCCCAAGGACAGCCCAAGAGCAGGAGACTCTGGGGCAGCGAGGCCTGGATGAGGGAAGCTCTCTCTCAGCTCCACACAGGGGTGGAGGAAGGCTGGCCCGGATATGGAGGAAGTCAGCACACCCTTACTGGAGTGGGAGGGAAAAGCGAGACAGTGAGGGTTTTTATCATGAATGAGAGAGGAAGCTCCAAGCTGGGTCATGGTGATTAGATGACAAGCTGGGAAAGACGCTCATCCTGAATGCATCCTGTTTTGCTCTGAAATGGAACTGGCCTCAGGGGCCAGGGGCAGGGGAGGGGCCAGGAGGCAAGCAGCCTCCCAGGAATTCTCCCAGGCCTGCCCCAGAGCCAGAGCTTCAGAGATGGCAGCAGGCACTGTAAAACAAGGGGATAGGGCTCCATAATCCCTCCAGCTCAGACCTTTCCTGGGCCTCTCTTTCAAGGTTCAGCTCAAATGTCACTGCCTCTGTCAGTCACCTTCCCCTCAGTCAAAAGCCACTGCTCCCTGGTCAGGCCTCCCAGGGCAAAATATCCTCCTTAACAATTGGAAATATGAACACTGTTAGGATATTTGACGATATTAAGGGACTGTTTTAAAGTGTGATAGTGGTGCAGTGTCTATCATTTAAGTCCCTATCACATATATATATATAATATATATGACTATTTATAGATAAATCAAAAGGTGTCTGGGATTCATGTCAAAGTAACAAGAAAGAGAATGAAGTAGATGAAGGAATATACAGGGAAGGATTGGCCATGGGCTAACGGCTGTTGAAGTTGGGTGACGAGCACACGGGACCTTATTACATTAATCATCTCTACTTTTATGTATGTTCGAAATTCTCCATAATAATTTTTTAAAGCCCTCACCGAGGTAAAGACTTAGTGTGTCATGTATCATTCATGCCACTAATCCCCATCTACTAGATGGTAGGTTCCCTGAAGGGTGGGGGTTACACTTTGTGTCCTCCACAAGACCTAGTACCAAGAACTTAATGACTAATAATTTATATAGCACTTGGTAGTTCACCAAGCACTTAGCCATGGATCCTCTTGTTTAATCCAGTAAAGTGGAAAAAAAACGGGGAAAAACTAAGAGTCTGAGAGATTGAGTGGAGCAGCAGAGCCTGGATTTAAACCTCCAGGAGTCCTGCTCCCAGTCCTCAGTTCTTGGCCCCACACCATGCTGGACTCCTGAGGAACCTAACCTCCAGTTCTGCAGTCCCTGAGAGGTCTCGGGTAAATAGGGACAGCAACAGTGGGCATGCAAGTTCCCAAGGCTGGGCAAGAGGAGACTCAACACACAAACACAGCACTTCAGACTGGTGACAAGGGCCCAGACTGGTGCCTCCTGTCCACTGATTCAAATTTACTAGGACCCGCTCCCCCTTAATATACACACATAAACCAAGGCCCCGGGTCACAGATGAATAAAGCTGTAATAAACACTTGACACCGATAACTGTGTTTCCAGCCCTGTGCTCAACTCCTCTGTTTAGGGTTGCAGGGTGGGGGAGTTCACACATCCCATCCTAGAGCCCTTGCATCTTTCAGATCCCCTATCTTTACTTTATCTGATAACAGCCTTCCAAAGGCCCAGGGCCATGACACTTCATCTTACCCAAACTGGGAGTCCAAGAAAAAAGTTCCCCTTATCCTATTCAAGCCAGAGGCAACTCCTTCTTCCAGTGAGAGACCCCATGCCCCACCTTCCCCAAGAAGGTGGAGGCACAGCCTGCCTTTGTTAAACCTGTCATCTGTTGAACCTGAACTTTCCAAGGCTGGAACAGGGAGCTCCAGGAGTCTCCGGGCAGAAAAGCACTGACCGCTGCCACAGCAGCCCCATTAGAGACTCGATCCTCTAAGGGAGGCCTTCGGGACTTTCTTGCTTTTGTGTTGCTGCTGTTATCCCTATACCCGGCTCCAGGGGTCCCCTGTTCCCTCTCCAATCTACAGCAATCCCACTACTGGGCATATACCCTGAGAAAACCAAAATTCAAAAAGAGTCATGTACCAAAATGTTCATTGCAGCTCTATTTACAATAGCCCGGAGATGGAAACAACCTAAGCGCCCATCATCAGATGAATGGATAAAGAAGATGTGGCACATGTATACAATGGAATATTACTGAACCATAAAAAGAAACGAAATTGAGCTATTTGTAATGAGGTGGATAGACCCAGCGTCTGTCATACAGAGTGAAGTAAGTCAGAAAGAGAAAGACAAATACCGTATGCTAACACATATATATGGAATTTAAGAAGAGAAAAAAATGTCATGAAGAACCTAGGGGTAAGACAGGAATAAAGACACAGACCTACTGGAGAACGGACTTGAGGATATGGGGAGGGGGAAGGGTGAGCTGTGACAGGGCGAGAGAGAGTCATGGACATATATACACTACCAAACGTAAGGTAGATAGCTAGTGGGAAGCAGCCACATGGCACAGGGACATCGGCCCGGTGCTTTGTGACCACCTAGAGGGGTGGGATAGGGAGGGTGGGAGGGAGGGAGACACAAGAGGGAAGAGATATGGGGACATATGCATATGTATAACTGATTCACTTTGTTATAAAGCAGAAACTAACACACCATTGTAAAGCAATTATACCCCAATAAAGATGTTAAAAAAAAAAAAGAATGGAATTTTTAAACCTCAGGAAGACAGAGAGTGTCAAAGTTTGGACTTCTCTGTGCCACTTCCTTCACTCCTCTGTACAAACTCAGGAAGTGTTGTCTTCTGTCTTCCCCGCAAGACTCATGCCACCCGCCGCCCCCCCCCCAAGGACTCACACAGGGTACACAGCCCTTCAGTGCAACTTCAGCCTCTTCTTGCCCTAAACACCTCCAGATATCATCTCCCTCTCCTCTCCAGATCAGGGAGAGGAGCTGCAGATGCACAGAGAGGTTTAGCATACTTCTCCAAGAACTGCTTACGGAGTGGAGAAAAGGCAAGCAAATAGGGGAAACCAGACTCTATCCATGTGGTGTTTTCTAACTACAGAGGTCCAGGGAATAGAAATTTCAAATCCCAAATCCAGAACATAGTTGGACAAAGGCCAAATCCTGGAAATGAGGACCAGCCCAGAATGTCCAGCGGTATGGTAGCTGTAGCTTTAGGGTGAGAGAATCCCCCACCCCTAAAACCATCATTCCCATCACATTCTTTTGGTTCACTCCATCAACCACTCAGAAACCACCTGCAGTCACCACCTTCTCTACGCCCTTGGGCTGCCTGCCCTCTCATTCCCCCGACAAGAACTGTCTCTCTTCTACTCCAGGAGGATGAAAGTGAAGGGAAAATTCAGAGAGCAGTAAGACAGACGGTGGGTGGGGACATCAACCCCTAGAGTGGGAGCGGGAACAGGTCCACAGTAGGAGTCAGGGTTTGAAAATAGCCCTGGGTGTGATTCATCACCGTCTCCTTCGGGGTTGGCAGACGTGGGTGCTCTGAGTGAGATGGAGACATGCCAGGGCCCTCCAGCCCAACCTCTGGGGCCCAGGGCTCTGCATTGGCCCCACAACTCCCCACCAGTCTGGCTGCTGTCCTGCTTGCCCTTCCCAACACCACTAGTTTTCCAGCTGGCTTAACTGCATAATCACCCCAAGGCTCTCCATCTGCAAAGCTCCTGTCGCCCCAAGCATCTCAGAAACAACCCTTTACCTGCCAGTTTAGGAGCCTGGACAAGTCACCAGATGTCAGGGTGGAAGAGACTGGCCCTTTAGATACCGAATTCCAGCCCACCACCCAAGGTGCAGTTGAAAACACTGTGGCCCACAGAAGTAGCATGACTCGCCTAAGGTCACATGAATTAGTGGCTGAGCCCTGGTTCCCTGAGTCGTAACTCAGTACTTTAAAGAGTTTGGGAGAAGAGAAATGGAGAGAACCTCAGACTATCTAATTGGGAAATCCCAAAAACTTCCACTAAAAGGCCTTTGCTCATTGGTTCTCTAATCCAAATCCATTTTGGACTTCATGGGGAAACTGAGCCCTGGAAGAAACGACTTATCCAAAGGTTTTCGCTTGATCCCCGCTGCCACCTCAATACCAGGAAAGTCCGGGCGTTTCTCAGAAGGAAGGCAGTGGCCGAGGGGAAAGCCCATGCCGCCCAACCAGGGGCTTCCTGGAAATGCGCTCAAAGCAGAGGAAGGAGGAGAGGAAAGGAAAAGCGGCGTGACCCGACCGCAAAGCCCAAGCCCCGCCACCTCGCCCAGTTCCAGCCCGTCTCCGAAGCCCCTGAGCTACGGCTCCGGGCTCCAGTCAGGCCCGGGGGTAATGGGCGGACAGCCGCCTTCCACCACCCCACTCCCGAGGCTTCCTAGGGAGAAGCGCGGCTGGCGGGCTCCGGGGTTCCCCCGATTTCGGCGACACCGGCCTCAAATCCTGGGGACACAAACGGCTCGGCTCGCTCCCTCCGCGTCTCCCGTGGACGCCGCGCAGCCGAACCGCTAAGAGCGGGGGCCGGAGCGCGCCGGAGAGGTGAGGCGAGGAGAGGCGAGGAGAGGCGAGGCGAGAGAGCCCCCGGTCCCCCGCCGGCCCCGACCTCCCCTGGCCGTCGCCCCAACTCCTACCTGGAGGCCGCGTCCGTCGCTTTGGGTTCGAGACCCCGACGCAGCTGCCAGCGGGCGGGAGGCACGCGCGGAGCCTGGGGTTGGGCGGGGGTAACGGTGCCAGCCAGAGGAGCAGCTGCCGCGGCTGCTTAGCTGTTGTCAAGCCGCGGCCACTCTCTGCGCAGGTGGGGAGGGAGCAGCGGCGAGTCGGGTGGCGGGGACGCCCCGCCCACCTACGGGACCTTCGACCAATGAGGGCGCAGTCCGGCCCACCGAACTCCCCAGAAAGCGTCCCAAATTGTGGTGGGCGGGGCTCTGCCTTCGAGTTCTTCCAATCCCCGCGCTGCTGCCACTTCCTCCGGTCACACCAATGCGGGGGGGCTGGGACAAGGCACAAGCCCAGGGCCAGCAACTAAGGGTGAAGGAACCGGGTGGCCGGGCATGCAGACTAATATCTATTGAGCTCTGTAAGTGACTGGCACCGTGGCGGAGGGGGGGGGGGATTTAAATACTTACGCCATGTGCACGGGAAGGTTCAGTGGCTTGCTGAGGATAATTTACAGGGAGTTCAGAAGACACAGCTTTGGTGAGATCTCCGATTAGTTGGGGCAACCAAGAGAACATTAGATATTTGAGAAGGAAGTTGCCATTCCCACCTTGTTCAGGCCTCAGCATTCTGCAACTCCCCCACTCTCTGCCCCGTGTCCAGACTCTACCTCTGCAGAGAAATGCACGGAAAACTTGGGGCATTTGCATTAATCATAGTAGGAGAGGGCTCCCAAGAGTTGTGACAGCAAGTACCACCAGAAAGCCTGTTTAAATTCAGTAAGAAAGCGGGTGTTAAGATTTGATTTCTCTCTTGCCTTTCCTCACAAGGGTCCAACACAAGTTCACACTTGGATTTCACTGTTGACTTGGGGACTCCTATTAGCCAGGGATGGAAATACCCAAGACCCCATGCCATCCAATCACCATCCTCCACATTTACAAATACAGAAACTAAGAAGAGATGACTCACTCAAGTTTCCCCAGCAAATCCATGTCAGTAACAATACCTGCACACCGGTGTTCTAACAGATGGGAGATTTCATACCTAACAGATGGGAGAAATGAAGCTGAGATTCCTAGAAAGCAGGGACTGCATCCAACTTGTTGCCTAGAGTACCCAACACTGAGGAGAGCAAAAATTGATGTTTCTTAGGACTGCAACTTTCTTAAGGTCGTCCGAGGCAATGGCAGAGCCAGACCTAGCCCCAGGTGACCCCTCTTGTCTGGCCTTCAGTACACTAGGCCAAATTGGAATTCTTCCACCTTCCTCCCTTGCCAGCCCTGATGAGAATCAGAGGAGAAATGGTGCAGCAAGGCTACCTCCAGTGTGTACACCTCTTTTCCTCTCAATGGCATAACCACACACAGCTGGCTCTTTGCTCCAGATGAGCCATGTCCCCTTGGGTCTTGGATGTGGATGAGGCCTGTATGCCAGAACTCACTCCTGGAAACAAAATCCTACCCAGAGTCTGAAACTTTTATAATGGGTGGGAAGAAACCTTTATGATGGGTCACTCAAGATGACCTTCCTGAGACTGGGTTGCTATATTTGTAAGTATCCCTAAGGCTCTGAGTTGGAGCCAAACTTATCTTGCTTCTGGAAAAGGCTAGAACAATATAAGAGTGTGGGTCCTGCAATGATCCTAGAGCTTCCCTAAGGGCAGGAAACCATATCAGAGCAGATTCCATCCACCGCATGACACCAAGCACAGTGCCTACAGTAGCTTCTCAATAATGTTTGCTAATGGGTGAATGTATGTTAAAAGATACTCAAGGGACAACCACGAATAAATACAATCAAACGAATGATGAGCAAAAAACCCAATTTACCTTTTGGTATATACATTTAACTGAATCAGATATGATAGGTTCTGAGATACCCAATTCTCTAAAAACAAAAAAATGCAATCAAACCTGAAAACTGCAGGAAGTACAAAGAATACAAAACCTACAAAAGGAGCAATTGCTATAAATAATGAGAACAAGAGCTTCACAGTGCCTGGCATAGACTAGGCACTTAATAAAAACATCTGGGGCTTCCCTGGTGGCGCAGTGGTTGAGAGTCCGCCTGCCGATGCAGGGGACACGGGTTCGTGCCCCGGTCTGGGAAGATCCCACATGCCGCCGAGCGGCTGGGCCCGTGAGCCACGGCCACTGAGCCTGCGCGTCCGGAACCTGTGCTCCACAGTGGGAGAGGCCACAACAGTGAGAGGCCCGCGTACCGACAAAAAAAAAAAAAAAATCTGGTAATGAGTGAACACAATAGTTGGCGAAAGCTACAATCCTAATATTTGCCATGCACACTGTGACATTCTGAAATGGCCCAAGCAATGTCTAGGCTATTTCTCTAGGTGTTTTTTGATCTTTCCCGTATCCCATGAGCTTCAGAAAAGCAAGGAGAGCTCAGCCTCGTCAGGAAAACAAAGATAGTTCATCTCCTTCAACCACCAGCAGCCCTTGTTCCCCAAGCCCCCCACCCCCAACCTAAGCCAGAGTCTTGCATAGAACAGATATTTGGTAATGGTGCCTGGAAGATGAGAACATGGTACCTTTTCACAGGTTCCTTTCTGGGCTGCAACTTGAATGACTCTAGAGATAACTGGAGCCTCCAGGTCTTTGCCATCCCTTTTCCCATAAACCCCCCCTATTTCCTGTGTGTCCTATAGTGCTGCTGCTGCCCTGGATGTCAGCTCAACCATCAGGCAGAGAAATGTAGAGTCTTCATGGGGGTAGGCTGAGGGCAGGTGAAAAAGCCTCAGTGCGAATGCGTGTGTTTCTATGCCCGAGACACAGCGCTTCCCTCATTCTACCACTACCACAGCCCAACTGTGTCATACAAAAGGCAGTACAATGGATTCTGGAGCCAGACAACCTGGGTACAGAGTGCAACTCTGCTACTTACTAGCTGTGTGACCTTGGGCAAATTACTTTCCAACTTTCTGTGCCTCAGTCTCCTCATCTGTAATGTGTGGACGATAATCATAGTCCTGACCTTATTCTGCTGCTAAGCAGATCCACTGGACTAAGTGACACTGAGAACAGTGGCTGGCACCTAGACAGTGCTTCTAAGTGTTAGATATGGTGACAGAGGCACTGAGCAACGGTAGAGTGAGCCCTGGATCGGGAAGTAGGAGAGTTGGGTGCTAGTCCCAGTTTTACAGCTTTCTGGCTGTGTCACCCAGGGAAAGTCATTGTGCCGCTCCAACCATCAGTTTCTTCATCTGTAAAATGAGGGGAGAGTACAATCCCTAGTGGGCAAAGTTGAGACAATGGATGTGAGGCTGTACTGTAAAGGGTGACAGGTGACAGGATGGCACTGAAGGTGTTGCAGAGCTAATCTTTTTGCCAGGGCCAATCAGCTCTTTCCTTCTAGGCAGTGGCAGAGCGAAACTCTATATGCTCTTGCCCTGAGCCTCACTCTGAGACACTTGCGTCCCAATAAGCACCTATCTGAGGACTTAAAACAGTCCCTACACCCCTCCCTGCCCAGGATGGGGGTTCCTCAGGCTGTTGCAGGTAGACCCATAGCCCCACTCCAGAATGGCCCAGGGTAACATCAGGTAGGAACCCAACAGACTCTTCCACTACTCTTTTCCATGCAGCTAAAGGTGCAGCAGCAAATAATTCCAGGGAACTCAGCTGGGAAGAAAAAAAGAGGAGTAGGAGCTGCGAGGGGAAAATCAATTGCACTCAGACCAGCCCTGCCCAGCACAAGACCATGGGTGCCCTGACACACGCACTCACACTTGCACACATATTCCTGCAGGCCTCATGGAAAGCCCACCCATCAGGCCTGGGAGGGTAAAGGACCACTCCCTGGTGGTTTAGGGCCCCCACCCAGCCTCATGAAAAGGGGCTATTGATCAGGCTGCCACAACGTGGGATTGTGACAGGTGGTAAAAAAAAAAAATTCCTGAGGAGCTGTGGCCATGTCAGGGGGGTGTGCACTAAGGGGGCAGCTGGAGTAGGGCCAGATGTGGGGAGGGGAAAATGTAGTGGTGGGAGGGGCTTGCAAAGGTGAGGGGCACACAGACACCTCACTGAGCGCTGCCAAGTGGGGGTAGGGGACAGAGAGCTATGTCCTGGGAGGAGCACAAAGACCCCCTGTCAGCTCACGACCCAGGGGACTGCCATGGCTGTGCTCACCCCACACCCCAGAGCATTCCGCAGCGGGGAGCTCTGTGTTGGGCTGGGAGCCCTGGGCTGGCTGTGAGGGGAGTTGGAGCACTGGCCAAGCCAGGCACAGGCCAGGGGAGTTTCAAGCGTCACTTTTGCCCTCTCTGGGCTCTCCCTCCTTGAGCTAGGACACAGAGGCACTCATTCCCTCCCACCTGCCTTCTGCAGCCATCAAGAGGAGAGTGTTGGGGCAGCTCATGACTGGCTCCAGACATTTGGACTAGGCAGCTGCCTGCAGAAACCCAGGCCTACTCAGTCCCTGTCCGGGGCTCTTCCTCAGACATCCAAGAGCCTGTCTCCCTGTTCCTAACGAACACCAGATATAGTGTCAGCTTGATGGCATCCTGCAGCATCCACACAACAGAGCCAGCGATGGGCCCCTTTCACACCCAGGATAGGACCCCTGCCTGGCTTTCCTGGCCTATCTCAAAGGAGCTAGAGGTTTTCTGCTGCAAGCAGATGGTGCACCACCCCACAGTACTCTCCCCACACCCACCCCATTCCCTTGGGGAAGTCGGCCTGCCTTGGGCCAAACGAAATAGGTGGGGTCACACTGGGCAGACACCCGGAGCAGGATGTCCACCCCCAGCCCCCACACCCCATGCCATCTTGTCCTTCAGAGGAAGGTCACAGTGTGCTGAAGGGAAATGAGCAAAGGCAAGCCCACTTCCAGCTCGAACCCCTCACCTTGCCTGGCACCCTCCCCATGCACACATACAAGCAGCTGAGGTCAGAGGAAAGTCCCTCTAACCTCCCCAACAGCTCCCTCTGCCTGATCTAGTTTCAGCCCTCAACTTGCTCCTTCCTGTCTAGGCTCAGTTTCCTCACCTGGAAAAACAGGGCTGGGTCCGGGTTTCCACGGTCCCTTCTTTCCAGATAATTCTCTGCTCCTGTGAGCTTCTCTGTGTGTCCCCAAGGGGTGGGGCTTCCAGAAACCCTACATGCATGGGGCTTCTGTAAAGGAAGGGGTGGTGGGGTGTGAGGGTCCTCTGAGGATGGGGGTTAGCAGGTAGCCAGGTGAGAAAGAGCAGAAGAAAGTGCAATAAAGGAAGGGGTAGGGCTGAGGTGAAATGCAGAGAAAGCGAGGGGGCTGAGGCCAAGCTGGTCCAGATGGCTGGAGACCCGTCCTCTGCCTCCAGTGCTGTCCTCAGCTCACCCTGCAGCAGACACCCAGAAACCCTGAACAGAGCTCAGGATCCTGCCCCCTTGCCTGGGACCCTTCCACATGTCCCTCCCAGGAAGCAGCTCCCAAGACGAACTCTGGGAGGGTGAAGAGGAGATGAAGGAGGAGGAAAGAGGGGACTCTTCCTTCCCACCCGCAGGCTCCACCACCAGCCCACCACAGCCTGACCTCATGCTGCAGCCCACAAAGTTGGAGGGCTGCTGGAGTGAGGGGGAGGATGGGGGCAGAGAGTAGCTTTTACAGGTCCTGCCCACAGCCTGGCCCAGACCAACCCTGTGATTGTGGGTCTCTGGGGCTTGGCAATCTCAGTTCAGACAGACAGTGCCTGTCCCCTGGCCACCCATCCACCCTGCCTCCTTCCCCTGAAGGATAGCCCTTAGAGGCCCCAGGATGACATCAGAGAGGGCATGGGATGTGTGATGTGGCTCCAGGGCCACTCAGCAAAGGGTGTGGGTTCTCCTTGGCCTTGGAGTCCCTGTCTCATCTCAGTGGGCCCTTCGGCAAGCACAGCTCTCCCCCTCCTCAATAGCCCTACACACGCGCGCGCGCGCACACACACACACACACACACACACACAAATAAAAGTTCTGATCTGACCCTGAGCCAGCACCAGGGCTCCCCTACGCATACACATCAACCTGTCAGTCAACATGGACATCCAGGCACTGACAGGGGCTTGCGTGGGGAACAGGGTAGATAGGCCCAACAAGGGTCCCTACCTTCCTGGAACTCCCATGCCAGTGTAGGAGGCAATAGCAGCCCCAGATAGAGAATGCCCAACCCAGGCAGATGGGCAGCCAGGTTAGGTCCCAGAGGACAAGGAGACAGGAGAGGACAGCAAGGCTCCCAGGTTGCATATCTGATGTCTCTTGATCAACTGATCCCCAAGAAACACCAAGAAGGCAGCTTCTGTGTCCCACTCTCATGAAGGTTCCTGGATCAGGGGACAGGACACTGCAACTCTGGCTTCTACCCTGCTTCTACCACAGAGACGCTGTGTGACTGGACTGAGAGTCTTGCCCTCTCTGGGCTTCAGTGTCCACATATATACAATCAGAGGGTATGATCTGAGGATCTCCACAGCCCCCATCCTTCAATGCATTGAAGTTCCATGACAAATCTAAGCCTGGTTTGCTATTCCCTATATGCCTTTTGAGTGGGAGCAAGGGGAAAATTACCAGGGAAAAGGAACAGGCAGAGCCTGGAAGGTTTTTTTCCATGCTCAAAGAAACATATATTTTTTCCATTTTATTTTATTTTTTTTTAATTTTTTTTTTTTTTTTTTTTTTTTTTTTTTTGCAGTACGCGGGCCTCTTACTGTTGTGGCCTCTCCCGTTGCGGAGCGCAGGCTCCGGACGCGCGGGCTCAAGGGCCATGGCTCAAGGGCCATGGCTCACGGGCCCAGCCGCTTGGTGGCATGTGGGATCTTCCCGGACCGGGGCACGAACCCGTGTCCCCTGCATCGGCAGGCGGACTCTCAACCACTGCGCCACCAGGGAAACCCTATTTTTTCCATTTAAAAAAAGACAAAGTGACAGGGACTCTTGGAGGCCTGTTGGAGTGTTAACAGGCCCTGGGATGGAGCTTTTAGGCTTTACCAGCTGACTAAAGTGTGCTGCCAGGGTGGCTGGGCTGTGTCACACAACTAGGGGACAAAGTGGGGCAGGAAGGGACCCTTGGGGTGATGGAGAGTGTAGGGAGCTACCGGCTAGGTAGTAAGACATGGAGACAAAACGTGGAATAGAAGGACGGACAGATATTCGAACGAAGAGGTAAAAATACAGACCGAGGGTCAGACATATAGTGGAACAGGAAAACATAGAGGAGGGTGCAAGCGCCACGCCAGAGGCAGCGACAAAGAAAGTGCTGGAGGAATAAGGGGCCAGGAACATACTGTTTATTAAAACTGCCTACTATGTGTTAATAACCATAGTAGCCTGTTTTTGTTCTTTCTGAGAGGAGGATGCCCACACAGGGAGAGAGGTGGGTAGGGACGAAGCCAGTCAGACCATAGGGATCAAAGGATGGTGCACCCAGGGACTGAGAGAGCTGGCTAAGAATTAGAAGCAAGCAGGCTGCGGGGGTGGAACGTCTGAAAAAGGGGGCTGCCAGCCAGGGGCGGGGTTTAGACAAACGGACAGATGAAATCCACGAAAACGGGACTGGAACAACAGACGAGGCGGCGAGGGGGCCGGGAGTGCAGAGCCGGCGGGTGGCAGCACGGGGACTCTGGGCTCAGTGCAGCCGAGCCCCGACCTCCCGCAGGGTCCGCCCGGCTCTGATCACCTGGTTTCCAGCTCGGCGGGTCCCAGCGGGTGTCCTTCACACCCCGCGGCGTCCACGTCCGGAGCTTTGGGAGCCGCAAGGCCTGTCCCCAGCCCTGCGCCTGGGCCATGAGTCCGCGGCGGCTCCGGCGCCTCGGGTGGAGGCCCCAGGACTGAGCCCGCGGCCTGGCAGCGCCGAGGAAGGGAGGGAGGGGCCGAGCTAGCCCCGCCCCCAGGGGCGACTAGAAAGTTCCCCGCCCCCACCTTGAGCAGAAACTCCCCCTTCTCTGTCCTACACCAGCCTCAAGTCATTTAGCTCCACTACTCAGCCTCCCCATCGCCATCGGGCCTCCTCTCTGGGGTTGGAGTGCCCCTCCGGCCTTCTCCACCCGGGCCCCCTATTTGAGAGGTGTCTCACAACCCATACCACTTCTCCCACTCCAGTTCGAGATAGTGAGGGTCTTTCTAGTCACCAGGTCAGCCCCTCCACCTCCTGTCTACTGGACATCTCACCAACCACGTGACATAATGGCAGACCTTGTGCGACATCCAGCTGCAGAAGGAAACAATGGCTCTTGCCATCTTGGCCGACTGACTCGCTCCTGGGCCTCCTCCACCCCCATAGTTCTCATTACCCCCCAACCCCGTTTTCTGTCTGTCTGACAAGAGCAACAGACCCTGGGTTCCAACAAGGACCCCTTGAAACCCTTCTAGTGCCAAGAGTATCCTGGACCTTATGAGCAGAAGCATTCCTTAAAGACTTTCTTGTGTTACAAACCCAAAACTGAGGCCCAAGAATACAAATGACTTGGCCATCATCTAAGCAGGGGACAATTATCTCTCTGTTGCAGGACAGCTATGAGGATGTAAAGGGACTGATCATGGTACCTGGCACAGAGTACAGTCTCCATAAAGAAAGGTTTGCTTTTATTCTCAAAGAGATCAGCACTGGGCATCCACCACCAAAAAAAGCCTGGACCCAGGACCCTAAATAGCGTAACCCGTTCCCTTACCCCTAACCTCCATCTATGTAAGCGAACTTACATTACCTAACTTGGGAATGGTGGGGAGTCCTATCCCGCTTTGCTGACAGTGGAGGGAAGGCAGTAAGATGCCAGCTCTCAGACTTGGCCATTTCCACTCCACTTGTGGTGGTGGCTAGTAAGGGGGTGGAGAGTCTAACAGTGGCTCTACACTAACCGCAGCATAACCTGGGCCCATTTCCTCTCTGAGCCTCAATTTCCTCATCTGCAACATGAGGATAACAATCCCATGACACATGAGAATAAGGATAAGGGGATACACAGGTGAAGTTCACAGCCCCTCCCTCTACTGTCTCCTTCCCTTGTGCCACAAGACAAGGGCTTAGCAAACCCATATGTGAGGGACAGGCTGGGAAAAGGAAGAGAGATTTGTGAATTGATTCGTTCTTATTTGTCTGAAATTTGCACCCACTTTTTATAGACTCAGTGGCAGAGCTGGAAGAGAATGCGAGATTAACATGTTGATGATCTCCACGTCATTTGCCCTTTCCCAAGGCAGTGCTGGCACACAGTAGGTGTTTACAAAATATTTATTGAATGAATGCATTCTTTAGATGGGGAAGAGAACTTGCCCAAGGTCCCACAGTGAATTCATTCCAGAATCGAGACAGATCTCCTGTCTACTCCTTCCACTAGGCCATTCTGTCTCATGGAATTCTTTTTGTTTTTCTCTCATATGATCACAAATCAGTGGGGAGCCCATTCCTCTCTCCTAGCACCCTCTGGCCTATCAGGAGTCCCCATCCTGGATTAGCTCAGCCAGGATAAACAGCCATCAGGAGGCCCCTCTCGGTGCCCAGCTTAGTGCTTCCAAGCCTTTGACTTTTGAGTTTCCAGCAGCCACTACACAGCGCCTGCCACAGGGCCAATTTCCCTTCTGAGGAAACGGAGGCCCTGGTCGGCTCCTTCCAAGCACAGGAGTTTCCCTTTTGCTCTCTGGTGGGGCGGGAGTGCAGGATACAGCCCCTTGCAGCAGCAGCCTAGAAGGAAGGGTGGCAGCAGCCATTTCCTACCCTGCTAAGGCATTTTCCTCCCTGGCCAGTCCCTCCCCTATTTCCTGAGTTCCGCTTCTTGGGTTCCCGCCAGAACAGTAATATGAAAAGTCTCCAAAGTTTAACTTGAATCATAGGACCTGGGAACTGGGAAGGACCCCAGAGGTCATTTATTCCCACCTCCTCCCCACTGCAGTATGCCCTCTGTTAATAAAGAGGAGGGGGCATCTGACTTAATCTCTTACAGCTTCAACTTCATGCCTCATCACATGGACAGGATGACACCCACCTGGCAATGTTGTTGTGGGAGGAAATGTGAGAATGGATTTAATAAAAGCTAATGTGTATTGAGCACTAACTATAGGCCTGCCATTGTTCTAAGTGCTTTTTGCATACTAATCTATTTAATTCTTACTACAACCAGATAAAGCAGGTAATCATCATCATCATCACACCCATTTTACAGATGAAGAAACTGAGGACGACAAATATAACGTAACTTGCTAAGTTCACATAGCTAATAAGTGGCTATGGCAGAATCTGAACCCTGAACCTCAGTTATCACCCATATGATGCAGTGATCATCCTTACCCCGGGGAATGATGCATCATAAAGGTCCTGTGAGCTCACATGTGTTTGTGTGGCTGGAACTTTTGTACCCAAGGACCCTTAAGGCTGAGGCGGAAGAATGTGTAGAAACCCTGGGGGCTGAAGATGTAACCTGAAGCTTTGTCTCCAAGCAGGGAATGTCTTTAAAATCCCTGCTCTTAAACATCTACTTGAATTTTCCAGTTAACTCCAGTGTGCATCCATATTGTTTTCATATAAAAATGGGTGTTTTTCTCCTTTAAGCCTTTAAGGAAAGTTGACACTCCAGGAAGATGAGCCGCATTGGTCCTGTGCATCCATATGCCTCTAGGCCACTGCCTTTGACCCCAGGGGTTCCAGACACCTGACACATGGTAGGTGTTCAGTCACTGAGAATAGCTAACAACACTTATGAGGCACTTGTTATGTGAGTCAAAGTTCTAAGCACTTTCCACTTACGATTGTGCTTTAATCATCGTGACAACTCTGTGAGGAGGTCAAGTTATTATCGTTGCCCTCGTTTTTGGCGGGAAAGCTGCAGCACAGAGAGATTAAGTAATTTGCCCGAGGCAGCGCAGTTGGGAAGTGACCACTGGGCTTTAAACCCAGACAAGCCTGTCAGCTTTGGCTAGTAATCACTACACATACTGCCTCTCCAGCCACAACAGAGCTTCTCACCCACACATCTCCACAACTTCAAACCAGGAAAATTCAGTTGATTCTTAGAAGAAGCAGACCTTATTCCAATGAGATGAGCAGCTCCTTGAGGGCAAAGATGTAGGGTCTCTCCCCCCAACTCAGCCTTCCTTAGATGGATGCTAAGCCAGGAGCTGGGCTGTGCAAAGGGCTGGCTCTCCGTTCCTGTGTGGCAGCTGACTGCTTCTTGGCTGGTGGCAGTCTCTTGGGCCCAGCACCTGTTGGGCTGGTGAAAGAGCACTAGCGTTTCACACAGGAGTCCTCTGCCACCCTCCATAGCAAAGATCCAACTTCAGAAAGGGCTGCCCGTCATCTACAGGGACAAGTTCACACTTCTAAGGTTGACATTCATAATTCCACACAAGCTCACCCAGCCAAAGCAGCTGGCCTTCCCAGAACACACTAAACGTCATTAGCCCTCCCAATGTGTTACATGTGCTCTTCTCTCACACACACACAAAGAATGCTTATCCTTATTTCCTTGACTCATTTCACAAACGCTTACGTGGTGCTTTCAATGTACCCGGCACTATTCTAAACTTTTTGCACATTTTAACTCATGGACTCATCACAGAAACCATGTAGGTACTATTATTATCCCATTTTACAGATGAGGAAACTGAGGTACAAAGAGATTAAGGTATTTGCCCTATCTCCTGCACCTGGCAAAGTCCCACAGATCCTTGTAGCCACTCCTATGAATAGCATAAGCCGTTCCCTTTCCAATTGCTCCTTCAGCTCAGTTTCGTCAGCAATAATTCTATATTGAGTTGAGTTATCTGTATGTCTTCCTGTCCAATAAGAGTTTGGGAAAAAAAAAGAGTTTGGATCCTCTGAGACCAGGGACTGAGTTTTATTATTTATGGCATATCCATTGATCAGGAAGGAGCTTGGCACAGAGTTGGCACTTAGGGAATATTTGTTCAAGGACTGAACGAATGACCCAGAAGCAGCCTTGCCCAAACTCAGTGGTGGCAGAAAGATTTGGGGTCTTCTTTCCCCAACATCACTGGGGTAGAAGAATGTCAAGATGGCTCGGTGACCAAGCATGAAATGCAACCACATTTGGCGAGAGGGGAAGAGAGAGAAGGCCCTTCCACCCTTTCGTGCCCTTTGTGTGGTTGACTCAGACCTGGCACCCTGACCACAAAGCCATTTGGGCTGATGGGGCATCTACATCTAGCAAGCCACGAAAGCTGGCAGCTCTGGGGTCTGCTCCAGAGAACTGACCTCACTGGCTTCTGTGTTTCCCTCCCAAGGGCCCCATGACTCTGCAATTCAGAGGTTCATATGGAAAAGAGCAAAGGGTTTAAATGTCACCCCAGGGAGTTGGGGTTTGCTGCTCTGGGTCTCAAACATTATGCTTTACACAATTTGCTCTATCCTTCCCATGCTGGCCAGATGCACTCTGTGGACAACTAGAGGGCAGTTTGGGCACAACTCTGGCCTCAAGTCCTAGTTCCACCATTCAGTAGCTGTGTAACCTTTGACAAGTTATTGAACCTCAGTTTCTTCACCTAGAAAATTGAAATATTTTTTTTCTCTGCCCCACAAACCTCGAGATAATGGATCTGAGAGCACTTTTTAAGTGGAAAATGACCAGACGTAGAGAGAATAGCGGTGGAGTGCTGCTTGGAGCAGTGTCCTGCAGCTTTCCAACTGAAGGCAGAAAGGTGAAGGATGGAGCCTCAGCCTTTCCCATCTCCACCTGGCTGTGTCCGACTATGGCCCAATCATTAGCCTTTTCTGGGCCTTAGTAAAATGGGAAGGATCATTCCTAGGTCCTTGCAGCCAAGTCTTAGAAGAGTTACTGGATGGGCAGCAACAGTGTATATGTTCTACAGATTTTATCAGCTCCAGAGAAGGGGCCCTTAAGAACTGCAACTCTCAGAGCAGCCTGGGGTTTGAACTCCAGCTTCAACACTTACTAGAAGACACATCATATCACTTTTCTGGGCATCAGTTTCCTCACTATTAAAGGAAGACGGTAACACCTACTTCCCGAAACTGTCATGTGACCCAAATGAGAAATCACTGATAAGATGCACTTGTCAGTGGCAAACTCACCCCTTAGCCTTTCGCCTGCCTGGCTACTTCTTTCCTGTCCTTGTGTCATGCAGGCTGCTCAATTTCATGTCTACTAATTCTTTTTGCCTTTATCTGGGAAGTAGTTACAGCACCCACCCACAGCTGCCCCTACTCCCACTCCTGGGCCTTAGCACACACCCCTCACCCTGATGGAACTTGCAGAAAGCCTTCCTCCTCTTACGGGTCTAACTGGCTCAAACTATCAGGTCAGAAGGAATTCCAGAGAAGTCCCACAGTTCTCTAGGAGGAACATTTCTCCTCTGTGTGGTATCCTCAGGTAACCTACGCCAAAGTCTGAAAAAGCTGGCCACGCGCAGGTTCTTAGATAAACAGTGGTGAGTCTTGAACAGAGGGGGGCGTCCACACACATAGCGGTGAAAGGGATGGTGAGCCAGGCTGTCCCTCTGTACTTCCTTGACAACAATGCATTGGAAGCCAGGCTGCTGTCCTGGAACCCCGAAGAAGAAGGAGCCTTGTGAAAGTGTTCTCTCCCGCCAAGAGTTCAATCAGAAGGCCTGAATGGCAGGATTTAGCCCCACATCAGCTGCATCCCCCAGACTGGAGAGCTCAGGGACAGGGACCACGTCCTTGTCAAAACAGAACCCCAAACCCTGTGTAGTGAGAGGCTCCATGAGGACAGGGCCTTGTCTTGTTGTCTTGAAGTCTGGGGTAGCCCCAGCCTGACAGGAAGGTCCAGAGGGGCTCTTCACACTCAGGGCCCAGGGGCAGGGCCTCTGGGTCAGGGTCTCCTCCCCTTCTGCTCACCCCTCCTTTCCTGGCTCTTCTCCGCCCAAGCCTGGATGTTCTATGTTCTAGTTTAACCAAGGAGGCTGTTCTCTTTGACCAAGTTACTGTCCTCCATGCCTGGTGGTGCCACCCATGCTCCCTTCTGCCTTTGACTTGCTGTATAACCTTTGGGCATGTCACTTGCCCTTTCAAGTCTAATGATATCTTCATCTGAGCATAAAAAGTTAGATGGACTAGGTCAGCAGGCTTGCAAATTGTGTCTCACAGTGGCTGGGGAGGAGCCTCAAGGCCTACCATGGGGATGTTGGGGGAGGGGAGAACAAGGGAAGGCTGAGCCTGGAGGCTCACGTTCCCATCCCTACCCCACCTTGCTTCAATCAGAGCCATGTTGCTTTTTATCTGTTTTATACATTGAGCTTCCACACGGGATTCGGTTTGGGGGAAAAAAGTCTGCGTCTAAGAAAAAGCAAATGGACTAGACGTGTCCTTACACCTGGGCCTCAGTTCCCTTCTGAGTGATCATTGCAGGCCATAAAACAAGTCAAACATTTATAGCAGTGCCCAGCACGTAATGATGATGACAATGATAGCTACCATTTACTGAGCACCGTATGCTGGGCATCGCTTAAAGGCTGTACCAGGGTCAACTCATTTGCTCCTTCCAAATCTTCTCAAGAAGGCACAATTGATATCTTCATTTTACACATAGGACACTGAGGCACAGAGAAGTTAAGCAACTTGTCCAAGATCACACAGCTAATGGGGAGTACAACTGGGAATCAAATACAGGCATTTTGGCTCTAGTGCCCTACTTCTTGATCGGTCCAGCTATTGGCTCTCCATACATATTTAGTTATTTTTGTTATTCTTATGGTTATTTCCATTGGTATGTTCTCTTACGCTTCATCTGAAAGCTGCGCTGAGTTCACCTCTCAATGTGACTGTGCACCTAAAACCAGACCGTGGCTGTAGAGTGGGTACATTCCTGTTCTGGCAGCCAGCCAGGCCAGGCTTCAGGGTGCCCTTGCCCCAAATCTGCAGAGATAAAGCCTATGGTCTGGGGCCACTTCCCCAAACAGTGGGCAGTGGGAAAAGACTGAGTTTGCTAAGAAAATAATGGACTTGAGGATATGGGGAGGAGGAAGGGTGAGCTGTGACAAAGTGAGAGAGTGGCACGGACATATATACACTACCAAACGTAAAATAGATAGCTAGTGGGAAGCAGCCACATAGCACAGGGGGATCAGCTCGGTGCTTTGTGACCACCTAGAGGGGTGGGATAGGGAGGGTGGGAGGGAGAGAGACGCAAGAGGGAAGAGATAGGGGAACATATGTATATGTATAACTGATTCACTTTGTTATAAAGCAGAAACTAACACACCATTGTAAAGCAATTATACTCCAATAAAGATGTTAAAAAAAAAAAAAAAGAAAAGAACTGGCTCGCATGCTCAGAGCCTAGAAGAAGCCAGGGAGCAGACTGGTGGGAACCTGTAAGGTGGCTGGATGTCCCACAGGTGACAAGGCTCTGCTGACTTGCTCAGTTCAGCCCTTACTGACCCATCACTCTAAATGTCCTCCATTCACCCAGGTCAGCCTTCCTTCTTATATTTCTTCTTTTCTGGCCCCCTCTGTTTTTCTCTTCCTCTCCCTTCCCTCTCCTTGCTCAGCAAGGCTCATAATAACTTGCTAAACCACAACCCTCATATTTCTTATATTTCCACTTACCAGGGAGTATTTCTCAGCTGGTCCTGACTGATTCTTCTAATTGATCCTCGCACTCTGGCCACATTCATCTCTTCTCGGACCCCACCCATCTTCCTCAGGCTGGATCCCCTAACTTGAATCCTTCAGCCCAAAACCTTACTCCTTCTCCCTACCTTTACTTGGCTGTCAGAGCCACTAACTCCCTGGGTGAGTCCCTTCCCTTTTCTGGGTCTCAGTTTGTCCATCTGTTAAAGGTTGAAGGGGAGCAGTGATTGGACTAAATGATATCCGAGGAGTTTTCTAGTTTTAATTTGCAACCATTTTATATCTGGTCCACTTAGAAAATTGAATCTTCTTGGCCACTTTCCTCTCTCTCTCTTTCTCTCTCTCTCTCTCATTTATATCTATGTATATGCACACACACACACACACACACAAATGTGTGTGTGTGTGTGTTCTGAAAACACGCCCCATCTGACAGTCACCTCTTGCCTGTTCCAGACAAATTGTCAGAACTAGGGGCAATGGGGACCCAGCCCCAGATGGACCAAGGTTTCTGTTCTCAAGGTGCTTACAGTCAAATTGCAAAGACAAGCATGGAGATAAATAGAGCATCCCTTAGAGTTTCCAAAATGCTTTCATTTCTTTTGTCTCATTTGGTCCTTACAACAACCCTGTGAGATAGCAGGAGAGGAACTGTTATCCCATTTTACAGAGCAGAGGACTGAGAGTCAACGAGAAGACAGATTTCACCCTAGCTGATCTGACCGGCAAGTGGAGAGCTGAGACACAAACCCAGCTGTTTAATTTCTAGAGCCAGTGTTCCCTCCAAAGCATCATGCTCTCTCACATTTTCAATAGCTTTGACAATAGAAGCTTTCTGGAAACTGCCGGAAAAACTTCCTAAAGTTGGCTAATTCTTAAAAGTGGGAGTGAGGAGTTATAGGACTTTGGCTCTCCATTTTATATCCAGATATTCAGGTTAAAGTCTCTCCTCAGAGAATGTAGTTTATTTCTAATCCTTATGTGAAGGAAATAGCTCCAACACAGGCAGAACATGATCGGTGCTCTAAGGCAGATAAACAGTATGCAGAGGCTTTGAAGGGGGGGAGGGGACAGTATTTGAACTGACTGTCAAAGAATGGCAAAGGTCTGAACAGGTTGAGATGGGTGTGAGGAGTCTCAGAATCCCAGGGACCACAGCAGCTCTCCAGCCCAGCAGCTGTTGCTGACTTCTGCAAGAGCAGCCCTGCCTAGAAGGATTTTTTCCTGAACAATTAGGTGCATAGAGTGGGCAGGATTTCCTGTTTTCTTTCCTTTCTTCATTTTATATTGTGAGGTACCTGGCCCTGAGTCCCAGCCTTGGGAAACACCTGCTTCACCCACCCGCCCCTCACCTGGAATGTGATCACAAATTGCCCTGGAGATGGGCCAGTCCAGCCAGACCCAGGCAGAAGGAGCCATAGGGACCAGGAGGCTTACAAACAGAAGGGGTCCCAGCCAGGCCTCCCCACACTACTTTTCACTAAATTCCAGGATTCAGTATCAAACTATCAGATGATCAGATTGATCACATTTTTGGAAAAACAAGGTCAAACCACTTTCCGATTAAGGGCCATACAACCACAGTGTGTAGGAGATGGAAGGGCCTTAGAGGTCACTCTATCCAATCCCCTCATTTTAATGATGGGGAAGTTGGGGCCCAGAAAGAGAAGATACTTGCCCAAGGTCACAGAGCTGCTAGCCACCAAGCCATCGTGCCTGATTGTAACTTTAGCCCAGCTGACGTGTGACCCTTGCTGTGAGCCAGGCCTCCACAGGGCTCATTGGCAGATATGAGAGAGCAAGCACATCTGGTCTTTGGAGACTGGAAGTATACAGAGGCACATCTGATACCTCCATCGCTCTGCCCGAAGCTGCCTATACACACTGTCTCCCTGGAGTGGACTCCAGAGCCATTCAACCTGGGCCCTCCCCATCAGAGAGGCCCAGGGACTCATTCTTGAGGCCTCAACTCCTGCCTTCTTAATCTCAAGTCACACTTCTGGACTGGAGAAAACATCTCTCCCTTCCCCCACTCTCCTGCTTGGACTGGTCATGATGGTCAAGTTTATAATCATTTAATAACTATTATTTGTGTATTGCCTGGGAGCTTATAGAGCTGTCTCACTCCCACTATCACAGTTAGTTCCCACAACAACCCAGGAATTGGGTGTTTGGATCTTTATTTTCAAACTGAGAAAACTGAGGCTCAGAGAGGTGATCACATAGCTGATAAGTGACAGAGTCAGAATTCAGACCCAGAGCTGTCTGAGTTCTTCAGAAACTGAGCCCTTGTCATCAGCCTAAGGCCACCTTTTTCACTGGTTTCTTGGCGAAGATGGATAGGCTGATAGAAGGATGCAGCAAACAGTTCTTGAGCACTCTCTCTGTTGCTGGCTATGTATTGGGCATGAGGATGCAGAGAGGAATGAGACAAAGTTTCTGCCCTCAGGGAGCCTACCAGTTCAGTGAGTGCTTCTCAAACTTTTGCACCAGAGTACCCCCAAACGACTGAACAGAATGAACTCATTCCCTACACAGCCCCAAAGATCCGGGGAGCCCATGTAGCCAGCCATAAGTGAGAAATTTCTTGGAAGTCTCCACTTTTATCTTACAAACTCATGTGAATTTTGCATGCTATTCCGTTACATATATTTATGCTTGTTTTAATTTAAAAATGATGTTTTTCCCCCAGATCTTTTAGGGAGAATGAGCTATTCCATACTGATGCTCTTGGAAACATCTGGGAAGAGGTTCTGCTTACCTCTGGCCCAAGGGGACACAGAGACCCCTTTGAGAAGCAAGAGACAGTAGCACGTTTTTGTGTGGTGAAGGTTAAGATTTTGGTGAAGAGGCTATGTGTGTGTGTGCATGCATTCACACATGTGACACATATAGAAGCTCTGTAGAAGCTTCAGAGGTGGCCAGAACTGTTTCTTTTGCAGGACCATGTTTCTTTGGCACCCAGACGATCCACACTTCTACCCTGTCAACTAGCTGTGAACTAGCCATGTTCCTCAGCCCAGAGACCAGAACTGGAAAGGACACTAGGTGTTCTGGAAGGTTTTTTTTTTTTTCCAAAAGACCTTTTGCTTTGGCCATTTTGGTAACTGTGGTTGGGAAACAAGATGGCACCCACCTCCCAGCAACAGAGAGCTGAGAGGGGAGAAAGTCAGGCAAATTTACAGCAGCTCATGTGGGGCAATGAAGTAATGATCCTTGAAGGGTTTTGTATTTTGTTTTTAATAAGGAGGCCATTCCCTTCCCCTGTGGAATGTATGCCCTGAAATATCCTGCTCTAGGGGCACATGGACACAGAGTTGGAAGCCTCTGTTCTCAGGAGCCCTACTTCCTATGTTTTCATTTTTCTTCTTGAAACGTAAACCAAATCAACTCTTCCTGTTTCTGGTTTGGGGATGTGGAGGGTCACACAGCAGGGACCCTCTAGCAAACAGGTCAGAAGGGGCCTCTGAAAGCTGCCCCTTGGCTGCCCTGCCATGGGAGGAGGGCTATAGGAATGGAATTTAGTCCCACGGAAAGAGGAGGAGAACAGCATCCAGGCTGTGATGAGGAAACAGCTCTGCTTCCGATGCCAGTTTGCTCTCCTTTGCCTTTGCCCTTACCTCAGGCTGATGAAAGCCTGGACACCACGGAGCTTTCACCAGCTGAGCTGCTGATCTTCAGCACTTGGGTACTGTCAATTGGGAGTAAGTTTAGGGAAGAGTCATCAGGACTGTGAGAAATTAGGAGTGGGAGCTGTTCATTCTGTGGAAAGACAGATTCTGGGAGAATATTATACATGAGTGGGGACTTGGGTTCTGGTCTCAGTTTTACTGCTAAGTGCTGTCTGCTGTTTTTCAGATCACCTACCTTCTCTGAGCTTCAGGTTCACCGACTGCAATGGGAGTATTGGACTGTATGAGCTACAAGCTTCCTTCCATCTCAGACTTTGGGAAATTCTAAATGCCATCAGATTAGTCATAGGGAAAGAATGAATAGAACAACTTCATGAGACTCCAAGGGGTGAAAAGAAGACCACTGGGTGGAAGTTGTGAGGCAGATTCTGGCTGCATATAGAGAAGAACTTTCAACTGAGTACAGGATGAAAAGGGATGCTTGACGATACCTGGAGAGTTTGGTCTGAGCCTGACTGGGCACATAGCAGGAATGGTATAAAGGGAGCCTGTTAAACAGGTGAGCACTGGACTAGAGCAGTGGTCTCCAATATCCACATTTATGCGGCCAACTTCAGTCTCCAAATGAAATCTTTATGGAACTTCCAAGAGGTGAAATAGATTGGTTGAGTGAAGCAACCCCCCCAAATCTGTCCTCTCCTCACATCTCCCAGTGAGTCTCTGGGGACTCTAGAGTTCCTCGGGACTCAGTTTGTAAGCCATTGATTAATACGAATATGGTCCTTAGGTGCCCTTCTTGCCCTGAGATGTAGGTAGCCTCCAAGTTTCAAGGGTTTGGTGGAAACGTGTTTTACATGGATCTGTACCATTGGCTGCAACTGTTAAGCCCCTCAAAGCCCTGTCTCAAGACAATTTGTCATCTGGAGCCAGTGGGGGCTCTGTGTTCATCTGTAATAGCTAGTTCAGAGCTGAAATGATAGGGAAGAAAGTCTGCTGAGAAAGAAGTCACTAGTCTAATTACCAGAAGTTCCTTTGCTATGCCATCAAAAATAAAAGACAGTCCTTGGCAGATTCGTTGTTTACGTGAGGCCCTGTGCTTAGTTCTGGGAATACAGAGGTCAGTCAGATATAGTTATTGTACACGAAGAGCTCATGGTCCATGGGAGATACAGGAAAGAAAAGAAGCAAATGCAGAACTGCATGATGTGTTATAATAGAAATATGGACAAGATGGGCTTGTCCAGAGGACCAGAAGATGGCTTGACAAGCCAAGTAGAAGGACTGGCAAAGACACCCACAGTGGAGAGTCCAATATGAGAGTTCATTGTATGCGTAGGAAATTCTGAGTTGTCCCATGGGGCTCAGAGATGTGGGGATGTGGTGTGAGACGAAGTAAGAAAGATAGGTTATTAACTTGTGAAGAACCTTGATTGCCAACGCAAAAAATCTGGACTTTGACAAAAGGTAGGGAACAGTCAAAGGTTTTTGAGCATGACCAAATTTTTCTTTTAAAGAGAGAACTCTGGCAGCAGTATGGGAGGTGGACTAGAAGGGAAAGCATGCTGGCAGGGAGACCAGTTAGGAACTGTAGCAACCATCCATGTCAGAGATGCTAAGGGCCAAGATGCAGGGCTATGGCAGTGTGGGTGGAAAAGAAGGGGCAGATTTGAGAAACATTACAGAGAAGTTTCATGGGCATGATTTGGTGACTGCATGGTAGTGAATGAGATAGGGAGGAGCCCAAACGATTTCCATGATTCTTGCTTGAGTGACTGGTGGATGATGGTACATTAACCAAGCAAGAGAATCCTAGAGAAGGAGAAGGTTTCCAGGAGAATGATGAAGAACTATGCTCTTTAGTGTTGAGTTTGAAGGATTCATGTGACCTTCTGGTGGAAGCATCCAATAACGCTTTCCAGACCTGTCATTCCATCTGCAACTCCCATTCCCTCCCCAGCCCCTGGGTAGCTGTCCATGCCACGCAGCCCTTGCTCTGATCTTCTGGATTGGCCCAGGCTGTGAAAATGGCCAACTAAGCTGTGCCTCAGGACATTTGCTCGGCTCGTATCGGTAAGCCTGGGCTTGGCTTTCTGTTTTGTACTCCTGACAGCAAGCATCGGGGACCTGGACTTCCCAGCCCATTTTGACCCCAAAGGAAGCTGTTACTCTCCTCCGTGGGTCTGGAAATCCTTCCCCTATCCCAAAGAACATCTTGAAACTGCCCTTTTCACTGACCCTATCCCTGCCTCTCCCTCCTTTCAGCCTGACTCTGGCAGGGACAGGGGGTGGAGGACGACACAGAGTAGAGTGCAAAGGACCTTGGGACCGTCTAGTTCAACCTTCTCATTTTTCATACAAGGAAACTGAGGTCCAGGCAGGGGAGGCAACTAACTCAAGGTCACAGAAGGAGTTAATGTCAGACTTGGGATTAGATCTTAGAATTTTCAACTCACAGTCCAGTGTTTTTTACCTTGGCTGAATTCACTGCAGACCATGGTTGAAAGATTTCCTGTCTCAAATGATAATCAATTCCAGATACCCCCTAAGTCGGTTTTTATACTATTCCAAGTTGCTGGGTAAAATATCTGTCAAATGCTAGATAAGCTATGCCCTGAAAATGTTCTTCATAAAATGGCAAATGTTAAATGGCCAGATCTGTCAAGAATTAGTTACAGTAATGATTTGGTCATTTTCAAAAGAGAGGAAGTTAATTGAATTATTACTATTCTGATGATTTTCATAGACTCAGTGTTTTGACCTATTCTCCTCTTGAGCCTTAGAAGTGACGTCTAAGAGCAACTTAAATAAATGCATTTAAATAAATGTATTAGTTTCTATTTTTTCCCTTTTAAACTAGTCTCTCTGCCCTCTCAGAACTGGAGGGAAGGGTCTGGGCAGCTGATGGACAAAGTCTGGTGCTGAGTCCAAGCCTGAAGCCAGGCTGGAGCCAGTTGGGTTGGGGAGCCAGGGCTCTTGTTACAGGCCAACTATTACCCCACAGGTCGCCTCAGCCACTTCAACAGGAGAGCTTGAAGAGAAGCCCTGAATGGCTCCAGGCAACAAAAGGAGCCTTGTGCACTGGGAGCAAGGGGCCTCAGGGAGGATTCGGTGCAAGGGCAATGGGAGGGAAGGTCAGCAGCCTTCTCACCTCTGTGGACTGCTGGGAAGGGGAGCTAATGAGTTAAACAGAAGTGTAGGGTCTGCAAGTCAAGAAGTCGTTGGATTTCAGAGCGGCAAGATATCTTAGAGGTCATTTAGACCAGACTCTTCATACTATAGTTGGGAACAGGAAGCCCCAGAGAGGGGAAGGGGCAGGCCCAAAGTCACACAGCTGGTCAGGGGCAGAGCCAAAACTGGAACCTAGAACTTCTGGTGCTCTACTCAAGTGTTCTCACTTCAATACCTGTGAGGCAGTTCAGAACTGTGGATTTTGTTTGGAGGGAAGGGGCTCCTTTTAGGTTCCAGAAACTATTCCCATCTCAGGAGCAATTCATCCCTAAGTAACACAGCATAAGGAGTATGGATTGATGCAGGGAGCTCAGGAGCATCTAGTGAGTCTTGGAGTGAGCTTCAAAGGTCTAAAGGCCTTCTTGACCTGCCGGTTTGTGTTACCGCTACCTCTGTGGTTTCCAATGCTGGGTATATAGGCATGGGATGGTTTGGAGTGATACACTGATGTTTTGAATTGTGATAGATATATGTTGAATTCAATATACATTAGGAAAGCTGTAACTAGTACCTCAACCCCTCATTTCATAGATATTTACGGCTTAAAGTGAGGTTATTGTTTAAAATCGGGTTGAGTTAAAGAAACATAATAAGTACATAATGGCACAGGACGAAATAATGGCAAAAATTGCGAAGCTGGTTCACCAATAAGTGAAATTTGGGAAACATTGTGCTAGTGGATTCTTGGGCCATGGTAGCAGGACCACCAAAGTTTATTCAGGCTATCCTCCTGGGCCTGGGCAGCATTGCATATGTTGAAGCCAGTGGACTTTCCTAATGTTCTCCGGTGCAGATGGTGCCAAAGGTTTGCTCTGTCAATGAAACCACTAGGACAAAAGCAGTAGTGTGGCAGAGAACCCTTTGATTGACTAATCTTAATAGGAAGAAGATTACATATGAAAAGCATACTCAATTATCAGCTTTGAGTCAGTGTATTGGCTTCTCCTTCTCTAAAATGTCCCTGGTCAGTCCTCCCCTCCACCACTTCTGCTCTACTCTGGTGGAACTTGTAAGAATGGCATATGAGAACACAACAGGCTCAATGTACAGATAGAACACTGAGAGTTAGAAAGGGGAAGGTTCTTAAGATCATTCAGCCATGAGTCATACAGTCAAGACTGGGTCCCGGGTCTCTTGATTCCCAAACAAATGCTTTTTCCACCACTGCTCCACATTTCCTGCCCTGCAATTCCTTCTCCATTGCCCCCCCCCCCTTTTTTTTTTTCGCGGTACGCGGTCCTCTCACTGTTGTGGCCTCTCCCGTTGTGGAGCACAGGCTCCGGACGTGCAGGCTCAGCGGCCATGGCTCACGGGCCCAGCCGCTCCACGGCACGAGGGATCCCCCCCGGACCGGGGCATGAACCTGCGTCCCCTGCATCGGCAGGCGGACTTTCAACCACTGCGCCACCAGGGAAGCCCCACTGCCCTTTTTGCACACTCCCCTCAACCCTACTCCCAACCCAAATCAGGCATCTACAGCCTCCACTGAAGTCTTGGCTAGTACAACTCACTTCCTTTAGAGCTTCAAAATTCATCAAGGGCCCAAGAAGCTGGTAACATTGGTCGCATCCAAGAGGATTGCTGGGTGGTGGAGAGACAGAAGTGGGGAGATTTTTATTTTCATACCTCCTGAATTTTAAAACAGGTGAAGTCATTACATAGTCCAAAAAATCAATAACTGAACAAACCAAGAGTTCTCTCCCTCCTTGAGCTGTATCTCAAAAATAATCACATTTGCTCAGCACTTTGGTGGGGTTTTATGGTTTGTTTGTTTGTTTTTTTTTGCCGTACACGGGCCTCTCACTGCCGCGGCCCCTCCCGTTGCGGAGCACAGACTCTGGACGCGCAGACTCAGCGGCCATGGCTCACAGACCCAGCAGCTCCGCTGCATGTGGGATCCTCCCGGACCGGGGCACGAACCGGTGTCCCCTGCATCGGAAGGCGGACTCTCAACCACTGCGCCACCAGGGAAGCCCGTGCTTTGATGTTTGAGTGCTCTACCTCTTGCGATCCATGCAAGACCCCCATGCAATAAGCTCCATTTTACAGATGCGGACACTGGTCCAGAGAGAGGAAGTTTCATGCCTGGGTCCACGCAGTGAATTGGTTATGAAATTTGGTGTACAATCCAGGTCCTTTGGTTTTCAGTGCCTCACTGCTTCCACTGCCATATCCACATAAACTCTTAATTTGTGCCACATTGTCTTTGGATCAGCCCGAGACAATGTGTTCACACTTGCCCTTAAATAGACATTTTCAAACTTTAACCGAAAGAAGTAGCACAAAAATCAGTCCCCACTCGGTTCTGCAGGTGGCAATCTCTTCTGCCCGACCCTGCCCTCTAAAAGACACTCCTCTCTCCTCTAGAAACCACAGATCACTCAACCACCTGGTGCCCACCCTCCCGGGATTCAGCACTGGCAACTCAGCCTGGCACAGACATTCTAATAAGGCAACTTGGCAGCTGCTGAGAGCACTTTTGTCTCGGGGCGGGGGGGTCACTATTTCAGGGCCTGAGGGTTTCTTTTTAGCCTTTGCAGCTGGTGTCTCTGAAATGGAGAAGTCTGTCCTTCCCCCAGTATGGGCAGCCCAGAGATCTTGTGCCCCCAGAAGTCTCTATTGCAAAGCAGGAACTGTGCTCAGCAAGAAGCCCTGGAATGGTGATAGGGGAGGCTTGGGAGGGCGTGCGGCACAGAGAAACAGATGTATGCTGTATGCTGATCAAAGCAGTGTTCCTGCTCCAAAATAGGTCCCCTCTCATCTGCTGTCATGGCAATGTAAATAAACACCTCGCCCTGCTGGCTCTTCTTTTTGAGCAGCCACCACCCAAGAACTCAGGGTCCTAGGTGGAAAAGTCCTTGAGAGATAACCAGATCCCCTCTCTGCCTCCTGTAAGACTGTGTCCAAACCAGCTCCAACAACTTGGGGAGGTGATCAGGAGCGAGGGCTCGGGTTGTCTCTTCCAACATCTTCCCAAGATGCCTCGCACAGGCGCTTAGCATGCCGCTTTTTAATTGGTGTCTTTCTGTTCCCATGACCCCCCAGCCCTAACTGCTGTCTAGCAGCCATGCTCATTCAAGTCCTGAACTCATCCTGCTGAAAACCTGAAGCCAGTGGAAATGGCTGAGATCGGGCTGAAGCCAGGAGGACGACCTAGATGACCTCAGCAGAGCCTGGTTGTTGCCAGGAGTCCAGGCTCTGGCAGCAAATTCATTCCTGGCCAACATCCTTCTTTCTCTTCCTCCCCAAAGAAGTCATCCCCCTCTAGACAACTGTGCCCTCTTCAATGGAAGGGAGTTGCTCCAGAATGCCACCCACTTGTCCACACCCAAGTAGGACACCAGAGGCAGAAGGCAGATAAGCATTCAGCCCCAAAGAAACTTGTTAGAGAGGAAAGGGAAGGATTTTTCTCTCTCAAACCTATACATATATATCCCTTCAGTCCTAACTAACCCTCTTGGTAGACTTCCACACAAGGTAAGCATTGGAAATATCACACACTGAACTCCAAATGCCAGGTCTCTTTCCTTCACCCTCATCTTACCTGTTCCCTTTCCCAACATATCTCCCACCCCAATATACTTCCCAGTAGAAAGAAAGCATCTGAGAACAAGGGAAGCATATAGGTGGCTGCCACTTGCTGATAGCTCTGTAGGGAGATCCTCCCCTGGCTCCCTGACTGGAGAAAACCTGAGAAATACAGAAGTTCTGCACACCCACTCACTTCCAAAAGACCAGGCTGAGGAGCCCAGGAAATGCCCACTGGAGGGAGACAGAGAACATCTCCAGCTTCAGCGTCTAGGACATCGGCTCCACGGCCCAGGGACCCGATCTATGAGGACCACTGAGAAGCTCAGTGCCATTGCTTGCCACTTCTGAGCCCTACCTCATGCACTTACCGGCATTCTTCCTCCCCTGCAGCAATGGGAAGCACTGTAAAGGAAGCAGAGAAGAAATTAAGGCATTGCAGAGCCCTACACAATATCAGAACTGGAAGGAATCTATGAAGCCAGCAAGTTCAATCTACCCATTTTACAGGAAGACACATGGAGGCCCGCAGAAAAGGAAAATGAAGTACAAATAGGGAGCAAAGTGGAGCTTAGAAGCCCAGACTCCTGACTGCCCACTGCATACTACTTTCTCCCACTCCACTGGCTGACTCCTCTGTTTCGTGTCATTCTCATGGAATGAGAGCACCCCCAAGTCAGGAGATCAGAGGCAGTCTGTGCAGGTCACAGTACTGTTCCAAGGCCTGACAATAAAAACTATCAAAGAATCAGTCAGCATTTGCTTGGAACATGCCATCCTTGGTATAGCATCAACCAGGTTAGAAGCAAGGTATGTTGGTGGGAAAAGCAGTCATTGGAACTGGAAAGCTGAAGTTCGGGGCCACCTTCCCCTATTTATTGGTTATATAACATTGGACATCACCCATAACCTCTTGAAACTCACTTTCTGCATCCATAAGCCTAGGATAGTAATAATCCCAACGTCACAGATTTTGTGAGAAATTGATATACACAGAAGCATTTTTAAATGATAAAGAATATTATAAATTAATTCATTCAACAAATATTTATAGAGCACCGATGCCCTACAAGGCACTATAATAGGATGCTAAGGATATAGCATAGATTTAGACAGATAAGGTCCCTGTCCTCATGGAGCAGGGACAAACAACAAATAGGTAAACAAATAAATCAATAAGGAAATCGCAGACATCTCTAAGAACCAAGAAGGAGAAACTTTAAAAAACACGATGAAGTAGAGAATGATAGGGTAGACAGAATAGGTGGGGATTGCTTTAGAAAAGGTGACCAGAGAGCATCTCTCAGGGGAGCTGAACTTTGAGCAAGACCTGGGTAACAAGAAGGAGCCAGCAATGTGACAATCTGGGTGCAGAACATTCCAAACAGAGGTTGAGAGAGTCAAGGGCCAAATTCTGCAGGATTTTGAAGGCCAGGGTGAGGATTTTGGCTTCGATTCAAACGATGGTAGGTAGCCGTTGGAAGGCATAGAACAGGAGAATGGCAAGATCTTACTTCCATCTTACAGAGGTCACTCTGGCTGCTGTGTGGAAAATGAATTTTGGAGCTACAGAGGAAGCAGGGAGGTCTCTTAGGAGGCTTTTGCAGTAGTGCAGGTAAGCAATGTTGGTGGCTTGGGCTAAAATGATAGTGGTATAGATGTGAATTCAATAGTTAAGGAAAGAAAGAAGGGTTCCTCTTAGAGGTAGAAGGCTTTTCTTGCCTATTCTCCTGGCTTCATGCAGCTAGTCTCTAAGCCAACCAAAATATTATAAGGAAAGGAGTTGCCATAGTACTTTTTATCTGTCTTATCACTGCACAAGGATTGTCACACCAGGTGCAGACACTTGACTACAATGATTTCTAGTCCCAGGGGATTAATCTCAGCTCTAGATCACTCTGAAATGACCAAAAGTCAGATCCACCCTTGTAGACCACAAGACAAAATCTGGTGAATCTTCAACCCACAATTGGCCACAAGAGAGTATAGGGGTAGGAGGTGTCCCCCCTGACTGTTCATTGGAAAAGTCCACAAGGGATGTTAGTGTGAGGGAGAGGGACAGTTCTAGAATGAGATAGGTGTGAAGAGAGGGGAAAGACCGATCGAGAAAGAAAGATATGAAATTCTCCTACAAAGTTCCAAAGTGAACCCATGATTAAGCAAGCCAATATAATTCCCAGTGGTGGACAAAAGGGGAGTTAAAAGAAAAAAGGCTGAGGGGGTGGGAGGGAAGGTAGAAGCAGGACCTTGTGAGGTTCTAAATGTGACAGTTCTGGAATATTAGGAGATGAACTGATGGGTAGGGCACGCTGTTACTCTGTAATCCTGTTCTATTCTTATTTAATTCCCTCGTCTCCCACCCTACCCCCTAACGCACCATAGGTTTAAGAGAATTAAAGATCGTTCAGGAGCTAATTAAGCTTTAAATTTACACAGGGATTTACAGGTTACAAATAAGTAAACGTGTTTGACTATCACAAACATGGTAGGTTTTCTTATACTCATGTGACACATAAAGAACATGAGGCCCAGAGAAGAGAAATGACTTTCCCAAGGCCACACAGCTAGTAAATGGCAGAACCAAGTTTACAGTTTAGGCTTATGGGGCTCCCAGTTTTATTGCATCCTATTCTTTTTTACTCTGGGTCCAAGATAACCTGGCCTAGACCAGGACCATGAAACCCACTTGGCTTTGGGCCCTGATCTTGGTGCTATTTTGGTAGCTGAGAGGCTTACAGGGGAAACTGAGGTATGAATTTTACATCAGAGAATTTTGCTACAGGGCAAAGGTTCTTTTTGTTTCTGGGTTGTAGAACATATTCCTGTCATGTGGAGATTCTGGACAGAGGAGCCAGGAGTCCAGCAGTTGCAGAAATAGGCACTCTGGAACAAGGCCGGGATTGGTGGTAACAGTCTTCCCATCCAGTGTGCCATTCATTCATTCATCCATTCATTTACTATGAGCCTCTAAAGGCCAGGCCCTTTGATAGGTACCCAGGGATTCAGATAAATTAAACATGTTCCCCGCCCTTGAGGAATTCACAGCCAGGTGGGGGCAAGGGGGTAGGCCACAAGTACAAATCACCACAATTCCATGTAAGTACTGGAAAAAAAGCATGGCCAGAAGAGCAAAGAAAAAGTCAAAGAGGTGTGGAAGCATGAGGTTTAAGGAACTGTGTATAGTCTGGCTGGAGAGCAGAGTGCCAGACAGAGAGTAAGAACTATGTGTGGAGCAGTGGTCAGGGCCAGATCATGAAGAACCTTGTAGGTCAATGTGATAGAAATTGAACTTTATCCAGAGCCCAGTGGGGAGCTCTTGGAGGGGCCTAATCAGGGGAGTAACAGAGTCAGGTTTATGTTTCAGAATGTTACTCTATCTGTTGAGTGAGGAATTCATTGGGAATGGGGGTGGGGAAGGTTAGGCAAAACTTGACACGGGGAGGCTGGAGCAGATAGGGTCAGTGGCCTTTGGGATAGAAAGGAGGGGACCAGTATATGAACTGTCTATATAGTGGAACCACAGTAAATGACAGGATATGGGAGGTGAAGAGAGGAGTCAAGGATGAGTCCAAGCAAGGTTTCTGGCCTGGGCAACCAGGTGGATGGAGGTGCTATTAACTGAGGTCAGGAACAGAGCAAAAGCCCTGGTTGGGGGTAAGTGGGAGGGGAATCTTCCTTTTGTAATGAATCTCGCTCTGAATCTCTTGGATTTGAAGCCTGTGTGCAGCATCTACTCAGAACTATGCAGTAGGCCCTGTGGTGGACCTGCAGATACAAACTTGCACAGAAGCAGATATGGACCTTACGCATGAGGCGCTTGCCATCTAGTGGGAGACAGAGTGGCTAGACAGAAAGAGACAGATCCAGAGTTTTTGACAGAAAAAGGGAATCCTGTTGAAAGAGTGAAAGAGAGGGCCAGAGCCCAAAGGGGGATGGAAAGAGGAAGTTGGTTGCTGGGTGAGAAGTTGCGGGATCTGAGAGGGGTGGTTGGAGTAGCAAAGGCTACTGACAGGCTTTGTCCAGACCTGAGGAGTCCTCAGCATCATTGGCGGGTTTGGAGCTTGCTTTCCCAGCATCCTCTATGCCCAGCCCTTACCCTGCTACCTGAGCACAGGCTGGCAGGGACTTTTTGTCCTTTCCTTGCCTGGCTTCCCTGCTCCCCCTCAACCCCTGGCCAGCCCTGTGCCACAGGCCCCAGCCTGGGTCTGGTCATGAGAGCACGTTCTTGACATTCCAGCCTCCCCCAGTCCTCTCAGCTGGGCCACACAGAGCCCTATTCACAGCCTGACCCCTCCCTCCCTCCTGAGTGGGCTCTCACTGCCCTCAGACCCAGCCTGTGTGTTGCCAACACAGACTATGGCCACTGTGAGAAGCAGACTCCCCTGATCCCTTGGTAGCTGATTCCTCTGTCTCTTGGGGTCTCTCCGTCGGGAGAAGGTGCAGTGGCTTTGGCTACTTGTATGTGCATGAGAGTACATGTATATTCTATGCACTCAGCCAACTTCCTCTAGGCTGGGCCTAAAATAGAGGTTGTGTCGGACTGGACACAGGGGTGGATAAGACACAGCCTGGGTCCTTAAAGGAGCTCACAGTACAGCTTGAAGGTAGCTGGGTACATGGACTGCAGTGTGCGTGCTGGGGCTGGATTGAGCCTCAATTGGAGTATTAGTGTCATGGTGTCACTTTTAAACCCCATTCCATGGCCTGGGAACATGTGCTCATGTTCAGGGTGTGATATCTGCTGTGAGTGAGATGCTACAGCCCTGAGGGATGCCAATCTCTCCCCTGGGAAGGACAGGGGAGACATGGTTTAAAGTGGGACTGAGTGACAGCAGGCATTCTGGGCCTGACCACATGCCTTTGACCAGTTCTTTGCTGGGCCTCAGACTTGTTGCCTGTAATAAGTGGGTCCCTGACCATTCTTATCCTTTCATCACAAGAAAGAGGGTGAGGGACAGTCCCAGCTGGGAAAAGACACTGGAAGAAATGACTTCGAGATGGCCTTTGTAGAACTCAATCTGGGACAGTACTTGGAGGAATCCCCAGAGGGGATTTTTTTCCCTTCTCTGAGGGTGCGAGCTGTCCCAGACTAGCTTGGAATGTGTGAGCCTCTCAGAAGTCCTGACTGTCCTTTCCCACCCACCAGAACTACCATGGTCTAATACCCCACTCATCCACCCCCAAGAGGGGATCCGACCTGTAGCCCTAGGAATGCTGATCTGTATATCATTTTATAACTCACCCTGTGACAGATATCCTGCTGCCTTGGGCTCTTTTTGCCTTGATCTCTTCCTGCCAGTCCTGGTGGGGTGTCCTTTGCTCCTTCCCCACTCCCCACTCCTCACCTGACCTGAAGGGCCACTCCAGGCCTGGCTCCTTGCCTTCGAGCCCCTTTACCCCCAGCCTTCTCCAGCCTCGTGACCTACTGCCCTCCCCTCCTCCACAGCAGGCAGAGAGCCGGGCCAGAGAGGAGAGAGAGTGCGGCTGCAACCCCCAGGGGTTCTCTGGATAATCTCAGGAATGTCACATCCCAAAGACTTAACTTTCCCACCAGCCAACAGGGACCCTCCTTCCTGCCCAGAGCTTGGGAGTCCTTCTAGGAGAGGGGCCTTAGATGGGGTGAGTGCAGGAAGGGACTTGGAGGGAGGAGACACAATGGTTCCAGGGTGGAATGGGGACTCTCTCCCAGACTCTGAACTAATTTGGCCCAGGGTGGGAGTAGGGGTGGGGATAGGAGGAGTGAGGGGAATGGCTTAAACAACTCACTTTCAAAGCCTCAGGGTAGTAACATCAGTGTTTCCTACTGTCTTTATCGCCACAGGATGTCCCCAAATCTAGGCTCCCCTCAGGCAGGTAGAATTTCTCCCTATTCTATGGATGAGGAAACTGAGGCCCCAAGCTATGAACCCAGAATCACCCAGAGAAACCTATAGACTATCTTCAAATTTAACTCAGACTTTCTGAGTACCTACTATGCAGCCAGGCACTTTCACATATGTCACCCTCGCAATCAATTTTGAAGTGGAGACTATTATCCCCATGTTGTAGATGAGGAAACTGAGACTCAGAGAGGGAAAGAAGAGGCCGAAGCTGGGCTTGTGGGTCAGCATTCCATTTCCGGCAGCTACTACATTGTATCATTATACCACATTCTTCTCTCAACTCTCAGGGGGACCCAAGCCAGAGTAGCTGGAAAGGCCAGGGAATGTCCTCAACCCATGTTCATTTCCAGGGCCTCAAGCCCTATTCCCCAAAGGCAGAACTTCCTTTCCTCTGTCCCTTGGCAGCTGCAGCCTTGGAACTGCTGGTCTAGCTGGACTCCAAGGTCCCTAGCGGCAGCGGCAGCTCAGGGATGGGCCAAAGGGATGCAGTCAAGGAGCTCCACTCCCCAACCCCATTCACCTCTGACCCCACATCCCAGCACAGACTGCCTGAGCTGCTGCTCCCTGTTATTGTTACTAGTGATTTGGAAGTGCAGGCCAGGCCCTGGCTCCCAGAGCTTCCCAGACCTCCAGCTCTTCTCCAGCCCTAGGAGCTGCTGGGAGGACCAGCCTCCAGGGCAGTTTCATTTCTCTGAACCTGGGCTCAGCTCCACTCCCCAGGGACCTTGAGTAGAAATCACTGACATTTGGGAGCAGTTCTTTTTTTCACTTGGCTTAAAGGTTCAGAGAAGAAACGCACAACCTACAAGTTGAGAATTACGTTTTATTTGGCAGTCTTTCTGAGGACTTCAAGCCTGGAAGACAGCCTCTCAGACAGTTCTGAAGGACTGTTCTGAAGAGGTAAGGGAGAACCCTGGATATATGGGGTTTTTGCAACAAAGAAGTTGGAGCATCAAAGGATTACCATTAATTAAAGAAAACCAGACATCTCAAGTTAATGCATTTAGCACTTTTCTATGTATGGGAAGATGCAAGAGTCCTGCTTTTTGTTTCAGTCAACAGTATTAAATATAATGAGAGTACCGGAGCTGGAAGGACTTTCAGAGATAAATCAATCTAACCCCCTCATTTTATAGGCGGAAAAAACTGAGGCAGAGATTACATAAACATAGTGGATAGAACATGGGTTTTGGACTTCGATTACCTGCGTTTAAAATCCCAAGTTTATCACATAATATCTGTGCGACCTTGGATAAGTTTCCTAAAAGTTCTGTGCTTCAGTAAAATGAGGATGATGAGAATAATAGTACTCACCTTGCAGAGTGACTGTTATGGTGAAATGAGTTAATATATGTCAAGGGCTTGGAACAGTGTCTACCACATACTATGTGCTCTATAAATGTAGCTAATATCAGTTCTAACTTTCTATAGGGCTTTGGGCAGGGGAAAAAAAACCCTGGCACTGCCAACCTGCAGGCTTTTCCACTTCTTCTGCCTACACCAGCCATATCATCAGGCCTGTCCTCTACCACCAGCAGCCCCCACTCATACTCCTTTTGGTACCAAAGAAGCTGAAGGCAAAGTAAGAATTTTTGTCCAACACATGAGTCAGAGTCAAAGCCTTGCTTCCTACTCCCCATCTTACCTTGCCAGTGCCCATTGCCATCCTTTTGCCTTGAGGACTAGGTGGTTTTGCGCACACAGGAGGGGGTGCTTGAGAGTGTGTCCTTGGGTGAACTCAGGAGAGCCCTTGTGCACATCTGCAGTCATATGCCTGGCTGTGTGAGCACATGACTGGGGAAAAGCATGGTGTCGCTTGTTGGACCATAACTGGGTGGCCAACCTTGACAAAGCTTCCTAGCTTACAAGGGAATTTTCTATCTGTGATTTGCTTTGTCTCCCATAGAAGCAGTTAGGTGAGACAGGGTTATTACCACATGCCTTTATGTGCATGTGTGTGGCATGTCCCGCTGGTATTGCTGTTATATTCTACCAGAGACGAGCTGGGTTTGGATTTTGCCACAGAGCAGTAGGGAGACTACAGTCTACTACACAGACCGTGTGTGGATCCAACTATGTCCTGACACCGTGTGTGACCTTGGGCACATCTCTTCCCCTCTTTGAGCCTCAGTTTCTTCATCGGTAGTTTGGAGGGAGGAAAAGGGATGAAGGAACAGATGACCTCTATGGACCTTGCCATCTCTGATACAGTGTGACTATCTACCTCTGTTATAAGGGGAAAGAACTGAGGGCCAGCAGGGAGTATTGTCCCTCTCAAAGTCACCTAGAGGTCATGGCTGAGATGGAGCTCCAGCTGGATTCTCTACCTGCCAGGCCAGTACCCTCCAGGAATTGATATGCCCACCTGATACAAAGAGAGTAACATGAAAGAGTATCCATGTTCCAGGCACTCGTTATGTGCATCACACCATGCTAGTTGCTGGAATGGGGCAAAAGGACACATCAGAGAAATGGTCCCGTGTGTACGCGTGTGAGTGTGAGGCTGGGGGGACTCGCATGCATATATGGTGCTCTGCTGAGAAGTCATGGATACCTTCTCAACACTCATTGGTGTCCAGGGAAGATACATCAGACACGGACGGAACTATTTACACTGGGTTCATCTCACATCCAAACGCCTTGCCCCTTGGCTACCCCTAACCCCAGTGCAGCTCAAAGCAGTTCTGGGCCTTGGCCTGACCTCTTGCCACCTTCCCAGTATCACTGAGGTGTCACCCTTCAGCTCCCAAGCAGGTTGTTTCTGGTCCTAGAGTCAGACAGGGCCAGAGGAGAGGGCTGAAGGGGAGTTGTGGCAAAGGAGAAGACAAGACCTGAGACCTTAACCCTGGAATTGCCAAACATGGAATAACCTTGTTCTTTGCTTTGACATCCCCGGTGTACAGTTCTGAAATCTGTTTCCAACAAGTCATGTGTGTTGACCACCTATTCCACGCCAGGCACTTTAAAGACACAACCTCCCCAAATCCTCAGATCATCTCTGTGAGGCAGGCCCCGAATAGTGTCATTTTGCAGGCAAGGAAGCTGAGGCTCAGAAAGGACTTGCTCAAACGCACACAGCTAGTATGTGTGCTTGTGTGTATGGGGTGGGGGGCTGGGATTCTAAGTTTCTCTGCTTCCTCCCTCCTCAAACCTCCTCAGTTGATGGAGAGCTCCATGTGGTGCAGGATGCTGGGGGCTCAGTTTCCCTATTAGGACCACAAGAAGGTCGAATGAGACATCTGAGATGGCCCTCTCAGCTATAGCAGGCTTGGCCACAGCCATGCCCCTCTCTGCAGGCAGCTCTTGCATTTGCCACAGCTCCCCTCCCGCACAGCCATGCAATTGCTCAGGAGGGGAGCCGGCTCAGAGAGGGAGGGTGGCTCAGAGCAGCCCATGCCCCTGAGGCCTCAAAGCAGCAGCGTTGGAAAAAGAGACACAAAACTCAAGGTGTGCGTTAGTCTGGCAGGCTGCCTCTTACCCCTGAGATCTAACCATGTGTTGATTCACATCTGCCACAACACTGTGTGTGCACATGTGCCTTTCCACTGTGTGCATGCTTCTGTATGCCCCCATAATTGTGTGTGTGCCTGCAAGCTCGTGCATGGGAGGGTATGTATTTGTGTGCGTGCGTGCCTACCTCTGTATGTGCACGTGGGCATGTATGTGAGCCTATATGCTTGTGGATATGTAATATCTGTGTGTGCATATGTGATTATGTGTGTGTTTGTCTCTATGTGCATATGTGTGTGTGCATACGCTTGAATGGCGTGTCTACGCATATGTGTGTGTAGCTGAGAGTGTGCAGAAACGCATGTGTAGGCTCCATCTTTGTGGACATGCACATGAGTGAATGTGTGCATGTGTGCTAGTGTCTGGGACCTGGGATAAAGGGCCCTGACTTTCTCTTGGGGCTGTCCGGCCCCAACAATTTCTAAGAGGCTGACATGGGTTGGGAGCATTTGCTGGGAGTCTGACAGATTGGAGTAATGAGTGCAAAGGGATTTAAATCCATGCCAAGCACCCAGAATGGTTCTCCAGAGAGTGGACAGTGGTGCCAGTCTGGCATCCAACCTCACAGGTACTTTCACTTCCCACTTGTCCTGTTCTTATCATTAGACCCATCCCCCATCATCCCCTCCCCACCCATCCCCACTGCCATCGCAGCCACCTTCCTGGCCTTCGCATCACTACTTGGGCCCCTCCACACCATTTCCGTCCAAGGCTGCTGGAGTGCTATTCTTAAAGCTGTCCACTTAATTATATCCTTATTTTACTGAAATCCCCCCATCCCCTAAAACAGCAGTCCCCAGACTTTGGAATTTCATGAACGAGGAAGATAATTTTTAAATAAATGAGGAGGGGAACAGTCAGGGTGTTGCAAACTTTTTTATTTTGCTGAGGACAGGTATTCTAAAAATCTCACACTCCTATTTCATAAGAGAAAGATCATTTGAACCCCACCCCTGTAAGAAGGTCATTATAATCTCTAAATAAGAATAGTCCTTTGAGTTGAATTAATTTAGCTTTCTGAAAACTGCACCGCATCAGCCCCATTCTTCTCCCGTTTTACCGCAGATGAGTGAAAAGCTCCTTTGGGACCCTCACTGGGTGAGGACCATGAACCCACAGATCAATTCCAAATTGTATGGGAGGCAGCCCCTGGTTCCCTCTCTCTGGCTTCTCTCCCCTCGAACCCGGCACTTAAGGCACATGATGAAACCAGCCCCTCCCCCAACCCAGAACTTGACTGCCTCCAGACTCTTGCTTATGAAGTTCCCTCTGCCAGGCATGCCTGGAATGCCCTTCCCCCCTTTTTGGGCTGACAAACTTTTCTCTTCCTTCAAGCTTCAAGCTCAGCCCAAATGTGACCTCCTGTGAAACCTTTCCAAGTCCCTCCAAGGATCCCAGCTTGACTTTCATCCTGTCTTCTGTACAGTCAGGCTAGTTGTTTAAAAGTCTCCCTACCGAGTTCAGCTGTGGGAAGCCATATACTGTCAAGAAGAGTATGGACTTAGTTAGGAGTTCAGATCCCAACTCTGCCAATCATATCTGAATGACCTTGTAAATATTTCTTAATCATTCACAGTGTCCATTCCCCATCTATAAAAGCAGAAAAACAATGGCTTGTGGTGAAAATCACCACCACAGT
Source organism: Phocoena sinus (assembly GCF_008692025.1). Taxonomy (NCBI): domain Eukaryota; kingdom Metazoa; phylum Chordata; class Mammalia; order Artiodactyla; family Phocoenidae; genus Phocoena; species Phocoena sinus. The sequence continues at coordinate 58,663,357 of NC_045784.1, read as the reverse complement.
TTACGAAATGAAAGTGCCTATGTGTGATACATACCAGATACTAAATAAATATCAGCTCCCTTGTTTTCTAGAGCAGAAACCATGCCCTCCACATCCTCATGGGTGCTGCTGTGCTCGTATATTCCCCGTGTCCAGGATATAGCAGGCACTCAGCAAACATTTATTGGCCCACTAACTGTCTACCAGAGTGTCTGGCATATGGTAGGTGCCTGATAAAGATCTGTCATTTTCTTACCTCCTTTCTGAGCACAGAAGCCATGACCCTTTTGTTTTTTTGTGTAACTCCTATGGTGCCTAGACAGAAGCCATGTCCCTTTTGTTTTTTGTGTAACTTCTATGGTGTCTAGCACAGAGTAGGTACTTAATATATGTTGAAGGAAATTAGTAACAATAATCATAATAATAGTTACCATTACTCACATGGTATGGATGCCACATGCCAGGCATTACACTAGGAACTTTACACATATTATCTCTTATATTTGAATACATTTAATATGTAAACAATAACACCAACCTCACCACCCTATAAGGTTGGTGTCTCTATTGTCTTTATTTTAAAGCTGAGGAAACAGAGGCTCAGAGAGGTTAAGATTCTTGCCTTTGTGACAAGGCCAGGGAAGCAACAGAAGTAGGTTTTAGAAGAAGAGCCAGCTAGCCGACTTATTTTCGTGGGAAAGCAGCAGAAGATCACAGAGCTGGTGACAAAGGCAAGACTTGAACCCAAGCCTTTCTAGCTCCAAGGTAGTCTCAGAAGCCCATCTGCCTTCCAGCCAGCACACAGTGGTCCCCAGCTGCCTCCTTCAAACCAGAGCAGTGGGTTGGGCTGGGGCTGGGTAGCCTCTTACCTTCACTTTCCTGAAGCAAGCCCAAAACACGTCCAACAGAGGCATGGTGGGATGAGGGGAGCTGGCAGGGCCCAGCAGAGCTCTGCTGGGCACAGGCCTCTCCCTCTCCGGGGACCAGGCTACCCGGGACCAGGGTCTCGGCAAGAGCCAGCCCTAGCCCTGCGCTCCATCAGCCAGCTCAGCTCGGAGACGGAGGAGGCGGAGAGCAGCGGCCTGAGCTCAGCTCGCCTGCACTCCAGGCGCCTCCTGGAGGGCCCGGGGGAGGGAGGAAGAGAGGCTGAGGAGGAGGGACCAGGAGGCGGGTCACTGATTCAAACTCGGCACCGTTAACCAGTTGGCTGGGACTGGACAGCAATGCCAGTTGAAATTCCCCGAACATTACAGTTCCGAAGCTTGGAGCGTCCAGCCCACTGTGGCTCACCCGCCGGTCCCGCCACCTGCACGCTGCCTCCTGCGAATGACACATCAACCCTTCCTGGGGGCCTCTGGGTAGAACCCAGACTGCACAGGGGCATTGGAAAGAGTGCCAAGGAAAAGGACCCAGGGAGGAGAGCCCTCAACCTGGGCAGGACCCAGGCTGGTGTGGAGACAGTCATAGAAGGCAAAAGTCTGTGGCCTTAGGAAATCTTCTCTGACAGGAGGCTCTGGGCCCTGGGTCCCAGGGTCATTCTCCCACCCTGCTCTAACGTCATGAATCATGAGTCACTCTGGCACTTTGGGGAGCCCCCTCCTTTCTGGGCGTCCGTTTTCCCAGCTGTACAATGAGAGGCAGGCTCACAGGTTGCTAAGTGTCAAGTTTGTTGTATGGCTCCTGTTTGGAGTTAGGTACAGGGCAAGTCTGGAAGAAAGTCCCTTCTGGACAGTTACTGCTCCTCTCAGAACTAGTGTGCTGCCCCTGGGCATCCATAGGAAGTCAGGGAATGCCCCAAAGAGAATCCCAGCCCTCAAAGGTCATTTCCTCCATCCCCCTGCCTCAGGGCAACACAGCTCTCTCCCAGATCAGATAGCCTGGCTATATGTCCTTTTCTGAACATCTTCTAAGGCAATGATGCCTTCCCTTCCCTATCTACTCCCATGCTCAGAACTCTCCATATTCAGTTTAGCCTGGAATCTGATCTTAAACCCTCTGGATGCACTGAAGTCAGCTCTTTCAGTGGAAACAGAGTTAGCATCGGGCACTTCTAGAAGATTTCTGGGCAGGAAGCCATTAAGAAGCAGTGATCCCCCCTGCCCCCAAGCCTCAGCAGGCAAGGTGCCATGGCTGGTGGCCAGAAGGCTCTCAGGGACCCCATGGCAAAGGGCCGGGCTTGGGTCTCTTGGGGCACATGTCATCACAGTCCCAGAATAACTTACTCCCTCTGGCCTCGCTTCCCTTTCTAAGACTCTAGCTGGTTAGGCAAAGGGCCAAATCCTGGGGCCCTAGAAGATCTTAAGCCTGCTTTGAGCAAGGCTCTGCCTATGTTTGAGGACTTTCCTCATCTGTGGTTTGGTCCAAAGTTTTGTCTTGAGGGTCTGTAAGGATCCCTCCACCTCTGCTTACAACTTACTCTGTGGCCCTGTTTCCTCATTTGTACCCTGGGGAGGTTGTGATAACGAATCTCTCACCTTCTCTCTAGCCTCTGGGCCGTCTCAGATGTTTGTTCTTTTGGGCCCTGTCAGAATGATAGTCAGTCAGAGGCAAGGCAAGTGGGTCCTTCCCACCTACCTCCAACTGCACACACGCTTATGAGGGGAAGCACCCTGCCTGGGGCAGGCGAGTAACACAAGGACCAAGAGTGGAGCAGTGTTCCCTCCTTGGAAGCGTATCTCCTCTTCCCCCACAGCCAGATGTTTGAGGATGGAGAGCCATGGAGGCTGCATGGCAGGAACCCAGGCCTCCTAGAATGACCCCCTTCTTTAGATTCAGGCCCCTGGGGGCGGCGCACCAGCTGTGCCTTTGGACATTCATTCAGGAGGCAATAATGCACAGCATACTGACCTGAGAGACCAGGAGACTTTGGTTTCAGTTCTGGGCCTCTCACACCAGTTTAGCCTTGAGGATATTAGCATGCATTGGTTAAGCCCACGAACTGTGGAGGTGGACTGCCTGGATTCAAATCCAAGTTCTGTTACCTTTTTACTGGGTGGCCTTGGGCTGCCTTAGTTTCCCCACCTATAAAATGCGGGATAATAATAGTACCTATCTGGTTGGGAGGTTTAAATTAAATGAGTTAGAGCACTTAGTATAGTGCCTGGCATACAGTAAGTTCTCAAGAAATGTTATTTGGTATCATTGAAGAAGCTGAGGCTTTGGAACCAGACAGACTTAGATTTGAATGCTGGTTTTGCTACCTTCTAGCAGTGTGCCCTCAGGAAAGCCACCTCATTTCTGTTTCCTCTGTTTCCTCATCTGTAAACTGTGGGTCCCCCTTTTCCTCACCACAGAGGCCAGACACAAAAGACTGGGAATTCCTTATCCATTCCTCTCTCAGAGACAGAATACTACCATTTTAAATGAGGAGTTTTGGCAGATGAAAGGCAGCTAATCATCTCTTTGCTACAAAATGCCCCTTGCCTTGGCAGGAATTTCCTCCTGCCCAAGGGAGGGGCCCAGAGATGGTTGGGAAATGGAATGGAGACTAGGGTTCTGTGTGTCACAGGACCATTAACAGAAGCAGCCAGAGACTGAGGCAGGCCTGAATATGATCTCCAGAAAAGCCATTAGATGCCCCTTGGAGAAGTGAAATTCCTGCTGTTAGAAAGTCTGGTCTCCCAGTCACCAGGGCCTCGGGTGGGAAATACAGACTTCCCAGCTCAGGAACGCAGTGTCCCTGCCCACTGCCACGGTGGCTCTGCCCATAAGTAGGTCAGCTCGGCACCTCCTAGCTCCTGTGGCCCCTACCCCAGCCAGCTTGATAGGCTGAGAGTCAGAGGCAGGGCAGGGGACACGAAATTCCCCAAGGACCAAGCTCTGCTACATTTCCTAGCCAGGCCCAGCAGACCTCACCTTGGGCCAACCCACTCCACCTCTCTGGAGAGGCCTTGGGTTTCATTTCTAAGTGTGACGGCCGCTCAAGGCCACCACTGGCTTGGCAGGGCCTCACAGGAAGTAGTAGCAACCAAGGACTGAATCCCACGAGCATCTGATTATCAGCAGGGTTGTTGGTCATTATCAGCCCAGCACATGAGCAATTTCCTACATGAAGTAGTAGCTCCAAATGCTCTGACAAAAGGGCTGCTGTCTTGGCCCTCACAGGTCAGAGAGAACCTGGCAGGGCTAAGCACAGGGTGGAAAATTGGCCAGCAAGGGAGGGGAGGGAAAGGGAGAAGGAGTCACAGATGGCGGTAAGGGGACTGAGAAACAGGGCAGGAGAAAGAAGAAAACTGGCTTGGAACAAGTTGTGGGCCAATGACACAGCGGAGACCTCCTAGGGCTGCAGGATGGCCCATAGACATGACTCAGGGAGACCCTGTGTTAGTGGCAGTGAATGCTTTAGAACTTCTTTGCCAGGCTTGGTGGGTGAATGAAATTCTTTGTCATGGGATAATGGCTTCAGCAAACCTGGATGCCCTGAGAGATGGCAGGACCTGGGCAGGCACTACAGGGTAAGCCTTGCTACACTTGCAGGAAGGCAAGCAGAACGGGGTCTCTGGGGAGCTGAGGTGACAACCAGGAGTGGGGACTCTCAGGGAGGCAGTGGAGGTCTTCAGTCTCATACAGTGTCTTGGGGGAGAGCATGGCAACTGACAAGGAGTCCACGGGCAGGAAATGTGAAGTACTCTAGGGGGCGACTGAAGATGTGGCAGCTGGAGTGGGGTGTCTGTCTGCAGTGGCAGGATTCCAGCAGGGGAAAAAGGGCCAGACTCTAGTCTGTGAGGGGACCAGTAAAGGCAAAGCAGGGCTCAGCTCTCAGGTCACCAAGGATGGAACCAGGGATCAAAGTGGGGACTTGGTCACTGTTACTAGTCAGAGCCCTGTGACTTGAACCAGGATGCAGGGCCAGGGCCAGGCCACAGCAAGGCTCTGATGTTGACTCCAGCAGGTGCGCCTGGGGCTGCCCAGTGCCTGGATACATGCCAGAGATGGGGCTCGGCCTACACCTGGGATCAAAAGGTCTCAGCCTTGCAGGAAGGAGATCAGTAGTGGCCAGGTCCTGGGCAACATTAGATAATAGACCCCACAGCACCAAGTCTAGCCCAGAAGTATCTGTCTCCTTGAGCTTGACACCACTCAGCTTGTGCAGCTTGACCCAGAGTCTGCCACAGTGGCCAAAAGGTCTCCCAAGAGTCCCAGGCTCAGGGAAAGCAAGAAGCTGTGGTCTTCTTGGTAATTTGGTGAACTCTGAGACCTCGGACAAGCCACCGCTGGGCTTCTGGGCCTTCATTTCCCCATCTACCATGCATCCTTAAGGCTGGAGGAAGAAAAATACATGCAAGGAGAAGAAACCAAAATAAGAGTAATAATAATGATGAGGAGGAGGATGAAATAAAATAAATAACAATAGAACAATAAGAAAAAAGTATAATGACGAGTTCTAACAAAATAACCACAATCATAGCTAACAATGCATTTAAGCACTTACTTTGTGCCAGACACCCCTCCAAATGCTTTTCATGGATTGCTTCATTAACCCTCACAGAACTCCTGAGTGGTAGGTAGAAATGAGGAAACAGAGGCAGTTCAGTGACGTTTGCCTGTGGCCATATAGTTGGCAAGTGGTGGAGCCAGCTTTTTAATCCTGGCAGGTTGGCACCTGAACCTGCATAAGTAACTCTTATGCTCAGCGGTCTCCCACAAGGAGGCTCATGGGGAGAATAATAATAATAAAAAACAAACCCAGCTCCTCCCTCTAGCCCAGCAGCAGTTAGTAGGTGTGTCTCCACCAGTGGGCATGGCTTGGTTGTCATCCATGTTTATTTGTCAACAATAAACAAGTAAACATGTAATAAAAATAAAATAAAATGCCAGGTAGTGAGGGGGCTATAAAAATACAACAGGGGAAGAAGATGAAAAATGATAGGGCTGGGAGGGCAGAGAGGTGGTTGTTTTCACTAGGGCGGTCAGGAAAGCAGGGGAGACGTGGGGATAATGGCCCCTTTAAGGGCTGTTGCTGAGGCTCAAAATATAAAGTGATTAATGACTGTGGAAGCACTTTGGAAATTGTAAAACTGCCCAAAGGGGAGGAGTGGTTCCTACTTATCCTTAGTGCCAGGAGGGTCTGTTCTTTGCCTTTTACTTTTTGTCTTAACAGAGACTCCTTTCTTTCTCCCAGCTCCTGTCTCAGAAATGTTTCCCTTCCCCTTGCCAGTCCTGTGATGGTTCCTTCCCAGATGCCACCGAAGGTCTCTTTTATAAGAAGGACGCTTCCCAAGGAAGGAGGCAGAGCAGATAGCAGGGACCTGGGGTGTGCTGCCCATGCACAGGGGAAGTGGCACTCCAGAGCTTCCATCGGGCAGGGTCAGAGAGTCAGGGTGGGAGCAGGGAGGACAGCAGGGGAAGGACCCTCCCTAGATAGCCAGCGTGACTCCCGGGAGTAGAGTAGAAGAGCTTGAAGGCAGGTATGCGGTGGGCTTGCCCTTCCCATGGGCAATGGGAGTCCCCTTGCTAACCATTAGGAACAGAAGTTCAAGTTTGCCTGTCTTTCCTCTCCCTGCTCCCATCACCCTGGGCTCTGGGCTCATGAACAGTAGTGCTGACCCCTGGTGGCAAGGCCAAACGACGGGTAGAGAGACTAGTTTTCTCCTAAGTTCCTGGAACTCACTAGCAGTGAGCTCCTCAGCTTACAGATGGGGGTGAATCTGTACCCCATTCAGAACATCAGGCAGTCAGCAATTTTTTGAGCATCAGCCACCGTGGGTTTACCCAAGATGAATTAGACACAATCCTGCACTCAAAGAGCTTGCAATCTAGTCTCAGGAACAGAACAGACATTTCTATTGGAAGGGAAGGAGCCCTAGGCTGAGAGGCGATGCAGGCACCTTGTAGCCCTAGCGCAGTCCCAAGAAGCTGAGTAATCTTGAGCAAACCTCTGCATCACTCCATGCCTTGGTTTCCGCTTCTGAAAATCTGGATGACAATCTGTCTTGCTAGGATTATTTTTAAGATTAAATGATAGGATGGATGTCAAAGTACTGGGGCTCTCTAAAGTGCCATGCAAATTGAAGGGGTTATTTATCCTGGTCTGAACAACTAAGCTGGCTGTAGCTGAGGTTATCTGAGACAAGGGGAGTGCTGTGCTTTTCAATTCATTTACACTTTTTAAAAAAATTAAAATGGAACTCTTTATGAAAGCAGCTTGGCTTTCACAGCAACCTCTACTAAGTTAAATATTTAAATCAAATGCACAACTCACACATGGTTTTTAAATACACAAACAGATACAATTCTGTACTTTTCTCACTGGTCTTCAGCTGTTCTTAATCATGAGGATTAAAGTTAATACATGTGAAATGTTCTTTGTAAATTGGAAAACGTGATGGAAATGTGCTATTACTATCAAGTGTAGGCTCTGTTACATCTCCTAGACTCCTCTAATTTGAAATTAGGCATTCCAGTAGGGCTTAATTGTCTGGCAGCTCAGGTCGTTTTGGCATCAAAGGTGAGCGCATCTTGTCATAGTGTTAGGATGGGATGTGTTCCTTGGACCCCAAGCTGCTACCAAGCTGCAGTTGATTGGGTCATAGTGGGGAGGGGGACTGACTGCTTCCCCACAGACAGAGAGGCCCTCAGAAGGAGACGGATTTTGATCTGGTAGCATAAAGAATATAAGACCTTCAATTCCCTCCTTGGCATTTGGAGTATAAAGACCAAAGAGTACAGGACCAGCAGGCTTTAGAGACAACACACAGCTTGCTGTGTCCATGTCTGTGCGCAGACTTGTCTCTGTTGGGAAAGGATTGGGGAGAAGTGGAAGGATACAGGTGAAATCTCAGGAGCTCCAAGGCTTCAGGAACTCCTCACTAATCTCTCCTGCTCAATTGTTCTCTACTTGCAACTTCCCCACTTCTGAGAAATTCTTCACCCTCCATTTTTTTTTAATGAAATCTGCCTAATTCCAAATTAGAGGATTCTAGAGGGAAATGTAACGGAGTCTACATTTGATAGTAATAACACATTTCTGTCATGTTTTCCAATTTACAAAGAACATTTCACACTCATTAACTTGTTTAATCTTCACGATTAAGAATAGCTGAAGGCCAGTGAGAAAATAATAGAATTGTATCTGTTCATTTAAAAATTGTGTGTGAGTTTTGCGTTCTTAGATACCTAGTACTACCACTGCCTCTCAAAACATACTTTCTGACCATAGCTTATCAATCCAGAGACAGGTCTACGGATGGTTAGCTGACCTAAGCCTGGACCATCTAATTCTACCCTTTAACTTTTGTAACTGGAGCTTGGGAAAGGGATTCAGTCACTCTCAGGTTATGTGAGGCACAGAGGCCATGTTATCACGTGAAGAGGGCCAGTCTTGTCTTGTGTAGGAGAGACTGAAGATGGCATGCAGAGAGAAGCTGATAAGTGAGATACAGCTAGATTCAGGTCCTGGCAGTGTTCAAGAGCTCGGATCCAGTGGTTCCTGAGGCCCGGCTGTATCCCTGTCTCTCGAGTTTGGTTGTGCAGCCCTACATTACACTCTTTTGGCCTAAAGTTACTTTGAATTGAATTGGTCAATTTCTAACAAAATTCTCTATCCTTGGTTTTTCATCCTTAAACCTTTTATAGGCAGCACTGTCAAAGAGCCCTGAGAGAAAAACCAAGGCAACTCACTTTTTGGTCATTTTCTTATTTGACATGTTTGCTACATTTGACTATTGATTACTTCCTCTCTCTTGAAACACTTCTTATGTTGAAGACTCTTCATTTTCCTTAATCTCTTCTTCTGTCTCTGGTTCAGCCCTTCCCCATCTCCTTCAGGAAGACATCTTACTCTGCCTATTCCACAACCACTGCTTTTCTCTAAAGTTCTATCCTAGGTTCACTCTACTCTCCCTAGATGACTTCACTCATTTTCAAGACATCAACCACAATTGATGTGCTGATGACTCCCAACCTTTGTTTTCAGGCCAGATCTCTCCTTCAGCTTCAGACCCGTGTATACAGTTGTCTACTCAACACTTCTTCCTGAATGTGTCACAGGCACCTCAAATGCAACACATCCAACATTGAACTCCTCATTTTGTACTTTCATTTATTCCTCACCTTAATGAATAGCACCCACACACAAAAACCTGGAAATCCTCCAAGCTTCCTCTAATATCCAATCACCGTGTTCCATTGTTCCATCAGTTCCACCTGCTCTCTCAGTTTTTCAGTTGTCTTCCTTTACTTAGTGTTAAAGGTAAGGGAGTTATCTGTAGCAAATGAGAATTATAAATGGTCCCCAAAATGCCTCCTCTTACTGACAAAATTGTAACACTTTGTAATTAGCTATCTGAGTTATTATCATGATTGGTCTACCAAACATACCATACACAACTAATTCTAGAATCTTCTCAGCCTCTCAATTCCTACCATCCTTGGGCTGGATCAGGCCTCATCCTCTACCTGGGGTGAGCAGAAGGGTTCAAAGTCCTCTGATATGGAAGCATATCAGGCCACCATGAGGGGGAGGGAAAGTGTCAGAAGATAGGGCTCTAGACCCCACTCCTGCATCAACAGTCCTGATCAATTAGTTGATTCCTTGATTTATATACTGGGATCCAGGAAAATTTCATGGAATAAAGGGTTCCTACTGCCCAAGAAAAGAGAGAGAGAGAAAGAAGAAAGGAAGGAAGGGAAGGAGAAGAAAGAAAAATGAAAACCATTGAACTAAATATTGTAACAGCTTCCTAACTGGTCTCTCCACCTCCAGTCTCTACCTTTCCAATCTGCTTTCCAATGTTGCTTATAAATTTTTGTTTATGCAATAATGTTTTTAAACATTTTTAAAGGATAAATACTACAGAATATGGCTCAGCACCATTGACATTTTGGACTGGATTCTTCTTTGCTGTGGAAGCTGTCCCATGCCTTGTAAGTTGTTTAGCAACATCTCTGCCTCTGTCTGTTAATTGCCAATAGCACTCTCCCAGTTGCGACAACTAAAAAAAAAACATCTGGAGACATTAGCAAATATCCCCTGGGGTGCAAAATCTCCACATGTGGAGGACCACTGCTAAAGAGTAAAAAGTGTGCATGTCCCCCTTCACCTCTTCCAATCCTACTCTCCTCCTCAGAGATGATTCTTAGTATCAGTTGACATCTGTCATTCCAGAACTTTTATATATGCAGTTGACCCTTGAACAACAGGGTTTGAACTGCACAGGTCCACTTATTCACAGATATTTTTCAATAGTAAATATTACAGTACTACATGATCCACAGTTGGTTGAACCATTGGAACAGGGTATATAGAGGAACCGTGTATACTGAAGAATCACAAATATGGAGGACCAACTATAAATTATACTTAGAGTTTCGACTGCACGAGGGTCGGTGCCCCTAACCCCAGCTCCCACGTTGTTCAAATTGTTATCGAACCAATCTTGGATCTGCTCGCCTGCACCCAGTAAAGCCAATCTACTGATACCAGGTTGTGGTGAAGGAAAGTGCAGCATTTATTGCAGGGCACCAAGCAAGGAGTCCAGGCAGCTAGTGCTCAAAAGACCTGAACTCTCTCATGGCCTTCAGGGAAAGGTTTTCCAAGACAGGGTGAGAGAGGGTGATTGTGGGGTGTATGGTCAGCTCATGGACCTTCTTCTGATTGGTTGGTGGTGAGGTAATTGGGAGTCAACATCATCAACCTTCTGGTTCCATTCGGTCTGGGGTCTACATATTGGTGGGCAGCATACAGTTAACTTCTTCTACTTGTTGGGACTTTCAGTATCTATAAAATAGTTCATAGGATATGGCTAAGAATATTATCTATCATATTTGAGGAGTAACTAAAGGTCCTTGACTTTGTTTAATGGCTAAACTATTATTATTTTGTCTTGCTTGACTGTTTTCCTTTCTGCATTTTTTCACTTCTCTGATTAAATTTATTCTTTGGAACTTGGGGAAGGCCTAGGTGGCTAAAGTTTTACTACAGACAAGAGGTAGGCAGAGGATATTTGGGGGAGGGGGGTTGTTGTCCTGGGAAGACCCCATAAGGTCCTGCTCAGTTACAAAAGCTCAACTGTACTTGCATACATATATATAAACATAGCAATGTGATCTTTCAAAAATGCAGATTTGATTATTAGTTCTCTGATCCAGTTTCTCCCAAATAGTTTGTAGAAGAAAATGTAAAATTCTTAGCCAGATATATAAGACTTTCAGAACCTGGTTTCTTCAGACTCTTTTCCTGTCACCTCTCCCTGTGGAAGAGCCTCCCACAATAAAGTCTGAAAACTCCATATACTAACCTTCCCTCCCTCCCTTGCATTTAGGGCATGGGCAGAGGACTGGAAGGGGTGTCTGATGGATAGCTTCAGGGAAAAGTTTTCCTGCCTACTAAAAGGACACAAGTGGAACGAAGTGGTCTTCCTGTTCTTCACTGGATGTAGCTATGCCTGCATGTGACAAAATAACCATCATCTTGCAATCCAGAAGAGAGATATTGTTGACAAAGCAAGGATGATAGAGAAGAAGGATAAGAAAACCTCTGGGTCCTTGATGACAACATTGAACCACTGAACTTACCTGGGAACCACCTTTGGACTTTTTGTCATGTGAGATAATAAACCAACTATTGTTCATGTGTTCATGATACTTTTAGTTGGATATTCACTTACAATGGAAAGCATCCTAACTAATACACACCATACTCAACAATTTATAGTTGCCAGGACACACTAGTATGTGTCTTTGTGCATGCTGGTTCCTCTGCCTGGAATGCATTCTCCTGTATGTGCATAACAAATACTCATATATCAAATCCCATCTTAAGTGTCACCCTCTTCACTATGAAGCCTTTCTAACCAGCCACCTATACCCAGAAGTGGTGAACATCCCTCCTTCATGAATCTATTTAACCTTGCTCATATTTTATTATAAAATGTATCACACTGAATTGCAATTTATTTATGTCTCTCTCCCATTAGACTGAGATCCTTGAGGGATGAGATTATATCTGATTCCTTTCTAAATAAATATGCTCATCACAAGATTAGGCATAGAGCAAGGGACTTAGTAAATATTTACTTAGTAGATACATGGTTAGATGAATTAGTGAATGAATGAAGAAACAAGTGAACTAACCAGGGAGGGGGGAATGGGGGATGGTAAATAGTCCATTTCTCTGAATTCCTTGCTTCAGCCCATGCTGGTTGGGACCCTCAAAAATCAGGATAGGGGAGAGGTCTATGGATAGGAGAGGTCCTCACAGGACCTCTGTCCGTTCATTCTGCAACTCTGCCACCACTTCCCTGACCAGAGTAGGTCACTATCCCTTTTATTCTCACTACCAGGCTCTGACTTTTAGTTGAAGTAGAGGGGCATAGCAGTCAGCCCCTTGTTCCAGAAGAAGTAATCATCTCAAGGCACATGATTCCAGTGAGGTCATCTAGCCACTTGTTCCTCAAAGTGCCCAGGAGTGTGTTAGAAATGCAGGGTCTCAGTCTCCACCCTTGACATTTGAATCAGAATCAGCATTTTAACAAGGTCCCCAAGTGATTCTTATGCACACTTAAGTTTGAGGAACATGGCAGTCCATCTCTCCATGGAAGGAACATGGCATTTGCTCAAATGCAAGCAAGTAGGACTTCTCGTATTCACCAAGACCTCTGTGGAAAACCATTCCATAACTTGTCTTCATCACAATCTTAAGATGTCTTTTCAACTTCTCTGTTCAAGGTGTTCTTCATAGCCCATCTACCGCCATGGTTTGCCATGCTCCAACCTGGCACTGTTAGGAACTGCCTGATAACTGCAGGGCCCAAAGGAGCACACATGCCTAGCAATCGCTGTTTACATGTATCTGAACAAGCTGCCCTGGAAAGGAGTGAGCACTGGCTGAGGTATGCCTCTCCAGGTCCAAGGAAGGAGAGTCTTCTAGGTTTTTCTAAGAGGATCGGCCTTCTAGAAATCCTGGGTAATAATAATAATAACCATCAGATAGTGATACTCTAAATATTCCACAACTGCTGTGGCCCAAGCTCTGACCAATCAGAATGGACCCCATACCAGTGTGAACTCACAGAATATCAGACTTGATCATGAGTGATATTTGTGGAGTAGTGAACACTGTCCTAACCCCTTTCACATATCTTCTGTTGCTTAATCTTTACAACATCCCACAAGGCAGAAGATATCTATGTTTTCTGACAAGTAAAGTAAGGCTCAGAAATGTTACGCGACTTGCTTAAAATCACAACAGCTGAAAAATGGTGGAGCCAGAATTTGAATCCATTTGTCTGCCCCTCAATTCTTTCTTTCCCCCACCATGCCATAATTCTTCCTCCCTTCCTTGCCTGCGCACATATACCTCATTCTTCTAAGGTACTTGCTCAGTTTCAAGGACAGGGCATTCACATGGTGCCTAATTGGGGGAGCTGGAGAAGGGGACAGGTGGGGCAGAAATGTCTCCTCATATCACATACCAGATGGAAGAATTGGAAGATACCTCCTATTCTGTAACAAACAGACTATACTCTTGAGAAGAAAGAGGCTGAGCATGGTCCGTAGAACCAGAAAGGACTTAAACTGCTTTTAGTGAGTCTCACCAGTTGTTTTACACCTGCGGAGCATTGAAGACTGGGCTGACTTTTGAGAGAATTGAAATTGCTTCATTCTGTGATCCTAAATTTTATATTCACTGTATTCCCTAAAGCATACCTTAATAAATATTTTATGACCAGAAAAATTTTTTAAATCATTTAGTTTAAAATCTTTTCCTGTCACTCCCATTTTATAAATAAGAAAACAGTGACCCAGAGAGAACTGACCTGGCTGACAGCGCAGGTTAATGACAGAGCTAGGGCTTAAATCCAGGTCTCCTTATGGATTCGAGTCACGGCTCGCTCTATAATTCCATTCTGATCTCCTAGACATTAATTTCGCATAACAAAACAGGAGACTCCATCTATGCCATAAGAAGCACTTTTAAAAGGAGTCTCGCTCATTGCTCAGCGTTAATTGGAAAGGAATATTGCTGAAAAGGTCCTGGTAGGAGAATAAAAATGAGAAACACACTTCACAAAGCCTTCCACTTTCTAACCTTTTGGAATTTTAAATCCATTTGATCCTGCCTCATTTTTATTCCTCATCTGGAATTTTCCAAAAGGGCATTTCACATTGCAGTCAATTATGTTACTTTTAATGCCACCTTGTATAACAATCAGACAATTCCATTTTCCTTACCCGTGGAGAAATGCTGATTTTTGGACAGTTTGCAGCTTTCTTCTTTGAATTGTTTTCCATTCCACCTTTTCTATCCTCCTTTCCTCCCCAGCATGTAAGAGCTAAAACCAGGGCTGATCAAGGGAAGAGAGAGGAAAGGAGGAGAGACACAGACCCACAGCCCCAGCCTGGAGCCTTCTCATAGACCCAAGCCCCCTAATCTATGCCATAGGATAAAAATTCTCATACGGAGAGAGCAGCAGGGGCTCACAGACATCTCCAGAAAACCGTACAGTATCAATCTCCCTCTGGCTCTGGAGCCTGGAATCAGGTTCGTATGGCCTTGGAAATAATATCTGAACTCTGCCACTCACATTCAACTCTCTGAACTTCCATTTCATCATGTATAAAATAAGAGTAAAAATGTGCATGGGGGCTTCCCTGGTGGCGCAGTGGTTGAGAGTCCGCCTGCCGATGCAGGGGACGCGGGTTCGTGCCCCGGTCCGGGAGGATCCCACATGCTGCGGAGCGGCTGGGCCCGTGAGCCATGGCTGCTAAGCCTGCGCGTCCGGAGCCGGTGCTCCGCAACGGGAGAGGCCACAACAGTGAGAGGCCCGTGTACCGCAAAAAAAAAAAAAAAAAAAAAAAAAAAAAAAAAAAATGTGCATGGGGTTGTCATGTTGAGACATGGCAATAGCACGTGTAAAAAGTATGTGGTGAATAGTATAAAGGAGTCACACTTCTATGAGATGTGTCACATCTCTTGGTGTATATGTGTCTCTGTTGGCAGGGAAGTGGGATGGAGCTGGGTCAAGTTTAACTGAATCTCTTAGCCCTGCTCCAGGCTGACATACAAAAGGAGCAGTACCCTGAAACCTCACCTTACTGGGCTCGCTGCTGCCCCTAGGGGACCACTCCTAGTCCTCTGAACCAGCCTTCCTGGGGGCTACATTTATATTTGGAGGGATGGAGGAGGGAGGGGGAGTCTGGCTATGAATCCCAGGACCCATTCTGAAACAAATACATACTGGAAAAATGGAGAGAGGCTTTCCCTCGGCTAGGTTGAGGGCAAATGACTTGTGTGAACTCTTTTAGATCTCTCTGCAGGCTTCTTGTTCCAGGAATTCCCTACCATTCTCCTTTCCCCCAGGTAGGCAGGAAGGAAATAGCACAACAGACAACTATATAGAACAAAGGACAAATTATCTAAATATTATCAGTATGTCCATGTAAAAGTTAAACTACAGATGGCAAAGTTGGGAAGAAATCTGAAGTAAAAGGTAAGGGAGGATTTTTTTTAACAACTTTAATGGAGTATAATTGCTTTACAATGCTGTGTTAGTTTCTGCTTTATAACAAAGTGAATCAGCTATACATATACATATGTTCCCATATCGCTTCACTCTTGCGTCTCCCTCCCTCCCACCCTTCCTACCCCACCCTTCTAGATGGTCACAAAGCACCGAGCTGATCTCCCTGTGCTATGCGGCTGCTTCCCACTAGCTATCTATTTTACATTTGGTAGTGTGTATATGTCCATGCCACTCTCTCACTTTGTCCCAGCTTACCCTTCCCCCTCCCTGTATCCTCAAGTCCATTCTCTAGTAGGTCTGCATCTTTATTCTCGTCTTGCCCTTAGGTTCTTCTGACAATTTTCTTTTCTTTTCTTTTCTTTTTTTTTTAGATTCCATATATATGTGTTATCATACGGTATTTGTTTTTCTCTTTCT
Source organism: Phocoena sinus (assembly GCF_008692025.1). Taxonomy (NCBI): domain Eukaryota; kingdom Metazoa; phylum Chordata; class Mammalia; order Artiodactyla; family Phocoenidae; genus Phocoena; species Phocoena sinus. Next base: position 58,647,497 of record NC_045784.1, on the reverse strand, counting down.
GACTTACTTCACTCTGTATGAGAGTCTCTAGGTCCATCCACCTCACTACAAATAACTAAGTTTCGATCTTTTTAATGGCTGAGTAACATTCCATTGTATATATATGCCACTTCTTCTTTACCCATTCATCTGTTGATGGACACTTAGGTTGCTTCTATGTCCTGGCTATTGTAAATAGAGCTGCAATGAACATTTTGGTACATGACCCTTTTTGAATTATGGTTTTCTCAGAGTATATGACCAGTGGTGGGATTGCTGGGTCATATGGTAGTTCTATTTTTAGTTTTTTAAGGAAGCTCCATACTGTTCTCCATAGTGGCTGTATCAATTTACACTCAAACCAACAGTGCAAGAAGGTACCCTTTTCTCCACACCCTCTCCAGCATTTACTGTTTGTAGGTTTTTTGATGATGGCCATTCTGAGCAGTGTGAGATGATATCTCCTTGTTGTTTTGATTTTAATTTCTCTAACGATTAATGATGTTGAGCACTCTTTCATGGGTTTGTTGGGCAATATGTATATCTTCTTTGGAGAAATGTCTATTTAGGTCTTCTGCCCATATTTGGATTGGGTTGTTTGTTTTTTTGAAATTGAGCTGCATGTGTTGCTTGTATTTTTTGTAGATTAATCCTGTGTCAGTTTCTTCATTGGCAAATATTTTCTCGCATTCTGAGGGTTATCTTCTCGTCTTCTTTATGGTTTCCTTTGCTGTGCAAAAGCTTTTAAGTTTCCTTAGGTCCCATTTGTTTATTTCTGTTTTTATTTCCATTTCTCTAGGAGGTGGGTCGAAAAATATCTTGCTGTGATTTATGTCATAGAGTGTTCTGCCTATGTTTTCCTCTAAGAGTTTGATGGTGTCTGGCCTTACATTTAGGTCTTTAACCCATTTTGAGTTTATTTTTGTGTATGGTGTTAGGGAGTGTGCTAATTTCATTCTTTTACGTGTAGCTATCCAGTTTTTCCAGCAACACTTACTGAAGAGGCTGCCTTTTCTCCACTACATATTCTTGCCTCCTTTATCAAAGGTAAGGTGACCATATGTGCGTGGGTTTATCTTTGAGCTTTCTCTCCTGTTCCATTGATCTATATTTCTGCTTTTGTGCCAGTACCATACTGTCTTGATTACTGTAGCTTTGTAGTATAGTCTGAAGTCAGGGAGCCTGATTCCTCCAGCTCAGTCTTTCTTTCTCAACATTGCTTTTGCCATTTGGGGTCTTTTGTGTTTCCATACAAATTGTGAAATTTTTCGTTCTAGTTCTGTGAAAAATGCCAGTAGTAGTTTGATAGGGATTGCATTGAATATGTAGATAGCTTTGGGTAGTAGAGTCATTTTCAGAATGTTGATTCTTCCAATCCAAGAACATGGTATATCTCTCTATCTATCTGTGTCATCTTTAATTTCTTTCATCTTTGTCATAATTTCCTGCATACAGGTCTTTTGTCTCCTCAGGTAGGTTTATTCCTAGATATTTTATTCTTTTTGTTACAATGGTAAATGGGAGGGTTTTCTTCATTTCACTTTCAGATTTTTCATCATTACTGTATAGGAATGGCAGAAATTTCTGTGCATTAATTTTGTATCCTGCTACTTTACGAAATTCATTGATTAGCTCTTGTCGATTTCTGGTAGCATCTTTAGGATTCTCTATGTATAGTATCATGTCATCTGCAAACAGTGACAGATTTATTTCTTCTTTTCCGATTTGGATTCCTTTTATTTCTGTTTCTTCTCTGACTGCTGTGGGTAAAACTTCCAAAGCTATGTTGAATAAGAGTGGTGAGAGTGGGCAACATTGTCTTGCTCCTGATCTTAGTGGAAATGCTTTCAGTTTTTCACCATTGAGGACAATGTTGGCTGTGGGTTTGTCATATATGGCCTTTATTATGTTGAGGAAAGTTCCCTCTATGCCTAATTTCTGGAGGGATTTTATCATAAATGGGTGTCAAATATTGTTGAAAGCTTTCTCTGCATCTATTGAGATGATCGAATGATTTTTCTCCTTCAGTTTGTTAATATGGTGTATCACGTTGATTGGTTTGAATATATTGAAGAATCCTTGCATTCCTGGGATAAACCACACTTGATCATAGTGTATGATCACTTTAGTGTGCTGTTGGGTTCTGTTTGCTAGTGTCTTGTTGAGGATTTTTGCATCTACGTTCATCCGTGATAATGGCCTTTAGTTTTCTTTGTGACATCTTTGCCTGGTGTTGGTATCAGAGTGATGGTAGCCTTGTAGAATGAGTTTGGGAGTGTTCCTCCCTCTGCTATATTTTGGAAGTTTTAGAAGGATAGGTCTTAGCGCTTCTCTAAATGTTTGATAGAATTCATCTGTGAAGCCATCTGGTCCTGGGCTTTTGTTTGTTGGACGATACTTAATCACCGTTTCAATTTCAGTGCTTGTGATTGGTCGGTTCATATTTTCTATTTCTTCCTGGTTCACTCTCAGACTGTTGTGAATTTCTAAGAATTTGTCCATTTCTTCCAGGTTGTCCATTTTATTGGGATAGCATTGCTTGTAGTAGTCTCTCATGATCCTTTGTATTTCTGCACTGTCAGTTGTTACTTCTCTTTTTTCATTTTTAATTCTATTGATTTGAGTCTTCTCCCTTTTTTTCTTGATAAGTCTGGCGAACGGTTTTTCAATTTTGTTTATCTTCTCAAAGAGCCAGATTTTAGTTTTATTGATCTTTGCTCTCATTTCCTTCATTACTTTTTCATTTATTTCTGACCGGATCTTTATGATTTCTTACCTTCTGCTAACTTTGGGGTTTTTTGTTCTTGTTTCTCTGTTTACTTTAGGTGTAAGGTTAGGTTGTTTATTTGAGGAGTTTCTTGTTTCTTAAGGTAGGATTGTATTGCTATAAACTTCCCTCTTAGAACTGCTTTTGCTGCATCCCATAGGTTTTGAATTGTTGTGTTTTCATTGTCATTTGCTTCTAGGTATTTTTTGATTTCCTCTTTGATTTCTTCAGTGAAATCTTGGTTATTAAGTAGTTTGTTGTTTGGCCTCCATGTGTTTGTATATATTACAGATTTTTTCCTGTAATCGATATCTAGTCTCATAGCGCTGTGGTCGGAAAAGATACTTGATACAATTTCAATTTTCTTAAATTTACCAAGGCTTGATTTGTGACCCAAGATATGATCTATCCTGGAGAATGTTCCATGAGCACTTGAGAAGAATGTGTATTCTGTTGTTTTTGGATGGAGTGTCCCATAACTATCAATTAAGTCCATCTTGTTTAATGTATCATTTAAAGCTTGTGTTTCCTTTTTTATTTTCATTTTGGAGATCTGTCCTCTGGTGAAAGTGGGGTGTTAAAGTCTCCTACTATGATTGTGTTACTGTTGATTTCCCCTTTTATGGCTCTTGGTATTTTCCTTATGTATTGAGGTGCTCCTATGTTGGGTGAATAAATATTTACAATTGTTATATCTTCTTCTTGGATCGATCCCTTGATCATTATGTAGTGTCCTTCTTTGTCTCTTGTATTACTCTTTGTTTTAAGGTCTATTTTGTCTGATATGAGAATTGCTACTCCAGCTTTCTTTGATTTCCATTTGTATGGAATAACTTTTTCCATTCCCTCACTTTCAGTCTGTATGTGTCCCTAGGTCTGAAGTGGGCCTCTTGTAGACAGCATATATACGGGTCTTGTTTTTGTATCCATTCAGCCAGTCTACGTCTTCCGGTGGGAGCATTTAATCCATTTACATTTAAGGTAATTATCGATATGTATGTTCCTAATCCCATTTTCTTAATTGTTTTAGATTTGTTATTGCAGGTCTTTTCCTTCTCTTGTGTTTCCTGCCTAGAGAAGTTCTTTTAGCATTTGTTGTAAAGCTGGTTTGGTGGTGCTGGATTCTCTTAACTTTTGCTTGTCTGTAAAGCTTTTAATTTCTCCGTCAAATCTGAATGACATCCTTGCTGGGTAGAGTAATCTTGGTTGTAGGCTTTTCTCTTTCATCACTTTAAATATGTCCTGCTACTCCATTCTGGCTTGCAGAGTTTCTGCTGATAGATCAGCTGCTAATCTTATGGGGATTCCCTTGTATGCTATTTGTTTCTTTTCCCTTGCTGCTTTCAATATTTGTTCTTTGTATTTAATTTTTGATAGTTTGATAAATATGTGTCTTGGTGTCTTTCTCCTTGGATTTATCCTGTATGGGACTCTCTGTGCTTCCTGGACTTGATTAACTATTTCCTTTCCCATATTATGGAAGTTTTCAACTATAATCTCTTCATATATTTTCTCAGTCCCTTTCTTTTTCTCTTCTTCTTCTGGGGCCCCTATAATTTGAATGTTGGTGCGTTATTGTTGTCCCAGTGGTCTGTGAGACTGTCCTCGATTCTTTTCATTCATTTTTCTTTATTCTGCTCTGCAGTAGTTATTTCCACTATTTTATCTTCCAGGTCACTTATCCATTCTTCTGCCTCATTTTGCTATTGATCCGTTCTAGAGAATTTTTAATTTCATTTACTGTGTTATCCATCTCTGTTTGTTTGCTCTTTACTTCTTCTAGGTCCTTGTTAAATGCTTCTTGTATTTTCTCCATTCTATTTCCTAGATTTTGGATCATCTTTACTATCATTATTCTGAATTCTTTTTCAGGTAGACTGCCTATTTCCTCTTCATTTGTTAGATCTGGAGGGTTTTTGCCTTGCTCCTTCATCTGCTGTGTGTTTCTCTGTCTTCTCATTTTACTTAAGTTACTGTGTTTGGGGTCTCCTTTTTGTAGGCTTCAGGTTCGTAGTTTCCATTGTTTTTGGTGTCTGTCCCCAGTGGCTAAGGTTATTTCAGTGGATCGTGTAGGCTTCCTGGTGGAGGGGACTAGGGCCTGTATTCTGGTGGATGAGGCTGTATCTTGTCTTTCTGGTGGGCAGTTCCATGTCTGGTCATGTGTTTTGAGGTGTCTGTGGCCTTATTCTGATTTTAGGCAGCCTCTCTGCTAATGGATGGGGTTGTGTTCCTGTCTTGCTAGTTGTTTGGCATAGTGTTTCCTGTACTGTAGCTTGCTGGTCATCGAGTGGAGCTGGGTCTGGGCACTGAGATTGAGATCTCTGGGATATATTCACCATTTGATATTACGTGGAGCTGGGAGGTCTCTTATGGACCAGTGTCCTGAACTTGGTTCTCCCACCTCAGTTGCACAGCCCTGATGCCTGGCTGGAGCACCAAGAGCCTGTCCTCCACATGGCTCAGAATAAAAGGGAGAAAAGGAGGAAAGAAAGAAAGGAAGAGGAAGATAAAATAAAATGAAATAAAGTAAAATAAAATTATTAAAATAAAAAATTATTATTAAGAAAAAATTCTTTTAAGGAATTTAAAAATGGACAGACAGAACCCTAGGACAAATGATAAAAGCAAAGCTATACAGACAATGTCACACACAGATGTATACACATACACACTCACAAAAAGGGAAAAGGGAAAAAATATATATATTGTTGCTCCCAAAGTCCACCTCCTCAATTTGGGATGATTCGTTGTCTATTCAGGTATTCTACAGATGCAGGATACATCAAGCTGATTGTGGAGATTTAATCCGCTCCTCCTGAGGCTGCTGGGAGAAATTTCCCTTTCTCTTCTTTTACCTCACAGCTCTTGGGTTTCAGCTTTGGATTTGGACCCGCCTCTGCCTGTAGGTCGCCTGAGGGCATCTGTTCTTTGCTCAGATAGGACAGGGTTAAAGGAGCAGCTGCTTCGTGGGCTCTGGCTCACTCAGCCCTGGGGGAGGGAGGGGTATGGTTGCGGGGTGAGCCTGCGGTGGCAGGGGCTTACGTGACGTTGCACGATCCTGAGGTGCACCGTGCATTCTCCCGGGGAAGTTGTTCCTGGATCACGGGACCCTGGCAGTAGCGGGCTGCACAAGCTCCTGGGAGGGGTGGTGTGGATAGTGACCTGTGCTTGCACACAGGTTTCTTGGTGGCTGCAGCAGCAGCCTTAGTGTCTCATGCTCATCTCTGGTGTCCGCGCTGATAGCCATGGCTCACGACCCTCTCTGGAACTCCTTTATACGGCACTCTTAATCCCCTCTCCTCATGCACCAGGAAACAAAGAGGCAAGAAAAATTCTCTTGTCTCTTCGGCACCTCCAGACATTTTCCCAGACTCCCTCCCGGCCAGCTGCAGTGCAGTAGCCCCCTTCAGGCTGTGTTGACGCAGCCAACAACAGTCCTCTCGACTGAAGCCAGAGCCTCAGCTCCCAGCCCCCACCCGTCCCTGCGGGTGAGCAGAGAAGCCTCTCAGGCTGGTGAGTGCTGGTTGGCACTGATCCTCTGTGCGAGAATCCCTCTGCTTTTCCCTCCGCACCCCTGTTGCTGTGCTCTCCTCTGTGGCTCCGAATCTCCCCACCCCTACACCAGCAGCAGTCTCCGCCTGCGAAGGGGTTTCTAGTGTGTGGAAACCTTTCCTCCTTCACAGCTCCCTCCCACTGGTTCAGGTCCCATCCCTGTTCTTAGTCTCTGTTTCTTCTCTTTTCTTTTACCCTACCCAGGTATGTGGGGAATTTCTTGCCTTTTGGGAGGACTGAGGTCTTTTGCCAGCATTCAGTAGGTGTTCTGTAGGAGCTGTTCCACATGTAGATGTATTTCTGATGTTTTTGTGGGGAGGAAGGTGATCTCCGCATCTTACTCTTCTGCCATCTTGAAGCTCCCCTCTGTCACATTATATTTTTACTTTTTTTTTTTTTTTTTTGCGGTACTCAGGCCTCTCACTGTTGTGGCCTCTCCCATTGCAGAGCACAGGCTCCAGACGTGCAGGCTCAGCAGCCATGGCTCATGGGCCTAGCCACTCCATGGCATGTGAGATATTCCCGGACCGGGGCACGAACCCGTGTCCCCTGCATCTGCAGGCGGACTCTCAACCACTTCGCCACCAGGGAAGCTCCCCCTCTGTCACATTTTAACTTGCCCTATTGCCATACCCCCTTCCTAGTTCCACAGTAGTGTGAAAACCAACAGCCTATTATCACAGTGAAACCAGAAGCCTGGCAGCCAATGGAAGGGGCAGAACAGAGTTGGAGCTCTAGTCTCTACAGGAGTAACATTTTTGTATACTATTAAAGTTAAGTAGATATTAACCTGTAATACATTGCTTTAAGGTAAGATGGAACTATAATCCCCAGGGGAAAAAAAGTAAGAAAATAGCCCAAAACTATAGTAAAAGTGATTACAAAGGAATTAAAATAGTACACTGAAAAATATATATTTAATATAAAAGAAGACAGTAATGGAAGACTAGATCCACAAAAACACACACAAGACACTTAAGAAAAAAATTTCAAAATGACAGATGTAAATCCTACCTTATCCATACTTACATTGAATGCAAATGATTAGAACACTTAAATCAAAGGCAGAGATTACAGAATGGATAAAGAGAAACATAATGCAACTATGTGCTGTTTATAAGAGATATCTTCTTTGTCCAAAAACACAAATAAGTTGAGAGTAAAGTGATGAAAAAGATACACCATACAAAGAGCAAGCAAAAGAGAGCTGGAGTGGCTATGTTAATATCAAACAAACTAGAGGAGATGAAAATTGTTACTAAAGACAAATATTTTATAATGATAAAAAAGAGTTAATCTATCAAGAAGATATAATTATTATAAACATATATGCACTAAAAATGAAGTCCCAAAAATATATGAAGCAAAAACTGATAGAATTGAAGAAATAGACATTTCAACAATACCTGTTGGAGATTTCAATGATCCACTCGCAATTCCATATAGAACAACTAGAAAGAAGAGCAAGACCATAGAAGATTTGAATAATACTATATGCCAGCTATACATCTTACAGAACACTCCATAGAACAACAGAAGGATACAGGTTTATCTCAAGTGCACATGGAACATTCACCAGGATAGATCATAATGTTATGATATAAAAAGTCTCAATAAATTTAAAAGTATAGAAATCATACATAGCATATTCTATAACCACAATAGAATGAAATTTACAGAAAGAACTTTGGGAAACACATAAATATGTGCAAATTAAGTAACATGGTTCCAAATAACCAATGTACCAAAGAATAAATCATAAGAGAAATGAGAAAAAATCTTTGAGATGCATGAAAAAAAAGGACAAAACTTATAAGATATCCTCTCTGGGGTTTCTTTTACAAGGACACTAATAGCATTATTGAGGGCTCCACCCTCATGATCTAATCACCTCCCAAAGGTCCCACATGCTAAATACCATCACACTGACAGTTAGGATTTCAACATATACGTTTTGAGAGGACAGAAATATTCAGTCTATAGCATGAAATGAAGCTAAAGCAGTGCTTAGAGGGAAATTTTTAGCTATACAAATCTATATTTAAAAAAATAAAGAACGCAAATCAATAATCTAAATTTCCACCTTAGGAAACTGGAAAAAGAAGAGCAAACTAACCCCTGCCCAACAGAGGAAGAAAATAATAAAGATTAGATAGGAAATAAATGTTATAGAGAATAGAAAAACAATAGAAAAATATCAGTAAATCCTAAAGTTGGTCCTTTACAAACACCAAAAGTATTGACAGGCATTTTACTAGACAGATGAGAGAGAGAGAAACTAAAATTATTCGAATCAGACATGAAAGAGGGGACGTTACTACCAGTCTTACACAAATAAAAACGGTTATAAGGGAATACTATGAACAACTGTATGCCCAAAAAATACATAACTTAGATTAAATAGACAAATGCCTACAAAGACACAAACTACCAAACACGACTGAAGAATAAATAGAAAATCTGAACAGAACTATAACAAAGTGATTGGGTTAGTAATGAAAAAAAAACCTGGCTATGGATGGAATTTTGTCTTCTCAAAATTCATATGTTGAAACCCTAACCTCCAGTGTAACTATATTTGGAGATAGGCTTCTTAGGAGGTAATTAAGTTCAAATGAGGTCATAAGAGAAGGGTCATAATCTGATGGGTTTGGTAGCTTTATAAGAAGAGAAAGAGAGAGTGAGAACTATCTCTCTCTCTCTCTCTCTCTCTCTCTCTCTCTCTTTCTCATATTCCCCATAAACACACACACACACACACACACACACACGCTGAGGAAAGGCCATTTGAGCACTTAGCAAGAAGGTGGCCATCTATATGTCAGGAAGAGAACTCTCACCAGAACCTCACCATGTTGGCACCCTGACCTCAGACTTCCAGTTTCCAGAAGCATAAGAAAATTAATTTCTGTTGCTTAAACCAGTCTACAGTATTTTGTCATGGCAGCCCAAGCAGATTAAGACATGAAGACACATCATAGTTAAACTTCTGAAAATTAAAGACAAAGAAAAATCTTGATAGCAGGGGGAGAGAAATGACACCTTACCTGTAAAAGGAAAATGATTGGAATGGCAACAGATTTCTCATTAGAAATCTTGGAAACCAGAATTAAGTGGGGTAACATTTTTCAAGTGTTGAAGGAAAAGTACTGGCAAACATAAATTCTATCTGCAGCAAAACTATCCTTCAGGAATGAAGGGGAAATTAAGATATTCTCAGATTATGGAAAACTAAGAGAATATTCACCAGGAAACTTACCCTTAAAGAATTGCTAGAGACAGTTTTCTAAACAAAAAGGATATGATAAATGAAGAAATCTTGGAATATCAGGAAGGAAGAAAGAAGAAATGGGAAAGTGAAAATATGGATATATATGATAGAATTTTCTTTTCCTCTTGTGTTTTCTAATGTGTGATTGATGGTTGAATTGTGTTTAATGACTGAATGTTTCATGATTTAATGATTTGGTGAGGTTCTCAATATATGTAAGGAAGTATTTAAGACGAGTATAATATAAATGAGGGAGGGTAAAGAGATTTAAATGGACTTCATTATAATTGGTATAATGTCAACACCAAAAGCCTTTGTTAACTTAAATATATACAATGTAATATATAGAGCCAGCACTAAAAATGTCTATACAAAAGTATACATTCAAAAATGCTAAAGATAAATCAAATGGAATTCTAGAAAATATTACTTAATAATTAAGAAGCCAAGAAAAATAAAACACTATTATAAAAAACAGGGGAAGCAAACAAAATAAAAAATAAAATAAAATAGTAAAATTTTAAAAATAGTACTGAGAGACCTTCAATATGGTGGAGGAGTAAGACGTGGAGATTGCCTTTCTCCCCACAAATACATCAAAAATACATCTACATGTGGAACAACCCCTACAAAACACCTACTGAATTCTGTCAGAAGACCTCAGAAACTCTCAAGACTTCCCAGAGTCTGAGCTGGCCCCACAGAGCCCACAGCAGGTCCAGAGGCCTACCTAGAAGTATTGGAGGACTTCCTGGGTAGGCAAGGATTGGCTGTGGCTCACTGTGGGGGCAAGGACACTGACAGCAGAGGCAACGGGAAAATATTATTATTATTACTACTTTTTTTATTTTAATTTTGTTCTGTTCTTTTTTTATTATGCTTTTAATTTTTTATTTACTTTTTTCTTTTTTATGCTTTTATGTTTAATATATTTTTATTTTATTTTCTTCTTATTTCTACTGGACTTTTTTGTTACATTGTTTTTTCCTTGTTTTTGTTTTTTTTCCTTTGTTTTGCTTTGCTTTTATCTTATTTTTAACTATATTCTATATTTTTCTATTTTTACTTTTGTTGTTTTGTATTTTTTCTTTTGTTTTCATCTTCTTTTGTCTTTACATGTTTTTGTTGATCATTTTTGTGTGTTTGTTTTATGCTTTCTGTTTGCCTTTTTTCTAGTTTGCTTCTGCATTTGATTTGGTTTTGGTTTTATGTTTTTGTTAGTGTAGTTTTTAGTGTTAGTTTTATTTTGGGGGGTTGTTTATTGGTTTTGTTGCCCTCCTCTTTTTTGTTTTCTCTTCTTTTTTCTTTCTGTGAGTGTGTGCGTTTCTTTGTGTGATTTGTCTGTTTAGTTTTGCTTTTACCATTCGTCTTGGGGATGTGTCTGTTCGTTTTTCTTGTTGTTTCTTTTTTTTTCTTCCTTTTCTTCCATGCTGGGAGGCTTGCAGGGGCTTGGTGCTCCAGCTGGGGGTCAGCCCTGAGTCTCCAAGGTGGGAGAACTGAGTCCAGAACATTGGACCACCAGAAAACTCCCAGCCCCACAGAATATGAATTGGCAAGAGCTCTGCCAGAGATTCCCTTCTCAACACTAAGACCCTCCTCCACTCAATGACCAACAAGTTCTAGTTCTGACACCTCACACCAAACAACTAGCAAGACAGGAAAACAACTCCACCCATTAGCAGACAGGCTGCCTAAAGCCATACTAAGCTCACAGACACCCCAAGACACACCACCGAACACAGCCCTGCCCATCAAAGGGACAAGATCCAGCTCCACCCACCAGAACACAAGAACCAGTCCTCTCCATGAGGAAGCTTACACAAGCCATTGGACCAACCTCACCTGCTGGGGGCAGACACCAGAAGTAAGAGGAACTATGACTCTGCCTCAAAGGAGACCCCAAACACACTAAGTTAAACAAAATGAGAAGACAGAGAAATATGCAGCAGATGAAGGAGCAGGGTAAAACTCCTCCAGACCAAACAAATGAAGAGGAAATATGCAGTCTACCTGAAAAAGAATTCAGAGTAATGTTAGTAAAGATTGTCCAAAAATCTCAGAAACAGAATGGAGAAAATACAAGAAACATTTAACAAGAACCTAGAAGAACTAAAGAGCAAACAAACAGTGATGAACAACACAATAAATGAAATTTTAAAATACTCTAGAAGGAATCAATAGCAGAATAACTAAGGCAGAAGAACGGATAAGTGATCTGGAAGATAAATAGCAAAAATAACTTAACTTCCAAGGAGCAGAATAAGGAAAAAAGAATGAAAAGAATTGAGGACAGTCTCAGAGACTCTGGGACAACATTAAACACACCAACATTCGGATTATAGGAGTCCCAGAAGAAGAGAAAAAAAAAGGGTCAGAGAAAATATTTGAAGAGAATTATAGTCAAAAACTTCCTTAACATGGGAAAGGATATAGTCACTCAAGTCCAGGAAGTGCAGAGAGTCCCATACAGGATAAACCCAAAGAGAAGCACGCCAAGACACATATTAATCAAACTATCGAAAATTAAATACAGGGGATGGAGTTAAGATGGCAGACTGGAAGGATGCAGAGTTCTCATCTCCACACAACTAGGGCACCTACCAGGCACTGGTGGGGCATCACAGACATCTAAAGGAACAGGAGGAACACCAGCAACTGGTTGTTACAATTTTATTTTTCATAGTATATGTTTTATCATTCTAATTTTTTTTTTTATTCTTAGTTATTGTACACCTCCTTTTTATTCTTTTCTTTTGCTGCGCTGCATGGCTTACGGGATCTTGGTTCCCAGGCCAGGTTTTGGGCCTGAGTTCCTGTGGTGGGAGAGCTGAGTCCAAAGCACTGAGGTAACAAACAACCTCAGAACCCAGGGAATATTAATTGGAGTGAGGCCTCCCAGAGATACTCATCACGGCAGCAAGACCCGGCTCTACAAAACTGCCTGCAAACTCCAGGGCTGGACACCTCAGGCCAAACAACCAGTATGACAGGAATACAGCTCCACCCATCAAAAACAATGAGACGACAAAAATATATGTTACAGGGCTTCCCTGGTGGTTCAGTGGTTGAGAGTCTGCCTGCTGATGCAGGGGACATGGGTTCGTGCCCTGATCCAGGAAGATCCCACATGCCATGGAGCGGCTAGGCCTGTGAGCCATGCCCAATGAGCCTGCATGTCCAGAGCCTGTGTTCCTCAACGGGAGAGGCCACAACAGTGAGAGGCCCGCATACAAAAGAAAAGAAGCATATATATATATGCTTATATATATATGTTATGTTATATATATATGTTATATGTTATATATATATATAAAACATATATATATATATATATATATGTTACATACAAAGGAGTGGGGTAAAATCCTAAAAAGCAGAATAAATGAAATTTTAAAAAAGCAAAATAAATGAAGAGAAAATAAGCAGTCTACCTGCAAAGGAATTCAGAGTAAAGAAAGTAAAATTGATCCAAAATCTTGGAAACAGAATGGAGAAAATACAAGAAATGTTTAACAAGGACCTAGAAGAACTAAAGAGCAAACAGTGAAGAACAACATAATAACTGAAATTAAAAATACTCTAGAAGGAATCAATAGCAGAATAACTGAGGCAGAAAAATGAATAAGTGAGCTGGAAGAGAGAATGGTGGAAATAACTGCCACAGAGCAGAATGAAGAAAAAAGAATAAAAGAATTGAGGACAGTCTCAGAGACATCTGTAACATTAAACGTATGAAAATTCAAATTATAGATGTCCCAGAAGAAGAATAAAAAGAGAAAGTGTCTGAGAAAATATTTGAAGAGGTTATAGTCAAAAATTTCCCTAACCTGGGAAAGAAGATAGCCACCCAAGTCCAGGAAGTGCAGAGAGTCCCATACAGCATAAACCTTAGGAGAAACACACAAAGACACATTAATCAGACTAACAAAAATTAAAATCAATGGAAAAATATTAAAAGCAGCAAGGGAAAAGCAACAAATAACATACAAGGGAATTCCCATAAGGTCATCAGCTGATTTCTCAGCAGAATTCTGCAGGCCAGAAGGCAGTGGCAGGATATATTTAACATGATGAAAAGGAAAAACCTACAACAAAAATCAGTATACCCAGCAAAGATCTCAATCAGATTCGACTGAGAAATCAAAAGCTCTACAGAAAAGCAAAAGCTAAGACAATTCAGCACCAACAAACCACCTTGAATGTAAATGAGTTAAGTGCTCCAAGCAAAAGACGCAGACTGGCTGAATGGATACCAAAACAAGACCCATATATATGTTGTGTGCAAGAAACCCACTTCAAACCTAGGGACCCATAGAGACTGAAAATGAGGGGATGGAAATAGATATTCCATGCAAATGGAAATCACAAGAAAGCTGGAGTAACAATACTCATATTGCAGAAAATAGACTTTAAAATAAAGACAGTTACAAGAGACAAGGAAGGACACAACATAATGATCAAGGCATCAATCCAAAAAGAAAACATAACAATGATAAATATTTATGTACCCAACATAGGAGCACCTCAATACATAAGGCAAATGCTAATGACAATAAAAGGGGAAATTGACAGTAACACAATAGTAGAGGGGGATTTTAACACCCCACTTACACAAATGGACAGATCATCCAGACAAAAAATAAATAAGGAAACACAAGCTTTAAATGACACAATAGACAAGACAGACTTAACTGACATTTATAGGACATTCCATCCGAAAACATCAGACTATATTTTCTTCTCAAGACCACATGGAACATTCTCCAGGACAGATCACAGCTTTGGTCACATATCAAGTCTTGGTAAATTTAAGAAAATTGAAACCATATCAAGCATATTTTCTGACCACAACGCTATGAGACTAGATATCAATTACAGGAAAAAGAACTAAAAAATACAAGCACATGGAGGCTAAATGATATGCTACTAAATAACCAAGAGATCACTGAAGAAATCCAAGAGGAAATCAAAAAATACCTAGAGAAAAATACCAATGAAAACACGACGAGCCAAAACCTATGGGGTGCAGCAAAAGCAGTTCTATAAGGTATGTTAATAGCAATACAATCCTACTGAAAGAAACAAGAAAAATCTAAAATAAACAATCTAAACTTCTTTCCCTAGGAACTAGAGAAAGAAGAAAAAACTCAAATTTAGTACAAGGAAAGAAATCATAAAGATCAGAGAAGAAATAAATGAAATAGAAACAAAGAAAACAATAGAAGGATCAATAAAACAAAAAGCTGGTTCTTCGAGAAGATGAAGAAAATTGATAAACTTTTAGCCAGACTCGTCAAGAAAAAGAGGGGGAGGACTCAAATCAATAAAATTACAAATGAAAAAGGAGAGATTAAAACTGACACTGCAGAAATACAAAACATCATAAGACACTACTACAATCAACTATATGCCAATAAAATGGACAACATGGAAGAAATGGGTAAATTCTTAGAAATGTACGACCTTCCAAGACTGAACCAGGAAGAAATAGAAAATACGAACAGATGAATCATAGGTAGTGAAATTGAAAGTGTGATTTAAAATCTTCCAAAAAACAAAAGTGCAGGACCAGATGGCTTCACAGGTGAATTCTAGCAAACATTTAGAGAAGAGCTAACACCCATCCTTCTCAAACTGTTCCAAAAAATTGCAGAGGAAGAACACTTCCAAACTCTTTCTCTGAGGCCACCAACACGCAGATACCAAAATCAGACAAAGATATTACAAAAAAGAAAAAAAACGGACCAATATCACGGATGAATATAGATGCAAAAATCTTCAACAAAATACTAGCAAACAGAACCCAACAACACATTAAAAGGATCATACACAATAATCAAATGGGATTTATCCCAGGGATGCAAGGATTCTTCAATATATACTAATCAATCAATGTGATACACTATATTAAAAAATTGAAGAATAAAATCCATATGATCATCTCAATAGATGCATAAAAACTTTTGACAAAATTAAACACCCATTTATGAAAAAGTCTCCAGAATGTGGGCATAGAGGGAACCAACCTCAACATAATAAAGGCCATGTATGACATACCCACAGCAAACATCATTCTCAATGTTGAAAAACTGAAAGCATTTCCTCTAAGATCAGGAACAGGACAAGGATGTCCCCTCTCACCACTACTATTCAACATAGTTTTGGAAGTCCTAGCCATGCAGTCAGAGCAAAAAAAGAAATAAAAGGAATACAAATTGGAAAAGAAGAAGTAAAACTGCCACTGTTTGCAGATGACATGATATTACACATAGAAAATCCTTAAGATGCCACCAGAAAAGTATTAGAGCTAATCGATGAATTTGGTGATGCTGCAGGATACAAAATTAATGCACAGAAATCTCTTGCATGCCTATACAGTAACAACAGAAGATCAGAAAGAGAAATTAAGGAAACAATCCCATTCACCATTGCAACAAAGAGAATAAAAATCCAAGGAATAAACCTACCTAAGGAGGTAAAATAGCTGTACTCAGAAAACTATACGATACTGATGAAAGAAATCAAAGATGATACAAACAGATGGAGAGATATACCATGTTCTTGGATTGGAAGAATAAACATGTGAAAATAACTCTACTACCCAAAGCAATCTACAGATTCAATGCAATCCCTATCAAATTACCAATGGCATTTTTCACAGAACTAGAACCAAAAAATCTTAAAATTTGTATGGAGACACAAAAGACCCCAAATAGCCAAAGCAATCTTGAGGGGAAAAAAATGGAGTTGGATGGATCAGATTACCTGACTTCAGACTATACTACAAAGCTACAGTAATCAAGACAGTATGGTACTAGCACAAGAACAGAAATATAGATCTATGGAATAGGATAGAAAGCCCAGACATAAACCCACACACCTATGGTCAACTAATCTATGACAAAGGAGGCAAGGATATACAATGGAGAAAAGACACTCTCTTCAATAAGTGGTGCCGGGAAAACTGGACAGCTACATGGAAAAGAATGAAATTAGAACACTCCCTAACACCATACACAAAAATAAACTCAAAATGGATTAAAGACCTAAATGTAAGACCAAATACTATAAAACTCTTTGAGGAAAACATAGGAAGAACACTCTTTCATGTAAATCACAGCAAGATCTTTTTTGACCCACCTCCTAGAGTAATGGAAATAAAAACAAAAATAAACAAATAGGATCTAATGAAACTTTTACACAGCAAAGGAAACTATAAACAAAATGAAAAGACAACCCTCAGAATGGGAGAAAATATTTTCAAATTAATCAATGGACAAAGAATTAATCTGCAAAATATATAAACAGCTCATGCAGCTGAATATTAAAAAGAGAAACAACAGAATCAAAAAATGGGCAAAAGGCCTAAATAGACATTTCTCCAAAGAAGACATACAGTTGGCCAAGAGGAACATGAAAATCTACTCAACATCACTAATTATTAGAAGAATGCAAGTCAAAACTACAATGAGGTATCATCCCACATTGGTTAGAATGGGCATCATTAGAAAATCTACAAACAGCAAATGCTGGAGAGGGTGTGGAGAAAAGGGAACCCTCTTGCACTGTTGGTGGGAATGTAAATTGATACAACCACTATGGAGAACAGTATGGAGGTTCCTTACAAAACTACAAATAGAACTACCATACGACCCAGCAATCCCACTACTGGGCATATACCCTGAGAAAACCATAATTCAAAAAGAGTCATGTACCAATATGTTCATTGCAGCTGTATTTACAATAACCAGGACATGGAAGCAACCTAAGTGTCCATCAACAGATGAATGGATAAAGAAGATGTGGCACATATATACAATGGAATATTACTCAGCCATAAAAAGAAAGGAAATTGAGTTATTTGTAGTGAGATGGATGGACCTAGAGTCTGTCATACAGAGTGAAGTAAGTCAGAAAGAGAAAAACAAATACCATATGCTAACACATATATATGGAATCTAAGGGGAAAAAAAAGGTAATGAAGAACTTAGGGGTAAGACAGGAATAACAACCCATACCTATTAGAGAATGGACTTGAGGATATGGGGAGGGGGAAGTGTAAGCTGTGACAAAGTGAGAGAGTGGCGTGGACATATATACACTACCAAATGTAAAATAGATAGCTAGTGGGAAGCAGCTGCATAGCACAGGGAGATCAGCTCTGTGGTTTGTGGCCACCTAGAGGGGTGGGATAGGGAGGGTGGGAGGGAGGGAGATGCAAGAGGGAAGAGATATGGGAACATATGTATATGTATAACTGATTCACTTTGTTATAAAGTAGAAACTAACACACCATTGTAAAGCAATTATACTCCAATAAAGACGTTAAAAAGAACTTTAATCTTTGAAAAGAAAAAAAAAAAGATGTGGTCCATATATACAATGGAATATTACTCAGCCATAAAAAGGAACGAAATTGGGTCATTTGTAGAGGCTTGGGTGGACCTAGAGAGTGTCATACAGAGTGAAGTAAGTCAAAAAGAGAAAAACAAATATTGTATATTAATGCATACATGTGGAATGTAGAAAAACGGTACAGATGAACCAGTTTGCTAGGCAACAATAGAGACATAGATGTAGAGAACAAACGTATGGACACTGAGGGGGGAAAGGGGGAGAGGGATGAATTGAGAGATTGGGATTTTCATATATACACTAATGTGTATAAAATAAATAGCTAATGAGGTAGGTCCTGCTGTATAGCACACAGGGAACTCAACTTCACTGTACAGTAGAAACTAAAACAACATTGTAAAACAACTATACCCCAACTTAAAAAAATAAAAAAATAAATGAATAATATAAAAAATAATACTAAGCCCTAACATATCACTAATTGCATTGAATGTAACTGTTGTAAATACCCCAACTAAAAGACAGAGATTGGCAGAGTGAATTATATATGATTCAACATTATGGTGCCTACAGGAAACTCACTTCAGGTACAATCCATAGGTATGTTGAATGTGAATTGATGGGAAAAGATATACTATGGAAACAACTGAAAGGAAGCAGGAGTGACTATATTAATTAAAGATAAATTAAGGACCTACTATATAGCACAAGGAGCTATACTCAATATTTTATAATAACCGGTAAGGGAAAAGAATTTGTAAAAGAATATGTATATGTATAACTGAATCGCTGTTCTGTACACCTGAAATGAATACAGCATTGTAAATCAACTCTACTTCAATAAAAAAAAGATAAAGTAGACTTGAGCACAATAAAATTACTAGAGATAGAGAGCAACATTACATATAATGAAAGGGTTGATTCACTAAGAAGATATAACAATCCTAAATGTGTATGCACCAAACAACAGAGCTGAAAAACATTTAAAACATTCAAAGTAAAAAAGTCATTAACAGACTGATGACAGGAAAATCTCCACTCACTTAGAAACTGAAAAACACCCTTCTAAATAGTCAATAGGTCAAAGAGTATGTCTCAAAGGAAATAAATATACTTTGAACCGAATAAAAATGAAAATACAGCACTAAAGTTTGTGGGACCCAACTAAGTCAGTCTTGGAAAATTCATAACACTTAATGTTTATATTAGAAAAGAGGAAAAGTCTCACATAAATCTACACTAATCTACACTATTCCTTCAAGAAATTAGAAGTGAAAAATAATTCCAAAGCAGAGCAAAGTAAGGAAATAATAAAGAGTATAAATCAATGAAAGTGAAAACAGAAAAACAATAGAGAAAATTAATAAAACCAAGAGCTGATTTTTTAAAATGTCCAATAAAATTACCAATCCTTTGGCAAGACTGACAAAGAAAAAAGAAAGAGAAAACAAATTACCAGTATCAGGAATGAAACAGAGGGTATTACTACAAACCCTGTGGGCGTCAAAAGGATTATAAAAGAATACTACAAACAACTCTACACACATCAATTTGACAACTTAGGTGAAATTGACCACGTTCTTGGAAAAGAACTTACTCCAACTCACTTAATATGAAACAGATAATTTGAATCACTCTATAACTATTAAAGTAACTGAATTCATAATTTTAAAATTCCCCAAAATAAATCACAGCAAGATCCTTTCTGACCCACCTCCTAGAGTAATGGAAATAAAAACAAAAATAAACAAATGGGACCTAATGAAACTTCAAAGCTTTTGCACAGCAAAGGAAACCATAATCAAGACCAAAAGACAACCCTCAGAATGGGAGAAAACATTTGCAAATGAAGCAACTGACAAAGGATTAATCTCCAAAATTTACAAGCAGCTCATGCAGCTCAATAACAAAAAAACAAACAACCCCATCCAAAAATGGGCAGAAGACCTAAACAGACATTTCTCCAAAGAAGATATACAGAATGCCAACAAACACATGAAAGAATGCTCAACATCATTAATCATTAGAGAAATGCAAATCAAAACTACAATGAGATATCATCTCACACCAGTCAGAATGGCCATCATCAAAAAATCTAGAAACAATAAATGCTGGAGAGGGTGTGGAGAAAAGGGGACACTCTTGCACTGCTGGTGGGAATGTGAATTGGTTCAGCCACTATGGAGAACAGTATGGAGGTTCCTTAAAAAACTACAAATAGAATTACCATATGACCCAGCAATCCCACTCCTGGGCATATACCCTGAGAAAACCATAATTCAAAAAGAGTCATGTACCAAAATGTTCATTGCAGCTCTATTTACAATAGCCCGGAGATGGAAAGAACCTAAGCGCCCATCATCGGACGAATGGATAAAGAAGATGTGGCACATATACACAATGGAATATTACTCAGCCTTAAAAAGAAATGAAATTGAGATATTTGTAATGAGATGGATAGACCTAGAGTCTGTCATACAGAGTGAAGTAAGTCAGAAAGACAAAGACAAATACCGTATGCTAACACATATATATGGAATTTAAGGGGAAAAAGTGTCATGAAGAACCTAGGGATAAGACAGGAATAGAGGCGCAGACCTACTGGAGAACGGACTTGAGGATATGGGGAGGGGGAAGGGTGAGTTTTGACAGGGCGAGAGAGAGTCATGGACATATACACACTAACAAACGTAGTAAGGTAGATAGCTAGGGGGAAGCAGCCGCAAGGCACAGGGATATTAGCTCGGGGCTTTGGGACAGCCTGGAGGGGTGGGAGGGGGAGAGTGGGAGGGAGGGAGACGCAAGAGGGAAGACACATGGGAGCACATGTATATGTATAGCTGATTCACTTTGTTATAAATCAGAAACTAACACACCATTGTAAAGCAATTATACCCCAATAAAGATGTTAAAAAAAATAAAATAAAACCATTACCAAAAAAAAAAAAAATTCCCCAAAATAAAATATTCAAGCCTAGGTTGTTTAACTTGAGAATTATACCAAGCATTTAAAGAATTAACAATTCTACACAACATCTTCCAGTAAATAGAAGAATTAACAATTCCACACAACATCTTCCAGTAAATAGAAAACACTTCTTAACTCATTTTATGAGGACAGTACTACCCTGAATACAAAACCAGACAAAGTACAAAAAAAGAAAACTATCGACCAATATTTCTCATAAATACAGACACAAAAATCCTTAATAACATATTAGCAAATAGAATTCAGCAATATATAAAAGAGATTATGCACCATGACTATGTGAGGTTTAATTAAGGACCACAGGGATACAAGACTGGTTCAATATTTGAAAATCAAATAATTTAATTCACCTCTTTAACAGGCTAAAGAAGAAAAATCACAGGATCACAACAGTTGATGCATAAAAATCATTTAACAAAATTCAACATTTATTCATGATTTTTTTAAAAGAAAGCTCTCAGAAAAATAGGAATAGAGGGCAACTTCCTCAATTTGATACAGATCATCTACAAAAAACTTATAGCTAACATTATACTTAATGATGAGGGCCTAAATGTTATCCTTCTAAGACCAGGAAAACTCTTACCACTTATTCAACATAGTTCTAGAAGTCCTAGCAGTAAGGCAAGAAAGAAATAAAAGGCATATGGATTACAAAGGAGAAATTAAACTGCCCCTATTTTCAGATGGCATGATTGTCTACACAGAAAATCTCAAGGTATCTAAAAAATATTCCTAGAACTAATGAGTGAGTTCAGCATGGTCATAGGACATAAGATAAACATAAAAATCAGTTATGCATCTATATACTAGCAATGAACATGTGGAATCCAAAACCGAAAAATACAATACAATTACTCAAATATGAAATACATAAGTGTAAATCCAACAATGCGTGCCTTTTGTATAAGGCTTTTTTCCCCATTCATCATATTTTACAGATTTATCCATGATGTTACATGCATAATTTTATTCCATTTTGTTGCTGAATAGTGTGTTATTGTATATCACAGTTTGTTTATCAGTTCTCATGTTACAGATATCTGGATTATTTCCAGATTGGAGCTATATGAATAAAGCTGATGTGAGTATTCATGTTCATGTCATTGTGTGGATATATATTTAAATTCTTCTTGAGTATATACTTAGGCGTGGAATTGCTGTGTCATAGGGAATGCATATGTTTAACTCTAAAAGAACTGCCAAACTGTGTTTAAAGTGGTTGTATCATTTTCACTACCCATTTATAAGATTTACAGTTGCTCTGCATCCTTCAAAAGATTTGGTATTGCAGTGTTTTTAATATTAACTATTCTGGAGGGTATGTAAAAGTGTCTCATTGGGTTTTTTTAACTGAGATATAATTGACATAATATAAAATTCACAATTTTAAAGTTTGTACTTCAGTGATTTTTAGTATTTTCATTATGTGCAACTACCATCACCACCATATATACACGGAACATTTCTTTTACCCCATACGTATTAGCAACTAGTCCCAATTACCCCTCCCTACATCCCTTGGAAACCATTAACCTATGCTCTGTCTCTATGGATTTGCCTATTCCGAACACTTCATATGAATGGATCACGTAATATGTGGCCTTTTTATCTGGCTTCATTTACTTGGCATAATGTTTTCAAGGTTCATCCATGTTGTAGCATGTAACAATACTTCATTTCTTTTTACGGATGAATAACATTCCATTATATGGATTTACCACATTTTGTTTATTCATTCATCGGTTCATGGACTCTTCAATTGTTTCCACTTTTTGGCAGTTATTAATATTGCTGTTATGAACATTTGAGTAAGTTTTTTGTTTGAACATATGTTTTAAATTCTCTTCATATATATCTAGGCATGGAGTTGTTGGGTCATGATGTAATTTGAGGAATTTAATTTTGAGGAATTGTCAAACTGTTTTACACAGTGACTACACTATTTTACATTCTTTCCAGCAATGTATGAGGGCTCCAATTTCTCTGCATCTTTTCCAATGCTTGTTATTGTCTTTATTTTTGATAATAGCTATCCTAAT
This sequence comes from Phocoena sinus, assembly GCF_008692025.1. Lineage (NCBI taxonomy): Eukaryota > Metazoa > Chordata > Mammalia > Artiodactyla > Phocoenidae > Phocoena > Phocoena sinus. The sequence continues at coordinate 58,624,542 of NC_045784.1, read as the reverse complement.
AGATGTGAAGTGGTGTCTCATTGTGGTTTTTATTTGCATTTCCCTAATGGCTAATGATGTCAAGCATTTTTAAAATGTGCTTACTGGTCACTTACATATCTTCTTTGGAGAAATATCTATTCAAATCCTTTACTCATTTTTATATTGGGTTATTTGTCTTCTTGTTTATTGTTGAGTTGTAAGTTTTCTTTATATATTTTGGTCACTTGATACTGATATAATTGCAAGTATTTCCTCCCATTCTGTGGGTTGTCTTTTCACTTCCTTGATAGTTTGCTTTGGCACACAAGTTTTTAATATTGATGAAGTCTAATTTATCTATTTTTTCTTTGATTGCTTTTACTTTTGGAGGCATATCTAAGAAACAGTTGCCTAATTCAAATTGACTCAGATTTGTACCCATGTTTTTTTTTCTAAGAGTTTTATAAGCTTTAAATATTACATTTAGGTCTTTGATACATCATGGGTTAAATTTTGTATAGGGCATGAAGTAGGGATCCAAATTCATTCTTTTAAATCTGGATATCCATTTGTGTCAGCATCATTTGTTGAAAATACTATTCTTTCCCACTGATTGATCTTGGCACTCATAAAAAATCAAAATTTATATATTAAAGTCCTAAGCCCCAGTACCTCAGAATGTGACTACATTTGGGTTTTTAAAGAAGTAATTATGTTAAAATGAGGTCTTAGTGTGGGCCTTAATCCAATATGACTGGTGTCCTTATAAGAAGAGATTTGGATACGGACATACACAGAGAGAAGACCATGTGATGACATAAGTTGGAGGTGGCCATCTACAAGCCAAGGAGAGCAGCCTCAGAAGAAGTCAATCCTGACAACATCTTTATTTCAGACTCCAAGCATCCAGAATCATGAGAAAATAAACTTTGGTTGTTCAATCCATGCTTTCTCTGGTACTTTATTATGGCAAACTAATACAAGTATAAATATATAGATTTATTTATGGACTTTCAACTCTATTCTATCAGTCTATATATCTTTCCTTATTCCCATACCACACTGTCTTGCTTACTACAACTGTGTAGTAAGTTTTGAAACTGGCAAGTCAGAGTCCCCCAACCTTGTCCTTCATTTTCAAGATTGTTTGTCTATTTGGAATCCTTTGCTATTCCATAAAAATTTTAGTTTTTACAATATTCTATTATATGTATATACAACATTTTCTCTATCTATTCATTTGTCAATGGAGACTTAGGTTGTTTCCACTCTTTAGCTATTGTGAATAATGCTTCAATGAACATGGAAGAACAAATATATCTACAAGATCTTGTTTTCATGTCTTTTGGACAAATACCCAGAAGTAGGATTGCTGGATCATCTGCTAGTTCTATTTTTATTTTCTTGAGAAACCTCCAGACTGTTTTTCATAGCAGCTGCACCATTCTACATCCTCACCAATCAATTTCTCCATGTCCTCACCAACACTCATTGTTTTCTGTTTCTGTTTCTTTTTTAATATAATGGTCATCCTAACAAGTGTGAGGTGATATCTTGTGGTTTTAATTTGCATTTCCCTGAGGATTATTGATATTGAATTTTTTTCATATAACTGTTGGCCATTTGTATATTTTCTTTGGATAAATGTCTATTTAAGAACTTTGGCCACTTTTTAATTGGGTTATTTGTTTCTCTACTATTGAGTTGTAGGAGTTCTTTATGTATTTCAGATACTAACCTCCCGTCAGATATATAATTTACAAAATTTTTTTCTCATTTCATGGATTGCCACTCTGTTAATTATTTTCTTTGCTGTGCAGAAGCTTTTTAGTTTCATGCACTCCACCTGTCTTATTTTTGCTTTTGTTGCCTGTGCTTTTGATGCCATATCCAATAAATAATTGCTAAGAACAATGCTATAGAGCTTTTCCCCTTTGTTTCAGAATTTTACAGTTTCAGGACTTATGTTTAAGTCTTTAACCCATTTTGAGATGTGTCTTAGTGCATTTGGGCTGCTATACCAAAATACTACAGGCTGGGTGGCTTATAAGAAACAGAAATTTATTTCTCACAGTTTTAGAGACTAGAAGTCCAAGATCATGGTGCCAGCATGGTGGGATGAGGGCCTCTTCTGGGTTTCAGACTTCTTGTTGTATCCTTATATGGTGGAAGAGGGCAAGGGAGCCCTCTCAGGCCTCCTTTGTAAGGACATTAATCCTATTCCTGAGGACTCCACACTCACGACCTGAGCACTTCCCAAGGTCCAGCTTCCTAATACCATCACACTGGCTATTAGAATTTCAACATATGAATTTTGAGGGGAAACATTCAGTCCATAACATTCTGTCCCTGTTCCCCATCCCCAAAATTCATGTCCTTATCACATGCCATCAATTCAAAAATCTAAATCCAAAGTCTCATCTAAAGCATCTAAATGAGATATGGGTGAGATTCAAGGTAAAATTCATTCTGGGGGAAATTCTTATTCAGCTGTGAACCTATGAAATCAAACAAGTTATGTGCTTCCAAAATACAATGATGAGACAGGCATATGATAGACATTTCCATTCTAAAAGGGAGACATAGGAAAGAAGAAAAGGAAAACAGGTTCAAAGCAAGTCCAAAACAGTAAGGACCACTCAGGCAAATGTACCTTCTGGACACACTTGAGCAGTGGTTCGCCACAGTTTTTAACAGCCCTTCGTCTACAGCTTTGCTGGGCACAGTTCACTCTACAGCTCTAATGTGTTGGAGTCATATGCCTGCCACTCTCCCATGCTAGAATCACACACACACACAGGTCACCTACCAGTCTGCAGTTGCAGGTATAGCCTAGCCCTAGAGTTTCATTAGGAATTGCCTTAGCAGAGTATGTTTGCAGTAGCCCTCTGACTGGGTCATGCACCTGTGGCTCCAGAAGGCTCCATCCTTCAAAATCTAGGTGGAGGTAACCATGATCCAATAGCTTACGCACTCTGTGCACTGGCAGAGATAGCACCTCACCTATGCAGCCAAGTTATACCATCTACCTCCAAATGGGTAGATAATTTTAGCACAGGAATGGGAGGAGCAGAGTCGTGAAATCATTCTGCCCGCAGGCCCTTTCACTATGGGCCTATGATGGGAGAGGCTGCACCAGTGGCCTCTGAAATGCCTTTGGGGTTATTTTTCTACTGTCTTAGACAACAGTAGATCCTAATTTCTGTTTAGATGTCTGACTAATCTCCCCATTTTCTTGATGAATAGCACCTGGCTTGCATTGATATGCTGATGCGTACTAATCTTATCAAATTTGGCCACAAACTTTGTGTTCTCCCTTGACAAACTTTCTAATTCCTTTCAGCATGAATAGGGAGATGAGTCTGGGAAGAATCAGCATCTTAATAATATTGAGTCTTCCAATCTGTAAATGTGGTATATGTCTCCATTTATTCAGGTCTTCTTTAAGTTTTCTTAGCCATGCCTTGTAGTTTTCAGTGTAGAGATCTTGTATGTCTCTCGTTAAATTTATTCCTAAGGATTTTATGTTTTTGATACTATTGTATACAAAATGGTTTTGTATTTAATTTTCAAATTTTATACAAGTAGTATATAAAAACACATTTGATGTTCTTACATTAACCTTGTATCCTCCAAACTTGCTAAATTCGCTTAATAAGTCTAGTAGTTCTTCTGTAGATTCCTTAGGATTTTCCATGGAAACAATTATGTAATCTGCAGATTAAAACAGTTTAATTTCTTTCTTTATAATATTTGTTCCCTTTATTTTTCCTGCACTATTGCACTATCTAGGATCTCTAGTGAAATTTTTAAAGGTAGTGGTAGAGTGGCATTGTTGCTTTGTTCCCAGTACTAGAGGGAAGCATTGACTAGTTTCATTTTCCCTATTAAGCTTTTTGTTTTCACTACTATCATGTTCATTGTAGATTTTTCATAAATGCCCTTTACCAGCTTGAGGAAGTTCCTTCTATTGGTAATTTGCAAGAGATTTTTTATCATTGGTGGATAGTGAATTTTGTAAAACATTTTATCTACATTTATTGAAATGCTCATGTGCTTTTTCTCCTTTATTCTGTTAATATGGTGAACAAGATTGGTTGATTTTCTAATGTTCAGTCAATGTTGTATTCCTGTGATAAACTCTACTTTGTCACAATGCAAATCCTTCTAATATATTGCTGAATTTGATTTGCTAGTACCGTTTTTTACAAATGACCAAAACTTTTATGTTAACAGTACACTGAAAAGTTTATATTTACTTCCATATGTTTTGTGAGGAAAATCTCTACTTCTATTTCTATATAGGTGCTCCAGAGAAAGCTTACAATTTTGTTAGGTAAAGATGTTTCTAACTTCAAGCTGTATAACGGTTCTAGGTATTTAGACAGAAAAAGAAATTTAAGTAACCTGAGAAACGACCTTTGTGAAAGTCCTGGATCCATTACTTCAACTTTAAACCATCTTTCACTATCATTCACACATTGCCTACGAAGATGAGTCAAACCTCAAACGACCTAATTCCTCCCCCCACTACTCACCAGTTGCAGCTTTAGAAATCACTGTGAAATTTTAATCTTTAAAATGTAATAAATAAACCTCAACAGTGTTTTTCCTTCTCCTCTTCCCTTTGAAAGCATCGAGAGGGCTTCCCTGGTGGCACAGTGGTTGAGAGTCTGCCTGCTGCTGCAGGGGACACGGGTTTGTGCCCCGGTCCGGGAAGATCCCACATGCCGCGGAGCGGCTGAGCCTGCGCGTCTGGAGCCTGTGCTCCGCAACAGTGAGAGGCCTGCGTACCACAAAAAAAAAAAAAAAAAAAAAAAAGAAAGCATCAAGAAACCTCATGTTATTATAGACCAAACTCTACTGCCAGCAGTGGATGCCAAGGGGTCACAGAAGCAATGCAGAGGTTTAAGATATTCTTAGACAAAGTGGTTACTTCTTTCCTTTCAGTTCATCTATTACCTTCCATAGGACCAGTTCCATGCAGGCGGTTGCATTTTCACTTGAATTGTGACCATCATCCTGAATGATTCTCCGCAGGTAGTCAGCCACTAGACTCTTAAGGGATCTTTTGTGACGTAAACCTAACCAATGAGAAAACATAACTGTCGTGTCCACAACTGAAGTATGAATTAACTTAAGTGCATAGAGACTATGTTCAAAACTATGTCCAATTAGTACACTGTCAGCACTGAACAGGTTCAACAAGATGGCTTGCACATCATAGATTGAGGATTTTGTGTTCTTCAAGTCATCTTCAACCACACCAGAGAACCTAGTGTTATAGTCAATGACTTCATCTGGTTTCACAAATGTATCATAGACCACCTGGAGGATCAACCACTGTCACTCGAGTAAGTTCCAAACCTTTGACTGTATAGCACATCTCATAATTCACAGAAAATACACTGTAATACCTGTCGGGGTGTGGGAACTTAACAAAAGTCTTCACAAAGTCCTCTAGGTTTTCTTTTTGATCACGAACGTGAAGCTTGGCAACCTGAACCATGGGGGAATGCAAGGACACCTTCAAGACAGCTGTACTGCCTTTCTAAGCCACCAAGAACTTTATGACTCAACACTTGGCCAAAGTGATAATGACATTTTTCTACCCTGCTGTGTTTGCCTGTGGAAGTCACGCCATAGATCTTCCCACATCAACAGCACATTCATACTAATATTCTTAGAAGGATCATTTACAAGAATTTTTTGTCATGCCTGAGTTTAAAAGAACACTTCCTGGCTTGCCAGGGTTGGGTTGGGGGTAGTTGTTTTCATGTAACTGTTCTTCAATTAGAAGGTAGTCTTTAAGATATCTGTAGAGAATAATTCCTGTGAGCACATTTTTCTTTTCATTCTTTTTCAATCCAGTTGTCTTTTTGTCGTTACTGCTTCCAGACACATCTTGGCCTCTCAGCTTCTTAAGAATATTTATTGCTATGTTCACATATATATTTTGACTGCCACAGTGTTCGTAAGTGGCCTTTTCTTCTATTTTAGCCTTGTTAAAAGCCTCATCCTCTGTTTTATAAAGTCTCAAATACTTCTCAAAAAGGGAGGTGGACAGAGCATTATCTTACTTCATCAGGTACTTTGGACAAGGATTCTGATGTTCCTAAAGCCTGCTATGGATGAGCCAAGCTATATTTCAACATCTTTACAGGAAAAGAAGCAATACTTTTCACAGGAAAGTGTGATCTATTTGGCCTTGCAGTTGGATTTTCCTTTGAAGAACTATATCCACATGAAGGCTGTTTGATGTACATGAATTTTCTCCTGAGGCTTTCCTTTGGGTCTGTGAGGCTGGACATGCAAATGTACTTTTCTTCTGTCCTGAAGTGGCAGCAACAAAAGCCTGATCACCTTTAATGGCAGTCATTATCTGCACTGACTGTTGCTGGGCTTGAAGGATTCCAGTGTGACTAATTAGTGGTGGAACTGGTCCCCTGAATGGGCCAGTGATATCTTTACTGATTGGAATATCAAACTTGGCAATGTGTGCCATTCCTCTTTTTCATCCAGAAATTTTCTGGTAATACAGCATATCTAATTCTATTTCATTTCCTGAAACCTACTTAGCAGTCTCTCCCTTATGAACTTTGCTTCGTGTGAACTCACTGAAAATTCGAAGACATTCCTTCATAGTGTCATCAGAATCAGAGGGAGTGTCATTTTCAGTACATTCTATTTCAAAATCAAATTCAACTAATCTGCTGTCTTCAAAAGTAGTGAAGCCCTTACTATCGTCTTGTATTCTCAAAACTTTGCCTTTCACATGGTTAGCTTGGTGAATATCACCATTCAGTTTCTTCTTTCTGAGTATCAATTGTTTTTACACATCTTGTGCTCTTTGGATAACTTTCATTATGACTTTCCTTCTGTATTTCTTTGTCATTAAGAGGTGCATAAGATATACTTTCTTCTGAAATACAGACATACTTTTTCTCACTACCGAAGCTTCCCATCTTAGAAATGTGGTTTTTAACAGCACACAAGTTTTGTTACCTTTAATACCTTAATCATTCTTTTGGGAGCAGGCTATTTTCAGGAAAATCTTGTCTCACATTTGTGTCACTCAAGGAGGCCACAGGGTTTTGCAATAGCTCTTCAAGTGCTAAAGTAAACCTGGAGAGCCTCTTCTGCTTTTCTTCAACTTCAGTCTTGACTGACTCCATTTCTTCATTGATACTTTCCAATTCTTCCATAGTTGTGCCCATGAATTCAACATGGCTCCTCTGCATCCCAAGCACCTCCAGGCTGCTGCAGCCACCTGCCTCACTCAGTTCCCACCACATTTCCCGGTGTCTGAACTGGCAGTACAAACACTAGCACCAATGCCCGTGGTTGTCATAAGGACATGGAAAATGGCAAAAGTAACACTTGGAGGCTAGCATGGGCCATTGCTCAAGGCCACCTCCTCTGGCTCTGAAATTGTGCACACTGATGGCAAAACCAGGTGAAGGTGAAAACCTGCCCTGCTGATTTGCTAGTACTTTAAGTATTTTTGCATCTATGATCATCAGTGAGATTCACATCTAATTTTCTTGCAATACTTTTACCTGATTTTGGTATTAGGGTTATGCAATCTCATAAAACAATTAAAGAGTTGTTCCTCCCTCCCCTATTCTCTGAAAGAATTTGTATAATAATGGTGTTATTTCTTTCTGAAATGTTTGAAAAAATTCAAAATCATCTAGACTTGGAGTTTGCTTTCTGAGATAAATGTTGATCTTTTTTTCATTCAATTTATTCTGAATTGGCAATACCTTTCAATTTAAATATTATTCATGTATTTCTTCATTTCTGAGAAATTCTCTTCTTTTTAAAAGTTATTGCTTCACATCCATTTTATCTGTCTTCAGTTTTAGGAATCGCTATTTTTAAAAGTTTGAACCCATAGGAGCACCTCAATACATAAGGCAACTGCTAAGAGCTATAAAAGAAGAAATCAACAGTAATACAATAATAGTGGGGGACTTTAACAACTCATTTACACCAACGGACAGATCATCCAAACAGAAAATTAATAAGGAAACACGAGCTTTAAATGATACAATAGACCAGATAGATTTAATTGATATTTATAGGACATTCCATCCAAAAACAGCAGATTACACTTTCTTCTCAAGTGTGCATGGAACATTCTCCAGGATAGATAACATCTTGGGTCACAAATCAAGCCTCAGTAAATTTAAGAAAATTGAAATCATATCAAGAATCTTTTCTGACCACAACGCTATGAGATTAGAAATCAATTACAGGGAAAAAAACCAACAACACACAAACACATGGATGCTAAACAATACGTTACTAAATAACCAAGAGATCACTGAAGAAACCAAAGAGGAAATCAAAAAATACCTAGAGACAAATGACAATGAAAACACGATGATCCAAAACCTGTGAGATGCAGCAAAAGCAGCTCTAAGAGGGAAGTATATAGCAATAAAAGCCTACGTCAAGAACCAAGAAAAATCTCAAATAAACAATCTAACCTAACACCTAAAGGAGCTAGAGGAAGAAGAACAAACAAAATCCAAAGTTAGTAGAAAGAAAGAAATCATAAAAATCAGAGCAGGAATAAATGAAATAGAAACAAAGAAAACAATAGCAAAGATCAATAAAATTAAAAGCTGGTTCCTTGAGAAGATAAACAAAACTGATAAACCATTAGCCAGACTCGTCAAGAAAAAGAGGGAGAGGACCCAAATAAATAAAATTAGAAATGAAAAAGGAGAAGTTACCACAGAGATACAAAGCATCCTAATAGACTACTACAAGCAACTCTATGCGAATAAAATGGACAACCTGGAAGAAATGGACAAGTTCTTAGAAAGGTATAACCTCCCAAGTCTGAACCAGGAAGAAATAGAAAATATGAACAGACCAATCACAAGTACTGAAATTGAAATGTGATTTAAAATCTTCCAACAGGGCTTCCCTGGTGGTGCAGTGGTTGAGAGTCCGCCTGCCGATGCAGGGGACACGGGTTCGTGCCCCGGTCTGGGAAGATCCCACATGCTGTGGAGCAGTTGGACCCATGACCCATGGCCACTGAGCCTGCACGTCCGGAGCCTGTGCTCTGCAACGGGAGACACCACAACAGTGAGAGGCCCATGTACCACAAAAAAAAAAAAAAAAAAAAAAAATCTTCCAACAAACAAAAATCCAGAACCAGATGGCTTCACCGGTCAATTCTATGAAACATTTAGAGAAGAGCTAACACCCATCCTTCTCAAACTCTTCAAAAAAATTGCAGGGGAAGGAAAACTCCCAAACTCATTCTATGACCTCACAATCACCCTGATACCAAAACCAGACAGAGATACTACAAAAAAAGAAAATTACAGACCAATATCACTGATGAATATAGTTGCAAAAATCCACAACAAAATACTAGCAAACAGAATCCAACAACACATTAAAAGGATCATACACCATGATCAAGTGGGATTTATCCCAGGGATGCAGGTATTCTTCAATATACGCAAATCAATCAATGTGATACACCGCATTAACAAACTGAACAATAAAACCCATATGATCATCTCAATACATGCAGAAAAAGCTTTTGACAAAATTCAACACCGCTTTATAATTTAAAAATTCTCCAGAAAGTGGGGATAGAGGGAACCTACCTCAACAAAATATAGGTCATATATGACAAACCCACATCAAACATCATTCTCAGTGATGAAAAACGGAAACATTTCTCTAAGACCAAGAAGAAGACAAGGATGTCCACTCTCACCACTCTTATTCAACATAGATTTGGAAGTCCTAGCCATGGCAATCAGAGAAGAAAAAGAAAGAAAAGGGGGGAGGAGCTTCAAGATGGCAGAAGAGTAAGACACGGAGATCACCTACCTCTCCACAAATACATCAGGAAAACATCTACATGTGGAACAGCTCCTACAGAACACCTACTGAACACTGGCAGAAGACCTCAGACCTCCCAAAAGGCAAGAAACTCCACACGTACTCCCCATGTAGGACAAAAGAAAAAAGAAATAACAGAGACAAAAGAATAGGGATGGGGCCTTCCCCTCTGGGAGGGAGCTGGGAAGCAGTGAAGGTTTCCACACACTAGGAAGCACTTCACGGGTGGAGACTGTCGGTGGCAGTGGGGGGGAGCTTCAGGGCCACGGAGGAGAGCACAGCAACAGGGGTGCAGAGGGCAAAGCGGAGAGACTCCCGCACAGATGATCGGAGCTGACCAGCAATCACTAGCCCGAGAGGCTTGTCTGCTCACCCACTGGGGCGGGAGGGTGCTGAGACCTGAGGCTCCAGCTTCGGAGGTCGGATCCCAGGGACAGGACTGGCGTTGGCTGCATGAGCACACCCTGAAGGGGGCAAGTGCGCCACAAATAGCCAGGAGCCAGGAGGGTGTCTGGGCAAAAGTCTGCAGTTGCCGAAGAGGCAAGAGACTTTTTCTTTCCTCTTTGTTTCTTGGTGCCCGAGGAGAGGAGATTAACAGTGCCACTTTAAGGAGTTTCAGAGACAGGTGCGAGCCGCGGCTATCAGAGTGGACCACAGAGACAGGCATGAGATGCTAAGGCTGCTACTGCCACCACCAATAATCCTGTGGGCAAGCACAGGTCACTATCCACACCTCCTTTCCTGGGAGCCTGTGCAGCCCGCCACTGCCAGGGTCCCGTGATCCAGGGACAAATTCCCTGGGAAAACACACAGTGCATAGCAGGCTGGTGCAACGTTATGGTGGCCTCTGCGGCCACAGGCTCACCCCACACTCCGTACTCCTCCCTCCCCCAGGCCTGAGAGAGCCAGAGCCCCTGAATCAGCTGCTCCTTTAACCCCGTCCTGTCTGAGTGAAGAACAGACGCCCTCCGGCAACCTACATGCAGAGGCGGGTCCAAATCCAAAGCCAAAACCCAGGAGTTCTGTGAACAAAGAAGAGAAAGGGAAATTTCTCCCAGCAGCCTCAGGAGCAGCGGATTAAATCTCCACAATCAACTTGATGTACCCTGCATCTGTGGAATGCCTGAATAGACAAAAAATCATCCCAAATTCAGGAGGTGGATTTTGGGAGCAGAAGTATATATATATATATTTTTTTCCCCTTTTTCCTTTTCTGTGAGTGTGTATGTATATGCTTCTGTGTGTGATTTTATCTGTATAGCTTTGCTTTTACCATTTGTCCTAGGGTTCTGTCTGTTGTTTTGTTGTTGTTGTTTTAATTTAATTTCTTTTTCTTAATTATTTTTTATTTTAATAAATTTATTTTCTTTTATTTATTTTCTTTTATTTTTTCTTCCTTCTTTCTTTCTTTCTATTTTTTCTCCATTTTATTCTGAGCCATGAGGAAGAAGGGCTCTTGGTGCTCCAGGCAGGCTTCAGGGCTGTGCCTCTGAGGTGGGAGAGCCAACTTCAGGACACTGGTCCACAAGGGAACTCCCAGCTCCACATAATATCAAACAGCAAAAATCTCCCAGAGATCTCCATCTCAACAACAACACCCAGCTTCACTCAATGACCAGCAAGCTACAGTGCTGGACACCCTATGCCAAACAACTAGCAAGACAGGAACACAACCCCATCCATTAGCAGAGAGGCTGTCTAAATCATAATAAGTCCACAGACACCCCAAAACACACCACCAGAGGTGGATCTCCCAACAGAAAGACAAGATCCAGCCTCATTCACCAGAACACAGGCACAAGACCCTCCACCAGGAAGCCTACAAAACACACTGAACCACCCTTAGCCACCAGGGACAGACACCAAAAACAACGGCAACGAAGAACCTGAAGCCTGCAGAAAGGAGACCCCAAACACGGTAGAGTTAAGCAAAATGAGAAGACAGAGAAACACACAGCAGATGAAGGAGCAAGGAAAAACCCACCAGACCTAACAGATGAAAAGGAAATAGGCAGTCTACCTGAAAAAGAATTCAGAGTAATGATAGTAAAGATGATCCAAAATCTTGGAACTAGAATAGAGAAAATACAAGAAATGATTAACAAGGACCTAGAAGAGCTACAGAGCAAACAAACAGTGATGAACAACACAATAAATGAAATTAAAAATTCTCTAGAAGGGGTCAATAGCAGAATAACTGAGGCAGAAGAACAGGTAAGTGACATGGAAGATAAAATAGTGGAAATAACTACTGCAGAGCAGAATAAAGAAAAAAAGAGTTGAGGACAGTCTCACAGACCACTGGGACAACATTAAATACACAAACATTCGAATTATAGGGGTCTCAGAAGAAGAAGAGAAAAAGAAAGGGACTGAAAGAATATTTGAAGAGATTATAGTTGAAAACTTCCCTAATATGGGAAAGGAAATAATTAATCAAGTACAGGAAGCACAGAGAGTCCCATACAGGATAAATCCAAGGAGAAAGATGCCAAGACACATATTAATCAAGCTATCAAAAATTAAATACAAAGAAAAAATATTAAAAGCAGCAAGGGAAAAACAACACAAAACACACAAGGGAATCTCCATGAGGTTAATATCTGATCTTTCAGCAGAAACTCTGCAAGCCAGAAGGGAGTGAAAGGACATATTAAAAGTGATGAAGGAGAAAAATCTACAACCAAGATTATGCTACAGTGCAAGGATATCATTCACATTTGATGGAGAAATTAAAACATTACAGGCAAGCAAAAGCTAAGAGAATTCAGCAACACCAAAGCAACTTAACAACAAATACTAAAGAAATTTCTCTAGGCAGGAAACACAAGAGAAAGAAAAGACCTACAATAACAAATACAAAACAATTAAGAAAATGGTAATAGAGACATACATATCGATAATTATATTAAAAGTAAATGGATTAAATGCTCCAACCAAAAAACATAGACTGGATGAATGGATACAAAAAGAAGACCCGTATATATGCTGTCTAGAAGAGACCCACTTCAGATCTAGGGACACATACACACTGAAAGTGAGGGGATTGAAAAAGATATTCCATGCAAATGGAAATCAAAAGAATGCTGGAGTAGCAATTCTCAGATCAGAGAAAACAGATTTTAAAATAAAGACTATTGCAAGAGACAAAGAAGGACACTAAATAATGATCAAGGGCTCGATCAAAGAAGAAGATATAACAATTGCAAATATTTATGCACCCAACATAGGAGCACCTCAATACAAAAGGCAAATACTAACAGCCATAAAAGGGGAAATTGACAGTAACACAATCATAGTTGGGGACTATAACACCACACTTTCACCAATGGACAGATCATCCAAAATGAAAATAAATAAGGAAACACAGGCTTTAAATGATACATTAAACAAGATGGACTTAATTGATATTTATCGGACATTCCATCCAAAAACAACAGAATACACATTCTTCTCAAGTGCTCATGGAACATTCTCCAGGATAGATCATATCTTAGGTCACAAATCATGCCTTGGTATATTTAAGAAATTTGAAATTGTATCAAGTAGGTTTTCCAAACATGAAGCATTGAGAGTAGATATCAATTACAGGGAAAAAAACTTAAAACATACAAACCCATCACAGCTAAACAATACATTACTTAATAACCAAGAGATGACTGAAGAAATCAAAGAGGAAATCAAAAAATACCTAGAAACAAATGACAATGAAAACACGATGCTCCAAAACCTATGGGATGCAGCAAAAGCAATTCTAAGAGGGAAGTTTAAAGCAATACAAGCCTACATTAAAAAACAAGAAACATCTCAAATAAACAACCTAACCTTGCACCTAAAGCAATTAGAGAAAGAAGAACAAAAAAACCCCAAAGTTAGCCGAAGGAAAGAAATCATAAAGATCAGATCAGGAAGAAATGAAAAAGAAGTGAAAGAAATGATAGCAAAGATCAATAAAACTAAAAGCTGGTTCTTTGAGAAGATTAAAAAAAATTGATAAACCTTTAGCCATACTCATCAAGAAAAAAAAGGAGAAGACTCAAATCAATAGAATTAGAAACGAAAAGGGAGAAGTAACAACTGACACTGCAGAAATACAAAGGATCATGAGAGATTACCACAAGCAAATCTAAGCCAATAAAATGGACAACAGGGAAGAAATGGACAAATCTTGGAAAGCACAACATTCTGAGACTGAACCAGGAAGAAATAGAAAATATGAACAGACCAATCACAAGCACTGAAATTGAAACTGTGATTAAAAATCTTTCAACAAACAAAAGCCCAGGACCAAATGGCTTCACAGGCGAATTCTATCAAACATTTAGAGAAGAGCTAACACCTATCTTTCTCAAACTCTTCCAAAATATAGCAGAGGGAGGAACACTGTCAAATTCATTCTATGTGGCCACCATCAACCTGATACCAAAACCAGACAAAGATGTCACAAAGCAAAACATCTACAGGACAATATCACTGATGAACATAGATGCAAAAATGCTCAACAAACTACTAGCAAACAGAATCCAACAGCACATTAAAAAGATCATAAAACATGATAAAGTGAGGTTTATCCCAGGAATGCAAGGATTCTTCAATATATGCAAAGCAATCAATTTGATACACCATATTAAAACTTAAAGGAGAAAAGCCATATGATCATCTCAATAGATGCAGAGAAATCTTTCAACAAAATTTAACACCCATTTATGATAAAAAGTATCCAGAATGTAGGCATAGAGGCAACTTTTGTCAACATAATAAAGGCCATATATGACAATCCCACAGCCAACATTGTCCTCAATGGTGAAAAACTGAAACCATTCCCACTAAGATCAGGAACAAGACAATGTTGCCCTCTCTCACCATTATTATTCAACATAGTTTTCAAAGTTTTAGCAACAGCAATCAGAGAAGAAAAAGAAACAAAAGGAATCCAAATCGGAAAAGGAGAAGTACAGCTGTCACTGCAGATGACAGGTTTCGATAAAGAGATAATCATAAAGATGCTACCAGAAAACTACTAGACCTAATCAATGAATTTGGTAAAGTAGCAGGATACAACAGTAATGCAGAGAAAGCTCTCACATTCCTATACACTAATGATGAAAAATCTGAAACAGAAATTAAGAAAACACTCCCATTTACCATTGCAACAAAAAGAATAAAATATCTAGGAATAAACCTAACTAAGGAGACAAAATACCTGTATGCAGAAAATTATAACACTGATGAAAGAAATTAAAGATGACACAAACAGATGGAGAGATACACCCTATTCTTGGACTGGAAGAACCAACATTGTGAAAATGACTCTGCTACCCAAAACAATTTACAGATTCAATGCAATCCCTATCAAACTACCACTGGCATTTTTAAGAGAATTAGAACAAAAGATTTCACAATTTGTAAGGAAACACAAAAGACCCCGAATAGCCAAAGCAATCTTGAGAATGGAAAATGGAGCTGGAGGAATCAGGCTCCCTGACTTCAGACTATCCTACAAAGCTACAGTAATCAAGACAATATGCTACTGGCACAAAATCAAATATATAGATCAAAGGAACAGGATAGCAAGCTCAGAGATAAACCCACACACATATGGTCACCTTATCTTTGATAAAGGAGGCAACAATATACAGTGGAGAAAACACAGCCTCTTCAATAAGTGGTGCTGGGAAAACTGGACAGGTACATGTAAAAGTATGAAATTAGCACATTCCCTAACACCATACACAAAAATAAACTCAAAAGGAATTAAAGACCTAAATGTAAGGCCAGACACTATCAACTTGTTAGAGGGAAACATAGGCAGAACACTCTATGACATAAATCACAGCAAGATCCTTTTTGAACCACCTCCTAGAGGAATGGAAATAAAAACAAAAATAAACAAATGGGACCTAATGAAACTTAAAAGCTTTTGTACAGCAAGAGAAACCATAAACAAGACCAAAGACCACCCTCAGAATGGGAGAAAATATTTGCAAATGAAGCAACTGACAATGTAGTAATATCTCCAAAATTTACAAGCAGCTCATGCAGCTGAATATGAAAGAAAACAAACAACCCAATCCAACAATGGGCAGAAGACCTACACAAACATTTCTCCAAAGAATATATACAGACTGCCAAAATACCCATGAAAGAATGCTCAATATCATTAATCATTAGAGAAATGCAAATCAAAACTACAATGAGATATCATCTCACACTGCTCAGCATGGACATCAACCAAAATTCTAGAAACAATAAATGCTGGAGAGAGTGTGGAGAAAAGGGAACCCACTTGCACTGTTGGTGGGAATGTAAACTGATACAGCCACTATGGAGAACAGTATGGAGGTTCCCTAAAAAACTACAAATAGAACTACCATATGACCTAGGAATCCTACTACTGGTCATATACCCTGAGAAAAGCATTATTCAAGAAGAGTCATGTACCAAAATATTCACTACAGCTCTATTTACAATAGCCAGGACATGGAAGCAACATAAGTGTCCATCAACAGATGAATGGGTAAAGAAGATGACTCTCATATATACAATGGAATATTACTCAGCCATAAAATGAAACGAAATTGAGTTATTTGTAGTGAGGTGGATAGAACTAGAGTCTGTTATACAGAGTGAAGTAAGTCAGAAAGAAAAAAACAAATACTGTATGCTAACACATATATACGGAATCTAAAAAAAAAAAATGGTCATGAATAACCTAGATGCAAGATGGGAATAAAGACACAGACCTACTGGAGAATGGACTTGAGGATACGGGGAGGGGGAAGGGTAAGCTGTGACCAAGTGAGCAAGAGCCATGAACATATATACACTACCAAACGTAAAGTAGATAGCTAGTGAGAAACAGCTGCATAGCACAAGGAGATCAGCTCCGTGCTTTGTGACTGCCTGAAGGGGTGGGATAGGGACGGTGGGAGGGAGGGAGACGCAAGAGGGAAGAGATATGGGAACATATGTATATGTATAACTGAATCACTTTGTTAGAAAGCGGAAACTAACACACCATGGTAAAGCAATTATATTCCAATAAATATGTCAAAAAAAAAGAAAAAAGAAACAAAAGGAACCCAAATTGCAAAAGAAGTAAAAGTGTCACTGTTTGTAGATGACATGATACTATATGTAGATAATCCTAAAGATGCCACGAGAAAGCTAGTAGAGCTAATCAGTGAATTTGGTAAAGTTGCAGGATACAAAGTTAATGTACAGAAATCTCTAGCATTCCTATACACTAATGGTGAAAAATCTGAAAGAGAAATTAATGAAACACTCCCATTTACCACTGCAACACAAAGAATAAAAATATCTAGGAATAAACCTACCTAAGGAGACAAAAGACCTGTATGCAGAAAATTATAGGACACTGATGAAAGAAATTAAAGATAATACAAATAGATGGAGAGATATACCATGTTTTTGGATTGGAAGAATCAACATTGTTAAAATGACTATACTACCCAAAGCAATCTACAGATTCAATGCAATCCTTATCAAATTATCAATGGCATTTTTTTACATTAGTAGAACAAAAAATCTTAAAATTTGTATGGAGGCAAAAAAGACCCCGAAATAGCCAAAGCAGTCTTGCGGGAAAAAAAAAGGAGCAGGAGGAATCAGACTCCCTGACTTCAGACAATACTACAAAGCTACAGTAATCAAGACAGTATGGTAATGGCACAAAAACAGAAATATAAATCAATGGAACAAGATAGAAAGCTCATAGATATTTTATTCTTTTTGTTTTAACGGTAAATGGGAGTGTTTTCTTGATTTCACTTTCAGATTTTTCATCATTAGTGTTTAGGAATGTCAGAGATTTCTGTGCATTAATTTTGTATCCTGCATCTTTACCAAATTCATTGATTAGCTCTAGTAGTTATCTCGTAGCATCTTTAGGATTCTTTATGTATAGTATCATATCATTTGCAAGCAGTGACAGCTTTACTTCTTTTCCGATTTGGATTCCTTTTGTTTCCTTTTCTTCTCTGATTGCCATGGCTAAAACTTCAAAAATTATATTGAATAAGAGTGGTGAGAGTGGGCAACCTTGTCTTGTTCCTGATCTTAGTGAAAATGCTTTCAGTTTTTCACCATTGAGGATGATGTTGGCTGTGGGTTTGTCATATATGGCCTTTATTATGTTGAGGAAAGTTCCCTCTATGCCTATTTTCTGCAGGGTTTTTTTATCATAAATGGGTGTTGAATTTTGTCACAAGCTTTCTCTGCATCTATTGAGATGATCATATGCTTTTTCTCCTTCAATTTGTTAATAAGCTTGATCACATTGATTGATTTGTGTATATTGAAGAATCCTTGCATTCCCGGAATAAATCCCACTTGATCATGGTGTTTGATCCTTTTAATGTGCTGTTGGATTCTGTTTGCTAGTATTTTGTTGAGGATATTTGCATCTAGGTTCATCAGTGATATTGGCCTGCAGTTTTCTTTCTTTGAGACATCCTTTTCTGGTTTTGGTATCATGGTGATGGTGGCCTCGTAGAATGAATTTTGGAGTGTTCCTCCCTCTGCTATATTTTGGAAGAGTTTAGAAGGGTAGGTGTTAGCTCTTCTCTAAATGTTTGATAGAAGTCGCCTGTGAAGCCATCTGTTCCTGGGCTTTTGTTTGTTGGAAGATTTTTAATCACAGTTTCAATTTTAGTGCTTGTGATTGGTCTGTTCATATTTTCAATTTCTTCCTGATTCAGCCTTGGCAGGTTGTGCATTTCTAAGAATTTGTCCATTTCTTCCCGTTTGTCCATTTTATTGGCATAGAGTTGCTTGCAGTAATCTCTCATGATCTTTGGTATATCTGCAGTGTCAGTTGTTACTTCTTTTTCATTTCTAATTCTACTGATTTGAGTCTTCCCCCTTTTTTTCTTGATGAGTCTGGCTAATGGTTTATCAATTTCGTTTATCTTCTCAAAGAACCAGCTTTTAGTTTTATTGATCTTTGCTATCATTTCCATTATTTCTTTTTCATTTATTTCTGATCCGATTTTTATGATTCCTTTCCCTCTGCAAACTTTGGGGTTTTTTTGTTGTTTCTCTAATTGCTTTCGGTTCAAGGTTAGGTTGTTTATTCGAGATGTTTCCTGTTTCTTATGGTGGGCTTGTATTGCTATAAACTTTCCTCTTAGAACTGCTTTTGCTGCATCCCATAGGTTTTGGATCGTCATGTCTCCATTGTCATTTGTTTCTAGGTATTTCTTTATTTCCTCTTTGATTTCTTCAGTGATCACTTCATTATTAAGTAGTGTATTGTTTAGCCTCCATGTGTTTGTATTTTTTACAGATCTTTTCCTGTAATTGATATCTAGTCTCATAGTGTGGTCGGAAAAGATACTTGATACAATTTCAAATTTCTTAAATTTACCAGGTTTGATTTGTGACCCAATATATGATCTATCCTGGAGAATGTTCCATGAGCACTTGAGAAGAATGTGTATTCTGTTGTTTTTGGATGGGATGTCCGATAAATATCAATTAAGTCCACCTTGTTTAATGTATCATTTAAAGCTTGTGTTTCCTTATTTATTTTCATTTTGGATGATCTGTCCATTGGTGAAAGTGTGGTGTTAAAGTCCCCTACTATGATTGTGTTACTGTCGAGTCCCCCTTTTATGGCTGTTAGTATTTGCCTTATGTATTGAGGTGCTCCTATGTTGGGTGCATAAATATTTACAATTGTTATATCTTCTTCTTGGATCGATCCCTTGATCATTATGTAGTGTCCTTCTTTGTCTCTTGTACTACTCTTTATTTTAATGTCTATTTTGTCTGATATGAGAATTCCTACTCCAGCTTTTTTTGGTTTCCATTTGCCTGGAATAACTTTTTCCATCCCCTTACTTTCAGCCTGCATGTGTCTCTTAGTCTGAAGTGGGTCTCTTGTAGAGAGCGTATATATGGGTCTTATTTTTGTATCCATTCAGCCAGTCTGTGTCTTTTGTTGGGAGCATTTAGTTCACTTACATTTAAGGTAATTATCGATATGTATGTTCCTATTCCCATTTTGTAAATTGTTTTCAGTTCATTAGTATCGGTCTTTTCCTTCACTTGTGCTTCTTGCCTAGAGAAGTTCCTTTAGGATTTGTTGTAAAGCTGGTTTGGTGGTGCTGAAATCTCTCAGCTTTTGCTTGTCTGTAAAGGTTTTAATTTCTCCATCAAATCTGAATAAGATCCTTGCTGGGTAGAGTAATCTTTGTTGCAAGTGTTTCTCTTTCATGGCGTTAAAAATGTCCTGTCAGTCCCTTCTGGCTTGCAGAGTTTCTGTTGAAAGATCAGCTGTTAACCTTATGGGGATTCCCTTGTGTGTTATTTGTTGTTTTTTCCTTGCTTCTTTTAATATGCTTTCTTTGTATTTAATTTTTGACAGTTTGATTAATATGTGTCTTGGCGTATTTCTCCTTGGATTTATCCTGTATGGGACTCTCTGTGCTTCCTGGACTTGATTAACTATTTCCTTTCCCATATTAGGGGAGTTTTCAACTATAATCTCTTCAAATATTTTCTCAGTCCCTTTCTTTCTTTCTTCTTCTTCTGGAACCCCTATAATTCGAATGTTGGTGCGTTTCATGTTGTCCCAGAGGTCTCCAAGACTGTCCTCAGTTCTTTTCATTCTTTTTTCTTTATTCTGCTCTGCAGTAGTTATTTCCACTATTTTATCTACCAGGTCACTTATCCAGTCTTCTGTGTCAGTTATTCTGCTAATGATACCATCTAGAGTACTTTTAATTTAATTTATTGTGTTGTTCATCATTGTTTGTTTCATCTTTAGTTCTTCCAGGTCCTTGTTAAATGTTTCTTGCATTTTGTCTATTCTATTTCTAAGATTTTGGATCATCTTTACTATCATTATTCTGAATTCTTTTTCAGGTAGACTGCCTATTATTTCCTTTTCATTTGTTAGGTCTGGTGGGTTTTTATCTTGCTCCTTCATCTGCTGTGTGTTTTTCTGACTTCTCATTTTGCTTATCTTACTGTGTTTGGGGTCTCCTTTTTGCAGGCTGCAGGTTCGTATTTCCCGTTGTTTTTGGTGTCTGTCCCCAGTGGCCAAGGTTGGTTCAGTGGGTTGTGTAGGCTTCCTGGTGGAGGGGACTAGTGCCTGTGTTCTGGTGGATGAAGCTGGATCTTGTCTTTCTGGTGGGCAGGTCCACGTCTGGTGGTGTGTTTTCGGGTGTCTGTGGACTTATGATTTTAGGCAGCCTCTCTGCTAATGGGTGGGATTGTGTTCCTGTTTTGCTAGTTGTTTGGCATAGGGTGTCTATCACTGTAGCTTGCTGGTCATTGAGTGAAGCTGGGTGCTGGCATTGAGATGGAGATCTCTGCGAGATTTTTGCTGTTTGATATTATGTGGAGCTGGGAGGTGTCTTGTTGACCAGTGTCCTGAAGTTGGTTCTCCCACCTCAGAGGCACGACACTGACTCCTGGCTGGAGCACCAGGAGCCTTTCATCCACACGGCTCAGAATAAAAGGGAGAAAAATTAGAAAGAAAAAATTAGTAGAAGTAGAAAGAAAGAAAGAAAGAAAGAAGAAAAGAAGGAAAGAAAGAAAGGAGGGAGGGAGGGACAGAGGGATGAAGGAAGGAAGGAAGGAGGGAGGGAAGGAAGTAAAAAAGAAAGAAAGAAAGAAGTTAAAGTAAAATAAAATAAAGTTATTAAAATAAAAAATAATTATTAAGAAAAAAATTAAAACAAAAAAAACACAGACGGATAGAACCCTAGGACATATGGTGGAAGCAAAGCTATACAGACAAAATCTCATACAGAAGCAAAGACATACACACTCACAAAAAGTGGAAAAGGGGAAAAAATCATAAATCTTGCTCTGAAAGTTCACCTCCTCAATTTGGGATGATTCGTTGTCTAAAAGAGCGAATGAAGGAAAGATAGATAGAAAGAAAGAAAGAAGATAAAGTAAAATAAAATAATTAAAATAAAAATAATTTTTAAGAAAAAAATTAAAACAAAAATAAACAAAAAAAAGAAAACAGATGGATAGAGCCCTAGGACAAATGGTGGAAGCAAAGCTATACAGACAAAATCTCTCGCAGAAGCATATGTATACACACTCACAAAAAGGGTAAAAGGGGAAAAAATCATAAATTTTGCTCTCAAAGTCCACCTCCTCAATTTCGGATGATTCGTTTTCTATTCACGTATTCCACAGATGCAGGGTACACCAAGTTGATTGTGGAGCTTTAATCCGCTGCTTCTGAGGCTGCTGGGAGAGATTTCCCTGTCTCTTCTTTGTTCTCACAGCTCCCAGGGGCTCAGCTTTGGATTTGGCCCCGCCTCTGCATGTAGGTCGCCGGAGGGCGTCTGGTTTTCGCTCAGACAGGACGGGGTTAAAGGAGCCGCTGATTCGGGGGCTCTGGCTCACTCCGGCCGGGGGGAGGGAGGGTCACGGAGTGCGGGGTGAGCCTGCGGAGGCAGAAGCCAGCATGACGTTGCACCAGCCTGACGCGCGCCGTGCATTCTCCCAGGCAAGTTGTCCCTGGATCCCAGGACCCTGGCAGTGGCAGGCTGCACAGGTTCCCCGGAAGTGAGGTGTAGATAGTGACCTGTGCTCGCACACAGGCTTCTTGGTGGCAGCAACTGCAGCCTTAACGTCTCCTACCCGTCTCTGTGGTCCGCACTTTTAGCCACAGCTCGCGCCTGTCTCTGGAGCTCCTTTAAGCAGCACTCTTAATCCCCTCTCCTCACGCACCAGGAAACAAAGAGGGAAGAAAAAGTCTCTTGCCTCTTCAGCAGCTCCAGACCTTTTCCCGGACTCCCTCCCAGCTAGCCGTGGTGCACTAACCCCTTCAGGCTGTGTTCTCGCCGCCGACCCCAGTCCTCTCCCTGCGCTCCGATTGAAGCCAAGCCTCAACTCGCAACCCCGCCTGCCCCAGCGGGGGAGCAGACAAGCCCCTTGGGCTGGTGAGTGCCCGTCAGCAATGATCCTCTGTGTGGGAATCTCCCCGCTTTGCCCTCCGCACCCCTGTGTCTGCACGCTCCTCCGTGGCTCCGAAGCTCCCCCCATTCGCCACCCACTGTCTCTGCCTGCAAAGGGGCTTCCTAGTGTGTGGAAACCTTTCCTCCTTCACAGCTCCCTCCCACTGGTGCAGGTCCTGTCCCTATTCTTTTGTCTCTGGGTTTTTTTTCTTTTTCCCTACCCAGGTATGTGGGGAGTTTCTTGCTTTTTGGGAGGTCTGAGGTCTTCTGCCAGCATTCAGTAGGTGTTCTGTGGGAGTTGTTCCATGTGTAGATATATTTCTGGTGTATCTGTGGGGAGGAAGGTGATCTCTGCGTCTTACTCTTCCACCATCTTCCCCTCGTCCTGGAAGAACACTCTTTGACATAAAGCACAGCAAGATCTTTTTTGATCCACCTCCTAGAGTAATGGAAATAAAAACAAAACTAAATAAATGTGACCTAATGAAACTTAAAACCTTTTGCAAAGCAAAGGAAGCTACAAAGAACACAAAATGAAAGCCCTCAGAATGGGAGAAAATATTTGCAAACGAATCAATGGACAAAGGATTAATCTCCAAAATATATAAACAGCTCATGCAGCTCAATATTAAGAAAACAAACAACCCAATCAGAAAATTGGCCAAAGACCTAAGTAGACATTTCTCCAAAGAAGACATACAGATGGCCAAGAAGCACATGAAAAGCTGCTCAACATCACTAATTATTAGAGAAATGCAAGTCAAAACTACGATGAGGTATCACCTCACACCAGTTAGATTGGGCATCTTCAGAAATATCTGTAAAAGCAAATGCTGGAGAGGGTGTGGAGAAAAGGGAATCCTCTTGCACTGTTGGTGTGAATGTAAATTGATACAGCCACTATGGAGAACAATATGGAGGTTCCTTAAAAAACTAAAAATAGAACTGCCCTATGACTCAGTAATCCCACTACTGGGCATATACCCTGAGAAAACCATAAATCAAAAAGACACATGCACCCCAATGTTCATTGCAGTACTATTTACAATAGCCAGTTCATGGAAGCAACCTAAATGCCTATCGAGAGACCAATGGATAAAGAAGATGTGGTACATATATACAATGGAATATTACTCAGCCATAAAACGGAACGAAATTGGGTCATTTGTAGAGACGTGGATTGATCTAGAGACTGTCATACAGACTGAAGTAAGTCAGAAACAGATAAACAAATATTGTAATTAACGCATATATGTGGAACCTGGGAAAATGGTACAGATGAACCAGTTTTCAGGGCAGAAATAGAGACACTGATGTAGAGAACAAATGTATGGACACAAAGGGGGGAAAGTGGTGGGGGGGGTGATGAACTGGGAGATTGGGATTGACATATATACACTAATATGTATAAAATGGATAACTAATAAGAACCTACTGCATAAAAAATGAATAAAATAAAATTCAAAAAAAATTAAAAAGTTTGAACCTACTGGATTGATTCTCCATGTCCTAATTTTTCTTCTATTTTTTAGCTTTTTGTAGTTTTGCTCTATGTTCTTTGACTTTATGTTGTAAATTTATAATTTAAATATTTATATAATTATTTTTTAATTTCCAAGAAGTCTGTCTCATCCATATTTGCTCTTTTGTTGTGTCAGCTTGTTCTCACTTTATCAATTTAGTATACTCCTGAATCTATGAGTGCACAAATTAGAAGGTTATAAATGTTATGTTCCCTGAATCCTCATTCCCTCTCTCTCTCTCCTCCCCCCCCATTTTTTCTGTTTTCTCATTTGAGAACTTCTATTTTGCGTTGATTTTTTCCTTAAATATCAGGTAATCCTTGGTTGTCCATTCATATTTCTGACTGAAGATCTAAGGTGATTAAAATAGAGAGCAGAGTTAACTAGGTTACAATCCTCCAAACACCACTCTTGAATGGGAGAGAAATCTAAGTTCTATGTATATGTGTGAGGTTTCACCTTTTGCAGGTAAAGAGCAAGCAGACACATTGGAGTCTTTCTAGGTGCCACCATAATGAAGTCTTTATTCCAGTGCTCTAGTTTCCACAGTAGAAACTCTAGCTCCATTTAAAGGGTTAAATTTCTTTTTTTTTTTTTTGGCTCTATTTATTTAGCCACCCATTCCAATAAACATGTAGTCACTGTTAAATCCTTTTTTAAAAATTAAAGTATAGATGATTTATATATTATATTAGTTTCAGATATATAATACAACAGAGATTCAATATTTTTAAAGATTATACTCCATTTAAAGTTATTATAAAATATTGGCTATACAATATATTCTTGTAGTTCATTTATTTTATACATAGTAGTTTGTACCTCTCAATCCCCTACTCATATCTGGCCCTTCCCCCCAACCTCTTCCCACTGGTACCCACTAGTTTGTTCTCTATAACTGAGTCGGTTTCTGCTTTGTTATATTTATTCATTTGTTATAATTTTTAGATTTCACATATAATTGATACCAAACAGTATTTGTCTTTCTCTGTCTGAATTATTTCACTAAGCATAATACCCTCCAGATTCATCCATGTTGCTGCAAGTGGCTAAGTGTCATTCTTTTTATGGCTGAGTAGTATTCCATTGTATATATATTTCTTCCTTATACATTCATCTGTTTGATGGACACTTAGGTTGTTTCCATATATTGACTATTGTAAGTAATACTGTTATGAACATTGGGGTACAGATAGCTTTTCAAATTAGTGTTTTCATTTTCACTTGGATATATACCCATGAGCAGAATTGCCAGATCATATGGTAGTTCTATTACTAATTTTTGAGGAACCCACATACTGTTTCCCTTAATGGCTGCTTATTAAGTATATCATGCCAGTCCCTTTTGGCCTGCAAGGTTTCTGCAGAAAAATCACCCGAATGCTTTATGGGGATTCCTTTGTTTGTGACTCTGTTTCTCTCTTGCTGCCTTTAAAATTCTCTTTAACTTTTGCCATTTTAATTATAATATTTCTTGGTATGGATCTCTTTTGGTTTATCTTGTTTGGCACTCTGTGATTTCTGTACCTGGAAATCTGTTTCCTTCTTCAGCTTCAGGAAGTTTTCAGCCATAATTTCATCAAATACTCTTTGGCCTCTTTCTCTCTCTTCTTATTCTTCTTCCAAGACCCTTATAATATGAATGTTGGTATGCCTGATGTTGTCCTAGAAGTTCCTTAAAATATCCTTAGTTTTTAAAATTTGTTTTTCTTTTCCTGTTCTGATTGGGTGATTCCCATTATTCTTTCAGATCACTTCTTCATTCCTCTCTTTCAACTACTCTGCTGTTAAATCCTTCCAAGTGTATTTCTCATTTTTTGTATTCTTCAGTTCAGACCAGTTCTTTTTTATATTTTCTAGTTCCTTGTTAAAATTCTTATTGTGTCTTTTTTTAAACATGTTTATTGGAGTATAATTGCTTTACAATGGTGTGTTAGTTTCTGCTTTATAAAAAAGTGAATCAGTTATATATATACATATGTTTGCATATCTCTTCTTTCTTGTATCTCCCTCCCTCCCACCCTCCCTATCACAACGCTCTAGATGGTCACAAAGCACCGAGCTGATCTCCCTGTGCTATGTGGCTGCTTCCCACTATCTACCTATTTTATGTTTGGTAGAGTATATATGTCCATGCCACTCTTTCACTTTGTCACAGCTTACACTACACCCTCCCCATATCCTCAAGACCATTCTCTAGTAGGTCTGTGTCTCTATTCCCATCTTGCCCCTAGGTTCTTCATGACTTTTTTTTTTTTAGACTCCATATATATGTGTTAGCATACGGGATTTGTTTTCCTCTTCCTGACTTACTTCACTCTGTATGACAGACTCTAGGTCCATCCATCTCACTACAAATAACAATTTCGTTTCTTTTTATGGCTGAGTAATATTCCATTCTATATGTGTGCCACATCTTCTTTATCCATTCATCTGTTGATGGACACTTAGGTTTCTTCCATGTCCTGGCTATTGTAAATAGAGCTGTAATGAACATTGTGGTACATAACTCTTTTTGAATTATGGTTTTCTCAGGGTATATGCCCAGTAGTGGGATTGCTGGGTCGTATGCTAGTTCTATTTTTAGTTGTTTAAGGAACCTTCATACTGTTCTCCATAGTGGCTGTATCAACTTGCATTCCCACCAACAGTGCAAGAGTGTTCCCTTTTCTCCACACCCTCTCCAGCATTTATTGTTTCTAGATTTTTTGATGATGGCCATTCTGACTGGTGTGAGATGATATCTCATTGTAGTTTTGATTTGCATTTCTCTAATGATTAATGATGTTGAACATTCTTTCATGTGTTTGTTGGCAACCTGTATGTCTTCTTTGGAGAAATGTATATGTAGGTCTTCTTCCCATTTTTAGATTGGGTTGTTTGTTTTATTGATATTGAGCTGAATGAGCTGCTTGTAAATTTTGGAGATTAATCCTTTGTCAGTTGCTTCATTTGCAAATATTTGCTCCCATTCTGAGGGTTGTCTTTGGTCTTGTTTAGTTTCATTTGCTGTGCAAAAGATTTTAAGTTTCATTAGGTCCAATAGTTTATTTTTGTTTTTATTTCCAATTCTCTAGGAGGTGGGTGAAAAAGGATCTTGCTGTGATTTATGTCAGAGTGTTCTGCCTATGTTTTCCTCTAAGAGTTTGAGAGTGTCTGGCCTTACATTTAAATCTTTAATCCATTTTGAGTTTATTTTTGTGTATGGTGTTAGGGTGTGTTCTAATTTCATACTTTTACATGTACCTGTCCAGTTTACCCAGCACCACTTATTGAAGAAGCTGTCATTTCTCCACTGTATATCTTGCCTCCTTTATCAAAAATAAGGTGACAATATGTGCCTCAGTTTATCTCTGGGCTTTCTATCCTGTTCCATTACCATATATTCTTGGATTTATCTCTGGGCTTTCTATCCTGTTCCATTGATCTATCTTTCTGTTTTTGTGCCAGTACCATACTGTCTTGATTACTGTAACTTTGTAGTATAGTCTGAAGTCAGGGAGCCTGATTCCTCAAGCTCCGTTTTCTTTCTCAAGATTGCTTTGGCTATTCAGGGTCTTTTTTGTTTCTATACAAATGGTGAAATTTTTTGTTCTAGTTCTGTGAAAAATGCCAGTGGTAGTTTCATAGGGATTGCATTGAATCTGTAGATTGCTTTGGGTAGTAGAGACATTTTCACAATATTGATTCTTCCAATCCAAGAACATGGTATATCTCTCCATCTATTTGAATCATCTTTAATTTCTTTCATCAGTGTCTTATAATTTTCTGCATACAGGTCTTTTGTCTCCTTAGGTAGGTTTATTCCTAGATATTTTATTCTTTTTGTTGCAATGGTATATGAGAGTGTTTTCTTAATTTCACTTTCAGATTTTCATCTTTAGTGTATAGTAATGCTAGAGATTTCTGTGCATTAACTTTGCATCCTGCTACTTTACGAAATTCATTGATTAGCTCTAGTAGTTTTCTGGTAGCATCTTTAGGATTCTCTATTTATAGTATGATGTCATCTCCAAACAGTGACACCTTTACTTCTTCTTTTCCGATTTGGATTCCTTTTATTTCTTTTACTTCTCTGACTGCTTTGGCTGAAAGTTTAAAAACTGTGTTGAAAAAAAATGGTGAGGGTGGGCAACCTTGTCTTGTTCCTGATCTTAGTGGAAATACTTTCAGTTTTTCACCATTGAGGATGATGTTGGCTGTGGGTTTGTCATATATGGCCTTTATTATATTGAGGAAAGTTCCCTCTATGCCCACTTTCTGCAGGGTTTTTTATCGTAAGTGGGTGTTGAATATTGTTGAAAGCTTTCTCTGCATCGATTGAGATGATCATAAGGTTTTTCTCCTTCAGTTTTTAATATTGTGTATCACACTGATTGATTTGCGTATATTGAAGAATCCTTGCATTCCTGGGATAAACCCCACTTGATCATGGTGTATGATCCTTTTAATGTGCTGTTGGATTCTGTTTGCTAGTATTCTGTCGAGGATTTTTTCATCTATGTTCATCAGTGATATTGGCCTGTAGTTTTCTTTGTGACATATTTGCCTGGTTTTGATATCAGGGTGATGTTGGCCTTATAGAATGAGTTTGGGAGTGTTCCTCCCTCTGCCAAATTTTGGAAGAGTTTGAGAAGGATATGTGTTAGCTCTTCTCTAAATGTTTGATAGAATTCGCCCGTGAAGCCATCTGGTCCTGGACTTTTGTTTGTTGGAAGATTTTTAATCACAGTTTCAATTTCAGTGCTCGTGATTGGTCTGTTCATATTTTCTATTTCTTCCTGGTTTGGTCTCAGAAGGTTGTGCATTTCTACGAATTTGTCCATTTCTTCCAGGTTGTACATTTATTGGCATAGAGTTGCTTGCAGTAATCTCTCATGATCCTTTGTATTTCTGCAGTGTCAGTTGTTACTTCTCCTTTTTCATTTCTAATTCTATTGATTTGAGTCTTCTCCCTTTTTTTCTTGATGAGTCTTGCTAATGTTTTATCAATTTTGTTTATCTTCTCAAAGAACCAGCTTTTAGTTTTATTGATCTTTGCTATCGTTTCCTTCATTTCTTTTTCATTTATTTCTGGTTTGATCTTTATGATTTCTTTCCTTCTGCTAACTTTGGGGTTTTTTTGTTCTTCTTTCTCTAATTGCTTTAGGTGTAAGGTTAGGTTGTTTATTTGAAATGTTTCTTGTTTCTTAAGGTAGGATTCTATTGCTATAAACTTCCCTCTTTGAACTGCTTTTGCTGCATCCTATAGGTTTTGGGTCGTTGTGTTTTCATTGTCATTTGTTTCTAGATATTTTTTTATTTCCTCTTTGATGTCTTCAGTGATCTCTTGGTTATTAAGTAGTGTATTGTTTAGCCTCCATGTGCTTGTATTTTTTACCTATTTTTCCTGTAATTGATATCTATTCTCATAGTGTTGTGGTCGGAAAAGATACTTGATACAATTTCAATTTTCTTAAATTTACCAGGCTTGATTTGTGACTCAAGATATGATCTATGCTGGAGAATATTCCATGAGCACTTGAGAAGAATGTGTATTCTGTTGTTTTTGGATGGAATGTCCTATAAATATCAATTAACTCCATCGTGTTTAATGTATCATTTAAAGCTTGTGTTTCCTTATTTATTTTTATTTTGGATGATCTGTTTATTGGTGAAAATGGGGTGTTAAATCCCCTACTATGATTATTTTACTGTCAATTTCCCCTTTTATGGCTGTTAGTATTTTCCTTATGTATTGAGGTGCTCCTATGTTGGGTGCATAAATATTTGCAATTGTTATATCTTCTTGGATTGATCCCTTGATCATTATGTAGTGTCCTTCTTTGTCTCTTGTAATAGCCTTTATTTTAAAGTCTATTTTGTCTGATATGAGAATTGCTACTTCAGCTTTCTTTTGATTTCCTTTTGCATGGGATATCTTTTTCCATCCCCTCACTTTCAGTCTGCATGTGTCCCTATGTCTGAAGTGGGTCTCTTGTAGACAGCATATATACAGGTCTTGTTTTTGTATCCATTCAGCCAGTCTATGTCTTTGGGTTGGAGCATTTAATCCATTTACATTTAAGGTAATTATTGATATAGGGTTAAATTTCTTTAGAAAGTAGACCTCTGATTTTCACTCAGTCACTGACTCTGCAGCTTTTAAGTATATCTGTATGCGTGAGGGCATTTATGGGGTGTGGGAGCATTGGGTAGCCCAGTTGTTCTATATATAGTCATTTAATTAATGAAATTAATGATTGGCTCATAAACCATTCATTTTCATTTGTAGAATGAATGTTTGTACCCCCACCCCTCCAAATCCATATGTTGAATACAAAACCCCCAATGTGATGGTATTTGGGGGCGGGATCTTTCAGAAGTAATTGGTTTTAGATGAGGTCATGAGAGTGTGCTCCTCATAATGGGATTAGTGTCCTTAGAAGAAGAGACCAGGGAGCTTGCTCTCTTTCTTTCCTCCATGTGAGAACACAGAGAGAAGATGGCCCTCTGCAAGCCAGGAAGAGGGTTCTCACCTGAAACCAAATCTTCTAGCATCTTGATCTTTGAGTTCCAGCCTCCAGCAGTGTGAGAAATAAATGTCTGTTGTTTAAGCTACTCAGGCTATGGTAATTTGTTATAGCAGAATGAGAAGACTAATATATTATCCATACATGCCAAATCAGTCACAGTAGGCTAGGTTATATTGCTACAGCCAACTCCCAAATCTCAGTAGCTGAATATAACAAAGGTTGATTTCTTGCTGACACTAGATATCCATCATAGGTTGATGTAGGGGGTTACTCTAGTCCTCTCAGTCATTCAGAGACCCAGTCTGAGGAAGCAGCCATCATCTCAAATGATGCTAGTTGTCATGCAAGAGGGGAACAGAAACCCTGAATCTGCTTTATAATAAGAGCAAAGAGAACCTTCATATGGGTGGTAACCACTTGAGATTTCAGGAATCAGGGTTTGACCAGAATACCTTTAATATATTTCATCTCATGGTTGCTCATTCAAGGACCAGGGTCATATAGTGTACACAGTAAATCCATTCCACTTTCCTCATTCTATAACTGCCTCTGGGTGCTAACCAAAGCAACTCTTGGTGCTAGTGAGAGCTCTCACCCACCAAAATAAACTTTCCTAACTCTTAATTTTGTATTATGTAAAAATTTAAACATATACAAAGAATAGTGTAATCATTACCCACCTTCAACAATTATCTACTCATGCCCAATTTTGTTTTTCTTATACCTCCACCAGGATTATTTTGAAGCAAATCCCAAATGTCATAGAACTTCACCCATATTTATTTTAGAATTTTAAAATCATGATCATTATCATATCTTAAAAATGAACAATTTTAATATCATCAAATATCTTGCCAGTGTTCATATTTCCAAGTGTCTCATAATATTATATATTTTTAAGGTTTCTTGGAGCAGACTTAAAACTACACACATTGTAGTTCATTAACATGTATCAAGTCTATTTTAATCCATACATTTCCCACTCCATCTCTCTCTTCCCTTTCTTTGAAGTGTATTTGTTGAAGAAACTGAGTCAGTTGTTTCTCACAGCCTGGACTTTGCTTATTGCCTCCCTGTCATTTAAATATTTCTCTGGACTTCCCTGGTGGCACAGTGGTTAAGAATACACCTGCCAATGCAGGGGACACGGGGTAGAGCCCTGGTCCGGGAAGGTCCCACATGTAGTGGAGCAACTAAGCCCATGTGCCACAACTCCTGAACCTTCACGCCACAACTACTGAAGCCCAGATGCCTAGAGCCCATGCTCCACAACAAGAGAAGCCACCACAATAAGAAGTCCGTGCACCACAATGAAGAGTAACCCACGCTTGCCGCAACAAGAGAAAGCCCGTGCACAACAACAAAGACCCAACGCAGCCAAATAAGTAAATTAAAATAAATAAATAAAATATTTCTCTGGCCCTGTATTTCTTGTAAATTGGTAGCTGATCTAAAGGCTTGGTAAGATTGAGTTTCAATTTTCTGTCAAGAATACCTCATTGGTAGTATTCGGTTCTTCAGCAGGAGGCACATAATATCTAGTGCTTGAAGTAGAGCTGATATGTGCTGCTGATGGATTAGATTAGGAGTTTGTGGGAAAGAAAGTATTCAAAGATGTCTCTGGTCTGAGAAATTGGATGAATAGTGGCATCATGTGTCATTCGGATAGGCTAGGGGAGGAGCAGGTTAAGGTTGGAGAAGTAAGGGTGATTTTCGAAAACACAGTTTGAGATGCCTACTAGATTAGATATCCAAATGGAGATATTAAGTGTACAGTTAGACATACAAGTCTGGAGCTTAGTGCAGAAGGTCGGGACTAAAGATAAAAATTGGGGCATCATCAGTGTATAGATATTTAAAGCCAGGAGACTAGTTGAGAGGGAGTGAATGTAGAGAGAAGCGGTCTGGAAACTGAACCCTGAATCACTTTAACATTCTGAGATCAAGAAGAGGATTTGGAAAGATTCAAGGAGACTGAGAAAGGGTGGGCAGTGAGAAGGGAGGAAAACCAGGAGAGTGTGGTTTCTTAGAAACCAAGCAAAGAAAGTGTTTCAAGGCAGGCAGAGTAATGAACTGTGTCAAATGTTTCTAAATCTATTGGATTTAGCAAAATGGTGGTCTTGAGGACCTTGACAAAAGCCTTGGAGGAAAGGGTTTTGAAGAAAGAATGAGAGATGAGAAACTGGAGCCAGAATGTACAGTCGATTCTTTATAGTGCTTCACCATAGGGGATAGCAGAGAATTAGAGAGCATCTGGAAATGGATATGGGGTAAAGAGGAGCATATTGGTAAGTGATGGGACTGATTCAACAGACAGGAAAATATTGATGATAACAGGAGAAACAGAGGGTTTATTTACAGGAGCAAAGTCCTTGAATAGGCTGGAGGGAATGAGGTCCAGTTCACAGTGGAAGAATGGGCCTATGAAAAGGGCATAGGGATTTCATCCTTTGTGTCAAGAAAGAAGGCATATAGTACAAGCATGGATGTCTGAAGAATTACCAATTTGGTCATGGGAAGGTGAGCTACTTGTCTTCAGATTGCTTCTATTTAGACAAAAAAATAAGAAGTGACTTTTTCACAAAGAGTGGGGAGAGAGAAGGATGTTGGTGTTTTGAGGAGAGAGAAAAAGGTGTGAAATAGTGATCTAGAAGAATGAGAGGGTAAATGGCTAAGAAAATGTATGGTTGTCAGGAAATTAGGGGCACAAATATTGTGGTTATAAACTTAAAGTGAGACTTGTTAACATAGTTTGTTTTTATTTTTTTTTAAATTTTCCCTCCAGCCATGTTCAGCTGTTTGAGTGCAAGCATTGAGAAAGAGGAGAATTTGGTTGAACTAGGGCACAGTGGAAGTTTTGGAGGGTCAGAGAGGGATGGGAGCTGGAGTTGAATTAGAGGGTATACAGAGCCAAGCAAAGAGAATGGTGCAGGTGATAATGGGAGGTTTGGACTCCCTTCTTGTGGTAACTTAGATCAACCAGGAATGTAAGGCATGAGGAGTCTGAAGGTCTTTTAAAGAGAACAGGAAGAAGGTCACTCTGGCCTTCTTCCTGTTCCTCACACACACCACACATTCATATCTCAGGCTGTTTGGCTTGTTGACCCCTCTCCTGGGACACACTTTCTCCTTGGTTTGCTACCTCACTGCATTCAGGACTTCATTCAAATGTGAGCATCTCAGAGAAGGCTTCCCTGACCACTCTTTTTTAAAAGAGCAACACTTCTTCTAGTCATTCTCTGTCTCTTCACTCTGCTTTATTTTTCTTCCCAGCACTTACACCCATCGGACACTTCTTTGTTTAATTATTTGTTTATTGTCTATTACCAGAGTTTCAGCTGCATGAGAGATGAGAGAGGGACTTTGTTTTGTCCACTGTGGTATCCCCAGTGCCTAGCACAGCATCTGCCACATATTTGGTGCTCAATTAACATTTGTTGAATAAATAAATGAATGATTAGTCCTTATTATAGCCTCCTTCTTTGGCTTGGTCTCTTGAGGTGGGTAGTATTGTGACAGCAAGAAGCCAGAGTGGAAGGAACCCTGTGGACCACTTTATATCCTGATGTGGGTAGGGTTGAGGCAGTAGTGAGGGTGGTTAATAATTTCAGAAATCTGGAATGGAGCCAGAAACAGGTCCTCTAGTTTCCATCACGGGTGCTTTGGGAAAGATGAGGTAGGACATGGGGCAGGAGGAAAGCAAGATCAGCTTCCCACCATATCCCTTCCCCCATTCCAGTGAGCAGTATTATTGGTCATAAGCAACCTGAAGTTCTCAAAGGCTATGACCTGGAAGTACTGGGTGGTACAAGAAAACAGCAGAGATAGTGTCTTTTGTTACTTAAATGTTTAGGGTTTGTAGGTAGAAGTGTATAAGATGTCAAACTTGGTTATCAGGGAGGTCAAAGGGCTCAAGAGTCCTGTGTGTGGCAGGCAGAATGCCAGAGCATTTGAGGGTGTAGTTCAGCATATTTCATATGAAAATTTATCTGAAGGAGACGAGCAGTGGACAGGTAGAGTGGTAATTGGAGATCCTGGAAAAGGCACAGGATAGATGGGTTCTTGATTTAACAAAGTGTGGCAGTGCAAGTCAAGGAGCTGGGGCATCTCCTGTAGGTACAAATAAGGCAGCAGATAATGGAAGTGAAGTGGCAGGGCAGGAAATGGAGTATCTTATTCAGGGTGTTTGCCCCACAGCAAATGTGGCATTGTAGACTTAGGAGGGGAGGAATAAATGTATAAGATAAAATCTCAGGATTTCCTACTCTATCCTTGGTCCTGTATGTTTTTTTTGTGTCATTCAGAACACTGGGCTAGATGCAGGCCCTCCAAAAGCCTCAACAAGCAAGTTGATTATCAGGCTGTCTGCCAGGGTGGCAGTGAGGCCTAGGCAGAATACCCTTGCTGGGATCCCCCAAAGGCTGTGCTGGTGTAGATGTATGCCATGAAATCTACCAAAGCAGAGTGCTCCTGAGGTTCTTCCAGACCCTGATCATCTTGGGTACTGAATCGTTGCTGCCTCCTGACAGAGCCTGTCAGCACAGTAAGAGGCAGGGAATTCAAAATATCACCAAATGAAGAATTTCCTAAGGTGGGCGGGACAGTATCTGATTTCCCTTAGTTTTTTATTTTTGCCAGGATTACTCAGACCAGGGGCTCATTGGAAGCCAGGTTTGAGTGAAACAGAGTATCTTAGAGATAGACAACCACTCCTTGGTCCAGGAAGTCACAGAGGACAATAGCCACAAGGCCTTAGAATTTTATTGGAGTACTGCACAAGCCAGAGAACATGTATTAATCACTAGCTGCTATAACAAACAACTCTTACATCTCAGGGGTTTAGCACAATAGGAGTTTATTTCTCTTTCAAGTAAATCTGTTGTAGAATCTGTGACTCTTCTCCAAGTGGTGACTCAAGAACCCAGTTGTTTCCATCTTGAGGCTCTACCACATTGTGGCTTCAAGGCCACCCTAGTATTCCAGCAGTAGATGGAGACATGAGAGTGGAGAATCACACACCCATTACTTAACAATGTTGGCCCTGAAGTGATGCACATCATGCCTACTCATTGCACTGGTCATTTGACCCTGCCTAGAAGTCGGTAGGGCTGAGAAATTGATGGGAAGCCTCCTCCCAGAAACAACTCTACACTATGGAAGGTAAGCCTGGACCTTTGGTTGCCACCTAGTGCTGTCTACAACAGGACAGCCCCAGGAGCATGAACTGTCCCAGTCCAACTTGAAATGCTGTCTTTCCCTAGTCCTTCTCATGCATACAGATAAATGGCCCACTCAGTTCAAATTTTTCAAATTCCTGGATCTGAAGGATGCAATTAAGCGGAAGTAGGCAGCAAACCTCCTGTCCTCTTTTTCATAAATAATGGGGCTGCCACCAGCAGAATCTGAGTGCCAGAGGACCCTACACAAAAGTTCTGCTCGAGGTACTCCCTGAATCTCAAGATTCTGACTTTGAAATGGTACCTCCCTTTGCAAGGCTCATGACCCTCAAGTGAGATCAATGGCATAGTTGTGATTACTGTGTGGAACAGCTATTCTCCATCCCTCTCAGGTAGTTCTTTTCCAAGCTGCCTATTTGCTGGGTGAGGCAGACTGAACAGCCACTGATATGACCCACAGTTTGGCCTAGGTGAAGGACATGACAGGGTCCTTCTGAGCCATGGATGCATGAATGATTGACAGCACCCTTGGCCCTGTATAGTCCCTATCCTGACCCGTAAGGGTAAACAGGGTTTCGTGGGCTCATTCTAGCAGATGTCTATTTATCTCATCCATTCAGACTTCTTGTAGTTTCAGGAAAGTTGCCTAGCTAAGTCTCTTGAAGCAAAGTTTCATTTAAAAAGTTGTACAATACCACAGAGTCCACCCTTGCCTAGATCCACAGGTGGGCCCCAGACAGTGGTATACTGGTACATGTGTAATAAAACAGCTCTCCTAAAAAAAAAAGCTTTGATGATTTCCATGGTGCAAATACTCTCACTATGGCTGATTCCAAGCTACCAATGTTATACCATTGAATACATAGTTGAGGAGAGATGTACAGTAATGCCAAAATGTATGTTTAGTATTTCTACCATACAGATTGAATGGACATAATAACTTAAGGTGTGTAGATAACAGTAGAAGGTAGTAAAATCATTAGGAAGTGTTTAGTTTTGGGTATTTCCTACCTATGTTTTAATATAACATATTTAATAGTAAGTTTATATAATTTAATGTTTAATAATGGCTGTGATTAATAACCAGCAAGCAAAATTTCTGAAAATTTAGCAATCAGCTTTTGTGAACTGCTACAAGCTGGTCTAGCACACCACTGGTCCCAGTGCTCTCACCCTTGTACCATTGTTAGTCAGTCAGAGCAGAGAGAGGAGAGGAAGAGTGAGATTGGAAATGGACAATTTCCTTTCCCAGTAGACTGATAAATTTCCCATCAGTGATAACAGGGTCCCAAACAGGACCTGTTTGTCCTGATAACAGGACAAAGCACACAACCTGTCCCAAGGATAGGCACAATTGTACATGCTGGTGGCACATATGTCTAAAAGCAGACTTTGAGAGGACACAGCCTAAATAGCTTTGTGAGCTCATTTGCAGCCTTGAGAGTGACTCATGTAAGAGTCTGAGTCATGAGTTGTACTGGATGGCCCCCTCACACACACTGAATCATCATTTTAGTCAGGTATCCATCCTACTGGTGGAGTGGCTTGGAAACTCCTAGAATTGTTCTTTCCTGGTATCACCATTCTAACACAGGACCTATGTTGGTTAATCTATTCCTTCCCCTGGAAAAGGTAGATAATATATGTACTGATGCCCTCTACCGAAGGGAGCAGAAGTTTGGCCATCACCTCCCTGCTCCCCACCACCCTCACACACACACAGAGCTGCCAGAAATTGATACTGAGCAGGGCCCTGTGGTGCTCCTGGGCACAAAGCCTTTCTGTGTCCCCTATTTCTTTGATTACAGGAAACAGCCTTCATTCAGCCTCCATCACCTTCCCTGAGTTCCAATGGGCAGATCCAAGCAGGTGTTTATTAGGGAAGGGAGGGGATGCGAGACCAGGGAGAAACAGTCAAGAGCGGCCCTGGGGCAAGGTCCTGTTTCCCCATCAACAATACACACAACAATATCTTTGAGCTATTTTGCAGATACTGAAACCCCCTCCAGATAGGAGAAGTTAACTATTAACGATGGTATGCTGACCACAAGCATGTAGACCCCAGGCCAGTTGGACCTGAATGTTGATGATACTGACTCCTACTTACCTCACCACCAACCCATCAGAAGATTGTCCACGAGCTGATCATGCCCTCTTTGAACAATTACTATAAAACTTCTCACTAACTTCTCCAAGTGGG
This sequence comes from Phocoena sinus, assembly GCF_008692025.1. Lineage (NCBI taxonomy): Eukaryota > Metazoa > Chordata > Mammalia > Artiodactyla > Phocoenidae > Phocoena > Phocoena sinus. The sequence goes on along the minus strand of NC_045784.1, from coordinate 58,586,337 downwards.
GACACACAGTTTTTCAAGGCAGGAATCCGTTGTGTCCCCCTTTGCTTGGCAAAGTAATAAAGCTCTCCTTTTCTACTTCACCCAAAACTCTGACTCCAAAATTTGCTTCAGCACTGGTGTACAGAGAAACTGAGCTTTCGGTACCAAAAGCACACAGAATATCTTAAGAAAAAGGTTGCCAGTCTGCCTAGACAGAAGTCTCATCTGTTAAATCTGCCACTTGTTCATCCTTTCGGAGAGTTGTGAGGCCTAGGTGTCCATGAAGCGTTTCAATTGTATGAGAAGGCATGCTTCATCTAAAACCACTTGGGTAGAAGCAGTAAGGGTGTGGTGGTAGTGTAAGGGGTGGGGAGAGGGAACCTCCCCTCAATACCATCTTAAGCAGGTATAAGAATTCTCCAATACTGCAAGTTCTTCTATGGCTGTATAGAAGGTACCTTGGGAATCAAGGGCTCATGGCCTGGCACTCACTTCCTGCTTCTCTACATTTTTGATAGTCTCCCACTATATACCACCATCTCAACTCAAGCCCTGTATTAGTTACCTATTACTGGTTAACAAATTACCAACAAAACAACAAACATATTGTCTCATGGTTTCTGTGGGTCAGAAATTAAGGAGCAGCTTATCTGGAAGGTTCTGACTCAGGGTCTCTAATGTAGTTGCAGTCAGGATATTGGCAGGGGCTGCAGTCATCTGAAGGCTTGCATAGGGCTGGAGGATCCACTTTCAGGATGGCTCAGTCACTTGGATTTTGGCAGGAGTCCTCAGTTCCTCATCATGTGGGTCTTGCCATATACTACTTGAGTGCCATCATAACATGGCAACTGACTTACTGCAAAGTGAGTGATCCACTGCAGAGGAAGCTCAGAGGAAGGTGCACTGACTTTTTATGACTAGTCTCTGAAATCACACAGTTACTGCTGCTTTATTCTGTTCATTAGAAGCAAGCCACTAATGAATATTCATCCTATTCATTTGAAGCGAGACATTACAAGTGCTTTACCCTCAAGAGGCAGGAATTAGGCTCTGCCTTTGAAGGGAAGAGTAGCAAAGAATTTGTGGACATATTTCAAAACTACCACAGTTTTCCCTCTGTCCACAAATTATTGATATTCCTCCCATATACAACTTACACTCACCCTTCCCAAGGATCCCCAAAGTCTTATCCAATTAGAGCATCAGCTTGAAGCCCAGAATCTCATCATCTAAATCAGGTCCAGGTGTACTTGAAGCTCCCCACTTGTAGTTCTTTAAGTATAGCTGCTTAAGTACAGTTCCTCTCAACTTGATGACCCGTCAACTAAAGAGACAAGTTATCTGGCCTCTCTACACCCACCCCCCTCCTGTCACTCAACATACAATGGTTAGAAAGCACAGGATAACCTATAAAGATATTGCTCTACAAAAAAGGGGGGAAATAAGAAGCACAAAGGAGTCACTGCTTCATAAACAATTCTGAAATCTACCTGTGAAAATGTTGGAAGTTACTTGATTAGTACTCAGTCCTACTCCTGCCTGGGAATAATTCTCCATGGCTCTTGGCTCTGCCCAGCTGGGGTCTTGTTTCCACCTTCTGGCTCATCTTTCCTTTTCCTTGAAATATAGTCTATGTTTATACCTGAATAGTTTTCTCAGATTTCTTCCTGCCAGTAGAGTTTTGGTGGTCCAAATGTCTCATTTCACTTTGTACTGTCTCTGTCCTTTTCCGTCCAAGCGGATAGTGTTTCTCTTAATTCTCTTTAAAACTTTGTGAGTCTTCTGTGAATCTAATTAATGTTTACTGTGTTACACCAAAGACTCTCCCCCAAATATCTTTGAGTTAAGCCCTTCCTAGCATTGGGCTTCTGCTGAGACTACTGAGGGAGGGCTCCCTTAAGCTTCTTAGAAGTCCTATTGCTTGACTGAACAGCTCTCTGAGACATGATCTTGGATCCTCCTGAGATCTTAACAAATGATTTTACAGTAATACCTTAAGCTTTATCTTTAGACCATGCTATCCTGAGAGTGCCCTGGATGTGATATTTGCTCCAAAGCCACTTCTTAATTTTAGCATTATTTACCACTTGGATGATCTAGAAATCTTCAAAACCAGCACACCTGGACTCCTTTTTGTTTAAAAGTCTTTCTTTTTACTTATCTCTGTCCTTTCACATTCCACTATAAGCAGCATGAAGAAACCAGGTAGTGCCTTCAACACTTTAGCTGGGAGTTATCCTAGCTGGATCATCCAGTTCATTGGATACATTTTCTATTTTCCAAATAATTTCAGGTGACAGTGTTGCTAAACTTTCTGCCACTACATAACAAGAATGCCCTTTCCTTCATTCTCCAATAACATATTCCTTACTTCTACTTAAACCTTTGCTGGAAGATTCCTCAAAGTTTTAGACATCTACTAACAGTCTGTCCAAGAAATATTAGCCTTTCAAGAATACTCTCCTCAAAGTCCTTCCAGTTTTTGCCTGATTCTCAAGCCATTTCCACATTGTTGGATATTTGTTATGATGGCCTCCCACTTCCAGGTACCAAAATCTGTGTTAGTTATCTAATGTTGCACAGCAAATCACTCCAAAACCCAATAGTTTAAAGCACACAGACACAAAAATCTCATAATTTCTGCAAGTCAAGAATTTGGGAGTGGCTTATCTGGGAGCATTGGCTCAGGGTCCCTCACGTGGCTGTAGTCAGGATATAAGCAAGGCTGTAGTCATCTGAAGGCTTAAATGGTGGTAGAGGATCTACTTTGAAAATGGCTTACTCATTTGGCTGTTGGCAGAGGCCTTGACTCCTCACCATAAGGGCCTCTCCTTAGGCTGTTTGAGTGTCCTCATGACATGGCAACTAACTTCCCCCAGAGTGACTGAGCCATAAAAGAAAGCTCAGAAGTAGCCACAGTGCTTTTTTGACCTAGTCTCTGAAATTTCACAGTTACTATTGCTTTATGTTATTCATTAGGAGCAAGTCCTAAAGGGGAGGGGCCTTAGGTTCCACCTTTTGAGGAGTGTCAAAGAATTGGTAGACACATTTTTAAATCATTGTACTCTTTTGTTCCCAGCATGTCATGACTGGGACAGGTGGTCAGAGTACTCTAACTTAAGCAAGAAAAAAGAAAGGCTCAGAGAAATTAAGTGGCTTGACTGATACTCCATAATAGTTCTCATGGATTCACAGGACTTTCAACCCAGCTACGCAGAGAGATGGCCAAAATAGGGGTGAAGAAACAAGAATCAGACAATTCTATATCTTCTGAGAATGATGCTGTACATTTTCTATCTTCTCAGCCAGAAAATATCTCATCTTTACTACATGCCAATTTTTACTATATGCCAGTCACCATGACCAATGCTTTACATGCATTAGCTTAGTTAAGATTCACAAAACCCCATGAAGTAAACACTTTTATCATATCAGTTTAGAGGTATGGAATCTGTGACTCAGCTTAAGGAAGAAGGAAGTAATATGATCACAGAGCTACTGGCACAAAAGCCAAGATTCAAACGAAGGTTTATCAAACAACTAGACTGCTTTAAACAGCACACAAGATGAAAATTTTACATTTTAAAGATCCAAGAGAAGTTTGAGTAAAGATGTAGAGTACCTGTGATTAGCCTAACTAGCAGTAGTATTATCATTGTATTTTAAGAAAATATGACTTTTAAAGAACAAAAACTATCATTTATTGAGCACCTGTTATTCTCTAGATGCTTGATTCATGAAAGCTCATTTCATCTTTACAACAGATGTGTGGGGTGAGTATAATTAGCCCATTTTACAGAGGATGAGAAAGCACAAAAAGATGAAATGACTTGTTTTAAGTAGCACAAATATAGCCATGTGTGTTTCCAAAGCCTGGGTCCATGCCAGCGACTTTTTATGAGTTCCACATAGGCTCAATGTGGCCACTAAGGCTTAATGAGGCATTGGAAGGTGCTCAACCTCAACTGAGCTGATCCTCCTGTTTTCATCTAGTTTACATAGTGAGCTTCTGTACCTTTTAATCAAGGGCGTCTTGGTTTAAAAAGAGGAAAAAAACACAAAGCTATTGTCAAGTACACCATAAGGCTTTTTTTGAGTCTTCAGGCTTATGAAAACTTTACATTTATAGTTCATCCACTTTCTTCACTTCTAACATCGTCTTTATGTAGAACCATGACAAAGATTCCCAAAGGAAAGATGTTAAGCATGAGTTTAAGGAAGCCCAGGTCTTCAGGAAATAATCCAGATGGTGGTTTGCCAGTAATTTAAGAATTTTTAGTCTGTGTTTATGACACTGTAATAACCATCAGTCTATTTCTGAAATAATATTAATCATTTTAAGTAATAATCATTTTAAAAAATAATAATTAGGAATTCTAGTTCTGGGTAAGCACATTTTATAATGTCTCTCCCACTGAATGCAGCTATAAAGCATGGTGGCATGAATGGAGCAGATAACTGAGGACTCTGAAAGTAAATAGTAACAGGAGGATTGGGAAAGAAAACTAGAATTTAAAGTACCACTTCCACTGGCAATGAGTTTACTATTTTCTTCCCTCCAGCATTCCCCAGCCTGAATTCAGTACAGCCCAAAACCCAGAAGTGAGCATTAGTGTAGACAGAGTTCCAGGAGACCACTAGTTCTGGTGCAAGGAGCTGAAAAGGGGTCTCACTAATGCTCAAAGACAGTGCAAAAATTCCCCATTTTCCTTTTGTGTTTTTTTTCTCCATTATCTTGTGCTCCAGTCCCCTGTTGCAGTAGTGGTAGTGGTGGCAACTGTAGCCAATAGGAAGCAAAAACAGAGGGAGGGAAATATTCCTCTAGTAAACCTCCTTTGAACGTTTTCCTCTCTGTCCTCCTGCCACTTAGCCCTGAATATGGTCACATTTGCTGAAAGTACATGGCAGAACAGAATACCTAAAGTTCTAGCTTAATGACTAGAGGACCAAAAAGAGGAGCTACAGAAACAGAAAGTAACAGGCAGGATCATGTAGAGGGAGAAATTCAGAAAAGTGATCTTTAAGACTGCTTACAAACTCCTGGGCTTGCATTTCCAATTGTGTGTGCACGGATCTGATCCAAAATAACATACATAGATTTTGAAAACTGAATTAAGGGATAAAACACTAGCAAAGCCCTGAATTGGCCACTGGGTGGAACATACTTGGGAAGATCTGATTAGAACTGCAAAACCTTTGAACTAGCAAAAACTAAAAGAATTCAGCAATACTAAACTTACCCTAAAATAAATATCAAAGGGTCTTCTCTAAATAGAAAAGAAGCAAGAATCTATAGAAAAGGTAAAATCATAATAGGAAAGGCAAATATATAAAAGGATTGAAGATCACTTAAATAAGCCAGTACATATTAAAAGATTAAAAAACAATTTTAAAAATTTGTAAAACAATTATAACTACAATTAACAGCAAAAGGATAAGCATAAAGATGTAAAATAGAACATCAAAATCCAAAATGTGGAGGAGGGGAGTATAAAAATGTAGATCGTTTTGAATGTGTTTGAACCTGTATGACTATCAGGTTAAAGCTGGTAGATAGAGTTATGGGTCAACATACTTAAATTCCATGGTAACCACCAATCAAAAACATACAATAGAGTCACAAAAACCAAAAAGAAAGGAACTCAAGAATACTACAAAACAAAATCATCAGGGACTTCCCCGCTGGTCCAGTGGTTAAAAATCCACCTTCCAATGCAGGGGACACGGGTTCAATCCCTGGTCGGGGAAATATGATCCCACATGCCACAGGGCAACTAAGCCCACGCATTCTACAGCCCATGTGCCACAACTAGAGAGAAGCCTGTGTGCCGCAATGAAAGATCCTGCATGTTGCAACGATGATCCCACGAGCTGCAACTAAGACCCAACACTGCCAAATAAATAAATAAATAAATATTTATTTATTTATTTATATTTTAAAGAAAATCATCAAACCTTCAAGGGAAAAGCAGAAAGAGTTAAAAATGAACAAAGAAGAATTATAAAAATGACTGGAAAACAAGGTTTAAAATGGCAATAAGTACATGCCTATCAAAAATTAGTTTAGGGCTTCCCTGATGGCGCAGTTGTTGAGATTCTGCCTGCCGATGAAGGGGACGTGGGTTCGAGCCCCGGTCCAGGAAGATCCCACATGCAGCGGAGCAGCTGGGCCCGTGAGCCATGGCCACTGAGCCTGCATGTCCGGAGCCTGTGCTCTGCAATGGGAGAGGCCACAACAGTGAGAGGCCCGCGTACCGCAAAAAAAAAAAAAAAAATTACTTTAAATGTCAACGGACTAAATGCTATAATCAAAAGATATATAGTGGTTGAATGGATACAAAAGCAACACCCAAATATATGTTGCTTACAAGACTCTCACTTCAGAGCTAAAGTCATATGCAGACTGAAAGTAAGGGATGGAAAGAGATATTCCATATAAATGGAAACAAAAAGAAAGCTGGAGTAGCAATACTTATATAAGACAAAATAGACTTTAAAACAAAGTCCATAAAGAAAGATAAAGAAGGACATTATATTATGATAAAAAGATCAGTACAAGCAGAGGATATTACACTTGTTAAAATCACATTTTAAAAAATACCTAGGAATAAACTTAACCAAGGAGGTGAAAGATCTATATGCTGAAAACTATAAAACATTGATAAAGGAAATTGAAGATGATTCAATAAAATGGAAAGATATCCCATGCTCTTGGATGGGAAGAATTAATATTGTTAAAATGACCATACTGCCCAAAGTAATCTACAGTTTTAATACAATCCTTTTCAAAATACCCATGACATTTTTCATAGAACTAGGACAAATAATCCTAAACTTTATACAGAACTACAAAAGACCCAGAATTGCCAAGGTAATCCTGAGGGAAAAGAACAAAGCTGGAGGCATAACCCCTCCAGACTTCAGACTCTATTACAAAGCTATAGTAATCAAAACAGCATGATATTGGCCCCAAAACAGACACATAGATCAATGAAACAGAATGAGAGGCCAGAAATAAAACCACACACCTACAGTCAATTAATTTAATGACAAAGGAGGCAGGAATATACAATGTAGAAAAGATAGTCGCTTCAGCAAGTGGTGTTGGGAAACCTGGACAGCTACATATAAATCAATGAAATTAGAACATTGCATCACACCATATACAAAAATAAACTCAAAATGGTTTAAACACCTAAATATATAAGACATGACACCATAAAACTCCTAGATGAGAACATAGGCAAAACATTCTGTGACATAAATCATATCAATGTTTTCTCAGGCCAGTCTCCCAAGGCAATACAAATAAAAGCAAAAATAAACAAATGGGACTTAATTAAATTTAAAAACTTTTGCACAGCAAAGGTAACCACCAACAAAATGAAAAGATAACCTATGGAATTGTAGAAAATATTTGCAAATGATGCAACCAACGGTGGGTTAATATCCAACATATACAAACAGCTCATATAATTAAATAACAAAAAAATACCCAAACAACCCAATCAAAAATTGGACAGCCACATGCCGTGGAGTGGCTAGGCCCATGAGCCATGGCCACTGAGCCTGCACATCCAGAGCCTGTGCTCCGCAACGGGAGAGACCACAACAGTAAGAGGCCTGCGTACTGCAAAAAAAAAAAAAAAATAGGCAGAAGACCTAAATAGACATTTCTCCAAAGAAGACATACAGATGGGCAACAAACACATGAAAAGATGCTTAACATTGTTAATTACTAGAGAAATGCAAATCAAAACCACATGTGGTATCGCCTCACACTAGTCAGAATGGCTATCATCAAAAAAATTACAAATAATAAATGCTGGAGAGTGTGTGAAGAAAAGGGAAACTTCCTACACTGTTGGTGGGAGTGAAAACTGGTGCAGCCACTATGGAAAACAGTATGAAGTTTCCTTGAAAAACTAAAAATAGAACTACCCTAGATCTAGCAATCCCACTCTTGTGTATATATCTGGAAAAGACAAAAACTCTAATTCAAAAAGATACATGCACCTGAATGTTCACAGCAGCACTATTTACAATAGGCAAAACATGGAAACAACCCAAGTGCCCATCAACAGACTATTGGCTTAAGAAAATGTGAGATATATACATCTCATACATATATGCAATGGAATATTACTCAGCCCTTAAAAAAGAATGAAACATTGCCATTTGCAGCAACATGGATGGACCTAGAGAATATTATACTTAGTGAAGTAACTCAAAGAAAGACAAATATTATATGATATCACTTATATGTGCAATCTAAAAAATAATACAAACGAATTTACATACAAAACAGAAACAGACTCATCGACATAGAAAACAAACTTATGGTTACCAAAGGGGAAATTAGGTGGCGGGAAGATAAATTAGGAGTATGGGATTAACAGATACAAACTACTATACATAAAATAGATAAGCAACAAGCATTTACTGTATAGTACATGGAACTATATTCAATATCTTGTAATAGCTTATAATGGAAAACCATCTGGAAAAATATATATATAACTGAATAACTCTGCTGTAGACCTGAAACTAACACAATATTGTAAATCAACTATACTTCAATTCAAAAAAAAAAAAGAAAATTGAATGGACACTGAAACTGCAACCCATATAAGGCTGGTCAGAATTCAACTAGTCAATTGTGTGCTAAAATAAAAACTATCAACATTTTCCTTAGGATTTATACAGGATCTAGGGTCTCACAAAAATAATATTTTAAATGCCCAGGATACAATCCAAAATTACTTGGCATATGAAGAGCCAGGAAAATCTCAGCTTGCAAGGGATAAGAATTAACAGACACCAACAATGAGATATTTCCATAGATATTGGAAATATCTGCCAATTTTAAAGCAGCTATTATAAAACTTCTTTATAATAAGTAAATGTAAATACTCTGGAAATTGAAAGCTAGAAATTTCAGCAAAGAAATAGAAGATATAATGGAAATTATTAGAATTGAAAAATAAAATAACCAAAATTCAAAACTTACTGAATGGGCTCACTAGCAGAATAGAGATGACAGAGGAAAGATTCAGTAAACTTGAAAATAGAATAGATATAAATTATCCAATAGGATCAGGACACAAGTGAGGCCATCACTTCAGGCACAAAATTTATGGGTGTACAAAAACACTCAGCAATCAAGATAAATGATATTTTAATGCAATAATTTTTAAAAATCAAACTTAGAGCAAAAACTCCATGAACAAAATATCAAGGTTTTAAATAGATACAGGATTAGCAAGAGTTCTATACTGAGCCATATTGGAGCCTGAGGCAAATATTAAGGAAAAATATTAAATATTAAGGGAAAAAATCCCCTCAGGCTTCCAGCAGGGGGAGGGTAAAAGGAAACATTTTTAAGTAGCCAGAGCACTCTAGTCTTAAAAAGGCCTACGCTCAAGGAAACTAGAACCTAACCTGCTGGGGCATTATCCGGGCCCAACTGTCACAGGAAAGGGAAATACCCAACTCCAGCTAACTTTAACCATCCTGTCCCACCTAAGGGGGTGGGAAAAAACCTGAGAAACACTTGTGGAGTACATAGTTCAGAGGCACAGGCTCACTAAAAGCCTGAAGACCTAATCATAGGACTATAGAATGCATCCCCTCTCCCCACACTTCACCACATTACTAAAGGCCTATTTACAGCAATTCTTTTTATACCTGGTACATCATGTCTGGCTATCAAGAAAAAGTTATAAGGCATACCAAAAGGCAAAAACACAATTTGAAGAGACAGAGCAAATGTCAGAACTAGATATGGAGGGATGTTGGAATTATCAGACGAAGAATTTAAAACAACTATGATTAATATGCTAAGGGTTCTAATGGAAAAAATACATAGCATGCAAGAATGGATTGGCAATGTAACCTGAGAGATGGAAATCCTATGAGCCAAAAAGATAGCCAAAAAGATAGCCAAAAAGATAAAAAACACTGTAACAGAAATGAAGAATGACTTTGAGGAACTTATTAGTAGAGTGGACATGGGTGAGGAAAGAATCTCTGAACTAAAGAATATATCAATAGACTCCTTAAATACAGAAAAGCAAAGAGAACAAAGACTGAGAAAAATAAACCACACTATCCAAGGACTGTGGGGAAACTACAAAAGGTGTAACATATATGTAATGGGAATACCAGAAGGAGAAGAAAGAGGAACAGAAGAAATATTTGAAACAATAATGGACTGAGAATTTCAACAAGTTAATGTCAGACACCAAACCACAGATCCAAGAAGCTCAGAGAACCCAAGCAAGGTAAACGCAACAAACAAACAAACTATGCCTACACATATCATTTTCAAATTACAGAAAATCAAAGATAAATTTTAAAATCCTGAAAGAAGCCAGAGGGAAACAAACAGCTTGACTACAGAAGAACAAAGATAAGAATTACATCCAACTTCTCCTCAGAAACCATGCAAGCAAGAAGCAAGAACACTTGAAATAAAATAGTTCAAGTGTTGAGAGTGAGAAAAAAGCAACCTATAATTCTGTATCCTGGAAAATGATCCTTCAAAATGAAAAAGAAATAAAGACTTTCTCAGAGAAACAAAAAAATAAGGGAATTTGTTGTCATCAGAAGTGCCATGAAAGAAATGTTAAAAGAAGTTATTTAGAGGGAAAGAAAATAATATAGGTCAGAAACTCAGATCTGTGTAAAGAAAGGAAGAGCACTGAAGAAGGAATAAGTGAAGGTTAAATAAAACTTTTATTTTTCTTATTTTTAATTGATCTAACAGATAACAGTATGTTCAATATAATAATAGCAACAATGTACTCTATTACATATGCTGATGTATGTCTTATGTACGTGTACATACACTTATGTACGCTTATATATAAGTGAAAAAATGACAGCAATGATACAAGGGATGGAAGAAATTAGGATTATTTTATTATTATAAGGTACTCACACTACCTGTGAAGTGATATAGTGTTATTTGAAAGTGGAGTTGGATTAGTTGTAAATGTATATTGCAAATTCTAGGGCAACCACTTAAAAAATGTTTAAGAAAAGAAGTATAACTGATATGTTAAGAGAGGAGAGAAAATAGCATTATATAAAATGCCTGATTAAAACCACAAAAAAAGACAGAAAAAAGAAAGGAAGATAAAATTAGGAACAAAAAGAAGGGCAACAAATAGAAAACAGTAATGAATATGATAGATATTACTCCAACTACATAAATAATCACTTTGAATGTCAATGGTCTAAATGCACCAATTAAAAGATAAATTTTCAGAATAGATCAAAAACCATAACCCAACTACATGTTGTCTAGAAGAAACCCACTTTTTTTTTTTTTTTTTTTTTTTTTTTTTGCGGTACGCGGGCCTCTCACTGTTGTGGCCACTCCCGTTGCGGAGTACAGGCTCCGGACGCACAGGCTCAGCTGCCATGGTTCACAGGCCTAGCCGCTCCGCGGCATGTGGGATCTTCCCGGACCGGGGCACGAACCCGTGTCCCCTGCATCGGCAGGCGGACTCTCAACCACTGCGCCACCGGTGGAAGCCCGAAACCCACTTTTTAATTTTTTAAAAAACTTTATTGGAGTATAGTTGCTTTACAATGTTGTGTTAGTTTCTACTGTATAGCAAAATGAACCAGCTATAGGTATGTATATATATATATATATATATATATATATATATATATATATATCCCCTTTTTCTTTGGATTTCCTTCCCATTTAGGTCACTACAGAGCACTGAGTAGAGTTTCCTGTGCTGTCCATGTGCATGTGTCTTTTTGAATTATGGTTTTCTCAGGGTATATGCCCAGTAGTGGGATTGCTAGGTCACATGGTACTTCTGTTTTTAATTTTTTAAGGAGCCTCCATACTGTTCTCCATAGTGGCTGTAACAATTTACATTCCCTCCAACAGTGCAAGAGGGTACCCTTTTCTCCACATCCCCTCCAGCATTTATTTGTAGATTTTGTGATGATGGCCATTCTGATCAGTGTGAGGTGATATCTCATTGTAGTTTTGATTTGCATTTCTCTAATAATTAGTGATGTTGAGCATCTTTTCATGTACTTCTTGGTCATCTGTATGTCTTCTTTGGAGAAATGTCTATCTAGGTCTTTCGCCCATTTTTGGATTGGGTTGTTTGTTTTTTTGATATTGAGCTGCATAAGCTGTTTGTATATTTTGGAGAAACTCACTTTAAATATAAAGACACATATACATTGAAAGTAAATGGATGGAGAAAAATATGCCACACTAACACTAATGAAAATAAAGCAGGAATAGCTACATTAATTTCAGACAGAACAGACTTCAAACTAAGGAAATTTATCAGGAATAAGAAGAGGCATTATGTAATGATAAAGGAGTCCATTCTCCAAGAACACATAAAATTCTTTACATGGATGCACTTAACAGCAGAACATCAAACTGTTGAGGCAAAAACTGGTAGAACGGCAAGGAGAAATAGATGAATCCACTATCATAGTTGGAGACTTCAACACCCTTCTCTCAGAAATGGACAGATCCGGGCTTCCCTGGTGGCGCAGTGGTTGAGAGTCCGCCTGCCGAGGCAGGGGACACGGGTTCATGCCCCAGTCTGGGAAGATCCCACATGCCGTGGAGCGGCTGGGCCCGTGAGCCATGGCTGCTGAGCCTGCGCGTCCGGAGCCTGTGCTCCGCTAATGGGAGAGGCCACAACAGTGAGGGGCCCGCATGCCGCAAAAAAAAAAAAAAAAAAAAAAAAAAATAAAAAGAAATGGACAGATCCAACAGACAAAAATCAGTAAAGACATAGTTGAACTCAACAACAGCATCAATCAACTTGATATAACTGACATCTATAGACTACTTCATTCAATACCAGCAGAATATACATACTCTCAAGCTCACATGGAACATTCACTAAAATAGACCACATTCTGGGCCATAAAGCACACCTTAAAATTTTTAAGGAACAGAAATCATACAATATCTGCCCTTCAACCACAATGGAATTAAATTAGAAATCAATAACAGAAAAATAACTAGAAAATCCCAAAATAGGTGGAGAGTAAACAATACATTTCTAAACAACACAGGTCAAAGAAGAAATCTCAACAGAAATTAACATATATAACTAAATGAAAAACAAAACACAATTTATCAAAATCTGAGGGATGTAGTGAAAGCAGTGCTTAGAAGGAAATTTATAGTATTGAATATATATATATATATTAGAAAATAATAAAGATCTAAAATTAACAATCTAAATGTTCACCTTAGGAAGCTAGAAAAAGAAGAGCAAATTATATCCAAGGTAAATAAAGGAAAAGAAATAAGAATTAGAGCAACAATCAATCAAATTGAAAATAGAAAATCAATAGAGAAAATAAATTAAGCCCAAATCTGGTTCTTTGAAAAGAGCAGTAAAATCAATAAACCCTTAGCCAGGCTAACAAAAAAAAAAAAGAGAGAGAGAGAGAGTGAGAGAGCATGCACACAAATTACTAACATCAGAAATGAAAGAAGGGACATCAGCACAGATCCTATGGAAATTAAAAGGGTAATAATGTAATACTATGAACAACTCTATGACCACAAATTTGATTACCTAGATGAAATGGCCTAATTCGTTGCAAGATATAATCTGCCAAAACTCACACAAATAGAAATAGAGGTTTAACTAAGCCTCTGTCCACTAAAGAAATTGAATCAATAATTAATAACCTTCTAACACAGAAAGCACTGGGCCCAGATGGGTTCACTAGTGAATTCTACTAAACATTTAAGGAAGATATCATACCAATCCTCTACAATCTCTTTAAGAGGATGGAAGCACAGGGAATACTTCCTAACTCATTTTATGAGGCCAGCATTACCCTAATACCAAAACCAGACAAAGACATTACAAGAAAAGAAAACTACAGACCAATATCTATCATGAGCACAGATGCAAAAATCTTCAACAAAATATTAGCAAATCAAATAAAAAAGTATAAGAAGAATCATATGCCATAATCAAGTGGAATTTACCCCAGTTTGCAAAGCTGGTTCAACATTCAAAAATCAATTAATGTAATCCATCACATCAACAGACAAAAAAAGAAAAGTCATATGAGCATATCAATAGATGCAGAAAAAGCATTTGACAAAATCCAACACCCATTCATGATTAAAAAAAGAAAAAAAACCTCTCAGTAAACTAGGAATAGAGGGGAATGTCCTCAACTTGATAAAAAATATCTGCAAAACCTACAGGTCACATCATACTTAATGGTGAGAAACTCAAAGCTTTCTCACTAAGATCAGGTACAAGACAAGGATATCCCTTCTCACCACATCTTTTCAAAATTGTGCTGGAAGACCTTGTTAATGCAATAAGGCAACAAAAGGAAATAAAAGTTATACAGATTGGAAAAGAAGACATCAAACTACTTTTATTTGCAGATGACATGTTCATCTATGTAGAAAATCCAAAAGAATCAACAACAACAAATACTCCTGGAACTAATAAGTGATTATAGCAAGAACACAGAATACAAGCTTAATATACATAAGTCAATTGCTTTCCTATATACCAATAATGAGCAAGTGGAATTTGAAATTAAAAATGCAATACCATTTACATTACCACCCCCACAATTAAATATTTAGGTATAAATCTAACAAAATATGTATAAGATCTACATCAGGAAAACTATAAATTTCTGATAAATGAAATTTTTTAAAGAATTAAGTAAATGGAGAGATATTCCATCTTCATGAGTAGGAGAACTGAATATGGTCAAGATGTCAGTTCTTCCCAACTTGATCTATAGATTTAATGCAATCCTAATCAAAATCCCAGCAAGTTATTTAATGGATATCAACAAACTGATTCTAAAGTTTATTTGGAGGGGCAAAAGACCCAGAATAGTCACACAATACTGAAGAACAAACTTGGAGGACACTTGAAGTCTTGACTGACTTCAAGACTTACTGTAAAGATACAGTAATCAAGACAGTGTGGTAGTGGTAAAAGAACAGACAAATCAATGGAACAAAATAAAGAGCCCAGAAACAGAACACCATAAATATAGTCACTGATCTTTGACAAAGGTGTAAAGGCAATACAATGGAGTAAATATTGTCTCTTCAACAAATGTTGCTGGAACAACTGAACATCCATGTGCAAAAAAATGAATCTAGAAACAGACCTTACACCCTTCACAAAAATTAACTCAAAATGGATCACAGACCTAAATGTAAAACACAAAACTATAAAACTCCTACAGGATAACATAGGAGAAATTCTGCATGACCTTGGGTATGGTGATGCCTTTTTAGATACAACATCAAAGACACAATTTATCAAAGAAATAATTTTAAGCTGTACTTCATTAAAATTAAAAACTGCTCTGCAAAAGACAATATAAAGAGAATTAGAAGACAAGCCAGAGACTGGAAGAAAATACTTGCACAAAACACATCTGATAAAGGACTATTATCCAAAATATACAAACAACACTTGATACTCAACAAGTAAACAAAAAACAAAATTTTTAAAATGGGCCAAAGACTTTAACAGACACTTTGCCATAGAAGATATGCAGATGACAAATAAGCATATGAAAAGATGCTCCACATCGTATGTCATGAGGAAAATGCAAATTAAAACAGCAATGAGATACCTCTACTAGAATGGCCAAAATCTGGTACACTGACAACAGCAAATGCTGGCAAAGATGCAGAGCAACAGGAACTCTCATATATTGCTGGTGGGAATGCAAAATGGTATAGACAGTTTAGAAGACAGTTTGGCAGTTTCTTAGAAAACTAAACACGCTCTTACCATATGATGTAGCAATCACACTCTTATGTATTTACCCAAGGGAGTTAAAAACTTATGTCCACACAAAAACCTGGACACTGATGTTTATAGCAGCTTTGTTTATCATTGTCAAAACTTGGAAGCAACCAAGATGTTCTTCTGTAGGTGAATGGGTAAATATTATGCAATATTATTCAATGCTAAAAAGAAATGAGCTATGAAGCAATGAAAGACATGGAGGAACCTTAAATGCATATTACTAAGTGAAAGAAGCCAATCTGAAAAGGCTACATATTATATGATTCCTGGAATCATATAATTCTGGAAAAGGCAAAACTATATTAATATTAAAATGATCAGTGGTCACTAGAGGGGTTGGTGGGGGAGGGGGAGAGATGAATAGGTAGAGTACAAAGAATCTTTAGGGCAGTGAAAATATTCTGTGTGATACCATAATGTTGGATACGTGTCATCATACATTTGTCCAAACTCACAGAATGTACAAGACCAACAGTGAACCATAATGCAAACTGTAGACTGGGTGATTATGATGTGTCAATGTAGGTTCATCAATGGTATCAAATGTAATTCTCTTTGAGTGATGTTGCTAATGGGGGAAGGCTATGTATGTGTGGGGGCGGGGGGATATGGGAAATTTCTGTGCCTTCCTCTCAATTTTGTTGTAAACCTAAAACTGCTCTAAAAATAAATATATTTAAATGTAAAAAATATAGCTGAAAAGTTCCCAAAGTTTGAGAAATACATCAATCTGTAAATTCAAGAAGTTCATCAAACCACAAACAGGATAACCACAAAGAAATCCATGCCCAGACACATAATAATAATCAAACTGCTGAACACTAACAACAAAGAAAAAATCTTGAAAGGCTGTAGGGCTATAATGATCAAAATGACTGGATTGCTTATCAGAAACAAAGAGGCCAGAAGGAAGTGGAACAACCTTTTTAAAGCACTGAAAAAAAAATAAAAGTCATCCCAAAATTCTATGTCTAGTAGAAATATCTTCCAGAAATAAAAGTGAAGTAAAAATATTCTTAGATTGAAAACAAAACAAAAAAAATCCCTTGCCCACAGATGTACTGTAAAATATTGATAATTGCTAATGAAAGTTCTTTACACAGAAGTAAAATTATACCAGAAAAAACTTAGAACATCAAGAATGAAGGAAGGGGGCTTCCCTGGTAGCGCAGTGGTTGAGAATCTGCCTGCCAATGCAGGGGCCACAGGTTCAAGCCCTGGTCTGGGAAGATCCCACATGCCGCGGAGCAACTAGGCCTGTGAGCCACAACTACCGAGCCTGCGCGTCTGGAGCCTGTGCTCCGCAACAAGAGAGGCCACGATAGTGAGAGGCCCATGCACCGCGATGAAGAGTGGCCCCCACTTGCCGCAACTAGAGGAAGCCCTCGCACAGAAACGCAGACCCAACACAGCCAAAAATTAAAAAATAAAAATAAAAAAATGAAGGAAGAGCAAGAGAAGTTGTAAATATCTGGGCAAATATAATAGATCATTCCCCTACTGAGTCCTTTGAAATATGTTTGACACTTGAAAGAAAAATTATAACAATATTTAATGGAGTTTTCAATTTATGTAGATGTAATTAATTAGGCAACTACAATATAAATGAGAGAAGATTAAAGGGACCTATGACATTATAAGATTTCTAAATTCCACTTAAAGTGGTAAATATTATTTAAAAATAAACTGATAAAAGTTAGGTATGTATATATATATTTTTTATAAGGAAACACATGCTTATATATATATTTTAAATTTTTACTGGAGTATAGTTGCCTTACAATGTTGTGTTAGTTTCTACTATACAGAAAAATAAATCAGCTATACGTATACATATATCCCCTCTTTTATGGATTTCCTTCCCATTTAGATCACCACAGAACACTGAGTAGAGTTCCCTGTGTTATACAGTAGGTTCTCATTAGTTATCTATTTTATACATAGTATCAAGAGTGTATATATGTCAATTCCAATCTCCCAATTCATCCCACCACCATTTCCCCCTTGGTATCCATATGTTTGTTCTCTATGTGTGTCTCTATTTCTGCTTTGTAAATAAGATCATCTATACCATTTTTTTTGGATTACACATATATGCATTAATATACAATATTTGTTTTTCTTTTTCTGACAGTTATGTATATTGTAATCACTAGAGAAATCTCTAAACAATGCAAAGAGATATAGTAAAAAACATGATGTATAAATTAAAATGGAATACTAAAAATATTCAAAAGAAGACAGGAAACGAAAAACAGAGGAATGAAACATAGAAAACCAGAACATAAATAATTAAATAGTAGTCTTGAACCCAAAAAAGTCAATAATTACATTAAATTAAGCACACTAATTAAAAGACAGAGTGTCAGATGGATAAAATTAATAATAACATGACAACTACATGCTTGCTAGAAGAAACTCAGTTTGAATATAATGATACAGGAAGTTTAAAAGTAAAAAGATATACCATGAAAACACTAACCAAAATAAAGCTGGAGTAGTTACATTATTATCAAAGTACACTTCAGAGCAAAGAAAATTACCAAGGGAAAATGATGGACATTATATAATGATAAAAGAGTCAATTCACCAAGAAAGCATAACAACCCTAAATGTGTATGCACCAAAAATCATGGTTTCAAAGTACATGAAACAAAAACTAACAGATCTAAAATGAAAAATAGACCAATCCACAATTAGAGTTGGAGACTTGAACACTCTTCTCTCAGTAAAAGGAAGATTAGTAGACAGAAATCCACATGGATATAAAAAAGCTGAACAACATCGTCAATCTGAACTTGTTTATTAGCTCAAATAAATTTTTGCTGATTCTTTATAGTTTTACTTCTTCGATTTTAATCTGGATGCCTTTTATTTCTTTTTCTTGCCTGGATTTCCTGGATAGAACCTCCAGTACAATGTTGAATAGAAGTGGCAAGAGCAGATATCTTTGTCTTGTTCCTGATCTCGAGGGTGGGGAGATAGGAGGGAAGCATTCAGTCTTTCATCAGTAAGTATGGTATTAGCTGTGGATTTTTTTGTAGATGAACTTTATCAGGTTGAGGATGTTCCCTTCTATTCCTCACTTACTGGGTTGTCTTTTTTTCTTAATCATGGAGCATTGGGTATCTTTTTTTTTGACAACTATTCAGATGATCATGTGATTCAAGTGATTTTTGTCCTTTATTCTTTTAATATGGTATATTAAATTAATTTTTGTATGTTGAACCAGCTTTTCTGGGATAAATCCCACTTGGTCATCGTCACTCTACTTAATTTTAGGGTTACGGTCGTGAAGATTGTGTTATATTAGCAAAAGGATAGACACATAAATCAATGGAACTAAACTGAGTCCAGAAGTAGATGACACAAATAAGACTGATTAATTTTTGATAAAGTTATAACAGCAATTCCATAAAGGGTAGCCTTTCCAACAAACATATTGGAACAATTAGATATCCATATGTGAAAAAATGAAACTTGACCTAAAACTGACACCTTATACAAAATTTTTTTTTACATCTTTATTGGAGTATAATTGCTTTACAATGGTGTGTTAGTTTCTGATTTATAACAAAGTGAATCAACTATACATATACATATACCCCCATATATCCTCCCTCTTGCTTCTCCCTCCCACCCTCCCTAAACCACCCCTCTAAGTGGTCACAAATCACTGAGCTGATCTCCCTCGGCAATGTGGCTGCTTCCCACTAGCTATCTAATTTATATTTGGTAGTGTATATATGTCAATGCCACTCTCTCACTTCATCCCAGCTTACCATTCCCCTTCCCCGTATCCTCAAGTCCATTCTCTATGTCAGCGTCTTTATTCCTGTCCAGTGCATACATTCTTCAGAACGATTATTTTTTCTAGATTCCAAAAATATGTGTTAGCATACGGTGCTTGTTTTTCTCTTTCTGACTTACTTCACTCTGTATGACAGACTCTAGGTCCATCCACCTCACTACAAATAACTCAATTTCATTTCTTTTTATGGCTGAGTAATATTCCATTGTATATATGTGCCACATCTTCTTTATATATTCATCTGTTAATGGACACCTAGGTTGCTTCCATGTTCTGGCTATTGTAATAGAGCTGCAATGAACATTGTGGTACATGACACGTTTTGAATTATGGTTTTCTCAGGATATATGCCCAGTAGTGGGATTGCTGGGTCGTATGGTAGTTCTACTGTAAGTTTTTTAAGGAACTTCCGTACTGTACTCCATAGTGGCTGTATCAATTTATATTCCCACCAACACTGCAAGAGGGTTCCCTTTTCTCCACACCCTCTTCAGCAATTATTGTTTGTAGATTTTTTGATGATGACCATTCTGACTGGTGTGAGGTGACACCTCACTGCAGTTTTGAGTTACATTTCTCTAATGATTAGTGATGTTGAGCATCCTTTCTTGTGTTTGTTGGAAATCTGTGTATCTTTTTTGGAGAAATGTCTATGTAGGTCTTCTGTCCATTTTTGGATTGCGTTCTTTGTGTTTTCAATTTTTTTAACATCTTTATTGAAGTATAATTGCTTTACAATGGTGTGTTACTTTCTGCTTTATAACAAAGTGAATCAGTTATACATATACATATGTTCCCATATCTCTTCCCTCTTGCATCTCCATCCCTCCCACCCTCCAAATCCCACCCCTCTAAGGGGTCAGAAAGCACCGAGCTGATCTCCCTGTGCTATGCGGCTGCTTCCCACTAGCTATCTATTTTACGTTTGGTAGTGTATATATGTCCATACCACTCTCTCACTTTCTCACAGCTTACACTTCCCCCTCCCCATATCCTCAATTCCATGCTCTACTAGGTCTCTGCCATTATTCCCGACTTACCCCTAGGATCTTCATGACCTTTTTTTTTTTTCTTAGATTCCGTATATATGTGTTAGCATACGATCTTCGTTTTTCCCTTTCTGACTTACTTCACTCTGTATGACAGACTCTAGGTCCATCCACCTCACTACAAATAACACAATTTCGTTTCTTTTTGTGGCTGAGTAATATTCCATTGTATATATGTGCCACATCTTCTTTATCTATTCATCGGTTGATGGACACCTAGGTCGTTTCCACGTCCTGGCTATTTTAAATAGAGTTGCAATGAACATTTTGGTACATGACACTTTTTGAATTATGGTTTTCTCAGGGTATATGCCCAGTAGTGGGATTGCTGGGTCATATGGTAGTTCTGTTTGTAGTTTTTTAAGGAACCTCCATACTGTTCTCCATAGTGGCTGCATCAATTTACATTCCCACCAACAGTGCAAAAGTGTTCCCTTTTCTCCACACCCTCTCCAGCATTTACTGTTTCTAGATTTTCTTTTTATTTCTTTATTGGAGTATAACTGCTTCACAATGTGTGTCAGTTTCTGCCCTACAACAAACTGAATCAGTTATACATACACATATGTTCCCATATCTCATCCCTCTTGCGTCTCCCTCCCACCCACCCTCCCTACCCCACCCCTGTAGGTGGTCACAAAGCACCGAGCTGATCTCCCTGTGTTATGTGGCTGCTTCCCCGATAGCTATCTATTCTACATTTGGTAGTGCATACATGTCCATGCCACTCTCTCGCCCCGCCACAGCTTACCCTTCCCCCTCCCCATATCCTCAGGTCCATTCTCTAGTAGGTATGTGTCTTTTTTCCTGTACTACCCCTAGGTTCTTCATGACATTTGTTTTCTTAATTTCCATATATATTTGTTAGCATACAGTATGTGTCTTTCTCTTTCTGACTTACTTCACTCTGTATGACAAACTCTAGGTCCATCCACCTCATTACAAAGAGCTCAATTTTGTTTCTTTTTATGGCTGAGTAATATTCCATGGTATATATGTGCAATATCTTCTTTATCCATTCATATGATGATGGACACTTAGGTTGTTTCCATCTCCGGGCTATTGTAAATAGAGCTGCAATAAACATTTTGGTACATGACACTTTTTGAATTATGGTTTTCTCAGGGTATATGCCCAGTAGTGGGATTGCTGGGTCATACGGTAGTTCCATTTGTAGTTTTTTAAGGAACCTCCATACTGTTCTCCATAGTGGCTGTACCAATTCACATTCCCACCAGCAGTGCAACAGTGTTCCCTTTTCTCCACACCCTCTCCAGCATTTGTTGTTTCTAGATTTTTTGATTATGACCATTCTGACCGGTGTGAGAAGATATCTCACTGTAGTTTTGATTTGCATTTCTCTAATGATTAATGATGTTGAGCATTCTTTCATGTGTTTCTTGGCAATCTGTATATCTTCATTGGAGAAATGTCTATTTAGGTCTTCTGCCCATTTTTGGATTGGGTTGTTTGTTTCTTTGTTATTGAGCTGCATGAGCTGCTTGTAAATTTTGGAGATTAACCCTTTGTCAGTTGCTTGATTTGCAAATATTTTCTCCCATTCTGAGGGCTGTCTTTTGGCCTTGTTTATGCTTTCCTTTGCTTTGCAAAAGCTTTTAAGTTTCATTAGGTCCCATTTGTTTACTTTTGTTTTTATTTCCATTTCTCTAGGAGGTGGGTCAAAAATTATCTTGCTGTGATTTGTCATAGAGTGTTCTGCGTATGTTTTCCTCTAAGACGTTGATAGTGTCTGGCCTTACATTTAGGTCTTTAACCCATTTTGAGTTTATTTTTGTGTATGATGTTAGGGAGTGTTCTAATTTCATACTTTTAACTGTAGCTGTCCAGTTTTCCCAGCAGCACTTATTGAAGAGGCTGTCTTTTATCCACTGTATATTCTTGCCTCCTTTATCAAAGCTAAGGTGTCCAAATTTGCATGGGTTTATCTCTGGGCTTTCTATCCTGTTCCATTGACATATATTGCTGTTTTTGTGCCAGTATCAAACTGTCTTGTTTACTGTAGTTTTGTAGTATAGTCTGAAGTGAGGGAGTCTGATTCCTCCAGCTCCATTTTTCGTTTTCAAGATTGCTGTGGCTATTCGGGGTCTTTTGTGTTTCCATACAAATTGTGAAATTTTTTGTTCTAGTTCTGTGAAAAGTGCCAGTGGTGGTTTGATAGGGATTGCATCTGTAGATTGCTTTGGGTAGTAGAGTCATTTTCACAATGTTGATTCTTCCAATCCCAGAACATGGTATATCTCTCCAACTATTTGTATCATCTTTAATTTCTTTCATCAGTGTCTTATAATTTTCTACATACAGGTCTTTTATCTCCCTAGGTAGGTTTATTCCTAGATATTTTATTCTTTTTGTTGCAATGATAAATGGCAGTGTTTTCCTAATTTCACTTTCAGATTTTTCATCATTAGTGTATAAGAATGCCAGAGATTTCTGTGCATTAATTTTGTATCCTGCTACTTTGCCAAATTCATTGATTAGCTCAAGTAATTTTCTGGTAGCATCTTTAGGATTCTCTATGTTTAGTATCATGTTATTTGCAAACAGTGACAGTTTTGCTTCTTCTTTTCTGATTTGGATTCCTCTTATTTCCTTTTCTTCTCTGATTGCCGTGGCTAAAACTTCCAAAACTATATTGAATAAGAGTGCTGAGAGTGGGCAGCCTTGGCTTGCTCCTGATCTTAGTGGAAATGCTTTCAGGTTTTCACCATTGAGGACGATGTTGGCTGTGGGTTTGTCATATAGGGCCTTTATTATGTTGAGGAAAGTTCCCTCTATGCCTACTTTCTACAGAGTTTTCATCATAAATTGGTGTTGAATTTTGTCAAAAGCTTTCTCTGCATCTATTGAGATGATCATATGGTTTTTCTCCTTCAATTTGTTAATATGGTGTATCACATTGATTGATTTGCATATATTGAAGAATCCTTGCATTCCTGGAATAAACCCCACTTGATCATGGTGTGTGATCCTTTTAATGTGCTGTTGGAAAGTGTTTGCTAGTATTTTGTTGAGGATTTTTGCATCTATGTTCATCAGTGATATTGGCCTGTAGTTTTCTTTCTTTGTGACATCTTTGTCTGGTTTTGGTATCAGGGGGAAGGTGGCCTTGTTGAATGTGTTTGGGAGTGTTCCTCCCTCTGCTATGTTTTGGAAGAATTTGAGAAGGATAGGTGCTATTTCTTCTCTAAATGTTTGATAGAATTCGCCTGTGAAGCCATCTGGTCCTGGACTTTTGTTTGTTGGACGATATTTTATCACCGTTTCAATTTCAGTGCTTGTGATTGGTCTGTTCCTATTTTCTATTTCTTCCTGGTTCAGTCTCAGCAGGTTGTGAATTTCTAAGAATTTGTCCAGTTTTTCCTGGTTGTACATTTTATTGGCATAGAGTTGCTTGTAGTAATCCCTCATGATCTTTTGTATTTCTGCAGCGCCAGTTGTTACTTCTCCTTTTTCATTTCTAATTCTATTGAATTGAGTCTTCTCCCTTTTTTTCTTGAAAATTCTGGCTAATGGTTTACGAATTTGGTTTATCTTCTCAAAGAACCAGCTTTTAGTTTTATTGATAATGGCTACTGTTTCCTTCATTTCTTTTTCATTTATTTCTGATCTGATCTTTATGATTTCTTTCCTTCTGCTAACTTTGGGTATTTTTTGTTCTTCTTTCTCTAGTTGCTTTAGGTGCAAGATTAGGTTGTTTATTTGAGATGTTTCCTGTTTCTTAAGGTAAGATTGTATTGCTATAAATTTCCCTCTTAGGGCTTCCCTGGTGGCGCAGTGGTTGGGAGTCTGCCTGCCAATGCAGGGGACATGGGTTCAAGCCCTGGTCTGGGAAGATCCCACGTGCCGCGGAGCGGCTGGGCCCGTGAGCTACAAATACTGAGCTCTGCGCGTATGGAGCCTGTGCTCTGCAGCAAGAGAGGCCGCGACAGTGAGAGGCCCGCGCACCGCGATGAAGAGTGGCCCCCGCTTGCCACAACTAGAGAAAGCCCTCGCACAGAAACGAAGACCCAACACAGCCAAAAATAAATAAATGAATAAATAAATTAAAAAAAAAAATTTCCCTCTTAGACCTGCTTTTGCTGCATGCCTTAGGTTTTGGGTCATCATGTCTCCATTGTCATTTGTTTCTAAGTATTTTTTTATTTCTTCAGTTATCACTTCGTTATTAAGTAGTGTATTGCTTAGCATCCATGTGTTTGTATTTTTTACAGATCTTTTCCTGTAATTGAAATCTAGTCTCGTAGCATTGTGGTCAGAAAATATACTTATTGCAATTTCAATTTTCTTAAATTTACCAAGGGTAGATTTATGATCCAAGATATGATCTGTCCTGGAGAATGTTCCATGAGTACTTGAGAAAAATGTGTATTCTCTTGTTTTTGGATGGAATGTCCTATAAATATCAATTAACTCCATCTTGTTTAATGTATCATTTAAAGCTTGTGTTTCCTTATTTATTTTCATTTTGTATGATCTGTCCATTGGTGAAAGTGGGTTGTTAAAATCCCCTACTATGATTGTGTTACTGTTCACTTCCCCTTTTATTGCTGTTCGCTTTTGCCTTATGTATTGAGGTGCTCCTATGTTGGGTGCATAAATATTTACATTTGTTATATCTTCTTCTTGGATCGACCGCACCTTGTACAAAATTAATTCATCACTTATAACCCAATAAAGCTGGGAAAAAACAAAATTAATTCAAAATCTGTCAGAGAACTAACCAGAATTTCTTGACCCACACAAAATTGCCCCTAGTTAAGAACCACTGACCTAAATATAAAATGTAAAACTATACAACTTTCAGCCTAAAATACAGGAGTAAATATTCATGACCTGGGGTTATACAAATAGGTCTTAGACATGTCACCAAAACTACAATCCATAAAATTAAAAACTGATCATTTGGACTTCATCAAAATTAAAAATCTTTGCTCCATGATAGAAACTGTTTACAGGATAAAAAACAGGCTACATACCGAAAAGAAAACTGATAACTAAAAAATAAAATATCTGTTTCCATTGTCAAATATGCTGGAGAAAACAATACACTGTAAAATTACATAGCACTTTATTACAAAGTGCTTTCACATACATAGTTCACTTAAGCCTCATGATGAACTCAGAAATAGGGATACTATATTCCCATTTCACATAAGGGAAACATGTGACTTAGTGGAATTGACTCCCTCCAAATTGTTTATATATTATATATCCATATAGTACAATAAAATAAGAAATAATATATGTATATATACCCAGTCTATATATCATATATATATGATATAGTCAGTGGCCAAAGCCAGGGTGAAACCCATTTTGTCTGATCCACAGTCCAGAGCTTTGTCCACTTTTCATGCTGCCTCTTCCAACTCAGACTTCCAACCTTTTAGGTATGTAATCCAGGGCAAGTCACTTCACCTTAGTGTCTTAATTGTAAAATGAAGATGATAAATCTCACTTGACAAAGACATAGCAACGTCTATTATGATTTTTATTCCTCACGTCTCTTCCTATTGGGTCCTGTCCCTCCTCCACTGTGTGATTCCTGACAGTTATCAGTCTACAGGAGTCCATCTCCACCACCAGAGAGGGAGGCATTTAACCCAAAACAATCAATTGGATTGTTGCATTCCCCTGGACACGGTGTTCCAAGAGAGTGCAAATTACCCAGGCAGTGTTCATCCTTAGGAGAGGACTGTTGCTGTGAGAGAGAAGGTCCCAGTACTTCAGAGAGCTTGATTTGAGCCTTAACATAGCCAGCCCTTTGGACTTCAAGTTAAGTGAATATATGTATAGCTTTAGTTAGCTGTTTTCCAGTTACTTTCAATAAAAAGTTTAAGGATATTGTAAACTTAAAGAGATTAGATATGTAAAATGCCTAGCTCAGTGTCTGGCACATAGTTGCCACTGAATGAATATGAGCCCTTTTTGTTCTCCATCCACCCCAACTACCTCCCCTAAATATACTAAATTAACAAATATTGATCAAAAGTTATGGAATTTTTTTCCTCTTGCTATTCACCAAATCTGAAGACCATATTTTGCTTATAATTTTATAACATCTTTTTGGAGTATAATTGTACAATGTTGTGTTAGTTTCTGCTGTATAACAAAGTGAATCAGCTATACATATACATATATCCCCATATCCCCTCCCTCTTCAGTCACCCTCCAACCCTCCTTATTCCATCCATCTAGGTGGTCACAAAGCACTGAGCTGATCACCCTGTGCTATGCAGCTTCTTCCTATTTTACATTTAGTCGTGTATATAGGTCAATGCCACTCTCTCACTTCGTCCCGGCTTACGATACCCCCTCCTCATGTCTGCAAGTCCATTCTCTACATCTGTGTCTTTATTCCAGCCTGCCCCTAGGTTCATCAGAACCATCTTTTTTGTTTTTTAGATACATATATATGTGTTAGCATATGATATTTGTTTTTCTCTTTCTGACTTACCTCATTCTGTATGACAGACGCTAGGTCCATCCACATTTCTACAAATAACACAATTTCATTTATTCTTAAGGCTGTGTAATATTCCATTATATATATGTGCCACACCTTCTTTATCCATTTATTTATTGATGGACACTTAGGTTGCTTCCATGTCCTGCCTATTGTAAATAGTGCTGCAATGAACATTGTGGTACATGTCTCTTTTTGAATCATGGTTTTCTCAGTGTATATGTCCACTAGTGGGAGTGCTGGGTCATATGGTAATACTATTTTTAGGTTTTTAAGGGAGCTCAATACTGTTCTCCATAGTGGCTGTATCAATTTACATTCCCACCAACAGGGCAAGAGGGTTCCCTTTTCTCCACACCCTCTCCAGCATTTATTGTTTGTAGATTTTTTGTAGATCCTGACTGGTGTGAGGTGATACCTCATTGTACTTTTGATTTGCATTTCTCTACTGATTAATAATGTTGAGTATCCTTTATTATATTTGTTGGCAATGTGTATATCTTCTTTGGAGAAATGCCTATTTAGATCCTCTGCCTATTTTTGGATGGGGTTGGCTGTTTTTTTTGATTAGCACCTTGTATATTTTGGAGATTAGTCCTTTGTCAGTTGCTTGGTGTGCAAATATTTTCTCCCATTTTGAGGGTTGTCTGTATGTCTTTTTTATAGTTTCCTTTGCTGTGCAAAAGTTTTAAGTTTCATTGGTTCCCATTTGTTTATTTTTGGTTTTATTTCCATTTCTCTAGGGGGTGGGTCAAAAAGGATCTTGCTGTGATTTATGTCATAGAGCTTTCTGCCTTTCTTTTCTTCTAAGAGTTTGATAGTTTCTGGCCTTATATTTAGGTCTTTAATCCATTTTGAGTTTATTTATGTGTATGGTGTTTGGGAGTGTTCTAATTTCATTTTTTACATGTAGCTGTGCAGTTTTCCCAGCACCACTTATTGAAGAGGCTGTCTTTTCTCCATTGTATGTTCTTGCTTCCTTTATCAAAGATAAGGTGACCATATGTGCATCTGTTTATCTCAGGGCTTTCTATCCTGCTCCATTGATCTATATTATTGTTTTTGTGCAGGTACCATACTGTCTTGATTACTGTAGCTTTGTAGTATAAGCTGAGGTCAGGGAGCCTGATTCTTCCAGCTCTGTTTCTCTTTCTCAAGATTGCTTTCACTCAGTTCTACAAGGAAAGTTTATAGTAATAAAATCCGACCAGAAGAAACAAGAAACATCTCAAATAAACAAACTAACTTTACCCCTAAAACAATTAGAGAACAAAGAACAATAAAAGCCCAAAGTTAGCAGAAGGAAAGATATCATAAAGATCAGATCAGAAATAAATGAAAAAGAAATGAAGGAAACAAGAGCCAAGATCAATAAAACTAAAAGCTGGTTCTTTGAGACGATAAACAAAATGGATAAACCATTAGCCAGACTCATCAAGAAAAAAAGGGAGAAGAATGAAAGCAACAAAATTAGAAATGAAAAGTACCAAATGACAGTACAGAAATACAAAGGATCATGAGAGATTACTACGAGCAACTATATGCCAATAAAACTGAAAAACGGGAAGAAAATGACAAATTCTTGAAACACACAGCCTTCCGAGACTGAACCAGGAAGAAGTAGAAAATACACACAGATCAAAAACAAGCAGTGAAATTGAGACTGTGATTAAAAATATTCCAACAAAAGCCCAGGACCAGATGGCTTCACAGGCAAATTCTATCAAACTTTCATAGAAGAGCTAGCACCTATCTTTCTCAAAGTCTTCCAAAATATAGCAGAGGGAGGAACACTCCAAAACTCATTCTATGAGGCCATCATCACACTGATACCAACACCAGACAAAGATGTCACAAAGAAAGAAAACTACAGGCCAATATCACTGATGAACATAGATGAAAAATCCACAAGAAAATATGGACAAACAGAACCAAACAGCACATTAGAAGTATCATACACCATGATCAAGTGGAGTTTGTCCCAGACCTGAAAGAAATCTTCAATATATGCAAACCAATCAATGTGATACACCATAGTAACAAATGGAAGGAGAAAAACTATATGATGATCTCAATAGATGCAGAAAAGGCTTTTGACAAAATTCAACACCCATTTATGATAAAAAAAACCTCCAGATGGTAGGCAAAGAGGGGGCGTATCTCAACATAATAAAGCCCATATATGACAAACCCACAGCTAACATCATTCTCAATGGTGAAAACATGAAACCATTTCCACTAAGATAAGGAACAAGACAAGGTTACCCACTCTCACCATTATTATTCAACACAGCTTTGGAAGTTTTAGCCACAGCAGTCAGAGAAGAAAAAGAAATAAAAGGAATCCAAATCAGAAAAGAAGAACTAAAGCTGTCACTGTTTTCAGATCACATGATACTATACATAGAGAACCCTAAAGACACTACCAGAAAACTACTACAGCTAATCAATGAATTCGGTAAAGGACAAGGATACAAAATTATTGCACAGAAATCTCTTGCATTCCTATACGCTAATAATGAAAAATCTGAAAGTGAAATTAATGAACCACTCCCATTTACAATTGCAAGAAGAAGAATAAAATACCTATGAATAAACCTACCTAAAGAGACAAAAGACCTGTACGCAGAAAACTATAAGACATTGATGAAAGAAATTAAAGATGATACAAACAGATGGAGAGATACACCATGTTCATGGATTGGAAGAATCAATATTGTGAATCTGACTATACTATCCAAAGCAATCTACAGATTCAGTGCAATCCTTATCAAAATACCAATGGCATTTTTCACAGAACTAGAACAAAAAAAATTCACATTTTTTATAGAAACACAAAAGACCCCAAATAGCCAATGCAATCTTGAGAAAGAAAAACGGAGCTGAGGAATCAGACTCCCTGATATCAGACTATAGTACAAAGCTACAGTAATGAAGACAGTATGGTATGGGCACAAAAACAGAAATATAGATCAATGGAACAGCATAGAAAGCCCAGAGATAAACCCATGCACATATTGTCACTTTATCTTTGATAAAGGAGGGAAGAATATACAATGGAGGAAAGACAGCCTCTTCAATAAGCGGTGCTGGGAAAACTGGACTGCTACATGGAAAAGAATGAAATTCGAACACTCCTTAACACCATACACAAAAATAAACTCAAAATGGATTAAAGACCTAAATATAAGGCCAGACACTATAAAACTCTTAGAGGAAAACATAGGGAGAACACTCTATGACATAAATCACAGCAAGATCCTTTTTGACCTACCTCCTAGAGAAATGGAAATAAAAACAAAAATAAACAAATGGGACCTAATGAAACTTCAAAGTTTTTGCACAGTAAAGGAAACCAAAAACAACATGAAAAGACAACACTCAGAAAGGGAGAAAATATTTGCAAATGAAGCAGCTGACAAAGGGTTAATCTCCAAAATTTACAAACAGCTCATGCAGCTCAATATCCAAAAAACAAACAACACAATCCAAAAATGGGCAGAAGACCTAAACAGACATTTCTCCAAAGAACTTATACAGATTGCCAACAAACACATGAAAGAATGCTCAACATCAATAATCATTAGAGAAATGCAAATCAAAACTACAATCAGATATTATCTCACACAAGTCAGAATGGCTATCATCAAAAAATCTACATACAGTAAATTCTGGACAGGGTGTGGAGAAAACGGAACCCTCTTGCACTGTTGGTGGGAATGTAAATTAATACAGCCGCTATGGAGAACAGCATGGAGCTCCCTTAAAAAACAAAAAATTTAACTACCATATGACCCAGCAATCCCACTACTGGGCATATACCCTGAGAAAACCATAATTCAAAGAGTCATGTACCAAAATGTTCATTGTACAATAGCCCGGAGATGGAAACAACCTAAATGTCCATCATCAGATGAATGGATAAAGAAGATGTGGCACATATATAAAATGGAATATTACTCAGCCATAAAAAGAAACGAATTTGAGCTATCTGTAATGAGGTGGATAGAACTAGAGTCTGTCATACAGAGTGAAGTAAGTCAGAAAGAGAGAGACAAATACCATATGCTAACACATATATATGGAATTTAAGAAAAAAAATGTCATGAAGAACCTAGGGGTAAGACAGGAATATACACAGACCTACTAGAGAATGGACTTGAGGATATGGGGAGGGGGAAGGGTAAGCTGTGACAAAGCGAGAGAAAGGCATGGACATATATACACTACCAAACGTAAGGTAGATAGCTAGTGGGAAGCAGCCGCATAGCACAGGGAGATCAGCTCGGTACATTGTGACCACCTGGAGGGGTGGGATAGGGAGGGTGGGAGCGAGGGAGATGCTAGAGGGAAGAGATATGGGAACATATGTATATATATAACTGATTCATTTTGTTGTAAAGCAGAAAATAACACACCATTGTAAAGGAATTATACTCCAATAAAGATGTTAAAAAAAAAAGTTAAACCCTTCCCCACCCTCGTAATCTTAAAAATAAAAAAATCTACAAACAATAAATGCTGGAGATGGTGTGGAGAAAAGGGAACACTCCTGCACTGCTGGTGCGAATGTAAATTGATACAGCCACTATGGAGAACAGTATGGAGTTCCGTTAAAAAACTAAAAATTAAACTACCATAGGGCCCAGCAATCCCACAACTGGGCATATATCCTGAGAAAAACATAATTCAAAAAGAGTCATGTACCAATATGTTCATTGCAGCTCTATTTACAATAGCCAGGATATGGAAGCAACCTAAGTGTCCATCGACAGATGAATGGATAAAAAAGATCTGGCATATATATACAATGGAATATTACTCAGCCATAAAAAGAAATGAAATTGAGTTATTTGTAGTGTGTTGGATGGCTTAGAGTTTTGTCATAGAGTGAAGGAAGTCAGAAAGAGAAAAACAAATACTGTGTGCTAACACATATATATGGAATCTAAAAAAAAAGATGGTTGTGAAGAACGTAGGGACAGGAAAGGAATAAAGACAGTGACATAGAGAATGGACTTGAGGACGTGGGGAGGGAGAAGGGTAAGCTGGGACGAAGTGAGAGAGTGGCATGGACTTATATATACCACCAAATGTAAAACAGATAGCTAGTGGGAATTAGCCACATAGCACAGAGAGATCAGCTCAGTGCTTTCTGACCACCTAGAGGGGTGGGATAGGGAGGGAGGGAGGGAGACGCAACAGGGAGGAGGTATGGGGATACATGTATATGTATAGCTGATTTAGTTTGTTATAAAGCAGAAACTAACACACCATTGTAAAGCATTTATACTCCAATAAAGATGTTAAAAGAAAAAGATTGCTTTGGCTATTCGAGGTCTTTTGTGTTTCCATACAAACTGTGAAAATTTTGTTCTAGTTCTGTGAAAAACATTGGTAGTTTGATAGTGATTGCATTGAAGCTGTAGATTGCTTTGGGTAGTATAGTCATTTTCACAATGTTGATTCTTCCAATCCAAGAACATAGTATATCTCTCCATCTGTTTGTATCATCTTTAATTTATTTCAACAGTGTCTTATAGTTTTCTGCATACAGGTCTTTTTTCTCTTTAGGTAGGTTTATTCATAGGTATTTTATTCTTTTTGGTGCAATGGTAAATGGGAGTGTTTCCTTAATTTCTCTTTCAGATTTTCATCATTGGTGTCTAGGACAGCAAGATATTTCTGTGCATTAATTTTGTATCCTGCTACTTTACCAAATTCATTCTTTACCTCTAGTAGTTTTCTTGTAGCATATGTAGGATTCTCTATGTATAGTATCATGTCATCTGCAAACAGTGACAGCTTTTCTTCTCCTTTTCCAATGTGGAATCCTTTAATTTCTTTTTCTCCTCTCATTGCCATGGCTAAAAATTCGAAAACTATGTTGAATAATAGTGGTGAGAGTGGGCAAACTTGTCTTGTTCCTGATCTTAGAGGAAATGGTTTCAGTTTTTCACCATTGAGGACGATGTTGGCTGTGGGTTTGTCATATATGGCCTTTATTATGTTGAGGTAGGTTCCCTCTATGCCTACTTTCTGGAGAGTGTTTATCATAAATGAGGGTTGAATTTTGTCGAAAGTTTTTCTGCATCTATTGAGCTGACCATATGGTTTTTATCTTTCAATTTGTTAATATGGTGTATCACATTGATTGATTTGTGTATATTGAAGAATTCTTGCATTCCTAGGATTAACCCCAAATTATCATGGTGTATGATCCTTTTAATGTGCTGTTGGATGCTGTTTGCTAGTATCTTGTTGAGGATTTTTGCATGTATGTTCATCAGTGATATTGGCCTGTAGCTTACTTTTTTTGACATCTCTGCCAGGTTTTGGTATCAGGGTGATGGTGGCTTTGTAGAATGATTTTGGGAGTGTTCCTCCCTCTGTTATATTTTGGAAGAGTTTGAGGAGGATAGGTGTTAGCTCATCTCTAAATTTTTGATAGAATTCACCTGTGAAGCCATCTGGTCCTGGGCTTTTGTTTTTGGAAGAGTTTTAATTACAATTTCAAGTTCAGTTCTTGTGATTGGTCTGTTCATATTTTCTATTTCTTCCAGGTTCAGTCTCGGCAGTTGTGCATTTCTAAGAATTTGTCCATTTCTTCCAGGTTGTCCATTTTATTGGCATATAGTTGCTTGTAGTAATCTCTCATGATCCTTTGTATTTCTGCAGTGTCAGTTTTTACTTTTTCATTTCTAATTCTGTTGATTTCAGTATTTTCCTTTTTTCCTTGATGAGTCTGTCTAACGGTTTATCAATTTTGTTTATGTTCTCAAGGAACAAGCTTTTAGTTTTATTGATCTTTGCTACTGTGCCCTTCATTTCTGTTTCATTTCTTTTTGAGCTGATCTTTATGATTTCTTTCCTTCTGCTAACTTTGGGTTTTCCTTGTTCTTCTTTCTCTAATTTCTTTAGGTATAAGGTTTGGTTGTTTATTTGAGATGTTTCTTGCTTCTTGAGGTAGGATTTTACTGCTAGAATCTTCACTCTTAGAATTGCTTTTGCTGCATCCCATAGGTTTTGGGTCATCATATTTTCATTGTCATTTGTTTCTAGGTATTTTTAAATTCCTCTTTGATTTCTTCTGTGATCTCTTGGTTATTTAGTAGTGTATTGTTCAGCTTCAATGTGTTTTAGAATTTTTTTTTACAGTTTTTTCCTGTAATTGATATCTAGTCTCATAGCACTGTGGTCAGAAAAAATGCTTGATATGATTTCAATTGTCTTAAATGTACCAAGGCTTGATTTCTGACCCAAGACATGATCTATCCTGGAGAATGTTCCATGAGCAGTTGAGAAGAAAGTGTATTCTGTTGTTTTTGGATGGAATGTCCTATAAATATCAATTAAGGCCATCTTGTTTAATGTATCATTTAAAGCTTGTGTTTCCTTATTTATTTTCATTTTGGATGATCCGTCCATTGGTGAAAGTGGGGTGTTAAAGTCCCCTACTATTATTGTGTTACTCTTGATTCCCCCCTTTTTTTTTATGGTACGTGGGCCCCTCATAGTTGTGGCCTCTCCCATTGCGGAGCACAGGCTCCGGACGCGCAGGCTCAGAGGCTATGGTTCACGGGCCTAGCCGCTCCGCGGCATGTGGGATCTTCCTGGACCGGGGCACGAACCCGTGTCCCCTGCATCAGCAGGCGGAATCTCAACCACTGCGCCACCAGGGAAGCCCTCTTGATTCCCCCTCTTATGGCTGTTATCATTTGCCTTATGTACTGAGGTGCTCCTATGTTGGGTGCATAAATATTTACAATTGTTATATCTTCTTTTTGGATTGATCCCTTGATCCTTATGTAGTGACCTTCTTTGTCTCTTGTAATAGTCTTTATTTTAAAGTCTATTTTGTCTGATATGGGAATTGCTACTCCAGCTTTCTTTTGATTTCCATTTGCATCAAATATCTTTTTCCATCCTCTCACTTTCAGTCTGCATGTATCCCTAGGTCTGAACTAGGTCTCTTGTAGACAGCACATATACGGGTCTTGTTTTGGTATCCATTCTGCCAGTGTATGTCTTTGGGTTGGAGCATTTATTCCATTTACATTTAAAGTAATTATTGACATGTATGTTCCTTTTACCATTTTCTTAATTGTTTCAGTTTTGTTATCGTAGGTCTTTTCCTTTTCTTGTGTTTCATGCCTAGAGAAGTTCCTTTAGCATTTCTTGTCAAGCTCGTTTGGTGGTGCTGTATTTTCTTAGCTTTTGCTTGTCTGTAAAGCTTTTAATTTCTCTGTCAAATCTGAATGAGATCCTAGCTGCCTAGAGTAATCTTGGTTGTAGGTTTTTCCCTTTCATCACTTTAAATATGCCCTGTTACTCTCGTCTGGCTTGCAGAGTTTCTGCTAAAAGATCAGCTGTTAATGTTATGGGGATTCCCTTGTACGTTATTTGTTGCTTTTCCCATGCTGCTTTTAATATGTTTTCTTTGTATTTAATTTTTGATAGTTTGGTTAATGTGTGTCTTGGCGTGTTCCTCCTTGGAGTTATCCTGTATGGGACTCTCTGTGCTTCCTGGACTTGATTAATTATTTCCTTACCCATATTAGGGAAGTTTTCAAGTATAATCTCTTCAAATATTTTCTCAGTCCCTTTCTTTTTCTCTTCTTCTTCTGGGACCCCTATAATTCGAATGTTGGTGCATTTAATGTTGACCCAGAGGCCTTTGAGACTGTCCCCAGTTCTTTTCATTCTTCTCTCTTTATTCTGCTCTGCAGTAGTTATTTCCACTATTTTATCTTCCAGGTCACTTATCCGTTCTTCTGCCTCAGTTATTCTGCTATTGATCCCTTCTAGAGTATTTTTAATTTCACTTATTGTGTTGTTCATCATTGTTTGTTTGCTCTTTCATCCTTCTAGGTCCTTGTTAAATGTTTCTTGTATTTTCTCCATTGTATTTCCAAGATTTTGGATCATATTTATTATCATTACTCTGAATTCTTTTTCAGGTAGACTGCCTATTTCCTCTTCATTTGTTATGTCTGGTGCATTTTTACTTTGCTCCTTCATGTGTTGCATGTTTCTCTGTCTTCTCATTTTGCTTAACTTACTGTGTTTGGGGTCTCCTTTTTGAAGGCTGCAGGTTTGTAGTTCTAATTGTTTTTGGTGTCTGCCCCCAGTGGGTAAGGTTAGTTCAGTGGGTTGTGTAGGCTTCCTGGTGGAGGGGACTGGTGCCTGTGCTTTGGTGGATGAGGCTGGATCTTGTCTTTCTGGTGGGCAGGGCTGCCCCTGGTGGTGTGTTTTGGGGTATCTGTGAACTTATGATTTTAGACAGCCTCTGTGCTAATGGGTGGGGTTGTGTTTCTGTCTTGCTAGTTATTTGGCATGTTTTGTCCAGCACTGGGGCTTGCTGGTCTTTGAGTAGTGCAGGGTCTTAGCATTGAGATGGAGATCTCTGGCAGAGCCCTCACCAATTGATATTGCGTGGGTCTGGGAGGTCCCTGGATGTCCAATGTCCTGAACTTGGCTGTCACACCTGAGAGGCTGAGGCCTGACACCCGGTTGGAGCACCAAGACCTTGTCAGCCACACATCTCATAAAGAAAGAAAGATAAATAAAGAAATAAAATAAAAGTTATTAAAATAAAAAATAATTTAAAAAATTTTAAAATAAAAAATTATAGTAATATAAAAAGGAAGAGAGCAACCAAACCAATAAACCAATCCACCAATGATAACAAGCACTAAAAACTATAGTAAGATAAACATAAAAATCAGAAACTAGTCTGTTGCATACAGCAAACCCCAAATCTACAGTTGCTCCCAAAGTCCATGGCCTCAATTTTGAAATGATTCGTTGTCTATTCAGGTATTCCGCAGATGCAGGGTACATCAAGTTGCCTGTGGTGATTTAATCTGCTGCTCCTGAGGCTGCTGGGAGAGATTTTCCTTTCTCTTCTTTGCGCAGCTCCTGGGGTTCAGCTTTGGATTTGGCCCCGCCTCTGCATGTAGGTCGCCCTCAGGCCTCTGTTCCCGCACAGACAGGACAGGGTAAAAGGAGCAGCTGATTAGGAGGCTCTGGCTCACTCAGGCCGGGGGGGTGGGGGTGGGGGACGGTACGGAATGCAGGTTGACCTTGCAGCGGCAGAGGCCAGCATGACATTGCAACAGCCTGAGGTGTGTCGTGTGTTTTCCCAGGCAAGTTGTCCCTGTATCATGGGACCCTGGCAGTGGTGGGCTGCACAGGCTCCCAGGAGGGGAAGTGTGGATAGTGACCTGTGCTTGCACACAGGATTCTTGGTGGCTACAGCGGCTGCCTTAGTGTTTCATGCCCGTCTCTGGTGCCCGTGCTGATAGCCACAGCTCGCGCCCGTCTCTGTAGCTGGTTTAGGCAGTGTTCTGAATCGCCTCTCCTCACACACCCCAAAACAATGGTCTCTTGACTCTTAGGCAGTTCCAAACTTTTTCCTGGACTCCCAGTTAGCTGTGGTGCACCAGCCCCCTTCAGGCTGTGTTCGCACAGCCAACCCCAGTCCTCTCCCTGGGATCTGACCTTTATAGCCTGAACCTCAGCTCCCAGCCCCCACCAGCCCTGGCAGGTGAGCAGACAAACGTCTCAGGCTGATGAGTGCTGGTCAGCACCGATCCTCTGTGCAGGAATCTCTCTGCTTTGCCCTTTGCACCCCTGTTGCTCCACTCTCCTCCATGGCTCGGAAGCTTCCACCCCCCCGCCCACCCCTTGTCTCTGCCAGTGAAGGGGCTTCCTAGTGTGTGGAAACTTTTCCTCCTTCACAGCTCCCTCCCAGATGTGCAGGTCCCATCCCTATTCCTTTGTCTCTGTTTTTTCTTTTTCTTTTACCCTACTCAGGTACGTGGGTATTTTCTTGCCTTTTGGGAAGTCTGAGGTCTTCTGCCAGCGTTCAGTAGGTGTTCTGTAGGAGTTTTTCCACACGTAGATGTATTTTTGATGTATTTGTAGGGAGGAAAGTGATCACCACGTCTTACTCCTCTGCCATCTTGAAGGCCCTCCTCCCTTAAAATTTATTTAAACAAATATTTGTTACAGAGATTGCTTGCTGCACTCAATACCTAGTCCCTCTTCTTATTTGGGGCAGCAATTCACTTAGCTGAAATAGTACATTTCTCAGCCTCCCTCACAGCTAGATATGCCTGTGTGACTAAGTTTCCTAGCAAGGAGATATAAGCAGAAGTGCTGTGTTTAAATTCTAATAAGGCAGCTTAAAGGGAGCTGACTTGCCTGGGAAAAAATTACTCTTTTATTTTCCCCTACTTCTAACTGCTGTCCGGTATGCAGATATAATGGATTGGGCTCAGCAGCCGTCTTGGACCATGAGGTAACTTTCAGGAAGGAAACTAATACTGAAGATGGTGGCACCAAGCAATTGAAGCTTAGGTTCCAAGTAATGCCAGGGAATCACCATACCAACCCTTGACCTCCCACCTTTAGACTTTTTATATGAGAGAGAAATAAGCCTCTATCTTATTTAAACCATTCTTGTCTGGTATTTTTCTCTTATATACAGTTGAACCTAATTCTAACTGATTATGTTCTCTAGAATCAGAGAGACCTGGGCTCAAGTCGCAGTTCTGCCACTTACTAACTGTGTGGCCTTGGGTAAATAATTTCACCTCTGAGTCTCTGCTTTATCATTATTAAAATGTTGCTAATAATACATAGCTTGCAGGGCTAATATGAGGGAGGAGTCTATGAAAGCATACCCTAAACATCCAGCATATAATCTCTCCCTTATAGAAGAGCAGCAGGCTTCCCCCTTCCAGAGAAGATTGCTAACTTACAGAGTGAATAGCTTCATGGGCCACCAACTTCACCTCAACACACTGCTTGAAAACACCACGTCCCTGGGCTCCTATAGCCTCTATTAACATGCTTTCCACATTGTAGTTAGTTTTATCTCTTTATCTATCTCTCTTATCTCTCCTCCCCTGTCCACCTGGGGTCAGACCTAATCCTACTCCTGTTTTCCTCCTACCTGGTCTTCTGGAATGATCCTCCTGAGTCTAAATCATTCAACAAATATTGAGTGCCTATCATGTACCAGTTTTCCTGCCAGGTTCTGTGGGTAAAAAGGTAAATTAGTCATGATTTTTGTCTTTTATATGTCATGATCTAGCAGAAAAGACAAACAGGTAAGTATAATTCAACTTAATTCAGTGTAAAGTGCAGTGACAGATATGAACTTTACCACAAGAGAAGGCAAGAAAATGTCACCTCCATGAAGGCAGAGACTGTCTTGACCACTTTAATTGGCACTCAATAAATATTTATTGAAGGAATGAAGGGTATCATGGTAGCACAGAAGAGAATATCTAAACAAGGTGGAATAGGGTGGGGTTAGGAAGTGGGGAGGGCAGTTGACTTCCTGGATGAGGTGAGGCCTGGCTGATTTTTAAAGGAAAATGTGGGTATAGAGGGCATTGCAGAGGATACAGCATGAGCAATGGCACAGAGGTGAGAAATAGCACAGTGCATGCTTGAAAACAAGTAGTTCATTGTTGCTGGAGCACAGAATTTAAGGCCAGGAGTCATGTAAAATGAGGCTAGAGAGGAAATATAGGGTCAGATAACAAAAGTCCTTATAATCCATGTTATAAAGAGTTTTAGCTTTGTCTTGGAGAAGATGGGGAGGCAGTGGAGAGATTTAAACTGAGGAGAGATGTGGTCAAATCTATACTGAAAGTAGGTAACTCTGGCAACAGTGTGACAAATAGATTTGAGCCGGGCAACATGGAAGCAGGAGATTACATAGGGGTTTGTTGCTATAGTCCAAACAAGAGGACTGGAACCAAACTGTGGAAGTGGAGATAGAGAGGAAGAGATGGAGTTGAGCTAGGTTTAATGAGTAAAACTAGCAGTATTGGTGACAATAAATATAGGGAAGTAAGAAGGGAGTTTAGGGCAAATTCTTAGATTTTTAACTTGAGTAACTGGGTATAATGGTAATTCTGTTCTCTAAAATAAGGAACATAGAAGGAGGAGCAGGCTTTGGGGGGCCAGTCAAGTCCAGTTAAGACATGATAATTTTGAAGAGCATATGGGAATTTCAAGTGACCGTCTAGCAGGCAATTATTTCTATATCATGCTAGAAATCATAAAGTTCTGGACTGGAGATTTCAGAGTTATCAGAATTCCTGAAACTAATTATTGGCTCATCCATCCAGGAGTACAGCTTGTGCCTTCAGACATAGCTTGATTCAGGGCCCAAACCTCCTGATATGTTCCTCAGCTGTCAGATTCTGTTTCTGTGACTCATTCTCTTTTGCTGCCTTCCTCCAGATGGTGAAAAAGTTGTCCACTGACCACCCTAGGCCTGTATCTTTACAACTCATTATCCAAAAAGAAGACAGTCTTTCCTACTAGTTCTAGCAAAAAAGACCTAGGGAGGCCTCTGATTAGGCCAACTTGGACAAATATTCATTCTTTCATCGTTACTGTGTTCAAGAAAAGGAGATAACATGATTGGCTCAGTCTAGGCCCCATGTCTACTCCTGTGGCAGGGAGGGTGCAGAGCACCATGGATGACACCTCACCAGGACTGTATGGAGTAAGGGAGGAATTCTTCAAAAGAACTAGAAAGAGGATGGAAATGCACACTGAGCAAGCAAAAGCAATAGTTTGAATAGCCTATTGTGGTAGTTGAAATTATGAGAGTGGATTTCACTATGTAGGGAGAGTTTGAAGATTGAGAAGAGCAGGAGGCAGAGAGAACACCTACTTTTGAAGGGCAGGTGGAGGAAGAGGAGCCCATTAAGAAGACATAGATGATTATGAGAACCAAGAGAGTTTGATGTCATGGACAACGAGATGGAAGTGTTTCCAGGAGAGATTAGGAGTGATCGACAGTGTCAATTCAGTAGAGTAAGATAAGGACTTAGCAATTAGGAGTGAGAGCACTGAAGCGAGCATAGAAGCCAGAGTGCAGTTGGTTGAGGAGTTAAATGTGAGTGTACACAAGTTTTTTTGAGAACTTTGGATGAGAAACTCTAAAGTTTAATCCACCAACTATATTCTGAATCATGGTCCTTTTCATCTTCTTTGGGGTGTTGCTCCCTCAATAAACCCTTTTCCTTGGAGCCTATGGCTCTTTCTCATGTGCTTCTTCCTTTTTCACTGTTAAATATGCCCCTGTCCACTGCCCAAAAAAGCATTGGTTTTCTTTTTTTTCTTTTCTTTTTCTTTTTTTCGCATTAGGTTATAGCCCTATTAGATACTCTACTCTTTTATGTTATAGAAAGAACAGTGGACCAAAACTGAAGAAAACTAGGTTTTATTCTGCTTCCTTCCAGTAACATTGGATAAATAACTTTTCCTCTCTGGGACACAGCTTTTCATTGGTAAAATGAGCAAACTGAATCAATTACCTCTTAAATTCCTTTCATCTTTTAATGTTCTGTGCCTGATATGACTCTAAAAATAAGGAACCAATACCCAGTGCCTCTATCTCCTATGTAGTACATCTGGAAACAACTTAAAAAAATTTTCAATGACCTTTTGTTTCCAGTTATCTACTG
The DNA here is from genome assembly GCF_008692025.1 of Phocoena sinus. Classification (NCBI taxonomy): domain Eukaryota; kingdom Metazoa; phylum Chordata; class Mammalia; order Artiodactyla; family Phocoenidae; genus Phocoena; species Phocoena sinus. Next base: position 58,544,683 of record NC_045784.1, on the reverse strand, counting down.
ACACTATAATGCTGCATACCAAACCACTCAAAATTCAGTCACTTAAAAAGAGTAAGTATTTAGTTCTTGAGTCTGTGGGTTGGCAAATTAGGATGGGTACAGCTGAGCAGTTCTTCTAGTCTCAGAGGGCTCACTCATTTGTCTGGCAGTCAGTTAGTAGTGGGCTAATCTAGGATGGCTATGGCTTGGATGAGTGGGCTCTGTTCCCTATATCCCCAAGGCTAATTCAGGCATATTCTCATCTAACGGATGGCAGAGAAACAAGAGAGACAAATGTAAACACACAAAATCTCAGGTTTCAAGGTCAGAGCTTGCACACCATTACTTTGCCACATATTTTTTTATGATTATTTTTTCAACATCTTTATTGGAATATAATTGCTTTACAATGGTGTATTAGTTTCTGCTTTATAACAAAGTGAATCAGTTATACATATGTTCCCATACCTCTTCCCGCTTGCATCTCCCTCCTTCCCACCCTCCCTATCCCACCCCTCTAGGTGGTCACAAACCACCTAGCTGATCTCCATGTGCTATGCAGCGACTTCCCACTAGCTATCTATTTTACGTTTGGTAGTGTATATATGTCCATGCCACTCTCTCACTTTGTCACAGCTTACCCTTCCCCCTCCCCATATCCTCAAATCCATGCTCTAGTAGGTCTGTGTCTTTAATTACGTCTTACCCCTAGGTTCTTCATGACCTTTTTTTTTTTCTCTTAGACTCCATATATATGTGTTAGCATATGGTATTTTTTTTTATTTTTCTGACTTACTTCACTCTGTATGACAGACTCGAGGTCCATCCACCTCACTACAAATAACTCAATTTCATTTCTTTTTATAGCTGAGTAATATTCCATTGTATATAGGTGCCATATTATCTTTATCCATTCATCTGTTGGTGGACACTTAGGTTGCTACCAATTCCTGGCAATGGTAAATAGAGCTGCAATGAACATTTTCGTACATGACTCTTTTTGAATTACGGTTTGCGCAGAGTATATGCCCAGTAGTGGGATTGCTGGCTCGTATGGTAGATATATTTGTAGTTTCGTAAGGAAACTCCATACTGTTCTCCATAGTGGCTGTATCAATTTACATTCCCAACAACAGTGCAAGAGGGTTCCCTTTTCCACACCCTCTCCAGCATTTATTGTTTCTAGATTTTTTGATGATGACAACTCTGACCGGTGTGAGATGATATCTCTTGTAGTTTTGATTTGCATTTCCCTAATGATTAATAGTGTTGAGCATTATTTCATGTGTTGGTTGGCAATCTGTATATCTTCTTTGGAGAAATGTCTATTTAAGGCTTCTGCCCATTTTTGGATTGGGTTGCTTGGTTTTTTTTATTGAGCTGCATGAGCTGCTTGTAAATTTTGGACATTAATCCTTTGTCAGTTGATTCATTTGCAAATATTTTCTCCCATTCTGAGGGATGTCTTTTGGTCTTCTTTATGGTTTCCTTTGCTGTGCAAAAAATCTGAAGTTTCATTAGGTCCCATTTGTTTATTTTTATTTTTATTTCCACTTCTCTAGGAGGTTGGTCAAAAAGGATCTTTCTGTGATTTATGTCATAGAGTGTTCTCCCTATGTTTTCCTCTAAGATTCTTATAGTGACTGGACTTACATTTAGGTCTTTAATCCATTTTGAGTTTATTTTTGTGCATGATGCTAGGGAGTGTTTTAATTTCATACTTTTACATATACCTGTCCAGTTGTCCCAACACCACTTATTGAAGAGGATGTGTTTTCTCCACTGTATATTCTTGCCCCTTTTATCAAAGATAAGGTGACCATATGTGAGTGGGTTTATCTCTGAGCTTTCTATCCTGTTCCATTGATCTATCTTTCTGTTTTTGTGCCAGTACCATACTCTCTTGATTACTGTAGCTTTGTAGTATACTCTAAAGTCAGGGAGCCTGATTCCTCCAGCTCCATTTTTCGTTCTCAAGATACATTTGGCTATAAGCGGTCTTTTTTGTTCCCCTACAAACTGTGAAATTTTTTGTTCTAGTTCTATAAAAAATGCCAGTGGTAGTTTGATAGGGATTGCATTGAATCTGTAGATTGCTTAGGGTAGTACAGTCATTTTCACAATGTTGATTCTTCCAATCCAAGAACATGGTATATCTCTCCATCTACTTGTATCATCTTTAATTTCTTTCATCAGTGTCTTATAATTTTCTGCATACAGTTCTTTTGTCTCCTTAGGTCGATTTATTCCTAGATATTTTATTATTTTTGCTACAATGGTAAATGGGGGTGTTTTCTTGATTTCACTTTCACATTTTTCATCATTACTGTATAGGAATGCCAGAGACTTCTCTGCATTAATTTTGTATCCTGCTACTTGACCAAATTCATTGATTAGCTCTAGGAGTTTTCTGGTAGCATCTTTAGGATTCTCTATGTATAGTATCATATCATCTGCAAACAGTGACAGCTTTACTTCTTCCTTTCCAATTTGGATTCCATTTATTTCTTTTTCTTATCTGATTGCTGTGGATAAAACTTCCAAAACTATGTTTAATAAGGGGGTGAGAGTGGGCAACCTTGTCTTGTTCCTGATCTTAGTGGGAATGGTTTCAGTTTTTCACCATTTACGACGATGTTGGTGGTGGGTTTGTCATATATGAACTTTATTATGTTGAAGAAAGTTCCCAGTATGCCTTCTTTCTGCAGGGTTTTATCATAAATTCATGTTGAATTTTCTCCGAAGCTTTTTCTGCATCTGTTGAGATGATCATATTGTATTTCTCTTTCAATTTGATAATATGGTGTACCATGCTGTTTGATATCTGTCTACTGAAGAATCCTTGCATTCCTGGAATAAACCACACTTGATCATGGAGTATGATCCTTTTAATGTGCTGTTGGATTCTGTTTGCTAGTATTTTGTTGAGGATTTTAGCACCTATGTTCATCATTGATATTGTCCAGTAGTTTTCTTTCTTTGTGACATCTTTGTCCGGTTTTGGTAGCAGGGTGATGGTAGCCTCGAAGAATGAGTTAGGGAGTGTTCTGCACTCTGCTATATTTTGGAAGAGTTTGAGAAGGATAGGTGTTAGCTCTTCTCTAAATGTTTGATAGAATTCACCAGTGAAGCCATCTGGTCCGGGGCTTTTGTTTTTTGGAAGATTTTTAATCACAGTTTCAATCTCAGTGCTTGTGATTGGTCTGTTCATATTTTCTATATCTTCCTGGTTTAGTCTCAGCAGGTTGTACATTTCTAAGAATTTGTCCATTTCATCCATTTATTGGAATAGAATTGCTTGCAGTAATCTCTCATGATCTTTTGTATTTCTGCACGGTCAGTTGTTACTTTTCCTTCTTCATTTCTAATTCTAATTTTTTACATCTTTATTGGTATATAATTACTTTACAATGGTGTGTTAGTTTCTGCTTTATAACAAAGTGAATCAGTTATACATATACATATGTTCCCATATCTCATCCTTCTTGCGTCTCCCTCCCTCCCACCCTCCATATCCCACTCCTCCAGGCAGTCACAAAGCACCGAGCTGATCTCCCTGTGCTATGTGGCTACTTCTCACTAGCTTTCTACCTTATGTTTGGTAGTGTATATATGTCCATGCCTCTCTCTCGCTTTGTCACAGCTTACCCTTCACTCTCCCCATATCCTCAAGTCCATTCTGTAGTAGCTCTATGTCTTTATTCCTGTCTGACCCCTACGTTCTGCATGAAATTTTTTTTCTTAAATTCCATATATATGTCTAGTATACAGTATTTGTCTTTCTCTTTCTGACTTACTTCACTCTGTATGACACACTCTAGGTCTATCCACCTCATTACAAATAGCTCAATTTTGTTCCTTATTATGGCTGAGTAATATTCCATTGCATATATGGGCCACATCTTCTTTATCCATTCACCTGATGATGGAAATTAAGGTTGTTTACAACTCCGGGCTATTGTAAATAGAGCTGCAATTAACATTTTGGTACATGACTCTTTTTGAATTTTGGTTTTCTCAGGGTATATGCCCAATAGTGGGATTGCTGGGTCATATGGTAGTTCTATTTGTAGTTTTTTAATGAAACTCCATACTCTTCTCCATAGTGGCTGTACCAATTCACATTCCCAACAGCAGTGCAAGAGTATTCCCTTTTTTCCACACCATCTCCAGTATTTATTGTTTCTAGATTTTTTGATGATGGCCATTCTGACTGGTGTGAGATGATGTCTCATTGTAGTTTTGATTTGCATATCTCTGATTAACGCTGTCGAGCATTCTTTCATGTGTTTGTTGGCAGTCTCTATATCTTCTTTGGAAAAATGTCTATTTAGGTTTTCTGCCCGTTTTTGGATTGGGTTGTTTGCTTTTTTATTATTGAGCTGCATGAGCTGCTTATAAATTTTGGAGATTAATCCTTTGTCAGTTTCTTCATTTGCAAATATTTTCTCCCATTCTTTGGGTTGTATTTTGGTCTTCTTTATGGTTTCCTTTGCTGTGCAAAAGACTTGAAGTTTCATTAGGTCCCATTAGTTTATTTTTGTTTTTATTTCCATTTCTCTAGGAAGTGGATCAAAAAGGATCTTGCTGTGATTTCTGTCATAGAGTGTTCTGCCTATGAATTCCTCTAAGAGTTTGATAGTTTCTGCACTTACATTTAGGTCTTAAGTCCATTTTGAGCTAATATTTGTGTATGGTGTTAGGGAGTGATCCAAACTCATACTTTTACATGTACCTGTCCAGTTTTAACAGCACCACTTATTGAAGAGACTGGCCTTTCTCCACTGTACATTCCTGACTCCTTTATCAAAGATAAGGTGACCATATGTGCATGGGTTTATCTCTGGTCTTTCTCTCCTGTTCCATTGATCTATCTTTCTGTTTTTGTGCCAGTACCATATGTATCATACTGTCTTGATTACTGTAGGTTTGTAGAATAGTCTGCAGTCAGGGAGCCTGATTCCTCCTGCTCCATTTTTCGTTCTCAACATTGCTTTGGCTATTCGGGGTCTTTTGTGTTTCCATACAAATTGTGAAATTTTTGGTTCTAGTTCTGTGAAAAATGCCACTGGTTGTTTGATAGGGACTGCATTGAATCTGTAGATTGCTTTGGGGAGTACAGCCATTTTCACAGTGTTGATTCTTCCAATCCAAGAGCATGGTATATCTCTCCATCTATTTGTATCACCTTTAATTTCTTTCATCAGTGTCTTATAATTTTATGCATACAGGTCTTTTATCTCCCTAGGAAGGTTGATTCCTAGATATTTTATTATTTTTGTTGCAATGGTAAATGGGAGTGCTTTCTAGATTTCACCTTCAGAATTTTCATCATTAGTGTATAGGAATGCCAGAGATTTCTGTGCATTAATTTTGTATCCTGCTACTGTACAAAGTACATTGATTAGCTCTAGTAGTTTTCTGGTAGCATCTTTAGGATTCTCTATGTATATTACCATGTCATCTGCAAACAGTGACAACCTTACTTCTTCTTTTCCGATTTGGAATCCTTTTATTTCCGTTTCTTCTCTGATTGCTGTGGCTAAAACTTCCAAAACAATGTTGAATAAGAGTGGTGAGAGTGGTCAAACTTGTCTTGCTCCTGATCTTAGTGGAAATGCTTTCCGTTTTTCACCATTGAGGACGATGTTGGCTGTGGGTTTGTCATATAGGGCCTTTATTATGTTGAGGAAAGTTCACTCTATGCCTACTTCTTGCAGGGTTTTTATCATAAATCGGTGTTGAATTTTGTCAAAAGCTTTCTCTGCATCTATTGAGATGATCATATGGTGTTTCACCTTCAATTTGTTAATATGTTTATCACATTGATTGATTTGCGTATATTGAAGAATCCTTGCATTCCTGGAATAAACCCCACTGGATCGTGGTGTATGATCCTTTTAATATGCTGTTGGAGTCTGTGTGCTAGTATTTGTTTAGGATTTTTGCATCTATGTTCATCAGTGATATTGGCCTGTAGTTGTCTTTCTTTGTGACATCCTTGCCTTGTTTAGGTATCAAGGTGATGGTGGCCCCGTAGAATGAGTTTCAGAGTGTTCCTACCTCTGCTATATTTTGGAAGAGTTTGAGAAGGATAGGTGTTAGCTCTTCTCTAAATGTTTGATAGAATTCGCCTGTGAAGCCATCTGGTCCTGGGCTTTTGTTTTTGGAAGAGTTTTAATCACAGTTTCAATTTCAGTGCTTGTGATTGGTCTGTTCCTATTTTCTATTTCTTCCCGATTCAGTCTTGGCAGATTGTGCATTTCTAAGAACTTGTCCATTTCTTCCACGTTGTCCATTTTATTGGCATAGAGTTGCTTGCAGTAATCTTTCATGATCTTTTGTATTTCTGCAGTGTCAGTTGTTACTTCTCCTTTTTGATTTCTAATTCTATTGATTTGAGTCCTCTCCCTTTTTTTTGATGAGTCTGGCTAATGGTTTATCAATTTTGTTTATCTTCTCAAAGAACCAGCTTTTAGTTTTATTTATTTTTGCTATCATTTCCTTCGTTTCTTTTTCATTTATTTCTGATCTGACTTTTATGATTACTTTCCTTCTGCTAACTTTGGGTTTCCTTTGTTCTTCTATCTCTAATTGATTTAGGTGCAAGGTAAAGTTGTTTATTTGAAATGTTTCCTGTTTCTTAAGGTAGGATTTTATTGCTATAAACTTCCCTCTTAGAACTGCTTATGCTGCATCACATAGGTTTTGGGTCATTGTGTCTCCACTGTCATTTGTATCTTGGTACTTTTTGATTTCCTCTTAGATTTCTTCAGTTATTTCTTCGTACTTAAGTAGTGTGTTATTTAGCCTCCACGTGTTTGTATTTATTACAGATTTTTCCTGTAATTGATATCTAGTCTCACAGCGTTGTGTTTGGAAAAGATACTTGATACGATTTCAATTTTCTTAAATTTACCAAGGCTAGATTTGTGACCCAAGCTATGAAATATCCTGGAGACTGTTCTGTGAGCACTTGAGAAAAGTGTGTATTCTGCTGTTTGTTTGTTTTTTTACATCTTTATTGGAGTATAATTATTTTACAATGGTGTGTTAGATTCTGCTTTATAACTAAATGAATCAGTTGTACATATGCATATGTTCCCATATTTCTTCCCTCTAGCATCTCCCTTCCTCCCACGCTCCCTATTCCACCCCTCAAGGAGGTCACAAAGCGCCAAGCTGATCTCCCTGTGATATGCAGCTGCTTCCCACTAGTTATCGACCTTATGTTTGGAAGTGTATATATGTCCATGCCTTTCTCTTGCTTTGTCACAGCTTACACTCCCCGCTCCCCATATCCTCAACTCCATTCTCTAATAGGTTTGTGTCTTTATTCCTGTATTACCCCTAGGTTTTTCACAACATTTTCTTCTTAAATTCCATATATATGTGTTAGCATACGGTATTTGTCTTTCTCTTTCTGACTTACCTCACTCTGTATGACAGACTCTAGGTCTATCCACCTCGTTACAAATAGCTCAATTTCATTTCTTTTTATTGCTGAGTAATATTCCATTGTAAACATGTGCCATATCTTCTTTATCCATTCATCCAATGATGGCCAGTTAGGTTGTTTCCATCTCCAGGCTACTGTAAATAGAGCTGCAATGAACATTTTGGTACATGACACTTATTGAATTATGGTTTGCTCAGCATTCGTACCCCTCCCTCTCCCTGGCGTGATTGAGACAGAGCCCCCAAATCAGTGGCTCCATTAACCCAGTCCTGTCTGACCGAAGAACAGACGCCCTCCAGCGACCTACACACAGAGGCGGGGCCAAATTCAAAGCTGAACCCTGGGAGCTGTGCGAACAAAGAAGAGAAAAGGAAATCTCTCCCAGCAGCCTCAGGAGCAGCAGATTAAATCTCCACAATCAACTTGATGTACCCTGCATCTGTAGAACACCTGTATAGACAAGGAATCATCCCAAATTGAGGAGGTGGACTTTGACAGCAAGATTTATTATTTTTCCCCCTTTTCCTCTTTTTGTGCATGTGTACATGTATGCTTCTCTGTGACATTTCGTCTGTATAGCTTTGCTTTCTCTATTTGTCCTAGGGTTCTATCCGTCGGTATTTTGTTTTTTTGTTACTTAAAAAAAAACTTTTTTCTTAATAATTACTTTTTAATTTTAATTATTTTATTTTACCTTACTTAATTTTATTTTCTTTTATTCTCTTCCTTCCTTCCATCCTTTCTTTCTTTCTTTCTTTTTTCTTTCTTAAATTTTCTCCCTTTTATTCTGAGCCGTGGGGATGAGAGGCTCTTTGTGCTACAGCCAGGAGTCAGTGCTGTGCCTCTGAGGTGGGACAGCCAACTTCAGGACACTGCTCCACAAGAGACCTCCCAGCTCCACGTAATATCAAATGGTGAAAATCTCCCAGAGATCTCCATCTCAACACCAACACCCAGCTTCACCCAACGACCAGCAAGCTACAGTGCTGGACACCCTATGCCAAAGAACTAGCAAGACACGAACACAACACCACCAATTAGCAGAGAGGCTGCCTAAAATCATAATAAGTCCCCAGACACCATAAAACACACCACCAGACGTGGACCTGTACAACAGAAAGACAAGACACAGCCTCATCCACCAGAACACAGGCACTAGTCCCCCTCCCAAAAGGAAGCCTATACAACTCACTGAACGAACTTTAGCCTCTGGGGACAGACACCAAAAACAACGGGAAAAACGAACCTGCAGCCTGCAAAAAGGAGACCCCAAACACAGTAAGATAAACAAACTGAGAAGACAGAAAAACACACAGCAGATGAAGGAGCAAGATAAAAACCCACCAGAGCTAACAAATCAATAGGAAATAGGCACTCTACCTGAACAAGAATTCAGAATAATGATAGTAAAGTTGATCTAAAATCTTGGAAATAGAATAGAGAAAGTGCATGAAACATTTAACAAGCACCTAAAAGGAATAAAGATGAAACAAGCAACAATGAACATAATAAATGAAATTAAAAGTACTCTAGAAGGGATCAATAGCAGAATAACTGAGGAAGAAGAACGGATAAGTGACCTGGAAGATAAAATAGTGGAAATAACTACTGTAGAGCAGAATAAAGAAAAAAGAATGAAAAGAATTGAGGACAGTCTCACAGACCACTGGGACAACAATAGCACATCAACATACAAATTATAGGGGTCCCAGAAGAAGAAGAGAAAACGAAAGGGACTGAGAAAATATTTGAAGAGATTATACTTGAAAACTTCCCTAATATGGGAAAGGAAATATTTAATCAAGTCCAGGAAGCACAGAGAGTCCCATACAGAATAAATCCAAGGAGAAATACGCCAAGACACATATTAATCAAACTGTCAAAAATTAAATACAAAGAAAACATGAAAAGCAGTAAGGGAAAAACAACAAATAACACACAAGGGAATCCCCATAAGGTTAACAGCTGATCTTTCAGCAGAAACTCTGCAAGCTAGAAGGGACTGGCAGGACATATTTAAAGTGATGAAGGAGAAAAACCTACAACCAAGATTACTCTCCCCAGCAAGGATATCATTCAGATTTGATGGAGAAATTAAAACCTTTACAGAAAAGCAAAAGCTGAGAGAGCTCAGCACCACAAACACCTTTACAACAAATTCTAAAGGATCTTCTCTAGGAAATAAACACAAGAGAAGGAAAAGACCGATAATAAAAAACACAAAACAATTAAGAAAATGGGAATAGGAACATACATATCGATAATTACCTTAAATGTAAATGGAATAAATGCTCCCACAAAATACACAGACTGGCTGAATGGATACAAAAAAACAACACCCATATAAACGCTGTCTACAAGAGACTCACTTCAGATCTAGAGACACATGCAGACTGAAAGTGCAGGGATGGAAAAAGATATTCCATGCAAATGGAAACCAAGAGAGAGCTGGAGTAGTAATTCTCATATCGGACAAAATAAAGTTTAAAATAAAGACTATTAGAAGAGACAAAAAGGACACTACATAATGATCAAGGGATTGATCCAAGAAGAAGAAATAACGATTGTAAATATTTATGCACCCAACATAGGAGCACCTAAATACATAAGGCAAATACTAACAGCCATAAAAGGGGAAATCGACAGTAACACATTCATAGTAGGGGAATGTAACACTCCACTTTCACCAATGGACAGATCATCCAAAATGAAAATAAATAAGGAAACACAAGCTTTAAATGATACATTAAACAAGATGGACTTAATTGATATTTATAGGACATTCCATCCAAAAATGACAGAATACACATTTTTCTCAAGTGCTCATGGAACATTCTTCAGGAGAGACCATATCTTGGGTCACAAATCAAGCCTTGGTAAATTTAAGAAAACTGAAATTGTATCAAGTATCTTTTCCAACTAAAATGCTATAAGACTAGATATCAATTACAGGAAAAGATCTGTAAAAAATACAAACATATGGAGGCTAAACAATACACTACTTAATAACAAAGTGATCACTGAAGAAATCAAAGACCAAATAAAGAATACCTAAAAACAAATGACAACCCAAAACCTGTGGGATGCAGCAAAAGCAGTTCTAAGAGGGATGTTAATAGCAATACAATTGTATGTTAAGAAACAAGAAACATGTCAAAAAAACAACCTAAACTTGCACCTATAGCAATTAGAGAAAGAAGAACAAAAAAACCCCAAAGTTGGCAGATGGCAAGGAAACATAAAGATCAGATCAGAAATAAATGAAAAAGAAATGAAGGAAACAATAGCAAAGATCAATAAAACTAAAAGCTGGTTCTTTGAGAAGATAAACAAAATTGATAAACCTTTAGCCAGACTCATCAAGAAAAGAAGGGAGAAGACGCAAATCAGTAGAATTAGAAATGAAAAATGAAAAGTATCAACTGACATTCAGAAATACAAAAGATCATGAGAGCTTATTACAAGCACCTCTATGCCAATAAAATGGACAACGTGGAAGAAATAGACAAATTCTTAGAAATACACAATGGCCAAGACTAAATCAGGAAGAAATAGAAAATATGAACAGACCAATCACAAGCACTGAAATTGAAACTGTGATTAAAAATCTTCCAACAAACAAAAGCTAAGGACCAGATGGCTTCACAGGCGAATTCTATCAAATATTTAGAGAAGAGCTAACACCTATCCTTCTCAAACTCTTCCAAAATATAGCAGAGTGCAGAACACTCCCTAACTCATTCTTCGAGGCTACCATCACCCTGCTACCAAAACCGGACAAAGATGTCACAAAGAAAGAAAACTACTGGACAATATCAATGATGAACATAGGTGCTAAAATCCTCAACAAAATACTAGCAAACAGAATCCAACAGCAGACTAAAAAGATCATGCACCATTATCAAGTGGGGTTTATTCCGGGAATGCAAGAATTCTTCAATATACACAAATCAATCAATGTGATACACCATATTAACAAATTGAAGGAGGAAAATCATATGATCATCTCATTAGATGCAGAGAAAGCTTTTGACAAAATTCAACACCCATTTATGGTAAAAACCCAGCAGAAAGTAGGCATAGAGGGAACTTTCCTCAACATAATAAAGGCTCTATATGACAAACCCACAGCCAACATCGTCCTCAATGGTGAAAACCTGAAAGCATTTCCACTAAGATCAGGAACAAGACAAGGTTGCCCACTCTCACAATTCTTATTCAACATGTTAGGGAAGTTTTAGCCACAGCAATCAGAGAAGAAAAGGAAATAAAAGGAATCCAAATCAGAAAAGAAGAAGTAAAGCTGTCACTGTTTGCAGATGACATGATAGTATACATAGAGAATCCTAAAGATGCTACCAGAAAACTACTAGAGCTAATCAATGAATTTCGTAAAGTAGCAGGATACAAAATTAATGCACAGAAAACTCTGGCATTACTATACACTAATGATGAAAAATCTGAAAGTGAAATCAAGAAAACACTCCCGGGCTTCCCTGGTGGCGCAGTGGTTCAGGGTCTGCCTGCCAATGCAGGGGGCGCAGGTTTATGCCCCAGTCCAGGAGGATCCCACGTGCCATGGGGCGGCTGGGCCCGTGAGCTGTGGCCACTGGGCCTGCACGTCCAGAGCCTGTGCTCTGCGATGGGAGATGCTGCATCAGTGATAGGCCCTCATACCGAAAAAAAGAAAACATTCACATTTATCATTGCAACAAAAAGAATAAAATATCTAGGAATAAACCTACCTAAGGAGACAAAAGACCTGTATGCAGAAAATTATAAGACACTGATGAAAGAAATTAAAGATGATACAAATAGATGGAGAGATATACCATGTTCTTGGATTGGAAGAATCAACATTGTGAAAATGACCCTACTACCCAAAGCAATCTACAGATTCAATGCAATCCTTATCAATCTACCACTGGCATTTTTCACAAAACTAGAACAAAAAGTTTCACAATTTGTATGGAAACACAAAAGACCCCGAATAGCCAAAGCAATCTTGAGAAAGAAAAACAGAGCTGGAGGAATCAGGCTCCCTGACTTCAGACTATACTATAATGCTACAGTAATCAAGACAGGCACAAAAACAGAAAGATAGATCGATAGAACAGGATAGAAAGCCCAGAGATAAACCCAAGCATATATAGTCAGCGTATCTTTGATAAAGTACGCTGGAATGTACAGTGGAGAAAGGACAGTCTCTTCAATAAGTGGTGCTGGGAAAACTGCACAGCTACATGTAAAATTATGAGACTAGATCACTCCCTAACACCATACACAAAAATAAGCTCAAGGTGGATTAGAGACCTAAATGTAAGGCCAGAAACTATCAAACTCTTAGAGGAAAACATAAGCAGAACACTCTATGACATAAATCACAGCAAGATCCTTTTTGACCCACCTCCTAGAGAAATGGAAATAAAAACAAAAATAAACAAATGAGACCTAATGAAACTTCAAAGCTTTTGCATAGCAAAGGAAACCATAAACAAGACCAAAAGACAACCCTCAGAATGGGAGAAAATATTTGCAAATGAAGCAACTGACAAAGGATTAATCTCCAAAATTTACAAACAGCTCATGCAGCTCAATAACAAAAAAAAAAACACAAACAACCCAATCCAAAAATGGGCAGAAGACCTAAATAGACATTTGTCCAAAGAAGATATACAGGTTGCCAACAAACAGATGAAAGAATGCTCAACATCATTAATCATTAGGGAAATGTAACTCAAAATTACAATGAGATATCATCTCACACCAGTTAGAATGGCCATCATCAAAAATCTAGAAACAATAAGTGCTGGAGAGGATTTGGAGAAAAGGGAACACTCTTGCACTGATTGTGGGATTGTGAATTGGTACAGCTACTATGGAGAACAGTATGGAGGTTCCTTAAAAAACTACAAATAGAACTACCATATGACCCAGCAATCCCACTACTGGGCATATACCCTGAGAAAACCATAAATCAAAAAGAGTCATGTACCAAAATGTTCATTGCAGCCTTATTTACAATAGCCAGGACATGGAAGCAACCTAAGTGTCCATCATCGGATGAATGGATAAAGAGGATGTGGCACATATATACAATGGAATATTACTCAGCCATAAAAATAAATGAAATTGAGCTATTTTTAATGAGTTGGATGGGCCTAGAATCTGTCATACAGAGTGAAGTAAGTCAGAAAGAGAAAGACAAGTACCATATGCTAACACATATATATGGAATCTAAGAAAAAAAATAATGTCATGAAGAACCTAGGGATAAGACTTGAATAAAGCACAGACCTACTAGAGAATGGACTTGAGGATATGGGGAGGGGGAAGGGTAAGCTGTGACAAAGTGAGAGAGTGGCATGGACATATATACACTACCAAATGTAAAATAGATAGCTAGGGAAAAGCAGCCGCATAGCACAGGGAGATCAGCTCAGTGCTTTGTGACCACGTAGAGGGGTGGGATAGGGAGCGTGGGAGGGAGGGACATGCAAGAGAGAAGAGATATGGGAACATATGTATATGTATAAATGATTCACTTTGTTATAAAGCAGAAACTATCATACCATTGTAAAGCAATTATACTCCAATAAAGATGTAAGAAACAAAATTTTAAAAAAAAGAACCACGATGTATTTCAACTATTATGTGTGTCAGCGGCGTAGGGAATTTTTTATCTCCATGTAGATTGCAAACTGAGAATGGGAATAGGTAGTCTCCAGCACAAAGCTGAAAACTCAGTTTCCCACCATCCTCTTAATCTGCCTGATTGACCTGGCTTAGTTTCATTTGAGTGGGTAGACATATTTTTAGTTAGACAAGAAACAGATATAGGAGACTATGGAGTCATAGAACCTGAGTTTCAGTCCTGGGTGCACCACTATGTCACTTTGAGCAATTTTTTAACCTCCCTGAGTCTTAGGTTCCTCGACTGTGAGGTAAGGATAATACTGCCAACCTCAAAAGGCTGCTCTGATTAGAGATACTGTTACAGCAGACAGGTAGCTAGATATGAGCAGAGAAATGGGGGCAGTGGCCAGGTAGCAGTAAGTCACACATCTTGTAAACAGCGAGCATCCATGGGCAGACAAAGAAAGGCAGGAACATCCAGTCTGACAGGAAACCACACCTTTTAGGTGATAAGTGTCCTGGAAGCAAAGAAAGGTGGGGAAAGACAGGAATCCCCTATGTTTGAATGTGACCTGTTGCTCATTTTGCTCTCATTACAATAAAATTAGCCTTACAGATAAGAAGTATCCATCATACACTGACACCATGATACTTCTGACCTAAGCTAAATAAGGACAAAATAAGGACAAAATAAGGACAAAAATCCCTCCTACCCTCGGGAAGATGGAGCTGGGATGAAAATCAGGGAATACGACCCCCAAACCCCTCCTTCCCCAGTGAATATTCTGCCCCTTCATTTGTATGCCCCTCATAACCAGCTCACCAGAGAAACCCAGGACAACAGGTCCTCACCTGTGTGCCCACTCTCCCTCTGAGAGCATATTCTTGCTTAAATAAATTCTCACTTTACTTTCTTAATCTTCCTGCTTCATCTCCAAATTCTTTCACGAGGCAAGAACCTTAAATTCACCAGGGATATATTGGCGAGCCAGCCAGGAGAATTTGGTAAGCCTTAGCCTCTTTCCTCCCTTGCACTTGAGAGGCATTATCTTACTTCCCACCATTACTCTCCCACTCTCTCCTACTCGCTCCCTTACTCTCTCTCTCTTTTGCTTTCTTACTCTCTGCTGCCTTTTCAGACTTAGCCTCTCACCTCCCTTGGGCTTGAGAGGCACTGCCTTACTTCCCGCTGTTACTCTCAAGAGGGAGAGGCATGGCCTTACCTCCAGCCATCTCCATCTCTCTTCCCCACTGTCTCTCTCCCCCTCTTTCTTATAGTTTGTCTCATTTTCAGACCTATTGCTGAAAGAATGTGGGTGCAAGACGAGTAGTTAAAAGCCATCAGGGTGCTTGCTATGAAAAAGAAGTCTCCTGTGAGAGGAAAAGTGGGTTGTGGAACAGACTAGAGAGATGCTACGTCTGCCTGCACACCTCAAGGCAATTTTCACGCAATGATTTCAGGCACACAGTTAAAAGCATAACACCACCTCCTCCTCGCGGCTACCCTCATAGGCTTATCATTGGTCCACCTATGCCTATCCATCCTTGTCTCAACTCTGCATCCATACCTCACTCTTACTTTCCACTCTTATCTCATGCCTTATTCTGCTGGAAATGGGGAAAAATAAATCTTCCAGGCATTTTCCAAACTTTCTGCTAGGTCTTCCACTTCTTACTGTTACATATGTGCCGGGCATGTCAGGGAAAGTTTCCAGCCATCCTCACAAGAAGCTAGGGACCTGAACCATAGGATATTTGACCTCTGGGTTTGCCTTATCCACCATTTAATTAACTGCCAACAGATCCAATTGTGTAAAAATATGAAATACAGCCTTACTTAGAGTTTGTGCCATGGTTATGGTGGCTGCAATCTCTTTGGGAGCTCCCTCACATTGTAGGTGCTCTGTGCACATACCCCCGGGTGTTAGGAGGGGCATGGTCCTATGTCACGTGGTTGGGACTCATGGTGGTGGGACCATTGTTCACCATCTGTCTCTTGGTGTTTGACCAGCTCCCTCCAGGGTCTGCCCTGACCCCACCCCCATCCTGCCCTGCTAGGGCAGGGCAGGCAACTCAAGCTGGGTGGGTCATGCATGTGGCCATGCCCTGGGGATACATGCCTGAGCAATGACCTCCATTTGCTGTGTGTGCCTCTGCCAGGTCACACAATTGGGAGTGTCCTTCCAGGGTCATGGGGCCCTCCATCCCCCTAACTACAGTCATGGTGCCTCCACCTCAGCTGCCATATCCACCCCTGCACCCAGCCCCACTGCCCGCTGGCCGGAGCATGTGTGGGAAGGGGTGAGGATGAGAATGGCACCAAGGCCCCAGGGGTGCCACCCACAAAATGAAGGGTAAAGAGAGGGGTTTTTTTCTTTTTCACAAACCATCTCCCTTAATGGCCAGTGCCTGTTTTCTGAAACTTACCACCTTTTTAGAGAAAAAGGCTGGGACTTAGATAGGTCCTAGAACCATGAGGATGTCCGTTCCAGGGGAACATATCCCAGAACACAGGGATTAATCTATAGAGAAACCTTCAGAAAGGTCACTCATCCTGGATACCACGGATGCCAGGATAGGACACAGGCCCCATGACGCTGGAGCCAACAGGACTGCCACATGGGGGAGCAGCTAACCCCCATTGTGGATAAAGTCAACAGGGCTAGGTGGACGGGGACGCCTGGAACCAGTCCTGTCTTAGAGAGCCCCCACGGGACCTCTTAATGCTAGTGCTCCTCTCTGTTATAAGAGCATCCTCTCCCTGAAGGAATGATGGGAAACACCTCCTCCATCCCCAAAGACTCACCCCTTGGGTATATTTTGAGTCACTGGGACAAGTTTTCTTTAGATTCTTTAAAACGAAAAAAGCTCATTTTCTTTTGTAACGAAGCCTGGCCCCAGGATAAACTTGAGGACAATGAGGCCTGGACAGAAAATGGGAGCCTCAACTATAGTTAGACATCTTTTGCAAAAGGCAGGGGAAATGGACAGAATTTCCTTATGTACAGGCTTCTATGGTCCTAAGAGAAAACTTGGAGCTATGCAAGTCATATGTTAGGGAACCTTGCTGGCTGGCACCCATTTGGGCTGCACAAAAGCTCCTCTCTAGTGCCACCCCTGGAAGAACAGGAGCCCCAGACAGAAGACACAAGCCCCAACACTCTTCCACCATCTTCAGCCTCTCCCTCGCCCTATAAGCCTCTTTACCCTTCCTTAACAGAAATGCAGCCAGAGCCTCTTTGCCCACTTCAGGAAGTAGTAGGTGGGCCTTAGGGAATTACCAGAGTCCACATCCCTTTTTCCTTGTCTGACAATGCTGCACCTGCTTAGGCAGATTCTCGGAGGACTCTAGCCAGTTCACCAAAGAATTCTAGGTACTGACTCTTTCCTTTGACCTTACCTGGAAGGATGTAAATATTGTCATTTCTCACTGCTGCACCAGTGAGGAAAAGCCCCATATTTGAGCACAGGCTCAAACATATGCTGATGGATTACATGTTGCCCAAACACATTGATACCTTGTGGGCCTGACAGAAGTGCCTCTAATGGATCGCAATTAGGACTATCAACCAGGCCAGCCTGGTATCACTAGTAAGGATCACATGATCCTTTGCCTCATTGAATGGATATAATGATGCATGATTAAACCTGTTAATTATGATAAGGTTAAAGAGATCACCCAAGGCCTAGATGAGAATCCAGCCCTATTTCAGGCCTGATTGGTAGATGCCCTCAGAAAATATACGAACATAGACCCAAATACTTTCAAGGGACACATTGTATTTGCAACCCACTGTATTTGCCAATCAGCCCCTGACATTCATTGGAAGCTTCAAAAGCATGCCAAGGGGCCCCAAACCCCTTTCAACCTTCTCACTGACACAGCCTTCAGTGTTTTTAACAATAGAGACCAGGCTGAGGAGGAAAAGAAGGAACAGCATGACTTAAGGAAGGAACGACGGCAAGCCAGGCTTTTGGCAGCTGTCATGACAAGACCTAACCCACCTCCTCGTCACTCCATAAGTACTCCCAGACCTCCACCGAGGAAAGGAGCCTGTTTCAGCTGTGGGAGTCCCAAACACTGGAGCAAGGAATACTAAGGAAACAGGTCCCAGCCTACACCCAAAACTCCATGCCCACTCTGCAAGAAGATGGGTCACTGGAAGAAGTAATGCCCCCAGCTCTGAAGGGAGCAAGGAAATTCCCCTATGCCAGTCATGGAAGTGGCTGACTGACAGGACCCGGGGCCTCCCAAGGCTCCTGAGAAGACAGTCATCATCACACAGGAGGAACCGCAGGTGACCATTGACATGGCAGGTAAGCTGGTCCAATTTCTAGTGGACACGGGAGCCACTTATTTTGTCCTGACTTCTCATGCTGGGCCCCTTGCCCCTGAAACCTGCTCTATTGTCGGGGTCAAAGGAAAGCCAAAACACAAACATTTCACCACCCCTCTAACTTATACCTGGGGAAAGACTCGTATGACTCACAACTTTCTTGTCATGCCTCAATGCCCCAGCCCATTATTCGGAAGGGATTTTCTCTCAGCCTTGGGGGCAACTCTTACTCTCCCTGAAGACCAAAGCCAAGGAGTGTTTTTGGCTGAACTATGTATTATACAAAACATGGACAGTCCAACCCAAAATATTCCCCCAGAAATTGAAAAACTTATAGATCCACATGTCTGGGGTCAAGGAATCCCAGGGAAGGCAAAGTTTGTCACGCTTATAAAATCACCTTAAAGGAAACTAATAACTTCCCTTCCAGGTGCCAATATCCCATAAAACCAGAGGCTCCATGAGGTCTCCAACCCCTAATTTCAAAATTCATTAAATAAGCGCTTTTGGTGCCATGCCAATCTCCCTGTTATACTCCAAGCCTACCTGTCTTCAAACCAAGTGTGGAATATTGAATGGTCCATGATCTTCAAATCATAAATAAAGCTGTAATTCTCCTTAATCCAATTGTTCCCAATCCTTACAATCCTTACACAATCCTTACTCAGATTCCTAAGGACACAGCCTGGTTTACAGTCCTTGATCTTAAAGATGATTTCTTCTGTATAAGTGTTCGCTTTGATTCTCATTTCTTTTTTGCTTTTGAATGGACTGACCCAGACACTAATGAAACCAAATAATATACCTGGACTGTCCTTCCTCAGGCATTCCGGGACAGCCCACACCTGTTTGGCAATGCCCTAGCTAAGGAACTAAGGGAACTAAAATTAGAGACAGGGGCATTATTCCAATATGTAGATGACTTCCTTATCTGCAGCCCCTCAAAGGAAGCCTCAGACCAAAACACTGTACAGATCCTTAACTTCCTGGGCTCAAGGGGATAGAAAGTATCCCCATGGAAAGCCCAAATTTCCTCCCAGAGAGTCACTTATGTGGGACACGTTCTAAGCCCAGGGAAGTGCAACCTTGCAACCCAGCATAAGCAAGCAATCCTCCATTTTCAACCACCACGTACAAAGAAACAGCTCAGAACCTTCTTAGGAATGGCTGGGTTTTGCAGGATTTGGATCCCCGCATTTGGTCTCATGGCAAAACCATTGTATGAGGCTTTGAAGGGACCAGACATGGAACCTCTAGGTTGGACAGGAAATTTACAAAGAGCATTTGATCAGATTAAGACTGCCCTGACTAGCACCCCAGCCTTAGGGATCCCAGATCTTAACAAGCCCTTTACTCTTGTCACCTCAGGAAAATAGGGAATAGCCCTGGGAGTTCTCACCCAAAAAGTAGGGCCAATTCCATGGCCACTGGCATGTCTCTCAAAGCAACTGGACTCAGTGGCCTCAGGATGGCCAGACGGTCTGAGAGCTGTGGCAGCCACAGCCCTGCTAGTTGAAGAGGCCACAAAACTCACCATGGGTCAATAACTGGAAGTATTAACCCCACACCAGGTACAGGGGTTATTAGAAATTAAGGGACATCAATGGCTGACTGGAAGCCACCTCACAAAATATCAGGCCCTCCTTCTCAACTCTCCTGAAGTAACCATTAAAGTATGTCAGACCTTAAATCCAGCCACCCTTATGCCAATAGAAAACCCAGAGGTATTAGCTCATTCTTGTACTGAGACTATCAAACAGGTATACTCTAGCAGACCTGACCTTAAGGACCAGCCCCTCGAGGACCCTGATGCTGTCCGGTTTACGGACAGAAGTAGTTACATACACGACAGCATCCAGAAAGCAGGGTATGACATAGAAGATTTACATGGGATCATACAGGCTGGTGCCCTTCCTCCCCAGACCTTGGCACAAAAAGCTGAGCTTATAGCCCTAGCTCGAGTTTTAAGGCTAGGAAAAGACAAGAGGATCAATATCTATATGGATTCTAAGTATGCATTTTTGGTGTTACATGCACATGTTGCCATTTGAAAACATAGGGGACTCCTGACAGCACAGGGCTCCCCAATCCAGTGCTTCTAGGAGATCTTAGAACTCCTAGAGACAGTACAAGACCCTAAGGACGTGGCAGTTATCCACTGTAAGGAACATCAGAAGGGGGATGTGGACATAGTAAAAGGAAATAACCTGGCCAACAAAACAGCAAAGAGTGCAGCTCTTAAAACCCCTTCAACTCAGGCTGCCTTTCTTCCCCATGTACCAACCCCCAGCCTGCTTTTGCCACCCCAGTATACAAACAAAGAAGTAAAGTGGGCTAAAACTAAGGGATATCAAAAGGGCCCCATTGGGTGGTGGATTAAGGAACAAACAGTAATGCTGCCCAGAGCATTACAATGGAAAAGTTTAAAATCACTCCATGACTCTTCTCATCTGGGGAGGGATGCTTTGACTAGCCTGGTGGAAAAAGTTTTTCTGGCATAGGTCTTTCTCAAACTATCTTAGAAGTCACGAATGCCTGTAATATATGCCACCATAACAACCCAGGGGGAAAACTTAGGCCCCCACCCCTCCTTCAGCCCATCCAAAAAAGAGGAACTTATCCAGGAGAAGACTGGCAAAAAGACTTTACCCAGATGCCATCCTCCCAGGGACATAAATACCTCCTGGTTTTTATAGACACTTTTACCAGGTGGGGAGAAACCTTTCCAACAAGGACTGAGAGAGCTCAGGAAGTAATAAAGGCATTATTAAAAGAAAGAAACCCTCAGTTTGGGCTTCCACGTTTACAAAGTGATAATGGCCCCTCTTTTGTGGCTAAGATAACACAACAAATCTCTACTGTCCTAGGCATTTGCTACCATCTCCACACTGCCTGGAGGTCTCGATCATCAGGAAAAGTAGAAAGGGTAAATCAAACTTTAAAAAGAATTCTGGCTAAGCTTTGTCAAGAGACATCAGAACCTTGGACAAAGCTTTAACCCATAGCCCTCCTGAGAATCAGGGTGGCACCTAAAACAGGAATAAAGCTCAGCCCCTTTGAAATGACTTATGGCAGGCCCTTTTTAACCTTTGATATTCTGGTGGACACTGAAAACAGTGAGCTTATTAAGTACCTAATTAATCTGGGACTAGTCCAAAAGGCAATTGCAGAATATGGAAATCAGGTTTTGTGGGCCTCCAGCCAGAAAACGGGCCCCATTCAGGTTCGGCCAGGAGATGTGTCCTCTGAAAACATGGAGGGAAGGGTCCCCCTCTGATCAATTACTGCCTAAGTAGAAGGGGCCTTACCAGGTCCTTCTCAGCACTACTACTTCAGTAAAACTACAGGGGATCACTAGTTGGGTAAACCTTTCTAGAATTAAACCTACCCCTCCCCCTGAGTCTTCACAGGGCACAGAGGACCTTGGATAGCCAGAAGAGTCTTACCACTCAAGGTACGTGGGACCAGCTGACCCGCCAGTGGACCAGACTTCAGCGGCTGCAACTAAGACCATTTTGTCCCTGGTCTCCTCCTGATGAGGACGACTGGACAGAGTGCCCCGACTGGATAAGGAACAAGAGACTTTACTGACCTCTTTCCCATTCCCTCTCTCTTTCCTCTTTTCAACCCCTCCTATCATACCCTTTTTTCTTCTGTCCTGGTCCTGGAAACAGGAGTCTGGTTGAAGGGCCTCAGCCTGATCTGAGGGTCAGAGCCTGATCACCTCCAGTGAGCAGAGAATTCTAATTCTGCTCTGGTATCTGGTTTCTGGTTTCTGGTAGGGCCGAGTTCCCCTCCTCCCTTCCTGGAAGCCCAGGGAAATGTAGTAGTGCCTGGGCATCTGCAGGTGGCAGGAGATGTCCGTAAGGCCACCCTTTTGTCCCTCTCCTCCTTCCCCTCTTCTTTCAACCTGGCCTCGTTTCCTCCCTTTGAAAGCTTTGAAGACCTGAGATATTTCTGTTTACTCTGTTAGTACTCAGATCTGAAGTTTTGTGTCTCTGTAGGAGGTTTTCTGAGAGACTGCAATCTGGTATTTAAGGGAGTGCCTAATTAGGACAGCCAAGGCTGTGTGTGTCTTATACTTTGTGTTCTGTGTTGTGATTTGTGATGGCCATTCTGCCTTGTGAAATGGGAAATTCTGGTTCTGTTAAGCTATGAGATCTCTGGTTGTGTTTGTCTGTATGTCTGTGTGCATTATATATATGTCCTTACCTTATGGTAAGGTATTATCAAATACCTTTGATAATACCTTTAGGATGGTATTATCAAAATTTGTTAGTGAGCTCTACTTAATTGGCTTAGAGGAAGTTAAGTGTTTATATAAATTCTGAAAAATATAGAATATAACTGGCCAGAATTAATTTCAGGTTCAGGTGAACTGGAAAATATTCAGCAATAAATTAATACCTGGTATTAATGTTTAAGTTTGTTGATCTAATTAATATAGACATGTCTTTATAGAGTCATCAACATTAACTGTAATACCTTTATTGTGCCTAGGTTTAATATAAGCTAAATAAAATCTAGTTATATCTGTTATAAATTTGTCAGCAAGGAAAGTAACTCAATGTGACGAAACTTTTAAGGAAAGAAAATGCAAATGAGAGAAGAGCTTTGGGTGAACTTTTTAGGAATAATTATGTTTTAGGAATTGTCTATCTAAAAATAACCTCTCCAGATATTTGACAACTTGAAAGTTAGAATTGTGCTAAAAGAAGCTAAGTGATGGAAGGTTTGTGGAAAGTGGACCCCAAGAAAAGAGTTTTGTGCATGGTCAGAACTGGATAAGTTTAGAATAAATTTAACTGAGTAAATGAATTTTAAAAGTAAACTGGTACAAAACTTGAATTTGGGGCTTCCCTGGGGGCGCAGTGGTTGAGAATCTGCCTGCCAATGCAGGGGACACGGGTTCGAGCCCTGGTCTGGGAAGATCCCACATGCCGTGGAGCAACTGGGCCCGTGAGCCACAATTACTGAGCCTGCGCGTCTGGAGCCTGTGCTGGGCAACTAGAGAGGCCGCGATAGTGAGAGGCCCGCACACCACGATGAAGAGTGGCCCCCGCTTGCCACAACTAGAGAAAGCCCTCGCACAGAAACAAAGACCCAACACAGCCATAAATAAATAAATAAATAAATTTAAATCATATGGGCTTCTAAGAAGACCTCTGCTTAAAAAGAAACAAAAACTTGAATTTGCTTTTCTTTCTATTAAGAGGACAAGTTTTCTTAAAATGTTGAACTGCCTTTGATAACAGATTTAAAGTTTCTTTAAAGTAATCTGTTCTGCATTTGCCTTTGAAATCTCTTATTGTTACTTTGGCTAAGTAGAATAAATATTGTTTCACAGTGACCTATGATCTTATCAGACTGAGTGTTCTAAACCCTTTTGATATTTTTCTGACAAATTTCCCAAATATCAAATTTTAATTACAGTTCCTTTGACCTCCAGCTAACTTTGAGATGCTTTAGAAGGCCCATGAGGCATCTCAGAGAGAAATATTTAATTAGTATGTTAAATTACATGCAGAGCATTATTACATGAGTGATAATAAACCTTTTAAAAATATTGAATGGTAAATGTTATTAATATAGTCTAGAAATTATACGGAGTTCCTAAAAATCTGATATGTCTCGGTAAAATGTTATTAGTCATAATTCTAGTTATTATCTGAAAGTGTTGTATGTCACAGCAGTAACCAAGTTACCTTGTCAATTTCATTGTAATCAGATTTAAATGTGCCTTCTTAAGTGTTTTGTCATTGTAGACAGTTATGGTTTCACTCTGATGCCTTTGCAAAAATGCTTCCTCTTCAAGAAGATTTATAGAAAGGACTTTTGGATAAATACAAGTTTCTGACTTTCAGACCATAATGCTGAATTGGGTAAGAAATTAAAGAATCTTAATGAAAACCCTGATGGCTTCATAAAATGTTAACAAGAGGATTAGTTACTGAGTGAACTGGTGAATATGGTTATAACTTATATGGTTTCTATCTGAAACATTACTAGCTTTTAACCTGTGTTTTCCAGATATAAAGAATCCCTTCCCCTCAAACTAATTATGACTTACAGCAATTTGGTAAATTACACCTTTATAAGCAGAACTGAAATATTTCTCTTTTCTCTCTACCTGACCCCTCCAGAGATTGGAAACTCTTTGATTCCCAGCAGCTTTACCAGATAAATTAGGAAGGCCCCCTCCTAACAGGTGCAGGAATCTGAAGGTATTTTGTGGACCTCAAAAAGGGAGGAAATCACTTAAATCTGTAAGGCAAAATCTGTGACAAGTCCTTGGCATGGCTTTCCTGGTCCAGGGAAGCCTTTTATGAATTAATCAGACTTACGTTGCAGACAAATTAATATTGATTTGACTTTATTTAATATAATGAGGGTAATCTTATTTTATTCTTTATTTATTTTTTATTTTTTAAATTTAATTTTATTTAATTTTTTATACAGCAGATTCTCATTAGTCATCAATTTTATACACATCAGTGTATACATGTCAATCCCAACCGCCCAATTCAGCACACCACCATCCCCACCCCACCCGTGGCTTTCCCCCCTTGGTGTCCATACATTTGTTCTCTACATCTGTGTCAATGAGGGTAATTTTAGAAAGAAAGAGATGTTTCAGTGGACATCAAAATCTAATTCTGTCTGTATTCACTAAGACTCACTTCTCAGATAGTTCCTTGCTGTTATGTTATATTGTTGTAAAGTTTAATTGAACTATTAAAAGGACACTCTAAGTTTGTTTCTGAAGCTTATCTCAGTAATCTATCTTTCAATAAAAATCAAATGTCCCATGACCTGCAACCAGGAGAATGTGCGTACTGGAAAAGACATAAGTTAAAGGACTACCTCGAACCTGGATGCAAGGACCCTTATCAGGTACTCTTAACTAGCTCATACACAGTGAAACTTAAGGGAATTTACTCTTTTTTTTGTAACATCTTTATTGGAGTATAATTGCTTTACAATGGTGTGCTAGTTTCTGCTTTATAACAAAGTAAATCAGTTATACATATACATATATTCCCATATGTCTTCCCTCTTGCGTCTCCCTCCCTCCCACCCTCCCTATCCCACCCCTCCAGGATGTCACAAAGCACCGAGCCAATATCCCTGTGCCATGCGGCTGCTTCCCACTAGCTATCTACCTTACGTTTCTAAGTGTGTATATGTCCATGACTCTCTCTCGCCCTGTCACAGCTCACCCTTCCCCCTCCCCATATCCTCAATTCCGATCTACAGTAGATCTGCGTCTTCATTCCTGTCTTACCCCTAGGTTCTTCATGACATTTTTTTTTCTTAAATTCCATATATATGTGTTAGCATACGGTATTTGTCTCTCTCTTTCTGACTTACTTCTCTCTGTATGACAGACTCTAGGTCTATCCACCTCATTACAAATAGCTCAATTTCGTATCTTTTTATGGCTGAGTAATATTCCATTGTATATATGTGCCACATCTTCTTTATCCATTCATGTGATGATGGGCACGTAGGTTGTTTCCATCTCCAGGCTATTGTAAATAGAGCTGCAATGAACATTTTGGTACATGACTCTTTTTGAATTTTGGTTTTCTCAGTAGTGGGATTGCTGGGTCATATGGTAGTTCTATTTGTAGTTTTTTAAGGAACCTCAATACTGTTCTCCATAGTGGCTGAACCAATTCACATTCCCACCAGCAGTGCAAGAATGTTCCGTTTTCTCCACACCCTCTCCAGCATTTATTGTTTCTACATTTTTTGATGATGGCCATTCTGACTGGTGTGAGATGATATCTCATTGTAGCTTTGATTTGCATTTCTATAATGATTAATGATGTTGAGAATTCTTTCATGCGTTTGTTGGCAATCTGTATCTTCTTTGGAGAAATGTCTATTTAGGTCTTCTGCCCATTTTTGGATTGGGTTGTTTGTTTTTTTGTTGTTGAGCTGCATGAGCTGCTTGTAAATTTTGGAGATTAATCCTGTCAGTTGCTTCATTTGCAAATATTTTCTCCCATTCTGAGGGTGGTCTTTTGGTCTTGTTTATGGTTTCCTTTGCTGTGCAAAAGCTTTGAAGTTTCATTAGGTCCCATTTGTTTATTTTTGTATTTCCATTACTCTAGGAGGTGGGTCAGAAAGGATCTTGCTGTGATTTATGTCATAGAGTGTTCTGCCTATGTTTTCCTCTAAGAGTTTGACAGTTTATGGCCTTACATTTAGGTCTTTAATCCATTTTGAGCTTATTTTTGTGTATGGTGTTAGGGAGTGATCTAATCTCATACTTTTACATGTACCTGTCCAGTTTTCCCAGCACCACTTATTGAAGAGGCTGTATTTTCTCCACTGTACATTCCTGCCAACTTTATCAAAGATAAGGTGTCCATATGTGCGGGGGTTTATCTCTGGGCTTTCTATCTTGTTCCACTGACCTATCTTTCTGTTTTTGTGCCAGTACCATACTGTCTTGATTACTGTAGCTTTGTAGTATAGTCTAAAGTCAGGGAGCCTGATTACTCCAGCTCCTTTTTTAGTCCTCAAGATTGCTTTGGCTATTCGGGGTCTTTTGCGTTTCCACACAAATTGCAAAATTTTTTGTTCTAGTTCTGTAAAAAATGCCAGTGGTAGTTTGATAGGGATTGCATTGAATCTATAGATTGCTTTGGGTAGTAGAGTCATTTTCACAATGTTGATTCTTCCAATCCAAGAACATGGTATATCTCTCCATCTATTTGTATCATCATTAATTTCTTTCATCAGTGTCTTATAATTTTCTGCATACAGGTCTTTTGTCTCCTTAGGTAGGTTTATTCCTAGATATTTTATTCTTTTTGTTGCCATGATAAATGGGAGTGTTTTCTTGATTTCACTTTCAGATTTTTCATCATTAGTATATAGGAATGCCAGAGATTTCTGTGCATTAATTTTGTATCCTGCTACTTTACCAAATTCATTGATTAGCTCTAGTAGTTTTCTGGTAGCATCTTTAGGATTCTCTATGTATAGTATCATGTCATCTGCAAACAGTGACAGCTTTACTTCTTCTTTTCTGATTTGGATTCCTTTTATTTCCTTTTCTTCTCTGACTGCTGTGGCTAAAACTTCCAAAACTATGTTGAATAAGAGTGGTGAGAGTGGGCAACCTTGTCTTGTCCCTGATCTTAGTGGAAATGCTTTCAGTTTTTCACCATTGAGGATAATGTTTGCTGTCGGCTTGTCATATATGGCCTTTATTATGTTGAGGAAAGTCCCTCTATGCCTACTTTCTGCAGGGTTTTTATCACAAATGGGTGTTGAATTTTGTCAAAAGATTTCTCTGCATCTATTGAGATGATCATATGGTTTTTCTCCTTCAATTTGTTAATACGGTTTATCACATTGATTGATTTGCGTATATTGAAGAATCCTTGCATTCCTGGAATAAACCCCACTTGATCATGGTGTATGATCCTTTTAATGTGCTGTTGGATTCTGTTTGCTAGTATTTTGTTGAGGATTTTTGCATCTATGTTCATCAGTGATATTGGCCTGTAGTTTTCTTTCTTTGTGACATCCTTGTCTGGTTTTGGTATCAAGGTGATGGTGGCCTCGTAGAATGAATTTGGGAGTGTTCCTCCCTCTGCTATATTTTGGAAGATTTTGAGAAGGATAGGTGTTAGCTCTTCTCTAAATGTTTGATAGAATTCGCCTGTGAAGCCATCTGGTCCTGGGCTTTTGTTTGTTGGAAGATTTTTAATCACAGTTTCATTTTCAGTGCTTGTGATTAGTCTGTCCCTATTTTCTATTTCTTCCTGATTCAGTCTTGGCAGGTTGTGCATTTCTAAGAATTTGTCCATTTCTTCCAGATTGTCCATTTTATTGGCATAGAGTTGCTTGTAGTAATCTCTCATGATCTTTTTTATTTCTGCAGTGTCAGTTGTTACTTCTCCTTTTCCATTCCTAATTCTATTGATTTGAGTCTTCTCCCTTTTTTTCTTGATGAGTCTGGCTAGTGGTTTATCTATTTTGTTAATCTTCTCAAAGCACCAGCTTTTAGTTTTATTGATCTTTGCTATTGTTTCCTTCATTTCTTTTTCATTTATTTCTGATCTGATTTTTGTGATTTCTTTCCTTCTGCTAGCTTTGGGGATTTTTTGTTCTTCTTTCTTTAATTGCTTGAGGTGCAAGGTTAGGTTGTTTATTCGAGATGTTTCCTGCTTCTTAAGGTGGGCTTGTATTGCCATAAACTTCCCCCTTAGAACTGCTTTTGCTGCATCCCATAGGTTTTGGGTCGTTGTGTCTCCATTGTCATTTGTTTCTAGGTATTTTTTTATTTCCTCTTTGATTTCTTCAGTGATCACTTCATTATTAAGTAGTGTATTGTTTAGCCTCCATGTGTTTGTATTTTTTACAGATCTTTTCCTGTAATTGATATCTAGTCTCATGGCGTTGTGGTCAGAAAAGATACTTGATACAATTTCAATTTTCTTAAATTTACCAAGGCTTGATTTGTGACCCAAGATATGATCTATCCTGGAGAATGTTCCATGAGCGCTTGAGAAAAATGTGTATTCTGTTGTTTTTGGATGGAGTGTCCTATAAATATCAATTAAGTCCATCTTGTTTAATGTATCATATAAAGCTTGTGTTTCCTTATTTATTTTCATTTTGGATGCTCTGTCTATGGGTGAAAGTGGGGTGTTAAAGTTCCCTACTATGAACGTGTTACTGTCGATTTCCCCTTTTATGGCTGTTAGTATTTGCCTTATGTATTGAGGCGCTCCTATGTTGGGTACATAAATGTTTACAATTGTTATAGCTTCTTCTTGGTTCGATCCCTTGATCATTATGTAGAGTCCTTCTTTGTCTCTTTTAATAGTCCTTATTTTAAAGTCTATTTTGTCTGATATGAGAATTGCTACTTCAGCTTTCTTTTGGTTTTCATTTGCATGGAATATCTTTTTCCATCCCCTTACTTTCAGTCTGTATGTGTCTCTAGGTCTGAAGTGGGTCTCTTGTAGACAGCATATATAAGGGTCTTGTTTTTGTAAACATTCAGCTAATCTGTGTCTTTTGGTGGGAGCATTTAATCCATTTACATTTAAGGTAATTTTCGATATGTATGTTCCTATTCCCATTTTCTAAATTGTTTTGGGTTCGTTATTATAGGTCTTTTCCTTCTCTTTTGTTTCTTGTCTAGAGAAGTTCCTTTAGCATTTGTTGTAAAGCTGGTTTGGTGGTGCTGAACTCTCTCAGCTTTTGCTTATCTGTAAAGATTTTAATTTCTCCATCAAATCTGAATGAGATCCTTGCTGGGTATAGTAGTCTTGGTTGCAGGTTTTTCTCCTTCATCACTTTCAGTATGTCCTGCCACTCCCTCCTGGCTTGTAGGGTTTCTGCTGAGAGATCAGCTGTTACCCTTATGGGGATTCCCTTGTGTGTTATTTGTTGTTTTTCCCTTTCTGCTTTTAATATGTTTTCTTTGTATTTAATTTTTGACAGTTTGATTAATATGTGTCTTGGCGTATTTCTCCTTGTATTTATCCTGTATGGGACTCTCTGTGCTTCCTGGACTTGATTAACTATTTCCTTTCCCATATTAGGGAAGTTTTCAACTATAATCACTTCAAATATTTTCTCAGTCCCTTTCTTTTTCTCTTCTTCTTCTGGAACCCCTATAATTCGAATGTTGGTGAATTTAATGTTGTCCCAGAGGCTCTGAGACTGTCCTCACTTCTTTGCATTCTTTTTTCTTTATTCTGCTCTGCAGTAGTTATTTCCACTATTTTATCTTCCAGGTCACTTTTCCATTCTTCTACCTCAGTTATTCTGCTATTGATCCCATCTAGAGTACTTTTAATTTCATTTATTGTGTTGTTCATCATTGCTTGTTTCATCTTTATTTCTTCTAGGTTCTTGTTAACTGTTTCTTGCATTTTGTCCATTCTATTTCCAAGATTTCCGATCATCCTTACTATCATTATTCTGAATTCTTTTTCAGGTAGACTGCCTATTTCCTCTTCATTTGTTAGGTCTGGTGCATTTTTATCTTGCTCCTTTATCTGCTGTGTGATTTTCTGTCTTCTCATTTTGCTTAACTTACTGTTTGGGGTCTCCTTTTTGCAGGCTGCAGGTTCCTAGTTCCTGTTGTTTTTGGTGTCTGTCCCCAGTGGCTAAGGTTGGTTCAGTGGGTTGTGTAGGCTTCCTGGTGGAGGGGACTAATGCCTGTGTTCTGGTGGATGAGACTGGATCTTGTCTCTCTAGTGGGCAGGTTTATGTCTGGTGGTGTGTTTTGGGGTGTCTGTGGACTTATTACGATTTTAGGCAGCCTCTCTGCTAATGGGTGGGGTTGTGTTCCTGTTTTGCTACTTGTTTGGCATAGGTTGTCCAGCACTGTAGCTTGCTGGTCGTTGAGTGAAGCTGGGTGCTGGTGTTAAGATGGAGGTCTCTGGGAGATTTTCGCCGTTTGATATTATGTGGAGCTGGGAGGTCTCTTGTTGACCAGTGTCCTGAAATTGGCTCTCCTACCTCAGAAGCAGAGCCCTGACTCCTGGCTGGAGCACCAAGAGCCTTTCATCCACACGGCTCAGAATAAAGGGGAGAAAAAGTAGAGAGAATTAGTAGAAGTATGAGGAAAGAAAGAAGGAAAGGAGGGAAGGAAGGAAGGAAGGAAGAAAGAAGGAAGCAAAGAATGAAAGAAGGCAAGAAAGGAAGAAAGGAGGGAGGGAGGGAGGGAGGAAGGAAGGAAGGAGGGAAAGGAGGAAAAAAGAAAGAAAGAAGATACAGTAAAAATAAAATAAAGTATAATAAAGTTATTGAATTAAAAAAATACTTATTTAGAAAAAAAAAAGGGACGGACAGAACCTTAGGACAAACGTTGGAAGCAAAGCTATACAGACAAAATCTTACACAGAAGCATACACATACACCCTCACAAAAAGAAGTAAAGGGGGAAAAATCATAAATCTTGCTCTCAGAGACCACCTCCTCAATTTGGGATGATTCGTTGTCTAAAGGAGGGAAGGAAGGAAGGAAAGAAAAGAAAGAGAAAGAACGAAGGTAAAGTATAATAAAGTTATTAAAATTAATTGTTAAGAAAAAAAATTAAAAAAAAAACATGGACAGATAGAACCCTAGGACAAATGGTGGAAGCAAGACTATACAGACGAGATCTCACACAGAAGCATACACATACACATTCACAAAAAGAGGAGAAGGGAAAAAAATCATAGATCTTGCTCTCGAAGCCCACCTCCTCAATTTGGGATGATGTGTTGTCTATTCATGTATTCCACAGATGCAGGTACATCAAGTTGACTGTGGAGCTTTAATCCGCTGCTTCTGAGGCTGCTGGGAGAGATTTCCCTTTCTCTTCTTTGTTCTCACAGCTCACAGGGGCTCAGCTTTGGATTTGGCCCTGCCTCTACGCGTAGGTCGCCTGAGGGCGTCTGTTTTTTGCTCAGACAGGACGGGGTTAAAGGAGCCGTTGATTCAGGGGCTCCGGCTCACTCAGGGCGGGGGTGCGGGGGGGAAGGAGGGGCACTGCGTGCGGGGCGGGCCTGAGGCGGCAGAGGCCAGCGTGACGTTGCACCAGCCTGAGGCCCGCCGTGCGTTCTCCCGGGGAAGTTGTCCCTGGATCCCGGGAACCTGGCAGTGGCGGGCTGCACAGGCTCCGCGGAAGAGGGGTGTGGAGAGTGACCTGTGCGCGCACACAGGCCCCTTGGTGGCGGCAGCAGCAGCCTTAGTATCTCCCGCCCGTCTCTGGGGTGCGCGTCTTTTAGCCGCGGCTCGCGCCCGTCTCTGGGGTCCGCGCTTTTAGCCACAGCTTGCGCCCGTCTCTGGGGTTCACGCTTTTAGCCGCGGCTCACGTGCGTCTCTGGAGCTCCTTTAAGCAGTGCTCTTAAACCCCTCTCCTCGCGCACCAGGAAACAAAGAGGGAAGAAAAAGTCTCTTGCCTCTTCGGCCGGTGCAGGCTTTTCCCCGAACTCCCTCCCGGCTAGCCGTGGCGCACTAATCCCTTCAGGCTATGTTCAAGCGGCCAACCCCAGTCCTCTCCCTGTGCTCCGTCTGAAACCGAAACCCGAGCCTCAGCTCACAGCCCCGCCCACCCTGGCGGGTGAGCAGACAAGCCTCTCGGGCTGGTGAGTGCCAGTCGGCACCGATCCTCTGTGCAGGAATCTCCCCGCTTTGCCCTCCGCACCCGTTGCTGTGCACTCCTCCGCGGCTTCGAAGCTCCCCCCTCCACCTCCCGCAGTCTCCGCCCGCGAAGGGGCTTCCTAGTGTGTGGAAACTTCCTCCTTCACAGCTCCCTCCCACTGGTGCAGGTGCCATCCCTATTCTTTTGTCTCTTTCTTTTGCCCTACCCAGGTACGTGGGGAGTTTCTTGCCTTTTGGGAGGTCTGAGGTCTTCTGCCAGCCTTCAGTAGGTGTTCTGTAGGAGTTGTTCCACGTGTAGATGTATTTCTGGTGTATCTGTTGGGAGGAAGGTGATCTCCACGTCTTACTCTTCCACCATCTTCAAGGTTCCCCGGGAATTGACTCTTGGATTAATTTCCACTCACAAAGGGCCCCTGCACTGGACTGGCCTATGGAGAGGGTGGCTGACCTCAAAATCACCTTAAAACAATGCTCAAACAAAGGAGAAACTACACTCATACCTGGATGAGAAGAAGACAACAGCAGAAGTAGACAGCTTGCCCAAGATCTTGGACCTGACTCATATGATCATTTATAATGTTTTCTGGACTTCTTGGACCCTTGCATATGAATCAAATATTTTCCCACCATGGGCATGATCCTATGCTTGTTTTAAAAAATCAATCCAATTGTTGGGTTTGTGGCCAATTACCTGTGTCTAGTACTTCTGTGTTACCTTGGTGTATTTCTCTACTTGAAGGCTCTAATTGGTTGGCTCTTAGAAAATTTATTCTAGAAGAAAGAAATTATAGTCCTGTTTAGGCCACTAGTGGTATTACTAGGTGGGATCCCCTCACCTAGCCAATTAATAATACCTGCTCCGACTCTGGCCATAAATATGAATTTTCCTCTATTACTCAGGCTCAATCAGAGCAACAACCAAAATTTCAGCCAAGGAATAATAGCTCCCACAATTATGGGATGGATTTATGTAGTTAACACCAGGCTATGGTAATTTAAGTAATTTAAACTTAAGCCTTTAATTAAAGGTTCCTCTATACTGGGGACAATTAAATCCATACTAGGGATAACCAGCCTAGTAACACTAGGAAACTGGGCTGGGTGCCTTATGGACAATGCCAATATATAATTTCCCTTAAACGTAAGGATCGGTACAAAACAGAGTAAGTCAGATGACCTGGGATATACTGGGTTGCACCTAATGGAAGTTCTTGACATATATTCTTACTTATGACCTTACTAATCTGCTAGCTATATTATTTTTTATATTGCCTGTTTTACAAAATGGTTGTTTCTTACATTACCAAATGTGTGACTGAGCCTCTGATAAAATGATGATATATAGTTTCATGTAAGATCAATGATGGTAATGATGTAACTCTAGATACGGGAAGAAGCAACAACAGCAAATATTTTCCTGGACCGTAAGAGAATAGTAAGACAGGTGGTCCAGAGACTTTTGGCTACTGTGAATAAGGCTTAGTCCAGGAATAGCGAGCGCATCGAGTGACCCAGCAGTGAAATCTTCGCCAGACCTAGGAATGAGCATTCCTGGCACCATGGGATGAAATGATCATGAAATGCCCCCCAAACCATGATCAAATTTATGACCCTGAAGGGGCCCTGCCAACTGAAAATTGACACTTGCCATCTGCCTCTGCAAGGATTAGGTCAATGCGCACGGCAGCCACTGACCTTCAACACCCCCTGAAAGGAGCTCAGGGAGGAGATCAGGAATGAGGCACTCTGTGCTCTGGGAAAAACTGGCAGAACAGGTCTTCAGATAGATACTTTCAGGGGAAGCTTTTATGACCCCAAGTTCTTGCATCTTCTCATATCTAAAAAAGCACTAAAATCATTAACGGTGACATCTGCTTTGGCCATTAAGGAGAGAAATGCAACTGAAAGTCAAAATGGAGTAGCTGTGGTTCAGACATCCAAGGAAATAACCAGGTGACACTATGGGTGTGATTTCAGCCAAGTCAAGTCCTTGTATTGCTAAGAACTTGAGTTTTCTGAGCTGTGTCAGACTTGGATGACACCAGCCAATCTCAAAACAATGCCTGCTGGCAGCTGGCAACTGCAACCTTACTTTTTAAAGGTGTCTTCTTGTAACTAATACATTTTTAGACAATGAAATTGTTTTAGATCATACATTAACAAAAAGAATAAACATGTATGATGACCAATAGCACTTGTTACCTACATGTAAATACCACATTAAAAGTTAAAACCTACTTAGATAAAACTAGACAACTGGTCACCTGGCTACAAGGCTCCCCAAAGCGCCAGGCCCAGACTGGGTTTCAGGCTTATTCTCCTGAAAAGAAATGAGATTTATTTTGTCTATTAAAATTCCAGTTGTCACTCCTCCAACTACATTTAATTTGGTCTGTTACACCAAAATGGCAGACCAAGGGATTGAGATTTTAATCATACGAGACTAAGATCCAGGACTTGGAACTCAGAAATATTTCCAATTCAGTGTCTGTTCTCCAAACTGAGGCAGCACTATGCCCCATTTTAACAGGAAGATGCCAGAGCCGTCGTTGCCCAGTTCCCTGAATTAAAACCAAGCAGGACTTTGTGGGGCTCCAGAGTACAAACCCTTTCTGTGTCCCCTGTTTCCTGTTTGTAGGATATAGACTTCATTCAGCCTCCTAGACCTTCCCTGAGTTCCAAAGGGCAGATTCAAACAGTTTCTAATCAGGGAAGGGAAGGGATGCAGAAACGGGAGGAGCAGTCAAATGGTGGTGCAGCCTTGGGGCAGGGTCCTGGTTCCTCCTCAAGGAATATGCATAACAATATCTTTGAGTCCTTCTGTAGAACTGGGGCCCCCACTCAGGTGGAGGATGGTAACTTCAGGCTGAGCACAAGATTCCTGGAGCACCACCCAGTTACCATGCCACAAACCAATCAGAAGAAAGTCACACACCCTGCAGTCCACATCCCAAATTTTGCCTTCCTTTTCTGGGCCTGGTGATGACCATCCTGTTAGGCCTCTTGTTTGGCCCCTGTCTGTTTCAACTGCTTACAAGGTTCATCTCCAACAGGGTCCAACAGTTTCAAGCTAAATTGTTACTACAAGGGTGAATGCTGGTTTCGGGCACAGAATACCTCGATTTAGATCAGGTGGAGAGAGACTTCTACTCTACTAGGCAGGACTATGCCCACTCTCAGCAGGAAGTAGTTACAGAAGAAACAGACCTCTGCCCCGATTCCCAAGAAGTATCTTGAGTATGAAGTCTCAGGCGGGAGTTGTTAGAGGAAACACTGACTGAAACCGCCCACCCTGGCCAGCACTACAATAACCATTTGCATGAGTTATTTTATGACAGGAGGTCCTGGTAAGGAACATGGAACTAACAAGCCACCACCAACAGGAAAAATTCAGGAAACGTCAAAAGGAGACACCAGTCCATATGTCCTACCAACCTCCCAGAATCCTCCTCGCTGGAATTCAGCTTTGCTGACTGATGCGTGCGCCACCAGGAAGGACCCTGAGTCAGAATGACTGGCCAGAGACAACCTGAAAACTAACCCCACCATCATAAAACCTGAGACTGTGAGCCACGTGGAAGAGCAGTCCTCCTGGGTTCCCTTACCTTCCTGGTCTCCACCCAAGTGCCCCCTACCAATAAAGTCTCCTGCTTTGTCAGCACAGTGTCTCCTTGGACAATGCACTTCCGAGTGTTAGACGAGCCCACTCTCAGGCCCTGGAAGGGGTCCCCATTCCTGCAACAAATCCAGGTGGATGATCAAGCCTCTACAGGACCTGAAGCTTTTATTCAAAAAGGACAAAGAAACATCACAGATCCAAGAATGCAACAACTCCAGCTTCAAATGATGCTACGCCAGGGATTTCAACCCATCCCACCTGACGAAGGGGACCATCAACACCTGCTGGACAAAGTTGTTGCTTCCTTCTACTCCCCACTCTCCACCTCTGTCAACAATCCCAAGACCCCTATCTCTGACAGACAGTAAGGAGATCTGGACCCACAGGTAGGGACAACACCCATGCTCAGCTTGAAGCCGTTACATAAGATGGACTGTTGGTCCCTCTGCCTCCTAAAAGATTTTAAGGGTCCCAGACTCCTTGAGAGGGGAATGTTACAGCAGGCAGTAGCTAGATATGAGCAGAGAAATGGAGGCAGGGGCCTGATGGCAGGAAATCACACATCTTGTAAACAGTGAGGGTCCATGGGCAGACACCACAAGAATATACAATGGCGAAAAGACAGCCTCTTCAATAATTGGTGCTGGGAAAACTGGACAGCTACATGGAAAGGAATGAAATTAGAATACTCCCTAACATCATACACAAAAATAAACTCAAAATGGATTAAAGACCTAAATGTAAGGCCAGACACTATAAAACTCTTAGAGGAAAACATAGGCAGAACACTCTATGACATAAATCACAGCAAGATCCTTTTTGACCCACCTCCTAGAGAAGTGGAAATAAAAATAAAATTAAACAAATGGGACTTAATGAAACTTAAAAGCTTTTGCACAGCAAAGGAAACCATAAACAAGACCAAAAGACAACCCTCAGAATGGAAGAAAATATTTGCAAATGAAGCAACTGACAAAGGATTAAACTCCAAAATTTACAAGCAGCCCATGCAGCTCAATATTAAAAAAACAAACAACCCAATCCAAAAATGGGCAAAGACCTACACAGACATTTCTCCAAAGAAGATATACAGATTGCCAACAAACACATTAAAGAATGCTCAACATCACTAATCGTTAGAGAAATGCAAATCAAAACTACAATGAGGTATCACCTCACACCACTCAGAATGGCTACCATGAAAAAATCTACAAACAAATGCTGGAGAGGGTGTGGAGAAAAGGGTACCCTCTTGCACTGTTGGTGGGAATGTAAATTGATACAGCCATTATGGAGAACAGTATAGAGGTTCCTTAAAAAACTACAAATAGAACTACCATATGACCCAGCAATCCCACTACTGGGCATATACCCTGAGAAAACCATAATTCAAAAAGAGTCATGTACCACAATGTTCATTGCAGCTCTACAATAGCCAGGACATGGAAGCAACCTAAGTGTTCATCAACAGATGAATGGATAAAGATGTGGCACATATATACAGTGGATTACTCAGCCATAAAAAGAAACAAAATTGAGTTGTTTGTAGTGAGGTGGATGGACCTAGAGTCTGTCATACAGAGTGAAGTATGTCAGAAAGAGAAAAACAAATACCGTATGCTAACACATATATATGGAATCAAAAAAAAAATAGTTCCGAAGAATCTAGGGGCAGGACAGGAATAAAGATGCAGACATAGAGAATGGACTTGAGGACACGGGGAGGGGGAAGGGTAAGCTGGGACGAAGTGAGAGAGTGGCATGGACTTATAAATACTACCAAGTGTAAAATAGCTAGCTAGTGGGAAGCAGCTGCATAGCAGAGGGAGATCAGCTCGGTGCTTTGTGACCACCTAGAGGGGTGGGATAGGGAGGGTGGGAGGGAGACGCAAGAGGGAGGAGATATGGGAACATATGTATATGTATAGCTGATTCACTCTGTTGTACAGCAGAAACTAACACACCAATGTGGAGCAATTATACTCCAATAAAGATGTTAAGAAAGCAGGAACCTCCAGACTGACAGTAAACCACACGTTTTGGGTGATAAGTGTCCTGGAAGCAGACAAAGAAAGGTGGGGAAAGACAGGAATCTCCTATGTCCGAATGTGACCTGTTGCTCATTATGCTCTCATTACAATAAAATTAGCCTTACAGATGAGAAGTACCCATCATGCACTGACACCATGATACTTCTGATCTAAGCCAAATAAGAACAGAAATCCCTCCTCCCCTCAGGAAGATAGAGCTGGGATGAAAATCAGGGAATACGACCCCCAAACCCCTCCTTCCCCAGTGAATACTCTGCCCCTTTATTTGTATGCCCCTCATAACCGGCTTGCCAGAGAAACCCAGGGCAGCAGCTCCTCACCCATTTGTCTGCTCTCCCTCTGAGAGCGTATTCTTGCTTAAATAAATCCTCACTTTACTTTCTTAACTCCCTGCTTGTCTCCGAATTCTTTTGCGACAAGGCAAGAACCTTAAATTCACTGGGAGCAGTACTGTTTATAAAATGGCTATTATAGCATCTGGTAAATATTTGCTCAGTAAATGTG
This sequence comes from Phocoena sinus, assembly GCF_008692025.1. NCBI lineage: Eukaryota > Metazoa > Chordata > Mammalia > Artiodactyla > Phocoenidae > Phocoena > Phocoena sinus. The sequence goes on along the minus strand of NC_045784.1, from coordinate 58,505,968 downwards.
ACTTCCTAACTTGCTACCTGTGCAATCCTACACAGCATTCAATATTTTCTGATGACAATATACCTGAAAACAGTATGCAGGAAATATCCCCATGCGTTTCAGCACAAGAACAGGCATGTGCAAATTCTCCTTTTCCAGTGTTTTTTATTTGCACATCTAATATTCACAAATCATTTTGCAGATTTATTCTTTTCACAGGTTCTTTATTTATAGGAAAAATCAGGATTAAAACAGAGCATCAAAGAGGACCAAGAAATTACCAGCAGAGATGGTGCAGAATACAAAGGCTCTAAAAGAGAACAGAGTGAACAAGAGCAGCGTATAGCCACTTCCTACCAGGCTGGAGCACTGACTTCATTAAGGCAAAGCCTTTATTTACTGTGTTATTTCTTTACCCCACCTAGTTTAACCCAAATAGAAAGGCATTCTATTTTCACACTACTGCTCTCTGAGGTCTTAGGAATATAGCTGGTACTACATGTGACCAGAGGCATCCCTTGACTATAAACACCTGAATAGACACGTTAAATTTTGATGTGTTAACCATCCCACTGGGAGAATTAAAACAAAAGAGGCAGAAGCTGCTTGATTCTTAAGACTTTGAGAAAAAGGGGAGGGGTGTATGTGTCTGGTGGTGGGAGGAGGGGAAAGAAAAGGGGCTCAAGGAGGAGTGAGGGCAGCAAACCTAACTCTTCCCAATGTATAACCGCTGTGTCTTTCTCAGATGCTAATATAGTATTCCAGTACTCAGAAAAAAACGAGTTATTGACCTCCAGTGAGCTGTACGTTGTAATGGCTAGTAACAGGGAACATACCCTGGGGAGGAGGTGTATTCATTTCACGCGTATAACAATGCAATTCAAAACTGTGTCCTACTATGATCTCAGCTAATGTGTTTTCCTATTTTAAATCAATTCACTGTGTAACCTTGGACAATTTACTTAACCTTTCTGTGCCTCAATTTTCTACCAGTGAAATGAGGATTGTACCACTTTATGTTGAAGATTGGAGGAGATGCATAAAAAGCACTTAAGAATAGTGCCTGGCCAAATCCATAGAGACAGAAAGCAGACTGATGGTTGCCAGGGGCTGGGGAAAAGGGAAAAAGGGGATGACTGCTAATGGCTTTGGGGTTTCTTTGTGAAGTGATGGGAATGTTCTAAAATGAGACAGTGGTGATAGATGCACAATTATGTGAATATACTGAAAAATCACTGAATTGTATATTACTTTAAAAGGGTGAATTTTATGGTAAAGTGTATCCCAATAAAGCTGTTACAAAAAATTCTTAAAAAAATAGAGTAGTGTCTGGCACACAGTAAGTGCCCAATAAATGTTAGCTATTATTTGTAGTAATATTATTGTCACATTATTATTTAGCCATCTTATGACCTAAGTAAATCCCTAGAAATTCTTTATTTTTAATAAAAGCCCACGAATCTAAAAAAGTATTTCTAATTTACATATATGCATTAACATTCACACATTTATTTCTATCCAAATTGTCTCAGAAATGAACAGTTTAATTAAGAAGCACAATTTCAGTATTTTACTCTGGAATAAAACAACTGCATGCAATGGATGTCTGATCATATCATGACAGGCTTTAGATAAATTTCAATGACTTGATGTTATCCAAGAATTGGAAATGATGGGAGATTTTCATTTTCATCTCCAGGAATAAACAGGAAGTTCAAATACAATAAGTACTTAGATTATATAACGTACACAATTAAACCTTCAAATATAGGCTTGTTAGCCTTCTAATCACATTCTGGGGGACACTTTATAAAAAGACAAATACAGTAAACAGTAAAATGCTTACTAGCCCCATGCCCTGTGACCCCCTCACCTTGCCCAAAAGAAAATCCCCACAATGAAAAGATACAACTCAACTCATGTAATAAACCACTTAAGAGGCAAAAGACTTGACGATTAATGATTGACTTTTAAGACTACACTGCAAAAAAGATGTTCACATCAATTGAGTATTTATAATCTGAACAGCAATTAAATCCAGTCTTCACCTTTCCTATTGCTAAAGAATATGACAACGGAGTCTCAATCTCAGAAGCAGGAGCAGCAAGTGATAAGCCATGATGGCAGTAATGCACATCACATGCTTGAATTTCATCTAAAGCGTGAAACCTTCCAATTCCCGGAACAGGGTTTCCTTTGTTGGAGTCCCCTTCCCTTCTAGTCTTCCTTTCTATAATTAGCCACGTGCCTCTGCAGCAAATCAGGGAAAGCTGTGTTGAGGGTTACAACTTCCAGATACTCAGGTCTTCTGTGACAGAAAGCAATGCACTTTTTTGAATATATTAAGAAAATATTTATTTATACCCTCAAATTGACCACTCATTTTCAGAAAGATAATTAAATCTCCATTTTACCCGCCTTCATTTAAATCAAATAAAACCATTCCCTAAGTCACCCAAAAGCAACAGATTAAAACACAGAACAAGTTGCCTTAACACCCAATATGTATAATACCCCCCTCACACACACACAAACCCGACCAAAGTTGTGGCCTTAGGAATTTCTGACCAAATATTTAGCCTGAGTAAAATTCAGTGAAGATTTAATTCCCTTTTGAGAAGCATGATTATTTCTTTAATTTTACATTATAATCATTGGGATAGATTACAAAATAACTTCGGAAGAGAGATGTTTTTAGTGGGAAGTTAGAAACTTTCAGACAATGGAAATGGATGATAATTTAGGACCAATTTTAAAATCAGAACCAGTTTCAAAATATTTTCTTTATCAAGACTGAAACATTGGCTTTGTCCTAACAGGGTTTATTTTGAAACTTAAAGGGGAAATTGAAACAAATACATAACCAAAATAACTAGACAATGCTGAGACAGAGGGGACCAATTTTGTAATGCTCTGTAATTGAATATCATTCCAAGTACTCATTTGTCCTAGTATTGTTCATTTGGTTAATCTGGGGATGGAGAAAGTATATTTTAAAAATTATATATCTATGCATAGGTCATCTTTAAATACCAGTGAATAAATATTTAAACTCCATGATAAAGAAAAAATGTGGAATAAGAAATTCCTATCTTTATAAGTAACTATATTTACAATGAATGTTTTCTGCCTGACTCCTAATCTTTGTCTATTAAGAGTTTTTCACTGTGCAATTTATAGAAGGCAGCAGCTCATATTACCTTAAAAGAACCCTGATTAGCTCAGAATCAGCCTGTCCCAGACACTCTGCTCCCTGAAAAGCCTTCACACTTGTGTGCATAAATAGCTGAGAATACAAGTAGGTGCACATGTGCAAAAAAGTACTTCTCTAAAGGAGAGCTAATTGGCTTTACAAATAAAGTCTAAAACCAAGAAAATAAACTGCTATCCCCAACCCGAAAAACACACCTAATGAAAAAACTGCTAAGCCCACTATGAGAAGGCGGCAGCTGTAAATTCAACTCATCCTACCTCATGCTCTTAAGCATCTAGTTGTTCTGTGAAATCAGCCATTAGAACACTAAATCCCTCCATGTTTACATGGTTAAATGCAGCCTTTGATTTAGCTTTACTTTTTAGTTAGAGGCCAGACTACACAGAATAGCAAGAAATTCCTTACAGCTATGCTGTATCCAAACTGCCTCATTCTACCCTTAAGAGAAGGTGCCCACATGATAATATGCATTAGGGACCTACCAATCTAAATTTCTGAGGTCTTCTACTTGGGTAAGTTCAAGCATTGGTCCACTGAGAGCTTCAGTCAAAGGAAAATTACAAGTTGACTGCTAACACCTTAGCTTGCATATGCAGAACTGGGGAGTAAGATTAAAAATTAAGAGTGTCCAGGCATAGAAAGAAACGAAATTGAGTTATTTGTAGTGAGGTGGATGGACCTAGAGTATGTCATACAGAGTGAAGTAAGTCAGAAAGAGAAAAACAAATACTGTATGCTAACACATATATATGGAATCCAAGAAAAAAAAAAAGGTCATGAAGAACCTAGGGGTAAGACGGGAATAAAGACACAGACCTACTAGAGGATGGACTTGAGGACATGGGGAGGGGGAAGGGTAAGCTGTGACAAAGTGAGAGTGGCATGGACATAGATACACTACCAAACGTAAAATAGATAGCTAGTGGGAAGCAGCCGCACAGCACAGGGAGATCAGCTCAGTGGTTTGTGACCACCTAGAGGGGTGGGATAGGGAGGGTGGGAGGGAGGGAGACGCAAGAGGGAAGAGATATGGGAACATATGTATATGTATAACTGATTCACTTTGTCATAAAGCAGAAACTAACACACCATTGTAAAGCAATTATACTCCAATAAAGATGTTAAAAAAAATTAAGAGTGTCACTGAGCTGCTATTAAGCATGGCAGAAAGGTGACTATACAGAAAGACTAAAAAAGCCTATGTTTTAGATGTCCTTTGCTTCTTTTTAAGCAACAAGTGCAGAGTTTTCTCTAATCAAAATCTGAATTTTGCTTAGATGTTTTCTCCTCCCACATCTGTGTACCCCTTTCCCAACCTCTGTCATTGTCTTTTTAAGCTTAAGAGAAGTAAAATAGACTATCCCTTATTATTTATGAAAAGAGAGGCATATTCTAATAGTCATAAGGCAATATGTTTAAGAGCTGCACCTGAACTGGTATTCTCAAAACTGAAAATATAGTTACCAACTCTGTTCAACTTGCAGGATGTATCCATGTGCTTCCCAAGTCATTGGTTGTCACCCAAATGGACCACAGTGACCCCATCATGCCTTAAGGAGGCATTATACTGTGTGTACTATGCACACATATTTTAAAGAAATAACATTAAGAAGGAAAGGACGGCCTTTCAAACATCAGTTCCTTACATAAATGGTGACGGTGCTTTATGGTTCCCTTTTAATCTCCTCATATACCCAGTTACCAAATACCTCCAAAATTAGACAAAAGAGGGCCAAAGGCAAAACTCCACGGTGAATTGCATCTTTGAAATGAGCTTTGAATTCCCTGGTTTTTAATTTCCATTTCCTGATTTACTGAGGAGTGAAGGTGAGAATCATCCAACTGATGACAAAGTAAAACAAGAAAACAGGATAAACAGCAAGGGCTTTGCGGTTTGGAGGCTGGCTATCAGCAAGGAAAGCTGTAGAGGCTAAACAAAGCAAAACAAGACAACAAAAAGGCATATTTAATACAATAAGACTGTCACAACTACTAACATTTACTAAACTTGAAGGGGCCTGACATAGTCTGGGACACAGAATTATATACTATAAGTTCAGTTACATTTGTGATCCTCAGAGAAAAAGGCATTTGGCAGCATAGTTTTCTGGACAGCTGAGGGCTACCTGTTTCAAGTATGAAAGCTTTGAAAGGTTTCAACCATTTAAGATGGAAACCTTTCTAAAAGGGGTTTCTTACCCTTTTCTGAGAAGTTACTGAACTGTGCTAAATAGGCTTACAAAACTCCTATGGCAAATGGCCTCACACTGCTGTGTTTTTTGAGTACTTGTTCTTAATAAGTTATCAGCTCTTTTAGATGCCAATCCTCTTGTCCATCCAGGAAACATATACTCATCTTTTTACTCATCGATAATCACCCTTCAAGGAAACCTTTCCTGAACAACCATCTGGTATCCTGCCACCCCAGGTAGAACTGCCCACTTACCTCTTCTGTGTCCCCACTATACACTGCATAGACTTCCACTGCCCACCTGGAAAACCTTTATGCCTAGATTGTGAACTCGGAGGATAGAGACCATGCCTAGCACAATGCCTGACACACAGTCTGTGCTTAATACATATTTGCTGAATTACAGGAACTTCTCCCTCATCTAAGATTCTACTTGCTGAACCACTGTGGGCCTGGACACTTGATAACTAAGCTATTCAGAACTACATGTACAGTAAATTATCAGACTCTAAGTGAGGGAATGAGGGGCTCTTCCATGGGTAGTTAAAGCACCCAAGCTTAATACAATCCTTGGAATATCAATTCTGGCATTCTCAGACCTTACTTTTGGATTACTTCTTGGCTTTTAAACGTGTTCCAAAGAGATGTTATTGCACATAAAAATATTAGGCAGTCTGTCTATCCCATTAAAAAGAAGCTAGTGAACACTTCCAGTTTAAGGTGGAATTTTAAGAGAATTTTAGGAAAGTACAAACAATGAGCAAATAGCATTCATTGCCAGTGCTACAGGCTCTCACTAATCTTTAGCAGAATTTTCTACTGAAGCAGACAAGTACTATGATACTTAACAACCTATACTGGGAGGTAGTATAGTACATTTCTAAACAGGTATGTGATCTGGTTGGGTTTGAAACTTGATTCCCCTATTCACTAGTTATGTGTCCTAGGGCAAGTTGCTTAACCTCTCTGGGTCTGTTCCTCATCTATAAAAATGGGACCAGTAATAACTGTTTTTATTTATTAGGGTTGTTGTGAGGGTTAAATGAGATAGTATGTATGAAGTACTTATGAAAGTGCCTGGCCTACAGTAAGCAATTGGTAAATGCTGGCTATTATTATGATTAATTTGTCAGGAAAAGGCTCAAGCCATTTCTCAAGTCACCTATGCCTCCTATATGCCAGGACTAAGCTAGGTCTAGTGTAATCTCCTTTTTCAACCCTATCCACTATTTAAGGATTGAAAAGAAAAAAAAGACGTGACTCTCCACATCTCGGAAGTCCAGATAGCCAACTCAGATAAGATGAACATTATCCCTACTGAGAGAAGACGGTTCTATGGATGACACTGGCAAGAATCATATCACTCATATGTAACTTATAAGTTACACTCCTCCTCATCTGATCTTCATCTCTAACTCATGTTTCGGTCTGCTCTGTTACTGTAGAGATAAGTACGTTCTTACCTACTATAGACCAGGCAAACATCACGATCACCACAAAAAGCCGGACCATGAAGTTTATTGGTCCTGGCTCGGCCAAAAGTACCAGCCGGCAAACCAGCATTGCCACCGTCAGGGGAAGTATACAGTAACCCAGCACACAGAGGCTCTGAAAAAAAGATCTAAAAAACAACATACACCCATAAAGATCATAAATATAACTGATCTGTATCATGATACAGTTTATTACACAGATTTCTATGTATCATGGATCATTACCTTCCTTCAGATACATAATACCTATACCCTAATGTTGATTTTATAAGGATAGGCCTCTGTATTAAACATGCGCTTTAGTTTTGCTCTCCCCATACTCTCCTCCTCTCTGCTTAAACTCCTTAAGAGTCAGCCATCTAGTATCTAGATGATCTGCTCTAATTCCTGGAGACCTCCTTCTCCCACTGAACCTCTAAGAATGGTGTTTCTTAATCTTTTGTGGTTTACAGACCTATTTCAGAATTTGTTGAAAACTATGGACCATCTGTTCCCAAAGGCAGACATAATCTTCTAACACAAAAAATTCTGCCTATGATTTCAGGGGCTGGAGCGAGAGCACTGAAGCTTATCAAAGGACCCCAGATAATTTAAGGTAATTTAATTCAACTAGGTTATCTCTGTTCAGTGGTTTTAAGAGAACCTTCTTTTTGGCTCTCATTTATTTTGATTTTTCTTTTTGAAAAATATATAACTAGCCAGACTTCCTTAAAAATCTAAGATATGCAACCTGGCAAGGGAAACGGGATGCATTTTAATAATACTCACATGTTTCCTCCAAGAAGTTTTGAGTTGAGGGTGATGGTAACTGCACCAAACCAGACAATGACAAACACTTCTGCAAACTGGGGCCCTCCATCTTTTTCGCTATCTACAGAGCCTCTCTGAAGCATTCTGTGACAAGGAAATGGCATGAGAATTGCCTAGTCTTTTATTTAGAGCAACAAAGTTACAGCATGGGTTCTCAAACTTTGAATCAGGGAGCTGCCCTAAACCTCACCTGAAGATCTATAATATGTAGGCTGTACAAAAGGAAAATGCCTGAAGTATATCCCTTATTTCAAATTCCAAATGCCTCAGGACTACAAGAGGTGCTCCATTTGACCTCATGGGAATGCTTAAATGGATTACCAAAGACCTTTTTTGGTTAAGCAGAGGGTATAAACTGAAGGGCTAAATATGGCTCACAGACATGAGGTTGTTGGTCCATACAATACTTAAAATGGTCTTAAATTCAAGTTGATGTTATTTTAAAATTGGGAGGTATTTCTGGATTTTCTTGAAAAATCATAAGAGTTTCCAATACTGGACCTGCATTCCTACATGGCAACAATCAGGTGCAGTTGACACAGCAGCAGATTCCTTCAAAAGGGCTTCTGGTAACCAATTCGCAATGCATGCATGTACACATTTGAATTTGTAATCCTTGGGTTAAGGTTCTAGTTCTGGCATTTAAAAATGGAAGCAGTCTATAAACCTATTTAGTTGTTGATTTTTTAAAATCAAAACATACAGATTATCACGAAAAGGCTTTACTTTGAAACTGAGTAATTGAACAGTCACTTATATCCTCTCTAAAAATTTTACAGATGTAAACTGCTTTGAATTTTGGACTCAGAACACTTGTACTCTGTGTCATTTTTTTCCAGTAACAGAATAAGTAACATCAAACTCACAACCTCTTATTACAAAGTATAGAGAAGTCACACAGTAAGTCTTGTCCTGCTATGCTATGTGCCAGTACAGGCTTTTGTATTCTATGGTTCTGCATACTCTATTCCAAGTCCTGACAATCCAGTGCAAAGAATGCTGGCCCTCATCACTTGTTGTCTGGAACTCCTATTGCTTCAGCATGGTATGATAGAAAGAACATTAACTGGCCCGGAAGGCAGGAGACTCAGATATTGATCCTAATTCTGTCACTAGATATGGAAACTGGAGCAGATCACTTGATGTTCTGCGACTCCAATTTTCTTCTCTGCAAATAAGTGGTATTAAACTCCATAATCTCTAAGGTTAATCTTTCAAAACTAAGAAAGTATATGCTCAGAGCTTCTAATATAAACCCTTTCATCAAGGCACTGGATTGTTTCCCTTGATATGGTTATTAAAGGCATAAGATAGAGCACTCCACGTTTTTACCTAAATTACCGTGTGCTTGACTTACATTTAAAAATGGGTAAAGAATACAGTAAGAAACTTGAATTTAAAATTATAAAAGGTTCGGCCTGGAAAGGACCTTCAACCATCTCCTTTTATAGATATGGAAAAGGAGACCCAGAGAGGTTACGTGGGAAGAGATGTGTAATAATTGCAGAGGTAGAGAATGGGCAGTCAAGGAAACCTGAGGTTGAATTCCAGGTCTACCACTGAATATTTGACCTTGGTTCGGTCCTCAATCTCTTTGAACCTGAGCTTGTTTGTCAAGAGAGGAAAAATATTCACTTCTTGTTATGAGGATAAGAGAAGGTATTTAAAAGTTTTCTGTAAGCTAAGAAAAATCATTATACAAATTTTGGTTATTAGTGGCCGAAAGTCACTCTGCTGATAGCAAAGTTAGGATGAGAACTCAGAACTGAATCCTCCTAGTGCAGTATTTTTTCCACTCTACCAGTGGTTATATTCCCCTCTCCAGCGGAACTTTGCTTTCCTTCTTCTGTCCTTTCCCTTTACATACAATGCATATGGAAAACATAACACTTTGAAACATGATCTTGCTTTGAACTCTACCACTTCTACTCTAATTTATTCTCACTTATACTTTTAGTAAATTTTAAAAGAATTATGTTTGCAAATAAACAGTGCTTAAACCTACAGATACTTAATTCACTTAGCTTAATGAGGTACATGAGTGTGAATAAATGTTGAACAGAAATGGCTAAAACAGGATAAGAAGTCATTGGTAAATGAAGGTGGGCATAATTTTCACATCTTTAAATTCCATCACTCTTTGAATTGATCTAGAAAACTACTTGACTTTTTAGATTTAAATACATAAGGAGTACAATATGTCATAGAAGTCCTAAATGAAATATTCAGTCAAAATCCCCTTCAATTTTGAAACTCCATGAAAAAAATCTCATCTATCTCAAATGACAAAGAAAGGAAATATAAGTACTTACAATGCAAGCGTCACACAAAGGATCAAAGGGCCCCATAAATCCCCTACAAGAAAAGACAGAAGACTGTTAAGACACAACCATGTAGTGTTTTCTGTCTTTATTCCAATATGTACCTCTCCCACTCTTGGAATTCAGACATCAAGGCTCTCCCTGTCTGCCCAAGCCTTCCGACCTCTGCTATCCCTCTGCTGACCCTCCCTGCTCCCTAATTCTGAATGCCCTTCTTCATATATCCTTTACATTTTGTTCACTTCACATCCCACAAATCACCCCTCTCCCCACCTACTAAGCCACATTCCAGCACACTACAGTTAAAGACCAACGAGCAAGGAGTCAAAAGACATAAGTGCCCTACCCTGCACCATCAAAAAGAAGACTAAAGCCAAGTCACTTTACCTATCTGAGACTACATTAGACAAGGCAAGTATAATCAGGTTCACCTCACAAATATGAAAAACAAAGCTGGGAAGAAGAGACGTGCCCAAGTTTCCGTAAACAGTTAAGTGTGGGGGTGGGACCAGAACCTAGAACCAAAACCAGAATCTTCTGATTCCTACTACAAAGTCCTTTCCACTCTGCAATACTGTTTCCCTTTCATAATTACTACATTGAACTAGCACAGAATTGCTGTTCTTATAGGTGAAAAACAGCCCAACACTGGTAATTTCATAGGGTTAAATGTTAACAAACAACATGAAAACTTTTTGAAAACTATAAAGGCTCTGTCAACATTAGGTCTAATCACTGTGGTTCTCAATCAATAGCTGTTGGGTGATTAATAAACCAACAGTTCAGTAACATACAGCTTAAAGCACAACTATCTTCCTCAAGTAATATGAAAAAATGTACATATACCACTTCTAACTTTAACCTCACTTGTACATAACTTTATGTGAAAGAAGTGTGCATATGTACATACTTACGTCTTTTTTTTAAATAAGTAATTTTGACACCACTGTGGAAAGTTTGTTAAAGATGTAAAAAAAGAAAAACCATAATCCTAACACTCTAATAAACGATTGTTAATTAAATAAGCAATAAATTGTTAAAATTTATCAACTGAAAAGCTGAATTCAAGTACAACTGACATTAATACGCTGTTTTTTTAATGCAGTGAAGACTTTTTAATTTGTAAAAGATTCATAACAGTATTTTAAAACTATTCTTATTCTTGTGAAATACATAAAACACAAAATTTACCATTTTAGTCACTTTTAACTGTACAGGCACGGAGTATATTCACTGTTGTGCAAGCACCACACCATCCATCTCCAGAACTTTTTCATCTCCCAAACTGAAACTCCAACCCATTAAACAATAACTCCTCAATACCCCCTCAGTCCCTGACAACCATCATTTAACTTTCTTTCTCTATAAATCTGACTACTCTAGGTACCTAACATAAGTGGAATCATATATGTCCTTTTGTGTATGGCTTATTTTACTTAGCATAATGTCTTCAAGGTTCATCCAAGTTGTAGCATGTATCAGGAATTTCACTCCTTTTTAAGGATGAATAATAACCCATTCATATATGGCATACACCATGGTGTATATAACACACTTTGTTTACCCATCCATCCACTGATAGATGTAAGAGTTGTTTTCACCTGCTGCTATGAACACAGGTGTGCAAATAACTGTTTGAGTCCGTGCTTTCAATTCTTTTGGGTATATACCCAGAAGGAGACGTGCTGAATCATGTGGTAGTTCTATACTATAAATTTTATATACTATAAAATTATGTGGTAATTTTTTGAGGAACCACCATGTTGTTTTACACAGTGGCTGTACCATTTTACATTCCCACCAGCAATGCACAAGGGTTCCAATTTCTCCACATCCTCACCAACACTTGTTATTTTCTGTTTCTTTGACAATAACCATCCTAATGGATCTAAATTGGTATCTAATTGGATAAGACAGCTTTTCTGAGGAAGAAACTTCAACCTCAGAAAAATTAACTGTCTTATCCAAGATCACACACTATTCAAACACTGATTTGCCCATGCTCTTTCCACTACATACAAGCTGTAGCAAATCATGTGTCAGCTTCAACCCACAATGTACTATGTTGAAAAAGATTCTGACGCTGCATCCAATTGCCACACAGTGATGGCACATTTGCCACATATTTGACATCCTTATATTACAGCTGAAATGCTGCTAAAATAGAAGGTACACTCATGTACAACATCATTGTTACTACTCTCAAACAACAGATTCAATTTTTTTCTGACAAAGGGTACTAAGAAAAACCAAGAATGCTTGAAAAGAAAAGGTCTAACAATTTTAAGAATAAATTCTAAATAACAGCAAAATTTTCTGCAAACACTGTTTTGGAACTCCTAAAGAAAGCAGTCAACAGACTAAATGATCATTCTGAAAATAGAAATGTCAATAAAGTACTATTAATTTGTTAAACCTTTAATGGGTATTAGCTATTATTCTAATTTAACATTTACACATTTTGTCTTTCCCTTGGAAATCATTAGCTCTTTGGTTGAACAAAGTCCCTATGTCTTTGCCACTTCCAGAAATATTCTTTGCAGTGTCTATTATAGCAGGTGAAAATATACGGTCTATATTTATTGATGAGGACAATATATTTAGCAAAATCTTCCAATCTCTGAAATTCCATCCTAAATTTTTAACTTTTTTCAAAAACTTCATTTATGTATTTTTTCATCCTGCAAAATGACATCAGTTTTATTACCGCAGAGCCTTTGCCTTATAAAATACTTATGATAAGGTATGATGAGAAAGAGCAAAGCCTCAAAATCCTTATATACTTACAATCTCTCAAAAGAGTATTGCTTTTCCTTGGGTACAAAACATGCATGAATTTTTTCCCAACAGCTTTTAGATCACGCATCTGAAAGATATAAACAACTTGTACTGTGATGACCAAGGTTGCCAAGCAGCCCCCTCACTTAATTTGCTAAAATTTCTTTTATTTCAATCTCCTGGGAGCCCTTCATTGAATTTTAGAGCTATAACTCCAGTTTAATTCCTTCACTATACAAACAAACCAGAGAGGTCGGGTTTTTCTATTAACTCCTTTTTCTATTAACTTTTCCTATTAACTCCTTAAGCCAACATCTAACTCTTTACCACATTCATCAGTTCTGTTTTGAGTTTTTAAACTCCACAGAAGAGAAACAAAGCCCTCCTAATATGTTACTTAAAGAAACGAAAATAACAGCACTAGTAAGATCTGCTCTGCAAAACACAGCACCTAACTTTCAGTTCATACATGATTAGGTCACAAGGGGCAATCAGCCTGCTCCCAAGCTAACACATTCTTCACAATATGTAAAGTCAATTAATTTTCAACATTCCCATACATTCTGGCAAATGAATCCTAGAAGCCAGATTTTAAAAAATCAAGACATTTAAAGAAGGGTGCAGTCATATAAACATAACCTCTCAAATTATAGTTGAGGTAGTTCTGTCCTAATTTAGAAATTTCTTCATGTCATTAATAGTTCTTTGTAAACATGACTTTTAATGGTTGTTTACCATTCTACCACATAGATGTAACGTAATTTACTTAACCGATTACTCTTCTTTGCAACTTTCCCCCATTATAAATATTGCTGTAACAAACATCTTTGTATAAACATTTTTCTGTATTTTTTAAAATACTTTTGTATTAAAAAATTTTTTTCCTTATACTATACCTAGAGAAGCGGGAATTATCACCTCAAAAAGATTGGACATTTTAAGTTCCTTAATATCCATTACAGCCAAACTGCTTTCCAAAAAGGCTGTACCAAATTATTCTCTAGGGGAGAACCTTAAATTTCAATAAATAAAATACACTGAAAACCAGTGAACCAAAACAAAAATATTACAAAGTGCTATTAGCTATTTAGCCCCATGACACTGAACAGAAGTTCTCTCAACTTGTCTAACTTACAATGGTATTCTGAACAGATTCATTCAGTGTGGAGCTGTCAAATTCCCGAATGCGAGATCTCATGGGAATGGTGATTTCTCCTTCCACAGGGATGTCTTGTGAGATAGATATATCTGAAAGGCCTGCAAACTGAGAAGAATTAGGGACAAAAATTTAAAGCCTGTAATAAACTGTAGGATTCCCCCAAAGACATCATCATTTCCCAGAGAGCAGGACCATGTCTTTTTGTAGGGTTTTATACAGTTTTTAAAATAAGGTGTTAGCTCACCAGACATCGAAAAATGCAGTTAGCTAAAATTCTCAAATGCTTATTTCTTTTAACTTAAAGAAGGAGATGGCAAACAATGGAAAAAATTATAAAGTAAATGGCATAGACTTTCTTGCCCTCAAATATCTGGTTTCTTTCAAGCATGAAATCTTTTTTTAATATCTTTATCAGAGTATAATTGCTTTACAATGTTGTGTTAGTTTCTGCTGTACAACGAAGTGAATCAGCTATATGTATACATATATCCTCATATCCCCTCCCTCTTAAGCCTCTCTCCCACCCTCCTATCCCACCCCTCTAGGTCATCACAAAGCATCAAGCTGATCTCCCTGTGCTATACAGCAGCTTCCCACTAGCTATCTATTTTACATTTGGTAGTGTATATACATCGATGCTACTCTTTCACTTCGTCCCAGCTTCCCCATCCCCCACACCCATGTCCTCAAGTCCGTTCTCTATGTCTACGTCTTTATTCCCACCCTGCCACTAGGTTCATCAGTACCGTTTTATTAGATTCCATATATGTGTTAGCATACGGTATTTGCTTTTCTCTTTCTTACTTCACTCTGTATGACAGGCTCTAGGTCCATCCACCTCATTACAAATAACTCAATTTCACTCCTTTTTATGGCTGAGTAACATTCCATTGTATATATGTGCCACATCTTCTTTATCCATTCATCTGTCAATGGACATTTAGGTTCCTTCCATGTCCTGGCTATTGTAAATAGTGCTGCAATGAACACTGGGGTGCATGTCTCTTTTTGAATTATGGTTTTCTCAAGGTATATGCCCAGTAGTGGGATTGCTGGGTCATATGGTAGTTCTATTTGTAGTTTTTTAAGGAACCTCTATACTGTTTTCCACAGTGGCTGTATCAATTTTCATTCCCACCAACAGTGCAGGAGGGTTCCCTTTTCTGCACACCCTCTCCAGCATTTACTGTTTCTAGATTTGTTGATGATGGCAATTCTGACCAGTATGAGATGATACCTCATTGTGGTTTTCATTTGCATTTCTCTAATTATTAGTGATGTTGAGCATCTTTTCATGTGTTTGTTGGCAATCTATATGTCTTCTTTGAAAAAATGTCTATTTAGGCCTTCTGCCCATTTTTGGATTGGGTTATTTGTTTTTTTTTGATATTGAGCTGCATGAGCTGTCAAGCATGAAATCTTAACAGGACAGAAGCTAGTAAGATTGCAGAACTTTTAGTGACATTTCAGTGATCACATCTTAGCACAGCCACAATTCTGTTGCACTTCTGCTCCTTACTGGGCTCCAGTGGCCTCTGCTGGCTAAAAAGGAGCATTATGTGAAATCTAAAGGGAAACTGGGAAGAACATGGAAATAGCAAAACACATCATTATTTATACTCTTTTTACCAGATTACTGGCAACCACAGATCAAATAACATTTCCAAAGTGAACTGCAAGATTGCAAACTTTTAAACTCTTACGTTCATATGCCAAATTTGATTACTGTGACTGAAACTTTAGAATCTTCAAGTTCCTAAGAAAACATAAGCAATCCCTTCTCATATGGTTTTTGGCCCAGTGTTTAGTGGGCAATAGTTACAGGTAAATGAAATACAAGACAGTATACTAAAATTTTAGGAAGAATAAGGTTGTTCAAAGAACTTATGAAAAGCAGCTTCTCAATCACACTCTTAATAAGGAAATGCAAATTAAAGCTACTTGAAAATTCTTCACCTGTTAGACCGGCAAAAATCCAAGTTTGACCACACATTCTGCAAGTGAAGCTGAGAGGTAAAAGCACTCACACACTGCTGCTGGGGAGGTAAAATGGTACTAGGCCCTATTGAAGATTAATCTGGCAATATCTAGTAAATTTATATATGGATTGCTCACCACTTTTAGGAGTCTAAAGTGGTAAAAATACAAAAAGTCATATATATATATACACACAAACAAGGCTCTTCATTACAACACTATCTGTAAAAGCGAAAAACCTGAGAATAGCCCAAATGCCCATCAACAGAGAACCAGTTGAATAAAGCATGGTATGTCCACATAATGGAGTGCTATGCAGCTGTAAGAAGGAATGGGTATATCTCTAAAGAACTATTATGGAGTGTTAAATTAAAAAATAATGTGGAGGAAAGTCTGTATACATGCTACCATTTATCTGAGAAAAGAGGGGGTACAAATATATATAT
Source organism: Phocoena sinus (assembly GCF_008692025.1). Taxonomy (NCBI): domain Eukaryota; kingdom Metazoa; phylum Chordata; class Mammalia; order Artiodactyla; family Phocoenidae; genus Phocoena; species Phocoena sinus. Next base: position 58,489,600 of record NC_045784.1, on the reverse strand, counting down.
ACATATCTGAATATCTTTTAAATATAAGAAATAAGTCATGTAATGTGACCTGTCACATGTAATGTAAGAAATGTCATAGATTTTTTTTTAAAGAGGCTTCCTAATTAGGAAAGGAGGGAATAAGGTGGAGGAAACAAGTAGAGAAGTTAGTCTTCTTGGAACACACATTGTTCTGTATATATAACTTGAAATCATACAAATAACTTCACAGAATTATGAGACAAAATTAAAATTTAAAAGCAGTCCCCAAAACTGAAAGAAAAATGAAACAAATGAACCTACTGAATTAAATACACAACCACACAGAGAGCAACTATTTCAAGTGACTTTACAACACTGTAATTTGACTTCCAATTAGGATGCAGAAAACTGGAATGAGCATCCCATCCACTAGAACAATGAGAAAAAGCTAGACTAACTACAAAATCATAACTTTCCTTGAACCCATCAGAGAGCTGAGGTTGTAGGGCAACCAAGTAGCATGAATGAAATCTAAGGAAAGACAGGCACTTACTTCCAAGAAGAGATGGGACATGAGCACTGGCTCACCTGTAGCAAAGCACAAGAAGACAACAACACTGGGCATCACACAGATGACTAAGAGTTCAGCTAAAATTTAAAATGAATTGCTAAAGACCAAGTGTTGACTGGTGTGAGAGTACAGTGTCCCTGGAAGCATTAGACACAGGAGGCATTCACACCCACTTGCAGGCTCTTCTCCACAGACTTCCATTGGTCCAGGTGTAAGGGGAGTAGCTGCCTCTTCTGAGAAATGCACAGAGACTGGCTCAGACCCTTCTCCCCTACAGAAAAAGAGACTTAAAGCTGCTGGGGGAAGATCAGCAAACTCTGTTGTCTCCAGAGCACAGGTGAAAACCCACTGTGGCTGGGGAAAGGGAAAAGACAAACCTCACTACTCCTGGAGGAGGGGTGGGAAATCATCCTGAGGCCAGACTATTAGAGTCTCCCTTCAGCTGGGGGAGAGACAGGATCACTGAGAAAGTCTCACCCAGGAAGACTCAGGGACACATGACCTACCTAAGGCAGAGGCTGGACCAAAACAACAAAGAATCTCCACCTCCCAGGTACCCACCACAAGGCTAGCAAGTATGCAATAACAAGCAATAGCAGTCTAGTGCTAAGGGAGGGGCTAGAGCTTGGAGAGAAACCGACTATCTTATGCAGGGGCAAAGGGAATACAGAAAACTAAGCATGGAGGAGGAACATTAAGAAAAACACTGGGAAAACCTAGTGCCCACCCTAAGCACAAGGTAATAGGGGAGGAATTTGAAGCTGATGATGCATTGAAGGTTCCCATATCAAGTACAAAACCCAAATACAGTTCAACTCCTTACTATATTGGCTTAACCCCCATAGTAACAACTTAGCAGAAAAGATGTGCCATTTCCAGGCAGTCTCTACTGTTATACACGATGGCCAGTGATCAATAAAAAAATTACCCCTTCCCCATAAACACACACACACACACACACACACACACGCACACACACACACACACACACACAGGGAAACAACCTTCTGTTACAAGACAAAGCAATTAAACCAGACTCTGAGGTGACCCAGATGTTAGAATTTCAGAAGAAAAATTTACCATGAATACAATTAATATGTTTAAAAGGCTCTAGTAGAAAAGATACATGCATGAATGATGATGAATTTCTGCCAAGAGATGGAAACTGTAAGAGTCAAAGGTAACGCTAGAAGTAAGTGAATATAGTAACAGATGAAGAATGCCTTTGACAGCCTTATCAGCAGACTCAACAGAGCCAAATAAAGAAATCGGTGATAGGTCAGTGAAAATTATCTAAACAAAAACAAAACAAGAAGAGTTAGAAAATTAAAAAATTACACACATCAAATCATTGTATTGGGGCTTCCCTGGTGGCACAGTGGTTTAGAGTCCGCCTGCCGATGCAGGGGACACGGGTTCGTGCACCGGTCCAGGAAGATCCCACATGCCGTGGAGCGGCTAGGCCCGTGAGCCATGGCCGCTGAGCCTGTGCGTCCAGAGCCTGTGCTCCGCAGCGGGAGAGGCCACAACAGTGAGAGGCCCGTGTACCGCAAAAGAAAAAAAAAAATCATTGTACACCTTAAACTTATACAATGTTATATGCCAATAATATCTCAATAAAACTAGAAAAAAACAAAAAAGAACACCCCAAAACAGAACAGAGCATGCAAGAACTGTGGGTCGATATTAAACAGTCTAATTTGTATATTATTGAAATCCCACAAGAGGAGAAAGATAATGGATCTGAAAAAAATATTTGAAAATATAACAACTGAATTGTTTTCCAAAAATAACGAAGACATCAAATGACAGATCCAAGCCCAGAAAACCCCAATCAAGATAAATACCTCGGGCTTCCCTGGTGGCACAGTGGTTGAGAATCTGCCTGCCAACGCAGGGGACACGGGTTCGAGCCCTGGTCTGGGAAGATTCCACATGCCGCGGAGCAACTAGGCCCGTGAGCCACAACTACTGAGTCTGCGCATCTGGAGCCTGTGCCCCGCAACAAGAGAGGCCGCGACAGTGAGAGGCCCGTGCACTGCGATGAAGAGTGGCCCCCACTCACCACAACTATAGAAAGCCCTCGCACAGAAACGAAGACCCAACACAGCCAAATAAATAAATAAAATTTTAAAAAATAAATAAAAATTATATTTAAAAAGATAAATACCTAAAGACAAAAGCAAAAATCCACAAACCTAGACACATTCACACTACTGAAAACCAAAGATAAAGAGGAAAACCTTAAAGTCTGCCAGAGAAAAAAGACATTGCAATCAGAGGAAACAGGTAACAGACATCTCACCCAAAACTACACAAGGCAGAAGAAAATGGACACACCTTTAGAGTGCTGAACAAATAAAACTGTCAACCCAGAATTCTAAACCCAGCAAAAATAGCTATTAAAAATGAAGGCAAAGCAATGACATTTTTCAGATGAGCAAAAGCTGAAACATGCACTATAAGAAATATTAAAGTATGATCTTCAGAAAGGAATATGATATCAGAAGGAGATTTGGATTTACACAAGGAAATGAAGATAACCAGAAGTGGTTTAAATGAAGGTAAATATAAAAAATATTTTATTTTTAATTATTCTAAAAGATGACTGCCTAAAGCAGAGGTCACCAAACTTCTGTGAAGGACCCAAATAGTAAATATTTTAGGTTTTGAGAGCCAAATGGTTTCTGTTGCAGTTGCTCAACTCTGCCACTGTAGCATGAAAGCAATCAAAGACAATATATAAAAAATTATGTTTGGGGGGCTTCCCTGGTGGTGCAGTGGTTGGGGGTCCGCCTGCCGATGCGGGGGGCACAGGTTCGAGCCCTGGTCTGGAAGGATCCCACGTGCCGCGGAGTGGCTGGGCCCGTGAGCCATGGCCACTGGGCCTGTGCGTCTGGAGCCTACGCTCCGCGGCGGGAGGGGCCGCGGCAGTGGGAGGCCCCTGTACTGCAAAAAAAAGTTATGTTTGCCTGTGTTCCAATGAAACCTTATTTACAAAAATAGGTAGTGGGCCAGACTTTAAATTATAAAAATATAACATTTAGGAGATAACTGGAAATTTGAACACCGACAAGATAATTGATATTAGGGAATTATTGATTTTTTAGATGTACTAATGATATCGTGGTTATGTTCTTTAAAAACAATCCTTATCTTTTAGAGATACATATCAAATATTTACTAATGTAATGATGCTGGGGATTTGCTTCAAAATAGTATAGAGAAAAGCAGGTAGGGCTATAGAAGAAAGAAGATTGGCCATAAACTGGTAATTATTATTGAAGGTTGGGTACCTGAGGGTCCACATTACCATTCTACTTTTGTGTGTTTGAAATTTTTCTTAATAAAAAGTTAAAAAATAAACAAAAAATTCCTAATTTTAGGGACCATCTAAGTTCTTTTTCCTTTTTGCCTCCCCTCCCCAGGCCAAAATGAATCTAAATATAATCAAGCCTCTGGATCTTAAAGTTTACAGGAAATATGTGGACAGAGGCACATACTAAAAATACCACAAGGATACAATCAGCCAAATACAGAAAGTGGAGAATTCTACAAGAGAAATGACTGAATTTAAACAAATAAATTACATTAAAAAGAGGAGAACACATATATTAAAAGAGACTTATTGGGACTTTCCTGGTGGCTCAGTGGTTAAGAATCCACCTGCCAACACAAGGGAGACGGGTTTGAGCCCTGGTCTGGGAAGATCCCACATGCCGCAGAGCAACTAAGCCCATGCACCACAACTACTGAGCCTGCGCAAGCCACACCTACTGAGCCTGCTGCCACAACTACTGAAGCCCATGCGCCTAGAGCCCATGCTCCACAACAAAAGAAGCCACCGCAATGAGAAGCCTGTGTACTGCAACAAAGAGTAGCCCCTGCTCGCCGCAACTAAAGCCTGCATGCAGCAACAAAAACCCAACACAGCCAAAAATAAAATAAATTTAAAAAAAAACAAACAAACAAAGGAAAAGAAATGTTCCTTTAGAGAAAAGAGAGACTTACTAACCAAATGCAATTTGTTGACCTTGTTTGGATCCTGATTTGGACAAATTGTAAAAACACATTTTTTCTTTTTTAGAAAATTGGGAGGTGAATAGAGATTAGATGATATTAAGGAGTGATTATTATTATATTATGTGTGATAACAAAACAAAAGTCCTTACCTATTAGGGAAACATACTGAAGTATTATGGGTAAAGTGATATGTCTCAGATTTGCTTTAAAACACTCACAAAAGATTATGAAAGACAAGGAAAGACTGAAGAATGATTACAAACTGAAGGAAACTAAGGAAAAATAACAGCTAAATGCAATGTGAGATCCTGGATGAGATCCTGGATAAGATCCTGGAACAAAAAAGGACATTCGTGGAAATCCTGATAAAATTCAAATAAGATCTGTAGTTTAATAGTGTTGTACCAACGTTAACTTCCTGGTTCTGATCACTGTACTATGGTTATATACAATGTTAACACTAGAGGAAGCTGGGTGAGGGGTATACAGGAACTCTCTGTACCATTTTTGCAACTTTTCTGTATGTCTAAAATCAGTTCAAAATAAAAAGGTTAAAATAATACTCCAGAAAAAAATATGGTAGGGAAATAAATGAAATAAGAATAGCAGAATGTTGATAGGTATATGGGATTCATTATACTACTCTTTATTTACATATTTGAAAGCTTCCATAGTAAAATGGTAAAATATATCACTTCCTTGTTTCGGCCATTCCCTCAAACTACTCTCCTTCCTCTCATCTTCTCTGATCAAACTGCTCTTCACTCTCCCACTCTCTTAGTCCTTTGTAGTCTACACTAGTCTTCCCACAACTTTACTGATAGTGCTAATAGTGACCTCATAATCAAGAAATAAAAGAATCTGGGGACTTCCTGGCAGTCCAGTGGTTAAGACTCTGTGCTTCCAATGCAGGGGGTGCAGGTTCGATCCCTGGTGGGGGAACTAAGATCCCACATGCCCCGGGGCATGGCCAAAAAAATAAAAAATAAATAAATGAAAGAAAACCTGCAAGCAAAAAAAAGAAAAACAAAAGAAATACAGGGCTTCCGGGAAGAGGCGGAAGAGTAAGACGCAGAGATCACCTTTCTCGCCACAGATACACCAGAAATACATCTACACGTGGAACAACTCCTACACAACACCTACTGAATGCTGGCACTCAGACCTCCCAAAAGGCAAGAAACTCCCCATGTACCTGGGTAGGGCAAAAGAAAAAAAGAAAAAACAGAGACAAAAGAATAGGGACAGCACCTGCACCAGTGGGAGGGAGCTGTGAAGGAGGAAAGGTTTCCACACACTAGGAAACCCCTTCGCGGGCAGAGACTGCGGGTGGCGGAGGGGGAAGCTTCAGAGCCGCGGAGGAGAGCACAGCAACAGGGGTGCGGAGGGCAAAGCGGAGAGATTCCCGCACAATGCATCGGTGCCAACCGGCACTCACCAGCCGGAGAGGCTTGTCTGCTCACCCGCCTGAACGGGCGGGGCCTGGAGCTGAGGCTCGGGCTTCAGTCGGAGCGCTGGGAGAGGACTGGCATTGGCGGCATGAACACAGCCTGCAGGGGGTTGGTGCAGCACAGCTAGCCAGGAGGGAGTCCGGGGAAAAGTCTGGACCTGCCAAAGAGGCAAGAGACTTTTTCTTCCCTCTTTGTTTCCTGGTGTGCAAGGAGAGGGGATTAAGAGCGCTGCTTAAAGGAGCTCCAGAGACGCACTCGAGCTGGGGCTAAAAGCGCGGACTCCAGAGACGGGCATGAGACGCTAAGGCTGCTGCTGCCGCCACCAAGAAGCCTGTGTGCGAGAACAGGCTACTATCCACACCTCCCGTCTGGGAAGCCTGTGCAGCCTGCCACTGCCAGGTTCCTGGGATCCAGGGACAACTCCCCTGGGAGAACGCACGGCGCGTCTCAGGCTGGTGCGACATCATGCTGGCCTCTGCCGCCGCAGGCCCGCCCCGCACTCCGTGTGTCCCTCCCTCCTCCCCGGCCTGAGTGAGCCAGAGCCCCCGAAACAGCTGCTACTTTAACCCCGTCCTGTCTGAGCGAAGAACAGACGCCCTCCAGCGACCTACACACAGAGGCGGGGCCAAATCCAAAGATGAGCCCCTGGGAGCTGTGACAACAAAGAATAAAAAGGGAAATCTCTCCCAGCAGCCTCAGAAGCAGCGGATTAAAGCTCCACAATCAACTTGATGTACCCTGCATATGTGGAATACATGAATAGACAACGAATCATCCCAAATTAAGGAGGTGGACTTTGAGAGGAAGATTTATGATTTTTTCCCCTTTTCCTATTTTTGTGAATGTGTATGTGTATTCTTCTGTGTGAGATTTTGTCTGTATACCTTTGCTTCCACCATTTGTCCTAGGGTTCTATCCATCCATTTTTTGTTTGTTTTTTTAATTCTTTTTCTTAATAATTATTTTTTATTTTATTAACTTTATTTTATTTGATTTTATCTTTCATCTTTCTATCTTTCTTTCCTTCATTCGCTCATTTAGACAACGAATCATCCCAAAGTGAGGAGGTGGACTTTCAGAGCAAGATTTATGATTTTTTCCCCTTTTCCTCTTTTTGTGAGTGTGTATGTGTATGCTTCTGGGTGAGATTTTGTCTGTATATCTTGGCTTCCACCATTGGTCCTAGGGATCTATCCATCCATTTTTTTCTTTTTTTTCTCTTAATAATTATTTTTTATTTTAATAACTTTATTATATTTTGTCTTACTTTATTTTATTTTAATTTATCTTCTTTCTTTCCTTCCCTCCTTCCTCCCTCCCTCCTTCCCTCCCTTCCTTCCTTTCTTTCTTTCTTTCTTCTACTACTACTAATTCTTTCTTTCTACTTTTTCTCCCTTTTATTCTGAGCCGGGTGGATGAAAGGCTCTTGCTGCTGCAGCCAGGAGTCAGTGCTGTGCCTATGAGGTGGGAGAGCCAACTTCAAGACACTGGTCCACAAGAGACCTCCCAGCTCCACATAATATCAAATGGCGAAAATCTCCCAGAGATCTCGATCTCCACACCAGCACCCAGCTTCACTCAACAAACAGCAAGCTACAGTGCTGGATACCCTATGCCAAACAACTAGCAAGACAGGAACACAACCCCACCCATTAGCACAGAGGCTGCCTAAAATAACAATAAGTCCACAGACACCCCAAAACACACGACCAGAGGTGGACCTGCCCACCAGAAAGACAAGATTCAGCCTCATCCACCAGAACACAGGCACTAGTCCCCTCCACCAGGAAGCCTACACAACCCACTGAACCAACCTTAGCCACTGGGGACAGACACCAAAACCAACAGGAACTACGAACCTGCAGCCTGCAAAAAGGAGACCCCAAACACAGTAAGACAGGCAAAATGAGAAGACAGAAAAACACACAGCACATGAAGGAGCAAGATAAAAACCCACCAGACCTAACAAATGAAGAGGAAATAGGCAGTCTACCTGAAAAACAATTCAGAATAATGATAGTAAAGATGATCCAAAACCTTGGAAATAGAATAAACAAAATGCAAGAAACATTTAACAAGGACCTAGAAGAACTAAAGATGAAACAAGCAATGATGAACAACACAATAAATGAAATGAAAAATACTCTAGATGGGATTAATAGCAGAATAACTGAGGCAGAAGAACGGATAAGTGACCTGGAAGATAAAATAGTGGAAATAACTACTGCAGAGCAGAATAAAGAAAAAAGAATGAAAAGAAGTGAGGACAGTCTCAGAGATCTCTGGGACAACATTAAATGCAACAACATTCGAATTCTAGGGGTACCAGAAGAAGAAGAGAAAAAGAGACGGACTGAGAAAATATTTGAAGAGATTATAGCTGAAAACTTCCCCAATATGGGAAACGAAATAGTTAATCAAGTCCAGGAAGCACAGAGAGTCCCATACAGGATAAATCCAAGGAGAAACACACCAAGACACATATTAATCAAACTGTCCAAAATTAAATACAAAGAAAGCATATTAAAAGCAGCAAGGGAAAAACAACAATAACACACAAGGGACTCCCCATAAGGTTAACAGCTGATCTTTCAGCAGAAACTCTGCAAGCCAGAAGGGACTGGCAGAACATATTTAAATTGATGAAGGAGAAAAACCTGCAACCAAGATTACTCTACCCAGCAAGGACCTCATTCAGATTTGATGGAGAAATTAAAACCTTTACAGGCAAGCAAAAGCTGAGAGTTCAGCACCACCAAACCAGCTTTACAACAACTGCTAAAGTAACTTCTCTAGGCAAGAAACACAAGAGAAGGAAAAGACCTACAATAACGAACCCAAAACAATTAAGAAAATGGGAATAGGAACATACATATCGATAATTACCTTAAATGTAAAAGGACTAAATGCTCCCACCAAAACACACAGATTGGCTGAATGGATACAAAAAAAAGATCCATATATTTGCTGTCTACAAGAGACCCACTTCAGACCTAGAGACACATACAGACTGAAAGTGAGGGGATGGAAAAAGATACTTCATGCAAATGGAAACCAAAAGAAAGCTGGAGTAGCAATTCTCATATCAGACAAAATAGACTGTAAAATAAAGACTATTACAACAGACAAAGAAGGACACTACATAATGATGAAGGGATCGATCCAAGAAGAAGATATAACAATTGTAAATTATGCACCCAACATAGGAGCACCTCAATACATAAGGCAAATACTAACAGCCATAAAAGGGGAAATCAACAGTAACACATTCATAGTAGGGGACTTTAACACCACACTTTCACCAATGGACAGATAATCCAAAATGAAAATAACTAAGGAAACACAAGCTTTAAACGATACATTAAACAAGATGAACTTAATTGATATTTATAGGACATTCCATCCAAAAACAACAGAATACACATTTTTCTACGCCATGAGACTAGATATCAATTACAGGAAACGACCTGTAAAAAATACAAACACATGGAGGATAAACAATACACTACTTAATAACGAAGTGATCACTGAAAAAATCAAAGAGGAAATAAAAAATTACCTAGAAAGAAATGACAATGGAGACATGATGACCCAAAATCTAGGGGATGCAGCAAAAGCAGTTCTAAGAGGGAAGTTTATAGCAATGCAATCCTAACAGGAGACATCTCCAATAAACAACCTAACCTTGCACCTAAAGCAATTAGAGAGAAGAACAAAAAAACCCCAAATTTAGCAAAAAGAAAGAAATCATAAGAATCAGATCAGAAATACATGAAAAAGAAATGAAAGAAGCGATAGCAAAGAGCAATAAAACTAAAAGCTGGTTCTTTGAGAAGATAAACAAAATTGATAAACCATTAGCCAGACTCATCAAGAAAAAGAGGGAGAAGACTCAAATCAATAGAATTAGAAATTCTAATTAGAAATTAGAAAAAGGAGAAGTAACAACTGACACTGCAGAAATACAAAGGATCATGAGAGATTACTACAAGCAAATCTATGCCAATAAAATGGACAACCAGGAATAAATAGACAAATTCTTAGAAATTCACAACCTGCCAAGACTGAATCAGGAAGAAATAGAAAATATGAACAGACCAATCACAAGCACTGAAATTGAAACTTTGATTAAAAATCTTCCAAGAAACAAAAGCCCAGGAACAGATGGCTTCACAGGCAAATTCTATCAAACATTTAGAGAAGAGTTAACACCTATCCTTCTCAAACTCTTCCAAAATATAGCAGAGGGAGGAACACTCCCAAACTCATTGTACGAGGCCACCATCACCCTGATACCAAAACCAGACAATGATGTCTGAAAGAAAGAAAACTATAGGCCAATATCACTGATGAACATAGATGCAAAAATCCTCAACAAAATACTAGCAAACAGAATCCAACAGCACATTAAACGGACCATACATCATGATCAAGTGGGGTTTAATCCAAGAATGCAAGGATTCTTCAATATATGCAAATCAATCAACGTGATACACCATATTAACAAGTTGAAGGAGAAAAACCATGTGATCATCTCAATAGATGCAGAGAAAGCTTTCGACAAAATTCAACACCCATTTATGATAAAAACCTTGCAGAAACTAGGCATAGAGGGAACTTTCCTCAACATAATAAAGGCCCTATATGACAAACCCACAGCCAACATCACCCTCAATGGTGACAAACTGAAAGCATTTCCACTAAGATCAGGAACAAGACAAAGTTGCCCACTCTCACCACTCTTACTGAACATAGTTTTGGAAGTTTCAGCCACAGCAATCAGAGAAGAAAAGGAAATAAAAGTAATACAAATCGGAAAAGTAGAAGTAAAGCTGTCACTGTTTGCAGATGACATGATACTATACATAGAGAATCCTAAAGATGCTACCAGAAAACTACTAGAGCTAATCAATGAATTTGGGAAAGTAGCAGGATGCAAAATTAATGCACAAAAATCTCTGGCATTCCTGTACACTAATGATGAAAAGTCTGAAAGTGAAATCAAGAAAACACTCCCATTTACCATGGCAACAAAAAGAATAAAATATCTAGGAATAAACCTACCTAAGGAGACAAAAGACCTGTATGCAGAAAATTATAAGACACTGATGGAAGAAATTAAAGATGATACAAATAGATGGAGAGATATACCATGTTCTTGGATTGGAAGAATCAACATTGTGAAAATGACCCTACGACCCAAAACAATCTACAGATTCAATGCAATCCCTATCAAACTGTCACTGGCATTTTTTACAGAACTAGAACAAAAAATTTCACAATTTGTATGGAAACACAAAAGACCCCGAATAGCCAAAGCAATCTTGAGAATGAAAAACGGAGCCGGAGGAATCAGGCTCCCTGAGTTCAGACTATACTACAAAGCTACAGTAATCAAGACAGTATGGTACTGGTACAAAAACAGAAAGATAGATCAATGGAACAGGACAGAAAGCCCAGACATAAACCCACACACATATGGTCACCTTACCTTTGATAAAGGAGGCAGGAATGTACAGTGGAGAAAGGACAGCCTCTTCAATAAGTGGTGCTGGGAAAACCAGACAGGTACATGTAAAAGTATGAGATTAGATCACTCCCTAACACCATACACAAAAATAAGCTCAAAATGGATTAAAGACCTAAATGTAAGACCAGAAACTATCAAAGTCTTAGAGGAAAACATAGGCAGAACACTCTATGACATAAATCACAGCAAGATCCTTTCTGACCCACCTCATAGAGAAATGGAAATAAAAACAAAAATAAACAAATGGAACCTAATGAAACTTCAAAGCTTTTGCACAGCAAAGGAAACCATAAACAAGACCAAAAGACAACCCTCAGAATGGGAGAAAATAGTTGCAAATGAAGCAACTGACAAAGGATTAATCTCCAAAATTTACAAGCAGCTCATGCAGCTCAATAACAAAAAAACAAACAATCCAATCCAAAAATGGGCAGAAGACCTAAATAGACATTTGTCCAAAGACGATACACAGACTGCCAACAAACACATGAAAGAATGCTCGACATCATTAATCATAAGAGAAATGCAACTCAAAAGTACAATGAGATATCATCTCACACCAGTCACAATGGCCATCATCAACAAATCTAGAAACAATAAATGCTGGAGAGGGTGTGGAGAAAAGGGAACCCTCTTGCACTGTTGGTGGGAATGTAAATTGATACAGCCACTGTGGAGAACAGTGTGGAGGTTCCTTAAAAAACTACAAATAGAACTACCATATGACCCAGCAATCCCACTACTGGGCATATACCCTGAGAAAACCATAATTCAAAAAGAGTCATGTACCAAAATATTCACCGCAGCTCTATTTACAGTAGCCCAGAGATGGAAACAACCTAAGTGTCCATCATCAGATGAATGGATAAAGAAGACGTGGCACATATATATAATGGAATATTACTCAGCCATAAAAAGAAACGAAATTGAGCTATGTGTAATGCGGTGGATAGACCCAGAGTCTGTCATACAGAGTGAAGTAACTCAGAAAGAGAAAGACAACTACCATATGCTAACACATATATATGGAATTTAAGAAAAAAATAAATGTCATGAAGAACCTAGGGGTAAGACAGGAATAAAGACACAGACCTACTAGAGAATGGACTTGAGGATATGGGGAGAGCGAAGGGTAAGCTGTGACAAAGCGAGAGAGAGGCATGGACATATATACACTACCAAAAGTAAGGTAGATCGCTAGTGGGAAGCAGCCGCATAGCACAGGGAGATCAGCTCGGTGCTTTGTGACCGCCTGGATGGGTGCGATAGGGAGGGTGGGAGGGAGGGAGATGCAAGAGGGAACAGATATGGGAACATATGTATATGTATAACTGATTCACTTTGTTATAAATCAGAAACTAACACACCATTGTTAAGCAATTATACTCCTATAAAGATGTTTAAAAAAAAAAGAAATACAAGAATCCTTCCTCAGTTTCACCCTTTGAATATTCTTCAGCACTTAATGTGTAAACCAACCTGTTTTGAAGTCATTATTCTCCCTTTACTACTACGATACTGCCCTTTCAAGCTCCAGGATTGCTTGTTTTGAGCTTTCTTGCTGCCTGCTACTGCTAGGGTAGACAGGGCAGTGCAGAAGGAATGGCCTTTGAAGCCAAACGGGCCTTTGCCCTCCCTTGGAAACAACACTGCTACAAGAATTAGATAACACCTGCATGTCACCTAGCACATAGTCAATGCTCAACATGTGGTATCTGGAGAGCCTTGGTTAAGAGTGCAAGCTCCTGGAGGCAGGCAGCCTGAGTTCAAATCCTAGCTCCATCATTTACTACCTGTGTGACAATGATCAGGTTCCTTTTCCTCTCTGTGCCTCAGTTTCCTCATCTGTAAAATTGAGATGATGGTACTATCATCACAGGGTTGTCCTGAGGAAGAAATATATTAATACAAGTAAACCACTTAGTAGCAGGCTCACAGAAGGGGATAGATACATGTCAAGAGCTCAGGTTCAAGATTCCCAGGGAGTCGATTCAGGTTCTGTCACTGCTGTAGAATAAAGTATTTGGCTAGCCTTTGTCCTTTGTTCCTGGGAGGTAGCCTCTAAACTCCTGGGATTTCCTAAATGATAGTAATATTTGTGTTATTCATAGTGGGCCCTAATAGCTTAGCTAACAGGTGAGCCCTGGTAGACAGCTAGTTTATGTTAATGAGATGACAGCATGGTGGCTAATCACTGCTAAAAGACCAAACACAAGATTAGAGGATTGGGGGGTTTGAGTCCTGTGATACGAACCTGGCCTCTTGGAAGCGGAGGAGGCAATGATCCATTCAACCACACCTACATAATGAAAACTCAATAAAAACTCTAGCTATGTGGGTGAGCTTTCCTGGTTGGCAATATTCTGTATATTGTCACACATCAATGTATCAGGAGAGTAACAGGGTCCTGTCCTGACTCCACAGAGAGAAGACAAGGACATTTTGTGTTAGGGACCATCTCAGACCTCAACCTAAGCATCTCCCCCTTCTGCTGGTTTCTGTTGTATCCTTTTGCTATAATAAAAGTGTAATTTTAAGTATAGCATTGTCCTGAGTTCTGTGAATCATTCTAGGGAATTACAGAGCCTGAGGGGATCACGGGAACTCCTGAATTTGTAGCCAGTAGGTCAGAAGTGAGGGTGGTCCTAGTTCTGCAGCTGGTATCTGCAGTGAGGACATTCTTATGGAAGACTGTGCCCTTAACTGGGGAAGTTTGGCCTAACTCCAGCTACTTTGTTTCAGAAGTCACTGCAGTCACTAAAGTGCCATGTGATTCCCACTCATCCCCCATCCCAACCCTTCCTCAGTATCTCTTCCCCAGAGAATCAGTGACATTGCTCAGTGAACTGAGGCAGGATCTGTGGCTCTCTAGCCCTATATATGAGACAATACCACCAGGACCTCAGCTAGTGGACCCTGCTCTCTGACTAGCCCCTCAGTGGGGATGAAAGGTGACTTGGACCCCATGTCCCTCCCTTTCCTCTGTGCAGGCAGCCTTGTGCACATACATACACATGTGTGCACATGAACACATGTGCACACTTTGCTGCCTGGCTTGGGCCAATGAGGGGAGGAGATAGAGGCAGGGCCGAAAACACACAGTAAAAGCAGGGACTGCAGCCTTAAGAAAGTGGCTGGGAGCAGATGGCTCATACTATTGACCAAAATCTTAAAGAGAGAAAGAAGTCAACAAGGTGGAGGGAGGGGTGGGGTGGATCAAGCAGGAAACAGTTCAGTCCAAGAGGTGGAGGTGGGGGCTTAGTGGCATGGTCTCTAGCCAGCACCTTCACCTGGGACCAGCTTCCTTCCAGACCCCAGGCTACAGCGATTATTATGGCTCTTTTTCCTGCTCCTTAAACAGACAGGCAATAGACAGGCATTACCCAAGATTCTGTATTTTCAACTCTATGCAGATGACTCCTAAATCAACCTTTCTAGTCCTGACCTCTTGTGAGCCCTGAAGTCCAGATTTCAGTGTCCAACTACCTGTTGGATATCTATTGGATGGCCTGCCAATATTTCAAACTAAACATTTCCAAGAGTGAATTAATCAACTTTTAGGGCCCGCATTCTCCTCTTCTGTATTTCTGTTCAGGGTATCACTTCCTCCCATTTGTCTACAGCCTTGTTTTTCAAAATGTGATACTGGGAGGAGCAGCAGCAGCACCACCTGACAGCTTATTACAAATGCAGAATCTTAGGCCTCATCCCAGACCTACTAAATCAGAATCTGCAATTTAACAAAATACCCCAGATGACTGCTCTGCACGTTAAAGTTTGAAAAGCACTATGTAAGACACATTCTCCCTAGCACTGCAAACCCTCGAGCATTCCGCCTTACTCAAATCTTCACATCTGCCACTGCTGTAGTCCAAACAGTCATCAATTCTTCCTGGAACTACCGCAACACTTGCACTGGTATCCTAGATTCCAGATACTCCCCATGGTAACTCCTCTGTTATGTTGTCAAATTCATGATTTAAGACGCTTCCCTCCTCAAAAATTTCCAGTGGCTCCTTGTGGCCTATTAAACCTCCCGGCATAGAGTGCCAGGCACTCTACCAAGTGTTTTATGTGTTTTAACTCATTTAATCCACCGAACAACCCTGTAAGTATTACTTTATCTCCATTTTACAAACAGGGAAACTGAGGCATGGAGGAGTTTGGTAATTTCCCCAATATCCTACAGTTAGTTAAGTGACAGAGCATAGAACCAAACCTAGACGACTTGACCCCAGAGCACACATCCATAACCACTGTTCCATATTGCCTCCCTAATTTAGTAGCCTTATCTTTTAAGGTTTACCTCCTAATACTTCCCTGTGCTTCAGCCAAAGTAATCTCTCTGTTGTTCTGCAAATGCATTAGCACCTCCTAACCTCTGTACCTTCACCAATGAGAGGCTCTGTAGCATTACTGGAAATAGTCTTGGTTTCAGAAGCAGACCTAAGTTCAATTTTCAGCCTAGCCACCCTAGGGAAATCATCAAATCTCTCTGAGTCTCATCTCCTCACCTGCAAGTAACACATAGTTCAAAAACCACCTAACTGAAATAGTTGCTGTGAAGTTTAGAAAATATGCAGAGGATGTTTAGTACAATCCTGGCACATAGCAGGTGGTCAATCATTGATAGCTCTTATGCTCACCTGCAATTCAAATCCTACCCATCCTCTGAGGCGCCCTCAAATATAACTTCTACCATGTAGCTTGCTTCATCACCCCAACTAGACATGATAGCATCTTCTTTTAAATTGTTAATATTTTATGTGTAACTTTCTTATATAGTGTCTTATTTTAGCGTTATACATTTGTCTTATCCCTACAAATTAGACTGTAAACATAAGGACAGGCCATTTGTATTTCCTAAAGCAACTAGCATAGTGTATTACACACTGTGGGAGTTCAATAAACATTGTTGAATAGAAGTGGACTGGATACTGAGTAATGAGTAACCAGAACCACTAAAATTAATTGGAGGAAAGCTTCATAAAAGAGAAGTGGGTCAGTTTAGATGAAAGGAACTAAAAACACCTAAGCACCTGTAACTACGTCATACCAGGCACTATGCATATATTAGTCCATTTAGTACTCTAATTCTGTGGTGACTTAATACCCTCATTTTCCAAATGAGGAAACGGGGGTTCAGAGTGACTTCCTCAAGGTCAGAAGTCTTCCATGAGAACTTGGACCTACTCACTCTCTTTCACTGTTGTATCTTCAGTGCCTAAAAGAGTGCCTGGAACATAGCGGATACTCAATAAATATCTGTCAAATGAATGAAGTGATGAACAAACAGAGCTACTAAGCAGAACCAAAACTAGAATCAGTTTCACCTGACTCCCAGGTCAGTCCTCTACTACGTTAAGTTGCCAATTTAAAACAGAGAAAAGGGATGTACTATTTATTGAGCAACTACTATATAATTAAACACTATTTGGTATATAACTAAACATATGGGAGGAGGGATTGGGGGGCAGAATGTTGAGCTGACTACACTCAGTTATGGCACTGATTGTATTAGACACTTCACATAATTTGTCATTACAACTTTGTAAAAACTCTTTGAGGCAGGTATTTTTAACTCCATTTTACAGATGAAAAAACTCTCCATGAAATGACTTGCCCAAATTCACACAAGCGGCAGAGTGGGTGATAACTTTACCTCCAAGTTAACTTTAACTCCAAAGCCTGTTTTCTTAAATACCTGTTCAGGCTTTGGAATTGTAGTATTTGCAGTAGAAATCCTATCCTCTGCAGAGACAGGAGCAAGAGAGCATCATGAAGAGGACTGCAAGGAGCTGCGACAGGGAGGGCAGGGATAAAACCAAGACGACTGGGGGTCACTGAGCAAATCAACAGTCACGTTATAACGTCCCGTGGGAAGTAATCTCTCATTAATCCCAGAATGCTGGTACTCCAACAAGGGCTAGTGACAAGTCTCCATAAAATGAGGGGACAGTAGATGCAAAGATACTTAAATCGCCTAAAGCTCAGCATTTAACAAAATGCAGGGGACGAGGATAAAAAGGAAAGTTTCACAAGAAGGCGTGGAAACAACGCGGGTGGGGGGAAGCGGTTAGCCCAAAGAACAGGCGCAGTGTTGGGACCTGTTCTGGCATCGGGTACAGGAAGGACCTGCCGTGAGGAAGGGATTCCGGCTCTTTCACGCCACGAGCCCGTCGCCCGACTTCCTTAAGGGGCATCTGCCTCACCCTCGGTCCCTTCTGTCGCAGAACCCAAGCTCACCAGGGGCCTGGGCGTTGCTGTCCCTGGGTCTCCAGGAGACTCCGCCGCTTCCGCCATCTTGGCCCTCCTTCTCCCGGGTCGCTCCCACAGGCCTTTGCGGAACCTGAGACGTGGAGGCTGCGGCCCGTCAGCGCGTCTGCGCGTGGCGGCCGCGTCACCGAAGAGCGCCTAGCAGCTGCTAGCGGCCACGGCCCTCGGCCCTCCTCCCTCGTCCTCTGGGTGGGGGGCAGGGGTTCGCGTCGCCTCGCTTCCCTTCTTCTGGGCCACGGGTCTCGCTGGACACGCTCCCTTTTTAACACTCCACCCCGATCCTCAGCGCACTCCCGTCGGCCACGGGGCCGCCGCTTCCTTCTCTCCCCCTCCCACCTCTTCGCGCCGCCCCCCCCCCCGCCCCCGCCAGCGTCTGCTTCCGGCTCTCTGGAGGTGGCTCGGGGTGCCGCCTCCCACACCAGCACTGCACCTTAGGGAAAAAGCCTGCCCCTCCCCCAGCGGCCGAGAGACTTCCTTTCCCAGTTGCTGAGTAAAGGGATGAAGCGCACCTTAACAACTGCTCCCTCCTCTGTCGCCCTCGCCTGGATGATTACCTGCGCTTCTCATTCCGCTACTTAGCAGCTTCCCACTTACTGGACTGTTACAAGCTTTCATACTGTCTCCACACCGACCTCCGAAATTGCTTTTCTCCCTCACCCCCTTGGGGTCGGGGTGGGAGGAAACTTCTCTGTATGCATTGGCCAACATTTTAATCCCACCACAATTTACCACAGTTTACAAAGTTGCTAAGCGATTTAGGGCAAGTACTGAAGATGTTCAAGGCTGAAAGAGGGCGATTATTGTAAGAATAACTTTTTAAAGAAAACTGCATGTCCCTATCTCGTTTTCCTGTCCTATCTCGGGACTTTCTCTGTGTTTCAGACTCCAGTTCACCTCACCTCAGGCTAAAATGGGCTCAGGCAATACATCCATTGTTGATGCAAGCAATATGCAGGGTACTGAGTGCCCACTGGGGCAAGTAATTACCAGTTTTCCACTTTTAACAAACAGGGTAGGGGATGATGTGAGCTAGCCTTATTTTTTTGGGTGGGCAATCTAGGAAAGCACACAAGTAGTAAACTTAAGAAGAAAGAATGTGGCTGTAGTGTGAAGAAATTCCCAAACTAATGAGATGTGTGTGTGTGTGTTTGTTGTTCTGTTTTGTTTAAATATTCTTATAATTCTCCTTCTCAGACTAAGCACAGTTTCAGTACTTGTGCAAATACTGATGGGAATAATATGAACATTTAGGCCAGTAGATATGAAACTTTTTTTAATGTTACAAGAGATTATTATGTATTGAATACAATTCCCCAGGCCCAGCCTCAGCTTCCCACACCTGCTCCACCCCTCCCACTACCATTCCCACCCTCAATGCCACCCCTACCCCTGTCCTGACCTCAGCACTCATTATCAGATTACCAGATCCGTTCCGGCTTCCCTGAGGCCATTAATAACCTCTTCTATTTCCTTGTCAACCTCCAAAATTAGTTATCTCTCCCCAACTGAAAACCACAACTTATACCACCCAGCCTCATCTCTTGGCCTCTTTACCACTCATTTCAAGATGGCCTTGATGCTGGCTTCAGAGGAGGACAGGCCATAAAACAATTGTTGAGGCAGTCAGTATTTGGCTTACCTAGGCATTATTTCAGTCTAAAAATGCCAGTTTTCCTTATTTAACTAATAGGGTACAGGTTGAGTGTGAGTTAATATGTTATGAAGAGAAACTCAGGAAAGAAGGTTATAGAGGAAGGGGTGGCATAGGGCTAAGCTCCTAAAATAGTAATTATTTTATGTTTTTAGTTGCAAGTATATCTCAGAAAATTGCCAAACTCACTCATCATTCTTTTTTTTTTTTTTTTTTTGCGCTATGCGGGCCTCTCACTGCTGTGGCCTCTCCCGTTGCGGAGCACAGGCTCCGGACGCGCAGGCTCAGCAGCCATGGCTCACGGGCCAGCCACTCCGCGGCATGTGGGATCTTCCCGGACTGGGGCACGAACCCGCGTCCCCCGCATCGGCAGGCGGACTCTCAACCACTGCGCCACCAGGGAAGCCCCATCATTCTTTAATACACTACAATCATTACCCTCTGTTAGACTATGAACATTTACCACACAGCACGACTCACGGGACTTGCCCAAAATTGCTTAGAAAGTTGGTAAGTGTTAGAAGAGGGATTAACATTTAGACCAATAGGTATGAAGAACTTTGTTAGTTGTTCTAAATTACAAGACAATATAACGTACAACTCTGAAAACAACTGGAAAATATTGAGGAAACAGGCAGTTTCCTGGAGAAATGGTCAAAATTAACTCAAAAAGGAAGCAAGATATTTCGTGAGGACAAAATTTTGGAAGAAAACAATATATAAAAAGCAAGGTGCAGAACAGTTTATATCATATGCTAACATCTATGTAAAAAAGTAGAAGGGAATATATATCCATATACTTGAATATTCACAGACTAGGTCCCAATGACTACACAAGAAGCTGGTAACAGTGGTTGCCTCTGGGGGAGAAACTGAGGGACTAGCAATAAGAGATGAGAGGGACTATTTATTGACTTTCAAGGGAGGGCTATTCATTGTATGACCTTTCATGTAGTTTGAAATTTTTACTATATACATGTGTTACTTTAAAAAAAAAAGTTGCCAAAGAGCTATCCTCCCCTCCCACCCCCAAGGTACTGGATGGTTTCCAAGGCTATCGTCAGGGAAGAAGAAATTTTCCTCTACCCATCTACATTCTTCTGGCTTGTCTAAGAATTATATTGACATGAGAAAGATTAACAGGAGAAAATCAAACAAGATTTAATAACGTATACATGGAAGAGACCCAGAAAAACTGAGTAACTCACCAAAATAGCCAAAGCCCTCACCTTAAATACTATCCTCAGCTAAAGACAAAAGAGGATTTTGAGGGTGGGGAGCGTCAGTTATGGGAGGTTACCAGGAAAAGCACAGTAAACAAGGGTGCTTATGATGCAGATTTAAGTCATTCATATTTATGACCATGGTCAGAGCAAGTATGATTGATTGGCCAATGAAGGGGTCCCATCTAGCAATAACAAAAGTGGCTCGAACAAAACTATAACTTCTTTCTTCTAGAATAATTTTCCTAAGGACCATCCAATTAGAGCCTTGGAGAAATCCACCAAGAAGTACTTGACATAGGTAAATGACCATAAATCCAACAATTGGATTAATTTTTAAAGTCTACATGGGACTTGTGCCAATGATAGAAAAACATTTGAGTTATGTGCAGAAGCCAAAGAAATGAAAAAACACAATAAATAATCATATGGGTCAGGTCCAGCATCTTGGGATAGCTGTCTCGTTCTGATGTCTTCTTCTCCTCCTGGGGTGGGAGTCGTCTCTCCTCTGTTTGAGCATTGTTTTAAGGTGAGTTTGAGGTGAGCAGTCCTCTCTATGGACCAGTCCAGTGCAAGGGCCCTTTCAAGTGGGAAATATGAATCCAAGAATCAATTCCCTTCAGTTATGCTGTGCAAGAGCTAATTAAGAGTATCTGACAAGGGTCCTGTAATCTAGGTTGGAGAGAGTCCTTTCAATGATGTCTTTTCCAGTGTACATCATCTCCTGGTTGCAGGCCATAGGCCACCTGATCTTCATCCAAAGATAAGCTGATGTGATAAGCTTCAGAAACAATCTTAGTATGTCCTTTCAATAATTCAATTAAACTTTTGTCATAATGCAACATAGTAACAAGAAGCCATCCAGGAAGTGAGTCTTAAGCAGTAAATACAAAACCTCAAAGACAACACTAGAACCCAACATCTACAGAAACGATCTTTTTCTATCTAAAAGTACCCTCATTTCTACAAAATATAGCCAAGTTGACTAATTTGCTTGCAAAATAAGTCTGGTTTCAATAAACTTTGCCTGATTATTTGCATAAGAGTAATTGATCACACAAGCTACTTTAAATTGGCTGTGCTGGAACGTTTCATAAGGAATCTCAGACTGAACTTTAAAAGGCCTTTCAAGGCCAGTAAAGCCACGCCAAGTGCTTGTCATCAGATTCGCCTGTACTACCTATATATAGATTGGGTGAATTCCTCCCTTCTCTAGGTCCTCAAAATATTTCAAGGTTCTGGGGCGGCCAGGAAGTGACCTTTCTTATTTACCTGGTAAGGCTGCTGGGCTCCTTGTAAGCAAGGTACCAGATTGTTTTTCCAAGGGGTTTTATGGCTCCATAAAGTTCACCTTAGTTCTTTAAAGCTATCTGATCATATCTGATTCTGTGCAATTTCTCAAATATGACATTCCAGTCAAAAACAAGGTAACATAACCAATGTTTCCAATATGTCCTGTTATAAGAACAGACTCTTATCGAACTTATGCAAATAGCTACATTGCCATAAAAATAATACTCACTGAGTTCCCAAATTCTGGAGGAATCAAGTAGTGAGAAAAGATGAATGCTACAATTCTGCTTACAAAGTTATAATTTACCAAATTGCTGTAAGTCATAATTAACTTAAAGTGAAGGGTTTCCTTATATTTGGACAACCAAGATTAAAAACTAGTAATATTTCAGACAGAAAGTTATACAAACTAACATTCAGCCCTATGTAACTAATTCTTGTTGATCATGATCTTCTGTTAACAGTTTTATGAAGTCATCAGGGTTTCCATTACAATTCTTTATTTTTTTTTAATTGGGGCATAATTGTTTTACACTGTTGTGTAGGTTTCTACTGTACAGTGAAGCAAAGTAGAGTTCCCTGTCCTATACAGCAGATTCTCATTTGTTATCTATTTTATACATATTAGTGTATATATGTCAATCCCAATCTCCCAATTCATCCCACGCCCCCCTTCCCCCCTTGGCGTCCATACGTATGTTCTCTATGTCTGTGTCTCTATCTCTGCCCTGCAAACAGCTTCATCTGTACCATTTTTCTAGATTCCACATATATGCATTAATATACAATATTTGTTTAACTGTTTCTGACTTACTTCACTCTGTATGACAGTCTCTAGATCCATCCACGTCTCTACAAATGACCCAATTTCATTCCGTTTTATGGCTGAGTAATATTCCATTGTATATATGTGCCACATCCTCTTTATCCATTCATCTGTCGATGGACATTTAGGGGCTTCCATGTCCTGGCAATTGTAAATAGAGCTGCAGTGAACATTGTGGTGCATGTATCTTTTTGAATTATGGTTTTCTCAGGATACATGCCCAGTAGTGGGATTGCTGGGTCATATGGTAATTCTATTTTTAGTTTTTTAAGGAACCTCCAGACTGTTCTCCATAGTGGCTGTATCAATTTACATTCCCACAAACAGTGCAAGGGGGTTCCCTTTTCTCCACACTAGGAAAACTGGACAGCTACGCGTAAAAGAATGGAATTAGAACACTCCCTAACACCATACACAAAAATAAACTCAAAATGGATTAAAGACCTAAATGTAAGGCCAGAAACTATAAAACTCTTAGAGGAAAACATAGGCAGAACACTCTTTGACATAAATCACAGCAAGATCTTTTTTGACCCACCTCCTAGAGAAGTGGAAATAAAAACAAAAATAAACAAATGGGACCTAATGAAACTTCAAAGCTTTTACACAGCAAAGGTAACCATAAGCAAGAAGAAAAGACAACCCTCAGAATGGGAGAAAATATTTGCAAATGAATCAATGGATAAGGGATTAATCTACAAAATATACAAACAGCTCATGCAGCTCAATATCAAAAAAACAAACAACCCAATCAAAAAATGGGCAGAAGGCCTAAATAGACATTTCTCCAAAGAAGACATACAGATGGCCAAGAGGCACATGAAAAGATACTCAACATCACTAATAATTAGAGAAATGCAAATCAAAACTACAATGAGGTATCACCTCACACCAGTCAGAATAGTCACCATCAAAAAATCTACAAACAATAAATGCTGGAGAATTCTTTAATTTCTTAACCTGTTCACTGGTATGAGCTGAAAGTTATCAGAAACGTGTATTTGTCAAAAGGTTCTTTCTTTCTATGAATCTTCTGGAAGATGAAGCATTTTTACAGAAGCATCAGAGTACAAAAATAACTGTCTATAAAAGACAAAAGATTTAAAAAGCAAGGTTAAAGACCTGTTTACAAAGCAATTGTCAAAGAAATTTGTTGTTTTAGTGGCATACAATTTTAAAACAATAATTAGAATTATGACTGATGATACTACAGGAGGACACATTTAAATATTAGAAATTTCACATAATTTCTAGAACATTTATATTAATGACAATTATCTATACTATACAACCTAAGAAGGTTTATCACCACTCATTTAGCAATGCTTCCCATGTAATTTAACATATCAAATAAGCCTAATTAGTTTAATGTCTTTCTTTTTTTTTTTTTTTTTTTTTCTTTTCTCTTTTCCATACATTTGCTAATTTATTCAAGCCTTTATTGAAGTCCTTTTTCTTCTTTTTCATTTAGATATTTCTCAACACGGTCTAAGTTTACCTTCCTATTCCAATTTATCTTTTTTTTTTTTTTTTTTTTTAAACATCTTTATTGGGGTATAATTGCTTTACAATGGTGTGTTAGTTTCTGATTTACAACAAAGTGAATCAGCTATACATATACATATGTTCCCATATGTCTTCCCTCTTGCGTAATGTCTTTCTTTGATAAGGAGAGAAAACAAATCTTGAGGTGCTCCGGAGGCATTCTGGAAAACCTCAATGTTATCTACAGGTCAAAAGAACTTCATTTAGAATTTGATTTTGGGGACGTTTGTCAAATATATTAAAAAGGGTTTAAAACACTTGGTCAAATAGGATCATAGGTCACTATGTAACAGTACTTAGTTATCCACCCAAGCAAAGTGACAAAAGATTTCAAAAGCAAAATACAGAAAGTTACAACAGTTTACTTAAAAGGTAAAAAATTGGGCTTCCCTGGTGGTGCAGTGGTTGAGAATCTGCCTGCCAATGCAGGGGACACGGGTTTGAGCCCTGATCTGGGAAGATCCCACATGTCGCGGAGGAACTAGGCTCGTGAGCCACAACTACTGAGCCTGCGCACCTGGAGCCTGTGCTCCACAACAAGAGAGGCCGCGATAGTGAGAGGCCCGCGCAACGCGATGAAGAGAGGCCCCTGCTTTCCGCAACTAGAGAAAGCCCTCGCACAGAAACGAAGACCCAACACAGCCAAAAATAAATAAATAAATATTTTTTTAAAGGTAAAAAATCTTTACTATCTGTTATCAAGAGCATATCAATATCCCATTAAAACTTCGTGCTCTTAACAGAGAGAAAACCAAATTCAGGTTTTGCACCATCTTACAACTTATTCTAATCTTATCCAGTCTTGATCACATACAGAACTCTATTCTCAAGGCTTCTCTTCGACAAAACTTCTATAACTTACTTTTTTTTAACCTTTAGATTTTTGTCCTATGTTTTCCTTTTCTCTCTGTCTTTTTATAAGATTTCATTTTACTTTAATTTTTTTATTTTAAAAAATTTATTGTATTCAAGTATAGTTGATTTACAATGTTGTGTTAATTTCTGCTAAACAGCAAAGTGATTCAGTTTTATGTATAGTCTTTTCCATATTCTTTTCCATTATGGTTTATCAGAGGATACTGCATATAGTTCCGTGCGCTGGACAGTAGGACCTTGTTGTTTATCCATTCTATATATAGTAGTTTGCATCTGCTAATAAAAATATAGAACACTTCACAAATTTGTGTGTCATTCTTGTGCAGGGGTCATGCTAATATTCTCTGTGTCGTTCCAATTTTAGTATATGTGTTGTGGAAGCCATCATTCTCTCTCTCTTTTAAAGCTATCTTTAGGACAAAACTACTTTCTCTTCCCTGAGCTAAGTGTATTTCCATTCTTTATACCTTCTTTTTCCTTGCATACAAAGATGTTTTCCTTATTAATTTTTAGTGGTTTTAATCACATATTTTAATTATAATTCTCAACTCTTAAAAGCCTTCATTTGTAGCAAAAACTAAGAAGTAAGCAATTATGAACTGTCTTTTACATTAGCATTCTGTAGATTGGCAAACTTCTAAATACTATTTATAATTTTTTTTAAATATGTGCTTTCTTATAGAAAATGTCTCCATATGGAACCAAACATATTTATTAATAGTCCTAAATATCTTTAGGTTCTCTGTAAAAGGAAGCCTATGTTTAGTAATTAATGTTTCAGTATCTTATTTTATTTGGGAATGATCTAGATATTCAATAAGCTTCCATCATTTAATTTAATTTAGCAAAACCCTAAAGTTTGAAGTTGCCAAAAAGATTTGGAGAAACGATTTCTAAGTAGACACACCATAAAACATGATTATTCTTAAAGGATTCACCTAAAAACTCTTAACCCATTTACATTTAATTTACTTATAAAAATTTTATTATATCAAGTCATCTTTCTGGCTGACAAATTTTGCAACAGATATAAGGTCTTATTTAACTTCTAGTAAATCTAGGTACAATAAAAGTATTATGTTTAATGTCGATGACTCTAAAGACATTAATAATAAACTAACTTTCATACCAAATATTAACTTAGTACTGAATATTTCCCAGTTCATGTGAACCTGAAATTCATTTTAGTTTCTTCCATATTTCTGAGGATCTATCTAAGTGCTTAATTTTCTTTAAACCGACTAAATAGGACTCTTTTACAAATTAATTTTGGCTATATCACCATCTACAACACACACACATATATGTAGACACACACAAACAGAGACCCCTTAGATCCCATTTCAAATTTTCAGCCTTAAATCAGGTACAATAACACAAAACCCATCAGTTACAGAAAAGGCTGGGTTCAAATTGGGTTTCTGGCAGATGGAAGAAATCAAGGTCACTTATTTAGATGGCTAAACCTTTTCTTACTAATATTTATGGAGAAGACACTGAAGGTTATTTATATTTGTCCTTGACACGTCAAGTTCCAAATGACCTATCTCCTTTTTCATTTTCTTTTGATAAGGGTTACCTTTCTTAAATTTGCATTTTAAAAATTTAAGATAGATAAGAGTTCCTCCAGAAGACTAGGTAGAACATTTACATCTCAAAGGCTCAGGGAGAGAAATGCAAGTGCCTCCTAGGAGGACTTTTGTTCCCATAAGGCCAGAATTTTTTTTCAATACTTACAAGCCTCTTAAGATAAATAGGGGGAGGTTTCGGGGAGTGGAAAAAAAGATTGATGGGCTTTGAATTGTTTCTGGAGCTACATTTCTGGTCCTGGAAAGAGTAGACTGCTGTTTTTAATTCCTCAAGGAATTGGGTAGCCACATAAATGATATCAAAGGATGGACATACTGATCCACCTATGTTGGAATGTTTTTCTTCCCTCTGGGTATATTTAGCTTGGGGGAGAAAGCCAAAAAAATTTCTATCAGGTTCTGAATATCAGCTATGGTCACTTGTTTAGTCAGACCAATGGCCTCCCATCTTGGTAATCCATTTACAAAAACTTTTGAGAATCCTCTCTGGGTTTAAGAAATTCTTTAACTATGGCCCTCAGTTCAGCCTTTGACCTGAAGAGGATTGCTTACAGCCTCAAGTGGTCCCATTTCTAAAGGTAACTGTTTAATAGTCTCTCCAGAGTGGAAAAGCAATTCATACAGAGGATTACAAGAATGAGTACTCAAATAAAGCAAGATAGAGGGGAGCAGTAGGAACTAAGTCAATCTTATAGTCTTTTGTTTTAGGTACCTTTTATATCTTTAACCTTTCATTAGCCTTCTACAACAAATCCGTCAATTAAGCTATTTTGGAAATTAGAAGCTTTGGTTGTTTTGCATACCAATTAAAATAGGTACAAGTGTTTAAGATGAACCCTTTCTAAAATTTTAACAATTTTGAAGTCTTTCCAATTCAGAGGGCTCATCATTTGTCTATTGATAAACAGTATCTTAATAGTGACTCAAACCAATAAACCTTTTTATGGTTAAACCAAGTATGTAAGAGGCATCCTTCAAGAGACTGCAAAGCATGCAGCCCTCACAAGATGCAGAAATTTCACTCCCAAGGACATTCTAAAGAAGTAG
This sequence comes from Phocoena sinus, assembly GCF_008692025.1. Taxonomy (NCBI): domain Eukaryota; kingdom Metazoa; phylum Chordata; class Mammalia; order Artiodactyla; family Phocoenidae; genus Phocoena; species Phocoena sinus. The sequence goes on along the minus strand of NC_045784.1, from coordinate 58,461,738 downwards.
AGACCTTCATTGTACACATGGAAACAACAAAGGTTGAGATGACCAAGGCCCCTTATGGACTGAGATCACTTATGACAAACTCCCCTGAGAGCTGACACTCTCAGAAAAAGAACACTCAGTTTATCTGACTGACTGCCAAATGTACGCCAGTATATGCACCTTCTGTATGGTGGAAACCAGAAAGAATATTCCCGTTGATCAACAAGTCAAGTTCTCAGGATACCTAGCAAGACTAAAGGAAAACCTAACCAGACCAAGGAGGACTGGTTTTCCTCCTTATGACCAAAGACACAAAAGTCAGAAACAACAACAACAAAAATCAGGGACCATCTCTGGGAGGAAAAGGATTAACAAATCTAGAATACTCTTCCAAATTTCAAACCAAAAGTCACTGAGTCCAAAGAGCTAGGCCTACAGAAATTTATTCCCACTAATCTAATTTTAGAAAAGAGAAAAACTCTTACCACTCTAATTTCCAGCAGACCCTGCAGGCAGAGATCAAGGAAACTGACTAACATGGTAAGAATTCTTACCTTCTGAGAGGTTTCTCTAACTGCATGCACAGAAACCAATTTTGGAATGTCAAAAGAGGCCCATCTTGGCCATTTCAGGGCAAGAGTTCCTTTAATTCACAATTTAAAAGGACTTGCAAGTATAAGTTCCAAATATACATAAACTCAACTGGGGTGCTAAGTCAGAAGTTTTCTGACTCCCCTCATTTCTCTGTTTGGGAAACTCTTCCCCATTTTAAAGTTGGTTTGTTGGAATGAAATTGCTAATGAAATTATGTGTTGTTTGTGAATTTTGTTTGTTTGTTTGTTTTCGGTTTTTTTTGTTTGTTTTTTGTTTGTTTGTGAATTTAAGCCCTCTAGGTGTCACCCTAGAGTCATTTCAGCTCTTTTATGTGTCTCAGCTTCTCCCTCTGTCAATCTAAAATCACATGGGTGCTCAGAGTACTGCGTGGCCAACACTTATATTGTGTGTCCCTAGGCGAGCAAGTTTTTAATTAATGAGTGGATGTCCCTATTGGACCACTGCATAGTATGAGGACTTGCCTTCACCACTCCCATAAATTTCTCAGTTGTCTGAGAAAGCCATAACTGGCCAGGAGAAGTTGTGTCCCTTTTCTTTGGAGCAGAGAACTCTCATATGGTATCTTCACTGTTATTCTGACAAATTCTGTTAAGGTAGCCAAATTGAGAAAAGACATCAGGCCAGTCTCCTACCTAATCACCCAGTCCAAATCACTCAGTGTCCTTCAACTGAGCAAATCTTCCCAGTGTTTCTCAACCAGGCCCTTTTTCCCAGTGTCTCTCAACTGGGAAAATCCTCCTCAGTGTCTCTCAACTGAGGAGTCAGGTACCTTTTTATCCACAGCCAAATAAAACTCAGGATTGTCAACCAATAATCGGAAGATCTGAGACCAAGAGACACTTACTCAAATTCATCTGGACTTGCTAAGGAGGAGGATGGACACAGGACCAAGGCTCCAATTCCTCACAGAGTTCAGGTGAAGGAGAGAAATCTGCTCTGGGTCCCTTCATGGTTGCCAAAACTGTCAACAACAAAAAACTCTGAACAATGTGAGAACTGTAAGTTTCAGTTTTATTTTGGGACTTACTGAGGACTATAGCCTGGGAGACAGCCTTCCAGATAGCTGTAAGGACCTGCTCCAAAGAGGTAGGGGAGGAGCCAATATATATATGATTGGGGACGGGGCGCTGAGAAATACATGTAGTCAAGCATACATCTTGGTAAAAAGTTACTGCTAGTCACGAGCATCATATATATCAGTTAATGATTTTAGTGCTTCTCTAACTATGGGAAGATGCAAGAATCTGGGGTCATTGAAATTCTTCCTTAGATATGCATTTAACTGTCTAGGGGCCCATTCAAAACAAGGAATGCTTCATCCTGAATTCCTTTCAGTGTGTGTTGTAGGTCAGCCACTGCAACAGCTAATGACTTGATCCCTGTAGAACTCGAATGGTGGGCAATATTTTTTGTTTACAAAATAAGTATATTTATAAAGTGTGAATAGAAGTGTACTTACTTAACATGATAAATAAATCTGTATCAAACCAGAAGCCAACCTCACGCTATACCTGGCATTCCCATTAAACCCAAGAACAGGAGAAGAATGCTTATTATCACCACTATTTGACATTCTTTTGGAAGTGCTAGGCAATGCAATTAAGACTTTCCTCCTTTTGGGGCTAAGGCCAGCCTTGCTTATTCTCTCTGAGGCCATTGGTCCTCCTGGATATCCTCATCCATTAACCCCATCTTAACCCTCTCTCTCTAATATACAAGCAACCTTCCAGCTGTATAAAATTCAGGCATGTTTCCCACTTTCAATATTTCCCTTTCCTGGCACTTGCCTCTCCCAAAGTATAGCATTTCTCTGTATAAACATTCCACCCTTCCTGATGTAAACATAGTTTCTCTCTTCTCCTGTTGTAAAGAATTAGTGATAAACCCCTCCTTAACCTCTCTATTTACCTCTACCTCTTTCCCTGTTGTTATCCTGGCCCAGCCCTTCCCTTATTCCATTCTCTAATCCTCTCCCACTTCCCTGAGGTTTTTATAACTTTTATCACTACACCAGTCTCCAAAATAAGTTATCTCTCTAACTCCTCCACCATGTACTTTATCCCTGGGCTTTCTCAGAGCTTCTGACGATGGGCTAGGGAGAGGTCAAGTTATAATGCAATTGTAGATTCAGTCAGTATTCAGGTTACCTAGAGGCCCTTTCAGGCTACACACACCTGTTCTCTGTTTAACAAACAGGGTAGAAGATTGGTATAAGACGAACTAGAGTGCTTTATATTTTTGGATAGGTGATCCTTAAAAACTCCAAACTTACTCTTAAGATAAAATATGTGAAGACATGAACAAACTTACAGAATAGTAATTGCCATGATATCTTTTTTCAGTTAGAAGTATATCCAGCAACATTTATAAATGTGTATACCTACATTAATTATTCTGTTTCAAACCATGATATTTTCAGTAGAGCAGTTGATATTTGCTTCTTTAATCCATAAAATTACATTCAGACACTTAGTATGTGTCCTAATTGTAATTTTATAGCAAAATATATTATTTTCAATTTATTTTTTCATACTTACACATTTGTACATATTATTCAATTTGACTAACACTTTCGCCAGCATTTTACTATGAATATGTTCAAATATATAAAAATGTTCAAAGCATAGTAGACTAAAGTGTGAAAAAATAGTGCAGTGAGCAACCGTATACACACCACCTGGATTCTACAATCCACATTTTGCCGTTTCTGCTTTATCACATCTCTATCCATATGTCCATTCATGCATCATTTGTTTTGTTCTTTATATGTTTCAAAGTAAGTTTCAGACATTAGTATACTTCATGCCTAAACATTTCAGCTTGCAGTTTTGAAAGGATAACATAGATATTTCTGTACTGACATATAAAGATGTCCATGTTATAGTAAATGAAAAAAAGCAGATTATAAAAAACACCATTTATGTTAAATGTAAGTATTATGTAGACATAAGAATTTAATTGCCTAAACAATATACATTTACACCTTATTACTTCTTATCAGGACCCCATTTTTGTTCAGTGTGGCAATGTGCCCAGGCCAAGTATTGAATTATAACTGATTCAAGTCAATCACAGCAATCTTATTTTCTAATTTTCCAGCTTCTTTCCTTACAGGGATGGCCATATGGCTAATGAGAGCAAAAAAGAAGTCATCCAGGGAGGCTTCTTGGAAAGTGTTTGCTTGATTAGATAAGAGACAAATTCATCTTGCATGGCTTGCCCCTTCTCACCAATCTTCTTGCCTTGAATGCAGACATTATATGTGGAGGTGCAACAAACATCTTGCAACCATGAGGAGAGAAAGATGAGGACAAAAGCCCATGAACTAAGGATAGTCTTCTCATATTCTTTGTAATATTTTTAAAGCAATCATTCACATGTATTATTGTAATATATGAACAAGAATATCTTATTTAAAATTGGGATACAATATCAGCATTTACTTAATTCAAAGCAAATTTTGGAGGCTTAAATGAGGAAGTGTGTGAGAAAGTAGCAAAGTGTGAAAAATAAAGTTAAATACATCTTATTGGATTAGTAATCTGTCTTATCCTGAGAAAGCAGAGCCTGAGACAAGGACTTTCATATACATGTTGTTGTTGGGAAGTGATCCCAGGCAACAGGAGTAGGATACTGGGAAGAATGAAGCAGAAATGGAAGGAAAGTTATTAGAAGGGTATGTTTTCAGCTGCAAAACTGGAGGTAGATCCCACTGAGGAGCCACATAGAATGTACATGCAGAATCGCCCTCTGGAGGAACATGAGAGTGGACTGTTTCTCTACCACTCCCATATCCCATTGGTCAAGGGTCACTACATGGAGTGTTCAACCCCTTGCACTTCCAAACTTATGCATGCTTAAAAATGGCAGAAAAGGGGCTTCCATTGTGGCGCAGTGGTTGAGAGTCCGCCTGCCGATGCAGGGGACACGGGTTCGTGCCCTGGTCCGGGAAGATTCCACATGCCACGGAGCGGCTAGGCCCGTGAGCCGTGGCCGCTGAGCCTGCGCATCCGGAGCCTGTGCTCCACAATGGGAGAGGCCACAACAGTGAGAGGCCCGCACACTGCAAAAAAAAAAAAAAAAAAAATGGCAGAACAGATTCTTACAGGCCTATGACAGAAAGTGAGATATATCACAGTGTAGACAAGTGATGCCAGGTTAAACCTGCTTGAAGAATGTTAGGGTTGAGAGGATGTGAGGTGGGGCATGAAAGGTGTTTGATGCCCAGTCCACACACAAGATGATAGATATCTGGAAAATAGTGGTGGCAGTAGCAGTGCCAAGGAAGAAAATTTGCTTTCATTTTTCTTTAGTTTTAAAATTGACATTTATAAAAAGAGAGGCAACTTTGTGAAGTAAATAGGCACACAAACTCTGGAACCAGAATACCTGGTTATGAAATTCAACTCCAACATTTACTTTTCACTTGACTTTTATCAAGTTACAAAACTTTTCTGTGCCTCTGTTTCATCATCTGTAAAATGGATACAATAACACTAGTTACCTTATAGAGTTGTGAGGACTAAACAAGTTAAATGTTAGCTACTAATATTTATAATAGAAATACAGTTTTGTTGTAAAGAATCAGAATATATAGATATATAAAATACAAAGTTCTGTCCTTTATCTGTTAGAACGCTTTTGTTTTCAAGTAAGAGAAAATAAACCCACACTGCCAGTGAAGGGTTGGAGAGAAAGGCCCATGAAAAGGATATCGAGATGGGAAGCTTTAGGCTCACACAGTTGGAAGGGGACATAAAGCTATTCTGTCAGCAAAGTAAGGTCAAGAGGTTAAGGGAGGCTGAGGAGTGAAATGGAACTCAGACAAATCGAGTGGTGAATGTTAGTATCTAGCTACCCAAGGGGAGATGTTCCTTCCCTTACCTCCTTCTGTTATTACTTCTGCCTCTTTTTCTGATGCTTCACTATCTTGCTTCTTAGCAGCAATACCTCCTCTTTTGTAACTAGGACAATGGAGAATGTAGGGCTACTGTGAAGAATATTTTGGCTCACTTGACAAAAAGAACTAAAAAAAGTAGGATGTCTAGTCAATGTTTGCTCTGAATAAGTTCATCTGAAAAATGCACTTTTGAAAAGAAAACAAAACCTATGCAATTAGATTGCCATTAAATTACAACAGAACAAAAAGAAATATGCATGTAGAACTATGCATTTCTTCCCACCTTTCCCCAACCTCTCTTTCTCAGAAAGGAAGATTGTGAATAAGGAAAGAAGGAGGAAGAAAAGAAAAGGATACACTGAGGAGTATGAAGCAGCACCTCTTCTCTTACTTTAAGTAAACTACAATATGAAAAACACCATATAGGAATCATTCTAAAGTAGGTTTCCTCTATAACAAGGTTGGGAAAAGAGAATGGTGTGAGTGGATATAACAAAGGGGGACAGTGGCCACTGTTTTTCCTAGACTTTGTTGTCCCTTAAGATGAATACATGATTCACTAATAGCTGACCTATTGTATGTAAATTTAAAATATAGTTAATTCTTCACGCCAGCCTGCCAAATTATTTCCTACCTCTGTTTGTGTGTGAATTATTATAAAAGATCACTTCCCCAATGTATATGAAATGAGCAAGAAATTATAGCTCAGGAAGAAACAAGACCAGCTCATTTCTTCTATCCTTTGATCCTGTTGGGAACTACAAGTCATTGATATACCAATATTTTACTGTCCTTCATCCAACTGATGTCCTCTCTTCCCTCCTTATTCAGTTTAAGTTCCATTGATAATCGCTACAGTCACTCCTTCGCAACACTCTCAACTACTTTTCCTCACTTCTGCATAATGACACTTACTTGGCAAAAGTCCAATCCTGGTTAAACCCAACGCCTGCACAGTCAGCTAAATGTGACTGAAACAAAGCGTAACTATGTGGCCTGGTCTCACTTTAAATGGCTACAAAGCTTCAGGGACCCTTAATGCTGCCTGGTGATCACACATATTTCTTATGTCCATTCACCAACCCACTCTCCTAGATCATACTTTCTTTCTTCTTAAAACTTCAACAATTCCAGAAGCAAGAAGAACTACAATCCTACAGCCTGTGGAACAAAAACCACATTCACAGAAAGATAGACAAGATGAAAAGGCAGAGGGCTATGTACTAGATGAAGGAACAAGATAAAACCCCAGAAAAACAACTGAATGAAGCGGAGATAGGAAACCTTCCAAAAAAAGAATTCAGAATAATGATAGTGAAGATGATCCAGGACCTCAGAAAAAAAATGTAGGCAAAGATCAGGAAGATGCAAGAAATGTTTAACAAAGACCTAGAAGAATTAAGGAAAAAACAAACAGAGAGGAACAATAAAATTACTGAAATGAAAAACACACTAGACGGAATCAATAGCAGAATAATGGAGGCAGAAGAACGGATAAGTGACCTGGAAGACAGAATGGTGGAATTCACTGCTATGGAATAGAATAAAGAAAAAATAATTAAAAGAAATGAAGACAGCTTAAGAGACCTCTGGGACAACATCAAATGCAACAATATTTGCATTATAAGGTCCTAGAAGGAGAAGAGAGAGAGAAAGCACCCGAGAAAATATTTGAAGAGATTATAGTTGAAAAATTCCCTAGCATGGGAAAGGAAATAACCACCAAAGTCCAGGAAGCACAGAGAGTCCCAGGCAGGATAAACCCAAGGAGAAACACACTGAGACACATAGTAATCAAATTGACAAAAATTGAAGACAAAGAATAATTATTAAAAGCAACAAGGGAAAAACAACAAATAACATACAAGGGAACTCCTATAAGGTTAACAGCAGATTTATCAGCAGAAACTCTACAGGCCAGAAGGGAGTAGCGTGATATATTTAAAGTGATGCAAGGGAAGAACCTACAGCCAAGATTACTGTACCTGGCAAGGATATCATTCAGATTTGAGGGAGAAATCAAAAGCTTTACAGACAAGCAAAAGCTAAGAGAATTCAGCACCACCAAACCAGCTCTACAACAAATGCTAAAGGAACTTCTCTAAGTGGAAAACACCAGAGGAGAAAAGGACCTACAAAAACAAACACATAACAATTAAGAAAATGGTAATAGGAACATACATATCGATAACTACCTTAACGTGAATGGATTAAATGCTCCAATGAAAGATGCAGGCTCACTGAATGGATACAAAAACAAGACCCATATATATGCTGTCTACAAGATACCAACTTCGGACCTAGGGACACATACAGACTGAAAGTGAGGGGATGGAAAAAGATATTCCATGCAAACAGAAATCAAAAGAAAGCTGGAGTAGCAATTCTCATGTCAGATAAAATAGACTTTAAAATAAAGAATGTTACAAGAGACAAGGATGGAACTACATAAATATCAAGGGATCAATCCAAGAAGAAGATATAACAATTAGAAATATATAAGCACTAACATAGGAGCACCTCAATATATAAGGCAACTGCTAACAGCTATAAAAGAGGAAACCAACATTAACACAATATAAGTGGAGGACTTTAACACCTCACTTACACTAATGGACAGATCATTCAAACAGAAAGTTAATAAGGAAACACAAGGTTTAAATGACACAATAGACCAGATAGATTTAATTGATATTTATAAGACATTCCATCCCAAAACAGAAGATTACATTTTCTTCTCAAGTGCACACGGGAAATTCTCCAGTATAGATCATATCCTGGTCACAAATCAAGCCACAGTAAATTTAAGAATATTGAAATCATATCAAGCATCTTCTCTGACCACAACGGTATGAGATTAGAAATCAATTACAGGGGAAAAAAAAAATGTAAAAATCACAAACACATGGAGGCTCAACAATACGTTACTAAATAACCAAGAGATCACTGAAGAAATCAAAGAGGAAATCAAAAAATACCTAGAAACAAATGACAATGAAAACAAGACAACCCAAAACCTATGGGATGCAGCAAAAGCAGTTCTAAGAGGCAACTTTATAGCAATACAATCCTACCTTAAGAAACAAGAGGGACTTCCCTGGTGGTCCAGTGGCTACGACTCCGAGCTCCCAATGCAGGGGGCCCGGGTTCAATCCCTGGTCAGGGAACTAGATCCCATGTGCTGCAACTAAAAAGATCCCCCACGCCACAACGAAGATCCTGTGTGCTGCCACTAAGACCTGGTGCATCCAAATAAATAAATTTTAAAAAAGAAAAAAAAAAAAAAAAAAAAAAGAAACAAGAAACATCTCAAATAAACAACCTAACCTTACACCTAAAGCAGTTAGAGAAAGAAGAACAAAAAAACCCCAAAGTTAGCAGAAGGAAAGAAATCATAAAGATCAGATCAGAAATAAATGAAAAAGAAATGAAGGAAACTATAGCAAAAATCAATTAAACTAAAAACTGGTTCTTAGAGAAGATAAACAAAGTTGATAAACCATTAGCCAGACTCATCAAGAAAATGAGGGAGAGGACTCAAATCAATAAAACTGAAATGAAAAAGGAGAAGTTACAACAGACACTGCAGAAATACAGAGCATCCTAAGAGACTACTACAGGCAACTCTATGCCAATAAAATGGACAATGGGGAAGATATGCACAAATTCCTAGAAAGTTATAACCTTCCAAGACTGAACCAGGAAGAAATAGAAAATATGAACAGGCCAATCACAAGTAATGAAATTGAAACTGTGATTAATAATTCTCCAACAGAGGGGGGAGCTTCAAGATGTCAGAAGAGTAAGATGTGGAGATCACCTTCCTCCCCACAAATACATCAGAAATACATCTACATGTGGAACAACCCCTACAGAACACCTACTGAACGCTGGCAGAAGACTTCAGACCTCACAAAAGACAAGAAACTCCCCATGTACCTGGGTAGGGCAGAAGAAAAAAGAAAAAACAGAGACAAAAGAATAGGGATGGGACCTGCACCCCTGTGCAGCTGTGAAGGAGGAAAAGTTTTCACACACTAGGATGCCCTTTGTGGGCAGAGACTGTGGGTGGCAGAGGGGGGAAGCTTCATAGCCATGGAGCAGAGCACGGCAACAGGGGTGCAGAGGGCAAAGCAGAGAGATTCCCGCACAGAGGATCAGAGCCGACCAACACTCACCAGCCTGAGAGGCTTGTCTGCTCACCCACCAGGACGGGTGGCAGCTGGGAGCTGAGGCTCAGGCTTCAGAGGTCAGATCCCAGGGAAAGGACTGGGGTGGTCTGAGTGAACACAGCCTGAAAGGGCCTAGTGTGCCACAGGTAACTGGGAGGAAGTCCAGAAAAAGTCTGGAGCTGCCGAAGAGGCAAGAGACTTTTTCTTGCCTCTTCATTTCGTGGTGTTCAAGGAGAGGGGATTAACAGCGCCACTTAAAGGAGCTTCAGAGATGGGCATGAGTCACAGATTTCAGCGAGGACCCCAGAGACGGACATGAGACACTAAGGCGGCTGCTGAAGCCACCAAGAAGCTGGTGAGCAAGCACAGGTCACTCTCCACACCTCCCCTCCCCAGAGCCTGTGCAGCCCACCACTGCCAGGATCCCATGATCCAGGGACAACTTCCCCAGGAGAAAACATGGCGCTCCTCAGGTTAGTGAAATGTCATGCTGGCCTCTGCCTCTGCAGGCTCTCCCAACACTCTGTACCCCTCCCTCCCCCCGGATTGAGTGAGCTAGAGCCCTTGAATGAGCTGCTCCTTTAACCCTGTCCTGTCTGAGCAAAGAACAGGCACCCTCAGGTGACCTACACGAAGAAGTGGGGCAAAATCCAAAGCTGAACTACAGGAGCTGTGCAAACAAAGTAGAGAAAGGGAAATCTCTCCTAGGAGCCTCAGGAGCAGCAGATTAAATCTCCACAATCAACCTGATGTACCCTGCATCTCTGGAATACCTGAATAGACAACAAATCATTACAAATTGAGGAGGTGGACTTTGGGAGCAATGATATATTTTTTTTTCCCTTTTTCTCTTTTTGTGAGTGTGTATGTGTATGCCTCTGTGTGTGATTTTGTCTGTATAGCTTTGCTTTTACCATTTGTCCTAGGCTTCTGTCTTTCCTTTTTTTTTTGTAGTACAGTTTTTAGTGCTTGTTATCATTGGTGGATTTGTTTTTTGATTTGGTTGCTCTCTTCTCTCTTTCCTTCTTTTTTTATTATGTTTTAATATTTTAAAATAATTATTTCTTATTTTTTACTTTAATAATCTTATTTAATTTTATTTAACTTTACCTTATTCTTTCATTCTTTCTTTTTTCTCCCTTTTATTCAGAGCCGTGTGGATAACAGGCTCTTCATGCTCCACCCAGGGGTCAAGACTGTGTCTCTGTAGTGGGAAAGCCAAGTTCAGGACATTGGTCCACCAGAGAACTCCCAGCTCTCCGTAATATCAAACAGTGAAAATCTCCCAGATATCTGCATCTCAACCCCAAGACCCAAGACCACTCAACGACCCACAAAGTACACTGATGCACACCCTATGCCTAACAATGAGCAAGACAGGAACGTGACACCATCCATTAGCACAGAGGCTGCCTAAAATCATAATAAGGCAACAGACACCCCAAACACACTACCAGACATGGAAATGTGCAACAGAAAGAAAAGATCCAGCCTCATCCACCAGAACACAGGCACTAGTCCCATCCACCAAGAAGCCTACGGAACCCACTGAACCAAACTAAGCCACTTGGGGCACACACCAAAAACAACGGGAACTACGAACCTGCAGCCTGTGAAAAGGAGACCTCCAAACACAGTAATTTAAGCAAAATGAGAAGACAAAAATGCACACAGCAGTTGAAGGAGCAAGGAAAAAACCCACAAGACCAAAAAAATGAAGAGGAAATAGGCAATCTACCTGAAAAAGAATTCAGAATAAAGATAGTAAAGATGATCCAAAATCTTAGAAATAGAATGGAGAAAATACAAGAAATGTTTAAGAAGAACCTAGAAGAACTAAAGAGCAAACAAACAATGATGAACAACACAATAAATGAAATTAAAAATACTCTAGATGGGATCAATAGCAGAATACTGAGACAAAAGAATGGAAAAGTGACCTGGAAAATAAAATAGTGGAAATAACTACTGCAGAGCAGAATAAAGAAAAAAGAATGAAAAGAATTGAGGACAGTCTGAGAGACATCTAGGACAACATTAAACACAACAACATTCGAATTATAGGGGTCCCAGAAGAAGTAGAGAAAAAGAAAGGGTGTGAGAAAATATTTGAAGAGATTATAGTTGAAAACATCCCTAATATGGGAAAGGAAATAGTTAATCAACTACAGGAAGCACAGAGAGTCCCATACACCATAAATCCAAGGAGAAACACACCAGGACACATATTAATCAAGCTGTCAAAAATTAAATACAAAGAAAAAATATTAAAAGCAGCAAGAGAATAATAACAAATAACATGCAAGGGAATCCTCATAAGATTAACAGCTGATCATTCAGCAGAAATTCTGCAAGCCATAAGGGAGTGGCAGAACATATTTAAAGTGATAAGGGAGAGAAACCTACAACCAAGACTACTCTACCCAGCAAGGATCTCATTCATATTTGACGGAGAAAGTAAAACCTTTACATACAAGCAAAAGTTAAGGGAGTTCAGCACCACCAAACCAGCTTTACAACAAATGCTAAAGGACCTTCTCTAGGCAGAAAACACAAAAGAAGGAAAAGACCTACAATAACAAACCCAAAACAATTAAGAAAATGGGAATAGGAACATACATATCGATAATTACCTTAAATTTAAATGGATTAAATGCTTCAACCAAAAGACATAGACTGGCTGAACAGATTCAAAAACAAGATCCATATATATGCTGTCTACAAGAGACCCACTTCACACCTAGGGATACATACAGACTGAAATTGAGGGGCTGGAAAAAGATAGTCCATGCAAATGGAAATCAAAAGAAAGCTGGAGTAGCAATTATCAAATCAGACAAAATAGACTTCAAAACAAACACTATTACAAGAGAAAAAGAAGTACACTACATAATGATCAAGGGATGAATCCAAAAAGAAGATATAACAATTGCAAATATTTATGCACCCAACAAAGGAAGACCTCAATACATAAGGCAAACACTAACAGCCATAAAGGGGGAATTCAACAGTAACACAATCATAGTAGGGGACTTTAACACCCCTCTTTCACCAATGGACAGATCATCCAAAAGGAAAATAAATAAGCAAACACAAGCTTTAAATGACATATGAAACAATATAGACTTAATAGATATTTATAGGACATTCCAAACAAAAACAACAGAATACACTTTATTCTCAAGTGCTCATGGAACATTCTCCAGGAGAGACCATACCTTGGGTCACAAATCAAGCCTTGGTAAATTTAAGAAAATTGAAATTGCATCAAGTATCTTTTCTGACCACAACACTCTGAGACTAAGTATCAATTACAGGAAAAATCTGAAAAAAATACAAATATATGGAAGCTAAACAATACACTACTTAATAACCAAGAGATCACTGAAGAAGTCAAAGAGGAAATTTAAAAATACCTAGAAACAAATGACAATGAAAACACGACACCCCAAAACCTATGGGATGCAGCAAAAGCAGTTCAAAGAGCGAACTTTATAGCAGTACAATACTACCTTAAGAAACATCTCAAAAAAACAACCTTACCTTACACATAAAAGAATTAGAGAAAGAAGAACAAACCCCTGCAAAGTTAGCAGAAGGAAAGAAATCATAAAGCTCAGATCAGAAATAAATGAAAAAGAAATGAAGAAAATGACAGCAAAGCAAAAAAAAACTACAAGCTGATTCTTTGAGACGATAAACAAAATTGGTAAACCATTAGCCAGATTCATCAAGGATAAAAGGGAGAACACTCAAATCAGTACAATTAGAAATGCAAAAGGGGAAGTAATAACTGACACTGCAGAAATACAAAGGATCATGAGAGATTACTACAAGCAGCTATATGCCAATAAAATGAACAACCTGGAAGAAATGGACAAATTCTTAAAAAGTATAACCTTCCAAGACTGAACCAGGAAGAAATAGAAAATATAAACAGACCAATCACAAGTAATGAAATTTAAACTGTGATTAAAAACCTTCCAATAAACAGAAGCCCAGGACTACATGGCTTTACAGGAGAATTCTATCAAACACTTAGAGAAGAGTTAACACCTATCCTTTTCAAACTCTTCCAAAATATAGCACAGGGAGGAATGCTCCCATACTCATTCTATGAGGCCACCATCACCCTGATACCAAAACCAGGCAAAGATGTCACAAAGAAAGAAAACTACAGGCCAATATCTATGATGAACATAGATGCAAAAATCCTCAACAAAATACTAACAAACAGAATCCAACAGCACATTAAAAGGATCATACACCATGAACAAGTGGGATAATATCCCAGGAATGCAAGCATTCTTTAATTTATGCAAAACAATCAATGTGATACACCATATTAACAAACTGAAGTAGAAAAACCATATGATCTTTTCAATAGATGCAGAGAAACCATTTTACAAAATTCAGCATGCATTTATGGTAAAAACTGTCCAGAAGGTAGGCATAGAGTTAACTTACCTCAACATAATAAAGGCCATATATGACAATCCCACAGCCAACATCGTTCTCAATAGTGAAAAACTGAAACCATTTCCACTAAGAACAGCAACAGGACAAGGTTGCCCACACTCACCACTATTATTCAACATAGTTTTGGAAGGCTTAGCCACAGCAATCAGAGAAGAAAAAGAAATAAAAGGAATCCAAAACAGAAAAGAAGAACTAAAGCTGTCACTGTTCGCGGAAGACATGATACTATACATAGAGAATCCTAAAGATGGTACCAGAAAACTTCTACAGCTAATCAATGAATTTGGTAAAGTAGCCGGATACAAAATTAATGCACAGAAATCTCTTACATTCTTATACATTAATGATGAAAGTGAAATTAAGAAAACACTCCCATTAACCATTGCAACAAAAAGAATAAAATATCTAGGAATAAACCTACCTAAGGAGACAAAAGACCTGTATGCAGAAAGTTATGGCACCGATGAAAGAAATTAAAGATGATAAAAATAGATGGAGAGGTATACCATGTTCTTGGATTGGAAGAATCAACATTGTGAAAAAAATGACTCTACTACCCAAAGCAATCTACAGATTCAATGCAGTCCGTATCAAATTACCAGTGGCATTTTAACAGAAGTAGAACAAAAATCTTAAGATTTGTATGGAGACACAAAAGACCCTGAATAGCCAAAGCAGTCTTGAGGGAAGAAAAGGGATCTGAGGAATCAGAGTCCCTGACTTCAGACTATACTACAAAGCTACAGTAATCAAGACAGTATGGTACTGGCACAAAACCAGAAATATAGATCAATGGAACAGGATAGAAAGCCCAGAGGTAAACCCACACACCTACGGTCAACTAATCTATGCCAAAGGGGGCAAGGATACACAATGGAGAAAAGACAGTGTCTTCAATAAGAGGTGCTGGGACAACTGGACAGCTACATGGAAGATAATGAAATTAGAACACTCCCTAACACCTTACACAAAAATAAATTCAAAATGGATTTGAGACCTAAATGTAAGACCGGACAGTTTAAAACTCTTAGAGGATAACATAGCAAGAACATTCTTTGACATAAATCACAGCAAGATCTTTTTTGAATCACCTCCTAGAGTAATGGAAATAAAAATAAAAATAAACAAATGGGACCTAATGTAACTTAGGTTTTGCAAATCAAAGGAAACCTTATACAAGACGAAAAGACAACCCTCAGAATGGGAGAAAATATTTGCAAATGAATCAGTGGACAAAGGATTAATCTCCAAAATATATAAACAGCTCATGCAGCTCAATATTAAAAAAAAACAAGCAACCCAATCAAAAAATGGGCAGAAGACCTAAATAGGCATTTCTCCAAAGAAGACATATAGATGGCCAAGAAGCACACTAAAAGCTGCTCAGGGCTTCCCTGGTAGTGCAGTGGTTGGGAGTCTGCCTGCCGACGCAGGGGACGTGGGTTCGTGTCCCGGTCCAGGCAGATCCCACATGCCGCAGAGCGGCTGGGCCCGTGAGCCATGGCTGCTGAGCCTGTGCATCCGGAGCCTGTGCTCCGCAACGGGAGAGGCCACAACAGTGAGAGGCCCGCGTACTGCAAAAAAAAAACAAAACAAAAAAAAAGCTGCTCAACATCACTAATTACTAGAGAAATGCAAATCAAAGCTCCAATGAGGTATCACTTCACACCCATTAGAATGGGCATCATCAGAAAATCTACAAACAACAAATGCTGGAGAGGTTGTGGAGAAAAGGGAACCCTCTTGCACTGTTGGTGGGAATGTAAATTGATACAGCCACTATGGAGAACAGTATGGAGGCTCCTTAAAAAACGAAAAATAGAATTACCATATGATCCAGCAATCCCACCTCTGGGCATATACCCAGAAAAAAACATAATTCAAAAAGACACATGCACTCCAGTATTCATTGCTGCACTCTTTACAATATCCACCTCATGGAAGCAACCTAAATGCCCACCTACAGACCAATGGATAAAGAAGTTTTGGTACATATATACAATGGAATATTACTCAGCCATAAAAAGAACGAAATTGGTTCATTTGTAGAGGTGTGGATGGACCTAGAGACTGTAATACAGAGTGAAGTAAGTCAGAAAGAGAAAAAGAAATATCGTATATTAACGCATATATGTGGAAACAGAAAAATGGTACATATGAACCGGTTTGCAGGGCAGACATAGAGACACAGATGTAGAGAACAAACTTATGGACACAAAGGGGGGAAAGTGGCATTGGAGGTTGGTGTGCTGTGATGAACTGGGAGATTGGAATTGACATATATACACTAATGTGTATAATTTGCATAACTAATGAGAACCTGCTGTATACAAAAATAAATAAAATTTTAAAAAAGAAATTAGTATATACTGAGCCACTTAAATATATTAAAGAAAAAAAGAAAAAAACTTCAACATTTCTTCTTTCATCCTGAATTTCAGATGACATCTTTGCCTTCTACGTGACTGAGTACATAAAAGAAATCAAAAGAGGGCTTGCAGCTTTCACTGCCATATCTACCCTCTTGTGAGCATCTGTAACCACATTCTCTGCCTATGCTCCTCACAACTGTCTTTACTATCTAAGGAGAACCCCATCACCTGTGTACTAGATCCCGTCCGCTATCTCAAGAAACGTCAGATTAAAAGGAAAGATCTGGGCTTCCCTGGTGGCACAGTGGTTGAGAGTCTGCCTGCCGATGCAGGGGATGTGGGTTCGTGCCCCAGTCCGGGAAGATCCCACATGCTGCGGAGTGGCTAGGCCCGTGAGCCATGGCCACTGAGCCTGTGCGTCGGAGCCTGTGCTCTGCAACAGGAGAGGCCACAACAGTGAGAGGTCCGCGTACCACAAGAAAGAAAAAAAAGGAAAAGTCCACCTAAATAAAATGACTTGGTATTAAAATAACTTAGCAGGTTAAAAATAACTAGCATCTGCATGAGTTCTACTATTTTACAAACCCATTTCACGTACATTATTGCATTGGATCCTCACAAAAGTTTTGTGAAGTAGGTTTTATTATTATCGCCATTTTATAAGAAAATGAGCCTCAAATGAGATAAGTGACTTGCTCCAAATTGCCCAGAAATTTTGTTACTGGTAAAGCTGGGATTAAAATTTAGGCTAAGAGTAATAATGGAGAAAAAAAATTTACATGATGGTACTATGTACAAATCTATGCAAACAGGCTTGAAAACATCAAGGAGATGGACAAATTCTTAGGAAAATATAAATGATCAAAATTGATCCAGGAGCATCTGGAAAACCTCATCAGAACAGCTATGTAAAAACATATTTAAACTGTCAGAGAAATTAGAGGTTAAGAAATGTTTTCTTTTAGAGAACAGATAGAAATATTTTAGACTTTGTGGGCCACATATTTTCTCTGTTGCATATTCTTTTTTGTTTTGTTTGTTTTCCTTTTTTTACAGCCCTGTAAAAATGTAACTCAATTTCGTTTCTTTTTATGGCTGAGTAATATTCCATTGTATATATGTGCCACATCTTCTTTATCCATTCATCTGTTGATGGACACTTAGGTTGCTTCCATGTCCTGGCTATTGTAAATAGAGCTGCAGTGAACATTGTGGTACATGACTCTTTTTGAATTATGGTTTTCTCGGTATATGCCCAGTAGTGGGATTGCTGGGTCATATGGTAGTTCTATTTGTAGTTTTTTAAGGAACCTCCATACTGTTCTCCATAGTGGCTGCATCAATTTACATTCCCACCAGCAGTGCAAGAGGGTTCCCTTTTCTCCACACCCTCTCCAGCATTTATTGTTTCTAGATTTTTTGATGATGGCCTTTATGACCAGTGTGAGATGATATCTCATTGTCGTAGTGAGGTGGATGGACCTACAGTCTGTCATACATAGTGAAGTAAGTCAGAAAGAGAAAAACAAATATCATATGCTAACACATATATATGGAATCTAAGAAAAAAAAAAGTCATGAAGGACTGAGGGGTAAGACGGGAATAAAGACACAGACCTACTAGAGAATGGACTTGAGGATATGGGGAGGGGAAGCGTAAGCTGTGACAAAGTGAGAGTGGCATGGACATATATACACTACCAAACATAAAATAGCTAGTGGGAAGCAGCCGCATAGCACAGGGAGATCAGCTAGGTGGTTTGTGACCACCTAGAGGGGTGGGATAAGGAGGGTGGGAGGGAGAGAGATGCAAGAGGGAAGAGATATGGGAACATATGTATAACTGATTCACTTTGTTATAAAGCAGAAACTAACACAGCATTGTAAAGCAATTATACTCTAATAAAGATGTTAAAAAAAGAAAAATGTAGTGTTTTTCTACATCACTACAAATGTAATGAGAAATTTATTTCTCACAGTTCTGAAGTCTAGAAGTCCAAAATCTAGGCATCAACATGGTTGCATTCTCTGGTAATAGCTTCTCTCTGGTTCAAAGCTGGTGCCTTCTCACTGTGTAGTTACGTATTGGAAGGGACCGGAGAGCTCGGTGGAATCTCTTTTCTAAGAGCATTGATCCATACATGAGGGCTCTACCCTCATGAACTAATCACCTCCTAAAGGCTCCACCAACTAATACCATCGCCTTTGGGATTAGGATTTCAACAAGTGAATTTGGGGGGGGGGACACAAATATTCAGGACATAGCATGTACCAATAGAAAACATTCTTAACTCAGGGTCAGTACAGGGGCAGGCTGCATTTTGCTTGCAGGATGTAGTTTGTCAGTCCCTGCTCTACATCTAGCTACCAGTTTACAAGAAATACAGAAGACAGAGGAACATGTTCAATGACACCATGCAATCAGCAAAATCCAAACTGAGAGAAACCAAACTACAAACAACCATGTTTGTGGCATACCCTCAAAACATCAACATTTCCTCTCCACTACTGACTTTGCAAATAAATTGCAAGGGGGAAGTTTTCACAGTAAATTTCAAGGGCAAAAAATCAATTGCAGTGTATGAATTTTATTTGGATCCTGATCAAAAAAGGTAAACAGTTGAAAAAATTTTGAGGCAATCTGGATAATTTGAATGATATTAAAGAATTGTTTAATGATATTAAAGATATTTAATGATATTAAAGAATTGCTTTGCTTCATTTTGTTTTTGTTATGAGAGTAACTTGTCTACATCTATAAAAAAATCCTGCTGGGATTTTGACTGGAATTGCAATTAATCTATAGATCAATTTGGGAAAGACTGACACTTTAATGATACTGCAGCTTCCAACACATGAATATAGAGTATATCTCTCTAGTTATTTACATCTTTGATTTCTTTCATCAATGTTTTGCAGTTTTCAGCAAAATTTATATACTCTTTTTTAGATTTATACTTAAGCATTTTATTTTATTTCCAGTGCTATTGTACATAGTATTTTTAAAATTTCAAATTCCACCTGCTTGTTGTCAGTATGTTTATTGACCTTTTATCCTGCTATCTTGCTAAACTCATTTATTAGTTTTAGGAGATTTTTTGTGGATTCATTGGGATTTCTGGGTGCACAAACATAGTATCTGTGAATGAAGACAGTTTTATTTCTTCCTTTCCAATCTAGATGCCTCATTTCTTTTTCTTGTCTTTTTGCACGTGATAGGACTTCCACTATGATGTTGAATAGGTGTGTGAGAGAGCACACCCTTGCTTTGTTCTTAACCTAGGTAAGTATGATGTTAGTTGTAGATTTTTCACTGATGCTCTTTATTACATTATGGAAATTCCTGTCTATTTCTAATTTGCTGAGAGTTTTTATCAGGATCAAATGTTGAATTTTGTTGAATATTTTTCTGCATCAATTGACATGATCATGTGGCTTTTCTTATTTTTTCTGTTAAAATGGTGAAACACATTGATTGATTTTCAAATGCTGAACCTATCTTGCTATCCTAGGATGAACTCAACTTGGTGGTATTGTACTATGCTTTTTATATATTGCTGGATTTGATTAGTTAATATTTTGCTGAGGATTTTCATATGTATGTTCAGAAAGGATTTTGCTCTGTAGTTTTCTTTTAATACCTTTGTTTTCTTTTGGTATTAGAGGAATGCTGACCTCATAGAGTGAGGTACGAAGTGTGCAGCCTCCTATTTTATGAAAGGAAGTGCACAGAATTGGTATTATTTCTTCTTAAACATTTGGTAGAATTCACCAGTAATGCAATTTGGACCTGGATTTTTCTTTTTTGGAAGGTTTTTTTTAATACTGCAAATTCAATTTTTTACTATTTCTTCTTGAGTGATTTTTGACAGTTTGTGTCTTCTAAGGAATTGGTCCATTTCATCTAAGTTGTTTAATTATGGGCATAGAGTTGTTTGTAGTAATTCTTTACTGTTCTCTTAATATCTGTGAAATCAGTACAGATCTCTTTAATTTCTGGTGTTGGTAATTTGTCTTCTTTTTTTTTCTTGGTCAGACTTGCTCGAGGTTTCTCAATTGTATTAATCTTTTTCAAAGAACCATTTATTTTCCTTTTTTCTGTTTTCAATTTCATTCAGTTCTTCTTTAATCTATATTATTTTCTTCCTTCTGTTTATTTTAGGTTCAGTTCTCTTCTGCTCTTTTTTTCTCTAATTTCTTAATTTGGAGACTTAATTTACCAATTTAAGATCTTTCTTCTTTTCTAACTTAAGAATTTAATGCTATAATGTTCTCTCAAAGCACTTTTATAGCTGCATCTTAAAAATGTGGTATGTTTTATTTATTTTCATTTACTTCAAAATATTTAAAAATTTCCCTTGAGACTGTCTTTGATGCACTAGTTATTTAGAAGTATGTTGCTTAATTTCCAAATATTTGGACACTTTTCAATATTTAATTTTGTTATCAATTTTTAATTTAATACCACTGTAGTTTAATAACTCATTTTGTATATTTGTATTATTTTAATTTTTTTAAGATTTGTTTTATGACTTAGAACATGGTATATGTTGGTGAATATTTCAAGTGGAAAGAATGTCTCTTCTGCTGTTATTGAGTAGAGTGTTCTATAAATATCAGTTAGGTCAAGTTGATCGATCATGTTGCATATGCCATCTATATTCTTTACAGATATCATGTTTACTTGTTCTATCAATTACTAAGAAAGGAGTGTTGAAATCTCCAACTATATGCATGAGTTTATCTATTGCTTCTTTCAGATCCATTTTTGCCTAATATATTTTGAAGGTGCATACACATGTAGAATTTTATGGCTTCTTGGAGAACCGACACTTTTTTCATTATGTAATATCTCTCTTTATCTCTGATAATATTCCTTGTTCTGGAGTCTAATTTTTCTGAAGTTAATATAGGCACTCTAGCCTTCTTTTGCTTAGTGTTTGCATGGTATTTCATTTTCTATCTTTTTACTTTTAATATAATAGATTTTTATATTTAAAGTAACTTTCTTATAGACAGCATATAGTTGAATATTTTTATTTACACTTTATTATCCATTCATGTTTAAAGTGATTATTGATATGGTTGAAATTACATATACATCCTCTTGCAATTTGTTTTATATTGGTTCCATCTGATTTTTGTTTCCCTTTTCCTCTTTTCTCTAACTTCTTTCTGGTTGAATTTTTTATTATTCCATGTTTTATCCTTTTTTGACTTACTAGCTATAACCCTTTGCTGTGTTAGTTTAGTGGTTGCTATTGGGTTGGTATTAAATACTGTAATATATCACAGTCTACCTCCAAGTGATTTATACTGCTTTATTTACAGTATGAGAACCTTATAACAGCATTCTCCCATTTCTCACTCCCATTTGTCACCTTGTTTTCATATATCTTACATGTACATATGTAATACACTCTGTCATACATTGTTGTTATATTTTCTTTAAACAGCTATCTTTTAAAGATATTTAAATAATAGAAAATAAGTTTTCATATTCACACATGTAGTTACTTTTTCTGGTGCTCTTCACTCCTTGGTGTAGATCAAAGTTTTCAACTGGTAACATTTGTCTACCATTTTAAGGAATTTCTTTAATATTTCTTGTAATGTGGGTCTACTGATGATTAATTATTTCAGCTGTTTTATGTCTGAAAATATCTTTATTAAAGCTTCAAGAGGGTTTGAAACAGTCTATTGAGATATAAATCACATATCCTATAATTCACCCATTAAAAATATATAATTTATTGACTTTTAGTATATTCACAGAGTTATGCATTTATCACCACAATCAATTTTATAACATTTTGATCACCCCAAACATAAATCCTGCACCCCTTAGTTCATGGACATTGGGGTAGTTTTCTTTTTTTAGCTATTATGGATAATGCTGTTATGAACGTTTGCATACAATTCGGAATATAGACATGAGTTTTCATTTCTCTTGGATATATACATAAGAGTGGAATTGCTGGATCATATGAAAACTCTATGCATTAATTTTTGAGGAACTACCAGGCTATTTGCCAAAATGGCTGCAACATTTTGGCAAAAATTACCACCAAAGGTTTATGAAGGTTTGAAATTTTCCACATCCTTGCAGACACTTCTTCAATTGTTCCTGTGTCTGTGGGTATATATGTATAGTTTTTATATTATATATAATAGCCATCCTAGTGGGTATGATCTGAAACATAATTGTGGATTTGATTTGTATTTCCTTAACAATTATTGATGTCGAAAATCTTTTCATTTCTCTCATTGGCCATTTACATATCTCCTTTGGAGAAATGTCTATTCAAATCCTTCATCCAGGAGGAGCTTCAAGATGGCAGAAGATTAAGACATGAAGATCACCTTCCTCCCCACAAATAGATCAGAAATACATCTACATGTGGAACAACTCCTACAAAATACCGACTGAATGCTGGCAGAAGACCTCAGACCCCCAAAGGGCAAGAAACTACCCACGTACCTGGGTAGGGCAAAAAAGAAAAAGAAAAAAACAGAGACAAAAGAATAGGGAAGGAACCTGCACCAGTGGGAGGGAGTTGTGAAGGAGGAAAGGATTCCACACACTAGGAAGCCCCTTCCTGGGCGGAGACTGCAGGTGGTGGAGGAGGGAAGCTTCATAGCCACGGAGGAGAGTGCAGCAACAGGGGTGCGGAGGGCAAAGCAGAGAGATTCCCGCACAGAGGATCGCTGTCAACCAGCACTCACCAGCCCGAGAGGCTTGTATGCTCACCAACCGGGATGGGTGGGGACTGCAAGCTGAGGCTTGGGCTTTGGTCGGATCCCAGGGAGAGGACTGGGGTTGGCTACATGAACACAAACTGAAGGGGGCTCTTGTGTCACAGGTAGCAGGGAGGGAGTCCGGGAAAAACTCTGGAGCGGCCAGAGAGACAAGAGACATTTTCTTGCCTCTTTGTTTCCTGGTGCGTGAGGAGACGGGATTAAGAGCGCTGCTTAAAGGAGCTCCAGAGATGGGTGGAAGCCGTGGCTATCAGCGCGGACCCCAGAGACGGACATGAGATGCTAAGGCTGCTGCTGCAGCAACCAAGAAGCCAGTGAGCAAGCACAGCTCACTATCCACACATCCCCTCCTGGGAGCCTGTGCAGCCCGCCACTGCCAGGGTCCCGTGATCCAGGAAAACTTCTCCTGGAGAACACACGGTGCACCTCAGGCTAGTGCAATGTCATGCCAGCCTCTACCGCTGCAGGCTCGCCAGGCATCCGTACCCCTCCCTCCCCCCAGTCTGAGTGAGTCAGAGCCTCTGAACCCCGTCCTGTCTGAGTGAAGAACAGATGCCCTCAGGCGACCTACACACAGAGGAGGGCCCAAATCCAAACCTGAACCCCGGGAGCTGTGCAAGCAAAGAAGAGAAAGGGAAATTTCTCCCAGCAGCCTGAGGAGCAGTGGATTAAATCTCCATAATCAACTTGATGTACGCTGCATCTGTGGAATACCTGAATATAAAAAGAATCGTCCGAAATTGAGGAGGTAGACTTTGGGGGCAACGACATATATATTTATTTCCCATTTTCTCTATTCGTGAGTGTGTATGTGTATGCTTCTGTGTGTGATTTTGTCTGTTTAGCTTTGCTTTTACCATTTGTCCTCAGGTTCTGTCTGTCTGTTTTTGTTTTGTATTGTTTTTTTCATTACTTAGAAAAACTTTTTTTCTTAATTATTTTTATTTTAATAATTTATTTTATTTTATTTTACGTTATTTTATTATATTTTATCTTCTTTCTTTTTATTCTCCCTTTTATTCTGAGTGATGTGGAGGACAGGGTCTTGGTGCTCCAGCCAGGCATCACGGCTGGATCACTGAGGTGGGAGAGCCAAGTTCAGGACACTGGTCCACAAGAGACGTCCCAGCTCCATGTAATATCAAATGGAGAAAATCTCCCAGAGATCTCCATGTCAACGCCAAGACCCAGCTCCACTCAACAACCAGCAAGCTACAGTGCAGGATACCCTACGTCAAGCAACCAACAAGACAGGACCACAACCCCATCCATTAGGACAGAGGCTGCCTAAAATCATAATAAGGGCACAGACACCCCAAAACACACCACCAGATGTGGATCTGCCCACCAGAAACACAAGATCCAGGCTCATCCACCAGAACACAGACACCAGTTCCCTCCACCAGGAAGCCAACACAACCCACTGAATCAACCTCAACCACTGGGGACAGACACCAAAAACAACAGCAACTAAGAACCTGAAGCCTGCGAAAAGGAGACCCCAAACACAGTAAGTTAAGCAAAATGAGAAGACAAAGAAACACACAGAAGATGAAAGAGCAATGCAAAACCCCACCAAACGTAACAAATGAAGAGGAAATAGGCAGTCTACCTGAAAAAGAATTCAGAGTAATGATAATAAATATGATCCAAAATCTTGGAAATAGAATGGAGAAAATTCAAGAAACATTTAACGAGGACCTAGAAGAACTAAAGAACAAACAAACAGTGATGAACAACACAATAAATGAAATAAAAATTCTCTAGAAGGGATCAATAGCAGAATAACTGAGGCAGAATAACGGATAAGTGACCTGAAAGATAAAATAGTGGAAATAACTACTGCAGAGCAGAATAAACAGAAAAGAATGAGAAGAATAGAGGACAGTCTCAGAGACCTCTGGGATAGCATTAAATGCACCATCATTCAAATTATAGTGGTCTCAGAAGAAGAAGAGAAAAAGAAAGGGACTGAGAAATTATTTGAAGAGATTATACTTGATAAGTTCCCTAATATGGGAAAGGAAATAGTTAATCAAGTCCAGGAAGCACGGAGAGTCCCATACAGATTAAATCCAAGGAGAAACACACCAAGACAGATATTAATCAAACTATCAAAAATTAAATACAAAGAACAATTAAAAGCAGCAAGGGAAAAACAACAAATAACACATAAGGGAATCCCCATAAGGTTAACAGCTGATCTTTCAGCAGAAACTCTGCAAGCCAGAAGGGAGTGGCAGGACATATTTAAAGTGATAAAGGAGAAAAACCTACAGCCAAGATTACTATACCCAGCAAGGATCTCATTCAGATTTGATGGAGAAATTAAAACCTTTACAGACAAGCAAAAGCTGAGAGAGTTCAGCACCACCAAACCAGGTTTACAACAAATGCTAAAGGAACTTCGCTAGGCAGGAAACACAAGACAAGGAAAAGACCTACAATAATAAACCCAAAACAATTAGGAAAATCATAATACAAACATACATATCGATAATTATGTTAAATGTAATTGGATTAAATGCTCCAACCAAAACACATAGACTGGCTTATTGGAGACAAAAAGAAGACTCATATATATGCTGTCTACAAGAGACCCACTTCAGACCTAGGGACACATACAGACTGAAAGTGAGGGGATGGAAAAAGATATACTATGCAATTGGAAATCAAAGAAAGCTGGAGTAGCAATTCTCATATCAGAAAAAATAGACTTAAAAAAAAAGACTATTACAAGAAAAAAGGAGCACACTACAGAATGATCAAGGGAACAATCCAAGAAGAAGATGTGACAATTGTAAATATTTATGCATCCAACATAGGAGCACCTCAATACATAAAGCAAATACTAACTGCAAGAAAAGGGGAAATCGATAGTAACAGAATCATACTAGGGGACTTTAACACGCCACTTTCACCAATGGACAGATCATTCAAAATGAAAATAAATAAGGAAATGAAAGCTTTAAATGATGCATTAAACAAGATGGACTTAATTGATATTTATAGGACATTCCATTCAAAAAAAGCAGAATACACATTATTCTCAGGTATTCATGGAACATTCTCCATGATCGCTCATAACTTGTGTCACAAAACAAGCCTTGGTAAATTTAGGAAAATTGAAATTGTATCAAGTATCTTTTCCGACCACAACGTTATGAGCCTTGATAGCAATTACAGGAAAAAACCTGTAAGAAATACAAACACATGGAGGCTAAACAACACACTACTTAATAACCAAGAAATTACTGAAGAAATCAAAGAGCAAATAAAAAATACCTAGAAACAAATGACAATGAAAACACAACAACTCAAAACATATGGGTTGCAGCAAGAGCAGTTCTAAGAGGGAACTTTATAGCAATACAATCCTACCTTAAGAAACAAGAAATATCTCAAATAAACAACCTAACTTTACAACTAAAGCAATTAGAGAAAGAAGAACAAAAAAACCCCAAAGTTAGCAGAAGGAAAGAAATCATAAAGATCAGATCAGAAGTTCATGCAGCTCAAAAAAACAAACAATCCAATCCAAAAATGGGCAGAAGACCTAAATAGACATTTCTCCATAGAAGATACACAGATTGCCAACAAACACATGAAAGAATGCTCAACATCATTAATCATTAGAGAAATGCAAATCAAAACCACAATGAGGTATCATCTCACACCGGTCCGAATGGCCATCATCAAAAAATCTAGAAACAGTAAATGCTGGAGAGGGTGTGGAGAAAAGGGAACACTCCTGCACTGCTGGTGGGAATGTGAATTGGTGCAGCCACTATGGAGAACAGTATGGAGGTTCCTTAAAAAACTACAAATAGAACTACCATATGACCCAGCAATCCCATATTGGGCATGTACCCTGAGAAAACCATATTTCAAAAAGAGTCATGTACCAAAATGCTCATTGCAGCTCTATTTACAATAGCCTGGAGATGGAAACAACCTATGTGTCCATCATCTGATGAGTGGATAAAGAAGATGTGGCACATCTATACAATGGAATATTACTCAGCCATAAAAAGAAACGAAATTGAGTTATTTGTAGTGAGGACGATGGACCTAGAGTCTGTCATACAGAGTGAAGTAACTCAGAAAGAGAAAGACAAATACCGTGTGCTAACACATATATATGGAATATAAGGGGAAAAAATGTCATGAAGAACCTAGGGGTAAGACAAGAATAAAGACACAGACCTACTGGAGAATGGACTTGAGGATATGGGGAGGGGGAAGAGTAAGCTGTGACAAAGTGAGAGCGTGGCATGGACATATACATACTACCAAACGTAAAACAGATAGCTAGTGAGAAGAAGCCGCATAGCATAGGGAGATCATCTCGGTGCTTTGTGACCACCTGGATAGGTGGGATAGGGAGGGTGGGATGGAGGGAGACACAAGAGGGAGGAGATATGGGAACATATGTATATGTATAACTGATTCACTTTGTTATAAAGCACTAACACACCATTGTAAAGCAATTATACTCCAATAAAGATGTAAAAAATAATATTCATCTGAGTACTTTTATATGGCATATGTAAAACTGGATAAAATGTCTTAAATGATGTACTAAGCTGTTTTCTAATTATCATTTTATAACTATTTAATTTTTCTATCTTAATTTGAAGTGTAATCTGAAATTAATGTCAATGACTGTTTAGGCTATAATATTATATAGTAATTTCTAAGTCAAATTAGCACTGCCACCAAATGTGACACAAATAGTTCTGCTATTTTCCTGGCCTTTTACAATAATTAAATGTATTGTGACACATAGAAGTGCTTATAAGCTTATAAGTAGTTGTTACTTACCATTGATAGATATTATATAGAATATAAGAATACTGTCTGAATAAATTCTTTAGAGCACACACATACAAAAAAAGATCAGATCAGAAATAAATGAAAGAGAACTGAAGGACCCGATAGAAAAGGTCAACAAAACTTAAAGCTGGTTCTTAGAGAAGATAAACAAAGTTGATAAACCATAATCCAGACTTATAAAGAAAAAAAGCGAGAACATTCAAATCAATAGAATTAGAAATGAAAAAGGAGAAATAACAACTGCCACTGCATAAATACAAAGGATCATGAGAGATTACTACAAGCAACTCTATGCCAATAAAATGGACAACTTGGAAGAAATGGACAAATTCTTAGAAATGCCCAACCTTCTGAGACTGAACCCGGAAGAAATAGAAAATATGAACAGACCAATAACAAGCACTGAAATTGAAACTGTGATTAAAAATCTTCCAACAAACAAAGGCCCAGCACCAGATGGCTTCAGAGGCAAATTCTGTCAAACATTTAGAGAAGAGCTAACACCTATCCCTCTCAAACTTTTCCAAAATATAGCAGAGGGAGGAACACTACCAAACTCATTCTACGAGGCCAACATCACCCTGATACCAAAACCAGGCAAAGATGTCACAAAGAAGGAAAACTACAGGACAATATCACTGATGAACACAGATGTAAAAATCTTCAACAAACAACGAGCAAACAGAATCCAATAGCACATTAAAAGGATCATACACTATGATCAAGTGGGGTTTATCCCAGAAATGCAAGGATTCTTTAATATACACAATTCAATCAACGTTATCCACCATAGTAACAAATTGAAGGAGAAAAACCATATGATCATCTCAATAGATGCAGAGAAAGCTTTCAACAAAATTCAACACCGATTTATGATAAAAACCCTGCAGAAAGTAGGCATAGAGGGAACTTTCCTCAACATAATAAAGGCCATATATGACAAACCCACAGCCAACGTCATCCTCAAAGGTGAAAAATTGAAACTGTTCCCACTAAGACCAGGAACAAGACAAGGTTGCCCATTCTCACCACTTTTATTTAACAGAGTTTTGGAAGTTTTAGGCACAGCAATCAGAGAAGAAAAGGAAATAAAAGGAATCCAAATCGGAAAAGAAGAAGCAAAGCTGTCACTGCTTGCAGATGACATGATACTATACATAGAGAATCCTAAAGATGCTACCAGAAAACTACTAGAGCTAATCAATGAATTTGGTAAAGTAGCAGGATACAAAATTAATGCACAGAAATTTCTGGCATTCCTATACACTAATGATGAAAAATCTAAAAGTGAAATCAAGAAAACACTCCCATTTACCATTGCAACAAAAAGAATAAAATATCTAGGAATAAACCTACCTAAGGAGACAAAAGACCCGTATGCAGAAAATTATGACACTGATGAAAGAAATTAAAGGTGATACAAATAGATGGAAGATATACCATGTTCTTGGATTGGAAGAAACAACTTGTGAAAATGACTCTACTACCCAAAGCCATATACAGATTCAATGCAATCCCTATCAAATTACCACTGGTGTTTTTCACAGAACTAGAACAAAGCATTTCACAATTTGTATGGAAACACAAAAGACCGTGAATAGCTAAAGTAATCATGAGAAAGAAAAACAGAGCTGAAGGTTTCCGGCTCCCTGACTTCAGACTATACTACAAAGCTACTGTAATCAAGACAATATGGTACTGGCAGAAAAACAGAAATATAGATCAATGAAACAGTATAGAAATCTATGAGGTAAACCCACGCACATATGGTCACCTTATCTTTGTTAAGGGAGGCAAGAATATACAGTGGAGAAAAGACTGTCTCTTCAGTAAGTGATGCTTGGAAAACTGGACAGCTACTTGTAAAGAATGAAATTAGAACACTCCCTAACCCTGTACACAAAGATAGACTCAAAATGAATTAAAGACCTAAATGTAAGGCCAGACCCCATCAAACTCTTAGAGGAAAACATAGGCAGAACACTCTATGACATAAATCACAGCAGGATCCTTTTTGATCCACCTCCTAGAGAAATGGAAGTAAAAATAAACAAATGGGATCTAATGAAACTTCAAAGATTTTGCACAACAAATGAAACTATAAACAAGACCAAAAGACAACCCTCAGAATGGGACAAAATATTTGCAAATGAAGCAACTGATGAAGGATTAATCTCCAAAACATACAAGCAACTCATGCAGCTCAATATCAAAAAAACAAACAACCCAATCCAAAAATGGGAAGAAGACCTAATTAGACATTTCTCCAAAGAAGATATACACATTTCAAATAAACACATGAAAGGTTGCTCAACATCAATAATCATTAGAGAAATGCAAATCAAAACTACAATGAGATATCTTCTGACACTGGTCAGAATGGGCATCATCAAAAAATCTACAAACATTAAATGCTGGAGAGGGTGTGGAGAAAAGGGAACCCTCTTGCACTGTTGGTGGGAATGTAGATTGATACAGCCACTATGGAGAACACTCTGGAGGTTCCTTAAAAAACTAAAAATAGAACTACCATATGACCCAGCAATCCCGCTAATGGACCTATACCCTGAGAAAACCATTATTCAAAAAGTCATGTACCAAAATGTTAATTGCAGCTCTATTTACAATAGTCAGGACATGGAAGCAACCTAAGTGTCCATCAACAGATGAATGAATAAAGAAGATGTATCACATATATACAATGGAATATTACTCAGCCATAAAAAGGAATGAAACTGCGTTATTTTTAGTGAGATGGATGGACCTAGAGACTGTCATACTGCTTGAAGTAAGTCAGAAGGAGAAGAACAAATACTGTATGCTAACACACATATATGTAATCTAAAAAAAAATTAAAAAGTGGTCAGAAGAACCTCAGGGCAAGAAAGTTGCAGACATACTAGAGAATGGACCTGAGGATATGGGGAGGGGGAAGTGTAAGCTGGGACAATGTGAGAAAGTGGCATGGACATATATACACTACCAAACGTAAAATAGATAGCTAGTGGGAAGCAGCCGCATAGCACAGGGAGATCAGCTCGGTGCTTTGTGACCACCTAGATGGGTGGGATAGGGAGGGTGGGAGGGAGGGAGTTGTTAGCAGGAAGAGATATGGGTACATTTGTATATGTATAACTGATCCACTTTGTTATAAAGCAGAAACTAACCCATCAGTGTAAAGCAATTATACTCCAATACAGATGTTAAAAAATAAAAATAAAAAAAACAAAAAAGCAAATCCTTGGCCAATTTAATAATAACTTATTTGTAAGTTTTATTGTTGAGTTGTTATATATATATATAGGCTGCACTGTGTTGCATGCAGGATCTTAGTTCCCTGACCAGGGATCAAACCCATGCCCCCTGCATTGGCAGTGTGGATTCTTAACCACTGGACCACCAGTGAAATCCCTATATATTATTGATACATGTTCCCTGTCAGACATAAGATTTGCAAATATTTTCATCTACTCTGTGGGTTGTCCTTTCACTTTCTTGTTAGTACTATTTGATGTACAAAACGTTTATATTTTGATAACATCTGATTTATATTTTATCTTTTGTTGTTTGTGCATTTTGTGTCATAGCTAATCCAAATTCAGGAAGATTTGCTTTAATATTTACCTTTAACAAATTTATAGTTTTAGCTCTTTTAGTACTATGATCTATTTTAAGTTAAATTTTCTGCATGATGTAGATATTTATTTTTCCACATTTAAATCTCATTTATCTAAAACCATTTGTTAAGTTCTGCCTTTTCCCATTGAATCACCATGCACCTTAGTAAAAGACCATTGACAAAAGATGTATGGATCTATTTCTGTGCTCTCTATTTTATTCTATTTATCTATGTGTCTATTTTTTAATCAATACCAACTGTTTTTATTACTGTATGTTTATATCTAATCTTGAAACCATTACAGGTAAGTCCACCATCTTTGTCCTTTTTAAAAATGTGTTTGGTTATTCTAAGTGTTTTGCATTTCCATAAAAATTTTAGAATTGTTGTATGAATTTCTAAAAAATAAAAAGCTTGTGAAATTTTTGATTGAGATCTCACAAAATTTATAGATCAATTTGGGAAGACTTACCATCTTAACAATATTGAGTCTTCTAATCCATGAATATCATATTTAGATCCTCTTTAATTTATCTTATCAATATTTTAAAGTTTCTACTGTACGTATATTAGATGTCTTTTATTAGATTTGTTCCTAACCATTAAATATTTAATATATTTGCATTTTTATAAAAACTTTCACTTTCAATTTGTTATTATATATATAGATGCCAAAAGGAGAAAAAGAAAAAAAGTTCCCTTGTGATGAGAACTCAAAATTTACAGTTTAAACAACTTTCATATATATCATACAAAAGCATTAGATATAATCGTGGTTTTGTACATTACATCCCATTCATAGATTTTTAAAAATTGAAGTGTAATTGACATACAATGTTATATTAGTTTCATTTGTGTGACATAGTGATTGGACATTTATTTGCACTATGAAATGATCACCAGGATAAGCCTAATTACCATCTGTCACCATTTAAAGTTATTATGATATTGTTGGCAATATTCCATATTCTGTATAGTATATTCCCATGACATTTATTTTATAACTGGAAGATTGTGCCTTTTAATCCCCTTCAACTACTTCACCAATCCCCCAACTCCCCTCCTCTCTGGCACCCACCAGTTTGTTCCCTGTATCTATTAATCTGTTTCTTTTTACTTCTGTTTGTTCATTTGATTTACTCTTCAGATTCCACATATAAGTGAAATCATATGGTATTTGTCTTTCTCTGACTTATTTCACTTAGCACATACCCTTAGGTCCATCAATGTTATTTCAAGTGGCAAGATTTCATTCATTTTTATGGCTGAGTAATATCCCATGAGTAATATACGTATATACATATCTTTATCCATTCTTGTATCAATGGACACTTTGGTTGTTTCCATATCTTGACTATTGGAAATAATGCTGCAGTGAACAAAGGAGCACATATATCTTTTTGAACTAGTGTTTTCATTTTCATTGGGTAAACACCCAGAAGTGGAATTGCTGGATCATTCAGTATTTCTATTTTTAATCGTTTGAGGAACCTCCATAATGTTTTCCATGGTGACTGCACCAATTTACATTCCACCAAGAGTGAACAAAAGTTCCTTTTTCTCCACAACCTTGCAAACATTTGCTATTTTAGTCTTATTGATGGTAGCCATTCTGACAGGCATGAGGTGATATCTCATTGTGGTTTTGATTTGCATTTGTTTATTTTTGTATTAAAGTATAACTGATTTAAATATATTAATTTCAGGTGTACTGCATACTGATTAAATATTTTTATAGATTATACTCCATTTAAAGCTATTACAAAATAATGGCTATATTTCCCTGTGTTATACAATATATCCTTGTTCCTTATCTATTTTATACACTACTTTCTACTGCTTAATCCCATACCCCTATCTTGCCCCTCTCTCCTTCCCTCTCCCCACTTGTATCCACTAGTTGTTTTTCTATATCCACTAGTCTGTTTCTGTTTTATTTTGCACTTGTTCGTTTTATTTTTTAGATACCACATATAAGTGATAAAATACACTATTTGTCTTCTTGTCTGATTGATTTCATTAAGCGTAATACTCTCTAGGTCCATCCACATTGTTGCAAATGGAAGAATTTTATTATTTTTATGGCTGAATAATATTCCATTTTATATATAAAATATGTATAAACATACACACATATATATAATACATATATATATAGCAGCATTATTTACAATATCTCATTGTGCTTTGATTTGCCTTTCTCTATTAATTAGCAATATTGAGCATCTTTTCATGTGCCTCTTAGCCATCTGTCTTCTTTGGAAAATGTCTATTCAGGTATTCTGCCCATTTTTTAATCAAGTTGGGTTTTTTTCTGATATTTATTTATAAGAGCTTTTTATATTTTTTTGATATTAACCCCTTATCAGTCATATCATTTGCAAATATTTTCTCCTATTCAAGATGTTGTCTTCTGATTTTGTCATTGGTTTCCTTTGTTGTGCAAAATCTTCTAAGTTTAATTAGATCTCATTTGTTTATTTTTGCTTTTATTTCTTTTGCTTTAGGAGACAGATCCAAAAAATACATTGCTACAATTTATGTCAAAGAATGTTCTGCCTATGTTCTCTTCTAGGAGTTTTATGGTTTCAGGTCTTAACATTTAGGTCTTTAATTCGTTTTGGGGTGATTTTTGTATATGGTGTGAGGAAATGTTCTAATCTCATTCTTTTACATGTAGCTGTCCAGTTTTCCCAGCACCACTTACAGAAGAGACAGTCTTTTCCCCATTGTATATTCATGCCTCCTTTGTCATAGACTATTTGTAAGTGCTGGCTTATTTCTGGGCTCTCTATTCTATTCCCCTGATCTATGTGTCTATTTTTGTGCCAGTACCATACTGTTTTGATTACTGTAGCTTTATGTTATAGTCTGAAGTCAAGGAAGGTGATACTTCCAGCTTTGCTCTTTTTGCTCAAGATTGCTTTGGCTATTTGGAGCCTTTTGAGATTTCATAAAAAGTTTAGAATTATTTGTTTTTGTTCTGTGAGAAATTTCATATTTGTATGTATCAAATTGTATTTTGATACAGAGTGCATTAAATCTATAGATTGTTTCTGGTAGTATAGACATTTTAACATTATTAGTTCTTCCACTCCAAGAACATGGGATATCTTTCAATTTCATCAATGTTTTATAGTTTTCAGAGTATAGATCTTTCACCTCTTTGGTTAAGTTTATTCCTAGGTATTTAATTCTTCATGATGTGTTTTCTTGCTTTCTCTTTCTGATATCTCATTGCTAATGTATAATAAAGCAACAGATTTCTGTATATAAATCTTGTATCCTGAAACTTTACTGAATTCATTTATTAGTTCTAACAGTTCGGGTGGAGACTTTAGGGTTTTCTATATATGGTATCATGCCATCTGTGAATAGTGTTAGTTTTACTTATTCCCTTCCAATTTGGATGCTTTTTGTTTCTTTTTCTTCTCTGACACCTGTGGTTAGGACTTCCAATACTATGTTAAATAGAAGGGGTGAGAGTGGGCATCTGTGTCTTGTTTCTGATTCTAAAGGGAAAGTTTTCAGATTTTCACCATTAAGTATGATGTAAGGTGTGGGTGTGTCATAAATGACCT
The DNA here is from genome assembly GCF_008692025.1 of Phocoena sinus. Taxonomy (NCBI): domain Eukaryota; kingdom Metazoa; phylum Chordata; class Mammalia; order Artiodactyla; family Phocoenidae; genus Phocoena; species Phocoena sinus. Next base: position 58,426,426 of record NC_045784.1, on the reverse strand, counting down.
TTATATAGGTTGAGATATGTTCCCCCTATACCATCTTTGTTGAGAGTTTTTGATGAATGTATGTGGAATTTCTCAGATGCTTTTTATGCATCTGTTGAGATGATCATGTGATTTTTATCCTTCTTATTGTTAAAGTGCTGTATCGCATTGATTGATTTGCAAATATTGAGTGATCCTAGAGACCCTGGAATAAATCCCATTTGATCATGATGTATGATTCCTTTTACATATGGCTGGATTTGGTTTGCTAATATTTTGTTGAAGATTTTTGCATCCATATTATCAAAGATACTGGTCTGTATTTTTTATTTTTGTAGTGGCTTTGTCTAGCGTTAATATCAGGGTAATTATAAACTCATAGAATGAATTGGAGAGTGTCCCATCATCTTCAGTTTTTTGGAATAGTTTGAGATTGCTGGGTACTATTTTTTTTATATATGTTTGGTAGAATTTCCCTGTGAGGACTTCTGGTCCTGGAATTTTGTTTACTTAGAGTTTTTTAAATTAAAATTCAATTTCACTCATAGTGATCAGATTGTCTGTTTTTCATAATTCTGTCTTGGCAGGTTGTATGCTTCTAGAAATTTCTCCATTTCATATAAGTTGTCGAATTTGCTGGCATATAACTGTTCACAGTATTCTCTTATGATTTATTTTATCTGTGGTATCAGTTGTTATTTATCTCTTCTTTCATTTCTTATTTTGTTTATTTGGATACTATTTCTCTTCTTCTTGATAAGCCTGGCTAAAGTTTTACCAAACTTGTTTACTGTTTTAAAAACCTGCTCTTGGTTTCATTAATCATTTATATTGGGTTTCTTTTTTTTTTGGTCCCTATTTATTTCCTCTCTGATTTTTTTTTAGGTTTTTTTTTTTTTACATCTTTATTGGAGTATAATTGTTTTACAATTGTGTGTTAGTTTCTGCTTTGTAACTAAGTGAATCAGTTATACATATACATATGTTCCCATATCTCTTCCCTCTTGCATCTCCCTCCCTCCCACCCTCCCTATCCCCCCCCCTCTACTTGGTCACAAACCATCTAGCTGATCTGATCTCCCTGGGTTATGCAGCTGCTACCCACTAGCTATCTATTTTACTTTTGGTAGTGTATATGTGTCCTTGCCGCTCTCTCACTTTGTCACAGCTTACCCTTCCCTCTCCCGATATACTCAAGTCCATGCTCTAGTAGGTCTTTATTCCCACCTTACCCCTAGGTACTTCATAACCTTTTTTTTTTCTTAGATTCCATATATATGTGTTAGCATTTGGTATCTGTTTTTCTCTTTCTCACTTACTTCACTCTGTATGACAGACTCTATGTTGATCCACCTCACTACAGGTAACTCAATGTTGTTTTTTATGGCTGAGTAATATTCCACTGTATAGATGTGCCACATCTTCTTTATCCATTCATCCAATGATGAACACTTAGGTTGGTTCCATGTCCTGGCTATTGTAAATATAGCTGCAATGAACATTTTGGTACATGACTCATTTTGAATTCTGGTTTTCTAAGGGTATATGCCCAGTAGTGGGATTGCTGGGTCATATGGTAGTTCTATTTGTAGATTTTTAAGGAATCTCCATAGTGTCTGTACCAATTCACATTCCCACTAGCACTGCAAGAGTGTTCCCTTTTCTCCACACCCTCTCCAACATTTATTGTTTTTAGATTTTTTGATGATGACCATTCAGACTGGTGTGACATGATATCTCAATGTAGTTTTTTTTTTTTTTTTTTTTTTTTTTTTTTTTTTTTTTGCGATACCCGGACCTCTCACTGTTGTGGCCTCTCCCGTTGCGGAGCACAGGCTCCAGACACGCAGGCTCAGCGGCCATGGCTCACGGGCCCAGCCGCTCTGCGGCATGTGGGATCTTCCCGGACCGGGGCATGAACCCGTGTCCCCTGCATCGGCAGGCGGAATCTTAACCACTGCGCCACCAGGGAAGCCCCTCAATGTAGTTTTGATTTGCATTTCTCTAGTGATTAATGATGTTGAGCATTCTTTCATGTGTCTTTTGGCAGTCTGTATATCTTCTTCGGAGAAATGTCTATTTAGGTCTTCTGCCCATTTTTGGATTGGGTTTTTTGTTTTTCTGTTATTGAGCTGCATGAGTTGCTTATAAATTTTGGAGATAAATCCTTTGTCACTTGCTTCATTTTCAAATATTTTCTCCCATTCTGAGGGTTGTCTTTTGGTCTTGTATATGGTTTCCTTTCCTGTGCAAAAGTGTTGTAGTTTCATTAGGTCCCATTTGTTTATTTTTGTTTTTCTTTCCATTTCACTAGGAGGTAGGTCAAAAAGGATCTTGCTGTGATTTATGTCATAGTGTTCTGCCTATGTTTTCCTCTAAGAGTTTGATAGTTTCTGGCCTTAAATTTAGATCTTTAATCCATTTTGAGCTTATTTTTGTGTATGGTGTTAGGGAGTGATCTAATCTCGTATTTTACACGTACCTGTCTAGTTTGCCCAGCACCATTTATTAAAGATGCTGTCCTTTCTCCACTGTACATTCCTACATCCTTTATCAAAGATAAGGTCACCATATATACGTGGGATTATCTCTGGGCTTTCTATCCTATTCCATTGATCTATCTTTCTCTTTCAGTGCCAGTACCATACTGTCTTGATTACTGTCACTCTGTAGTATAGTCTGAAGTCAGGGAGCCTGATTCCTCCAGCTCCTTTTTTCGTTCTCAAGATTGCTTTGGCTATTCGGGGTCTTTTGTGTTTCCATACAATTTGTGAAGTTTTTTGTTCTAGTTCTGTGAAGGATGCCATTGGTAGTTTGATAGGGATTGCATTGTATTTGTAGATTGCTTTGGGTAGTATAGTCATTTTCACAATGTTGATTCTTCCCATCCAAGAACATGGTATATTTCTCCATCTATTTGTATCATCTTTAATTTCTTTCATCAGTGTCTTATAATTTTCTGCATACAGGTCTTTCGTATCCTTAGGTAGGTTTATTCCTAGATATTTTATTCTTTTTGTTGCAATGGTAAATGGGAGTGTTTTCTTGATTTCACTTTCAGATTTTTCATCTGAAAAATGAAAATGCAATGGTAAATGGTAAATGGGAGTGTTTTCTTGATTTCACTTTCAGATTTTTCATCATTAGTATATAGGAATGCCAGAGATTTCTGTGCATTAGTTTTGTATCCTGCTACTTTACCAAATTCATTGATTATCTCTAGTAGTTTTCTGGTCGCATCTTTAGGATTCTCTATGTATACTATCATGTCATGTGCAAACAGTGACAGCTTTACTTCTTCTTTTCTGACTTGGATTCTTTTATTTCTTTTTCTTCTGTGATTGCTGTGGCTAAAACTTCCAAAACTATGTTGAATAAGACTGGTGAGAGTGGGCAACCTTGTCTTGTTCCTGATCTTAGTGAGAACGATTTCAGTTTTTCACCATTGAGGATGATGTTGGCTGTGGGTTTCTCATATATGGCCTTTATTATGTTGAGGAACGTTCCCTCTATGCCTACTTTCTGCAGGGTTTTTATCATAAATGGGTGTTTAATTTTGTTGAAAGCTTTTTCTGCATCTATTGAGATGATCATATGGTATTTATCCTTCAATTTGTTAATATGATGTATGACATGGATTGATTTGCGTATACTGAGGAGTCCTTGCATTCCTGGGATAAACCCCTCTTGATCATGATGTATGATCCTTTAAATGTGCTGTTGGATTCTGTTTTCTAGTAATTTGTTGAGGATTTTTGCAACTATATTCATCAGTGTTATTGACCTGTAGTTTTCTTTCTTTGTGACATCCTTGCCTGGTTTTGGTATCAGGATGATGGTGGGATCATAGAATGAGTTTGGTAGTGTTCCTCTCTCTGCTATGCTTTGGAAGAGTTTGAGAAGGATAGGTGTTATCTCTTCTGTAAATGTTTGATAGAATTCGCTTGTGAAGCCATCTGGTCCTGTGCTTTCATTTGTTTAAAGATTTTTAATCACAATTTCAATTTCAGTGCTTGTGGTTTGTCTGCTCATATTTTCTATTTCTTCCTGGTTCAGTCTCAGAAGGTTGTGCCTTTCTAAGAGTTTGTGCATTTCTTCCAGATTGTCCATTTTATTGGCATAGAGTTGCTTGTAGTAATGTCTCATGATCCTTTGTATTTCTGCAGTGTCAGTTGTTACTTCTCCTTTTTCATTTCTAGTTATATTGATTTGTGTCTTCTCCCTTTTTTCTTGGTGAGTCTTGCTAATGGTTTATCAATTTTGTTTATCTTCTCAAAAAACAGATTTTAGTTTTATTGATCTTTGCTATCATTTCCTTCATTTCTTTTTCAATTGTTTCTGATCTGATCATTATGATTTCTTTCCTTCTGCTAACTTTTTTGTCCTTCTTTCTATAATTGCTTCAGGTGTAAGGTTTGGTTTTTTATTTGAGATGTTTCTTGTTTCATAAGGTAGGAATGTATTGCTATAAACTTCCCCCTTAGAACTACTTTTGCTTCATCCCATAGGTTTTGGGTTGTCGTGTTTACAGTGTCTTTTTATTCTACGTAATTTTTGATTTCCTCTTTGATTTCTTCAGGGGTCACTTCGCTACTAAGTAGTGTATTTTTTAGCCTCCGTGTGTTTGTATTTTTACAGATATTTTCCTGTAATTAATACGTAGTCTCATAGTTTTGTGGTCGGAAAAGATACTTGATACAAATTCAATTTTCTTAAATTTGCCAAGGCTTGATTTGTGACCCAACATATGATCTATCCTGGAGAATATTACATGAGCACTTGAGAAAAATGTGTATTCTGTTGTTTTCAGATGGAATGTCCTATAAATATCAATTAAGTCCATCTTGATTAATGTATCCTTTAAAGCTTGTGTTTTCTTATTTATTTTCATTTTGGATGATCTGTCTATTGGTGAAAGTGGGGTGTTACAGTCCCCTACTATGATTGTGTTACTATCGATTTCCCCTTTCATGGCTGTTAATATTTGCCTTATATATTGGGATGCTCCTATGTTGGGTGCATAAATATTTACCATTGTTATGTGTTCTTCTTGGATTGATCCCTTGATCATTATGTAGTGTTCTTCTTTGTCTCTTGTAATAGTCTTTATTTTAAAGTCTATTTTGTCTGAAATGAGAATTGTTACTCCAGCTTTCTTTTGATTTCCATTTGCATGGAATAACTTTTTCCATCCCCTCACTTTCAGTCTGTATGTGTCCCTAGATCTGCACTGGGTCTCTTGTAGACGGCATATATATGGGTCTTGTTTTTGTGTCCATTCAGCCAGTCTGTGTCTTTTGGTGGGAGCATTTAATTCATTTACAGTTAAGGTAATTATCGATATGTATGTTCCTATTACCATATTCATAATTTTTTTGGGTTTATTATTGTAGGTCTTACCCTTGTCTTGTGTTTTCTGCCTAGAGAAGTTCCTTTAGCATTTGTTGTAAAGCTGGTTTGGTGGTGCTGAACTCTCTTAACTTTTGCTTGTCTGCAAAGCTTTTAATTTCTCTGCCAAATCTGAATGAATTCCTTGCTGTGTAGAGTAATCTTGGTTGTAGGTTTTTCTCCTTCATCACTTTACATATGTCCTGCCACTCCCTTCTGGCTTGCAGAGTTTATGTTGAAAGATCAGCTGTTAACCTTATGGGAATTCCCTTGTGTGTTATTTGTTGTTTTTCCCTTGCTGCTTTTAAAGATTTTTTTTTTTTTTTTTTTTTTTTTTTTTTTTTTTGCGGTACGCGGGCCTCTCACCGCTGTGGCCTCTCCCGCTGCGGAGCACAGGCTCCGGACGCGCAGGCTCAGCGGCCGTGGCTCACGGGGCCCAGCCGCTCCGCGGCACGTGGGATCCTCCCGGACCGGGGCACGAACCCGTGTTCCCCTGCATCGGCAGGTGGACTCCCAACCACTGCGCCACCAGGGAAGCCCCCCTTGCTGCTTTTAATATGTTTTCTTTGTATTTCATTATTGATAGTTTGATTAATATCTGTCGTGGCATGTTTCTCCTTGGATTTATGCTGTATGGGACTCTCTGTGCTTCCTGTAGTTGATTAACTATTTCCTTTCCCGTATTAGGGATGTTTTCAACTATAATCTCTTCAAATATTTTTTCAGACCCCTTCTTTTTCTCTTCTTCTTCTGGGACCCCTATAATTCGAACGTTGTTGCGTTTAATGTTGTCCCAGAGGTCTCTGAGACTGGCCTCGGTTCTTTTCTTTCTTTTTTCTTTATTCTGCTCTGCAGTAGTTATTTCCACTATTTTATCTTCCAGGTCACATATCCGTTCTTCTGCCTCAGTTATTCTGCTATTGATCCCATCTAGAGTATTTTTAATTTCATGTATTGTGTTGTTAATCGTTGCTTGTTTCATCTTTAGTTCTTCTAGGTCCTTGTTAAATGTTTCTTGCATTTTGTCTATTCTATTTCCAAGATTTTGGATCACCTTTACTATCCTTATTCTGAATTCTTTTTCAGGTAGACTGCCTATTTCCTCTTCATTTGTTTGGTCTGGTGGGTTTTTACCTTGCTCCTTCATCTGCTGTGTGTTTTTCTGACTTCTCATTTTGCTTATCTTACTGTGTTTGGGGTCTCCTTTTTGCAGGCTGCAGGTTTGTAGTTCCAGTTGTTTTTGGTGTCTGTCCCCAGTGGCTAAAATTGGTTCAGTGGGTTGTGCAGGCTTCCTGGTGGAGGGCACTAGTGCCTGTGTTCTGGTGGATGAGGCTGGATCTCATCTTTCCGCTGGGTAGGTCCATGTCTGGTGGTGTGTTTTAGGGTGTCTGTGACCTTATTATGATTTTAGGCCACCACTCTGCTAATGGGTGGGGCTGTGTTCCTGTCTTGCTAGTTGTTTGGCATAGGGTGTCCAGCACAGTAGCTTGCTGGTCGTTGAGTGAAGCTGGGTGTCGGTGTTGAGATGGAGATGTCTGTGAGATTTTCACCATTTGATATTACGTGGAGCTGGGAGGTCTGTTGTTGACCAGTGTCCTGAAGTTGGCTCTCCCACCTCAGAGGCACAGCACTGACTCTTGACTGGAATACCAAGAGCCTTTCATCCACATGGCTCAGGATAAAAGGGAGAAAAAGTAGAAAGAAAGAGTATAAAATAAAATAAAGTAAGATAAAATAAAGTCATTGAAATAAAAAATAATTATTAAGCAAAACATTTTTTTAAAGTTAAAAAAAAAGTAAAACAACGGACGGACAGAATCCTAGGATAAATGTTAAAAGCAAAGCTTTACAGACAAAATCTCACACAGACGCATACACATACACACTCACAAAAAGAGGAAAAAGGGGAAAAATAATATATCTTGCCCTCAAAGTTCACCTCCTTAATTTGGTATGAGGTGTTGTCTATTCAGGTATTCCACAGATGCAGGGTACATCAAGTTGATTGTGGAGATTTAATCCGCTGCTCCTGAGGTTGCTGGGGGAAATTTCCCTTTCTCTTCTTTGTTCGCATAGCTCCCGGGATTCAGCTTTGGATTTGGTCTCGCCTCTGCATGTAGGTCGCCTGAAGGTGTCTGTTCTCTGCTCAGACAGAACGGGGTTAAAGGAGCAGCTGTTTCGGGGGCTCTGGCTCACTCAGGCCGGGGGGAGGGAGGGGTGCAGATGCAGGGAGAGCATGCGTCGGCAGACGCTGGCATGACGGTGCACCAGCCTGAGGTGCTCTGTGCGTTCTCCTGGGGAAGTTGTCCCTGGATCCCGGGACCCTGGCAGTGGTGGGCTGCACAGGCTCCCGGGAGGGGAGATGTGGAGAGTGACCTGTGCTCGCACACAGGCTCCTTGGTGGCGGTGGCAGCAGCCTTAGCATCTCATGCCCGTCTCTGGGGTCCGCGCTTTTAGGCGCCGCTCGCGCCCGTCTCTGGAGCTCCTTTAAGCAGTGCACTTAATCCCCTTTCCTCACGCACCAGGAAACAAAGAGGGAAGAAAAAGTCTCTTGCCTCTTCAGCAGGTCCAGACTTTTTCCCGTACTCCCTCCCGGCTAGATGTGGTGCACTAACCCCTTCAGGTGTGTTCACGCTGCCAACCCCAGTCCTCTACCTGCGATCCCACTGAAGCCGGAGCCTCAGCTCCCAGCCCCCGCCTGCCCCGGCGGGTGAGCAGACAAGCTTCTCGGGCTGGTCAGTGCTGGTCGGCACCGATCCTCTGTGCGGGGATCTCTCCTCTGCCCTCCGCACCCTTGTTTCTGCGCTCTCCTCCATGGCTCCGAAGCTTCCCCCCTCCGCCACCCGCAGTCTCTGCCCGCAAAGGGGCTTCCAAGTGTGTGGAAACTTTTCCTCCTTCACAGCTCCCTCCCACTGGTGCAGGTCCCGTCCCTATTCTTTTGCCTCTGTTTTTTCTTTTTTCTGTTTCCCTACCCAGGTACGTGGGGAGTTTCTTGCCTTTTGGGAGGTCTGAAGTCTTCTGCCAGCGTTCAGTGGGTGTTCTATAGGAGCAGTTCCACATGTATATGTATTTCTGATGTATCTGTGGGGAGGAAGGTGATCTCCGTGTCTTACTCTTCCGACATCTTCCTCATCTCCCCTCCTCTCTGATTTTTATTATTTTCTTCCTTCTGGTGACTTTGGGCTTTGTTTGTTCTTCTTTTTCTAATTCCTTTAGGTGGTAGTTTAGATTGTTTATTTGAGATTTTTCTTGTTTTTTGAGGAAGGCCTGTATTGCTATCAACTTCCCTCTTAGAACTGCTTTTGCTCTATCCCATAGATTTTGGAACCTTTTGTTTCCATCTTCATTTGTCTCAAGGTAATTTCTGATCTCCTCTTTGATTTTTTTATTGATCCATTGGTTTTTAGCGGCAGCTTCTTCGGTCCCCACATGTTTGTGCTTTTCCCTTTTTCCTTCCTATAATGAATTTCTAGTTTCATATAGGTGTTGTTGGAAAAAATGCTTGATATAATTTCTATTCTCTTAAATTTGTTGAGTCTTGTTTTGTGGCTTAGTAAGTAATGTATCCTGGAGAACGTTCCGTGTGCACTTGAAAAAATGTGTATTCTGCTGTCTTTGGACGGAATGTCCTTTAAACATGTTAGATATCTCTTAAGTTCAACTGGTATATTGTGTCATTTATGACCACTGGTTCCTTATTGATTTTCTGTCTGGATGATCTGCCCACTGATGTAAGTGGAGTGTTAAAGTCCCCTAATATTATTGTATATTGTCAATTTCTCCCTTTACGTCTGTTGATATTTGGTTTATATATTTGGGTGCTTCTATATTGGTTGCATATATATTAATGAGTGAAATATCCTCTTCTTGTATTGATCCATTTGTCATTATATAGTGCCCCTCTTTGTCTTTCGTTATAGACTTTGTTTTAAAGTCTAATTTTTCTTTTATGAGTATTGCTACCCCTGTTTTCTTGTTTACATTCGCATATAAATGAAATATATTTTTGAAATATATTTTTCCATCCTCTCATTTTCAGTCTGTGTGTTTTAACTCTGGAGTGAGTCACTTATGAGCAGCATATAGACGGGCCTTGTTTTTTTAACCAATCAGCCACCCTATGTCTTTTTTTTTTTTTTTTTTGCGGTACACGGACCTCTCACTGCTGTGGCCTCTCCCGTTGTGGAGCACAGGCTCCGGATGCGCAAGCTCAGTGGCCATGGCTCACGGGCACAGCCGCTCCATGGCATGGGGGATCCTCCCGGACCGGGGCACGAACTCGTGTCCCCTGCATCAGCAGGCGGACTCTCAACCACTGCACCATCAGGGAAGCCCCACCCTATGTCTTTTGATTGGACCATTTAGTCCATTGACATTTAAAGTAATTATTGATAGGTATGTACTTATTGCTATTTTGTTACTTGTTTTCCAGTTGTTTTTGAGTTCTTCTCTCTTCATTTCTTCTTCTTTTTATTTCTTCCCTTGTGGCTTGATGATCTTTAGTGCTATGCTTGTTTTCCTTTCTTTCTAGATTTTGTGTATCTATTGCAGGTTTTTTATTTGTGGTTACCATGGGGTTCATATATGTTGACCCATATCTATATCTACTAGTTTTAAATTGGTAGTCATTTACGTTGAAACACATTCTAAAAGATCTACATTTTTTACTTCCTTCATCCACATTTTGTGTTTTTGATGTCATATTTTACATCTTCATGTTTATCCCTTCATTGTTTATTCTAGTTATAGTTACAGTGACAACCTTTTGTTTTTCAAGCTTTGTACTAGCTTAAGTGGTTGATCTTCAGCCTTTACTATATATTTGCCTTTCCTAGTGGGATTTTCCCTTTCCTATATATTCTTCTTATTCTTCCTATAGCCTTTCCTTTTCCACTTAGAGAAGATCCTTTAACAAATCATTTAGGGTAGGTTTAGTGTTGCTGAACTCTTAGTTTTTGCTTGTCTGAGAAGTTCTTTATTTCTCCTTCAATTCTAAATGGTAGTCTTGCTGGGTAGAGTATACTAGTTTGCACGTTTTTCCTTTTCATCACTTTGAATATATCATGGCACTCCCTTCTGGCCTGAAAAGTTTTGGCTGAAAAATCAACACATAGTTTTATGGAGTTTCCCTTGTATATGACTCTTCATTTTTCTCTTGTTGCCTTTAGAATTTCTCTTTATCTGTAAATTTTGCCATTTAATTATGATATGTCTTTGTGTGGGTCTGTTTGAGTTCATCTTGTTAGGGACCATCTGTGCTTTCTGTATTTGGATATCTGTTTCCTTCTTCAGGTTTGGGAAGTTTATAACCATAATTTCATCCAACACACTTTGACCCTCTTTTCTCTCTCTCTTTTCCTTCTGGGACCCTTATAATGTGAGTGTTTGTACGCTTCATGTTATCCTAAAGGTTTGCTAAACTGCTCTCATTTTCTAAAATTTGTTTTTCTTCTTGCTGCTCTGATTGGGTAATTTCTCTTATTCTATCTTACTGATCACTTATGTGTTTTTCTGTATCATTTAGTTTGCTACTAATTCCTTCTAGTGTGTTTTTCATTTCAGTTATTGTATGCTTCATTTCTAACTCATTCTTTTATTTTCTATTTACTTTTAAAATTCTTACTGTGTTCATCTATTCTTTTCCCTATTTCAAATATCATTCATATTACTAATGCTTTGAATTCTTTATCTGGTTGTTAATTTCTGCTTCATTATTTATTTTTTCAGGTATTTTCTCTTCTTTTTTCAGTTGAGACCAGCTCCTCTGTCTTCTCATTTTGCTTAACTTTCTCTGTCTCTATGAATTTAGGTGAAATGGTTACCTATTGTGGTCTTGAAGGGGTGTCCTTAGGTGGGAGCATCCCTATGCAGACTGCTTGTGCCCAGTGCCTTTGGTGGGAGAGCTGGATTTGATGTGAACACAATTCATATCTTTCCTCATGGTGTGCTGGAAGCTATCACCTTGGTAGTAAGTTGGGCTGGAGATGAAGGGGTTTGTGCTAGAATCAGGTGTGAGGCAGGGCTTCCCCTCTGCCCAGTGGCCGTAACCATCGTATCAGGGGTGGGGTGAATCCCAAGTTGCTGGAGCAGAGGCCCTGAGTGTTGGGTCTAAGCTGGCTCTGTTCCCTTTAAGTGTATGCTCTAACCTTTTCCAGCACCAGCACCCTTACCCCACAAGGAAGCAGTGGTGGAACAAGAGGGGCCTGAGTAGGCTCTTGGCATGGTCTGTGGCCAGCCAGCTACAGACAGAGGTGTGGGCTGCTTCCAATCTGTCACCTGTGCAAGTGACAGCAAAGGCTGCACCCCCCCTGCTAAGACATGGCTTCTGGACTGGGTCTTCTTTGTCTCTCACAGCCAATGACTCCCCCCAGCCTCTGCCACCACCCTTTCCCCCCACAATGTAGAGCCATGCTACAGGGCTGATGGGGTCCATGTGGGCCCTCAGCATGTATTAGGGCACTGGTTGTGGCAGTCCAGCTGCCCTCAGAGATAAGGACTGTCCCTGATGCACTGCCTGTGTGAGCAATGATCGCTCTGCCTCAGGAGCAAGCCAGCATGCACTACTCCTCAGAAGCGGAGTCCAGCTAAGGTGGAGATGCTGTGTGCTTTTTAATGTGCTTATCTCCCATTTCTATATCTACATTTATAAGTTATCTGTTAAAAAATTTTGTACATTTTAAGTTAAATTGTTTTTCCTTTATTATTGAGGTTATTATTCCTCATATATTCCAGACATCATTCCTTTGGAAGATATATGTTTTGTATATATTTTTGCGAGTCTGTGGCTCGTTTTTCAATTTTCTAATATCTTTTGATGACACTTCGGTATTCTCACTATGATGGCTCTTGTTAAGTATTTATTTACTTTCCCTATTTTGGATTCGTGAGGCCTTTTGAATCTGTTCATTGACATACTCATCAATTCTGGAAGATCTCAACTATTATGTCTTTATAATACCAATCTCTCTGTGTCATCCCCATTTGTCGTCAAATTAAGCATAAGCTAATTTGACAACATTGAGCTCTCCATGTCTCTTACTTTCCCTTCTGCCTGATCTTTATGTACCACTTTCTTTTATTTTTATTTATTTATTTATTTATTTAACATCTTTATTGAGGTATAATTGCTTTACAATGGTGTGTTAGTTTCTGCTTTATAACAAAGTGAATCAGCTATACATATACATACGTTCCCATATCTCTTCCCTCTTGCGTCTCCCTCCCTCCCACCCTCCTTATCCCACCCCTATAGGTGGTCACAAAACACCGAGCTGATCTCCCTGTGCTATGAGGCTGCTTCCCACTAGCTATCTACCATATGTTTGGTAGTGTGTATATGTCCATGCCTCTCTGTTGCTTTGTCACAGCTTACCCTTCCCCCTCCCCATATCCTCAAGTCCGTTCTCCAGTAGGTCTGTGTCTTTATTCCTGTCTTACCCCTAGGTTCTGCATGACATTTTTTTTTCCGTAAATTCCATATATATGTGTTAGCATACGGTATTTGTATTTCTCTTTCTGACTTACTTCACTCGGTATGACAGACGCTGGGTCTATCCACCTCATTACAAATAGCTCAATTTCGTTTCTTTTTATGGTTCAGTAATATTCCATTGTATACATGTGCCACATCTACTTTATCCATTCATCTGATGATGGGCGCTTAGGTTGTTTCCATCTCCGGGCTATTGTAAATAGAGCTGCAATGAACATTTTGGTACATGACTCTTTTTGAATTATGGTTTTCTCAGGGTATATGCCCAGTAGTGAGATTGCTGGGTCATATGGTAATTCTATTTGTAGTTTATTAAGGAACTTCCATACTGTTCTCCATAGTGGCTGTACCAATTCACATTCCCACCAGCAGTGCAGGAGGGTTCCCTTTTCTCCACACCCTCTCCAGCATTTATTGTTTCTAGAATTTTTGATGATGGCCATTCTGACTGGTGTGAGATGATATCTCATTGTAGTTTTGATTTGCATTTCCCTAATGATTAATGATGTTGAGCATTCTTTCATGTGTTTGTTGGCACTCTGTATATCTTCTTTGGACAAATGTCTATTTAGATCTTCTGCCCATTTTTGGATTGGGTTGTTTGATTTTTGTTGTTGAGCTGCATGAGCTGCTTGTAAATTTTGGAAATTAATCCTTTGTCAGTTGCTTCATTTGCAAATATTTTCTCCCATTCTGAGGGTTGTCTTTTGGTCTTGTTTACAGTTTCCTTTGCTGCGCAGAAGCTTTGAAGTTTCATTAGGTCCCATTTGTTTTTTTTTGTTTTTATTTCCATTTCTCTAGGAGGTGGGTTAAAAAGGATCTTGCTGTGATTTATGTCATAAAGTGTTCTGCCCATGTTTTCCTCTAAGAGTTTTATCGTTTCTGGCCTTACATTTAGGTCTTTAATCCATTTTGAGTTTATTTTTGTGAATGGTGTTAGGGAGTGATCTAATCTCATACTTTTACATGTACCCGTCCAGTTTTCCCAGCACCACTTATTGAAAAGGCTGTCCTTTCTCCACTGTACATTCCTGCCTCCTTTATCAAAGACAAGATGACCATATGTGCGTTGGTCTAAGTCTGGGCTTTCTATCCTGTTCCATTGATCTATCTTTCTGTTTTTGTGCCAGTACCATACTGCCTTGATTCAAAAGATCATGAGAGATTACTACAAGCAGCTCTATGCCAATAAAATGGACAACCTGGAAGAAATGGACAAATTCTTAGAAATGCACAACCTCCCAAGACTGAATCAGGAAGAAATAGAAAATATAAATAGACGAATAACAAGCACTGAAATTGAAACTGTGATTAAAAACCTTCCAACAAACAAAAGCCCAGGACCAGATGGCTTCCCAGGCGAACTCTGTCAAACATTTAGAGAAGAGCTAACACCTATCCTTCTCAAACTCTTCCAAAATATAGCAGAGGGAGGAACACTCCCAAATTCATTCTACAAGGCCACCATCACCTTGATACCAAAACCAGACAAGGATGTCACAAAGAAAGAAAACTACAGGCCAATATCACTGATGAACATAGATGCAAAAGTCCTCAACAAAATACTAGCAAACAGAATCCAACAGCACATTAAAAGGATCATACACCATGATCAAGTGGGGTTTATTCCAGGAATGCAAGGATTCTTCAATAATACGTAAATCAATCAATGTGATAAACCGTATTAACAAATTGAAGGAGAAAAACCATATGATCATCTCAATAGATGCAGAGAAAGATTTTGACAAAATTCAACACCGATTTATGATAAAAACCCTGCAGAAAGTAGGCATAGAAGGAACTTTCCTCAACATAATAAAGGCCATATATGACAAACCCACAGCCAACATCATCCTCAATGGTGAAAAACTGAAAGCATTTCCACTAAGATCAGGAACAAGACAAGGTTGCCCGCTCTCACCACTCTTTTGGAAGTTTTAGCCACAGCAATCAGAGAAGAAAAGCAAATAAAAGGAATCCAAATTAGGAAAGAAGAAGTAAAGCTGTCACTGTCTGCAGATGACATGATACTATACATAGAGAATCCTAAAGATGCTACCAGAAAACTACTAGAGCTAATCAATGAATTTGGTAAAGTAGCAGGATACAAAATTAATGCACAGAAATCTCTGGCATTCCTATACACTAATGATGAAAAATCTGAAAGTGAAATCAAGAAAACTCTCCCATTTACCATTGCAACAAAAAGAATAAAATATCTAGGAATAAACCTACCTAAGGAGACAAAACACCTGCATGCAGAAAATTATAAGACACTGATGAAAGAAATTAAAGATGATACAAATAGATGGAGAGATATACCATGTTCTTGGATGGGAAGAATCAACATTGTGAAAATACTCTACTACCCAAAGCAATCTACAGATTCAATGCAATCCCTATCAAACTACCACTGGCATTTTTCACAGAACTGGAACAAAACATTTCACAATTTGTATGGAAACACAAAGGACCCCGAATAGCCAAAGCAATCTTGAGAACGAAAAATAAAGCTGGAGGAATCAGGCTCCCTGACTTCAGACTATTTATTTAATTTATTTTTGGCTGTGTTGGGTCTTCATCACTGTGCACAGGCTTTCTCTAGTTGCCGCAAGCGGGGGCTACTCTTCATTGCAGTGTGCAGGCTTCTTATTGTGGTGGCTTCTCTCGTTGTGGAGCACGGACTCTAGGTGCACGGGTTTCAGTAGTTGCAGCACATGGGCTCAGTAGTTGTGGCTCACGGGCTCTAGAGCACAGGCTTAGTAGTTGTGGTGCATGGGCTTAGTTGCTCCATGGCATGTGGGATCTTCCTGGACCAGGGATCGAACCTGTGTCCCCTGCATTGGCAGGTGGATTCTCAATGACTGTGCCACCAGGGAAGCCCTATGTGCCACTTTCTGTATAGTTTCTTCTAATTTGCTTCCAGATTACTGATTTTTTTCTTAACTCCTTAATCCGTTATGAAACCTGTTCACTGAGTTATTTTTTTCCCTTTCCCTTTTATTTTGAAACAATCTCAATCTTATATAAAAGTTGAAATTACTGTACATAGCTGTTTTTTCTGACCTGTTTGAGGTCAAGTTGCCAACAAGATGCTCAACCAGCTCTCAGTGTTTTAGTGTGTTTTCATAAAAACAAGGACATTCTTTTACACAACCATAGTATAACTGTTAAAATGTGGAAATCATCATTGATACATTACTATCATCTAATCCCCAGGCCCATTTCAAGTTTCTCCAGTTTCCTAATATTGCTCCTTAGAGCTAAATGATTCAGTGCAGAATCATGTGCCTGCATTATTTGTTTCTTTATTTTTTTTTCAGTCTGGAACAATTTCCCAGTCTCTCCTTGACTTTCATAAGCTTGATAAGTTTGAAGGTTAATGAATGGTTATGGTATAGAGTGTTCCCTGATTTGGGGTTTTCTTTTTTTTTTCATGATTAGATGTTTATTATGCATCTTTGGCAGTAATATCACAGAGATAATGCTATATTCTTATTGAATCCTATGAGGGGTCACTTGATTTTTATTTGTTCCACTACTAATGATTGAAAAACTGAAAATAGAGTTACCATATGATCCAACAATCCCATTCCTGGGCATATATCCAGAAAAGATGAAAACTCTAATTCAAAAAGATTCATGCACTCCAATGTTCAGAGCAGCACTATTTACAGTAGCCAAGACATGGAAGCCACTTAAATGTCCATTGACAGATGAATGGATAAAGAAGATGTGGTGTATATACACGGTGTAATACTACTCAGCCGTAAAAAAGAATGAAATAATGTCATTTGCAGCAACATGGATGGACCTAGAGATTATCATACTAAGTGAAGTAAGCCAGACAAAGACAACTACCATATGATATCACTTATATGTGGAATCTAAAAAATGATACAAATGAACTTATTTACAAAACAGAAATAGACTCACAGGTATAGAAAACAAATTTATGGTTACCAGAGGGGAGAGCAGAAACGGGGGAGAGATAAATTAGGAGTTTGGGATTAGCATATACACACTACTATATATAAAATAGGTAAACAGTAAGGACTCACTGTATAGCACAGGGAACTACACTCAGTATCTTGTAACAGCCTATAATGGAAAAGAATCTGAAAAATAATATATATGTGTATATATATATGTATAACTGAATCACTTTGTTGTACACTTGAAAGTAAGACAACATTGTAAATTAACTATATTTTAATTTAAAAAAAAGATGCCTTATAAATCTCTCCTGTATTTCTAATAACTGGTCAGTAGATACTTCAAAGTTTTTTTTATAGAGACAAATCATCTGCAAATAATAACAGTTTTATGTATTCTTTGGTAATCCTTAGCAATTCATTGATTGTTCTTGTCTTCTTTTGCTGGTTCGAACTACGAATAGGAAGTGGTGATTGTGGGCCTCATTGGCATTTTTCTAATTTTAGAGGCAATACTCCCAACATTTCTCCTTCTAAGACACTGTTTGTTGCATGATTTTTGTTGATTCCCTTTTTTCAGATTAGGAAAGTTCCCTTCTATTCCTGGTTTGCTAGAAGCTTTCAAGTAAAAAAAAATGTGCTGAATTTTTATCAAATACTGTTGTATTTATAACCTTACGGCTTTTCTCATTTATTCTAACATGTAGTAAATGTCATTGAGAGATTTCTTATTATGAGTTTATCTTTGCATTGCTGGAATAAGCCCTGCTTGCCAATGGCATATTGTACTTTTAGACACTGTAAGATTTAGTTTTCTAAAATTTCGTTTAGACTTGATGTATCTATATTAATAAGTTAAATAGGCTTTTGCTTTTCCTTTCTTGTACTGTTCCATTGTG
The DNA here is from genome assembly GCF_008692025.1 of Phocoena sinus. Lineage (NCBI taxonomy): Eukaryota > Metazoa > Chordata > Mammalia > Artiodactyla > Phocoenidae > Phocoena > Phocoena sinus. Next base: position 58,408,733 of record NC_045784.1, on the reverse strand, counting down.
GTTGTGATATCAAAACTGTTCTAGTCTCATAAAATGAGAAACTGGAAGATTTGGCATAAAATTGGAATGATCTTTTCCTTAAATGTTAGGAAGAACTGTCCTATAAAACTATCTGGTTTTGTGTTTTCTTTGTGGGATGATTTTAAATTCCTGCTTCAAATTTTAAATAACTCTATAGATCTAGTTGGAATTTCTGTTTTTTTCTAGAGTGAGTTCCATTAATTTCTAAAAAGTGTTCCATTTCATGTGAGTTTTCAAATTTATCTGTAGTTAATCCCCTTTCTCATTCATACTATTATTTCTTCATGTCTCTTTTTTATTTTTTTTTATTATTATTATTTTTACATCTTTATTGGAGTATAATTGCTTTACAATGGTGTGTTAATTTCTACTTTATAACAAAGTGAATCAGTTATACATATACATATGTTCCCATATCTCTTCTGTCTTGCATCTCCCTCCCGCCCACCCTCCCTATCCCACTCCTCCAGGCGCTCACAAAGCACCAAGCTGATCTCCCTGTGCTATGCGGCTGCTTCCCACTAGCTATCTACCTTATGTTTGGTAGTGTATATATGTCCATGCCTCTCTCTCGCTTTGCATGTCTCCTTTTTAATCTTTATTTTTTCAAAAAGTTTATATTCTTAGTTAGTTTGTTTAAAAACCAAAATTTGGATTTGTGTTTTTCTCTTTTATTACTTGTTTGCTGGCAGTATTTAAAACATAAATTAGTCTAGAACTTTATTAAATGTATTATTAGAGTCATATGAGTTAACTCATTTAGACTATTAATATGTTAAATTATATATACAGGTTTCATGATATTGAATCATCCTTCTATTCCTGGGAAAACTCATAGTTGATCATAGTGAATGATTTTTAAAATATATACTCTAGTTGGTTAATTAATAATTTATTTAAAAATTTTGCATCTATACTCAGTGAATTGGGCTAACACTTTTTCTTACTTTGGTTATAGTTTTGGAATCTATGATATTAGTGCCTTATAAAATGAACTGGGCAGATTTTGCTCCTTTTTAGTGGAACGACTTGTATATAATAGGAATTTAGAGATCTACAAAGTTTGGTGGAACTTGCTTGTAAAACAATATGGACCTGGAGATTTATGAGAGGGAAAATTTTTACTACCACTTCAGTTTTGTATGTGTTAGTTATCTTTCTTTTTGGCCTATTTTGGCATTTCATAGACTTCTATGTGCTTATCTATTTCATTTGTGTTTTCAAATCTATTAGCATGTAATTTTTCACAGTACATTTTTATTGTTTTTAATGTCTGTTATATCTTATTTAATCTTCATTTTATTTACTTGAGCCTAATTCTTTAAAGAATTAGTTTTGCCAATTTCTATCTTCTTTTTTAAGAACCAATTTTCATTTTGTAAAACTTATATGTTGTTTTTTCTCTATTTTATTTTTTTATTCTTATTATTCTTTCTTTATATTTTCTTTCTGAACTTTTTTTCCAGTTTGTGAGTTGAATGTTCAACTTTTTTTTGTTTTTAACGTTTCTTGTTTCCTGATCCAATAATTTAATACCATAAATTTTGACCTATATACCTGTATAACGTTTTCAGGTGTGGCCCCCAAATTTTGGCATGTACAGTTTTATTATCATTCTATTCTAGCATTTCTTAATTTTATTTGTTTCCTTTTTAAACAAAGGAGTTATTTATTAATATATAATTTTATTCCAAATATATATGAAGCTATTTGCTATCTTTTAAAATTAATTTCTAATTTTAGTGCATGAATTTTCATAGCAGCATTACTCATAATAACCCCAAAGAGGAAACAATCCAAATGACCATTAACTGATGAATGGATAAACAAAATGTGATATGTCTATACAATGGATTTTATTGGGCAGTAAAAAGGAATGAAGTACTGATTCATACTATAAAATAGAGGAACCTTGAAAACATTATGCTATGTGAAAGAGGCCAGACAGAAAAGGTCACATATTATATGATTTTACTTATAGGCAATGTCCAGTATAGGCAAATCTATAGAGGCACAGTAGATTTATGGTTGACAGAAGCTGGGAAGTGGTGGGTTTAGAGGGAAATGGAGAATGACTGCTAATGAGTACAGGGTAATTTTTTTGAGGTGATGAAAATATTCTAAAATTTATTGTGGTGATAGTTGCTCAATTTTGTGAATATACTAAAAAACATTGAATTGTACATTGTAAATGTATGGTATGTGAGTTATGCATCAATAAAGTTGTTACATAAAAAAAGCCTAAGGTTGTTGCAGCAAAGTATTAGTTAGACATGAGAATGACAGAAGTTTTCAGTTATCTCAAAATGGTTATTTAAAGATCTGAAGAATGCACTGTTTCATATTTGTTTAAAGTTAAATTATTCCAATTTACTGCTTATTGATAAAAGCAGGATAAAAACATTAAATATCGATGTTTTATATTTTTCTTAATGTTTTATTGATTTATTTTTGTTTTACTAATATAGTTTAACAAGGCAGTTTTACATAAGCTCACATCAACCACAAAAAGTAGTAAGAATTTTCTTAAACACATGGTGTAAAATTTTATATTTGGTTCCACTTAAATAGTCTAATGCCTCTTCCTAAATTTCCTGATCAACCAAACTCTCCCCACATCTTTGGGTTCAGTGAGTTTATTTTTAATGTTATTGCTGGCTAGAGGAAAGCTTGGTTTTGCTTTGCACAATCAAAATAAATAAATCAGGAATATGAAAATTATTGTTTGAGAAGGGCAAATAAAAATTTAATTATGTGAACCGGTAGTTCATTGGGAATAAAACAGAAAAATTGTATTAAAATGAATGAGCAAGAGACCCAACTTTTTTTTTAGTTCCCTAGTGAATTAGATCAGTTTTTGTCAAACTACAGGTCGTAAATCATTACTGGTTTGTTAAGTTAAAAAATAAAGAGCAAAAATTGAATGAAAAAGTTTTACTGCCAAGCAGGGAACCCAATTCAGTATAGTCTAGATAGGTTCTGGGATATGAGGCTGGGAATAGGAAGAACGGGATAAATCTTTTAAAGTCAAAAAATCATAGACTGTATGTGTCCTATTTTAGGAAAGCAAAATCTCTGAGTGGTGTTGATTGGCTGGGCGTATCTGAGTTTGTGGGTTAGATAAACACTGGGCTGGCTGGAGATGGTCTGTTTGTATATGTAGGCCCCCATCTGGATTATGGTGCTTAATGGGGTCTGTGCCCATGTCCGCAGGATAAGTCAAGGTTTACTTTGGGATATGAAATCACTTTGGTGGGTAGTGACTAAAGATATTGTAAAAAATGAAATAGAATAGAATAGAAAATAGTAGAGCACAGTGTATGCAGTATTTTGTGAAACTTGTTTTAGTAATTTATATGTATGCTCTGTTCTATGATGTACTGTATTTCTTACTATGTTCATGGTCTAAAAAGTTCTAATGGTACTGAATTAAATGATGCTTCTTGAGTTTTTGTTTTTTGTCTTAATTTAATTCTTAATAAGATATGCTCATAGTAACAATTCAAACTGTTCAGAAGGGTGAAAAATGAAAAGTCCCACCCTCCCGATCCCATTTCCACTTCCCCAAATCAAGACCATTAAGATTATTTGTGAATAAATACATATACAAATGTACCCATTGCCATTTTTATTGATACAATTTATATATATTACAACTTATAATATAAAATACACAAAATGATCATACTCTAGATACTAATGTGAAACTAGTTTTCAACCAGTTTTATTCACTTACATACCTTGGACCATACTAATTCATTCTCTTTATGTGTGCATAATCTCCCACTGCATGGGTGTACATTATTTGTATATCCAGTCCCATAATGGTCATTTCAGGGATTTCCAGATTGGCTACAACAAAATAATGCTATAGTGAATATGCTTGTCCATATCTTTTCATACTTCTGTGGTGAAATCTATAGCACAAATTCCTAAAAGTAGAACAGTTGGGTCAAGGGGAATATGCATTTAAAATTCTGGTAGATCTTTCCAAATTGCCTTCCGAAACGTTCATACCAGTTTCCATTCCCACAATCCGTCTACGAGAACGCCTGTCTCTCCTTATCAACACCAGTGTTTAGCAAGATTTTAAAGTTTGTCCAGTGTAGTGAAAATGATATATCAGCACAGAGGCAGGCTAACATTAAGAGTGAGATGCTGGGGTCCCAGCAGCTAGATTTGATTCCCAGCTCAACCACTTCCAAGCTGTGTGACTTTGGACAAATTACTTCATCTTTCTAAGCTTCAGTTTCCTCATCTGAAGAATGAGGAATGACATTCCTGCCTAAAGGGATGATTGTAGTTAGAATGGTTAAGTAGGTGTTTTGGACATAATAAATATTAATGTATTCTCTATCTTTCAGTATTTAACATTAACTTAAAATTCAAAGTTGTTCTTCTTAAGACTAAGAAGTAGAGTAACATAGTAGCCTAATCAAGACTTTTGAAGGTTGAAATGTGAATTCACCCACAATTCATTTTTAGTAAGTTTCTGAAACCACTTTGCTTCCTGTGGTAATGTTGGTTTAACAAAGAGAGAAAATTAATGATTGGCATGTACTGGGTCCTTGCTGAGTATTGTCACCATACTGTTGCCTTCTTTAGACAACCACCTTGGTGTCCATTGTGTGCTGTGTCCATTTATAAAATTACTAACGTTAAATTACTCCTAATTTTGGAAAAAGAACAAATTTACATTGTTCTAGAGTACCATATTAAAATATTTTATATCTTAATATTTTACTTTAAGTATGAATGCATATTCATTTTCAGTCAGTGACATGTTATTCTGAACATTTGTCTGCTGCTTCTTTTATTGATGAAAAAAATGAAGAGATTTAAAGATTCAAAAGAATTGCGTGTTTTATCTCATGTTGTTTACTTAAAGAGAAACTAAAAGAACTTTGCTAGGCTCAAATGTCTGAAGGCTTCTTCATGGCTTATCACCCTCGAGACCTGAAACCCGTTGGAAAATATTTTGATTGTTTCATTTTTCTCAAGTTATCATTCTAGCAATTCTGTTAAAAAGTATGTAACGTAATATGTGCTATGAGTAAAAATGACCACATATAAAATGTTACACACACAAAAAATATGTTACACAAATGCCACAGTTATTTAATCATGTTAATTTAAGTATTAGCTTAGAATAAGATGTAAGATGAACTAGCATGGAAGGCAGAAAGCCTAACTGTTGCCAAAATGAGGAGTGGAAACTTCTACTCATGTTATTAATCAAAGTCACTGTTGTATGAGGACTCTCATTTCTCAACTAGTGTTTAATAGATGAAACCCTATATCAATGCATAAGACTGGATGACTGGGTTGTGGACTCCCTTCATCAGAATCATGTGTGGTACTTGCTTAAAATTAAAATTTCCCAAGGACTCACCTAAGTTCCCCTTACCCCCATTTTCTTATTTCTTATTATGTCTAGGCCTCAGTCCATATTACCTGGCCTCAGCCCATACCTGAATCCATATCATATCATCAGACTCACTGTGAGAGACGAGTGTAGGAGAATCTACATTTTCAACAAGCACCTTAGGTGATTCTTATGCAAGCCAAAATTCAAGGATCATTAGTAGAACATTATGATTTATGTTCCACTATTTAGTAGGAGCTTCCAGGAACGTTTGGTAAGTTTCTGGCCTCTCAGAAGATCATACTACCTTCTAAGATGCTGGAAAATGGGATGTAAAGCAGGCTGTACTGGGGTGGCAGTATAAAAGTAAAACTATAGAAGTTTCTGGGAGTATAGAAGTATTCAGCCATGCTTTCACCATCCTTATAATGTGGCTAATTGGGAATCAAAATGGACACATAAAATGGCCACAAGGAGAAAATCCCCAGGTTCTTACCAACAGACAGCTTTAATATGGACTTGCTAATATGAAAGTGTGATGAAAACAGTGAATCCTATGAATAAAACGTTTTGGTGTATAATCACATAGATTAAAATAGATTACATTATTAAAGCTAAATTTAATGAATTTTTTCCAGCAAAAAACATCATAAGGGGAGACCTGAAGGGAGAGGATAAGTGGAGAGTTGCATGTACAGAAACTATGAAAAAGAATTTTCCCTTCCTTCAACGATTTGTCACTTATAGCTCCTAAAATCTTGGCTTAGGCTAAGGAAGGAAACTAGGCCAAGTCTAGTCAAAGCAGAGAAAGGGCCAGAGTCAAGAGTGGGGCTGGGAATGGGGCCAATAGTAGTACAGGATTTAGGCGAGGCTAGAACTAGGGGCAAGGCTAGCCATGTGGTGGGGTTGGGGGGAGCTGATATGCACATTGTCTTATGCTCTATGCATTGCAAGTCTGGAAATTCTAGAGGGTTGGACATATATAGCATGAGAGCCAGAAGTGACAGCTAGCTCTTCAGAGATGTTAAACATAATGGCCTTGTTAACATTAAACCTGGGATAACTTAAAATAATTTGCTGCAATTATCAATGACCCTGAACTATTTTTTTCCTTATTGTGGTACTAAGTACATCCAGTCACATAAGCAGGAGGGAATAGAGATTAGATATTGATGTATTAGACTGGAAGGCATTATAATGCAATGGCAAAAATGGCTTCAGATTCAGACCTGGATTTAAATCTCTGGGATATCATATATTTTCTGGGTGACCTTAGCCAAGCAGCTTGACTTCTCTGAGTTTCAGTTGCCTCATCTGTAAAATGAAGGTGACAGTAGAACCTTCCTCACTGAGTTGTTATGCAAAGTAAGCAAGATCATATATGTAACATGCCTGGTTTAAGAGAAATCATCCATCCATGCTGCCCCCTCTCCCTCCACTTCTCATCCCTATTTCCCCTCAGTCTCTCTTCTTGTTACTAACATAGGCCAATTAACTTCTGTATCTTCTCTACTTTTTTGTGAAAGAAGGATTGTAACATCTTAGGACAAAAACCTTCAAGATTTGTTATAAGAAACACAGGGGTTTTAATATATTACTTTCTGTCTTTAGTATAAAACTCTTTTTAAACACATCTCGTAAATTACTAAAGCCTAAAAAAATGTCATTTGGAAAATTACCATTCTTTGCAGGCTCCCAGACCCTTTTAAAAAGAACTCATTTTACTTTTTCATGTGTGGAGAAGAGCAAATGATTAATGAGCACTGCAAAGAAATGTTTTAATGAAGCTAGCTGTGGTCTCAGATGGGAGAGATGAAACAGAAACCGGCATATTAAGTTAATATTGGATATTTATTTGGTTTTCTTGGGCAAGTACATTGCCTTTCCTAAAAATCTATAACATCTGGTTTCTTTACTTTCCCTCACTTCTGATTCCCTCTGGTTCTGATTCCAGCATGAAGGATGGACAGACAGACACATGAAGCTGATAAGCTCCTATCCTGCATGACCTGAGCTGAACATTGTTGAGACTTTCAGCTAGCCTGCAACTCCACCTCAGAGTAAGCCACTAAAATGGTTAACTCCAGAATTTCAGGTTCTAGTTCTTAAACCCTGAGAGTCTTGGCCATGTTGCAAAGCTGCAGACCCCACAAGTGGCCTGAAATTTGAGATAGCATATTAACTATACCACAAACTAGACTAGAGTTTCTATGTGAGTTGAAATGTAAATTACTCTGGGGGACTTTCCTGGTGGCGCAGTGGTTAAGAATCTGCCTGCCAATGTAGGGGATATGGGTTCCACCCCTGGTCTGGGAAGATCCCATATGCCGCAGAGCCCATGCACCACAACTACTCAGCCTGCGTTCTAGAGCCTGCAAGCCACAACTACTGAGCCCTCATGCCACACCTACTGAAGCCCGCGTGTCTAGAGTCCATGCTCTGCAACAAGAGGAGCCACCGCAAGGAGAAGCCTGCACAGCACAACAAAGCGTAGCCCCCGCTCGCCGCCAACTAGAGAAAGCCCACGCGCAGCAACAAAGACTTAACGCAGCCAAAAATAAATAAATAAAAGCAATAAATTTATTTAAAAAAAGTAAATTACTCTGAACATGGCTTTTTAGTTTCCTATGATGATAATGAACAGGGATCAAGTTCTGCTATCATATACATAGTAATGTTTTTCTAGGAATATCATTGTGAGTAATCTGACTCCTCCGTGCCTCTGGTACTGTCCATCAGAACAAGCACAATGAAAAAGCATTAGATTCAACCAACATTTGTTGAGGAGTTATTATGTGCCAGGCACTTCCACATACATCATCTATGGTTAAAACTTAGAAAAGTTTGTGAAGAAGACACTATTCCAAGGAGAGTTTACATGACTTGCTCTAGGTCACAGAGCTTCTAAAGGGTGGAGTCAGACTCAACTTCAGGGCTGTATTACCTGTATTTCTTCAAACAGTATTCTTTCCACAGCGTCACAGCTTAAATAGAATGATTCTTTAGGGAAGAGATATTTGTCCAGAATTAAGACTGTGGAGGTGGTGTTACCTTGACATACAAGAAGCAGGGGAAGTAGAATTTCTGTCCCCCCACAAAATTTTAAAGTCTTTATTTTTAGAGCAGTTTTAGGGTTACAAAAATTGAGAGGGAGGTACAGATATTTCCCATATACCCCTGCCTCCAACACATGCATAACTTCATCTCATTATCAAGATCTCCCACCAGAGTGGCACATTTGATGACCCACACTGAAACTACATCATAATCACTCAAAGTCCATAGTTTACATTAGGGTTCACTATTGGTGTTGTACATTCTATGGGTTGGACAAATGTATAATGAAATGTATCCACCATTATAATATCATACAGAGCATTTTCACTGCTGTAAAAATCCTCTGGGACTCCACCTATTCATTTCTCTCTCCCCTCCCCACAACTCTGGCAATAACTGATCTTTTTTTTTTTAACATCTTTATTGGAGTACAATTGCTTTACAATGGTATGTTAGTTTCTGCTTTATAACAAAGTGAATCAGCTATACATATACATATATCCCCATATCCCCTCCATCTTGCATCTCCCTGTCTCCCACCCTCCCTATCCCACCCCTCTAGGTGGTCACAAAGCACTGAGCTAATCTCCCTGTGCTATGTGGCTGCTTTCCACTAGCTAGCTATTTTACATTTGGTAGTGTATATATGTCAGTGCTACTCTCTCACTTCGTCCCAGCTTACCCTTCCGCCTCCCCATGTCCTCAAGTCCATCCTCTACGTCTGCATTTTTATTCCTGTCCTGTCTGTAGGTTCTTCATAACCTTTTTTTTTTTTAGATTCCACATATATGTGTTAGCATCCAGTATATGTTTTTCTCTTTCTGACTTACTTCACTCTGTATGACTGACTCTAGGTCCATCCACCTCACTACAAATAACTCAATTTTGTTTCCATTTATGGCTGAGTAATATTCCATTGTATATATGTGCCACATCTTCTTTATCCATTCATCTGCTGATGGACACTTAGGTTGCTTCCATGTCCTGGCTATTGTACATAGAGCTGCAATGAACATTGGCAACCACTGATCTTTTTACTGTCTCTGTAGTTCTGTCTTTTTCAGACTATCACATAGTTGGCATCACACAGTATGTAGTCCTTTCAGATTGGCTTCTTTCACTTAGTAATATGTGCATTTAAGTTTCCTCCATGTTTTTTCATGTCTTGATAGCTCATTTCTTTTTTTTTTTAAATTTTTACGGGAGTATAGTTGATTTACAATGTTGTGTTAGTTTCTGCTGTACAGCAATCAGTTATACGTACACATATATCCACTCTTTTTTAGATTCTTTTCCCATATAGGTCATTACAGAGTATTGAGTAGAGTTCCCTGTGCTATACAGTAGGTCCTTATTAGTTATCTACTTTATATAGAGTAGTGTGTATATGTCAATCCCAATATCCCAATTTAACCTTCCCCCCATTTCCCCCGTGGTAAGCATAAGTTTGTTTTCTACATCTGTGACTCTATTTCTGTTTTGTAAATAAGTTCATTTGTACCATTTTTTTTAGATTCCACATATAAGTGGTATCATGATAGCTTATTTCTTTTTAGTGCTGAATGATATTCCATTCCATGGATGTACCACAGTTTATTTATCCATTCACCTACTGAAGGATTTCTTGGTTCCTTCCAAGTTTTGGTAATTATGAATAAAGCTGAAAGGGAACCAGTTTCCAAATCATCAAATTCCTTTAGTACTATTTGCTAAAAATGATTTGCCTTTCCCACCTCTTTTTCCCAGTCTCTAAAAAGAAAAGCATACTTTTCAAAGGTCAGGAATCTTACTGTGATACTTTGACCCAGCCTGTAAAAACCCTTGGGTCTAAATAAAGCAAAAATTTCAAATATTCATGTCCAGAAATCTTCTTTAACTAAAGTCCCTGTAACCTACCTCTTCTTCATCCATCTTGCTAACAGATGTATTTCAAATAAAATTTTATGCTTTATGTTTAATAATAATCACAATGTATGATATCTTCATGCTATTTTTACCGATTATGTATGCATAATAATTGCAACTATAACTCAATCCAGAGGACTTTTTATACTTGGAGACTTATGGTCATGAGAAAATAAAAATAATTCAATTTCTATTTATGGACATATTTTGTTGCAGAGAAATTCAATATGGAGATAATAGAGGACTTTCAAGTATAAAAATATTATAGACTATGATTCTGTAGGGAGAATGTAATGGATATTTGATTTCAAGATGAAGAAAGAAACCATGTATATTTTCTGAAGGTTAAAGAAAAGTTTACACTTTTGTGTTTAATGTTTGATGGTGGGCATCAAATTGCCTTGGTTTCTAGAATCCAATGAATATCTTTAAACATGTAATATAACAGTTTTATTTTAAATTGTCAATATGTATAGTATGCTAGAAATTATACCTCTTGCAACTGTTTAAACAAGATGAAAAAAATCTAGATGTCAACTTAACATGTGAGGGAGTACATAGCTTCTCAAAAAACTTTTAGGAGTTATGTGAATAAAAATTTGAAGACCCCAGTCCTATCATGTTGTCAGGTGTTGGGTATAACGTGTGCAAAGCATCTAGAATAACACTCAATTAATGCTGCTATTATCTGAAGGACTGAGTTCTAATTTTAACCCTCTTTCTTCCTTGGTATTTGGTCCAGGGCACTTGTTTAGTTTCATTGTCTAGATAAAGGATAACATGGATGACTGTAAAACACTTTGAGTATAGGGAGGTAGATGATACCTAACATCGATAATGTCAATGATAATGTTCATGATGATGAAAATATAGGCATAGGCTGTATAAGTCAAGGCATATAGCTGGTGTTCAATAAATGTTTGTTGAATTAGTTAATGAATGCTATAGGGAACTTTCCTAGAATGAAAGACCATGTACCCATTCATTGGGCATCTTCCCTTAGTACCTGCATTGGTGTTTATAAAGAAAATGGGCATTTTCTCTTAAAGATAAAAGAGTAGGAAGTAAAATCCTTTCCTGGCATGTGGCTGCCTATTAATGCTCAGAGAGTGTTTTCCTCCTTGGACTCTTGACCATTACTGCGATATAGTGTAGTGGTTAAGAACAGGGTTGGCTCAAGTTCAAACTAGCTGTGTAGCCTCGGGCAAGTCACTTAACCTCTCTTCAACTCAGCTATCTCATCTTTAAATGGGTATAATAATAACAATACTGACCTGATAAGATTGTTTTGAGGAATAGTGAGGTGGGTTATGGGATTATAGATTGTGTGGAAGGTAAAGAATGTTACCCCCATAGTTTTCCATGTCCTAATCCCTAGAACCTGTGACTCTGTTATCTTACATGACAGAAGGACTTTGAAGATATAAGTTAAGGATCTTGAGATGGGGAAGATTATCCTGGGTTATTCGGTGGGTCCTTATAAGAGAAAGAGGGAGGCAGGAGAGTCAGTGTCAAAGTGATGCAGTGGGAGAGAGACTTGATAGGCCATTGCTGGCTTTGAAGATGGAGGAAGGGGGCTATGAGCCAGGGGATGTGGACAACTTCCTGAAGCTGGAAAAGGCAGGGAAATCGGTTTTCCCTTAGAGCTTCCAGAAAGAAACACAGTCCTTCTGACATCTTGATTTTGGCCTACAGAGGTCTATTTTTAATTTCTGACTTCCAGCACTGTAAGATAATACATTTGTGCTATTTCAAGTCATCAAGGTTGTGGTAATTTGTTACAGCAGCAGTAGGATACTAACACAGGTGGGGTAGCCATTATTACTCTGTTTACAATCCTCTTCAGTTCTGGCTTTTCTTGGCTTTCTTCACAGGGCAATGTAATCTAAACACTTCTCCAAAATTAAAATGAATCTTTTTGCCCATGTACACACTATTTTTCAGCCCCTAGCTACTCTTAGTCTCAAGGCAGCCACCTGTAAAAGTAGCCCCAGTTCTACAATAGACAATGGACAAGAAGTCTCTCAGGGAAGCTGCAAGACAATTTATAACATCCTCTTCATAGCTTTTTCACTTACGCATGGAAAATCATGTGCTTTAATCAACAGCCGATGCAATGAGTTGGATCACAAAAACCACGCATTGAGGTCCTATTCAGGGAAAAATGAACTCCTTGTTATTGCCTCCCTTTCTCTGGCAGGAGGTTCTGAGCTTAACATGGAGATCCAAGGGCAGGAATCAATCCTTCAGGTAGAAGGCCCATGGGAATTAGAGCTCTAGGACCCGTAGAAACGGGAAAGGGAAGAGGAAAAGAAGTGGGTTGGTCAGAGGGAGTCTGGAAAGAGAGGAAGGAAAACCCACAAACAATCCAGCCAAACAATGAGAAGTGAGAGAGAGCCTCCCACAATTGATCCCTCCCGGGTTCTTGTTCGCTGCAGTTTTGGAAGCTTTCCAGGTAGACTCTAGTGCGGTGCACCTGCCCCTTGAGGCTGGGCCGGGACAGCTATTAGCTGGGGAGGGCTGGGAATGCCTTTCGGCGAGAGCCACCGCCCTGGCGGGGTGGTGGGGAGATCGCAGGGAGGAGTCACCGGGCGTGAAACGGAAAGACTACATCTCCCAGGCCGCCACGCTTTCCAGCTGGAGTCTAGGGCGCTGACTGCTCCCCAGTTTCCGTAGGGAAGCGTCGGGCTACTGCAGCTATTGTGCGTCGCGCTGTTGCCCTCCTCTTCGCGCTTGGGCGTCTTTGGAGGAAGGCTACGTTTCATTGCCGCCCCGTCTTAACCCTTCCGGAGCTTAACAGGACAGCAGGCCGGCTCCCTTGGACCAGGAAGAATTTTGGGAGACGGAGGACTCTGGTAACGAGACCCTAGGGTGAAAGTAAGATACAGCTGAAGGAACCCAAGTCCCCAGGCTCGGTACGAGGGCTTCACCGGGGCAGGGCGGAGGCGCTGGCTTTAAGAAGGGGGAGGGGACAGTGCAATTAGGGTTGCCCGCGGAGTTCGGCAAAGGAAATCTTCAGCTGGCTCTGCAGCTGGGAGCAAGGAGAGGCACCTCCCACCCCCGGCGCTCACCCCCGCCCACACCCTGGGCGGGCTGAAGTGTCACGTTTACAATTGCTCAGGAAGGATCCGGCCGGCCTCCGGAGGAGAGCTGAGCTACAGTTTCTGTCGCCTGTCAGGGGGGCGATGACTAGGGGGCCAGCTGCTTGCTAGGCAGCACCCCGCCGGGATCCGACTGCGTTAGTTAGCTCTCCCAGTCACCTGAAGCAATCGCCAGGCCGCCCGTTTCCGGTACAGAGAAGCCAGCTGTCCCCAGGAATCTCATCTGAACAGGTAACTGTCCTCCAAAGGGAGGGAGGCTACAGCTTCCTGAGCGGGTCCTGCACTCTGCGCACCTCATCTTCTCCCTGTACTGTGCCACTGATGCTCTTGGTCTTTGTGTCTTTCCTCTCTCCTTCCAATCCCCGCCATCAGAACCATGGGGCACCCCCCGCTGGAGTTCAGCGACTGCTACCTGGACAGCCCTGATTTCCGCGAGAGGCTCAAGTGTTATGAGCAGGAACTGGAGAGGACCAATAAATTCATCAAAGACGTGATCAAAGACGGCAACGCGCTTATCAGCGCAATGAGAAGTAAGTGGAAGGCTTCGATGAGCAGTTTCCTCGAGCCAGTGGCTCTGGCCTTTGAGCTCTTCCACACCACGGGGAAAGTGGGGATTTAGGGTGATTCTCAGCCCAGGTGTCTGAGGCGAATGGGTTTCCGGACACTTTGGAGTGGGGTCAGTAGAAGTGGAAGGTGGTGGCTGCAACTAGAATTGGGGCTTTTCCCTTTAGTGTCCTTGGCTTTATAAGACAGGATCTGTAGCTGTCCCAGGGACCGTCTTGTTCTGCAACTATCCTTTCTTGTCAGACTGTTGTTCTGAAGGGACAGTCTGCTTGTTCTGTCGGACATGTTTCTACCCATGTATGAGGCAAAGGGACATCCAAGCTGACTGAGGAACTGCCCTAGGACCTCCTAAAGAATTGGGAATTCAGGCCAGCAGCTTGAGTCAGGGTTTTGTTCCTGCCTGGCCTCTGGTTGCTATAGGTAAGTATGGGGGCAGTAATAAAAAAATTTCAGATGGCAAGTTATTTTCTAAGGAGAGCACCTTTGCCCCAGTGATTTTTTTCTTTAAGTTACTGAGTTATGGTTTTGGTCAAGGTCCGTGTAAGTTCAGAATTATTAAATGACCTCACATGCCACTGAATTCTCCTCGAGGGTGGAACAAAGACCTGCCTAGTCCCTGGCAGGAGGAACCCGGCCCCCTGGGAGCATAGTAGAGAGCTCAGGTTGGGAGTTATCTGGCTGAAGGAACCTCACCTAGCTTGGCTTTCCCAGTGGTCACGGTTAACAGCTGTGGGACCCTCCCCTGCTTCCCCACTGTGTATGGAGTTTTTATTTCTGCTAGTTGGCAGAAGGCTTGGAGTAGGAGAAAGAATAATAAACATCCCCAACAAGAGTGCAGGCAAACCAATCCATTGTGCCAAAGAATATACCCAGAAGAATGGAGGTTAGTGAATGGGTTTATATAATTCAGTTTTTCTCTTCTTGGTTGAAAGATGATTATGAAAAATAAAGTCAAAGTCACTGGCAAATATATTCTGTATGCCTATAACTTTTTTCTGAGTGGATTTATCCCACAAATACTGTGTCTGGTCCAGCGTGGGGACCTTAAGGCAAATGCAGCCAACCAAGAGCAGGGAGAAAGGCTTGGGAGCCGCAGCGCAGGGGTATTTGTTGTGCAGCTCTCCTGATTTGCCCCTTGGAGTCTGTGCTTTCCCTGCATATGTTGTCTGCCCACTTTGGTCAGAATAGAAGTTTTCCAAGTTCCTGCTGGTTGTTTGACTGAATTCGATCATATAATGGTTTGTCCTATTGCAGTCTGAAAAAGAGTTAACTCTTGGCAGCACCTTAAAGATGGGGTATTTGAAATGCTGATCCTTAGAAACTTTAGGCCAGGCTTTAGGGTGTGTTGCCACTTAATAGAGTTCATTGAGAGGTTAAAGATATGCAGGTTGTGCCACAAAAGTACTTAGAAAGGTAGGGGTTCCTGAAAGGAAAAGGGGGAATGTTTGGATTTTCTTTTTATTTACTTGTTTCAGTAAACTGCTTGGTGCAGTATTCATAGTCAAATGAAGCTCATCTAAGCCCCTGGAAGGGACTGGCTTTGTGAAGTTTAGGGTAAGCTGAAAGTGTTTGTGCTAAAAAATGATCAGCTGAGGGGTATCAGAGAGATTAAGATTCTTAAGAGAAAATAAACAGTTCAGTAAAATGTTTGAGGAAGGGCAAAAGTTTTCTAAGTGAGGGGCAAGTTGCGGTTTTTATTCTTTCCTTTTCTGAGATTAAATGTGGTAAGAGTCAACAGTTATGCAGGCTTAAACCTTTGCATATGGGCAAAAGATCCAAGAGTTATTTTGGTTCAGGGGGCTTCTTGATATTTATGGTGGTTTTCCCTTTCTGAGTATACATAGAAAGCCAAAAATAGGACAGTTAGGAAATAAAACCCAGCAGCTAACCCACACTCCATTTCTTTCCTTTAAGTTGCATGATTCTAAAAATGTGATTAGCTAGAGGCAAAGGTGGGATGTTTCCCACTGTCTTGACCACAGTAATGTTTATACTCCCACTCTGTTTCCTCACACTGGGCTAGCTGGGTGACTTTTTGAGAGTGAGGTAGACGCAAAACAAAGGTATACTCTTGCTTTGTGTGGAGGAAAAAGGAAGAGAGAACACTGGAAGTGGATTTAGAAGACCTGGGCTACAATCTTGGCTTCACCATTTTGGGATAAGAAGGCACAAATCATTTACTTCATATATAAAATGGGGGTAATTATACGCACCTCACAGAGTTGCTTTGAGGCTCAAAGGAGTTAATGGATTATGAAAGTATTTTGTAAATGGAAACGGCTAAATATTGTAAGTTGTTGATAATACATCTTCAGGTTAATAATATATCTGCTGGTGAATGTGTACTTTTCGGTAGATTTCTAAAGGAAAATACATAAGCAGAAGTAATTGGAAACATATTTTTTGCTGTCATCTTGTCGGAAAATGTCATTCCCTACATTGGTGTGTCTCAGCAATTAATTTTGTATACATGTGTGTGGATTCATTTTGTCATTTGGAATCTGGCATTAAAAGTAAAGAAGAATTATTGGCACCTTTTTATTTAACTTATTAAATTGACCATCAAATCAACTGGCTAGTGTTTCTAGGAACCAGTGAAACCTAGTGCATCATGCCACAAAAACCAGCTGCAGTTTTTGTTAAAGTTGTTAAGCTAGTTGGAACTTGATTTCGTGCTTGTGTCTGATTTTGTACAGAGCTCTAGATAAGGTTTTAGTCACGACTGTGTATGATGATTAATTTATAAATATAGGTCCTGTTTGGATATTCACATTTTCTTAGATAGATTTGTGCTCAGAGGTAATTGATGTTATGAATGTTCAATATGTCTTCCTTGGGAAAGTGATTCATTCCCTCCCCCCCTTAAATGTGATCTATTCATAATTGTTGGAGTACAAAATGGTGATTATAACTTAAGCCAGTGAAAAATAAAAACACTGGCACTCTTAAAGGTGAATATACTGCACACTTTTCTGTTTGTTCTTTGTTTTTATATAGGCAGCTTTGGTCCCTAGTGTTGTTTGAATATTTTCTACGCACTTAGGCTAGGTATTATTTAGAACAAGTGATATAGCCTCTGCTTATATCCCAAGACAACATGATACACCTAATAAATGTTATATAGTTCAGTGAACACATATCATTCATTCCATAAATACTCGTGCACATACTAAATTCAAGCCGTTGTTCTCAGGGCTGTCACAGATGTGACAGAGTAAGTCACAGATGGGATCCTCCCCTCAAGGAGGTCCCAGACTAGTAGGGGAGGTAAGATATATGTAGAGATCATCTTCATATAAGGGAGTAGATATGGATCAGAGCCATAGAGTGAGACAGGTGGACACCATGGTATGCAACATTAGAGGGAGAGGTCATTTACCTGTGGAAGGACAAGGAAAAGCAAAGGAGGAAGTAGCATTGTAATTGGACAGAATTAATAACACTTATCACTTGTTTAGTTGTTCCTATATGCCAGGAATTAAAATCTTGTAAGAGGCAAGGATTATTATTCCCACTTTATATATGAAAAAACTGAAGTTCAGAGGCGTTAAGTAACTTTCTCAACTGATAAGGGCAAGAGTGAATTAGAGCTCAGACCTGACGCTAAAAGCCCTGCTTATTTTACTGCATTGCACTGTATTCAGGACAGTGCATTTCATGTAGTAGGAATGACATAGAGAATGTAAAAGGATAGCAAATAATTCAAGTCATCTGGAATATATGGTGCAGGAAGAGAAGTTTGGGAGATAAGGTTGGAATGGAAGGTTGAGGTCTTGACTGTGCAGGACCTGTTAAGTACTTCAGACTTTTCTTTATAGGCAGGGAGTATTCAAAACATTTTTGGTAGGAGAGAGACATGGTCTGAGCTGTGTTTTAGGAAGATTCATCTGAGAGTGATGTGTAAGATGTTCCAATTCTAAACAAATATTTGTGACTTTTTCGCAGTTTATTACGACCTTTAAATTTTCTTTGATATAGCTCAGGGGTCAGCAGACGTCTTCTGTAAAGGGCAATATTTTAGACTTTGAGGGCCATTCAGTCTCTGTGGCAATTATTTAACTGCCATTGTTGTGAGAAAGCAGCCATAGGTAATATGTACATGAAATAAGAGTGGCTGTGTTCTAATAAAACTTTATTTATTGACATTGAAAAGTGAATTTCACATAGTTTTCACGTCACAAAAATATTGTTCTTCCTTTGAATTTTTCAACTGTTTATAAATATAAAAACCATTCTCAGCTCACCTGGGGCGGTGGCATACAGAAATGGCCGTGGGCTGGGTTTGATTCATTGGTTGTAGTTTGCAGACCTCTGATATGAGTAGTTAACCTAAATGGATTTTTTTATTGGTAAGGCAGTGAATATAGTTATTGCTAAAACATAATGCCATATTTCACATTTTCCATCAACTAATTTTACTTTGGTGTGCTGCTACTTATACCTGTTCTGCATTCAGGGTTTGCAGGCCCAAATGCTGTCAGTGGCCAAGGAGAAAACAGAAAAGCATGAAGCTATTGGAAGTGGGTTAATAGGGCTGGAGCGATTGGGGTAAAATATAGCAGCCTCATCCCATGTAAAAAAGCCTTCGCTTTCTTTAAAAATGTGATAGCTAAATGAAATATGTTTACAGCCTGGATTCAATCAGGTTGCAACTCCTGAGCTAGATGATCTACTTCTAACAGTCTAGGAGTCTTGGATTCTAATGGGCTAGGAAAATGGAAGGTGATAGTCTCCAGACAGAGATTTCTCTGGGGAAGCACACTAGATGCTGCAAATGAACAGAGGCAGAATGATGGTGTAGTGGGAAAAAAAACCTAGACATGATGGGTATGGTGATGGTTCTGCTACTAATGGGGTCTGTGACCTTGGTAAGTCATTTGCTGGGGCCCTTGGTGAGGGGCCCAAAGGTGAGGGTGGGTAGGGGATCTATAAGCCCACTTTCAGATCTAACACTCCATGATTTTTTTCTGCATATTGTAGTTTAACCATTTGGGAAAGGAATGAGTAACCTCATTATAGGATCTTAATTTATACCTACATAAATTTTTACATTATATTAGTATGTTGACAGTATTAATTAAATATAAAAATTTAAACAAAATTTTAAAATAGCCTTTCAAAAACCAAGGATAACATGCTTTATATGTATGTATGTTTATGTGTATAAAACAGATGTCAGAAAAAAGGAATTTTATCATTAAGCCCACACATACACATGCACAACCACAAATACACAAGCTGTCTTGGACTAATGAAAACTTATATCTTAAAAGAATGCAAAAATGTCACTTTCTTACATTCTATACTTTTAAAGACAAGAGTTTTAGATGTTTATGTTAAGGTTACTTTTTAGGGTACCTTTTCAGCTCTTGCTTTGGCAACTGGGGAATCTATTTGGTAAGTAATTGCTTTTCTGAAAGGATGGGTCAATTCCATCTTTGAGGCAAATTTGATATTGAATATACTTAGTGGAGCCATCTCTAGCTTTGCACACAGGGAACCTGGGTACTAGTTGCAACTGTGCCACTTCCTAGCTGTATGACTCTGAGTAAGTCTTTAGTTTTGCAAACCTAAGTTTTCCCATTTCTAAAATTAGAATTTTGGTCAGTGAGCTTTAGGGTTCCTCCTGGCTTTCTCATTCTGTTTTCTGGGCTGCCACTGTCTTGCACAAATAGTCAAGCAACCTAAATTGATTCCATCGTAAACTTTGGAGCCAGTTCATCTTTACTCTGGGAGAGTGGACAAAGGGGAAATCCAACTGATATGTCCAGTGTGAGTAGATGACTTGAATCATGCTAGCCTATTTTATTATCTGCTTGGTGAATGCTTCTTGAGAGGTGCCAACCTGGTGCCCTTCAGTTCTGTCCTGAATAGCTCTATAGTGAGGGAGACCAAAGCTTTTAATCCCTTTGGACTGAGTGTAGTGCTATGGTGTGCAGGGAGGAGTTGGTGATGTAATATACATTCTCAGTCAGCAGATATCCTGTCATTATCCTGGTGATAGTTAATCAGTGACTTGGAGGACATGGAGTTGCAATCGGCTCTCTGTACCTGCAGGTTCTGCATCTCTGGATTTAACCAATGGGGGATCGAAAATTCCAGAAAGTTCCCAAAGCAAAACTTGATTTACCACATGCTAGCAACTGTTTACATAGCATTTACATTATATTAGGTATTATAAGTAATAGGAGGATGTGGGTAGGTTATATGCAAATACTACACCATTTTATATAAGGGACTTGAATATTTGTGGATTTTGGTATCCACAGGGGTCCTGGAACCAATTCCCCACACATAATGAGGGAAGACTGTATTTTAGATATTCTGTAGAGTCGCTCAGATCAATGTAATGAGTATGTCGTAGGGTACTGCTGTTAGTAGATATGAAGCAGTGTCAAATGGAATTTGGTGGAGGCAATATTACCATATTCATAGAAGGTCCTCAGAAGACCAGATTCCAGAGTAGATGGACTGGAGTGCTGTGGGGACTAGGGTGGAAAAGTGAACCAAGCCAGCCTTTCAGTGTGACCACTTACAAGAAGCTGGTAGGTTTTTTCTTTTTTTTTTTTATGGATGGTGAATGGTATAGGGGTAGGGTAGGGAAGATTATGGCTTGATCTTCTTATTAAGAAAAGTTTTTCAGAGTTAAGAGTTATGAAGGAAAATTACTTTTCAGCTTCATTTTTATAGCGTCAGTTTTTAAAAGCATAACCCAAAACTTCTGTTTAATCTGGCACCTGCTTCTCTAGTCAGTAACTATAGAAATTTCCTAAAAACCCACGATGATCTGGAAAGATACATGCTTTTCCAGGAGAGTATCCTGGAAATCTTGAGCTGATTCTTTTTCTAGTGGGGTGGAGGGCCCTCATGATACATTATTGGGCTTGTATCAAGTGCTAAAGCCTTACATGGTGTAAAAATAATTAATTTTAATTCAACAAGGATTTACGAAGCACCCACTATGTGTCAGACAACTGGACAACTGGAGATATAATGGCGAATAAGGCTTATATGGGCTCTGCCCTCTTGGAGCGTACTTTAAACATCTGATTACTCACTTAAATAATTGAATTACAGTTGTGAGAAGAGCTATGAAGAAGTTCAGGATATGATATATATTCTATCACATGTTATAAAGTGGGTCTTTGTGGGGGGAAAAATGAGCTATACTGTGGAGATGCAACTGTCCATAGGAGAAAAAAAAAACTGAGAAGGAAGAGTTCCTAAGTCAAAGCTATCTGTTTTACTACTGTGGTAGTTAATGGCCCTGATAATGAGCAAGATTCTTTAAGTGAATGGAGAGTTTGTCAGAAATAGGGTGTAGTATATCTCCTGGGGTCTTTGGCTGTGCTGTGCGGCTTGTGGGATCTCAGTTCCCCAACCAGGGACTGAACCCAGGCCACAGCAGTGAAAGCCCAGAATCTAACCACTAGGCCACCAGGGAACTCCCCTCCTTCTTCTTTTATAAGTATATTAAAAATGTTTTTTGAGTAAGTAATGCATGAACATGGTACAAAATTCAAAAGGTCCTCCTCCTGTGTCCCAGT
This sequence comes from Phocoena sinus, assembly GCF_008692025.1. Taxonomy (NCBI): domain Eukaryota; kingdom Metazoa; phylum Chordata; class Mammalia; order Artiodactyla; family Phocoenidae; genus Phocoena; species Phocoena sinus. The sequence goes on along the minus strand of NC_045784.1, from coordinate 58,387,173 downwards.
TCCCCAGTTCTTCACACTAGAGGCAACAACTGGCAACTTTTTGCTTACCTTTTAAAAAGAATTTTCCTGGTGCTTTTTTCAACTTCTGCTTCCACAGGAATGTGTTCATTGTGGGCAAATTCTCAGCCACACTGGGGCAAGAGTTCTTTAGGATAGTACTTGGAGCGAATGGTAAATTAAAGACCTCATAAAATCAGCTCCTCTATAAAAGCAAAAAGGAAACTGGCAAAAATTGTCAAAATCAACTTTCTCAGAACTCTGTAAATTAACCAAAAGGCTTGCAACAATCTGAAGAATGTTTATTGATGGAAACATGTTGAACCTTTGTAACAGCAGGTTTTGTGGCATTTTAACTTACCCTGCCTCCCATTCCCTTCTCCAGAGCTTTGTGGTAGCCTTGAAAACCTACAGCCCCATAACCATAGTAGCTGTGGAAACCAGTAGCCTTTAGCATCTGAGGGAGAAGAATGGGTTTGTAGTTCCTCAAAGACTCACAGACCTATAGTCTTGTCACTATCTAACCTCTCTCAAAGCTACCTAGAAAAGTCCTATTCACACAGCTTCTCATTACTTCATCTGATTTAGAGTTAGCTCAGTGGGAAAAGTTCTAACCCCGAGGTGTTTAACATCACAGGTGACTTAGACTAACTGACACCAGTCAGGGCAAGTAAAATCCTGGCCAAAAACATAAAAGGAAAATGAGATGTCTACTGGGGGCTTTGAAAAGCTCTGACATATTCCAGCAGATCTAGAAGGCCATGTGCATGCCCAGGGCTGTGCATGTACCTAGAAAATACCTGAGAGGGCCCCAATTTCTCTCCTATGGCTGAACTTGAGGCAGAGTTATAAACTGCTTGGCTGAGTGTTGAAGAAATGACCCAACATGCACACAGAACCCCTCAGAAAAAAGTGGAAGACTTAATGGTTCAAGACATTTAAGGAGATCTCTGAACAGTTACCAGCTGGCTACTAAACTAACCAAGCAGAGACTTTAGGGGCCACACACTACAAGGAATACAGACATTACAGAATTTGTCCAAGAAATATGATAAACAAACAAACAGCAACTAAAACAATGACAAAAACAACAATAACAACAGAACCCGGGGGAATCTGATTTCCAGAAGTACCACATTTCATTGTCTAAAATGTCCCATTTTCTACAAAAAATGATTAGATATGCCAAGAAACAGAGAAGTATGGTTCATACACAAGAAAAAAGCTGTCAGTAGAAACTGTCCCTGATGGAGCCGAAATGTTGGAATTTAGACAAAAAATTAAATCAGCTAGTATAAATATATTCAAAGAACTAAAGGAAACCGTGTCTAAAGATTTAAAGGAAAGCCTGAGAACAATATTTCACCAAAGAGACAAGGAAAGCCTGAGAACAGTGCTTCACCAAAGAGACCATATAAAGAGATAAAAATTATAAAGAAGAGCCAGATAGAAATTCTAGAGTTGAAAAGTAAAATAACTAAAATGAAAAATCCATTAGAGAGGTTCAACAGCAGTTCTGAGCTAGCAGAAGAGTCATAGAACTTGAAGATAATCCAGTCTGGGATTATCCAATCTAAGCAAAAGAAAGAAAAAAATGAACAGAATCCCAGAAATTGTGTGACACCATCAAGTGTATCAACATATGCATAATGAGAGTCCCAGAAGGAGAAGAAAGATAGAAAAAAGCAGATAGAGTATTTGAAGAAATAATGGTCAAAACTCCCCCAATTTGATGTGCAACACTAATCTCCAGATCCAAGAAGCTCAAAAAACTCCAAGTAGGATAAACTGAAGAAGATCCATACGTAGATACATTATAGTCAAACTGATGAAAACCAAAGACAAAGAGAGAATCTTGAAAGAAGGAAGAGAAAAACAACTCATCAGGTGAACAGAACCCTCAATAGGATTAAGAGCTGATTTCCCATCAGAAACCATGGAGACTGGAAGGCAGTGGACTGACATATTCAAAGTGCTGAAAGAAAAATAATGTCAATCAAGAATTCTTTATTCATCAAAACCATTCTTTTAAAACAAGGGAGGGGCTTCCCTGGTGGTTCAGCGGTTAAGACTCCATGCTCCCAATGCAGGGGGCCTGGGTTCGATCCCTGGTCAGGGAACTAGATCCCGCATGCCCACAGCTAAGAGCCTGCATGCTGCAACTAAAGATTCCGCACGCTGCAACTGAAGATCCCGCATGCGGCAACTAAAAGTTCCTGCATACCACAACGGAAAAGATCCCACATGCTGCAACTAGAGATCCCACATGTCACAACTACAAAAGATCCCGCATGCTGCAACTAAGACCTGGCACAGCCAAATAAGTAAATAAATAAATATTTTTTAAAAAAGGGAGAATTAAGACATTCTCAGAATTAAAACAAAACAAAACTGAGAATTGGGGCTTCCCTGGTGGCGCAGTGGTTGAGAATCTGCCTGCTAATGCAGGGGACACGGGTTCGAGCCCTGGTCTGGGAGGATCCCACAGGCCGCGAAGCAACCAGGCCTGTGAGCCACAACTACTGAGCCTGCGCGTCTGGAGCCTGTGCTCTGCAACAAGAGAGGCCGCTATAGTGAGAGGCCCGCGCACCGCGATGAAGAGTGGCCCCCGTTTGCCACAAATAGAGAAAGCCCTCGCACAGAAATGAAAACCCAACACAGCACAAATAAATAAATTAATTAATAAACAAACAAAAAACAAAAACAAAAAACCACTGAGAATTGGTCACTAGCAGAACTGCCTTACAGGAAATACTAATGAGAGTCCTTCAGGATGAAATGAAAGAATGATGTATGGTAATTTAAATCTGCACCAGTAAATGTAACTACATAGGTATATATGAAAGGCACTGTAACTGTCTGTTTTTCAGTAACTCATTTCTTCTCTATTTGGTTTAAATGACAGCTGTGTTGTATAATAGTTATACAACTGTTGATCTTATGATATATAAAAATGAAATATGCATGCAATACTGTACAAAGGATGTGGAGGAAGCAATTATATGGTAACAATGTTTCTGTATGCTTTCTAAGTTAAGTTAAAATTAATTTGAGCCATATTGTAATTTTAATCTTGAGGTCAGCCACTAAGAAAATAACTAAAAAATATATAGTGAAAGAAATAACACAAGAATCAAAATAGTACATTAGACAATATCTATTTAACACAAAAGGTAGTAATGGAAAAATAGAGGGAAAAGATGACAGCTAGAAAACAAAGTAAATGGCAGACATAAATCCTATCTTATCAGTAATAGTAAATGTAAATGGAATACACACTTCAGTAGAAAGGCAGAGATTGGCAAAGTGGATAAATTGATCAAAAATGGATTAATTGATTGAAATGTATGCTGTCTTTTAAGAGCCACATTTTGTGTTCAGAGACACAAATAGGTTGAAAGTAAAAGGATAGAAAAATATACCAGGCAAATAGTAACCAAAGAGACTTAGGATGGCTATATAAACATCAGAATATATTTTAAGACAAAATTTTTATGACATTCAAACAAAAACATTGTATAATGGTAAAACTGTCAATATATCAGCAAGATATCAAGTTATAAACATATGCACCTAACAACAGTGCCCCAAAATACATGAAGCAAAAGTGGACAGAATTGAAGGGAGAAATAGGTAATGTAACAGTAATAGTTGGAGACTTCAATACTGTGCTTTCAATAATGGGTAGAACTACTAGACAGAGCTCAGTGAGTAAATAGAGGAGTTGAGCAACACTGTAAACCAAGTAGATCTTCTACAGACATCTGTGGAACACTCCACACAACAGCAGAATACAATTCTTAAGTGCACATGGAACATTTTCCAAGACAGACCCTCTGATAGGCCACAAAACTTGCCTGAATATATTTATTTATACAAATTATGTTCTGTAGCCACAGTGGGATGAAATTACAAATCAATAGCAGAAGGATATTTAGGCAGTTCATAAATATGTGGAAATTAAATATCACACTCCTAAGTAACCAGGGGGTCAAAGAAGAAATCACAAGGAAAATTAGAAAATACTTTGGAATGAATAAAAATGAACACACAACATGCCAAAACTGATGGGATGCAGCAAAAGCAGTGCTTAGGGGAAAATTTATAGCTTTAAACACCTACGTTAGAAAAGAAGATCATAATTCAATAAACTGACCATCCACATTAAGAAACTAGAAAAAGAACAAATGAATCCCAAAGCAAATAGAAGGAAAAAAATGATAAAGTTAGAGTAGAACTAAATGAAATAAAGAATAGGAACATCTATTTTCTCTATTTAAAATAGAGAAAATTAAAAAAAAAATCAAGATTTGGTTTTTAAAAATAACATTGAGAAACCATTAGCTAGACTGACAAAGACAAGAGAGAAAAGACTCAAAATATTAAAAGTATGAATGAAGGAGGAGACACTACTACCAAACTTACAAAAATAAAAAATGAATAAATGGGAATGCTATGAAAACTGTATGCTGATAAATTATATAATTTAGATGGAATGGACAAATATCTAGGAAGACACAAACTACCAAAATTGACTCCACAATAAATGGAAAGTCTGTGTAGACCTATAACAAATAAAGGCATTGAATTAGTAATCAAAATACTACCCACAAAGAAAAGCCCAGGCCTAGATGGCTTCACTGGTGAATTCTTCCAACCTTTAAAGAAAAAGTAATACTCGTCCTTCTCAAACTTCCAAAAGTTAGAAGAGGACACTTCTTAACACATTTTCTGAGGCCAGTAGTATCCTGATACTAAAATCAAAGATATCACAAGTAAACTCTTGACCAAATTCCCTTAAGAATGTAGATGCAAAAATCCTCAACAAAATACTAGCAAAACCAAATCCAGCAACATATAAAAAGAGTTATACACCATAACCAAGTGGAATTTATTCCAGGAATGCAAAGTTAGTTTAACATCTAAAAATCTGTCAGTGTAATAGTATAATACACCAAATAACTAGAATAAGGGAAAAAGCATTATTATATCAATAGATGCAGATATTTTAAAAAGTCCACTACTTTATTATGCTAAAAACACTAAACAAACTAGGTATGTCAGGTTAGTGATTGTCTAAGGCGGGGGGAGAGGATCAGGGCATGTTGTGACTACTAATGGGCAAAGGATTTCTTTTTGGGGTTGTAAAATTTTTCTAACATTAGATTGTGATGTTAGTTGCACAACTCTGTGAGTATACTAAAAACCACTTAATTGTACACTTTAATAAGTGAATTTTATGGTATGATTGTGCTTGGAGAAACAGAGGTGCTTGGTTTATGTACTGATACCTTCCTTTGGCTCTTCCTTATAGAACAACAGAACTGGGAATTTGTTTAGAAAGCTTCACATCCACTCTGTTGAGTTTTTATCCAGGGAAAGGAAGCCAAGAGAGAGAACTGACTCTTCCAGAGATCTAGAGCCGGAGCCTGAATTGGGACCAGAATCAGATTTTCTGGTTTCCCATTCCAAGGCTCTTTCTGCACTGTACTCTGAAGCAGGTACCTTGCATTAAAACCGTGTGGATGTTCTTTATTGGGACTGGGGGTTCTTTTGTTTGAAGTGACCCAGTTGGCAGTGAAGAACTGTGCTAGTGGAAAGTTTCCTTTCATTCTCTTTCCTCCATTATCATGGCTGGGATCAGGTGGTTTCCGTGTTGAGCAATCTAGCCCCATTTTAATTAGGGCCTGGTTATGTTTTATTTTTGTCACAGAAGAATGACAGTATATTACATCTTGGTGGTGTGCCACCTGTCCTCTTTGTTTCCTGCTCCAAGAACCTACACCAGCTGGTTGGGCAGTTCCAGAGGCCTACGCTCTTCTCTGCTCACCTGTTGACTTCTTACGGCAGATGCAGCTGCTTTTCATGTAGCGGATAGTGTATATTGGGAAATAGGTGGCGTCACTAAAGGGTGACAGAGTCCTCCCTCCATATTATTTTTATCCCTAGGCACCATGGAATTTCTCACTAGTGGCAAGCAGTAGGCCCAGCACTATAGTACCATATTAGGAACTTCAAGGCAGTTATTTGCAAGAGGTTTTCATTAAGGGCTTCCCCAGAAGCAGGAGGGCCACATTTCAGCTTCCAATTCTCCAGCGCCAGGCTCTCGTGGAAAAGCCTTTCCCTGTGATTGGAAAAGTATGTATTATGCATGTGGCAGTTGACAGATGGAGACTAATCCTGAATTCATCCATCCTGAATTCATTAGGTGGGGGGCGGAGGGTGGGTAACAAGCCAGCGAGGTGTTTTATAGCTGCCCCTTACAACTTTTGCTTAAAGCAGGAAAAAAAAAAAACCTGGAAACAGAGTTCTGAAGAGAATGTCTCTGTCACCATTATCACCATGCTGAATTTCTCTTTTTCTTAACATGGGAAATATTGATATCTTTCCATATTTGGTTTATCTGGAGTGATTTGTCTTCTAGAATCCAAGCCCAGTGTTTCAGGGTTTTTGGAAGGGGTACCAGTGTGCTAACTGGGTAACATCTCAGCCAGGGAGTGTATAGCTGCACCAGCAGAATTAAAGGGGAGGGAAAGCTGGGGTTTCTTGGCATTTTGTTTGCGTTTCCTTTGTGAAAAGCAGATGCTGTTTAACTGTTCCCTTTTCTTTTTGATTAATGGGCAGTATCTTGCTGGGAATGGACTCATAGAGTTCTAAGGGACTTAAGAGAACATTTTGTTTAACTCTTCCACATTTCAGATGAGGAAACAAACCTAAGAGGGGGTGTTCCTTGTCCAAGGTCACTGAGACAGTTAATCACAGAGTCAGTACGGGAACCCAGTAATCAATCCCACTCTTGGGCTCTGTGCAATGTCACTGTGCCTTACGAAAACAGTCTCTACCCTTCACCAATCTCTTTTTGCTGAGCCAGTGATTTTTTTCAGAATCACTTTCAGCTTGTGAAAGAAAAGAATTGTTTTCTCTTCACTGCCTCTGGCCAAGAATGCACCTCCAGTGTTGGTCTGAAGGCAGCCAAGCATTTCACAGACCTGCAGGAATGGAGTAGGGGAAGGTCAGGAAATCTGAAGTCACTGCTGTACTTTTTCTGGTTGGCTCTTGCCTAGTAGGAACTTGATGAAATAGAAGATCAAGAGACAGACCTTCTATAATAGAACACTTACCCCTAGATATGTGGAATTTAGAGAATGAAATTATGAATGAGGAAGAAACAACTCTAATACAAATTGAGTTGGGATTTAGGTTTGATAATGTTTGTGCTGGGCAACAGCAAGGCTGGGATTTGTGAACGTGATCTCACTCAGGTTGACCAATTACCTGGATGTGGGCATAGACATAGATATGGGCATAAGCTAATATTTACAGAGCACTTTATAATATACAAGGCACTTTCACATACATTATATAACTTAATCTGGGAAGAAAAGTGTTATCTCTATTTTATAGATGAGGAAACTAAGGCTTACAGAGTTTAAGAACTTTCATGCTACTAGTCAATAGTAGAGCTAAGACTTAGATTTTCTGAATATTTCCACTGTTCCACTTTGATTTTATTTCCTTTAATGATGAAAGAGAATATAAGTGCTGTTCAGAGCAACAGGTAGTTCAGAAAGTAGAGTTAATGAAGAAGAGATATGGGGCCTTCTGTAGAGAAATGGGAACAGCCATTAGTACGCATCTCCACAGGAAGTGGCCATTAGGAAAGGTGTGAAAGCTGGAGAATAGCAGTAGAGGAGTGGGTAGCTAACAGGACCGATACACCAGAGCTTGTGGTAGAGTTTCTGGCGTCATCAATCTTGGGCTATTCTGTGAGCTTCTGTGGGGAAGACTCTCTAGACCAAGGTAGAAGCTTAAAAGCAGAATTCTCTGAAGCCAACGGAGGTGGTTAAAAGGAATTAGGGAAGCTTCATATTGTGATGAGGGAGAGTGTGACCCTGGGCCTTTTTAATTACATCTTTAGGATGGAAAATAAACCTAAAAATTGTAAATTAGTTAACAAGGAAGAAAAATAGGGACATATTTTAATAGGCTGCTCGGTTTTTGATTCTGAAAGTTTCATAGGTGGTACAGACATTATTTAGCCCAAGTTATCCGTGAATGTTGAATTTTGGGGCTAATACACATCTTGTTTAAAACCAGTTTCATTCTTAGATGGAGTTACGTGTTTGAACTGATGCCATACATAATACTGCTTCATAAAAATAATGAAAGTATAACATCTTTCTTAGTATTTTTCAGTTCACCAAACAGTTTGACCTACGATCTCAATTTGATCTTTAACAACAACCCTATGAGCCAATCATGCAGGGTACTATTAGTGTTCCTCTTATGTAGGTGAAGTAACAAAGGGCAGTAAATGGTTTCACAGTTTTACAGATGAGGAAATTGAAAATCAGAAGTTGCTCAGAGTTACTCAGCAGTGTGTGGCAAATAGGGGTCAAAACCCAGATCTTCTGGCTCCTAAGGGCAGCAAATTTTCTACTGTATTCTGATGTATGCTCTGTTGAAGGGGGTCAGTGCTTATGCCTTGCAGGGTGCGTATGGGAAGTCTGTGCCTCTGGGCTTTCCTGTATGGTCCCTTCCTGTGGTAGTTACCTGATTCTTCCCGATGTCTGTCTCAGCTCTGACCTGGCTTTGCACTCAGCCCTCTTCTGCTCCTTGAGCCTTTCCTCCTAACACCATCTCATATGCAGCTCACTCTCTGTAAAACCCTCAGTGTTGCCTGTTGCCAGTTGCCATCTCCTTCTCCCTCCCTCTCAAGAGACCTTTTGCCTTAATGTGCCTTGTGTTTTTGCCTGGTCACCTGTCCTTGCTCTGATGACTCACCTGCCATTCTCCAAATTGTGATTTAAATTCTTACGGACCCCCTCATGCCATGTGTTAGGCAGCCCCCATTCAAAGGAGCTCATAAATATTTGGTGTGCCATGGCGATATTTAGGACCAATCCTTTTGCCTTTCTCTTACCCCTGTGCCTTTAATCAGCTTCTGCTCCCCTGCTAGTATGGAGATGTCATGTTTCTTAGGCAGAGCCCATTATATAGATTTCCTTTACAGCAGGCAGTTTTGCCCTAGTCCATATCTGGCATTATTACCAAAGCTATTGCTGTTGTTTTGTCAGGTCTAACTAGTCCAGCAGGATCTGACTGATTGAAGCCTTAAACCAACCACTGGGTAAGGAGGCACTTGCTTGGCAAGTCTCTCTAGGGAGAATTCTTTTCTTTTTGTAGTGGTCTCACCCTCAAGGAGTTAGTAGCCCCTTTCAAGACTGACTTTCCCAAAGTTTGGCCCTCCAGGAGCTTCTAGGTGTTCTGAAGGCTGCTGGCCAATTGTGGCTTTGATGTTTTTTATGGGATGCTGTCTGGGTTTCTGCACCAGGCAGGAATTTAATAGCATGATGTTTAATAAAAACCATGTGTCATCCCCCTGGCACACCAGAGAAGGTATCTCTGGTCTCTCCACTAGACGAGTGAAGATTTTTATTTTCTAATGGTGACAAGTACAAGTAAGTAGAATGGATATTCACAGGTCTTGTTTACTTTGAAGTGTTTTGTAGCCTCTAATTTTGAGAATAACTGATTGAAGGAAACTTTCTAGCCTTGCACCTTTGCTCTTTGTTCCTTCTCAGGAGTCCTGAGAAGAAGGGTGAGGGAAAAAGGAATAGTAACTTGATTTCTCAAAGCGGTCTCCTTGCTTTATATGAACTAAAGCAGGGATCAGCATACTAGGGCTCATGGGCCAAGTCCTGCCCACCACCTGTTTCTGTAAGTAATGTCTGTTTTTGTAAATAACATTTTATTGGCACCTAGCCACACCTACTTGTTTATATACTGTCTACAGCTGCTTTTGCCCTAAAATGGAGGAGTTGAGGGCGAGTACAGCCCTTAAAGACTAAACTAGGCTGTTCATTAATTGGCTGTTGTTGAGTACAGCAGGGCATTGCGTTCCGTGAGTGTTCCTTGGACCTTCTTGTTGTCCAGCTTCAGCTGAGTGTGTGTAGAGAGGTATGCAAGGAAATGGTTTTGGAAATAGCCTACTTCCTCATACATAATGAAGATTTTAGAATCCATATGGTGCTACTAGGTGTTTTCCTGTTTGAATGGGCAAAGTCTCCATTACCAGTGTTGCATCCCTAGTACCTACCCCAGGGCCTGACACAATCTCAGCTCTCATATCGAGAAGTTATCATCCAGGGGTTGTGCTTTCCCCAGTGGCCAGTCAGAAACACACTGCTTTTCCAGTGCAGAAACAGTTTGCCCTTTTTGATTGTCTTTTTTTTTTTTTTTTTTTTTTTTTTATGCGTTACGCGGGCCTCTCACTGCTGTGGCCCCTCCCGTTGCGGAGGACAGGCTCCGGACGCGCAGGCCCAGCGGCCATGGCTCACGGGCCCAGCCGCTCCGCGGCATGTGGGATCCTCCCAGACCGGGGCACGAACCCGTGTCCCCTGCATCGGCAGGCAGACTCTCAACCACTGCGCCACCAGGGAAGCCCTGATTGTCTTTTGATATTTGGTCATGAACCCCTGTTTCTTTCCCATTATAGACAGTCATTGGGATTTTTTACAAAGCCCCTGAATAGTTTATAAGCATTTGTTGATTTTGAATTAGTATATTAAGCCCTAAGGTATATGGTACAACTAAGTAATACATAAGTAATGTATGGCTCTGCTGGAAGGGAAACCCATGGTTTTTGACGTATTATTTATCATAAGAGATAAATTAGGTAACAGGAATCTCTTTCTCTCTGCCAGATTTGGGAACTTCTGGTTCATTAAAGGGGCCAGACCAGCATTTCCCTTTATAGTTAATAATGACGTAATATACCAAGTGGTGAAGGCCATAGGACAGGAACCACAAAAGTCACAACAGGCCATGTTGTCCAGTCAGACTTTCTCCAACTGGTCAGATATTTCACTGAGGTCTAAAGAAATGAAATGTTATGAACAGGAGTACCTCTCAGCTTTCCTGGTTCTTATTTATTCCTTGTGATTGACTGGTATGATTCTGGTATTTTACTATGATTATTTTGGTATGATTTAAAAGGAATTTTTAAAATGTGGCAGTTGTTAGATGCAATTTCATGTTATTGGTGGTACTTTTACTAAAATGGATTAACTTGGCATCTAAAACCTAGTTTTATAGTTTTAAAAACTATAAAGGTTCTCCTATATAAGTAGGGCAAAGAGAATAAGAACTATAGTGTTAGAGGGGGTCTGGGAGTTCATGGAGTCAACTGCTTTGTTTTCCAGCCATCTAAACCAGCCAAGATAGGTAAGAACTAGAGAAAGAATGGAATTAGATTGTTGCCTTGGGGATGTTTTTCATCATTAATGTCTGTCGTTTGGGAGCACTAGAAACTAGTTAGGGAAAATATAACATTTGGACCCCAGAGCTTTAATTAAGTCTCCTATTTTTTTTTTTCAATCTAACCTGCATGACACTTGGGACTAAGGGGTTAAAGATAGTCTTGGTTGAAGCTATCTGTGTTACTGAGTTTAGCTTTCAGCATATTCTCTGTCTAGGAAGGAGAGCTCATCAGCAAGGCAGTATGGTGAGGCTTAGCACAGTGGTTGCTGCTGTGGGAATAAGTGTTGTCATTGGAGGAATACAGACCTGGTTTCGAATTCCATATCTGCCATTGACTAGTTGGGTGACATTTGGCAAGCTACCAGCCTCTTAAAGTCTCAGTTTCCTCAACTATAATTGGAGACAGTAATACCAACATTGGCCATTGAGTGTATTAATAAAATAACATATTTAAAAGTAACATGCCTTTAATAAGTCTCTGTTATCTAAGAGTTTTCTTAAAAACATATTTTTTATTAAAGTATAGTTGATTTACAATATCATGTTAGTTTCAGGGGTAAAGCACAACAATTTGGTTATATATATATGTATATATATATATATATATATATATATATATATATACATACACACGTATACACACACACACACACACACACACACACATATATACATATATATATATTCCTTTTCAGATTCTTTTCCCTTATAGGTTACTGCAAAATACTGAGTATCGTTCTCTGTGCTCTACAGTTAAAAAACATATTTATGGCAATACTTGTGCCATAAATAAATTTTATCAGTAGTAGTCAGCAACTTGTTTGGAGTTTCAATGTGGGTGATTTCTTGAGAATTCAAGAATACGTTTTACAAAGAGAAGAGCAAAGAATGCGTCACATTGCTTTCTGTCATACAGCTCTGCAGATACTCTAATGAGAGTAAAGTAGGGACTGATCAGAAAGCCTTCTAGGCTGGCTTATGAAAGCAGTTTCACTCACAAAGAAAATATCAGTGTGCCTGGTCTTGGTCTCTTTTTCTATAATAACCATTTGAGAAAGATTAGCATTGTTATTTGTCATGTCCTTGAATGTGATGTTGTATCTTTGCTTTGATTCTACTGGCACTGAGAAAGGGAATACTAGTTAGGTCTGGTCAAAGTGCCTAACACAGTGCCTGGCCCTCAGTATTCTCTAAGTATTTTATTTAAATTGAATAATGAGATCTTATTTTATAGCAGATAAATTGAGACACAGAACAGTTAAGTGGCTTATCCAGGGATTAACCTTGTGGCCTTGTCCATATGGGACCTGGTCTCCTGTCTTGGTTTCTTAACACAAATCCTTCCCTTTCCCACCTTTCTCTTGCTCCAAGCATATTGTGCAGTGTAATGTAAAGACTTCCTTCCCTTTTACCAGCTGGTGATATGCTTCTACCTAAATTAGGAGAGTGGGTTAAAAATGCAGTGAGAGTGCCATATGGCAATTCAAATGTTTTATCTAGGATTTCAATAGTTGTTGAAATTACAACAAATAGGGAGGACTCTTTTTTTTTGTCTGTTTCATCAGAGCTGAAGCTGAACAAAGGGGCTTGGGTTGGGGTGTGGGGAAGGATGGGTGGCCATGGCATAAATTTTATAGGCAGATGGTGTTGGCTTGGAAGAAAATAAAGCTAACAGTGATGTGTGGATGTGGGTATAGAGAGTATATCTCTTCTCTACAGCCTGAATCTTTGAATCTGATTACATTCCCCAGGGACTTCACATTGATTAACAAAGTTCATTATTCTGATAGAGAAAGTCATGGGGCAAGGCTAATGTACATTAGTGGAGCTGTGTGTGGAAATGTCTCCCTGAATATACAGACATCCTCTGTCTCTAGAAAGCTGGCATCTGTTTGAACTTCTCACTATGCCCCAGTTGTTGCAGAAGTAATTTAGAAACCCCAGAAGAAATACGTAAACAAGGTCTATTACACACTGGGCTTAAACAAGTTGGAGAGGAATAATTTCACATTTAATGACAGGCTGTTTGGCTTGTTTGTCTTTCCTCTCCTTTTGCTTCCTGTCTGGTGTTGAGTCACTGCAACAGCTCTTTATGATTGTAGGGAGCCTTGGCCAAGGAGGAAATAGAGCCCAGGTATTTTGATTCCTGATCTGACATCTGGACTACCTTTAGAATGCTTCTGGAACTTGTATAAATGAAGAAATGCTTTGAAGATTAATACTAGACAAAAAATAAACACTTCCACATGAAAAGCCAGCTTTAGTTGCATAGTTGTTTTCTCCCCTTTTCAGGTCCCAAGTGCACAGCTGAGATGGGCTTATTATCTTTCTTTCTATGTACTGTTTTAGACAAGTTCTTCTCTGTTTATAAAATTTCCTTCTGATTATCAATACTCCTTATGAGGTCAGGAAAGAGGTATGTTTAATAGAGTCTGAAAAATAATTTGAAAATTATTTTTAATTGTGGTAAAATATATATAACATAAAATTTACCATTATAACCATTTTAAGGATACAGTTCAGTGGTATTAAATAAATTCACATTGTTGTGCAACCATCACCACCATCCATTTCCAGAACTCTTTGCATCTTCCAAAACTGAAGGTCTATACCTATTAAATAGTAACTCCCATTCCTCATTGCCTCAGCCCCTGGCAACCACCATTCTACTTTCTGTCTCTATGAATTTGACTATTCCAGGCACTTCATATTATGAACTTACACAGTATTTGTCTTTTTGTGACTGGCTTATTTCACTTAGCACAATGTCTTTAAGGTTTATCCATGTTGTAACATGGATCAGAATTCCCTTTCTTTTTTAATTGAAGTATAATATTATATTTACAATATACAATATTATATTTTGTATATTGTAAATATAATATTTACAATGTAATTCAATGTAATATTGAATTACAATATTATATTTGTTTCAGGTATATAGCATGGTGATTCGATATTTTTACACATTACAAAATCATCACCATAGTAAGTCTAGTTGCCATCTGTGACCATAGAAAGTTATCACAATGTTATTGACTATATTCCCTATGCCATACATTAATTACATCTCTGTGACTTATTTATTTTATAAGTGGAAGTTTCTGCTTCTTAATTTCCCTCACCTATTTCATTCATACCCCCACCCCACTCTCCTCTGTCAACTACCAGTTTGTTCCATGTATCTATTAGTCTTTTGTTTTGTTTTATTATGTTTGTTCATTAGTTTATTTTTTTTTAGATTCCACATATAGGTGAAATCATATGGCATTTGTCTTTCTCTGTCTAACTTATTCCACTTAGTATACTACCCTCTAGGTCCATCCATGTTGTTGCAGAAGGCAAGATTTCATTCATTTTTATGAGTGAGTAATACTCCACTGTATGTATATTACACATCTTCTTTATCCATTTGTCTGTTGATAGGCATTTAGGTTGCTTCCACATCTTGGCTATTGTACATAATGCTGTGGTAAACATAGGGGTGCATATAGCTTTTGAAATCAGTGTTCTGTATTTTTTTGGAAAAATACTGAGAAGTGGAATTTATGTATAGTATGGTAGTGCATTTTTAATTTTTCGAGGACCCTTCATATTATTTTCCACAGTGGCTTCACCAATTTACATTCCCACCAAAAGTGTGTGAGGGTTCCTTTTTCTCCACATCCTCACCAACACTTACTTGTTGTCTTTTTGACAGTAGCCATTCTGACAGGTGTGAAGTGATATCTCATTGTGGTGTTGCATTGCATTTCTCTGATGATTAGTGATGTTGAGCATCTTTACATGTGTCTGTTGGCAATCTGTATGTCTTCTTTGGAAAAATGTCTTTTCAGGTCCTCTGCCCATTCTTTAATTGTGTTGTTTGTAGTTTTGATGTTGAGTTGTATGAGTTTTTTGTTTATTTTGGATATTAACCCCTTATCAGGTATATTGTTTTCAGATATCTTCTCTCATTCACTAGATGGCCTTTTCATTTTGTTGTTTCCCTCACTGTGCAAAAGCCTTTTAGTTAGATGTAGTCCCATGTGTTTATTTTTATTTTGGTTGCCCTTGCTTGAGGAGACAGGTCTAAAAGAATATTGCTAAGAATGATGTAACAAAGCTGCCCATGCTTCCTTCTAGTTTTATGGTCTCAGGTCTTGAGTTTTTTTTTTTTTTTACATCTTTATTGAACTATAATTGCTTTACAATGGTGTGTTAGTTTCTGCTTTATAACAAAGTGAATCGGTTAAGCATATACATATGTTCCCATATCTCTCCCCTCTTGCATCTCGCTCCCTCCCACCCACCCTATCCCATCCCTCTAGGTGGTCACAAAGCACCGAGCTGATCTCCCTGTGCTATGCAGCTGCTTCCCACTAGCTATCTGTTTTACGTTTGGTCCATGCCACTCTCTCGCTTTGTCCCAGATTACCGTTCCCCCTCCCCATATCCTCAAGTCCATTCTCTAGTAGGTGTGTGTCTCTATTCCTGTCTTACCCCTAGGTTCTTCATGACATTTTTTTCCCTCTAATTCCATATATGTGTGTTAGCATACGGTGTTTGTCTTTCTCTTTCTGGCTTACTTCACTCTGTATGACAGACTCTAGGTCCATCCACCTCATTACAAATAGCTCAATTTCTTTTCTTTTTATGGCTAATATTGCTTTGTATATATGTGCCAAATCTTCTTTATCCATTCATCCGATGATGGACACTTAGGTTGCTTCCATGTCCTGGCTATTGTAAATAGAGCTGCAATGAACATTTTGGTACATGACTCTTTTTGAATTATGGTTATCTCAGGGTATATGCCCAGTAGTGGGATTGCTGGGTCATATGGTAGTTCTATTTGTAGTTTTTAAGGAACCTCCATACTGTTCTCCTTAGTGGCTGAACCAATTCACATTCCCACCAGCAGTGCAAGAGTGTTCCCTTTTCTCCACATCCTCTCCAGCATTTATTGTTTCTAGATTTTTTGATGATGGCCATTCTGGCTGGTGTGAGATGATATCTCATTGTAGTTTTGATTTGCATTTCTCTAATGATTAATGATGTTGAGCATTCTTTCATGTGTTTGTTGGCATTCTGTATATCTTCTTTGGAGAAATGTCTATTTAGGTCTTCTGCCCATTTTCGGATTGGGTTGTTTGTTTTTTTGTTATTGAGCTGCATGAGCTGCTTGTAAATTTTGGAGATTAATCCTTTGTCAGTTGCTTCATTTGCAAATATTTTCTCCCATTCTGAGGGTTGTCTTTTGGTCTTCTTTATGGTTTCCTTTGCTGTGCAAAAGCTTTGAAGTTTCATTAGGTCCCATTTGTTTATTTTTGTTTTTATTTCTATTACTCTAGGAGGTGGGTCAGAAAGGATCTTGCTGTGATTTATGTCATAGAGTGTTCTGCCTATATTTTCCTCTAAGAGTTTGATAGTTTCTGGCCTTACATTTAGGTCTTTAATCCATTTTGAGCTTATTTTTGTGTATGGTGTCAGGGAGTGATCTAATCTCATACTTTTACATGTACCTGTCCAGTTTTCCCAGCACCACTTATTGAAGAGGCTGTACTTTCTCCACTGTACATTCCTGCCAACTTTATCAAAGATAAGGTGACCTTATGTGCGTGGGTTTATGTCTGGACTTTCTATCCTGTTCCATTGGTCTGTCTTTCTGTTTTTGTGCCAGTACCATACTGTCTTGATTACTGTAGCTTTGTAGTATAGTCTGAAGTCAGGGAGCCTGATTCCCCCAGCTCTGTTTTTCGTTCTCAATATTGCTTTGGTTATTCGGGGTCTTTTGTGTTTCCATACAGATTGTGAAATTTTTTGTTCTAGTCCTGTGAAAAATACCAGTGGTAGTTTGATAGGGATTGAATTGAATCTGCAGATTGCTTTGGGTAGTAGAGTCATTTTCACAATGTTGATTCTTCCCATCCAAGAACATGGTATATCTCTCCATCTATTTCTGTCATCTTTAATTTCTTTCATCAGTGTCTTATAATTTTCTGCATACAGGTCTTTTGTCTCCTTAGGTAGGTTAATTCCTAGATACTTTGTTCTTTTCATTGCAATGGTAAATGGCAGTGTTTTCTTGATTTCACTTTCAGATTTTTCATCATTAGTGTATAGGAATGCCAGAGAGTTCTGTGCATTAATTTTGTATCCTGCTACTTTACCATATTCATTGATTAGCTCTAGTAGTTTTCTGGTAGCATCTTTAGGATTCTCTATATATAGTATCATGTCATCTGCAAGCAGTGACAGCTTTACTTCTTCTTTTCCAATTTGGATTCCTTTATTTCCTTTTCTTCTCTGATTGCTGTGGCTAGAACTTCCAAAACTATGTTGAATAAGAGTGGTGAGAGTGGGCAACCTTGTCTTGTTCCTTATCTTAGTGGAAATGCTTTCAGTTTTTCATCATTGAGGACGATGTTGGCTGTGGGTTTGTCATATACGGCCTTTATTATGTTGAGGAAGTTCCCTCTATGCCTCCTTTCTGCAGGGTTTTTATCACAAATAGGTGTTGAATTTTGTCGAAAACTTTCTCTGCATCTATTGAGATGATCATGTGTTGTTTCTCCACAGTTTGTTAATATGGTTTATCACATTGATTGTTTTGCATATATTGAAGAATCCCTGCATTCCTGGAATAAACCGCAGTTGATCATGTTGTATGATCCTTTTAATGTGCTCTTGGATTCTGTTTGCTAGTATTTTGTTGAGGATTTTTGCATCTATGTTCATCAGTGATATTGGCCTGTAGTTTTCTTTCTTTGTGACATCCTTGTCTGGTTTTGGTATCAAGGTGATTGTGGCCTCGTAGAATGAATTTGGGAGTGTTCCTCCCTCTGCTATATTTTGGAAGAGTTTGAGAAGGATAGGTGTTAGCTCTTCTCTAAATGTTTGATAGAATTCGCCTGTGAAGCCATCTGGTCCTGGGCTTTTGTTTGTTGGAAGGTTTTTAATCACAGTTTCAATTTCAGTGCTTGTGATTGGTCTGTTCCTGTTTTGTATTTCTTCCTGATTCAGTCTTGGCAGGTTGTGCATTTCTAAGAATTTGTCCATTTCTTCTAGGTTGTCCATTTTAGTGGCATAGAGTTACTTGTAGTAATGTCTCATGATCTTTTGTATTTCTGCAGTGTCAGTTGTTACTTCTCCTTTTTCATTTCTAATTCTATTGACTTGGGGCTTCTCCCTTTTTTTCTTGATAAGTCTGGCTAATGGTTTATCAATTTTGTTTATCTTCTCAAATAGCCAGCTTTTAGTTTTATTGATATTTGCTATCGTGTCCTTCATTTCTTTTTCATTTATTTCTGATCTGATTTTTATGATTTCTTTCCTTCTGCTAACTTTGGGTTTTTTTAAATTCTTCTTTCTCTAATTGCTTTTGGTGCAAGGGTTGGTTGTTTATTTGAGATATTTCCTATTTCCTAAGGTAGGATTGTATTGCTATAAACTTCTCTCTTAGAACTGCTTTTGCTGCATCTGATAGATTTTGGGTCATCGTGTCTCCACTGTCATTTGTTTCTAGGTATTATTTAATTTCCTCTTTGATTTCTTCAGTGATCACTTCGTTATTAAGTAGTGTATTGTTTAGCCTCCATATGTTTGTAATTTTTACAGATCTTTTCCTGTAATTGATATCTAGTCTCATAGCATTGTGGTTGGAAAAGATACTTGAAACAATTTCAATTTTCTTAAATTTACCAAAGCTTGATTTGTGACCCGAGATATGATCTATCCTGGAGAATGTTCCATGAGCACTTGAGAAAAATGTGTATTCTGTTGTTTTTGGATGGAATGTCCTATAAATATCAATTAAGTCCATCTTGTTTAATGTATCATTTAAAGCTTGTGTTTCCTTATTTATTTTCATTTTGGATGATCTGTCCATTAGTGAAAGTGGGGTGTTAAAGTCCCCTACTATGAATGTGTTACTGTCGATTTCCCCTTTTATGGCTGTTGGTATTTGCCTTATGTATTGAGGTGCTCCTATGTTGGGTGCATAAATATTTACAATTGTTATATCTTCTTCTTGGATCTATCCCTTTATCATTATGTAGTGTCCTTCTTTGTCTCTTCTAATAGTCTTTATTTGAAAGTCTATTTTGTCTGATATGAGAATTTCTTCTCCAGCTTCCTTTTGGTTTCCATTTGCATGGAATATCTTTTTCCATCCCCTTACTTTCAGTCTGTATGTGTCTCTAGGTGTGAAGTGCGTGTCTTGTAGACAGCAAATATATGGGTGTTGTTTTTGTATCCATTCAGCCAATCTGTGTCTTTTGGTGGGAGCATTTAGTCCAGTTACATTTAAGGTAAGTATTGGTATGTATGTTCCTATTCCCATTTTCTTAATTGTTTTGGATTCGTTATTGTAGGTCTTTTCCTTGTCTTGTGTTTCTTGCCTAGAGA
The DNA here is from genome assembly GCF_008692025.1 of Phocoena sinus. NCBI lineage: Eukaryota > Metazoa > Chordata > Mammalia > Artiodactyla > Phocoenidae > Phocoena > Phocoena sinus. The sequence continues at coordinate 58,367,526 of NC_045784.1, read as the reverse complement.
AGTTCCTTTAGCAGTTGTTGTAAAGCTGGTTCGGTGGTGCTGAACTCTCTCAGCTTTTGCTTGTCTGTAAAGGTTTTAATTTCTCCATTAAATCTGAATGATTTCCTTGCTGGGTAGAGTAATCTTGGTTTCAGGTTTTTCTCCTTCATCACTTTAAATATGTCCTGCCAGTCCCTTCTGGCTTGCAGAGTTTCTGCTGAAAGATCAGCTGTTACCCTTATGGGGATTGCCTTGTGTGTTATTTGTTGTTTTTCCCTTGCTGCTTTTAATATGTTTTCTTTGTATTTAATTTTTGACAGTTTGATTAATATGTGTCTTGGCATATTTCTCCTTGGATTTATCCTGTATGGGACTCTCTGCGCTTCCAGGACTTGATTAACTATTTCCTTTCCCATATTGGGGAAGTTTTCAGCTATAATCTCTTCAAATATTTTCTCAGTCCCTTTCTTTTTCTCTTCTTCTGGAACCTCTATAATTCGAATGTTGGTGTATTTAATGTTGTTCCAGATGTCTCTGAGACTGTCCTCAGGTCTTTTCCTTCTTTTTTCTTTATTCTGCTCTGCAGTAGTTATTTCCACTATTTTATCTTCCAGGTCACTTATCCGTTCTTCTGCCTCAGTTATTCTGCTATTGATCCCTGGATTATTATTCTTTATATAATATCTTATTGCTTCCCTTAGCCCATTATGTCCTAAAAGTTAAGGAAAAATTTCTTGGGTGAAGGACGTACATAAAATGAATTAAAGGTCAAAGATGGGAATGTGGACACTCTTTCCTTTGCATTCATGCTCTCACCTCAGGTTGCTTGCATCCTCTGTGAAACCTCACCTACCATCTAGGTCTGATGAAGATAGAGATCAGTTATTCTACAGCAGCCTCTGCTTTCAACAAGGTCGGGATTTGGGCCCCTCCCAGCTCTTCTGCTGACATCTAGGAAATCCCAGGCATGTACAGTTCTGATGTCAGCTATAATATAGGAGTGTGGCTGTGCCAAGATAGAGAAGAAAGAAAAGAATCTCAGAGACTGTAATGAGTGCAATAGGGGGATAGATGATCGATAAGCAAATAGTATTTGTTTATGTACAACTTTATTATTTCAAAGTAAATAATATGTAGTACTTTTATGATCATGTTTGCATCTCATACCAATTCTCTGAAATAGGTAGGGTTGTTATCATTAACACTGTTGTACAGATAAAGAATCGAAATGACTTAAATATACACAGTTACCTAGTGGTGGAGCTGAGACTTAAATCCTGGTCTTCTGACTCTGCATTCAGTATCTCATTTCCTCCTTATTTGTCCCCTGCTTGTGCCATCCCTCCGGTGCTCTTGAGATGTGATTATGGTACTTCCCTTTCAGAATTTTCCTTGATCCTATGTGGCACAGCTGTACCCTTTGCTCAAGAAATGCCCCACCCATCAGGCATTGTGTCTGGTTCATTTCCTGACTTTGTAGAGGTCAGAATGCTGCCTCAGTTGAGATTCATCACTGCTCCTTTGCCTTGTGCTCTTGAGCCTGGGATTGCTTACAGGGCATATATAAGGAAGCAGCCAATTGGCATAGCTCTTTCAGCAGTAGGGAGTTTTCCTTTTTTAGAGTTGAAATGCACATTTGGTCTTTGATTTAGAGGCTGAGCACTGAGTCTCCCCTTAGATTTCTGCAGATTTAAAGCAGATATCATTTCAACATCAATTCCTCCAAAAATATCTTATGTCTGCACTCATGCAAAATGATTGCTGATCTGTAGGGAAGAGTGACAGTTTGAAAAAGAAAGCAAATGATTTTTATATTTCAATTGTAATAATAAACACTATCCTTCTCTCTGGGAATGCTTCCTATGAGGAGTTGTGTCTCCCTGATTTGAATTTTTTAGATTTGGTTTTCGTTTTATTTGGTGCCTTTTTCTCCTTCTGTAAGGATCATCTCAGTAACGTATTGTGCTAAGGTTAAAGGCACTTGACACTGGTTCTATATCTGGGCTCTGAGGCAGTGGTGTGAAACCTTCTAAGATAAGACCTCTGAGTCATAGATTCCTGAAGAAAGTGTCCTGCTGGAGTCTGCAAACTTGAAACATTCGGTGCTGTGCTCCTTTTCCTATTCAGCACACAGGAACAGTTGGCAGCTTGGATTGTATCTTAATTCTCTGTCCTAGACTTTGTTTTCTTCATCATCTTTCCACCTCACCCACTTCATGCTGGCCTGTTCAAGTTCCATCTTCTAGGAAACTGTCATTTTTCTAGGCAGGCTATCAATATGTTCAATCTTTAGAATTTTGTGGAAATCCCCCAATTTTATATTGTAATGTGTGAGTATGTGCTAATGTATGTTTTTCTCAGGGAGCAAGTCTATAGTGTTCAATTAATTTCCAATGTTTAAAAACTACTGGCCATATTCAGAAGGGAGTGGTATGATATATGTAAAGTGATGAGAGGAAAAAAACCTACAGCCAAGAATATGTACCCGGCAAGGTTTACATTCACATTTGAAGGAGAGATCGAGTTTTACAGGGAAGCAAAAATTTTAAAAGGTCAGTACCACAAAACCAGCTTTATAAGAAATGTTAAAGAAATTTCTCTAAGCAGAAATGAACAGGCCACAATGAGAAATATGAAAATTATGAAAGGAAAAATCTTCTTGGTAAAGACAAATATACAGTAAAGGTAGGACATCAACCACTTGTAAAGCTGGAAGGAAGGTTAAAAGACAAAAGTGGTAAAGTCATCTATATCCACAATAAGTAGTTAAGGGATTCATAAAACAAAAAGATGTGAAATATGATGTCAAAAACATTAAACATGGTTGGGGGGGCAGTAAGAATGCATTTGAACTTAAGAGATCAGCAACTTAAAATAATCACATATACATACATATTGGTATATGTAAACCTCACGGTGACCACAAACCAAAAATGTATAATAGATACACACACACAGAGTAAGGATTTTAAACATAACACTAAAGATAGTCATGAAATCACAAGGGAAGAGTGCAAAAGAAGAAGAGAGGAAAAAAAAAGAAGTACAAAACAACCCCAAAACATGTAACAAAATGACAATAAGTACGTACCTATCAATAATTACTTTAAATGTAAATAGACGAAATGCTATAATCAAAAGACATAGAGTGGCTGAATGGGTACAAAAGCAAGACCCATCTATGTGCTGCCTACAAGAGACTCACTTCAGAGCCAAAGACACACACAGACTGAAGTTAAAAGATGGAAAAAAGACATTCTGTGCAAGTGGAAACCAAAAGAATGTTGGGGCAGCAATACTTATATAAAACAAAATAGACTTTAAAACAAAGACTGTAGCAAGAGACAAAGAGGGTCATTACATAACAATAAAAGGATCAATCTGAGAAGATATAACAGTTATAAATATATATACACCCAATGTAGGAGCACCTAAATGCATAAAGCAAATATTATCAGACATAAGGGAGAAACTGACAGTAACACAATAATAGTAGGGGACTTCAACAACCCACTTACATAAATGGACAAATAATTGAGACAGAAAATCAATAAGGAAATACTGGCCTTAAATGACACACTAGATGAGATGGACTTTTTATATATATGTATAAAACATTCCATCCCAAAGCAGCAGAATGCACATTCTTTTCCAGTGCACATTGAACTTTCTCAAGAATAGATCACATGCTAGGCCACAGAACAAGGCTCAATACATTTAAGAGATTGAAATCATATTAAGCATCTTTTCTGACCATGTTATGAGACCAGAAATCAAATTAAAGAAAAAAATTCCAAAAACACAAACATATGGAGGCTAAACAATATACTATTAAACATCCAATGGGTCACTGAAGAAATCAAAGAAGAAATAAAAAAAATACCTGGAGACAAATGAAAATGAAAACACAATGATCCAACATCTAATGGATGCAGCAAAAACAGCTCTGAGAGGGAAGTTTATGGAAGCCTAACTCAGAAAACAAAAATTTCAAATAAACAACCTAAACTTACATCTAAAGGAACTATAAGAAGAACAAACAAAACCCAAAGTTAGTAGAAGGAAATCAATAATAAGGTCACAGGAGAAACAAATGAAATAGAGACTAAAGCAAACAGTAGTAAAGATGAATGAAGCTAAAAGCTTGCTCTTTGAAAGATAAAATTAAAAATATTTAGCCAGACTCATCAAGGAAAAAAAGAGAGTGGGCACAAATCATAAAATCAGAAATGAAATAGGTGAAGTTACAAGTGACACAACAGAAATACAAACGATCATGGGGATTACTATGAATAATTATATGCCAATCAAATGGACAATGTAGAAGAAATGGACAAATTCCTAGAAATGTATGATCTCCTAAGACTGAACCAGGAAGTAATAGAAAATATGAACACACCAATTACCAGTGTGAAATTGAATCAGTAATAAAACAACTCCCCAGAACAAATGTCAAGGACTTGATGACTTCACAGGTGAATTCAGAGAAGAGTTAGCACCCATCTTTCTCAAATTATTTCAAAAAACTGCAGAGGAAGTAATGCTTTTGAACTCATTCTGTGAGGCCAGCATTACCCTAATACCAAAAGCAGAGAAAGATATCACAAAAAAGAAATTTAGAGACCAATATCACTAATGAACATAGAGGCAAAAATCTTTAACAAAATACTAGCAAACCAAATTCAACAATACATTAAAGGGATCATACACCATAATGAAGTGGGATTTATCCCAGGGATGCAAGGATGGTTCAGTAGCTGCAAATCAGAGTGATACACCACATCAAAAAGTTGAAGAAGAAAAATCATACGATCATCTCAATAGATGCAGAAAAATTTTTTGAGACAATTTGACATCCACTTAGGACAAAATCTCTCACAAAGTCAGTATACAAGGAACATATCTCAACATAATAAAGGCCATATATTGCAAGCCCACAGCTAACATACTCAACTATGAAAAGATGAAAGCATTTCCTCTAAGATCAAGAACAAGACAAGGATACCCTCTCTAGCCACTTTTATTCAACATAGTATTGGAGGTCCTAGCAGTCAGACACAGCAGTCAGACAAGAAGAAGAGAGAAAAGGAATCCAAATTGGAAAAAGGAAGAAATAAAACTGTCACTATCTGCAGATGACACTATACTATATATAGCAAATCCTAAAGGCGCCATCAAAAAACTTCTAGAAGTCATCAATGAATTTGGTAAAGTTGCAGGATACAAAATTAATGTACAGAAATCTGTTAGTTTCTATGCACTAACAATGAAGTATCAGAAAAAGAAATTAAGAAAAAATTATCATTTACAATTGCATTGAAAAGAATAAAATACCTAGGAATAAGTCTAAGGAGGTAAAAGACCCATACGTGGATTACTGTAAGACACTGATGAAAGAAATTGAAGAAGACACAGATGGAAAGAAATGATGTGCTCATGGCTTGTAAGAATTAATGTTAAAATGACTATACTACCCAACACAATTACAGATTCAATGCAATCCCTATCAAAATACCAATGACAACTTTAACAGAACTAGAAAAAATAATTCTAAAATTTGTATGGAAACACAAAAACTGCAAATAACCAAAATAATCTTGAGAAAAAAGAACAAAGCTGAAGATATCATGCTCCCAGATTTCAAACTACATTACAAACCTACGTAATCAGAACAGTATTGTACTGGCACAAACACAGAGACATAGATCAATGGAACAGAATAGAGAACCCAGAAATGAACCCACACTTATGTGGGCAATTAGTCTATAACAATGTAAGCAATAATTTACAGTTGGGAAAATACAGCCTCTTCAATAAGCGGTTTTGGGAAAACTGGACAGCTACATGAAAAGGAATGGATCTTGAACACTATCTTACACCATATACAAAAATAAACTCAAAATGGATTAAAAACTTAAATGTAATAAATGAAATCATAAAACTCCTAGAAGGAAGCATAGGCAGTCAATTTTTAAAAATCAGTTTTACCAATACTTCTTATGATCTGTGTCCTCAGGTAAGGGCAACAAAAGCAAAAATAAACACATGGGACTACATCAAACTCAAAGGCTTTTTCACAGCAAAAGAAAATATGAAGAAAATGAAAAGGCTCTCTACTGAACGGGAGAAGATATTTTCAAATGATATATTTGATAATGGGTTAACTTCCAAAATATACAAAAATCTCATGCAACTCAACATTAGAAAGCAAACAACCTAATTAAAAATGGGCAGAAGAATTGAATAGACATTATCCCATAGAAGACATACATATCGTTAACAAATACATGAAAATATGCTTAACATCACTAATTATCAGGGAAATGGAAATCAAAAGCACAATGAGATATCACCTCACACCTGTTAGAATGGCTATCATCAAAAAGAAGACAAAAATCAAATGTTGGCAAGGATGTGATGAAAAGAGAACCCTCATGATCTTTTGGTGGGAATGTAAATTGTTACAGCAATTATAGAAAAGAAAATGGAGATTCATCAGAAAGTTGAAAATGAACTGCCATACTATCCAGCAATTACACTTCTGAGTATTTTTCCCAAAGAAAACAAAAAACACTAATTGGAAAAGATATATGCACTCCTATTTTCCTTGCAGCATTATTTACAGTAGCCAAGATATGGAAGCAACATAAGTGCTCAGTGATAGACAGATGGATAAAAAAGATGTGATAGGGAATTCCCTGGTGGTCCAGTGGCTAGGAGTCCATGCTTTCACTGCTCAGGGCCTGGGTTCAATCCCTGGTTGGGGAACTAAGATCCTGCAAGATGCATGGTGTGGCCAAAAGCAAAGAAAAAAAAGATTAAGAAAAAGAAGATGTGATAAATGCATACAATGGAGTGTTACTTAGCCATAAAAAACAATGAAATCTTGCTATTTGTGACAACATGGATGGACCTAGAGGGAATTATGCTTAATGAAATAAGTCAGACAGGGAAAGGCAAATACCATATAATTTCACTTACATGTGAAATTAAAAAAAACAAAAGAGCTGAACAAGCATAACAAAACAGAAGCAGAAAACAAATTGATGGTAGCCAGAGGGGAGCAGGATGGTAGAGGAGGTAAGTAGGCAGGGAGGTTAAGAGGTACAAACTTTCTGTTACAAAATAAATGAGTCACAGGCGTGAAATGTACAACACAGGGAATTTAGTCAATCATAATTGGAATATCTTTGTATGGTGACAGATGGTAACTAGACTTATCATGGTGATTATTTTGAAATGTATAGAAATATCAAATCACTATGTTGTGTAACAGGAACTAACATAGTGTTGTAGGTCAATTATACTGCAAGAACAAACAAACAAACTCATAGAAAAGAGATCAGATTTTTGGCTACCAGAGGTGGGATGAGGGGGAGGGGGAATTAGATGAAGGTAGTCAAAGGTACAAACATCCAGTTAAAAGATTAGTAAGTACTAGGGATGTAATATACTGAATGAGAAATATAGTTAACATGGCTGTTTGTTTTGTTATATATGAAAGTTAAGAGAGTAAATCCTAATAGTTATCACAAGGAAAAATACTTTTTTCCATTTCTTTAATTTTCTATCTGTATGAGATGATTGATATTCATTAAACTTATTATGGTTATCATTTTGTGATGTATATATCAAATTATTATGCTGTACCCCTTAAAATTATCCAGTGCTGAATATCAATTATATCTCAGTAAAACCGGAAGAAAGAACCATAATACTCACCCCCCCACACCCCGCCACTGGCGCTATGTGGAACCTATCTTGGCCCTTTTCATTATGAAAATGTGTGGAATTATTTGCAAACTTGATCTTATAAGAAATCATCTGAATATCTTATCAGGGCTTATTTCTTTGGTCTCTAGTTCTTATTGGGCTGTTTGAAGAGAACAGATCATGATGCCTGTCGATGTAAGGTATGCAACAGGATTTATTTATACCTGGGGTTTAACATTCTGATTTATGCTGACATTTACTCATCATTTACTTTGAGTCAAAACCCAGCTATGCATTTTCCCCACATCCTGCTGACTTCCTTATTTTGGTTCATGGCATCCCCAATCCTGCTAGTTGGCCAGATTTGAAACTTTAGACAGCTGCTCTTTCTTTCTCCCATGAACCTCACATCCAATAAATGGCAAAGCCTGGGAGGTTTATTTTCAGCAGTGTCTTTTGCATTTATCTCCACCTTTCTCTTGCCTTCCCCCCTCACACCACATTTCAAACCACTTTTTCTTTTTGCCTGAGCAAAAACTGGTCCCCAGCTGTTTATCTCTTTTTCGTTTAGTTCATCCTATAGCAGTTCCAGATGAATAATTCCAAACCAAAGCACACATCATGCCATTTCCTATGCAGATAGGTTAAGTGGCTTCTCATTCTGTGAACTTCTTTTTTTTTTTTTAAAAAGGAATGTTCAGCCTGACCTTCAGGGTTTTCCAGATTATGCACTCAACTGTCTTTTTCAGCCTCATCTGCTACTTCCATTTCTATCCTTTGCTTTCAAGCTAAATTGGACTCCTCCGTGTTCTACAAACCTGTGCTCAGCTGTGTTCCACTTCAGTCCTTTTTGCTCAGGCCATTTTTTTTTCCTGGAATGCTGTTACCTCCATCCATTTCTGTTGTAATCCTTCCATCTTGCAAGGCCCATCTCAAATCTCACCTTTTTGTATTCCTCCCAGGTACTCCCAACTGAATGTGATATTTTCCTCATTTGAGTTGACTATTTATGTCACATGATGCTTGTGTGAGCCTTGATGTTAGGTATTTATATACTCATCTTCATTGCTACATTGGTTACTGTCCTTGGAAGACAAGAGTTGTTTCTTAATAATCTTTGTATTACGGAACAATATGAGGCCTAGACCTTGCATATATCCAGCTTTCAGAAATTATTTGTGCAACTGAGTAGAATTTTCTTTATTGTTTCAGTAGTCTATCTCGAGTCTTTGTAGACCAGTCCCCAATACCACCTTCCCAGTTAGAACTACTACTCCCCCCTTGATGGTCACTTATATGTTGTTTATACAGTCATATATCTTGTTAGCCATATTTGTGAATATCTTCCCTACCTTCCTGGGGGGGGGGTGGTTCTGACTAATTTTTATATATCTCATGCCACTTAGCACAGTACCTGGCTCACAGAAAACATTCAGTGACTTAGTTGAATTGAGTAACTCAATACAATTATCTTAAAGTTTCTATTTTGTTCTCACGTTTCTTTTTAACATAGGTATTCTTGTGACCAATGAATTTAGGTGAAACAGTTACCTATTGTAGTCTTGATGGTTTGTCCTTAGGTGGGAGCATCCCTGTGCAGACTGCATGTGCCCAGTGCCTTTGGTGGGAGAGCTGGATTTGATGTGGACATAAGTCATGTCTTTCTTCAGGGTGTGCTCGCAGCTATCACCTTTGTAGGGGATGGGGCTGAAGATGGAGGGGCTGTAGCTGGATCTAGGTGTGAGGTGGGACTTCCCCTCTTCTCAGTGGCCATCACCACCCTATCAGGGTGTAATCTGATCCCAAGTTGCTGGAGCAGCAGTCCTGAGGGCCAGGGCCGAGCTGGCTTAGTTTCCTTTAAGTGTGTGCTTTCCCCTCTCCCAGCACTGTGACCCTTGCCCCAGAGTGAGTAGTGCTGAAGCAAAGATGACCCATGTGGGCTCTCCAGTCATGTTGGCTCTAGACAGAGTTCCAAGCTGTCTCTGATGTGCTGCCTGTACAGGCGCCAGCAGTTGTTTCCCTCACTCTGTTCAGGTCCAGCCTTGTGTCCAAGTCCCCTTTGTCCCTCACAGCCAATCACTCCCCCCAGCCTCTGCCACCCCTGCCCTGTTTGGAGCCGAACCACAAGGCAGGTGGGCCCCACGTGGACTCTCGGCCTATAAGGGGTCATGAACTGTGGTGACCAGCCACCATCAGTGTTCCGGGCTGTTGTTAGCTCTGCTTGAGTATGTGCCAACAATGGCGGCTGCCTCCTCACCCAGATGCTGCCCCAGTACTGAGTCACCTCTGTGTTCCACAGCTGAGATTTTTCCTTGGTTGTTGCAGTCCTAGATCCAGTGCTGTGCTGTGTTGTTAAGTAAGCAGGACTGGGGTGTTTGCTGGGGTGTGCTCCGAGGCAGTCACAGGTACCCTGGCAGCCACTAGAGCAGTCTTCAATCTTCCCTGTCTGCCCTGCTTCAGGGGGAAAGCTAGCATGTTTATGCTCCTCACAAGTGGAGTCCAGGCTTCCACAGCCCTTCTGGTAGTCCCAGTGGCCCTCCAACCAGCCAAGGGAGCACATCTCCCCTGTGTAGGACCACAGGACTGGGGCACCCAATTTGTGGCTCGAACCAGTCACACCCCAGGGCGTGTCTCTACCCGTGTAATCTCCCTTTTCCTCTGAGTCCCCTCCAGACAGAGCACAGGTGCCAACTTGATTGCTTTTCTTCTCTTCCTACCCAATTATGTGTGGATTTTTCTTGCAGCCTTGGTTGTACAGGAGTCCTTCTGCCAATTTCCAGTTAGTTTTCAGTGAGAATTGTTCCAAATACAGATGTATTTTTTGATGTGTTTGTGGAAGGAGGTGAGTTCCATGTCCTACTCTGCCATCTTGATCAATTTCCCCAAAGGTTTATTTATTTTTTATCATGATGCATGTCCTTGGAGGTTTGGCTGGGCACTCTGCTTATCAGGGACTGAGGCTGATGGAGCTCCATTTTTATGCATGCTTTCATGATTACTGGGGCAGGGGATAAAGAACATGAGGGTTTGCTTTGTGGCTCTTAAAGCTTCTACTAGAAATGACACATATCACTTCTGCTCATATTTCATTGGCTGAAGTAAGTCACATGGCCATATCTGCCTTCATAGGAGGTGGGGAAGTGCAACCCTAGCAGATGCCTTGATGGAGGAATCAGCAATATTTGGTAAACAGCACTAATATTTGGTAGATACCACATATGGTAATAACTTCATGAAAGGAATATCACGAAAACCTAATTCAGGATGCTTGGGAAAGGCAGGGGAGACAGATAAGAAGTGTTTAGCTCAGTCGGAACTAAGTCCTTAAGAAGTACTTATCGAGCACCTTTTATATACTAGGTGCTGGATAGTGTGGTGAACAAGACTAACATGGTCTCTGCCTTCAGGGAATGTATATTCCAGAGGCAGGTAAACAACAAGTAAGCAAACAAATAAAATAGTGGTAAGTTGTGGTAAAATTGTGAGGGGAATAAACAAAGCCTGAGGAAATAACAGAGGGAGGCTTTCTTTTCATAGTGTGGTTAGGGAAGGCATCTTAGAAGAGGTGATGTATTTTTTTAAAAATATATTTATTTATTTTAAAATTTTGTCTATTTTAACATTTCTTTTTCTTTCTTTTTTAACATCTTTATTGGAGTATAATTGCTTTACAATGTTGTGTTAGTTTCTGCTTTATAACAAAGTGAATCAGTTATACATATACATATATCCCCATATCTCCTCCCTGTTGCGTCTCCCTTCCTCCAACCCTCCCTATCCCACCCCTCTAGGTGGTCACAAAGCACTGAGCTGATCTCCCTGTGCTATGTGGCTGCTTCCCACTAGCTATCTGTTTAACATTTGGCAGTGTATATATGTCCATGCCACTCTCTCACTTTTTCCCAGCTTACCCTTCCCCCTCCCTGCATCCTCAAGTCCATTCAGAAGAGGTGATACTTAAGTTGAGAAATGAATGATAAGAAGGCACCAACCACACAAAGATCTGAACAGGGTATTAGGAAGAACATTCCAAGCAGAGGGAACAGCGTATGCAGAGACTCTGAGGCTGCAAAGAGCTTGGGTTTTTTCCCTCTTCAAGATACTAAAAGCAGTATAGTTGGAAGGGTAGGCCAGGTAGGGAGATATAGTATGATCCCATCAGAGGGTTTAAAGCAGGAATATTTAAGTGATGTGATTTATACACACACACACACACACACACACACACACACACACACATATATATATATATATTTTTTTTTTTTTTTGCGATACGCGGGCCTCTCACTGTTGTGGCCTCTCCCATTGCAGAGCACAAACTCCGGACACACAGGCTCAGCGGCCATGGCTCACAGGCCTAGCCGCTCCGCGGCATGTGGGATCTTCCCAGACCGGGGCATGGACACGTGTCCCCTGCATCGGCAGGCGGACTCTCAACCACTGGGCCACCAGGGAAGCCCGTGATTTATATTTTGAGCTTACTCTGGTTGCACTGTGGAGAGTAACTTCAGGATGGGCAAGAATGGATGAGGGGAGACTGATTATTAGGTGGTAGTTGCAGTAGTACATATGAGAGATGATGATGTCTTAGATTAGGATGGAAATGGAGAAGAGTGTATTAGAGATATATTTATGAGTTTAAATCAATGGGATTTGGTGATGGATTGGATATGGAAGGTGAGGGAGAGGGAGATATCATGGATGACTACCTGGTTTCTAGATGGGTGGTGGGGCCATTCTATGAGATGAGGGATTCCTGGAGAGGACCAGTTTTGTGGGGAAGATTGGACATTTGATTTTATATATATTGAGGAGTCTTCCCAAATCACAGTCTGAGGCAGCACACTGTCTCTTGGTTAGCACTGTAGCTCTCTGATATTGTATAAATGTTACCCTCATTCAAGGCAGGGGTATCAGAGCAAGTTACGTCTTTACAAGCCTGGCAGCCCTATGTTTCTATGTGGTTTCTTCTCTACCATTAAATGCATCGTTGCCACAGGAATGGAACACATAGAAAGAGTTGGAGAACATTTTTGTGGGTTTGAAAATTTCAAGTGAAAAATATTTCCAAATATTTCATATTTGGAAACCATTCCATAAGGTTATTATAGCTGCAGCTGACATCAATTAATGGAGCAGCAGATGAAAATCCAAAACATCTAAAGATTGTTCAAGCCCTGGGGCCCTGTTGAAGAGGGTGATCTTTAGGTGGACCTTTCTCCCATTGGATAGAGCATAAGTTGAGGAAAATATATACACATGCAGTCATGAGCAGCTATAAAAGTATCTCCTAAAAATAATAGCAAATAAAAGCTAGTAAATGGAGATGGAGAGAAAAGGCAGGAGGCAACATAAGGTCATAGTCAGCTCCAGTTTCTTTGCAGTACCTTGTACCCCAATCTGGTAATTTTCGTGCACATGCTATAGTCTGGAAACAGCTGGCTTCTCAGTCTTTCTTCAGATGCCCCCCTCCCCCTGAAACCCCAAGCAAAATCATTGAATTATATTTTTGTTAATGTTACGGGATAGAAGGAGCCTGATCTGAGAAGAAGAAAAAAAAAAGTAGCAAGGAAGAGCAATGTTAGATATACCAGTGCTAAAAGAAAGATGGTGGTGATAAAGAAAAAAAAAAGCCTTGGGAATTACGAAAGGGTTAACTAGTTAACCTAACATAGAAAAATAAAAAGCCAAAAGAAACAGGCTCTCCGGCTGTGTTGAGGCCACAGTGTGGAAATTCATCAGGTTGCCTGAAAATCTGCAGATTTGCAGTGAAATGTAATTGGCTTCACTGGTAAGAGTCCTGGGGCACTGGGGGAAGCCTATTTTGTAAACTTGTTGGGAATCCTTTAGCAAAAACCTGTGGTCCTTAGTTTACAGCCAATTAGAAGTTAGAAGAAAAAAACCCAAAAATGAACATTGTTAACCTTGCTATGATTTTGTCTAAATAGAACTTGCATTACAGGTAGAGAGAAGATTAAAGAAATCTGGGTGAACTGTGCTGGAGGCTGTTCCAACACAGCTTTTGCTAAGCAGTCTTGGTATTGTGCCCAAGGTGAGAGCTACTCACAATGGGAAGATAGTTTTCACTAGCCACACAGAGAAGATTAACCACAGGATCGAGTTATTTGCACTTTCCATGAGCCCTTCAGTCTAGAGACAGTTACATGCTTCTGGGGGCAGGTTCCCCTGAGAAGGTGGGGAGTGATGGGTAACCTTCTAGCCAGTTACTATTGACTGGGTGCTCAACCTGCAAGACAAGGGTGTTCATTAGTGTTCAGAGTCAGGAACTCCATAGCAGTCCCTCACACAAAGTCTCAAGCCCTAGATATGAGGAGAAGGCATGTGGATTTACCTAGCCTCCCCAGCCTTGATGCTTATTGGCTGTACAGGGGAGTCCTGCCTTATTCTGTCTCAGGGAGGAATGGCAGAGGGTCCTACCAGCCAACCTCCACCCTCAGTAATCTTTTGGTTTGAATCCTTGAAATGCCTTCAAAGAAGGACCCTAGACTCCTCAGGTATCCTGAAATCATCCTGAAATTGCCTTCATATAAAATACTAACAATCAGAACATATAATGGAAGGAAAGACCCCATTTAATTATCAACAGACAGGAGAAAATACCTAAGAATAAACTTAACAAGCAATATACAAGTTCTACATGAAGGAAAAAAAATATTAGTGAGGAACACCAAAGAAGATTTAGACTAATAGAAAGACACATCATATTCTTAAATGGAAAGATAGTATAAAAATATCAATTCACTTAAGTAAATAGGATAAATTAAACTCAGTTCAAATAAAGATACATATTTTGTTAATATGGTTGTAAAATTCATATGTAAAAACAAGCAAGCATGAAAACCTAGAGAAATTAGGAACAGGGGAGTAGTTAGGGGAAATTAGTTTTATCAGAGATTAAGAATAAAATGTCATTAAGCTGCAATAGTTAAAACAGTGTGGTACTGGTACATCTGATAAAGATGGCATTTCAGATTAGTGGGGAAAAAATGAATTATTTAACAAAGGTTGTTGGGACACCTTGGTAGACATTTGGGAAGAAGTTATTTCCATACCTCATACTTAACACACAAGTAAGTTACAGATAAATGAAATAATTAAATGTGAAATATAGGGCCATAAAACTACAAAACATGGGAATGGTTAAAATTAATTTTAGAGTGGGGAAGGATTTTAAAAATATGTTATAAAATTAGGAAGCAATAAAAGGAAAAGATATCTCTGAGAGCATGAAACTCAAACTTCTGTATGGAAAAAGAGCATTATGAGTAAAGTCAAAATTGAAATGTCATTCATACATTGCTGCAGTAGAAATTGGCACAACCTCTGGGGAGGGAGTTTGGCAGTTTAAGTCAAAATTTAAAATGCACATACCTTAACCCAGGAATTCTACTTATTTGATTTTATTCTATAGCTATACCCAATATATCCATACATGTGCAAAAATATATATATGCAAAGATCATCTCCATTGCCACTGTAACAAATTACCACAAATTTAGTGGCCTAAAACAACACAGATTTATTCTCTCATAGTTCTGGAGGTCATAAGTCCAAAATTAGTTTCACTGGGCTAAAGTCAAGGCATGAGCAGGGCTGGAACTTTTTGGAGACTCTAAGGGGAGAGTCTGCTTCCTTGCCTTTTTCAGCTTCTAATGGATGCCTGTATTCCTTGGCTTGTGGGCCCTACCTCCATCTTTAAAGAGCATCACTCCATTCTCTACTTCTGTTGTCACATCGCTGCCTTCTCTCCCATTAACCCTCCTGCCTCCCTCTTAAAAAGATCCTTCTGATTATATCTGGGCTCATCAATCAGTGACAATCAGTGATAAATGCCCCATCCCCAGATCATTGAATTAATCACATCTGCGAAGTCCCTTTTGGCATGTAAGGTAAGATATTAATAGGTTCTGGGGATTAGGACATGAACATCTTTGAGGGAACATTATTCAACCTACCATAGACATATTCTTGCATACTCTATCTCTAGAAGAAGAAGAAATTGCTAATGATAAATGCCTTTTAGAAAGAGGAACCTGGGGGCTGAGGGACAAGAGTGAGACAAAGACACTTTACTGCATACCCCTTGTACTTTTTGTGTTTATGTATTTGTATTCTCTATTTTTAAAAAAGTGACATATGCTCATTGTAGAAATTGCAAAAAAGAGAAAAGCATAAAATATTAATCATAATCCAACCATACAAGCTGAACAACTGTTAATATTTTTGGTATATTTTTTTCTATCATCTTTTTGTATTCATAATTATGTCTGTGGTAAACAGAATAAATGGCTTCCCAAAGATGTCCAAGTCCTAATCTCCAGGATCTGTGAATATACTGCTACACATGGCAAAAAGGACTTTTGTGCTTGTAAGTAGGAATTGTGAGGTAGGGAGATACTCCTGGATTATCTGGGTGGGCTTAATGTAATCACAGGGATCCTTATAAAGGTGGGGGCAGGAGGGTAAGAGAGGGAGAGAAGGGAACCAGTGGTCCAGTTATGCATCCAGGAGCCAAGGAATATGCACAGCCTTTAGTAGTTGAAAAATGGAAGGACTGAATTCTTGGACTTCTGACCTCTTTAAATGATAAGCATTTCCCCACGTGCTTTAACGTTTTTTGTGCACACTATAATGACTCCTTACTTTAATGTTATTACTTATTTCTTTATTAGCCTTCTTTTCTAGACTATAAGTTATACAAGGGCAAGGACCATTTATGTCTTTTCCCCCAGCTTTATTGAGATATTATTGACATATATGTATGTTTAAGGTGTACAACCTGATGATTTGATACATGTATATAATTGTGAAATGATTACCACAATAAGGTTAGGTAACACCTCCATCTTCTCACATATTTTTTTTTGGTGGGTGGTGATAACATTTAAGATCTACTCTGCTCACAGCTTTCAAGTATATAATACAGTACCGTTAATTACAGTCACCAGGCTGTCCATTAGATCCCCAGTATTTATTCATCTTATATCTGGAAGTTTGTAGTCTTTGACCAACATGTCCTCACTTCCCCCAACTCCTAACCCCTAGTGACCACCAATCTACTCTCTCATCCTTTTTTTTTTTTTGCTGTGTTGGGTCTTCGTTTCTGTGCGAGGGCTTTCTCTAGTTGCAGCAAGCGGGGGCCACTCTTCATCGTGGTGCGCGGGCCTCTCACTATCGCGGCCTCTCTTGCTGCGGAGCACAGGCTCCAGACGTGCAGGCTCAGTAGTTGTGGCTCACGGGCCTAGTTGCTCCACGGCATGTGGGATCTTCCCAGACCAGGGCTCGAACCCGTGTCCCCTGCATTGGCAGGCAGATTCTCAACCACTGCGCCGCCAGGGAAGCCCCTCTCTCATCCTTTTTTTAAGTGACACATCCAGCTGTATTAAGTCAGTAACAGGTGAATTCATATTCTGACACTTTTTTTATACCCAGTAGTTTGTACCTCTTAATCCCTTTCCCCTATTTTGTCCCTCCCCTCACACCTAAACCCACTGGTAACCATTAGTTTGTTCTCTATATTTGTGAGTCTGTTTCTGTTTTGTTGTATTCATTCATTTGTTTTTTTTTTTTATGTTCCACATATAAGTGAAAACAAAGTATTTGTCTTTCTCTGTCTGACTTACTTTGCTAAGCAAAATACCATGCAGGTCCATCAATATTGTTGCAGATGGCAAAATTTTCTTTTTTATGGCTGAGTACTGTTCCACTGTGTGTGTCTCTGTGTGTGTGTATCACATCTTCCTTATTCATTCGACTGTTGATGGACACTTAGTTTGCTTCCATATCTTGGCTATTGTAAATAATGCTGCTATGAACATTGGGGTGCATATATCTTTTTAAATTTGTGCTTTCATTTTCTTTGGGTATATACCCAGGAGTAGAATTTCTGGATCATATGGTACTTTTAGATTTTTGAGGAACCTCCATACTGTTTTCCACAGTGGCTGTACCAATTTACATTCCCACCAACAGTGTACTAGGGTTCCCTTTTCTCCACATCCTTGCCAACATTTATTGTTTGTTGTCTTTTTGATAATAGCCATTCTGACAGGTGTGAGGTGATATCTCATTGTGGTATTGATTTGCATTTTCCTGATGATCAGTGATGTTGAGCATCTTTTCATGTGCCTGTTAGCCATCTGTATTTATTCTTTGGAGAAATGTCTATTCAGGTCCTCTGCCCATTTTTTAATTGTGTTGTTGTTTTCTTTGATATTGAGTTGTACGAGTTCTTTATATATTTTGGATATTGACCACTTATTAGACATATCGTTTGTAAATATTTTCTCCCATCCAGTAGGTTGTCTTTTCATTTGTTGATGGTTCCTTCACTATGCAAAAGCTTTTAAGTTCATTAGGTTCTATTTACTATTTTTTGAATTGACTGAGGAGACAGATCCAAAAAAAATATTGCTAAGACTTAATGTCAAAGAGTGTGCTGCCTATGTTTTCTTCTATGAGTTTTATGGTTTCTGGCCTTACATTTAGGTCTTTAATCCATTTTCAATTTATTTTGTATACGGTGTGAGAAAATATTTTAATTTGATTCTTTTACATGTAGCTGTCCAGTTTTCTGAACACCACTTATTGAAGAAAATGTCTTTTCCCTATTGTATATTTTTGCCTCCTTTGTCATAGATTAATTGATCATATATATGTGAGTATATTTATGGGCTGCCTCTTCTGTTCCATTGATCTTTTGTAGGTATTTTATTCTTCTGATGTGATTTTAAATGGGATTGTTTTCTTGCTTTCTCTTTCTTATTGTTCATTATTAGTGTATAGAAAAACAACAGATTTATGTATATTAATCTTGTATCCCACAACTCTATTGAATTGGTTTATTAGTTCTAATATGGTGCATATTTTAGGGTTATATATATGTATGTATATATATATATATATATATATATATTATCATGTCCTCTGCAAGTAGTGACAGTTTTACTTCTTCCCTTCCAATGTAGATGCCTTTTATTTCTTTTTCTTGTCTGATTGCTGTGGCTAGGACTTCCAATACTATATTGAATAGATGTGGTGAAGGTGGGCATCCTTATCTTGTTCGTGATTTTAGAGGAAAAGCTTTCACCTTGTCACCATTGAGTATGATGTTAGCTGTGGGTTTGTCATAAATGGTCTTCAGTATGTTGAGATATGTTCCCTCTTTTACCACTTTCGTTGAGAGTTTTTATCATGAATGGATGTTGAATTTTGTCTTGTGCTTTTTCTGCATTTATTGAGATTATCATGTGATTTTTATCCTTTCTTTAGTTAATGTGGTGTATCACATTGATTGATTTGTGAATATTGAACTATCCTTGTGTCCCTGGAATAAATCCCACATGATCATGGTATATGATCCTTTTTGTATATTGTTGAATTTGGTTTGCTAATATTTTGTGAAGTTTTTACTGCTATATTCATCAGAGATATTGGCCTCTAATTTTCTTTTTTGGTAATGTCTTTGTTTGTTTTTGGTGTCACAGTAATAGTGGCCTCATAAAATGAATTTAGGAATGTTTCCTCTTCAATTTTTTTTGCAATAGTTTAAGAAGGAGAGGTATTATGTTTTCTTTATATGCTTGGTAGAATTCCCCTATAAAGACTTCTGGTCCTGGACTTTTGTTTTTTGGGAGTTTTTTGATTACTGATTCAATTTCAATCCTAGTAATTTGCCTGTTCAGATTATGTCTTTCTTTTCGATTCAGTTTTGGAAGATTGTATGTTTCTAGGAATTTATCCATATCTTGTAGGTTGTCCCATTTGTTGGCATATAACTTCATAGTATTCTCTTATGATTGTTTGTATCTCTGTGATATCTGTTGTAATTTCTCCTTTTCCATTTATTATTTTGTTTATTTGGTTCCTCTCTTTTTTTTTCTCAATGAGCCTAGTTAAAAGCTTATCAGTTGTTTTTTTTTTTTTTCAAAAACACAGCTCTTGGTTTCACAGATCTTTTTTTGTTTTCCTTTGTTTTTCTTTTTTTTTCTTTTGGTCTCTTTTATTTATTTCCACTCTGGTGT
The DNA here is from genome assembly GCF_008692025.1 of Phocoena sinus. Lineage (NCBI taxonomy): Eukaryota > Metazoa > Chordata > Mammalia > Artiodactyla > Phocoenidae > Phocoena > Phocoena sinus. The sequence continues at coordinate 58,347,790 of NC_045784.1, read as the reverse complement.
TATTTCCTTTCTTCTGCTGACTTTGAGCTTTGTTCTTCTTTGTTAATTCCTTTGGATGGTAGGTTAGGTTGTTTATTTGAGATAGGCATGTACTTATTGCTATTTTGTTACTTGTTTTCTTGTTGTTTTTGTAGTTCTTTTTTTGTTCTTCTTTTAGTGTCGGTCCCTTGTGGCTTGATGATTTTCTTTTGTGTTATGTTTGTGTTCCTTCCTCTCTAGTTTTTGTGTATCTATTTTTTTTTTTTTTTTTTTTTTGCGTTACGCGGGCCTCTCACTGCTGTGGCCTCTCCCGTTGCGGAGCACAGGCTCTGGACGCGCAGGCTCAGCGACCATGGCTCACGGGCCCAGCCGCTCCGCGGCATATGGGATCTTCCCGGACCGGGGCACGAACCCGTGTCCCCTGCATCGGCAGGCGGACTCTCGACCACTGCGCCACCAGGGAAGGCCCTTTGTGTATCTATTGTACATTTTTGATTTGTGGTTACCATGGGGTTTTTTTTTTTTTTTAAATCCAAATTTCTGTTTTATTTTAAATTAGTTAATTAATTATTTTATTTTTTGGCTGTGTTGGGTCTTCGTTTCTGTGCGAGGGCTTTCTCTAGTTGCAGCAAGTGGGGGCCAGTCTTCATCGCGGTGCGCAGGCCTCTCACTGTCGCGGCCTTTCTTGTTGTGGAGCCACAGGCTCCAGACGCGCAGGCTCAGTAGTTGTGGCTCACGGGCCTAGTTGCTCTGCGGCATGTGGGATCTTCCCAGACCAGGGCTCGAACCTATGTTCCCTGCATTGGCAGGCAGATTCTCAACCACTGCGCCACCAGGGAAGCCCACCATGGGGTTTTAAACTGAAAATCCTTTAAGTTCAAACACTTTCCAAAAGATCTACATATTTTAGTCCTGCCCCACATTTTGTGTTTTTAATGCCATATTTTACATCCTCATGTCTATCCCTTAACTGTTTATTGTAGTTATAGTTGATTTTACAGTTTTTGTCTTTTAACTTTGTACTAGGTTATTTAAGTGATCGATCCACAGTTTTTACTATATATTTGCCTTTACCTGTGGGTTTTTTCCTTTCTTATAATTTATTTCTTGTAACCTTTTCTTTTTCACTTAAAGAAGACCCTTTAACACTTCTTGTGAGGTGGTTTAGTGTTGATGAACTCTTTTAGTTTTTGCTTGTCTGAGGAGCTCTTTATCTCTTTTTCAATTCTAAATCATAATCTTGCTGGGTAGATTATCCTAGGTTGTACATTTTTTTCCCATTCAGCACTTTAAATATATCATGCACTCCCTTCTGGGCTTCAAAGTTTCTGCTGAAAATTCAGCTGATAGCCTTATGGGGGTTCCCTTATATGTGACTTTCTGTTTTTCTCTTGCTGCCTTTAAAATTCTCTCTTTATCTTTATCTTTTGCCATTTAAATTATGATATGTCTTGGAGTGGGTCTCTTTGGGTTCATCTTGTTTTGGACTGTCTGTGCTTCCTATACCTGGATATCTGTTTCCTTCTTCATGTTTGGGAATTATCCAGCCTTAATTTCATTAAATACATTTTCTATCCCTTTCTCTTATCTTCTTTTGGGACTTCTATAATATGAATGTTTGTGTGCTTGATGTTGTCCCAGAGGTCCCTTAAACTATTCTTCAAAAATTTATTTTTCTTTTGCTGTTTTGATTGGGTCATTTCAAATATTCTATTTTCTAGTTCACTTATGCATTCTTCACTATTACCTAATCTGCTGTTAATTCCTTCTTGTGAATTTTTTAATTCAGTTATTGTATTCTTCAGCTCTGACTGGTTGTTTTTATATTTTCTAATTCTTTGTTAAAATTCTCACTGTGTTCATCTATTCTTTTCCTCAGTTCAGTTAGCATTCTTATTACTATTGCTTTGAACTCTTTTTTGTATCTGTTTCATTAGGGTTTTTTTCAGGTATTTTCTTGTTCTTTTGTCTGAAATTGTTCCTCTGTCTTTTCATTTTGTTTAACTTTCTCTGTCTCCATGATGTTAGGTGAAACAGTTACCTATCCTAGTCTTGAAAAGTGTTCTTTTGTGGGAGCATCCCTATGTAGTCTACATGTGCCCAGTGGCTTTGGTGGGAGAGCTGGATCGTACGTGGGCACAGACTGCATTTTTTCCTGGGGTGTGCTGGCAGCAGGTAGGGCTGGAGTTGGAGCAGCCAGAGCCAGAGGCAGAGCCAGGTGTGAGTCAGAGCTTCTCCTATTCTCAATGGCCCTTATTGCCATATTGGGGAAAGTGGCAGGGCCTGAGAGGCTGGAACAGGAGCCCTGAGGGAGTTGGGTTTCTCCTGGGTGTGATGGTAGTCTTTGCCTTGGTTGAGGTCCTGGTTGGGGCTTGAGGGCTTGGGGCTGCACTTTTGTGCTGGTTTCACTTTTTCTCTGGTGTGTGTGCCTTAGAGACTGGGTTGGGGCCAGAGGAGTTGGTGCCACACTAATGAGCTGGTTTCCCTTCTGCTGAAGATGGCAGTCTCTACCCTGGAGCTAGGTTTGTTTCTCTGTAATCTTGGTAGGGACACATGCACTGGCAGTGGCTGCCTCTGCCCTGGTTAGAGGCAAGGCTGGAGTCTAAGCTGGCTGCATTCCCTTTAAGTGTGTGCACACTCATTGGCAAAGGCAGCCTCTGCCTTAGTTGATAGCAACATCGGAGAAAGAGGGCTGGGACAGGATCCTGGTGTGGGCTGGGTGTGTGTAGTGGGACAGTCCTAGCAAGCTGCCAGAGCCCCAGGCAGTTTTCAATCTGCTGCCTCTGTGTGCACATTCTTCAAGGGTGGAGTCTTAGTTTCTTCCAGCCTTTTGGTAAGCCTCACTGGTTTTCAAACCAGCTAAGGGGGCTCACCTTCCCAATGTTGGATCCTGGGGCTGGGGTGCCTAATATGTGGCTCAAACCTCTCACTTCCCAGGGAGGATCACAGAGCCTGTGATATCCCCTTCCTCTTCTGGGTCTTCCACCATGGGTGCATGTCCTGACCAGATCACTTTTCTTCTCTTTCTACCTGTATGGATCTTCCTTTACAGTCTTGATTGTAGGAGAGCTGTTCTGCCAGTACCCAGGTCAATTTCACATGTAGTTGTATTTTGGATGTGTTTGTGAGGGGAGGTGAGCTCAGCCTCCTCCTGCTCAGCCATCTTGATCTCTCTCCCTTACTCTCTATTTCTGAGTTTGCCTTTTTAGATTCAGCATATAAATGAGAGTATATAGTATTTGTCTTACTCTTTCTGACTTATTTCACTTAGCATAATGCCTTCAAGGTCCATCAATATTGCTGTAAAATGCAGGATTTCATTCTTTTTAAATAGCTGATTAGTATTACATTATATTTATACAGGCAACATTAGGTTGTTTCCATGTCTTGGCTATTGTGAATGAAATGAACATGGGGGTGCAGATATCTCTTTGAGATAGTGATTTCATTTCCTTTGGAAAAATACCCAGGAGTCGAATTGCTGGATTGTATGGTAGTTTTATTTTTAATATTTTGAGGAATTAAATAATGTTTTCCTAAGTTGCTGCACCAATTTACATTCCCACAAACAGTGCACAGGGGTTCCCTTTTCTCTACATTCTCTCCAACACTTGTTGTATTTTGTCTTTTTTTATAATAGCCATTCTAATGAGCATGAGGTGATATTTTATTGTGGTTTTGATTACATTCCATGATTAGAGATATTAAGCAGGTTTTTCATGAAATGTTGGGTATTTGTATGTCTTCTTTGGAAAAATATCTGCTCAGGTCCTTCGCTAATTTTTTAATCAGGTAACTTTTTTTGCCTATTGAGTTGTTTGAATTCATTATACATTTTGGATATTAACTTACCAGATGTATAGTTTGCAGATATTTTCTCCCATGCTATAGGTTGTCTCCTCACTCTTTTGATTGTTTCCCTTGCTTTTGCTTTGCAAAACTTTTTTAGTTTGATTCAGTCACATTTGTCTAGTTTGCTTTTTTTGCTTTCAGTTTTATTGTCATATCAAAAAAATGCTTTTAAGACCAATGTCAAGGAGCTTTTCCCCTCTGTTTACTTCTAGTAGTTTTACAGTTTCAAGTTTACATTCAAGTCTTTAAGCCATTTTGAGTTAATTTTTGTGAGTGGTATAAGATAGGGGCCTAATTTCATTCCTTTGCATGTATATATTATTTTCCCAGCACCATTTATTGAAGAGACTATCCTTTCCCCATTGAGTATTCTTGGCTCCTTTGTCAAATATTAGTTGACCACATATATGCGTGGGTTTATTTCTGGGCTGTCATTTCTGTTCCATTGGTCTATGTGTCTGTTTCTTTGCCAGTACCATTCTGTTCTGATTACTATAGCTTTGCAATAAAGTTTGAAATCAGGTATTGTGATGCCTCTAGCTTTTTTTCTTTTATCTCAGGTTGCTTTGGTTATGGGGGTCTTCTGTTGTTCCATATCCTAAAAAACAATTTTAGGATTGTTTTTTTCTATGACTCTGTTTATGACTTTGGGTAGTATGGGCATTTTAATAATACTAATTCTTCCAATCCATGAATAGGAGATATATTTCCATTTATTTGTGTTTGTCAGTTTTTTCATCAGTGTCTATAATTTTCAGTGTAGAGGTCTTTCATTTTCTTGGTTAAATTTATTCCTAATTATTTCATTCCTTTTGATGCTATTGTAAATGGGATTGTTTTCTTTATTTCTTTTTCAGTAGTTCATTGTTAGTGTATAGAGATGTAACTGACTTTTATGTAGTGGTGCACACAGCTGCCTTCTGTTTATGTCTTGATCAGCATTATAGTTCCACTGTCTTTTCCACAGTGGGCCCTTAATAGCTGTTCATTTAATAAGTCAATGAATTTGTCATATCTTATCATTATTTTAGATATTAAGATATTAGATATTTTTTCCAATGTTTTGCTTTTTTTAAGTAGCTCTAGCCAAATACAGCTGATACTACTACTACTACTACTATTACTATTAATCTCTTAAGTGCTTTAATTATTTTATTTCAGCTTAATCTTTACAGAACCCTCATGGGTTCTGTAAAGACGCTATTATTCTCTCCCTTGTCCTGGGTCACACAGTAAGTGGCAGAAACCTAGTTCTGTCAGACTCCAGATCTAGCGCTATTGATTGCTCCATCCTACAGCCTGTACAAAAAAAATTGTATATGCTCATTTTGATAACTTGCTTTTTTACTAAATTATACATCATAAATATCTCCCCATATCATTACAAAATTTTTACCATCATGTAAAAATGTTGCTTAATATTCCATTGTATGTATCTCCTATAGTTTATAGGTCCAAGATCTTATTACTAAATATTTTAGATTTTTCCATTGCAAATGTAATTAAATTTGTTTCCAGTTTTAACACGGAAAATTTTTAATATACACAAAAGTAGAGAGGATAACATAAAGAACACCTATGTACCCATCAATCAGCTTCAATGATTACTAACATATGGCCTATCTGTTTTATCTGTAATCCTCACCCAGGCCTGGATTACTTTGAATCAGATTTGCAGACTGTCATTTCATCTGTAAATACTTTAGCATTAAACACTTTTTTTGTGTGTGTGTGTGGTATGCGGGCCTCTCACTGCTGTGGAGCACAGGCTCCGGACATGCAGGCCCAGTGGCCATGGCCCACGGGCCCAGCCGCTCCACGGCACGTGGGATCCTCCTGGACCAGGGCACGAACCCGTGTCCCCTGCATCGGCAGGCAGACTCTCAACCACTGCGTCACCAGGGAAGCCCCTAAACATAGTTTTTATACTATACAATTATAGTGATAGTATCTTAGTAGCTTACTAATTTAAGTTACTCTAGAAATGAGTATTCAGAGACAACCTGGAAAATTGAGTAGAGCTAATGATCTCACTTGGGTTGGGAAAAGCACAGCTGGATGTCCATCATCAGTGATTTGCAAATGATAATTCTGTGTATTACAAGAGGGGAAAACGTCCAGATCTACGGTTCTTAAACTTGGCTGAACATTGGAAATACCTGAGGTACTTTCAAGGTACTGATGACTGAGCCACTCCCAGAGATTCTGATGGAATTGGTCTAGGATGGGGGCCTGGCACTGAGAATTTTTTGTAATTTTGGTAGAATATACATAACATAAAATGTATAATTTTAACCATACTTAAGTGTACAATTCAGTGGCATTTAGTATATTCACAATGTCATGCAACCATCACCAACCCACATTTCCAGAACTTTTCATTATCTCAAACAGAAACTCTGTACCCATCAAATAATAACTCCTTGTTTCCCTGTCCCCTCAGCCCCTTGCAATCATTATTCTTTTTGTCTCTATGAATTTGCCTATTTTAGGTAGCTAATATAAACTGGAATTATACAGTATTTGTCCATTCATGTTAGGCTTGTTTCACTTAGCATGATATTTTCAAGGTTCATTCACATTGTAGCATGCATCAGAATTTCATTCCTTTTTGAGGCTTAGTAATATTTCACTTATGTATCACCACATTTTGTATATCTGTTCATCTGTTGATGGACATTTAAATTTTTCTGGCTTTTGGTTATTGTGAATAATGCTTCTTTGAATATTGGTGTACAGTTATCTGCTTGAATTCCTGCTTTCAGTTCTTTTGAGTATGAGCCAAGAGTGGAATTGCTGGATCATATGGTAATTCAATGTTTAGTTTTCTGAGGAACTGTCATACTGTTTTCTACAGTGACTGCACCATTTAATTTTCCCACCAGTAATACACAGGGTTCTAATTTCTCCACATCCCTGGCAATGATTGTTCTTTTCTTTTCTTTTTTTGATAGTAGCCATCTTAATGGGTATGAGGTGGTATATCTGGTTTTGATTTGTATTTCCATAAATGGCTAGTGATGTTCAGAGTCTTTTCATGTAGTTATTAGCTATTTCCTATATCATTTTGAAGAAATATCTGTTCAAGTCCTGGGCCCATTTATGAATTGGAGTGTTATGTTTTTTAAAAAAAATTATTGGAATATAGTTGGTTTACAATGTTGTGTTAGTTTCAGGTGTACAGCAAAGTGAATCAGTTATACATATACATATATCCACTCTTTTTAAGATTATTTTCCCATATACACCATTATATAGTATTCAGTAGAGTTCCCTGTACTATATAGTAGGTTCTTATTAGTTATCTATTTTATATATAGCGCTGTGTATATGTCAATCCCAGTCTCCCGATTTGTCCCTTCCCTTCTTATTTCCTCGTAAACATAAGTTTGTTTTCTACATCTGTGAGGCTACTTCTGTTTTATAAAAGAAGTTCACTTCTACCCTTTTTTTAGATTCCACAAATAAGTGATAACACATGATATTTGTTGTTCTGTGTCTGACTTACTTCACTCAGTATGACAATCTCTAGGTCCATCCATGTTGCGGCAAATGGCATAATTTTGTTCTTCTTCATGACTGAATAATATTCCATTGCATACATGTACCACATCTTTATCCATTCCTCTGTTGATAGAGATTAAGGTTGCTTCCATGTCCTGGTTATTGTAAATAGTGCTGCAATGAACACTGGGGTGCATGTGTCTTAAAATTATGGTTTTCTCCAGGTATATGGCTAGGAGTGGGATTGCTAGGTCATATGGTAGTTCTATTTTTAGTTTTTTAAGGAACCTACATACTGTTTTCCATAGTGGCCGTATCAATTTACATTCCCACCAACAGTGTAAGAGGGATCCCTTTTCTCCACACCCTCTCCAGCATTTATTGTTTGTTGACTTTTTGATGATGGCCGTTCTGACCAGTGTGAGGTGATACCTCACTGTAGTTTTGATTTGCATTTCTCTAATAATTAGTGTTGTTGAGCATCTTTTCATGTGTTTGTTGGCCTTCTGTATGTCTTTGGAGAAATGTCTATTTAGGTCTGCTGCCCATTTTTTGATTGGGTTGTTTATTTTTTTTGATATTGAGCTGCATAAGCTGCTTGTATATTTTGGAGATTAATCCTTTGTCAGTTGCTTCATTTGCAAATATTTTCCCCCATTCTGAGGGCTGTCTTTTCGTCTTGTTTATGATTTCCTTTGCTGTTCAGAAGCTTTTAAGTTTCAATAGGTCCCATTTGTTTATTTTTGTTTTTATTTTCATTACTCTAGGAGGTGGGTTATAAAAGATCTTGCTGCGATTTATGTCATAGAGTGTTCTGCCTCTGTTTTCCTCTAAGAGTTTTACAGTGTCTGGCCTTACATTTAGGTCTTTAATCCATTTTGAGTTTATTTTTGTGTATGGTGTTAGGGAGTGTTGTAGTTTCATTCTTTTACATGTAGATATCCAGTTTTCACAGCACCACTTATTGAAGAGGCTGTCTTTTCTCCATTGTATATTCTTGCCTCCTTTGTCATAGATTAAGTGGCCATAGATATGTGGGTTTATCTCTGGGCTTTCTATCCTGTTCCATTGACTTATAGTTCTGTTTTTGTGACAGTACCATACTGTCTTGATTACTGTAGCTTTGTAGTGTAGTCTTAAGTCAGGAGCCTGATTCCTCCAGCTCCATTTTTCTTTCTCATGATTGCTTTGGCTCTTCTGCGTCTTTCATGTTTCCATAATATTGTAAACATTTTTTGTTCTAATTCTGTGAAAAACGTCATTGGTAATTTGATAGGGATTTCACTGAATCTGTAGATTGCTTTGGGTAGTATAGTCATTTTCCAAGTATTGATTCTTCTAATCCAGGAACATGGTATATTTCTCCATCTGTTTGGTCACCTTTGATTTCTTTCATCAGTGTCGTATAGTTTTCTGATTACAGTTCCTTTGCCTCCTTAGGTAGGTTTATTCCTAGGTATTTTATTCTTTTAGATGAGATGGTAAATGGGATTGTTTCCTTAATTTCTCATCTTTCATTTTTAGTGTATAGTATGCAAGAGATTTCTGTGTACTAATTTTGTATCCTGCAACGTTACCAAATTCATTGATGAGCTCTAGTAGTTTTCTGGTAGCATCTTTACGATTTTGTATGTATAGTATCATGTCATCTGCAAACAGTGACAATTTTTACTTCTTCTTTTCCAATTTGGATTTTTTAAAAATTTCTTTTTCTTCTCTGACTGCCATGGCTAGGACTTCCAAAACCATGTTGAATAATAGTGGTGAGAATGGATATCCTTGTCTTGTTCCTGATCTTAGAAGAAATGCTTTTAGATTTTCACCATTGAGAATGATGTTTGCTGTGGGTTTGTCATATACGGCCTTTATTATGTTAAGGTAGGTTCCCTCTATGCCCACTTTCTGGAGAGTTTTTTATCATAAATGGGTGTTGAATTTTGTCAAAAGCTTTTTCTCCATCTATTGAGATGATCATATGGTTTTTATTCTTCAGTTTGTTAATATGGTTTATCACATTGATTGTTTTGTGTAGTTGAAGAATCCTTGCATCCCTGGGATAAATTCCACTTGTGATTTTGTTGTTCTTGTTATTAAATTGTAGGAGCTTTTAATATATTCTGGATATTAATCACTTATCAGATAAATGATTTGCAAAAAGTTTCTTTCATTCTATGGGTTGCCTTTTCAATGTCTTCATAGTGTCTTTTAATATACAAAAGTTTTAAATTTTGCTGAACTCTGTTTTATCTATTTTTTCTTTTGTTGCCTGTACTTCCTGTGTCATATGCAGGAAATTGTTGTTAAATCTAGTGTCATAAAGATTTCCCCCTGTGTTTTCTTCTAAGAATTTTATGATTTAAGTTCTTACCTTTAGGTCTTTGATCCATATTGATATAATTTTTGTATATAGTGTAAGGTAAGGGTCTATCTTCATTCTTTTGTATGTGGATATCCAGTTTACCCAGCACCATATGTTGAAAAGACTGTTCTTTCCCCAGTTAATGCTCTTGGCATTTATATTGAAAATCAGTTGACCATATATGCACAGGTTTATTTCTGGGATCTGTATTCTGTTCTATTGGCCTGTCCATATGTTTGTCCTTATGCATGTACCAGATGGTTTTGATTACTCTACCTTTGTAGTACGTTTTGAAAACAGTAATTATGAGCCCTCCACATTTATTCTTCTCTTTCAAGAATTATTTGGCCATTTTGGGTTCCAAATTGAGGCCATTCAGATCTGTTATGGGTTTTTTTCTGTTTATGCAAAAACAATACTATTGGGATTTTGATAGGGCTTGCACTGAGTCTGTAGATTGCTTTGGCTAGCATTGCTATCTTAGCAATACTACATCTTTCAATCCATAAGACTTATTGCTCTTCTTTAATCTCTTTCAGCAAGGTTTTATAGTTTACAGTATAGAAGTCTTTTACCTCCTTGGTTAGGTTTATTCCTAAGTATTTGATTTTTCTGATGTTATTGTAAGTGGAATTGTTTGCTTAATTTCCTTTTCATGTTGTTCATCACTAGTATTTAGAAATGCAACTGATTTTTGCATGTAGATTTTGTATCCTGCAACTTTGATGAATCTGTTTATTAGGTCTAACATTTTCGTGTGTGGAATCTTAGTATTCTCCCGATATAAGATCATGCCATCTGTGAACAAAGATAATTTTACTTCTTCTTTTCCAATTTCAATGCTTTTAATTTCTTTTTATTCCCTAAATGCTCTGGCTAGAGCTTCCAGCATTACTTTGTTTTTTTGTTTTTGTTTTTTACATCTTTATTGGAGTATAATTGCTTTACAATGGTGTGTTAATTTCTGCTTTATAACAAAGTGAATCAGATATATAAATATATATATATATATATATATATATATATATACACATATGTTCCCAAATCTCTTCCCTATTGCGTCTCCCTCCCTCCCACCGTCCTTATCCCACCCCTCCAGGTGGTCACAAAGCACCAAGCTGATCTCCCTGTGCTATGCGGCTACTTCCCACTAGCTATCTACCTTACGTTTGGTAGTGTATATATGTCCATGCCTCTCTCTCGCTTTGTCACAGCTTACCCTTCCCCCTCCCCATATCCTCAAGTCCATTCTCTAGTAGGTCTGTGTCTTTATTCCTGTCTTACCCCTAGGCTCTGCATGACATTTTTTTCCCTCAAATTCCATATATATGTGTTAGTATATGGTATTTGTCTTTCTCTTTCTGACTTACTTTACTCTGTATGACAGACTGTAGGTCTATCCACCTCCTTACAAATAGCTCAATTTCGTTTCTTTTTCTGGCTGAGTAATATTCCATTGTATATATGTGCCACATCTTCTTTAAACATTTATCTGATGATAGACACTTAGGTTGTTTCCATCTCCGGGCTATTGTAAATAGAGCTGCAATGAACATTTTGGTACATGACTCTTTTTGAATTATGGTTATCTCAGGGTATATGCCCAGTAGTGGGATTGCTGGGTCATATGGTAGTTCTATTTGTAGTTTTTAAGGAACCTCCATACTGTTCTCCTTAGTGGCTGAACCAATTCACATTCCCACCAGCAGTGCAAGAGTGTTCCCTTTTCTCCACACCCTCTCCAGCATTTATTGTTTCTAGATTTTTTGATGATGGCCATTCTGGCTGGTGTGAGATGATATCTCATTGTAGTTTTGATTTGCATTTCTCTAATGATTAATGATGTTGAGCATTCTTTCATGTGTTTGTTGGCATTCTGTATATCTTCTTTGGAGAAATGTCTGTTTAGGTCTTCTGCCCATTTTTGGATTGGGTTGTTTGTTTTTCTGTTATTGAGCTGCATGAGCTGCTTGTAAATTTTGGAAATTAATCCTTTGTCAGTTGCTTCATTTGCAAGTATTTTCTCCCATTCTTGAGGGTTGTCTTTTGGTCTTATTTATGGTTTCCTTTGCTGTGCAAAAGCTTTGAAGTTTCATTAGGTCCCATTTGTTTATTTTTGTTTTTATTTCCATTTCTCTAGGAGGTGGGTCAAAAAGGATCTTGCTGTGATTTATGTCATAGAGTGTTCTGCCTATGTTTTCCTCTAAGAGTTTGATAGTTTCTGGCATTACATTTAGGTCTTTAATCCATTTTGAGCTTATTTTTGTGTATGGTGTAAGGTAGTGTTCTAATCTCATACTTTTACATATACCTGTCCAGTTTTCCCAGCACCACTTATTGAAGAGGCTGTCCTTTCTCTACTGTACATTCCTGCCGCCTTTATTAAATATAAGGTGACCATATGTGCGTGGGTGTATCTCTGTGCTTGCTATCCTGTTCCATTTATCTTTCAGTTTTTCTGCCAGTACCATACTCTCTTGATTACTGTAGCTTTTTAGTATAGTCTGAAGTCAGTGAGCCTCATTCCTCCAGCTCTGTTTTTCGTTCTCAAGATTGCTTTGGCTATTCGGGGTCTTTTGTGTTTCCATACAAACTGTGAAATTTTTTGTTCTAGTTCTGTGAAAAATGCCAGTGTTAGTTTGATCGGGATTGCATTGAATCTGTAGATTCATTTGGGTAGTAGAGTCATTTTCCCAATGCTGATTCTTCCAATCCAAGAACATGGTATAACTCTCCATGTATTTGTATCATCTTTAATTTCTCTCATTAGTGTCTTATAATTTTCTGCATACAGGTGTTTTGTCTCCTTAGGTAGGTTTATTCCTAGATATTTAATTATTTTTGTTGGAGTGGTACATGGGAGTGTTTTCTTGATTTCACTTTCAGATTTTTCATCATTAGTATATAGGAATGCCAGAGATTTCTGTGCATTAGTTTTGTATCCTGCTACTTTACCAAATTCATTGATTATCTCTAGTAGTTTTCTGGTCGCATCTTTAGGATTCTCTATGTATACTATCATGTCATGTGCAAACAGTGACAGCTTTACTTCTTCTTTTCCTATTTGGATTCCTTTTATTTCCTTTTCTTCTCTGATTGCTGTGGCTAATACTTCCAAAACTATGTTGAATAGGAGTGCTGAGAGTGGGCAACCTTGTCTTGTTCCTGATCTTAGTGGAAATGCTTTCAGTTTGTCACCATTGAGGATGATGTTGGCTGTGGGTTTGTCATATATGGCCTTTATTATGCTGAGGAAAGTTCCCTCTATGCCTACTTTCCTGAGGGTTTTAATCGTAAATGGGTGTTGAATTTTGTCGAAAGCTTTCTCTGCATCTCTTGAGATGATCGTATGGTTTTTCTCCTTCAGTTTGTTAATATGGTGTATCACGTTGATTGATTTGTGTATATTGAAGAATCCTTGCATTCCTTGAATAAACCCCACTTGATCATGGTGTATGATCCTTTTAATGTGCTGTTGGATTCTGTTTGCTAGTATTTTGTTGAGGATTTTTGCATCTATGTTCATCAGTGATATTGGACTGTAGTTTTCTTTCTTTGTGACATCCTTGTCTGCTTTTGGTATCAAGGTGATGGTGGCCTTGTAGAATGAGGTTGGTCGTGTTCCTCCCTCTGCTATATTTTGGCAGAGTTTTAGAAGGATAGGTGTTAGCTCTTCTCTAAATGTTTGATAGAATTCGCCTGTGAAGCCATCTGGTCCTGGGCTTTTGTTTGTTGCAAGAATTTTAATCACAGTTTCAATTTCAGTGTTTGGTCAGTTCATGTTTTCTCTTTCTTCCTGATTCAGTCTCGGCAGGTTGTGCATTTCTAAGAATTTGTCCATTTCTTCCAGGTTTTCCATTTTATTGGCATAGAGTTGCTTGCAGTAATCTCTCATGATCTTTTTTATTTCTGCAGTGTCAGTTGTTACTTCTCCTTTTTCATTTCTAATTCTATTGATTTGAGTCTTCTCCCTTTTTTTCTTGATGAGTCTGGCTAATGGTTTATCAATTTTGTTTGTCTTCTCAAAGAACCATCTTTTAGTTTTATTGATTTTTGCTATCGTTTCCTTAATTTCTTTTTCATTTATTTCTGATCTAACTTCTATGATTTCTTTCCTTCTGCTGACTTTGTTTTTTTTTTTTGTTCTTTCCCTAATTGCTTTAGGTGAAAGCATAGGTTGTTTCTTTGAGATGTTTCCTGTTTCTTAAGTTAGGATTGTATTGCTATAAACTTCCCTCTTAGAACTGCTTTTGCTGCATCCCATAGGTTTTGGGTCCTTGTGTTTCCTTGTCATTTGTTTATAGGTGTCTTTTGATTTCCTCTTTGATTTCTTCAGTGATCACTTCGTTATTAAGTAGTGTATTGTTTAGCCTCCATGTGTTTCTATTTTTTACAGATCTTTTCCTGTAATTGATATCTAGTCTCATAGCATTGTGGTTCGAAAAGATACTTCATACAATTTCAATTTTCTTAAATTAACCAAGGCTTGATTTGTGACCCAAGATATGATCTCTCCTGGAGAATGTTCTATGAGCACTTGAGAAAAATGTGTATTCTGCTGTTTTTGGATGGAATGTCCTATAAATATCAATTAAGTCCATCTTGTTTAATGTATCATGTAAAGCTTGTGTTTCCTTATTTATTTTCATTTTGGATGATCTGTCCATTGGTGAAAGTGGGGTGTTAAATTCCACTACTATGAATGTGTTACTGTCAATTTCCCCTTTTATGACTGTTACTATTTGCCATGTGTATTAAGGTGCACCTATGTTGGGTGCATATATATTTATAATTGTTATATCTTCTTCTTGGATCGATACCTTGATCATTATGTAGTGTCTTTCTTTGTCTCTTCGAATAGTCTTTATTTCAAAGTGTATTTTGTCTGATACGAGGATTGCTACTCCAGCTTTCTTTTGGTTTCCATTTGCATGGAACATGTTTTTCCATCCCCTTACTTTCAGTCTGTATGTGTCTCTAGGTCTGAAATGGGTCTCTTGTAGACAGCATATATATGGGGCTTCTTTTTGTATCCATTCAGCCAATCTGTGTCTTTTGGTGGGAGCATTTAGTCCTTTTACATTTACGGTAATTATCGATATGTATGTTCCTATTCCCATTTTCTAAATTGTTTGAGTTTGTTATTGTAGGTCTTTCCTTCTCTTATGTTTCTTTCCTAGAGAAGTTCCTTTAGCATTTGTTGTTAAGCTGGTCTGCTGGTGCTGAACTGTCTCAGCTTTTGCTTGTCTGTAAAGGTTTTAATTTCTCCATCAAAGCTGAATGAGATCCTTGCTGGGTAGAGTAATCTTGGTTTCAGGTTTGTCTCCTTCATCGCTTTCAATATGTCTTGCCACTCCCTTCTGTCTTGCAGAGTTTCTGTTGAAAGATCAGCTGTTAACCTTATGGAGATTCCCTTGTGTGTTATTTGTTGTTTTTCCCTTGCTTCTTTTAATGTTTTTGTTGTGTTTAATTTTTGACAGTTTGATTAATATATGTCTTGCTGTATTTCTACTTGGATTTATCCTGCAAGGGATTCTCTGTTCTACCTGGACTTGATTAACTATTTCCTTTCCCATATTAGGGAAGTTTTCAAGTATAATCTCTTGAAATATTTTCTCAGTCCCTTTTTCTCTTCTTCTTCTGGAACCCCTATAATTCGAATGTTGGTGTGTTTAATGTCCCAGAGGTCTCTGAGACTGTTCTCAGTTCTTTTCATTCTTTTCTCTTTATTCTTCTCTGCAGTAGTTATTTCCACTATTTTATCTTCCAGGTCACGTATCCGTTCTTCTGCCTCAGTTATTCTGCTATTGATCCCATCTAGAGTATTTTTAATTTCATGTATTGTGTTGTTAATCGTTGCTTGTTTCATCTTTAGTTCTTCTAGGTCCTTGTTAAATGTTTCTTGCATTTTGTCTATTCTATTTCCAAGATTTTGGATCACCTTTACTATCCTTATTCTGAATTCTTTTTCAGGTAGACTGCCTATTTCCTCTTCATTTGTTTCGTCTGGTGGGTTTTTACCTTGCTCCTTCATCTGCTGTGTGTTTTTTTGACTTCTCATTTTGCTTATCTTACTGTGTTTGGGGTCTCCTTTTTGTAGCCTGCAGATTAGTAGTTCCCGTTGTTTTTGGTGTCTGTCCTCAGTGGGTAAGTTGATTCAGTGGGTTGTGTAGGCTTCCTGGTTGAGTGGACTTCTGCCTGTGTTCTGGTGGATGAGGCTGGATCTTGTCTTTCTGTTGGGCAGTTCCACGTCTGGTGGTGTGTTTTGGGGTATCTGTGGCCTTATTATGATTTTAGGCAGCCTCTCTGCTAATGGGTGGGATTGTGTTCCTTTCTTGCTAGTTGTTTGGCATAGGGTGTCCAGCACTGTAGCTTGCTGGTCTTCGCGTGAAGCTGGGTGCTGGTATTGAGATGGAGATTTCTGGGTGATTTTTGCCATTTGATATTATGTGGGGCTGGGAGGTCTCTTGTGGACCAGTGTCCTGAAGTTGGCTGTCCCACCTCAGAGGCACAGCACTGACTCCTGGCTGCAGCACCAAGAGCCTTTCATCCACACGGCTCAGAGTAAAAGGGAGAAAAAGTAGAAAGAAAGAAAAAGAAAGAAAGAAAGACAGAAAGAAAGAAAGAAAGAAAGAAAGAAAGAGAAAGAGAGAAAGAGGGAGGGAGCAAGGGAGGGAGGAAGGAAGGAAGGAAGAAAGAAGGGAGGGAGGGATGGAGGAAGGAAGCAAGGAGGGACAGAAGGAATGAAAGAAAGAAAGAAAAGATAAAATAAAGTTAATAAAATAAAAAATAATTATTAAGAAAAAAATTTATTTTTAAAAAGAAGAATAAAAAAACCGGATAGAACCCTAGGACCAATGGTGGGTGCAAAGCTATACAGACAAAATCTCACACAGAAGCATACACATACACACTCACAAAAAGAGCAAAAGTGGAAAAAATAATAAATCTTGCTCTCAAAGTCCACCTCCTCAATTTGGGATGATTCGTTGTCTATTCATGTATTCAACAGATGCAGGGTACATCAAGTTGATTGTGGAGCTTTAATCTGCTGCTTCTGAGTCCGCTGGGAGAGATTTCCCTTTCTCTTCTTTGTTCTCACAGCTCCCGGGGCTCAGCTTTGGATTTGGTCTCTCCCCTCCGTGTAGGTCGCCGTAGGGCATCTGTTCTTCGCTCAGACAGGACGGGGTTAAAGAAGCAGCTGCTTCAGGGGCTCTGGCTCACTGAGGCCGGAGGGAGGGAGGGGCACGGAGTGCAGGACGAGCCCGTGGCGGCAGAGGCCGACGTGACGTCGCACCAGCCTGAGGCATGCCGTGCGTTCTCCCGGGGAAGTTGTCCCTGGATCCCGGGACCCTGGCAGTGGCGGGCTGCACAGGCTCCCCGGAAGGGGGGTGTGGATAGTGACCTGTCCTCTCACACAGGCTTCTTGGTGGCGGCAGCAGCAGCCTTAGCATCTCATGCCTGTCTCTCGGGTCTGTGCTTTTAGCCACGGCTCGCGCCCGTCTCTGGAGCTCCTTTAAGCAGCGATCTTAATCCCCTCTCCTCGCGCACCAGGGAACAAAGAGGGAAGAAAAAGTCTCTTGCCTCTTCGGCAGGTCCAGACTTTACCCCAGACTCCCTCCCGGCTAGCTGTGGTGCACCAACCCTCTGCAGGCTGTGTTCACACGGCCAACACCAATCTTCTCCCTGCGCTCCGACTGAAGCCCAAGCCTCGGCTCCCAGTCCTGCCTGCCCCGCCTGCGTGTGAGCAGACAAGCCTCTTGGGCTGGTGAGTGCCGGTTGGCACAGATCTTTGTGCAGGAATCTCTCCGCTTTGCCCTCCACACCCCTGTTGCTGTGCTCTCCACTGCGGCTCCAAAGCTTTCCCCTCTGATACCCGCAGTCTCCGCCCGCGAAGGGGCTTCCTAGTGTGTGGAAACCTTTCCTCCTTCACAGCTCCCTCCCACTGGTGCAGGTCCCGTCCCTATCCTTTTGTCTCTGTTTATTATTTTTTTCTTTTGCCCTACCCAGGTACATGGGGACTTTCTTGCCTTTTGCGAGGTCTGAGGTCTTCTGCCAGCGTTCAGTAGGTGTTCTGTAGTTGTTCCATGTGTAGATGTATTTCTGGTGTATCTGTGGGGAGGAAGGGGATCTCTGCGTCTTACTCTTATGCCATCTTCCCCTTAAATCCCAGCATTACTTTGAATGGAAGTGGTGAAAGGAGACATCCTGGCCTTGTTCCTCATCTTTGAGAAGTTTTCAGTGTTTTCATTACTGAGTGTGACGTTAGCTGTGGGCTTTTCTTATATGCCCTTTATCGTGATGAGTAAGGTTTTTTTACCTCTATTTGTTTATTTTTATCGTGAAAGGGTGTTGAATTTTGTCTCACTTTTTGCATCAGTTGAGATGATCATGTGTTTATTTCTTCATTATGTTAATGGGGTGCATTGCACTGATCGATTTTTGTGTGTGTTTAGATATCCTTGCATTCCAGGAATAAAACTTATTTGGTCATGGTGTATAATCCTTTTAATATGCTGTTGAATTTGGTTTGCTTGTGTTTTGTTTACGAGTTTTGCATCAATATTCATAAAGGATATTGGCCTGTAGTTTTCTTGTAGTGTTTTTATGTGAGTTTGGTATCAGGTTAATGTTGGCCTCCTAAAATCAGTTAGGAAGTGTTATCTCCTTTTCTATTTTTTGAAGAGCTTAAAACGGATTGGTCAATGAGCACTTTAAAAGCTCCCCATGTGATTCTAATAGGCAGCCAGGGTTGATAACCAGTGCTCAGCAGAGTGTGGTCCCTGTGCCAGTTGCATTGACATAACATGGGAGCTTATTAGAAATGTAGAATGTTGGGTCCCACCCCACACCTACTGAGTCAGAATCAGCAATTTACACAAAATTCCCAGGTGACTTCTATGCATATTAAAGTTTGGGATGCTGGTGTTTATTAGGATTGTGACAGGTGTCCCAGATTACCTGATAAGACTCATGGGGTAATTGTTTACCAGGCCAAGATTAGATTCACTGAATCAGATTCTGGAGGGGAGGAGCCTGCAAAGCTCTGTTTTAAAGCATTTTAAAAAGCACCGCAGGCAATTCTTATTTTCTGTGAAATTTTGGAAAAACTGCCTAGGTGATGGAGCTTAGCAGTGCAGTGATTCTCAACCTTGGGCATTCTGGAGCAAAGGGACATAGTTGAGGGCCGGGTGGTGGGAGGTAATTGGGGAGTGGCTGTAGTTCTTGATGCAGGGGATGGGAAGAGTGACATGCTTGTAACTCATACCCTTCTGTACAGGTTGAGTATTTTTTTCCCCCATGAACATGTATTGCTTTCAAAGTAAAAAAAATCCAAAAAAAAACCCTAAAAGATAGTTTTTTTACTTATATTATGAGAGGTTTAGATTCAGTAGTTCTGGGGTGGAGCTAGAACTCTATGGTGTTTTAAAAAAAAATCTCGCAACTGAATTGGTAGCAGTTTTCAATTGTTCTGCCTACCTCCAGTTTCTTCCCCACTTTAGTGCACTCTTGCCCCTGTTGCCTGGGTTATCTTCCTAAAAAACAAATCTGATCAGACCCTCAATAGATATTTCTTGAATGGATGAATCCCTTTTACTCTTTGCTTGTAGTTGACTCCCCATTGTCTATAAGAATTAATACCAAACTTTTTCATAAGGCATGTAAGACCCTTTATAATCTGACTGCAGCCCACATCTTCAATCTTCTTTTCCTATCATTTTCTCATCTCTTTCTATATATTTTCTATTCCACCCACCAAACTATTTACTGTTTCCTGAACATAGCTAGAATTCTTGTGCCCCATATCCTTGCTTAAGACTCCATTCTTTGCCTGTGCTGTTCTCTTTTCCTGCCATGCCACATCACACATTTTCTCATTCTGGAGTATGCACTTACTCTTCAGGTTACAGCTCAAGTTTATTCTCACCAGTGTAGCTTTCTGCATCTCACCCAAACACAGTCAGGAGACTACTCTATATTCTTCTAGTGCCTTCCAGTGATCTATCCTTTTTTTATTGCATTCACAGCATTGTATTGTAATTATTTAATGTCTGTGTCCCTCCTATGAGCTCCTCCAGGTCATGGACCATGTCTTCTTTGTCTCTATCACACATAGCACCTAGCACAGTTTTGTCAGATAAGTGTTCACTGACAGTTTATAGAATAATCATTTATTCATTCATACTGAAAATATTTATTGAACATCTCCTGTATGCCAGGCACTGTTCTAGGTGTTGTAGATACAGTGGTGAAAGAGACAGACCAAGTCCTTTCTCTATGGAGCTTGAATTTTAAAGGGGAGAGACATAAAATACACTAGTAAAAAATTAGGATATTTTTTGATAGTTATTAGTTCTATGAAGAAAATACAACAGGATAATGGGATAGAGAATATGATATATTTTATATTTTTAAAAGATAATTCTGGCTTCTGAGAGTTTAATGGATTATAGGAGTAAGAATGGAAGCAGAGAAATCAGTTCCAAGGCTATTGAAATAATCTGGACAGGAGGTGATGATGGCCTGGACTAAAATGCTGGTGGAGGTGGTGAGAAGTGCCTCGGGATTCAGGATGTACTTAGAAAGTGGAGCCATCATTGCTTATTACTTGCCAATGTATTAGATCGGGGGGGGGGGGGTGTGTGGGGGGAAGGGGAGGGAGAGGGGGAGAGGAGTCAAGGATGAGTCATAAGTTTATTTGGCTTGAGCACCTGGATCGTGCGTGCGTGTGTGTGTGTGTGTGTGTGTGTGTGTGTGTGTGTGTGTTTGAGAGAGAGAGGGAGGGAGAGAAGAGATAGAGAGTTCTGTTTTAAAATTTGAGATGCCTATTTGAAATGAATAAAACAGTGTTACCTTTTGTCAGTCTAAAATTTCTATCAGCTGTGTAGCATGAGGAAAACTTCATTCCCCTTTGCTTATTCTCTGATTTGTGAGAGCAGAGGTGAGCGAAGTAAGCATATTGACAGTTAAAAATCAGTTTGCTGAGGCATGAAAGTTGCTAGAGTTTACCTAGGTTTTTCTTATATCGTACCCTTTGCGAATATTAAATGGAGACAAGATGTTGTTTGCCCCTCCCCTTCCTTATTCGGTTTACAAAATAACCTGACCCACACAACTAGCCTTTAACAAGGGCTGTGTATCAATAGGTCTGTGAAGGTTAATAACATGTGGATAGAATTAGTTAGGATAGGTTAACTGGTGTGTGGCAAGGAAAATAGCTGAATTGTCAGAGTCAAATATGGGTATTATATAGTTCCCGCAGTATAGATGAGAATTTACTGGTAGCAAAATATTCTTAGAAGTTAGACACTGCTAAACAGTAATGATGATTATCCAGTATTGGGTTTGGCCTTATTTGAAACATTAGACCCTAGAGTTTGGATACCAGCCCAGTGAGGCCACTGGCAAGAACTACTAGCACAGACTCAGGAGTTTTAAATTTCTGGGACTCGAGGCTATATTCTAGGAGACTGCTGCCAAGGTGGGGCTGGCCACAGAGGTCTGCTTTTTCTACCACAGAAAATAACTGCTTTTTGAAATACATCCTTAAAAGGAAAGGATGGATTTTTTCACTATAACCTCTTGGCTAGTTTCAGGAAGGGGTTAAATTTGGCTTAGATAAGTAATGGGTTTGGATGGAGTTATTACAATTTGTGTCCAGAAAAATCAGAAGACCTATTTTTTTCTCAAAGCATCTTCTCAAAAGATTCTGTTTAGCAGTTGGCCCTTCTATTGGGGTGTGAGAGGCTTTGATGTTCTCTCTCTGGCTGCTGGTATTGTATCAGTGAGTTAATTGCCAGTTTACAACAGTTTGTAGTTAAGATCCTGGGATTAGAATTTTTATTCCAACTGATTTACTTTCAGATTGTTAAGAATGAGACACAAAGAGTTCATTGTTTCTAATCCATAAGGCAGAGTACACTATGCAGATTTGTGGGAAGAATTTCAGAGCAGGCATTAAAAATAGTAAATTATATTAATAAGTAAAGCCTCTTCAACTCCACCCTCTTGACTCTTGGGATGCAGCTGATAAACAACCACTCACACTTTTTTTTTTTTGAAATTGCACTGAAACACATGGATCCAGCAGGGTGAACATTTTGCTGTTTTATGAATACTTTTCCAAACTTCTCTTACTTGCCCCTAACTCAGACTCACTTGGATTTCAAATGTGAACAACAGTCTAATGGAATTCACTGTTTGTGTTTTTTTAAACAAATGGTTGTTAAGGAACATCTGGTTACAGTTAATAAAGTTCCTTGTGTATGTGTGTGTGTGTAATATGTCTCCAGTTGTAAGGTTCATTTCATTGCCAGACTCAGATCTTCTTATTGCACTGGGTTCTAGAAAAGGTTTTGTTAGTTACACATTTTAGAGCATGATGAAATGCAGAGTAAAATTTTCTTTTTCTTTTCTTCTTTATCAAGCAAAAGATGACTGATGTTTCCCCATTCTTCAGACTTAATAGGACAATCACAATGTAGCGGTGTTCTTTGTTCCATTGGCCAATGGGAAAAAGGATTTTAGGGGTTGATGAAGTATTAATTATTTTATCCAGTTATTTCTGGGAGGGGTGAGTAATATACTCGACATTTTGGACAGCATAGTTCTTCATTGTGTTTGTCTATGTTCTGTACACTGCTAGCTGTCAAGTATCCTAGCTGTCCCTCCCTCCCCTGCAAAAAATGCCAGTAGTGTTCTCTGAGTCATGATGCCAAACCAAATCACCTCCACACCTTTCCAGAGGCCCCCTGGGAGTAATTCTACCTTGAGATTGAGAAGTACTGCTCTACTTTTAAACCCCTCATATTTCAGAGGAGGAGACTGAAGACCAGAGAGACCTGCTTAAGGTATACAACTATTGACAAAACTGGACTGAAACCCAGTTCCCCTGAATCCTCGCCTAGTGTCCTTTCTTGCAATATATTTTGAAGGGCTCATTTGAATACTTTCATGTTGATGCCTTTAGTGGTTTTAGGGAGTTTTGACTGGTGGTAAGGTATTCCTAGGCATACATATTGTCAAAGGACAGTAGAATCTGGAATTTAATTAAAGAATAATATACTCTAATTTTATTCAGCAAAGAAATTTTGTGCATGTCTGTTGTGTGACAGTTTGGAAAAATGGTACCTCTCATAAGTCTCTACTCTTGAAATAATATAAATGGGAAGGGCTGGTGATATGAAGAAAATTCCTGAAGCATCTAGACAGTGATCTATTTTAAGTTAACATGCAATGAAATGCTTACAATCCATTTTCTCCTTTCCTCTCCATAGGTCCTTCCCAGTATTCACTAGGAATCACTAGCATTTTTTCTTCAGTTATTCCTCCTCCATAAGTTGTAGATGATGTACAGATTTCTCCTTATTTACTAGTTATTTAGTCCAGGTCAGAGTGTGGACTGATCAGGTGCCTGGCAAAGACTGTGGCTTTTGGGTCCTGGCTTTTTCACCAGTAAAACTGAGGCAAAAGGACTTCCCTGGTGGCGCAGTGGTTAAGAATCTGCCTGCCAATGCAAGGGACACAGGTTTGATACCTGGCCTGGGAAGATCCCACATGCTGTGGAGCAACTAAGCCCAGCACCACAACTACTGAAGCCTGCATGCCCTAGAGCCTGCACTCTGCAACTACTGAGCCCATGTGCTGCAACTACTGAAGCCTGCACTCCTAGAGCCCATGCTCTGCAACAAGAAAGAAGCCACCACAATGAAAGAGCCCATGCACCACAACGAAAAGTAGCCCCCACTCACCACAACTAGAGAAAGCCCACGTGCAGCAACGAAAACCCAACACAGCCAAAAAACAAAACAAAGAAACAAACAAAAAAACTGAGGCACAGAAGTAAACACAGAACAGTCTTCTGTATCATGAGGTTTCTGCCTGAGATTATTAAATGTGTTTAGATCTCTCATGGAGGAGAGAAAGAATTGAAAGTACAAGTTGGAGCTTTCTGAGGATCCCTGGGGACTTATCCTCTTCTGGACAGCCTGCTGTTTTTCTGTTTCTTTTTTCCTTGTTTTCCATGTTGAGCTTCCCTTTGGAGGATTTTTCTCTAACAGTTCCTGTTTAGTTCCTTTCTGATCATGCTGAAACTTTTCCTGAGTGGACTTAGGCAGTCTGTATTTGGTCTGAGATGAGAGGTGATCTGTGTTTCTCCCCCTTCATCTCTGATCCCATTCAGGAGCATTTTCAGTGTAATTCCCATACTTAGTATGATGACCCTCCCTCTTCCTAGGTGGGCCAAACACTACAAAGATCTTGCCTGCCACGAGAAAGGAAAGTAAACCTCATGGATTCTATAGGCTTTGAGCAAATAGTGTTAATAACTTGATTTTGAGGAGAGACATTTTTATGTTCTACCTTCTGTTCCAACTCATCAATAGCTCCAAGGCCTATTCTTTTTTGGGGGTTAATTTTAAAATAGCTTTATTTAGATATAATTCACATATCATATAATTCACCTACTTATCATGCCACCATTCAGTGGCTTTTAGTATATTCATAGAGTTGTGCAACCATCACCGATCTTAAAATATTTTCATCTGTCCAAAAAGAAACTGTGTACCCATTACAAAGGCCTACCTTTTAGCCTAGGTCAGTGTCAATAGTAATAGCTAATATTTGGTGAGAGCTTATTCTGTGCACTGGGCTGAGTATGTGCATGTGTTATTTCATTTAATACTTGACACAACCCTGCAAGGTAGGGACTGATATTACCCCCGTTTTACAGATGAAGAAACTGAGGCCAAGAGACATTTAAAACAATTTATAAGGATTCAAACCCAGGCTATCTGGCTCCATAGCTTTTTAAAAATATTAATTAATTAATTTTTGGCTGTATTGTGTCTTCATTGCTGTGCGCGGGCTTTCTCTAGTTGTGGCGAGTGGGGGCTACTTCTTGTTGTGGTGCACAGGCTTCTCATTGCGGTGGGGCTCTAGGCGCACAAGCTTCAGTAGTTGTGGCACACGGGCTTAGTTGCTCCACGGTATGTGGGATCTTCCTGGACCAGGGCTTGAACCCGTGTCCCTTGCATTGGCAGGCGGATTTTTAACCACTGTGCCACCAGGGAAGTCCTGACTCCACCGCTTTTAACAGCTCATCACACTGTCACATTTTGGTCATGTGATAGGACCAAGCACAGTTCTCCCTCCTTTTCAATATGAACTATGATTTGAGATGTTCTATCATAAACAGGTGAGTGATTCATTATTTATTGATTAGGCACTGTGACAGAAGCAATGTGGCATGCAGAGAGGACTAAGAGATTGTGTCCTCTAGAAGCTTGACTGTTTTTATAACGTAGGGCCACACTTGAGAGATGCCATATATGCACCACAGATGGTCGATATTGTTAAGCTCAGTGGAAGGAAATATTAATGTGGACTGGGATGATTAAAGAAGACTTCCAGAAAGAAGTAGGTTCTAGCTGAATCTGGATGGGAATAAGATCAAAGGCATAGGGTTGGGAATGCTGTGAAGCATGTTGGGAGGACCTTGAGATAGGTTGGAGATGGGGGAGGAGGGGTAGACCATTGTAGAAGTCAGACTATGAAGGGCCTTGTATGTCAGGCAAAGAGTTCATTCGTTTATTTAACAGATGTTTTCTGAGCACTTATTATTTACCAAGCACTCATATAGACACTGAGGGTAGAGCAGTGAGCAAAAGACAAAAATCCCTGTCCTCAAAGAAATTGAACTCTATTTGGGGAAGTAGATGAAAAACGAGTCAGTTTTATGACCAGATGGTGTGATCAATCAAAGAAAGGGGGATAGGGGGTGTCAGGTATAGTGGATGGTGGCTGCAGATTTAAAGAGTTTGAACTTTTTCCTATAGGTAGCAAGCAATCATTGACAAAATTCACACCTCATATTTTGGCATGGCGTTTTTCCTTGGGATTGCCTAAGAGAAGAGTGCTTTAGAAGTGAGATGTGAGAGGCCTGGAGGCAGGTAGGAATGTCAAAGGCAAGTGGGAGCTAGGCCTGACTTCTCTGAGTCTAGCAGCTGTGGTATAGTGGAAAAAGCACTGGATTTGGATCCATATGGTTTATAACAAAGTGAATCAGTTATAAATATACATATATTCCCATATCTCTTCCCTCTTGTGTCTCCCTCCCTCCCACCCTCCCTATCTCACCCCTCTAGGTGGTCACAAAGCACTGAGCTGATCTCCCTGTGCTATGCGGCTGCTTCCCACTAGCTATCTATTTTATGTTTGGTAGTGTATATATGTCCCTGCCACTCTCTCACTTTGTCCCAGCTTACCCTTCCCCCTCTCCATTACTCAAGTCCATTCTCTAGTAGGTCTGTGTCTTTATTCCTGTCTTACCCCTAGGTTCTTCATGACCTTTTTTTTTCTTCTTAGATTCCATATATATGTGTTAGCATACGGTATTTGTTTTTCTCTTTCTGACTTACTTCACTCTGTATGACAGACTCTAGGTCCATCCATCTCACTACAAATAACTCAATTTCGTTTCTTTTTATGGCTGAGTAATATTCCATTGTATATATGTGCCACATCTTCTTTATCCATTCATCTGTTGATGGACACTTAGGTTGCTTCCATGTCCTGGCTATTGTAAATAGAGCTGCAGTGAACATTATTGGTACATGACTCTTTTTGAATTATGGTTTTCTCAGGGTATATGCCCAGTAGTGGGATTGCTGGGTCGTATGGTAGTTCTATTTGTAGTTTTTAAAGGAACCTCCATACTGTTCTCCATAGTGGCTGTATCAATTTACATTCCCACCAACAGTGCAAGAGGGTTCCCTTTTCTCCACACCCTCTCCAGCATTTATTGTTTGTAGATTTTTTGATGATGGCCATTCTGACTGGTGTGAGATGATATC
This sequence comes from Phocoena sinus, assembly GCF_008692025.1. Taxonomy (NCBI): domain Eukaryota; kingdom Metazoa; phylum Chordata; class Mammalia; order Artiodactyla; family Phocoenidae; genus Phocoena; species Phocoena sinus. The sequence goes on along the minus strand of NC_045784.1, from coordinate 58,321,243 downwards.
TCATTGTAGTTTTGATTTGCATTTCTCTAATGATTAGTGATGTTGAGCATACTTTCATGTGTTAGTTGGCAGTCTGTATATCTTCTTTGGAGAAATGTCTGTTTAGGTCTTCTGCCCATTTTTGGATTGGGTTGTTTGTTTTTTTGTTATTAAGCTGCATGAGCTGCTTATAAATCTTGGAGATTAATCCTTTGTCAGTTGCTTCATTTGCAAATATTTTCTCCCATTCTGAGGGTTGTCTTTTGGACTTGTTTATGGTTTCCTTTGCTGTGCAGAAGCTTTGAAGTTTCATTAGGTCCCATTTGTTTATTTTTGTTTTTATTTCCATTTCTCTAGGAGGTGGGTCAAAAGGGATCTTGCTGTGATTTATGTCATAGAGTGTTCTGCCTGTGTTTTCCTCTAAGAGTTTTATAGTTTCTGGCCTTACATTCAATATGGTTTAGACTCTGCTGGTAACCTTAGGTCACTTCACTTTTCTAAGCTTTTTTCCTCTTCGGTATTTTAGGGACAGAAATACCTAACTAACAAGAGTGTTATTAGGATTACTTGAGGTAATATGAATGAAAACTTCGTTAGTTGTATAATACTTTACAAATGTGAAGAGTTACTATTATGGAAAGTGCCTGTGAAAACTGCATTTCTGTTCTTTTCAGTCATTCCAGGATTCTGATAGCAATTTAATTTTTTGTGTCAACTAAATCATAAATTAGAATTTAAAATAACAAAGTACAGTTTGTGCCAGGCATTCTCTAAGAGGTACTGGACTGGACACTGGGAGTGCAGTGGTAACCACAACTGCGTTTACCTCAGAAAGTTTTCTTTCTGCTTTGTTCAAGACTGCCAGCATGAAAGAAGGGAAACTTGCTTGTGGAGGAGGTACTACGTGTAGAAATGGCCACATTTCTCCTGCAGCCTTGCCCTGTATAGCAGCCAGCCCTCCCACCACACACTAAACTGTGTATCACTGAACCCTAATATCTCTTTCAGTCTCTGTCTCTCAGTATTTGTCTCTCTCTGTCTCTCTCATTCATTCATTTGCACATATATTTCCTTCTGCCTGAAGTGCCCTTCCCTGCCATATTTTCCTGACAGACTCTAATTCCACATCCTCAACTCATGTCTCTCCTCCTCTAGAAAGACTTCACTGATATCTTTCTCACTGTTGTTACTGCGCTGAATTGTAGTTGTTCCATGTGAGTGTCCATCACCAGAATGAGCTCTTTGAAGCCAGGATTATGCTTTGTCTCTCTCTGGGTCGCTGGTGCTTAGTACTGGGAGTAACATTAAGGAAATGCTTACTGACTGAATGATAACTATACAGATACTTAAACCTGACCTAGGAAATCCTTCAAGAGGTCTATGTTTTAAAAAATGTTTCCAAAGTGGTTGTATTATTTTATATTTCCACCAAAAATATATGGGAATTACAGTTGCTCCACATCTTCAAATTTACACTTGTTATTGTCAGTCTTTTTTATTTTAATTGAATACAATAGTATATTAGTTTCAGATGTTCAACATAGAGATTTGATATTTATATACATTACAAATTGATAACTACAAAATGTCAACTAGCCATACACCATACAAGTTATTATAATATTATTGAGTGTATTCCCTATCCTGTACATTATGTTCCTGCGACTTATTTATTTTATAACTGGAAGTTTGTACTTGTTAATCCCCTTCACACACCCTCTTGCCCCCTTCCCCTCTGATGACCACCAATTTTTTCTCTGTATCAGTGGGTCTGTTTCTGTTTTTGTGTGGTCTTGTTTTTTAGATTGCAAATGTAAGTGAAATCATATGGTATTTGTGTATCTCTGCCTGACTTATTTTATTCACTTAGCATAATACCCTCTAGGTTGATCCATGTTGTTGCAAATGGCAATATTTCATTCTTTTTTCATGGCCGAGTAATATTCCATTGTATACATATACCATATCTTCTTTATCCACGCATCTGTTGATGGACAGTTAGGTTGCTTCCATATCTTGGCAATTGTATTGGGTTTGCGAAAAAGTTCGTTTGGGTTTCCCATAAGATGTTATAAAAAACCCGAGCGAACTTTTTGGCCAACCTGACAAATAATGCTACTATGAACATTGGGGTGCATGTATCTTTTCCATATTTTTCTTGATATGTACCTAGAAGTGGAATTTCTGGGTCATATGGTAGTTCTATTTTTAGTTTTTTGAAGAACCTCCATACTGTTTTCTGTAGTGGCTGCACCAATTTACATTCCTACCAACAGTGTACAAGAGTTACCTTTTCTCTACATCCTTGCAAATATTTGTTGTTTGTAGACTTTTTGATAATAGCCATTCTGACAGGGGTGAGGTGGTATCTCATTGTTGTTCTGATTTGCATTTCTCTAATAATTAGTGATGTTGAGCATCAATTAGTGATGTTGAGCACCTTTTCATGTGCCTGTTAGCCATCTATATGTCTTCTTTGGAGAAATGTCTGTTCAGGTCTTTTGTCCATTTTTTGATTGAGTTGTTTGTTTCGTTGATATTAAGTTATATGAGCTGTTTATATATTTTAGATATTAACCCCTTTCTGGTTACATTATTTGTAAATATTTTCTCCCATTTAGTAGGTTGTCTTTTGAGGTTTATATATAGCAGTGTGTATACATGTATATATGTATATATAATCATATATGTACATACATGATTATTTTAAGTTGCTGATCTCTGAAGTTCAAATGCATTTTAACAACCCTACATTTTTACTCTCCTCCCCTCAACAATTACTGACATCATATTTTATATCTTATTTTTTTTATCCCTTAACTTTTACTGTAGATATAGATGATTTTACTACATTTGTCTTTTAACCTTCCTACTAGCTTTATATATGGTTGATGGAGATGGAGGGGATAGTGCCAGTGCCAGTGCCAGGTGTGAGCCAGGGCTTCCCCTCTTCTCAGGGGCCATTGCTACCCTATAGGGGCAGAGTAAGGTCCTAAGTTGCTGGAGCAGAAGCCCTAAATGGTCTGGTCTGAGCTGGCTCAGTTCCCTTCAAGTGTATGCCCTTCCCCTTCCCAGCACTGGCACCCTTGCCCCAGAGGGGAGCAGCAGTGGAGCAAGAGGGGCTGGTGTGGGTATTCACCATGGGTCAGGGCACATGCTGTGGCACTCTGGCCATCGTCAGAAATCTGTTCTGCCTCTGATGTGCCACCTGTGCAATAGCCAGTATTGCTCTCCTCCTCCCTGCTCAGATGCCACTTAGGGTTTAGCTTGGGTAATTTGCACTACTCTCTCTTCTAGATAGCTTATTTGCTTTCTGTATTATCTAGTCTACCTTTGGTTCCCCTAGTTTATTTTTCTTTTTCAGTTATTGTATTCTTCAACTCTGATTCTTTTTTATGTATTGTAACTCATTTTTGAAGTTTTCACTGTGTTCATGCCTTCTCCTAAATTTGGTGAACATCTTTATGATCATTATGTTAAACTTTTTATCAGGTAGATTTATTTTCTTCAATTTGTTTAGGTCTTTTTCTGAGATTTTGTCTAGTTCTTTCATTTGAAACATATTCCTCTGTCTCCTCATTTTCCTAATTCTCTGTGTTTATTTTTATGTACCTGGTAGGTCTGTTATATCTCTTGATCTTGTAGATGTGGCCTTATATAGGAGACGTCATGTGGGGCCCAGCAGCATACTTCCTTCTGGCCACCAGAGCCATGTCCCCTATGTTGGCTGTGTGTGCCCTTCTGGTGAGGCCGACTGCTGCAGGTGTGCTGATAGGTGGGGCTGGCCTCTGGCTGAGGGTTGTGAGGCCCTCCTTTGCACAGTTGCTGCAGGCATGCTGGTGGGTGTTGCAGGCCCCCGGCATGACTGAATGTGATGCGTGGTGGCACACAACTCTCATGGGTGTGCTGGTGGGTGAGGAAGGCCCCTAGCGCAGCTTGTTGCATGACCTGGTGGTGCATGAGTGACACAGGCATGCCGTTTGGTGGGCTACACTTCTGGCGCACCTAGCTATGCAGCCTGGTGGTGCGTGCGTGTTGTGGGTGTGCTCGGTAGGTGGAGCAAGCCCCCAGTACAGCTGATTGTGTGGCCTGACTGTTTGCAACTACTTTTTGTGCACTGGTGGGCAGGGTAGGCCCTTGGTGCTCCTGGTTGTGAGTCCCAGCAGTGCGTGATTGTTGCATGCATGCTGGTGGGTGAGGCAGGCCCCCAGTTCTAATAGATTAGAGAGAGGATTCCTAAATAGTTCCCACCAGTGCCAGTATGGTAGAATGAGATCAAAAAATGGCTGCTGCCAGCATCTTAGTCCCCGAGGGTAGTAGCAGCTGCCTCTTGCCTCTTTGGGAGGCTCCCCTAAATCAGCAAGTGGCTCTGACCCAGGTGCCTTTCAAACTGCTGCCTCTGTGTTGGGAGTTGGAGCATGTGAGATTTTGGGTGTCCCTTTAAGAGTGGAGTCTCAGTTTTCCTACAGCTTTCCAGCTTTCCCAGACATAAGCACCACTGGTTTTCAAAGTGAGACGTTCTGGGAACTCATCTTCCCTGTGCAGAACCTCTGGGCTAGGGAGCCCAATATGGGGCTCAGATCCCTCCCTCCTCAGAGAGGACCTCCACAGTTTGCGATATCCCTCTCTCTCTTGGGTTGCTGCACCGGGATTGTGGATCCAGAGTAGACCACATCTCCACCGCTCCTATTCATATTGTGTTTCCTTCTTTATAACTTTAGTTGTGGAAAATAGTTTCTACTTATGTTCAGGTCATTCTCACAGATAGTTCTGTAAGTAGTTGTAATTTTGGTTCCCATGGGAGGGGGTGAGCTCAGCGTCTTCCTACTCTGCCATCTTGATCTCTTTCTCTATATTTATATGTATTTAATGAATTTATACATAAATCAAAGGCTTAATAACTGAAAAGCATATCAGAGAGATGCTGTAGAATATAGTATTAAGGCTATATAACAGTGATCAGAACATAATTCTAGAGCCAGACTACACTGTATCTCCTTCACCTGCTAGAGGTGGGACCTGGAAGCAAGTTCTTTAATCTCTCTCTGTCTCAATTTTCTCATCTATAAAATGAAGATCATAATAGTCCCTACCTCACAGAGTTGTTCTGAGAATTACATGAATCATATATATAAAATGCTTAAGACAGATCCTGGAACATAATAAGCACTCTGTAAACATTAGCTCTTTTTACCTGAATCAAATAATCAGGCATATCATGGATAAGGCAGTTTGGGATAAGGCTGATGATCTCTTCAATTTCAATATTACTGAAAACAAACAATTCTTGAGTGCCTGCCATGTGCTAGGTACTAACGCAGAGTTGGATAAAACTTGCTGTGTGATGCCTTCGGGGGCCTTTCCTTCATGTTTTAAAAGATTTTCCTGGAGAAAGTCCTTGACATTTTAAGATTGTAGTCACACATCATATTAGCATCTCTACTAAGAGTTTCTTGTAAAAGTCTCAATAGTTCACTCAGAAAAGAATTCCTGTTATCTTTGTGCATATAACTACAAGCATATTTCTAGGTTTTCCTTAGACAGGTCTCAATTTCAAAGCCTTTCACCCCAGACAACCACCGATCTATTCTTTATCTCTAAATTAGAGAATATTATATAGATGGAATCATGTAGTATGTCACTTTTTGAGATTGGCTTTTTTCCCCACTTTTTTAAAAATGCCCTTTCGATCAATCCAAGTGTAGCAATAGTTCATTCCTTTTTATCTCTGATTAGTGTTACCTTGTAAGGATGTACCAGTTCGTTTATTCATTCTCCAATTGAGGGATGTTTGGATTGTTTCTAATTTTTGGTGATTACAAATACAGCTGCTTTAATCGTTATAATACAAGTTTTCTTATGAACAGAAGTTTTATTTTCTAGAGGATAAATGCCCAGGAAGGGACTGTGGGCTCATATATATACGTGTATAATTTTGTAAGAAAATGCCTCGCCATTTTCCAGTGTGGCTGTTCTAATTTATATTCCCACTAGCAATGTATGATAATTCCAGTTTCTCTATATCCTTGCCAGAACTGGGTACTGTTAACTATATTTTATTGTAACGATGCTAATAAGTGTGTAGTGGTATCTCATCTGGGCCTTAATTTGCTTTTCCTTAATGGCTAATGAGGTTGAACAACTTTTCATGTGTTTATTTGACATCTGTATATTTTCTTTGGTCAAGTATCTGATCAAGTATTTTGCCCATTATCTATTGGGTTGCTTATTTTCTTACTTTTTGGCTTAGTGAATCCTTTATGTATTCTGGATATGAGTCCTTTGTTGGATAGGTAATTTGCAAATATTTTCTTCCAGTCTGTAGCTTATCTTTTTAAAAATCCTCTTATTAGGGTCTTTCACAGAGCAAAAGTTTTAATTTTATGTAGTCCAATTTATTTACTTTTTCTTTATGGATCATGCTTATGGAGTCATGTGTAAGAAGATGTCACATAACCCTATGTCACTAAGATGTTATCTTATGTTTTCTTGTAGAAGTTTTATAATTTTAGGTTTTACATTTAGATCTATGATCTATTTTGAGTTTATTTTTGTATAAGGTGCAAGGTTTAAGTTGAGCTTTTATTTTTATTTGGGTTTTTTTGACCTATGGATGTCCAATTGCTCCACACCATTTTTTGAAAACCTCTGTCACTTCTTAACTGTGACATCTTGGGAAATGACTTAACCTCTCATGGCCTCAATTTTCTTTTCTCAGAAATGGGGATAATAATAGGTCCTTCCTCCTAAGGTTGAAGTGAGGATTTCAGACTATATGTTTAACTGCCTAGTACACAGTAGATAGTAGTAGCCATTATTATTATTTATTTTATAGAGTTTCAAAATTTGAGATTTTACTTTATGGTTTATAAAATTTGAGATCATATAATACATTACTCCTTTTAATCCCTTCAAAGGATGTTAGGGTGCATGGGTCAGTGCTGAGGTAGGGTTCTGGCAGATGGGTTCTATTGAGGTGATGACTGAAATCACTTATAGTCAGGAAGTGATAGCAATTTCCAGTTGGGAGAGGAGCTGAGCCCAAGGCCAGTTCAATACTGTATAAGGCAAGAGTGTGTAGCAAAAAACAGGAAATGAAAAGTGAATTCAGATGTTGTGGAAGTCAGGAGGAATTCAAGAAGTTCTTCCTGATTAAATAGGTAAGGGCAAAGGAGTTTTGGACCCTGAGTATGAACAAAGCAGGATATTGAGGTACCCTCTTGTGGAGTGCTTGCCTCATAGCTTAGTTTAAATGTGTTGGCCTTGGTTTTTTACTTTAGGATGGTTTTCACTAGCTATGTAGGAAGCATTTTGCCCTCTGTTCTCGAAACGAATCTAGTCCAAGACTGCATTTTGCTGTGAGCACAGTTGTTTTGGTGCCAATAGCCTGGTCATGTGCCAGGTTCCCTTTGAGTAGCATTTCTAAAACATACTGCTCAGGAGAGCTGAAAAGGCTGAAGAACCCTCTCAGGAAGTTGATTGTGCCTGTGGTAGGTCTTGGTCTGGGAGCCATTTCAAAAGCTGCATACCACTGCCACTTTGTTGATCCTCACTATGGTCTCTGGCACTCCATGCCATGTTGGCTCCCCAGGAAGTCTCCTTAGTCTCCCTGAGAAAGAGCTGGCAGCTTCAATGTTTGTTTGTGTGTGTATGTGTGTGTGTGTGTGTATTTTACTTCCTCTTTGATCAGTGTTATGAGATCCTTAGGTGAATTAATCTTTTGTGACAAGCATGTGCAAGATACCTTGAAAGAAAGTATGCTCTTAAATGGAAAAGTTGTAGTCACAACCAGTCTGACCAGAGATCCTTATCAGTCTGGTCAAGTGTAAAGTTTTACTGCTTGGAGTGGTGTCATTGGAAACTGACAGTGCTATTGAAATTACCTCTGAGCTGCAGGATATGACAAAACACATATGTTTTATTGCACAGTGCTGAAGACCAGCTTAATGTAATGGTTTATGTATGAATCTCCAAGATAATAATAGCACTTGACTTTAGCCCTTTGCAGTTTAGAAAGCCCTGTACTGTTCTTTATTTAATTTGATCCTTACAACAAGTACGAGAGAGGGAGGACAGGGATTATTATTTATATTTTACAGATACAGTGCTGTCAGTGTGTTCCAACTGGAGGGGCCTGGGATATCATCCATAGTTGTCAAGAGCATAAGCTCTCAGGCAGATTGCTTATTTAAAACATTTAAAAAATTTTGGTAAAATATATGTATAACAAAATTTACAATTTTGAACATAAGTGTACAATTCAGTGACATTAATTACATTTGACATGTTGCATAACTATCACCACTATCTTTTCCCAATTTTTTTTCGTCACCTCAGACAGAAACTCTGTAACCATTAAACAACTTCCCATTGCCCTGTCCCCTCAGCTCATAGTAACTTCTGATCCACTAACTATCTGTATGAATTTGCCTCTTCTATATATTTTATATAAGAGGAATCATATACTATTTGTTTTTTTAATATATGGCTTATTTCACTTAGCGTAATGTCTTCAGGGTTCATCCATTTTGTAGCACACTTCCTATTGCCAAATAATGGATATTTTATACACACATACCCATGCACCACATATTGTTTATCCATTCATCCATTGATAGGCATTTAGGTTGTTCTGTATATTGGCTTTTGTAAATAGTGCTGCTATAAACATTCCTGTACAAATTTTTGTTTGAATATGTTTTCAGTCCTTTTGGGTATATACCTAGCAGTATATTTGCTGGGTCATATGGTAATTCTATGTTTATGGTTCCTTAGCAGCTGTAACATTTTACATTCCCACCAGCAATGTACAAGGTTTCTGACTTCTCAATATCCTCACCAACATTTATTATTCATTTATTTGATAATTACTGTAGTAGTTATGAAGGGGGTATATTATTATAATTTTAATTCTCATTTCCCTAACGATTAAGGATGAGCAGCTTTTCATATGTTTATTGGCCATTTGTATATCTTTTTTGGAGAAATGTCTATTCAAATCCTTTGCCCATTTTAAAATTGAGTTACCTACGTATTTGTTGTTGGGTTGTAGGAGTTCTTTACGTATTCTGGGTATTGACCCTTACCAGAATCATGATTTCCAAATATTTTCTCCCATTCTGTAGGTTTCCTTTGTACTTTTCTTCACAAGAAAATCACATTTTGTTTATTAATTTCCATTATTTATATAAAACAAATGATTCATTGGCTTTTTTTGGCACTTTCTTGATGATGTTCTTTTGCTACCAAGTCCAAACACATTCTGCTCACTGCAAAACAGGCCAGTAAATCGGGAGATGAGGTGTTGTGGCAAGGAATAACAACTTTATTTATAAAGCCAGCTGACTGAGAAGATGGTGGACTAATGTCCAAGAGAATCATCTTACCCAAGTCAGAATTTAGGCTTCTTTTATATACTAAAAGGGGAGGGGGTGTGGCTGGTTGTTGCAAACTCCTTGGTGTCAGAATCCTTTGTTCTTGCAGCTGTCCATGTAGGTCAGCTCATGATGTTCCTGCAAACCTCCAAGACAAATGTTATTCTCTGTTCTGCAACTTTTTATCTCTAGATGAATGGAAAAGTGTTACACCTCTAAAGGTCAGAGCCTTGAGAATGGACTATCCTGTATATTTCAGGCTATAGGCAACATTCTTAACTGGAAGCAAAAGCCATAGAATACAAAGGTTAAAGTAAAAGAAACAGATCCAATATGGAGTTCTTCCCTATTATACTTTGATGCATGAAAGTTTTAAATTTTGATGGAGTACAGTATATATATTTTTCTTTTTTGCTCATAATTTTGTTACCATATTATTCGTTTTTATGGATGAATAGATAGATCCATTGTAGATATATACCACATCTTCTTTATGCATTCATCCATCAAAGGACACTTAGATTTTTTCCACATATTGGCTAACATAAACAATTTTGCAATGAACATGTGGTGCAGATATCTTTTGAATTAGTCTTTTCATTTTCTTCAGGTGAATACCCAGAAGTGGAATTTGCTGGATCATATGGTAGTTCTATTCTTAATTTTTTAAGGAACCTCCATACTGTTTTTCCTAGTGGCCGCACCAATGTACATTCCCAGCAACAGCTCATAAGCGTTCCCTTTTTTTCACATCCTCACCAACACTTGTTATTTCTTGTCTTTTTGATAATAGCCATTGTAACAGTGTGAGGTGATATCTCATTGTGGTTTTGATTTGCGTTTTTCTGATCATTAGTGTTGTTGAGCATCTTTCCATTTGCCTGTTAACCATCTGTGTGTCTTTAGAAAAATGTTTATTCAGATCTTCTGACCATTTTTAAATCAGATTGTTTGTTTTGTTTTTTTGCTGTTGAGTTATATGAATTCTTTATGTATTTTGGATATTAACGCTTTATCAGATATATGATTTGCAAATATTTTGTCCCAATCAGTAGGGTGCCTTTTCATTTTGTTGATGATTTCGTTTGCTGTGCAGAAGTTTTTTGTATATAGTAGTTTGATATAGTCCCACTTGTTTATTTTTCCTTTTGTTGTCCTTACTTTTAGTGTCAGATCCCAAAAATCATTTCCAAGATCAATGTCAAGGAAATTACTTCTAGGAATTTTATGGTTTCAGATCTTACATTCAAATCTTTAATTCATTTTGAGTTAATTTTTGTGAATGGTGTAAGGTAGTGGTTCAGTTTCCTTCCATCACATGTGGTGGCACAGTTTTCCCAGCACCATTTATTGAAGAGACTGTCCTTTCCGCATTGTATATTCTGGGCTCCTTTGTCATAAATTAATTGGCCATAGATGTATGGGTGTATTTCTGGGTTCTCTATTCTGCTCCATTGATCTATGTGTCTGTTTTCATGCCAATATCATACTCGTTTGATTACCATTTACATGAATAGCTTTTTTCCATTCTTTATTTCAATGGATCTATTTCTGTCTTTGGATTTAAAGGAAGTCTGTTGTGGATAGGATATAGCTGGATCCTGTTTTTCAATCCTTTCTATGAAGCTCTGCCTTTTTATTGGGGTGTTTAATCCATTTATACTTCAAAAATTTTTTTTAATTTTTAAAAATTAAAAAAATTTGTATTGGAGTATAGTTGATTTACATTATGTTAGTTTCAGACGTACAGCAAAGTGAATCAGTTATACATATACATATATCCACTCTTTTTTAGATTCTTTTCCCATATAGGCCACTACAGAGTATTGAGTAGAGTTCCCTGGGCTATACAGTAGGTCCTTATTAGTTATCTATTTTATATATAGTAGTGTGTATATGTCAATGCCAATCTTCCAGTTTATTCTTCCCGCTTAATCCATTTACACTTGAGTAATTATTGATAGGTAAGGACTTAACTTCTGCCATTTTTTTTTTTTTTTAAACATCTTTATTGGGGTATAATTGCTTTACAATGGTGTGTTAGTTTCTGCTTTACAACAAAGTGAATCAGCTATACATATACATATGTTCCCATATGTCTTCACTCTTGCGTCTCCCTCCCTCCCACTCTCCCCATCCCACCCTTCCAGGCTGTCACAAAGCACCGAGCTAATATCCCTGTGCCTTGCGGCTGCTTCCCCCCAGCTATCTACCTTACTACATTTGTTAGTGTGTATATGTCCATGACTCTCTCTCGCCCTGTCAAAACTCACCCTTCCCCCTCCCCATATCCTTAAGTCCGTTCTCCAGTAGGTCTGCGTCTTTATTCCTATCTTACCCCTAGGTTCTTCATGACATTTTTTTCCCTTAAATTCCATATATATGTGTTAGCATACGGTATTTGTCTTTTTCTTTCTGACTTACTTCACTCTGTATGACAGATTCTAGGTCTATCCATCTCATTACAAATAGCTCAATTTCATTTCTTTTTAAGGCTGAGTAATATTCCATTGTGTATATGTGCCACATCTTCTTTATCCATTCATCCGATGATGGGCGCTTAGGTTGTTTCCATGTCCTGGCTATTGTAAATAGAGCTGCAATGAACATTTTGGTACATGACTCTCTTTGAATTTTGGTTTTCTCAGGGTATATGCCAAGTAGTGGGATTGCTGGGTCATATGGTAATTCTATTTGTAGTTTTTTAAGGAACCTCCATACTGTTCTCCACAGTGGCTGAACCAATTCACATTCCCACCAGCAGTGCAAGAGTGTCCCCTTTTCTCCACACCCTCTCCAGCATTTATTGTTTCTTGATTTTTTGATGATGGCCATTCTGACTGGTGTGAGATGATATCTCATTGTAGTTTTGATTTGCATTTCTCTAATGATTAATGATGTTGAGCATTCTTTCATGTGTTTGTTGGCATTCTGTATATCTTCTTTGGAGAAATGTCTATTTAGGTCTTCTGCCCATTTTTGGATGGGGTTGTTTGTTTTTTTGTTATTGAGCTGCATGAGCTGCTTGTAAATTTTGGAGATTAATCCTTTGTCAGTTGCTTCATCTGCAAATGTTTTCTCCCATTCTGAGGGTTGTCTTTTGGTCTTGGTTATGGTTTCCTTTGCTGTGCAAAAGCTTTGAAGTTTCATTAGGTCCCATTTGTTTATTTTTGTTTTTATTTCCATTACTCTAGGAGGTGGGTCAGAAAGGATCTTGCTGTGATCTATGTCATAGAGTGTTCTTCCTATGTTTTCTTCTAAGAGTTTGATAGTTTCTGGCCTTACATTTAGGTCTTTAATCCATTTTGAGCTTATTTTTGTGTATGGTGTTAGGGAGTGATCTAATCTCATACTTTTACATGTACCTGTCCAGTTTTCCCAGCACCATTTATTGAAGAGGCTGTCCTTTCTCCACTGTACATTCCTGCCTCCTTTATCAAAGATAAGGTGTCCATATGTGCGTGGGTTTATCTCTGGGCTTTCTATCCTGTTCCACTGATCTGTCTTTCTGTTTTTGTGCCAGTACCATACTGTCTTGATTACTGTTGCTTTGTAATATAGTCTGAAGTCAGGGAGCCTTATTCCTCCAGCTCCTTTTTTCGTTCTAAAGATTGCTTTGGCTATTCGGGGTCTTTTGTGTTTCCATACAAATTGCGAAATTTTTTGTTCTAGTTCTGTGAAAAATGCCAGTGGTAGTTTGATAGGGATTGCATTGAATCTGTAGATTGCTTTGGGTAGTAGAGTCATTTTCACAATGTTGATTCTTCCCATCCAAGAACATGGTATATCTCTCCATCTATTTGTATCATCTTTAATTTCTTTCATCAGTGTCTTATAATTTTCTACATACAGGTCTTTCGTATCCTTAGGTAGGTTTATTCCTAGATATTTTATTCTTTTTTTTGCAATGGTAAATGGGAGTGTTTTCTTGATTTCACTTTCAGATTTTTCATCATTAGTATATAGGAATGCCAGAGATTTCTGTGCATTAATTTTGTATCCTGCTACTTTACCAAATTCATTGATTAGCTCTAGTAGTTTTCTGGTAGCATCTTTAGGATTCTCTATGTATAGTATCATGTCATCTGCAAACAGTGACAGCTTTACTTCTTCTTTTCCGATTTGGATTCCTTTTATTTCCTTTTCTTCTCTGATTGCTGTGGCTAAAACTTCCAAAACTATGTTGAATAAGAGTGGTGAGAGTGGGCAACCTTGTCTTGTTCCTGATCTTAGTGGAAATGCTTTCAGTTTTTCACCATTGAGGATGATGTTTGCTGTGGGCTTGTCATATATGGCTTTTATTATGTTTAGGAAAGTTCCCTCTATGCCTACTTTCTGGAGGGTTTTTATCATAAATGGGTGTTGAATTTTGTCGAAAGCTTTCTCTGCATCTATTGAGATGATCATATGGTTTTTCTCCTTCAATTTGTTAATATAGTTTATCACATTGATAGATTTGCGTATATTGAAGAATCCTTGCATTCCTGGAATAAACCCCACTTGATCATGGTGTATGATCCTTTTAATGTGCTGTTGGATTCTGTTTGCTAGTATTTTGTTGAGGATTTTTGCATCTATGTTCATCAGTGATATTGGCCTGTAGTTTTCTTTCTTTGTGACATCCTTGTCTGGTTTTGGTATCAAGGTGATGGTGGCTTCGTAGAAGGAATTTGGGAGTGTTCCTCCCTCTGCTATATTTTGGAAGAGTTTGAGAAGGATAGGTGTTAGCTCTTCTCTAAACGTTTGATAGAATTCACCTGTGAAGCCATCTGGTCCTGGGCTTTTGTTTGTTGGAAGGTTTTTTTTTTTTTTTTTTTTTTTTTTTTTTTTTTTTTTTTTTTATGCGTTACGCGGGCCTCTCACTGTTGTGGCCTCTCCCGTTGCGGAGGACAGGCTCCGGACGCGCAGGCTCAGCGGCCATGGCCCACGGGCCCAGCCGCTCCGCGGCACGTGGGATCCTCCCAGACCGGGGCACGAACCCGCGTCCCCTGCATCGGCAGGCGGACTCTCAACCACTGCGCCACCAGGGAAGCCCTGTTGGAAGGTTTTTAATCACAGTTTCAATTTCAGTGCTTGTGATTGGTCTGTTCATATTTTCTATTTCTTCCTGATTCAGTCTTGGCAGGTTGTGCATTTCTAAGAATTTGTCCATTTCTTCCAGATTGTCCATTTTATTGGCATAGAGTTGCTTGTAGTAATCTCTCATGATTTTTTTTTATTTCTGCAGTGTCAGTTGTTACTTCTCCTTTTTCATTTCTAATTCTATTGATTTGAGTCTTCTCCCTTTTTTTCTTGATGAGTCTGGCTAGTGGTTTATCTATTTTGTTTATCTTCTCAAAGAACCAGCTTTTAGTTTTATTGATCTTTGCTATTGTTTCCTTCATTTCTTTTTCATTTATTTCTGATCTGATTTTTATGATTTCTTTCCTTCTGCTAGCTTTGGGGTTTTTTTGTTCTTCTTTCTCTAATTGCTTGAGGTGCAAGGTTAGGTTGTTTATTCGAGATGTTTCCTGCTTCTTAAGGTGGGCTTGTATTGCTACAAACTTCCCCCTTAGAACTGCTTTTGCTGCATCCCATAGGTTTTGGGTCGTTGTGTCTCCATTGTCATTTGTTTCTAGGTATTTTTTTATTTCCTCTTTGATTTCTTCAGTGATCACTTCATTATTAAGTAGTGTATTGTTTAGCCTCCATGTGTTTGTATTTTTTACAGATCTTTTCCTGTAATTGATATCTAGTCTCATGGCGTTGTGGTCGGAAAAGATACTTGATACAATTTCAGTTTTCTTAAATTTACCAAGGCTTGATTTGTGACCCAAGATATGATCTATCCTGGAGAATGTTCCATGAGCACTTGAGAAAAATGTGTATTCTGTTGTTTTTGGATGGAGTGTCCTATAAATATCAATTAAGTCCATCTTGTTTAATGTATCATTTAAAGCTTGTGTTTCCTTATTTATTTTCATTTTGGATGATCTGTCCATGGGTGAAAGTGGGGTGTTAAAGTCCCCTACTATGAATGTGTTACTGTTGATCTCCCCTTTTATGGTTGTTAGTATTTGCCTTATGTATTGAGGTGCTCCTATGTTGGGTGCATAAATATTTACAATTGTTATATCTTCTTCTTGGATCGATCCCTTGATCATTATGTAGTGTCCTTCTTTGTCCCTTTTAATAGACCTTATTTTAAAGTCTATTTTGTCTGATATGAGAATTGCTACTCCAGCTTTCTTTTGGTTTCCATTTGCATGGAATATCTTTTTCCATCCCCTTACTTTCAGTCTGTATGTGTCTCTAGGTCTGAAGTGGGTCTCTTGTAGACAGCATATATAAGGGTCTTGTTTTTGTATCCATTCAGCCAATCTGTGTCTTTTGGTGGGAGCATTTAGTCCATTTACATTTAAGGTAATTATTGATATGTATGTTCCTATTTCCATTTTATATATTGTTTTGGGTTCGCTACTATAGGTCATTTCCTTCTCTTGTGTTTCGTGTCTAGAGAAGTTCCTTTAGCATTTGTTGTAAAGCTGGTTTGGTGGTGCTGAACTCTCTCAGCGCTTGCTTGTCTGTAAAGGTTTTAATTTCTCCATCAAATGTGAATGAGATCCTTGCTGGGTAGAGTAGTCTTGGTTTCAGGCTATTCTCCTTCATCACTTTCAGTATGTCCTGCCACTCCCTTCTGGCTTGTAGGGTTTCTGCTGAGAGATCAGCTGTTAACCTTATGGGGATTCCCTTGTGTGTTATTTGTTGTTTTTCCCTTGCTGCTTTTAATATGCTTTCTTTGTATTTAATTTTTGACAGTTTGATTAATATGTGTCTTGGCGTGTTTCTCCTTATATTTATCCTGTATGGGACCCTCTGTGCTTCCTGGACTTGATTAACTATTTCCTTTCCCATATTAGGGAAGTTTTCAACTATAATCTCTTCAAATATTTTCTCAGTCCCTTTCTTTCTTTCTTCTTCTTCTGGAACCCCTATAATTCGAATGTTGGTGCGTTTCATGTTGTCCCAGAGGTCTCTGAGACTGTCCTCAGTTCTTTTCATTCTTTTTTCTTTATTCTGCTCTGCAGTAGTTATTTCCACTACTTTATCTTCCAGATCACTTATCCGTTCTTCTGCCTCAGTTATTCTGCTATTGATCCTATCTAGAGTGATTTTAATTTCATTTATTGCATTGTTCATCGTTGCTTGTTTCATCTTTAGTTCTTGTAGGTCCTTGTTAACTGTTTCTTGCATTTTGTCCATTCTACTTCCAAGATTTCGGATCATCCTTACTATCATTATTCTGAATTCTTTTTCAGGTAGATTGCCTATTTCCTCTTCATTTGTTAGGTCTGGTGGGTTTTTATCTTGCTCCTTCATCTGCTGTGTGTTTTTCTGTCTTCTCATTTTGCTTATCTTACTGTGTTTGGGGTCTCCTTTTTGCAGGCTGCAGGTTCGTAGTTCCCGTTGTTTTTGATGTCTGTCTCCAGTGGCTAAGGTTGTTTCAGTGGGTTGTGTAGGCTTCCTGGTGGAGGGGACTAGTGCCTGTGTTGTGCTGGATGAGGCTGGATCTTGTCTCTCTAGTGGGCAGGTTCACGTCTGGTGGTGTGTTTTGGGGTGTCTGTGGCCTTATTATGATTTTAGGCAGCCTCTCTGCTAATGGGTGGGGTTGTGTTCCTGTTTTGCTAGTTGTTTGGCATAGGTTGTCCAGCACTGTGGCTTGCTGGTCGTTGAGTGAAGCTGGGTGCTGGTGTTAAGATGGAGGTCTCTGGGAGATTTCCACCGTTTAATATTATGTGGAGCTGGGAGGTCTCTTGTTGACCAGTGACCTGAAGTTGGCTCTCCTACCTCAGAGGCAGAGCCCTGACTCCTGGCTGGAGCACCAAGAGCCTTTCATCCACACGGCTCAGAATAAAAGGGAGAAAAAGTAGAGAGAATTAGTAGAAGTATGAGGAAAGAAAGAAGGAAAGGAGGAAAGGAAGGAAGGAAGAAAGAAGCAAAGAAGGAAAGAAAGGAGGGAGGGAGGGAGGGAGGGAGGAAGGAAGGAAGGAGGGAAAGAAGGAAAAAAAGACAGAAAGATGATACAGTAAAAATAAAATAAAGTATAATATAGTTATTGAATTAAAAAATATTTAGAAAAAAAAAGGGACGGATAGAACCTTAGGACAAATGTTGGAAGCAAAGCTATACAGAGAAAATCTTACACAGAAGCATACACATACACCTTCACAAAAAGAGGTAAAGGGGGAAAAATCATAAATCCTGCTCCCTGAGACCACCTCCTCAATTTGGGGTGATTCGTTGTCTAAAGGAGGGAGGGAAGGAAGGAAAGAAAGAAAGAACGAAGGTAAAGTATAATAAAGTTATTACAATTAAACTTAATTATTAAGAAAAAGAATTTTTTAAAAAAAGTCATGGACGGATAGAGCCCTAGGACAAATGGTGGAAGCTAGAGTATACAGACTAGATGTCACACAGGAGCATACACGTACACCTTCACAAAAAGAGGAAAAGGGAAAAAAATCATAGATTTCGCTCCTAAATTCCACCTCTTCAATTTGGGATCATTCCTTGTCTATTCAGGTATTCCACAGATGCAGGGTATATCAAGTTGATTGTGGAGCTTTAATCCGCTGCTTCTGTGGCTGCTGGGAGAGATTTCCCTTTCTCTTCTTTGTTTTCACAGCTCACAGGAGCTCAGCTTTGGATTTGGCCCTGCCTCTGCGTGTAGGTCGCTGGAGGGCGTCTGTTTTTTCGCTCAGACAGGACGGGGTTAAAGGAGCCGCTGATTCGGGGCCTCCGGCTCACTCAGGCCGGGGGTTGGGGGATGGGGGAAGGAGGGGCACTGCGTGCGGGGCCGGCCTGCGGCGGCAGAGGCAGCGTGACGTTGCGGCAGAGGCCGGCGTGACGTTGCACCAGCCTGAGGCCCGCCGTGCGCTGTCCCGGGGAAGTTGTCCCTGGATCCCAGGAACCTGGCAGTGGCGGGCTGCACAGGCTCCGCGGAAGAGGGGTGTGGAGAGTGACCTGTGCTCGCACACAGGCCCCTTGGTGGCGGCAGCAGCAGCCTTAGCGTCTCCCGCCCGTCTCTGGGGTCCGCGGTTTTAGCCGCGGCTCGCGCCCGTCTCTGGGGTTTGCGCTTTCAGCCGCGGCTCGCGCCCGTCTCGGGGGCTCGCGCCCTCAGCCGCGGCTCGCGCCCGTCTCTGGGGTTCGCGCTTTTAGCCGCGGCTCGCGCCCGTCTCTGGAGTTCCTTTAAGCAGCGCTCTTAGACCCCTCTCCTCGCGCACCAGGAGACAAAGAGGGAAGAAAAAGTCTCTTGCCTCTTCGGCCGGTGCAGGCTTTTCCCCGAACTCCCTCCCGGCTAGTCGTGGTGCACTAACCCCTTCAGGCTATGTTCAAGCCGCCAACCCCAGTCCTCTCCCTGAGCTCCGTCCAAAACCAAAACCCTAGCCTCAGCTCGCAGCCCCGCCCGCCCCGGCGGGTGAGCAGACAAGCCACTCGGGCTGGTGAGTGCCGGTCAGCACCGATCGTCTGTGCAGGAATCTCCCCGCTTTGCCCTCCGCACCCGTCGCTGTGCACTACTCCGCGGTCCCGAAGCTCCCCCCTCCGCCTCCCGCAGTCTCCGCCCGCGGAGGGGCTTCCTAGTGTGTGGAAACTTTTCCTCCTTCACAGCTCCCTCCCACTGGTGCAGGTGCCATCCTTATTCTTTTGTCTCTGTTTTTTCTTTTGCCCTACCCAGTTACGTGGGGAGTTTCTTGCCTTTTGGGAGGTCTGAGGTCTTCTGCCAGCCTTCAGTAGGAGTTCTGTAGGAGTTGTTCCACGTGTGGATGTATTTCTGGTGTATCCGTGGGGAGGAAGGCGATCTCCGCGTCTTACTCTTCCGCCATCTTCAAGGTCCCCCCAACTTCTGCCATTTTGATATTTATTTTCTGTACGTCTTACACGTTTTTGTCCCTCATTGTCTCCATTACTGCCTTCTTTTGTGTTTAGTTGATTTTTTGTAGTGAACCATTTTTATTACTGTCTCATTTCCTTTTATGTATATTTGTTACATATTTTATTTGTGGATACCATGGGAATTACATTGAACGTCCTTAATTTATAACAAACGAGCTTGAATTTATACCACCTAAACTCTAGTAGCATACAAATTTCTGCTTTAAAGTTCTGTTCCTCCTCTGTGTATTGCTGTTGTTACATATTACATCTGTATACACTGTGTATCCAATAACGTAAATTTATAATTATTTTTATGCATTTGTCTTTTAAATTACATAGGTCATAAAAAGGTGGAGTTGCAAATCAAAAATACCATAACTGTAGCTTTTTTATTTTCATATAGTTACCTTTACAGGAGATCTTTATATCTTCAAATGATTTTGAGTTATTGTCTAGTGTCCTTTTATTTCATCCTAAAGCAGGGGTCCCTAACCCTTGCGCCATGGACCGGTTCTGGTCTGCGGCCTCTTAGGAACTGGGCTGTGCAGCAAAAGGTGAGCAGCAGGCAAGCAAGCTGCTCCCCATCACTCCCCATCGCTCGCATTACTGCCTGAACCATCCCCCTGCCTCCCCCACTCCCTGTCGGTGGAAAAATTGTCTTCCAGGAAACCAGTCCCTGGTACCAAAAAGGCTGGGGACTGCTGTCCTACAGGACTCCCTTTGGCATTTCTTACAGAGGAGGTATAGTGGTGATGAACTCCCTCAGCTTTTATCTGGGAATGTTTTTTTTCTCCATCAGTTTTGAAAGGTAGCTTTGATGAATGTAGAATTCTTGGTTGACAGTTTTCTTTTTGTTCTAATATTTTGTGTCATCCCACTGTCTTCTGACCTCCCTGGTTTCTGATGGGAAATTGGATGTTAATCATAATGAGGATCCTTTCTACATGACCAGTCAATTCTCTCTTGCTGCTATCAAGATTCTCTCTATATTTTTGGCTTTTGGAAGTTTGATTACAATGTATCTCACTGTGAATCTCTTTGAGTTTATCCTTCTTGGAGTTTGTTGAGCTTCTTGGATATACAGATTTATGTCCTTGATCAAATTTGCTGTGTTTTTGGCTATTATTTATTTAAATATTCTTTCTGTAATTTTCTCTCTTTACCTTCTGGCAGTCCCATAATGCATATTCTCCTCTGCTTGATCATGTCCCACACATCTCTTAGACTCTGTTCATGCTTTAATTTCTATATCTTTAATGTATTCTCATTTTGTTCATACATCATACTCCTGATTTTCCTTAGTTCTGTATGTTTTCCTTTAGCATATTTAAGACAGTTGTTGTTTTGAAGTCTCTGTCCGGTAAATCTGATATGTGGATATCCTTAGAGACAGTTTCTGTTGGTTAATTTTGTTCCTTTAAATGGGCAATACTTTTATGTTTCTTTGTGTTCCCTAAGATGTTTTTGTTGTTGTTGTAAACTGAATGTTTGAATATTATAAGGCAGTATCTCTGGAAATAAGTTTCTCTCCCTTCCACAAAATTTTCTCTTTCCATTTTTATTACTACTTTGGCAAAGACTATATCCTTTGTCCTTCACCCGAGGGGTCACCGAAGTCTGTTTCTTAGCTTATGTTCAGCTAGCATTTTGATACAGGTTTTCTTGTCTGCAGGAGGTAAAAACAAATAAACAAACACCTCTCCAAGTTTTTCCAGATTGTTTCTGTGCCTGGACCATCCTTCAATGGTTAGGGAGGCTTCCACTGAGACTAGGGATTGGTCCAAGGTGAAAGCTTATGGTCTTCTCAGTTTTTTTCTGAGTATGCATCTTACCCTGGGCACGCATGTGGTTTCTTAAATTCCTCATATACACAGTCGCTTTTAAATATCCTAATTTTCTTATTTTTATATAGCAGTTTTTTTTTTTTTTTTTTTTTTTTTGCGATATGCGGGCCTCTCACTGCTGTGACCTCTCCCGTTGCGGAGCACAGGCTCCGGACGTGCAGGCTCAGCGGCCATGGCTCACGGGCCCAGCTGCTCCGCGGCATGTGGAATCTTCCCGGACCGGGGCGTGAACCCATGTCCTCTGCATCAGCAGGCGGACTCTCAACCACTGCACCACCAGGGAAGTCCTATATAGCAGGTTTTTATTAGTTATCTATTTTATACATATTAGTGTATATATGTCAATCCCAATCTCCCAATTCATCAAAACCCCCCCGCCCCCCAAGTTCCCCCTTTGGTGTCCACATGTTTGTCCTCTACATCTGTATCTCTATTTCTCCCTTGCAAACCGGTTCATCTGTACCATTTTTCTAGATTCCACATATATGGAAGCTCTCTTCCCTTAATCTCTCTTTCTGATCTTTCATTGTTAGCATATAGGAATGCAGGAGAGTTCTGTGTATTAATTTTGTATCCTGCAACTCTACCAAATTCACTGATGAGCTCTAGTAGTTTTCTGGTGGCATCTTTAGGATTTTCTATGTATAGTATCATGTCACCTGCAATCAATGACAGTTTTACTTCTTCTCTTCCAGTTTGGATTCCTTTTATTTCATTTTCTTTTCTGATAGCCATGGCTAAGACTTCTAAAACTATGTTGAATAAAAGTGGTAAGAGTGTATATCCTTGTCTTGTTTATTATCTTAGAGGAAATGCTTTCAGCTTTTCACCATTGACACCAGTGAGTATGATGTTAGCTGTACGTTTAGCCATATATGGCCTTTATTATGTTGAGGTAGCTTTCCTCTAAGCCCACTTTCTGGAGAGTTTTTACATAAATATGTGTTGATCTTTTAGTTTTACTGGAGTATAGTTGCTTTACAATGATTTGTTAGTTTCTGCTGTACAGCAAAGTGAATCAGCCTCACATATACAGATATCCCCTCTTCCTTGGATTTCCTTCCCATTAGGGTCACCATAGAGGATTGAGTAGAGTTCCCTGTGCTATAGAATCTGTTCTCATTAATTACCTATTTTACACATAGTATCGATAGGGTATATATAACAATCCCAGTCTACCAATCCATCCCACCCCTGGTAGCCTTCCCCCCTTGGTAGCCATATGTTTGTTCTCTATGTCTGTGTCTCTATTTCTGCTTTACAAATAAGTTCACCTATAGCATTTTTCTAGATTTCACAGATGTGCGTTAATATATGATATTTGTTTTTCTCTTTCTTACTTCACTCTGTATAACAGACTCTAGGTCCATCCATGACTCTACAAGTGACCCAATTTTGTTCCTTTTTATGGCCAAGTAATATTCCATTGTATATATATTACCACATCTTCTTTATCCATTCTTCTTTTGATGGACAATTAGGTTGCTTCCATGTCCTAGCTATTGTAAATAGTGCTGCAATGAACATTGGGATGCATGTATCTTTTAGAATTATGGTTTTCTCTGGGTATATGCCCACAAGTGGCATTGCTGGGTCATATGGTAGGTCTATTTTAGTTTTTTAAGGAACTTCGATACTGTTCTCCATAGTGGCTGTATCAGTTTACATTCCCACCCACAGTGTAAGAGGTTTCCCTTTACTACACATCTTCTCCAGCATTTATTGTTTGTTTATTTTTTGATGGTGGTCATTGTGACCGGTGTGAGGTGATACCTCATTGTAGTTTTGATTTGCATTTCTCTTATAATTAGTGATGTTGAGCATCTTTCCTTGTGTTTGTTGGCCATCTGAATGTCTTTTTGGAGAAATGTTTATTTAGGTCTTCTGCCCATATTTTGTTTTTCTAGTATTGAGCTGCATGAGCTGTTTGTATATTTTGGAGATTAACCCCTTGTCAGTTGCTTCGTTTGCAAATATTTTTTGCCACTCTGAGGGTTGTCTTTTCGTCTTGTTTATGGTTTCCTTTGCTGTGCAAAGGCTTTTAAGTTTCATTAGGTCCCATTTGTTTATTTTTGTTTTTATTTTTATTACTCTAGGAGGTGGGTCAAAAAAGATCTTGCTGCATGATTTATGTCAGAGTGTTCTGCCTATATTTTCCTCTAAGAGTTTTATAATCTCTGGCTTTACATTTAGGTCTTTAATGCATTTTGAGTTTATCTTTTGTGTATGGTGTTATAGTTTCCTTTTTCTTACATGTAGCTCTTCAGTTTTTCCAGCACCACTTATTGAAGGACTGTCTTTTCTCCATTGTATATTCTTGCCTCCTTTTCAAAGATTAAGTGAGCATAGGTGTGTGGGTCTATCTCTGGGCTTTCTATCATGTTCCATTGATCTACATTTCTGTTTTTGTGCCGGTACCACGCTGTCTTGATTACTGTAGCTTTGTAGTATAGTGTGAAATCAGGGAGCCTGTTTTTCACAGCTTCATTTTTCTTTCTCAAGATTGCTTTGGTTCTTTGGGGTCTTTTGCGTTTCCATGAAAATTGTAAAATTTTGTTCTCATTTGATAGGGATTGCATTGAATCCGTAGATTGCTTTGGTAGTATAGCCGTTTTTGCAATATTGATTCTCCCAATACAAGAATGTGCTATGTCTCTCCAACTGTTGGTGTCATCTTTGATTTCTTTCATCAGTATCCTATAGTTTTCTGAGTACAGGTCTTTTGTCTCCTTAGGTAGGTTTATTCCTAGGTATTTTATTCTTTTCATTGCAATTGTGAATGCGATTGTTTCCTTAATTTCACTTTCTGATCTTTCATTGTTAGTGTATAGGAATGCAAGAGATTTCTGTGCATTAATTTTGTATCCTGCAACTTTATAAACTCACTGATTAGCTCTAGTATTTTTCTGTAGCATCTTTAGGATTTTATATGTATAGTATAATGTCACCTGCAAACAGTGACAGTTATATTTTTTCTTTTCTAATTTGCATTCCTTTTATTTCTTTTTCTTCTCTCATTGCCATGGCTAGGACTTCTTATTCTATGTTGAATAAAAGTGGTGAGAGTGGACATCCTTGTCTTATTCCTAATCTTAGAGGAAATGCTTTCAGTCTTTCACCATTGAGAATGATGTTTGCTGTGGGTTTATCATATATGGCCTTTATAAATTTGAGGTAGGTTCCCTTCTATGCCCACTTTCTGTAGAGTTTTTATCCTACATAAGTGTTGAATTTTGTCCAAAGCTTTTTTTGCACCTATTGAGATGATCATATGGTTTTTATTCTTCTATTTGATGTATCATGTTGATTGATTTGTGTATATTGAAGAATCCTTGCATCCCTGGAATAAATCCCACTTGATCATGGTGTATGATCCTTTTAATGTGTTGTTGGATTCTGTTTCCTAGTATTTTGTCTAGGATTTTTGCATCTATGTTCATCTGTGGTATTGGTCTGTAATTTTGTTTTTTTGTGATATCTTTGTCTGGTTTTTGTATTAGGGTGATATTGGCCTCGTAGAATGAGCTTGGGAGTGCTCCTCCCTTTGCAATTTTTCGGAAGAGTTTAAGAAGGGGAGTTGTTAGCTCTTCTGTAAATGTTTGATAGAATTCACCTGTGAAGCCATCTTGTCCTGGGCTTTTGTTTGTTGGAAGATTTTTAATCACTGTTTCTATTTTATTACTTGACTGGTCTGTTTATATTTTCTATTTCTTCCTGGTTCAGTCTTGGAAGATTTTACCTTTCTAAGAATTTGTCCATTTCTTCCAGGTTGTCCATTTTATTGGCATATAGTTGCTTGTAGTAGTCTCTCATGATCCTTTGTTTTTCTGCTCTGTCAGTTGTTACTTCTTTTTCATTTCGAATTTTATTGATTTGCATCCTTTCCCTTTTTTTTTCTTGATGCGTCTGGATAAAGGCTTACCAATTTTGCTTATCTTCTTAAAGAACCAGATTTTAGTTTTATTGATCTTTGCTATTGTTTTCGTCATTTCTATTTCACTGATTTCTGCTCTGATCTTTATGATTTATTTCCTTCTACTAACATTGGGTTTTATTTGTTGTTCTTTCTTTAGTTGCTTTAGGTGTAAGGTTAGTTTTTTTATTTAAGATTTTTCTTGTTTCTTGAGGTAGCATTGTATTGCTATAAAATTCCCTCTTAGAACTGCTTTTGCTGCATCCCATAGGTTTTTGTCATCGTGGTTTTGTTTCTAGGTATTTTTTGATTTGCTCTTTGCTTTCTTCAGTGACCCATTGGTCATTTAATAACATATTGTTTACCCTGCATGTGTTTCTGTTTTTTACAGTTTTTTTTTTCCTGTAATTGATTTCTAATCTCAAACCATGTTGGTCAGAAAAGATGCTTGATATGATTTCAATTTTCTTAAGTTTATTGATGCTTAATTTGTGACCAGAGAGTCTTGTATCCTGGAGAATGTTCTCTGTGCACTTGAGAAGAAATTTTTTTCTGCTCCTTTCAGATGGAATGCCCTATAAATATCAATTAAGTTTATTTGGTCTAATGTGTCCTTTAAGGCTTGTGTTTCCATATTGATTTTCTGTCTGGATGATCCATCCATTGGTGTACATGGAGTGTGTTAAAGTCCAGCACTATTTTTGTAGTACTGTTGATTTCTGCTTTTATGGCTGTTAGCATTTGCCTTATGTGTTGAGGTGTTCCTGTATTGGGTGCATATATATTTACAACTGTTATATCATCTTCTTGGATTGATCCCTTGATCACTATGTAGTAACCTTCCTTGTTTCTTGTAACAGTCTATAGTCTATTTTATCTGATATGAGTATTGCTACTCCAACTTTCTTTTGATTTCCATTTGCATGGAATATCTTTTTCCATGGATTAATATTTGGAGCGTTTAATCCATTTACATTTAATGTAATCATCAATATGTATGTTCGTATTGGCATTTTCTTAATTGTTTTGGGTTTGTTTTTGTAGGTCTTTTTTCTTCCCTTCCTCTTTTGTTCTCTTTTCTTGTGTTTTCCCCCTAGAGAAGTTCCTTTAGCCTTTGTTTTAAAGATGGTTTGGTGGTGCCAAATTCTCTTAGGTTTATTGTCTGTAAAACTTTTGATTACTCCATCAAATCTGAATGAAAGCCCTGCTGGATAGAGTATTCTTGGTTGTAGTTTTTTCCCTTCGATTACTTTAAATATATTCTGCCACTCCCTTCTGGCCTAAAGAGTTTCTGCTGACAAATTAGCTGATAACCTTATGGGGATTCCCTTGTATGTTATATTTTGCTCTTCCCATGTTGCTTTTAAATTTTTTTCTGTGTGTTTAATTTTTGTTAGTTTGATTAATATGTGTTTCGGCATGTTCCTCCTTGGGTTTATACTGTATGGGACTCTCTGTACTTCCTGGACTTGGGTAACTGTTTCCTTTCCCATGTTAGGGAAGTTTTTAGCTATTATTCTCTTGAAATATTTTTTATGGCCCTTTCTCTTCTTTTTCTGGGACCTGTATAATTTGAATGTTGGTGCCTTTAACATTGTCCCAGAGGTCTCTGAGACTGTCCTTATTTGTTTTCATTGTTTTTTCTTTATTCTTTTCCATGGCAGTGATTTCCACCATTCTGTCTTCCAGCTCTCTTATCCATTTGTCTGCCTCGGTTATTCTGCTACTGATTCCTTCTAGAGTATTTGTCATTTCAGTTATTGTATTCTTCATCTTTGTTTGTTTGTTCTTTAGTTCTTCTAGGTCTTTGTTAAACATCTCTTGTATCTTCTCAATCTGTGCCTCCATTCTTTTTCCGAGATCTTGGATCATCTTTACTATCAGTATTCTGAATTCTTTTTCACGTAGATTGCCTATCTCCTCTTCATTTATTCATTCTTATAGTTTTTTATCTTGCTCCTCCATCTGCAGCAGATTTCTCTGTCATCCCATTTTGTCTCACTTATTTTGTTTGTGGTCTGCTTTCTGCAGGCTGCAGGATTGTAGCTCCTCTTCCTTCTGGTGTCTGCCCCCTGGTGGGTGAGGTAGATATTGGGCGGGATCTCCCCTTTGCTCTGTGGTTGTCAGTTCCCTCTCAGGGGCATGGTGTGCTCCCTAGTTGTTGAAGTAGTGGCCCTGAAATTTATTTCTTAGTGATATTTCTGATCTGCAGTGCCAGGTAGTTTGGATTGGAGCACTCCCACTAGGAGAGAAGACCCTGAGTATTCCTCCTCTGGGGCTGTTCACATGTGGGTTTGCTCTGTTGTGTCCCATTTCACCCATTGTGCAGGCTCACAAAGTACTCTGTTGTTGGTGCTGCTCTTGCTCCCACCATAACTGTGGATATGGCGGCAAATGGCCCTGGTGGCTCTCAGGTGTTGTTTTTACCAGGCCACGAGTGCAGTTCCACTGAGGTCAGTTGCAGTAGTCATGCACCTGGTCGCCCTGTGGGAGCTACGGAGGCGCCTCAGACTCTGGCCTGCCCTGACTCTTGTATGTGCCCACAAATCCACACCTTCTGAAGCAGACCCATCTCAGCTGCAAGAGCACTTGTTTTCCATTCAGATGTTCTGCAGGCACTGAATTTAGGAAGCTGTCATTGGAGGTGTAACTCCACAGTTTGCATAGCTGCGAGGAGAAATTTCAGCTTTTCTTCCTTTTTTTTTTTACATCTTTATTGGAGTATAATTGCTTTACAATGGTGTGTTAGTTTCTGCTTTATAACAAAGTGAATCAGTTATACATATACATATGTTCCCATATGTCTTCCCTCTTGCATCTCCCGCCCTCCCACCCTCCCTATCCCACCCCTCTAGGTGGTCACAAAGCACCGAGCTGATCTCCCTGTGCTATGCGGCTGCTTCCCACTAGCTATCTACCTTACGTTTGGTAGTGTGTATATGTCCATGCCTTTCTCTCACTTTGTCACAGCTTACCCTTCCCCCTCTCCATATCCTCAACTCCGTTCTCCAGTAGGTCTGTGTCTTTATTCCTGTCTTACACCTAGGTTCTTCATGACATTTTTTTCTTAAATTCCATATATATGTGTTAGCATATGGTATTTGTCTTTCTCTTTCTGACTTACTTCACTCTGTATGACAGACTCTAGGTCCATCCACCTCATTACAAATAGCTCAATTTTGTTTCTTTTTATGGCTGAGTAATATTCCATTGTATATATGTGCCACATCTTCTTTATCCATTCATCCGATGATGGACACTTAGGTTGTTTCCATCTCCTGGCTATTGTAAATAGAGCTGCAATGAATATTTTGGTACATGACTCTTTTTGAATTATGGTTTTCTCAGGGTATACACCCAGTAGTGGGACTGCTGGGTCATATGGTAGTTCTGTTTGTAGTTTTCTAAGGAACCTCCATACTGTTCTCCATAGTGGCTGTACCAATTCACATTCCTA
Source organism: Phocoena sinus (assembly GCF_008692025.1). NCBI lineage: Eukaryota > Metazoa > Chordata > Mammalia > Artiodactyla > Phocoenidae > Phocoena > Phocoena sinus. The sequence continues at coordinate 58,292,761 of NC_045784.1, read as the reverse complement.
CTAGCAGTGCAAGAGTGTTCCTTTTCTCCACACCCTCTCCAGCATTTATTGTTTCTAGATTTTTTTTTTTTTTTTTGCGGTACGCGGGCCTCTCACTGTTGTGGCCTCTCCCATTGCGGAGCACAGGCTCCGGACATGCAGGCTCAGCGGCCATGGCTCACAGGCCCAGCCGCTCTGCGGCATGTGGGATCTTCCTGGACCGGGGCATGAACCCGTGTCCCCTACATCGGCAGGCTGACTCTCAACCACTGCGCCACCAGGGAAGCCCTGTTTCTAGATTTTTTGATGATGGCCATTCTGACTGGTGTGAGATGATATCTCATTGTAGTTTTGATTTGCATTTCTCTAATGATTAATGATGTTATCAGCTCTTCTTCCTTATTTGCTCAGCCCCTGGGGCTCAGCTGTGGTTTCAGCCCCACCTCTGTGTGTGTTCTTCCCACCAGCATCTGCTCCTGATGCTGCCCCAGAGCACAAATGTCCACACAGGCTGGCAGGGGCAGAGGTGTCAACGGGCATGGCCGCTGGGATCTGCATGGCATGTGGAGGCTTTTGCGGTGGCAAAGCTTGGGCTGCCAGGACCAGCGTAGCCTGAGGAGGCTTTTGCAGGGGTAGCAGTCAGACCTGCTGGGACCCGCACAGCCAGAGGTGGCTTTGGTGTGGGTGGTGCTTGGGCCTCCAGGTAGAGGAGGCTTTGCCTTGAGGGGTGGATGACCTGCTTAGGCAGACACTGCTGCTAGTGCCTGTGGAGGCAGGGGCCGGCGGGTGGGAAAGGGGGTTGCAGTGGTGGCCCAGCCCCTTGCATGCCACTCAACAATGGTGCTCTGTTTCTACAGTGGTCTGGGCTTCTTCTGCAGACTTTATCCATTGTGGAGCTCTTTAGTCCCATCCCTTCAGGCTATCTCTTCACAGCCAACAGGTTTCCCCTCCCTGGGTCTGCTCTCCAAACCCCAGTTTCCAGCACCCAGCTCCCCTCTGTACCAGGAGATAGACAACTCAGCTTGGGGTACACAGGGCTGTGGAATGGACCATGAGCATAGGTCTTACTCTGTCCTGCCTTTCACAAACCAGTTGCTGTATTGCTCTCTGATCCTCTGAAGGTCCTTCTCTGTCCCAGCTGATCTCCCTGCTGTTAGGGGCTTTTCTGTGTGTGGGAACCTCCTGTCTGCTTCAGCTACACTCCAGGGGTCTTGGCTTGTCCCATCCTGTTTCCTCTTTTCTTTATCTCTTTCACATCTTTCCCGGTCGTGTGGGGATTTTTCTTGTCCTGTTAGGTGTCCAAGGTCCTCTGCTAGTGTTCAGTTGGTGCTCTGTGAGTACTGTTACATTTGTAGATGTATTCCTGATGTACCTGTGACGAGAGGTGAACTCCATGTCCTCCTATTCCTCCATCTTGACTCCTCCCACAATTTCCTGTAATTTTATGTACCACTAAGAAAGGAAAAATGTCAATTAACATATGACATAACATTGATAGTAAGGTGTACCTTGATTTTAGAGATTTTAAAATATAAAGATATGTCTTAGAACTGATGAAATATGGTGTCATCATCATCATCAGCAGCAGCAGCATCATTGTGATCGCCAATCATCATCTGGTTCAGTCTTCATATTTTGTAGGCAGGGCAACTGAGACCCAGAGAGTGTAAGAGACTTTCTAATGCATATGTTGGAAATTATGTCTTATCTAAATTTAGAATCCAGTCTCCATGATTGCTACTCCAGTTATTATGCCTTCAGGGGCCTGGCTGTCTCTTGAAACTAGCAGTGTTGCCTTATGAATAATGTCCTGCTAATCTTTCAGTGTTATAATCTTTCAGTGTTATAATTTGTCAGCAGTGTGCTCAAAAATGGAAAGAAAAGGAGGACATAGGATTTTGTGGCTATCTTTTAAAGTAAAAATTTGCTAAAAGCTAGAAGGATGAGTTGGGTGTTTTCTAAAAGCATAGGTTGTGGGACTCAAAATCAGCTGTCATTTTCTATCTATGAGATCTTGGGCATCCATTTAACCTCTTTGAGCTGAACTGTTTTAGAAATCTCAAACATGGGAATAAGTGCTATTCCATAGAGTTGTTTAGAGGGTGAAATGATATAATTTCTAAGTATAGTGATTGATAGACTGTAGATAGCCACTAAATGTTAGTTCTCTTTTCTTTTGTTACCGAGTGAAGCTCTCTCTGCTTGCTGCACAACATGCCAATAAATCGGAGACGAGGTGTTGAGGCAGGGAATACGACTTTATTTGGAAAGTCGGCAGACCAAAAAGATGACAGACCAAAGTCTCCAAAAAATCATCTTATCAGGGTTTGGATGCCAGTTTCTTTTATAGAACAGAGATGGGGAGGAGGTGAGGAAGTAAAGTAAAAAGGCCGTAAGATTTGCAAATGTCTGCTGGAATGGCCAGCCTTGGGTTGAGGATGATTTAATTTCTTCTTTCTTGCAGCCATCCACAGGTGGACAGGGTCAGGATGCTTCCCTGAACGAAGGACATTGGTTTAACATTCAGGCAGAGGGACAGGGTTCCCCAAGGCAGGCCATTATGTATAGACAGTATCCTTTTAGTGAACAAAAGCAATGGGAAGCACAGGTTAAAGTAAAAGAAACAAATCCAACATGTAGTCAGATTTGGCTCTTTCTTGTTTCACTATTTCTTGGAGAGAAGTTGATTCACTGACTTTCTCCCGTCTCAGCTCAAATCTTGTTTATGATTTTGTAGAATTAGATCAGCCTTATTGCCTCTGGTGAATTTATCTGTAGCTGTACCTGAAAAGCTCCTACATATTTTTCAAGCTTCTACTCAAATGTCACCTCCTTTGTAAAGCCTCCTTAGATAACCCTTTCAGAGGAATACCATTCTTCCTATACCTGGAATAGCATATTATAATTCGTTTGTTTAAGTGCATTCCACTATTAGAAAGTATGTTCATATGAGGGCAGTAACCATGTTTAGTTCTTATTTTTTTCTTTTTATAAAATGTAATGTTTAAAATTTAAACAAATTTATACTTTTTTTTTTTTTTTGGTGGTACACGGGCATCTCACTGTTGTGGCCTCTCCTGTTGCGGAGCACAGGCTCCAGACGTGCAGGCTCAGGGCCATGGCCCACAGGCCCAGCCTCTCTGTGGCATGTGGGATCTTCCTGGACTGGGGCACGAACCCGTGTCCCCTGCATCAGCAGGCGGACTCTCAACCACTGCGCCACCAGGGAAGTCCAATTTATACAATTTTTAAAGGTTACTTTCCATTTACAATTATTAAAACATATTGGCTATAATCCCTGTGTTGTACAGTACATCCTTGAACCTACCTTACACCTAATAGCTTGTGCTTCCCACTCTCCCACCCCTGTAATGGGGTTTGTTTTTGTTGCCCCCCCACTGGTAACCACTAATTTGTTCTCTATATCTGTGAGGCTGCTTCTTTTTTGTTATAGTCACTAGTTTGTTGTATTTTTAAATTCAATATAAGTGATATCATACAGCATTTGTCTTTCTCTGTCTGACTTATTTCACTTAGCATAATGCCCTCCAGGTTGCTGCAAATAGCAAAATTTCATGCTTTTTTATGGCTGAGTAGCATCCCATTGTGTGTGTGTGTGTGTGTGTGTGTGTATGTTTATGTATGTGTGGATATATATATATATCACATTTTCTTTATCTATTCACCCGTTGATGGACACAGGTTGCTTCCATATCCTGGGAATTATGAAAAATGCTGCTATGAACATTGGGGTGCATGTATCTTTTCAAATTAATGTTTTTATCCTTTTTGGATATATACCCATGAGTAGAATTGCTGGGTCATATGGTAGTTCTATTTCTAGTATTTATTTATTTATTTAATACATCTTTATTGGAGTATAATTGCTTCACAATACTGTGTTAGTTTCTGTTGCACCACAAAGCGAATCAGCCATATGCATACACATGTCCCCATATCCCTTCCCTCTTGAGCCTCCCTCCCATCCTCCCTATCCGACCCCTCTAGGTCATGACAAAGCACTGCGCTGATCTTCCTGTGCTATGCTGCTGCTTCCCACCAGCCAACTATTTTACATTTAGTAGTGTATATACGTTGATGCTACTCTCACTTCGCCCAGGCTTTGCCGCCCCACCACATGTCATCAAGTCCATTCTCTATGTCTACCTCTTTATTCCTGTCCTGCAACTAGGTTCATCAGTACCTTTTTTTTTTTTTTTAGATTCCATATATATGTGTTAGCATACAGTATTTGTTTTTCTCTTTCTGCCTTACTTCATTCTATATGACAGACTCTAGGTCCATCCACCTCACTACAAATAACTCAATTTCATTTCTTTTTATGGCTGAGTTCATTGTATATATGTGCCACATCTTCTTTATCCATTCATCTTTCAATGGGTACTTAGGTTGCTTCAATGTCCTGGCTATTGTAAACAGTGCTGCAGTGAACATTGTGGTGCATGTCTCTTTTTGAATTATGGTTTTCTCAGGGTATGTGTCCAGTAGTGGGATTGCTGGGTCATATGGTAGTTCTATTTTTAGTTTTATGAGGAACCTCCATACTGTTTTCCATAGTGATTATATCAATTTACATTCCCACCTACAGTGTAGGAGGGTTCCCTTTTCACCACACCCTTTCCAGCATTTATTGTTTCTAGCTTTTTTGATAATGACCATTATGACTGGTGTGAGGTGATACCTCATTGTAGTTTTGTTTGCATTTCTCTAATAATTAGTAATGTTGAGCATCTTTTCATGTGCCTCTTGGCCATCTGTATGTCTTCCTTGGTGAAATGTCTATTTATGCCTTCTGGCCATTTTCTAACTAGATTGGTTTTTTGATATTGAGCTCGATGAGCTGTTTGTATATTTTGGAGATTAATCCTTTGTTGTTTCATTTGGAAATATTTTCTCCCATTCTGAGGGTTGTCTTTTTGTCTTGTTTATGGTTTCCTTTGCTGTGCAAAAGCTTTTAAGTTTAATTAAGTCACATTTGTTTATTTTTGTTTTTATTTCTGTTACTCTAGGAGGTGGGTCAAAAAAGAACTTGCTGTGGTTTATGTCAAAGAGTGTTTTTACTATGTTTTCATCTAAAAGTTTTATAGTGTCTGGTCTTATATTTAAGCCTTTAATCCATTTGGAGTTTATTTTTGTGTATGGTGTTAAGTAGCATTCTACTTTCATTCTTTTCCATGTAGCTGTCCAGTTTTCCCAGCACCACTTATTGAAGACTCTGTCTTTTCTCCATTGTATGTTCTTGCCTCCTTTGTCATAAATTACATGCCCGTATGTGCATGGGTTTATCTCTGGGCCTTCTATCCTGTACCATTGATCTATATTTCTGTTTTTGTGCCAGTACCATACTGTTTTGATTACTGTAGCTTTGTAGTATCGTTTGAAGTTGGGGAGCCTGATTCCTTCAACTCCGTTTTTCTTTGTCAAGATTGCTTTGGCTATTTGGGGTCTTTTTTGTTTCCATACGAATTGTAAGGTATTTTGTTCTGATTCATGGTATATTTCTCCATCTGTTTGTGTCATATTTGATTTCTTTCATCAGTGTTTTATAGTTTTCAGAGTACAAGTCTTTTGCTGCCTTAGGCAGGTTTATTCCTAGGTATTTTATTCCTTTTGTTGCAGTGGTAAATGGGAGTGTTTTCTTATTTCTCTTTCTGATTTTTCATTGTTGGTGTATATCAATGCCAGAGATTTCTGTGCATTAACTTTGTATCCTGCAACCTTACCAAATTCACTGATTAATTCTAGTAGTTTTCTGGTGGCATGTTTATGATTTTCTATGTATAGTATCATGTCATTGGTAGATAGTGACAGTTTTACTTCTTTTCCAATTTGTATTCCTTTTCTTTCTGTTTCTTCTCTGATTGCCATGGCTAGGACTTCCAAAACTATATTGAATAAGAGTGGCGAGAGTGGACATCCTTGTCTTGTTCCTGATCTTAGTGGAAATGCTTTAGTTTTTCACCATTGAGTATGATGCCTGCTCTGGATTTGTCATATATAGCCTTTATTATGTTGAGGTAGCTTCCCTCTATGCCCATTTTCTGGAGAGTTTTATCATAAACCAGTGTTGAATTTTATCAAAAGCTTTTTCTGCATCTGTTGAGATCATCATATGGTTTTTATTCCTTAATTTGTTAATGTGTATCACACTGATTGATTTGCGTATATTGAAGAATCTTTGCATCCCTGGCAGAAATCCCACTTGATCATGGTGCCTGATCCTTTTAATGTGCTGTTGGTTCTCTTTGCTAGTATTGTGTTCAGGATTTTTGCATCTATGTTCATCAGTGATATTGGTCTATAATATTCTTTTTTTGGGATATCTTTTTCTGGTTTTGTTATCAGGGTAACGGTGGCTTCATAGAATGAATTTGGGAGTTTTTCTCACTTTGCAATTTTTTGGAAGAGTTTGAGAAGTATCGGTGTTAGCTCTTCTCTAAATGTTTGATAGAATTTGCCTGTGAAGCCATCTGGTCCTGGACTTTTGTTTGTTGGAAGATTTTTAATCACTGTTTTAATTTCATTACTTGTGATTGGTGTGTTCATATTTTCTAATTCTTCCTGGTTCAGTCTTGGAAAATCGTACCTTTCCAAGAATTGGTCCATTTTTTTGTGGTTGTCCATTTTATTGGCCTATAGTTGTTTGTAGTAGTCTCTTGTAATCCTTTATATTTCTGCAGTGTCAGTTATGATTTCTTCTTTTTCACTTTTAATTTTATTGATTTGCATCCTTTCCCTTTTTTTCTTGATGAGTCTGGCTAAGGGTTTATCAATTTTGTTTATCTTCGCAAAGAACCAGCATTTAGTTTTATTGATCTTTGCTATTGTTTTCTTCATTTCTATTTCATTTATTTCTGATCTGATCTTTATGATTTCTCTCCTTCTACTAACTTTGGGTTTCTTTGTTTTTCTTTCTCTAGTTGTTTTAAGTGTAGGGTTAGATTGTTTATTTGATATTTTTCTTGCTTCCCAAGGTGAGATTGAATTGCTATAAACTTCCCTCTTAGAACTGCTTTTGCTGTGTCCCATAGGATTTTCGTTGTCGTGTTTTCATTGTCATTTGTTTCTATGTATTTCTTTATTTCTTCTTTGATTTCTGCAGTGATCTCTTGGTTATTTAGTAGTGCAGTGTTTATCTTCCATGTATGTGTATTTTTTACAGTTATTTTCCTGTATTTGATTTCCAAACTCATAGCATTGTGGTCAGAAAAGATGCTTGATATGATTTCAGTTTTCTTAAATTTTCCAAGGCTTGAATTGTGAAGCAGATGTGATCTATCCTGGAGAATGTTCATGTGCACTTGAGAAGAAAGTGTATTTTGCCAGTTTTCAGTGGAATGTTCTATAAATATCAGTTAGACCTATCTGGTCTTTTGCATCATTTAAAGCTTCTGTTTCCTCATTTATTTTCTGTCTGGATGATCTGTCCATTGGAGTAAGTAGGGTGTTAAAGTCCCCTACTATTTTTGTGTTACTGTTGATTTCTCTTTTCATGATTGTTACCATTTGCCTTATGTCTTGAGGTGGTCCTATGTTGGGTGCATAAACATTTATAATTGTTATATCCTCTTCTTGGATTGATCTTTTGATCATTATGTAGTGTCCCTCCTTATCTCTTGTTACAGTCTTTATTTTATTTATTTATTTAAATTTATTTATTTTTGGCTGCATCAGGTCTTTGTTTCTGAGTGCAGGCTTTCTCTAGTTGCAGCGAGTGGGGGCTACTCTTCATTGCAGTGTGTGAGCTTCTCATTGTGGTGGCTTCTCTTGGTGCAGAGCACGGGTTGTAGGCTCACGGGCTTTAGTAGTTGTGGATCGTGGGCTCTAGAGCACAGGCTCACTAGTTGTGGCACACAGGCTTAGTTGCTCCGTGGCATGTGGGATCTTCCCAGACCAGGGCTTGAACTCGCGTCCCCTGAATTGACAGGCAGATTCCTAACCACTGCGCCATGAGGGAAGCCCCCAGTCTTTATTTTAAAGTGTATTTTATCTGATATGAGTATTGCTACTGCAGCTTTCTTTTCATTTCCATTTGCATGGAATATCTTTTTCCATCCCCTCACTTTCAGTCTGTATGTGTCCCTAGGTGTGAAGTGGGTCTCTTGTCGACAGCATATGTATGGGTCTTGTTTTTGTATCCCTTAAGCTTTGCTGTGTCTTTTCGTTGGGGCATTTAATCCATTTACATTCAAGATTATTATCGATATATATGTTCCTATTACCATTTTCTTAATTGTTTTTGGTTTGTTTTTGTGGGTCTTTTTCTTCTCTTGTGTTTCCTGCTTAGAGAGTTTTCTTTAGCAATTGTTGTAAAGCTGGTTTGGTGGTGCTGAATTCTCTTAGCTTTTGTTTGTCTGAAAGACTTCTGACTTCTCCATTGAATCTGAATGAGACCCTTGCTGGGTAGAGTAATCTTGGTTGTCGGTTTCTTTCTTTCATCACTTTAAGTATATCCTGTCACTCCCTTCTGGCCTGCAGAGTTTCCACTGAGAAGTCAGAGGGTAATCTTATGGGGATTCCTTTGTATATGACTTTTTGTTTTTCCCTTGCTGCTTTTAATATTTTTTTCTTTGAATTTAATTTTCGTTATTTTGATTAAATGTGTCTTGGTGTGTTTTTCCTAGGGTTTATCCTGTATGGGACTCTCTGTACTTCCTGGACTTGGGTGACCATTTCCTTTCCCATGTTGGAGAAAATTTCCACTATAATCTCTTCAAATAGTTTTTCAGACCCTTTCTTTTTCTCTTCTTCTTCTGGGACCCCTATAATTCGAATGTTGGTGTGTTTAGTGTTGTCCTAGAGGTTTCTGAGATTGTCTTCAATTCTATTCATTCTTTTATTGTTTATTCTGCTCCTCGGCAGTTATTTCCACCCTTTTGTCTTCCAGCTCACTTATTTGTTCTTCTGCCTCCGTTATTCTGTTATTGATTCCTTGTACTGTATTTTTCATTTCAGTTACTGTCTTGTTCATCGCTGTTTGTTTGTTCTTTAATTCTTCTAGATCTTTGTTAGACATTTCTTGTCTATCTGTGCTTCCAGTGTATTTCTGAGGTTCTGGATTATCTTTACTGTCATTACTCTCAATTCCTTTTAATGTAGATTGTCTATTTCCTCTTCAGTTATTTGGTCTTGCAGGTTTTTACCTTGTTTCTTCATCTGTGACATATTTTTTTGCCGTTTCATTAGTTTTTAATTTTTATGAGTGGGATTGTGTTCCTGTTTTACTGGTTGTTTGTCCTGAGGCTTCCAACACTGTAGTTTGTAGGCTATTGGGCAGAGCTGGGTCTTGGTGCTGAGTTGAGGAATTCTGTGAGACCTCACTCTGATAATATTCCCCGGGGTCTGAGGTTCTCTGTTAGTCCAGTGGGTCAGACTCGGAGCTCCCACTGCAGGAGCTTCCCCCTGACCCCAGGCTCACGAATCAATATCCCACAAGCCGTGTGGGGCAGCAAGAAAAAAAAAGGGGGAACAATAACAAAGTAAAAAATAAAATTAGACTAGGAAACTAACATATATGTTAGAATGAATGTAAAAATAAAAATAAAGATGAATCAACAACCAGAAGATGCATCAGTACCACAATAGTAAAAAAGTGGAGGAGAGATAAGAAAAAAAAAAAGGCAGGGGGTGTAAGACCTTGGCTGTGGCGAGCAGGGCCTAAGCAAGGGTGATGTTTGGGTGGTGGGCAGGGCCAATGCTCAGGACCAACTGTGCTGGAAAAGGCCCTGGGTTTGTGGGGGGTGGGGTTAGGCTCAAGGAACAGAAGGGGCCCAGGCGTGCCCCCCACCCTTGGTCTCAGAGGGCAGGGGAACTCACCTGGGAGCCTAGCAGGCTTCCTGGGCTCAAGTGGGTGGGGCAAATGCCCTCCTCTCCTCTACTGGTCCTCTGTTCTGAGATCTAGGAGGGCCACCCTGCCTACCTTTCCTGATTTTGCTGGCCTCCCTCCTATGCCCCCAGGACCCATGTGGCCTGGATGGGGCTTTGCGGGTGGAATGGCTTGGGAGCTCAGAAAACTCCCTGGCCTGAGTGGGCCAGGCAATTGCCCTCCGCTCCTCTCCTGCTCTTCCCGGAGCATCCCTCCCACCTGCCTCTCCTGATCTCCCCAGCCTCAGGGGCGCCGATCTTGTCTGGCTTCCACTTATCCTCCCCCTCGGTCCCCCTATGTCCTACTGGTTCACTGTGGGGTTCCTACCGTCTCATTTGGGGTCAGAGTTCCTCACCAGCGGCCAGCAGGCACCCTAGTTGTGGGGAGATGCCTAGTCCATGTCTTCCCACACTGCCATTTTGACTCTTCTCCCCCTATTTTTAGTTTCTTTGAGAAACCTCCTTACTCTTTTCCACAGTGGCTGCACCAGTTTACCGTCTCACCAACAGTGCACGAGGCTTACCTTTACCCCACATCCTCACCAACATTTGTTGTGTGTGTTATTTTTGATGATAGCCATTCTGACATGTGAGGTAGTATCTAATTGTGGTTTTGATTTGCATTACCCTGATGATAAGTGATGTTGAGCATCTTTTCATGTGCCTGTTAGCCATCAGCATTTTCTTTGGAAAAATGTCTATTCAGTTCTTCTGCCTATTTTTTAATTGGGTTGTTTGTTTTTCTGATGTTGAATTATATGAGCTGTTTATATATGTTGATATTAATCACTTATTGGTCATATTTGTAAATGTTTTCTCTCATTCAGTAGGTTGTCTTTCCGTTTTGTCAGTTGATTCTTTTGCTGTGCAAAAGCTTTTAAGTTTAATTAGGTCCCATTTGTTTATTTTTGATTTTATTTCCTTTATGAGACAGATCAAAAAAAATATTGCACGATTTGTGTCAAAGAGGGTCTTGCCTGTGTTTTCCTCTAGGAGTTTTATAGTATCTGGTCTTACATTTAGGTCTTTAATTCATTTTGACTATATTTTTGCATACAGTGTTAGAGAATGTTCTAATTTCATATTTTTTTACATGTAGCTGGTCAATTTTCCCAACACCAATTATTGAAGAGACTGTCTTTTCTGCATTGTATATTCTGCCTCCTTTGTCATAGGTTAATTGACCATAAGTTCATGGGTTTATTTCCGGGCTCTCTATTCTGTTCCATTGATTTATGTGCCTTCTTTTGTGCCAGTACCATACTGTTTTGATTACTATAGCTTTGTAGTATATTCTGAAGTCAGGGAGTGTGATTCCCCCAGTTCAGTTCTCTCTCAAGACTGTTTTCTTTGTATTATAGTTGCTTAGCACATGCAACAATAATAATAGCTAAAGTTTACCGTTTTACCCATATACATACACTCACTAATCCTCATACTCACCCTGTGAAGTAGATACTGTTGTCACTCACATTTCATAGATGAGGAAGTGCAAGGATTAGATAATTTAGGTAAATCACCCAAGATCACAGAGTTGGGTGGTTGAGGAACACATAGTGGAATTTTGTTCTGACTCTAAAGCTTGTGAACTTAACCACTGTACACTAGATTGGTGCAGTCCAGTAGAATTTTTTTTGATAATGGAAATATTCTCTACGTTTGATTTCCAATATAGTAGCCACTAGCCACATATATCTGTTGAGCACTTGAAATGTGGCTAGTGTGACTGAGGAACTGAATTTTTAATTTAATTTTATTTTAGTGAATTTAGATTTGAATAGGCGCATACAGAAAACTGAACTCTCATCCTTTAAAGGCTGCCTGGGATTTTCTCTTAGCTCTCAGTGGTTCTCTCAGCTGTTCTTAGTTGACCAGTTTTTCTATTAAAGAATCTGAATTTCATCCTGATAGAAAGAGAAAACTCACCTTTTCTGAAGACAGTCATATATATATTTGAGCAGTCTATCATTATTATTTAGACTTGATGTTAAGATTCTATAAATTGCAAAAATTGTTTTTGAGAATAAGTGTTCTTTGCCATTATGTTAAAATCTGTGTTCCACTATTTAACTGTAAAGCACAAAGATGAAATAGATTACAGTAGATGTTCAGAGAAAAATGTTTTTGCTCTGTCTAAAACACAAACATATAGGAATAATTATCCCAATGGAAGTTTAAAATCACAGAGATACTACAGCCTGGAAGCATCCCATGAAAGACACTTACTGTTGGGCTGAAGTAATGGGAGATTATGAAAACCACCCCGTGACCAAAGTCACTGCTCACATGTCAAGAGTTCCCAGAGAAGAATCCATAGCAGGTGCTTCTTGTGAGTGGATATTAGAGATTGAGGGAGAATGTCTGTTTATTAATTATTGTGAAAATCCAGCTTCCCACACAGCACATGCATTGAGTAAGTGTGGGCATATTCCAATCTCCAGAATCAAAGAACCTTAGGGCTGGAAGGAAACTTTGTGCTTTTCTGGCATTTTAATCCACATGTATTTTAATTAATTAATCAATTAATTAATTAATCTGCACTCTGCTGCTTGTGTGATCTCAGTTCCCTGACAAGGTATTGATCCTGGGCCACAGCAGTGAAAGCCTGGAATCCTAACCACTAGGCCACCAGGGACCTCCCTAATTAACACGTATTCAAAGAAACTTTTATTATGGAAAATTTCAAACATACAGAAAAACCATAGTCTGATATAATGAACCTAATGTATCCATCACTCAACATTTTTTCCAATCTTATTTCACATATCTCCCCTTAATCCTTTGAACACACATGCTGATACATTCTTTCATACTCACAGGGTTTTTTTCTGGAGAATTTTAATGTAAATCCCAAGTATGTCATTATACCCATAATGATTTCAGTGTTCATCTCTTACACTTTTTAAGTATATAGAACCACTGCAAACTATCATACTCAATACAAATTGCAAGTAATTTCTAATATCATCCACAACCCAGTCTATATTTACATTCTCCTGGTTCTTTCAATCTCTCTTTTTAATTAATAGATTTTAGTTTTTAAAGCCGTTTTAGTTTTACAGAAAAATTGAGTGGAAAGTACAGAGAGTTATCATATGCCCCTACCTATCCTCCACCACCTTTGCCCTATTATTAATATATCACGTGTACTTAAGGGTTCACTCTTTATGTTGTACTTGCTCTGGGTTTTAACATGCTCTAGACATATAATGACATATATTCACCATTGTAGTAGCATACAGAATAGTTTTGTTACTCTAAACATCTCCTGTGCTCCACTTATGCATCCTTCCTTCCCTCCTCTAAGTCCCTGGAAACCACTAATATTTTTCCTGTCTCTGTAGTTTTGCCTTTTCCAGAATGTCATTGTAGTTGGAATCATACAGTAGTAGCCTTTTCAGATTGGCTGCTTTCACTTAGCAATTATGCATTTAGAGTTCCTCCATGTCTTTCCATGGGTAGAAGACTCAATTTTTTTTGCTGAATAATATTCCATTGTCTGGATATACTATAGTTTATCCATTCACCTACTGAAAGACATATTGGTTACTTCCAAGTTTTGGCAATTAGAAATAAAGCTGCAACAAACATCTGCATGCAGTTTTTTTTGTGTGTGTGGGCATACATTTTTAACTCATTTTGGTAAATAACCAGGAGAGAGGGTGATTGCCAGATCATATGATAAAAGTATATTTGGATTTATAAGAAACTGCCACTGTATTCCAAAGTGGCCATACTATTTTGCATTCCAATTAGCAATAATTAAGAGTTCCTTGTTGGGGGGCACCTTCAAGATGGCAGAGGTGTAAGATGTGGAGATCACCTTCTACCGACAAATACATCAAAAATACATCTACATGTGGAACAACTCCTACAGAACACCTACTGAACGCTGGCAGAAGACCTCAGACTTCCCAAAAGGAAAGAAAATACCCACGTACCTGGATAGGGCAAATGAAAAAAGAAAAAACAGAGACAAAAAATAGGGATGGGACCTGCACCTCTGGGAGGGAGCTGTGAAGGAGGAAAAGTTTCCACACACTAGGAAGCCCCTGCACTGGTGGAGACGGAGTGTGGGCAGGGGGGAAGCTTCAGAGCCGTGGAGGAGAGTGCAGCAACAGGGGTTCAGAGTGCAAAGGGGAGAGAGATTCCTACACGGAGGATCGCCTCTGACCAGCACTCACCAGCCTGAGAGCCTTGTCTGCTCACCTGCTGGGGCTGGTTGGGGCTGGGAGCTGAGGCTCGGGCTTCAGAGGTCAGATCCCAGGGAGAGGACTGGGGTTGGCTGCGTGAACGCAGCCTGAAGGGGGCTAGTGCACCACAGCTAGCTGGGAGGAAGTCCGGGAAAACGTCTGGACCTGCAGAAGAGCAAGACCATTGTTTCAGGGTGCACGAGGAGAGGGGATTCCTTCCCTGTCTGCCCACAAAAGGCAGAGCACTGCCTAAACGAGCTGCAGAGATGGGTGCAAGCCATGGCTATCAGCTTGGGCCACAGAGACGGGCAGGAAATACTAATGCTGCTGCTGCAGACACCAAGAATCCTGTGTGCAAGCACAGGTCAGTATCCATACCCCCTTGGGAGCCTGTGCAACATGCCACTGCCAGGGTCCTGTGATCCAGGGACAAATTCCCCGGGAGAATGCATGGTGCGACTCAGGCTGTTGTAACATCATGCTGACCTCTGCCACTGCAGGTTTGCCCTGCATGCCAATTATAACTACCATTCCCCTCCCTACCCCTGGCATGAGTGAGCCAGAGCCCCCTAATCAGCTGCTCCTTTAACCCCATCCTGTCTGGGCGGGAACAGATGCCTGAGGGCAACCTACATGCACAGGTGGGGCCAAAACCAAAGCTGAACCCCAGGAACTGTGTGAACAAAGAAGAGAAAAGGAAATTTCTCCATGCAGCCTCAGGAGCAGTGGATTAAATCCCCACAATCAACTTGATTTATCCTCCATTTATGGAATACTTGAATGGACAATGAATCATCCCAAAATTGAGGTGGAGGACTTGGGAGCAACTGTAGACATGGGATCTGCTATGTGCGACTGATTTGTTTCTGATTTTTATGTTAATCTTAGTATAGTTTTTAGCGCTTGTTATCATTGGTGGATTTGTTTATTGGTTTGGTTGTTCTCTTCTTTTTTTATTATTATTAAAAAATTTTTCTTCTTTCTTTTTTTCTCCATTTTCTTCTGAGCCATGTAGCAGACAGGGTCTTGGGGCTCTGGCCTGGTGTCAGGCCTGAGCCTCTGAGGTGGGAGAGCCAAGTTCAGGACACTGGAACACCAGAGACCTTTTGGCCACATGTAATATCAATCGGCGAGAGCTCTCCCAGAGATCTCCATCTCAGTGCTAAGACCCAGCTCCACCCAATGGCCAGCAAAATCCAGTGATGGATGGCCCATGCAAATCAACTAGCAAGATAGGAACACAACCCCACCAATTAGCAGGGAGGCTGCCTAAAATCACAATAAGGCCACAGACACCCCAAAACATGTTACCAGATGCAGCCCAGCACACTGGAAAGACAAGTTCCATCCCTACCAACCAGAACACAGGCAACAGTCCCCTCTACCAGGAAGCTTATGCAAACCACTGAACTAACCCCACCCACTGGGGGCAGACACCAAAAACAATGGGAACTGTGAACCTGCAGGTTGCAAAAAGGAGACCCCAAACACAGTAAGTTAAACCAAGTGAGAAAACAGAAATATGCAGCAGAAAAAGGAACAAGGTAAAAACCCACCAGACCAAACAAATGAAGAGGAAATAGGCAGTCTACCTGAAAAAGAATTCACAATAATGATAGTAAAGATGATCCCAAATCTTGGAAGTAGAATGGAGAAAATTCAAGAAACGTTTAACAAGGAACAAGAAGAACCAAAGAGCAAACAAACAATGATGAACAACACAATAAATGAAATTAAAAATTCTCTAGAAGGAATCGATAGCAGAATAACTGAGGCAAAAGAACGGGTAGGTGACCTGGAAGATAAAATAGTGGAAATAACTACAGCAGAGCAGAATAAAGAAAAAAGAATGAAAAGAATTGAATACAGTCTCAGAGACATCTGGGACAACATTAAACACACGAACATTCGAATTATAGGGGTCCCAGAATAAGAGGAGAAAAAGAAAGGGTCTGAGAAAATATTTGAAGAGATTATAGTTGAAAACTTCCTAACATGGGAAAGGAAATAATCAAGTCCAGCAAGTGCAGAGAGTCCCATACAGGATAAATCCAAGGAGAAATACACCAAGACACATATTAATCAAACTATCAAAAATTAAATACAAAAAATATTAAAAGCAGCAAGGGAAAAGCAACAAATAAAATACAAGGGAATGCCTATAAGCTTATCTTCCAGCAGAAACTCAGCAAGGCAGAAGGAAGTGGCAGGACATGTCTAAAGTGTGGAAAGGGAAAAACTTAAAACCAAGATTACTCTACCCAGCAAGGATCTCATTCAGATTCCACAGAGAATTTAAAACCTTTACAGACAAGCAAAACGTGAGAATTCAGCAGCATGAAACCAGCTTTACAAGAAATGCTAAAGGAACTTCTCTAAGGAGGAAACACAAGAGAAGGAAAAGTCCTACAAAAACAAACACAAAACAATTAAGAAAATGGTAATAGGAACATACATATCGATAATTAGCTTAAATGTAAATGGATTAATGCTCCAATCAAAAGACATAGACTGGCTGAATGGATAGAAAAACAAGACCCATATATATGTTGTCTATAAGCAACCCACTTCAGACCTAGGGACACAAACAGACAAAGTGAGGGGGTTGAAAAATATATTCCATGCAAATGGAATTCAAAATAAAGCTGGAGTAGCAATTCTTATATCAGACAAAATAGACTTTAAAATAAAAACTATTACAAGAGACAAAGAAGTACACTACATAATGATCAACAGATCAATCCCAGAAGAAGATGTAACAATTATAAATATTGATGCACCCAACATAGGAATGCCTCAATACATAAGGCAAATGCTAAGAGCCATAAAAGAAGAAATCGACAGTAACACAATAATAGTAGGGGACTTTAACACCGCACTTACACCAATTGACAGATCATCCAAAATGAAAATAAGTAAGGAAACACAAGCTTTAAATGACATATTAAACAAGATGAACTTAATTGATATTTATAGGCCATTCCATCCAAAAACAACAGAGTACACTTTCTTCTCAAGTGCTCATGGACCATTTTCCAGGATACGTCATATCTTGGGTCAGAAATCAAGCCTTGGTAAATGTAAGAAAATTGAAATGATAACAAGCATCTTTTCTGACCACAAGGCTGTAAGACTAAATATCAGTTACAGGAAAAAAAAACTGTAATAAATATAAACACATGGAGGCTAAACAATACACTACTAGATAACCAAGAGATAATTTTCACTATCATTCAACAGAGTTTTGGAAGTTTTAGCCACAGCAATCACAGATGAAACAGAAATAAAAGGAATCCAAATCTGAAAAGAAGTAAAGCTGTCCCTGTTTGCAGATGACATGATACTATACATAGAGAAGCCTAAAGCTGCTACCAGAAAACTACTAGAGCTCATCAATGAATATAGTAAAGTAGCAGGATACAAAATTAATGCACAGAAATCTCTTGTATTCCTGTACACTAATGATTGAAAATCTGAAAGAGAAATTAAGTAAACACTCCCATTTACCATTGCAACAAAAAGAATAAAATACCTAGGAATAAACCTACCTAAGGAGACAAAAACCTGTATGCAGAAAATTAAAAGACACTAATGAAAGAAATTAAAGATGGTACAAACAGATGGAGAGATATATCATGTTCTTGGATTGGAAGAATCAACATTGTGAGATTGACTCTACTACCCAAAGCAATCTACAGATTCAGTGCAATCCCTATCAAACTACCACCCGCATTTTTCACAGAACTAGAACAAAAATTTTCACAGTTTGTATGGAAACACAAAAGACCCCGAATAGCCAAAGCAATCTTGAGAAAGAAAAACGGAGCTGGAGGAATCAGGCTACCTGACTTCAGACTACACTTGGAAGCTACAGTAATCAAGACAGTATGGTACTGGCACAAAAACAGAAATATAGATCAATGGAACAGGATAAAAAGCCCAGAGATAAACTCACGCACATATGGTCACCTTATCTTTGATAAAGGAGGCAAGAATATGCAATGGAGAAAAGACAGCCTCTTCAATAAATGCTTCTGGGAAAACTGGACAGCTACATGCAAAAGAATGAAATTAGAACTTGCTAACAGTGTATACAAAAAGAAACTCAAAATGTATTAAAGACCTGAAAGTAAGTCCAGATACTATAAAACTCTTAGAGGAAAACATAGGCAGAACACTCTATGACATAAATCACAGCAAGATCCTTTTTGTTTAGAGAAATGGAAATCATAACAAATGCGAGTTAATGAAACTTAAAAGCTTTTGCACAGTAAAGGAGATCATAAACAAGACGAAAACACAATCCTCAGAATGGGAGTAAACATTTGTAAATGAAGCAACTGACAAAGGATTCATCTCCAAAATATATAAGCAGCTCATGCAGCTCAATATGAAAAAAACAAACAACCCAATCCAAAAATGGGGAAGAAAACCTAAATAGACGTTTCTCTAAAGAAGATATACAGATTACCAACAAACACATGAAAGGATGCTCAACATCACTAATCATTAGAGACATGCAAATCAAAAGTACAACGAGATATCATCTCACACCGGTCAAATTGGCCATCATTAAAAATCTACAAACAATAAATGCTAGAGAGGGTGTGGAGAAAAGGGAACCCTTTTGCACTGTTGGTGGGGTGTAAATTGATACAGCCACTATGGAGAACAGTATAGAGGTTCCTTATAAAACTAAAAATAGAAGTACCATACGACCCAGCAATCCCACTACTGGGCATATACCCTGAGAAAACCATAATTCAAAAAGAGACATGTACCACAGTGTTCAATGCAGCACTATTTACAATATGCAGGACATTGAAGCAATGTAAGTGTCCATCGATAGATGAATAGATAAAAACGATGTGGCAGATATATACAATGGAATATTACTCAGCCATAAAAATAAACAAAATTGGACTATTTGTAGTGAGGTGAATGGACCTAGAGTCTGTCATACAGAGTGAAGTAAGTCAGAACGAGAAAAACAAATATCGTATGGTAACACATATATATGGAATCTAAAAAAAAATGGTTCTGAAGAATCTAAGGGCAGGGCAGCAATAAAGATGCAGAAATAAAGAATGGACTTGAGGACATGGGGAGTGGGAAGGGCAAGCTGGGTCGTAGTGAGAGAGTAGCATTGACATATATACACTACCAGATGTAAAATAGATAGCTAGTGGGAAGCAGCTGCATCGCACAGGGAGATCAGCTCAGTGCTTTGTGACCACCTAGAGGGGTGGGATAGGGAGGCTGGGAGGGATACCCAAGAGGGAGGGGATGTGGGGATATATGTATACATATAGCTGATGCACTTTGTTATATGGCAGAAACTAACACAACATTGTAAAGCAATTATCCTCCAATAAAGATGTTAGAAGATAAGGGAAAAAAATAGGGAAGAAAAAGTAGTTTCTTGTGTCCCATTTCTTCACCAGCATGTGGGCTTGTCAGTGTTTTTGGAGATTAAACTTTGTAATGTGTGTGTAGTGGTGTCACATTATTGCTTTGATTTGCAATTCCCCAATGATACATATTGTCAAGCATCTCTTCATAAGCTTTTTGCCATTTGTAGACCTTTATTTTAATAAATTTATTTATTTATTTATGGGTGCATTGGGGCTTCGTTGTTGCACTTGGGCTTTCTCTAGTTCTAGCGAGTGGGGCTACTCTTTATTGCAGTGTGTAGGCTTCTTATTGCATTGGTTTCTCTTGTTTCAGAGCACAGACTCTAGGCACGCAGCTTCAGTAGTGTGGCACGTGGGCTCAGTCATTGTTGCTTGCGGAGTCTAGAGCGCAGACTTAGTAGTTGTGGTGCACATCCTTAGTTGCTTCACGGCATGTGGGATCTCTCTGGACCTGGGCTCGAACCCGTGTCATGTATTGGGAGGCGGATTCTTAATCACTGCGTCACCAGGGAAGTCCCTGTAGACCATTTTGGTGTAGTGTCTGTTCAGATCTTTTGTACAGTTATATTTATCTATTTTTAAAATTTTAACTATTTTTTAGAAGTTTTATTGGAGTATAGATAATTTACAATATTGTGTTAGCTTCAGGTGTACTGCAAAGTGAATCAGTTATACACATACATATATCCACTCTATTTTAGATTCTTTTCCCATATAGGCCATTACAGAGTATTTTGTAGGGTTTCCTGTGCTATATAGTAGGTCCTTATTATTTATCTATTTTATACATAGCGGTGTGTATATGTCAATCCCTATCTCCCAATTTATCCCTCCCCTCCCCCTTTCCCCCTTGATAACCATAAGTTTGTTTTCTGCATCTGTGACTCTTATTTCTGTTTTGTAAATACGTTTATTTGTACCATTTTTTTAAAGATTCTACATGTAAGGGATATCATATGATATTTGTCTTTCTGTGTCTGACTTACTTCACTCAGTATGACAATCTCTAGGTCCATCCATGTTGCTGGAAATGGCTTTATTTTGTTCTTTTTTTATGGCTGAGTAATGTTCCATTGTATGTGTATGTACCACATCTTCTTTATCCATTTCTCTGTCGATGGACATTTAGATTGCCTCCATGTTGTGGCTATTGTAAATAGTGCTGCAATGAACATTGGGGGTGTACTCATCCTTTCAGTTTACTGTTTTTCACCAGATATATGCCCATGAGTGGGATTGCTGGGTCATATGGTAGGTCTTTATTTAGAAATAGTTTTTTAAGGAACTCCCATACTGTTCTCTGTAGTGGTTGTACCAATTTACATTCCCACCAACCATGTCGGAGGGTTCCCTTTTCTCCACACCCTCTCCAGCATTTAATGTTTGTTTTTGCCTATTTTAAAATTGAGTTGTTTGTTTTCTTATTATTGAGTTTTAAGGGTCCTCTGTATATTTTGGGTACCTGTCCATTATCAGATAAGTGTTTTGTAAAGATTTTCTCCCAGTTTGTGGCTTTTTATTATTCCTAATAGTGTCCCTCACAGAGCAGATATTTTTGATTTTAATGAAGTCCAGTTATCAGTTGTTTCTTTCATAAATTATGTTTTTGCTGTTACATCTAAAAAGTCTTTGCCAAATCCTGGCTACTTAGATTTTCTTCTATGTTATCTTCTAGGTTTTTTATAGTTTTGTGTTTTACATTTATGTCTGTAATCCATTTTGAGTTAATTTTTGTGAAAGGTGTAAGGTCTGTTTCTAGATTCCTTTTTTTTTTTTTTTTTTTTTTTGGATCTAGTTGTTTTTTGCATCTAGTTGTTACAGCACCATTTTTTGAAAAGACTGTCATTTCTTTACTGAATTTTACCTTGATCCTCTGTCAAAGATCAGTTGACTATGTTTATGTGGGTTTATTTCTGGGTTCTGGGTTCTATGCCATTGATCTATTTGTTCTTTTGCCACTGTCACACTGTCTTGATACTGTAGTTTGTAGTCAGTAAGTTGGGTACTGTCAGTCCTCTGGCTTTGTTCCCCTTCAATATTGCATTGGCTATTCTGGGCCTTTTGCCTTTTCATATGAACTTTAGGATCACTTTGCATTAAATCTATAGATCAAGTTGGAAGAAGTGGAAAATGATAATATTGAGTCTTCCTATGCACATAGTGTCTCTTCATTTATTTAGGTCTTTGATTTCTTTCATTAGAATTTTATAATCTTACTGGTAAATCTTGTACATATTTTGTATATTTATGCCTAAATATTTCAGTTTTTGGATGCTAATGTAATGTTTTAAATTTCATATTCAAATTGTAAACTGCTGGCATATATAAAAATGGTTGACTTTTATTAACTTTGTATTCTTCAATCTTGCTATCATTGCTTATTAGTTCGAGGAGATTTTTCTTCATTCTTTGGGTTTTTCTACATAGATAATAATGTCATCTGCATACAAAGATAGTTTTATTTCTTCCTTGCCAACCTGTATACCTTTTATTTTCTTTTTTTGTCTTATTCAACTAGGACTTCCAGTTGAAAAGTAGTGTTGAGAAGGGACATGCTTGCCTTGTTCTTGATCTTAGTGGGAAATGTTCTAGTTTCTCACCATTAAGTATTATGTTAACTCTAGGTTTTTGTAGATTTTCTTTATCAACTTGACATTCTCAACTTGCTGAGAGTTGTTTTTTTTTTTTTTTTTTTTCGGTACGTGGGCCTCTCACTGTTGTGGCTTCTCCCGTTGTGGAGCACAGGCTCTGGACACACAGGCTCAGCGACCATGGCCCACGGGTGCAGCCACTCCGTGGCATGTGGGATCCTCCCGGACTGGGGCACGAACCCGTGTCCCCTGCATCAGCAGGTGGACTCTCAACCACTGCACCACCAGGGAAGCTCAGGATGGAATATTTTAAATTGGTGCTTTTTCATATTTTCTGGGACTATATACAGATCAATTGGAGTTTTGCAATTCTATTTTGAGAGCACCCCTGAATGTACAGTCAGTGGTGAGAAAAGAGAAAATAATGCTACTGACTTCCTAGCCTCTATCTTCCCCCTCCTGTGACATATTCATGTGGTTGAAATCTGGTTGAGGGAACACGGAAAGAATCTCTGATAAATAAAGAAGTCAGTAAAATATAATATGTGGGCTAAGGGATATGAAAATATGGCAGAGGCAAACTTACACCTAGGTAACACTTGGCATGTTAATGGCTCTTCTACCATTAAAATATGATTTGGTTATTCTTTGGTTCATAAAAGCTTTTGTAGGTTGAAATTTAAATTTCTTTGTGTGGCATTCAAGGCTGTTCACAATTTTTCTTCTATTTATAATACTTCTCCAGTTTTATTTCCTGCTACTCCTCCCCATACCCACTACTTGCCAACTGTGTTAAGTTCTCAGAATATTTCTAATTTTTTCCCCAGATTCATTGTCTCTTTATTTGCTATTTTATCTGCCTGTAATTTTGTCCTCCTAGATTCATTGTCTCTTTATTTGCTATTTTCTCTGCCTGTAATTTTGTCCTCCCTTCTCACCTGGGTGAATATCTCTTTATCCTTGAAGTCACAGCCAAATATAAATCACTCTTTTGTGAAGTCTCTCCTGTGCCAAAACAGTTGCCCTCTTGTTTATCTTTGTAGCCCTATTACCTGTCACATTTCCTGACACAAAATAGATGCTGAGTAAATAAACATTTTGCATGAGGTATATTCTTTTTCCCACTATAATAATAATATATGCTCACTAAGAAAATTTGAAAAATACACAGGAGTATAAATAAGAAAGCAACAATCATGGACAGTCTCAGTAAAAACCACTTTTTAAACATTTTTTTCCAGTCTTTTTCTCTATGTATATCATATATTTTGTAGACAGTTGGTGGTGATTATTTTGGTAAATGTTTAATAAACTGCTCCTTCTATTATTTCTTTTCAGTTTCATTATTCCCCTAATAGGTTTCTTGCTCTGGTCATGTTCATATAGGTACTTTCTTTCTTTCTTCTCTGTCTTCCACTTTCACATTTGCTAGTTTCCTCCTCAAAACTTAATTAGATGCTCTTCTTTCTGCCAGCTATGCCCTCCACCTTCACCAGCCTTATTTTTCTTTAAAACTGGTTATAAAACCAACACTCAGAAGAAGTTTTGCATGATTGAATCCATCTGCTTCTCTACCTTGTTCTGATAGAGATTAAATTTGGATGTTTTAGCTGGAAAAAATTTTGGGGAAAATAGTTGTCCCCTGACATTTTAGATAACTCATGTGCCTGCCACGTAGTAGATGCTCAGTGAATGTTAGTGCCCTCCCTAATCCTAGCCTCTTGTTCCTATTAAGGTCACACAGCTGGTAATTGGCAGCCTCAGGACTAGATTCCAGGTCTACTGATTCCCCGGCCAACATGTATTTCTTGACAGGTTACTCTGTTAAAGTATTGTTTGGTTGTTTAAGATCTCTTTTGTCTCCAAAATTCACGTGCCTTTTCCCTCACCAAAATTCCTTGCAAAATTAGTGTTCCCAAATCTTAGCTTGACTGATCAACTGACCCAGTGTAGAATGGCTCCTTCCTTCCTTTGGAACTTCCTCAGGCACATCCAGAGAACTTTTTAGCAGTGCTAGTAATAGAGTTCATAACTTTGGGCTCCTAGATTTTGAATTTAGGCCATGAGGGCCAGCTGGTTGCTCTGAGGAAGGTTCCTAATTTTCTCATAAGGAAATACACATTTGAATATGGAGGTGTTGAAGGTTTGATTATGGCAGTGTTAATTTAGTGTTCACAGAATCTGCAGCCCCCTCGTTTACTGATAAAGGAAATGAGGTGCAAAGTTACTTAGCTATGAATGGCAGAGACAGTACTAGGAGGTCAGGCCTCTTGCCATTTGTACTAAAAGACTCTAGAGAATATGTCTAGGTAGGAGCCAGGGGGTAGGTAAAAGAGATGGGCTTTGGATATGTGTCCTTCCTCTGACATATTATAGCAACTATCATATTGAAAAATGTGAAGTGGTCCACAATTCTGCATTTGGTTTTTATACTCTGGTCCTATCTTGTATATACATACGAGAAATTATTGCAAGGTAAAGAACTTAGATTGTTTTCCCAGAATAATTCTCTGGAGAGAAATTGAGATTACATTGCCAGATTTTTATAATGAACACAATTTGCAGTATAATGTTTTGAGGGCTTTAGATTCCCCTTGTAAAAATAGTAACATTCTTAGCATACAGCACTTTGGGGAAAGCAGCTGGTGTTTGTGGAAAGAGATCTGGCCTGGTATTAGGTTTTAGAACTCATTAAGCCAAAACTCACTGTGGACTTTTCATAAGGCCCTTCCTCTTTTCTGGGCCTTGGTTTCCAATGTACAATCAGAGATTACATTAGTTACTCTCATGGGTCTTCCTGTGCTGATATTCTAGGTTCTAAGGGCATTTTTAGCATTCTGCTGAAGCAGCCACTTCTCCCAGCCACTTGCTGCATTCCAAGAAAGACCTCCATTCTCTCCTTATTGCCTAACTTGATTGTTTCATGTTACAGACTATTGGACATGTTGTGCTTGTCATTTCTACAGATCCCTTTGATTTCTCTTGAATTTCAGTTGTTTCTTTGCTTGTTCATTTCTCTTAGGACTCTATTGTTCTCCTATTAATAGTGGTTTGTCTTCTTGGTCACCTCTCTCTTCAGCTCATCAGTTCTGAGAACTATGCCTTTCATTCAGTGCTCAGGGTACTCCACTCCTTTTTCATTTTAGCTGGGATGGCTCCAGATATAACAGTATGTGTGTTTCAAGGTCATGTAGTTTGCACCTCTGCTGATAATAGTCTCTGTGGTTTCTTTAAAAGGGGTATTTATTTA
The DNA here is from genome assembly GCF_008692025.1 of Phocoena sinus. Taxonomy (NCBI): domain Eukaryota; kingdom Metazoa; phylum Chordata; class Mammalia; order Artiodactyla; family Phocoenidae; genus Phocoena; species Phocoena sinus. The sequence goes on along the minus strand of NC_045784.1, from coordinate 58,267,449 downwards.
TTTACTATTAAAATACTAGTAATAACAGTGAAAACTATTTTTACCCATAAAATTAGCTTTTTAAAATTTTTATGTTCTTATTTAATTTTACTCATATGTGTTTTATTATTTGTTTTTGAATGCTTTTTTTCCCCAAATAAGGTAATGTAGCTACATAAAAATTCTTGGAATTAAGAAGAGGAAAAGAAATCACCTCAGAATGCCACCACTCTAATTTAAACACTCTTAATACTATGGTATACCAAAAAAAAAAAAAAACAATTAGATTAAAAAATGGGCAGAGGATCTGAAATAGACATTTTTCCAAAGAAGACATACAAATGGCCAATAGGTACATGAAAAGATGCACATCATTAATCATCAGAGAAATGCAATGCAAAATCACAATGAGATATTACCTCATGCCTCATAGAATAACCTTCATAAAAAAGACAAGAGATATTATACCCCAATAAAGATGTTTAAAAAAAAAAAAAAAGACAAGAGATAAATGCTACTGAGGGTGTGGAAAAAAGGGAACCCTTGGTGCTGTTGGTGGGAATATAAGTTGGTGCAGCCACTATTCAAAACATTATGGATGCTCCTAAAAAATGAAAAGTAGGGCTTCCCCGGTGGCGCAGTGGTTGAGAGTCCGCCTGCCGATGCAGGGGACACGGGTTCGTGCCCCAGTCCGGGAGGATCCCACATGCCGTGAAGCGGCTGGGCCCGTGAGCCATGGCTGCTGAGCCTGCGCGTCCGGAGCCTGTGCTCCACAACAGGAGAGGCCACAACAGTGAGAGGCCCGCGTACCACAAAAAAAAAAAAAAAAAAAAAAAGAAAGAAAAAAGTAGAACTACCATAGGATCTGGAAATCTCATGTCTCAATATTTATCCAAAGAAAACTAAATCACTATCTCAAAGAGATAGCTGCACCCTCCTGTTCATAGCAGCATTATTTACAATAGCAAAGACATGGAAGCATCCTAAGTATTCATTGGTGGAAGAATGGATAAAGAAGTTGGGGTGTGTATATATACATATATATACATACACACACACACACACACACACACACTAGAATATTATTCAGCCATAAAAAAGAAGAAAATTCTGATAGAGATTGGCCAAAATGGTAGAGTAGAAAGACACTGAGCTCACCTCCTCTCATGGGCACACCAAAATCACAACTATCCTCAGGACGATCATTGATGAAAAAGACCAAAAGCTACCAAAAAAGATCTTCTACAACTAAAGACATGAAGAAGGAAACACAGTGAGACAGGTAGGAGGGGCAGACTCATGAAATAGTCAAGTGCCATACACCTGGGCAGGTGACCCACAAACTGTAGAATAATTACATTGCAGAGGTTCTTCCAAAGGAGTGAAATGTCTGAGCACCATGTTAGCCTCTGTAGCCCAGGGGTCCAGCACTGAAAATATGAGCCCCCAGAGCATCTGGATTTGAAGGCCAGCCGTACTTACTTTTGGGAGTCCTCTGCACAAGGCAGGGACTGGCAAACAACTGGACCGGGGGGCAAACAACTGGACCAGGGGGCAAACAACTGGACCAGGGTCCAAACAAGCCTACTAGACTGCCCACATAGCCTGCCACAAGAGAAGAATACATGCAGCCCTCATAGAGGGAACCCCTACAGCATATAGCTCAGATGACGAGTGGAGAATGTGCTGCTGGGATGTATAGGATGTCTCGTACAAAAGGCCACTTCTCCAATGTGGATAATGTAATCAAACTACCAGATACATAAAAATAAAAAAAGCACGTTCGGAAAAATGAGGTGACAGAGGAATATGTTGAAAGGAAGGAACAAGATAAAACCCCAGAAGAAGAACTAAGTGAAGTGGAGCTGGGCAATCTAACTGAGAAGGAGTTCAGGATAGTGATCATAAAGATGATCAAAGAACTTGGGAGAAGAATGTATGCACAGAGCAAGAAGTTAGAAGTTTTTAACAGAGTTAGAAAATATTAAAGAACGATGGAACACAGATGAAGAATACAATAACTGAAATGAAAAATACACTTGAAGTGATCACCAGTAGACTAAATGGTACAGAGGAATGGATCAGTGAGCTAGAAGACAGAGTAATGGAAATCGCTGATGCTGAACAGAAAAAAGAAAAAAGAATGAAAAGAATTGAGGACAGTTTATGACCTCTTTGACAATATCAGGACTTATTTATATAAATAACAGTAATCCGATAGCAATATTTTATAATAACTATAAATGGAGTAGAACCTTTAAAATTGTGAATCACTATGTTATACACCTGTAAATTATATAATACTGTATATCAACTATATCTCAATAAAATTTAAAAAAGAAGGAATTACTGCCACTTGCAACAACATGGATGGATCTTGAGGCCATCGTGCTTAATGAAATAAGTCAGACAGAGAAAGACAAATGCTCTATGATCTTGCTTATGTATGGAATCTAAAAACCTGAACTCATTGAAATAGAGAATAGATTTGTGGTTGGCAGAGGTGGGGGTGAGGAGTGGGGAAATTGATGAAGATGGTCAAAAGGTACAAACAAATATGTGGTGTGTTTCATTCCAGTTTTTTAAAAAAATTATGGAGTCATTGTAGAAATAAAATTTTGAGATTTTTCATGAATTTCACATTTAAAAAATATATTTATTTTATTTATTTATTTTTGGCTGTGTTGGGTCTTTGTTGTTGTGCACAGGCTCTCTCTAGTTGTGGCAAGCAGGGGCTACTCTTTGTTGCGGTGCGCGGGCTTCTCATTGAGGTGGCTTCTCATTGCTGAGCATGGTCTCTAGGGGCACAGGCACAGTAGTTGTGGCTCACGGGCTCTAGAACGCAGGCTAAGTAGTTGTGGCACACGGACTACTTGCTCCACGGCATGTGGGATCTTCCTGGACCAGGGCTCGAACCCATGTCCCCTGCATTGGCAGGTGGATTCTTTTTTTTTTTTTTTTAAACATCTTTATTGGGGTATAATTCCTTTACAATGGTGTGTTAGTTTCTGCTTTACAACAAAGTGAATCAGCTATACATATACATATGTTCCCATATGTCTTCCCTCTTGCGTCTCCCTCCCTCCCACTCTCCCCATCCCACCCTTCCAGGCTGTCACAAAGCACCGAGCTAATATCCCTGTGCCTTGCGGCTGCTTCCCCCCAGCTATCTACCTTACTACGTTTGTTAGTGTGTATATGTCCATGACTCTCTCTCGCCCTGTCAAAACTCACCCTTCCCCCTCCCCATATCCTTAAGTCCGTTCTCCAGTAGGTCTGCGTCTTTATTCCTATCTTACCCCTAGGTTCTTCATGACATTTTTTTCCCTTAAATTCCATATATATGTGTTAGCATACGGTATTTGTCTTTTTCTTTCTGACTTACTTCACTCTGTATGACAGATTCTAGGTCTATCCATCTCATTACAAATAGCTCAATTTCATTTCTTTTTAAGGCTGAGTAATATTCCATTGTGTATATGTGCCACATCTTCTTTATCCATTCATCCGATGATGGGCGCTTAGGTTGTTTCCATGTCCTGGCTATTGTAAATAGAGCTGCAATGAACATTTTGGTACATGACTCTCTTTGAATTTTGGTTTTCTCAGGGTATATGCCAAGTAGTGGGATTGCTGGGTCATATGGTAATTCTATTTGTAGTTTTTTAAGGAACCTCCATACTGTTCTCCACAGTGGCTGAACCAATTCACATTCCCACCAGCAGTGCAAGAGTGTCCCCTTTTCTCCACACCCTCTCCAGCATTTATTGTTTCTAGATTTTTTGATGATGGCCATTCTGACTGGTGTGAGATGATATCTCATTGTAGTTTTGATTTGCATTTCTCTAATGATTAATGATGTTGAGCATTCTTTCATGTGTTTGTTGGCAGTCTGTATATCTTCTTTGGAGAAATGTCTATTTAGGTCTTCTGCCCATTTTTGGATGGGGTTGTTTGTTTTTTTGTTATTGAGCTGCATGAGCTGCTTGTAAATTTTGGAGATTAATCCTTTGTCAGTTGCTTCATTTGCAAATGTTTTCTCCCATTCTGAGGGTTGTGTTTTGGTCTTGGTTATGGTTTCCTTTGCTGTGCAAAAGCTTTGAAGTTTCATTAGGTCCCATTTGTTTATTTTTGTTTTTATTTCCATTACTCTAGGAGGTGGGTCAGAAAGGATCTTGCTGTGATTTATGTCATAGAGTGTTCTTCCTATGTTTTCTTCTAAGAGTTTGATAGTTTCTGGCCTTACATTTAGGTCTTTAATCCATTTTGAGCTTATTTTTGTGTATGGTGTTAGGGAGTGATCTAATCTCATACTTTTACATGTACCTGTCCAGTTTTCCCAGCACCATTTATTGAAGAGGCTGTCCTTTCTCCACTGTACATTCCTGCCTCCTTTATCAAAGATAAGGTGTCCATATGTGCGTGGGTTTATCTCTGGGCTTTCTATCCTGTTCCACTGATCTATCTTTCTGTTTTTGTGCCAGTACCATACTGTCTTGATTACTGTTGCTTTGTAATATAGTCTGAAGTCAGGGAGCCTTATTCCTCCAGCTCCTTTTTTCGTTCTAAAGATTGCCTTGGCTATTCGGGGTCTTTTGTGTTTCCATACAAATTGCGAAATTTTTTGTTCTAGTTCTGTGAAAAATGCCAGTGGTAGTTTGATAGGGATTGCATTGAATCTGTAGATTGCTTTGGGTAGTAGAGTCATTTTCACAATGTTGATTCTTCCCATCCAAGAACATGGTATATCTCTCCATCTATTTGTATCATCTTTAATTTCTTTCATCAGTGTCTTATAATTTTCTGCATACAGGTCTTTCGTATCCTTAGGTAGGTTTATTCCTAGATATTTTATTCTTTTTGTTGCAATGGTAAATGGGAGTGTTTTCTTGATTTCACTTTCAGATTTTTCATCTGAAAAATGAAAATGCAATGGTAAATGGTAAATGGGAGTGTTTTCTTGATTTCACTTTCAGATTTTTCATCATTAGTATATAGGAATGCCAGAGATTTCTGTGCATTAATTTTGTATCCTGCTACTTTACCAAATTCATTGATTAGCTCTAGTAGTTTTCTGGTAGCATCTTTAGGATTCTCTATGTATAGCATCATGTCATCTGCAAACAGTGACAGCTTTACTTCTTCTTTTCCGATTTGGATTCCTTTTATTTCCTTTTCTTCTCTGATTGCTGTGGCTAAAACTTCCAAAACTATGTTGAATAAGAGTGGTGAGAGTGGGCAACCTTGTCTTGTTCCTGATCTTAGTGGAAATGCTTTCAGTTTTTCACCATTGAGGATGATGTTTGCTGTGGGCTTGTCATATATGGCTTTTATTATGTTTAGGAAAGTTCCCTCTATACCTACTTTCTGGAGGGTTTTTATCATAAATGGGTGTTGAATTTTGTCGAAAGCTTTCTCTGCATCTATTGAGACGATCATATTGTTTTTCTCCTTCAATTTGTTAATATGGTTTATCACATTGATAGATTTGCGTATATTGAAGAATCCTTGCATTCCTGGAATAAACCCCACTTGATCATGGTGTATGATCCTTTTAATGTGCTGTTGGATTCTGTTTGCTAGTATTTTGTTGAGGATTTTTGCATCTATGTTCATCAGTGATATTGGCCTGTAGTTTTCTTTCTTTGTGACATCCTTGTCTGGTTTTGGTATCAAGATGATGGTGGCTTCGTAGAAGGAATTTGGGAGTGTTCCTCCCTCTGCTATATTTTGGAAGAGTTTGAGAAGGATAGGTGTTAGCTCTTCTCTAAACGTTTGATAGAATTCACCTGTGAAGCCATCTGGTCCTGGGCTTTTGTTTGTTGGAAGGTTTTTAATCACAGTTTCAATTTCAGTGCTTGTGATTGGTCTGTTCATATTTTCTATTTCTTCCTGATTCAGTCTTGGCAGGTTGTGCATTTCTAAGAATTTGTCCATTTCTTCCAGATTGTCCATTTTATTGGCATAGAGTTGCTTGTAGTAATCTCTCATGATTTTTTTTATTTCTGCAGTGTCAGTTGTTACTTCTCCTTTTTCATTTCTAATTCTATTGATTTGAGTCTTCTCCCTTTTTTTCTTGATGAGTCTGGCTAGTGGTTTATCTATTTTGTTTATCTTCTCAAAGAACCAGCTTTTAGTTTTATTGATCTTTGCTATTGTTTCCTTCATTTCTTTTTCATTTATTTCTGATCTGATTTTTATGGTTTCTTTCCTTCTGCTAGCTTTGGGGTTTTTTTGTTCTTCTTTCTCTAATTGCTTGAGGTGCAAGGTTAGGTTGTTTATTCGAGATGTTTCCTGCTTCTTAAGGTGGGCTTGTATTGCTATAAACTTCCCCCTTAGAACTGCTTTTGCTGCATCCCATAGGTTTTGGGTCGTTGTGTCTCCATTGTCATTTGTTTCTAGGTATTTTTTTATTTCCTCTTTGATTTCTTCAGTGATCACTTCATTATTAAGTAGTGTATTGTTTAGCCTCCATGTGTTTGTATTTTTTACAGATCTTTTCCTGTAATTGATATCTAGTCTCATGGCGTTGTGGTCGGAAAAGATACTTGATACAATTTCAGTTTTCTTAAATTTACCAAGGCTTGATTTGTGACCCAAGATATGATCTATCCTGGAGAATGTTCCATGAGCACTTGAGAAAAATGTGTATTCTGTTGTTTTTGGATGGAGTGTCCTATAAATATCAATTAAGTCCATCTTGTTTAATGTATCATTTAAAGCTTGTGTTTCCTTATTTATTTTCATTTTGGATGATCTGTCCATGGGTGAAAGTGGGGTGTTAAAGTCCCCTACTATGAATGTGTTACTGTTGATCTCCCCTTTTATGGTTGTTAGTATTTGCCTTATGTATTGAGGTGCTCCTATGTTGGGTGCATAAATATTTACAATTGTTATATCTTCTTCTTGGATCGATCCCTTGATCATTATGTAGTGTCCTTCTTTGTCCCTTTTAATAGACCTTATTTTAAAGTCTATTTTGTCTGATATGAGAATTGCTCCTCCAGCTTTCTTTTGGTTTCCATTTGCATGGAATATCTTTTTCCATCCCCTTACTTTCAGTCTGTATGTGTCTCTAGGTCTGAAGTGGGTCTCTTGTAGACAGCATATATAAGGGTCTTGTTTTTGTATCCATTCAGCCAATCTGTGTCTTTTGGTGGGAGCATTTAGTCCATTTACATTTAAGGTAATTATCGATATGTATGTTCCTATTTCCATTTTATATATTGTTTTGGGTTCGCTACTATAGGTCATTTCCTTCTCTTGTGTTTCGTGTCTAGAGAAGTTCCTTTAGCATTTGTTGTAAAGCTGGTTTGGTGGTGCTGAACTCTCTCAGCGCTTGCTTGTCTGTAAAGGTTTCAATTTCTCCATCAAATGTGAATGAGATCCTTGCTGGGTAGAGTAGTCTTGGTTTCAGGCTATTCTCCTTCATCACTTTCAGTATGTCCTGCCACTCCCTTCTGGCTTGTAGGGTTTCTGCTGAGAGATCAGCTGTTAACCTTATGGGGATTCCCTTGTGTGTTATTTGTTGTTTTTCCCTTGCTGCTTTTAATATGCTTTCTTTGTATTTAATTTTTGACAGTTTGATTAATATGTGTCTTGGCGTGTTTCTCCTTGTATTTATCCTGTATGGGACCCTCTGTGCTTCCTGGACTTGATTAACTATTTCCTTTCCCATATTAGGGAAGTTTTCAACTATAATCTCTTCAAATATTTTCTCAGTCCCTTTCTTTCTTTCTTCTTCTTCTGGAACCCCTATAATTCGAATGTTGGTGCATTTCATGTTGTCCCAGAGGTCTCTGAGACTGTCCTCAGTTCTTTTCATTCTTTTTTCTTTATTCTGCTCTGCAGTAGTTATTTCTACTACTTTATCTTCCAGGTCACTTATCCGTTCTTCTGCCTCAGTTATTCTGCTATTGATCCTATCTAGAGTGATTTTAATTTCATTTATTGCATTGTTCATCGTTGCTTGTTTCATCTTTAGTTCTTGTAGGTCCTTGTTAACTGTTTCTTGCATTTTGTCCATTCTACTTCCAAGATTTCGGATCATCCTTACTATCATTATTCTGAATTCTTTTTCAGGTAGATTGCCTATTTCCTCTTCATTTGTTAGGTCTGGTGGGTTTTTATCTTGCTCCTTCATCTGCTGTGTGTTTTTCTGTCTTCTCATTTTGCTTATCTTACTGTGTTTGGGGTCTCCTTTTTGCAGGCTGCACTTTCGTAGTTCCCGTTGTTTTTGATGTCTGTCTCCAGTGGCTAAGGTTGTTTCAGTGGGTTGTGTAGGCTTCCTGGTGGAGGGGACTAGTGCCTGTGTTGTGCTGGATGAGGCTGGATCTTGTCTCTCTAGTGGGCAGGTTCACGTCTGGTGGTGTGTTTTGGGGTGTCTGTGGCCTTATTATGATTTTAGGCAGCCTCTCTGCTAATGGGTGGGGTTGTGTTCCTGTTTTGCTAGTTGTTTGGCATAGGTTGTCCAGCACTATGGCTTGCTGGTCGTTGAGTGAAGCTGGGTGCTGGTGTTAAGATGGAGGTCTCTGGGATATTTCCACCGTTTAATATTATGTGGAGCTGGGAGGTCTCTTGTTGACCAGTGTCCTGAAGTTGGCTCTCCTACCTCAGAGGCAGAGCCCTGACTCCTGGCTGGAGCACCAAGAGCCTTTCATCCACACAGCTCAGAATAAAAGGGAGAAAAAGTAGGGAGAATTAGTAGAAGTATGAGTAAAGAAAGAGGGAAAGGAGGAAAGGAAGGAAGGAAGAAAGAAGCAAAGAAGGAAAGAAAGGAGGGAGGGAGGGAGGGAGGGAGGAAGGAAGGAAGGAGGGAGAGAAGGAAAAAAAGACAGAAAGAAAGATGATACAGTAAAAATAAAATAAAGTATAATATAGTTATTGAATTAAAAAATATTTAGAAAAAAAAAAAAAGGGACGGGTAGAACCTTAGGACAAATGTTGGAAGCAAAGCTATACAGAGAAAATCTTACACAGAAGCATACACATACACCTTCACAAAAAGAGGTAAAGGGGGAAAAATCATAAATCCTGCTCCCTGAGACCACCTCCTCAATTTGGGGTGATTCGTTGTCTAAAGGAGGGAGGGAAGGAAGGAAAGAAAGAAAGAACGAAGGTAAAGTATAATAAAGTTATTACAATTAAACTTAATTATTAAGAAAAAGAATTTTTAAAAAAAAGTCATGGACAGATATAGCCCTAGGACAAATGGTGGAAGCTAGAGTATACAGACTAGATGTCACACAGAAGCATACACGTACACATTCACAAAAAGAGGAAAAGGGAAAAAAATCATAGATCTCGCTCCTAAATTCCACCTCTTCAATTTGGGATCATTCCTTGTCTATTCAGGTATTCCACAGATGCAGGGTATATCAAGTTGATTGTGGAGCTTTAATCCGCTGCTTCTGTGGCTGCTGGGAGAGATTTCCCTTTCTCTTCTTTGTTCTCACAGCTCACAGGAGCTCAGCTTTGGATTTGGCCCTGCCTCTGCGTGTAGGTCGCTGGAGGGCGTCTGTTTTTTCGCTCAGACAGGACGGGGTTAAAGGAGCCGCTGATTCGGGGCCTCCGGCTCACTCAGGCCGGGGGTTGGGGGATGGGGGAAGGAGGGGCACTGCGTGCGGGGCCGGCCTGCGGCGGCAGAGGCAGCGTGACGTTGCGGCAGAGGCCGGCGTGACGTTGCACCAGCCTGAGGCCCGCCGTGCGCTGTCCCGGGGAAGTTGTCCCTGGATCCCGGGAACCTGGCAGTGGCGGGCTGCACAGGCTCCGCGGAAGAGGGGTGTGGAGAGTGACCTGTGCTCGCACACAGGCCCCTTGGTGGCGGCAGCAGCAGCCTTAGCGTCTCCCGCCCGTCTCTGGGGTCCGCGGTTGTAGCCGCGGCTCGCGCCCGTCTCTGGGGTTTGCGCTTTCAGCCGCGGCTCGCGCCCGTCTCGGGGGCTCGCGCCCTCAGCCGCGGCTCGCGCCCGTCTCTGGGGTTCGCGCTTTTAGCCGCGGCTCGCGCCCGTCTCTGGAGTTCCTTTAAGCAGCGCTCTTAAACCCCTCTCCTCGCGCACCAGGAAACAAAGAGGGAAGAAAAAGTCTCTTGCCTCTTCGGCCGGTGCAGGCTTTTCCCCGAACTCCCTCCCGGCTAGTCGTGGTGCACTAACCCCTTCAGGCTATGTTCAAGTCGCCAACCCCAGTCCTCTCCCTGAGCTCCGTCCAAAACCAAAACCCGAGCCTCAGCTCGCAGCCCCGCCCGCCCCGGTGGGTGAGCAGCAAGACTCTCGGGTTGGTGAGTGCTGGTCGGCACCGATCGTCTGTGCAGGAATCTCCGCGCTTTGCCCTCCGCACCCGTCGCTGTGCACTACTCCGCGGTCCCGAAACTCCCCCCTCCGCCTCCCGCAGTCTCCGCCCGCGGAGGGGCTTCCTAGTGTGTGGAAACTTTTCCTCCTTCACAGCTCCCTCCCACTGGTGCAGGTGCCGTCCTTATTCTTTTGTCTCTGTTTTTTCTTTTGCCCTACCCAGTTACGTGGGGAGTTTCTTGCCTTTTGGGAGGTCTGAGGTCTTCTGCCAGCCTTCAGTAGGAGTTCTGTAGGAGTTGTTCCACGTGTGGATGTATTTCTGGTGTATCCGTGGGGAGGAAGGCGATCTCCGCGTCTTACTCTTCCGCCATCTTCAAGGTCCCCCCAGGTGGATTCTTAACTACTGCGCCACCAGGGAAGCCCCATGAATTTCACATTTTTAAGTAGTTGCAGATTTATAGAATAATTGCAAAAATCATACAAAGAATTCCTGTATAAACTTGTTATTCTTTACCTAGGTTCTTCAAGTGGTGACATTTCCCACACTTGTTAAAAATCATTCTCTCTTTCTTTTCTGAAACATTTGAGAGAAATTGCAAACATATTATGACTCTTTACCTCTAAATACTTCAGTGTGCGTGTCCTAAAAACAATGAAATTTTCCTATGTAACCACAGTATAATTATCAAAACCAGGAAATTATCATTGATACTATTATCTAATATACAGATTTTATTCGAGTTTCCCAATCTTGAGTTATTTAAAACAACTTATTCTCATTTTGAAAACCCATCGCTGCTGAGATTATTTCTGAATTAAACTGTGTTTTTGGACATTTAGATTGCTTTTCTTTTTTTTTTTAGATGTTTGATAAACACTTTATTGAATAAAAAACATAAAATATGCGTATCATCTTTTCTGGAAACCTTGGGGATCCCAGCTCCCCCAAAACATTAAGCCCATAATAAATGACTCTCTAATGGAGGGATTTAAGACACCATGATGGGAAAAGAGTTGTATTTCAGTGCCAGGAGGATTCCTGGCAGCTGCTATTTTTATTCCACTTAAGCCACCCTTGTTCACTGCCCAGCTGCTGGCAAAGAAGAGCTACCTCAGTCCATTCTGTCCAGAACCCTTCAATTCCATACATGTTTATTGAGTGCCATCTACACGTAGACAATGCAGGGAAGGGTAAACTTTACATGGTTATCTCTGTTTGTAGGGTTAAATTCTTAGCCTGGCATTCTAGACCCTTTATAATTTGGGCACAATCTAAGCTCCTTCCCTGCCAGCTCTCCTTTTATTCCACATCCAGACACCGCCCACCACATCAAGCAATGGCACCCATTTTACAGACACGCTGTGCAGTTTCACACTTCCATGTTACCCCTTGCCACCTGTGGGCCACTTACTTAATCTTTAGTGCCTACTGCAAATGCCAGTTCATCAATTCCTCCATTCATCCATTTATTTGCTCATTTAATAAACATTTCCTGAGCAAGTCATGTGTTGAATGTTAGGGTCACTGAGAGGATCCAGAAAGGAACACTGTTCTGAAGATATTAGCAGTCTGGGAGGGGAGGAGGATGTGTCCACATAGATTGCATTGCACGGTACCAAGTGCTCAAAAGCCATGGGTTGGGGCCATAGATCCAGCCCATAGGGTCAGGGATGGCGTGTTGGACAAGACTTGGAGTTACTTTAGATGAAAGGACCTGCCAGAAGGCTTTCTCTGGCCACCCTGGCTGAAACAGGAGCCCACCTCACTTTCTCTTCCTTGCCAGCCTTTATCTTTATTTTTATTCTTTTACATATTTATTGGAGTATAATTGCTTTACAATGGTGTGTTAGTTTCTGCTTTATAACAAAGTGAATCAGTTATACATATACATATGTTCCCATATCTGTTCCCTCTTGTGTCTCCATCTATCCGACACTCCCTATCCCACTCCTCTAGGTAGTCAGAAAGCACCGAGCTGATCTCCCTGTGCTATGCGGCTGCTACCCACTAGCTATCTATTTTACGTTTGGTAGTGTATATATGTCCCTGCCACTCTCTCACTTTGTCACAGCTTACCCTTCCCCCTCCCCATATCCTCAACTCCATTCTATAGTAGGTCCGTGTCTTTATTCCCATCTTACCCCTAGTTTCTTCATCAACTTTTTTTTTCTTAGATTCCATATATATATGTGTTAGCATACGGTATTTGTCTTTCTCTTTCTGACTTACTTCACTCTGTATCACAGACTCTAGGTCCATCCACCTCACTACAAATAACTCAATTTCGTTTCTTTTTATGGCTGAGTAATATTCCATTGTATATATGTGCCACATCTTCTTTATCCACTCATTCGATGATGGACACTTAGGTTGCTTCCATGTCCTGGCTATTGTAAATAGAGCTGCAATGAATATTTTGGTACATGACTCTTTTTGAATTATGGTTTTCTCAGGGTATATGCCCAGTAGTGGGATTGCTGGGTCATATGGTAGTTCTATTTGTAGTTTTTTAAGGAACCTCCATACTGTTCTCCATAGTGGCTGAACCAATTCACATTCCCACCAGCAGTGCAAGAGTGTTCCGTTTTCTCCACACCCTCTCCAGCATTTATTGTTTCTAGATTTTTTGATGATAGCCATTCTGACTGGTGTGAGATGATATTTCATTGTAGTTTTGATTTGCATTTGCCTAATGATTAATTATGTTGAGCATTCTTTCATGAGTTTGTTGGAAATCTGTATATCTTCTTTGGAGAAATGTCTATTTAGGTCTTCTGCCCATTTTTGGATTGGGATTTTTGTTTCTTTGTTATTGAGCTGCATGAGCTGCTTATAAATTTTGGAGATTAATCCTTTGTCAGTTTTGTCATTTGCAAAAATTTTCTTCCATTCTGAGGCTTGTCTTTTGGTCTTGTCTATGGTTTCCTTTGCTGTGCAAAAGCTTTGAAGATTCATTAGGTTCCATTTGTTTATTTTTGTTTTTATTTCCATTTCTCTAGGAGGTGGGTCAAAAAGGATCTTGCTTTGATTTATGTCATAGAATATTCTGCCTATGTTTTCCTCTAAGAGTATGATAGTTTCTGGCCTTACATTTAGGTTTTTAATCCATTTTGAGCTTTTTTTTGTGTATGGTCTTAGGGAGTATTCTAATCTCATACTTTTATATGTACCTGTCCAGTTTTCCCAGCACCACTTATAGAAGAGGCTGTCCTTTCTCCACTGTACATTCCTGCCTCCTTTATCAAAGATAAGGTGACCATATGTGCGTAGGTTTATGTCTGGGCTTTCTATCCTGTTCCATTGATCTATCTTTCTGTTTTTGTGCCAGTACCAAACTGTCTTGATTACTGTAGCTTTGTAATATAGTCTGAAGTCAGGGAGCCTAATTCCTCCAGCTCCGTTTTTCGTTCTCAAGATTGCTTTGGCTATTTGGGGTCTTTTGTGTTTCCATACAAATTGTGAAATTTTTTGTTCTAATTCTGTGAAAAATGCCAGTGGTAGTTTGATAGGGATTGCATTGAATCTGTAGATTGCTTTGGGTAGTAGAGTCATTTTCACAATGTTGATTCTTCCAATCCAAGAACATGGTATATCTCTCCATCTATTTGTACCATCTTCAGTTTCTTTCATCAGTGTCTTATAATTTTCTGCATACAGGTCTTTTGTCTCCTTAGGTAGGTTTATTCCTAAATATTTTATTCTTTTTGTTGCAATGGTAAATGGGAGTGTTTTCTTGATTTCACTTTCAGATTTTTCATCATTAGTGTATAGGAATGCCAGAGATTTCTGTGCATTAATTTTGTATCCTGCTACTTTACGAAATTCATTGATTAGCTCTAGTAGTTTTCTGGTAGCATCTTTAGGATTCTCTATGTATAGTATCATGTCATCTGCAAACAGTGACGGCTATACTTCTTCTTTTCCGATTTGGATTCCTTTTATTTCCTTTTCTTCTCTGATTGCTGTGGCTAAAACTTCCAAAACTATGTTGAAGAAGAGTGGTGAGTGTGGGCAACCTTGTCTTGTTCCTGATCTTAGTGGAAATGCTTTCAGTTTTTCACCATTGAGGACGATGTTGGCTGTGGGTTTGTGATATATGGCTTTTTTTATGTTGAGGAAAGTTCCCTCTATGCCCACTTTCCTGAGGGTTTTTATCATAAATGGGTATTGAATATTGTCAAAAGCTTTCTCTGCATCTATTGAGATGACCATATGGTTTTTCTTCTTCAGTTTGTTAATATGGTGTATCAGGTTGATTGATTTGCATATATTGAAGAATCCTTGCATTCCTGGAATAAACCCCACTTGATCATGGTGTATGATGCATTTGATGTGCTGTTGGATTCTGTTTGCTAGTATTTTGTTGAGGATTTTTGCATCTATTTTCATCAGTGATATTGGCCTATAGTTTTCTTTAATGACAAGAAACTACAACGAAGATTACTCTACCCAACAAGGATGTCACTCAGATTCAATGGAGAAATCAAAAACTTTACAGACAAGCAAAAGCTAAGAGAATTCAGCACCAACAAATCAGCTCTACAACAATTGCTAAAGGAACTTCTCTAAGTGGGAAACACAAGAGAAGAAAAGGACCTACAAAAACAAACCAAAAGCAATTAGGAAAATACCTGTTGATAATTAACTTAAACATGAATGGATTAAATGTCAAACCAAAAGACACAGGATTGCTGAATGGATACAAAAACAAGACCATAATATATGCTACAAGTGACCCACTTCACACCTAGGGACACATTCAGACTGTAAGTGAGGGGATGGAAAAAGAAATACCATGCAAATGGAAATCAAAAGAAAGCTGGAGTAGCAATATTCATATCAGATAAAATAGACTTTAAAATAAAGAATGTTACAAGAGATGAAGGACAGTATATAATGATCAAGAGATCAATCCAAGAGGAAGATATAAATATTATAAATATATATGCACCCAATATATGAATACCTCAATATATAAGGGCAGTGCTAACAGCTCTAAAAGAGGAAATCAACAGTAACACAATAATAGTGGGGGACTTTAACACCTCACGTACACCAATGGACAGATCACCGAAACAGAAAATTAATAAGGAAACACAAGATTTAAATGACACAACAGACCAGATAGATTTAATTGATATTTATAGGACATTCCATCCAGAAACAGCAGATTACACTTTCTCCTCAAGTGTGCAGGGCATGTTCTCCAGGATATATCACGTCTTGGGTCGGAAATCAAGCCTCAGTAAATTTAAGAAAAATGAAATCATATCAAGCATCTTTTCTGACCAGAACACTATGAGATTAGAAATGAATTACAGGGAAAAAAACGTAAAAAACACAAACACATGGAGGCTAAACAATACGTTACTAAATAACCAAGTGATCACTGAAGAAATCAAAGAGGAAATCAAAAAATACCTAGGGACAAATGACAATGAAAACACGACGATCCAAAACCTATGGGATGCAGCAAAAGCAGTTCTAAGAGGGAAGTTTATAGCTATACAAGCCTACCTCAAGAAACAAGATGAATCTCAAATAAACAATCTAACCTTACACCTAAAGGAACTAGAGAAAGAAGAACAAACAAAACCCAAAGTTAGCAGAAGGAAAGAAATCATAAAGATCAGGGAGAAATAAATGAAAGAGAAACAAAGAAAACAAGAGCAAAGATCAATAAAACTAAAAGCTGGTTCTTTGAGAAGATAAACAAAACTGATAAACCATTAGCCAGACTCATCAAAAAAAAGAGGGAAAGGACACAAATTAATAAAATTAGAAATGAAAAAGGAGAAGTTACAACAGCCACCACAGAAATACAAAGCATCCTGAGACTACTATAAGCACCTCTATGCCAATAAAATGGACAACCTGGAAGAAATGGACAAATTCTTAGAAAGGTATAACCTTCCAAGACTGAACCAGGAAGAAACAGAAAATATGAACGGACCAATATCAAGTAATGAAATTGAAGCTGTGATTAAAAATCTTCCAACAAACAAAAGTCCAACACCAGATTGCTTCACAGGTGAATTCTGTCAAACATTTAGAGAGGAGCTAACACCCATCCTTCTCAAAATCTTCCAGAAAATTGCATAGGAAGGAATACTCCCAAACTCATTCTATGAGGCCACCATCACCCTGATACCAAAACCAGACAAAGATACAACAAAAAAAGAAAATTACAGATCAATATCACTGATGAATATAGATGCAAAAATCCTCAACAAAATGCTAGCAAACAGAATCCAACAACACATTAAAAGAATCATACACCATGCTCAAGTGGGATTTATCCCAGGGATGCAAGGATTCTTCAATATATGCAAATCAATCAATGTGATAAACCGTAATAAATAATTGAAGGAGAAAAATCATATGATCATCTCAATAGAAGCAGGAAAGGCTTTTGATAAAATGTGACACCCATTTATGATAAAAACTCTCCAGAAAGTGGGCATAGAGGGAACATACCTCAACATAATAAAGGCCATATATGACAAACCCACAGTTTGTCAGTCTCAATGGTGAAAATCGGAAAGCATTTCCTCTAAGATCAGGAATAAGACAAGGATGTCCACTCTTGCCACTATTATTCCACATAGTTTTGGAAGTCCTAGCCAAGGCAATCAGAGAAGAAAAAAATAAAAGGAATACAAATTGGAAAAGAAGAAGTAAAACTGTCACTGTTGGCAGATGACATGATACTATACATAGAGAATCCTAATGATGCCACCAGGAAACTACTAGAGGTAATCAATGAATTTGGTAAAGTAGCAGGAAAGAAAATTAATGCACAGAAATCTGTTGCATTCCTGTACACTAATGGTGAAAAATATGAAAGAGAAATTAAGGAAACACTCTCATTTACCACTGCAAGAAAAAGAATAAAATACCTAGGAATAAACCTACCTAGGGAGACAAAAGACCTGTATGCAGAAAACTGTATGACACTGAGGAAAGAAATTAAAGATGATACCAACAGATGGCGAGATATACCATGGTCTTGGATTGGAACAATCAATATTGTGAAAATGACTATAGTACCCAAAGCAATCTACAGATTCAATGCAATCCCTATCAAATTACCAATGGCAATTTTTTACAGAATTAGAACAAAAAGTATTAAAATTTGTATGGAGACACAAAAGACCCCAAATAGCCAATGCAGTCTTGAGGGAAAAAAATGGAGCTGGAGGAATCAGACACTCTGACGTCAGACTATACTGCAAAGCTACAGTAATCAAGACAATATGGTACTGGTACAAAAACGGAAATATAGATCAATGGAACAGGACAGAAAGCCCAGAGATAAACCCAAGCACATATGGTCAACTAATCTATGACAAAGGAATCAAGGATATACAATGGAGAAAAGACAGTCTCTTCAATAAGTGGTGTTGGGAAAACTGGACAGCTACATGTAAAAGAATGAATGAGAACACTCCCTAACACCATACACAAAAATAAACTCAAAATAAATTAGAGACATAACTGTAAGACTGGACACTATAAAACTCTTAGAGGAAAACATAGGAAGAACACCCTTTGACATAAATTACAGCAAGATCTTTTTTGAGCCACGTCCTAGAGTAATGGAAATGAAAACAAAAATAAACAAATGGGACCTAATGAAACTTAAGAGCTAAAAAAACAAAATAAATAAATCAATAAAAGACAAACTGCTATTTCAGTGTGTTCTTAAGTAATCTATATTTTATGTGCTTATTTATTATTTCATTTTTTTGAGAGAATAAATATTTATTATTTTAAGTCACTGAAACAATATTGCTATTATGCAGTGATAGATTACCAGCAGAGGAAACGTATGTTCAACCTCAGTAGAAAACACCAAAGATTTTTTCCAAATTTACCCACACACCACCAGTGCGTAAAAGTTTTAATTGTTCCACATCCTTGGCAATATTTGGAACTGACAGTCTTTTCATGTATAGCTCTACAGGTAGGTGTGTAATGGTATTGCATTGTGGTTTAATTTGCATTTCCCTGATGATTAATGAAGTTCATTAGATGACTAGTAATCTTTCTTATGTTTATTGGACTTTTGGACTTTTGGATATCTTATTTTTGGCTATGGTGGAATCTTTTGTTTAGTTTTCTATTAATTTCTTGATTTTTAGGAGTTTCTTATGTGTCTCGGATATGGTCTTTTCCGTGGTTAAAAATATCTTTTCCTAATTTATAGGACTTGCCTTCTTGCTCTCTTTTTCTTTTTTTTTTTTTTTACATCTTTATAGGAGTATAATTGCTTTACAATAGTGTGTTAGTTTCTGCTTTACAACAAAATGAATCAGTTACATATATACATATGTTCCCATATCTCTTCCCTCATCCGTCTCCCTCCCTCCCACCCTCCCTATCTCAACCCTCCAGGTGGTCACAAAGCACTGAGCTGATCTCCCTGTGCTATGCGGCTGCTTCACACTAGTTTACTACCTTATGTTTGGTATTGTATATATGTCCATGCCTCTCTCTCGCTTTGTCACAGCTTACCCTTCCCCCTCCCCATATCCTCAGGTCCATTCTCTAGTAGATCTGTGTCTTTATAACTGTCTTACACCTAGGTTATTCATGACATTTTTTCCTTAAATTCCATATATATGTGTTAGCATACGGTATTTGTATTTCTCTTCCTTTCTTACTTCACTCTTTATGACACAATCTAGGTCTATCCACCTCATTACAAATAGCTCAATTTCGTTTCTTTTTATGGCTGAGTAATATTACATTGTATATATGTGCCATATCTACTTTATCCATTCATCTGATGATGGACACTTAGGTTGTTTCCATCTTAGGGCTATTGTAAATAGAGCTGCAATGAATATTTTGGTACATGACACTTTTTGAATTTTGGTTTTCTCAGGGTATATGCCCAGTAGTGGGATTGCTGGGTCATATGGTAGTTATATTTGTAGTTTTTTAAGGAACCTCCATACTGTTCTTCACAGTGGCTGTATCAATTTACAATCCCACCAACAGTGCAAGAGGGTTCCCTTTTCTCCACACCCTCTCCAGCATTTATTGTTTCTAGATTTTTTGATGATGGCCATTCTGACTGGTGTGAGATGATATCTCATTGTAGTTTTGATTTGCATTTCTCTAATGACTAGTGATGTTGAGCATTCTTTCATGTGTTTGTTGGCAATCTGTATATCTTCTTTGGAGAAATGTCTGTTTAGGTGTTCTGCCCATTTTTGGATTGGGTTGTTTGTTTTTTTTTTATTAAGCTGCATGAGCTGCTTATAAATTGTGGAGATTAATCCTTTGTCAGTTGCTTCATTTGCAAATATTTTCTCCCATTCTGAGGGTTGTCTTTTGGTCTTGTTTATGGTTTCCTTTGCTGTGCAGAAGCTTTGAAGTTTCATTAGGTCCCATTTGTTTATTTTTGTTTTTATTTCCATTTCTCTAGGAGGTGGGTGAAAAAGGATCTTGCTGTGATTTATGTCATAGAGTGTCTTGCCTATGTTTTCCTCTAAGAGTTTGATAGTTCCTGGCCTTACGTTTAGGTCTTTAATCCATTTTGAGCTTATTTTTGTGCATGGTGTTAGGGAGTGATCTAATTCATACTTTTACATGTACTGGTCCAGTTTTCCCAGCAGCACTTATTGAGGAGGCTGTCCTTTCTGCACTGTATATTCCTGCCTCCTTTATCAAAGATAAGGTGACCATATGTGCGTGGTTTTATCTCTGGGCTTTCTATAACGTTCCATTGATCTATCCTTCTGTTTTTGTGCCAGTACCATACTGTCTTGATTACTATAGCTTTATAGTATAGTCTGAAGTCAGGGAGCCTGATTCCTCCACCTCTATTTTTCGTTCACAAGTTTGCTTTGGCTATTTTGGGTCTTTTGTGTTTCCATACAAATTGTGAAATTTTTTGTTCTAGTTCTGTGAAAAATACCACTGGTAGTTTGATAGGGATTGCGTTGAATCTGTAGATTGCTTTGGGTACTAGAGTCATTTTCACAATGTTGATTCTTCCAATCCAAGAACATGGTATATCTCTCCATCTATTTCTGTCATCTTTAATTTCTTTCATCAGTGTCTTATAATTTTCTGCATACAGGTCTTTTGTCTCCTTAGGTAGGTTTATTTCTAGATATTTTATTCTTTTTGTTACAATGGTAAATAGGAGTGTTTTCTTGATTTCACTTTCAGATGTTTCATCACTAGTATATAAGAATGCAAGAGATTTCTGTGCATTAATTTTGTATCCTGCTACTTTCCCAAATTCATTGATTAGCCCTAGTAGTTTTCTGATAGCATCTTTAGGATTCTCTGTGTATAGTATCATGTCATCTGCAAACAGTGACAGCTTTACTTCTTCTTCTCCGATTTGGATGCCTTTTATTTCCTTTTCTTCTCTGATTGCTGTGGCTAAAGCTTCCAAAACTATGTTGAAGACGAGTGGTGAGAGTTGGCAACCTTGTGTTCTTCCAAATCTTAGTGGAAGTGCTTTCAGTTCTTTACCACTGAGAACGATGTTGGCTGTGGGATTGTCATATATGGCCTTTATTATGTTGAGGAAAGTTCCCTCTGTGCCTACATTCTGCAGGTTTTTTTTTTTATCATAAAACGGTGTTGAATTTTGTCAAAAGCTTTCTCTGCATCTATTGAGAGGATCATATGGTTTTTCTCCTTCAATTTGTTAATGTGGTGTATCATGTTGATTGATTTGCGTATATTGAAGAATCTTTCCATTCCTGGAATAAAACTCACCTGATCATGGTGTACGATCCATTTAATGTGCTGTTGGATTCTGTTTGTTAGTATTTTGTTGAGGATTTTTGCATCTATGTTCATCAGTGATATTGGCCTGTAGTTTTCTTTCTATGTGACATCCTTGTCTGGTTTTGGTATCGGGGATGGTGGCCTCGTAGAAGGAGTTTGTGAGTGATCTCTTATTATCCTTTGTATTTCTGCAGTGTCCATTGTTACTGCTTCTTTTTCATTTCTAATTCTATTGATTTGAGTCTTCTCCCTTTTTTTCTTGATGAGTCTGGCTAATGGTTTATCAATTTTATCTTCTCAAAGAACCAGCTTTTAGTTATATTGATCTGTGCTATCATTTCATTCAATTCTTTTTCATTTTTTTCTGAACTGATTTTAATGATTACTGTCCTTCTGCTAACTTTGGGTTTTTCTTGTTCTTCTTTCTCTAATTGCTTTATGTGCAAGGTTAGGTTGTTTATTCGAGCTGTTTCCTATTTCCTATTTCTTAAGGTAGGATTGTATTGCTATAAACTTCCTTCTTAGAACTACTTTTGCTGCATCCTATAGATTTTTGGTCGTTGTGTCTCCATTGTCATTTGTTTCTAGGTATTTCTTTGACTTCCTCTTGGATTTCTTCAGTGATCACTTCGTAATTAAGTAGTGTATTGTTTCTCCTCCACGTGTTTTTCTTATATATTGAGGTGCTCCTATGTTGGGTGGATAAATATTTACAACTGTTATATCTTCTTGGATCGATCCCTTGATCATTATGCAGTGTCTTTCCTTGTCTCTTCTAATAGTCTTTATTTTAATGTCTATTTTGTCTGATGTGAAAATTGGTACTCCAGCTTTCTTTTGGTTTCCATTTGCATGGAATATATTTTTCCATCCACTTACTTTCAGTTTGTATGTGTCTCTAGGTCTGAAGTGGGTCTCTTGTAGACAGCATATATATATGGGTCTTGTTTTTGTATTCATTCAGCCAATCTGTGTGTTTTGGTGGGAGCATTTAATCCATTTACAGTTAAGGTAATTATCGATATGTATGTTCTGATTCCCATTTTCTTAATTGTTATGGGTTTATATTGTAGGTCTTTTCCTTCTCTTGTGTTTCTTGCCTAGAGAAGTTCCTTTAGCATTTGTTGTAAAGCTGGTTTGGTGGTGCTGAACTCTTCGCTTTTGCTTGTCTGTAAAGTTTTTAATTTCTCCATCACGTCTGAATTAGATCCTTGCTGGGTAGAGTAATCTTGGTTGCAGGTTTTTCTCCTTTATCACTTTAAATATGTCCTGCTAGTCCCTTCTGGCTTGCAGAGTTCTGCTGAGTGGTCAGCTGTTAACCTTATGGGAATTCCCTTGTGTGTTATTTGTTGTTTTTCCCTTGCTCCTTTTATATGTTTTCTTCGTATTTAATTTTTGACAGTTTGATTAATATGTGTCTCGGCGTGTTTCTCCTTGGATATTTCGTGTATGGGACTCTCTGTGCTTCCTGGACTTGATTAACTATTTCCTTTCCCATATTAGGGAAGTTTTCAAGTATAATCTCTTCAAATATTTTCTCAGTCCCTTTCTTTTTCTCTTCTTCTTCTGGAACCCCTATAATTCGAATGTTGGTGCGTTTAATATTGTCCCAGAGGTCTCTGAGACTGTCCTCAGTTCTTTTCATTCTTTTTTCTTTATTCTGCTCTGCAGTAGTTATTTCCACTATTTTATCTTCCAGGTCACTTATCCGTTCTTTTGGCTCAGTTATTCTGCTTTTGATCCCTTCTAGAGTATTTTAAATTTCATTTATTGTGTTGTTCATTGTTGCTTGTTTCATATTTAGTTCTTCTAGGTCGTAGTTAAATGTTTCTTGCATTTTCTGTATTCGATTTCCAAGATTTTGGATCATGTTTACTATCATTATTCTGAATTCGTTTTCCAGTAGACTGCCTATTTCCTCTTCATTTGTTAGGTCTGGTTGGTTTTTATCTTGCTCCTTCATCTGCTGTGTGTTTTTCTGCTTTTTCATTTTGCTTTTCTTGCTGTGTTTGGGGTCTCCTTTTTGCAGGCTGCAGGTTTGTTGTTCCCATTGTGTTTGGTGTCTGTCCCCAGTCGCTAAAGTTGTTTCAGTGGGTTGTGTAGGCTTCCTGGTGGAGGGGACTAGTGCCTGTGTTTTGGTGGATGAGGCTGTATCTTCTCTTTCTCGTGGGCAGGTCCACGTCTGATGGTGTGTTTTGGGGTGTCTGTGGCCTTATTATGATTTTAGGCAGCCTGTCTGCTAATGGGTTGTGTTGTGTTCCTGTCTTGCTAGTTGTTTGGCAAAGGGTGTCCAGCACTGTAGCTTGCTGGTCGTTGAGTGAAGCTGGGTGCTGGTGTTGAGATGGAGATCTCTGGGAGATTTTCACCATTTGATATTATGTGGAGCTGGGAGGTGTCTTGTGGACCAGTGTCCTGAATTGGCTCTCCCACCTCTGAGGCACAGCACAGACTCTTGGCTGCATCACCAAGAGCTTTTCATCCACATGGATCAGAATAAAACGAATAAAAAGTAGAAAGAAAGGATAAAATAAAATAAAGTAAGATTAAATAAAATAAAGCTATTAAAATAAAAAATTATCAGGAAAAATTTTTTTTAAAAGTTAAAACAAACAAACAGAATGGACGGATAGAACCCTAGGAGACAAATGGTGAAAGCAAAGCTATACAGATAAAATGTCTCACAGAAGAATACCCATACACACTCACAAAAAGAGGAAAAGGGGCAAAAATAATAAGTCTTGCTCACAATGTCCACCTCCTCAGTTTGGGATGATTCGTTGTCTATTCATGCTTTCCACAGATGCAGGGTACATCAGTTTGATTGTGGAGATTTAATGTGCTGCTCCTGAGGCTGCTGGGAGAGATTTCCCTTTCTCTTCGTTGTTCGCACAGCTTCCGGTTCTCAGCTTTGGATTTGGCCCCGCCTCTGCGTGTAGGTCACCAGAGGGCGTCTGTTCTTCGCTCAGACAGGACGGGGTTAAGGGAGCAGCTGCTTTGGCTACTCTGGCTCACCCAGGCGGGGGGGAGGGCGGGCTGCGGATGCACAGCGAGCCTGAGGCAGCAGAGCCTGGTGGGGCTTTGCACCAGCCTGAGGCGCGCCTTGCGTTCTCCAGGGGAAGTTGTCCCTGCATCATGGAACCCTGGCAGTGGTGGACTGCATAGGCTTCTGGGAGGGGATGTGTGGATAGTGACCTGTGCTTCACAACGGCTTCTTGGTGGCGGCAGCAGCGGCCTTAGAGTCTCATGTCTGTCTCTGGGGTCCGTGCTGTTAGCTGCGACTCGCGCCCGTCTCTGGAGCTCCTTCAAGCAGCGCTCTCAATCCCCTCTCCTCGCACATCAGGAAACAAAGAGGGAAGAAAAAGTCTCTTGCGTCTCCAGCAGGTCCAGACTTTTCCCCGGACTCCCTCCCGGCTAACCTTGGTGCACTAACCTCTTGCATGCTGTGTTCACGCCGCCAGACCCAGTCCTCTCCCTGCGCTGTGTCCAAAGCCGGAGCCTCAGCTCACAGCCCCGCCTGCCCCAGCAGGTGAGCAGACAAGCTTCTCGGGCTGGTCAGTGCTGGTCGTCACTGGTCCTCTGTGTGGGAATCTCTCTGCTTTGCCCTCCTCACCCCTGTTGCTGTGCTGTCCTCGGTGGCTCCGAAGCTTTCTCCCTCCACCACCCGCAGTCTCCACCGCGAGGGGGCTTCCTAGTTTGTGGAAACCTTTCCTCCTTCACAGCTCCCTCCCACTGGTGCAGGTCCTGTCCTCTGTGTATTGTTATTTCTTTTGCCCTACCCAGGTACGTGGGGAGTTTATTCCCTTTTGGGAGGTCTGAGGTCTTCTGCCAGCGTTCAGTAGGTGTTCTGTAGGAGTTGTTCCACGTGTAGATGTATTTCTCGTGTATCTGTGGGGAGGAAGGTGATCTCTGCATCTTACTCTTCACCATCTTCCCGCTCTCTCCCGCATATATTCTTTATTATATATCATTCACTATCTTTTGATTCAGTTATTTAATCAATTCAGATTTAATGTTATTATTGATATAGTTGGATTTACATCTGCCTTTTTACTTTTTTTATATTTCTCATGTCTTTTTTGTTCATATATTCCTCACTGCTTTTTCTGTATTAAATGCTAGTATTGATATTATAGTTATACATATTATATTTGTATATTTAGAAAACTAACAATACATTGTTATAATTGCTTCTAAGATTAAATAATGTCTTTTTAAGAAGTTGCGAGAAGAAAGGAGAATAGGCATAAATTTATGGAGTTTGTTATATTAATCATCTTGGGTGCAATTTCTGATTCTTTTCGTTTGATTTTTTGGATTTAAGTTACCATTTTGTGCCACTTACTCTATTAAGGCTTTGCTTTCACCCTCCTTCTTTGTGATTTTATTGTAAAAGTGATATTTCCTTGTGTTACGGGTCACAAAATGCAATTATATACATATAGTTTTATACATTTGTCTTTTTATATCAGTTAGGAGAAGAAAGGAAAATGAATTATAAATGCATAATCATTTAAAATTACAGAATTACTACTGCAAGAGATCTCAGTTTTTTAAGTGAATTTGAATTACCTTTGATGGCCCATTGCCTTTTTTTAACTTTAAAAATTCATTGAAAGATAAACATACATATATTTTTTTCTTCCAGTTTTATGAGATGTAATGGACATACAGCACTGTATGTTTAAGGTGTACAGCATCATGATTTCAGTTCCATACATCATGAAGTGATTATCACAGTATGTTTAGTGAATATTCATCATATCATATAGATGCAAAACTAAAGAAATAGAAAGAGAATTATTTTCTTTGTGATGAAAACTCTTAGGATTTGCTGTTTTAACAACTTTCATATGTAACATACAGCAGTGTTAAATATATTTATCATGTTGTACATTACATCCCTAATGCTTATTTTTGTGTGTGTGTTTGTAATTAAAACTTTATTTGTAAAACAATCATGGTTTTATTTTAGTGACAGAGCATGCAGCAAATAGTATTGATTATAGACTAATACAGAAAGTGTCACTTTATGTATTAGATATAAAGCATCTCCTTGGCATATTGTAGAAAGTGGCCATGAATCACTTCCCATGAACATCAGAGATTAACTCCACATTTATTTTTTTTAATTAGTTGTTTAATTAGAGTATAGTTGATTTACAATGTTGTGTTACTTTCTGCTGTACAGCAAAGTGAATCAGTTATACATATACATATATACTCTTTTTTTTGGATTCTTTTCCTATATAGGTCATTACAGAGTATTGAGTACAGTTCCCTGTGCTATACAGTAGGTCCTTATTAGTTATCTATTTTATATATAGTAGTGTGTGTACGTCAATCCCAATCTTCCATTTAACCCTCACCTCCTTCCCCCGGTAACCATAAAATTGTTTTCTACACCTTTAACTCTATTTCTGTTTTGTATATAAGTTCATTTGTACCACATTTTTTTAGATTCCACATGTAAGTGATATTATGTGATATTTGTCCTTCTCTATCTGACTTACTTCACTCATTGTGACAATCTCTAGGTCCATCCATGTTGCTGCAAATGGCATTATTTCATTCCTTTTTATGGCTGAGTAATAGTCCATTGTGTGTGTGTGTGTGTGTGTGTATATATATATATATATATATATATATCACATCTTCTTTATCTATTTCTCTGCTGATGGACATCTAGGTTGCTTCCGGGTCCTGGCTATTGTAAATAGTGCTGCAATGAACACAGGGATGCATGTATCTTTTCAAATTATGGTTTTCTTCATGTATATGCCCAGGAGTGGGCTTGCTGGATCATATGGTAGCTCTATTTTCAGCTTTTTAGGAACCTCTATAATGTTCTCCATAGTAACTGTACCAATTTAGATTCCTACCAATGGTGTAGGAGTGGCAACCACCATTTTTTTTCTCTGAGTCTATGACTGTTTCTGTTTTGTTATTTCGTTTATTTTGTTTTGTAAATTCCACATATAAGTGAAATCATGCAGTATTTGTCTTTCTCTGACTTATTTCATTTAGCATAATACCTTCTAGGTGCATCATGTTATTGCAAATTGCAAGACTTCATTATTTTTGTGGCTGAGCAATATTCCATTGGATATATGTACCACATCTTCTTTATCCATTTATTTATTGGTGGGCACTTAGGTTGCTTCTGTATCTGGGCTATAGTAAATAATGCTGCAATGAACATAGGGGTACATATATAATTTTGAATTAGTGTTTTGTTTTCTCCAGATAAATTCCCAGGAGTGGAAGTGGATCATATGGTAGTTTCATTTTTAATTTTTTTGAGGAATGCCCATACTGTTTTCCATAATGACTACACCAATTTACATTTCCACTGACAGTTCACAAGGGTTCCATTTTCTCCACATCATTGCCAGCATTTGTTGTCTTTTTGAAAATAGGCATTCTGACAGGTGTGAGGTGATATCTCAGTTTGGTTTTGAATTGAATTTCCTTGATGATTAGTTATGTTGAGCATCTTTTCATGTGCTTGTTGGCTATCTATATGTTTTCTTTGGAAAAATGTCTACTCTTCTTCCCCTTTTTAAATTGGGTGTTTTTCTTGATGTTGAGTTGTATGAGTTCTTTGTATATTTTCAATGTTAACCACCAAATTTGTGAGAATGGGCATCTCTGTCTTGTTCTTGATCTTAGAGGAAATGCTTTCAGCTTTTCACCATTCTCTATGATGTTATTTGTGGGCATAT
Organism: Phocoena sinus; assembly: GCF_008692025.1. NCBI lineage: Eukaryota > Metazoa > Chordata > Mammalia > Artiodactyla > Phocoenidae > Phocoena > Phocoena sinus. The sequence goes on along the minus strand of NC_045784.1, from coordinate 58,239,706 downwards.
CATATATGGCCTTTCCCACGTTGAGTTATGTTCCTTCTATACCCACTTTGTTGAGAGTTTTTATCATAAATCTATGTTGAACTTTGTCAAAAGCTCTTTCTTTATCCTTTGAGATGACCATATGATTTTCATTCTTCAATTTGTTAACATAGTTATAAATCAAATCATAAGGGAAGAGAGTGAAAGAAGAAAGGAACCAAAAAGTTCAAAAACAATCAACAAAATAGCAATAAGAACATACTTATCAATAATAACTTTAAATGTAAATGGACTAAATACTGAAATCAAAAGATACAGAGTACCTGAATGGATATAAATAACAAGGCCCATCTATATGGATACAAAAACGAGACCTGTATATATGCTGCCTAAAAGAGACTTGCTTCAGATCCAGCAACACACAGACTAAAAGTGAGGAGATGGAAAAAGAAATTCCATGCAACTAGAAAAGAAAAACAAAGCCGGATTAGCAGTACTGCTATCAGAAAAAAAAAAATAGACTTTTAAAGAAAGAATGTAACAGCAGCCAAAGGAGGACATTACATAATAATCAAGGGATCAATCCACGAAAAAGAATCAGCAATTATAAATATATATGCGGGCTTCCCTGGTGGTGCAGTGGTTGATAGTCCACCTGCCGATTCAGGGGATACGGGTTTGTGCCCCTGTCCGGGAAGATCCCACATGCCATGGAGTGGCTGGGCCCGTGAGCCATGGCCGCTGAGCCTGTGTGTCCGGAGCCTATGCTCTGCAATGGGAGAGCCCACAACAGTGAGAGGCCCGCATACCGCAAAATAAATAAATAAATAATAAACATATATGCACCCATCATAGGAGCACCTCAATACATTAAACAAATATTAACAGACATTAAGGGAGAAATTGATAGTAACACAATAATAATAGGAGATTGAAACACCCCACACATATAGATGTAGATATAGATATGCGTACAGATTTATATGCCCCACTTACATCAATGAATAAATAATCCATACAGAAAAATGACAGACATTAAGGGAGAAATTGATAGTAACGCAACAATAATAGGAGATTGAAACACCCCACACATATAGATGTAGATATAGATATGCGTACAGATTTATATGCCCCACTTACATCAATGAATAAATAATCCATACAGAAAAATGACAGACATTAAGGGAGAAATTGATAGTAACGCAACAATAATAGGAGATTTTAACACCCCACATATATAGATGTAGATATAGATACAGATATGCATACAGTTTGATATAATCCCACTTACATCAATGGACAGATAATCCAGACAGAAAATGAGCAGTGTGCTGATCTTTTAAATTCAAGTGCATATTAATAACCCTGTATTTTTGTTCCACCACCCCATTTACTGTTTTTGACGTCATACTTTACATCTTCTTTTTTTGCGTATCCCTTATCCACTTATTGTGGATGTAGATTATTTTAATAATTTTGTCTTTGAACCCTCCTACTAAGCTTTATACATCCTTGATTTACAACCTTTACTGTGTATTTGCCTTTACCAATGAGATTTTTCCTTTCATAATTTTCATATTTCAAGTTGTAGCTTTTTGGTATTGCTTGTAGAAGTCCCTTTAACATTTATTGTAAAGATGGTTTGGTGGTGCTGAAGTATTTTAGCTTTTGCTTGTCTGTAAGAGTTTTTTATGTCTCCGTCAAATCTGAATGAAAGCCTTGCTGGGTAGAGTGTTCTTGGTTGTAGATTTTCCCCTTTCATCCCTTTAAATGTATTGTGTTTCTTCTTTCTGGACTGCAAGATTCTGCTTAAAAGTCAGCTGATACCCTTATGGGAGTTCCCTTGTATGTAATGTGTTGCTTTTCTTTTGCTAATTTTAATATTTTCTCTTTAATTTTTGTAATTTTATTTAGAATGTGTTTTGATTAAGTCACCTTTGGGTTGATCCTGTTTTGGACTCTCTGTGATTCCTGGAACTTGATGTCTGTTTCCTTTCCCAGGTTTAGGAATTTTTCAGCTACTGTGTCTTCAAATATGTTCTTTGCCCCCCTTCTCTTTCTGGGACCCATACAATGCAGACGTTAGTAAACTTGATGTTGTCACAGAAGTCTCTTAAGTTGTCCTCATTTCTTTGCATTCTCTTTTCTTTTTCCTCTTCAGCTTCAGTGATTTCCACTACTTTGTCTTCCAGGTCACTGGTCAGTTCCTCTGTATCATTCAGTCTACTGTTTATTCTTTCTAGTGTATATTTTTAAAATTTCCATTATTATATTCGTCATCTCTGTTTGGTTCCTCTTTCTATTTTATAGCTCTTTGTTAAAACTTCTAACTTTCCCTCTGTTCCTCCCATCTTCTGAATTCTTTGGATATCTTTATGTTCATTACCTTAAACTCTTTATCAGGTAGTTTGCCTATCTCCACTTCACTTAGTTCTTCTTCTGGGGTTTTATCTTGTTCCTTCTTTTTAACATATTCCTCCGTCACCTCATTTTGCCAAACTTGCTGTTTTTATTTTTATGTATCTGATAGTTTGGTTATATTTCCCAACCTTGGAGAAGTGACCTTTTGTAGGAGATGTCCTATGCATCCCAGCAGTGCATTTCCCACTTGTCACCTGAGCTGTATGCTGTAGCGGTGTCTCCTGTGTAGGCTGTGTGGGTCCTTCTGTTGTGGTGGGCTGACTACTGTGGGTTGTCTAGTAGATGTGGCTCACCTCTGGTATAGTTGATGCCAGGCCCTGCCTTGTGCAGAGGCTGCTGGCCACTGGTTGGTGGGACAGGTCAAAAGGTGGCTGGCTGTGGGGTCTTTGGTGGTTCCAGGGCTAGTGCTGGCCCATTTTTGGGTGGAGTTGGGTTCTGGGATGGGTGGTTGTGGGTTTGGGGGCTCTGGAACTAGTGCCAACCTGCTGGTGGGCAGGCTGATTTTTGATACCACTGGTTGTGGAATTCAGTGTATCCCAAAACTCGTGAGTGGTGCTGGATCCAGGGGCAGATGACTGAGGTTTGCAAGGTGTTTCACAGCTGGTGTTGGCCTGCTGGTGGGAAGTGCTGGTTTCTGGGACCACTGGCTGAGGGTCCCAAGGTGTCCCAGAGCTGGTGTTTGCCTGCTGGTGAGTGGGGCCTGGGCTTGGTGAGTTCCTGGGCTGATGCCTGACTGGTGGTAGGTGAGACCACAGCTCAGTGGATCCTGGTGCTGATGCCCATCCAGTGGTATGTGAAGCTAGTCCTGGGGCTAGTGCCAGCCCACTCATGGGTGGAGTCGGGTCCTGGGGTCTCTGGTTGCAGGACCCTTGGTTTCCTGGAGTTGGTGTCAGTCTACTTGTGGGTGGGTCCATGTCCCAGTACCTGACTGCAGATCCTAGGTGGTTCCACGGCTGTTGCTTATGCACTGCTGTGTGGGGCTGGGTCCTGGACCCTCTCGTCAACAGGGCTGGCTCCTGGTATGACTGTGGGCTAAAAGGATCTTCAGGTTGGTGGACTGCTGGAGAGTTGTGCTGTGTCCCTGTCTGGAGAGCTTCTTGGCCTCATGTGGCCCACTACTCATGTTGACACACTAGTAAGCAGAGCCTTTTTCTTTTGCTAATAAGCTAGAGAAAGGATTTCAAAATGGTGATTGCCAGCACCAGTGTTCTCCTGGTAGAACGAGCTCTCCAAAATGGCTGTCATCAGTGTCTCTGTTCCCAAGGTTAGCTCCAGTTTCCACCTGCTTATCCAGGAGGCTCTCCAAGATCAGCAGTTGAATTTGACCCAGGCTTCTTTCACATTACTGCTTTTACCCTGGGTCCCAGAGTGTGTGATTTTGTGTGCATCCTTTAAGAGGGGAATCTCTATTTACTACAGTTCTCAGAATCTCCCAAAAGTATGTCCTGCTGGCCTTCAAAGCAAAACATTCTGGATGTTTTAATCTCCCCTGCCGGACACATGTGTTGGGGAACCTGACACGGGGTTTGGACCCCTTGCTCCTTGGGAAGAACATCTGTAATTTAGTTATCTCACAATTGTTGGTAGCCTACCCAGGGATGTGGTTCTTGATCATACCCTGTCTCTGCCCCTCCTATCCGGTATCTCCTTGTGGTGCTTTCTTTATATCTTTAGTTGCAGAAGATATTTTTTGCTAGTCTTCGGGTTGTTCTCATGGTTAGTTGCTCTGTAAATAATTGTAATTTGGTGTGCCCATGGGAGGAGGCGACCTTAGGGTCTTCCTGCTTCACCATCTTGGCCACCCCTCTCCTATGGTCAAATGCTTTTAGCCTGAAGAAACCCTTTAGTATTTCTTGTACGGTGTGTCTGCCAGCAAAGGATTCTCTCAGTAGAACTTAAGTGTCCTCCTATGCAATTGAAATCACAATCTCTGAGGGTAGAGCCAGGCAAAGGTGATTTTTCGAAAATTGTATCATGTTATTCTAATAATAAACCAGGGGCCATAACCACTGGGCTAGATGATTTCTAGTTTTCCTTGTAGCTCTGACATTCTGTGATACTGTGGGCAAGAGAGATGTTTCCCATGAGATTCTTTACCCATGTTAGATCACATCTTCTTAACTTGTCAGTATGGAATAGAACTGTAGTTTTCAAAGTGTGGTCCCTAGACCAGCACCATTAGCATCACTTGGCAGTATGTTAGAAATGTGAATTCTCAGGTACCACCCCACATATACTGTATCAGAAACTGTTGGGGTGGGGCACAGTAGACTGTGTTTTAACAAGCTCCATCTTTCCAGTTGATTCTGATGCACTTTGAAGTTTGAGAACCACTGGCATAGGGAAAGAACACTGTGGGCTTTGAGGTCTGAGGACTTCCTGTGAGTCTTGTAGCTGTCACTGGGCAGCTCTGGGTGATGCTTGGCAGCTTACTTATCTCCTCTGAGCCTCCTTTACCTTTTTTTTAAAGGAGAATAAGAATATTTCTTCTATCTAATTCACACAGTTGTCATGATACTAATCAGAGAATTTATGTCAGTGCTGAAGCTGAATCCAACCTCTGTACCTTGACACCAAATCAAATCTTGGAAGCAGAGTTTAGAGTGAAGTAGAAAAGAATAGCTTTATTGCTTTGCCAGGCAAACGGGGCCACAACAGGCTAGTGCCCTCAAAACTCTGTGTCCCAACCTGGAGGAGGTAGTGAGAAGTTTTATAGTAAGGTTCAAAGAGGGTGTAATCAGCTTGTGGACATTCTTCAGACTAGTCGGTGGTGAGGTAAGAGGGAGCCAGCATCATCAACCGTCTGGTTCCAACCGGCCTGTGGTCTATATGCTTGTGGGCAGCATATAACCGTTAACTTCTTCCACCTGGTGGGAGTTTCAGTATCTGCAAAACAGCTCGTGTGTCCCTTGATGGGGAACAAGGACCTTGCCCCAAGGCTGCACTATTGTTTCTCTTGGCTGTTCCTCCCTTGTCTCCCCTCCCTTCCCTAATTAACAACTGTTGGTACTTGCTCTTTGGAACTCAGGGAAGGTCATGGAGGCTGAATGCAGCCTATTTCCTGTAATGAAAAAATGGGGAACACAGGAAGACTTTTGTACCCAGGAGCCCCGCAGAGTCCTGCTTGGTATCAATGCCCCTTTGTAAACTATTAAGCCTGTAGGCATATGTAAGACATCATTATGAACAAGAGAAAGTACAACTTATTGAGCATTTATTCTGAGCCAGGAACCCTGTACATGTTATCTCATTTAGTCCTTAACTGCTTTATAAGTAGTGATAGAATTATTTAGCAATCCAGTTTATTTATCAACTGCATTGGAATCCAAACATTGAAATCCAACATTAAAATCCAATTATATCAAAATCCAACTACACTGAAATCCATCTATATCAAAATCTAACTACATAAAAATTCAATTACATTATAATCCAATAGGAGAGGTAGATGAGGGATGGTGTTTATTAAAATACTAAGAGTGTTTTGTTGTGTTCTCCCACCTCCTCACCAAGAAAAGAACAAAATCATTTGTCTTAGCCTGTTAAAATTTAGCTCTGATACTACACTAATTATTTTTGTGATTTAGGGGAAATCATGCTTCCTTCCTGGACTTCAGTCTTTTCATTTTAAAATAAGCAATTTTACCAAAAAATATTTAAAATATCCTTTATAATTTCATCTGTTAGTTTAAGATGTGCTGTTAGGTGTGAAATTTAGTGATTATTAAAAGCTATAAGAACTGCTTTCCTAGTGAACTTTAAGAATTAAAGAAGCCGGCGGGAGGGGCCGCAACAGTGAGGGGCTCGCGTACCGCAAAAAAAAAAAAAAAAAAAAAAAAGAATTAGAGAAGCAAGTATCTTTCTGGAATGGATTAACTATCAGCATCAATGTCAGATTAAGACCTATTGGACTGGAGTAGAAAATGACAGTTGAATTAGAGAAAATTTCCCTGTTGATATTGGTCCTTAGGAGTGTGATTGGAGGCTCTTAAAAGTCAGAGGAGGTGGTTAGTCTCAAATTAATGATACTTGTTTTCTTATATAGAGTTACTCACTGGGAATTTACTGTCAATGTGAAGGTGCTCATTTTATATATTTTATCACAGTCCTTTCATATATAGGGTTGTGAGTGTGTGTACACATGTGTTGTCGACTTAAAAAATTATTTACAACCTAAAAGTTGGGAGTTATGTTTTATTCGGCAGGAATTTTTAGGACTTCAAGCCCGGGAGGTAGCATCTCAAGTAACCCTGAGAGAACTGCTCCAAGGAGGTAAGGGGGGAGCCAGGTTATACAGAAGTTTTGCAACAAAGGGAAGGTTGTCTAAACATCAAAATATTATTTTTAAAGGAAAACCAGATATCTCAAGTTAAGGAATTTACTGCTTTATTATGTATAGGAAGATGTAGCAGTCTGGGCTCACTCAAATCATTCCTTTGATATGCACCTCAGCTATCTGGGGCCAGTATCCCCTGTTTTCACATCCTGAGTTTCCTCAGGGCCTACTGTATGGAGTGGCTGCACTCTGATGGCTGCTAGATGGCAGGTGTTCTTTCCTTCCTTAGTTTCCTCAGGGATCACTGGCTCACGTTGCAGGGCTGCAATCGTTGATGACTGTGACATCCTCTGTTTACTGATATGGCAGGAAATATTCCATTTCTCTGTGTGTACACATGGATATACGCTTTGAGTTACCAGTCTTATTGGCTATATATTACTACAGTATATGTAGTACTTTATGCATTTCTTGGCTACCATTATATATATGTAATATAATTGTGATTTATCAGGGGCTAGAATGTGAACTTGAAGTTTTAGCATTTTGGTTCTTTTCTCTGTAAGTTTGAATGGACTAGCTGATGATGGAGTGGTCAGTCGCTGAAGAATATTGTCTTCCTGTGTTAAAGAAACAAATTTGGCCCCAAGGGACATTTTCTATTGTTTCTGCATCCAGGCAGCAGAATCTGTTCACTTTACCTCCTATAGATCTGTATATAGGCATAGCAGCAGCCTATGTACTTATGATTTGAAGGGTTTAATCTCTCTGCTTTTTAAAAAAATTTCTACAAGTGACCAATTAGAGTAGGAAAAATGATAGAGTGGTTATAAAGATTCCCTCTCTGTCCTTTTTGGCCCAGAGGTCTATTGCTTTATTTTCTCAAAGGCTGAGTCTTTTGCAGAGGCTCTGCTGAGGAGAATTGGAGTTTTCCCTTGGGAATCAGAAAAGGGACCAGTACTCAATAAATCTGAAAAAAGGAAAGCTTTTCAAATGTTAATAAGTCTAAGCAGGACCTAGGAAGCTCTGCATTCTGGGGGGGCAGATTAAATACACAGGCAATATGACCTTTCCCTGGCCTGTAGCCAGGTTCTTACTAGTGTTGGTGATAACTGTAAGAAAGGATCACAAAAGTAGAATTCCCCCCGAGGGCATCACTCTGAACTTGGAATTCAATGCAACTCCCAGAAGGTCCCAGTGAGTGAAAAAGCACGGACAACAACAGGCAATTATTTGGGTGCCAGGTTTTCACATTTTCTTTGGTTTTCCCTGTGTCACTAACCTTGGCTGTTAGTGAGTGCTGAACGGCCAATTGCTGCCACAAACATTATGTAGGAAACTTGGGGGGAAAAACTCTGCTTTGGAAAGAGCACAGGAGCCACAAGGAAAACCAAATTACTTATTTTTATTATTATTATCACTACTTCTATTAATGCAATTTCTTTTTTACTTTCACATCCCTTTTGTTTATTTCTTTTTAACATCTTTATTGGAGTATAATTGTTTACAATGGTGTGTTAGTTTCTGCTGTATAACAAAGTAAATCAGCTATTCATATACATATATCCCCATATCTCCACCCTCTTGCGTCTCCCTCCCACATTCACTATCACACCCCTCTAGGTGGTTACAAAGAACTGAGCTGATCTCCCTGTGCTAGGCAGCTGCTTCCCACTAGCTAGCTATTTTACATTTGGTAGTGTATCAGTCCATGCCACTATGTCACTTCATCCCAGCTTACCCCTCCCACTCCCCGTGTCCTCAAGTCCATTCTCTACGTCTGAGTCTTTATTCCTATCCTGCCTCTAGGTTCTTCAGAGCGATTTTTTTTTTAATTCCATATATATGTGTTAGCATATGATATTTGTTTTTCTCTTTCTGACTTACTTTACACTGTATGAAAGAATCTAGGTCCACTCACCTCACTGCAAATGACTCAATTTCGTTTCGTTTTATGGCTGAGTAATATTCTATTGTGTATATGTGCCACTTCTTCTTTGCACATTCATCTGTCGACAGACACTTAGGTTGCTTCCATGTCCTGGCTACTGTAAATAGAGCTGCAATGAACATTTTGGTACATGGCTATTTTTGAATTATGGTTTTCTCAGGGTATATGCCCAGTAGTGAGATTGCTGAGTCATATGGTAGTTCTATTTTTAGGTTTTTAAGGAAACTCCATACTGTTCTTCATAGTGGCTGTATCAATTTACATTCCCACCAACAATGCAAGAGGATTCCCTTTTCACCACACACTCTCCAGCATTTATTGTTTGTAGATTTTTTGATGATGGCCATTCTGACTGGTGTGAGGTAATACCTCATTGTAGTTTTGATTTGCATTTCGCTAATGATTAGTGATGTTGAGCAATTCTTTCATGTGTTTGTTGGCAATCTGTATATATTCTTTGGAGAAATGTCTATTTAGGTCTTCTGCCCATTTTTGGATGGGGTTGTTTGTTTTTTGATATTGAGCTGTATGAGCTGCTTGTAAATTTTGGAGCTTCATCCTTTGTCAGTTGCTTTATTTGCAAATATTTTCTCCCATTCTGAGGGTTGTCTTTCTGTCTCATTTATGGTATTCTTTGTTGTGCAAAAACTTTTAAGTTTCAATAGGTCCCATTTGTTTATTTTTGTTTTTATTTCCATTTTTCTAGGAGGTGGGTCAAAAAGAATCTTGCTGTGATTTATGTCATAGAGGGTTCTGCCGATGTTTTCCTCTAAGACTTTGATAGTGTCTGGCCTTACATTTAGGTCTTTAATCCATTTTGAGTTTCTTTTTGTGTATGGTGTTAGGGAATGCTCTAATTTCATTCTTTTCCATGTAGCTGTCCAGTTTTCCCAGCACCACTTATTGAAGAGCCTGTCTTTTCTCCACTGTATATTCTTGCCTCCTTTATCAAAGATAAGGTGACCATATGTGCATGGGTTTATCTCTGGGCTTTCTATCCTGTTCCATTGATTTATATTTCTGTTTGTGTATCAGTACCATACTGTCTTGATTACTGTACCTTTGTAGTATAGTCTTAAGGCAGGGAGGCTGATTCCTCCAGCTCCATTTTTCTTTCTCAACATTTCTTTGGCTATTTGGGATCTTTTGTGTTTCCATACAAATTGAGAAATTTTTTGTTCTAATTCTGTGAAAAATGCCAGTGGTAGTTTGATAGAGAAGGCATTGGATCTGTAGATTTCTTTGGGTAGTAAGTATAGTCATTTTCCCAATGTTGATTCTTCCAATCCAAGAACATGGTATATTTCTCCAGCTATTTGTATCATCTTTAATTTCTTTCATCAGTGTCTTATGACTTTCTGCATACAGGTTTTTTGTCTCCTTAGGCAGGTTAATTCCTAGATATTTTATTCTTTTTGTTGCAGTTGTAAATGGGAGTGTTTTCTTAATTTCACTTTCAGATTTTTCATCATTAGTTTATAGGAATGCAAGAGATTTCTGTGCATTAATTTTGTATGCTGCTAATTTACCATATTCATTGATTAGCTCTAGTAGTTTTCTGGTTGCATGTTTAGGATTCTTTATGTATAGTATCATGTCATCTGCAAGGAGTGACAGTTTTGCTTCTTCTTTTCAGATTTAGATTCCTTTTGTTTCTTTTGCTTCTCTGACTGCTGTGACTAAAACGTCCAAAACTATGTTGAATAATAGTGGTGAGAGTGGGCAACCTTGTCTTGTTCCTGATCTTAGTGGGAATGGTTTCAGTTCTTCACCATTGAAGGCGATGTTGGCTGTGGGTTTGTCATATCTGACCTTTATTATGTTGAGGAAAGTTCCCTCTATGCCTACTTTCTGGAGGGTTTTTTTAATCATAAATCGATGTTGAATTTTGTTGAAAGCTTTCTCTGCATCGATTGAGATGATCATATGGTTTATCTCCTTCAATTTGTTAATATGGTGTATCACATTGATCGATTTGTGTATATTGAAAAAACCTTGCATTCCTGGGGTCAACCCCCCCTTCATCAGGGTGTATGATCCTTTTAATGTGCTGTTGGATTCTATTTGCTAGTATTTGCTGAGGATTTTTGCATCTATATTCATCAGTGATATTGGCCTGTAGTTTTCTTTCTTTGTGACATTTTTGTCTGGTTTTGGTATCAGCATGATGGTCGCCTCATGGAATGAGTTTGGGAGTGTTTCTCCCTCTGCTATATTTTGGAAGAGTTTGAGAAGGATAGGTGTTAGCTCTTCTCTAAATGTTTGATAAAGTTTCCCTGTGAAGCCATCTGGTCCTGGGCTTTTGTTTGTTGGAAGATTTTTATTTTTATTTTTATTTTTTTTGCGGTTCTTGGGCCTCTCACTGTTGTGGCCTTTCCTGTTGCAGGGCACAGGCTCCGGATGCACAGGCTGAGCAGCCATGGCTCATGGGCCCAGCCACTCTGCGGCCTGTGGGATCTTCCCGGACCGGGGCACAAACCAGCGTCCTGCGCATTGGCAGGCGGACTCTCAACCACTGCGCCACCAAGAAAGCCATGTTGGAAGATTTTTAATCACAGTTTCAATTTCAGTGCTTGTGATTGGTCTGTTCATATTTTCTATTGCTTCCTGGTTCAGTCTCGTAGGGTTATGCATTTATAAGAATTTGTCCATTTCTTCCAGATTGTCCGTTTTATTGGCATAGAGGTGCTTGTAGTAATCTCTCATGATCCTTTGTATTTCTGCAGTGTCAGTTGTTACCTATGCTTTTTCATTTCTAATTATATTGCTTTGAGGCTTCTCCCTTTTTTTTCTTGATTAGCTAATGGTTTATCTATTTTGTTTAACTTCTCAAACTACCAGCTTTTAGTTTTATTGATAATGGCTACTATTTCCTTCATTTATTTTTCATTTATTTCTGATCTGATCTTTATGATTTCTTTCCTTCTGCTAAAGTTGGGTTGTTTTTGTTCTTTCTCTAATTGCTTTAGATGTAAGGTTAGGTGGTTTATTTGAGGTGTTTCTTTTTCTTGAGGTAGGATTGTATTGCTATAAACTTCCCTCTTAGAACTGCTTTTGCTGCATCCCATAGGTTTTGGGTCGTTGTGTTTTCATTGTCATTTCTTTCTAGGTATTTTTTGCATTACTCTTTGATTTCTTCAGTGATCTGTTGGTTATTAAGGAATGTATTGTTTAGCCTCCATGTGTTTGCATCATTTACAGTTTTTTTTTCCTGTAACTGACATCTAGTCTCATAGCATTGTGGTAGGAAAAGATACTTGATATGATTTCAATATTCTTAAATTTCCCAAGGCTTGATTTGTGATCCGAGATATGATCTATCCTGGAGAATGTTCCATGATTACTTGAGAAGAAAGTGTATTCTGTTGTTTTTGGATGGAATATCCTATAAATATCAATTAAGTCCATCCTGTTTAATGCATCATTTAAAGCTTTTGTTTCCTTATTTATTTTCATTTTGAATGATCTGTCCATTGGTGAAAGTGGGGTGTTAAAGTCCCCTACGTTGATTGTGTTACTGTTGATTTCCCCTTTTATGGCTGTTAACATTTGCCTTATGCATTCAGGTGCTCCTATGTTGGGTGCATAAATATTTACAATTGTTATATCTTCTTCCTGGATTGATCCCTTGATCATTATGTAGTGTCCCTCTTTGTCTGTTGTAATAGTCTTTATTTTAAAGTCTATTTTGTCTGATACGAGAATTGCTACTCCAGCTTTCTTTTGATTTCTGTTTGCATGGAACATCTTTTTCCATCCCCTCACTTTCAGTCTATATGTGTCCGTAGGTCTGAAGTGGGTCTCTTGTAGACAGCATATATACGAGTCATTTTTTTGGTTACATTCAGCCAGTCTATGACTTTTGGTGGGAGCATTGAATCCATTTATATTTATAGTAATTATCGATATGTATGTTCCTATTCCCATATTCTTAATTGTTTTGGGTTTGTTATTGTGGATCTTTTCCTTCCCTTGTGTTTTCTGCCTAGAGAAGTTCCTTTAGCATTTGTCGTAAAGTTGTTTTGGTGGTGCTGAATTCTCTTAGCTTTCGGTTGTCTGTAAAGGTTTTAACTTGTCTGTCGAATCTGAATGAGATCCTTGCTGGGTAGAGTAATCTTAGTTGTAGGTTTTCCCCTTTCATCACTTTAAATATGTCCTGCCACTCCCTTCTTGCTTGCAGATTTTCTGCTGAAAGAACAGTTGTTAACCTTATGGGGATTCCTTTGTATGTTATTTGTTGTTTTTCCCTTGCTGCTTTTAATATTTTTCTTTGTATTTATTTTTTGATAGTTTGATTAATATGTGTCTTGGTATTTTTCTCCTTGGATTTATCCTGTATGGGACTCTGCACTTCCTGGGCTTGATTTAGTGTTTCCTTTCCCGTAATAGGGAAGTTTTCAAGTATAATCTCTTCAAATATTTTCTCTTTTTTTTCTTTTTCTCTTTTTCTTCTGGGACCCCTGTAATTCCAGTGTTGGTGTGTTTAATATTGTCACAGATGTCTCTGAGACTGTCCTCGATTGTTTTCATTCTGTTTTGTTTATTCTGCTCTGCAGTAGTTATTTCCATTGTTTTATCTTCCATGTCACTTGTCCCTTCTTCTGCTTCAGTTATTGTGGTATTGATTCCTTCTAGAGAATTTTTAATTTCATTTATTGTGTTATTCATCATTGTTTGTTTTCTCTTGTGTTCTTCTATGTCCTTGTTAATCATTTATTGTATTTTATCCATTCTATTTCCAAGATTTTGGAGCATCTTTACTATCATTGCTGTGAATTCTTTTTTAGGTAGACTGCGTATTTCCTCTTCATTTGTTTAGTCTTGTGGGTTTTTACCTTGCTTCTTCATCTGCTGTGTGTTTGTCTGTCTTCTCATTTTGCTCTAGTTTACTGTGTTTGGGGGTCTCCTCTTCGTAGGCTGCAGGTTCGTAGTTTCTGTTGTTTTTGGTGTCTGCCCCCAGTGGGTGAGGTTATGTCAGTGGCTTGTGTAGGCTTCCTGGTGGAGGGGACTAGTGTCTGTATTCTGGTGGATGAGGCTGGATCTTGTCTTTCTGGTGCACAGGACCATGTCCGGTGGTGTGTTTTGGGCTGTCTGTGACCTTGTTATGATTTTAGGCAGCCTCTCTGCTAGTGGGTGGGATTTTGTTCCTTTCTTGCTACTTGGTTGGCATAGGGTGTCCAGCACTGCAGCTTGCCGGTCGTTGAGTGGAGGTGCTTCTTAGCATTGAGATGGAGATCTGTGGGAGAGCTTTTGCCATTTGATAGTACGTGGAGCCAGGAGGTCTTTGGTGGACCAATGTCCTGAACTTGGCTCTCCCACCTCAGTGGCACAGGCCTGACCTGCGGCTGGGACACCAAACCCTGTCAGCCATATGGTTGAAAAGAAAAGGGAGAAAAAAAGAAAGAAAACAAAATAAAATAAAGTTATTAAAGTAAAAAGTAGAAAATATTTGTTAGAAATAAAAAATTAGAAAGTAATAAAAAAAGAGAGAAAAAAAGAAAGAAGAGAGCAACGAAACCAAAAAAAAAAATACACCAATGATAAAAAGTGCTAAAAACTATACTTAAAAAAAAAGAAAAGCAGACAGACAAAACCCTAGGACAAATGGTAAAAGCAAAGCTATACAGACAAAATCACACAAAGAAGCATACCCATTTACACTCACAAAAAGAGAAGAAGGAAAAAAATATATATTTATCATTGCTCCCAAAGTCCACTGCCTCTCTTTTGGGATGATTTGTTGTCTATTCAGGTATTCCACAGATGCAGGGTACATCAAGCTGGTTGTGGAGATTTAATCTGCTGCTCCTGAGGTTGCTGGGGAAAATTTCCCTTTCTCTTCTTTGTTCATACAGCTCCAGAGGTTCAGCTTTGGATTTGGACCCGCCTCTGTGTGTAGGTCACCTGAGGGTGTATATTCACCACCCAAACAGGGCTGGGTTAAAGTAGCAAATGATTAAGGGGCTCTGGCTCACTCAGGTGGGGGGAGGGTGGGGTACAGAATGTGGGTTGAGCCTGTGGCAGCAGAGGTTGGCGTGATGTTGCAACAGCCTGAGACATGCCATGTGTTCTACCCGGGAAGTTGTCCCTGGATCATGGGACCCTGGCAGTGTCGGGCTGCACAGACATCCGGGAGGGGAGGTGTGGATAGTGACCTGTGCTTGCACATAGGCTTCTTGGTGGCTGCAGCAGCAGCCTTAGCGTTTCATGCCCGTCTCTGGTGTCTGCACTGGTACCCACAGCTCGCACCCATCTCTGGAGCTTGTTTAGGCTGTGCTCTGAATCCCCTCTCCTCCCGCACCCTGAAACAATGGCCTCTTGCCTCTTAGGCAGGTCCAGTCTTTTTCCCGGACTCCCTCCCAGCTATCTGTGGCACAATTGCCCCCTTCAGGCTGTGTTCACACAGCCAACCCCAGTCCTCTCCCTGGGATCTGGCCTCCGAAGCGCGAGCCTGAGCTCCCAGCCACCCTCAGCCCTGGCAGGTCAGCAGACAAGCCTCTGGGGCTGGTGAGTGCTGGTCGGCACCAATCCTCTGTGCGGGAATCTCTCCACTTTTGCCCGCTGCACCCCTGTTGCTGTGCTCTCCTTTGTGGCTCTGAAGCTTCCCCCCTGCCACCCTCCGTGTCCTCCAGTGAAGGGGCTTCCTAGTGTGTGGAAACTTTTCCTCCTTCACAGCTCCCTCCCAGTGGTGCAGGTCCCATCCCTATTCTTTTGTCTCTGTTGTTTCTTTTTTCTTTTGCTCTACCTGGGTACATGGGGAGTGTCTTGCCTTTTCGGAAGCCTGAGGTCTTCTGTCAGCATTCAGTAGGTGTTCTGTAGGAGTTGGTCCACATTTAGATATATTTCTGATGTATTTGTGAAGAGGAAGTTGATCACCACATCTTACTCTTCCGCCATCTTGAACGTCTCTTATGAATGCAAATTTTAAAGTACAGAGGGTCATATAAAAATCATTGTTGGACCTACCCCTGAAGATGAACATTCTGTCATATTTGCTTCATTGCTCTTATTCACTTAAAAAACAAAAAAAGCACAACGTGAGAGTTACAAGTTAAGTTTTATTTGGGACAAAATGAGGACTGCAGCCCAGGAGACAGCATTTCAGATAGCTCTGAGAAACTGCTCCAAGGAGGTGAGTGGCAGGGAGCCTGGTTATATAGAAGTTTTGTAACAAAGGGCAGGTAGACTAAACATCCAAAGATTATTGTTAATTAAAGAAAACCAGATATCTCAAGTTAAGGAATTTAGTGCTTTTTCTATTTATGGGGAGGTGCAAGTGTCTGGGCTCACTGAAATCATTCCTTTGATATGCACCTCAGCTATCAGGGTCCAGTATCCTGTGTTTTCACATCCTGAGTTTCCTCAAGGCTCACTGTAGGGAGTGCCTGCAGTCTGATGCCTGCCAAATGGCAGGTATTATTTTTGGCCCTGTGTTTCCTCAGGACTCACCAGCTCACATTGGCGGGATGCAATCGTTGATGACTGTGACATCCTTTGTTTAAATATTCTATATATCAGTCCCTTCTCTTGGTTGGAAATTCAACCAATGTTTGGGAGACATTTAATGACCAAATTTTGTCCTACAGTACTGGGAGGCTCATCCTAGATCAGGTGAAAGTTCTTGTTGATATCCCATACCAGGTGTTAATTTCTGGATTAGGCCCTGTTGACAATTAAAGATTCTCCGGGTCCTCTGTCTTACTAATCTACTATGACGCAGGAAATATTTTCCTTTGTTGCTTCTTCCCATATCTAGAATCACACTATTAAAATTATTTTATGAGTCACAAATGTGATCTATTTTCTCAAGATGTTTAGCCATCATCAAATTTGTTGGAGGCCTGGTTACACATTGAGTACTGTAAGAGACAACCATCTTATAAAATAGACAGGATATAAGTAATGCAGTTAGTAATATTGACAAAGACATAGTGCAGGAGAGAGACACAAATCATCAACAATTTGGAAACAAAGAGCAAATTAAAACAATTATTAGGGGACTTCCCTGGTGGCACAGTGGTTAAGAATCTGCCAGCCAATGCAGGGGACAGGGGTTCAATCCCTGGTCTGGTAAGATCCCACATGCTGCAGAGCTACTAAGCCCGTGTGCCACAATTACTGAGCCTGTGCTCTAAAGCCCGTGAGACACAACTACTGAGCCCACACGCCACAACTACTGAAGCTTACGCATCTAGGGCTCGCCTGCCACAACTACTGAGCCCACATGCTGCAACTACTGAAGCCTGTGTGCCTAGAGCCCATGCTCCACAACAAGAGAAGCCACCAGAATGAGAAGTGCGAACACCTCAATGAAGAGTAGCCCCCCCCACGTCACACCCAGAGAAAGCCTGTATGCAGCAACGAAGACCCAACGCAGCCCAAAAAAAGAAAAAGGAAGAAAAAAACTGATTAGTTGTAATTCAGTTGCAATAAACCATCAAGTTCATAGGAGAGCCAGGTGGAGAAGCCAAATTCTGGCAGGGTTAGGTAGAGTGAAAAAGATAAATGTTTTATCTTTGTTTTACAAAGGTATACTTTATCAACTTGTAGGTCATAACGTAAGAGAAAAAGTTTTTCTGAAAAACAAAGAGTAAAGCTAGTATATTACCAAAGTCATAAAGTTATAAATTATATTCATCAGTTCATTCAGTTCCATGTAATTGATTCCTATTGATATGGATGAAGTATTCAGGTTTTCTGTCATTTGTTATACAGTTCAGTGGTATTATTTAAAGGCCATCAGAAGCTTATGTTTGTTACAAAAAGTTCTTTTTATGAGTCTTCTTGAAAATCTTCATTTTGTAAAAGCATCCGGACAAAACTTAAAATAGCAAGGTTTAAAAATTAGAATACAATGCAATTAGTAGGAAACTTGGAAATTTCTGTGACATAGAACATTTTAGAATAAATAGAATTTTGACTGATAACATTATATCAGGGCATATCAGATGTTAGGAATTCCATATCAATTTTGGAATATCTATATTAATGACATTTATCCATACACTACAACCTAAGTTTCATCTCCAATCACTTGACAAATTTTCTGAAGTAATTAAACATACCAAATAAACTCAGTTTAACATTTATTTTTAAGATGTCTCAGAGATGTTCCTTCAGAGCAGCCCAGAGTCAGCTGGAGGCTAAAAGAGCTTTAGTTGGAGTTTAGTATTTGGTAAGTTTGTTAAAAATATCAAAACGGTTTTAAAACACAACAGGTCACTCTGAAACAATACTTACTCATTTAACCAAAGTCTAAAAAACATTACTTAAGGGCACAGAAACTCACAAAATCTGTTACCAAAAAGGAGCACTCTAAGAAACTTTGTTCAAATCCCAGTCTTGTACCAGCTTACTTAACAACAAAATCTATTTACTTAGTTAACTTCAATCTAAATTTAATTAATCCTGACCATGCATAAAACTTTTTTTTCCCTTCGTGGTTTCTTTCCACAATCTTTCATCACTTTCTGTTTTCATATCAGCCTGTCTCTTATTTTTCTATCCAAATAAATCAAGACATACTTTCTTTCTTTTCCCTCAATAAAATGTAATTCCATTCCTCATACCTTCTTTACTAAAAGCACACATTCTCTTTTCCTACTGTACACTGAAGTGTTTCCATATTATTCGTATCAACTTTAATTATGTGTTTAAATTAGAATCCTCAACTCTTAAAAACCTTAATTTCTAGTGAAAGTTAAGAAGTAAGCAATTGTGAACTGTCTTTTACATTAGTATTCTGTACATTGATGAACATAAATACCAGTGATAATTTCTAAAAACATTTGTTTTCTTATAGAGGCTATCTCAGGGTGGCACCAAACATTGTCATTAATAGTCCTAAATACCTTTAGTTTCTCTACTTAGTAATTGATGTCTCAGTATCTCATTTTTTTTGGAAATTATCTAGCTATTCAATAAACTTTCAGCACTTAAATTAGCACAACTCTAGAAGTTATCAGATATCTGAAGAGATAATTTTAAGTAGACATTTCTAAAATCTATTTTTAAAGAGTTTACCCAAAAGCTCTCATCTCATTTACATTCAGAGACTCATCATATCAAGTTATTTTTTTTTGCAACAGACATAGGTCTTATTTGACTTCTATTAAACCTAGGTACAATAAAGTATTATACTTAATATTGATGACTCTAACGGCATGTCTATATTAATTAGATCAACAAACAAACTTTAATACCGGATGTCAACTTAATATTGAATATTTCCCAGTTCACGTGAACCTGAAAGTCATTTTGGCCGGTTTCTTTATTTGTAACTGCTTTTTAAAAAATATTAAATAGAGCTCTTATAAATTCAGTTTTCATAATACTTTCCAGAGGTAGAGATATATCATATGTATAATGTGTACACAGACATAAACAGGCAAAACTAGAGATCTCGTGGCTTCATTAAAAAAAACTTAGTTATGAATCAGATATTACAATATAAACTTACTAGTTTACAAAGAACAGTTGGAACACATTAAAGTTGCTTGCTTAGATGACTAAGGCTTTACTGTTTGTAAAGATTGGCTGAGGTAGCATTCCCAGTGGTTTGAATTTTAAAAGTGCCACTTTGCCATTGTTTTCCCCTTGGTTTCAGGTCTTGCCAGATTGACCTAATTAGGTTCAGTCTCAGGTCCTTGTGGCCTGGTTTGTAGAGATTTGCAAGAGAAAGATGGTTGCTTTTAGTTTCCCAAAGAACAGGTCTGTCACCCATAAGATACTAAAAGATTTTATCAGTGACAAGATTTCTAACTTATTTTATGAGTTCTATGTTGTAGAACTTTAGAGTTTAGTTTATCATGCCTTCAAAGGTTTGTATAAGGCATTCAGCAAAGACCTTCTTTCTGAGTTTATAAGTTAAACCCAGAGAAAAATCACTATTTTTATTTTTATTAGCTCTTTAATGTTAGTTCCCAGTTTTCCTTATTTGTATGGCTCAAGTAACCCTATTGGTGTCTTTTAGTACGTTCAATTAATATTTCCTGAGGGGAAGATTTATATGCCTTGTCTTATAATTCCATGCAGGGGAAGTATTTCCCAGTGAAACATGCCTATCCCCCAATATAATTAACCAAAAAAGATGTATCCATCTTATATAAAGCTCATTTATGTATACCAATTTTATATACTTTCATCTCATTTCCGTCAACTTTATACCTTTAACTTTACTTTTCATTAGGGTCCAATCAACAAGCTTACAGGAGGAGTTCTAGGAGTTTTTCTTCTTTTCGTTCCCTGTCCATTTTATCTATTTTTATATAAAAGTCTTGTTACCGAGTCCTAGCTCGCTTTGCTTGTTGGCCTGGCACAACAGGCCAATAAATTAGGAGACGAGGTGTTGAGGCAAGGAATAGTGACTTTATTTGGAAAGCAGGCAGACTGAGAAGATGGCGGACTAGTGTACCCAAAAAAACATCTTATCAGGGTCTGGATGTCAGATTCTTTTATAGAACAGAGAGGGAATGGAGGTGAGGGAGTAAAGTAAAAAGGCCATTTATCTTGCAAGATATCTCCTTGCTTGGTCTACACTGGTGAGGGGATATGTTAATTTCTTCTTTTCTGCAGCCATTCACAGGTGGGCAGGGTCAGAATGTCTCTCTGAGAGCTGAACAAAGGCCTTTTAGTTTAATAGTCAGGCAGAGGGGCAAGGTTCCCTGTTGCAGGCCATTATGTATGCTTACAGCTATAGACAGTGATTATAATACTAACAAAAGGAACAAAAAGCAAAGGTTAAAGTAAAAGAAACAGAACCAACATGGAGTCAGAATTTGCTCTTCCCTGTTACAGGCTCTGGGATCCCCAGAGTGGGCTTGAGCCAATGAACTCAGACCCTTTGGCCTAATTGTTGTCCCAAATAATCATTGGTCAGGTATCTTGGTGTAAAGAAAAATTTTTTTTCTAGCCCCTTAAATATATTTTAAAACTGAGATAAATAGAACAGACTTGTTTGGCTTTTAATGTTGGGGACTAGTATGGGGTTCCTTTTGGCCCATTTAACCTTAGGTAATGTAGTAATATCAAAACCTTGTGTTTTAATTACATAAACGTCCATTTTATTTATCCCATTTTAAATAACCATCTAAATATTTCTTTATTCGAGATAATTCCTTTAAAATTTCTATCTTGTTGGAAATAGTATCTAGATTTTCCTTACAGGATTTTTCCTGTTAACATTAATTACTGTAATGCTTTTATTAGCATCTGTAAGACCCATTGAGGGAAAGCACAGACCACAAATGAAGCTTTCCAAACCAGTTTTTCTTACTTGTTTTAAACTAAAGAATTTCTTAGGTTAGTCATTAGATATATTTCTTTTTTCCACCTTTAATTTGATTTTTTTGTTTTTATAGGTACCAATAAAACAGCTGTTTATAATGAGAGTGCTGTAGATTCACAAATTTGTTAGTTTCTCCAATTTTAAAAGGATCCATCATTTGGCCATTAATATTAAAGTATATATATACTGATTCAAACTATTAAGATGCAAGAGGCTTCCCCATAAGAGAGTGGGGGAGGATGTAATCTAAGTAAAATCTGGAGAGTTTACTCTCAAACAGTATGGCAGAGGTCAAGTTTTCAAAGCACATACATACACACGCACACACACACAGGCACACACACACAGGGAACGTACTAGAAAGATCAGGTAGAACATTTACATCTGAAAGACAGTAGGGCGAGATTTCCTTTAATTTCCAATTAAGTAAATACCAATTGATATAAAATTTAAAACCCAGGCTTATAGGTCTGGATGGTTAACTCACATTCCTTAGCAAATTCCAGTGGATCCTGACTCAGATCCAGAAATTCTTTAGCCAAGGCTCTAGGTTCTGCTCAGGTCCATGATGTGTACATAAGCACCGAGGATGGCTCACCTCTCCCTGTAATAGGTTTCTCATTAAAGGGAGCTATAATCACTTCTGACTTTTTTATCTTCCTTTGTTGGGGAAGAGGGAGCAGCAGGAGGTGGAAGAGTTGGAAGAGAAAAAGAGATAGCATCTGGGCCAGGCAATTCTGATAGAAGAGGATACATGGGAGGAGCAGAGGGAGAGACAGAGTCAGAGACAGGGTGCTAGCAGCCTTTTTTAGTTCTGATATTGTTGCAAAAAGTTACTCTATCATTTCCTCTATTAGAAGCTTCTAGGTACCAATCAAAATAAGCATTCCATTCAGTCTGTTTGATCTTGTGGCAGGCTTTTTTTAACTGTGTGCACAAAAATAGCAATTTTGGAATATCAGAAGAACCCCAATTTGGCCATTTTAGGTTCAGCTCTCCTTTAGTATAATTTCCCCAGTTAACTAGGTACTTGCAAGTATGAGCTCCGTACAGTGTTATACATGAATCTGTCTGGGGTGTTAGTCAGAGGTTGGTTTTCTGACGCCCCTCTTTTCTGTGTTTGAGAGATTCTATTTCCCATTTTAAGTTGAATTTGTCAGGGATAAAATTTACTAATGAAGTTGTGTGGTGGGCCAGTGTGCTGCTTGTGAGCTTGAGTCCTCTAGGTATCACCCTAGAGTTGTTTCAGTGCTTTTACGTGTCTTAGTATCTCCCTTCAGTGGTCTAAGACCACTGGGTGCTCAGATTTCTGAATGGCCAATTCTTATCTGCAGTCCCTGGATGAGCAAGTGTTTATTTTTTTAAATTTTTGTGCGGTACGCGGGCCTCTCACTGTTGTGGCCTCTCCTGTTGTGGAGCACAGGCTCCGGACGCGCAGGCTCAGCGGCCATGGCTCACGGGCCCAGCCGCTTCACGGCATGTGGGATCCTCCCGGACTGGGGCACGAACCCGTGTCCCCTGCATCGGCAGGCGGACTCTCAACCACTGCGCCATCAGGGAAGCCCTAAGCAAGTGTTTTAATTAATGAGAGGGTTTCCCTATGGGACCACAGCATGATATGAGGCCTCTGCCTCCACCACTCCCGTAAATTTCTCAGTCGCCTGAGAAAGCTGTAACCGGCTGGGAGGAGTCTTGTTCCTTTTCTTTGGAGCATTGCTTTCATGTTATATCTTCATTTTTATCTTGACAAATTCTATTAAGGCAACTGAACTGAGGAAAAGTGTCAGATCAGCCACTTACCTAACCACTCAGCCAAGACCACTCAGTCTCTTAAAATTAAGCAAACCCTGGATCTTTCAACCAGCACCTCCCTCCCCAGTATCTTTCACCTGGGTGGGTATTCCCTGGTATCTTTCAGCTGCTCCCCTCCCCCAGCCCAGTATCTTTCAACTGGGCAGGGGTAGGTACCTGCTATATACCACCAAATAAAACTCAGGATCATCAACCAGCATTGGAGATCTGAGAACCAGGAGAGACGTACCCAAATTCGTCTGGACTCTCCGAGGAGCCCGACGGGTGCAAGGGGCCTCTGCTGGTACCAAGGCTTTGATTCCTCATAGAGTTCAGGCGAAGGAGAGAAGTCCACTCTGCGTCCCTTCGTGGTTGCCATAATTGTTGACAAAAAAATGCACAACGTAAGGGTTGCAAGTTAAGTTTTATTCGGGGCAAAATGAGGACTGCAGCCTGGGAGACAGCATTTCAGATAGCTCTGAGAAACTGCTCTGAGGAGGCTAGAGGGGGGAGCCAGGTTATATAGAAGTTGTGCAACAAAAGGCAGGTAGACTAAACATCAAAAGATTATTGTTAATTAAAGAAAACCAGATATGTCAAGTTAAGGAATTTAGTGCTTTTTCTATTTATGGGACGGTGCAAGAGTCTGGGCTCACTGAAATCATTCCTTTGTTATGCACCTCAACTATCTGGGGCAAGTTTTCACATCCTGAGTTTCCTCAGGGCTCACTGTAGAGAGTGGCTTCAGTCTTATGGCTGCTAGATGGCAGGTATTCTTTTTAGCCGTGAGTTTCCTCAGGGCTCACTGGCTCACGTTGGAGGGCTGCAATCGTTGATGACTGTGACATTCTTTGTTTACTGATATGGCAGGAAATATTCCATTTATCACTTTCTTTTTCTCAATAAAACATTACAGAGATAGTTAAATCTGCTTTTACTCCTCTCTCCAGTATTCAGTTTTCAATAGAGGCAACCACAATCCTGAATTTGGTGTTTGTCCTTCTTGGTTATATTCTAGGATGGATATATATATATATATATATATATTTCTAGGATACACATGCATACACATATATCTCCTAGAATTATTTTTTATATATATAGATTTTTTTCACAAGAGGAATCATCAACATGTACCATTGAACTTACTCAGCATTATTCCTTTTAGATATTTAGACATTTCCACATTGGTGTGTGTGTGTGTATATAGATATGTAATTCCTTCACTTTTAGTACTGATTAGTACTTCTGTTATGTATATTGTTAGGGAGAACTTTAAAAAATAAAATGTCCTGCTAACCCAGGAAATCTTTTTCGTAAATATAGAAAAGAAAGAAAACCATTTTATGATTAAATAAGCATTAAAACAAACTGGGATGTAAGTGAAAGGCAGTCAGTCCACTGAGATTTCCAAGACAGAAAGAAATCTTACCCTATTATATAGCTAACCAGATATAATCCATTATGTAGATGTTCCAAGATAAACCATAAATTGTCCTCAAGTAAAATGACTTGACAGCACTATTTGCTATACATAGTTCATTCAAAATGCACCTGGCAATTGAGGTGGCCATTAATTAGTTAATTGCCTTTGTCCAAAGGAAAAAATGATACTTTTCTTATCTCTATGACAAGCAGGCAATTAAGGCTTAGCTAGGGGCCTAGGTTAAACTTCCAGGGTAACAGGAAAATAGGACCTGTTTTCCTGGATGTTAATATTTCAAAAAGGTGGCTCCTGGGCTCTTAAGAAAGATATTCCTGGGTTGTAACATTGGCAAGAGGCTTATCTAGCTTTTACAAAGATTTGCATACATATCAAAGGGGTAGAAGGCAGCTTTACAATTACAAATTTTCTTAAGGAAATAACTAAGAAAAGGGAGAGAGGAAAAGGTCTTTCCCTTGTGGCAACCAGGAACCTTCAATCCTACAATATACCACATATTTATTCATTTTCTTATTAATGGGAATGTAGGCTGTTTCTTATTTTTCATCATTGCCAATCAAGTGCCAATGAACATTCTCATATACGTCTTCCTGGGAAATATTCAAGAGTTTCTCAGGTAATGAGCATTTTTAAAATTGCCAGATAATTTCCAAGTTGTACTCCTAAATGGTTATGTTCCTTTGTACTTCCACCAACAAATATGAAATTCTCTGTTTATCCACATAATCATTAACACTTGATATTGTCATACCTTAAAAATTTTGCCAATCTGATGAGTATGAAATCTCATTATTGTTTAATTTTTATTTTCTTGAGAATTTTACAATATGTTTATTGGCTTTTCATATTTCCTCTTTTGTGAATTGCCTATTTTTGTATCATTTTCCCATTTTTCTTTTGGGTTGTTGGCCTTTATTATTGATTTATAAGTGTTATTTGTATTACTCCAGAAGTTAATCCTTTATTCATAAAATGTTACGATTCATTTCTCCTTATTCCTAGCCTCCTTTATTGCCAAAGATGACCACTTTGTTGAACTTCTGTTTCATTTTGTTTATGGTGTCTTTTGTCATACAGAAGTCTTAAACTGTTAAATATATGGTATTTTCTTTATTTGTTCTTTTTGTATATTACTTAAGAAATTTTTTCCTACACTGAAGTTAGAAAGATACTTTCTTGTTTTTTATATAAGTTTTAAAGTTTTGCTTTTCACGTTTAGGTCAGAATCCATCTAGTTTTATTTTTGTGCATGGTGTGAATAGGTATCTAAATTTTTATACGTATAGACAATTGTCCCAGTATCTTTTATGTAATAATATATCCTTTTTGCACTGATTTGTAGTGTCTCCTCTGTAATATACTGTTTTTCCATATATATGTGGATCATTTTCTGGAATTTCTATTTCTATTCCATCTAGTTATTTTCCTCTCCTTGCACTTATATTATCTTAATTATTGTAGCTTGTAATGAGTCTAGCCTCTTGATAGGGAGAGTCTGACCAACTTGCTCTTAAATACTCTCCTAACTATTCTTGGATTGGGACTGCTCTATTGAATGACTGAGTTTATCAAGTTCCATAAAAATTCTACTGATTAGAATTGCATCGAACTTATAGACTGACCCCTTATGATATCATGTTTTCCCATGTATGGAAATGGATAATTATTTCCTTAATTAGGGGCTATTTGTGTCTTTCAATATTGTTAAAAAATTAACATAAAATTTATGCACATCTTTTCTTAGATGTATTTCAAGGTAGCTTATTCTTTTATTTGCTACAATCAATCCCTTTAAACTATATTTTCTAATTGTTTATTTTTGACGTATAGGAATTCTATTGATTTTTTTGTGTTTATTTTTAAAATTTCTATTGAAGTATAGTTGATTTACAATATTATATTAGTTTCAGATATACAGCATAGTGATTCAGTATTTTTATTTTTATTTATTTATTTATTTTTTAAATCTTTTGCTATTTTTTTTTTTTTGATGTTGGGGGTAGGAGTTTATTAATTAATTTATTTTTGCTGTGTTGTGTCTTCGTTTCTGTGCGAGGGCTTTCTCTAGTTGCGGCGAGTGGGGGCCACTCTTCATCACGGTGCGCGGGCCTCTCACTATCGCGGCCTCTCTTGTTGCGGAGCCCAGGCTCCAGACGTGCAGGCTCAGTACTTGTGGCTCACGGGCCCAGTTGCTCCGCGGCATGTGGGATCTTCCCAGACCAGGGCTCGAACCCGTGTCCCCTGCATTAGCAGGCGGATTCTCAACCACTGCGCCACCAGGGAAGCCCCAGTATTTTTAGTTTATATGCCATTAAAAGTTATTATAAGTTAGTAGCTGTAATTCCCTGTGCTATACAATATACAGTATCCTGTTGTTTATTTTCTATGTAGTAGTTTGTATCTCTTCATCACATACCTCTAACTGGCCCCACCCCTTCCCTCTTCCCACTGGTAGCCACTAGTATGTTTTCTATAACTGTGAGTCTGTTTCTGTTTTACTATATATTCATTTGTATTATTATTTTTACATTCCACATATAGTGATATCACACAGTATTTGTCTTCTCTATCTGATTTATTTCACTAAGCATAATATTCCCTAGGTTCATCCACATTGCTGCAAATGGCAGAATTTCTCTTTTTTATGGTTGAGTAATATTCCATTGTACATATATATGTTTTTATGTACCATGTCTTCTTTATCCATTTGTCTGTTGATGGACACTTGGGTGCTTCTGTGTCTTGGCTGTTGGTGCTATGAACATTGGGGTGCATGTATCTTTTTGAATTGGTGTTTTAGTTTATTTCAGATATATACCCAGAAGTGGAATTACTGAGTCTTATGGTACTTCTATTTTTAGTTTTTTGAGGAACCTCCATACTCTTCTATAGTGGTTACACCAAATTACATTCCCACCAACAGTATACAAGGGTTCCCTTTTCTCCACATCCTCTCCAACATTTGTTATTTGTATATGTTTTGATGATAGCCATTCTGATAGGCATGAGGTGATATCTCATTGTCGTTTTGATTTGCATTTCTCTAATAATTAGCGACATTGAGCACCTTTTCATGTGCCTGTTAGCCATCTGTATTCCTTCTTTGAAAAAAATGTCTATTCAGGTCTTCTGCCCATTTTTTAATTTGGTTGTTTGGCTTTTTTGGCTATTGAATTGTATGAAATGTTTATATATTTTAGATATTAACCCCTTGCCAGTCACATCATTTGCAAATATTTTCTTCGGTTCAGTAAGCAGTCTTTTTATTTTGTCAGTGGTTTCCTTTGCTGTGCAAAAGCTTTGAATTTTAATTAGGTGCCATTTGTTTATTTTTGCTTCTATTTCTTTTGCCTTAGGAGACAGATCCAAAAAATTTATTGCTACAGTTTATATCAAAGACTGTTCTGCTTATCTTCTCTTCAAGTAGCTTTATGGTTTCAGGTATTACATTTAGGCCTTTAATCCTTTTTGAATGTATTTGTGTATATAGTGTGAGGAATGTTCTAATATTATTCTTTTATGTGGAGCTCTCCAGTTTTTCCAACACCACTTACTGAAGAGACTGTCTTTTCTCCATTGTATATTCTTGCCTACTTTGTTATAGATTAATTGACCATAGGTGCATGAGTTTATTTCTAGGCTCACTATTCTGTTCCATTGATCTATGTGTCTGTTTTTGTGCCAGCACCATGCTGCTTTGATTACTGTAACTTTGTAATATAGTTTGAAGTCTGGGATGTTTATATATGTAGCTTTGTTCTTTTTTTATGAAGATTGCTCTGTCAGTTGGGGTCTTTTGTGGTTCCATATGAATTTTAGGATTATTTGTTCTAGTTCTGTGAAAAATGTCATGGGTATTTTGAAAATGATTGCCTTGACTCTGTAGATTGCATTGGGTAATATGGCTATTTTAACAATATCCTTCCAATCCAAGGGTACAAGATATCTTTCCATTCCTTTGTATGATCTTCAATTTCCTTTATCAGTGTTTTATAGTTTTCAGATTATAAGGCTTTGTCTTCCCTGGTTAAGTTTATTTCTAGGTATTTTATTAGTTTTTATTCAATTTGTTTTTTCAGGTTTTCTTTCTGATAGTTCTTTATTAGGGTATAGAAATGCAACACATTTCTGTATATTAAAATTGTATCTTGCAACTTTACTGAATTCATTTATTAGTTCTGGTAGTTTTTGGTAGAAGACTTTAGGATTTTCTGTATATAATATCATGTCATCTGCAAATAGTGACAGTTGTACTTCTTCCCTCCCAATCTGGATGACTTTTGTTTCTTTTAATTGTCTAACTGCTGTGGTTAAGATTTCCAATATTATGTTAAATAGAAGTGGCAAGAGTCAGCATCCTTCTCATTTTCCTGAATTTAGAGGAGCGGCTTTTCACTTTTCACCATTGAGTAAGATTTCAGCTGTGGGTTTGTCATGGCCTTTATTATGTTGAGATATTTTTTCCCCTATACTCACTGTGATAAGAGTTTTTATCAGGAATGGGTGCTGAATTTTGTCCAATGCTTTTTCTGCTTCTGTTGAGATGATCAGGCAATTTTTCTTTCTTTTGTTTTGACTGATAATCATTTAATAAATTTTATTCTCTCTGCCTGAAAGCCTTCCCTCTTACCTGTCAGTTATTCCAATGACTGTTTGCTAACCTCCTTCATGGCTTCTTTTCAAATGTCATTTTATCATTGATGTCTTTGCTGAACTTTCAGCTTAAAATAGCAAACTGACTTATATGATGAAGTGTTCTCACAAGATGTCCGTTTTCTGTGGTTTTCTTTCTTTTTCCTTTTATTTGCTTATTTTTTATACAGCAGGTTCTTATTTGTTATCTATTTTATACACATTAGTGTATATATGTCAATCCCAATCTCCCAATTCATCCCACCACCACCCCCCTGCCACTTTCCCCCCTTGGTGTCCATATGTTTGTTCTCTACATCTGGGTCTCTATGTCAGCCTTGCAAACCAGTTCATCAGTACCATTTCTAGATTCCACATATATGCGTTAATGTACTATATTTGTTTTTCACTTTCTGATGTACTTCACTCTGTATGACAGTCTCTAGATCCATCCACATCTCTTCAAATGACGCCATTTCATTCCTTTCCATGGCTGAATAATATTCCATTGTATACATGTACCACATCTTCTTTATCCATTCGTCTGTCGATGGGCATTTAGGTGTCTTCCATGAGCTGGCTATTGTAAATAGTGCTGCAATGAACATTGGGATGCATATGTCTTTCTGAATTATGGTTTCCTCTGGGTATATGCCCAGTAGTGGGAGTGCTGGCTCACATGGTAATACTATTTGTTTTTTAAAGGAACCTCCATACTGTTCTCCATAGTGGCTATATCAATTTATATTCCCACAAATAGTGCAAGAGGGTTCCCTTTTCTCCACACCCTCTCCAGCATTTGTTGTTTGTAGATTTTCTGATGATGCCCATTCTAACTGGTATGACGTGATACTTCATTGTAGTTTTGGTTTGCATTTCTCTAATAATTAGTGATGTTGAGCAGTTTTTCGTGTGCCTCCTGGAAACCTGTATGTCTTCTTTGGAGAAATGTCTATGTAGGTCTTCTGCCCATTTTTTAATTGGGTTGCTAGTTTTTTTAATATTGAGCTGCATGTGCTGTTTATATATTTTGGAGATTAATCCTTTGTCCATTCATTTGTTTGCAAATATTTTCTCCCATTCTGAGGGTTGTCTTTTTGTCTTGTTTGTAGTTTCCTTTGCTGTACAAAAGGTTTTAAGTGTCATTAGGTCTCATTTGTAATTTTTTGTTTTTATTTCCATTACTCTAGGAGGTGGGTCAAAAAAGATTTTGCTGTGATTTATGTCAAAGAGTGTGCTTCCTATGTTTTCCTCTAAGAGTTTTATAGTGTCCGGTCTTACATGTAGGTCTTTAATGCATTTTGAGTTTATTTTTGTGTATGGTGTTAGGGAGTTTTCTAATTTCTTTCTTTTCCATGTAGCTGTCCAGTTTTCCCAGCACCACTTACTGAAGAGGCTGTCTTTTCTCCATTGTAAATCCTTGCCTCCTTTGGCGTAGATTAGTTGACCATAGGTGTGTGGGTTTATCTCTGGGCTTTCTATCCTGTTCCTTTGTTCTGTATTTCTGTTTCTGTGCCAGTACCATATTGTCTTGAATACTGTAGGTTTGTAGTATAATCTGAAGTCAGGGAGCCTGATTTCTCCAGCTCTGTTGTTTTCCCTCAAGACTGCTTTGGCTCTTTGGGGTCTTTTGTGTCTCCATACAAATTTTAAGATTTTTTGTTCTAGTTCTGTAAAAAATGCCATTGGTAATTTGGTAGGGATTGCATTCAATCTGTAGATTGCTTTGGGTAGTAAAATCATTTTCACAATATTGATTCTTCCAATCCAAGAACATGGTATATCTCTCCATCTGTTTGTATCATCTTTAATTTCCTTCACCAGTGTCTCATAATTTTCTGCATACAGGTCTTTTGTCTCCTTAGGTAGGTTTATACCTAGGTATTTTATTCTTTTTGTTGCAGTGGTAAATGGGAGTGTTTCCTTAATTTCTTTCAGATTTTTCATCATTAATGTATAGGAATGCAAGAGATTTCTGTGCATTAATTTTGTATCCTGCAACTTTACTGACTTCATTGATTAGCTCTAGTAGTTTCCTGGTGGCATCTTTAGGATTCTCTATATATAGTATGTCATCTGCAACCAGGGACAGTTTTACTTCTTTTCCAGTTTGTATTACAATTATTCCTTTTTCTTCTCTGGTTGCCATGGCTAGGACTTCCAAAACTATGTTGAATAATAGAGGCAAGAGTGGGCATCCTTGTCTTCTTCCTGATCTTAGAGGAAATGCTTTCAATTTTTCACCATTGAGAAAGATTTTTGCTATGGGTTTGTCATATAAGGCCTTTATTATGTTGAGGCAGGTTGCCTCTGTGCCCACGTTCTGGAGAGTTTTTGTCATAAATTGATGTTGAATTTTGTCAAAAGCTTTTTCTACATCTATTGAGATGATCATATGTATTTTATACTTCAGTTTGTTAATATTGTGTATCACATTGCTTGATTTGCATGTATTGAAGAATCCTTGCATCCCTGGGTTAAATCCCACTTGATCATGGTGGATGATCCTTGTAATGTGTTGTTGGATTCTGTTTGCTAGTATTTTGTTTAAGATTTTTGCATCTATATTCATCAGTGATACTGGTCTGAAATGTTCTTTCTTCATAGTATCTCTGTCTGGGTTTGCTATCAGGGTGATGGTGGCCTTGTAGAATGAGTTTGGGACTGTTCCTTCCTCGACAAATTTTTGGACATGTTTGAGATGGATGGGTGTTAGCTCTTCTGTATATGTTTGATAGATTTCATCTACGAAGTCATCTGGTCCTAGACTTTTGTTTGTTGGAAGACTTTTAATCACAGTTTCAATTTCATTAATTGTGATTGGCCTGTTCATATTTTCTATTTTTTCCTGGTTCTGTCTTGGAAGGTTATACCTTTCCAAGATTTTGTCTGTTTCTTCCTGGTTGTCCATTTTATTGGCATAACATTGTTTGTAGTAGTCTCTTAACGATGGTTTGTATTTCTGTGGTGTCCGTTGTAAATTCTCCTTTTTTATTTGTAATTATATTGATTTCACTACTCTCTCTCTTTTTCTTGATTAGTCTGGCTAAAGGTTTATCAATTTTGTTTATCTTCTGAAATTACCAGCTTTTAGTTTTACTGATCTTTGCTACTGTTTTCTTTGTGGCTCTTTCATTTATTTCTGCTCTGATCTTTATGATTTCTTTCCTTCTAATAACTTTGGGTTTTGTTTGTTCTTCTTTTGCTAGTTCCTTTAGGTGTAAGGTTAGATTGTTTATTTGACAATTTTCTTGTTTCTTGAGGTACGATTGTATTCCTATAAACTTCCCTTTTAGAACTGCTTTTGCTACTGCCCTTGCATATTGGATCATCTTCTTTTCATTGTAATTTGTCTCTAGGTATTTTTTGTTTTCCTCTTTGTTTTCTTCAGTTATCTCTTGGTTATTTATTAGTATTGTTTAGCCTCCATTTGTTTGTATTGTTTACGTTTTTTTCCCTGTAATTGATTTCTAATCTCACAGCACTGTGGTTGCAAAGGATGCTTGATAATGATTTCAATTCTCTTAAATTTACCAAGGCTTGATTTGTGACCCAAGATGTGACCTATCCTCAGAATGTTCCATGCCCACTTGAGAAGAACATGTAATCTGCTGTTTTTGGATGGAATGTCTTATAAATATCAGTTAAATCTATTTAGTCTATTGTTTTACTTAAAGCTTGTGTGTCTTTATCAATTTTTTGTCTGGATGATCTGTCCATTGATGTAAGTGAGGTGTTAAAGTCCCCCACTATTATTGTGTTAGTGTCAATTTCCCTTTTCTTTTTTTTTTTTTTGCGGTACGCGGGCCTCTCACAGTTGTGGCCTCTCCCGTTGCGGAGCACAGGCTCCAGACACGCAGGCTCAGTGGCCATGGCTCACGGGCCCAGCCGCTCCGTGGCATGTGGGATATTCCTGGACCAGGGCACGAACCCGTGTCCCCTGCATCGGCAGGTGGACTCTCAACCACTGCACCACCAGGGAAGCCCCAATTTCCCTTTTTATAGCTGTTAGCAGTTTCCTTATGTATTGAGGTGCTCCTATGTTGGGTTCATATATGTTTATAATTGTTATATCTTCTTCTCTTCTTATATGGCGTCCGCCCTTGTCTACTGTAACATTCTTTAAAGTCTATTTTATCTGATGTGAGTATTGCTACTCCAGGTTTCTTTTGATTCACATTTGCATGGAATATCTTTTTCCATCCCTTCACTTTCAGTCTGTATGTGTCCGTAGGGCTGAAGTGGGTCTCTTGTAGACAGCCTATATATGGGTCTTGTTTTTGTATCCATTTAGCGAGCCTGTGTCTTTTGGTTGGAGCATTTAATACATTCCAGTTTAGAGTAATTATCCATATGTATGTTCCTATTGCCATTTTCTTAATTGTTATGCATTTGTTTTTGTAAGTGCTTTTCTTTTCTTGTGTTTCCCACTTATAGAAGTTCCTTTAGCATTTGCTGTAGAGCTGGTTTGGTGGTGCTGAATTCTCTTAGCTTTTGCTTGTTGTAAAGCTTTTAAATTCTCCATCGAATGTGAATGCGAACCTTGCTGGGTAGAGTAATCTTGGTTGTAGGTTCTTCCCTTTCATAACTTTAAATATATCATGCCACTCCCTTATGGTTTATAGAGTTTCTGCTGAGAAATCAGCTGTTAACCTTATGGGAGATCCCTTGCGTTATTTGTCATTTTTCCCTTGTTGCTTTCAATAAGTTTACTTTGTCTTTAATTTTTATCAATTTGATTACTATGTGTCTTGCTGTGTTTCTCCTTGGGTTTCTCCTGCCTGGGACTCTACACTTCCTGGACTTGGGTGGCTATTTCCTTTCCCATGTTAGGGAAGTTTTTGACTATAATCTCTTAAAATATTTTCTCAGCTCCTTTCTCCCTCTCTTCTCCTTCTGGATCCCCTATAGTGTGAACGTTGGTGCGTTTAATGTTGTCCCAGTGGTCTCTTAGGCTGTCTTCACTTCTTTTCGTTCTTTCTTCTTTATTCTGTTCCATGGCAGTGAATTCCACCATTCTGTCTTCCAGGTCGCTTCTCCGTCCTTCTACCTCAGTTATTCTGCTATGGATTCTTTCTAGTGTATTTTTCATTTCAGTTATTGTATTGTTCACTCTGTTTGTTTGTTCTTTATTTCTCCTAGGTGTCTGTTCTTTAATTCTTCTAGGTCTTTGTTAAACATTTCTTGCATGTTCTCAATCTTTGCCTCCATTCTTTTTCCGAGGTTCTGGATGATCTTCACTATCATTATTCTGAATTCTGTTTCTGGAAGGTTGCCTGTCTCCACTTCATTTAGTTGTTTTTCTGTGGTTTTATCGTGTTCCTTTATCTGGTACATTGCCCTCTGCATTTTCATTTTTCTATCTTTCTGTGAATTTGGCTTTCGTTCCACAGGCTGCAGGATTGTAGTTCTTCTTGCTTCTGCTGTCTGCCTTCTGGTGGATGAGGCTCTCTTAGAGGCTTGTGCAAGCTTCCTGGTGGGAGGGACTGGTGGTGGGTAGAGCTTGGTGTTGCTCTTGTGGGCAGAGCTCAGTAAAACTTTAATCCACTTGTCTTCTGATGTGTGGGGCTGGTTTTCCTCCCTGTTGGTTGTTTGGACTGAGATAACCCAGCACTGGTTCCTACAGGCTCTTTGGTGGGGCTAATGGTGCACTCCATGAGGCCTCACAGCAAGGAGTACTTCCCAGAACTTCTGCTGCCAGTGTCCTTGTCCCCATGGTGAGCCACATCCACCCCTGCCTCTGCAGGAGACCATCCAACACCAGCAGGTAGGTCTAATTCTGTCTCCTATTGGGTCACTGTTCCTTCACCTGGGTCGTAATGCGCAGACAACTTTGTGTGTGCCCTCCAAGAGTGGAGTCTCTCTTTCTCACTCCTGTCGAATTCCTGGAATCAAATTCCACTAGCCTTCAAAGTCTGATTCTCTAGGAATTCCTCCTATTGCCAGACCCACAATTTGGGAATTCTGGTGTGGGGCTCAGGACCTTCGGTCCAGTGGGTAGGCATCTATGGTGTAAGTGTTCTCCAGTTTGTGAGTCACCTGCCCATCATCTATGTTATTTAATTTTATTGTGATTTCACCCCTCCTACCATCTTATTATGGCATCTCCTTTGTCTTTGATGTGGGGTATCTTTTGTGGTGAGTTCCAGTGTCTTACCATTGATGATTGTTCAGCAGTTAGTTGTGATTCCAGTTCTCTAGCGAGAGGGAGTGGGCGCATGTTCTTCTACTCCGCCATCTTGAACCAATCTCTTTATTCTTTCTTCTGTTAATGTGGCGTATCATGTGGATTGATTTGCGAATGTTGGACCATTCTTTCATTCTTTGAATAAATCCGACTTGATCATGATGTATGATCCTTTTGATATATTGGTATCAGTTTTGTAATATTTTGTGAGGATTGTTACATCTATATTCATCAGAGATGTCAGCCTGTAATTTTCCTTTTTTGTACTGTCTTTGTCTGGTTTTGGTATCAGGGTGATGGTGACCTCTTAGAATGAATTTGGGAGTGTTCCCTTCTCTTCAGTTTTTTGGGAATAATTTGAGAAGGGTAGGTATTTGTTTTTCTGTATATTTTTCATAGAATTCACCAGTGAAGCTGTCTGATCCTGGACCATTGTTTGATGGAAGTTTTTTTATTACAAATGCAATTTCAGTACTTATGATTCGTCTGTTCCAATTTGCTATTCCTCTTGACTCAGTCTTGGCAGGCTGTGTGTTTCTGGAAGTTTTTCCATTTTTTCTAGATTTTCCAAATTGTTGATGTATAACTGTTTATAGTATTCTTTCATGATTTTTTGTATTTCTGTGATATCAGTTCTTACTTCTCCTCTTTCATTTCTCGTTTTGTTTAATTGGGTCCTCTCTTTTCTTGTTGGTCAGTCTGGATAAAATTTTATCAGTTTTGTTTTTCAAAAAAAAGGTCTTAGTTTCCTTGATCTTTTCTATTTTTTAATCTTTATTTTCTTTATTTTCTCACTGATCTTTATTACTTCCTTTCTGCCAACTTTGGGCTTCGTTTTTCTGATTCCTTTAGGTGGTAGGTTATGTTGTTTATTGAAGATTCTCCTTGTTTCTTGAGGAAGGCCTCTTTCACTATGAACTTCCTTCTTAAAACTGCTTTTGTTACATCCTGTAGATTTTGGGTGTTGTGTTTCCATTTTCATTTGTCTTGAGATATGGTTTTCATTTCCTCTTTGATGTCTTCATTGGCCCAGTCATCTTTTAGCATGTTTTTAGTCTCAAAGTGTTTGTGCTTTTCCTTTTTTCTTTCTGTAATTGATTTCTAGGTTTATACTGTTGTGGTCGGGAAAGATCTTGATATAATTCCTATCCTCTTAAATTTGTTGGGAATTGCTTTGTGGCCCAGAATGTGATCTATCTTGGATGATGTTTCATGTGTAGTTGAAAACTATGTGTGTTCTGCTGTGTTTGTATGTAATGGCCTGTAGAAATATCTTAAGTCCAACTGGTCGTTTGTGTCATTTAAAACCACAGACAGAGACCTGATGCACTGCCTGTGCAGGCTCCTGCATGTCCCTTCAGAAGCAGCCTCTGGTGCAACTCACCCCAGCCTAGGCAGTTGCTGCCTTGTTGTGGAATTGCTCTGCATTACAGACAGGGCCCATGTCACCTCTCTGTGCTTGTTGGTGGTGGGTGAGCTATTGAGTAGCCTCTGTCATAGGTATTGGTTGCTTCTGAGGCACCGCTTGAATGAGCAACAACAATGGCTTTTGCTGACCTGTCCATGCTCCACCCTGGTTCCTAGCCATGTGTTTATCCCATGGTTCAGTCTTTTTCACAGTCATGGCCATCCCACCTCCAGTGTCATGCTGCGATGTGGAGTGACTGGGGCTTATGCATTTGCTTGGATTAGGCTAGGGGGTGGTGAGGTTGTTGCAGAGAACCCAGGAGCCACCAGCACAGACCTCTCTTTCCCCTGCCTCAGGGGTAAGCATTCATGTGCATACTCCTCATGAGCAGAGTCTGGGCTTCCAACAGCCCTTGTATTAATTTCAGCAGTCCCCCAGCCAACCAAGAGGGCTCATCACCCCTGTGTAGGACCCCAGAATGAGAACATCCAATCTATAGCTCATACTGCTCATTCCCCAAGGCGGGTCTCTGCCTGTGTAAACTCCCTTTTCCTCTGAGTACCCTCCCAGGGGCACAGGACCAACCTGATCTCTTCCTACCTGATTACATGTGTATCTTTCTTACAGTGTTGTTTGTACAGGAGTCCTTCTGCCAGTTTCCAGTTAGTTTTCAGTGAGAGTTGTTCTGCATGTAGATGTATTATTGATGTGTTCATTGGGGGGAGGTGAGCTCCATGTTCCCTTACTCCACCATCTTGATCATAACCCTGAATTCTATTGATTATTATATATTGATCTTCTATGTCATAACCTTGATGAACTCTTTTTTTGGGGAGGGGGTTACGCGGGCCCCTGTCACTGTTGTGGCCTCTCCCGTTGCGGAGCACAGGCTCCAGATGTGCAGGCTCAGCGGCCATGGCTCACGGGCCCAGCCACTGTGGCATGTGGGATCCTCCCGGACCGGGGCACGAACCCATGTCCCCTGCATTGGCAGGCGGACTCTCAACTACTGAGCCACCAGGGAAACCCTTGATGAACTCTTATTAATTCTATTTTATCTTTTTTTTTTTTTTTTTTGCCACACCACACAGCATGTTGGATCTTAGTTCCCTGACCAGAGATTGAACCCACAACCCCTGCATTGGAAGTGTGGAGTCGTAACCTCTGGACCACCAGGGAAGTCCCTATTATTAGTTCTAATGGTTTGCCTGTAGGTTTGCTTGAATTTTCTGTGTAGGAAACCATGTGACCTACAAACATTCACAATTTTAAGACTTCCCTTCCAACCTTTATACTTCATTTTCCTTTTTCTTGTCTAACTGCAATGGGTAGGATCACCATACAGTGTTTATTAGTAACAGCTATAGTGGTACCCTGTACTTGATCCACACTTATGTGGTAATGCTTCTAAAATTTAACTGTTAGGTCTGGTATTTAATGCATTTGGTAAATAGTGGTTTTAAGGTTAAGGAAGTTCCTTTCTAGTCTGAGGCTGCTTTTTTTCCCTTTCTGGTAATAATGATCATGAATGAGTGTTGCATGTTTATCAAATGCTTTTTTGTATCCTTGGTCTTTAAATGCGGTAAATTACACTAATAGATTTTATGTTTAATTATTCTTGAAATCTTAGAATAAACCCTACTTGAACATAATATATAGTGACTTTCTTTTTTTCTTTTTCTTTCACTTTTATTGAGATGTAATTGATATATAGCACTGTATAAATTTAAGGTATACAGCATAATTACTTGACATACGTATATTGTGAAATGAATATAGCAATAAGTTTAGTTAACATCCATCACCTTTTATATGTATACCACAAGATGAGAAACATACTTTTTTTTGTGATGAGAGCTTTTATGATCTATTCTTTTAACAGTTCTCAATTATACCATACAGCAGTGTTAACTATAGTCATCATATTGTACATTATATCCCCAGTACTTATTTATCTTATAACTGGAGGTTTGTATCTTTTGACCATGTTCATTAAGTTCCTCCACCCCTTACCTTTGCCTTTGGTAACCACAAATTTAAGCTCTTTTTCTACGAGTTTTTTTTTATCCCACATATAAGTGAGACCATAAAGTATTTGTCTTTCTCTGTCTGACTTATTTCACTTTGTATAATGCCCGCAAGTTCCATACATATTATCACAAATGGCAAGTTTTCCTTCTTGTAGTGACTTTCTTATACATTGCTTATTCACCCATATTTTGTTTTGTTTAGGATTTTTGCATCTATATCCATGAGTGAGATTATTCTATAGTTTCTTTCCCTGTACATTTTATGATTCACTCATTTGACAAGTATTTATTTAGTATATACTGTGTTCCATGTACTTTTCTAATAAATTGGTTATAGTTGTAAATAAAATAGGTAAAAATCCTTGCTCTTTTGAAACTTGTAGTCTACTGGGAGGAGCCAGACCATAAACAAAATAATTAATTAAATATATATTATGTTGCATGTTGGCAATAAGAAATAAGTAGGAAGGGGATAGGATGTGTATATGTGTGGGTATAGGAGATATGCAATCTTAGATAAGGATTTACAGAGAAGGTTCTCTGAGAAGGTGACATTTCAGTAAAGACACCTGGGGGAAAGAGAAGTTATAATGGCCCTGAAGAGAGCATGTTTCTGGTGGATTTAAGTAACAGAAAGGAAGCCATTGTAACTAGAATTGGTTTTGCTATCAGGACAATAAATAATTGGATAGATTTCCCTCTTTTAAAAAATGTGTTATTTTGAAATAATTATGGATTCACAGGAAATTGCAAAGATAGTACAGAAATATCTTTTGTACCTTTCATTCAGTTTATCCCAATGGTTACATCTTATATAATTATAGTACAATAGCGAAATCAGAAAAATGATACTTGTACAATGTATATGTATAATTCTGTGCATTTTATCACGTGTAGATTTGTGTGACTATAACCTCAATCAAGATTTATAATTAGTCCATTACCACAAAGCTCTCTTTCATGCTACCCCTTTATATTCACACCCAATCACCTCCCTGCCAACATCTTTATCTCCTGGTACCCAAGAATAAATTCTTCATCTCTATATTTTTGTCATTTTGCGAATACTACATGAGTGGAATCATACAGTATAAAATCTTTTGAGATAGGCTTTTTTTTATACTCACCACAATTTTCTGAAAATGCTTCCTATTTGTTGCATGTGTCAATACTTCATCTCTCTTTATTGCTGAGAAGTATTCCATGCTATGAATGTCCCACCTTTTGTTTAACCATTCATCTGATGAAAGATATTTGGGTTGTTTTCAGTTTTTGCTATAATAATGCTGCTATGAACATTCACGTAGAGAATTTGGGGCAGGTATGTGTTTTCATTTCTCTGGGGTAAATGTCCAGTGATGTAATTGCTGGGTTGTATGGTAAGTGTTTTTAAGAAATCATCAAAATATTTTCCAGAGTGGTATTAAAATTTTACATTTGCAAGAACAATGTATGTGACATTCAGTTTTTCTGCATCCTCACCAGCATTTGGTCTTGTCACTATTTTTTATTTTAGCCTTTCTGATAGGTACAGTGTTATCTCATTGTAGTCTTAATTTGCATTTCCCCAATAGCTAATGATGTTTGACAATCCTTTTTTGAGCTGATTTGCCATGCATATAGTCTATTCAGTGAAACATCTCTTTATTTCTATTGTCCATTTTCTGATTGGACTGTTATATTTAATTTTCAATTTTGGCTATTCTTTATATATTCTAGATATGAGTCCTTTGTGAGATATGTGGTTTGTAAATATTTTCTCCCAGTCTATAGCTTATCTTTGCATCTTCTTAACAAGGACTTTTTGCACAGCAAAATTTTAAAGTTTTGATGAAGTTCATTTTAAACATATTTTTCTTTTATAGATTGTGTTTTTGTTATCAAGCCTAAGAACTCATAAGCAAGGACTAGGAGCTAAAGATTTTGTCCAAGCTTTTTTCTAAAATTTTTACTGTTTTAGGTCTAAGTCTGTGATCCATTTTGAGTTACTTTTTGTGTAAGGTATGAGGTCTGTGTTGAGGTTCATTTTTATGCAGCATTTTCAATAGCTCCAGCACTATTTGTCGAGAAAGCTATCCTTCTTTCATTCAATTGCTTTTACACTTTTGATAAAAATTAGCTGGACAATAACTTATATAGATACCTTACCCTCAAGCAGGTGAAGCAGCACTCACCTCTACTTAAATGTGGGCTGCACGTAGTGATTTTTTTCTAAAGATACAGTATGGAATGGAGGAAAGAAAGAGGAATTTTAGAGTGAAGAATTCTGACAAACACTGCCTCATCCAGGTTATTGATGTCAACATGAATGCTAACATCAGTGATAAGCATGTTGATAGTACATACCCATGATATGATGTGATGAGGGTGGCACTTTACTTCCATGTCTTCCTCCCAGAAGCCTAAAACCCTAGGCTAATCATTAGAAAAACATCAGAAAATTCCAACTGGAGGATATGCTACAAAATAGCTGACTAGTACTTCTTAAAACTCTCAAGGTTAT
Organism: Phocoena sinus; assembly: GCF_008692025.1. NCBI lineage: Eukaryota > Metazoa > Chordata > Mammalia > Artiodactyla > Phocoenidae > Phocoena > Phocoena sinus. The sequence goes on along the minus strand of NC_045784.1, from coordinate 58,198,798 downwards.
CAAAAAAAAAGGAAAGACTGAGAAACTGTCAGAGGAACCTAAGGATATTTGACTACAAATGTAATGTGTTAGCCTCTCTGGGATCTTGGAAAATAAAAAGGACATTAGGTAAAAACTAAGGAAATCCGAATAAAATATGGACTTCAGTTAATAATCTTGTATGATGGTTGGCTCATTAATTGTAACACATGTACCATATAGTATACAATGTTAGTGATGGAGAATTGGGTGTAAAGTATATGGGAACTCTTTAAATCTAAAATTGTTCTAAAGAAATTTTTCTTTAAATCTAAAATTGTTCTAAAGAATTTTTTCTTTAAATCTAAAATTGTTCTAAAGAAATTTATTTTTAAAAGTTAGACATATTTATTTGGGTCTTTTTCTGGTTTATCTTTTATATGTCATTGATCTATGAATAATAACATACATTCTTGATTACTGTTGCTATACAATAAATTCTAAAATCAGGCAAAGTGATTCCTTCCAGTTTATTGTTTTCCAAAATTATTTTAGTTATTTTATTCTCTTTGTCCTTCCATGTAAATTTTAGAATTATTTTATATATCTATTGAAAAATGTCTTGGTGGGAATTTTAATAGGAATTGCCTTAAACCTGTATATCAACTTGGGGATAATTGACATCTTTACTATGCTGAGTTTTCCAATCCAAAAACATGGTAAGTTCCTTCATTTATCAGATATTTGATTTCTTTCATCACCCTTTTGTTTTCAGCATACAAATTATGTATATGTTTTGTTAAACTTATACCTAAGTGTTTTTTTTGAGCAATTGTAAATAAAAATTATATTTTTAATTTTAGTATCTGCATATTCATTGCTAGTATATGGAAATACAATTGATTTTTGTATATTGATCTTGTATCATGGAACCTTGCTGAATTCGGTTAATAGTTCTAGGGGGGTTATTTTAGAGTATTTGCTGTTTTCTCCATAGACCTTCAGTTATCTGTCAATAGGAACAGTTTTGGTATGTTGTAATTTCATTTTCATTTGGTTAAATGCATTTTTAATTTCTTTTGAGATTTCCTCTTTGACCCATAAATTATGTCAGAGTGTGTTGTTTAGTTTCTAAGTGTTTAGAAAATTTTCTGATATCTTTCTACTATTAATTTCTAGGTTGAGTCTGTTGTGACTAGACAACACTCTCTATAGAATTACAAATCATTTAAATTTTCTCAAGTTGGTTTTATGGCCCAGAATATGGTTGTGGTAGGCAGAATAATAACCCTCCAAACATGTCCATATCCTAATCCCTGAAATTTGTGAGTATGTTATATTACATTGCCAAGGGGAGTTAGGTTGCAGATGGAGGTAAGATTGCTAATGGGATGACCTTGAGATGGGGGGGGTATCCTGTATTATCCGGGTGCACCCAGTGTTTTTATAAGGGTCTTTATAACTTGAAGAAGAAGCAGGAAAGAAAGAATTAGAGATATGGCAGTATCCGAAAGACCTGATGACTTGATGTGACATTGCTGACTTTGAAGGTGGAGAAATTGGGCCACAAGCTAAGGAATGTGGGTAGATGAAAAAGACAAGGAAAGAGATTCCCTCCTATAGTGACCAGAAAGAATGCAGCCCTGCCAACACTTTGATTCTAGCCTGGTGAGACCTGTTTTAATCTTTTGACCACCCATACTGTAAGATGATATATTTGTGTTGTTTTAAGCCACTAAATTTGTGGTAGTTTGTATGGCAGCAAATAGAAAATGAATACAATGTTATAATATCAGTATATGTTTTATGGCTGTTTGAAAAGGATATGTGCTCTGCTGTTGTTGGGAGAAGTGTTGAATACTGTTGATTAGATCCTGTAGGTTGATGGTATTGTTGAGTTCTTTTATATCTTTGCTGATTTTCTGTACAGTTCTATCAATTGTTGAGAGAGGGGTGATTTATCTTTTTCTTCTTAAGGTTCTATCAGGTTTTGCTTCATGTATGTTGAATATCTTGTGCATTCACATTTAGGAATTCTGTGTCTTGGTGGATTTCTTTATCATTATGTAATGTCCTTCTCTGTCCCTGGTTTTTGAAAGTTAATGTTTGCATAGTATATCTTTTTACATCCCTTTACTTTCAACCTACTTACATATTTCAAATGAATTTCTTATAGATATCATATTCTTGCATTGTGTTATTTTCTTATTATATTCCACCAGTCTCTGTCTTTTCATTGGCATATTTAGATCATTTACATTAAATATAGTTGTTTATATGTTAGGGTGTAAATCTGTCATTTTATTGTTTATTTTCTATTTGTTCTTTCTATTTCTGTTTCTATATATTTTCTTTTTCCTGAAATTCTCTGGGTTAGTTGAACTTACTTTAGAATTCCATTTTGATTTATTTGCAGTGTTTTTCAGTGTATCTTTTTTTAAAAATTTAATTGTGATACAATTCACATAACGTAAAATTTACCACCTTATTTTAAGTTCAGTAGTGTTAAGTGTATGCATATTGTTGTGTAACCAATCTTGATAACTTTCATCTGGCAAAACCAAACTTTATACCCATTACCCAACGACTCATTTTCCCCTCTCCCAGCCCCTGGCAGCTACTATTCTACTTCTTGTTTCTGTGAGTTTGACTACTCTTGATACCTCATGTGAGTGAAATCAAATATTGTCTTTTTGTGACTTATTTATTTTACTTAGCATAACGTCCTCAAAGTTCTTCCATGTTGTAGCATGTCAGAATTTCCTTCCTATTTAAGGCTGACCACTATTCCATTGTACATATATGTACTATATTTTCTTTATCCATTAATCTGTTGATGGGCACTTTGGTTGCTTCTGCCTTTTTGCTATTATGAATAATACTGTTATGAGCATGGATATATAGATATCTCTTTGAGACTCTGCTTGAGTGTATCTCTGTATAGATTTCTTACTGGTTGCTCTTGGAATTATATTTGTAAATATATATTTCCATATATCCATATGTTTGTAAAATATTATGTATATATAACATATTTGTATATATACACTCATACTTTCTCACAGTCTATAGGTGTCCACATTTTACCATTTATAGTGAAGTGTAGAAACCTTACCACTTTTAGGTCCCTTTCCCTATCCCCATTTACAATATGATAGTATGTACTAAATATGCATTGAGATCTGTACTAGGCAGTGTTATAATTTTTGCTTCAACTGTCAAAAATAATTTAGAAAACTTAAGAGGAGAGGTAAATTTACTGTATTTAACCATATTTTTGCCATTACCACTATTCTTTCCTTCTTCATGTTCAAAGATTTCTTCTTTTTGCATTTCCTTTCTGTTTAAAGAACTTCCTCTAACCATTCTTTTAGTATAGGTCTGGTGACAAAATCTCTTAGTTTTATTTCATCTGCAAATGTCTTGATTTTGCAATGGATATAGACTTCTGGGTTTACAGTTCTTTTCTTTTGTGCTTGCAAAATGTTGTGCCACTTTCTTCTTGCCTTCAATTTTTGAATGAGAAAACTGCTGTCATTAGAGTTTTTTCCCTTCCTGCTTTTGAGATTTTTTCTTAGTCTTTTATTTTCAGTGGTTTGATTATGATATGTCTTGGCATGTATTTTGGGGGGATTATCTGGTTTGAGGTTCACTTCTTGAATCTGTAGGTTTTTGTTGCCAGATTTTTTAAAATTTCAGCTATTATTTCTTTGAGTACTGTTTCATTGCTCTCCTCTTTCTCCTCTATGTTTAGACTATAATGTCATGAATGTGTGGTCTTTTGTTATAGTTTCACAGGTCTCTAAGTACCCACCCTTCCCAGTTTTTCAGATTGAGTAAATTTTATTGTTCTATTTTCAAGTTCACTGATTCTTCCTCTGTACTCTCTATTTTGCTGTTGAGTCTATCCACTGAGTTTTTAAAATCTTAGTTATTGTATTTTTCCACTTAATTATTTTAAAAATATCTTCTCTTTATTGGCACTTTCTATTTCTTTGCTGAGGCTTTCTATTTTTTTTTTTTAAACATCTTTATTGGGGTATAATTGCTTTACAATGGTGTGTTAGTTTCTGCTTTATAACAAAGTGAATCAGCTATACATATACATATGTTCCCATATGTCTTCCCTCTTGGGCTTTCTATTTTTTAAATTTGTTTCAAACATGTTTGTGATTGTTTATTTTTATGATTGATGGTTTACAATCATTGTCGGATAATCGTAGCATCTGTATCATCTCTGTGTCTATTGATTGTCTTTTCTCATACAGCTTGAAATCTTCTCAGTTTCTGATATTACAAGTTATTTTCAATTGAATTCTGGACATTTTGGTAATATTATGTGGTAATATTATAATATTATATTTTTTATATTATATATTATAATATTAAGTGGTAATATTATGAGAATTTGAATCTTATTTAAATCTTGTGTTTTAGCACACCATCATGACACCACTCTTCTGGGTGACACACACTACCTCATTACTGCCAGATGGGGGCAGAAATCCAGTTTTCCTACTCTTCATCTTTTGTGGCCCAGAGATACTGTACTCCTTTCTGCTGGGGTGGGGGGATAGATATTCAGGTTCCCACTAGGCCTCCACTAGTGCCATCTTTTCTGGGATGGGCAGGAGTGGATCAGTACTGCTTCCCATGGGCCTCCATTTACATTATGGGGATGGGATGGCCTTGTTATTACTGGCTGAGTGTGGAAGTCCAGTCTTGGCTCTTCATTAGGTCTCCTCTCACACTACCCTAATGGGGAGGGTGATGGATACAGTACTGCTGGGTGAGAGTGGATGTCTGGGCACATCTGTAGTCTACAGTGATACCATGTGGAGTAGGTGGTTTGTTACATCCCTGCAGGGATGAGAGTCCCACTTGGCCTTCTCTGACATTGCCATGATGATGTGATTGGGGTTGGGGTACTATGTTACAGGCTCTCAATTCAACCTTTGTCGCTGTGGGGAGGGGGCATGATTTTTTTCTGTGGTGTTTCCTGGTATAGACTGGTTATTGTCTAAAGGTTTTCTGTCTTGCTAGGCTGCTTCTTTTCTGGTCCTTGGTCTAGAGAGAGCAGGTTTTTCATGGCCTGTATTTTGCTTGAGTCCCTTGGCATTTCCAGATTGCTGGCTTCTTCAGCACCTAGGCTGGGATATATGAAGCCAAAATGTAACCCAGGGAACTCAACCCAGGGTCCTTTGTTGTAGTTGATAGAGTTTTCTTTTTAAATTTAATTTAATTTATTTTTTTATACAGCAGGTTCTTATTAGTTTTCCATTTTATACATATTAGTGTATATATGTCAATTCTAATCTCCCAATTTATCACACTACCACCACCCCCCCCGCCACTTTCCCCCCTTGGTGTCCATACATTTGTTCTCTACATCTGTGTCTCTATTTCTGCCCTGCAAACCAGTTCATCTGTACCATTTTTCTAGGTTCTACATATATGCGTTAATATACGACATTTGTTTTTCTCTTTCTGACTTTCTTCACTGTGTATAACAGTCTCAGTTTTCTAATAGTTTCTATCAGGGTTTCTTGTTCTGTCTTTTTTTCTATCTCTCTCTCTTTTTTAATATGTATTTTCCAGCTGTTTTTCTCTCTGTGTTATACTCTGGGTAATTTCCTCAGATCTGTTTTCTAATTTACTACTAGTAGGTTGCTAGCTTTTCTCTTTCAGTACTTTAAACCTAGTACTATTACTTTTTTCTCTTCTTTTCAGAGTCTTATGTTTGTTTCACATATAATATCCATGGTTTTTAACTTTACTTAGCAGGAGGAATAGGGAAAAGTATGTCTACTTTGTCATTCTAGAGACAGAAATCCTTTCCTCTTTTATTTTTTTAATTCTCTGAAACAACTTGTAAAACATTTAGATTATTTGATTCTTGAAGTCTTGTTAACATTCACCTGTAAAACTGCCTGAATTTTCTGTCTTTGTTACAGGAAAATGGTAAAGGTGCCAGTGGGTTGACTGTAGTTTATACTGAATATTTAACTATTTTAGTGTTTATTTGTCCTATTCAGATTTCCTGGTTTTTGTTGTTGTTGTTAGTTTACATAATGATAATGTTGAATTTTCCTGTCTGTGAAAATGATTTACCTCAATGTTTATTAAAGTGAAGCTTTTTTTGAAAATTATTTTAGAATTTGTAAATGTATTTACCCCACTTTTATCTGACTTATTCCTAGTTACTTTACATTTTTACTGCAAATTGTTTGCCCTGGTGTAAATAGTTCTGTAAACAATTTTTAAGTGATTGCCCATTTTACTATTTTTGAAAGTATTTGCATAACTTTTTATGTAATTCTCTTATGCTTTTAAAAGCTCCCCTACATCTGTAGTTATATCCCCCTTTCATTCCTAATCTTGCTTATTTGTATTTTCTTGATCATTCTTGCTAGATGTTTGTATTTTTAGTCTTTTCAAAAACTAGTTTGTAATTTTGTTGGTCCTTCATATCTCTTTTCTTTTTCATTATTTTCTGCTTCTATATGTATTATTCCATTTCTTTTGCATTCTTTTGAAGACTAGTTTCTTTTCCTAGTTTTTAAAATGGGATGCCAGTCTTTTCACTTATTTCTAATACATCCATTTAAGGTATAAATCTCTCATAAAAATCACTTCAGCTGCATACTGCAACTTTTGGTATGTAGTGTTTTTGTCATTCATTGTATTTTTCAATTTTCATCCTTTTATTTTTTTAAAGATTTATTATGTATTTATTTATTTAATTTATTTAATTTATTTTTGGCTCCGTCAGGTCTTAGTTGCAGCATGCGGGATCTTTGTTGAGGCATGTGGGATATTTCATTGCTGCATGTGGGCTCTTCGTTGTGGTGCATGGGCTTCTCTCCAGTTGTGGAGTGTGGGTTTTCTCTTCTCTAACTGTGGCATGAAGGCTCCAGGGTGCATGGGCTCTGTAGTTGTGGTGCAGATCAGTGTGCATGAGCTATGTAGTGTGTGGCATCCAGGCTCTAGTTGAGGCACATGAGCTCAGTAGTTGTGGTGTGTTGGTTTAGTTGCCCCATGGCATGTGGGATCTTAGTTCCCTGACCAGGGATCGAACCAACGTTCCCTGCATTGTAAGGTGGATTCTTTACCACTGGACCACCAGGGAAGTCCCTGTACTTTGCAGTTTTTAAAATGATTTCTTCTTTAATGTATAAATTATTTAGAAGTTTATCTTTCTTATATTGTATCTTTTTGTTATCTTTATTATTGCTTTCTGAATTTGTTTCTTTGTGGTCCCAAATTTGCATGGTAGTTTTGGGATCCTGCTGAGACTTTCCTGTGGTCTCTTATGTGGTCAGTTTTTGTTAATGTTACAAATATATTAAAAAAATAGAATGTTGGGCATATATATATATATATATATATATATATATATATATATCACACCAAAACAATATATGTATTTATTATTTAGATTTTGCTTGTCTTCGTGTTCAAATCTTTAAATATTCATACAAATAATTTTTCTTTTTGATCTATCAGCACAGTTAAATTCTCACATTATGATTATGAATTTGCCAATTCTTTTAATTCTGTCAAATATCTATATGTATATATATACACAAGGACATTTTATTAGGTATATATAGATTTTAGACATATATTCTTGGTTCACTATTCCTTTTACTGAGTAAAATCTATTTTTAATATATTTATTTGCTTTATTTTTGTCTGATTCTATATTGCTATTTAAGCTTTCTTTCGGGTGGTATTTTCCTGGTATATTTATTTTCCGTTATACTATTTTCAACCATTTTTAGTGTTTATGTTTAGTTGTACTTCCTATAAACAGGATATAGCCAGACTGTAACAAAAAAATATTTCTATCTCTGTTTCATTACGTGAGTTTACATTTATTGCACTTTTTATATAGTTAGATTTACTTTTATCATTTTATTTTGTTTTTATCCTATTGACCATACTTTTTATTTCCTTTTCTGTGACTCCTGCCTTCAATCTTATTGTATCTTATTTTTTCCCACCAATTCCACTTGTTTCCTTTTAACGGATACACTTAAATATTTTATGACTAGACAAGGACCTTAGAACACCTTAAATTGAGCTACCATTTCCCATCTTCTGTTTCACTGATGACTGGTATTTTAGTTTCACTTTATCATTTACTCCCCCCATTAGATACTATTAATAATTATTAGTGTTAATTTTGTTTACAGTTAGCAAAACATCCTTGAATATTTTCTTGCCCTATTCTCTTTTTTATTGTGATAAAATATGTAAAATAAAATTTACCATTTTCATAATTTTTAGTGTACAATTCAGTGGCATTAAGTACATTCATAATGTGGTGCAATCTTTACCACTATTCATTTACAGAACATTTTCATCATACCTGTTGAAACTCTGTACCCATTAAACAGTAACTCCTCATTGCCTTCTTCCTTCAGTGACTGGTAGCCTATATTATATATTCTGTCTTTATGAATTTGTCTATCTAGCTACCTCATATAAGTAGAATCATACAATATTTGTCCTTTGGTTTATTTTACTTAACATTACATTTTCAAGATTTATCTATTTTGTAGCATGTATCAGAAGTTCATTGTGTGTTGTCAGGAATAATTATGTGACTAAAAATGCTTTTTTTCCTTACATCAGTCAGGTGCAAACTTGGAATAACACCAAGGAGAGTTGTGTGAAAGTTAAAGAGATTTATTATCCTCACAGGACCTGGAATAGGGAGGCACTGCCCTCCATGAAGGGGCCATGTGGGAGTAGCTTCAAGTGAATGGGGTCAGCCAAGCAGATGGGGAGCTGAAAGAGAGAAGGGAGGAGAGGAGAAGAGAAGAAAAACTAAGAGAAAAGTGGCAAATGACTTTATTGGGTTTAAGGTACAGTACACAAACAAAAGGCATGATGGGATTTCATTGATGTGACTGAACGTTGCTAAGTCAAAATCAGGGGAGGGCAAAAAGGGAAACTTGTGGTGGGGACCAGCTTTATAACACTGGGCCACCTTGTTGCATGGTCAGAGGCCTCACAGTTGGTTTGTGGGGATGTTGAGGCAGCAGAAAAATATGAAGTTTAAAAAAATTATAATATGCATTCCTTTTTTTCTCAGTTTTATTGAGATATAAGTGACATAACACAATTTAAATTTAAGATGTACATCATAATGATTTGATATATGTACATATTACAAAGTGATTACCACAGTAAGCTTTGTTAGCATCCATCACCTCACGTATTTTAAATTTTTTTTCTTGTGATGAGAAATTTTAGCATCTACTCTCTTAGCAACTTTTGAATATACAGTATGGTATTGTTAACCATATTATGTTGTACATTACATCTTCAGAACTTAATTATCTTGTAACTGAAAGTTTGTCCTTTTTGTCCACCTTCACCCAAATAATAGTTTCTAAATAACTTTTCCAATTAAAAAAAATGTTTAAGACCAATTTAAGCATTTTTCCATCTCAGTTAGAATTATTGGCCAATCCCGTATCTTTTTTTTTTAACATCTTTATTGGAGTATAATTGCTTTATAATGTTGTATTAGTTTCTGCTGTATAACAAAGTGGATCAGCTATATGTGTACATATATCCCTATATCCCCTCCCTCTTGCATCTCCCTCCCACCCTCCCTATCCTACCCCTCTAGGTGGTCACAAAGTTAATATTTTCTCCCATTCAGTAGGTTGTATTTTCGTTTTGCCAAAGGTTTCCTTTCAGGTGAAAAAGCTTTGAAGTTTAATTAGGTCCCATTTGTTTATTATTGCTTTTGTTTCTTTGCCTTAGGAGACAGATCCAAGAAAATATTGTTGTGATTTATGTCAAAGAGTGTTCTGCCTATGTTCTCTTCTAGGAGTTTTATCATTTCCATTCTTACACTTAGGTCTTTAAACCATTTTCAATTTATTTTTGTACATGGTGTGAGGGAATGTTCTAATCTCATTGTTTTACATGTGGCTGGCCAGTTTTCCCAGCACCACTTTTTGAAGAGACTGTCTTTTCTCCATTGTATATTCTTGCCTTCTCTGTTGTAGATTACTTGATCATACGTGTGTGGGTTTATTTCTGGGCTCTCTATTCTGTTCCATTGATCTATGTGTTTGTGTTTGTGCTAGCACCATGCTGTTTTGATTACTATAGCTTTTCAACATAGTCTGAACACTTGGAGGTTTATATATCCAGCTTTTTCTTTTTTTCTCAAGATTGCTGTGTCACTTGGGGTCTTTTATGGCTCTCTATTAATTTCAGAATTATTTGTTTTAGTTCTGTGAAAAATGACATGAGTATTTTGATAAAGATTGCACTGAATCTGTATATTGCTTTGGGTAATATGGCCATTTTAACAATATTCTTCCAATCCAAAGGTACAGAATATCTTTCCATTTCTTTGTATCATCTTCAGTTTCCTTCATCAATGTTTTATAGTTTTCAGAGAATTTATCTTTCACCTCCTTGGTTAAGTTTATTCCTAGATATTTTATTCTTTTTGATGAAATTTTAACTGATATTTTATTAACTCTCCCTTTCTGATACTGCATTATTAGTATATAGAAATAACAGTTTTCTGTATATTAATCTTGTATCCTGTAACCTTCCTGAACTTATTAGCTCTAATTTTTTTGGAGTGGGCAATTTAGGGTTCTCTGTATAAAGTATCATGTCCTCCTCAAACAGTGAGAATTGTAGCTCTTCTGTTCCAATTTGGATACCTTTTATTTCTTTTTCTTCTTTGATTGCTGTGGTTAGGACTTCCAGTTAAGATAATTTTTCTTGATTCAGCCTTTGCTTGGTTGCAGTAAACATTTGTTTTCCAGAGCTCCTTCAAAGTTGGTTTAGACAGATTCTGGTTGTTTTTTGTTTGTTTGTTTGTTTTGATGTTCCTGTGGGAGACTAAGAGCTTGGAGCTTCCTAGGTTGCCATTTTACTGACCTCTACCCCCATGCTTTTTACTCCCTTCTTTTGTTATTCCTATTAGGGCCTCTTGGCCTTCTGTCTCTTTTATTTTCTTTTATATTTTCTCATTGTTTATTTCTCTGTGCTGTTCTGGGGGTGATATCCTCAGATCTGTTTTCCAATTTAGTACCAGTAGGTTGATTGTTATTTTATCTCAGCATGTTAAAATTAATAATTCATTTTATTAACATTGGTTATTGCTGATGAGAAAATGTATGTCTGTTTATTGTCCCTTCTGAGATGATTGGATTTATTTTTTACTTCATCTCTGAATATTGTAAATATACCTATTAAAATACCTTTTGGGTTGCACTGTAATTCTCATTCTCAAAGAAAGGAATCCACTCATTTATTTTGGCTCTCATGTTACTTTCCTAGTATTATTTGTAATTTCTGACTATTAAGTTCTCCTGGGTGGGAGTTGTTTCTTTGAGATTTCCTCATGTACCCTGGATGTGGAGGCATCCTTAGGGGGCAGTTTTTCTTTTACTTCCTCTTGGAGCTTGCTGGTGCTGCTTCAGGATCAGTTTTGAAGTTAATTTCTTTTAACCTATGTGTGCAGTACAATTTTGAACTTGAATCAACAAAATCTTGTGGTTCTGGGTCACTGTTGATTTTAGCTCAGTGTGAGACTGAGACTGACTATCTGCTATATTCCCTGCAGCATCCTAGGTCAGTGGGTTTCATGCAGGAACCTCATTCTAGCTTCCAACTCCAACAGAATGTTCCCCCTGCTTGTTGATAAAATCCCAACTCCTACATACAGTCACTTCATTTTATTCATGGTAATTATATTTTTAAAGTCATTAGAAACACTGAATTTGTGAATACTGAACCATTTCTCCTTGAGGGAATACAGAGGTTTTTTTAAGCTTCTTGTCACAACATATTCATCAACTGATCAATACATAACCTGATTTTTTGTGTTTCTTTTTAAAGACATTGAACTCATGACCAATAGCACTATAGTGCATGCCTGATCTAAGCTTATCTAATGTATGAAGTTCCTCTGTAAGGCACAGGACAACCTTCTTATTTTTACAAACATGAGACAGCACTTAAGCAGTATGCTTAGGGGCAATATTAAACAGCTCAATCACCAACAAAAAGCACAAAAAATATGAAAATCATGACAATAAACAGACCACAAAAATGACACTTGTTTACAGTATGAGACTTGAAACAAGAAAGCAGTGTTGATTTTTATGACCTCTGCTGGGAAAATATATGTCAGTGAGTAGGCAAATTCGCAGATACAGAATCTGCAGATGATGAGAATCAACTGTAACTAGTTCTCATACCTTTCCACTGGCTACTTGGTCTCAGCTTCTGCTCTCTCCTCTGGTTTTGAATTTCCTCTTCTCTTCATTTCTGGTACTTGAGAGTCCCCCCCCCCAAAAAATATTTATTTATTTATTTATTTATGGCTACATTGGGTCTTAATTTCAGCACAGCGGATCTTTCATTGCTTTGTGCCGGCTTCTCTCTGGTTGTGGTGCATGGGCTCCCTAGTTGTGGTGCACGGGCTCCAGAGGACATGGGCTCTGTAGTTGTGGCATTCGGGCTTAGTTTCCCCGTGGCATGTGGGCTCTTAGTTCCCTGACCAGGGATCGAATGCACATCCCCTGCAATGGAAGGTGGATTCTTAACCACTGGACCACCAAGGAAGTCCAGAGAGTTTTGCTTGCTTTCTAGGTCTGTTGGATATTTTAAAAGGCACACACACACACACACACACACACACACACACACACACTCACTTGTTGCATTTTACTTAACATTTCTATGTGTTTGGATTAGGAGGAGGGTTTATTGGTTGAATCAATCTGACTTATTGAGTGGGTGCTTTATTTAAAAGAGTCAAAGTCATACACTCAAGGCTGAGAGAGCTAGAAGAGACCTTAAAGATTTTCTTGTTGGAGAGTTCTTAAGTTGGACATCATGGCTTCTGGGAACTTGAGATTTTACAGATGTGTATATATATACAATTTTCTGGGAAGAAAATCTATATATTTTATCATACTCTCAACAAGTCTTTAAAATGCAAGAGCCACTGTTTGTCTAATTCTATTTTAATTTTTATCGGACATTTTCATTAGATGTTCATAGCAGTCTTATTAATAGTAGCAATAGCCCAATTTTAAAATAAAAATAGTTGGCATTTATAAAGTGATCTCTAGTTTTTAAAGTATGACATCTTAATCTCCCCAATAACCCTCTGAGGTAGACGATATTATAATTTTACATATAAACTGAAGGCAATCATAGTAGCTAGTAAGTAGTAAGGATTCTTTTAAATCAAGGCCCAGAGAGGCAAAGTAACTTGCCCATACCCACAAAGCTGATTAGTTCCAGAGCCAAGACTTAGAACTGCAGTCTTAGTGATCTTTCCACTACCTCATTCTGCCTTGGAAAAACACACAGCCCTACCAGTTGTTAATATGAGGATTCATTTAAGCTAATAAATTGTTAAGTGTAAAGGGATGCATATGTTAAGGGAACAACTTTTTCTTAAAGTGAAAGCAGCAAAAACCATCAAGCCTGGCAATCCCTTGGGCATTCCACTGTTTAATATGCTTAAGAAGTAGAAATGCATCCATCAGGTTTTGAGTCATAGTGAAATTTGGCTAATTGAGTTTCATCCCAATTAAAATATGGGTGCAGTCTCTATTTCATTTATTTCTGCTCTGATTTTTTTCCTTCTACTAACTTTGGGATTTGTTCTTTTTTTCTAATTCCTTTAGGTGTAAGTTTAGGTTGTTTATTTGAGATTTTTCTTATTTCCTGAGGTAAGCTTGTATTGCTATAAACTTCCCTCTTAGACCTGTTTTTTGCTACATCCCATAGATTTTGGATCATTGAATTTTTTGTTTTAATTTATAAATCTATTTTACCACTCCTTGGCTTTGATTGGAATTTTTAGTACATTCATGTTTAATTTAATATTAACAAGGTGGGATTTACTCCTACCATTTTGCTATTTATTTTTGGTGTGCCTTGTATCTCTCTTATTCTTCTATTCTTCCACTATTGTCTTCTTTCGTGTAAAAAAAGATTTTCTAGTAGACGATTTTAGTTTGTTGTTTATTTTACTATATATTTTCAGCTGTTTACTTATTGGATGTCCTGGGAAATACAATTGATATCTAACCTTAATAATATAAGACACATTAATACCAATTCTGTAATACATAAAAACTTTTCTCCAATATAGCTATGTTACCTCCCCTTTCTTTTGTGCTAATATTTTCATACAAATTACACTTTATACATTGTAATTTCATCAACATAGTTTTATAACTATTGCTATGCACAGTTTTCTCTTGACTCATACATAAAGAGAAAAGAGTAACAAAATACATTTACTCTATCTTCTATATTTGCATATATTTCTCTTCCTGGTGGCATTCACTTCTTCATGTGGATCAAGTTACTGCTTAGTGTCCTTCGATTTTCACCTGGAAGACTCCCTTTAGTATTTATCGTAATGCACTTTTGCTAACAACAGGTTCGTTCAGTTTCTGTTTATATGGGAATATCATAATTTTCTCTTCATTTTTGAAGGTTAATTTTGACAGATATAGAGTATTTTTGATACTTTTTATTCCCCCCAGAACTCTGAATATGTCTCTTCAGTTTTGGGGCCTTTGTGCTTTCTGATGAAAAGTCAGTTGTTAATCTTATTGAGGCTCTCTCGTACATAATGAGTCAATTTTTCTTCTTTTTAAGCTTCTCTTTCTTTTTCTTTCAGTAGTTTGTGATGTTTCTAGGTGTGTGTGTTTCTCAGTTTGTCTTCCTTAAAGTGTGTTGAGGTTATTGGGAGTGCAGATTAATGTTTTTCATCAAATGTGGTAAATGTTATTTCTTTCCCTTTCTTTCTCTCCTCTTCTGGGATTCCCACTATGTGTGTAGTGTCACTCTTGTTGGTGTGCCACAGGTCTCTGAGGCTTTGTTGATGTTTCTTCATTCTCTTTTCTTTCTGTTTCATAGACTGGATTATCTCAATTGACCTGTCTTCAAGTTCACTGACTCTTCTGCCTGCTCAAATTTAATCTTAAGCCATTGTAGTAAAATTTTTATTTACTTATTATTGTACTTTTTTATATCTTTATTGGAGAATAATTGCTTTACAAAAATGTTGTGTTAGCTTCTGCTGTACAACAAACTGAATCAGCTATATGTATACATATATTCCCATATGCCCTCCCTCTTGCATCTCCCTCCCACCCTCCCTATCCCACCACTCGAGGTGGTCAGAAAGCATCGAGCTGATCTCCCTGTGCTAAGCAGCAGCTTCCCACTAGCCATCCACTTTACGTTTGGTAGTGTATATATATCAGTGCTACTCTCTCACTTTGTCCCAGCTTCCCCTTCCCCTGCGTGTCCGGAAGTCCGTTCTCTACATCTGCATCTTTATTCCTGCCCCGCCATTACTTTCATCAGTACCGTTTTTTTAGATTCCATATATGTGCGTTAGTATACGGTATTTGTTTTTTCTTTCTGACTTACTTCACTCTGTATGACAGAGGCTAGGTCCACTCACCTCATTACAAATAACTCAATTACTTTGCTTTCTATGGCTGAGTAATATTCCATTGTATATATGTACCACATCTTCTTTATCCATTCATCTGTCAATGGACATTTAGGTTGCTTCCTGTACTGGCTATTGTAAATAGTGCTGCAATGAACATTGTGGTACGTGACTCTTTTTTAATTATGGTATTCTCAGGGTATATGCCTGGTAGTGAGATTGCTGGGTCGTATGGTAGCTCTATTTCTAGTTTTTTAAGGAACCTCCATACTGTTCTCCATAGTAGCTGTATCAATTTACATTCCCACCAACAGTTCAAGAGGGTTCCCTTTTCTGCATACCCTCTCCAGCATTTATTGTTTGTAGATTTTTTTGATCATGGCCATTCTGACCGATGTGAAGTGATACCTCATTGTGGTTTTGATTTGCATTTCTTTAATGATTAGTGATGTTGTGCATCTGTTCATGTGTTTGTTGGCAATCTGTGTGTCTTCTTTGGAGAAATGTCTCTTTAGTTCTTCCACCCATTTCTGGATTGGGTTGTTTGATACTGAGCTGCATGAGCTGCTTGTATATTTTGGAGATTAATCCTTTGTCAGTTGCTTCATTTTCTAATATTTTCCCCCATTCTGAGGGTTGTCTTTTCGTCTTGTTTATGGTTTTCTTTGCTGTGCAAAAGTTTTAAGTTTCATTAGGTCCCATTTGTTTATTTTTGTTTTTACCTCCATTACTCTAGGAGGTTGGTCAAAAAGGATCTTGCTCTGATTTATGTCATAGAGTGTTCTGCCTATGTTTTCCTCTAAGAGTTTTATAGTGTCTGGCCTTACATTTAAATCTTTAATCCATTTTGAGTTTATTTCTGTGTATGCTGTTAGCAAGTGTTCTAATTTCATTCTTTTACATGGAGATGTTCAGTTTTCCCAGCACCGCTTATTGAAGAGACTGTCTTTTCTTCATTGTATATTCTTGCCTCCATTGTCAAAGATAAGGTGACCATATGTGTGTGGGTTTACCTCTGGGCTTTCTCTCCTCTTCCATTGACCTATATTTCTGTTTTTGTGGCAGTACCATACTATCTTGATTACTGTACCTTTGTAGTATAGTCTGAAGACCGGGACCCTAATTCCTCCAGCTCCGTTTTTCTTTTTCAAGATTGCTTTGGCTATTCAGGATATTTTGTGTTTCCATATGAATTGTAAAATATTTTGTTCTAGTTCTGTGAAAAATGGCGTTGGTAATTTGACAGAGATTGAATTGAATCTGTAGTTTGCTTTGGGTAGTATAGTCATTTTCACAATATTGATTCTTCCAATCCAAGAACATGGTATATCTCTCCATTTGTTTGTATCATGTTTGATTTCTTTCATCATATAGTTTTCTGCATACATGTTTTTGCCTCCTTAGGTAGGTTTATTCCTAGGTAATTTATTCTTTTTGTTGCAGTGGTAAATCGGAGTGTTTCTTTAATTTATCTTTCTGATTTTTCTTTGTTAGTATATAGGAATGCATATATACTAACAATGTGCATTAATTTTGTATCCTGCTACTTTTCCAAATTCGTTGATTAGCTCTAGTAGTTTTCTGGTGGCACCTTTAAGATTTTTTATATATAGTTTCGTGTCATCTGCAAACAGTGACAGTTTTACTTCTTCTTTTCCAGTTTGGATTCTTTTATTTTTTTTACTTCTCTGATTGCTGTGGCTAAGACTTCCAAAGCTATGTTGAATAATATTGGTGAGAGTGTGCACTCTTGTCTTGTTCCTGATCTTAGAGGAAATAGTTTCAGTTTTTCACCATTGAGAATGACGTTGGCTGTGGGTTTGTCATATATGGCCTTTATTATGTTGTGTTTGGTTCCCTCTATGCCCAGTTTCTGGAGAGTTTTTATCACAAATGGGTATTGAAGTTTGTTGAAAGCTTTTTCTGCATCTATTGTCATATGGCTTTTATCCTTCAGTTTGTTAATATGGTGTTTCACATTGATTGATTTGTGTATATTGAAGAATCCTTGCATTCCAGGGGCAATCCCGTCTTGCTCATGGTATATGATTCTTTTAATGTGCTGTTGGATTCTGTTTGTTAGTATTTTGTTGAGGATTTTTGCATCTATGTTTATCAGTGATATTGGCCTGTAATTTTCTTTTTTCATGACGTCTTTGTCTGGTTTTGGTATTGGTGTGATGGTGGCTTCAAAGAATGAGTTTGGGAGTGGTCCTCCCTTTCCTGTATTTTGGAAGAGTTTGAGAAGGATGGATATTAACTCTTCTTTAAATTTTTAATAGAATTTGTCTGTGAAGCCACCTGGTCCTCCACTTTTGTTTGTTGGAAGATTTTTAATCACAGTTTCAATTTCAGTGCTTTTGAGTGGTCTGTTTGTATTTTCGATTTCTTCCTGATTCAGTCTTGGAAGGTTTTGCTTTTCTAAGAATTTGTCCATTTCTTCCAGGTTGTCCATTTTATTGGCACATAGTTGCTTGTAGTAATCTCTCATGATCCTTTGTATTTCTGTGGTGTCATTTGTTACTTCTTTTTCATTTCAAATTCTATTGATTTGAGTCTTCTCCCGTTTTACCCTGATGAGTGCAGCTAATGGTTTATCAATTTTGTTCATCTTCTCAAAGAACCAGCTTTTAGTTTTATTGATCTTTACTACTGATTCCTTGTACTATTTTTTTTTTTTTTTTTTTTTTTTTGGTACGCGGGCCTCTCACTGCTGTGGCCTCTCCCGTTGCGGAGCACAGGCTCCGGATGCACAGGGTCAGCGGCCATGGCTCACGGGCCCAGCCATTCCGCGGCATGTGGGTTCCTCCCGGACCAGGGCACAAACCTGCGTCCCCCACATCGGCAGGCGGACTCTCAACCACTGCGCCACCAGGGAAGCCCTCCTTGTACTTTTTAACTACAGAAGTTTTAATTGGCTCTTTTAAAAATATCTCCAACACTCTATTTTTATTTGGTAACACATCATTCTTATTCTCTCCTTTAGTTATTAGGCATGGTTTAGTTTAATTCTTTGAACATATTTAAAATAGCTAATTCAAAATCTTTTTTTTTTTTTGAAAGTCCAATGTCTGGGCTTCCTCCTGAATAGTTTCTATTGATAACCTGTTTTTTTTCTTTTTTTTTTAACATCTTTATTGAGGTACAATTGCTTTACAATGGTGTGTTAGTTTCTGCTCTATAACAAAGTGAATCAGTTATATATATATACATATGTTCCCATATGTCTTCCCTCTTGCGTCTCCCTCCCTCCCACTCTCCCTATCCCACCCCTCCAGGCTGTCACAAAGCACCGAGCTAATATCCCTGTGCCATGCAGCTGCTTCCCACTAGCTATCTACCTTACTACGTTTGTTAGTGTGTGTATGTCCATGACTCTCTCTCGCCCTGTCAAAGCTCACCCTTCCCCCTCCCCATATCCTCAAGTCCATTCTCCAGTGGGTCTGCGTCTCTATTCCCGTCCCACCCCTAGGTTCTTCATGACATCCTTTTTTTTCTTAAATTCCATATATATGTGTTAGCATACGGTATTTGTCTTTTTCTTTCTGACTTACTTCACTCTGTATGACAGACTCTAGGTCTATCCATCTCATTACAAATAACTCAATTTCGTTTCTTTTGAAGGCTGAGTAATATTCCATTGTATGTATGTGCCACATCTTCTTTATCCATTCATCCGATGATGGGCACTTAGGTTGTTTCCATCTCTGGGCTATTGTAAATAGAGCTGCAATGAACATTTTGGTACATGACTCTTTTTGAATTTTGGTTTTCTCAGGGTATATGCCCAGTAGTGGGATTGCTGGGTCATATGGTAATTCTATTTGTAGTTTTTTAAGGAACCTCCATACTGTTCTCCATAGTGGCTGAACCAATTCACATTCCCACCAGCAGTGCAAGAGTGTTCCCTTTTCTCCACACCCTCTCCAGCATTTATTGTTTCTAGATTTTTTGATGATGGCCATTCTGACTGGTGTGAGATGATATCTCATTGTAGTTTTGATTTGCATTTCTCTAATGATTAATGATGTTGAGCATTCTTTCATGTGTTTGTTGGCAATCTGTATATCTTCTTTGGAGAAATGTCTATTTAGGTCTTCTGCCCATTTCTGGATTGGGTTGTTTGTTTTTTTGTTATTGAACTGCATGAGCTGCTTGTAAATTTTGGAGATTAATCATTTGTCAGTTGCTTCATTTGCAAATATTTTCTCCCATTCTGAGGGTTGTCTTTTGGTCTTGTTTATGGTTTCCTTTGCTGTGCAAAAGCTTTGAAGTTTCATTAGGTCCCATTTGTTTATTTTTGTTTTTATTTCCATTAATGTAGGAGGTGGGTCAGAAAGGATCTTGCTGTGATTTATGTCATAGAGTGTTCTGCCTATGTTTTCCTTTAAGAGTTTGATAGTTTCTGGCCTTACTGTTTTTTTTCTTGAGTATGGGGCAGTATTCTCTGTGTGACTCCTAATTTCTTGTTCAGAAGGGTACATTTAGAAAAATATAATGTGACAACTCTGAAAATTAGATCCTGTCTCCCTCCCAGGGTTTGTTATAAGTGACTCTTATTGTTCTTTGTTTTTTGACCTCCTGGACTATATCTGTCTTAAAGTCTGTACTTTTTGTTGTGTGAAGCCACTGAAGTCTTTGATAGCTTAGCTTAGTGTTCTGCTAATGATTGGACAGTGATTTTATTAAACAATTTTAACCAATAAGTCTCCCAGCTTTTGCTGAAAGGCTTTGTGTGTGTTTTAAGGCATGCCTTCAACATTTGGGCAGTAAATTTACAATGCTGCCTTACCATTCTCTCCTTGCTTGTACAGGGCCTCAAATTCAGGCAGAAGAGAGAGATTAAGGCCTTTTCAAGTCTTCTGTGGGCAAACACACAACCCAGAGTGTGCATATATTTCTTTGCATGTATGTGTCTTTCTAGATTTCTTGGAATAATTTTCAGCTTTGCAAAGACCCCTATGAGTATGTCTTTCTCTAATTTGTCATTCTTTTTTTTTTCTTAGCAGGTGTTTTGTTCATCCACTTTATAAGTCCAATTTGTACATCACTTCAGGTCACCACAATCTTAAACAATTTCAGATGATTGTTTTTGTAAATGCTCCAATGGCAGCATAGTTTACACAGAATGAGCTTTGCATTAAGAGAAGCAAAGACAAACTCTAAGAATGGAGCTTTCTGTACCTGTCAGACTGGACAAATAGTAATCATCCTCTGAGAGTGGGGCCTTGTGAACCTCCAACCCGGTTCTGCCCTCTCCAGTAGCTGCTAAACTGTTGGTTTTCATAGATACTGTAGTTGTGAGGCTGTTGGTTTTTAGCGTTATTGCAGAGATTGCAGAGCTGGAAAGAAGGTGAGTTGATTAGGATAACTTAATATATCACAAAATTCACTGTTTTTATAAAGATTCACTCTTTTGTCTTGAATATACAACCCTTAGATTGTTAAGCTTTAGTTAATTTATATAGTACTTGTGATATATATATATATATATATATATATATATATATATATATATATGAGACAAAATACTTGGATCCAGAATATATAAAGAAATTTTATAGCTCAATAATAAGAAAATAAACAACTCAATCATAAAACAAGCAAACATTTGAACAGACCCTTTATATGAAAAATTATTACAAATGTCCAATAAGTACATGATAAGATACTCAGCACCGTTAGTCATCAGGAAAATGCAAATTAAAACTATAGTGAAATACCACTACACACCCATTAGAATGGCTAAAATTAAAATTAAGCAGTAAATAACCAGATGCTGGAAAGTATGTGGATCAACTGAAATTCTCATACATTGTTGATAAGAATACAAAATGGTACAATGGCTTTGGAAGACAGTTTAACCTTTTCTTATATAGTTTAATATACATTTACCAACTAACTGTAAAACACATTCATTGAGCTCCTAGGGTGCACTCCTTGGGAGAAGTGAAAACATATGTCTCAGAAAGAATTTTACATGAGTGTTTATAGCAGTTTTTATTCGTAATAGTGAAAGGCTGGAAACATCACAAAAGTCCCTGAATAGATGAATGAATGAATTATGGTATATTTACACAATAGGATACTACTTAGTAACAAAAAGAATGAATTACTGATTCATGAATTACCAAGACATCCTGCAGACTTAAATAAGTTGGAAATAAAAGAGGATATTCCGTATGATTCTGTAGAAAACTATAGTGATAGAAACCAAATTGGGATCTATATAATATGAATTAGTTAACTAATCGATCCCGTTTATATTCTGCCTCATTCCCTGGAAACTTCAATTGCCTAAAAGGCCCTATCCAACTACATTCTAAAATGAGCTAGGAAAATATGAGGGAAAAACATCATAGAAGACACATGGATAAATAAGAAGGTGATTGAGGGAGAACTGACAAAGATAGCTTGAAAAATTATGAAATAGTGGCCTTGTGGGTGGGGGTGGGGCAGTATCAGGGGGGATATAAGGATGAATTTACATGGTTTGGAGTGGTGCAGCAAATTTTAGGACGATAAAGAAATAAATGTCCCATCCATGATAAGCATTTCTAGGTTATGTGTTGATTCTTTGTAGTCAAGAAGTCACCCAACACATTAATCTAAAATATATGTCTTTCCTGGCATTTCCCTCAGTACAGAGGCCAAATAAATGAGACCTTCTTTCCATGAAGAGCTGTTAATTTGTGTTTGTATTTTCGTGCATGTGATTTGCTTCATGGTCTCAGTTTTTGGGTTTGTTTATAAGGTGAGGATAGTAATACCTACCTTTAGGTACTTGGGAAGAGTAAATGAAAAGTGTTGTGCAAAGTCCTTCATAAACATTTTCAGGCTCTGTGCAGATGTAAGGTAGTGTTTGGAAATCCAAGAAATCTGGAGAAGAGTGTTGGTGCAAATAATGAGAAAGGGAATGAATATAACTCCTTTCTCACTCCATGCCTTTACTTACAAAATACTATAAATGTTGAAAATCATAATATTTGTGGTTTCTAAAATGTTCATATAAGTCTAAATGAGGAGTGATTTATAACTGTACCTTGCTCAGCTCAATTTACAAAATCCTGGTATTTGTGAAAGGACAGTACAATGAATATCATATTTAATTTCCCTGAGTAAAACAGAGCACATGGGAAACTCTGGCCTTGCATTTTTTTTGCTGCTGGCCAAAGAGGCCAGAGAAAAGTTTTCCAGATATGGAGGCAGTTTTGTGTTCTCTTTGCTGATGAAATGTGGAAGGCAGGGTGTGCATGCTCCTCTCACATTTATATGGCCTGATTTGAAGTGGAAAATGTGATTCTAAAATGTGGAAATTTGAAAACGAATGGTAACCTGGTCTGCAGTCTCCAATCTCTGTAAAGTATTATTATTATTGTTATTATTGCAAATTACGTGTTCAGAGGGTCAAGGATCTAAATACTAAAAATAAGTACTCCTGAAAATGGGACATAGGCAAGAAGGTAATAAAATTCTTGGCATGTTTATCTGCTCCAGACAAATGCCTAAGCATGTTTTATTGTTTTTAACCATGATAGCCTAACCATGATAACTTTTCATTGAAAGGACTGTTGTTTGCATTGTCTCCCTTTCTGTTAGAGTGAGAGCAGAAACTTTCAGTAGCTTGTATATCTGATAGATATGAAGGTGGAGGATGATGAAGCTAAGGAGTGAAAGAAGAAATAGGAAAAGGGGACCAAAAATTACCAAGAAGCTTGGTCTTTCGTAGAATATGGTCTTAATGTGTTACTTTAGTTGGTGACAGCAGTGCTCCTCAAACTCTAAAGAGCATATGAATCCCCTAGGGATTATATAAAAATGCAGTTTCTGATTTTGTAGGTCTGGGGTGTGACCTGGGAATGTGTATTTCTATCAAGCTCCCAGGTGATGATGATACTGCTGGCCTGAGAACCACTCTTGGCATAGCAAGATTGGAGGTTTGGCTGGATATACCGGTGAATGTCATATTTTAAAAATTTCAATAAGGATAATTTGTCAAAATGGTAGCTAATTATGATTTAATTTTATATCATCATTAAACTTCTGTGTAATAAAATTCAAAATCATTGACCAAAAATAAAAACATCTGTCTGGCCATACCACCCTCAATTTTTCATCAATTATCTCCTTATTTTAGGTCCCGTAGTGCATACTCTGTGAGCAAGTTAAATTTGTCCCTCTGCCAGATAGTATCTTAACCCAGGCTGCCATCTGGTTAATGTGTAAAATGTCCAGCTGTTACTACCTATGTTGTCATGGGAAATGCCCTAGAGATGCAGACAGACCACTGGGCTTCTAGTTACAGCTCTTCCAGATAGCTCTGAAACCTGGAGCTATTTTTTTCTTTGTACAATTATTGTGGATATTTCTTTGGTAGAGGTAAGAAAACGTCTAGTCCATTGTCCATAATAGGCACTCAATAAAGCTTAAGGAGACTCTCTTAGGAGTACAACTAAGTAGCTTTAGGTCTTACAGGCTTTGGGTAGAACAGGTCATATAGGCCAGGGATTGAATATAAAATATGTACCATGACTTAAACAAAGGACTTCACTAAGCTGCCCTACTTCATCTTTAATGTGTGGTTTTAGTTGCTCAGATTTTCTACTGAAGGTCTGGTCTTTGGTTTAACGTCTTGCAATGCAATTTGCTACCTGCTAGGAGCACTTCCCTTTGTTTTTCTCCTGTCTGCTCTAACAGAGATGAGGAAATCAGACAAAAGGCAGCAGTATTGACCATTTCTCCTGTTTCCCTTCCTTTACAGATTACTCCTCTGCTGTTCAGAAATTTTCCCAAACGTTGCAGTCCTTTCAGTTTGATTTCATTGGAGACACTCTGACTGATGACGAGATTAACATTGGTAAGTCTTCAGCTACATATGGCCATGTGCCTCTCATAGCAGGTCTGAGAAAAAGCAGCCTCCTTGGTCTGTGGGTATAGAAAACTTGGGCATCTTTAATCCCTGTTGTCCCCTGTTGTGCCAAGTTCCTGGGAGGCTGCTTAAGAAACATAAAGAAACATTCCCTTGTAGTCCCATTTCCTACTCACACAAAAGCAATCAAAAGATATCCCTTAAACCTCCACTGAGGTCTTTGACTCTGTCTGCAGGGGAATTTTTCTTTAAAGAATCTAACCCATGAAAATAGATGTTTTTGTGAAGGATAAAGAGTGATTTTTTTTTTGTTTTTTTTCGCAAAATAATTTAGAGTAAGGTTCTTCTAAGGAACAAATTCCCCGAGAAAGTTTAAAATTAGCATTTATATATGTACAGCTTTTAAGGCAACAGGAGATTTGGCATCTCTCTTTGGGAGCTGAACTTAATAACTTGCTTTGTGAGCTGCATGATGTTGGACAAGATATTTCCTCTCTCTGAGCCTTAGTCTTGTCCTCTGTAAAATGTGGTTAATATTTATCTCTCAAGGATGTTACAATTAGGAGGTTGAACAGTGGAAGTAAGAACTTTGTGTTTGTTATGAAGTTAATTATGGCCCTTGGGCCAATCTTCTCTGCCACATTTTTTTGTAAATAAAGTTTTGTTGGAACACAGACTTAACTGGAACACAGTTAAATATTGTCTGTGGGTGATTTTGTAGTACAACGGCAGCATTGAGTAGTAGTGGCAGAGACTGCATGACTTTCAAAGCCTCAAATATTTGCCCTCTGGCCATTGAAAAAAAAAGTTTGGTAACCACTGAGTTAATTGTCCTGGTCCGAACGTGCATTGGAAAAGAATTTCCAGACACAGGGCAGAATGTAAAGAAGGTAGAATTTATTAGAGGGAAAGGTCGCTGCCAGAACGGCAGCCCGACTTCCTAGTAGTCTGGGAGAGTCGAGCCGGAACATGTGCTATTGATCAGTTTTTATAGCCAGAAAACAAAGGAATGGTCCGAGGTGAAAATTTCATTTACTTATTGGTCGAGGCACATATACCTTCCTTCTATGGGGTGCGAGTGAGGCAGGGCATATGCCCTTCCTTATTTGGGACAGGTCCAGTTGCCCAGGTGGGCGTCGCCCAGGTGGGCTCAGGAATTTTGTAACCATCCTGACATGGTGGGGAGGGAGACTAAGAGTCAGGTAGGGGGTGTAACGCTGAAACTTTTTCAGGCAGGGTTGTCCTTTGTCCTTGAAGCACCATTGTCCTTGCAGTACCACATTAAAGAGTTAGTGTAAAGCATTTGCTAGATGAGAGCACAGAAATAGTGTGAACGATCTAATGTCACCAAAACAATTATATTTATGAGCCCAAGAACTAAAATATAAAATGTATTATTATTATATTAAATGCTCTTTGCAGTAAATACGAATAATATATAAAGGTATAAAGTTACCTGTAATAATAAGATATTTCAGCACAGAAGCAATGTATTGGATGTATTGGCATATTGTCTTTTAACTCTCTTTTGTACATGTATCTGTTTTGTGTATGTGTAATTTAGTTCATACTAAATACATAATTTTATCTAATTGCAACCTGACATTTCATCAAGTATTTTCTCATGTCATTTAAAAATTTTCATAAGCTTCATTGCATGGGGCAAGGACATTGTTTTGTTCATTACTATTTCCCTAGCATGTAGAGGAGTACCTAGCATATAGTAGATGCTCAATACATGTTTGTTGAATGAATGAGTAATGGATGCACTTGAGTTTCATTCTTATAGGAGCTATACTTTATATATTCTTCAACTGTTATTAGAAATTTAGCTTTTTTCCAATTTTTCATGTTTATAAATCATACTGCAATGAGTATTTTTATGAGGTTGATGACTGATGTTTTGGATAAATGTGGCAGTGTAACTAGTGAGGCAGACATTTGCATTTGTATTATTTCTTTATTCACCCCACTTCATTCTACTTCT
The DNA here is from genome assembly GCF_008692025.1 of Phocoena sinus. NCBI lineage: Eukaryota > Metazoa > Chordata > Mammalia > Artiodactyla > Phocoenidae > Phocoena > Phocoena sinus. Next base: position 58,172,500 of record NC_045784.1, on the reverse strand, counting down.
GCAAATCTATCTTGGTCTAAGGGCATGGCTTATTTAAAAGTTAATATTGTGAGAGTCAGATAGTCCAAGTTTTTTTTTTTTTTTTTTTTTTTTTTTTTTTTGCGGTATATGGGCCTCTCACTGTTGTGGCCTCTCCCGTTGCGGAGCACAGGCTCCGGACGCGCAGGCTCAGTGGCCATGGCTCACGGGCCCAGCCGCTCCGCGGCATGTGGGATCTTCCCGGATCGGGATACGAACCCGTGTCCCCTGCATCGGCAGGCGGACTCCCAACCACTGCGCCACCAGGGAAGCCCTAGATAGTCCAAGTTTGAACTCTAGCTTTGCAGCTTATTAGCTGTGTAATCTTGGAAAGTGACTTCACCTCTCTGAGTGTTACATTTCTCATCTGTAATATGGGGATGAGGTGATCAATGCCATGTGTGCACAGTGCCTAAATAAATGTTAGCTATTTAATCATTATTATTATTATTATTTTAATCATTATTATTAATATAAGGTTTTGTTACTTTGTACCTTGCAATGGACTGAATGTTTTTGTGTCTTCCACAAATTCATATGTTGAAATTCTAACCTCCAATGTGACGGTATTAGGAGGTGGGGCCTTTGGGAGGTAATTAGGTCATGAAGGTGGAGCCCTCATGGATGGGATTAGTACCTTTATAAAAGAGACTCCAGAAAGCTCTCTCACCCTCTTTCCATCATGTGAGGATACAGTGAGAAGTTGGAAGTCTGCAACCTGGAAGAGAGCTCTCAGGAGAACCTGACCTTGATCTCAGACTTCTAGCCTCCAGAACTGTGCAAAATAAATTTCTGTTGTTTATAAGCCACACAGTCTATGGTATTTTTCTATAGTGTCCTGAACTCAGTTAAACACAAATTGGTACTGAGAAGTCTGGGGTGCTGCTATAACAAACACCTAAAAATGTGGAAGTGGCTTTGGAACTGGGTAATGGGCAGAAACTGAAAGAATTTTGAGGTGCATGACAGAGAAAGTCTAGATTGCTGTGAATGGAATTTTAAAGGTGATTCTGGCAAGAGCTCTGAAAGAAGAAAGAGTGGTAGGAAAAGCTTCAGTCTTCTTGGAGAATACCTAAGTAATCATGGACAGAATATTGGTAGAAATATAGATGGTAGAGTCCATTCTGAGGAGGTCTCAGACAGAGAGGAGGAACATGTTATGGGACAATGGAGAAAGGTGATCCTTGTTATAGAGAGGCAAATAATTAGGCTGCACTGTTTGTGTTCTAGTGTTTTTTTGGAAGGTGAAACTTGCAAGCAATGAAATTGGATATTTGGCTAATGTGGTTTCTAAGCAAGTGTTAAAGGAGTGGCTTGGTTTACCCTGACTGCTTATACTAAAATGTCAGAGGAGAGAAATGAAGAGAAGGTGAAATTTTTAAGCAAAAAGGAACCAGAACTTAAAGATTCATCCATATTACAAAAAATGAGAAAGTGTATTTGGAAGAAAGCACTAAAGGTATGGTAGACGTACCATTTGATAAGGAGATTAATGTGAGTGTGAACCATGGATTTAATCAACTATCTCAACAAAAGCTAGGAATAGAGATGGGATTATACCAGCAGAAACACTGCCAGCTAGGACTAAAGGAAACAGAGAAAACAAGACAAAATGAAGGAAAACTTATTAGATCCTATAGGACCAGACCATAGAGTAATGTGAACCTGCACTATTCTTCTTCAAAACAAGGGAAGAAGGACCTTGAAGGTGATTCAGAGATCATCAGGGCTGCCACTCCCACCCCAGGTGTAGGGGTACGGCCACTCTGCAGAATCCTGAGGATACACACAAACCTCTCTCCCCATGCCTCTTCCAGGCAGAGAACCAAAATGTGTGGGGCCATTGCAGAGAGCCACAGTGTGGGCAGCCCTCCACCAAACTGTGGGGGTGATGTTGCTACTCCAGTGGGTCCAGAAGGCTAGACTGCTGCCACAGTGGGTCTAGAAAGCAGAGCATCAAGCCAAAGAGCATTATTCTTAAGACTTAAGATCATATGGAACTTGCCTTGCTAGATTTTGGGCTTGCTTGGGACCTATCGCTCCTTCTTTCTTTCTTTTTGGAGCGGGAATGTCTATCTTATGCATGTCCCATCATTGTATTTTGGAAGCACATAAGTTGTTTGTTTTCACAAGTTCACAGCTAGAGAGGAATTTTGCCTCAGTATAATTTGTACCTTGAGTCTCACCCATATTTGATTTAGATATTTAGATGAAATTTTGGACTCTAGACCTAAAAGTTGATACTGGAATGAGTTGACTTGTCGGGCTGTTGGGATGGAATTAATATATTTTACATGTGAGAAGGACATGAATTTTATGGAGCAGGGGATGGAATGCAACAGACTGAATGTTTGTATCTCCCCCAAATTCATGTTAAAATCCAGTCCCCAAAGTGATGGTGCCAGGAGGTGGAGCCTTTGGGAAGCAAATAGATCATGAGGGTAGAACCCTCATGAATGGTTTTAGTGCCCTCATGAAAGGGACCCCAGAGAGCTCTCTAGCCCTCTTTCCATCATGTTAGGATACAGCAAGAAATCATCAGTCTATAAGCTGAAAGAGGGCACGCTCCAGACCCCAACCATGCTGGCACTCTGATATTGGACTTCCAGCCTCCAGAACTGTGAGAAATTTCTATTGTTTATACACGACCCAATCTATGGTATTTTGTTATAGCATCCCAAACTAAACATATTTCTTTCTTAAAAATAACTACTACTTGCCTATCAATTGGTAACCTTGAAGACTGCAGATGCATGGTATGTGGAATTTCGTAAATATGTCTTTTTTCTACTAAAAAAATGTCAGACTAGGCTTCCCTGGTGGTGCAGTGGTTGAGAGTCCGCTTGCCGATGCAGGGGACGCGGGTTCGTGCCCCGGTCTGGGAAGATCCCACATGCTGCGGAACGGCTACGCCCGTGAGCCATGGCTGCTGAGGCTGTGTGTCCGGAGCCTGTGCTCCACAACGGGAGAGGCCACAACAGTGAAAGGCCTGCGTACCGCAAAAACAAAAACAAGAACAAAAAAAAAGTCAGACTTTGAACAGGTGCCCATTTTCCCTAAAGCCAACCAACAGATCTGAGATGTGTCCCATATCTTCTTTTATGTTGAACTTTGTGCTTCAACTCTCTCACCCCTCTGAAACCCACCATAATTATCAACTAGTACCAGCAGCATAAAAGAGTGTGTGAGCTTGAGCATAATGGCTTATAAACAAAAATAAAAATGACCCCTTGGTGCTGCCAGGTTCTTGTTGATGTCTGCTGGCTGTGACACATTTGCTTCTTAATGTATGCTTTACAGTAACCCTTTGACTCAGTTATCATTTGCCTGCCAATTCCAGAAACTCCTAGTTATCATCTGACCATTGCTTTTAGTGATGCTGACTCATAAACTAATGTTTATTGTTGGGGACTGAAAAGAGATTTTGAGAATTTCAATGGCCTGTCATAGTCATTGGCTTTGTTGATTTTGTCATTTTGAAAGCTGGGATGTGTGGTGTTAGTGAGACGAACAACCGATGCTCCACCGGCTGAGGCTGAAGCTCCTTAGAGGCTCTGAGAAGCAGTCTTCGAGATCCTACTGGGAGGCTATTGTTGGGAAAGAACAGTTGCTTTGGAAGTGGAAAGAACAGAGTGTGCCATGCCCTCCAATTGCCAGTACTACTGGCCCTTCTGTTTCACTGGAAAAACTGGTAAAGGTACAGTTAGGATGGAATTTTGGGCTGAGCTTTTAGATTTCACATTACATGTGAAGAGGGCCTTGCAGTTCTCCCCATAATAGATTTTTCATGGTTGCTGCAAGAGGTAATCAGTAGCATTAACCCCATTGTAGATTCCAGTTGTGTAACAGAGATGGTAGTGATTCCTAGAGGATGTAAGGGAAAGCCTGAAGCTTCTCTGAAGAGTTCCTTCCCTTGATGGTCAGCTCTTGGACCTCACAGTCTGTGTACAACAGAGACAAGTGGGAGGAAGTATCTCACTGCCCTGACCATGACATTTGTCACTGCTTTAGAGTGCGACATCTGTGCTTTCAATTAGCATTGCCTGGCCTTTTCTCTACCTCTATGGCCCAGTAACAAAAGGAAATGACAAGTGTTTAGGTAGTGTTGTATCTCCTTCAGATTTGAGTTTTATTTATTGGCTATGAGATCTTGGCAAAATTACTTGAGCTTGTTGAGTCTCTGTTTTCCTCATTTGTAAAGTAGGCAGTATAACCTACTTCCCAGAATTGTGAGGAGTAAATCAGATAAATACATGTATACATGTATCAGAGGGTGTATATAAATCATTTGTCTCAATTCCTGGTGATCCTACTAGGAAGGTGGTAGAACCTAATTTTTGGAGAAAGCTGTTAGCTTGAAACTATATTTCCCGACTTAACTACAAGAGGAAAATGTAAAATGAGATGTCAGTGTTTACAAGGATCTAGTTCAGTTATTCCTAATATAGCTTTGTATCAGAATTACCTGGAGAGCTTGTTGATCCAGAGTCTCAGGACCCGTGATAGGTGAAATGAATCAGTTTGCTTGTTTATGCCTGGAGAAAGAAAATGCAGTGATTTTAAATCTCAGACTGCAAATCAAATTTCTCGTCTAGTCATCAACATATTTGAAGAAACTCCTTTGTGGACCAAGCAGATTGATTTAAGGTCAAACTTGCAGGTAGAAAGTTCCATGAGCCACCCATTACTGCTTTATAGGAGCAGAGGACTCAGGTAAAATTCTACATTATCTATTACCCCAGCCCCCACACTTTTATTCAACATGAATATTATTCATTGCTGATAGTTCACAGGCAATCATAAACCTGACTGGGATGCAGCAGGGCTTAAGAAATAGTCGCTTGAGGACTTTTGTTGATGTTTTTCTGACCACCTTTTGAGGTTGCAAAGGTCAGTTGTTTTAGGGTCCTGAAAATCAGACACCCTAAAAGAAGAGGTATACCCTAAATGAGAAAGAAAAATATTAATATAAAAGTTAAAATTAAAAAAAAAATTTATTTATTTTTTATTGAAGTATAGTTGATTTACAATGTTGTGTTAGTTTCTGGTATACAGCAAAGTGATTCAGTTTTATATACACACACACACACACATATATATATATATTCTTTTTTATATTCTTCCATTATGATTTGTTACAAGAAATTGAATATGGTTCCCTGTGCTATACAGTAGGACTTTGTTGTTTAACACAAAAGTTTGTATTAAAGAAAAGAGCCAGGAGTTGAACACTGAGGGTCCAGTGATTTCTAAGTGATCAGTGGTGGAAAATTTTTTGATTATGTAGTGCCGCTCATTGGAGTTTCTTGAACCTCTCAAGGTGGGATGTCAGTCCTCTTTGTGATATTGTCCACATTCCTGGCAATCTTTCATATAAGGGCATATATGAATTGAGCATTTCACCTGACTTCCTTAGTCCAGACAGTAGTTTGTCCAGGGAAAATTCTAGCCCAGTGCATGGTCTGCTGTGGTGGTGAGCACTTAGAGGTTTATATCAAGTCATCAGGTTTCAGTTCACAGGTCTTCTTCATATCATGGGGAAAGGGTCAGTTACAAGGTGACCTGGAATCCTTATAGGGATCTGGATCATCAGGTCTTAGTTCTTCATGACTCCAGATCATATGGGAAGGGGAAAATTGGAATTGCTAGTTTGGAGGATTATAACTAGATATTGGAAAAAATAGAAGGGATTGAAAATTTGCTAAATATTTACAAATTGGGAAAGTTGGCTGGATCCAGTTCAATTTACAGATAGATACCAAAACTGTTTTTTTTTTTTGACAAGAGGAGGAAGTCGTTTAAATCTCAACCAGACAAGACAGGGTGTGCATGTTTGTAAGTTACCCTCAATTAACAAGAGATGCAAAAGTTCAACTAGCTCAAAGACAACAGGGTAAAACTCTGATAATCCAAAAGGGTGTGCTATAGACAATGCATCATTTTCCATTGAAACACAAAAATTCTCCCTTTTGATGAAAGTTAATCTCAAAGAAACAATATTCTTGATTAAAAAAATAAGGCTGGTCTCATGAGATTTCGCCTAATTATTTGTACTCACAACAAAGATAATTATTTGCCATATGGGTCTATTTAAGTTTGCTTTGCTGGAAGTTTTCAGAAAGAATCTAAGATTGGATTTTTAACAGCCCTTTGAGACTAAGAAGCCAAGCCAAGAATTATCCACCAGATTTCACCTGCAGTACCTAAAAATTTGGGTGGAGTCTTCTCTAGATACCCAGCATATCCTAAAGTTTTTGGGTCTGCCAGGAAGAGACTTTCCTTACTCACCTATAAGGCCAAGAACTCTGTAACCCGGTGTCAGCCTGGTTTTTCCACGAGGGCTTTGTAAGCATTGTTGGTTCTGTAAAGTCAACCTTGCTCCTTAAAAGTATCTGGTCATATCTGATTCAATGAGCATCATTTTCATATATGTCATTCCAGGTAAGGCCTTGGTTGCAAAAACCAGTGTTCCAACCCTTTCCGGATAATAAAGAGGACAGACTCTAATTAAACCTATGTAAATAATTATATTGTTATGGAAATAAGAATAATATGAGTTTCTGAATCCTAGATGGGATTAGGCAGAGATAATGCCACTTACAAATGTCATTTACAAATGAATGTCATTTCATTTCAACTTACAAAAACATAATATTCTAAATTGTTATGAGTTATAGACAACTTACAACATAAGAGAAATGGGTTCCTTATATATTCAAAAAATAGAACATTATAACATCAGTAATATTCCAAACAAAACCCTCAATCATCCTTCATTAGTTCATTCAGTCCTAAGTAGTTCTTGTTTTACTAGACCTTGCATTAGCAAACTCATGAATTCATTTGATTCTCAGAGCTCTCAGAATCCTGAATCAATTCACTGGTATGATCTCAAAGGTCATTAAAGGGTGCCATCAGAAACCTGTACACAAAAGGATTGGTACAGTGCTATTCTCTGGGGTTCTGAGAAAGTCCTTCTTTGTTAACAATGAAGTATGCTGCCCTGTAGACAATTACAAGTGCTTTTAGGGATGCATTAGAATAAAACATAAAGTATCTATAGATGAGGAAGAGATTTACATAGCTGTGACTAACTTACTACTGGTAATTTTCAAAAGTGAAAGATATGATGAGAGTTCATTATAAGAATAATAATGCAACTGACAAGGACATGTGGCTATTTCTGTGGTATGCAGAACAAGATAAATATTAATCCAAAAAAGGTATTGGACAAAATATTTGTAAACGTAATGATGTCTATGTCCAAAGAAGAGTGGATATTACATCTAATTTATAAAAATGGATGAATACAATATTTACAAAAAATCTTCAGATATACGGTAATTATAGTGGCATAATATGCCAACCATATAGTTAGAATATACCAAGACTACATTAAGAATATCATGTAATGAGAAAAAATAATCTGGAGTACTCCTAAACATCTCTATATTAATAAGATTCCAAAGGTAAGAGAAATGAGTGCCCAATTAAAACCACTGATTTGAAGATGCTGATTTCAAGTTAAAGAATTAATGTTATAATTAAGTTACCATTTAAAATAAATTACAACTAATGACACTGTAACTGTTTTGTAATATCAGGCAAGGTAGCACCAGGATTCTAATAAATAGAAACATATCATGCACAATGAGGGCATTGACAATTTTTTAGGAGCTTCCTGTACCGCATATAATATCTATAATATGTGTATTAAAACATTTTACCTATACAGATTTAACCCAGGGAAGGCTAAGAATTTCTTTTGATTTGACAGTGCTTCCTGTGCAACTCAAATGATAAAATCCAAAGTACCAAAACTGTGCACTAGCTAGTTTAAGGAGTTCATTATATTGAGACTGTTAGCATAGGGAAAACCTTCATTAATGAGGAACGTTTTAAAGAAAAGGAAGGAAACTTGGGGGTATTATAGAGGCAGGTAAACAAGAAAGTCATCTGTGAGTCTTATGGGAGTCATGAGGGAGGATGGAGATGGTCCTTTGTGGTTTACTTGTTTTTCAGAACATGAAAGGGTGTTTCTTAATAGTCTCTGCTGTCCTGGAGCCCAGGGTTCAAAGTAAGTTCAGCATTGTCAGTGATCTAGGATTCACAAAGCAGGGCATAACCCAGAGTGCTTTCAAAGGGAAGTGTCAGCTCCCAGGGCCCTCTGAGTTCTTCCCATGGAGGTGTTGATTGAAAAGATGACACCCATGCAGAATGAGGAGACTGCAAGGCATGAGTGTCACCCTCTCCAATTCTCATGAACTTTTCATACCCTCCTGCCGTGCTTCCCATCTAACTTATCTGTAGACTGCTGCTTAGGTGCCAGCTAGCATTGAGTACGTGGTCTAAAACAATCCCAACACATTCCTGATTGTGGACTGTGAGATTAGGTGAAGTGAATGTCAGTTTCCCAGGAACGTCCTTCAAGAGGCTCAGGCTTCAGGCCTGCCTGCCATTCACTCCTGCCCCATCATAAAGGTCACATAGACTCTTGTAATTGCACTCTCTGAGCTTTGCTCTCTATCTTGTCTTTGCCACTATCTTATATCCCTGGTAATGACCCTTCTAACACCTTGGCTCACTGGTTCTCTATGGAGAGTTGATAGGAGTTAGGCACATGGTCTTTTAGGTGGCTGGATCTGGGTACAGATTTTGACCTATCCATTTGTTAGCTATGTGATCTTAGTTTTCATTTTTTAAAAAAATATTGAGTTTATTGGCATTTCTGCATTATAATAAAAATGTGGAAAAAGAGAGCACAGACTATTAAAAGTTTCATTTGCTGAGTACCTACTATGCGCAAAATTGTTTGCATGCATTATCTAATATTCAGAGCAATTCTTAAGAGGTTGACTGAGGCTAAGAAGGTTAAGGGACTGTTTGCAGATGACATGATACTATACATAGAAAGTCCTAAAGATGCCACCAGAAAACTAGTAGAGCTCATCAATGAATTAAGCAAAGTTGCAGGATATAAAATTAATATACAGAAATCTGTTACATTTCAATACACTAACAATAAATTATCAGAAAGAGAAATGAAGGAAACAATCCCATTTACTATTGCATCAGAAAGAATAAAATACCTAGGAATAAACCTGTCTAAGGAGGTAAAAGACCTGTACTCGGAAGACTATAACACACTGATGAAAGAATTTGAAGATGGCACAAACAGTTGGAAGTATATGGACTGGAAGAATTAATACTGTCAAAATGCCTATACTACCTGAGTCAATATACAGATTCAATGCCATTGCTATCAAAATACCAGGGATATTTTTCACAGAACTAGAACAAATAATTTTAAAATTTGTATGGAAACACAAATAGCCAAAGCAATCTTGAGAAAGAACAACAGATCTGGAGGAATCATGCCTTCCGACTTAAGACTATACTACAAAACTACAGTCATTGGCACAGTATGGTACTGGCACAAAAACAGACAAATAGATCAATGGAACAGTATAGAAAGCCCTGAAATAAAACCACGTGCTTATGGTCAATGAATATATGACAAAGGAGACAAGAATATACAATGGAGAAAAGACAATCTCTTTAATAAGTTGTGCTGGGAAAACTGGACAGCTACATGTAAAAGAATGAAATTAGAGCATTCTCATAACACCATATACAAAAATAAACTGAAAATGGGTTAAAGACCTAAACGTAAGACCAAAACCATAAAACTCCTAGAGGAAAACATAGGCGGACCACTCTTTGACATAAATCATAGCAATATTTTTCGCATCTATCAACTCCAGCAAAGGAAATAAAAGCAAAAAAACAAATGGGGCTTCCCTGGTGGCGCAGTGGTTGAGAGTCTGCCTGCCGATGCAGGGGACACGGGTTCGTGCCCCGGTCCGGGAAGAGGCACAACAGTGAGAGGCCCGTGTACCACAAAAAAAAAAAAAAAAAACAAATGGTCCTTAATTAAACTTAAAAGCTTTTGCATAGCAAAGGAAACCATTGACAACATGGAAAGTCAACCTACTGAATGGGATAATATATTTACAAATGATATGCCTGATTAGGGATTAATATCTAACATATATAAACAGCTCATACAACTCAACATTAAAAAAAAAAATTAAAAATGGGCGGAAGAACTGAATAGACATTTTTCCAAAGAGGAAATGCAGATGGCCAAGAGGCACATGAAACAATCTCAGCATCACTTACCATCAGGGTAATTGAAATCAAAATCACAATAAGATATCACCTCACACCTCTCAGAATGACTATCATCCAAAAGAACACACATAACAAATGTTGGCAAGGATGTGGAGAAAAAAGAACCCTTCTACACTGTTGGTGGGAATGTAAATTGATGCACCACTTTGGAAAACATTATGGAGGTTTCTTTAAAAAAATGAGAAGTGGAACTACCATATGACTCAGCAATTCCATTCATGGGTATATATCTGAATAAAAAGAAAACACTAATTTGAAAAAATACATGCACCGCAAAGTTCATAGCAGCATAATTTACAATTGCCAAGTTGTGGAAGCAACCTAAGTGTCCATCAACAGATAAATGGGTAAAGAAGTTGTGGGGTATGTGTGTACACACACAGAAACACACACACGCACACAAAATGGAATACTACTCAGACATAAAAAGAATGAAATTTTGCCATATGCAGCAACATGGATGGACCTAAGGATATTACGCTAAATAAAATGAGTCAGAGAGAGAAAAACAAATACTGTGTGATATTACTTATATGTGGAATCTAAAAAATACAACAAATTAGTGAATATAGCAAAAAAGAAGCAGACTCACAGATATTGAGAACAAATTAGTGGTTACCAGTGGGGAAATGGAAGGGGGGGCAATATAAGTGTAGGAGATTAACAAGTACACGTTATTAGGTATAAAATAAGCTACAAAGGTATATTGTACAACAGGGCATATAGCCAATATTTTATAATAAGTATAAATGGCGTATAACCATTAAAAACTGTGAATCACTGTATCCTACACCTGTAACTTATGTATTGTACATCAACTATACTTTAATTTAAAAAAAAAGCAAAAGAAACTTGCACAGGTTAATATAGCTAGTAATTAGCATAAGTGGGATTTTAAATCAGTTCTTCTTGCATCTAAAGTTTATATGTGTATATATATATATATATATATATATACACATATAAACTTATGCTTTCCACTCAAAGAACCACAATTGTGGTCTGAAGGAACAGCTGTGAGGCCTCTTTACATGGCTCCCTGTGAGCAAGTGAAACTAGACTAAGAGCAAAGGAATAAAAGGACATCAGAGTCCAGGAGTCTGTGGGACCTGGTGGGACCCCTTGCCCAGGAGCTCCCTTGCCTTGCTTATACCTGAGAGGAGCTGGGTGCAGCACTTCTCCACACGTCTGCCCACAGAGCTGAGGTGTCAGCACAGCCATTTCACCGTGCTAGGAACTCTGGTCTAAAGTGCTAGCAGCAAGGCTTCTGCACACAGCACCCTATAGGCAAGTGAAACTAGACGAAACACAAAGAGAGGCCTTGGAACTGACTGTCCTCACTCTTGTTTCCTGTGAAGAATCCCAGGATTTAACCAGCCCTCTGGCCAACTAAGCCTCTCCATGCAGAACAACTGAACAACTGCAGAAGAAGCTGGTTATTTGGGCCATCTGGATGTTTCACCTGAAGAGCAGCCAGATCAAGTTGGCCAGGATCCATCTGAGTATAACAAGTCAGCTCACTGGGCCAAGCAAATCCTTCAGTTCAATTTTGCTTTCTGCATTTGATTTGTTTCTGGTTTTATGTAATTGTTAGTTTAGTTTTTAGTGTTTGTATTCGTTTTTGGGTTTCTTTATTGGTTTGGTTGCTCTCTTCTTTGTTTTCTCTTTTTCTTTTCTTTCTGTGAGTGTGTGTATGTTTTTGTTTTTGTTTTTGTTTTGTTTTGTTTTGTTTTGTTTGCGATACACGGGCCTCTCACCATTGTGGCCTCTCCCGTTGCGGAGCACAGGCTCTGGACACGCAGGCTCAGTGGCCATGGCTCACGGGCGCAGCCACTCCGCAGCATGTGGGAATCCTCCCAGACTGGGGTACGAACCCGTGTCCCCTACATCGGCAGGTGGACTCTCAACCACTGTGCCACCAGGGAAGCCCTAGTGTGTGTATGTTTGTCTTGGGGTTTTGTCTCTCCGTTTATTTATGTTTCTTCTTCGTTTTATTCTATGCCATGCAGCTTGCAGGGTCTTGGTGCCCCGGCCGGGGAAAGTGCTTGAGGCTCCAAGGTGGAAGAGCTGAGTCCAAGATGTTGGGCCACCAGAGGACTCCCGGCCCCATGGATATTAATCATTGAGAACTCTCCTAGAGATATCTGTCTCAGCACTAAGACCTGGCTCCACAAAAGGGCTGGCAAGCTCCAGTGCTGGATGCCTCATGCCAAACAACTAGCAAGACAGGAACACAACGCCACCCTTAGCACACAGGCTACCTACAGTCATACTAAGCTCACAGACATCCCAAAATACACAAACGGACGTGGCCCTACCCATCAGAGGGAAAGGATCCAGCCCCACCCACCAAAACAAAGGCACTAGTCCCTCCCACCAGGAAGCCTACACAAGCTTCTGGACCAACTTCACCCACTGGGGACAGTCAACAGAAGTAAGAGGAATTATGACCCTGCAGCCTGGGGAAAGGAGACATCAAACACAGTAAACTAAACAAGATGAGAAGACAGAGAAATATGCAGCAGATGAAGGAGCAAGGTAAAAACCCACCAGACCAAACAAATGAAGAGGAGATTGGCAGTCTACCTGAAAAAGAATTCAGAGTAATGACAGTGAACATGATCCAAAATCTTGGAAATAGAAGGGAGAAAATGCAAGAAACATTTAACAAGTTCCTAGAATAACTAAAGAGCAAACAAACAATGATGAACAACACAAGAAATGAAATTAAAAATTCTCTAGAAGGAATCAATAGCAGAATAATGGAGGCAGAAGAATCGATAAGTGAGCTGGAAGATAGAATGGTGGAAATAACTGCCATGGAGCAGAATAAAGAAAAAAGAATGGAAAGAATTGAGGACAGTTTCAATTGAAGACAACATTAAACGCAAGAACAATCAAATTATAGGGGTCGGGCTTCCCTGGTGGCGCAGTGGTTGAGAGTCCGCCTGCTGATGCAGGGGACACGGGTTCGTGCCCCGGTCCAGGAGGATCCCACATGCCGCGGAGCGGCTGGGCCCGTGAGCCATGGCCGCTGAGCCTGCACGTCCGGAGCCTGTGCTCCACAACGGGAGAGGCCACAACAGTGAGAGGCCCGCGTACAGAAAAAAAAAAAAAAAAAAAAATTATAGGGGTCTCAGAAGAAGGAAAGAAAAAGAAAGGATCTGAGAAAATATTTGAAGAGATTATACTAGAAAACATCCCTAACATAGGAAAGGAAATAGTCAAGTCCAGGAAATGCAGAGTCCCATACAGGACAAACCCAAGGAGAAATACACTGAGACACATATTAATCAAACAATCAAAAATAAAATACAAAGAAAAAATATTAAAAGCAACAAGGGAAAAGCAAGAAATAACATACAAGAGAATCCCCATAAGGTTATTAGCTGATTTTTCAGCAGAAAGTCTGCAGGCCAGAAGGGAGTGGTAGGACATATTTAACGTGATGAAAGGGAAAAATGTACAATCAAGATTACTATACCCAGCAAAGATCTCATTCAGATTAGACAGAGAAATCAAATGTTTTACAGACAAGTGAAAGCTAAGAGAATTCAGCACCACCAAAACAGCTTTACAAGAAATGCTAAAGGAACTTCTCTAGGCGGGAAAAAGAAGAGAAGAAAAAGAGCCATAGAAACAAACCCACAACACTTAAGAAAATGGCAATAGAACATACATATTGATAATTAACTTAAATGTGAATGGATTAAATGCTCCAACCAAAAGAGACAGACTGGCTGAATATATGTAAAAACAAGATGTGTATATATGCTGTCTACAAGAGACCCACTTCAGGCCTAGGTACACATACAGACTGAAGGTGAGAGCATGGAGAAAGATATCCCATGCAAGTAGAAATCAAAGGAAAGCTGGAGTAGCAATACTCCTATCAGACGAAATAGACTTTAAAATAAAGACTACTACAAGAGACAAGGAAGGACACTACATAATGCTCAAGAGGTCAATCCAAGAAGATATAACAGTTGTAAATATTTATGGAAGCAACACAGGAGCACCTCAATACATAAGGCAAATACTAACAGCCATAAAAGAGGAAATCAACAATAACACAATAATAGTAGGAGACTTTAACACCCCACTTACCCCAATGGACAGATCTTCCAAACAAAAAATAAATAAGGAAACACAAACCTTAAATGACACATTAGACCAAATAACTTGATTGACATTTATAGGACATTCCATCCTAAAACAACAGAATACATTTTCTTCTCAAGTGCTCACGGAACTTCTCCAGGATAGATCACATCTTGGGTCCCAAATCAAGCCTCGATAAATTTAAGATAATTGAAATTGCATCAAGCACCTTTTCCGACCACAATGCTATGAGACTAGATATCAATTACAGGAAAAAAAACCTGTAAAAAATACAAACCCCTGGAGACTAAACAAAATGCTACTAAATAACCAAGAGATCGCTGAAGAAGTCAGAGAGGAAATCAAAAAATACCCAGAAACAAAAGACAATGAAAACACGATGTTGCAAAACCCCTGGGATGCAGCAAAAGCTGTTCTCAGAGAGAAGTTTATAGCAATAGAATCCTACCTCAAGAAACAGGAAAAATCTCAAATAAACAACCTAAACTTACACCTAAAGCAATTAGAGAAAGGCTCTCTTCCTGATGCCTGACCCCCATACTGGGGAGACTGATGTGGGGCTCCGAACTCTCACTTCTGTGGTAGAACCTCTGCTATATAATTATTTTCCAGTTTGTCGGTTGCCCACCCAGTTGGTATGGGATTTGATTGTATAGTGAGTGTACCCCTTCTACCATCTCGTGGTTTCTTCTTTGTCTTTATATGTAGAACATCTTTTTTGGTAAGTTCCAGTCTTTTTCTCTTGTTGTTCAGCAGTTAGTTGTGATTTTGGTGCCTTCATGAGAGGAAATAAGCTCAAGTCCTTCTACTCTGCCATCTTGTCTCCAACCTTTATATCTTTTATCATTTTAATGCTAGTCATTTTAAGAAGTATGAGTTGATAACTCATCATGGTTTTGATTTGCTTTTTCCTAATGATTAGTGATTCCAAGTATCTTTTCATATACCTGTTGGCTGTTTCAATATCTTCTTTGGGAAAATGTCTATTCAGTTCCTTCATCCATTGTTAATTGAATTATTTGTTTGTTTTTGCTATTGAGTCGAGTAATTCTTTATATATCCTGGATATTACTCCCTTATTAGTTATAGGATTTGCAGATGTTACCTCCCATTCCACAGGTTGCCTTTTCATTTCGTTAGTCATTTCTTTTGTTGTGCAGAAGCTTTTTAGTTTGACGTAGTCTCACTTGTGAATTTTAAAATTTTGTTGTTTGTGTTTTAGGTGTCACATCCAAAAACTCATTGCCAAGACCAATGTTGAGAAGGTATTCCCCTATATTTTCTTCTAGGAGACTTGACGCTTCAGTCTCACATTTAGATCTTTAATCCATTACAGATTAATTTTTGTGAGTGGTGTAAGATAAGGTCTAGTTTCATTCTTTTACATGTGAATATCCAATTTTCCCATCACCATTTATTGGAGAAACTGTCTTTTCTCCATTGAGTATTCTTGGCTCTCTTGTCCAGTATTGGCATGGGTTTATTTATGGGCTCTCAAATTTGTCCCATAGGCGTCTGTTTTTAATGCTGTGTTGTTTTTATTACTATAGATTTAAAATACAGTTTGAAATCAGGAAGTGTGATTTCTTCAGCTTTGTTCCTCTTTCTCAGGATTACTTTGGCTATTTGCGGTCTTTTGTGGTGCCACACAAATTTTAGAACTGATTTTTCTACTGCCGTAAAAAAATGCCAGTGTGATCTTGATAGAGATTACATTGAGTCTATAGATGTCTTTAGGTAGTATTGTCATTTTAACAATATTAATTTTTCCAATCCATGAACACAGGATGTCCTTCCATTTATTTGTGTCTTCTTTTTCTTTTGCAGTTTCTTTTAGTTTTCAGTGTCGAGATTTTTCACTTTCTCGATTAAATTTATTCCTACGTATTTTATTGTTTGATATTATTGTAAATGTGATCATTTTCTTTATTTCGTTTTCAGATAACTCATTGTCAGTGTATAGAAATTCTTCTGAATTTTGTGTGTTGGTTTCTATCCAGTGACTTTACTGGATTTGTTGATTATATCTAACAGTTTTTTGGTGGAATCTTTAGGATTTTCTATATATAAAATTCATGTCATCTGCAAATAAAGACAATTTACCTTCCTCCTTTCCAATTCTGATGCCATTTATTTTCTTTCCTTGCCTGATTGCTCTGGCTAGGACTTTCAGTACTGTGTTTAATAGGAGTGGTGAGAGTGGGCACCCTTGTCTTCTTCCTCATCCTAGAAGAAAAGTTTCAGACTTTCACCATGGAGTATGATGTTAGCTGTGAGCATGCCATACATGGCCTTTATTATATTGAGGTATGTTCCTTCTGTACCTAATTTGTTGAGAGTTTTTAATGACAAACAGATGTTGTATTTTGTCAAATGCTTTTTCTATACCTATTGAGATGAACATAATTTTTGTCTTTCATTCTATTAATGTGATATATCAGTTTTATTGATATTCATATGTAAAACTACCCTGGCATCCCAGAGATGAATCCCACTTGATCATGGTGTATTGTACATTTAATGTACTGCTGAATTCTGCTTACTAGTATTTTTTTTGAGAATTTTTGCATCTATATACATCAGGGATATTGGCCTGTAGTTTTCTGAGAGTTCTTTCATATCTGATATTTCATTTAATCCTTACAGCCACCCCTAGGAGTAGCTAGGATTTCCCTCATTTCATAGACAAGCAAAGATTGGGGGAGAAGTAATGGATGTGCTTTGTAAAGAAAAATGGTGCAAGAATCCTGAGAACTGAGTTTGGTTCCCTACTCCACACTACTCACCAACCTAGACAAATTACTCTCAGTTTATCCATTTAATGCCTCAATTTCCTCATCCATAAAATGAGGATATTACTAATTGTTACGTCAGAGTGGTTATGGATATAGAATGAAATAATTAGTTTCCAGCAGATTTTATAAAGTGTTAAGTGTCATTTTCCTTGTGTTAGAAGCACTGTGTTTGAATAAAAAGCACATATGACTTACTAGCTCTGTGACCTTTGGCAAATTACTCAAATTCTCTGAATCCCACTTTCCTTACCTAGAAATAATACTTCCTATTTCACAGGGTTGTTTCATGATTAAATAAGATAATACATGCACAGCTTATGAAAAAAAAAAAAAAATACATGCACAGCTCCAAGCACACAGAAAAGCCTTTTAAAAAATGTTAGTTTTGTTCCTTCTTGAATGTAAGGCAGACATACTCAACCCTGGCTACACGTTAGAATAATCTAGGGAACTTAAATAACAAGGCTTCATCCCTCCTCATAACAATTAAACCCAGATTCACCTGCTAAGTGTCAAAAATCCTAGTTGTTGTGGCACAATACAATTGTTGAAGTGCACACCCAGAGGTTGAGTTAGGAAATAAATCTTAATTACCTGAGAGTGTGTTCTTATATTGAACAAAAAAATGGTTGAACAAAGAAAATAACAACAAAACTATGTTTTTGTAGTACAGAGAGCAGTAAACCCCAGCTAGTCTCTTGTTATTACTTTTATAAATTTTTAATTTTTTAACTTTAAATATTAAAAAAAATATATTGACTTTTGTCTTCTTATTATGTTTCACTACCAGTTCCTTGACCCAGTTTTATCAGGATTTGGACAACAGGTCCAAAAACAAACAAAAAAAATAAATATATTGGTCCATAGTAACAGAGGGGACTCAGATGGTCGTAAACAGCTCTTCATGCAACAGCCACCATTAGCAGCCATCCTGCTCACACACCTCTAGTGACAATAGTGGTAACCAACTTATCTAGGTGTGCCCAGGACTATCACAGTTATAAAACTGAACAATGCACATTCCAGGAAAACCTCCAGTGCCTGTTTGCCCAGGACTGTTAGTCACGCTAAATGACAGGGGCACACTCTCTCCTGAGGCAGGCCATTTCTCATTTTCAGTATCCACTTCCTTCATATTAATCCTAGAATCATCTCCCTGCATTCTGGTTTTGTTTCTCCTTGGGTTCCTGAAGAGCTTTTGTGGGACTGTAGATGCGAAAGGCATGTGGTATGTGAGAGAGAACAATAGATGGGCTAAGAGATGAGGACGATTCTAGTTTAGGGGACAAGATAGAGAAATATAAGGAGTATGACTTTTAGAGAGAGAAAGACCCAGATTTTTAGCCTCATTCTATCATCTTCCTGCTATGCGATATTTGATGACTGACTTGACCCCTTTGAGCTTCAGTTGCCTAACTTCTCAGGTAGGCCTGATGATAAACCTGAGAGTGTTGTTGTAAGGACTAAATCTTTAAGAAGGTAAATGTAGAGTACCAACACATAGTAGATAATAAACATTATCCCTTCTCCCCCATCACAAATTTCTGCTTTTCTAGTGTCAGTTCTGCCACTTATTGGAAAGGTGACTGGACAAGTCACTTCTTCCTCCTTGGACTTCAATTTATACATGTATAGATAAGCTAAATATTCTTTTGTATTCCTTCAAACTCTAATAACTACTATTTAGAAGTCCCTAACATTTTACCACAAATAGGAAATATATTCTCAAATGGTATATGAATTAAAGAGAAGATACTGAAAGCCTAGAAAAACAAATGCATTCATATTAATATTTTAAATCAAAAATAGTTTTTTCTTCCTAAGAGACCTAGACAACTAATCCAGCATTCCTATTACCAAGGAAGCTAAGTTCACGATCAATGCAGGTCATCCGACAATAGCATTTCTTAATTCTGAGGATTAAGTTGCTGTACACACTTAGGAAAGTCACTGTTGCAAACATGGCAAATTAAAAGCTCAAACTCAGCATAAAGAAGAAAAATATCCTAATCAGAAAGAGTAAATAGGAAAAGATGAAAATATTCACTGATCTCCTGTCTCCAAATAATTTATGCTACAAAAGGAGTCAGAGATATATTTTTGTTATTCTGGCACTTTTCCGGGGAAGATCAGTTTGCCTCTAAAGGAAATGTCACAAATGCATACAATATTGGAACATTTAAATGAAAAGTTTGACTTTGTGCAATGTAATTGTGTCAAGCCCTTTGACTCAGGGTTTAATCCTCACAATAAATTTGTTAGGAACATGTAATTATCCCTAATTTGAATAGGAGAAAACTAAGGCTCAGAAGAGGCTAAGCAACATGTTCAAGGTCACACAGAAAATAAATGGCAGAACTAGTTTTCAAATTCAGATCCATCTTGCTGGCAGAGCTAAGGTGTTGCCACTCTCACACTGCCCACACCTCCAGGTAGAGGTAAACAAAGAATAAGTTACTAAATAGCATCTGAATAGATGATCAAACAGAGATGGCAGGAGCTGCTACTACTGGAATCTAGGCTTTAAAAATGAATCAGGCTTCATTACTCATGAGGAAAAAAACCTCAAAATTCAACAATACTAAGGATGGATCTCAGTGAGCTTTGGCTAAATGATTACATTATTTTATAAATTGAGATATTATTTACACATGAAATGCACCATTTAAAAGTGTGCAACTCAGTGGCTTTTTTTTTTTTATATACAGAGAAAACTTCCCATTATTCCCTGTTCAGTGAGAGTTCAACTTGGAGGTCCATTAGCCTCTGAGAACCCATAAGCCTACGACTACTCCATATATACATACACGAATAAACCCTTAGTCTCCTCCATTCACCCTCTGATCTTGGCGTCTTCTCTTTGATTTTTGTTTTGTTTTTACATCTTTATTGGAGTATAATTGCTTTACAATGGTCTGTTAGTTTCTGCTTTATAACAAAGTGAATCAGTTATACATATACATATGTTCCCATATCTCTTCCCTCTTGTGTCTCCATCCCTCCCACACTCCCTATCCCATCCGTCTAGGTGGTCACAAAGCACCGAGCTGATCTCCCTGTGCTATGCGGCTACTTCCCACTAGCTATCTATTTTACGTTTGGTAGTGTATATATGTCCACGCCACTCTCTCGCTTTGTCACAGCTTACCCTTGCTGCTCCCCATATCCTTAAGTCCGTTCTCTAGTAGGTCTGTGTCTTTATTCCTGTCTTACCATTAGGTTCTTCATGACATTTTTTTCCCTTAAAATCCACATATATGTGGTAGCATACGGTATTTGATTTTCTCTTTCTGACTTACTTCACTCTGTATGACAGACTCTAGGTCCATCAAACTCATTACAAATAGCTCAGTTTCGTTTCTTTTCATGGCTGAGTAATGTTCCATTGTATATATGTGCCACATCTTCTTTATCCATTCATCCGATAATGGACACATAGGTTGTTTCCATCTCTGGGCTATTGTAAACAGAGCTGCAATGAATATTTTGATACATGACTCTTCATGAATTACGGTTTTCTGAGGGTATATGCCCAGTAGTGGAATTGCTGGGTCATATGGTAGTTCAATTTGTAGTTTTTCAAGGAGCCTCCATACTGTTCTCCATAGTGGCTGTACCAATTCACATTCCCACCAGCAGTACAAGAGTGTACCCTTTTCTCCATACCCTCTCCAGCATTTATTGTTTCTAGATTTTTTGATGATGGCCATTCTGACTGGTGTGAGATGATATCTCATTGTAGTTTTGATTTGCATTTCTCTAATAATTAATGATGTTGAGCATTCTTTCATGTGTTTGTTGTCAGTCTGTATATCTTCTTTGGAGAAATGTCCATTTAGGTCTTCTTCCCATTTTTGGATTGGGTTGTTTTTTTCTTATTGAGTTGCATGAGCTGCTAATAAATTTTGGGGATTAGTCCTTTCACAGTTGCTTCATTTGCAAATGTTTTCTCCCATTCTGAGGGTTGTCTTTTGGTCTTGTTTATGGTTTCCTTTGCTGTGCAAAAGCTTTGAAGTTTCATTAGGTCCCATTTGTTTATTTTTGTTTTTATTTCCATTTCTCTAGGAGGTGGGTCAAAAAGGATCTTCCTGTGATTTATGTCATAGAGTGTTCTGCCTATGTTTTCCTCTAAGAGTTTGATAGTGTCTGGCCTTACATTGAGGTCTTTAATCCATTTTGAGCTTAGTTTTGTATATGGTGTAAGGGAGTGATCTAATTGCATACTTTTACATGTACCTGTCCAGATTTCCCAGCACCACTTATTGAAGAGGCTGTCCTTTCTCCACTGTACATTCCTGCCTCCTTTATCAAAGATAAGGTGACCATATGTGCGTGGGTTTATTTCTGGGCTTTCTATTCTGTTCCATTGATCTATCTTTCTGTTTTTGTGCCAGTACTATACTGTCTTGATTACTGTAGGTTTGTAATATAGTCTGAAGTCAGGGAGCCTGATTCCTCCAACTCCATTTTTCATTTTCAAGATTTCTTTGGCTATTCAGGGTCTTTTGTGTTTCCATACAAATCGTGAAATTCTTTGTTCTAGTTCTGTGAAAAATGCCAGTGGTAGTTTGGTTGGGATTGCACTGAATCTGTAGAAGATTGCTTTGGGTAGTAGAGTCATTTACACAATGTTGATTCTTCCAATCCAAGAATAAGGTATATCTCTCCATCTATTTGTGTCATCTTTAATTTCTTTCATCAGTGTCTTATAATTTTCTGCATACAGGTCTTTTGTCTCCTTAGGTAGGTTTATTCCTAGATATTTTATTCTTTTTGTTACAATGGTAAATGGGAGTGTTTTCTTGCTTTCACTTTCAGATTTCTCATCATTAGTGTATAGGAATGCCAGATATTTCTGTGCATTAATTCTGTATCCTGCTACTTTACCAAATTCATTGATTAACTCTAGTAGTTTTCTGGTAGCACCTTTAGGATTCTCTTTGTATAGTATCATGTCATCTGCAAACAGTGACAGCTTTACTTCTTCTTTTCCGATTTGGATTCTTTTATTTTCCTTTTCTTCTCTGATTACTGTGGCTAAAACTTCCAAAACTATGTTGAATAAGAGTGGTGAGTGTGGGCAACCTTGTCTTGTTCCTGATCTTAGTGGAAATGCTTTCAGTTTTTCACCATTGAGGAAGACGTTGGCTGTGGGTTTGTCATATATGGACTTTATTATGTTGAGCTAAGTTCCCTCTATGCCAACTTTCTGCAGGGTTTTTATCATAAATGGGTGTTGAATTTTGTCAAAAGCTTTCTCTGCATCTATTGAGATGACCATATGGTTTTTCTCCTTCAATTTGTTAATATGGTGTATCACCTTGATTGATTTGCTTATATTGAAGAATCCTTGCATTCCTGGAATAAACCCCACTTGAGCATGGTGTATGATCATTTTAATGTGCTGTTGGATTCTGTTTGCTAGTATTTTGTTGAGGATTTTTTCATCTACGTTCATCAGTGATATTGGACTGTAGTTTTCTTTCTTTTTGACATCCTTGTCTGGTTTTTATATGAAGCTGATGGTGGCCTCGTAGAATGAGTTTGGGAGTGTTCCTCCCTCTGCTATATTTTGGAAGAGTTTTAGAAGTATAGGTGTTAGCTCTTCTCTAAACGTTTGATAGAATTCGCCTGTGAAGCCATCTGGTCCTGGGCTTCTGTTTGTTGGAAGACTTTTAATCACAGTTTCAGTTTCAGTGCTTGTGATTGGTCTGTTCATATGTTCTCTTTCTTCCTGATTCAGTCTTGGCAGGTTGTGTATTTCTAAGAATTTGTCAATTTCTTCCAGGTTGTCCATTTTAGTGGCATAGAGTTGCTTGTAGTAATCTCTCATGATCTTTTGTATTTCTGCAGTGTCAGTTGTTACTTCTTCTTTTTCATTTCTAATTCTGTTGAGTTGTGTCTTCTCCCTTTTTTTCTTGATGAGTCTGGCTAATGGTTTATCAGTTTTGTTTATCTTCTCAAAGAACCAGCTTTTAGTTTTATTGATCTTTGCTATCATTTCCTTCATTTCTTTTTCATTTATTTCTGATATGATTTCTTTCCTTCTGCTACTTTTTGGGTTTTTTTGTTCTTCTTTCTCTAACTGCTTTAGGTGCAAGTTTAGGTAGTTTATTCGAGATGTTTCCTGTTTATTTAGTTCGAATTATACTGTTATAAACTTCCCTCTTAGAACTGCTTTGCTGCATCCCATAGGTTTTGGGTCATTGTGTCTCCATTGTCATTTGTTTCTAGGTATTTTGTGATTTCCTCTTTGAGTTCTTCAGTGATATCTTCGTTATTAAGTAGTGTATTGTTTAGCCTCCATGTGTTTGTATTTTTTACAGATCTTCTCCTGTAATTGATACCTAGTCTCATAGCATTGTGGTCAGAAAAGATACTTGATAAAATTTCAATTTTCTTAAATTTACCAAGCCTTGATTTGTGACCCAAGATATGATGTATCCTGGAGATTGTTCCATGAGCACTTGAGAAAAATGTGTATTCTGTTGTTTTTGGATGGAATGTCCTATAAATATCAATTAAGTCCACCGTGTTTAATGTATCATTTAAAGCTTGTATTTCCTTATTTATTTTCATTTCGGATGATCTGTCCATTGGTGAAAGTGGGGTGTAAAAGTCCCCTACTACGTGTGTGTTACTGTCCATTTTCTCTTTTATGGCTTATAGTATTTGCCTTATGTGCTGAGGTGCTCATATGTTGGGTGCATAAATATTTACAATTGTTATATCTTCTTCTTGGATCGATCCCTTGATCATTATTTAGTGTCCTTCTCTGTCTATTCTAATAGTCTTTATTTTAAAGTCTATTTTGTCTAATATGAGAATTGCTACTCCAGCTCTCTTTTGGTTTCCATTTGCATGGAATATCTTTTTCCATCCCCTTACTTTCAGTCTGTATGTGTCTCTAGGTCTGAAGTGGGTCTGTTGTAGACAGCATATACATGGACTTGTTTTTGTATCCATTCAGGCATTCTGTGTCTTTTGGTGGGAGCATTTAGTTCATTTACATTTAAGGTAATTATGGATATGTATGTCTGTATTCCCATTTTCTTAATTGATTTGGGTTCATTATTTTAGACCTTTTCCTTCTCTTGCCTAGAAAAGTTCCTTTAGCATTTGTTGTAAAGCTAGTTTGGTGGTGCTGAACTCTCTCAGCTTTTGCTTGTCTGTGAAGATTTTAATTTTTCTATCAAATCTGAATGAGATCCTTGCTGGGTAGAGTACTCTTGGTTGCAGGCTTTTCTCCTTAATCACTTTAAATATGTCCTGCTATTCCCTTCTGGCTTGCAGAGTATCTGCTTAAAGATCAGCTGTTACCCTTATGGGGATTCCCTTGTGTGTTATTTGTTGTTTTTCCCTTGTTGCTTTTAATATGTTTTCTTTGTATTTAATTTTTGACAGTTTATTTAGTATGTGTCTTGGCGTATTTCTCCTATGATTTATCCTGTATGGGACTCTCTGTGCTTCCTGGACTTGATTAACTATTTCATTTCTTATATTAGGGAAGTTTTCAACTGTAATCGCTCAAATATTTTTTCAGTCACTTTCTTTTTCTCTCCTTCTTCTGGAACCCCTATGATTTGAATGTTGGTGCGTTTAATGTTGTCCCGGAAGTCTCTGAGACTGTCCTCAGTTCTTTTCATTCTTTTTACTTTATTCTGCTCTGCAGTAGTTATTTCCACTATTTTATCTTCCAGGTCACTTATGTGTTCTTCTGCCTCAGTTATTCTGCTATTGATCCCATCTAGAGTATTTTTAATTTCATTTATTGTGTTGTTCATCGTTGCTTGTTTCATGTTTAGTTCTTCTAGGTCCTTGTTAAATGTTTCTTGCATTTTGTCCATTCTATTTCCAAGATTTTGCATCATCTTTACTATCATTATTCTGAATTCTTTTTCAGGTAGACTCCCTATTTCCTCTTCATTTGTTACGTCTGGTGCGTTTTTATCTTGCTCCTTCATCTGCTGTATGTTTTTGTCTTCTCATTTTACTTATCTTGCTGTGTTTGGGGTCTCCTTTTTGCAGGCTGCAGGTTCATTATTCCCATTGTTTCTGGTGTCTTTCCCCAGTGGATAAAGTTGGTTCAGTGGGTTGTGTAGGCTTCTTGGTGGAGGGGAGTAGTGCCTGTGTTCTGGTGGATGAGGGTGGATCTTGTCTTTCTGGTGGGCAGGTACACGTGTTGTGTTTTGGGGTGTCTGTGGACTTATTATGTTTATAGGCTGCCTCTCTGTTAATGGTTGGGTTTGTGTTCCTGTCTTGCTAGTTGTTTGTCATAGGATGTCCAGCAGTGTAGCTTGCTGGTCATTGAGTGAAGCTGGGTGCTGGTGTTGAGATGGAGATCTCTGGGAGATTTTTGCCATTTGATATTATGTGGAGCTGGGAGGTCTTTTGTGGACCAGTGTCCTGAAGTTGGCTCTCCCACCTCTGAGGCACAGCACTGACTCCTGGCTGCAGCACCAAGAGTCTTTGATCCATATGGCTCAGAATGAAAGGGAGAAAAAGTAGAAAGAAAGAAAGAAAGAGAGAGAGAGAGAGAGCGAGAGCGAGAGAGAGAGAAAGAAAGAAAGGAGGGATGGAGGGAGTCGGGGAGGGAGGGAGGGAGGAAGGAACGAGGGAAGGAAAGAAAGAAAGAAAGAAGATAAAGTAAGATAAAATAAAATAAAGTTATTAAAATAAAAAATAATTATTAAAAAAAATTTTTAAAGAAAGAAAAAACAAATAAACAAAATAACCCAAGAAAGTAAGAAACAAACAAACAAAAAACGGACTGATAGAACCCTAGGACAAACGGTCGAAGCAAAATTATACTGAAAAAATCTCACACAGAAGCATACACATACACACTCACAAAAATAGGAAAAGGGAAAAAAGTAATAAATCTTGATCTCAATGTCCACTTCCTCAATTTGGGATGACTCGTTGTCTATTCATATATTCCACAGATGCAGGCTACATCAAGTTGATTGTGGAGCCTTTAATCCGCTGCTTCTGAGGCTGCTAGCAGAGATTTCCCTTTCTCTTTTTTGTTCTCACAGCTCCCGGGGCTCAGATTCGGATTTGGCCCCGCCTCTGCGTGTAGATTGTCGGAGGGCGTCTGTTCTTCACTCAGAGAGGACGGGGTTAAAGGAGCCTCTGCTTCGGGGACTCTGGCTCAGTCAGGCCACGGGGAGGGAGGGGTATGGCGTGCGGGGCGAGTCTGCGGCGGCAGAGGCTAGCATGACGTTTCACCAGCCTGAGGGGCGCCATGCGTTCTCTCGGGGAAGTTGTCCCTGGATCACGGGACCCTGGCAGTGGCGGGCTGCACAGGCTCCCACGAAGGGGTGTGTGTTTTGTGACCTGTGCTCGCACACAGGCTTCTTGGTGGCGGCAGCAGCAGGCTTAGCATCTCATGCCCATCTCTGGGGTCTGTGCTTTTAGCCGCGTCTCACGCCTGTCTCTGGAGCTCCTTTGAGCAGTGCTCTTAATCCCTCTCCTTGCGCACCAGGAAACAAAGAGGGAAGAAGAAGTCTCTTGCCTCTTTGGCCGGTCCAGACTTTTCCCTGGACTCCCTCCCGGCTATCCATGGTGCACTAGCCCCTTGCAGGCTGTGTTCACGGTGCCAACCCCAGTCGTCTCCCTGCGCTTGACTGAAGCCCAAGCCTCAACTCCCAGTCCTGCCTGCCCCGGCAGTTGAGTAGACCTGCCTCTCGGGCTGGTGAGTGCTGGTTGGCACCGATCCTCTGTGCGGGAATCTCTCCGCTTTGCCCTCGGCACCCCTGTTGCTGTGGTCTCCACCGCAGCTCTGAAGCTTCCCCCTCCACCACCCGCCATCTCCGCCCGTGAAGGGGCTTCCTAGTTAGTGTGGAAACCTTTCCTTCACAGCTCCCTCCCACTGGTGCAGCTCCCGTCCCTATCCTTTTGTCTCTGTTTATTCTTTTTTCTTTTGCCCTACCCAGGTACGTGGGGACTTTCTTGCCTTTTTGGAGGTCTGAGGTCTTCTGCCAGCATTCAGTAGGTGTTCTGTAGGAGTTGTTCCACGTGTAGATGTATTTCTGGTGTATCATCTGTGGGGAGGAAGGGGATCTCCGTGTCTTACTCTTCCTCCATCTTCCCCTCCAGCCTCAACTCAGTGGCTTTTAGTATATTCACAGAGTTGTGCAAGCATCACTGCAATACAATTTTAGATCATTTTCACACCCTTAAAAGAAACCACAAACCCATTAGCATCAGTCCCTATTCCCACCTTCCCCCTACATTCAGTGATCCACTGATTTACTTCTTGTCTGTCTGGATTTGCCTAGTCTAGACATTTCATTTAAACAAAATCATACAATATGTGGCTTTTTGTGACTGGCTTCTTTCACTGAAAATAATGTTTTCGGAGTTATTCTATGTTGTATTGAGTATCCATCCTTTGTTTCTTTTCGTTGCCACACATTGTTCCATTGAATAGCTGTATCAGAACTGTTTAACCATTCAGCAATTGAAGAACACTTCCATTCTTTCCATTTACTGGCTATTACGAATAATGCAGTCAACAACATTTGTATATAATTGTTTGTTTGTATATGTTTTCAGTTCTTTTAGCAATATACCTAGGCATGGAATTGCTGAATCATGTGGTAACTCTATGTTTAACATTTTTTTAATCTTATGCTCATTTATTTTTTTTTACTGTTTGCCAAAATCCCCTTAAACTTATACTGTGTTATATGTTGATTATATCTCAGTACAACTGGAGCAAAAATAATTGGGGTAGGATCATTAGCAAAATAAAAACAAAAACAAAAGAAGAAAAAGGAAATAACTATGCACCAGTTACTGAACTCCTTCTTCTGTTGTCCTTAGATTTGACACCTTCCTCTAGTGGTCATATCATCTTGGGGCACTGGTCTCTACCTCTTTTCCCATAGATTTCTGCCCACTTGCCTATCAAGTACCATGATTAATTTGGTTTATCTTTTATTCTGTCATTTCAGCTGAATCCTTCAAGGAATTTGCCGAATTGCTCAACGAAGTAGAAAACGAGAGGATGATGATGGTAGGTCATTAACACTGGGCCTGGAACCAAGATCATCTCTGATCTTGGGAAGTTTTCTTGTCCTCATTGGTTGGAGTGACACTATGTTGTTTCAGTTTCTGTCTCATCATTACCTGGGTACTGTAAAGAGAGGAAATTGATCTGGTTATTCTATCTCAAGTTCCCATCCTGAGAGTTTAGCATTAGGTAGAGGGAAATTAGTCTATTCATTTCAGTGAGATAAGATTTCAGAGGACATTAAATTCGACTGTCGAACATGTTGACAAAAATTGTGGTCTTTAGTGTACTTAAACAAATTATCTATTTATGTGCTTATGTGCTTTTAGAAGTAATAATGTGGGCTTTATTTATGACATATGATTGTTTTATTTAAATCTATGTGAAAACTTTTTTTCCTTACATTTAAAGTCTAATTTATTAATATTAATAGACTTTAATATTTAGAGCAGTTTTCATTTTACAGAAAAGTTGAGTGGAAAGTGCAGAGAGATTTCATATGCAGTTGCCCTTTGAACGTCACAGGTTTGATCTGTGTGTGTCCACTTATATGTGGGTGCTTTTCAATGAATACTACAGTACTACATGATCCGAGTTCAGTTGAATCTATTGTTGTGGAACTTCAGATACTGGAAGACTGACTGTAAAGTTATATGCAGAATTTTGACTGCACAGTGTGTGTGTGGGGTCAGTTCCCTTGACCCTTGCACTGTTCAAGGGTAAACTGTACTCCCTTTCTTCCCCCTCTCCTCCCCATACTGTTTCCTCTATTATCATCTTGCATGTGTGGTACATTTGTTTCAGTTAATGAACCAACATCAATGCAATATTATTAAGTCCATAGTTACATTAGGGTTCACTCTTTATTGAATATTTTATGGGTTTTGACAAATGCTTAATGACATATATTCACCATCAAAGTTTCATCATAAAGAATATTTTCATTGCCCTAAAAATCCCCTGTGATTCCCCCTTCCTTCTCTGATATCCAAATCCCTGGCAAACATTTATCTTTTTACTGTGTTTTGCCTCTTCTAGAATATCATACAGTTGGAGTCATACAGTATATAGCCTTTTCAGATTGGCTCCTTTGACTTAGTAATATGCATTTAAAGTTCCTCTATGTCTTTTCATGGCTTGAAAGCTCATTTCTCTTTGTCATTGAATAATATATATGCATATATTATAATCTATATTCCATCATATGGATGTACCACGGTTTGTTCATCCCTACACCCATTGAAGGATATCTTGGTTACTACCAAGTTTTGGCAATTATGAAAAACCTTCCATAAACATTTGTGTGCAGATTTTTGTGTGGATGTAAATTTTCAACTCTTTTGATTAATTTCCAAGGAATCCAGTTGCTAGGTTGTGTGATATGTCTAGATTTGTAAGAAACTGCCAAACTGTCTTCCAAAGTGACTACCATTTTGCATTCTCACCAGCTTTGAATGAGAGTTATTGTTGCTCCACATGCTCACCAGCATTTGATGTTGGCTGTGTTTTGGATTTTACCCATTTTAATATGTGCATGTAATGGTATATCTTTGCTGTTGTAATTTGTGTTTTCCTGATGACATTTGATTTGGAACATCTTTCCATATGCTTATTTGCCACCTGTAAATCATTTTTGGTGAGGTGTCTGTTCAGGTCTTTTGCCTATTTTTTAATTGGTTTGTTTGTTTTCTTATTGTTCAGTTTTAAGATTTCTTTGTATATTTTGGATGCCAGTCCTTTATCAGAAATGTGCATTGCAAAAAAATTTCCAGTCTGTGGCTTATCTTTTCATTTTCTTAACAATGTCTTTTGTGGAGCAGAATTTTTAAATTTTAATGAAGTCCAGCTTATCAGTTCTTTCACAGATCATGCTTTTGGGGTTGTATCTAAAAAATCAGCGCCAAACCAAAGGTCATTTAGATTTTCTCATATGTTATCTTCTAGGAGTTTTATAATTCTATGTTATACCTTTAGGTCTATGACCCCTTTTGAGCTAATTCTTGAGAAAGTGTAAGAATTGTCTCTAGATTCCTTTTTTTTTTTCCCATGGGGAAGTCTGGTTGTTTCACCATTTCTGAAAAGACTGTACTTTTTCCATTGAATTACCTTTGCTTCTTTGGCAAAGACCAATGGACTATATTTGTGTGGATCTATATCTGGGCTCTCTATTCTGTTCCATTGATCTGTTTGTCTATTTTTTCAGCAATATCACAGGATTTTTTTTACAAAACTAAAAAAATATTGAAGTATAGTTGATTTAAATATTGTGTTAGTTTCAGGTATAACAGTAAAGTGATTCATATATATATATATTCAAATTATTTTCCATTATCAGGTATTACAAGAAGTTGAATATAGCTCCCTGTGCTATACAGTAAATCCTTGTTGCTTATCTATTATATATATAGTAGCTTGTATCTGTTAATCCTATATTCCTAATTTATCCCTCCTCCCCTCCCATTCCCCTTTGGTTACTGTAAGTTTATTTTCTATGTCTGTGAGTCTGTTTCTGTTTTGTATATAGATTCATTTGTCTTATTTTTTAGCTTCCACATGTAAGTGATATCATATGATATTTGTCTTTCTCTGTCTGACTTACTTCACTTAGTATGATAATCTCTAGGTCCATCCCTGTTGCTGCAAATGGCAATATTCCATGCCTTTTTATGGCTGAGTAATATTCCATTATGTGTATGTTTATATATAAATATATATGTGTGTGTATATTGATATGTGTGTATATATATTTATGTATGTATGTATCACATCTTCTTAAGCCAATCATCTGTTGATGGGCACTTGGGTTGTTTCCATGTCTTGGCTATTGTAAATAGTGCCACTGTGAAACTTGGGGTGCATGTATCTCTTCAACTTAAAGTTTTAATTTTTTTCTGGATATATGCACAGGAGTGTGATTGCTGGATCATATGGTAGCTCTATTTTTAGTTTCTTAAGGAGCCTTCATACTGTTTTCCATGGTCACTGCACCAATTTACATTCCCACCAACTGTGTGAGGGTTCCCTTTTCTCCTCATCTTCTCCAGCATTTATTATTTGTAGACTTTTTAATGATGGCCATTCTGACCAGTGTGAGGTGATACCTCATTGTGGTTTTGATTTGCATTTCTCTAATAATTTGTGATGCTGAGCATCTCTTCTTGTGACTGTTGGCCATCTGTATGTCTTTGGAGAAATGTCTATTTAGGTCTTTTGTTCAGTTTTTAATTTTCTTTTGGTATTAAGTTGTATGAGCTGTTTGTATAGTTTGGATGTTAACTCCTTGTCGATCACATTGTTTGCAAATATTCTCTCCTATTCCGTAGGTTGTCTTTTCATTTTGCCAATGGTTTCCTTTGCTGTGCAAAAACTTTTAAGTTTCGTTAGATCCCATTTGTTTATTTTTGCTTTTATTCCTTTTGCTTTGGGAGATTGATCTAAGAAAATATCACTATGATTCATGTCCGAGAATGTTTTGCCTATGTTCTCATCTGGAAATTTTATGGTGCCATGTCATATTTAGGTCTTTAAAACACTTTGTGTTTATTTTTGTATATGGTGTGAGGGAGTGTTCTAATTTAATTGATTTACATAGCTGTCCAGCTTTCCCAACACCACTTGTTGAAGAGACTGTATTTTCTCCATTGTATATTTTTGCGTACTTTGTCATAGATTAATTGACCATATGTCTGTGGATTTATTTCTGGGCTCTCTGTTCTTTTCCATTGATATATATATCTACTTTTGTGCCAATACCATGCTGCTTTGATTACTGTAGGTTTGTAATGTTGTCTGAAGTCTGGATGGTTTGTACCTCCAGCTTTGTTCTTTTTCCTCAGGATTGCTTTGGCAATTCTGGGTCTTTTGTGGATCCATATAAATTTTAGGATTATTTGTTCTTGTTCTGTGAAAAATGTTATGGACCAATACCACACTATATTGATTACTTTAACTTTGTAGTAAGTCTTGAAGTAGGGTATGAACTTCAGAGCTTGTTTGTCAATATCCACAAAACAAATTGCTGGAATTTTGATTGGAATTGCATTGAATCTATAGATGGGACAAACTGACATCTTAAAAATATTGTCTTACTATTTGTGAACATGGGTTATCTCTCCCATTTATTTAGACCTTCTTTGATTTCTTTCTTCAGAGTTTTATAGTTTCCTCATAATGATCTTATACATATTTTGTTAGATTTATTCCTAAGTATTTATATTTTTTTGTGAACTCTATTTTAACAGTTGAATAAGTAATCTTTTTGGTGGTCCCTGGACTTGTACCACCAGTGTCACCTGGGAAATTGTTAAAAATGAAGGTCCTTGGCCACACACCAGAGCTAGCTGAGACTTAAATGTGGAAGTGCCTATGTTGGTCAATATTTATTTTTATTAGGAGCATGTGGGTCAAGTGGAAACAATGTTAAGGACAACAAAGTGGTCTATCTTCCCTTTCTCTCATTGGATGACTTTGTATTGGCAACTCAGTTTTGTTAAACCCATTTATTCCAATAGCAAGAGTTCTTTAATCTGTAATCACTCTTCCTTTTCAACGGGGTGGTACTGGCTTCTCAGAATACTGCTACCATTTCATCTCAGCTCCTAGAGAGTTAGGATTGAAGGCAGGGCCCATAAATCTGGGAAATTAGATCTTTAGGTGCTAATAGTGGCTGTGCCACTAACTTATTTGTGACTTCACACTAATCACTTTATTTCTTCTAGTCTCTCTTTATATGTAGAATGAGAAAAAATTTCCATCTTCTAAGTTTGTTGTAAGTACTCCAAATGATAAAATGAATATGATAGTGTTTTATAATAGCAAAAATCACTGATTATATAAATGTTTCTAGTTATCTTTTGTTGCCCCCAAGATTTGGCTTGTGGAAATTTGACTTGGGAATTTTCTTCATTTAAGAGATTTGCTTATAGTGATAGTTAAGAGAGGCCAATATGGGTAGTTTTCCCAGAGCCTGTTAGATGCCCCACTAGCTAATCCACACTCTACTAAATATTTTCTTCTGTTTTAAGAGTTTGTGGACTGCTACCAATGTTGATCTCAAAGACATTCACCCCTGTTTCATTCAGATACCACTAGAAATGTCAGCTGTACAACTCTTCAGCCCTAGTTGTTTCTTGATCTCTTTTACTTACCCGATTACAAAGCTCTAAAATATTGAAGAAGGATTCACCTTTTGAGATGTTTTTCTCACCATAATTGCTGGCTCTTTTCCACAGGACTGACTCATTTTCTTCTGTCTTTAATTATGTTCTGCCCTTTTGTTCCCTCAATTCTTCAGTCATATCTTGAGTATTGGCTCCCTATTTCCTATTTAATTACAGGAATGCTGTGTAGGTTAGGCTCAATTAAGGCCTTTTACAACATGCCAGGGATCGTTCTTGACTGCACCTCTCTCATTTCCTGGAACTGTGGTAGAAGGACTCCTGTACCTCAATATGGTAGATGTTAAACAGCTTTCTATAATTTCTATAAAAAGAGGCCCAAAGAAGCTTTAGTAGAACATGAAGGAAGTTCATAGCCCTAGCATGTGACAACTGCAGGTGTCTAGTCATTCTCATAATGAATTTTAAATTGTTGAAGAAACTATGGAGGGAATAAATGAAGAGGAGCATCCCCACTTTTATTTCTTAAAAAGTACAGTGGGGGAGGTTGTAGTACCTCCGAAAGTGGCCTTTAAAAGTCTGGGTAACAGACTTTCTCTATGATTAATGATAAGAGGCTTGCCTAGATGTCTTTCTAACTCTGAAGGGGACTCTGTTGGCAATGGCAAGGTCTTTCTTTGAGGACTGCCAAGAATGACCTAAAACAGTGTACCCTCAATGCCTTCTTTTGGTAATTGGTTAACCATCAAAGATTCCTGAGCAATTCTTCACTAATAGATTGAATGCCATCTCTATTTTAGTAAGTGGCCTATCTAGTTTGGTTTTATTCAATCAGAACCAGATTTTAGATAAACTCACTAATGTGTTTAGAATGTCACTTATGCTGGGGCTTCTACTGTGATATAGTAGGCAGGAGCTTTTGTCCTAGAGAGCTCACAAAATGAATGCAGTGATAAGAAAGGGAATAAAGGCCAAGTTTACTTAAAAGGGCTTTTCTGAGTAATTGTTAGATTTCTAAGGAATTTAAAGGTAAAGCTGAATGGGAAAGAAAAAAGAGCCAATCCTCAGTGCGACATTTTCCTACATTTCTAGCTCTATGTTCTGGCAGAAATTAGTATAATAACCAGTGAATGTTAAAGAGAGGAAAAGGTTCAGAGAATCTATTTGTGTTGTAAGAGACAGGGAGCAGTATTTCCAATGCAATTAAGGAAAACTCTCGACTCTAATTTAAGTGAACCATGTGCTACTTTTCTAGACTGGGACAGGGCCAAACGTAAAAATAGTAGCCTTATGAACTCTGTGAGAAGTTACTGGCACACTTACTTATGCAAGAAAATCCCCCGTGGAACATGAAAAACTGGCACCTGTACCATCCTTGGGGTGCCTGCATATGCAAGGGCTCAGCTGAATATCCATACAGAGGCTTGACACATATTACTCTCTTTAGAAGTGGCATGTTCACTTCTTATTCAAAGACAAACTTCCTCAAGGTTTCCCAATTGGCTACTTTTGTGTTATCTTCGTGAAACTGGAAATAGTTTTTCTAATTATCTATTGCTACATAACACCCTATTCCAAAATGTGGTGACTTAAACTATTTAATTTTATCTCATGATTTTGTGGGTCAGGAATTCATGCAGGGGTCAGCTCAGAGATTCTTCTGCTCTATGTGGTGGTATTCACCTTGGAGGTGGGGTGATATGGAGGGTCCAAAATAGCTTCACTCACATATCTGGCACCTTAGTGAGATGACTGCAAGGCTGGGCTCAGCGGGTCTTTTGACAAGAAAGTCTACATTTGGTCTCTCTAGCTTGGTAGTCCCAGGGTAGTCCAACTTTTTATATTGTGGCTCAGGGCTCATGAGGAGTGTTCCAAGGGAACCATGTGGAAGTTACTGGCCTTTTATGACCTAGCCTGGGATGTCATGTAGTATCCCTTCTGCTGTACTGTGTTTGTTCAAAGCAGTAACAAACCTACTCATATTCAAGGTAGAGGGGATGGAGACCTTCCTTCTCAATGTGAGGAGTATCATAGAATTTGTGTCCATGTTTTAAAACTTCCACAATAGTAAAGAAGAAAAATTATTCCCTGTATGTAATCTATGACACCAATAACTTAGTTTATTTCCAGGTGGGTACACAAAGTTGATAGCACATAATTCACAATCCATGGAAATGTAGAGTGTATTGGGCAAAGGAGACAGGCTGGTACTTTTAGTAAGAGAATTATTGTTTTCAATCAAGGATAGTCACTGGTGTCTATTTTTGATATCATGGAGCTTTGATTGGGTGAGAGTTTGCCCATTTAGTTGAACGTTGAATCATACCTGGATAGAAAATAAGAGGTCCAAAGTGCCTGTAGGACTTGGATACAATATGTATTAATGCCTCAATTCGTGTTGCTTTTTGTTGGTAGTTTAAAAATTGCTTCTTACTCTGGAGAATACAGAACTGGTCGAAACTGGCTTTATACTCTCTATTCTATTTTTGTTATAAAGACATATCTTGTCTTACTGACACTTTGTCTCTTCTGATAACGAAGCCAGTCCCTCATTTTCTTGTCTTGTAATGGATCAAAATTAAATTGCAGCTAATTCGCACCTCTGAAGAAACAAACCCCACTTGTTGCATTGGATAGATGAAATCTCCCAAGAGGTTTACATGAAGACAAAGCTTTGTATGTCTCTACCTGCCCACTGTGCAAGGGATTCAATTTGGATATGATGTTTTTATATTTCCAACACCATATTAATGCCAATATTTTTAGTACCTGGACAGGCTGTTCCTGTCAGGTTCTGAACTTACAGTTAGGTTGTTAGAAGGCCTGGTCCAGTATTCTCTGTGATGCTGTAATACACTCCTAGTTCTGAGGGAAATGTTCTGGTTTTATGACATACCAGGGCAGGGCTGGAAACAATTTATACTGGGATTTTTCCTGATGCTCTTCCTGCTAACTCATTTGCCTCCCATGAAATTATTTGCACTTGGTGCAATTGGCCTTTTCATGTATTTTCCCTTCCCTTTCTCTTCTCTTTTCCACATATACTTCAGGCTTCCTGTGTCTGTTTCTGGGCATGACCCTGGATATTTATCGATTAAAAACTCAGATCAGACTACCAGTAAAGTTACAGAGAAATGCCCCTAATGTTCCTTCTTTGATTTCCTCTCACAGCATTTGATTTTTTTTAAGGAGGAAAAGTTTACTTTTTCAAATTAAAACTTGATTCCACACCTCTCCAACTTTGGTATTAATGTTATCTCTGATTTTCACAGATTTTGATTTCCATGTACAGTTATATTAATTCCCAGACACATCACAAATATTGAAAGATTTGAAAGCATCAACTTAATCTCAATTTGCCATTATATTTTTAATGCAAGAATAAAGTTTTGGTGAGTAGTTAAGGAAATGAATCCAAATGTCTTATTATACCAATAGCTCCAACTTAAAACAAATTAAAAAGCTAGAACAGTGCTTTTAAAACTTGAGTGTACACACAAATTACCTAGGGCCCTTGTTAAAATAAGGATTCTTATTTGATAGGTCTGGGGTGGAGGCTGAGATTCTGCATTTCTAACAAGATCCCAGGTGATGCTGCTGCTGCTGGTTAGTGGGCCATATTTTGAGTAGCAAGGACCCAGAAGAGTTTTTGAAACCTTTGTTAATTTAAGTGAAATGTTCACTTTAACATTTCTTCATAAACCAGTTTGCATAAAGCTAGGTCAGTTACTCAACTGCTCCAGGGTTAGGGAGTAATTCCCTCATTAAATCCAAGATGTCATTGATTGTTAGATGAGTCATTATTTTATGTGCTGCTAAGAAGGGAAAACACTGACAAACTATGATGCATGGTGATTTCAGAAATGTTAAAATAGGAATCTTAGAATTCAAGAAATCGGGTGGTTTCTCTGACTCCTTCCCAGTTTCCACAATGAGTGTTTACTCTGTGCTAGGTACTTCGTCTACAAGATAGGTGCTGTGATGATCCTATTTGACAAAGGTTTGGAGTGGCAAATTACCTTAAGTGGCACAGCTGGAATTTGAACCCTGGTCTCTATGACTGGAGAACCCACACTCTCATCTTCTCCCCCACAGGAAGGGCTCTTGTCCTTGAGAAAAATGCTCCCCTGTGCTATCTCCCATGGTATTCACTTAAGGTAATCGTCAAAGCATTTGATTTTAAAAGACCAATATGGGAAACACAGTAACAAAACTCAACAAACCAGCAAACTAGTTAACGTTTTGCAGGATGGTGTATTACAAGGAAATACCCTAGTAACAATGAATGTTGAATCTGAACCTTGCTAATCTACAAGTTATTTTGCGTGTTCTTTCTTTTTCTCTAGGTACACAATGCTAGTGATTTGCTGATCAAACCCCTGGAAAATTTCCGGAAGGAACAAATAGGCTTCACAAAGGTACATTTTCTCTACATGTATAAGATATTTTTTTATAGCAGTTGAGTAGTTGTTTGGGCTACCACCCTTCACTCTTCAGAGGTGAGGAGGATTCGTCTCTATAGGAAAACTCATTATCAAAAAATGTGAGACAATCTGGATTTGGCTCCTGACTGTGCTTCCAACTAGCTCTATAACTGTGGACAAGACATTTCTTTTGGAGCTTCAGTTTCTCCATATGGAAAATGGGGAGCTTGATAAATAGCTATTATTTAAAGGTGACTTACCATGTGATGAGCCCCGGGCTAGGTGTTTTACGTTCATTCTCTAATCAAAGCAACCCTGTGAGGTTCTGGTATTATCCGCATTTTACAAATCATGCAACTGAAGTTTGAACAAGATAAAGAACATGATCAAAGTTATAGCTATATAGTTAGTAATTAACAGTTGACAAGATTTAAACCTGAGAATCTATTTAGCTTCAAATCCCACATTCTTCCATTAAACTATAGTCTAGATCTATGCTGTCCAATATGGTAGCCACAAGCTATATAAAGAAAATAAAATTAATAACTCAGTTTCTCAGTCATGCTAGTCGCATTTCAAATGCTCAGTGAGTCACATGTGGCTAGTGGCTACTGTATTGGACAGGGCAGCATTGTACCAGATAATGTCAGTTCCCATGGATCTCTCTGATTCCCCAGTGTCTCATGAAGGGGTATGAATAATTGTCAAGTTTATTCTTTACAACTAGGTGTAGGCCTATCTTGTAAGCTCCAATATGTATGTAACATGTGACCAAGACAGCCTACCAGAACTAAATGTAGATTCTTGACCAAGCATCTGGCCCTTTTAGGACTAAGAACACACTGCACAGTGGTTATCATATGGAATACTTTGACAAGCATTTTGGATGAGGCTGTGAAAGTAGCAAGTTATGAGAAGAAAGAGCAGACTAGTGGATGTGCTTTCCATTGCCTGGTATCATCAGTCAGGTTGACATGGCATTATGTGAGTAACTGGCATTCAAGCAAAGTGAGTTCTCTGGATAGGCCAGCAATTCTGGATTCCACTCAGTCCATCATTGAATACTTAATTGGGAAAATGTATAATTGAAGGAAAAAAGAGCCTTTAAAACCACAAGTGTGGTATGAAAATAATTAGCTACTTGTTAAGTGCCATGACAGTTGTTAACATAACACTGATTAAGTGGATGAAGAAGGACAGATGATGGGAAAACCCTTACATCTGGTTTTCTTTCATTCCCGGTGAGAATAGGAAAAATGAAAGTAAGAATATGCTGCAGTGGTTGACTTCATGTCATCTAAGGGAAAGGAAAAAATTTTCTGTTATGTAATTCCTATGTCCCATGCCTGGGCTGGGGATTTTACATATTCAGTCTTCCTTAATTCTTACAGTAAACCTGTGAGGTAGTATGTACATTATTCACTATCCCAATGAAGAAACTGAGTCTCAGAAAGGTGAAATTCCTGTTAGTCTTTTTTTTTAAAGTGGCTACATACAATATAATATTCCATTAACTAGCTGTGCCATAACCCATTTATGCATTTCTCAATTGTTGGTCATTTAGGTTT
The DNA here is from genome assembly GCF_008692025.1 of Phocoena sinus. Classification (NCBI taxonomy): domain Eukaryota; kingdom Metazoa; phylum Chordata; class Mammalia; order Artiodactyla; family Phocoenidae; genus Phocoena; species Phocoena sinus. The sequence continues at coordinate 58,133,242 of NC_045784.1, read as the reverse complement.
TTTCTGATTTTTTTTTTACTATCATAAAAAAACATTGTAATGAACATCCTTTTACATACAGATTTTGAAACTTGTCTAATCATCTCCTTAAGATACATTCCTGAAGTGATATTGATGGATCACATGCATGTTTCTATTTTTGTTTTCAAAATGCACCGTTTAAAAATTTTTTTTATACAGCAGGTTCTTATTAGCTATTTCATACATGTTAGTATATGTATGTCAATCCCAACCTCCCAATTCATCCCCCTACATTCCCCCCTTGGTTTCCATACATTTGTTCTCTACATCTGTGTCTCTATTTCTGCCTTGCAATGTGGTTCATCTGTACCATTTCTCTAGATTCCATATATATGAGTTAATGTACGATATTTGTTTTTCTCCTCCTGAATTACTTCACTCTGTATGACTCTAGCTCCATCCACATCTCTACAAATGACCCAATTTCGTTCCTATTTGTGGCTGAGTAATATTCCATTGTATATATTTACCAAAACTTCCTTATCCATTCATCTGTCAATGGGCATTTAGGTTGCTTCCATGACCTGGCTATTGTAAATAGTGCTGCAATGAACATTGGGGTGCATGTGTCTTTTTGAATTATGGTTTTCTTGGGGTATATGCCCAGTAGTAGAATTGCTGGGTCATATGGTAATTCTATTTTTAGTTTTTCAAGGAACCTCCATACTGTTCTCCATAGGGGCTATATCAATTTACTTTCCCACCAACAATGCAAGAGGGTTCCCTTTTCTTCACACCCTCTCCAGCATTTGTTGTCTATAGATTTTCTGGTGATGCCCATTCTAACTGGTGTGAGGTGATACCTCATTGTACTTTTGATTTGCATTTCTCTAATAATTAGTGACGTTGAGCAGCTTTTCATGTGCCTCTTGGCCATCTGTATGTTTTCTTTGGACAAATGTCTATTTAGATCTTATATCCATTTTTTGATTGGGTTGTATGTTTCTTTACTATTGAGCTGCGTGAACTGTTTATATATTTTGGAGATTAATCCTTTGTTGATTTGTTTGCAAATATTATCTCCCATTCTGAAGGTTGTCTTTTTGCCTTGTTTATAGTTTCCATTGCTGTGCAAAAGCTTTTAAGTTTCATTAGGTCCCATTTGTTTATATTTGTTTTTATTTCCATTACTCCAGGAGGTGGGTCAAAAAAGATCTTGCTGTGATTTATATCCAAGAGTGTTCTTCCTGTGTTTTCCTCTACGAGTTTTAAAGTGTCCGGTCTTATATTTAGGTCTTTAATCCATTTTGAGTTTATTTTTGTGTATGGTGTTAGGGAGTGTTCGAACTTACTTCTTTTCCATGTAGCTGTCCATTTTCCCAGCACCATTTATTGAAGAGACTGTCTTTTCTCCATTGTATATACTTGCCACCTTTGTCATAGATTATTTGACCATAGGTTTGTGGGTTTATCTCTGGGCTTTCTATCTTGTTCCATTGATCTATATTTCTATGTTTGTGCCAGTACCGTATTGTCTTGATTACCATAGCTTTGTAGTATAGTCTGAAGTCAGGGAGCCTGATTCCTCCAGCTCCGTTTTTTTCCCTAAAGATTGCTTTGGCTATTCGTGGTCTTTTGTGTCTCCATATAAATTTTAAGATTTTTTGTTCTAGTTCTGTAAAAAAATGCCATTGGTAATTTGATAGGGATTACATTGAATCTGGAGATTGCTTTGGGTAGTATAGTCATTTCTCAATATTGATTCTTCCAATCCAAGAACATGGTATTTCTCTCCATCTGTTTGTGTCATCTTTGATTTCTTTCATCAGTATCGTATAGTTTTCTGAGTGCAGGTCTTTTACCTCTTTAGGTATGTTTATTCCTAGGTATTTTATTCTTTTTGTTGCAATAGTGAATGGGATTGTTTCCTTAATGTCTCTTTCTGACCTTTTGTTGTTAGTGTATAGGAATGCAAGAGATTTCTGTGTATTAATTTTGTATCCTGCAACTTTACCAAATGCACTGATTAGCTCTAGTAGTTTTCTGGTGGCATCTTTAGGATTCTGTATGTATAGTGTCATGTCATCTCCAGTGACAGTTTTACTTCTTCTTTTCCAATTTGGATTCCTTTTATTTATCTTTTTTCTCTGACTGCTGTGGCTAAGACTTCCAAAACTATGTTGAATAATGGTCACAAGATTGGGTATCCTTGTCTTGTTCCTGATCTTAGAGGAAACGCCTTCAGTTTTTCACTGTTGAGAATGATACTTGCTGTGGGTTTGTCGTATATGGCCTTTGTTATGTTGAGGTAGGTTTCCTTTATGCCCACTGTGAAACTTTCCTGAAACCTAGAGTGTTCCCATCCTCTCTATCTGCTTCACTGGTTGCTGATTCTCTGCTTCCCACCCGCCCTCTGGACTTGCCTCCTGCTTACTTAGTGACTGTGGACTACCAGGCCAAAACAGCAAACTTCTCTGCTGTTCAGTGACTTCGATTATACCTTTTCCAGTGAGATCTGAAGCCCTTCCACATTTGTCCTTCTTTGAGTACCTTCCTTCAGCCTTAGGGTACCATATATAGTTTCCTTCTATCTTATGGTTAGTTTGTTTTAGTTTAATAATTTTATAGTTCAGTAATTCTTTATACTGGTTTCTACCTCTTGACTAGGCCTAGACTGATGCCCCCAGACTGATACACTGCTGCTAGCTGGATCTGTGATTTTACTGGTATGTGCTTTGTTAGACCCTTACAAATATAATTATGTGTTCTCACCTGAAGCCCCGGACAACCCTGTAAAGTACAGGTTATTATCCCTTGTTTAGAGATGAGGAAACTAAGGATCAGTGACCTGTGGCGTCTAAGGTCACTCGACAAGGAAGTGACAGAGCTTGTATATGAATTCAGTTCTCCTGGTTGTAAGTCTGTGTCTCCTTTCAGTGTATGAGAGATAGCACTTCTCCCTGGGCCTCCGTTTTCTCATATGTACATAAAGAACAATGGACAAATAACTCATAATCTGATATTCTGTTTGAGATTCTAAAGGTAATTAACTAAACATGCATCTATTGAGATGTACAAATTAGCTAGTCAGAATTTGGTGAGCCACAAATGTAAAATATGCAGTCGATTTTTAAAAATAAAATTTTATTGGAGTATAATTTACAATGCTGTGTTACTTTCTGCTATATAGTGAAATGAATCAGTTATACATGTACATATATCCACTCTTTTTTAGATTCTTTTCCCATATAGATCATTAGAGAGTATTGAGTAGAGTTTCCTGTGCTATACAGTACATCCTTATTAGTTATCTATTTTATGTACACTAGTGTGCATATGTCAATCTCAATCCTAATTTGGCCCTCTCCCTCTTTCACCGGTGATAACCCTATGATTGTTTTCTACATCTGTAACTCTGTTTCTGTTTTGTAAAAAAGTTCATTTGTACCATTTTTTAAAATTCCACATATAAGAAATATCATGTATTTGTCCTTCTCTGTCTGACTTACTTCACTCAATATGACAGTCTCTGGGTCCATCTATGTTGCTGCAAATGGCATTATTTTGTGTTTTTTTTTTTTTTTTTACAGCTGAGTTATATTCCATAGTATAAATGTACCACATCTTCTTTATCCATTTCTCTGTCAATGGACATTTAGGTTGCTTCCATGTCCTGGCTATTGTATATAGTGCTGCAGTGAACATCACAGTGCATGCATCTTTTCGAATTATGGTTTTCTCCGTGGATTTGCCTCGGAGTGGGATTGCTGGGTCGTATGGTAATTCTAATTTTAGTTTTTTAAGGAACCTCCATAATGTTCACCATAGTGGCTGTACCAATTTACAACCCCGCCAACAGTGCAAGAGGGTTCCCTTTTCTCCACACCCTCTCCAGCATTTATTGTTAGTAGATTTTTTGATGACCATTCTGGCCATTGTGTGGTGATACCTCACTGTAGATTTTATTTGCATTTCTCTAATAATTAGTGATGTTGAGCATTTTTCATATGCCATCTGTATGTCTTCTTTGGAGAAATGTCTAATTAGTTCTCTGGCCCATTTTTTGGTGTGTGTTATTGTTTTTTTGATATTGAGCTGCATGAGCTATTTGTATATTTTGGAGATTAATCCCTTCTCAGACGCTTCATTGGCAAATATTTTCTCCCATTCTGTGGGTTGTCTTTTTGTTTCGTTCATGTTTTCCTATTCTGTGCAAAATCTTTTGATTTTAATTAGGTCCCATTTGTTTATTTTTGTTTTTAATTTCATTATTCTATGAGGTGGGTCAAAAGATCTTGATGATTTATGTCATAGAGCAGGGGTCCCAATCCCCGGGCCATGGAGCAGAAACTAGGTTTATTCCTAGGTATTTTATTATTTTTGTTACAATGGTAAATGGGATTGTTTCCTTAATTTATTTTTCTGATATTTCCTTGTTAGTGTATAGGATTGCAAGAGATTTCTGTGTATTAATTTTGTATCCTGCAGCTTTACTAAATTCATTGATGAGCTTTAGTAGTTTTCTGTTGGAATCTTTAGGATTTTCTATATATAGTATAATGTCATCTGCAAACAGTGACAGTTTTACTTCTTCTTTGTCAATTTGGATTCCTTTTATTTCCTTTTCTTCTCTGATTGCCATGGCTAGGGCTTCCAAAACTATGTTGAATAATAGTGGCGAAAGTGGGGACCCTTGTCTTGATCCTGATTTTAGAGGAAATACTTTGTTTTCACCACTGAGAATAATGTTTGCTGTGGGTTTGTCATATATAGCCTTTATTTTGTTGAGGTTGGTTCCCTCTATGCCCACTTTCTGGAGAGTTTTTATCATAAATCGGTGTTGATGTGTGTCAACATCTTTTTCTGTATCTATTAACATGGTCATATGGTTTTTATTCTTTAATTTGTTAATATAGTATATCACATTGATTTATTTGCATATACTGAAGAATTCTTGCATCCCTGGGATAAGTCCCGCTTGGTCATGGTATATGATCCTTTCAAAATGTTGTTGATTCGATTTGCTAGTATTTTGGTGAGGATTTTTGGATCTATGTTCATCAGTGATACTGGCCCATAATATTCTTTTTGTGTGATATCTCTGTCTGGTTTTGGTATCAGGGTGATGGTGTCCTCGTAGCATGAGCTTGGGAGTCTTCCTTGCTCTGCTATTTTTTTGGAATAGTTTCAGAAGTATAGGTGTTAACTCTTCTCTAAATGTTTGATAGAATTCGCCTAGAGTCCATTTGGTCCTGGACTTTTGTTTGTTGGCAGTTTTTAAATCACAGTTTCAATTTCAGTACTTGTGACTGATCTGTTCATATTTTCTATTTCTTCCTGGTTCAGTCTTGGAAGGTTGTGCCTCTCTAAGAATTTGTTCATTTCTTCTACGTGGTCCATTTCACTGGCGTATATTTGCTTGTAGTTGTCTTTTAACATCCTTTGAATTTTTGTGGTGTCAGTTGTAACTTCTCCTTTTTCATTTCTATTTTTATTGATTTTAGTCCTCTCCCTTTTTTTCTTGATGAGTCTGACTAAAAGTTTACCAATTTTTTTTATCTTCTCAGCAAACCAGATTTTAGTTTCATTGATCCTTGCTATTGTTGTCTTTGTCTCTATTTTATTTATTTCTGCTCTGAGCTTTGATTTATTTCCTTCTAATAACTTTTGGTTTTGTTTGTTCTTCTTTCTCCAGTTGCTTTAACTGTAAGGGCAGGATGTTTATTTGAGATTTTTCTTTTTTCCTGAGGTAAGATTTTATTGCTGTAAACTTCCCTCTAAGAACTGCTTTTGCTGTGTCTTATAGGTTTTGGATCATCATGTTTTCATTGTCATTTGCCTCTAGGTATTTTTTGAGTTCCTCTTTCAGTTCCTCAGTGATCCATTGGTTGTTTAGTATCATATTTTTTAGACTCCATATGTTTTTTTATAGTTATTTTTTCCTGTAATTGATTTCTAATCTCATAGTATTGTGTTTGGAATGTACTCAGTTTTGAACATAGTATGAAAAATGTAAAATATCTCAGTATTTTATATTGATTACATGTTGAAATGAGACTATTTTCAAAATATTGGGTTAAATAGAATATATTATTAAGTTTGCCACAGAGTGCAGTGTTGAGGCTGGCAATGCAGTTGGTAAAAGTATTTTCTGAGTTAGAAGAGAGTGTAGAAAGTGACATTTTTTGAGTACACTGCAAGGGAGCACCATATGAGACCAAGAGGGGGTCTGCCCCAGGGGAGAGAAACTGGACTTCTTTTATGTTCCATTCTGGTCACCCTTAGGTTAATGTTCCACCCATATGGTTGTTTGGGCTGCGTGTGTTGTATCTCAATTTTCCTCGAATGCCAACTGCTTTTGACTGCTGGTAATTTCACTTGCGGGGAGGGTGCTATTTTCTTATCTTGAAAGGACCTCCCCAGCCTAAGATGGCTGTTCTATTCTTAAGCTCCACAAGTTAATTTCACCTGTGTTTCCTTTTTTAATGTTAATAGAAATTTTAAAATTTATAGATGTGGTTTGCATTTTATTTCTATTTGATAGCCCTGAACTAGTCAAAGTAGCTACCTTTGGTAGAGAGCTCCTGCCGTTGCATAGGCTCTCTGGGTCTAAAATGAACCGGAGGCAGCATTTGAAGAAAATTATATATACATAGATTTAGAATTAATTAAGTTATTTAACATATATAAAGTTCTTAGAACAGCACCTGGCAATAATAAGTGTTAAATAAGTGTTTCCTGTGGTCGTCACTGTCGTCCTCTTCCTCCTCCTCCTCATCATTGTTATTACTGCCCGCAAAACAGGGAGAATAGAATATTCCCCATGAAATTATCCCATTGATGATGAATTTACTCTGATTTTAAAAATTCAGAAAAGAAATTTATGAATGAGGCAGAAAGAGAGGGGTAGGGGCAATGACTGTTTCCCAGGTGACTACTGGTATATGGAGAGATTTCATGTCACTAGGTGTTTAGATCTCTGTCTGGCTCTGCAGGATGTGGTAGTTGTCTTTTTGTCATAGAAACAAACAAACAAAAAAGATGTAGAATAAGAGTTCTGGGAAGTAAGAAGGGACACATTCTGAGTAAACTCATCCTGTTGTTCAAATGGGATTATCCTCTTCAAATTACACTCATGCTACAAACTCTTGAAATAATAAATGTCTTATGTGTAATTTGTGGAAAAGTGATGGGGCAAGCATGATGGGGAGTGACTTTTGATACTCGATAATCTCCTGTTGCTCCTGTATGGACAGATTTTGAGCTGCTGTTCAGGGATGGTTTTGGTGGCTTATGCAAGTTGCCCTGTTTGCAGATTTCATTTACAGGCCAGTCACATCTGTTGTTAGTTCAACTTGGGTGATTAGGCCCCAGTAGACAGGATCTTTCAATAATATGAATCTCAGAAGGCTATTTTGTAACTGAGTCATTTCATAAAGACAACAGTTCCCATCAGATTAGCCAATCTGTGATACCTTGGGCACTAGCTTGTTATACAATAGCTTATAAGTGGCTGTCAGATGGTTCACTTTCCTAGCATGGAATCATGGGCCAGGTGATGTCACAGGTATCATCTCTAGTGGAGGTTTTTTCCCAGGGGGAAACTTTTGATTGGGGCTCCTAATTCTCTACTTCAGGCACAGCAGTTTTCTTTGGATCTGTTTTATATAGGGGATTTTTGGGGGTAATATTTCTTTTTAAACAGGACAATATTAGTTAAAAAGTTAGTAAATCACTTCTTTATGCTAAAACTTGATAGATCTCACTTTTCCAGTTAAATACGATTTGTCTTTCAACTTCTGTGTGGTAGTTTGGGTATTTATGCAATTAGGTGGACATTTGTTTTCTTCTAATTTTAATGTGTAATATACAGTTTTATCAGACTACTATTTTACAGTGCTTAGCTTTTGATAACATAATGTTTGGTTTTTGCGTTCTGAAGATGGAAATTATATACAGCGTGCACACACATATATAATTTAAAGTGAAATAGTATTGTCGACTGAAAAAATGCACCACCTAAAAGTTGAGAATTATGTTTTTTGATGGAATTTCTAAGGACTCAAGCCCGGGAGGCAACCTCTCAGATAGTTCTGAGGGACTGCTGTGAAGAGGTGAGGGATGAGCCAAGATATATAGGGGTTTTTGCAACAAAAATCAGGTAGTTGGAACATCAACAGATTACTGTTAATTAAAGAAAACTAGACATCTCAAGTTAATGAATTTAGCACATGAATTTTTTGTGTATGGGAAGATGCAAGAGCCTGGGCTCATTGAAATCATTCCTTTGACATGCATCTTAACTATCTAGGGCCAGTATCCTGTTTTTTCTCCATCCTGAAACCCCTCAAGGCACACAGTTGCTGGTGGATGCAGTGGCTGATGGCTGATGGCTTAATGGCAGGCATCCTGCCTGTTTCCATCCTGAGTTCCTTCAGGGCTCAACTTTGGGGTCGGCTGTAGTGGCTGATGGCTTGACAGCTGCAACAGCCTTTGTTTGCTGATATGGCAGGTGGCATTCTTAGTCCATAGTATGATAGGATCTGTAAAGAAACTCAGAAGTCTCCACTCTTTAACTCCTTCTCACAGGCATCTTTTTTTTCTTTTCAATTATGGTTTGTAACAATGTTTTATAGTTCCCAGTGCTACACAGTAGGGTCTTGTTGTTTATCCATTCTATATATAATAGTTTGCATCTGCTAGTCCCAAACTCCCAATCCAGTTCTCCCCAACTACCCCTCCCCCCTTGGCAATTATAAGTCTGTTCTCTATGTCTTTGAGTCTATTTCTGTTTTGTATATAAGTTCATTTGTATCTTATTTTAAGATTCCACATATAAAGTGATATCATATGGTATTTGTCTTTCTCTGTCTCACTTACTTCAATTAGTATAATAATCTCCAGGTACATCCATGTTGTTGCAAATGGCATTATTTCATTATTTTTTATGGCCAAATAATACTCCAGTGTCTGTGTGTGTGTGTGTGTCTGTCTGTGTGTGTGTGTGTGTGTGTACTGCATCTTATCTCTTCATCTGTTGGTGGACAATTAGGTTATTTCCATGTCTTGGCTATTATAAATAGTGCTGCTATGAACTTAGGAGTACATGTATCTTTTCAAATTATAGTTTTGTCCAGATATATGCCCAGGAGTGGGATAGCTGGCTAAAATGGCAACTGTAGTTTTAGTTTTTTGAGCACCCTCCATACCGTTCACCATAGTGGCTACACGAATTTACATTCCCACCAACAGTGTAGGAGGGTTCCCTTTTCTCTACAGCCTCTCCAGCAGTTGTTATTTGTAGACTTTTTAATTATGGCCATTCTAACCAGGGTGAGGTGGTACCAAATTGTAGTTTTGTTTTGCATTTCTCAGAGGCATCTATTTTTAACCAGTTTTATTTGTATTCTTTAGTGGTTATTTTCCTATTTAAAAATATACTTGTATTGCTATTTCTTCATTTATCCAATTTAGAAATTACTTCTTCATGCTATGAATACAAGACAGCATTATTCACACCTCTCTTTCCCTCCCTTTCTAATTTTTGGAGTAATTATAAAATCCTTTTACTTCTTCTATTGCTTAACTCTGTTACTTTATTATTTTTCTAACATATTTATTGGAGTATAATTGCTTTACAATGTTGTGTTAGTATCTGTTGTATAACAAAGTGAATCAGCCATATGTATACATATACCCCATATCCCCTCTGTCTTGCATCTCCATCCCACCCTCCCTATCCATCCCCTCTATGTGGTCAAAAAGCACCGACTGATCTCTCCATGTGATGCAGCTGTTTCCACTAGCTATCTATTTTACATTAGGTAGTGTATATATGTCAGTGCTACTCTCTCACTTCCTCCCAGCTTATAATTCCCCCTCCCTGTGTTCTCAAGTCCATTCTCTACGGCAACGTCTTTCTTCCTGCCCTGCCCCTAGGTTCATCAGAATTTTTTTTTTTTTAGATTCCGTATATATGTGATAGCATATGGTATTTGTTTTTCCCTTTCTCACTTGTCTCTGTATGACAGACTCTAGGTCCATGCACCTCATGAAAAATACCTCAATTTTGTTTCTTTTTATGGCTAATATCCAATTGTATATATGTGCCACATCTTCTTTATCCATTCATCTGTCGATATTCACTTAGGTTGCTTCCATGTCCTGGCTATTGTAAATAGTGCTGCAATGGACATTCTGGTACATGACTCTTTTTGAATTATGGTTTTCTCAGGGTATATGCCCAGTAGTGGGATTGCTGGGTCATATGGTCGTTTGATTTTTAGTTTTTTAAGGAGTTTCCATACTGTTCTCCATAGTGTCTGTATCCATTTACATTCCCACCAACAGTGCAAGAGGCTTCCCTTTCTCCACACCCTCTCCAGCATTTATTGTTTGTAGATTTTTTGATGATGGCCATTCTGACCGGTGTGAGGTGATATCGCATTGTATTTTTTTGTGGTACGCGGGCCTCTCACTGTTGTGGCCTATCCCGTTGCAGAGCACAGGCTCCGGATGCACAGGCTCAGCAGCCATAGCTCACGGGCCTAACTGCTCCGTGGCATGTGGGATCTTCCCGGACCAGGGCACGAACCCATATCCTCTGCATCAGCAGGCAGAATCTCAACCACTGCGCCACCAGGGAAGCCCCCTCATTGTAGTTTTGATTTGAATTTCTCTAATGATTAGTGATGTTGAGCATCCTTTTATTTGTTTGTTGGCAATCTGTTTATCTTCTTTGGAGAAATGTCAGTTTAGATCCTCTGCCCATTTTTGGATTGGATTGTTTGTTTTTTTGATATTGAGCTGCATGAGCTGCTTGTATATTTTGGAGATTAATACTCTGTCAGTTGCTTCATTTGCAAATATTTTCTCCCATTCTGAGGGTTGTCTTTTGGTCTTGTTTATGGTTTCCTTTGCTGTGTAAAAGCTTTTAAGTTTCATTAGGTCCTTTTTGTTTATTTTTGTTTTTATTTCCATTTCTCTAGGAAGTGATTCAAAAAGGATCTTGCTGTGAGTTATGTCAAAGAGTGTTCTTCTTATGTTTTCCTCTGAGAGTTTGGTAATGTGTGGCCTTACATTTAGGTCTTTAATCCATTTTGAGTTTGTTTTTGTATATGGTGTTAGGAAGTGTTCTAATTTCGTTCTTTTCCATGTAATTGTACAGTTTTCCCAGCACCACTAATTGAAGAGGCTGTCTTTGCTCCACTGTATATTCTTGCCTCCTTTATCAAAGATAAGGTGAATATATGTGTGTGGGTTTATCTCTGGGATTTCTATGCTGTTACATTGATCTATATATCTGTTTTTGTGCCAGTACCATACTGCCTTGATGACTGTAGCTTTGTAGTATAGACTGAAGTCTGGAAGCCTGATTCCTCTAGCTCAATTTTTTTCCCTCAAGATTGCTTTGGCTCTTCGGGGATTTGTGTTTCCATACAAATTGTGCATTTTTTTGTTCTACTTCTGTGAAAAATGCCCTTGGTAGTTTGATAAGGATTTCATTGAATCTGTAGATTGCTTTGGGCTGTATAGTCATTATGAAAACGTTGATTCTTCCAATCCAATTACATGGTATATCTCTCCATCACTTTGTATTATCTTTCATTTCTTGCATCAGTGTCTTATAGTTTTCTGCATACAGGTCTTTTGTCTCCTTAGGTAGGTTTATTCCTAGGTATTTTATTCTTTTTGTTGCAGTGGTAAATGGGAGTGTTTCCTTAATTTCTCTTTCAGATTTTTCATCATTAGTGTATAGGAATGCAAAAGATTTCTGTGCATTAATTTTGTATCCTGCTACTTTACCAAATGCATTGATTAGCTCTAGTAGTTTTCTGGTAGCATCTGTAGGATTATGTATGTATTTTATCATGTCATCTGCAAACAGTGACAGCTTTACTTCTTCTTTTCCGATTTGGATTCCTTTCGTTTCTTTTCCTACTCTGATTGCTGTGGCTAAAACTTCCAAAGCTACGTTGAATAGTAGTGGTGAGAGTGGGCATCCTTGTCTTGTTCCTGATTTTAGAGGAAATAGTTTCAGTTTTTCACCATTGAGAATGATGTTGGCTGCGGGTATGTCATATATGGCATTTATTATGTTGAGGAAAGTTCCCTCTATGCCTACTTCCTGGAGAGTTTTTATCATAAATGGGTGTTGAATTTTGTCAAAAGCTTTTTCTACATCTGTTGAGATGATCATATGGTTTTTATCCTTCAGGTTGTTAATATGGTGTATCACATTGATTGATTTGCGTATATTGAAGAATCCTTGTATTGCTAGGATAAACCCCTTTGATCTTGGTGTATGATCCTTTTAATGAGCTGTTGGCTTCTGTTTGCTAGTATGTTGTTAAGGATTTTTGCATTTATGTTCATCAGTGATATTGGTCTGTAGTTTTTTGTGTGTGCCATCTTTGTCTGGTTTTAGTATTAGGGTGATGGTGGCCTTGTAGAATGGATTTGAGAGTGTTCTTCCCTCTTTTGTATTTTGGAAGTTTGAGGTTAGGTATTAGCTCTTCTCTGAATGTTTGATAGAATTCACCTGTGAAGCCATCTGGTCCTGGACTATTGTTTGTTGGAAGATTTTTAATCACACTTTCTATTTCAGTGCTTGTGCTTGATCTGTTTATGTTTTCTATGTATTCCTGGTTCAGTCTCAGATGGTTGTGCTTTTCTAAGAATTTGTCAATTTCTTCCAGCTTGTCCATTTTATTGGCATATTGTTGCTTGTAGTAATCTCTGATGATTTTTTGTATTTTTGCAGTGTCAATTGTTAATTCCCCTTTTTCATTTTAATTGTATCGATTTGAGTCTTCTCTCTTTTTTTCTTGATGAGTCTGGCTAATGGTTTATCTATTTTGTTTATCTTCTCAAAGAACCAGCTTTTAGTTTTATTGATCTTTCCTACTGTTTCCTTCCTTTCTGTTTCATTTATTTCTGAACTGACCTTTATGATTTCTTTATGTCTGCTGACTTTGGGGTTTTTTTTGTTCTTCTTTCTCTAATTGCTTTAGGTGTAAGGTTAGCTTTTTTATTTGATATTTTTCTTGTTTCTTCTGACACGTTGCATTGCTGTAACCGTCCCTCTTAGAACTGCTTTTGGTGCATCCCATAGGCTTAAGGTCATTGTGTTTTCATCGTCATTTATTTCTATGTATTTTTTGCTTTCCTCTTTGATTTCTTCAGTCATCTCTTGGTTATTTAGTAGCGTATTGTCTAGCCTCCATGTGTTTGTATTTTTTACAGTTTTTTCCTGTAATTGATATCTAATCGCATAGTTTTATGGTCAGAAAAGATACTTGATATGATTTCAGTTTTCTTAAAATTGCCGAGGCTTGATTTGTGACCCAAGCTATGATCTATCCTGGAGAATATTCCATGAGCACTTGAGAAGAAAGTGTATTCTGCTGTTTTTGGATGGAATGTCCTGTAAATATCAATTCAGTCCATCTTGTTTAATGTATCATTTAAAGCTTGTGTTTCCTTGTTTATTTTCATTTTGGATGATCTGTCCATTGGTGTAAGTGAGGCATTAAAGTCCACTACTGGTATTGTGTTACTGTCGATTTCCCCTTTTTTGGCTGTTAGCATTTGCCTTATGTATGGAGGTGCTCGTATGTTGGGTACATAAATATTTACAATTGTTATATCTTCTTCTTGGATTGATCCCTTGATCATCATGTAGTGTCCTTCCTTGTCTTTAGTCATAGTCTTTATTTTAAAGTCTTTTTTGTTTCATATGAGAATTGGTACTCCAGCTTTATTTTGATTTCCATTAGCATGGAATATCTTTTCCATACCCTCACTTTCAGAGAGTGTCTGTCCCTAGGTCTGAAGTGTGTTTCTTGTAGACAGCATATATATGGGTCTTGTTTTTGTATCCATTCAGCCAGTGTATGTCTTTTGGTTGGATCATTGAATCCACTTACATTCAAGATAATTATCAGTTTGTATGTTCCTATTACCATTTTCTTAATTGTTTTGGGTTTGTTTTTGTAGTCTTTTCCTTCCCTTATTTTTCCTGCCTAGAGAATTTCCTTTAGCCTTTGTTGTAAAGCTGCTTTGGTGATGCTGAATTCTCTTAACTTTTTCTTGTCTGTAAAGGTTTTAATTTCTCCATCAAATGTGAACGAGATCCTTGCTGCATAGAGTAATCTTGGTTGTATGCTTTTCCCTATCACCAGTTTAAATATGTCCTGCCTCTCCCTTCTGGCTTTCATAGTTTTTGTTGAAGGATCAGCTGTTAGTCTTATGGGGATTACCTTTTATGTTATTTGTAACTTTTTCCTTGCTGCTTTTAATATTTGTTCATTGTATTTAAATTTTGACAGTTTGATTAATGTGTGTCTTGCCATGTTTCTCGTTCAATTTATCCTGTATGGGGCTCTGTGTGCTTCCTGGACTTTATTGACTATTTCCTTTCCGATATTACGGAAGTTTTCAACTATAATGTCTTGAAATATTTTCTCAGACCCTCTCTTTTTCTCTTCTTCTTCTGGGACCCCTATAATTCAAATTTTGGTGCATTTAATGTTGTCCCAGAGGTCACTGAGACCGTCCTCAATTCCTTTCATTCTTATTTGTTTATTCTGCTCTGTGGTCGTTATTTCCACTATTTAATCTTCCAGGTCACTTATCCATTCTCCTGCCTCAGTTATTCTATTGATTTCTTCTAGAGCATTTTAAATTCCATTTATTGTGTTGTTCATCATTGTTTGTTTGCTCTTTAGTTTTTCTTGTTCCTTGTTAAATGTTTCTTGTATTTTCTCCATTCTATTTCCATGATTTTGGATCATCTTTACTATCGTTCCTCTGAATTGTTTTTCAAGTAGACTATTTCCTTTACATTTGTTTGTTCTGGTGGGTTTTTACGTAGCTTGTTCATCTGCTGAATATTTTTCTGTCGTCTCATTTTGCTTAACCTACTGTGTTTGGGGTCTCCTTTATGCAGGCTGCATGTTCATAATTCCCATTGTTTCTGGTGTCTGCCCCTAGTGGGTGAAGTTGGTCCAGTGGCTTGTGTCGGCTTCCTGGTGGAGGTGCATGGTGCCTGTATTCTGGTCGGTGGGTCTAGATCTTGTCTTCCTGGTGGGCATTGCCATGTCTGGTGTTGTGTTTTGGTGTGTCTGTGAACTTAGTATGATTTTAGACAGCCTCTCTGCTAATGAATGGGGTCGTGTTCCTTTCTTGCTAGTTGTTTGGCATGGGGCGTCCAGTACTGGAGCTTTCTGGCCGTTGGGTGGAGCTGGCTCTTACTGTCAAGATGGAGATCTCTGGGAGAACTCTCGCCAATTGATATTACATGGAGCTGGGAGGTCTCTGGTGGTCCAATACCCTTTACTTGGCTCTCCCGCCTCAGAGGCTCAGGCCTGATACCAGGCCACAGCCCCAAGACCCTGTCAGCCAGATGGCTCTGAATAAAAGGGAGACAAAAAAAGAAAAAGGATAATAATAAAATAAAATGAAATTATTAAAATAGAAAAAAATTAAAATTATTAAAATAAAAAATTTAACAAGTAATGAAAATAAAAGAGAGAGCAACCAAACCAATAAACAAATCCACCATTGATAACAAGCACTGAAAACTATACTATGATAAACATTAAAATCAGAAACAAGTCAGTTGCAGATAGCAAACCCCAAGTCTACAAGTTAGTCGCAGATAGCAAACCCCAAGTCTATAGTTGCTCCCAAAATCCACTGCCTCAATTTTGGGTTGATTCATTCTCTATTCAGGTATTCCCCAGATGTAGGGTACCTCAAGTTGATTGTAGGGATTTAATCTGCTGCTCCTGAGGCTGCATGGAGAAATTTCCCTTTGTCTTCTTAGTTTGTATAGCTCCTGGGGTTCAGCTTTTGTTTTGGCCCCACCTCTGCATGTACATTGCCCTCAGGCTCCTGTTCCTACCCAGACAGGTTGGGGTTAAAGCAGTGGCTGATTAGGGGGCTCTAGCTTACTCATGCTACGGGGAGGGAGGGGTTCGGTACTTATAATTGGAACGCAGGGCGAGCCTTCAGTTGCAGAGGCCGGCATGACATTGCAACAGCCTGAGACGCACCATGTGTTCTCCCAGGGAAGTTTTCCCTGGATCATGGGACCCTGGTAGTGGCAGGCTGCACAGGTTCCCAGGGGTCTCGGGTGTTTGGATAGTGACCTGTGCTTGCACACATGATTCTTGGTGGCTGCAGCAGCAACGTTAGCATTTCATGCCCGTCTCTGCCATCCGAGCTGTTAGCCTGGCTCACGCCTTTCTCTGGAGCTCGTTTTGGTGGTGTTCTGCCTTCTGTGGGCAGACATGGAAGGAATCCCCTCTCCTCGCGCACCCTGAAACAACAGTCTCTTGCCTCTTAGGCAGGTCCAGATTTTTTCCCAGACTCTGTCCCAGTTAGTTATGGCATACTAGCCCCCTTCAGGCTGTGTTCATGCAGCCAACCCCTGTCCTCTCCCTGGGATCTGACCTCTGAAGCCCGAGCCTCAGCTCCCAGGCCCCACCCACCCCAGCGGGTGAGCAGACAAGCATCTCAGGCTGGTGAATGCTGGTTGGCACTGATCCTTTGTGTGAGAATCTCTCCACTTTGCCCTTTGCACCCCTGTTGCTGTGCTCTCCTCGGTGGCTCCAAAGCTTACCCCCTCCTGTCCCCGCCAGTGAAGGGGCTTCCTAGTGTGTGGAAACTTTTTCTCCTTCCCAGTTCCCTCCCAGAAGTGCAGGTCCCATCCCTATTCTTTTGTCTCTCTCTTTTTTTTTCTTTTTTCTTTTGCCGTACCCAGGTATGTCGGGATTTTCTTTTCTTTTGGGAAGTCTGAGGTCGTCTGCTAGTGTTCAGTAGGTGTACTGTAGGAGTTGTTCCACATGTAGATGTATTTTTGATGTATTTATGGGGAGGAAGGTGATCTCCACGTCTTACTCCTCCACCATCTTGAAGGTCCCCTGTTACTTTAAAAAATGTACTTAAACCCCTATTTCCTACTCGTTAACTTCTCTTTTGTGTGTGTATAAATATTTATTATTTTTTTAAAAAAATTATTTATTTTTTAAACTTATTTTTGGCTGTGTTGGGTCTTCGTTGATGCGCATGGGCCTTCTCTAGTTCTGGTAAGTGGGGATTACTCCTCATTGCCGTGCATGGGCTTCTCATTGCAATGGCTTCTGTTGTTGCAGAGCACAGGTTCTAGGCATGCAGGCTTCAGTAGTTGTGGCATGTGGGCTCAGTAGTTGTGGCTCGCAGGCTGTAGAGAACAAACTCAGTAGTTGTGGAGCATGGGCTTTGTTGCGCCTCGGCATATGGGGTCTTCCCAGACCAGGGCTAGAACCTGTGTCCCCTGCATTGGCAGGTGGATTTCTAACCATTGTGCCATCAGGGAAGCCCAAGATTTATTACTTTTTAGTACCTTTTTTCTTCCAGTTTTGTTGAGATACAATTGACATACAGCACTGTATAAGGTGTACAGCATGATTTGACTTAAATCATGAAATGTGTTTCACAGTAAGTTTAGTGAATATCAATCATTTCATATAGATACAAAATTTAAAAAAATAGAAAACCTTGTTTTCCTTGTGATGAGAACTCTTAGGATTTACTCTCAACAATTTTCATGTATAACATACAGTAGTGTTAATTATATTTATCATGTAGTACATTACATCCCTACTACTTATTTATCTTATAACTGGAAGCTTGTACATTTTGACTGCCTTCATCCTCCCTGCCCCCCACCCACAGACTCTGATAGCCACAAACCTGATCTTTTTTTCTATGAGTTTGTTTGTTTATTGGTTAGTTTTTTTTTAGAAGTATAATTGACCTACACCATTGTCTTAGTTTGTGCTGGATATTGATTTGATTTTTCCATGTTTCACAAAAATCACCACGTTAAGTCTAGCTTTCATCTGTCACCATACAATGATATTATATAGTTACTGACTATATTCCCCATACTGTACATTTCATGCCCATGACTCATTCATTTTGTAACTGGAAGTTTGTATCTGTTAATCTACCTCACCTATTTCTTTCCTCCTCCTACTTCCCTTCCCTCTAGCAACCATCTGTATGTTCTCCAGATCTATAACTCTTCATTTCTGTTTTCTTATGTTTGTTCATTTGTTTTGATTTTTAGATTCCACATATAAGTAAAATCATACAGAATTTGTCTTTCTTTGACTTATTTCACTTATCATAATACCTTCTAGGTCCATCCATGTTGTCATAAATAGCAAGAATTCATTCCTTTATTTAACTAAGTAATATTTCATTGTGTGTATATACCACATCTTGTTTATCTGTTGATGGACACTTAGGTTGCTTTCATATCTAGGCTATTGTAAATAATACTGCAAGGAAAATAGTGGTGCATATATCTTTTCTAATTAGTGTTTTTCACATTCTTCAGATGGATACCCGGGAAAGGAATTGCTGGATCATATTGGAAGCTCTATTTTTAAAGTTTTGAGTTATGTCCATTGTGTTTTCCATAGTTGCTGGACCAATTTACATTCCTACCAACAGTGCATGAGGGTTCCCTTTTCTCCATGTCCTCACCAACACTTGTTATTTATTGCCTAGAAATCGTCAATGAATTTGGTAAAGTTGCAGGATACAAAAAATAATGTACAAAAATCTGTTGCATTTCTATACATTAACAATGAACTATCAGCAAGAGAAATAAAGGAAATAATCTTATTTATAATCACATCAGAAAGAATAAAATACCTAGGAATAAATCTAACTGAGGAGGTAAAAGACCTGTCCTGTGAAAACTATAAGAAGCTGATGAAAGAAATTGAGGATGATGCCAACAGAGGGAAAGATATACTATGTTCTTGGATGGGAAGAATTAATATTGTTAAAATGTCCATACTATCCAAACCAATCTACAGATTCAGTGCAACCCCTATTAAAATACCAATGGTATTTTTCACAGAAGTAGAACAAATAATTCTAAAATTTGTTTGGAACCACATAAGACCTCTATAGCCAAAGTAATACTTAGAAAGAAGAATAAAGCTGGAGACATCAGACTTCATGTTTTCACACTGTACTACAAAGCTATGCAAATCAAAACAGTATGGTACAGGTACTAAAACAGACACAGATCAATGGAACAGAATAGAGAGCTCAGAAATGAACTCACACTTATATGATCAATTAATCTATGACAAAGGAGGCAAGAATATAAAATGGGGAATAGACAGCATCTTCAATAAATGGTGTTGGGAAAACTGGGCAGCTACATGCCAAAGAATCAAACTGGAGTACTCTCTCACACCATGCAGAAAAATAAATTCAAAATGGATTAAAGACTTAAATGTCACACCTACAACTATAAAAGTTCTAGAAGAAATCATAGGCTGTAAGCTCTTTGGCATCAGTCTTGGTAATATTTTTTTGCATATGTCTCCTTAGGCAAGGGAAACAAAAGCAAAAAATAAACAAATGGGACTACATCAATTTAAAAAAACACTATCCATCAGGGAAATGCAAATCAAACAACAGTGAGATATCACCTCACACCTGTCAGAATGGCTATCATCAAAAAGACTACAAATAACAAGTGTTGCCAAGGATGTTCCATCAACTTTTGACTTGTGGCTTTGTAAGATGAAGAAATTAGCACTTCTGTCTTCCTTTAATACATTTTAACCCTCAACTTCTGTCAGCCACACCTTCGCTTTTCACTTGGGGTTGATAACATTATTATTTTAGTCTGAACTTTAATTAAATCTTGTTGGTGGTTATTATTAGGCTCATTTTATAGTGGCAAAAGCAAGTAATAAATCCAAGATTTGAACTCAAGTTTCTTGCCTCTGAGTCCATGAAGTTTGAAATTTCTTGTATTGGGTTAATTAATTTCTCGTGGCTGAGACAGATCAAGGATGATCCCCTTCTTTACCTTTTTCTCCTAATTTCTTGTCTACTAGGCTCAGAGTTCTTTGTCCACCTTCTCTAGACTCCTGTTTCATTAACTCCTTCTATCCTCACCTCTCAAAAGTTCCAGCACATGCAAAGTTTGTGAGTCCTCCCCTATGTCTATATTTTAGCTATTACTTGATTGGCACACTCCTTCCCACCACTATTCCCCTTCTCACCACCATGCAACTTATCCCTGCCCCTCTGCCCCAAGGTCCAGAGAGGACAAACAAGGCTCAGTCCAGCTCTTTTCATAATGGGTCTTTCATCCCACACTGTAGAACGCTGGGCTGTTGACTGGAGAGGGCAAAATAAAGATTCAGTCATCCTCCATAGTCACATGACAGGGAGAGTATTTTTACCCTTTGATTCATATCTTTTTGGGTCATGTTAGAGTTGCCCACAGTATGATATTTTCAGTTCTCTTTCAAGGATGCCTTTGCCAGAGAAGAACCACCACTGAATGGAGCCTTTGTGTACACTCTAGTGGGACCAGGGCCAAACTGTCTAAGATATCTGAGTCTGCATTTAACCCATTTTGGGGGAAGTTGGAGCTGGTGTCGAAGCTATGATATAGTGTATTCTCACCCAACAGACAGTAGGCAAGAAAGCATCGACAGCAACACATCGGGTTTTCAGTCTTATTGCTGTTTGTTCTCCACGAACAGAGATCAAAGAAAGAACTTTAGGAAAAGGGCCTATTCTGGAGGTAGATGGGGTTGAACAAATGCAGAAGATGGAAGAAGGCACAAAGCTGATATTCTGGGTAGATGAAGACAAGGATATTAGTGTGCCCTACATTCCAAAGGTCAGTGTCCTGGGAGAGAGGGGAAGAAAGCAGCAGCAAATCACCATCAACAGCTGCAAATAAATTGAATTTTAGATGGCCCCTAGTCCAGTTTGGGTCTCAATGGCCACAAGAATACATTAGCAGGAAGAATCTAGTAGTCAAGGTGCCTAAGAGCTAAGCTTTCTGAGAGTAATCCTTAAATGATTTTTGAGCCATAATTGAATATTTTACAAGCCTTATCATAATAATTACCACCTACTTGCTACTTGCTATATGTTATCTCAGTTAAGCATTATTATCCACATCCTATAGATGAGAAAGTAAAGACATAATAGTCAAATAGCTTTTCCAAGGACACACAGTTATTAACAGAAGCAAGCTTCAACCAGATTTGTGTTGCTCCAGAAACTATATTCTTTCCACTATACTGCACTCTGAACCCAGCTTTGTGGGACTGCTATGGATGGATTAAAAAAAATGATCAATAAAGTCTTTCAATAATTGAATGGGTGATAAAATTCATATTGCTTTAGCCATGAGAATGAATGAACTAGAGTTGTTGTACAGCACAGTGGATGAATCCAACAAATACAAGGTTGCGAGGGAGAAAAGTCAATCACAAAAGATTACTTGCTGCATGAACCCATTTCTGTACAGTTCAAAAACAGACAAAACTAAGTGATGGTGTTAGAAGCCAGGATAAGTGTTCCCTCAGAGTGGGGTATTAGTGGCAAAAATAGGCACAAGGGGGACTTTACCAGTGTTGGTAATGTTTTCTTGATCTGACTGCTGATTACACAGCTGTGTTCAGTTGGTGAACATTTTTATTGAGATTTGTGCAGAGTATTTTTTCAGAGTATATGTTATAATTTTTTAAATTCAAAAACATTTAAAATATTAATATTTCCTGTAGCAAGTTTTCCAGTGAAAGTCTGGTGTGTATGTATTGGGCTGGCCAAAAGGTTCCTTATGTTTTTAAAGTAAAAATGAAACACATATTTTTCATTTTCACCAAGAACTTTATTGAACAATGTATTCACCCTTTTGTTCTACTACCTTCTGCCATTTTTCAGGCAACTACATAATTTCATCTTCCCAAAACTTTTTATATTTCTGAGCAAAGAACTCTTCCAGGTGCCTTTTAAAGTCTTCCAGGTCATTGAAATTTTTTCCATTAAGAGAATTTTGTAAAGACTGAAATAAATGAAAATCCAAAGGTGCAATGTTTGTTGAATACAGCAGATGAATCAGAACTTCCCAGCCAAGCTGTAACAGTTTTTGCCTGGTCATCAGAGAAACATGGGGTCTTGCGTTATCCTGATGGAAGATTATGCATTTTCTGTTGACTAATTCCAGATGCTTTTCGTCGAGTGCTGCTTTCAGTTGGTCTAACTGGGAGCAGTACTTGTTGGAATGAAGCATTTGGTTTTCTGGGTAAAGCTCATATAATAGAGGACTCCCTTCCAATCCCACCATATAAACAACATCACCTTCTTTGGATGAAGACCAGCCTTTGGTGTGGTTGGTGGTGGTTCATTTCGCTTGCCCCACGATCTCTTCTGTTCCACATTATTGTACAGTATCCACTTTTCATTGCCCATCACAATTTGTTTTAAAAGCGGAACATTTTCATTACGTTTAAGTAGAGAATTGCATGAGGAAATACGGTCAAGAAGGTTTTTTTCACTTAACTTATGTGGAACCCAAACACCAAAGTGACTCACTTAACCAAGCTGGTGCAAATGATTTTCAATTCTTGATTTGGATATTTTGAGTATGTCGGCTATCTCCTGTGTGATATAACATTGATTGTTCTCAATTAATGTCTTGATTTGATCGCTATCAACTTCAACTGGTCTACCCGACTGTGGAGCATCATCCAGCAAGAAGTATCCAGCATGAACCTTCGCAAACCACTTTTGACATGTTCGATCAGTCGCAGAACCTTCTTGTTACACTGCACAAACCTTTCTTTACGTTTCAGTTGTGTTTTTACCTTTTTTGAAATAGTAAAGCATAATATGCTGAAAATGTTGCCTTTTTCTTCCATTTTCAGTATTAAAATGGCTACACAAAAATTCACCAATTTTGATAAGTTTTATTTTAAAATGCATGCTAATATGACAGCTGTCACAGTACAGTTTAACAAAATTGTTTTGAATGAAGTTAAAGACAACTAAGCTCTGCTAGAGCCATCTTTTGGAAAAATCCAAATGAAGTTTTTGGCCCACCTAATATATACAAGGAGGCAGTGGTTGAGATAAGCTCTGTGGGTTTATCCTCCTAATTATCTTTACATATAGCCCTTTCTATCCTATTATGACTTTCCCTCCCTTTTCTCACATATGTGAATTTCCCTAAGCAACACATAATATTATTTTATATAGTATAGTGGTTTAACTGTGGACTGTGGAGCTAAACTACCTGAGTTTGCATCGCAGCTCTTCAATTTACTAGCTCTTGAGCTTATGGAAGTCACTTAACTTCTCTGGGCCTTAGTTTCCTTAACTATATGGGATAAGTAATAGTACCTACCTTATAGAATTTCCCTCAGGGCAGAGATTGAAAGCCAGTGACCTCATGTGTCCTGGTTGTCTGGGAAGTTGCTGAACTGTGCCATCTCCTTTTTCCTAATTTTTCCTTAATTTAAAGATGGTACTGAATGTGAATTTAGTATGTACTGTTGAAGGTTAATCTTACAGTATAGTTTTAAGTTTTCTAATTTGTTATGTTTATTATTTCTTCTCTGAACCCCCAGAAAGAAATTATTAAATCTTTGCTGTTGCCCTTGTGGAGAAGGGCCTGAGTGTATTGCTAAATGCCAGAGTCCCATGTCCTGTGGACAGAGTACTCCAGTTCAATTCTGTTGAACTTAGCTGTCCAGTTTTCCCAGTACCATTTATTGAAGAGGTTGTCTTATCCTCGTTGCATATTCTTACTTCCTTTGTTGTAGATTAATTGCACATATAATTGTGGTGTCATTTCTGGGCTCTCTGTTCCATTCCGTTGATCCTATGTATCTGATGGGGTTTTTTGTCTTTCTTCCAAGTGGGTGGAGGAGGTTATATAACTTAACATCCACTTCCAAGTGGGAGGAGGAGAAGGTCAACAGCTGCCAGCTCCACAGCTGGTCTTGCCAGCCCAGGTAGTCCCAGCCTTATTTGGCCAGAAGAGCCTCCTTGGCATGTAGAGGGGAGATTTGCTGAACCAGAACCAATGTCTTAAACCTGGCAATTTATGTTAGCATCCTCTAGCTAGGAACAAAGATTATTTTGTGTTGATTATGTACCCTGCAACTTTGCTGAATACAGTTACTAGCTATTGTAGCTTTCCAGTGGATTCCTTAGGATTTTGTATATATAGTATCATGTTATCTATGAATAGAGATGGTTTTATTTCTTCCTTTCCAATATGGATGCATTTTATTTCTTTTTCTTGCCTAATTGCCCTGGCAAGAACTTCCAGTACAATGTTGAATAACAGTGGAGAAACCAGGCATCCTTGTCTTGTTCCTGACCTTAGGGGAAAAGCTTTCCACCTTTTGCCATATATATAATGCAATATAAATTCCCTTTATTATGTTAAGGAAATTCCCTTCTATTCCTAGTTTCAGAGTTTTTTGTTTTTCTGTTTTGTTTTGTGTTTTTTTTTGACGGTATGCGGGCCTCTCACTGTTGTGGCCTCTCCCGTTGCAGAGCACAGGCTCCGGACAGGCAGGCTCAGCAGCCATGGCTCACGGGCCTAGCCACTCCGCAGAATGTGGGATCTTCCTGGACCAGGGCATGAACCTGTGTCCCCTGCATCGACAGGTGGACTCTCAACCACTGCGCCACCAGGGAAGCTCAGAGTGTTTTTATCATGAAAGGATTTTGAATTTTGACAAATGACTTTCCTGCATCAATCAAAATGATCATGTGTTTTGTTTTTCCCTTTCATTCTATTAATGTGGTTTATTACATTGATTTTCTTATGTTGAACCACCCTTGTGGTCCTGGGGAAAAACCCACTTGGTCATGGTGTATAATCCTTTTACTATTCTCTTAGCTTCAGTTTTTTAGTATATTGTTGAGGGTTTTTACATCTGTATTCATAACTGATATTGGTCTATAATTTTATTTTCTTGTGATGTCTTTCTCTGACTTGGGTATCAGTGTAATGTTGGCCTCAGAGAATGAAGTAGAATTCACCAGTGAAGGCCTGGACACTTTTTTTGTTGGGAGGTTTCTGATTACTGATTCAATCTTTCTACTTCTTAGAGGTGTGTTACAATTTTCTGTTGCTTCCTGAGGCAGTTCAGGTACTTTGAGTGTTTCCTACAATTTGTTCATTTCATCTAGGTTGTCTAATTTGTTGGCATATAACTTTTCATCATATTCTCTGTAAGGTTGGTAGTAATGTCCCCAGTTTCATTTCTAAATTTAATTTGTCTCTTCTCTATTTCTTTGTCAGTTTGCTTAAAGCTTTGTCAATTTTTTTTTTCCAGGGCACCAACATTTTGTTTTTTTTGGTTCTCTCTATTGTTCTTCCTATTATTTCATTCTCTTTGCTCTAAGTGTTATTCCTACATTCTGCTAGCTTTGGGCTTAATTTGCTCTTCTTCTTCTAATTCCTTGAGGTGTATATGAAAGTTCTTTTTTTTTGAGTGGGAAGATGTGTTAAATATATATATTAGGACTTTAAGGTATTTTAAATATACAACATGTTTTTACACTGATGTGGTTATGGGTTTTTTTCCTATAGTTTTATAGTTTTATTGAGATATAATTGACACATAGACTATAAGTTGAGGTATAGAACATAATGATTTGACTTATATACATCAGGAGATGATTATCACAATAAGTTCAGTGAACACCTATAATCTCATGCAGATCCAAAATTAAAGAAATAGAAAAAATTTTTTCTTTTGATGAAAATTCATAGGATTTTCTCTCTTAACAAATTTCAGGTAAAATATACAGTAGTGTTAATTATATTTAATGTGTTGTACATTATGTTTCTAGTATTAATTTATCTTATAACTGCAACTATCTATCATTTGACTATGTTCATTCAGTTCCCCCTCCCCTTACCCCATGTCTCTGGTAACCACAAATGAGATATCTTTTCCTATGACTTTGTTTGTGATGTATAATTGACCTACAACACTATGTTAGTTACTAGTGAGCAACATAGTGATTCCACATTTTCAGAGTTCAAAATAATCACCACCATAGGTCTAGTTATGATATATTACCATACAAAGACATACAGAGAAAGCTTTTGACAAAATTCAACATCCAATTATGATTAAAAACTCTGAAGAAAATAGGCATGGAGGGAACATTCCTCAACATATTAAAGGCCATATATGACAAATCCACAGCCAACATTGTCCTCAATGCTGAAAAAGTGAAACGATTTCCACTAAGATCAGGAACAAGACAAGGTTGCCCACTCTCACCACTCTTATTCAACATAGTGTTGGAAGTTTTAGCCAAAGCAATCAGAGAAGAAAAAGAAATAGAAGGAATCCAAATTGGAAAGGAAGAAGTAAAGCTGTAACTGTTTGCAGATGACATGATACTATACATAGAGAATCCTAAAGATGCTGCCAGAAAACTACTAGAGCTAATCAATGATTTTGGTAAAGTAGCAGGATACAAAATTAATTCACAGAAATCTCTGGCATTCCTATACACTAATGATGAAAAATCTGAAAGTGAAATTAAGAAAACACTCCCATGTACCACTGCAACAAAAAGAATAAAATATCTAGGAATAAACCTACCTAAGGAGACAAAAGACCTGTATGCAGAAAGTTATAAGACACGGATGAAAGAAATTAAAGATGATACAAATATATGGAGAGATATACCATGTTCTTTGATTGGAAGAATCAACATTGTGAAAATGACTTTACTACCCAAAGCAATGTACAGATTCAATGCAATCCCTATCAATCTACCACTGGCATTTTTCACAAAAGTAGAACAAAAAATTTCACAATTTGTATGGAAACACAAAAGACCCCAAATAACCAAAGCAATCTTGAGAAAGAAAAACGGAGCTGGAGGAATCAGGCTCCCTAACTTCAGAATACACTACAAACCTACAGTAATCAAGACAGTATGCTACTAGCACAAGAAGAGAAATATAGATCAATGGAACAGGATAGAAATCCCAGAGGTACACCCATGCACATATAGTCACCTTATCTTTGATAAAGGGGGCAAGAATATGGAGTGGAGAAAAGACAGCCTCTTCAATAAGTGGTGCTGGGAAAACTGCACAGCTACATGTAAAAGTATGAAATTAGAACACTCCTTAACACCATACACAAAAATAAACTCAAAATGGATTAAAGACCTAAATGTAAGGCCAGACACTATCAAACTGTTATAGGAAAACATAGGCAAAACACTCTATGACATAAATCACAGCAAGATCCTTTTTGACCCACCTCCTAGAGAAATGGAAATAAAAACAAAAATAAACAAATGGGGCCTAATGAAACATAAAAGCGTTTGCATAGCAAAAGAAACCATAAACAAGAGCAAAGGACAACCCTCAGAATGGCAGAAAATATTTGCAAGTGAAACAACTGAAAAAGGATTAATCTCCAAAATATACAAGCAGCTCATGCAACTCAATATCAAAAAGACAAACAACCCAATCCAAAAATGGGCAGAAGACCTAAATAGACATTTCTCCAAAGAAGATATATAGATTGCCAACAAACACATGAAAGAATGCTCAACATCATTAATCATTAGAGAAATGCAAATCAAAACTACAATGAGATATCATCTCATACCGTTCAGAATGGCCATCATCAAAAAGTCTACAAACAATAAATGCTGGAGAGGGTGTGGACAAAAGGGAACACTCTTGCACTGTTGGTTGGAAGATACATTGATACAGCCACTATGGAGAACAGTATTGAGGTTCCTTAAAAAACTAAAAATGGAAGTACCATACGACCCAGCAATCCCACTACTGGGCATATACCCTGAGAAAACCATAATTCAAAAAGAGTCATGTAGCAAAATGTTCATTGCTGCTCTATTTACAATAGCCAGGACATGGAAGCAACCTGAGTGTCCATCAAGAGATGAATAGATAAAGAAGATGTGGCGCATATATACAATGGAATATTACTCAGCCATAAAAAGAAACGAAATTGAGTTATTTGTAGTGAGGTGGATGGACCTAGAGTCTCTCATACAGAGTGAAGTAAGTCAGAAAGAGAAAAACAAATACCATATGCTAGCACATATATATGGCATCTAGGGAAAAAAATGTCATGAAGAACCTAGGGGCAAGCTGGGAATATGGACTTGAGGGTATGGGGAGGGGGAAGGGTAAACTGTGCCAATGTGGGAGAGTGGCATGGACATATATACACTACCAAACATAAAATAGATAGCTAGTGGGAAGCAGCCGCATAGTACAGGGAGATCAGCTCGGTGCTTTGTGACCACCTAGAGGTGTGGGATAGGGAGGGTGGGAGGGAGTGAGACGCAAGAGGGAAGAGATATGGAAACATATGTATATGTATACCTGAATCACTTTGTTATAAAGCAGAAACTAACACACCATTGTAAAGCAATTATGCTCCAATAAAGATGTTAAAATAATTAGAAAAATAAATAAATAAAAAAGAAGACATTGCATAGTTATTGCCTGTATTTCTCACATTGTTTTTTTATACCTGTGACTCATTTATTTTGCAAGGAGGTTTGTGTCTCTTAATCTCATTGCCTATTGCTTTCCACACTCCACTCCCGTGCCCTCTGGCAACCACCTGTTTGTAATGACTCTGTTTCTGTTTAGTTATGTTTGTTCATTTGTTTTGTTAGTTAGATTCCACACATAAGCAAAATCATAGACTGTTTGTCTTTGTCTTATTTCACTTAACATCATACCCTCTAGGTCCATCCATGTTTTCACGAATGGCAAATTTCTTTTTTTTATGGCTGAGGAATCTTCTATCATGTGTGTGTATATATATATACAACATCTTCTTTATCCATTAATCTATTTCTAGGCACTTAAGTTGCTTTCATATATTGGGTATTGTAAATAATGCTGCTATGAACAGCTATGAACATATATATATATGAACAGGGGTGCATATATATATATTTTCTAACTAGTGTTTTCATTTTCTTCTGACAAATACCCAGGAGTGGAATTGCTGGATCATATGGAAGCACTATTCTTAAATTTTTGAGGAATGTCCATACTGTTTTCCGTATTTGCTGCACCAATGTACATTCCCACCCAAAGTGTACAAGGGTTCACTTTTCTCCACATCCTTACCAACACTTGTTATTTGTTGTCTTTTTGATAATAGCCATTCTGACAGGTGTGAGGCAATATTTCATTACAGTTTTGATTTGAATTTTCCTGATGTTTAGTGATGTTGAGCATCGTTTTATGTGCCTGTAGGCCATCTGTATGTCTTCTTCTTTATTTTTAAGTCTTTATTGAATTTTTTTCAATATTACTTCTGTTTTATATTTTGTTTTTTTGTCTGCAAGGCATGTGGGATCATAGCTCCCCTGACCAGGGATCAAACCCCCACCCGCTGCATTGGAAGGCGAAATCTTAACCACTCGACTGACAGGGAAGTCACTGTATGTCTCCTTTAGAAAAATGTCTTTTCAGACCCCCAGCCCATTTTTTAATTGTATTGTTTGTTTTTTTGATGTTCAGTTTTATGAGCTTTATGTATATTTAGGATATTAACCATTTATTGGATATATTGTTTGCAAATATCTTTTCCCGTGAAAGCAGGTAGCTTTTCATTTCGTTGATAGTTTCCTTTGCTGTGCAAATCCTTTTTAGTTTGATGTAGTTCCATTTGGCTATTTTTGTTTTTGTCTCCCTTACCTGAGGAAACATATCCAAAAAGTATTACTAAGACCAATGTCAAAGAACTTACTATCTATGTCTTCTAGAAGTTGTATGGTTGCAGGTCTGACATTTAAGTTTTTAATCCATTTTGAATTTATTTTTGTGCGCATTGTGAGAGAGCACTCCAGTTCGATTCTGTTGAACTTAACTGTCCAGTTTTCCCTGCACCATTTATTGAAGAGGCTGTCTTGTCCCCGTTGTATATTCTTGCCTCCTTTGTTGTAGATTAATTGCCCATATAATTGTGGTATCATTTCTTGACTGTCTGTTCAATTCCGTTGATCTTACATAACTGGTGTTTTTTTTTCCATTACCATATTTTCATTACTGTAGCTTGGTACAGGATAGTTTGAAATCAGGGAGCATTAAACCTTCAGTTTTGTTCTTCTTTCTTAAGACTGGCTTGGCTTTTTGGGATAATTTGTGTTTCCATACAAATTTGCAAATAATTTGTTCTAATTCTGTGAAAAATGCCATTGATATTTTAATAGTGATTGCATTGACTCTGTAGAGTAGCTTAGGTAGTATGTTCTTTTTAACAATATTAATTCTTCCACTCCATGAACACAGTATCTTTCCATGTTTTAACTCCTTAGATTTATTCCTATGTATTTTTTCTTTTTGATGCAATTTTAAGTGGAATTGTTTTCTTAATTTATCTTTCTGATAGTTAGTTGTTAGTGTATAGAAATGCAATGGGTTTCTGTATATTAATTTTGTATCCTACAACTTCACCAAATTCATTGATGAGTTCTAATAGTTTTTGGTGAAATTTTTATGATTTCTGTGTATAGTATCATGTCATTTGCAAACAATGACAGTTTTACTAATTTCTTTCTTTCCACTTTGGATTCCTTTTATTTCTTTTTCTGGTCTGATTGTGGTGGCTAGGACTTCCAATACTGTGTTGAATAAAAGTGGCGAGTGTGAGCATTCTTGTCTTCTTCCTGCTATATATAGTGTTGTCCTCCTGGTAGATGGGGCCAGTTCCCAAGGCAGCTGGCTGAGGGGCCCAAAGAGTCTCAGAGCTGGTGTTGCCCTGATGCTGTGTGGGCCTGTGTCCCAAGGCGACCTAGGGCTGATGATGCCTATTGGTGGGTTATCTGGGTCCTGACATCACAGGCTGTGTGTCTGGGGTGGTCCTGGGGCTGGTGTCTGCCTGCTGTTGTATGAGGCTGGGGCCCAGGAGATTTCGGGACTGGTTACCCACTCACTGGTGGGCAGTGCTCAGTGTTGGGGACTTTGTCTGTATGGCATGGGTATCCTGGAGTTGGTATTTCTGCTCACTGTTTGGTGGGGGCAGGTCTCAGGGGCTTCTGTCAATGGTGCCTTCCCAATGGTGGGTGAGACTGGCCCAGGTGCTAGTGCCAGCACACTGGTATGTGGGGCTGTGTCCTGGGCCCTCTGGTGGGCAGGGCTGGGCTCTAGAGTGTCTGTGAGTTCAGTGATTCTGTGGCAGCCAGCCTGCTGGTGGGTCAGGGCTGTTTTCCCACACTGCTAGTTGCTTGGCCTGAGCCATCTCAGTACTGGTGCCTAAAGGCTGATGGGCAGGTTTGTTTCCTGGTGCTAATAAGCTAGATGGAGGATTCCAAAATGGTGCTTGCCAATACCATTTTCCTTGTGGTAGAACAAGCTCCCTAAAATGGTTGCCACCAGTGTATGTGTCCTCAGGATAAAGTCCAGTTGCCTCCTACCTTTCTGGGAGGCATTCTCAGATTAGAATGTGGGGCTGACCCAGGCTCCTTTCAAATTGTTGCTTCTGCCTGGGTTTCAGAGCATGTGAGATATTGTTTGCCCTTTAAGAGTGGAGTCTTTATTTCCCGTAACCCTTTGGCTCTCCCAAAAGTAAACCCCACTGGCCTTCAAAGCCAAACATTTTGAGGACTTGTTCTTCCAGTACAGGACCCCCAGGCTTGGGAACCCAGTCTGGCGCTTGGACTCCTCACTCCTTGGGGATAACCATACAACTTTAATGCAATTTTAATTATCTTCCTGTCTGTGGGTCACCAGGAGTATGGGTCTTGACTATACTGCATCTCTTCCCTCCACCCCTCCTACCAGTTTCATTGTGGTCGCTTCTTTATATCTTTAGTTGTAGAAAATTTAACTGCTAGTCTTCCAATCTTTCTCATCAATAGTTGCTCTGTGAATGGTTGTAATTTTGCTGTGCCCATACGAACAGGTGAGCTCAGGGTCTCTTACTTCACATTCTTGGCCATATCTTTGACAGCTATTGATTTTACATCTTTCTTCTTTTTTAATATATGCATTTACAACTTAAATTTCACTCTGAACCTGGCCTTTGTTGCATCCCATAAGTTTCTGTATGTTACATTTTCATTTTTATTTATCTCTAAGTATTTTCTAATTCCCCTTGTGATTCCGTTTTTGTCCCATTGATCATTTAAGAGAGTGTTAATTTCCACATATTTGTGAATTTTACAGTTTTCCCTTCTGTTACTGATTTTGAGCTTCATTCCATTGTGGTTGTTTATTTAGACTTATTTTGTGTCCTGACATATTGTCTATCCTGAAAAATGTTCTGTGTATACTTGAGAAGGATGTGTTTTCTACTGTTGCTATGTAGGGTGTTTTATATGTCTGTTAGATGTAGATGGTTTATGATGTTGTTCAAGTCTTCTGCTTCCTTATTGATCTTCTGTCTAGATGATTTATCCATTATTGAAAGTGGGTATTCAAATCTTCAGCTACTATTGTAGAATTATATATTTCTTCCTTCATTTCTGTCAATATTTGCTTTATACACTTGAGGGCTCTTTTCTTTGGTGCATATTTCTTAGTAATTTTTATATATTCTTTATGAATGTCCATTTTATTAATATATAATGTCCTTATTTGTCTCATAACACTTTTTGACTTAAAGTTTATTTTATCTGGCATTTTACCCAATAAAGTCACCTCAGCTCTTTTTTGGTTTCTATTTGCATGGAGTATGTTTTTCCATTTGTTCACTTCCAACCTATTTGTGTCTTTGGAGCTGAAGTAGAGTCTCTGGTAGACAGCATATAGTGGATCATGTTTTTCAAGGTAATTCAGCCAATCCATACCTTTTGATTGGATATTGTAGTCAATTTACATTTAAAGTAATTAATGACATGTAAGGACTTACTTCTGTCATTTTGCTATTGTTTTCTTTGCGTCTTATGTCTTTTGTTCCATATTTCCTCATTACTATATTATTTTGCCTGTATTTGAATTTTGCCGTGAACCATTTTGATTCTCTTGTCATTCCCTTTTGTATTTATACAGGCATATCTCAGAGATATTGCAGGTTCAATTCCAGACCACCACAATAAAGTGAATATCACAATAAAATGAGTCACACAAATTTTTGGTGTTCCAGTTCATTTTAAAGTTATGTTTACACTATACTGTAGTCTATTATGTGTACAATAGCATTATGTCTAAAAAATTAATGTACACACTTTAAATTAAAAATACTTTATTACTAAAAAATGCTAATCATCTTGAGCCTTCAGCAAGCCATAATTTTTTTTGCAATAATAGCATCAATGATCACTGACCACAGATCACTATAACAAATATAATATAGTGAAAAAGTTTGAAATACAGTGAGAATTACCGAAGTGTGACACAGAGACACTTAAGTGAGCAAATGCTGCTGGAAAAATGGCACTGATAGACTTCTTCAATGCAGGGTTGCCACAAGCCTTCAATTTGTAAAAAAAGAAAAAAAGAAAAAATGCAATATCTGTGAAGAGCGATAAAGCCAAGTGCCATAAAATGAGGTATACTTGTATTTTAGATATCTTATTGTTGTTACCATGGGGATTACCTTTAACATAGTAACTTTATAACAGTTGAGCTTGGATCTTTACCCACTTAACTTCAGTAGCATACAAATACTTTACCCCTTCTATTTGTATTTTTAAAAAATTACATTTTTTACATTTTGTGTCCAGTAACATAGATTTATAATTACTTTATGCATTTGTCTTTTAAGTAATATAGTAAATGAATAATTGGAGTTACAAAACAAAAATGCAATAATCCTGGTTTTTATATGCATTAATAGTTACTTTTACTGGATAACTTTATATTTTCATATGGCTTAGAATTATTGACTAGTGCCCTTCCATTTCAACTTGAATGGTTCCCTTTATTATTTCTTGTAAGGTAATTCTACTGATAATGAATTTTCTCAGCTTTTGTTTGATTGGGAATGTTTGAATTTTCCATAGTTTTCAAGGGGGATTTTTGCCATATATCGAATTCTTGGTTGACAGCTTTTTGTTTTGTTTTGTTGTCAGCACTTTAATATGTCATTCCTCTGTTTTCTGGCCTCCATGGTTTCTGATGAGAAATTGGCTGTTAATCTTATTGATGATTTTTTTTACATGACAAATTGCTTCCTTCCTGCTGCTTTCAAGAATGTCTCTCTGTTTTTGGCTTTTGAAAAAATTTTTAAAGTGTGTCTCAGGGTATATATCTTTGAATTTATCCTATTGGAGTTTGTTGAGATTACTGGATGCATAGATTCATGTCTTTCATCAAATTGGGGAAGTTTTTTTGCCCTGAATTCCACATTAAGTGACACAGAAATGGATGCTTTCATTAGTCCTTCAGGTAGTCCCCAGACAGTTTAGAATAGACATACATAATTATTTGTGAATGAGGTCTGCTCTGCTCCTCCCCAAACCAGGGACCAGGGTCCAACAGTGGCAATGTGGTCTGCCATCTTCAAGATGGCCATCAAGCTAACTAGCTGCTGTATGGACAATGTAGTAGGAGGGCTAAAGTGCTATCAGCTATCCTATTTAGGAAGCTACTGCAGTAATATAGGTAAAAGATGATGGCAGTCTTGGCTTGAGTGGTAGCAGTAGAGATGGTGATAATCATGTCTTTCTATCACTGTAGATGGGAAGTGAATCTATAATGCCTACAACAACTTAGTGATTTAGAAGTGTACCTGCTCAATCCCACCCGCTTTTCTTCAAAACTTTTAGTATGAAGCAACTATCCCTTGCTATACTGAAAAAAGTAACTATTGCTAGAATTTTTTTTTTTTTTGAGGTACGCAGGCCTCTCACTGCTGTGGCCTCTCCCATTGCGGAGCACGGACTCTGGACGCACAGGCTCCGGGCGCGCAGGCTCAGCGGCCATGGCTCACGGGCCCAGCTGCCCCGCAGCATGTGGGATCCTCCCGGACCGAGGCACAAACCCGTGTCCCCTACATCTGCAGGCGGACCCTCAACCACTGCGCCACCAGGGAAGCCCCCTAGAATTTTTATATCATATAATCAAACTGCAATGTTGAGAGGTATAGGCACAAAATATTTTTAAAATTATTTCTCTATTTCCTTTTAAAGAAATTTCTGTTTTTTAATGAAATTATATGTACTCACTATTTTTTTAAAAAGACATATAGTATACTAGAAAATATAAATCAGGAAAAAACCTTTTACCTGAAATCCTATTACCAAGAGCTAAACAGGTTGACATTTTGGTGAACCTCCATTTAGGCCTGCTGCCCTGACCCCCTTTCTTTCAGTGGCCACTCCTCAGTTGCCTTTGCTTGTTTCTACTATCTACCTGATAACTAAATGTTAACATAAAGTATATATGAATGCCCATACACACAAACGCTGGCATATGTGCATAATTATGTATAATTTTACATAAATAAGATCATATGCCATGCTGCTTTGTAAGTTTTTATTCTACTTACCAATCTCATGGACATGGGCGTATGTTAATAAATATAAATAACTTATAATTTTTAATTGCTCATGTTATTCTATTATATAAATAAACTATAATTTAGAAACAAGCTGTTTTCAGGTTTTGTTTTATTTTTCTTATTAATAATGCAATAACAGACATCCTCATGATAAATTAAATTAGTGAAATAGATAAGACAGCAACTGCATTGGGAAATTTTACATGTGCCTCTCAGAAATCAATTGTAATAGAGAAAAATAAGCAACAATACCAAAGTCTTAATAATACAGTAATGTTGAGATATTGGATATACATAGAGGATAAAGAGAAGATATATATTCTTTTTGAGTATACAGGGAACATTTACAAAAATAGATTACGAATTAGGCTATAAAGGAATCCTCTAAAATTCCAAAGGATCAATATTATGTAAACTGTGTTCTCCAACCATGACAATAAAACTGAAAATTAATAATAAATATTAAAACATTCCATGTTTGGGAACTATAACATCATGTTTAAAATTCTTTAGTTAAAAAATACATTTGAGGATGGAATAATGAAGTCACTATACATCAACATTTTTGGAACACACTTTGTTTATTCATTGAAATATATTGGTCATCAAAGACAGAAAACAAACGTGATGAGGATTTAATTCAAGAAATTGGAAAGAGCAGAGCATACACAATGTAACAAGACAGGCTCTTAACATATAAGAATTAAGGGTAGAAATTAAATAAATTAAAGAATAACTGTAACAATGATAAAAAAATGGTAGAGAATATTAACAGAACCAAAACATGAAAGACTGAAAAGGTTAACCAGATAAACCACTGGTAGGACTGATGCAGGAAAGAGAAGATGCAAAGAAGCAAAATACAGAATATAGAATAAAATAAGTGTAAAATTACAGACACAACAGAGATTTTTTTTAAAGACAAAAGAATTATAAACAGCTATATGCTAATACATTTGAAGAATTAAATTCCTAGAAAAAACAAAAGACCAAAAATGGCATAAGAAAAAAAGATACTCAGTAGACTAATACATTTTATTTTATTTTATATTTATTTTATTTTTATTTTATTTTACTTTTATTGGAGTATAGTTGCTTTACCCGGTTGTATCAGTTTCTGCTGTACAGCAAAGTGAGTCAGCAATACGTATACATAGATCCCCTTTTTTCGGATTTCCTTCCCATTTGGTCCACACCAAGTACAGTTCCCTGTGCTATACAGTAGGTTCACAATGGTTATCTATTTTATACATAGCAGTGTATATATGTCAATCCCAATTTCCCAGTTCATCACACCTCCCCTATCCACCTTGGTATTGATACCTTTGTTCTCTACATCAGTGTCTCTAATTCTGCTTTGCAAATAAAATCATCTTTATTATTTATCTAGATTCCAGATATATGCATTAATATATGACATTTATTTTTCTATTTCTGACTTACCTCACTCTGTATGGTAGTCTCTAGGCCCATCCACATCTCCCACAATTTGGTTCCTTTTTATGGCTGAGTAATATTCCATTGTATATATGGACCACATCTTCTTTATCCATTCTTCTGTTGATGGATATTTAGGTTTCTTCCATGTCCTGGCTATTGCAAATAGTACTGCAATGAACATTGGGGTGCATGTGTCTTTTTGAATTATGGTTTATTCAGGGTATATGCCCAGTAGTAGGAGTACTTCGTCATAAGGTAGCTATATTTTTAGTTTTTTGAGGAACCTCCATACTGTTCTCCATACGGGCTGTTTCAATTTACACTCCCACCAACAGTGTAAGAGAGTTCCCTTTTCTGCACACCCTCTTCAGCATTTATTGTTTGTAGATTTTTTGATGATTGCCATTCTGAGTAGTGTGAGGTGATACTTCATTATAGTTTTGATTTGCATTTCTCTAATAATTAGTGATGTTGATCATCTTTTCATGTGTCTCTCGGCCATCTGTGTGTCTTCTTTGGAGAAATGTCTATTTAGGTCTTCTGCCCATTTTTTGATTGGGTTATTTGTTTTT
Source organism: Phocoena sinus (assembly GCF_008692025.1). Taxonomy (NCBI): domain Eukaryota; kingdom Metazoa; phylum Chordata; class Mammalia; order Artiodactyla; family Phocoenidae; genus Phocoena; species Phocoena sinus. The sequence continues at coordinate 58,095,948 of NC_045784.1, read as the reverse complement.
TTATATTTTGCTGCATAAGCTGCTTGCATATTTTGGAGATTAATCCCTTGTCAGACGCTTCATTTAGAAATATTTGCTCCCATTCTGTGGTTTGTCTTTTGGTCTTGTTTGTGGTTTTACTTTGCTGTGCAAAAGCTTTTAAGTTTCAGTAGGTCCCAGTTATTTATTTTTGTTTTTATTTTCATTACTCTAGGAGGTCTGTCAAAATAGAACTTGATGTGATCTACATCAAAGAGTATTTTTCCTATGTTTTCCTCTAAGAGTTTTATAGTTTCTGGTCTTACATTATGGTCTTTAATCCATTTTGAGTTTAATTTTGTGTTTGGTGTTAGGGAGTTGTTCTAATTTCATTCTTTTACATGTAGCTGTCTAGTTTTCCTAGCACCACTTATTGAAGTGACTGTCTTTTCTCCATTGTATATCCTTGCCTCCTTTGTCATAGATTAGGTGACCATAGGTGTGTGAGTTTACCTCTGGGCTTTCTATCCTCTACCATTGATCTATATTTCTGTTTTTGTGCCAGTACCATACTGTCTTGATTACTGTAACTTTATCGTATAGTCTGAAGTCAGGGAGCCTGATTCCTCCAGCTGTGTTATTCTTTCTCATGATTGCTTTGGCTATTTAGGGTCTTTTGTGTTTCCATGAAAATCGTATTTTTTTCTAATTCTGTGAAAAATGCAATTGGTAATTTGATAGGTATTGCATTGAATCTGTAGATTACTTTGGGTAGTATAGTCATTTTCACAATACTGATTCTTCCAACGTAGAACATGGTATAGCTCTCCATTTTTCTGTGTTATCTTTAATCACTTTCATCAGTATTTTATAGTTTTCTGAGTACTGGTCTTTTCCTACTTAGGTAGGTTTATTCCTAGGTATTTTATTCCTTTAGTTGCTATGGTAAATGGGATTGTCTCCTTAATTTCTCTTTCTGATCTTTTGTTGTTAGTATATAGGAATGCAAGAGATTTCTGTGCATTAAATTTGTATCCTTCAACTTTACCAAACTCATTGATTAGCTCGAGTAGTTTCTGGTGGCATCTTTTGGATTTTCTATGTATAGTATCATGTCATCTACAAACAGTGACAGTTTTACTTCCTTTCCAATTTGGATTCCTTTATTTCTTTTTCTTCTCTGATTGCCATGTCCAGGACTTCCAGAACTATGTTGAGTTACTAGTGGTGAGATTGGATATCCTTGTCTTGTTCATGATCTTAATGGAAATGGTTTCAGTTTTTCACCACTGAGAATGATGTTTGCTGTGGGTTTGTCATATATGGCCTTTATTATATTGATGTAGCTTCCCTCTATGCCCACTTTCTGGAGAGTCTTTATCATAAATGGATGTTGAATTTTGTCAAAAGCTTTTTCTGTATCTAGTGAGATTATTATATGTTTTTTATTCTTCAGTTTGTTAATATGGTGTATCACATTGGTTGATTTGCATTTATTGACGAATACTTGCATCCATCTGGTACGTCCCACTTGATCATGGTGTATGATCCTTTTAATGTGTTGTGGGATTATGTTTGCTAGTATTTTGTTGAGGATTTTTGTGTCTATGATCATGAGTGATATTGGTGTGTAATTTTTTGTGTGTGTGACATCTTTGGTTTTGGTATCAGGGTGATGGTGCCCTCATAGAACATGTTTGAGAATGTTCCTCCCTCTGCAAGTGTTTGGAACAGTTTGAGAAGGATAGGTGTTACTCTTCTCTTAATGGTTGATAAAATTTGCCTGTGAAGCCATCTGGTTCTGTACTTTTTTTTGTTGGAAGATTTGTTTTTTTGTTTTGGTTTGTCATGTGTGCCATTTAATTGAACATTCAGAGCAGCTCCTGCTTGTCTGTGAGTTGATGGAGGGGACACGGAAACACTGGGGTGTCTGTGTTTTCTGGCTCATTCATGGCTTCATTTGACAATGCTGGTTGAATGCCCACCACCTCACAAGGCAAGCATGACACTGTGTGATAGGTGTGCCATCAGACTTGCTCACCGTTTGGTCCATGCGTCCAGCCATGACTTCCACCGTGGCAAGTGTTACCTGTCTTTGAGGACCTTCTCTCCTTCTAGAATATTTTGGGGGATTAATGCTCTGTAATCTTCTTCAGAGCATTCAGCCGTGCAGGTCTGTCTTCCTGGCTGTATGATCCCCATTGTGGGCCTGGAGCATGCCAGAGAGCAAGAGCAGCACGAGGAGCATGCTGCAATGCACGGTCATCTTCCCCACTGTGCTGCGCCCTGGAGGCCACTCCCCGCTGCCACTCCTATTGTGCTGGTCTGATCACCGCCGCTGCTGCCACTCGAGCGGGCCCTGCACCTCCAGCCAGGCTGTGCTGCCATGAATGCCGCCCATCTCCGGGAGTGAGGCCAAGTCTGGCCAGCAGCATGCTCCCTCAGGCTGGTGAGTCCACCAGTCTCGAAGCTGCCCACACCTTTCTGTTGGAAGATTTTTAATTACAGTTTCAATTTCATTTCTCATGATTGGTCTGTTTATATTTTCTATTTCTTCATGGTTCAATCTTGGAAGGTTGTACATTTTTAAGAATTTGTCCATTTCTTCCAGGTTGTCTATTTTATTATCATATAGTTACATGTGGTTGTCTTTTATCATCCTTTGAATTTTTGTGTTGTCAGTTGTAACTTCTCCTTTCTCATTTTTAATTTTATTGATTTGAGTCCTCTCCCTTTTTTTCTTGATGTGTCTGGCTTAAGTTTTATCATTTTTTTTTTGTCTTCTCAAAAACAGCTTTTAGTTTCATTGGTCTTTGCTGTTGTTTTCTTCATTTCTATTTCATTTATTTCTACTCTGATTTTTATGATTTCCTTCCTTCTACTAACTTTGGTTTTTGGGGTTTTTTTTTGTCCTTGTTTCTCTATTTGCTTTAGGTGTAAGGTTAGGTTGTTTGTTTGAGTTCTTTCTTGTTTCTTGAGGTAGGATAGTATTGGTAAAAACTTCCCTCTTAGAATGAATTTTGCTGCATTCCATAGGTTTTGGGTCATTGTGTTTTCATGCCGATTTCCACTTTATGGCTGTTAGCACTTGCCTTATGTATTGAGGTGCTCCTGTATTGTGTGCATAAATATTTATAATTATTATATCTTCTTCTTTGATTGATCCCTTGATCATTATGCAGTGTCCTTCCTTGTCTCTTGTAACATTCTTTATTTTAAAGTCTATTTTATCTGATATGAGTATTGCTCCTCCAGCTTTCTTTTGATTTCCATTTGCTTGGAACATCTTTTTTCTTCCCCTCACTTTCAGTGTGTATGTGTCCCTAGGTCTGATGTGGGTCTCTTGTAGACAGCATATATATGAGTCTTGTTTTTGTATCCATTTAGCCATTTTGTGTCTTTTGCTTGGAGCATTTGATCCAATTACATTCAAGGTAATTATCGATATGTGTGTTCGTATTGCCATTTTCTTAATTGTTTTGGGTTTGTTTTTGTGGGTCTTTTTCTTCTCTTGTGTTTCTCACCAAGAGAAGTCCCTTTAGCATTTGTTGTAAAGCTTTTTTGGTGGTGCTGAATTCTCTTAGCTTTTGCTTGTCTGTAAAGCTTTTGATTTCTCCTTCAAGTCTGAATGACACCCTTGCTGGGTAGAGAAATCTTAGTTGTAGTTTTTGCCCTTTCATCACGTTAAATATATCCTGCCACTGCCTTATGGGCTGCAGAATTTCTGCTGAAAAATCAGCTGATAACCTTATGGGGATTCCCTTGTATGTTATTTGTTGCTTTTCCCTTGCTGCTTTTAATTTTTTTTTGTATTTAATTTTTGATAATTTGATTAATATGTGTCTTTGTGTGTTTCTCCTTGGGTTTATCCTATGAGGGGCACTCTGCACTTCCTGGAGTTGTGTGGCTATTTTCTTTCCAATCTTAGGGAAGTTTTCAACTATAATCTCTTCAAATATTGGTTGGTGCCGATAGATTTGCTTAACACAGGGTTGCAACAAAACTTCAATTAGTAAAAAACATAATATCTGTGAAGCACAATAAAGCAAAGCGCAGTAAAACAAGGTATGCCCATAGTGGAGAATCCTCAATACTGAAGAACTGGCAGCAACGGAAACCTCTGGAGATTGGAGTAGGGGTAGGACTAAGGAAAAAAAAAGTGTAAATATTCCAATTTTCCTTAAAAATGGATCAGTGAAATGAAGCACAGAGGTAACAATCCCCATATATGCAACTTGAACTTTCATTTAGCTATCTAGCTCCCCACTCTTCAGTCATCATGGGAAGTCCCTCGCAGTCAAGCAAATTCCTAAACATGAAAGAAAGAGGCTAAAACAGATCCAAGGCAAGTAGAAGGCAATAGCAGGAGAGAAATACTTAAAATCTATATCTTTGCTCAAAATATATAACTTTATATGTCAGACAGAGAAAGACAAATATCATATGATACTGCTTATATGCAGAATCTAAAAAATAAAAATAAAAATGAACTTACATACACAACAGAAACAGACTGACAGAAGGTGAACTTGGGTTACCAAAGGTGAAAGGTAGAGTAGGATAAATTAGGAGTTTGGGATTGACATATACACAGTACTATATTTAAAATAGGTAATCAACAAGAACGTACTGTATAGCGCAGGGAACTCTGCTCAATAATCTGCAACAACCTAAATAGGAAAATAATTTGGAAGAGAATAGATACATGTATATGTGTAACTGAATCACTTTGCTGTGCACTTGAAGCTAACTCAATGGGGAGCTTCAAGATGGCGGAAGAGTAAGACATGGAGATCACCTTCATCCCCACAGATACATCAGAAATACATCTATATGTGGAACAAATGCTACAAAACACCTACTGAACTCTGGCAGAAGAACTCAGACCTCCCAAAAGGCAAGAAACTCCCCATGTACCTGGGTAGGGCAAAAGAAAAAAGAGAGAACAGAGACAAAAGAATAAGGATGGGACCTGCACCAGTGGGAGGGAGCTGTGAAGGAGGAAATGTTACTACACACTAGGAAGACCCTTCACTGGCAGAGACTGTGGGTGGTGGAGAGGGGAAGGTTCAGAGCCACGGAGGACAGCACAGCAACAGGGGTGCAGTGGGCAAAGTGGAGAGTTTCCTGCACAGAGGATCAGTGCTGGCCAGGACTCATCAGACTGAGAAGCTTGTCTGCTCACCTGTGAAGCGTGTGGGGCTGGGAGGTGACGCTCCGGCTTCGGAGCTTGGATCCCAGGGAGAGAACTGGGGTTGGCTGCGTGAACACAGCCTGAAGGGGGTTAGTGCACCACAGCTAGCTGGGAGTGTGTCTTGGAGAAGATCTGGAGCTGCCAAAGAGGCAAAGGACTTTTTCTTGCCTGTTTGTTTCACAGTGTATGAGGAGAGGGGATTAAGATTGCCGCCTAAATGAGCTCCAGAGACGAGAGCGAACTGTGGCTATCAGTGCAGACACCAGAGATAGGGGCATGAGATGCTAAGGCTGCTGCTGCAGCCACCAAGAAGCCTGTGTGCAAGCACAGGTCACTATCCACCCCTCCTCAACTGGGAGCCTGTGAAGCCCGCCACTACCGGGGTCCCGTGATCTAGGGACAACTTCCCATGGAGAACACACAGTGTGCCTCAGACTCGTGCAACATCACATCGGCCTTTGCCTCTGTAGGCTCGCCCCGCATTCTGTGCACATCCCTCCCACTGCCTGAGTGAGGAAGAGCCCCCTAATCAGCTGCTACCTTAACCCCCTCCTGTCTGAGCGAAGGACAGATGCCCTCAGATGACCTACTTGCAGAGGCGGGGTCAAATCCAAAGCTGAACCCCAGGAGCTGTGTGAACAAAGAAGAGAAAGGGAGATCTTTCCCAGCAGCCTCAGGAGCAGCGGATTAAATCTCCACAATCAACTTGATGTACCTGCATCTGTGGAATACCTGAATAGACAAAGAACTATCCCAAACTGAGGCACTGGACTTTGGGAGCAATGATATATATATTTTTCCCCCCTTTTTCTCTTTTTGTGAGTGAGTGTGTATGCTTCTGTCTGTGATTTTGTCTGTATAACTTTGCTTTCTCCATTTGTCCTAGGGTTCTGCCTGTACGGTTTTTTTTGTTTTGTTTTTGTTTTTTTTTTTAGTATAGTTTTTAGGGCTTCTTAACATTCGTGGATTTGATTTTTGGTTTGTTGCTCTCTTCTTTCTTTCTTTTTTTATTAAATTTTTTTGTTTTTAATAATTATTTTTTATTTTAATAAGTTTATTTTCTTTTCCTTCCTCCCTTCCTTCCTTCCTTCCTTCCTTCCTTTCTTTTCTTTCTTCTCTCCCTTTTATTCTGAGCCATGTGGATGACAGGGTCTTGGTGCTCTGCCCAGGCATCAGACCCGTGCCTCTGAGGTGGGAGAGACGAGCTCAGGACTTTGGCCCACAAGGGACCTCCCAGCTCCACATAATATCAAACAGCCAAAATCTCCCAGAGCTCTCCATCTCAACACCAAGACACAGCTCTACTCAACGACCAGCAAGCTACAGTGCAGGACACGCTATGCCAAACAATTAGCAAGAGAGAAACACAACCCCAGCCATTAGCAGAGAGACTGCCTGAAATCATAGTAAAGTCAGAGACACGCAAAAACACCACCAGCCACAGACCTGCCCACCAGAAAGACAAGATCTAGCCTCATCCACCAGAACACAGGCATTAGTCCCCTCCAACAGGAAGCCTAGGCAACACACTGAAGCAACATTAGCCACTGGGGGCGGACACCAAAAACAACGGAAACTACAATCCTGCAGCTTGTGAAAAGGAGACCCCAAACACAGTGAGTTAAGCAAAATGAGAAGAAAATGAAGCACACAGCAGATGAAGGAGCAAGGTAAAATACCCACCAGACCAAACAGATGACGAGGAAATAGGCAGTCTACCTGAAAAAGAATTCAGAGTAATGATAATAAAGGAGATCCAAAATCTTGGAAATATAATGAAGAAAATACAAGAAACATTTAACAAGGACCTAGAAGAATTAAGAGCAAACAAACAATGATGAACAACACAAGAAATGGCATGAAACATTCTCTGGAGGGAATCAATAGCAGAATAACTGAGGTAGAAGAACGGATAAGTGACCTGGAAGATTAAGTAGTGGAAATAACTATTGCAGAGCAGAATAAAGAAAAAAGAATGAAAAGAAATGAGAACGGTCTCAAACACATCTGGGACAACATTAAACACACCAGTATTTGAATTATAGGGGTCCCTGAAGAAGAAGTGAAAAAGAAAGGGTCTGAGAAAATATTTGAAGAGATTATAGTTGAAAACTTCCCCAATATGGGAAAGGATATATTCAATCAAGTCCAGGAAGTGCAGAGAGTCCCATACAGGATAAATTCAAGGGGAAACATGTGAAGACACGTATTACTCAAACTATCAAAAATTAAATACAAAGAAAAAAAATTAAAAGCAGCAAGGTAATAAAAACAAATAACATACAAGGGAAACCCCATAATATTAGCAGCTGATGTTTCAGCAGAAACTTTGCAAGCCAGAAGTGAGTGACAGGACATATTTAAAGTGATAAAAGGGAAAAACCTAAACCGAGATTACTCTACCAGGCAAGGATCTCATTCAGATTTGACAGGGAAATTAGAAGCTTTGCAGACAAGCAAAAGCTGAGAGAGTTCAGCACCACCAAACCAGCTTTACAACAAATGCTAAAGAACCTTCTCTAGGCAGGCAAAACAACAGAAGGAAAAGACCTACAATAACAAACCCTAAGCAATTGAGAAAATGTGAACAGGAACATACATATTGATAATTACGTTAAATGTAAATGGATGAAATGCTCCAACTAAAAGACATAGACTGGCTGAATGGATAAAAAAACAAGACCCATATATATGCTGTCTACAAGAGACCCACTTCAGAGCCAGGGACACATACAGACTGAAAGTGAGGGGATGGAAAAAGATATTCCATGCAAATGGAAAGAAAAAGAAAGCTGGAGTAGCAATTCTTATATCAGACAAAACAGACGTTAAAACAAAGACTATGGGGCTTCCCTGGTGGTGCAGTGGTTGAGAGTCCGCCTGCTGATGTAGGGGACATGGGTTCATGCCCCGGTTCGGGAAGATCCCACGTGCCACAGAGCAGCTGGGCCCGTGAGCCATGGCTGCTGAGCCTGCGCATCTGGAGCCTGTGCTCCGCAGCAGGAGAGACCACAACAGTGAGAGGCTCGTGTACAGCAAAAAAAAAAAAAAAAAAAAAAAAGGCTATTACAGGAGACAAAGGACAATACATAATGATCAAGGGATCAATCCACGAAGAAGATAAAAAAATTGTAATATTTTTTGCACCCAACATAGGAACACCTCGATACATACGGAAAATACTAACAGACATAAAATCCGAAATCAACAGGAACACAATAATAGCAGGGGACTTTAACACCCCACTTTCTCCAATGCACGGATCATCTGAAATGAAAATGAATAAGTAAACAGAAGCTTTAAATGATACATTAAACAAGATGGACCTAATTGATATTTGTAGGATATTCCATTTGATCCCAAAACAACAGAATACACTTTCTTCTCAAGTGCTCATGGAACATTCTCTAGGACAGATCATATCTGAGGTCACAAATGAAGCCTTATAAAATTTCAGAAAATTGAAATCGTATCAAGGACCTTTTCCAACCAGAACGCTATGAGACTAGAAATCAATTACAGGAAAAATTCTATAAAATACAAACACATGGAGGCTAAACAATAGACTACTTAATAGCTAAGAGATCACTGAAGAAATCAAAGAGGAAATCAAAAAGTACCTAGAAACAAATGACAATGAAAATATGACGACCCAAAACCTAAGGAATGCAGCAAAAGCAGTTCTAAGAGAGAAGTTTATAGCAATAAAGTCCTACCTTAAGCAACAAGAAACATCTCAAATAAAGAACCTAACCTTACACCTAAAGCAATTATAGAAATAAGAAAAAATCCCCCCAAAGTTAGCAGAAGGAAAGAAAGCATAAAAATCAGATTAGAAATAAGTGAAAAAGAAATGAAGGAAATAATAGCAAATATCAATAAAACTAAAAGCTAGTTCTTTGAGAAGATAAACGAAATTGATAAACCATTAGCCAAACTCATCAAGAAAAAAAGGGAGAAGACTGAAGTCAATAGAACTAGAAATGAAAAAGGCGAATTAACAGCTGACACTGCAGAAATACAAAGGATAATGGGTGATTAGTAGAAGCAACTATATGCAAAAAAATGGGCAAATTGGAAGAAATGGACAAATTCTTAGAAAAGCACAACCTCCTGACTGAACCAGGATGAAATAGAAAATATAAACAGACCAGTCACAATGACTGAAATTGAAACTGTGATTAAAAATCTTCCAAAAGACAAAAGCCCAGGACCAGATGGCTTCTTCGGCAAATTCCATCAAACATGTAGAGAATAGCAAACACCCATCCTTCTGAATTTCTTCCAAAATACAGCAGTGGGAGGAACACTCCCAAACTCATTCTACAAGGCCACCATCACCCTAATACCAAAAGGAGGCAAAGATGTCACAAAGAAAGAATACTACAGGCCAATATCACTGATGAATACAGATGCAAAAATCCTCAACAAAGTACTAACAGAGTCCAACAGCACATTAAAAGATCATAAAATATAATCAAGTGGGGTTTATCCCAGGAGTGCAAGGTTTCTTCAATATACGCGAATCAATCAATGTGATACACCATATTAACAAATTCAAGGGGAAAATCTATATGATCATCCCAATAGATGCAGAGAAAGCTTTCGACACATCTCAACACCCATTTATGATAAAAATCCTGCAGAAAGTAGGCATAGAGGGAACGTTCCTCAAAATAATAAAGGCCATATATGACAAAGCCACAGCCAACATCATTGTCAGTGTTGAAAAACTGAAACCATTTCCATTATGATCAGGAAGAAGACAAGGCTGCCCACTCTCACCACTATTATTCAATGCAGTTTTGGAAGTTTTAGCCAAAAGAATCAGAGAAGAAAAAGAAATAAAAGGAATCCAGATTGGAAAAGAAGTAAAGCTGTCACTGTTTGCAGATGGCATGATACTATGTATAGAGAATCCTAAAAGTGCTACCAGAAAACCACTAGAACTAATCAATGAATTTGGTTAAGTAGCAGGATATAAAATTAATGCACAGAAATCTCTTGCAATCCTATACACCAATGATGAAAAATCTGAAAGTGAAATTAAGAAAACACTCCCATTTACCATTTCAACAAAAAGAATAAAATATCTAGGAATAAACCTACATAAGGAGACCAAAGACCTGTATGCAGAAAATTATAAGACACTGATGAGAGTTAGATGATACGAATAGATGGAGAGATGTACCACTTTCTTGGATTGGAAGATCAAATTTGTGAAAATGACTCTACTACCCAAAGCAATCTCCAATTTCATTGTGATCACTATCAAACAACCACTGGCATTTTTCACAGAACGAGAACAAAAATTTTCACAAATTGTATGGAAACACAAAAGACCCCAAATAGCCAAAGCAATCTTGAGAACGAAAAATGGAGCTTGAAGAATCAGGCTCCCTGACTTCAGACTATACTACAAAGCTACAGTAATCAAGACAGTATGGTACTGGCACAAGAACAGAAATATAGATCAGTGGAACAGGATAGAAAGCCCGTAGATAAACCCATGCACCTATGGTCACCTTATCTTTGAAAAGGAGGCAAGAATATAGAGTGAAGAAAAGGCACTCTCTTCAATAAATGGTGCTGGGAAAACTGAACAGCTACATGTAAAATAATGAAACTAGAACACTCCATAACACCAAACAGAAAAATAACCTCAAAATGGATTAAAGCCCTAAATATCAGGCCAGACTCTGTCAGACTCTTAGAGGAAAGCATAGGCAGAACCCTCTATGACATAAATCACAGCGAGATCCTTTTTGAACCACCTTCTAGAGACATGGAAGTAAAAACAAAAATAAAGAAATGGGACCTAGTGAAAGTTAAAAGCTTTCGCTCAGCGAAGGAAACCATAAAGAAGACAAAAAAACAACCCTCAAATGGGAGAAAACATTTGCAAATGAATCAACAGAAAAGGATTATTATACAAAATATACAAACAGCTCATGCAGCTCAATATCAAAAAAACAACCAACCCAACCCAAAAATGGGCAGAAGATCTAAATAGACATTTCTCCAAAGAAGATACACAGACTGCCAACAAACACATGAAAGAACGCTCAACATCACTAATCATTACAGAAATGTAAATCAAAACTACAATGAGGTATCACCTCACAACTGTGAGAATGGTCATCATCAAAAAATCTAGAAACAATTAATGCTGGAGAGGGTGTGGAGAAAAGGGAACCCTCTTGCACTGTTGGTCGGAATGTAAATTGATACAGCCAATATGGAGAACAGTATGGAGGGTCCTTGAAAATTATAAGTAGAACTACCATATGAGCCAGCAATCCCACTACTGGGCATATACCCTAAGAAAACCATAATTCAAGAAGAGTCACGTACCACAATGTTCACTGTAGCTCTTTTTACAATATCCAGACATGAAAGCAACCTAACTGTCCATCAACAGATGAGTGGATAAAGAAGTGGCACATATATACAATGGAATATTACTCAGACATAAAAAAAAATGAAACTGAGTTATTTGTAGTGAGATGGATGGACCTAGAGTCTGTCATACAGAGTGAAGTAAGTTAGAAAGAGATAAACAAATACTGTATGCTAACACATATATATGGAGTCTAAAAAAAATAAATAGAGAAAATGGTCATGAAGAACCAGGGCAGGACAGGAATAAAGATGAAGACCTACTAGAGCATAGACTTGAGGACACGAGGAGGGGCAGGGGTAAGCTGGGACAAAGAGAGTGGCATGGACATATATAGACTACCAAATTTAAAACCGACAGCTAGTGGGAAGCAGCCCCATAGCAGAGGGAGATGAGCTCGGTTCTTTGTGACCACCTAGTTGGGTGGAATAGGCAGTGTGGGAGAGAGGGAGATGGAAGAAGGAAGATTTATGTGCCTATATTATATGTATAGCTGATTCACCCTCTTATAATGCAGAAATTAACACACCATTATAGAGCAATTATACTCCAATAAAGATGTTTAGAAAAAAAAAGTAACATAGCATTGTTAGTCAACTATATTTCAATGTAGAATAAATCAAATATATAAATTCAATATTTTAATATTTTCAAGTAGATGACTGCATCTTAATCAAGAACTTCATGTGTGTAACAGAGAATGAGTAAGAAAGTTTCAAAATTAAAAATAATATGATAGCTAAGTTGAATAACTGAGTAGAAAGTTTGGAAGGCAAAGTTAAGAAAAAAATTTAAAGTAGGACAAAAAGTGGAAGGTATGGAGGATTAAGAAGAAAATAGAAAAGTAAAAGTCCTGTCTTAGGAGGTCAAAATAAAAGGAATTGTGTAAAGATAAAATAGTGGGGAGGAAGTTATACATGAAACAACTGAAAGGTTTTTCTCAGAACTGAAAGAGCTGAATCTGAGGATTGAAAGGGTCCTCCAAGTACCCACCAAGATGGATGGAGCTAGACTTTACTTAAGGACATCTTCAGGAAATCTGACATCATCAAAATATCTGGAATGAAGACTCAATCCTGCCAATCTATCATTCTGTATTTAGCCAAAATACCAGTCAAATAGGAGGATAAAGAAATTTTTGCATATTGAAGGTCTCAAAAACTGACATATGTACCCTTTTCTAGAAAGCTACAGGTGAATGGGTTCATCATAAAAAGTGAGCAATGAAAGGAAAATGAAAACAGGTAATACTGGGGGAAAAGTATACCAACATATTAGAGTTTCAAGTGGAATACCCCAGGATGAATGTGGAAGGATGTTCCAAAATGACAACCAGGAACTATGAATAAAAGGCAAAAAATTTCAGGTTAGAGCTACCAGAAGGTTCCAGGTTGTATTGAAATGAAATGATATGAATGGACGTTTTGAGAGGAGATTTAGAGAACTGGAGTAACGTTAGAGATTTAATTCTACATGCATTGAAAATTACCAACCAAATAAAGCAAAACAGAAAAGATAATAGGCACCTTTACATTATATAGAAATTGTACAAGAAAGTAAGATTACTCATATTCTATTATATGTATCAGTTATAAATTGTATTTAGATAGCCATAATAATGAATATAGATACTTAATATGAATCAAACCAAAATTATAATAAGAGTATATTAGAAATATGAGGAAGTGTGTTTGGGTAGGGGAGCAAAGGTGGTGGTGGTAGTAATGAGATGGTGAGAGGAAATGGAGCTAAATTCTTATCTTCTTTACTGATAAATATGCTAATAGATAATGCATAAAACTTAAAAGTTAATAACAGTAATATAAACATTTATTTTGAGATACTAGAGATTTGGATGGAAATTCTAGAATAATTGGCTTAAAGAGATGAAAGTGGTTGCTTCTGGGAAAGAGGAAATAGGAGAAGGAGGACCGGGGATTGCTGCTTGTCTTAACTTACTACATGGAACTAGATGATTATTTGAATAACAAAAGAGTTTTTAAAAATGTCTTAACCTTGAATGCTACTTATGTGGTTATGTGAGCATTCTGCGTGTAATGATGCAATCAAATTCCCAGGCTCTGTTTCCTCTCTTCTGTCTGTGATTCTGTATAAATTTCTATTCAATATTAGAATTTAAGAAATTAAACCTAGCATTCAGGGTTGATATGAATATTTAAATTAAATAACATATATTGAAGAGCATCACATACTGCTTGGAAAATGTGTCTTTTCAACATAGTAGTTCTTTCCCTTATTCATCAGTCCAGAACTGTCTTAATGCAGCATTTTGACCTGGGTACAGAAGTGATTCTTGATTAGAGCCTCTGTTACATTTGGCACTTACAGTCAAATTGACCCTGAAATGAAAGTTCTTCTTTATTTAATTGAAGTATATTTGAATTACAATATTATATGTTACAGGTGTACAATATAGTCATTCACAATTTTTAAAGGTTATGTGTCATTTATAGTTATTATAAAAATTGGCTATATTTCCAGTGTTGTACAATATATCTGAGTAGCTTATCCATAATAGTTTGTACTTCTCATCCTAATACCCCTATATTACCCCTCCCACTCCCCTCTCCCCACTGCTAATAACTAGTTTGTTCTCTGTATCTGTGAGTCTATTTCCTTTTTGTTATATTCACTACTTTGTTTTATTTTTTACATTCCATGTATAAGGAGTATCATACAGTATTTGTCGTTCTCTGTCTGAAGAGGGAATACTATATCTATTTGCAGATTATTTTATCTTGTATATAGGAAATCCTAAGGAATACACAGACATACACACACATGTGTACACACACACACAGTTAGACCTAATAAAGGGGTACAACAAGGTTGCAGGATACAAGATCAGTATACAAAAGTACATTGAAATTCTATACACTATTAATGAATAACTTGAAAACTAAATTAAGAAAACAATCCCATTTACAGTAGTATCAAAAAGAGTAAAGTACTGAGGCATAAATTTAACAAAATAAGTCCAAGACTTGTACACTAAAAAGTACAAAACATCATTGGAAGAAATTAAGGAGGACCTCAATAAATAGAAAGAAGTTCCATGTTTATGAATCAGAAGACAATATTGTTAAGATGGTAATACAAAATATTTATAGATTCAATGCAAATATCTAGTAAAATATCAGCTGACCATTTTGTACAAATTGATATGGTGAACTTAAAATCCAAATAGAAAGAACCAAATGGAAAAAGAAATTTTGAAAAAATTCACAATTTTTAATTTTAAAACTTACCACAAACCTATAGTAATCAACACAGTGTGGTGCTGACATAAAGATACACTTATAGATCAATAGAATAGAACTGAGAGTCCAGAAATAAATATATATGTTTATGGCTAATTGATATTTTAAGAGGTTGCCAAAACAATTGAATGGGAAAGAATGGTCTTTTGAACAAATGATGCTAAGTCTACTGGATATTCACATGCAAAAGAATGAAGATGGGGCCCTAGATCATACTGTGTTAAAAAAATTAAAACTGAAAATTGGATTAGAGCTTCAAGATGGTGGAAGAGTAAGATGTGGAGATCACCTTGCTCCCCACAGATATATCAGAAATACATCTACATGTGGAACTGCTCCTATAGAACACCTACTGAATGCTGGCAGAAGACCTCAGACCTCCCAAAAGGCAAGAAACTCCTCACGTACCTGGGTAAGGCAAAAGAATAAAGAAAAAACAGAGACAAAGAATAGGGACAGGACCTGCACCAGTGGGAGGGAGCCGTGAAGGAGGAAAGGTTTCCACACACTAGGAAGGCTCTTCGCGGCCAGAGACTGCAGGTGGCGGAGGGGGGAGCTTCGGAGACACGGAGAAGAGCCAGGAATAGGGGTGCGGAGGGCAAAGTGGAGAATATCCACACAGAGGATCAGTGCCAGCCAGCACTCACCAGCCCGAGAGGCTTGTCTGCTCCCCTGCCAGGGTGGGTGGGGGCTGGGAGGTGAGGCTTGGGCTTCAGTTAGATCCCAGGGAGAGGACTGGGTTTGGCTGCATGAACACAGCCTGAACGGGGCTAGTGTGCCATGGCTAGCCGGGAGGGAATCCGGGAAAAAGTATTGAGCTGCCGAAGAGGCAAGACACTTTTTCTTGTCTCTTTGTTTCCCGGTGTGCGAGGAGAGGGTATTAAGAGCGCTGCTTAAAAGAGTTCCAGAAGCGGGCGTGAGTCATGGCTATCAACGCGGACCCTAGAGACGGGCATGAGACGCTAAGGCTGCTGCTGAAGCCACCAAGAAGCCTGTGAGCAAACACGGGTCAAAATCCACCCTGCCCCTCCTGGGAGCCTGTGCAGCCTGCCACTGCCAGGGTCCTGTGATCCAGGGACAACTTTCCCAGGAGAATGCACCGGACACCTCAGGCTGCGGCAACGTCATGCTGGCTTCTGCTGCTCCAGGCTTTCCCCACATCGGGACCCCTTCCTCCCCCCGGCTGGAGTGTGCCAGAGCCCCAGAATCAGCTGTTCCTTTAACCCTGTCCTGTCTGAGCGAAGGACAGATGCCCTCAGGTGACCTACACACAGAGGTGGGTCCAAATCGAAAGCTGAACACTGGGAGCTGTGCGAACAAAGAAGAGAAAGGGAAATTTCTCCCAGGAGCCTCAGGAGCAGCAGATTAAATCTCCACAATCAACTTGATGCACTCAACATCTGTGGAATACCTGAATAGACAATGAATCATCCCAAATAGAGGAGGTGGACTTTGGGAACAAAGATCTATGATTTTTTCCCCTTTTATCTTTTTGTGAGTGTGTATGTGTATGCTTCTGTGTGTGATTTTGTCTGTATGGCTTTGCTTTCATCATTTGTCCTAGGGATCTGTCCATCCGTTTTTTTTTTTTAATTTTAAAAATTGTTTTCTTAATAATATTTTTTATTTTAATAACTTTATTTTACTTCAGTTTATTTTTTCCTCTTTCTTCTTTCTTTCTTTCTTCCTTCCTTCCTTCCTTCCTTCCTTTCTTTCTTTCTTTCATTTTTTTCTCCCTTTTATTCTGAGCTGTGTGAATGAAAGGCTCTTGGTGCTCCAGCCCAGAGTCAGTGCTGTGCCTCTGAGGTGGGAGAGCCAACTTCAGGACACTGGTCCACAAGGGAACTCCCAGCTCCATGTAATATCAAATGGTGAAAATCTCCCACAGATCTCCATCTCAATGCCAAGACCCAGCTTCACTCAATGACCAACAAGCTACAGTGCTGGACACCCTACACCAAACAACTAGCAACACAGGAACACAACCCAGTCCATTAGCAGAGAGACTGCCTAAAATCATAATACGGCCACAGACATCCCAAAACACGCCACTATACGTGGATCTGCCCACCAGAAAGACAAGTTCCAGCCTTATCCACCAGAACACAGGTACTGGTCCCCTCAACCAGGAAACCTACACAACCCAATGAACAAAGCTTAGACAATGGGAACAGACACCAAAAACAGGAACTATGATCCTGCAGCCTGCGAAAAAGAGACTGCAAACACAGTAAGTTGAGCACAGTGAGAAGACAGAAAAACACACAGCAGATGAAGGAGCAAAGTAAAAACCCACCAAACCTAATAAATGAAGAGGAAATAGGTAGTCTACCTGGAAAAGAATTCAGAATAATGATAGTAAAGATGATCCCAAATCTTGGAAATAGAATACAGAAAATTCAAGAAACGTTTAACAGCGACCTAGAAGAACTAAAGAGCAAACAATGATGAACAACACAAGAAATGACATTAAAAACTCTCTAGAGGGAATCAGTAGCAGAATAACTGAGGCAGAAAAACAGATACGTGACCTGGAAGATAAAATAGTGGAAATAACTACTGCAGAGCAGAATAAAGAAAAAAGAATGAGAAGAACTGAGGACAGTCTCAGAGACTTCTGGGACAACATTAAACACACCAACATTTGAATTATAGGGGTCCCAGAAGAAGAGAAAAACAAAGGGACTGAGAAAATATTTGAAAAGATTATAGTTGCAAATTTCCCAAATATGGGATAGGAAATAATCAATCCAGGAAGAACAGAGTCCCATACAGGATAAATCCAAGGAGAAACATGACATGACACATATTAATCAAACTATCAAAAATTAAATACAGGGGCTTCCCTGGTGGCGCAGTGGTTGAGAGTCCGCCTGCCGATGCAGGGGACGCGGGTTCGTGCCCCGGTCTGGGAGGATCCCACGTGCCGCGGAGCGGCTGGGCCCGTGAGCCATGGCCGCTGGGCCTGCGCGTCCGGAGCCTGTCCTCCGCAGCGGGAGAGGCCACAACAGTGAGAGGCCCGCGTAACGCATAAAAAAAAAAAAAAAAAAAAAAAAAAAAAAAAAAAAAATTAAATACAAAGAAAACATGTTAAAAGCAGCAAGGGAAAAACAACAAATAACACACAAGGGAATCACCATAAGGTTAACAGCTGAACTTTCAGCAGAAACTCTCCAAACCAGAAGGGAGTGGCAGGACATACTTAAGGTGATGAAGGTGAAAAAACTACAACCTAGATTAGTCTACCCAGCAAGGATCTCATTCAGGTTTGATGGAGAAATTAAAACCTTTACAGACAAGCAAAAGCTGAGATAGTTCAGCGCCACCAAACCAGATTTACAACAAATGCTAAAGGAACTTCTCTAGGCAGGAAATACAAGAGAAGTAAAAGAACTGCAATAACAAACACCAAACAATTAAGAAAATGGGAACAGGAACATACATATCGATAATTCCCTTAAATATAAATGGATTAAATGCTCCCACCAAAAGTCACAGACTCATTGAATGGATACAAAATCAAGACACGAATATATGCTGCCTACAAGAGACCCACTTCAGACCTAGGGACACATAAATACTGAAAGAGAAGGGATGGAAAAAGATATTCCATGCAAGTGGAAATCAAAAGAAAGCTGCAGTAGCAATTCTCATATCAGACAAAATAGACTTTAAAATAAAGACAATTATGAGAGATAAAGAAGGACAGTGCATAATGATCAAGGGATCAATTCAAGAGGAAGATATAACAATTGTAAATATTTATGCACCCAAAATAGGAGCACCTCAATACGTAAGAAAAATACTAACAGCCATAAAATGGGAAATGGAGAGTAACAATCATTTTAGGGAACATTATCTCCCCACTTTCCCCAACGGACTGATCATCCAAAATGAAAATAAATAAGGAAACACAAGCTTTAAAAGATACATAAAACAAGATGGACTTAATTGATATTTATAGGACATTCCATCCTAAAACAACAGAATACACACTGTTCTCAAGTGCTCATGGAACATTCTCCAGGATAGATCATATCTTGGGTCACAAATCAAGCCTTGGTAAATTTAAGAAAATTGAAATTGTATCAAGTATCTTTTCTGATCACAGCACTATGAGACTGGATATCAATTACAGGAAAAGATCTGTAAAAAGTACAAACACACAGAGGCTAAACAGCACACGACTTAATATCCAAGTGATCACTGAAGAAATCCAAGAGGAAATCAAAAAATACCGAGGAAGAAATGACAATGGAGACACGATGACCCCAAACCTATGGGATGCAGAAAAAGCAGTTCTAAGAGGGAAGTTTATAGCAATATAATCCTACCTTAAGAAACAGGAAACATCTCACATAAACAACCTAACCTTGCAGCTAAAGCAATTAGTGAAAGAAGAACAAAGAAACCCCAAATTTAGCAGAAGGAAATAAATCATAAAGATGAGATCAGAAATAAATGAAAAAGAAATGTAGGTAACGATAGCAAAGATCAATAAAACTAAAAGCTGGTTCCTTGAGAAAATAAACAAAATTGATAAACCATTAGCCAGACTCTTCAGGAAAAAACGGGAGATGACTCAAATCAATAGAATTAGAAATGAAAAAGGAGAATTAACAACTGACAGTGCAGAAATACAAAGGATCTTGAGAGATTACTACAAGCAGCTCTATGCCAATAGGACAACCTGCAAGAAATGGACAAATTCTTAGAAATGCACAACCTGCCAGGACTGCACCAGGAAGACATAGAAAATATGAACACCCCAATCTCAAGCACTGAAATTGAAACTGTGATTAAAAATCTTCCAACAGGCAAAAACGCAGGACCAGATGGCTTCACAGGTGAATTCTATCAAGCATTTAGAGAAGAGCTAACACCTTTCCTTCTCAAACTCTTCCAAAATACAGCAAATGGAGGAATACTCCCAAACTCATTCCATAAGGCCACCATCACCCTGATACCAAAACCTGACAAAGATGTCACAAAGAAAGAAAACTACAGGCCAATATCACTGATAAACATAGATGCAAATATCCTCAACAAAATAGCAAACAGAATCCAACAGCACATTAAAAGGATAATACACCATGATCATGTGGGGTTTATTCCAGGAATGCAAGGATTCCTCAATATACGCAAATCAATCAATGTGATACACCATGTTAACAAATTGATGGAGAAAAACCATGTGATCATCTCAATCGATGCAGAGAAAGCTTTCAACAAAATTCAACACCGATTTATGATAAAAACCCTGCAGAAAGTAGGCGTAGAGTTAACTTTCATCAACATAATAAAGGCCATATATGACAAACCCACAGCCAACATCATCCGCAATGGTGGAAAAATGAAACCATTTCCACTAAGATCAGTACAAGACAAGGTTGCCAACTCTCACCACTATTATTCAACATAGTTTTGGAAGTTTTAGCCATAGCAATCATAGAAGAAAAGGAAATAAGAGGAATCCAAATTGGAAATGAAGAAGTAAAACTGTCCCTGTTTGCAGATGACCTGATACTGTACATAGAGAATCCTAAAGATGCAAACAGAAAACTACCAGAGCTAATCAATGAATTTGGTAAAGTAGCAGGATACAAAATTAATGCACAGAAATCTTTGGCATTCCTATACACTAGTGATGAAAAATCTGAGAGTGAAATTAAGAAAACACTCCCATTTACCATTGCAACAAAAAGAATAAAATATCTAGGAATAAACCTGCCTAAGGAGAAAAAAGACCTGTATGCACAGAATCATAAGACACTGATGAAGGAAGTTAAAGATGATACAAATGGAGAGATATACCATGTTCTTGGATTGGAAGAATCAATATTGTGAAAATGACTCTACTACCCAAAGCACTCTACAGATTCAATGCAATCCCTGTCCAACTACCACTGGCATTGTTCACAGAACTATAACTAAAAATTTCACAATTTGTATGGAAACACAAAAGACCCCGAGTAGCCACAGCAATCTTGAGAATGAAAAATGGAGCTGGAGGAATCAGGCTCTGTGACTTCAGACTATACTGCAAATCTACAGTCATCAAGACAATATGGTACTGGCAGAAAAACAGAAATATAGATCAACGGAACAGGACAGGAAGCCCAGAGTTAAACCCACGCACATATGGTCACCTTATGTTTGAGAAAGGAGGCAAGGATATACAGTGGAGAAAAGACAGCCTCTTCAATAAGTGATGCTGGGAAAACTGGACAGGTATATGTGAAAGTATGAAATTAAAAAACTGCCTAACAGAATATACAAAAATAAACTCAAAATGGATTAAAGAACTAAATGTAAGGCCAGACACTATCAAACTCTTAGAGGAAAACATAGGCAGAACAGTCTATGACATAAATCACAGCAAGACCCTTTCCGACCCATTATTTTATTTCCTAGAGAAATGGAAATAAAAATAAACAAATGGGGCCTAATGAAACTTAAAAGCTTTTGTGCAGCAAAAGAAACCATAAACAAGACCAAATGTCAACCCTCAGAATGGAAGAAAATATTTGCAAATGAAGCAACTGAAAAAGGATTAATCTCCAAAATTGCAAGCAGCTCATGCAGCTCAATGTCAAAATAAGAAACAACCCAGTCCAAAATTGGGCAGAAGACCTAAACAGATATTTCTCCAAAGAAGATATACAGATTGCCAACAAACACATGTAAGATTCGCTCAACGTCATTAATCATTAGAGAAATGCAGATCAAAACTACAATGAGATATCATCTCACACCCATCAGAATGGCCATCATTAAAAAATCTAGAAACAATAAATGCTGGAGAGGGTGTGGAGAAAAGGGAACAGTCTTGCACTGTTGGTGGGAATGTAACCTGATACAGCCCCGATGGAGAACAGTATGGATGTTCCTTAAAAAACTAAAAATAGAACTACCATATGATCCAGAAATCCCACTATTGGGCAAGTACCCTTAGGAAAGCATAATTCAAAAAGAGTCATGGGGCTTCCCTGGTGGCGCAGTGGTTGAGAGTCCACCTGCCGATGCAGGCGACGCAGGTTCGTGCCCCGGTCCAGGAGGATCCCACGTGCCACGGTGTGGCTGGGCCCATGAGCCATGGCCGCTGAGCCTGCGCATCCGGAGCCTGTGCTCCGCAATGGGAGAGGCCACAACAGTGAGAGGCCCATGTACCGCAAAAAAAAGAGTCATGTATCAAAATGTTCATTGCAGCTGTATTTACAATAGCCAGGATATGGAAGCAACCTATGTGTCCATCAAAAGATGAATGGATATAGAAGATGTGGCACACATATACAGTGGAATATTACTCAGCCATAAAAAGAAACGAAATTGAGTTATTTGTAGTGAGGTGGATAGACTTAGAGTCTGTTATACAGAGTGAAGTAAGTCAGAAAGAGAAAAACAAATACCATTTGCTGACACATATATATGGAATCTAAGAAGAAAAAGGTCATGAAGAACCTAGGGGTAAGACAGGAATGAAGACACAGACATACTAGAGAATGGACTTGTGGATATGGAGAGGGGGAAGGGTAAGCTCTGACAAAGTGAGACAGTGACATGGTCATATATACACTACCAAATGTAAAATAGATAGCTAGTTGGAAGCCGCTGCATAGCACAGGGTGATCAGCTCTGTGCTTTGTTACCACATAGAGGGGTTGGATAGGGAGGGAGGGAGGGAGGGAGATGCAAGAGATATGGGAACATATGTATATGTATTACTGATTCACTGTGTTACAAACCAGAGACTAACCCACCATTGTAAAGCAATTATAGTCCAATGAAGATGTTAAAAAAAAGAACTGAAAATTATAAAACTCTTAGAAGAAAATATAGGTGTAAACCTTCATGACCTTAGATCAGCCATGTTTCTGAGATACGACACCAAAACACAAGTAACCAAGGAAAAAAAATTTCCAGCTAGATAGACTTCACAAATTAGAAATATTTATGCTTCAAAGGGCACTACTAAGAAAGTGCCAAGGCAACCCAAAAAATCTTTTCATGTGCTTTTGTCCATCTGCATTTCTTCTTTGGAGAAATACAGAGATAAAACCAAATTTAAAAATGGGCAAAATAATTCAATAAACATTTCTCCATAGAATATACAGTTGACCATTGAACAACATTGGTTTGAACTGCATGGGTCCACTTATACGTGGATTTTTTCAATAGTTACTATTACAGTAGTATGCAGTCTGTGGTTGGTTGAATCTGCAGATGCAGATCTGTGGATATGGTGGATCCATGTGTATGGGCAGTGGACTATAAGTTACATGCAGATTTTCAACTATACGGAGATTTGGGATCCCTAACCCCCATGTTGTTCAACAGTCAACTGTAAATGCAAAGGGTCAATCAACAGGGATAAACGTTGAAAACATTATTTTAAGTATAAAAAGAGAGTCACCAAAGGCCACATATTATATGATTCCAGTTATAGTAAATGTCTAGTATAGGCAAATTCACAGAGACACAAAGTAAATTGTGGTTATTGAGGGGAAGGACGGAGGAACAGGGAATGATTACTGATAGGTATGTTTTTTTTTTTTTTTGAGGTGATGGAAATATTTTGGAATTAGATAGCAGTGATGGTTGTGCAACTTAATTAATATACTAAAAACTGAATTATCCACTTTAAAATGGTGAATTTTATGATACATGAATTCTATCTCATAGTTTTTATTTTAAAAATGGAAGTGGAAGAGAAAGTGACCCACAGAACTTTATTCCTAGAGAAGTCCCTGACATTTTCTGGCTCCCATGCTTTCTTCAAACAGTTGCTACTTTAAATAAATTCAGTACCTGAAGGAACTGTTTCCCCTACTATCTTTGGTGTGAAATTTTCTATCTCAATTGTTTTGGTATCTTAGTTAGGGCTAAGACTATAGACAAGGCTCCCTGATTATTTATAAGCCTCCTGAGTGTAATTCCTTGCATGATCATCTGGGCCCTATTTGACTATGTAGAATAAATCAGACTTGTATGCTATATGACCTACAGCAAGTTAGTTCACCATTTTAGAACCTTAATTTCCTTTACAGTATGTACTTTCCAGGGTTGTGAATACTAAATGAGATATAGATTTTAAGTACCAAACATAAGAGATTGGTTCAAGATGGCGGAGTAGAAGGGTGTGCGCTCACTCCCTGTTGAGAAAGCACCAGAATCACAGCTAACTGCTGAACAGTCATTTATAGGAAGACACTGGAACTCACCAAAAAATATACTCCACATCCAAAGACAAAGGAGAAGCCACAATAAGACAGTAGGAGGGGTGCAACCACAATAATATCAAATCCCATAATGCCTGGCTGGGTGACTCACAAAATGCAGAACACTTACACCACAGAAGTGCACCCACTGCAGTGAAGGTTCTGAGCCCCACATCAGGCTTCCCAACCTGGGGATCTGGCAATGGGAGGAGGAATTCCTAGAGGATCAAACTTCGAAGGCTAGCAGGATTTGATTGCAGGACTTCAGCAGGAATGGGGGAAACAGAGACTCCACTCTTGGAGGGCACACACAAAGTAGCGTGTGCATCGGGACCCAGGGTAAGGAGCAGTGACCCCATTGGAGACTGAACCAGACCTACATGTTGGTGTTGGAGGGTTTCCTGCAAAGGTGAGGAGTTGCTGTGTCTCACCGTGAGGACAAGGACATTGGCAACAGAGTTGTGGGAAGTACTCCTTGGTGTGAGCCCACCCAGACTCCGCCACTAGCCCCACCAAAGAGCTGGGTATGTTACCTTGTTGGGTTGCCTGAGTCCAAACAATCAACTGGGAGGGAACCCAGCACCACCCATCAGCAGACAAGTGGATTAAAGTTTTACTGAGCTCTGCCCACCAGAGCAACACCCAACTCTACCCACCACCAGTCTATCCCATCAGGAAACTTGCGCAAGCCTCTTAGATAGCCTCATACACCACAGAGCAGACAGCAGAAGCCTCATACACCACAGAGCAGACAGCAGAAGCCTCATACACCACAGAGCAGACAGCAGAAGCCTCATACACCACAGAGCAGACAGCAGAAGCAAGAAGAAATACAATCCTGCAGTGGAACAAAAAACACATTCACAGAAAGATAGATAGGAGGAAAAGGCAGAGGGCTATGTACCAGAAGAAGGAACAAGATAAAACCCCAGAAAAACAACTAACTGAAGTGGAGATAGGAAACTTTCCAGAAGAAGAATTTAGAATAATGATAGTGAAGATGATCCAGGACCTCGGATAAAGAATGGAGGCAAAGATCGGGAAGATGCAAGAGATGTTTAACAAAGACCTAGAAGAATAAAAGAACAAAGAAACAGAGATGAGCAATACAATAACTGAAATGAAAAATACACTAGAAGGAATCAGTAGCAGAATAACTGAGGCAGAGGAACGGATAAGTGATCTGGAAGACAGAATGGTGGAATTCACTGCTGCAGAAAAGAATAAAGAAAAAAGAATGAAAAGAAATGAAGAAAGCCTAAGAGACCTCTGGGACAAGATTAAATGCAACAACATTCACATAATAGGGGTACCAGAAGGAGAATAGAGAGAGAAAGGACCCGAGAATATATTTGAAGAGATTATAGTCAATAACTTCCCTAACATGGTATCGGAAATAGTCAATGAAGTCCAGGAAGCACAGAGAGTCCCAGGCAGGATAAACCCAAGAGGAAACACACTGAGACACATAATAATCAAGGTGACAAAAATTAAAGGCAAAGAAAAATTACTGAAAGTAACAATGGAAAAATGACAAATAATGTACAGTGGAACTCGCATAATGTTAACAGCTCATTTATCAGCAGAAACTCTACAAGCCAGAAGGCAGTGGCATGATCTATTTAAAGTGATGAAAGGGAAGAAACTACAACCAAGATTAATCTACCCCGCAAGGATCTCATTCAGATTCGATGGAAAAATCAACAGCTTTACAGACAAGTAAAAGCTAAGAGAATTCAGCACCACCAAACCAGCTCTGCAGCAAATGCTAAAGGAACTTCTAAGTGGGAAACACAAGAGAAATAAATGACCTACAAAAACAAACACATAACAATTAAGAAAATGGTAATAGGAGCATACATGTCAATAATTGCCTTTAACGTGAATGTATTAAATGCTCCAATCAAAAGACACAGGCTTGCTGAATGGATACACAGCAAGACCCATATATATGCTGTCTACAAGAGACCCACTTCAGACCTAGGGACACATACAGACTGAAAGTGGGAGGATGGAAAAAGATATTCCATGCAAATGGAAATCAAAAGAAAGCTGAAGTAGAAATACTCATATCAGATAAAATAGTCTTTAAAATGAAGAATGTTACGAGAGGCAAGGAAGGACACTACATAATGATCAACAGATGAATCCATGAAGTAGATATAACAATTATAAACATATATGCACCCAACATAGGAGCACCTCAATACATAAGGCAACTGCTAACATCTATAAAAGAGGAAATCGACAGTAACACAGTAATAGTGGGGGACTTTAACACCTCACTTACACCAATGGACAGATCATCCAAACAGAAAATTAATAAGGAATCATAAGCTTTAAATGACACAATAGATCACATAGATTTAATTGATATTTATAGGACAGTCCATCCAAAAACAGCAGATTACACATTCTTCTCAAGTGCACACGGAACATTCTCCAGGATAGATCATATCTTGGGTCACAAATCAAGCCTCGGTAAATTTAAGAAAATTGAAATCATATCAGGCATCTTTTCTGATCACAATGCTATGAGATTAGAAATCAATTACAATGAAAAAATGTAAAAAACGCAAATATATGGAGGCTAAACAACACATTAATAAATTACCAAGAGATGACTGAGAAATCAAAGAGGAAACCAAAAAATACCTAGAAACAAATTACAACAAAAACACGATGATCCAAAACATATGGGATGCAGCAAAAGCAGTTCTAAGAGGGAAGTTTATAGC
The DNA here is from genome assembly GCF_008692025.1 of Phocoena sinus. NCBI lineage: Eukaryota > Metazoa > Chordata > Mammalia > Artiodactyla > Phocoenidae > Phocoena > Phocoena sinus. The sequence goes on along the minus strand of NC_045784.1, from coordinate 58,069,159 downwards.
AGTACAAGCCTACCTCACGAAACAAGAAACATCTCAAGTAAACAGTATAACCTTACACCTAAAGTAACTAGAGAAAGAAGAAAAACAAAACCCAAAGATAGTAGAAGGAAAGAAACCATGAAGATCAGAGGAGAAATAAATGAAATAGAGACAAAGAGAACAATAGCAAAGATCAATAAAACTAGTAGCTGGTACTTTGAGAAGATAAACAAAATCGGTAAAGCGTTAACCAGACTCATCAAGAAAAAGAGGGAGAGGACTCAAATCAATAAAATTAGAAATGAAAAAAGAGAAATTACAACAGACACCACAGAAATACAAACCATCCTAAGAGACTACTAAAAGCAACTCTATGCCAATAAAATGGACGACCTGGAAGAAATGGGCCAATTCTTAGAAAGGTATAACCTTCCATGACAGAACCAGGAAAAAATAGAAAATTTGAACAGACCAATCACAAGTAATGAAATTGAAACTGTGATTAAAAATCTTCCAACAGGTCTTCCCTGGTGGTGCAGTGGTTGAGAGTCTGCCTGCCGATGCAGGGGACACGGGTTCGTGCCCCGGTCTGGGAAGATCCCACATGCCACAGAGTGGCTGGGCCCGTGAGCCATGGCCACTGAGCCTGCACGTCCGGAGCCTGTGCTCCGCAACAGGAGAGACCACAACAGTGAGAGGCCCGCGTACCACAGGAAAAGAAAAAAATCTTCCAACAAACAGAAGTCCAGGACCAGACAGCTTCACAGGTGATTTCTGTGAAACATTAGGGAAGAGATAACACCCATCCTTCTCAAATTCTTTGAAAAAATTGCACAGGAAGGGACACTCCCAAACTCATTCTATGAGGCCACCATCACCCTGATACCAAAACCAGACAAAGATACTACAAAAAAATAAAATTACAGACCAATGTCACTGATGAATATGGATCCAAAAATCCTCAACAATATACTAGCAATCAGAATCCAACAACATATTTAAAGGATCATACACCATTATCAAGTCGGATTTATCCCAGGGATGCAGGGATTCTTCAATGTATGCAAATCAATCAATGTGATACACCATATTAACAAACTGAAGAATAAAAACCATATGATCATCTTAATAGATGCAGAAAAAGCTTTTGACAAAATTCAGCACCTATTTATGATAAAAAGTCTCCAGAAAGTTTGCATAGAGGGATCCTACCTCAACATAATAAAGGCCATATACGGAAAACCCACAGCAAACTTCATTCTCAGTGGTGAGAAACTGAAAGCGTTTCCTCTAAGATGAGGAACAATACAAGGATGTCCACTCTCACCACTATCATTCACATAGTTTTGGAAGTCCTAGCCATGGCAATTAGAGGAGAAAAAGAAATAAAGGTATTCAAATTGTAAAAGAAGAAGTAAAACTGATACTGTTCGCAGATGACATGATAGTATACATAGAGATTCCTAAAGATGCCACCAGAAAACTACTAGAGCTAATCAATGAATTTTGTAATGTTGCAGGATACAAAATTAATGCACAGGAATCTCTTGCATTCCTATACAGTAATGATGAAAAACCTGAAAGAGAAATTAAGGAAACACCCCCATTTACCATTGCAACAAAAAGAGTAAAATACCTAGGAGTAAACCTACCTAGGGAGACAAAAGACCTGTATGCAGAAAACTATAAGACACTGATGAAAGAAATTAAAGATGATACAATCAGATGGAGAGATATTCCATGTTCTTGGATTGGAAGAATCAATATTGTGAAAATGACTATACTACCCAAAGCTATCTACAGATTCAATTCAATCCCTATCAAATTACCAATGGCATTTTTTAGAGAACTAGATCAAAAATATTAAAATTTGTATAGAGACACACAAACGACCCCAAATAGCCATATCAGTCTTGAGGGGAAAAAACAGAGCTGGAGGAATCATACTCTGTGACTTCAGACTATACTACAGAGCTACAGTAATCAAGACAATATGGTGCTGGTACAAACACAGAAATATAGATCAATGGAACAGGATAGAAAGCCCAGAGATAAACCCATAAACCCACGCACCTATGGTCGACTAATCTGTGACAAAGGAGGCAAGTGATATACAATGGAGAAAAGACAGTGTCTTCACTAAGCGGTGCTGGGAAAATGGACAGCTACATGGAAAAGAATTAAGGTAGGGGCTTCCCTGGTGGCGCAGTGGTTGAGAGTCCGCCTGCCGATGCAGGGGACGCGGGTTCGTGCCCCGGTCTGGGAAGATCCCGCATGCCGCGGAGCAGCTGGGCCCGTGAGCCATGGCCGCTGATCCTGCGCGTCTGGAGCCTGAGCTCCGCAACGGGAGAGGCCACAGCAGTGAGAGGCCCGCGTACCGCAAAAAAAAAAAAGGGAATTAAGTTAGAACACTCCCTAACACCATACACAAAAATAAACTCAAAATGGCTTAGAGACCTAAATGTAAGATCGGACACTATAAAACTCTTAGAGGAAAACATAGGAAGAACACTCTTTGACATAAATAACAGCAAGATCTTTTTTGATCCACCTCATAGAGTAATGGAAATAAACACATAAATAAAGAAATGGGACCTAATGAAACTTCAGAGCTTTTGCAGAGCAAAGGAAACCATAAACAAGATGAAAAGACAACCCTCAGATGTGAAGAAAATATTTGCCAACAAATTAATGGACAAAGGATTAATCTCCAAAATATATAAACAGCTCATGGAGCTCAATATTAAAAAAAACAAAAACCGAATCCAAAAATGGACAGCAGACCTAAATAGACATTTCTCCAAAGAAGACATACAGATTGCCAAGTAGCACATGAAAAGCTGCTCAACATCACTAATTATTAGAGAAATGCAAATCAAAAGTACAATGAGATATCACCTCACACCAGTTAGAATGGGAATCATCAGAATATCTACAAACAACAAATGCTGGAGAGGGTGTGGAGAAAAGGAAACCCTCTTGCACTGTTGGTGGGAATGTAAATTGATACAGCCACTATGGAGAACAGTATGGAGGTTCCTTAAAAAACTAAAAATAGAATTACCTTATGATCCAGCAATCCCACTACTGGTCATATACCCAGAGAAAACCATAATTCAAAGAGACACATGCACCCAATGTTCATTGCAGCACTATTTGCAATAGCCAGGTCATGAGAGCAACCTAAATGCCCATCGACAGACGAATGGATAAAGAAGATGTGGTACACATATACAATGGAATATTACTCAGCCATAAAAAGGAACAATATTGTGTCATTTGTAGAGACGTGGATGGATCTAGAGACTGTCATACAGTGTTAAGTAAGTCAGAGAGAGAAAAACAAATATCGTGTATTAACCCATATTTGTGGAACCTAGAAAAATTGTACAGATGAACCGGTTTGCAGGGGGCAGAAATAGAGGCACAGATGTAGAGAACAAACTTATGGACACCAAGGGGGGAAAGTGACGGGAGGGTGTTGGTGTGGTGAATTGGGAAATTGGGATTGACATATATACAGTAATATGTATAAAATGGATAACTAATAAGAACCTGCTGTAGAAAAATTAAATATATGAGATTCAAAAATTTAAAAAAAATAGTAAGTACGTAACGTCCTGCCTGGCCTGATGTATGCCTCAGTTAATGTTAGCTTCCTCTTTTACTTTTTTCCCTCTGGTGAAAAGCACATTCCTTACAGATCAGAGGTCCCTCAGTTCTGTGCTGGCTTCTTGCCCAGCAGCAGATTGCCTGTAGAAATAAACCATGGGTGAGGTATTTTTTTCTTTCTGTCTATGTGTTCCCCGTGCTGCTTCTTCGAATACCTGGCACACTGTAGGGACTCAGTGAGTTTAGATTTCCTGTGTGACAACACGAGCCTTTTACGTGAATTTCTCAACGTGGTGCTGAGAGGATTGCCGAATGTCATCCCTAATCTGTGACAAACTAGTATTCTTAGTGCTCCTTTGGAGACTGTGTGATTTCTTATTGTGCTGAGAGGCAAAGAGCTTAATTAAATTTCATACTTGAAGAGAGTGACGACTGAGTACTCCATCCTTCATAAGGCTTTTCAACTCTTTATTTTCAGTTAAACCTTCTGGGATTTTTTCCTCATCTTTGACATCATCTTTTAATATGCAATACTCAAATGCTTGAACAATATCAAAGAACTCATCATTCACAGAGGCAGTCTTAGGTTCCAATTGCCTTGTAGATATTTTACTTAGTATTTGGCTGTCTAAATGCATTGTAGATTAACATTTAAAAGGTATATTCACTGTTCACTATTGTGTTCCTTCTTTGTCCTTTAAAAAATTAATGTAGTTAATGCATGTGAAAAATATTGAGAAGAGAAGGTAACCTGCACACAGGTGCATTTTAAGTGCCATTCTCTGAGCAGCAGCTCCCAGAGCCTTTAGCTATACCAATAGGAACTACCCTTTGTGTAGTTGGAAATTTTCAAGGTTATGTTTGAGGAAGCCAAAATTACTGAGATCAATGCAGAAATTAATTCTCTCTTGCCTTTTTTTTTTCCTTACTGGGAACTAGAGAGATTGACCACATGAAACCTGACACTGTGTTATGCATTCTCATTTCTGAGCAGACTGAACTAAAATTGTAGACATGTTAATCTTTGCCTTCTCTCCCACCTCTAGGAGCGGAAAAAGAAATTTGAAAAGGATGGAGAGAGGTTTTATTCCTTGCTGGATCGGCACTTACATTTGTCTTCCAAAAAGAAAGAATCTCAGTTACAAGAGGTATGGTCAAACAGCCTGCCCTGCCTTCTATTGCCAGCTGTGCCTTGATACATGGCAGCTTCCTATTGCAAGGCTTTCCTCATACCCTGCCTCAGCAGAGAACCATGTATAATAGTTGTGCTTGCAGATAAAACCATGGACAATGACTCAGGAGCCCTGAGTTCTCAAGCCACCTTCTCCACAAACTCACAGTTTGGATATTTCTTTTTTGTCCTCAGTTTCTCTATCTATCAAAGGAAGAGTGGTACTCAAAGATCTCTAGAGTCGTTTTCAGTTCTAAGTTTCTGATTCTAGATTACATATTAGGATAGAGTTAAGCTAGCGCTGTATTTGATAGATCAGGAGTAGATCTACTTTTTTCCCATGAGGTGTTCCAACGGTAGGGTTTTTTTTTTTTTCTTTTTGGTCCTACACTGGGACTACAGCTTATATGGCACTTCCACTGACTTCAGTTCAAAGAAGCCACTACTCAGTGAGTGCCTACCACATGCCAGGCACTATGCTGGTTGCAACAGGACTACAAAGACAGTAAGACGTACTTCTTGCTCTTCTGTAGCTTACAGTTGGGATGCTAAAATGAGAACACACATGAGTCTTATACAAGTAGAATTTTTTTTACATGATGTAATGTGTATGTGGTGTCCTTGTAGGGATATGAAAGTATTTGGAGAATAAAAAACTTACATTTGGACATGGAGAATTGCCTTTGTGGAAGAATGTTGCCCTTCTAAATTTGAGGTGGTAATATGATTATATGTAAAGTGTTTGACAGATAGAAATATAGAAATGGACCTTTCAAGTGGAGGGCAGTGGACCCAAGGATGGAAAACAATGTTTGGCTAAAGGTTTGACCAGAATTTGCATTACTATTGGAGGATAGTGAAAGACAGGAAAGGATCAGGAAAGTTGTAGAGATACTGTGGTGTAGTAGGCTCAGGAGTTTGCTTTAATTCTGTTGACCCTGGAAGAATTATTGAAGGCCTTTGGTTGTGCAAGCAATATGAGTACAATTCTATTTTAGGAATCTTAAACTGGTTGAAGTTGTAGGATGAATTAAATCCGGGAGAGACGGGAAGCAAGAAAACCAGTTTAGGAAACTATTGCAATGATCTAGGGGAGAAGTTCTGAGTCAGAAAAAGTGGCACAGGGGAAGGGAAAAACAGGAATTAACTGATTAAGACTTATTTACTGGTAGAATGGATCTATGTTTTGGATAAAAGATCCAGTAAGAGATAGAGATATTGAAGGTTCAAGTATAAAAAGAGATATCCAACTGAATGAAGTCATAGACACGAGCTTAGAAATCATCTTGTCCATGGTCACACAGACTATGGCAAAGCTGAAACTCATCTCCTGACACCTGATTTAGTGAGTATCCATCACAGAATGTGAGGTACTTGAAGGTCATGAGTCAAGAGACTCAGTGGTAGATGGAGTTAGTGTTGAAAGGTTGAAGGACTGCTTCTCTTCCATAAACTGGAATGAAGTACTAGTCTGGGGTCATCTGCCATTTTCCTCTTGCACAATTTTGCTTTCTTCCTTTTCCTTCTATTCTGTGCCAGGGTTCCTATGCAGAAAAGAGTTAACATAACTGGCCCAAGACTTCTATGCTTAGAAAAGTCTGCTTACAAGATTAGCTCCTTTTTTTTAGCATCTTTATTGGAGTATAATTGCTTTACAATGGTGTGTTAGTTTCTGCTTTATAACAAAGTGAATCAGTTATACATATACATATGTTCCCATCTTGGCTGGTCTCTGGGAACTTGGCTGGTAAACAGTACCCTACACTGATATAAAAGTTTCCCTAAGTGGTAAGAGTGACTCATTGTGCCTAGACTGCCTGTACAAACAATGTGGTTTATACTAAACACCTTATTTTCTTCTGGGAGTCGAGAAGTTTGGTACATGCTCAGCAGAGGGAGCCTGTGTACAGCAACCAACTTAATACTTAGGACACTTAGTATCTAATGAGCTTCTCTGGTACACAGCATTTTATATGTGTTGTCATAACTTGTTGCTGGAGGAATTAAGTATTTCCTGTGTGACTGCACTAAGAGAGAACTCTTGGAAGCTTGAACCTAGCTTTCGCTGGACTTCATCCCATGCATCTTTTCTCTTTGCTGATTTTGCTTTGTATCCTTTCACAGAAATAAATCTTAACCATGTGTATGACTATATATGGAGTCCTTTGAGTCCTCCTAGAGAATTATTGAACCTGTGGGTTTTAGAAGCCCAGACACAGTCCAAACTTTATTCTTTTAGAACCTTTTGCAATGAAAGCTTCTAGCATGTCCTAGCAGTTTGGTGCTGTATCTAGATGTCCCTGGTGGCTTTCCTAATGAGCAAGAATGCAGCCTTTGTGTTTGTCTAATCAAAACAAAGCTGGGGGACCTTGGATCACTCACTTCTTTTTTAATATTGAGACTATTTTTAGAGCAGTTTTAGATTTAAAGAAAAACTGAATGATAAGTACAGAGAGTTATCATATATTCTTAATCCCCTGCATACAGTTACCCCTATTATTAACATTTGCATTTATGAGATACATTTGATACAGTTGATGAGCCAATGCATTGCACATTCTATAGATTTTGATAAATGTATAATGACATGAATCCATCATTACACTATCATACAACATAGTTTCACTGCCCTAAAGATCCCTAGGCACCACTTGTTCATCACTTCCTCGTTCCATATCCCGGCTGACCACTGGCAGCCAGTGATCTCTTTATGGTTTCCATATTATTGCTTATTCCAGAATGTCATATAGTTGGAATTATATAGCATGTAGCCTTTTCAGGTTGGCTCCTTTCACTTAGAAATGTGCATTTAAGGTTCTTCTGTGTCTTTTCACAGCTTGATAGCTCATTTCTTTTTAGCACTGAATAATATTTCATTGTGTGGATGTATTACAATTTGTTTACCTATTCACCTATCAAAGGACATCTTGGAATCCTTCAAATTTTGTCAACTACTATTAAAGCCACTATAAACATTTGTGTGCAGGTTTTGTGTATATAACTTTTCAAATAATTTAGTTAAATATCAAAGACCACAATTACTGAACTGCATGGTAAAAGTATATTTTGCTTTTTAAGAAACTGCCAAATTATCTTCCAAGGTGGCTGTACTATTTTTTTATTTCTGCCATCAGTGAATGAGAGTTCTTCTCGCTCCACACCATAGCCAGCATTTGATGTTGTCTATGTTTTGGATTTTAGCCATTCTAGTAGGTGTGTAGTGATACCTCATTACTTTTATAATTTGCATTTTCTTAATGCCGTGTGTTGCAGAATATCTTTTTATATGCCATCTGTAGATCTTCTTTGGTGAGGTGTCTGTTCAAATCTTTTGCCCGTTTTCAATTGGGTTGTTTGTTTTCATATTATTGTATCTTAAAAGCTATTTGTATATTTTAGATACCTGTCCTTTATCAGATATGTTTTACAAAGATTTTTTTTCCAGTCTGTGGCTTGTCTTTTCACTCAACAGAATTTTTCACAGAGCAGGAGTTTGTAATTTTAATGAAATTAAACTTATCAATATTCTCTTTCATGGATTATGCTTTTGGTGTTATATCTAAATCGTCATCACCAAATCCAAGGTCACCTAAAATATCTCTTATGTTATTTTATAGGAGTTTTATAGTTTTGTGTTTTACATTTACTTCTATAATCCATTTTGAGTTAATTATTATGAAAGGTGTAAGGTCTGTCTCTAGATTCTTTTTTTTTTTTTTTTTTTTTTTTTTGCATGGGGATATACAGTTGTTCCAGCACCATTTTTTGAAATATGTTTATGTGGATTTATTTTAGGCTCTCAATTCCATTCCATTGATCTATTTGTTTTTTTGTTTCACCAATACCATACTGTTCTGATTACTATAACTTACCAGTAATTTGAAGTCAGATAGTGTCAATATTTTGATTTGTTTTTCTCCCTCAGTATTGTGTTGGCTATTCCGGATATTTTTGCCTCTCCATATAAATTTTAGAATCACTTTGTTGATATCTAGAAAATAGCCTGCAGGGATTTTGAATTGGACTACATTGAATCTATAGATCAAGTTATGAAGAACAGGCATGTTGATAATATTGTCTTCCTATATGTATACGTGGAATATCTCTCCATTTATTTAGATCTTTGACTTATTTCATTAGAGTTTTGTAGTATTCATCAATATATCTTATACATATTTTTTGATTTATACCTAAATACTTCATTTTTTTCTTCTAATGTAAATGATACTGTGTTTTAAATTTCAAATTCTGAATGTTCACTGTTAGCATATAAGAAAACAATTGACTTTTGTATATTAACCTTGTATGCTGAAATTGTGCTATAGTTCATTAATAGTTCCAAGAGATTTTTGTATATTCTTTAGGGTTGTCTACATACATAATTGTGTCATGTGCAAAAAAGGACAGTGTTATTTCTTCCTTCCCAATGTATATACCTTTTATTTCATTTTCTTGTCTTATTGCAATAGCTTGGAATTCCAATATGATTTTAATAGTTATTCCTAATCTTAGAGGCAAAGCATCTAGTGTCTCACCATTAGGTATGATGTTAGCTGCAGGATTATTGCAGATGTTCTTTATCAAGTTGAGGAAATTCCCATATATTCCTAGTTTGCTGAGAGTTTTTATCATGAATGAATGTGTGTTGGATTTTGTCAGATGTTTTTTCTACATCTCTTCGATCATATTATTTTTCTTCTTTAACCTCTTGATGTGATTAATTACATCAACTGATTTTTGAATGTTGAACCAGACTTGCATTCCTGGAATAAATCCCACGTGGTCCTGGTCTATAATTATTTTACACCTTGTTGCATTTGATTTGCTAATATTTTGTTGAGAATATTTGCCTCGATGTTCATGAGAGAGATTGGCTGTACTTCTGTATTGTAATATCTCTGTCTGGTTTTGATAACAGGGTCATGTTGGCCTTAGAGAATGAGTTAGGAAATATTCCCTCTGCTTCTATTTTCTGGAAGAGAGTGTAGAATTTAGTATCATTTCTTCCTTAAAATGTCAGGTAGAATTCACCAGTGAACCCCGCTGGGCCTAGTGCTTTGTTTTTTGGAAGTCTATTAATTATTGATTCAGTTCCTATGTGCTGCTTTCACTGAATCCCACAAATATTAAATTGTATTTTCATTTTCATTTGAAAATACTTTTCAATTTTTCTTAAGGACTCCTCCTTGACCCATGTGTCATTTAGAAATGTGCTGATTAATCTCCAAGTATTTTGGTGCGTTCCAGCTATTTCTGGTTTTTGATTTCTGTGTAATTTAACTGTGATCTGAGAGCATACTTTATATGATTCCTGTTCTTTTAAATTTGTTCAGATGTATGTCCCAGAATGTGATTGATCTTGGTGATTCTTTTGTGTTAGCTTGAAAATAAGCTGTTGTTGGATGAAGTGTTCTATAGATGTTGATTACATCTACTTGCTAATGGGGTGTTCAGTTCAATTATGTCTTCACAAGCATACCTCAGAAATATTGTGGGTTTGGCTACAGACCACTGCAATAAAGTGAATATTGCAATATAGTGAGTCACATGATTTTTTTGTTTCCCAATGCATGTAAAAGTTATCTTTACATTATCCTGTAGACTGTTGAGTGAGCAATAGCATTATATTTTTTAAAATGTACATACCTTAATTTAAAAATATTTTATTGCTAAAAATTGCTAACTATCATCAGTCAATGCAGTGTTGCCATAAACCTTCAATTTGTAAAAAACACAATATTTGCAAAGCACAGTAAAATGAAGCACAATAAAATGAGGTATACCTGTACTGATTTTCTGCTTCTTGGATCTGTCAACTATTGGTAAAGGAATGGTGAAGTCTTCAACTCTTAATAGTAGACTCATCTATTTCTCCTTGCAGTTCTATCAGATCTTGCCTCACGTGTTTTGATGTTCTGTTATACATAATAAGGGTTAATATATATTCCTTCAGAATTGACCTATTTATTATTATGTTATGCCCCTTTTTTTTCCTGATAGCTTTCAATTCTCTGAAGTCTCCTTTTTTGGAAATTAATATAGCTACTCCAGCTTTCTTTTGATTTTTGTTGGCATGGAATATTTCTTCATACCTTTACTCTGAAAAATGTTTAAATTTTTAAAATTATTTTTTAATTGAAGTATGGTTGATTTACAATATTATATTAGTTTCTGGTGTACAACATAATGATTCAGAATTTTTAAAGTTCTACTCCATTTAAAGTCATTACAAAATAATGGCTATATTTCCCTGTGATGTACAGTATATCCTTGTTGCTTATTTATTTTATACATAGCAGTTTGTGTCTCTTAATTCCATACCCCTATATTGCCCCTCCCCCTTTCCTGCTCCCCACTGGTAACCACTAGTTTGTTCTCTATATTAGTGAGTTTGTTTCTGTATTGTTATATACATCTGTTTATTTTATTTTTTAGATTCCACATATAAGTGATAACATAGAGTATTTGTCTTTCTCTGACTTATTTCACTAAGCATAAAACTGTCTAGGTCCATCCATGTTGTTGCAAATGGCAGAATTTCATTCTTTTTTTATGGCTGAGTAATATTCCATTTTGTGTGTGTGTGTGTGTGTGTGTGTGTGTGTGTGTGTGTGTGTGTGTCACATCTTCTTTATTCTTTCTTCTTCTGTTGATGGACACTCAGTTTGCTTCCATATCTTGATAGTTGTAAATAATGTTGTTATCAACGTTGTGGTAGATGTATCTTTTTGAATTAGTGTTTTTGTTTTCGTTAGGTGTATACCCTGCAATAGAATTGCTGGATCATATGGTAGTGGCAGCCTTCGGTCCAGTGTGGAGCTGTGACTTCAGGCAAATGATGCTGGAGTCTTCTCTTGGTTCAGGCTGGTGTGTGCACCTAGGTAGTCACAGGAAACTAGTCAGTGAGACACACAGTTTCAGCCGGCCCTTTCTGCCTTGCTTTAGGAGCAAGCAAGCATTCATGTGCTCCTCAGGAGCAGAATCCAGGCTTTCTGCAGCCTTTCTGATAGTCCCACTGGTCCTCTGACCAGCTAAGGGGGCTCGTCTTCCCTTTGTTGAGCCCCAGGGCTGTGGGGCCCAATATGTGGCTTGAACCACTCACCCCCCAAAGAGAATCCCCACCAGTGTAATCTCCCTTTTCCTCTGAGTCCCCTCCCAGGGGCATGAGTCCTGACCTGATTGCTTCTTTTCCCTATCTACCAAGTTCTGTGTGTGTCTTTCTTATAGCCTTAGTTGTACAGGAGTTTTTATGCTAGTCTCCAGTTAGTTTTCAGTGAGAATTATAGATATATTTTTGATGTGTTTATGGTGGGATGAACATACTCCTACTGTGCCATCTTGATTCAAGTCTCTTCATAACTTTACTTTTAATCTATCTTTGTCTTTTATATTTAAAGTGATGTCTTATACATAACATATAATTAACTCTTATTTTTTATGTGTCCTCACAGTCTCAGCTTTTTAATTGGTGTATTTAAAGTGATTATTGATATAGTTGGATAGATATGTACCATGTTTGTTACTGTTTTCTATCCATTGCCTCTGTTCTTTGTTCCTTTTTTTGTCTTCCATTCTTGTTCTGCATTCTCTTTTCTTCAATTGGAAATTGTAATATGATTCCATTTTTTGTCCTTTCTTAGCATATCAATTGTACTTTTTTAAAAAAAAACTCTCTTCGAGGTTATCCTAGTGTTTTCAATATGCATTTACAGTTAAGCCATGTCTACTTTCAAATAACATTATTCTACTTCATTGGTAGTACAGGAACTTTATAACAGAGTATTTCCAATTTCTCCCTTGAGTCCCTGATAATATTGCTGTCATTCATTTCACTTTTTCATAATCTCTAATCACCAAATACATCGTTGCAATTATTATTTTGGACAAACTCTTATTTGTAAGACCAGTTAAGAATAAGAAAAATATAAGATTTTATTTTACCTTCATTCATTGCTTCTCTAGTGCTCTTCTTTATGTTGGTACACATTTCTGACCTATATCATTTTCTTTCTTAAGAACTGTAACACTTCTTGGACTCAGAGTCTACTGGCAACCAAATCCTTCAGTTTTTGTGTTTTTTTGAAATTGTTTAATTTTCCTTCACTTTTGGAAGATAATGTCACTGGATACAGAATTCTAAGTTTGTGATTTTTAAAAATTTCAATGCCTTAAACATTTTACTCTACTCTCCTCTTTTTGCATTTTTTTTTAAAAAAGAGAAGTCTTATCCTTACTCCTCTTTGAGTAAGGTGTTTTTTTCTCTTGCTTCTTTTCAAGATTTACTCTGTGCCTTTTACTTTCTATACTTTCAATATGACATGCCTGCATGTAGATTTTTTGGTATTTATCCTGCTATTATTCTCTGAGCTTCCTCAATCTGTTGTTTGTAACTGTGTTTAACTTTAGAAGGTTTTCAGTCATCATTACTTTAAATATTTCTTCTGTTTCTCTCCTTCATTTCCTTCTGGCATTCCTTAGTATGCATATCTTACACCTTTTATAATTGTCCAACATTTCTTGAATAATCTACTCTATCTTCTTTATTCCATTTTGTCTGCATTTCAGTTTTTGAAATTTCTATTGGCATATATTCAGTTCACTGATTCTTTCCTTAGCCTTGCCCAGTCTGTTGGTGAGCCCATTAAAGGCATTCTTTATTTTTGCTAGTGTTTTTGATTGCTATCATTTCCCTTTGATTATTTCTTCAAATTTTCATGTCTGCTTATATTATCCATCTGTTCTTGTGTATTGTCCTCTTTTCCATAACAGCCTTTAGCTGTAATCCCTGGTTCTATGATTTCGCCATCCACCATCTCTGCCTTCTTTGAGTCTGATTCTGATGCTGATTCTTCAGACTGTGTTTGTTGGTTTGTTTTTCCTTTTTGCATACCTTGTAATATTTTGTTGAAAGCTGAACATGATGCCCTGGGTAAAAGGAACTGAGGTAAAAAGGCCGTCATTATGAGGTTTTATGCTTATCTGACTAGGATTTAGGCTGTGCTTAGTTTGCTATAGCTGTTCTTGTCAGAGGCCAAAATTTCCTCTGGTATCTTTGTTTTTTGTCTTCCCTATTGTCTTTGGATTTCTTTAGAGAGATATTCTTAAATAAGGTTTGATACTGGTTACAGCAACAGGCTTCTGCTTCTGGGCTTCTGCTCTGGCAAGCTTGGATTCTCCATATTCAACTGTCTATCCAATTTTTGAGGCAGTGGTTTTTCCTCTGACTTCAATGCTCTTTTGGTTCTAAGAAGAGTTGTTGATTCTCAGCTTAGCTTTTCCTTGTATGAGGATGTCACAATAACTTCCAAGCTTCTTACTTGTTAGGCCAGAAACTGGAAATCTTGCATCAGTCACTTTTTCTATCTTGGCTTTATGTTCCCTATCTGTAAAATAAAGGGATAAGATCACTGCTTGGTGGCATAATTCTCCTCCAGCCCTAACATTCTGTTGAATCCATAAGCACTGGCTTGCATGAATGACTATGCTGTTATGTGACATTTGTTACCCTTCTTCTACAGGCAGACCTCCAGGTGGACAAGGAGAGGCACAATTTCTTTGAGTCGTCCCTTGATTATGTTTATCAAATCCAGGAAGTTCAGGAGTCTAAGAAGTTCAATATTGTGGAGCCAGTAAGTTCTATCTGTTGATGAATGGTCTAAAAATATTTACCAAATCTCAGGTAAATGTAGAGAACTTTGATTATAAAATTGGAGTCTCCAAGAATATGAAGGATAGTCAGTGCTTAGTAATGAATGTCACAGAAGTAGACACACTGGCTTATGTTATTCTTGCTCTCTCACTAATATTCTCTCTCTCACTCTTCCTTTCCCTCCCCCACACTCCTTCCTCCCCCATTTCTCTATATAGCTATGATTTTTTCTTTATCTTTCTTTTCCTCCTCTCCTTCCTTCCCTTTCTTGATTTCTCCATCACCTTTCATTTTACCTTGTTCTCCTCCCTTCCTTCCTCTCGTACTTTCATAAGGTTTCTGAATGTACTCATCATATCCCAGACACTGTTCTAGGAACTCATGTTCCTTGCATTCAGTGACTTCCCATTCTACTATTTTTACTTCCATCTTTTGAAAATTTTTCTAATTAAATAGCCTTAATTTATTATAAAAGATGACAGGCTGTGGTTTGACAACTATGTTGAATTTTAACAACTTTCTTTTTTATTATAAAATAATGTAGAAAACAATGTAAAAAACAATTGCAGAAAAGCTATAAAAACTTATATGTAGAACAAAACAAATACAACAAATCTCCCATACAGAGATGATCACTGTTAATATTGTGGCATTTTTCCTCCTAAATTCCCTGTGTATCTGTTATATTCCTTTCTCTATCTATTGTGCATGTGTACTTGTAGAGGTGTGTACACATGTGCATGTGTGTTTACACATGTTACACATGAATATGTATATATCTGTGTACATGTGTATCTGTGCTCACAGTTGTATATATCTGCATACGTATATGTGCAAACAAATATTTATTAATTTATCCAATAAGCATTTATTGAGCTTCTGTTATGTGCCAGGCACAGTGCTAAACACTGGGTATCCTATAGTGAAAAAGACAGACTCAGTTTCTGTCTTTATGAAGACTGTACTTTCATGGGGTAAACAGAAGGGAAAGAAGGATACACATAAATAAAATAACTATAAGTTGTGATAAGGACTAAAACAAAGAACAAGAACAGACAGCTACTTTAGATCAAGTGGTCAAGGGGCACCTCTGAAAGTGTCATTTAAGATGAGATCTAAAGAAAGAGAAGATGAGGCAATGTGAATAATGGGGAAAGAACATTCCAGGCACAGAAAAACACATGTGCAAAGTCCGTAAGTTAGAAAAGAATGATGTGCTCAAGGAATGAAAAGATTAGTGCCTTTAGATACTGGTGAGAGTGGCAGGAAACAATATCTGACAGGAAGGCATAGGATCTGTAAGCATGGTGAAGGGGTTAGGTTTTAGTCTAAGTATAGTAGAAAAATCACTGACGGGTATTAAATAGGATATGACATACTGATTTTGTTGTGTGGAGAAGGACTTGGAAGTGGGCAACAGTGGGATTGAGGAAACCAGTTAGGAGGCTCCTGCAGTGGTCTAGGCAAGCAAAAAAGTTGCTTTGGGTTCAGATGGTGGTAGTAGAAACAGAAAAGAATGATTGGATTAGAGTTATATTTTAGAAGCAAAACTGACAGGAATTACTGATTGATTAGATTGAGATGTGAGTGAAAGAAATCAGAATTCTTTACTTTTGGCTTGATTGACTGAGTGGGTGGTGGTGTCATTTCCTGAGATGGGAAACCTTGGAGAGAAACAGGAAGAATGTCTATATAACTGTGTGTGTGGTACACACACGCATATGCATTTATATATATGTGTACATATATATAACTATATATGTATATATACATACGTGTATAGTACATAAATGTGTACATAGTTTTTATATATTTATGTATATATACATATATATAGTTTGTGTTTATGTACATATATACACACATATTTATGTGTTTGTATGTATATATGTGTGTGCATATTTATATGTACTCACCTGTTTACTTTCTAAAAAGAACAGAGCAGTTTTTACTACTTCCTATTACACTCTACTATTGCCGGCATTGAGCATTGCTTTTAAAATGTTTGTATTTGATAGATGAAAATTGTATTTTCTTTTGTTTTTATTTGTGTATATTTGATTTTTATTGGGGTTGAACATTTTAAACAATAAAAATATATTTTATTGATCATTTCTACGTCTTCTTCTGCAATGTCCCAACCCCTCCCTGAAACATTTCTAACTTGAAAATTGGTTTTCAAAAAATATATATATCCATGACAGTCTTCATTATGCCATTTAGCCATTTTAATTTATTGAGTACCTATTCTGTGCCATTCCTGAGGATATAAAGACACAGTCTATTCCCACATTATGTCCATACTGTCCACATTATGAATGGTTTTATATGCTATCTGAAAAGGGTATTGATGAATAAATTTGGTAATAGTTCCTTTGTGGATCTGAGTCCAGTGTTAATGTTTAACCTAATAAAAGAATAGCTATGTGTAGACCTGTTTGTGTTTGTGTTACTGCTTTTAACACTATACTCCACTGTGTGGAGTTTCTTTTTGTGCATCTATTTCCTTTATTTGATTAATGAGAAGGTGCTGGTGATAAAGTTATTTTTATACATTTTTCCCTAGGTCTTGGCCTTTCTTCATAGCCTCTTCATTTCCAACAGCTTGACCGTGGAGCTCACACAGGATTTCCTCCCATATAAGCAGCAACTCCAGCTCAGTTTACAGAATGTGAGTTTACATGTGGGTTTCTTCACCTGTCTCTGCATTCCAATTGGATTTCAGCTCTAATATCTTGACCTTGGAGTTCTAGATTTTTACATCCCAGATAATTTGTCAGGACAGACTGGTATGGATCACAAATGTTTTAGTGTACTAGATTGTTCTTACTCTTCCAGTTTCAGCTCTTCCCTGTGTTTGAGGCTGACCGTTGTTCAAACCCACCCTTCTACCCACTGACGTGTCTATCTATCCAATATTTATTAAATGTTGCTAGTTTGTTATATCTCTCCCAGATCAGAACCCACCTATGCGCTTTTTAAAGCACAGGTCTTATGCTCCTTCCCTGCTAGTTAGTCAGGACACTCTCTTTGTAGGTTTTATTACCACAAATGCCCATTTCCCCCTCTTTTCCTTTTCTCACTACTTTTCTCATTACATTACTAGAGTTGAATAAATTATTTTTAAAGGTTGTCTCCACCTTCTTTCCCATGCTGTTTCTTTTTTTTTTTTGCGGTATGCGGGCCTCTCACTGTTGTGGCCTCTCCCATTGTGGAGCACAGGCTCCGGACGTACAGGCTCAGCGGCCATGGCTCACGAGCCTAGCTGCTCCGTGGCACGTGGGATCTTCCCAGACCGGGGCATGAACCCGTGTCCCCTGCATCAGCAGGCAGACTCTCAACCACTGCACCACCAGGGAAGCCCATCCCATGCTGTTTCTTATAGATGGGCATAGGCACACCCTTCCCTTCCTTGTCACATATGTTATTTTTCTCATTTACTTATTTAACCCACATTTAACAAATACTTAGGTATATAATGAACATATACTCTGTGCCAGACATTGTAAAATGCACTGGACATACCATAATGAGGCATGTTAGTTTTTGCCTTCAAGGAATATATAGTCTCTTGGAGCCGAGAGATATAAACAGAGATGTATCATGATTACTTATGAAAAGTGCTAAAATACAGTTAAGACCAAAAAAGTTAAAGCATAGAGAGTGGAGTAATTGACTATCTGGTACAGTAAAAGAAGGCATCACTGAGGTAGTGACTTTGGACTTGTTAACATTGCATAAAATTTATAGTTGTATTTTTAGATGGAAACGGTAAGTTGCAGTGGAAATAAACTTTACTTGGTTGTTTAGGAGAATGCTGATTTACAGGTATTGTTTTTAATTGTTGTTTTTCTTTCTGGGTACTGTCTTTCACCAGAATGTGAGCGCCCCTCTCTTCTGCTGATTTACAAAATATTCCTATAACCAGGAATATTTAGTTGTGTACTTTTAAATATATTACTTCTTAACATTAGCTTTTGCTATTCATGGGCATGAAAACATAGGTTTTCCATTAACCTATGTTCAAAGAGAGCACCCTGTCATTTCTAATGACCTGGATTTGATTCAGAGTCAAGTAGGCAGTAGCTTTACTTGAGGCAGAATGTAGAAGTTGCCGTGATAATATTATCTTTGGGAACCTTCTTTATAGCCTCCCTTTTTGTAAGGCAGGGGTCAGTCTGATGCTCAGAATTCTTAGAGCCTTTATTTATTGGAGACTTTTGTCATTTCCATTAGAAAATGTCTCCCAGATGTGGTTTTATGGGTACATTGGTATTTATGTTTCCCTCTCCTGTTTAGACTTTAGTACTGTTAAACTCCACTAAACTGTTTTCTAATTACTATGCCATTCAACATTTGTTTTTTTGCTATGTTGTAGCACATGGTGAAAGCCAAGAAAACTCTGCACTGGGTCTCTGACCAGTGAATGCTTATTCATGATGATGGTGATGATGATAATGATTATAATGATAATGTCTTACAGACAAGAAATCATTTCTCCAGTACCCGAGAAGAGATGGAAGAACTTAAGAAAAGGATGAAAGAAGCTCCACAGACATGCAAACTTCCAGGACAGCCAACCATCGAAGGCTATCTCTATACACAAGAGAAATGTGTGTGGGAATACAGGGATAGCTACTGGGTTTCAGTAGGCTGACACCAGCTGCCACTTGGCTTCTCCAAACTCCAGGCACCCATATAGTTCATAGACCCCTGCCAGCTATACCTATTTGGAGAGTAGTGTGGGAACAGAGAAAACAAAAAGGAGGGAGAAATTGGAGGAGGAGGTTAAGGATTTGTCTTACAAAGGCTGTGGGATGATAAGACCTAAGGTTTTCTCTGAGATTCAAAATGGGGATTGTTAATTGCTTAATCCTTTCAATGACTCTTTGGGGCTAAAAGGGAGGTAGGAGAAAGGAGACATAAAATAATACTTATTATACCTACTATGTTCCAGGCATGGTGTTAAGTACTTTAAATATACTACCTCATGTAATCTTTGAAACCACCTTATCATACCCATTTTACACATGAAGCCACTGAGGCTTAGAGAGATCACTAGTTGAAAGTCACCCAACTATCATGTATCAGGGCTAAGTGTAAATTCAGGTTTGGGAAATGCCAAAACCTATGCTCCTACAGCTATACCCTGTACCTTCCACTGCCTTAGGATCATAAACTTGCCCTTAAAGCACTACACAACCATTGCGATTTCAGTGAGCAACACAGTTGTTCATTGCTAACCAAGGAAAATGGGTTAACTTATCTGGTCACTGAATATTGCAGAGGGTTCAAGCTTTTCTACCTCCTAAATAACATTATGTAAACCTGTATGTGCTATTTGATTTTCCTTTTGAACTATGACCCAATGTCCCCAAAGCCTGTGATTTCATTCCCTGACCAGAATTATTCTACCTGGTGAGTAGGCAAATGAGACTACCCAGAGGTTACCAGTGGCAAAACCCACTGAAATCCACAAAACATGGTATTTCAGCAGTGATATTATCATGCTATTCATCCCTTAGAGCAACTCACTTTGATGGTTTTCAAAGATGTGTTCTTCTATTTGTCAGGTTCATCTCTTCAACTCTCCATTGCAGGATCTCTCAGTCTCAGTGGTATTGACATTTCAGGCTGGCTAATTCTTTGTTTCGAGCAGTTATCCTATGCATTATAAGGTGTTTAGAAGCATCTATAGCCTCTCCCCACTTTATTCTAATAGCACTTCCCAGGTGTGATAATCAAAAATGTCTCTAGACATTGCCAAATGTCCCCTGGGAGGCAAAATTGCCCCTACTTGAGAACCACTGTTATATTATAAGAGAGGCACAGAGTAATGAGTATGTAATCTTGGCTCTAATATCAACTAACTATGTGATCCTTCTATGCCCCAGTTTTCTAATTTGTTAAATGGATATGACATTCCTACTCAGTTGAATGTACGCTTACTAAGAATCCTTTTTGCCAGACAATATGCAATGCATTGGGGGTACAAAAAATGGATCAAGCTTGGTTTTTGCCCTCAAGAAGTTCAGTCTGACTAAGACACAAGTATATCAAGAACTATAATGAAATGTGTTGAGCACTGCATTTGGAGCATATATCTAAGGGCTTCACTGAGGAAGTGATATATGAACTGAAACTTGAATTATGACTGGGAGTTTGACAGGTAAAGAAAATGGCAAAGAAAATTCCAGGTGTATACCACTGCATGAATAAAGGCACAGAGGTGTGTGAGGTTATAGTTTGTTTGTAGGGTCTTGGTTTTACAAGGACAGTCCTGGTTTATACTTGTTGTCCTGATATAATTAGTGATAGTGCCTTATTCACTCTTAAATATGTCTTGAACTTGGTCTATATATTATATTGCCACCTATTTTTTTTTGGTAACTGAATATAATTCCATGAGACAAGAGCATAGAGGTGAGGGTGGCAAAAGACAAAGTTGGAAAGGTAAATACGATCACATTATAAAAGGCTTTGTGAGCCAACCTAAGGAGTTTGGAGAGAGTGGGAAAGCCATGGGTGGTTTATAATAAAAAGAATGATATAAATAAACCTATAATTAAAAAAATATTTCTCTAACAAAAGAGTAGAGAATGGGCTAGAAAGGAGTGATCACAGATAGGGGAAACCAAAGAGAAGGCCACTGAAAGAATTAATTGGAGAAATAGTGAATTTTTGTTTTGTTTGAAATAGCTCATAAAACATTTTTTTAAAAAGTCAGAAATAGGGTCCTGAATGAATTCAGTTCTGAAAGGGGTGAAAGAAGAGACATGTAGGGGATTGAAGGGCATGTTACAGGGAAGGAGGAGCAGAAGATTACAGATGTTTCCAGATCATACAATAGGATATATAATGGGAGCATTCACAGGGAACATGGCAAGGAGAGTGGTTTGGAGCAAGCCAGAGCAGATGTGGAAAGCAGTTGATGATGATTAGGTTATCCATCTGTGTAGTGGGCAGGTGGTACTGCACGGCTGGAGCTCAGGGGAAAAGTAGCACTAGATCTGGATCATGACCATGAAGAATAATCTATACACAGCTTCTGTCTTAGGGGTGGACTGACCATGAAGCCAAAATACTTATTCTATCACCTCACTGTTGCCTATCTTTGTAGGGGCTTTGGGAATATCCTGGGTGAAATACTACTGCCAATATGAGAAAGAGACCAAAACGCTCACCATGACACCTATGGAGCAGAAGCCAGGTGCTAAGCAGCAGGTCAGTTCTTTTATGGGCCACATTATTTTGAAATACATCTTTGACTGCATCTCAGAAAAGAGTATATGTTGACTTCGTGTCAAAGAATCAAGTCCACCACTGTCGTGTGAAGCCATGACTTCATATGTTCTCTGTGGCCTAAGTTTGCATTGGGCCAGATACTACTCAGCTGAGTGAAAAATCTGTGTTAATGATTCTAGGCCTTCTGAAAGTGCCTGTACTCTTTTAGATCATTATTACAAGAGTCTATCACATTGTACAAAGAAAATTTGCAAAAAAATATGGTTAAATTGGAGGAGAGTATTACTTGCTTTTAAGAAGGCTCTACTATAGGATTCCTTTAAATAGTTAAGACTTTAAAATACAAAACATTTTCCAAAATTCCTTTTTTCAAGGAGTATTCTGTTGCCTAAGGTTGGAATAATCTATACCCCACATTGTATGTAATGCTCAAATATCTTTAAACAGTTAATGCATCTTCTTCTGCCCTCCAAACTTTCCCCTACTCCCCAAAATGGCAAGATGAGTTTAACACACTGAGAAGATAGTTCACTAACCTGGAGGAACCTCATCTTATATATATATATGTTATATTATGTTATACATTATATATTATTTTTTATGTATGACCACCCAGCTAAAAAAATTATTCTGTTATCTCACTTTTGCCTATCTTGGTAGGGGCTTTGGGAACACATGCACACACACACACACACACACACACACACACACACACACACACACACACGCACACACGTACACACACCTGAAGGTTTCTTAAGATAAAAGCTGATAGACTGACTCTTCATATTCTAAAAGTAGTTCAGTGTGTCCCTTTAACTGTTTCTCAGACAGGGTCTTAGGGCATATTTTTAAGGATTTCCCTTATTTACAAATTGTTTATAAAGTGAAAAAAAGGTTTACTTGTTAGCATTGAAAGTTGTGGTGCATGAAGACCCAATTTCGATAGGCAGAAATTTGGAGACTTTTTCTCCGTTGCTGGTGCTTTCCATGGAAGATCTCTCTTATGTGGCTTATTCATAGGAAATTAGTGATGATTGAGATTTGGTGGCAGACTGTTGAAAAACTGCTTTTCTTTTTTGTCATTAACCACAAGTTTTGCCGCTCTGCTTTGAATGTGGATTAGACATGGGATGCACCTCTAACAGAGCATACCATATTGGGTCGGTCTCCACAACCCTCATCCATGTTTCTATGCGGGCCAGTTATTCATCCATGAATCCAAAACTCTCCTTAGTTTCCAGTCTGCCAATTGCCAAAGAACCTTTCAACGTGGTTCCAATAAATTGTGCTGTAGCACAGAATTTGTCCCATTTCTGTCAGAACTTAGCTTATGTATCTGACTGGCAAGTGCTTTTAAGTAACACTGTCCTGTAGTCTCTTTCTTTTCTTTTTCTACACACATTACTTTCCAAACTTTGGACTTCAAAGTTCCTTTCTTAGGCAGGTCCTACTGCAAAGCTGAGGCCAGAGGCAGCAGATACCACTTTCATAGGTTCTTAGCAGATGAGAGCAAGCCCTTCTTTTAGTTATTCTTTCCCCCTGCCCTTTTAATTGAGTGGCTACTTGCAAAACTGCAGTAAGTGTCAGCCTAAGCAATTTAAATATGGGACTCTTTATGGAATGGAAAGAGGAACTTGCTTGACCATTTACAGCAAAGAGGGGGTAGAAGTAGTTACTTTAATTTCCATAAACTGAATTGGAAATGGTTTCTTCTTATCATTTCTCTCAGTTCCTTTTACTAGTTTGTGTTTTAGAAAGGTAAATAATACAAATAAGTGAGACTATAATAATGATAACACCATAAAACCACTATTTATTCAATGTTTGCTGTTCACCAGGCTCTGAGCTAGACATTTGCTGCCATGGGCCATTTACTTTCTCAGCAGCACTGTGAAGTATCATTAGCCCAATTTGAAGTTGGAAGAATTAGCTCTCTTTCTGACTGTGGTACTTACAAGTGTACTCTAGTAGTTCAGCCTATCAACTTCCATTTGGGTTGTACTGCTTACTTTACAGAGCACAATCCCAAATACTATTTTATAAGATTCTCATCCCTTCCCTTTCAGGTAGTTGTAAGAGGCAAGAGAGCTACATTTTGAATCACAATAACTAGTTTTACCTATTTATTCATTTACTTATTCATTCATTCATTCTTCATATCAAATATTTTTCCCTTCCAGTTATACTGAGATATAACTGACATACAGCACTGTATAAGTTTAAGGTGTACAGCATAATGATCTGACTTACATACAATATGAAAGTATTATCACAATAAGTTTAGTGAACACCCATTGTCTTATACAGGTACAAAATTAAAGAAAAATTTTTTTTCTTGTGATGAGTACTCTTAGGATTTACTCTCTTTACAATTTTCATATATAACATACTGAAGTGTTAATTATATTAATCATGTTATACATAACATCCCTAGTATTTACTTATCTTACGATGGGAAATTAGTACCTTTAGATGCCTTCGTCCAATTCCCTATTCTCCCCGCTTCCACCTCTGGTAAGCACAAATCCGATCTCTGTTTTCTATGAGTTACTTTGTTTATTTGTTTGTTTATCAAGTATAATTGACCTGTAACACAATGTTAGTTCCTGATGAACAACATAGTGATTCGGGATTTCTATGTATTATAAAAGGATCACTATGATAAGTCTAGTTATGATCTGTCACCATATAAAGATAGTACATAATTATTGATTATATTCTCCACACTGTACGTTTCATACCTGTGATTCATTTATTTTGTAACTGGAAATTTATACCTCTTAACCTTTCTCACCTATTTTTCACATCCTGCCCCCCCTTTCCCTCTGGCAACTACCTGTTTGTTCTCTGTACCTATGATTCTATTTCTGTTTCATTATGTTGGTTCATTTGTTTCATTTTTTGGATTTAACATATAAGTGAAATCATATGGTATTTGTCTTTCTCTGTCTGACTTGTTTCACTTATCATAATACTCTCGAGGTCCATCCATGTTGACGCAAATGGCAAGATTTCATTCCCTTGTATGGCTGAGTAATATTCCATGGTTTTTATATACCACATGTTTTTTAATCCATTTATCTACTCGTGTGCACTTAGATTGCTTCCATATCTTGGCTATTGTAAGTAATGCTCAACATAGGGGTGCATATATCTTTTCTAATTAGTGTGTTTGTTTTCTTCCGACAAATACCCAGGAGTGGAATTGCTGGATCATATGGAAGCTCTATGTTTAAATTTTTGAGGAATCTCCATACTGTTTCCCACAGTCGCTGCACCAATTTAAATTCCCACCAAGAGTGTACTAGGGTTTCCTTTCCTCTACATCCTCACCAATATTTGTTATTTGTGGTCTTTTTGATGATAGCCATTCAGTCAGATGTGAGGTGACATCTCATTGTGGTTTTCATTTGCATTTCCCCAATGATCAGCGATGCTAAGCATCTTTTAATGTTCCTGTTGGCCATTCGTTTGTCTTCTTTCAAAAAATTTAGGCCCTCTGTCTATTCTTTAAATTGTTTTTTTTAATTTTGAGTTTTATGAGTTCTCTGTATATTTTGGATATTAACCCTGTATCAGATATATCATTTACAAATATTGTCTCCCATTCAGTAGGTGGCCTTTTCATTTTGTTTATAGTTTCCTTCGCTGTGCAAAAGCTTTTTAGGTTGAAGAAATCCCATTTGTTTATTTTTGCTGTTGTTGCCCTTGCCTGAGAAGACAGATCCAATAAAATATTGCTAAGCCTGATGTCACAGAGAGAACTGCCTATGTTTTCTTCTAGGAGTTTTATGCTTTCAAATCCTACACTTAAGTCTTTAATTCATTTTGAGTTTATTTTTGTATATGATGTGAGAAAGTAGTCCAGTTTGATTCTTTTGCATGTAGCTGTCTAGTTTCCCAACATCATTTATTGAAGAGACTGTCTTTTCCCCATTGTATAGTCTTGCATCCTTTGTCATAGATTAATGGACTCCATAAGTGTGGGTTCATTATTGGTCTCTCTGTTCTGTTGCATTGAGTTATGTGTCTGTTTTTGTGCCAGAACAATAATGTTTTGATTACTGTATCTTTGTAGTATAGTTTGAAATCAGGGAGCATGTTAACTTCAGCTTTGTTCATCCTTCTCAAGATTGTTTTGGCTACTCAGGGTTTATGCATTTACATACAGATATTAGAATTATGTGTTCTAGTTCTGTGAAAAATGCCATTGCTGGTTTTATAGTGATTACATAGAATCTGTAGATTACCTTGGGTAGTACGGTCATTTTAACAATATTAATTCTTCTAATCCACAAGCATGGAGTATCTTTACATTTGTTTGTATCATCTTCAGTTTCTTTCATTAGCATCTTACAGTTTTCTGAGTACAGGCATTTTACCTCCTTAGATTATTCCTAGGTATTTTATTTTTTTATGAGATTATAAATGGGATTATTTTATTAATTTCTCTTTCTGATAGTTTGTTGTCAGTGTGTACAAATGCCACAGATTTCTGTATATTAATTTTGTATCCTGCAACTTTACTGAATTCTTCAATGAGTTCTAATAGTTTTTTTGGTAGCATCTTTAGGATTTTGTATATGTGGTATCATGTCATCTGCAAACATTGACACTTTTACTTCTTCCTTTCCAATTAGGATTTTTTTTTTCCTTGTCTGATTGCTGTGGCCTGCAATGCCAATACTATGTTCATTAAAACTGGTAAGAGTGGGTATCCTTGTTTTGTTTCTGGTCATAGAGGAAATGCTTTCAGCTTTGCACCATTGACTATGATGTTAGCTGTGGGCTCATCATATTTGACCTTTATTACGTTGAGGCATGTTCCCTGTATATCAATTTTGTTAAGAATTTTTTTATCATAATGGATGTTGCATTTTGTCAAAAGCTCTTTCTGCATCTCTTGAGATGATCATATGATATTTTAGTCTTCAGTTTATTAAGTGGTGTATCACATTGATTTGTGGATATTGAACCATCCTTGCATCCCTGGGATAAATCCCAGTTGATTATGGTGTATGATCCTTTTAATGTACTGTTGAATTGGCTTTCCTAAAGTTTTGTTGAGGATTTTTTTCATGTATGTTCATCAGTGATATTGGCCTGTAATTTTCTGTTTTTGTGGTGTCTTTGTCTGATTTTGATATCAAGGTGATGCAGGCCTCACAGAATGAATTCAGAAGTGTATTGCCACTATAATTTTTTGAAATAGTTTGAGAGGAATAGGTGTTAGTCTTCTTTAAATGTTTGGTAGAATTCACCTGTGAAGCCATCTGGTTCTGTACTTTTGTGTGTTGGGAGTATTTCTTTTAATTACTCATTCAGTTTCATTACTGGTAATTGGTCTGTTTGTATTTTCTATTTCTTCTTGATTCAGTTTTGGAAGGTTGTACATTTATCTCTAGGAATTTCTCTTAGGTTGTCCATTTTATTGGTGTTTGATTGATCATAGTAATCACTTATGATCCTTGGTATTTCTGTGTTGTTGGTTGTAACTTCTTTTTTATTTCTGATTTTATTGATTTGGGCCCTCTCTCTTTTTTCTCGATGACTCTGGGTAAAGATTTATCAATTTTGGGCTTCCCTGGTTGCGCAGTGGTTGGGAGTCTGCCTGCCGATGCAGGGGACACGGGTTCGCATCCCGGTCTGGGAAGATCCCACATGCTGCGGAGTGGCTGGGCCCGTGAGCCATGGCTGCTGAGCCTGCGCATCCGGAGCCTGTGCTCCACAACAGTGAGAGGCCCGTGTACCGCAAAAAAAAAAAAAAAAAAAAAAAAAAAAAAAAGATTTATCAATTTTGTTTATGTTTTCAACCATCTCTTAATTTAATCTATCTTTTCTATTTTTTGTTTTTTAGTCTCTATTTCATTTATTTCTGCTCTGATCTTATGATTTCTTTTCTTATAGTGACACTGGCTTTTGTTTGTTTTTCTAGTTACTTTATGTGTAAGGTTACGTTATTTGAGATTTTTCTTGTTTCCTGAGATAGGCTTGTATTGGTGTAACATTCACTTTTAGAATTGCTTTTGTTGCATTCCACAAATTTTGGATTGTTTTGTTTTCATTTTCATTTGTCTCCAAGTATTTTTGATTTCCTCTTTGATTTCTTCAGTGATCCTTTGGTTGTTTGGTAACACAGTGTTTATCCTCTACATGTTTATAGGATTTTTTGCAGTTTTTTTCTTGTAGTTGATTTCTAGTCATAGTGTTGTGGTTAGAAAAGATACTTGATATGGTTTCTATCTCCTTAAATTTACTGACACTTGTTTTGCATCCTAGCTTGTGATCTATCCTGGAGAGTGTTATGTGCACTTGAAAAGAATGTATATTCTGCAGCTAGCTTTTGAATAGAATGTCTTATATATAAAAAGAGGCCCCTCTTTTGGTGGGGCCTACTATTATGGGCAAACTGGTGGGTAACCCCCCGTGGTTGGTTGCCAGGCCCTGCCTACTGCTGAAGCTACCACCTGCTGGTGGGCTGGTCTGCATTCCATTGCAGTTGGCTGTGGGGCCCAGGGAGTCCTGGAACTGGTTATTTCCCCATGGTAGTTTAGGCTGTGTCCTGGTCCTTACCCACTGGTGGGCTTGGCCAGGTCACTGGTTGGCTTCTTGTGAAGCCCAAAGGAAGGGTCCCAGAGCAGGTGTCAAGCTGCTGCTGGGTCAAGCTGGGGTCTAAGGACTGGTGTCAGCCTGCTGTTTGGTGGGGCTGGATCCTTGGTAAGCTGGCTGTGGGGCACAGTATGTCTCAAAGCTGGTTTCAGCACACTGCTGGGCAGTGTTGGAGCCCATTGTATCCTGGGGCTGTTGCCTGCCTGCTCCAGAGTAAGGCCAGTGCCTGGAGCTTTTGCCCACTTTCTGGTGAGCAGGGCTGAGCCCTGTGCTCTCTGTTAGATGACACTGGGTCCTGGAATGGCTGGGTAGTCCAGGGGGATCTATTGCTGCTGCTAGCCTGATGGTGGATGGGGCTGTATCCCTCTGTGGCTGGCCTAGCATGTCCTAGGACTTTTTCCAACTAGCTGGTGGGTGGGGCCAGGTCTGACATTAATAAGCTACAAGGGGAACTCCAAAATGGTGCTCCTCAAAATGGCTGCCACCAGTGTCTATGTCCCTAGGGTGAGTTCCAGTTGTCTCCTGTCTCTCTGGGTGGGTCTCTAATACCAGCAGGTTGATTTGACCCAGGCCCCTTTCAAATTACTGCTTTTGTCCTGGTTCTCAGAGCAGGTGAGATTTTGTGTGCACCCTATAAGAATAGAGTGTCTATTTCCTACAGCCCTCTGGCCCTCCTGAAAGGAAGCCCTGGCTTTCAAAGCCAGATGTTCTGAGGCCTTGTCTTCCCAGGTCAGGACCCCCTGACTAGGAATCCCATATGGGGGTCAGTTTATCTCTTGCCCCTTAGGGATAAACTCTGCGATTGTAATTATTTTCCTGTTTGTGGATCATGTACCCAGGGGTGTGCACCTTGACTATACCATGTCTGTGCCCCTCCTACTTGTCTAGTTGTGGTTCCTTCCTTATACCTTTAGCTGTAGAAGATCTTTTCTGCTAGTCTTCAGGTGATTCTCATCATTGATCATCGCTCCGTAAATAGTTGTAATATTGGTTTGCACATGGGAGGAAGTGAGCAAAGGGTCGTCCTACTCCACCTCTTGGACACTCTTGTCTCAAGAACTAGTCTTAAGTCCTAGTTCTGTGGCCTAGTAAATTGTGATCTTGAGTAAATTACTTAATGTTGCTCAGTATCATTTTTCTCAGAAAGAATGGCAAGGATGATAATGTAGTTTATATTTATTGAGCACTAACTCTTTACTAGGTACTAGAGATATACAGATAAATAAGACACTGCCCACATCCTTGAGGAGATCTCAGTCAAGTGGGGAAATCAGACATGAAAAAAAAAGCTTTAATACAATGCAGAAAACACATAGCAGACAGTATATGGTATTGGGGAAGGATTTTTGAGGAGATGAAAGCTGAACTACAAGTTGCAGAACAAGTTAAAAGTTTAGCCAGTCAAAGAATATAGATAAAGTCACTTTGGATGGAGGAAACAGTATATGCAAAGTTGGAGTCATGAAAGAGCATGATACATGTGTGAAATAAGAGTACTTTTGCACTGATGGGACATAAACTAGATGACGGTGTCTGGAGGTGAACCTGGAGTGGGGGGCAGGGTGTTGTCCCCCAAGCTTTGACATCACCTCACCAAATCTGAAGGAGTTGAGAGTTTAAAGAAGGAGGGTGAGTACATGATACTGTTAATTACTCTCATCTTGAAAGGCTAACAGTGCTTGATATCCTAAGTGTTGGGGTTGGGAAGGCAGATTGAAAGGTGAATATAGAGTTTTGTTTCTATAGTGCAGGAACAGGTAAAAGGATAGACCTGCAAAGGGCTTGAGTGTGACAATGAGAGGGAAGTACTGGATGATCAGCTGTATGGACCAGTTTGGACGGTATAGTGCTTAGGCAGTATTTCTGAATTTGAGACAGCAAGGTGGGTAATTTTATTCCTATTTAATAGGTTGTGAAGTTTATATTCAGAGAGGAAGAATATTTACTCTGGGCCACATAGCTAGTAAATGGCATAACTGAGACAAGACCCAAGGTTTTAAACTTCTTAGTTTATTGCTATTTCTGCTATATCAACTTGGGTGACTTCGGGTAAGCCATTTTACCTCTCTGCGGTTCACTTCCTTCTGAATGTTGTTATGAAGAAAAGTGGTTTAAAAATACCTATCATAATATGTGGCACATAGTAGGTGATCCATAAACATTACTTCTCTTTCCTATACCCCACTGTCTCTGTTGAGATAATAGAAGGGAACTGAACTATGTTGGGATTTGGGGAATTTTAATCTGTGGACACAGTGGATTTCTATGGCCTTGTTACATGACCACAAGACAGATGGGCCACACTATCCTGCACATATGAAATACCAAATGTCACCTTAACTATTACACAAATATGCCTATTTTCCCTACTCCTGCCCTATCTTTGGAGATATTGCTTTTGTAATTTCCATCATCTTAAAGACTCTGGAAGTGGGGAACCAAAAATGTTTTCTTCCCCTCTTCTATCTGGCACTTTAATGCAAGGAAGATGCAGAAAGCCACTTACTCATTGCAAACTCCCTACCTAGAAGCCTCACGAAATTTTATTTTGTACACTTAATGGCATTTGGGCAGCCCATTTCTCCTGAATTCCCCTTTACATGTTGTATAATGAGTTTCCTATTTAATATATCATGTTTGGAAAAGAGCAAGGGCTTATCCTGAGCATTTTCTCCTGAACTCAGCCATTGATTTTTGGAGCAGAGAGAAACCATCTGCCACCTTGCTGCAACTACCATTTGAGGGGACAAGGTTCTCAGTGAGGCTAAACATTGTTCCCGCTGCCCTGAGAGATGCCTTCCAAGTGACACTGAGAACGCTGCAGTAGGCAGAAGAAGCTTCTATGTATTTTTTTTCAAGCTGGCTATTAATCCTTTTCTTATATCAGGGACCCTTGGACTTAACCCTGAAGTACTGCGTGAGAAGGAAGACGGAGTCTATCGACAAGAGATTCTGTTTTGATATAGAAACTAATGAAAGGTAAGCTGTGCTGATATGAATTGACAATGTCCCCATGTGCCAGATGCTGAGCCTGGGTAGGTATTTTATTTTCCTCTGTCATCTCTCGTTGATTAAAAATGAGCAAAATTATTCATGACATCATTGTCTTGGCTCTTCTGGCTGCCCTTTCAGGGATCCCTGTTAGAGCTGGCCCAGAGCTAGTTCTCTCTATTCAAGGTTCAGTCAGCTTTGCCTCACTTGCTTTAGGCAGAAGTTACTCCTAGGATTTAATTTGCTATTATATATGCAAAAGGTCAACATTTGGTGATGCTACAAAAGGACAGGGTAACAAAACTCATTCTTTTTTATTTCCTAATATATAAGAACAAATGAATTGGAACACATATTTAAGGGGAGGTAGATTGGATGGAGGGTGGTAGTGGTATTGGGGAGTCTTTTTTCCCCATTTGGTACAAATACGTTACAGATTTTCCTACTTTGCAGATATTTATGTAAAGTGGAAATAGTTTGATTATCAACTTTCTGGTTTCAGCAAAAGCTTGCAAACTTTGGACTTCGTTGCATTTGTTTCTCTCCAGTGCCCTCTTTTTTGTTTTTTCAACCTGGGCAATTTTATCAGAGGGAAATTTAACTGTGAAATTTTAAAATGAGAATATTTGGAGTTACTTTGGAAAAAGGCATGTTATATAATTGGGAGGTTGATCCAAAATTCAGTGAGTAAATGTGTTTATTTTATTTCAGTCCATTATTTCCATGTATTAGGCACTAAGTAATACAGTAGAATTTAACAAAATGATCAGATTGCTAGAAAGGAACTTGAAGGTTGAATTACAATATCATATGAACAAAACTATTAGTGACTGGAGTCATATAGATCAGATTAAGAAAATGAGGCATTTTTTTGTCTGGGAATAAGTAACTATTAGTCCATTTCCCCATTTTAAATTTCTCTTTGTGGAAGGGTAAGCTGGGGCGAAGTTGAGAGAGTGGCATGGACATATATACACTACCAAATGTAAAATAGATAGCTAGTGGGAAGCAGCCATATAGCACAGGGAGATCAGCCCAGTGCTTTGTGACCACCTAGAGGGGTGGGATAGGGAGGGTGGGAGGGAGACGCAAGAGGGAGGGGATATGGGGATATATGTATACGTATATCTGATTCAGTTTGTTACACAGCAGAAACTAACACCAACATTGTAAAGCAACTATATCCAATAAAGATGTTAAAAAAAAATTCTGTTTGTGAATCTATATGCATTCTTTGTTAAGCATGGGTGGTCCTGGACTTCCCTGGTGGCACAGTGGTTAAGAATCTACCTGCCAATGCAGGGGACACAGGTTCAAGCCCCGGTCCAGGAAAAGCCCACATGCCGCGGAACAACTAAGCCCGTGTGCTACAACTCCTCAACAAGCGTACCACAGCTACTGAAGCCCGTGTTCCTAGAGCACCTGTTCCACAACAATAGAAGCCACCACAACGAGAAGCCCATGCACTGTAACAAAGCATAGCCCCCGCTCGCCGCAACTAGAGAAAGCCCACGCGCAGCAACAAAGACCCACCACAGCCAAAAAAAAAAAAAAGAATGGATGGTCTCAATCAAAGATGGCTGTAATTGTAAACATTGTTACTGATAACCATAAGGCTGTCACTCGTTTCCCCCACAGCTTCAGGCCCAGTAGGAAGGGGAAAGTGACTGTTGGCTGTCTTCTTTTCATGAACATTTAGTGTCTTTGGCTATGCAGCATCAATGTACATAAACGAAATAAAAATTTTCTGTGTCTAGTTCCATTCTGATTCACTTTTCAGCTTAAATTTGCCACCCACTTGCAAGTAATATTGCCAGAGACTCAAAGCATTTGCAAAGAGTTTGGCACTAAGGTTACGGACTAAGACCAACTCATCTTTATATATCTTGCATCTATTGCTGTGTATAGCTCATGTTAGATACTGAATTTGGTATTCATTTTTAAATGTGTTTTTCCCTAACCAAAAATGCTGAGGAATTCTGAGAATAGAGCCCAGGAATTAAAGTTTCAATGTATCTATGATTTTACTTGCCACATCTAGGGCATTTTATTTTTATTTATTTATTTATTTTAAATTTTATTTTATTTTTTTTTCTTAACATCTTTATCGGAGTATAATTGCTTTACAATGGTGTCTTAGTTTCTGGTTTATAACAAAGTGATTCAGATACACATATACATATGTTCCCATATCTTTTCCCTCTTGCGTCTCCCTTCCTCCCACCCTCCCTATCCCACCCCTCTAGGTGGTCACAAACCACCGACTTGATCTCCCTGTGCTATGCGGCTGCTTCCCACTAGCTATCTATTTTATGTTTGGTAATGTATATATGTCCATGCCACTCTCTCACTTTGTGACAGCTTACCCTTCCCCCTCCCCATATCCTCAAGTCCATTCTATAGTAGGTCTGTGTCTTTATTCCCATCTTACCCCTAGGTTCTTCATGACCATTTTTTTCTTAGATTCCATATGTATGAGTTAGCATAAAGTATTTGTTTTTCTCTTTCTGACTTACTTCACTCTATATGACAGACTCTAGGTCCATCCACCTCACTACAAATATCTCAATTTTGTTTCTTTTTATGGCTGAGTAATATTCCATTGTATGTATGTGCCACATCGTCTTTATACATTCATCCAGTGATGGACACTTAGGTTGCTTCCATGTCCTGGCTATAGTAAATAGACCTAGAATGAACATTTTGGTACATAAAGTTTTGAATTATGGTTTGCTCAGGGTATATGCCCAGTAATGGGATTGCTGGGTCGTATGCTAGTTCTATTTTTAGTTTTTTAAGGAACCTCCATACTGTTCTCCATAGTGGCTGTACCAATTCACATTCGACCAGCAGTGCAAGAGTGGTCCCTTTTCTCCACACCCTCTCCAGCATTTATTGTTTCTAGATTTTTTAATGGTGGCCATCCTGACCGGTGTGAGATGATATCTCATTGTACTTTTGATTTGCATTTCTCTAATGATTAATGATGTTGAGCATTCTTTCATGTGTTTGTTGCCAATCTATATATCTTCTTTGGGGAAATGTCTATTTAGGTCTTCTGCCCATTTTTGGATTGGGTTGTTTCTATTTTTGTTATTGAGCTGCATGTGCTGCTTGTAAATGTTGGAGATTAATCCTTTGTCAGTTGCTTCATTTGCAAATGTTTTCTACCATTCTGAGGGCTGTCTTTTGGTCTGGTTTATGATTTCCTTTGCTGTGCAACAGCTTTTAAGTTTAATTAGGTCCCATTTGTTTATGTTTGTTTTTATTTCCATTTCTCTAGGAGGTGGGTCAAAAAGGATCTTGCTGTGATTTATGTCAGAGTGTTCTGCCTATGTTTTCCTCTAAGAGTTTGACAGTGCATGGCCTTACATTTAGGTCTTTAATCCATTTGAGTTTATTTTTGTGTATGGTGTTAAGGAGTGTTCTAATTTCATACTGTTACATGTACCTGTCCAGTTTTCCAGCACCACTTATTGGAGAGGCTGTCTTTTCTCCACTGTATATTCTTGCTTCCTTTATCAAACATGAGGTGACCATATGTGCGGGGTTTATCTCTGGGCTTTCTATCCTGTTCCATTGATCTATATTTCTGTTTTTGTGCCAGTACTATATTGTCTTGATTACTGTAGCTTTGTAGTGTAGTCTGAAGTCAGGGAGCCTGATTCCTCCATCTCAATTTTTCTTTCTCAAGATTGCTTTGGCTACTCGGGGTTATTTGTGTTTTCATACAAATTGTGAATTTCTTTGTTCCAGTTCTGTGAATAATGCCAGTGGTAGTTTGATTGGGATTGCATTGAATGTGTAGAAGATTGCTTTGGGTAGTAGAGTCATTTTCACAATGTTGATTCTTCCAATACAAGAACATGGTATATCTCTCCATCTATTTGTATCATCTTTAATTTCTTTCATCAGCATCTTATAGTTTTCTGCATACAGGTCTTTTTTCTCCTTAGGTAGGTTTATTCCTAGATATTTTATTCTTTTTGTTGCAATGGTAAATGGGAGTGTTTTCTTAATTTCACTTTCAGATTTTTCTTCATTAGTGTATAGGATTGCAGGAGATTTCTGTGCATTAATGTTGTATCCTGCTACTTTACCAGATTCATTGATTAGCTCTAGTAGTTTTCTGGTAGCATCTTTAGGATTCTCTATGTATAGTATCATGTCATCTGTAATCAGTGACAAGTTTACTTCTTCTTTTCCCATTTGGATTCCTTTTATTTCTTTTTCTTCTCTGATTGCTGTGGCTAAAACTTCCAAAACTACGTTGAATAATAGTGGTGAGAGTGGGCAACCTTGTCTTGTTCCTGATCTTAGTGGAAATGCTTTCAGTTTTTCACCATTGAGGACGATGTTGCCTGTGGGTTTGTCATATATGGCCTTTATTTTGTTGATGAAAGTTCCTTCTATGCCTACTTTCTGCAGTGTTTTTTTATCATAAATGGGTGTTGAATTTTGTCGAAGCTTTTTCTGCATCTATTGAGATGATCATATGGTTTTTCTCCTTTAGTTTGTTAATATGGTGTATCACGTTGATTGATTTGTGTATATTGAAGAATCCTTGCATTCCTGGAATAAACCCCACTTGATCATGGTTTCTGATCCTTTTAATGGATCAGTCCAAGAAGAAGATATAACCATTGTAAATATTTATGAACCCAACATAGGAGCACCTCAGTACATAAGGCAAATACTAACTGACATAAAAGGGGAAATTGACAGTAACACAATCATAGTAGGGGACTTTAACACCCCACTTTCACTAATGGACAGATCATCCAAAATGAAAATACATAAGGAAACACAGCTTTAAATGATACATTAAACAAGATGGACTTAATTGATATTTATAGGACATTCCATCCAAAAACAACAGAATACACATTTTTCTCAAGTGCTCATGGAACGTTCTCCAGGAGAGATCATATCTTGGGTCACAAATCAAGCCTTGGTAAATTTAGGAAAATTGAAGTACTATAAAGTATCTTTTCCGACCACAACGCTATCAGACTAGATATCAATTACAGGAAAAGATCTGTAAAAAATACAAACACATGGAGGCTAAAGAATACACTACTTAATAACCAAGTGATCACTGAAGAAATCAAAGAGGAAATCGCAAAATACCTAGAAACAAATGACAATGGAGACACGACGACCCCAAACCTATGGGATGCAGCAAAAGCAGTTCTAAGAGGGAAGTTTATAGCAATACATCCTACCTTAAGAAACCGGGAACATCTCAAATAAACAACCTAACCTTGCATCTAAAGCAATTAGAGAAAGAAGAACAAAAAAAACCCCAAAGTTAGCAGAAGGAAAGAAATCATAAAGATCAGATCAGAAATAAATGAAAAAGAAGTGAAGGAAACAGTAGCAAAGATCAATAAAACTAAAAGCTGGTTTTCTGAGAAGATAAACAAAATTGATAAAGCATTAGCCAGACTCATCAAGAAGAAAAAGGAGAAGACTGAAATCAGTAGAATTAGAAATGAAAAAGGAGAAGTAACAACTGACACTGCAGAAATAGAAGGGATCATGAGAGATTACTACATGCAACTCTATGCCAATAAAACGGACAACCTGGAAGAAATGGACAAATTCTTAGAAATGCACAACCTGCCGTGACTGAACCAGGAAGAAAGAGAAAATATGAACAGACCAATCACAAGTACTGAAATTGAAACTGTGATTAAAAATCTCCCAACAAACAAAAGCCCAGGACCAGATGGCTTCCCAGGCAAATTCTATTAAACATTTAGAGAAGAGCTAACACCTATCCTTCTCAAACTCTTCCAAAATATAGCAGAGGTAGGAACACTCCCAAACTCATTCTACGAGGCCACCATCACCCTGATACCAAAACCAGACAAAGATGTCACAAAGAAAGAAAACGACAGGCCAATATCCCTGATGAACATAATTACAAAATATTGGGCACTTTAAAAAACATTCCCTCGTTTAACAGGAAGAGATTAAGACTTGTATATATTTAACTGCCTTGCCTAATCAAAGTTACATAGTAGGAAGGCTGTGCTCAATCCCTGGTCTGTAGATCTCCACACCCCATGTTCTTTTTAATTTTATTCTGTTGTCTATTATAAGGAGAATAAATATGTTCTGAAATAGAGGGTCAAATATAATAATTTACCGATGCTGAGGTTCCTCTGTGTATGTGGAGTTTTCTGAGTCATGTGACCTCCGCATTTGCTTTCCTTGCTTGTCAATCAGATATAAGGGGCAGAGGCAGGCCTCCCAGTAGACATCAGGCACCTTTACTCATGTTCTCTGTGGGATAGAACAAAGGACTCTTTGAGTCCCTTTTTCTATTTCCAGAATAGAGGATAACTTTTTTATTAGTGTTCCTACCAATATTTGAAGCCATAGGCTCATAGGCCATCAGAACTTGAAGGGCAATAATAATAGTAATAATGACAACAGTGACGATGATGATGACAACAACAGCTGCTAACATTCTCTGAGTACCTCTATGTGCCAGGCACCATTCTCAGCCTTTTAAGTGTATATTTTCCTTTAGTCTTCATCGGTCACATGAAGTAGGGGGTGTTACTATCCCAATTTCACAAAGACAAGGAGACAGAAAGAAGTTAAGCACTTAGGTTATACAGTTATTTAATATTAGAGCTAGGATCCAAATCCAGGAATACTGGTTTCCAAGTCATACTCTTAACCACTGGACTCTACTGCAAATATGCTGTATATGCCTTTTTGTTTTAGATGCGTGACTCAGACCTCAGGGTGGGCAAAGGATTTGTCTAAAGTCATAATGGAAAAGCCTGGACTAGAAGTCTGTACTGTCTACTTTGTCATCTTGTTCTTAGCAGTATTTTTCTTTGAATTTGACTTTCGGTAGCGCCCAAGAATCTCCAAATGCTTATTGAATAGTCACTTATTTATTCTTTCAGTTTCTCCGTATGGTCAAGAGAGCACACATACCAGCTTATTGGTTTCCCATGTGGGGAAACTGAGTCTAGAATGGGCTTAACATCCTATCTAGTCTACAGCATGTGCTTTTATGTTTGTTGCCCATTTGCTTGCTCTCCTTCCTTCTGGCTTCAGGATTCAGCTGTGTAGCTGTTTTTACAAAGATTTCTGGACTTTCTAGCCCCATAAGGTATATCCAAATGGTTGGATGTTTCTTAGAAAATGGTAAACTTGAAAGAATCCAGTGCCCAAAGCCAAGTCCTGGTTTTCAGTTGATTCTGGCTTAAAGATCATTTGGGGGCTTTTTTTTTTTTTTACTTAAGGGTTTAGTCTTATTTGAATATTATAATTTGAATCTGTGAGGAAAAAATTGGCATGGGTCGATAGGTGGTCACAATGCTTATAAGCTCCTGAGGACACCTAGAATTCAGAATTCCTTTTCATTAACTGATGACGATGTTAGCTAATATCCCTAGTTCAGTAGCAAATCCTGTAAAGTGTAATTGTGCCCAAACAGCTAAAGAGCAGAAAAAAGAACGATTCATTCTAGTTAATGAATTGCTTTTTCTTTTTTTTTCTTTCCTTTTTTAAGGAGTACTTTAATGGAATAAGAGACAGAAGGACAGGTAGAACAGGAGTCTCGATATCAGAACTGTAAAGGACCTCACAGCTTGTCTGCTCCAACATTTTTATGGATAAAGAAACTGAGGCACAGTGACTTTTCCACTGAACTCTCTTGTAATTGCTCTTATCATTTCATGACTCTGAGAGAGGTCTCATCTTAACACAGAAGGGGTGAGAGTAACAAGCATCTCATAATGGCACAACTACACAGAGAATGGAAGAGACCTTATACCTGCAATAATATGGTCAATCCCCAAATTCCAGTTTGGCTTTGAAGGTCTAAAAATAACATATTATACCAAATTGGGGTATCTCTGTGTATGTAGTTATAGTTACTGCAAGTAAATAAAATAAAATTGGATTTGAAGTCATCTGCCATGCAGAAGAGGCCTTATAGTGTATTAGTTAAGAAAGAACATGGCTGCTGGACCAAAATTCCTAAATTCAAATCCTGTCTCTATATTTACCCACTGTGTGAACTTAGGTAACCTCTCTGTGCCTCAGTTTCCCCTTCTATAAAATAGGGATTACTATAGTTCCTGCTTTATAGCCTTCCTGTGTAGATTAAATGAATTAATACCTATAAAGTACTTAGAAAAGAACCTGGCATCTGGTGAGCATTCAATAACTATTAGTTGTCATTGTTATTCATAAGATTGCTTAAGTCAGCCAAAAGGCCTCCTCCATGTGGCTGAGCCATTGTGCATGTTGTTGACTTATTTCCAACTGAAATGCTCCTTGGACATCCTAGGTGGTAGAAGTAGCAAGGCATTTTCCTGATAGATGAACGTGCCCATAATGAACATGCTCAGAAACCCTAGAGCCCAGACCAAATGGCTGGCTTCCAAGAGAGAGAGGCAGGGCAAGCCTCAGTTTGGCTCAAGCACAGTGAGGCCAGTTTAAGTGTGTATTATGTTGAGGTGTCAGTATCTGCCTTCCTATTTCCTTGTCCAACTCTGGCATGAGGCCACCAAGATACCACCTCCACCAGTGTCTCCAAAGTTACTGTTCTCTAAGTTCCATTGTTTTTCTGAGTAAAAAAGATTATGAGAAGTTGGAAATCTATATGCCTGTGCCTGCTCAGTCTGATATCTCCCAGGGCTGAGGAGGACCCTAGATCACAAGACTCCATTCTCTCAGGTGACTTTTCTGCTCTCAACTTGTCATTTTTTTCCTTAGGCCAGGAACCATCACTCTGCAAGCCCTTTCAGAAGCTAACAGAAGACTATGGATGGAGGCCATGGATGGGAAAGAACCTGTAAGTTATCCTGGGGAAACATCAGCAGCATAATCCAGTATATGAGTCGCTCTAGTGGTAGCAGTGGGTCCAGGATAATTAAATGGTGATAGATCTTTGATACTCAAAATTTTAGAGGTAGAAGGAGTTGTTGAGTTGACATTTCTTGTTTAACAAGTTAGGCAACTTGAGTTCCAGAGAGGGTGAAAGACTTCTCTAGGATCACTCTCAGAAAGGCATCACAATGGGCCTAGAATCCAGGTCTCTCAGCTTCCTGCTCTGGTCTTAGATTATGCAGCCATGCCCACAAAATCTTCTTAAGAAAGAAAATTAAGCCTTTTTGCAGTTTATAATATTAACGTGTTCATATATAAGGATGGAAAATAATTTCCATGGTTGTGAACAAGCATTTATTAAGATTTTATTCAAAATGGTTTTGCTGCCCCTCCCTTACATCCCCAAGTCAGCTTGTTCTCTTTAAGGGCAGGAGATGGCATTGCCATCCTATATCTCAGGATGCACCACTCCATTTAGAATACTGTTACATATGATGACAAGTAATACTTTTAAAGACTAGTGATTATCATATAAAGATCAATATGAACAGTCAGAGGTCACTGAAAAGAATTTTCTCTCTTCAGTATCTTCTGCGTAGGTTTCTTCTCATGGCATATGAAATAATATCAGCTTCCTAGTGTTGGAATCCCAAAAGTTTAGATTTGGATCTGTTTCTGCCATTCAATGATTGTGTGACCTTGAGATAGTTATTTACTCTCTGAGACTGTTCTCTTAAGTAAAATGGCTTTAATAATTTCTGTTCTACCTACCTCACAGAGTTGATTTGAAAAATCAATTGAAAGCCAGTTTGTCAACCATAATGTACTGTATTAGTTTGAGGTCTTCTGACTGGTCTGAAGTTTGGGTACAAACCTACTGAAATTCAACAGTGTTTGGATACAGTCCAGTCTTCTTGCTTTATGCAAGGCAAAAACTTGCTAAGAGGGGAAATATATTACAGGGCTTTCTTTCTGTGTGTTTTCAGTGCCTTGGAGACTAAAGAGGAGTGCCCAGATGCCAGATTGCATTAATAGCAACCAAGATGGTAGCAGGAGAGAAGTGGTGTTGTGAGGACTGTCATCCAGAAAATAGGCCAGGGCCTTTCTCCCCTTCCTCCCCTCCCAGAAACCTGGAGCTTAACTATTACATGCCTGTGATATTTCTTTAGGAGGTTAGTAGGAAGCTCCACAAGGCATTTTATTCTTTTTTTGTTTTTGTTCATATTTCTTTCTTCTTACTTTTTAAAATTGAAGTATAGTT
The DNA here is from genome assembly GCF_008692025.1 of Phocoena sinus. NCBI lineage: Eukaryota > Metazoa > Chordata > Mammalia > Artiodactyla > Phocoenidae > Phocoena > Phocoena sinus. The sequence continues at coordinate 58,027,774 of NC_045784.1, read as the reverse complement.
AATTTACAATATTGTAAGGCATTTTACTTTTAATTCCCTCTCCTGAAATTGCTCTCCCTTTAGGGTTTTAAAAATCAAAGGATACAGATGGCTTTTTGTGGAGAATGATGTTAGAACATGGGCCCACTGCATGTGGATCCTTACCAACTTGATTATGAGAGACGTTTCACAAATATCTTTTTTATAGCAGTGGTGAAAAGGGGCTGGCCAAGCACAGAAACCTCTCTCACTGAAATATCCATTGGCATACACACATAGGGAGAAAATTTTCTTTTAAAAGGAGAGCTTGTTAAAGCAAACTATACAGATGGCATATAGAGGACTTATTTCCTGCAGCCTCACATTACTAATGTTGTCACTGCTTTATTAACCCCCCCAATTCACTGTTCTTATACATAGTATGCTTGCCTTTGCTTAAAGTGTCAAAGAAGATCAGGACTTGAAGGAACATCTACTCCAACCCTGATCGTTTTAGAGATATGAATTTTGAAGTCGAGAGAATGAAAAGGATGCCTAAGTTTCATAATGAGGTAGAGGTAGAGCCAAGATTAGACTTCAAGAGTCAAGGATCTCTTCTTTGGTCTCTCACATAGCTATCACAATGCATACTTCAAGATGGCTCAGAGAAATCTTGGTGAATGCATGGATCTCTTTCAGATGGGCACTTGCCTTTCTACAGGGAAACACCCATTAATGTCTCTGGGTGGCGAGGTTGGTATTAGGAATATTTAAATTTTACCATCAATGCCAGTTACCCAGGTATCCATGAGAAAATCACTTTCTTTCTCTCATGCTCTCTTGCTCCATCAGAAAAATTCTCTAAGCTTTACATAAGTAAATGTCTAAGATGAGTAGGCTAAAGCTGCAGTGAACTGTATGAAATCCAGTCTAATCTTCAGGGATTGTTAATCCAGCTGTTCCTAGGGCCCTAGGCAAAGATGATTCTGTTTAGCCCACTTTCTTTCTTGTTAAAGCCTTAAAGTCACTAATGGTTTTGATGGCTTATTTGGGGAAAGATATTTAGTATTTGCTGTACTTACCTATAGTGATTCACAATAACCATTGCTCTTTCTCTCTCTTTTTTTGTAGATCTATCACAGCCCTATAACGAAACAGGAAGAAAGTGAGTCAAATTTCTGATCTACTGATATTATGAACTGTTAGCTGTCCTAATCACAGTAAATGTTATCATCAATGATATGTAATATTGATGCAAGTGTATTTGTGGATACCTCTGTATGGAATGAAATTCAGGCCTATTTTTTTTAAAGGTGTTTATTGATTGAATTAAGGAAGTCACTTTATCTTAGCTTATGGGTGGGATAGTAGTAGTAATATAAAGAAACACATTATATCCTTCTTTTTCTAGACACATGATAGAAATTGTGTGCATTTCCAGCCTCACATTTCACATTTGATGTAGCTCATGCCTAAAGCAGACATAATGCAGAGGGTCAAGTAAAAGAATTTTGTGTTATAAGAGTAAAATCTCTAACCACCCTCTCCCCTGAATGAGGAATCTTTCCACCTAAGGCTGATTGAAGAAGAGCAACCAAACCCCTAGTTCTCTCACTGCAGTCTCTTAGCAAGATCATTGAATGCTTGGTAGGTGAGGCTTATTACGGCAGAATCTAACTCTGCTTTTTTTGCTTGAAACAGTGGAGCTGAACGAAGTGGGGTTCAAGTTTGTTAGGAAGTGCATCAATGTCATTGAAACCAAAGGTAAGATATGAACCATAGCCTTAGCAGTGTTTGAATCTGGTCATTCTTTTTTTTTTAAACATAGTTTTATTATTTATTTATTTAAGTTTTATTGACGTACAGTTGATGTACAATATTATATGTTACAGGTATACAACATAGTGATTCACAATTTTTAAAGGTTATACTCCATTTATAGCTATTATAAAATATTGGCTATATTCCCTGTGTTGTACAACATATTCTTATAGCTTATTTATTTTATACATAATAGTTTGTACCTCTTAATTCCCATCCCTATTTCGCCCCTCCTGTCCCCCCAACCCCACTGGTAACCACTAGTTTGTTCTCTATATCTGTGAGTCTGTTTCTTTTTTGTTATGTTCACTAGTTTTATTTTATCTTTTAGATTCTACCTGTAAGTGATATTATACAGTATTTGTCTTTGTCTGATTTATTTCACTTAGCATAATACCCTCCAGGTCCATCCACGTTGCTGCAAATGGCAAAATCTGATCATTCTGAATTTTTCCTGGGCAATTTTTCTAAAGGAACAATGATATCATCTATTAGTCAGGACCCGTTTTAGGAAAGGATACTGTTTATAAACCTTGAGTACTAGACACAATGTTTAAAATTTCCTCAAATTTCAAATCAGTGGTATTTAACCATGTTTGGATAATTTGTGGTTTCCTGCCTTTAAAGATAAAGAGCTTCAAATGGCTTATAAAATATTCTCAAATACTATCTGGCACTCTTCTAATAGTGTTATGATAGTTCCATCCTAAATAAACAAGAGTTCAATTTCTGCCACAACACATATTGATTTAAAATTTTGGGGGGGGCAAAGTTAAATTCAGGCAAATGTGGCATCAGCATTCTTCCAGGTTGACGATACTCTCTTGTTTCTCTCTGAGAATATTTTGAATGTAGGCAAGTGTAGTTTATGAGCCAGGCCTCTTTTTAAGTTGCTTCAATGTTTCTCCATGCAAAAAATGGCTGTTTGCTTCATATCTGCCACACTCTAGGCCTCTCTTACTTCATTACCACTGCTCAGGGGCAATTTGAAGGTTCATATTTCCTCCTTTATCAACTAAACCCTAGTTCCTTGACAAGATGGTAACACCATTCTCAGCCATCTGCTGCTACTCACCTGAGCATTTTCTTCTATTTACTATAGAGTGTGTTCTTTTCTGTTCAGGTTAATAAGGGCTTGGTACAATCCAAATGAAAGTATGAAAAGAATAATTTGCAGAGATGTTTCAGGACTGTTCCCCTATTGCAGGGGAGGGCTGGAGAGATTGGAGAGAGTAGGGAGACCCTTTCCTGTTTGAACTGACTCCATTGTGTAAGTACCTACTTTCTCTACCCTGAGGGAGATGAAAGCTCTAGTTATATAAACAAAACTGACTTGGTTTTCTTTCCCTAGGGATCAAGACAGAGGGATTGTACCGTACAGTGGGCAGCAATATTCAGGTTCAGAAGTTGCTGAATGCCTTTTTTGGTAACAATTTTTATTTCATAATTCTTTTTGGGAGTTGTCTGTGTGTTAGGAAGAAATGTGGCTATAAGAGAAAGGAGACATTGCTAAAGAAGGTTGTAGAATATATTTTTTAAAGTATTTTCAAACATACAAAAATGAACATTTATTTGCCTATCCTGAGTCAGAGACCATCTTGCCTTGAAACATCTTATTCACTCCTCAAACCCTTTGCAATCTGGATTCTACCCTAACCTCTCCATTGGAACTACTCTGGCCAGGCTTAGAAGGCACCTTCTTGTGAAATCCAGTGGACTCTTTTCAGTCTCTATTTTGCTTGATATCCTTGTTGACCACTCTCTCTTTTTCTAAACTTTCTCCCTACATGACTTCTGTGACTCAATGGTCTCTTGATTCTTCTAACATCTTGTATTATTCCTTTCAAGTGACTCTTGTCAGGTCCTTTTTCTTTTTCTTACCTTTTAAATCTTGTCTGAGTATTTCCCAGCATGCTATCTTTGCCCCGCTTCATTTCTTCCTCTACATGTTTTCTTAATGATTGATTTTTATCCTGGCTATGGATCACATTTTTCTTTTATACATATGTCTAGTAATTTTTGTTGGACACTGGACATCGTGACTTGAGTGTTTCAATTTCGTTGACTTCTTTTTAAGAGTGTTGAATTTTGTATTGCAGGCAGTTATTTGTGGAGCAGCTTTATCCATTTGAGGATTATTTTTAAGCTTGTCAGGATAGATATAAAGTATCCTTTCCTAGCTAGTTTAGCCTTACATCTAAGGTCTGACTTCTTTTGTCTCTTCATTCTTAGTTATTGGAACTTAAACATTTGCCAGCTTTGTGTGAGTTCTGGGTATTCTTCAGCTTAAAGCTTCTTGGTATTTCTTTGCCTAGACTAATGGATTTCCATCCTAGGCACTAGGATTTATATTCAATAACAGACTCAAGGGGACCCATAGCTAAGGGTTTTTCAGTTCTTTTTTTACATAGCTTCCTCCTCTCTGGTACTCTGCCCTGCAAATTCTAGTTTCCTCAGCCTCTCTGAACTCTGAACTTTGATCTTTGTCTCTTCAACTGAGCAAGACTTGCATGCTCAGCTTGAGCTCTCACTCCCCATGCTACCATCCAGAAAGTGTTTTCAGGCAGCAAGCTATGGCGATAGTAGGGCTTATTCTTGTTTTTTTCCCCTCTTTCAGAGTCATAGTCTTATACTGTATGTTGTTCAATGACTACAAACAGCTATTTCATATATTTTGTCCTGTGTTCTAATTGTTATAACAGGAGGGAAGTCTGGTCCCAGTTACTCCAACATGGCCAGGAGTGGAAGTTCCTCTTTGTGGTTTTTACTAGCACCTCTTTGCTTTCAGCACTCAAAAATCACTAGTCCAGACATCATCTCATGAGTTCTAAAATCATGGATTCAGTTTCCCACTGGACCTGTGCTTCTCAAACATACTTAGGTCATGGCACACATTGGAATGATCATATCTGTGTAGCACACTCTGATAAGTGGACAAAACTGATCATGGCTGAGGCAGTAAGCTCCAAAGGCTGAGGAAGTCAGTATTGGAATTTTTGCACAAGATCTCTGTACATAGATGTTCCACAGGTACCTACGTTTTACATGTCCAAAACTAAACTCATTGTTTATCTCTTCCTGAAAACCTGTTCTTCTTCCTTTTGTGAATGATGGTGAACTATCTGGTAAGCTCAGTTCTCATAAAGTGTCAGAGAACAAATTGAGTGTGGAAAGCTGCAGTTTGGATAAAGCATATATTTTTGGTCTTTTCTGTGGTGCATACCTTACCTTCCGCAAACCTGCAGGCCTGACATCCTAATCTATTAACACTTGAGGGTGCTGCAGCATCCAGTAAAAACAGTTATGGAGATTTTGCATTGTGGATTACATCATTGGTACCTCAATATCTGTTTCTATTTATCATTTTACACTGTTGGCTTTTAAAAGTTTAAGCTGTGTTATTCCTGGCCAATTTACATTGCATTTTATAAGCTAAAGGACACTTTTCATATATAAAACAGTTAACAGCATGGCCCAGGATATTTAGTCTCTAAAAAATTATTGAACTATTTAGAATTCTGTTTCCAGTATCACTACATTCTTCTACCTGATGTATAATAAGCTAAAAGAACCGCCATGCTGGGCATTCTACTGAGTCTGTTACAGGCTTCAGTAGGACTGAAATGGTTCATTCAAATCACACATGCCAGTACAATTCAGTTAAAGTATCATGGAAAGTGGCTGGGCTGGTGTAGTGCATGTGTTCAACATCAGTCTCCAAATATCAGTACTCATAAGAATATCTGAAAAATAGACAATAGTCTATTACATTCAGAATATTTATATTCTGAATAAAAATATTTATAAGTATTTTATAAAAACAGTGTTAATTTACTTATGTATGCATAAAACTGGTAAACCCTGATCCCTGTCCCAGATCTAATAAATTCTAAATCTGGTGATGATCCTTATTCATTTATTTATTCATTAGCAAATATTTGAGTATCTACAAAGGGCCAGACATTACGCTCAGGGCTATAGATTAAACACTGAACACACCACTTGTATTTCCTACCTTTGTGGGACTTACATTCTATGGAGAAGACTGTCTGTCAGCTAGCGTATAATCTTTAAATATGTAAAGAGACCTCCCTTCTAAGCTTCTTTCGTGTTTTGTCTTCTGGAGATTCTCACTGAGATACTCAAAATTGCCCTGCTTCTTTTGACCTATCCTGATCTTTTCCCATACCACTACGAATTGGCTGCCTTGGCTTCATGTAGGCTCACCATGATTTATCCAGGAGAAAGAGCATTCATTTCCTTTTGCCAGCATGATATCTTTTCCTTACTTCTTTCCTTAGGTCTCATGCTCTTTGCTAGTCAAAAAGACACTTCCAGCCACTTTTTTAACCCAAACAATCTGCGGACTGCAGACTACTTTCTCTATGGCATCTCCTATAACACTTGACTGTGGACTTTCTTCTGTTGTTTACTAGAGCCTTCCATACTTCCCCTACCTGAAAATCTGTCTTTTTGACAAATATAATATAACACTAAGTCAAAGGGGATATATCCACAATTAATAATTATTTTTCAATCAGTCTGTTGGTTGGTTAGTCACAGTTCTCCCCTACCCTCGATTGTTGCATGATGCCCTATGTTAATAGATCCTACCAACTGTGAGGAATAGTCTTCACTTGTGCTGGATCCATCAAAAACTACCTTGGTCACAGAGAAACTAATTTGATTACCTCAGAGGCAGTTTGGTACCACATCTAAGAGTTCTGCTTCTTCACTCTTTACCAAGTCATAGGCATTTCATTAATGATAATGCCTACTGTTATCATTGTAATCTTGATAATCATAATTATGCTCATGATAATGCCAGTGTACCTAGCACATTGTGGTAACTCAGTAACTGTTCCTTCAATGGAACTCTGAGATCATGTTGTGCTTCAGAGACTAAGTGTTTTACAATGACTGGAGCAGAGGGGTGAGATGGGGCATGGAGAGCAAAGAGACTGGATATATTAACAGAAGTCCTTGATGAAGTTGAACCTGGCTAGGAAACCATACACAGAAAAGCATTGTTCCTACAATACTATTACCATGACAGAGGCCTACTGAGCCAAACAGAGGAGAAATTGGCATGGTGAGTGAAGTAACTAATCACTAAGATGTTATTTAGTTATTTAAATTTCTCCTTTCACATTCATGCTATTAGAAGAAAATACATTTTATTTTCAGAAACCAGTGGAATATCACCTAATATAATCATATGTAGAGAGTTAAATAGAGTAGAAGCGTGCACACATGGATGATAGTAGACATTTTTTATTGCCATACTTAATGCAAAGTATTCAGCACCTGAAAACTTAACTTTAGTATTAAACTCACATATATTTAGACAAAAAGATAATAAGTCTATATTAAACAGAAGCAACTTCAAATTATATGAGCTCTTTGGCTGAAGGAGAAAGAAGTTCATTAGAAAATAAAACAAAAGCATGTTACACTCCACTTCAGTAGTCCCAGAACTTGAACTCTATGCATTAATCTTTAAAGCAATTCTATATGTTAATAATTTTTATTATACTCTAGAGTAGTGGGGATCTTTAACTTTCAATACATATCAAAATGCTTTTATTCCTAAGTCCAGATCTGTGTGTGTACATATATTTTAAAAATTCATGTAGGTTCTATACATTAATCATGACTATACTTACTAACCTAGATACTTTGATTATTCTCAGATTATGCTTGCTTTGAACCAGTACTGCTGGAGGCCAAAAGAATTTACCATCTATATGTAATGTTGTCCTTTAAAAATTATTTCTTATTTTTCTTTAGTTTTGAAGCTGACTTCAAAAACTTTTAGAAATAAAGTTTGTAGACTGAATATTTTTTCTATTGTTTTCTCAAGATCTGAATATCTGAGGTCAAATTCATCTTTAGATCCCAATGAACATATTGCCCTTTCTTAGCATTACTGTCAATATATGAAAGGTGGGATAAGAATTTTTGTTTCAGGGGTATTTTAATGTACAGAAAATAAATTAAAGCTGACATATGAATCTGGCAACCCCCTCACCCAACTTGCTCCATGCTGCTGGGTTTCTGATATATGGACAGTCTTTCAGTTATCTCACCATGAGTAAGGAACCAGGGAATGGTTCACATTAGTGTCCTATTGCTGCTGTAACAAATTGCCAGAAACATAGTGGCTTAAAACAACACAAATTTGTTCTCTTACAGTTTAAGAGGTCAGAGGTCCAAAATCAGTCTTATGGAGCTAAAACAAGATATTGGCAGGGTTGGATTCCGTCTGGAGGCTCTGGAAGATAATCTGTTTCCTTGCCTTTTCCATCTTCTAGAGGATGCACATTTTCCTTGTCTCCTATGTGCTAAGCATTGTATTAGGTGGTCAGTACACAGCAGAGAACAAGGCAGACAAAAATTCCTTTCCTCGCAGAGCTTAGAGCCTTGCAGCAGCTTTAGTTCATGGACATAGTCATACATTTTCCTCTCAGAGTAACCTCTGGAATATCCCAGATACAGGGTCCTGTTGATGTCTGCTGGCAGCACAAGGACATAAAACAGTATGAAAGAGAAATCACAGTATTCCTTTTGGAATAAAATAGCCTGTTTCTTGAACCAAGATCTTTCATATATTTCTATGATGCATGTAAGGAAAATATATTAACTTAGGGATAATGTAAAACTATTCCTTTTCCTGATGTGGAGTATATACCTCATTTCCTCTGTCTAAACTCCATTTTTTTTTCATTTTCTTACAGGTCTTATTGTCTTTTGCCTCCTTCTGTCTTGACTTATCGACACTTTTCTCCTTTTCTTTCTTTCTTTTTTTTTTTTTTTTTTTTTTTTTGCGGTAAGCGGGCCTCTCACTGTTGTGGCCTCTCCCGTTGTGGAGCACAGGCTCCGGACATGCAGGCTCAGTGACCATGGCTCACGGGACCAGCCGCTCCACGGCATGTGGGATTTGCCCGGACCGGGGCACGAACCCATTTCCCCTGCATCAGCAGGCAGACTCTCAACCACTGTACCACCAGGGAAACCCTCCTTTTCTTTAGACCAGTCTTACAATTCTCTCCATCTCATTCATTGATTCACCCAGTGTTTATTGAGTGCCTAGTTTGTGATAGACACTGGAGTTTATGGCTACTGTTTATCTCTCTTTATTTGTTCTTTTATCCCATTCTTCCCATATCCCTTGCATTCTATTCTTTTCTTTTTTAAGCAATGCTTTTATTTTTTTTTAATTTTTATTTTATTTTTTATACAGCACATTCTTATTAGTTATCTATTTTATACATATTAGTGTATATATGTCAATCCCAATCTCCCAATTCATCCCACCACCACCACACCCTTGCTGCTTTCCTCCTTTGGTGTCCATATGTTTGTTCTCTACATCTGTCTCTCTATTTCTGCCCTGCAGACTGGTTCATCTGTACCATTTTTCTAGGTTCCACATATATGTGTTAATATACGACATTTGTTTTTCTCTTTCTGACTTACTTCACTCTGTATGACACTCTCTAGATCCATCCACATCTCTGCAAATGACCCAATTTCATTCCTTTTTATGGCTGAGTAATATTCCACTGTATATATGGACGACATCTTCTTTATCCATTCATCTGTTGATGGGCATTTAGGTTGCTTCCATGACCTGGCTATTGTAAATAGTGCTGCAATGAACATTGGGGTGCATGTGTCTTTTTGAATTATGTTTTTCTCTGGGTATATGCCCAGTAGTGGGATTGCTGGGTCATATGGTAGTTCTATTTTTAGTTTTTTAAGGAAGCTCCATACTGTTCTCCATAGTGGCTGTATCAATTTACATTCCCACCAACAGTGCAAGAGGGTTCACTTTTCTCCCTTGCTTTCTATTCTAATGTACTATGACTATTGATTCGCTTCCATAAAATCTCTCCCATTAGCTCATATTGGAAACGCTTCCAGACACAAGTAGCAAAATAATCAGAAATGAAAGATTAGTCTTCCCTAGATCAAACCTAGTTATCATCTGGGAAAATTGCATTTACTGAATGCTCAGGTAGACAGTACATGCCCTAGCATTTTTCTATGTTTCTTCACCAGATGCCTGAATCTCTAGGAATCTAGTATGCAGCACAGTGGCTTACACAGGAAATATTTGTGGAATGAATGAGTGCTGTAGTGAATTAACTAATGATATCCCAAACTAATAACATAATGTAGACAACAGCAAAATCCAGCTATAATTCCATATTTGTATATTCCCCACGTATCCCTAATAATGGTACAAGAAATTGATTGCCAGTTACTTTGAGCAAAGTTCCACATGCTTTTTCAATTAAAAACAAAGCAAAAATTAGAAACCAACACATTTGTAGAATAAGAATCCTCAGCGAGTCCCACTATCATGTGAATACATGTTCTAAATTGATTTCATGAGTTGATCAGTCTATACTTGCACTCACAATTTTGCATTCCATGGTGGGTATATCTACTGTTAAAAGATAAACTGAGGCATATTAAAGTTTCTAAAAGTTTATTTGAGCAAAAATTGATTTGAATCAGGCAGCACCCATCTAGCAGATAGAAAGGAGCTCCAAGGAGCTGTACAAAATGAAGCCTTTTATAGGGAATGGGGAGCAGGAATAAGGAAATATTACTGGTAAAATAGTGGGTTGGTTATTACAAGGTTAATTTCCTTTAGGGGGTAACAGGGATCTATCAGGTAGATTCCTTAACTAGTGTTGATCATGTGATTCCTGACTAACCAGATTAAGACTGCATTTCTGGGAGAGCAGAAATTGTAATTATGTCTTAGTTTGGTGACATGAGGCTTAGCATAAAAGACTCCATTTTGGGCCTGTTGTTTTTTAATTGTACAAAATGCTGTACAGTATTGAGAACAGAACAAATAAGTCATGAATGAAAGCATAAAACCCATCAATAATGGACAAATTTAGCAATAAGGATTTTTTATACCTCAGAATTAAAGTAAAGCAATAAATGTTTCACTCTTTTATACTAATTTCCAATGTTGAACACATTTTTTGTACCTATCGCCTATCACATTCTATTGAAATTATTTCTTCATGCATGTCTCTCCCATAATAATTCCTTTTTCTCAGAAACAGGTACTATTCCATATATGGCTTACTTCATACTATTGCACAAAATTCCTACCTTATATAGTTTCACAAAATATAGCTGCTGTGAATCTCTACAAAGAGCATTAGTACCATTAAGTTATTTGAACTGACATGTAATTAATATTTGGGCATAACAGTTAGTAATTAGCAAGTCATTATTTATTTTTTTCGTATGGAGGCCAGAATTCTCAAAGATGCCTAAATCCCAATCAGAGGCAATTCTTCATTTAAACCATGTAGATGATAATGGGCAAAGGGGAACTGTAGCTCCTTTTCTCTATTTGAGGACATCTTTTATTTGTTCTTCCTGTTGCCCTCATCACTCCCTCACTGCTCTTCCTTTGCTGTCCAGATAATCACATCTAGCTTTCCTGAAGGGTCTTCTTACCTCGGTAGTTAGTTCAGTTTTGATTCTTCTCCCCATCCCATTCATGTTTTTTTCTTTTTTCTTTTTTTTTAAGCATCTTTATTGGAGTATAAATGCTTTACAATGTTGTGTTATTTTCTGCTGTATAACAAAGTGAATCAGCTATATGTATATATGTATCAACATATCCCCTCCCTCTTGTTTCCCCCTCCCAAACTCCCTATCCCACCCCTCTAGGTGGTCACAAAGCACCAAACTGATCTTCCTGTGCTATGTAGCTGCTTCCCACTAGGTATCTGTTTTACATATGGTAGTGTATATATGTCCATGCTACTCTCTCACTTCTTCCCAGCTTACCCTTCCCTCTCCCCATCTCCTTAAGTGCATTCTCTATGTCTTTGTCTTTATTCCTGTTCTGTGCCTAGGTTCATCAGAACTGTTTTTTTTTTAATTCCATATATACGTGTTAGCATACGGTATTTGTTCTTCTCTTTTTGACTTACTTCACTCTGTATGACAGACTCCAAGTCCACCCACCTTACTACAAATAGTTCAATTTTGTTTCTTTTTATGGCTTAGTAATATTCCATTGCATATGTGTGCCACATCTTCTTTATCCATTCATCTCTCGATGGACACTTAGGTTGCTTCCATGTCCTGGCTATTGTAAATAGTGCTGCAATGAACATTGTGGTACATGTCTCTTTTGGAATTATGGTTTTCTCAAAGTATATGCCAAGTAGTGGGATTGTTTGGTCATATGGTAATTCTATTTTTAGTTTCTTAAGGAACCTCCATACTGTTCTCCATAGTGGCTCTATCAATTTACATTCTCACCAGCAGTGCAAGAGGGTTCCCTTTTCTACACACCATTTCCAGCATTTACTGTTTGTAGATTTTTTGATGATGGCCATTCTGACTGGTGTGAGGTGATACCTCATTGTAGCTTCAATTTTCATTTCTCAAATGATTAGTGATGTTGAGCATCCTTTCATGTGTTTGTTGGCAATTTGTATATCTTCTTTGGACAAATGTCTATTTAGGTCTTCTGCCCATTTTTAGATAGGGTTGTTTGCTTTTTTGATATTGAGCTGCTTGTATATTTTGGAGAGTAATCCTTTGTCAGTTGCTTTGTTTGCAAATATTTTCTCCCATTCTGAGCATTGTCTTTTCGTCTTGTTTATGGGTTCCACTGCTGTACAAAAGTACTTAAGTTTCATTAGGTCCCATTTATTGATTTTTGTTTTTATTTCCATTTCTCTAGGTTATGGGTCAAAAAGGACCTTGCTGTGCTTTATGTCATAGAGTGTTCTGCCTATGTATTCCTCGATGAGTTTGATAGTGTCTGGCCTTACATTTAGGTCTTGAATCAATTTTGAGTTCATTGCTGTGTATGATGTTAGCAAGTGTTATAATTTCATTCTTTTACATGTAGCTGTCCACTTTCTCCAGCTCTACTTATTGAAGAGGCTGTCTTTTCTCCATTGTGTAATCTTGCCTCTATTGTCAAAGATAAGGTGACCATATGTGCGTGGGTTTATCTCTGGGCTTTCTATCCCGTTCCATTGATCTATATTTCTGTTTTTCTGCCAGTACCATAGTGTCTTGATTACTGTAGCTCTGTAGTATACTCTGAAGTCAGAGAGCCTGATTCCCCCAGCTCCATTTTTGTTTTTCAAGATTGCTTTGGCTCTTTGGGGTCTTTTTTGTTTCCATACAAATTGTGGATTTTTCTTTTTATAGTTCTGTGAAAAATGCCATTGGTAGTTTAATATGGATTGCACTGAATCTGTAGATTGCTTTGGGTAGCATAGTCATTTTCACAATGTTGATCTTCCAAACCAAGAACATGGTATATCTCTCCATCTGTTTGTATCATCTTTAATTTCTTTCATGAGTGTCTTATAGTTTTTCTCATACAGGTCTTTTGTCTCTTAGGTAGGTTTATTCCTAGGTATTTTATTCGTTTTGTTGCAGTGGAAATGGGAGTGTTTCCTTAATTTCTCTTTCAGATTTTTCGTCATTAGTGTAAAGTAATGCAAGAGATTTCTGTGCATTAATTTTGTATCCTGCTACTTTACCAAATTCATTTATGAGCTCTAGTAGTTTTCTGGTGGGATCTTTAGGATTCTCTATGTATAGTATCATGTCATCTGCAGACAGTGACAATTTTACTTCTTTTACGATTTGGATTCCTTTTATTTCTTTTTCGTCTCTGATTGCCATGGCTAAAACTTCCAAAACTACGTTGAATAATAGTGGTGAGAGTGGGCAACCTTGTCTTGTTCCTGATCTTAGAGGAAATGCTTTCAGTTTTTCACCATTGAGAACAATGTTGGCTGTGGGTTTGTCATATATGGCCTTTATTATGTTGAGGAAAGTTCCCTCTATGCCTACTTTCTGCAGGGTTTTTATCATAAATCCATGTTGAATTTTGTCAAAAGGATTTTCTACATCTATTGAGATGATCATACGGTTTTTATTCTTCAATTTGTTAATATGGTGTATCACATTGTTTGATTTGTGTATATTGAAGAATCTTTGCATTCCTGGGATAAACCTCACTTGATCATGGTGTATGATCCTTTTAATGTTCTGTTGGATTCTGTTTGCTAGTATTTTGTTGAGGATTTTTGCATATATGTTCATCAGTGATATTGGCCTGTAGTTTGCTTTCTTTGTGACCTCTTTGTCTGGTTTTGGTATCAGGGTGATGGTGGCCTCGTAGAATGAGTTTGGGAGTGTTCTTCTGTCTACTATATTTTGGAAGAGTTTGAGAAGGATAGGTGTTAGCTCTTCTCTAAATGTTTGATAGAATTCACCTGTGAAGCCATCTGGTCCTGGGCTTTTGTTTGCTGGAAGATACTTAATCACAGTCTCAATTTCAGTGCTTGTGATTGGTTTGTTTATATTTTCTATTTCTTCCTGGTTCAGATTTGGAAGGTTGTGCTTTTCTAAGAATTTGTCCATTTCTTCCAGGTTGTCCATTTTATTGGCATATAGTTACTTGTAGTGATCTCTCATGCTCCTTTGTATTTCGGCAGTGTCATTTGTTACTTCTCCTGTTTCATTTCTAATTCTGTTGATTTGAGTCTACTCTTTATTTTTCCTTGATGTGTCTGGCTAATGGTTTATCAATTTTGTTTATCTTCTCAATGAACCAGCTTTTAGTTTTATTGATCTTTTCTATTGTGTTCTTTATTTCTTTTTCAGTTATTTCTGATCTGATCTGTATGATTTCTTTCCTTCTGCTAACTTTTGGGTTTTTTTGTTATTATTTCTTTATTTATCATTTTCTTGTTCTTATCTAGATTTTTTTAGTAGATCATTATTGGCGTATAATTACTTCACAATATTGTATTAGTTTCTGTTGCACAACACAATGAATCAGCCATATGCATACACATGTACCCACATCCCCTCCATATTGACCCTCCCTCCCATCCTCCCTATTCCACTCCACTACATCATCGCAAAACAACGAGCCGATCTCCCTGTGCTATGCTGCTTCCCAGCAGCCAACTGTTTTACATTCGGTAGTGTATGTATGTCGATGCTTCTCTCACTTCACCCCAGCTTTGCCCTCCCACCCCATGTCCTCAAGTCCATTTTCTATGTCTATCTCGTTACACCTGCCCTGCTACTAGTTCGTTATTACTTTTTTTTTACATTCCACATATATGTGTTAACATATGGCATTTGCTTTTCTCTTCCTGACTTATTTCACTCTGTATGACAGACTCTATGTCCATCCACCTCACTACAAATAACTCAGTTTCATTTTTTTATGGCTGAGTAATATCCCATTGTATATATATGTCACATCTTCTTTATCCAGTCATCTATCAATGGACATTTAGGTTGCTTCCGTGTCCTGGCTATTTTAAATTGTGCTGCAATGAACATTGGTGAACATTTTCAGGTATTAAGGGTGTGAAGATTCTCTCTAAGCATACTTAACGGGATTCTTGTTAAAACTGAATTCTGCAAGGACAGACACTGAAGCCCAAAGCTGAAGCTTATTTGAGAAGAGGTCTCAGAAGATCCTGACTAAAGTTTTCTCAAAGAGAGAGTCCACGGACTTCCCTGGTGGTCCAGTGGTTAAGACTCCATGCTTCCACTGCAGGAGTCATGGGTTTGTTCCCTAGTTGGGGTACTAAGATCTCACATGCCACACAGCACAGCCAAAAAAAAAAGATTTAAAGAAAGAGTCTTTGTCAGTCCCTTCTGTTGATCAAGGAAATAATAGACATTCTTTTATTTTATTTTAAAAATTTATTTTATTGAAGTGTTGATTTACAATGTTGTGTTAATTTCTGCTACATAGCAAAGTGATTCAGTTTTATATATATATATATATATATATATATATATACACATTCTTTTTCGTATTCTTTTCCATTATGGTTTATCACAGGACTTTGAGTATAGTTCCCTGTGTGGAATAGACATTCTTTTCTCCTTTGAACAATACAAGTCCATTTCCCATTTGGTCACCTTTCATTCATTAAGGAGCAGCTGAACCATCTGTTGTGATTTAGCAGTAGGCCAGCTAGTTTAGAAGATTCCTAGGTGTTGAGCTCAAAGCATTCTGTATGGGATACACAGCAGCAACTCAATATGTGAAGATTGCCTATACATGACCTGTTGTGGTGATTTCTTTGAGGGTTTTATCAAGCCGCCCACCTTCAGCTTACAGGACTTTGGGAAGAGAGCAGTTTTAGTCCTAAGTGATGCCAAGTCAGGAGTGTGGGAAAAATAGGAAATGTTAATTTACAGAGTTGTTAGCCAGATATTGAAGGAAGCTAGAAGAATTGAGAATTTGGTATGTACTGACAAAATGTGCATGATGGCAGAATCCAGTCCAAGTTATAGCCTGATGAAATAGAAAGTAAAATGTAGTTTACCAAGAGGTGAAAAAATAGCTCAAAGATAATGAACAGGACTAGAATCTAATGACTCATATGGGTGTGCAATAATTTTCCATTGAAACATAAAATGTCTCTGTAGAGTCATCCCCCTTTTTGATTCTTGTTTAGAAAATAAGTGTAGTCTCATTAGATTTTGCTTGATTATTTACATAAGTGCAGCAAGAATGATAATTGACTATATAGGCCTTTTAAAGTTTGCTTTGCTGGAACTTTCCATAAAGAATCTCATATTATGTGGATATCCAGTTTTCTTAGCATCATTTGTTGAAAAGACTGTCCTTTCCCCATTGAATGGTCTTGATATGCTTGTCAAAAACCATTTCACTACATATAGGAGGATTTATTTCTGGGTTCTCTGTTTTTTTCCATTAGTCTATGTCTGTCTTTTTTCAGGTACCACACTGTTTTTTTTCCCCAGAGTTATTTTTTTTTCTTGTGATGAGAAGTTCTAAAATCGACTCTCTTAGTACCACACTGTTTTGATTACTGTGGCTTTGTCCAAGACAAGATGCACCAAACAATTAAGGGGATGGTTTTATTCAGGCTTTTGCAATAGCCAGAACCTTTATTAATGAGGAATATCTCAAATACATATCATAGAATAGGAAAGAAATTTGGGTTTTTGTAAAAGTAGGTAAGCAATGGAGTCAGCATGAGTTTTGTGTGAATTCTGCAGAAGGACAGGGATATGTCTTATATGCAAGGGCAGGGTGGTCCTTTGAAATTAGTTGTTCTTCTGGACACAAAATTGATGAGGGTGATTTCTTAAACATCCCTGTTTCCTTGGATCACAGGGTTCAGGTAAAGTTCAACATTGTCACTGTACTTAACTCCTTTTTCTATGCCAGAATTTGGGTTAAGATACTATCCTGGATTTTGAACAGAAAATGTTTCAGTTTTTAAAGATATTTATTTAGATATTTAAAAAGGAAAAACCCTGCTTTGGCTTAAATAGTTACATTTCTTTCTTAATCATGCTATATTTTTTTTCCAACCAAATACATTAAACATATAACCAATTATGTACTGAAATAACTGCCTTGCAAAATAATAGTTTGTGTGTGACTCAGAAGACAGTTTGGGTATTTTTATGTACTTAGGTGACATAATTAGTAGGCTTACAGTATAAAGTTTGTTTTAAAACTCTCCATTTTAATTGTTGAACCAATCTCACACATAGTGATGCTTATATCTACATTATTCAGGGCAGAATTTCTAATTTTTTCACGTGATTCTGAATAGTTTATAGTTTCTGGGGTTTTAGATGAATCATTCCTAGCAAGACAGAGCTTAATTTTTTCTCATCCTAAATATTAAAGTTCTATTTTTAGAATAAGTCCAAAGGTAATCTTCATAACACATAAGGCAAAGTCCAATAACAATTTAAATGACAGGGCTATAACAAAAGAATATAACTGCATAGTTAGAAAGTGTGTCTTTAATAGGAAAAAAAGAATCTGCCACTTCTGATAGTAAGAATGTGGTTTCAGTGATTCAAGGATAGGCTTTGGGCTCTTATTCACCCATTTTTAAATTGAGGTACAATTAATGGACAGAGATATACACAGATCTTAAATGTACATTTTAATGGACACTTTAAAAAAATATCCATTCATGCACTAAAGTGCAGAAATCTCAATAAATTTTCACAAAGTGAACAAACCTGTGTCACTAGTACTGAGATCAAGACAATAGAACATTACCTGCATACAGAAGTCCCCTTCTGACCTTTTGTAGTCACAACCCCATAGCAGAGGTTAACCATTATTATGACTTCCAACAGTATAGACTAATATTCTTTATTATTGTTTTTATATAAATAGAATAATACATTATATACTCTTTTGTGCCTGGCTTCTTTCATTCAACATTAAGTTTGAGTGATTCATCTCTATCATTGTTTGTGGTTGTAGTTTGCTCTTTCTCAATGTTGTATAGCATTACAAGGTATTAACATGTTATAATATATTTATCCATTCTGTGTTGATAGACATTAGGGTTGTTTCCAGTTTGTGGTTATCACTACTCTGATTATTCTTGTACATGCCTTTTGGTGAATATACACATGCATATTGTTACAGATATATCTGGGAATGAACTTGCTGGTTCACAGGGTGTGTATATGTTTAGTTTTTTAAACTCATTGAGGATTTTTTTTCATATCATAAAATCACTGATTTCAAGTATACAATTCAATGGTTTTTACTAACTTTAGCCAGTGGTGCAGCCATACCATAAATCAGTTATAGAACATTTTTATCCCTCCAGTAAGATCCCACAGATGCATTTATAGTTGATTCCTGTTCCTAACCTCAGCCCTAGGCAACCAATAAACTTCTTTCTGTCTCTATAAATTGGCCTTTTCTGGGCATTTCATAAAAATGAAATCATATGATATGTTTTCTGTCGTGTCTGTTTTCTTGCACTTAAGATAATGTTTTTGAAATTCATCTGTAATATACCTATGCATCAGTAGTTCATGCGTTTTTATTGCTGAACAGTATTCCTTTGTATGAATATACTACATCTTTCCATTCTTAAGTTGATGAACATTTGAGTTGTTTCTAGTTTTTGAATATTATAAATAATGCTGCTATGAATATTTGTGTCCAAGTATTTGTGTGGACATACATTTTCATTTCTCTTCAGTAGGTAACTAGGAGAGGAATTGCTACATCATACAGTAAATTAGTAAATTTCTATTTAACTTTTTGAGAAACTCTTCCAGCCTCTGCCCATTACCCAGTTCCATAACCACTTCCATATTTTTCGATATTTGTTAGAGCAGCACCCCATTCTTCTTTACCAATTCCTGTCATAGTTAGTTTGGGCTCCTATAATGAAAATATCATATACTGGGTGACTAAAACAGCAAACATTTATTTCTAACAGTTCTGGAGGCTAGGATGTCCACGATCAAGGTGCTGGTAGATGGGATGTCTGGTGAGGACCCAGTTCCTGGTTCATAGATAGCTGTCTTCTAACTGTATCTTCGCATGGTGAAATGAAAGCATTCTCTGGGGTTTCTTTAATAAGGGCACTAAACCCATTCATGAGAGCTCCACCCTCATGACTTAAATGCATCCCAAAGGCCCCACCTCCTAATACTATCACATTGAGGTTTAGGAGTTAAACATGTAAATTTTCAGAGGAACACAAACCTTCAGTGCATAACAGTCTTCCAGTCCATGAAAATGGAATGTTTCTCCATTTATTTAGATCTTCTTAATGTTTTTAACAAAGTTTTGTAACTGTCAGTGTGTTAGTCTTGCACTCCTTTTGTTAAATTTGTTTCCAAATATTTCATTCTTTTTGATACTGTTGTAAATGCAGTTGCATTATTCATTTTATTTTCATATTGTTCATTATTCATATATAGAAATACAGCTGGTTTCTGGATATTGATCTTGTTTCCTGTGACTTTGTACTGAACTAATAGTTTTCTTGGGATTTTCTTCTGTGTAACCATGGACCATGCAATTGGTGAAAAATAATGGTTTACTTCTTCCTTTCCAATGTAGATAATTTTTATTTGTATTTCTTGCTGCATAGCACTTGCTAGACCCTTCTATCCTATGGTAAATAGAAGAGACAAGAGTAGATATCCTCATCTTGTTCCCAGTCTGAGGAGGAAAGCATTTACTCTTTCACCATTATGTCCTTTATTAGGTTGAGGAAGTTTCCTTCTAATCTACGTTTGTTAATAGCTTTTATTATAAATGGATGTTGGTTTGTGTCAAGTACAGATGGTCATATATTTTTTGTCTTTTATCCTATGAATGTGGTTTGTTACATTAATCCATTTTCAAATGATAAATCTTGCATTCCTTGAATAAATCCCACTTGGTCACAATGTATAATCTTTTAAAATGTTTTAGATTTCTTTTCCTAATATTTTGATGAAGATATTTGCATCCATATTTATAAGATATATTGGTATATAATTTTGTTCTTTCTTCTGATATCTTTTTTCTGGCTTTGCTATGATACTGTCCTTATAGAAAGAGTTGGGAAGTGTTCCATTTTCTGGAAGAACTTTTGTAGTATTGGCATTAATTCTTCTTTATATGTTTGATAAAATTCACCAGTGAAACCATCTGGACCTGGGCTTTTCTTTATAGCAAAATTTTGAATTACTAATTAAATTTTATAATCTTTTTAACTTCTTAGGGGTAAGTGGTATTGTTTCCTCTTTCATTTCTTATTTTTGTGATATGTGTCTTCTCTGTTTCTTATATAATCTAGCTAAGGATTTGTTGATATTTTCAAGAATAAACTTTCAGTTTCATGAATTTTCTCTATGATTGTTCTGCTTTTTCTAGTTCTTTAATTTATGCTCTAATTTTTATTGTTTTATTGCCTTGGCTTGATTCAGTTTGATTTTGTATTTTTTTCTAGATTTCTAGGATAAATGCTTAGATTAATAATCTGAGATTTTTATTATTTTCTAACATAAGCGTTCAAGATTATAAATATCCCTCTAAGCATCAGTTTAACAATGTTCAATAAATGTTGATATGTGTATTTTTATTTTCATTCAGGTATAAGTAATTTCTATTTTCTTTTAATTATTTTTTGACCTACAAATTACTTAGGGATATAGTATATAATTTCCAAATATTTGTGGATTTCCTAAATTTCTATCTTTATTTTGATAATGTAACTCCATTGTAGTCATATAATATACCTTTACGATTTAAATTTTATTAAATTTATTAATACTGGTTTTATGGTCTAGTATATGGTCCATCTTGGAAAATAGTCCATGTGCTCTTAAAAAGAATAGGTAATCTACTGTGATTGGGTTTTTATATAAATGTCTGGTAGGTCAAGTTGCTTGATAGTTTTGTTCAAGTCTTCTATATACTCATTGATATACTCATTGATTTTCTGTCTAGTTAATCTATCAATTATTGAAGTGGGGTATTAAAGTGTCTAATTATTATTATTATGCTGTCTATTTCACCCTGTACATCAGTCATGAATTTTTAAAATGTGTCTTGTATTTTGAGGCTCTGAGCTTAGATGCACCTATGTTTACAATTGTTCTTTCTTCCTGTTAAATTGATCTAATTATCATTGTAAAATGTCCCTTTTTGTCTCTAATGACAATTTTTGTTTTAAATCTCTTTTGTCTGATATTATTATAAACATTATGGCTCTATATGTTTGCTATTTATATCGTATTATTCCCATCCTTTTCCTTTTAACCTGTTTGAACATTTGCGTCTAAAGTGTGTCTCCTGTAGACAGCATATCATTAGATGATATATTTTTGTACTTCATCCTGCCAGTTTTTGTCATTGGTATTTAATTTATTTACATTTAATGTAATTACTGGTAAGGTACAATTTATATCTATAATTCTCTTTCTTTTTTTTTCTTCATGAGACCTTTATTTGAAGATTATGTCACTACTTTCTGTTACTAGTTGTCAAGTTTTTTTGTTTGTTTGTTTTTAAATCTTTATTGGAGTATAATTCCTTTACAATGGTGTGTTAGTTTCTGCTTTATAACAAAGTGAATCATATATATATGATTATACATAAACATATGTTCCCATATCTCTTCCCTCTTGTGTCTCCCTCCCTCACACCCTCCCTATCCCACCCCTCTAAGTGGTCACAAAGCACCGATGTGCTATGCGGCTGCTTCCCACTAGCTATCTACTTTACGTTGCATAGTGTATATATGTCCATGCCACTCTCTCACTTTGTCACAGCTTACTATTCCCTCTCCCCATATCCTCAAGTGCATTCTCTAGTAGGACTGTGTCTTTATTCCTATCTTACCCCTAGGTTCTTCATGACATTTTTTTCCTTAAATTCCATATATATGTGTTAGCATATGGTATTTGTCTTTCTCTTTCTGACTTACTTCACTCTGTATGACAGACTCTAGGTCCATCCACCTCATTACAAATAGCTCAATTTCATTTCTTTTTATGGCTGAGTAATATCCCATTGTATATATGTGCCGTATCTTCTTTATCCATTCATCCGATGATGAATATAGAAATATAAAAAATGAAAAATAATTATTAAGAAAAACAATTTAAAAAAGAAAAAACAGAGGGACAGAACCCTAGGACTATTGGTGAAAGCAAAGCTATACAGACAAAATCTCACACAGAAACATACACATACATACTCACAAAAACTGGAAAAGGGGAAAAAATAATATATCTTTCTCTCAAAGACCACCTCCTCTATTTGGGATGATTCGTTGTCTCTTCAGGTATTCCACAGATGCAGGGTACATCAAGTTGATTGTGGAAATTTAATCTGCTCCTCCTGAGGCTGCTGGGAGAAATTTCCCTTTCTCTTCTTTGCTCACACATCTCCCAGGGTTCAGCTTTGGATTTGTCCCCGCCTCTGCGTGTAGGCCGCTGGAGGGCGTCTGTTCTTCTCTCAGACAGGACAAGGTTAAAGGAGCAGCTGATTCGGGGACTCTAGCTCACTCAGGCCCGGGGGAGAGAGGGGTACAGATGCGGGGCGAGCCTGCGGCGGCAGAGGCCCACGTGACACTGCACCAGCCTGAGGCGTGCCGTGAATTCTCCCAGGGAAGTTTTCCCTGGATCACGGGACCCTGACAGTGGTGGGCTGCACAGGCTCCCAGCAGGGGAGGTGTGCATTGTGACCTGTGCTCGCACACAGTCTTCTTGGTGGTGGCAGCAGCAGCCTTAGTGTCTCATGCCCGTCTCTGTGGTCCGGGCTGAATATCTGCAGCTCGCGCCCATCTCTGGAGCTCCTTTAAGCAGCGCTCTTAATCCCCTCTCCTCGTGCAAAAGGAAACAAAGAGGGAAGAAAAAGTCTCTTGCCTCTTCGGCAGGTCCAGAATTTTTCCTGGACTCCCTCCCGGCTAGCCGTGGTGCAGTAACCCCTCCTGGCTGTGTTCACGCTACCAGTCCTCTCCCTGTGATCCAACCGAAGCCCGAGCCTCACCTCCCAGCCCCCGCCCACCCCAGCGGGTGATCAGACAAGCCTCTCGGGCTGGTAAGTGCTGGTAGGCTCCTATCCTCTGTGCAGGAATCTCTCCGCTTTGCCCTCTGCACCCCTGTTGCTGTGCTCTCCTCCGCTGCTCCGAAGCTTCCGCCCTCCTAGACCTGCAGTCTCCGCCCACGAAGGGGCTTCCTAGTGTGTGGAAACTTTTCCTCCTTCACAGCTCCCTTCCTCTGGTGCAGGTCCCATCCCTATTCTTTTGTCTCTGTTTATTATTTTTTCTTTTGCCCTAGCCAGGTATGTGGGGAGTTTCTTGCCTTTGGGGAGGTCTGAGGTCTTCTGCCAGCATTTAGTGGATGTTCTATAGGAATTGTTCCACGTGTAGATGTATTTCTGATGTATCTGTCAGGAGGAAGCTGATCTCCATGTCTTACTCTTCTGCCATCTTCCCCCTCTCCTGTTGGAAGATTTTTAATCACAGTTTCAATTTTATTACTTGTGATTGGTCTGTTCATATTTTCTGTTTCTTCTTGGTTCAGTCTTGGAAGTTTACACCTTTCTAAGAATTTGTCCATTTCTTTCAGGTTGTCCATTTTATTGGCATAAAGGTGCTTATAGTAGTCTCAGGATGCTTTGTATTTCTGTGGTGTCTGTTGTAACTTCTCCTGTTTCATTTCTAATTTTATTAATTTGAGTCCTTTTCCTCTTTTTTTTGATGAGTCTGGCTAATGGTTAATCAGTTTTGTTTATCTTCTCAAAGAACCAGCTTTTAGTTTTATTGATCTTTGCTCTTGTTTTCTTTGTTTCTATTTCATTTATTTCTGCTCTGATCTTTATGATTTCTTTCCTTCTGCTAACTTTGGGTTTTGTTTGTTCTTCTTTCTCTAGTTCCTTTAGGTGTAAGGTTAGATTGTTTATTTGAGATTCTTCTTGTTTCCTGAGGTAGGCTTGTATAGACCACAGCTCTATGAGAATAGATATCAGTTACAAGAAAAAATTCTGTAAAAATTACAATCACATGGAGGCTAAACAATACACTACTTAATAACCAAGAGATCAATGAAGAAATCAAAGAGGAAATCAGAAAATGCCTAGAAAGAAATGACAATGAAAGCACGATGACCCAAAAGGTATAGGAGGCAGCAAAAGCAGTTCTCAGAGGGAAGTTTATAGGAATACAGTCCTAACTCAAGAAACAAGAAACATCTCAAGTAAACAAGCTCACATTACACCTAAAGCAATTAAAGAAAGAAGAACAAAAAAAAACCAAAGTTAGCAGAAGAAAAGTAATTAAAATGATCAGATCAGTAATAAATGAAAAAGAAATGAAGGAAACAATAGCAAAGATCAGTAAAACTATAAGCTGGTTCTTTGAGAAGATAAGCAAAATTGATAAAGCATTAGCCAGACTCATCAGGAAAAAAAGTAAGAACACTCAAATCAATAGAACTAGAAATGAAAAAGGAGTAAAAACTGACACTGCAGAAATAAAAAGGATTATGAGAGATTAGCACAAGCAGGTATATGCCAGTAAAATGCACAACCTGAAGAAAAGGACAAGTTCTTAGAAAAGCACAAACTTCCAAATCTGAACCAGGAAGAAATAGAAAATATAAACAAACCAATCACAAGCACTGAAATTGAGACTGTGATTAAGTATCCTCCAACAAACAAAAGCCCAGGACCAGATGTCTTCACTGGCGAATTCTATCAAACATTTAGAGAAGAGGTTACAGCTATCCTTCTCAAAAGCTTCCAAAATATAGCAGAGGGAGGAACACTCCCAAACTCCTTCTACGAGGCCACCATCACCCTGATACCAAAACCAGACAAAGATGTCACAAAGAAAGAAAACTACAGGTTAGTATCACTGATGAACATAGATGCAAACATCCTCAACAAAATACTAGCAAACACAATGCAACAGCACATTAAAAGGATCATACAGCATGATCAAGTGGGGTTTATTCCAGGAATGCAAGGATTCTTCAGTATACACAAATCAATCAACGTGAAACACCATATTAACAAATTGAAGGATAAAAACCTTATGATCATTTCAATAGATGCAGAAAAATCTTTTGACAAAATTCAACACCCATTTATGATAAAAAACCCTCCAGAAAGTAGACCTAAAGGGAACTTACCTCAGCATAATAAAGGCCATATATAACAAACCCACAGCCAAAAACATTCTCAATGGTGAAAAATTGAAACCATTCCCACTAAGATCAGGAACAAGAGAAGGTTGTCCACTCTCACCACTGTTGTTCAACATAGTTTTGAAAGTTTTAACCACAGCAATCAGAGAAGAAAAAGAAATAAAAGTAATCCAAATCAGAAGAAGAAACAAAGCTGTCACTCTTTGCAGATGACATGATTCTATACATAGAGAATCCTAAAGATGGTACCAGAAAACTACTAGAGCTCAGGAATGAATTAGGTAAAGTAGCAGGACACAAAATTAATGCATAGAAATCTCTTGCATTCCTATACACTAATGCTGAAAAATCTGAAAGACAAATTAAGGAAACTTTCCCATTTACCACTGCAACAAAAAGAGTAAAATACCTAGTAGTAAACCTACCTAAGGAGACCAAAGACCTGTATGCAGAAAACTATAAGACACTCATGAAAGACATTAAAGATGATACGAACAGATGGAAAGATATACCATGTTCTTGGATTGGAAGCATCAACATTGTGAAAATAACTATACTACCCAAAGCAATCTACAGATTCAATGCAGTCCCTATCAGACTACCAATGGCATTTTTCACAGAAGTAGAACCAAAAATTTCACAATTTGTATGGAAGCACAAAAGACCCCCAATAGCCAAAGCAATATTGAGAAAGAAAAACGGAGCTGGAGGAATAAAGCTCCCAGACTTCAGACTACACTACAAAGCTACAGTAATCAAGACAGTATGGTACTGACACAAAAACAGAAATATAGATCAATGGAACAGGATAGAAAGCCCAGAGATAAACCCACACACATATGGTCACCTTATCTTTGATAAAGGAGGCAAGACTATACAATGGAGATAAGACAGCCTCTTCAATAAGTGGTTGTGGGAAAAGCGAACAACTACATGTAAAAGAATGAAATTAGAACACTCCCTAGCACCATACACAAAACTAAACTCAAAATGGGTTAAAGACCTACATGTAGGGCCAGACATTAAAACTCTTGGTGGAAAACATAGGCAGAATATCTGTGAGATAAATCACAACAAGATCCTTTTTGACCCACCTCCTAGAGAAATGGAAATAAAAACAAAAATAAAGAAATGAGACCTAATGAAACTTAAAACCTTTTGCGCAGCAAAGCAAACCATAAACAAGATGAAAAGACAACCCTCAGAATGGGAGAAAATATTTGCAAATGAAGCAACTGCCAAGGGATTAATCTCCAAAATTTACAAGCAACTCATGTAACTCAATATCAAGAAAACAAACAACCCAATTCATAAATGGGCAGAAGACCTAAATAGACATTTCTGCGAAGAAAATACACAGTTTTCCAACAAACACATGAAGGAATGCTCAACATCCCTAATCATTAGAAAGATGCAAATCAACACTATAATGAAGTATCACCTCACATCTGTCAGAATGGCCATCCTCGAAAAATCTACAAACAATAAATGCTGTAGACAGTGTGGAGAAAAGGGAACCGTCTTGCACTGTTTGTGGGAATGTAAATTGATACAGCCACTATGGAGAACAGTATGGAGCTTCCTTAAAATCTAAAAATAGAACTACCATACGACCCAGTGATCCCACTACTGGGCTTATACCCTGAGAAAACCATAATTTAAAAAGAGTCAGGTACCACAATGTTCATTGCAGTTCTAACAGTAGCCAGGACATGGAAGCAACCTGTTTCCATGGAGAGATGAATGGATAAAGAAGATGTGGGACATATATACAATGGAATATTACTCAGCCATAAAAGGAAACGAAATTGAGTTTTTTGTAGTGAGGTGGATGGACCTAGAGTCTGTCATACAGTGTGAATTAAGAAAGAGAAAAAGAAATACCATTGCTAACACATATATATGGAATCTAAAAAAAAAAGTTCTGTAGAACCTAGGGGCAGGACAGGAATAAAGACATAGACGTGGAGGGTGGACTTAAGGACATGGGGAGGTGGAGGGGTGGGCTGGGATGAGGTGAGAGTGTGGCATGGGCATATATACACTACCAAGTGTAGAATGGATGGCTGGTGGGAATCAACCACATAGAACAGGGAGATCAGCTTGGTGCTTTGTGACCATCTAAGTGGGTGGGATAGGGTGGGTGGGAGGCAGACGCAGGAGGGAGGAGTTATGAGGATATTCGTATATGTATAACTGATTCACTTTGTTGTAAAGCAGAAACTAACACACCATTGTAAAGCAATTATACTCCAATAAAGATGTTAAAAAATACTAATTTAAAGAAGATAGTAATAAAATACCATATGTTATATGATTGATTTTATATAGAATTTCTGTAATAACCCAATCCTTAGAGAAAGGAAGTAGATTAGCATTTGCCTATGGTGGTGGGGGGAAGGGGAAAGAGGGAATTGGGTAGTGAGTACTAAAGTGTATGGGGTTTCTTCTACGAATAGTAAAAATATTGCATAATTAATTGTGGTGATGGTTGTAGAACTTTGTGAATCGACTAAAAGCCACTGAATTGTACAGTTAAATATTTATATATGTGTGTGCATGCAAGTACTTCTGTATGTTTTTTTGTTGTTGTTGTTGTTTGTTTGTTTTTTTTTTTTTTTACGGTACGCAGGCCTCTCACTGCTGTGGCCTCTCTCGTTGCGGAGCACAGGCTCCGGACGCGCAGGCTCAGCGGCCATGGCTCACGGACCCAGCCGCTCCGCGGCATGTGAGATCTTCCCAGACCGGGGCACGAACCCGTGTCCCCTGCATCTGCAGGCGGACTCTCAACCACTGCGCCACCAGGGAAGCCCTGTATGTTTTTTTTCTTGGCTTCTTCCCTCAGATATTCTGATTTAGTAGGACCTAAGATGGGAGTCTGCATTTTAAACAAGGATCCAATTCGATTCTAATGCAGTTGGCCACAAAATATTATTTGAGAGACACTGTCTTAGGCAAGATTGTATTCCTTATTTTACTTTCTTCAAGAAATTTGTGATGAAGTACGGAGGATGCGTATCTTTATCCTAGGTATATGCTAATACCTTGCCCTCCTTTATACCATGGTTATATTTTGAGCTAAAATTTTCAGATCTGGGTAATGCTGACACATTTTCTTTGTATGACAGGCCATTGCTACTTTAGGCAGATTATGACAGTTGCAGTGGGGTACTCAGATGGCTTTATCTTCTCAGTTGAATTTTTTTTTTGCATTTTTTTTCAAAAAGAGAATTGGTATTTTCCATAGTATTCCCCCGCCATAGGTTTCAAAGTAATTGTAAAACCTCTTTCTCTACATTATCCTACTCTTCGTATTTCATGATATGCATCTCAGATGGTTGGTTGGCTTATCTAGTGAGATATTTGAAAGATAGCCTACATAGGCCAGTGTATGTCTACATGTGGTGGTAGATAACCTGTGTCTAAATCATCTAGAATGTTTGTTAAACTTCCGGGGTCCCAAGCTTCAAAGTCTCTGAATGTGGAGCCTAAGAATCTGGATGAATATTATGCATACTAAAGTTTGAGAACCACTGACTTAGGTAGTGATCTTTGTCTTTGAATTTTCTAATATACAACTTGAGAAGAGTTTTAAATTTCGTCTAATTTTTCTTATATTATTTATTATATTTGTTATTCCTGGGAAGGTTAGAATTTTGCTTCCACACTTGAAACTCCTGGGTTTTTTTTTTTCGACTTGATCTTTCTGTTTTAATAAAAAATGTACTTTGCACTGTCTAGCTATGCTTTTGGTCCTTCCCACTTCTTTGCCCTGATTTCCACACTGATTAATTTGGTCAATATGTAATTCATCTTGTTCTATGGACAAAAATTCTATAGTGTGTGTGTGTGTGTGTGTGTGTGTGTTTGTGTACACTATTGTTGCTGCTAAATTTTTACTCATCTTTGGTTGTTCCTGGAAAGCCCTAAAAGTATAGGGATAGCAATATTAGAATTTTAAGAATCTTTAATATCTGGTCTTTCATAGACTATGTGCAAGTTATAGTAATACTGACTTGAACATATCTAAATTGCTATGAATTCTGACAATTCCCAGGAATCTGAAAAGGTATGGGTCTTTTTATTGCATTAGTAAAGCAGTGACTAAGAGCTGTGATTTCAAAATAAGAATTGTAATAGACTGGGTGCAAAATGTACACTCTGAAAAGCTAAGCTTCATAATTATGGGCATACTATGTGCATTCTCTATCAAATGTTAAATATGATAAAATTGCCCTAAAAAGAGTTGACATAATTTTAACCAGTAGAGTATACTAATATAACTGTTTATTGCTCCTAACAATGCTATACTGTCCTTTAGTTGTTATATTTATTTGGATGCTATTTTTATTTATTGTTATTAAAATAATAATAATCATTTATGAAGTAATTCTATGAGTGAAGGGCTTTTATAATCACTTAACATATAGCATCTCATTTAATCATCAGAAATTCATTAATCATATCAATTTTCTAGACAAGGACGCCAAGCTTCAGAATGATTACATAACTTGACAAAGATTAATAGGTAGTAAGTGGCAGTGCAGACATCAGGCACCTGGTTTGCCTTAAAGAAAATCCTGTGCTGTTTTCTTTTTCCAGTTTTATTGAGATATAATTGACATACAGCACTGTAAAAATTTAAGGTGTATAGTGTAATGATTTGACTTAAGTACATCATGAAGTGATTATCACAATAAGTTTGCTGAACATCCATCATCTCATACAGATACAAAATTTAAGAAATAGAAAAAATATTTTCCTTCTGATGAGAACTTTTAGGGTTTATTTTCTTGACATCTTTCATCTATAAAATACAGCCATGTTAATTACATTTATCATGTTGTACATTACATCCCTAGTACTTATTTATTCCATAACTGGAAGTTTGTACCTTTTGACTGCCTTCATCCAATTCCCTCTCCCCCAACCTCCCACCTCTGGTAACCGAAAGTGTAATCTCTTTTACCATGAGTTTCTTTGTTTGTTTATATGTTTTTGAAGTATAATGACCTATAACACTATGTTAGTTACTAGTACAACATAATTATTTGATATTTCTGTACATTTTAAAATGATCACCATGGTAAGTCAGTTAACATACGTCACCATACAAAGATAATACATAAATACTGACTATATTCCTCACACTGTATTTTTCATACCCATGAAGTATTTATTTTATAACTTGAAGCTTGCACCTCTTAAACTCCCTCACCTATTTCTCTTCCACCCCCATCCCTCCCCTCAGGCCATCTACTGTTATCTGTATCTATGACTCTTTCTAAAATTTTTTTTATGTTTGTTTATTTGTTTTCTGGATTCCACATATAAGTGAAATCATGTAGTATTGTTTTTCTCTGTCTGACTTACTTCACTTATCATAATACCCTCTAGGTCCATTCATGTTGTTGCATATGTGAAGATTTCATCTTTTATGGCTGAGTAATATTCCATTGTGTGTGTATACATATATATACATCCCATCTTCTTTATTCATTCAATTATTGATGGGAACTTATGTTGCTTCCATATCTTGGCTATTGTATCAATACTTACAGCTGCAATGAACATAAGATTGCATATACCTCTTTTACTTAGTATTTCTGATTTCTTAGGATAGTAACCAGGAGTGGAATTGCTGGATCATATGACAGGTCTATTTTTAGTTTTTTTGAGGAATCCTCATCGTTTTACACAGTGGCTGAACCAATTTAGATTCGCACCAACAGTGTACGAGGGTTCTCTTTTCTTGACATCCTTGCCAACATTTGTTATTTGTAGACTTTTTGATGATAGCCATTCTGACAGGTGTGAGGTGATATCTCATTGTGGTTTTGACTTGCATTTCTCTAATAATTAAGAATGTTGAGCATCTTTTCATATGCCTCTTAGCCATCTGTGTGTGTTCTTGGGGAAATGTCTATTCAGATCCTCTGTCCATTTTTAATCAGGTTGTTTGTTCTTTTGATGTTGAGTTGTATGAGTCCTTTGTATATTTTGGATATTAGCACCTTATCAGATACATTGTTTGCAAATATTTTCTCCCATTCAATAGGTGGCCCTTTCATTTTGTTGATAGTTTCCTTCACTGTGTAAAAGATTTTTAGTTTGATGTATTCCCATTTGTTTATGTTTGCTTTTCTTTGTTTCTTTTGCTTGAGGAGACGTATTAAAACACATATATTACTAAGACTGATGTGAAAGAATATACTGACTCAGTTTTCTGCTAGAAGTTTTGTGGTTTCAGATCTTAAATATAAGCCTTTAATTCATTTTGAATTTATTTTTCTGCATGATGTTAGAGAGCGGTCCAGTTTGATTCTATTGCATGTAACTGTCCAGTCTTTCCAACACCAGTTATGAAAAAAGGCTGATTTTTCCCCACTGTATATTCTCACCTCCTTTGTCATAGATTAATTTCCCATTGGTTCTGGCACTAGTGCCTGCTCGCTGGTGGGCAGATACGTGTCCTGGGGTCTCTGGCTGCAGGGCCCTGGGGTTCATGGAGTTGGTGTCAGCCCACTGGTGGGCAGGGTTGGGTAACAATGTCTGGCTGCAGTACCCCAGGATGTCCTGGCGCTAGTGTTAGTGCACTGGTTTTCAGAGCCAAGTTCTGGGCCCTCTGGTGGACAGGCTCGTACCAGGGAAGCTGTGGGCTCAGGGCATCTTAAGGCTAGCTGCTTGGCCTGAGGCATCCCAGTACTGGTGCCAACAGTCTGTTGGGTGGGGCTGGGTTGCAGCACTAATAAGCTAGAGTGAGGATACCAAAATGAAGCTTGTCAGCACCAGTCTTCTCCTGGTATGAGGTCTCCAAAACGGCTGCTGCCATTGTCCATGTCCCTAGGGTGAGGTCCAGTTGCCTCTTGCCTCTCTAGGAGGCTCTTCAGTATTCTCAGGTGAGTCTGACCCAAGTTCCTATCAAATTACTGCTTCTGCCCTATGTTCTGGAGCACGTGGGATTTTGTGTGCACCCTTTAAGAGTGGAGTCTCTATTTCCCAGAGCCCTCTGGTTCCCCTGAAAGTAAGCCCCGTTGACCTTCAAAGCCAAATGTTCTGGGGGTTTATCTTTCCAGTACAGGATATCCAAGCTGTGGAGCCAAGTGTGGGCTTCAGATTCCTTGCTTTTGGGGAAGAACATCTTCAACTGTAATTATTCTCCCGTTAGTGGGTTCCGCACCCAGGGGTATGGGTCTTGACTCTGCCACATCTCTATCCTGCCTACCCATCTTGTTGTGGTTCCTTCTTTATATCTTTAGTTGTAGAAAAATATTTTCTGCTATTCCAATCTTTCTCATCAATAGTTGCTCTGTAAATAGCTGTAATTTTGATGTGCCTGTGGGACAAAGTGAGCTCAACATCTTCCTACTTTGCCACCTTGGTAACTCCTCGAAAATCCTGTTCTTTTAAACATTATTATAGCTTGACACCAGGTTTAATGAATAAACCTGTGGTGTGTGAATAAACACTCACTTCATAACACATTTTAGTTATAACATTAGATATTAGCTAGTAAGGATATAAACCCTATTACCTCCAATTATCTGTATGAAGTTAGAGATGACAAAGCACATTAGGTAATGGAGGATTGTGCCCTGGAAAGAACAGTGAGCTTGACTACTAGCTAGCACAATGAAATAATAAAATTAAGTAAAAAGTAAAACTGGGAATAGTGAAACATTTTGTCATAATTTACAATACTATCCTGAGATCAAATCATTTTTTAATTAACTTTTTATTGTGGTATAAACACTTCACATGTGATCCATCGACTTAAATTTTTAGGCGTACAGTGCAGTATTGTTAATTTTAAGTACTGTGCTGTACAAGCAGATTTTGAACACATATTCATCATGTAAAGTTGAAACTCTATAGCCATTGAACAATAACTCCCCATTTCCACTTCTTCCTAGCCCCGGGCAACCACCATTCTACTTTCTGCTTCTATAAGTTTGATTATTTTAGATACCTTATATAAGGAGGATCATGCAGTGTTTGTCTTTCTGTGTATAGCTTATTTCATTTTGCAAAATGTGCTCTAGGTTCATCCATGTTGTCACTTATGGTGGAATTTCCTTCTTTTTTTAAAGGCCAAATAATATCCCATTGTGAGTATATACCACATTTTCTTAATTCATTCATCTGTTAATGTACATTTAGGCTGTTTCCATATCTTGGATACTGTGACTAATACAGCAATGAAAATGGAAATAAAAATATCTCTTTGAGAGTTCCCTGGTGGCCTCGTGGTTAGGATTCTGGTCTTTCACTGCCATGGTCCAGGTTCAATCCCTGGTTGGGGAACTGAGATCCCACAAGCCATGCGGTGCAGCCACACACACACACACACACAAAATCTCTTTGAGCTCCTGATTCAAATCTTTGGGATATATATCTATAAGTTGGATTGCTGGATCCTATGGAAGTTCTATTTTTAATTTTTTTGTGGAACCTCCATATTGTCTTCCATAGTGGCTTAATGATTTTATATTCTCACCAATACTATATAAGTGTTATAATTTCTCCACATCCTTACCAACATTTGTAATCTTTTTTTTTGTAATAGTCATCTCAACACATGTGAAGTGATAACTCATTGTGGTTTTGATTTGCATTTTCCTGAGAATTAATCATGTTGAGCACCTTTTATATACTTGTTGGCCATTTGTATATATTCTTTGTAAAAATGTCCAGTCAAGCCTGTTGCCCATTTTTTAATTAGGTTATATGTTTTTTGCTATGGACTCAGAGGACTTCCTTATTATTTTGGATATTAACCCCTTATCAGATATAGGGTTTGCAAATATTTTCTCCCATTTCATAGGTTCCCTTTTCATTTTGTTGATTCTTTTTACCTTTGCTGTGCAAAAGCATTTTAGTTTGATGTAGTCCCACTTATCTATTTCTGTTTTCGTTACTTGTGCTTCTGGTGTTATAGTCATACAATCATTGCCAATACTAATGTCAAGAAGCTTTTCCCTTATGTGTTCTTCTAGAAGTTTTAAAATTTCAGGTCTTTGGTTTAAGTCTCTATTGCATTTTTTTTTCAAATTTGAAATTATCTGTGTATTTTTTTTTTTTTTTTAACATCTTCATTGGAGTATAATTGCTTTACAATGGTGTGTTAGTTTCTGCTTTATAACAAAGTGAATCAGTCTTACATATACATATATCCCCATATTTCCTTCCTCTTGCATCTCCCTCCCACCCTCCCTATCCCAACCCTCTAGCTGGTCACAAAGCACCGAGCTGATCTCCCTGTGCTATGTGGAGACAATTCTTTGCCTGTTGTGTATTCTTGGCTCATTGGTTGAACATCAGTTGACTATATATATGTGGGCTTATTTCTGAACTCTCTATTCTGTTCCATTAGTCTGTATGTCTATCTTTATGTAAGCACCATACTGTTTTAATTGCTGTAGATTTGTAATATATTTTGAAATCAGGAAGTGTAGTGCCTCCAGCTTTGTTCTTTTTCAAGATTGCCTTGGCTATTTGGAGCCTTTTATGGTTACATTTGAATTTTAAGATTGTTTTTTCTGTTTCTTTAAAAACTGCCCCCGGGGCTTTGATGAGGATAACATTGAATCTGTAGATCACTTTGGGTATTATGGACATTTTAACAATATTAAGTCTTCAAATCCATGAAAAAAATGTCTTTCCACATATTTGTGGCTTTAATTTTTTTCATTACTGTTTTGTAATTTTCTGTGTTCAAGTCTTTTACCTCTTTTGTTAAGTTTACTCCTAAGTACTTTAAATACTTTATTCTTTTTGGTGGTATAGTAAAGGAGATTGTTTTCTTTATTTTTTGAAGTATAGTAGCTGTACAATATTATATAAGTTAGAGATGCACAGTATAGTGACTCACAATTTTTAAAGGTTATGCTCCATTTATAGTTATTATAAAATATTGGCTATATTCCCCATGTTGTACAATATCCTCTTGTAGCTTATTTATTTTATACCTAATAGTTTGTACCTCTTACTCCTCTACCACTATATTGCCCCTCCCACTTCCCTCTCCTCACTGGTAACCACTAGTTTGTTCTCTATATCTGTGAGTCAGCTTCTTTTTTGTTATATTCACTAGTTTGTTGTATTTTTTAGATTCCACATATAAGTGATATCATACAGTATTTGTCTTTCTTTGTCTGACTTATTTCACTTAGCATAATGCCCTCCAATTCCATCCATGTTGCTGCAAATGGCAAAATTTTGTTTTTTATGGATGTGTAGCATTTTATTGTGTGTGTGTGTGTGTGTGTGTGTGT
The DNA here is from genome assembly GCF_008692025.1 of Phocoena sinus. Classification (NCBI taxonomy): domain Eukaryota; kingdom Metazoa; phylum Chordata; class Mammalia; order Artiodactyla; family Phocoenidae; genus Phocoena; species Phocoena sinus. Next base: position 57,992,213 of record NC_045784.1, on the reverse strand, counting down.
CTGTGTGTGTATCTCACATCTTCTTAATCTATTCATCTGTTGATGGACACTAAGGTTGCTTCCATATCCTGGCAATTGTAAACAATGCTGCTATGAACATTAGGGTACATGTAAGTTTTCAAATTAGTGGGTGTTTTTTTTTGGATATATACTGAGGAGTAGAATTGCTGGGTAATATGGTAGTTCTATTTTTAGCTTTTTGAGAAACCTCCATATTGTTTTCCACAGTGGCTGCAGACCGATTTACATTTCCACCAACAGTGTACCAGGATTCCCTGTTCACCACATTCTCACCAACATTTATTATTTGTGTTCTTTTTGGTGACAGCCTTTCTGACAGGTGGGAGGTGATACCTCATTGTGGTTTGGATTTGCATTTTCCTGATGATTAGTGATGTTGAGCATCTTTTCATGTGCCTGTCAGCCATCTGCATTTCCTCTTTGGACAAATGTCTACTTAGTTTTTTCTGTCCATTTTTTAATTGGGTTGTGTGGGGTTTTTTTGATATTGAGTTCTATGAGCTGTTTATATATGTTGGATATTAATCCCTTATCAGTCATATCATTTGCAAATACTTTCTCCCATTCAGTAGGTATCGTTTCATTTTTTCAGTGGATTCTTTTGTTGTGCAAAAGCTTTTAAGTTTATTTTGGGCCCATTTGTTTATTTTTACTTTAATTTCCTTTACTTTAGGAGATAGGTCCAAAAAAAATAGTGCGTGATTTATGTTGTAGAGTGTTCTGCCTGTTTTCCTCTTGGAGTTTTATAGTATCCAGTCTTATATTTAGGTCCTTAATCCATTTTGAGTTTATTTTTGTATGTAGTGTTAGAGAATGTTCTAATTTCATCCTTTTACATGTAGCTGTCCAATTTTCCTAGCACCACTTATTGAAGAGACTGTGTTTTCTCCATTGTGTATTCTTGCCTCCTTCATCTTAGATTAATTGACCAGAATTGCATGGGTTTATCTCTGGACTTTCTATTCTGTTCCATTGATCTATATTTCTGTTTTTGTGTCAGTTCCATACTGTCTTGATTAGTGTAGCATTGTAGTATAGTCTGAAGTCTGGGAGCGTGATTCCTCCAGCTCTGTTCTTCTTTCTCAAGTTTTTTTAATTTTTTTGGCTATTCAGGTTCTTTTGTGTTTCCATACAAATTTTAAATTATTTGTTCTAGTTCTGTGAAAAATGCCATTTGTATTCTGATAGGGATTTCATTGAATCTATAGATTTCCTTGGGCAGTATAGTCATTTTAACAATACTGATTCTTCCAATCCAAGAACATGGCATATCTTTCCATCTGTTTGGGTTTTCTGCCTCCTTAGATAGGTTTATTCCTAGGTATTTTATTCATTTTGATGTGATGGTAAATGAGATTGTTTCTTTAATTTCTCTTTCTGATCTTTCATTGATAGTGTATAGGAATGCAACAGATTTCTGTATATTAATTTTGCATCCTGCAACCTTACTGAATTCATTGATGAGCTCTAGTAGTTTTCTGGCAGCATCTTTAGGATTTTCTATGTATAGTATCATGTCACTGTAAACAGTGACAGTTTTACTTCTTGCTTTCCAATTTGGATTAAAGGAGATCGTTTTATTAATTTCCTTTTCAGATAGTTCCTTGTTAGTGTAGAGAAATTCAGCTGATATGTTTATTTGTATATTGATTTTGTATCCTGCAACTTCGCTGAATTAGTTTGTCAGTTCTAACAGTTTTTTGGTGGAGTCTTTAGGTTTTCTGCACATAAGAAGATGTCATCTGCAGAGACAGTTTTTCTACTTCCTATCTGGTTTGGATGCTATGAATTTCTTTTTCTTGCCTAATTGCTCATCTAGGACTTAGAGTACTATTTTGAATAGAAGTGGTAAGAGTTGGCATCCTTGTCTTTTTCCAGATCTTAGAGAAAATCTTTCAGATTTTCAGCATTGAGTATGATGTTAGCTGTGGGATTTTCCTATATGGCCTTTATTATGTTGAGTTAATTTCTATACCTAGTTTGTTGAGAGTTTGTTTTTTTGTTGTTGTTTGTTTTTTTTGTTGTTTTGTTTTTTTTTGCGGTACGCGGGCCTCTCACTGTTGTGGCCTCTCCCGTTGCGGAGCACAGGCTCCGGACACGCAGGCTCAGCGGCCATGGCTCATGGGCCCAGCCGCTCAGTGGCATGTGGAGTCTTCCCAGACCGGGGCATGAACCCGTGTCCCCTGCATCGGCAGGCGGACTCTCAACCACTGCGCCACCTGGGAAGCCCTGTTGAGAGTTTTTAATCATGAAAGTGTGTTGAATTTTGTCCAGTGCTTTTTCTCTGCATGTATTGAAATGATCATATGATTTTCATCTTTTATTTTGTTAACATCGTGTATCACATTTATTGATTTGTGTATATTGAACCATCCTTGCATCCCAAGGATAAGTTCCATGTCCATCACAACTGAAGGGAGAAAGGTACATTCACATAGAGAGATTATAAGAAAAATTATACTGGTCGAAAATTCTGAGCCTTCAGGTCACTGGCTTCATACCTGCCATGAATGATATGCCTGGAGGTTAAGTTCATGCATGTTGGCTACAATTTTGGTATAACTTCTCATAAGTTGGTTTCTTCTGCATTCATTAGAGCCTACCACTCAAGGATATAATAATAATTATTTTGACTATTTGCAAGGGATTTGGAAAGGTAAGCATATGTGGTGATTTTTCATTTGGCTGAATCAATTATTTCAATTGTATGGGTTCCAAGGCTGAAGCTGTAGGAGCAAGGAATTATTTAGTGGCGTGAGTCTGGCAGTGTCTTAATCATCAATCTCAAATGTGGTTTTGTTAGTCTTCATAATAATATTCCTAAATTTGGGAATTTTCACAAAGTATCTGCAGGGCCAAATTATGGTTTCCAATGGTCATATGTACTTTTGCTTTAATAAGCCACTTTTTCCATACCAATATTAAAAGTTATATTTTATGACTGTTTTAGTATCAAGACAAATATTATACAGACTGGATTATATTAATGTTTTATTTTCATTTTAAAAGAAATTAAAACATTTCATAAGCCTCCAAAAGTATCATGAGCCCTAGACATGATGCTTACTGTGTGTAGTCAATGTCAGCCCTGGGTATTCAGACACATTCCTCAGGATATTTTATAGCCCTTTCAGAGTTTTATTGTCATTGACTTATGAAATCTTAACAGTTACAGTGATTAGTTCCTTGTAATAATATTCTTTACAACTACTTTGAATTGTCTACCTTATATAGGTCATATTAAACTTGCCTTTTTTCATCAGTTTCATCATGGACTCAAAACTATTTTACAGTCTCAGCTTGTTCCACTTCATTTTCATTTTCTATTTAATACCCTGCTTGTCACCATTTGAGCTCTCAGATGTTGGGAAGACCTTCTCAGATCAGGCCTTTGGGTTAGCATATTACTTTTTGGTTAAATATTTTTCAAAGGATTAAGTTCAGTGTTCATTTAATGTCCACTGGCAGCACTGAGGAGACATGACAACACAGGCTGGAAAAGAAAAAAATCACACAAGGTTTTTTAAAATAGTGAAAAAATTGAAGAAATAAAAATGTCTATCAGCATGTTATAAATTCACACAATGAAATACTATGCAGTGATTACAGTGAATGAACTGTTATAAGAGTTGGCAAACTCTATAAAGGGCCAGAGAGTAATAGTTTAGTTATTTACAGCCATATCATCTCTGTCTCAACTACTCAACTGTGCTGCTGTAGTTAGAAAGCAGCTGTAAACAATATGTCAGCTAATGAGAGTGGCTGTGTTCCAATAAAACGTTATTTACAAAAACAAGCAGCAGGCTGGTTTTGGCCCAAGGATAATAATCTGCTGACCCTTAAACTAAAGCAGGATATATCAACATGTATAAATATCAGAACTGTAATTTGAGTAAACAAAGTAAGTTGTAGGAGTCATATTTTATTGCCATTTGGATAAAGTTTAAAGACCTGCAAAATATTATGTTTATGGATGTGTGTGTGACTGCATGTATGCATGCACTTGTGTGTGCACGCATGTGCATGTGCATGGGGATGATGACCATTGTATTCATGATAGCTGTTATTTAGTAAATAGAGTGAGTAAATTTAATTAATTTCTTTATAAAAGCTATCTGATGGAAATATAGTATAATATTAAAATATGATTAGTACATGGGTGTTTGCTTTATTTTTTCTTTGTGTCTTCATGTTTGAAATATTTTACAATTATAAAACAACGCTGGCAAAGCCAATCAAAACATGTTTTCAGGCTGAATTTGACTGAGATTCCATCACTTTACCACCTCTACTGTTTATGCATCCAAGCATTCTAAGGAATATCAACATGGTAGAAAATGATGAGTCTTTATGTTAACAACTTGGAATCTATTCCATATATATCTGGAGGCTTTTAATGCAATAGCAGTTCATGATAGGTGATCTGGATATTAACCAGCATGTAAGCTGCTTTTCCTCAACATCAATATAACCTTTCTCTTTCTTTGCAAAATCGTTGCATAACTTCTTGACCATATATATGTATATACCATAATTCCTTTTATATGATCTTGTTCTCTAGGATAATTCTTATTAGCTTTCCATTTCCTGTGTCATTTTGTGGACTCTTAGACTCAGCTTGTTCCAGATAGAACTAATTATTTCATAATCCAATTGACCAACTCTCCTCATCATGGAAGCCTTTCTTCAGACTTGCATCTAGACATCCCAGCACTATACTAGAAAACTTGGAAAGCACTGTGCCTTTTTAACAATATGATGTTCTATAACCTTTCTTTTTCTTGTTCCAAGATCAAGGCTGGCATTCTTTTTTGTTGACCTTGAACTCATTAAGTAAAGAGTCATGAAATGATCCATATTTTGAGCTCTATGAGGGCAGAGATTTTGCTTTATTTCCTGCTATCTTCTTAGCACTTTGAAACAGTATTTGGCACAGAATAGCTATTCAATAAACATGTGTTGAATGAAAAAAATTAATGATGTTATTCCTTTCAGAGGATATAGTTCTACATGGGTTCTGGTGGGATGTGGGGTTATTCCAAAGGCAGCTTTAGATACCACAGTGGAAGAGGGAACCTTTCAAAGTCCTGAATTTGTGATTGATTAACTTCAGTTTCACCCCAGTTCCCTAGCTTTTTACTTCTTATTTTAGTATAGTTTTATTTCTAAGATTCCAATGTTTCCTTTTTACTTTTTTTCATATACAACATACATATATCAGATTATATATAGTATGCTATGTTTTACTTCACCCAATTTAATGTATTGAATATGTTTTATAAACCTTAACATGTAAATGCCAACTTGTGGTTTCTTTACTTAACTGAAACTTGCTTGTGTGACTACGCGAACTTTCTTTATACTTAATGCTTATATCTGTGATATTGTCATTTCAGTATCATTTTAGTACATTACTTTCTATAATTGCCACCCATTATGGTACAGTGCACCTAGTCAGTGTCAGTTGAGTTACCTAAAGACTAAAAAGGAAATTCTATCTCTCCCTGAACAAGTCCTGAAAATGTACCACCTATATGCATTGGGCGTCTCAAAAACTAACCCCGGTTTGGTCATTTGCTATAAGAATTCAGCATATAGTCATACTCATAGCTATGATTTATTATAGCCAAAGGATATAAAGCAAAATTAGCAAAGGGAAAAGGCACATAGGTTAAAGTCTGGAGGAAACTTGGCACAAGGTTCCAAGAGTTCTCTCCCAGTGTAGTCACACAGTGTGCACTTAATTCCTCCAGTACTGAATTGTGACAATACATATAAAGTGTTGTCTACCACAGTAGCTCATTAGAGACTGAGTGCCTAAGGTTTTTATCGGTGGCTGATAATGAAGCAACTTCTGTCCAGCATGTACCAGAATTCTAGATTCCCAGAGGAAAGCAGGTGTTCAGCGTAAAGCACAGTGGTTGTACTGGCAGTCTGGGCACAATGAGCCACTTTTATCTGTTCTGGAAATGATGGGAACACTTCCAAAATTCCATGTTCCCAGACACCAGCCAAGGTCACACCTTGCGAGCAGGTCTTTCTAAGGATAGAAGTCTCAGGCCTGCTATGTTAACTTCTTTCTGGACACCATATGAATACAATTCTATATGGGTTTCCCTAGGTGAATAGCATAATAGAATAAGGCTATTTTGGCATACTGCCTACCCCAGCATTCTTGGGACGATAAGTGAAAGGGAGAAGATAGAAATTCATAACACACAAAAATGTTTTTAAGGTAAATGAATATTAAATAACATTGATTGGTTTGTTGGTTTATGAATCTATCCAGGCCCTTTTTCCCGTGTTTTAAAATTTCAGGGACTTCCCTGGTGGTCCAGTGGTTAAGACTTCACCTTCCAATGCAGGGGGTGTAAGATCCCACATCCCTCATGGCCAAATAACCAAAACATGAAACAGAAGCAGTATTGTAACAAATTCAATAAAGACTTTGAAAATACAGAGTTGAGGTGCACTCCAGGAACTTTCATTTTAAAAATAAATAAAATTTCAGAAGTGGTGATTATCTGTCAGCTTCCAGTGGCTGAAGATGTAGGTATGCTTTAATTTAGACTACACTGATTCTCCCATTTTGGTGCTGTCAGTATGATCCCAGCAATGGTACATTTCCTGACCTTTCTCAGCTTCAGATGGGCCCTTGTCATCACCAAGCACCAGTTTCCCAAAGATGAAGAAATCCAATTTCATTTTGTTGTCACATAGTGTCTTTTCCTTCCCCCCCTCCCCGCCCAGATAGCTTCAGCTCTAGGCCTTTACCCCTAAGCGTAACTTCAAACTTCCTCTAATGAGCTTCTCTCTTTAACTAATGTGAAGATTCTTTTTCCTACCTCCTGTCCCAGAATGTAACTTGTTGGTTTTATATTTAGTACATCATTACATATACAATATGTTATTTAGAAAGTTTCCACTGAGGCCAAGCACTGAGCAGTTTCTCTCTGCACTCTGGTTATGTACCAGAGATAGGGTACAATTCCCAAAACTATTAACATATCTTGTTTTCTGTAGGTACTCTTGGGGCTTCCAGAATCTTCATTGATAGCCCAGATTTCCTGAGCAAAAGAGGTTTTTCAAGTTTGAATCCAAGATAAAGGAACTTACAGAGAAGGCTTGTTCTATAGGGGTCTTAATATAGAGGATAACAGGCCTCAAACCATGTCCATCAAATAATATGGGGAAACTAAGCAATTGAAATCTGGCAAGACAGAAAGATCCTTACAGGAGAATGTGTACCAAGAACAGGGCCTAACTCTTCATCCAAGTTTTTGAATGAAGTTTTGAATAATCCTTTCTCATTTTCATTTGTGTAACACCTAAACACCTGTGCAAAAGTCAGCATGCTTTTACAAGAATTTCCCAGGGTATTTGTGACCTGGAAGATTGCTGTTTTTGTCCTAAATCCTGTGTTAGCACCATCTAAGACATGGACTAGGCACAGTCAGCTAGACTTCAGTCAGCTGAATAGATGTTTAATCAACATTTGAAAAACCATGATAGAGAACTAGGGGCAGCGGACAATGTCAGGACTTGAGGTCCTGTTTGCCAGGGGCCAAGTTGTGGGCGTCGTCTCCAGGACTGTCCACACTCACAGGCAACTCTCTGCCATTTTTAACTCTTCCGAGCTTGCCTTTCTAAGTCCTTTTTTTCTGAGCAGCACCATGTTTTCTGCTATTAAATTGTCACCAACTTCATCTTCTCTCCCTCTTTTGGCTTTTCCTTTCCTGGCCAGAATGTTCTTCTGGTTTCTTCTATGGACTTTCTTGTCCAGAAGTCTCAGCCTCTGACCCTCTTTATGAGATACTATATCCCCAGTGGGAAAGAATCAGTCCAAACAAACATAAACATCATATTTCATTGAGTCTAAGAATCACACTTTTTTCACATTTTAAATTTGGATTCATCTCATAATTTGATGTATGTCACAGTATAATTGGCAGAGTTTTTTTTTTTCTTAATAGTATAAAAATGATGGTAGAAATTCAATTAGAGGCATCTTAGATTTGAAGTAGCAGTGATTTAAGAAAGTATACAAAGTCACACTGGTAACCTACACACACAAATTTTGTTTGCATGTGGTTTCTGTTTTCTTCCCTGACCTCACCACATTGCTTCATGCTGGCCTGTTAAATCAGAATGACAAATAGCCTTCATGCTGGCCTCTGAGTGTTCCCTGTTATATAGGTCTCTCTTGAGTCCGCCAGTTTAATGTTTATTGCATATCTACTACGTGCCAAGCATGGTGGTAAGTGCTAGGGAGAGAAAGATGAGAAAAATCAGACATAGTTTTTGCTTTTTTGATTATAGAGTCTTTTAAGATAGTGTTAACCATTAGCATTATAAATTGGTCTGATCATAGGCCAGATCATTCAGTTGTTCCTGTGGTGTCTAGATTCCTCAATCTTTCCATCTTTCATAAGGAAGGAACTATTCTGGGTGATCATTTTGGACTTGTGTCCAATGAACCTGTAAAGGTACAGCAACAGTTTGGGTTGACCACTTCAAGCTGATTTATCTCTTCCATGGCATCATCAGTTACATCTCTAAGGTTTTCTTCCTAGTGTGCAGATACAATCTGTTTCATCTGTCTTTGTTAAACTTCCAAAGGAAATATAACGAGTTCAAATGGAATTTGCTCAGGGTTTAATTTTTCTGTTTATGCATAATAATTATTTTAAATAGTCCCAAGGAAGATTGCACTGAGAATGTGTCAGCTGGCACTTGCTCTGTCCTACAGGGAACCTGTTACTTCCTCCTTTGTAGTTAAGTTGTCCTCAAGAGGTTGGTGTCTGTATAGATATACGTCAGTGCCCTACCTGTTTTCTTAGACTTCTATGCTTGAATGTATTAATATAACCACCTCCTCCTGAGACAGCAAGTAGCCAATATGCACTATCTTGCTATGGCCTTACCCTCAATGAGGTTTTGTCTTTTCTTTTTCACCTTTTTAATTGAGATATAATTAACATATAACATTGTGTTAAGTTTAAGGTGTACATTCGTTGTTTTGATACATTTATGTATCACAATATGATTACTACAGTAACATTAGCTAACAACTTTATCGTGTCACATATTTATCATTTCTTTTTGTTGTTGTTGAGAACAGTTAAGATTTAGTCTCTTAGCAACACTGAAGTTTATAATACTGTATTGTTGATTATAATCACTATGTTGTGCATTAGAGCTACAAAACTTATTTATCTACTAGTTGTAAATTTGTACCCTTAAACAGCTCCCCGGTTCCTCCGCCCACCAGCCCCTGGTAACTGTCATTCTACTCTCTGTTTTTATAGGTTCTGTTTTTTTAGATTCCTGTTAGGATGGCTTTTATCAAAAGGCAAGAGGTAAATTCTAGTGAGGATATGGAGAAAGTGGAACCCTTATACACTGTTGATGAGAATGTAAATTGGTATAGGTATTATGGAAAAACAGTATGGCAGTTCCTCAAAAAATTAAAAATTGAACGACTATATGATCCAGCTCTCCCACTCCTGTGTATATATCAAAGAAATTGAAATCAGTATCCTGAAGGGATATCTGCACACCCATGTTCACTGCAGCATTATTCAGTATAGCTGAGACATGGAAACAACCTAAGTGTCGTCAACAGGTGAATGGATAAAGAAGATTTGAGATATGTATAATTCAGTCATGAGAAAGAAGGAAATCCTGTCATTTGTGACAACATGGATGGAACTTGAAAGCATTATGCTAAGTGAGATAAGTCAGACAGAGAAGGACAAATACTGTATATAACTTATATGCAGAATCTAAAAACACTGAATATGTTTTTCTTTTAAAAACTACAAAAGGTAAACTGTGTAAAGGAAGTTTCACCCCAGCCTCCAGCCACCTAATTTCCATCCCAGGAAGCAAGTACAGTTACTGATTTCTCTACCTCTCAGTTCTTTTTAAACAGTATGGAAAATTTCAAACATATATGGAAGTAAAAAGTACAGTATATTGAACCTCCCTGTATCCAGCATCTTGCTTCAACAAGTATCACCAAGTGGCCAGCCTTGTTTCAGCTATATCCTCACCCACTTTCTCTTCCGCCCACTGGATTATTTTGAAACAGATTTTAGATGTCCTATTATTTGATCCATAAATATGTCTGTATCACTAAAAGATAAGGAATTTTAACATAGCCACAATACCAATTTCACACTTAAAAAGCAACAATAATTTCTTAATATCATCACATTCAAAAATTTCCCTGTTGGTCCCATTTTCTTTTTTACAGTTTGATTGTTTGAATCAGGATCCAAATCAGATCCACATATTGCATCATTGCATTTGGTTAAAACTCGTCTCTTTTAACCCATAGCTCCCCCACCCCCAGCTCCTTTTTCTTTCTTTCCATTTATTGTGGAAATAATTGGGTCGTTTATCCTGTAGAATATTCCATATTCTTCAAATTTCATCACCAAATACAGTGTGTCTATAACCAAATACAACCTGTGTTCTATAAACTGATATTTTGATTTAGAGCTTTGATCAGTGTGGTAGGTTCAATTTATGACATATGCTTTATAGGTGTCTGTATTCAGTTTTAATATTATAGATAAACCAGAAAAATTCCCTGTTTCTGTTTTATTTTTATTTATTTATTTTTTATAACATATTGGTTAAATACATGGGTTCTGTGACCAAACTGCCTGGGTTTGTATCCCAGTGCCACAGCTTAGTGACTGTATAATCTTGGGCAAGTAATTCCACCTCTTATTGCACGTTTCCTCATTTGTAGATTGGGGATAGTAATAGTACCTAATTTATAGTGTTATTGTGAGGAATAATGAAGTTAAATATGTGTACTGCATTTAGAATAGTGCCTTGCCACAGGATAGGTGTTTAATGCATATTAGCTATTACGTTATTATATTTTTATTTCGGTATCATCTGATATGGTATAGCCAGGACTTCCATATTGCCACACTCCAGGGATCACCATTTATGTCTTGGGCATTGTGAATGATGGTCATCCATCATTGATGGTGGAGTACATTGCACAGTCTGTGTGGCCATATGTGGCAGCCCTAGGTGTAGCATCACATCTTTCAGCTATTTTATGTTTTTTGGTAGCAAGATTTTGTAAACAGGATTTAGTCTCCATCTGGATTTCCTGTTAGCAAGCATGTATATCAACTACCTTTTTGTTTCTATCCTCCTCTTCCCTGAAATGTGCATGTGTATGCACCCACAGATACATATCACATATACCTTTAAAGTCAGAGCTAAACAGTAGTCCTCATACAACCTCTCTAAAAGTCTAGTGATTTTAAGATCAAATGTCTTTTGGTGTATGCCACTTACCACTCCATAGTACACATCCATGGGGAGTTGAGGATCTCAGTCAGATACCCACAAACCAGAAGTCAATCAAGTAGCTGTATTCCTGGGGGCCACGTAGACATGTTCAGCAATCTCATGATTTGTTTCTGTATCTGTCCTTGGAATCTGGCCAAGGGTGCTTATATTTTAAACAATACAAGATAGATGCCTTCAGAATGAAGACCCTGTGGAGTGGCCTATAAAAATCTAGACTTCTTAATTGTTGCCAAGCTTAATAGTTTCAATGGGAACAATTTCCTTTTTTGTTTTTCCTCAGATCTGGCATGGAAGCCATGAATGGAAAAGTATATCTTTCTAGATTGCTCTCAAGAGGGCAGGTGAAAGGGGAGAAGGAATTATTCACTAATAAAATGTTAGTCATATCCTTTCTAATTTAATAAAAAGGCAATATAATTTCCATAGATGTGACACAAAAGAATTAAGGAATACAGGATCCTGATTTTTGAAGTTTTCTAATTCACAACTAATTCCTCATGTACACACACATACATACATACATGCCCAACTACCCAAATAATACATAGTTACAATAATCCTTTCATAAATAGTACAGATGAACCAATTTTCAGGGCAGGAATAGAGACGCAGATGTAGAAAATGGACGTGTGGACACAGTGGGGGAAGGGGAGGATGAATTGGGAGATTGGGATTGACATATATGCACTACCATGTGTAAAATAGATAGCTAGTGGGAATCTGCTGTATAGCACAGGGAGCTCAGCTCGGTGCTCTGTGATGACCTAAGTGGGTGGGATGGGGGCTGGTTGGGAAGGAGGTCCAAAACAGAGGGGGTATATGTATACATATAGTTGATTTGCTTCATTGTACAGCGGAAACTGACACAGCATTGTAAAGCAACTATACCCCAATTTTAAAAAAAAGTCAGCTGTGGTCTTAGTTGAGCTAATAGAAGATTTAGCTTATGGGGTGGTTTAGATGGAATGTGCCTAGAAAGGTCCGATTACACAGAGCCTTTAGGAAGAACCCAAGAAACCTCTCTGGTAATTTAATTATCCTATTCTGTCTAATTAACATTAACCATCAATCAGTGTCAGATTGGACCAGAATATGCTTGATCTTGAAGTAGGGGTTGTATTTGTTAATCTGTATTCTCTAAGGTCACCATACTGTTGACTGAGGTCTGCTCGTGGGTCATGAACCAATCAACTCTTTACCCAAGCTTATCCAGGTAAACAAATGCAGATTCAAATTCTAAGATGCTCTTTATAAATCAGCCCCTCTTGTCTTCCTTTCCCATGATTTAATTCATTTTTTAGTGATATAGGCTTAGTTAGTATTGAATATTACCTATAACCATTCAATCTACCAAAGATTTGCTGTTGTGCTTTGTCAATACAATGGAAATTGACAGAGTTGGCCCTGGCAAATATAGAAATCACTGTAATGTCTTGGCCCATCCTGCCTCATATTATATCACCCTCCTCCCAATAACACACCTCATATTCATAGTAGATATATTATTATTCAAGAAGTTTTATACAGCATAAAGTTTTTATACATATTTACTCATCCATCATAGCAGTGGCACTGGTACACACATAGACAATATACTGAAAAATTCTGAGCCTTCTTCAAGACATTGGCTTGAAATCTTCCAAACACATGGTTCTCAGAAACTTTTTGTAAAACATTTATTTCTTTTTATTTATTCATACTCTTTTCCCTGATTCAGGTTCAGTTGTTGGCATCTAGTGACATATTCAAAATATAATCAACCAATTTGCCACTGTGATTTAACAACACAAAGAAATAACACTGCTTTAGCACTTACTATATGCAATGATCTGTGCTAAGCATTTTGTAAATGTAAACTCATTTAAGCCTCACATCATGTCAACGAATCAGATTTTATTATTATCCCATTTTGTAGATGAAGTAACTAAGCCACAAAGTTTAAGCAGTTTCCAGAAGTTAGAGCCAGGATTTGAACCCAGCCTTTCTGAGTCTAGTGTACATGCTTTTAACACTACCTTATATAATATACTGCCGCTTTTACTTCTAAAATTGTGACTTGTTAGGCTTGCCTTTATTTCTTTCTATTACATCTTTGACAATAGGATCTAGTACAGCATGGTCCAAAAGAACTTTCTATGCAGATGGAAATGTTTTTTATCTGTTCTGTCCAATATGGAATCTACTAGGCACATGATGCTATAGAGCATTTGAAATATGGCTGGTGAGAATAAGGAACTGAACATTTAACATGCCACATGTGGCTAGTGGTGACCATATTGGACAGCACAGGTTTTAGCACAATACCTGGCATACAGATGACATGCAATAAGCATTTTTTGAATGAAGGAATGACTCCCAGATTTATTTCTCCAGCCCAGATCTCTCCCCTGAAGTTCATACTAATGTATCCAATTTCCTATTTGGCATCTTCCCTGAGTTTCTATTAAACACTTCCAAGCTTATCATGTCTAAAGTTAACTACAGATTTACCCCTCCAAATCTATTCTTTCCCAGTTTTCTCCATTTCAATTTCTTTACTCGCTCAAGCTAAAATCTTTAGAGTTGTCTTTGACTTCTCTTTTTCTTCTTCTCACGTCTAATCCATGAACAAATTCTGCAGCTCTTACTTTAAAATCTTACCACTTCTAAGCACCTCCACTTTTGTATGGCTGAATAATATTCCATCATATACCCACATTTTGCTTATCTACTCATCAGTTGAGGGACATCTGGTTTGTTTCCACATTTTAGCTATTGTGAACAGTGCTGCTTTGAAGCCTGCTGTAAGTTCGAAAGGGATCACATTGAATCTGTAGATCAATTTGTGAAGTGATGTCATATTAACAATATTAAGTTTTCCAATTGATGAACATGGCCTGTCTTTCCATTCGTTTGGATATTCTCTTCTGACAATGCTTTGCAGTTTTCAGAAATAAGTTTGGTACTTTTTTATATTAAATTCATTCCTAAGGATTATATTCTTTTTGATGCTATTGTAAATGGAATTGTTTTCTTAATTTTTTTCAGTTTAATAGTCACTTTTTTACTTAAAAATATATTTACTTTTTTTCAATCTTGAAAAAGTATAGATTTCAAAAACAATCTACATTTTTTCCTGAAAATTGATACATGATTCTTTTATGTGTTTTAAAGGAATTGTCAATTTAATAACCTTAATTGATTAAGTAATTTCTACCTGATATATAGATGGTTAAAATATTGGGCTTAATTTTGAATAATAAGCATAGTATTCTTCAGTAGGTGAATTCATTCCATTCACATGTATTGTGATTACTGAAAAATTCTACCATTTTATTTTTTCAATAAATTGCTTTCTTGTATTCTTTTTCTTTTTCTCACCTTCTGATGGTTTCATTGTCTTCTGTGTTCCATTATTTTTTCCACTAAAGGTTTGAAAAATTTACATAATATTCTATTCTGTTAGTGGGAACCCTTATATTTTCCCCAATTTTTATTATATTGGTTGATATTTTGCCACATTTGCAAGTGCTGTCTCTATTTCTGTCATGCTATCTATATTATTTATATATTTATACATCTATATCTTATTTTATATTAGAGGGAGAGAGAACATATATGCATACACACACACACTTCACTCTCAAATACTTCAGCATGGAACTCCTAAGAATAATTTGCTTACATAACCATAATATCATTAACTGAAAAAATTATTTCCAGAAGATAATCCGATATCAAGTTCATAATCAGATTTACCCAGTTGCACAAAAAATTTTGTTACATCTGTATCTCTTTTAATCTAGAACAGTCCCTTTACCTTTTTTTCTATGACATTGACTTTTGGCAGAGTCCTAGCCAGTTTTCTTGGAGAATGTCCCATGTTCTAGATTTTTCTGATTACTTCATCATTTTATATAACTTGTTCTTATATCACCCATGTTTCCTGCAAATTGGAAGTCAGGTCTAAAAGACTGAATATATCAGCATGAACATTTTTGGCAGGAGTGCTTAATGGGTGAGACTGTATACTTCTCATTGTATCATATTAAGAGAAACCTTCTTTTACCTGTATTAGTGATGCAGTTTGATCTCCTGCATGAGGTAGTGATTGCCAGATATCTCCATTGTAAAAGTGCATTTCTCTTTTCTAGTTGGTAATTAATTTATCAGGTGATACTCTGGCATCGTATGGATAGTCTGCTTCCCAACAACCTTATTCCCAATAGCCTTACTATCCACTCATGATCCTGGCTTGCCTGAATCAATTATTATATTGGGGGTGGTACTCATATATTCTTAACCCACTTACTTAAACTTATATTTTTGATAGGTTTCAAAGAATATTAAGTCCTTTTATCTAAATTACTCAATTGCTCATATTTAAAAATTAACTTCTTCCTAAGGAGTCAGTAAACTTAACCTGTGAGCTGTTGGCTCCTTGGTTACATGGAGATATGTTTTTTCTTTTACTTTTCTAATAGGTATCCCTTAAATCAGCAGTATACCATAATGAGTGAGGGTGCAGATATTTTCAAATCATAGTTCCTCTACTTACCAGTTGTGTGTTCATAGCAAGTAACATAATTTCTCAGAGCCCTGGTTTCTTTATGAGTAAAATGGGACACTTAAGATTACTTGTTTCATAGAGTTTCAAGGATTTAATAAGGTAACATATGTAAAATACTCAGCAAATTTTCTATCTTATAGTTAAACTCTCAATACCTGTTAGCTATTAAAAATAATTAGTTATTAGCATTATGATTTGGATTATAATGAATATTGTAACTCCCTCCTGATCTTCTCTGGCTTGTTTATAATCTTTCCTTTCCCAGAACAGGTATACTTCTTCTTTTTTCTTTTTTTTTAATTTTCTTTTCTTAGAGACTCATTTACCTTTTCTTTCTGTTTTAGGTTATAGACATGTCTCTTAAATATTTTGAGTTTCTTTATCCTCTGATTCATTCTAGTGATCCAGAATGTAATATAAATATTGAAATGTTAACATTCTGTTGCTAACTCCAGTACTAACTCTGATAACCTCCCTAGGGTCCTGGGCAATGTAGACAAGACTAGTCTGCTTTTTAGTTTCTTAGAAAAAATTACTGACTTCCTGCATGTCTTACAGAAAGGTTTATAGAGCGTATACCTCTGTGTTTATTACAATAACTTTTTCAATTCTCTCCCAATTCAACCCCATCTGGCATAATAAGAGTAGCAAAATAAATGGTGATGGAGAGAGGTCGACATCTTTCTTGAGATTCCTCTTATAGACTTCTTCTATCTTGTGATGTAAGTCATCTGCAGTTAATACTAACAGACGGAACTTAATGCTTCTCAATCTAAGTTCCTAAGGATGTTACTTAGATTCATATCTGTCCTGCATGCAGATATCAGAATGAAGAGTGCCAAGTGACAGGAATTCCTCTGAGAAATTAGTGAAAGATCTAACTAGGTCTAACTATATAAGTAAAATCAAATGAGGAGCCTGAAAAGATATGTTAAGGCAAGATAGAATATAAGGTCAAGATGGCAGAATAGGAGGACATGGAGTTTGCCTCTCCACACGAATACAACAAGAATACATCTACAAATGGAACAGTTCTCACAGAGCACCTGCTGAACACTAGCAGAGGACCTCGGACACCTAAAAGGACAAGAAAAATTCCCTTGAACCAAGTAGGATGAAAGAAAGAAAAAAAGAAAAGAGGAAACGGGACAGGACCCATACCCCTGGTGGGGGGAGCTGAAGGGAGAGGAGAGGTTCCTGCACTCAAGGAAACCCCCTCACCAACTGGAAGATTGGCTGGGATAGAGAGGGACCTTCAGGGCATTGGAGGAGAGTGCAGCAACTGCCCAGTGTCAGGCAGGACAGAGTAAGACCTACGTGGATGGTCTGTGCCACACCCCTGTGCACCCCAGCCTGAGTCATGTGTCTCCTGTTGCAGAGGGAGACTGGGTGCTGGAACGTGGAGTTTGGATCATGGACCCAGGGAGGGGACAGCTGTTGGCTGCGAAGAGACAGCCTGAAGGGATGAGACTAAGAAACTCCACACCTGGGAAAGATTGTGGAAGAAGTCCAGGCCACAACAGAAGCAGGGTGACATTGTGGAGTGGCACAAAAGGTTCAGGGCCACCATTGCAGCCCCCTTCCCTATGTGCCAGCCCTTGCCTCCATGGGCAGTAGGAGGGGCACCCACCTCAGCAGGCTCACCTGCCCCTCCAAAGCCTCCTTCACTCAGGCTGGCTGAGGTGCCCATGCAGCACTCCCTGCCAAAGCCTCCTCTAGGCACGCTGGCCCTGGAGGTGCCCACACACCACACCCATCACCACCCTTACCCCTGCCAGCCTGGGTGGGCTCCTGTGCTCTGGAGCAGACATGAGTGGGAGGAGCACATGGAAAGGTGGGGATGAAACCACAGCAGAGGGCCATGCAAATAAGGAAGAAGAGCTGAAATCTCTCCTCATGACTGGGGGAACCACGGATTCACACCCCAAATGCTGGCTTTGTAAAATCAGCACCTGCAGAATATCTGAATGGCTGAGTGCTCCCACAGCTGAGATGGGTCTAGCTTTAACAGCTGTGGGCTTTGTGGGCATGCACAGGTGGGGATTGAACTAGGTCAGAATCGAGCTGCCTCCATAGCTCACACAGGGAGTTCAGGTACACAATTACTGCAGTCCTGGGACCTGACTTTAGTAGAGACACCAGGGCCAATTACCACAGCTAAGGTGGAGCTGAGAGCAGTTTCAACAACAGTGTAATTTGTGAGCCAGCACAATGGGTGAAAAGTGACACAAGAGAGCACAGTCACAGGTGAACAGCTCCAGAGGAGGAAAACTCAGTGGCTTCTCTCAGTGGGAGTGCTCCAGTCCCACCTACCTCACACCACAGAGCAGAAACACAGCTCTGAAACAGATCTGGGAGCCTCTACACCAGCAACTAGGGAACAGACCCTGCCCTGACAGGGCTGTAACAACCACATAACAAAGGGGAGGTCCTGCTCAATATCCAGGGCAGGCTTAGGTCACCACATCATCAGTCGCACCTCCAATCAAGGGTATAATGCCCAGCATACACTGAAGAAAGAGGGTCAGACATCCATACTAAAAACCACCCTTGTACCAAAAATATAAAACACACAAGGACTACATAGGGATGTTCCCACATAAAAATATCCCTCTAAGACAGTCTGAGGGTCAGGCATGGGGAGAGAGAACCCCAGAGCATATGCTTTGAAGGTCAGCAGGGCCTGAGTGTAGGAGCTCCGAAGGGCTGGGATAAACAGAGACTCCACTCTTGGAAGGGGCACATAAAACCTCACATACATTAGGACCCAGCACAAAGAATTACCTCTGTAGGATCAAGGAGTAGACCTAACTGGGGGCCTAGGAGGGTCCCTGGGGAAGTGGGGGTAGACTGTAGCTCACTGTGGAGGCAAGGACACTGGTGGCAGAAGCCCCAGAGAATACTGATCAGCATAAGCTCTCCCAGAGGCCCCTATTTTGACACCAAGACCAAGCTGCACCCAATAGCCTACAGGATTCAGAGTTGGAATGCCTCAGGCCAAACAACCAGCATGATAGAAACACATCTCCACCCAACAGCAGGAAGGCTGCCTAAAGTCATACTGAGCTCACAATTTCTGCAAAACACATCTTGACACAGCCCTGCCCACGAGAGGGACAAGACCCAGCTCCACCCATCAGAGGGAAGGCACCAGTCCCTCCCATCAGGAAGCCTGCAAAAGCCCCATGACCAACCTCACCCAACAGGGGCCAGACACCAGAAGTAAGAGGAACTACAATACTGCAGCCTGTGGAAAGGAGACCACAAACAAAGAAAGTGACACAAAATGAGATGACAGAGAAATATGTTTGAAACGAAGGAACAAGATAAAAACTCACAAGAACAACTAAATGAAGAGGAGATAGGCAATCTACCTGAAAATAATTCAGAGTAATGATAGTAAAGATGACCCAAAATCTTAGAAAAAGAATAGAGGCATGAATGGAGAAGATACAAGAAATTTTTAACCAGCAGCTAGAAGATTTAAAGAACAAGCAAACAGAAATAAACAATACATTAACAGAAATGAAAAATACACTAAAAGGAATCAATAGCAGAATAACTGAGGTAGAGGAACGAATAAGCGAGCTAGAAGACAGAGTTGTGGAAATCACTGCCGCAGAACAGAGTAAAGAAAACAAGAATGAAAAGAAATGAGGACAGGCTAAGAGACCTCTGATACAACATTACACACACCAACATTCACATTATACGAGTCCCAGAAGAAGATGAGAAAAAAAAGAGGCTCAGAAAATATTTGAAGATATTATAGCCAAAAAATTCCCTAACATGAGAAAGGAAACACTCAAGTCCAGGAAGCACAGAGAATCCTATACAGAATAAACCCAAGGAGGAACACGCCAAGACACATATTAGTCAAAACAACAAAAATTAAAGACAAAGAAAAAATATTAAAAGCAACAAGGGAAAAGCAACAAATAATATACAAGAGAATCCCCATAAAGTTATCAGCTGATTTTTTTAGCAGAAAATCTGCAGGGAAAAATGTAGTGACACGATATATTTAAAGTGATGAAAGGGAAAAACCTACAACCCAGAATACTCTACCCAGCAAGACTCTCATACAGATTTGATGGAGAAATCAAAGGCTTTACAGACAAGCAAAATCTAAGAGAATTCAGCACCAGCAAACCAGTTTTACAACAAACGCTAACAGAACTTCTCTAGGTGGGAAAGAGAGCAGCAACTGAAAACAACCTTGTACACAACAAACTGCTATATCAAAACCTCATGGGAAAAGCAAACCAAAGAACTCAATGGATACACATACAAAAAAGAAAAAGCAGCCCAGACAGAAAACCAAAGATAGTTATGAAATCACAAAAGAAGAGAACAAAAGAGGAAAGGAAGAAAAAAGACCTGCAAAGACAAACGCAAAACAATTAAGGAAATGTCAGTAGGAACATATATATTGATAATTACCTTAAATGTAAATGGATTAAATGCTCCACCCAAAAGACATGGACTGGCTGAATGGATACAAAAACAAGATCCATATATATGCTGTCTACAAGAGACACACTTCATATCTAGGGACAGATACAGACTGAAAGTATGGGGATGGAAAAAGTTATTCCATGCAAATGGAAACCAAATGAAAGCTTGAGTAGCAATACTCACGTCAGGCAAAATAGATGTCAAAATAAAGACTGTTACAAGAGACAAGAAAGGACACCACATAATGATCAAGGGATCAACCCAAGAAGAAGATATAACAAATATAAATATATATGAACCCAACATGGAACACCTCAGTATATAAGGCAAATGCTAAGAGTAATAAAACAGGAAATTGACAGTAACACAATAATATTGTGGTGGACATTAACACCCCAGTTACACCAATGGACAGATCATCCAGAAAGAAAATCAATAAGGAAATGCAAGCCTTAAAATGACACATTAGAAAAGAGATAGTTAATTGATATGTATAGGACATTCCATCTGAAAGCAATAGAAAACACTTCTCAAGTGCACACAGAACATTCTCCATCATAGATCACATTTTGGTCCAAAAATCAAGCCTTGGTAAACTTAAGAAAATTAAAATCATATCAAGCATCTTTTCTGATCACAACACTATGACATTAAAAAAAAAATCAATTACAAGAAAAAAACTGTAAAAAACACAAGTGCATGGAGACTAAATATGTTACTAAACAATCAGTGGATCACTGCAGAAATCAAAGTGGAAATGAAAAAATACCTAGAGGAAGATGACAATGAAAACACAATAGTCCAAAACGTATGGGACACAACAAAAGCAGTGCTAAAAGGGGTTTATAATAATACACTCTTAACTCAGGAAACAATAAAAATCTCAATTAAACAACCTAACCTTGCTCCTAAAGCAACTAGAGGAACAAGAAGAAACAAAACCCAAAGTTAGTTGAAGGAAAGAAATCACAAACATCAGAGCAAAAATAAATGAAATATAGATGGAAAAACAATAGCAAAGATCAATGAAGCTGAAAGCTGGTTATCTGAGAAGATAAACAACATTGATAAAGTTTTAGCCAAACTCATCAAGAAAAAAAGTGAGAGGACTCAAATAAATAAAAATAGAAATGGAAAAGGAGAAGTTACAACTGACACCACAGAAATTTAAAGGATCATAAAACAATACTACAAGCAACTGTATGCCAGAGAAATGGACAACCGAGAAGAAATGGACAAATTCTTAGAAAGGTACAACCTTCCATGACTGAACCATGAATAAACAAGATATGAACAGACCAATCACATGTACTGAAAGTGAAACTGATTAAAAATCTTCTG
Source organism: Phocoena sinus (assembly GCF_008692025.1). Classification (NCBI taxonomy): domain Eukaryota; kingdom Metazoa; phylum Chordata; class Mammalia; order Artiodactyla; family Phocoenidae; genus Phocoena; species Phocoena sinus. The sequence continues at coordinate 57,970,501 of NC_045784.1, read as the reverse complement.
ACATACAAAAGTCCAGGGCCAGATGGCTTCACAGGTGAATTATATCAAACATTTAGAGAAGAGGTAACAACTACCCTTCTGAAACTCTTCCAAAAAAAATGCAGAGGAAGGATCACCCCCAAGCTCACTCAACGAGGCCACCATCACCCTGATAACAAAACCAAACAAATATATCACAAAAAAAGAAAATTACAGGCTTATATCAATGACGAACATATTGAGATAATCAAACATCTATTTGATTATCTCAGTAGATGAAGAAAAAGCTTTTGACAAAATTCAACATCCATTTATGATAAAAATTATTCGGAAAGTGGACATAGAGGCAGCCTACCTCAACATAATAAGGGCCATACCTATATGACAAACTCACAGCAAACATCATTCTCAATGATGGAAAACTGAAAGCATTTCCTCTAAGATCAGGAAAAAAACAAGGATGTCCACTTTCACCACTTTTATTCAAAATAGTTTTGGAAGTCCTAGCCACAGCAATTAGAGACGAGAAATCCAAATTGGAAAAGAAGTGAAACTGTCACTGTTTGCAGATGACATGACATTATACATAGAAAATCCTAAAGATGGCTACCTAAAGGAAACTACTAGAGCTTATCAATTAATTTGGTGAAGTTGCAGGATACAAAATTAATAAACAGAAATCTCTTGCATTCTCATACACTAGCAACGAAAGATTAGAAAATTAAGGGAACAGTCCCATTTATGATTGTATCAAAAAGAATAAAATAGAAAGGAAGCAAGATGGCAGGCCTTTAGGATTTGTTAGAAAGAAGACCCAACTGCAACTGCTGTATTGCTGCAAGGCTGAGGGATGAGAATGAGGCTGGCCACCATTCAGCACCAGACCATCTCAAGATTGTATACTTGCCCTTGCTCCTGTTGATTAACCATGGGCGGAAGCAGGAGATGGGCTCAGCAGCAGCCAACAGGCCATGATCTAGGAGGCGAAGTGAGGGATAGAGCTGCTGCTGTGTGGCTGACAGGGTCTTGGTGTTCCAGCCAGATGTCAGGCCTGAGCCTCTGAGGTGGGAGATCTGAGATCAGGATGCTGGACCACCAGAGATCCCCTGGCCCCATGTAATATCAATTGGTAAGAGCTCTCCCAGAGATCTGCATCTCAATGCTAAAACCCAGCTCCACTCAACGACCAGCAAGCTCCAGTGCTGGAAACTCCATGCCAAACAATTATCAAGACAGGAACACAACCCTGCCCATAAGCAAAAAGCTGCCTAAAACCATAATAAGTTCACAGACACCCCAAGACACATCACCAGACATGGTCTTGCCCATCAGAAAGTCAAGATCCAGCCTCATCCACAGAACACAGGGACTGGTGTCCCTTCCACGAGGAAGCCTACACAAGCAACTGAAACAACTTTACCCACTGGGGGCTGACACCAAAAACAAAGGGAAATATGAACCAACTGCGAAAAGGAGACCCCAAACAGAGTAAGTTAAGCAAAATGAGAAGACAGAGAAATACACAGCAGAAGAAGGAGCAACCTAAAAATCCACCAGACCAAACAAATGAAGAAGACATAGGCAGTCTACCTGAAAAAGAATTCAGAGTAATAATAGTAAAGATGATCCAAAATCGTGGGAACAGAATGGAGAAAATACAAGAAAACTTTTAACAAGGAACTAGAAGAACTAAAGAACAAACAAACGATGATGAACAACACATAAATGAAGTTAAAAATTCACTAGAAGGAATCAATAGGAGAATAACTGAGACAGAAGAGCAGATAAGTGACCTGGAAGATAAAATAGTGGAAATAACTACCACAGAGCAGAATAAAGAAAAAAGAATGAAAAGAATTGAGGACAGTCTCAGAGACTTCTGGGACAACATTAAATACCCCAACATTCGAATTATATGGGTCCTAGGAGAAAAAATGGAAAAGAAAGGGAGTGAGAAAATATTTGAAGAGATTATAGCTGAAAACTTCCCTAATATGGGAAAGGAAATAGTCAACTCCAGGAAGTTCAGAGAGTCCCATACGGGATAAATCCAAGGAGAAACATGCCAAGAGACGTATTAATCAAACTATCAAAAATTAAATACAAAGAAAAAATAGTAAAAGCAGCAAGGGAAATACAACAAATAACATACAAGGGAATCCCCATAAGATTAACCGCTGATGTTTCAGCAGAAACTCTGCAAGCCAGAATGGAGAGGCAGGACATATTTACACTTTTGATAGGGAACAGCCTACAAACAAGATTACTCTACACAGTAAGGATCTCATTCAGATTAGACGGAGAAATTAAAATCTTTACAGAGAAGCAAAAGTTAAGACAATTCAGCACCACCAAACCAACTTTACAACACAAGCTAAAGGAACTTCTCTAGGCAGGAAACACAAGAGAAGGAAAAGATCTGCAATACCAAACGCAAAACAATAAAGAAAATGGTAATAGGAACATAGATATCCATAACTACCTTAAATGTAAATGGGTGAAATGCTCCAACCAAAAGACATAGACTGGCTAAATGGATACAAAAACAAGGCCCGTATATATGCTGTCTATAAGAGACCTGCTTCAGACCTAGGGACACATACCAAATGAAAGTAAGGGGATGGAAAAAGATATTCTATGAAAATGGAAATCAAAAGAAAGCTGGAGTAGCAATTCTAATATCAAAAAAATAGACTTTAAAATAAAGACTATTACAATAGACAAAGAAGGACACTACATAACGATCAAGGGATCAGTCCAAGAAGATATAACAATTGTAAACATTGATGCACCCAACATAGGAGCACCTCAATACATAATGCAAATGCTAACAGCCATAAAAAGGAAAATCGACAGTAACACAATAATAGTCGGGCACTTTAAACCTGACTTTCACCACTGGACAGATTATCCAAACTGAAAATAAATACGGAAACACAAGCTTTAAATGTTACATTAAAAAAGATGGAATTAATTAATATTTATAGGATATTCCATCCAAAAAAACAGACTACATTTTCTTCTCAAGTGCTCATGGAATGTTCTCCAGGATAGATCATTTCTTAGTTCACAAATCAAGCCTTGGTAAATTTAAGAAAATTGAAATCATTTCAAGTATCTTTTCCAACCACTATGCTATGAGCCTAGATATCAACTGAAGGGAAATAAGTGTAAAAAATACAAACACATGGAGTCTAAACAATACACTACTAAATAACCAAGAGACCCCTGAAGAAATCAAAGAGGAAATCAAAAAATACCTAGAAAAAAAAATACCTAGAAACAAATGACAATGAAAACATGACGACGCAAAACCTATGAGATTCAGCAAAAGCAGTTCTAAAATGGAACCATATAGCAATAAAATCCTACATCAAGAAATAAGAAAAACCACAAATAAACAACCTAAATTTACACCGAAAGCAATTAGAGCAAGAAGAACAAAGAAAATCCAATGTTAGCAGAAGGAAAGAAATCATAAAATTCATATGAGAAAAAAATGAAAAATAAATGAAGGAAATGATAGCAAAGATCAATAAAACTAAAAGCTGGTTCTTTGAGAAGATAAACAAAATTAATAAACCAAAAGCCAGTCTCATCAAGAAACAAAGGAAGAAGACTCAAATCATTAGAATTAGAAATGAAAAAGAAGTAACAACTGACACTGCAGAATTACAAAGGATCATGAAAGATTACTACAAGCAAGTATATGCCAATAAAATGGACAACCTGGAAGAAATGGACAAATCCTTAGAAAAGAATAACCTTCCAAACCTGAACCAGGAAGAAACAGAAAATATAAACAGACCAATCACAAGCCCTGAAATTGAAACTGTGATTAAAAATCTTTGAACAAACAAAAGCCACGGACCAGAGGGCTTCACAGTTGAATTGTATCAAACATAAAGAGAAGAGCTAACACCTATACTTCTCTAACTCTTCCAAAATGTAGCAGACGGTGAAACACTCCCAAACTCATTTTAGGTGGCCACCATGACCCTGATACCAAACCCAGACAAGGAAGTAACACGAAAACTACAGGCCAATATCACTGATGAACATAGATGCAAAAATCCTCACAAAATACGAGCAAACATTATCCAGCAACACATTAAAAGGATCATACACCATGATCAAGTGGGGTTTATCCCAGGAATGCAAGGATTCTTCAATATACGCAAATTAAACAATGTGATGCACCATATTAGCCAATTGAAGGAGAAAAACCATATGGTCATCTCAATAGATGCAGAAAAAGCTTTTGACAAAATTCAACACCCATTTATGATTAAAAAAACCCTCCAGAAAGTAGGCATAGAGGGAACTTACCTAAGCATAATAAAGGCCATATATGAGAAACCCACAGGCAACATCATTCTCAGTGGTGAAAAATGAAACCATTTCCACTAAGATCAGGAGAAAGACAAGGTTGCCCACTCTCACCACAAATTTAACTTGATTTTGGAAGTTTTAGCCACAGCAATCAGAAAAGAAAAATAAATAAAAGGAATCCAGTTTGGAAAAGAAGGAGTAAAATTGTCACTGTTTGCACATGACGTGATACTATACATAGAGAATGGTAAAGATGCTACCAGAAAGCTACTGGAGCTCAAGCAATAATGTATCTGGTAAAGTAGCAGGACACAAAATAAATGCACAGAAGTCTCTTGCATTCCTATACACTAATGATGAAAAATCTGAAAGGGAAATTAAGGAAACACTCCCATTTACCACTGCAACAAAAATAATAAAATACCTAGTAATAAACCTTCCTAAGGAGACAAATGAGGTGTGTGCAGAACGCTATAAGACACTGATGAAAGAAATTAAAGATGTTACAAACAGATGGAGAGATATACCATATTCTTGGATTGGAAGAATCAACATTGAGAAAATGACTGTATTACCCAAAGCAATCGACAGATTCAGTGCAATCCCTATCAAACTACCAATGGCGTTTTTCACAGGTCTACAACAAAAAATTGCACAAGTTGTATGTAATGACAGAAGACCCCGAATAGCCAAAGAAATCTTGAAACAGAAAAATGGAGCTGGAGGAATTGGGCTCCTTGACTTCAGACTATACTACAAAGCTACAGTAATCAACACAGTATGGTACTGGCACAAAAACAAAAATACGGATCAATATAACAGGATATAAAGCCCAGATATAAACCCATGCACATATGGTCACTTTATTGTTGGTAATGGAGGCAAGAATGTACAATGGAGAAAAGAAAGCCTCTTCATTAAGTGGTGCTTGGAAAACTAGACAACTATATGTAAAAGAATGAAATCAGAATACTTCCTAAGACTGTATACAAAGATAAACTCAGAATGGATTAAAGATATAAATGTAAGGCCAGCCCCTATAAAACTCTTAGAGGAAAGCATAGGCAGAACACTCTATGACATAAATCACAGCAAGATCCTTTTTGACTCGCCTCCTAGAGAAATGGAAATAAAACCAAAAATGAACAACTTGGATCTAATGAAACTTAAAGGCTTTTGCACAGCAAAGGAAACCATACACAAGATGAAAAGACAACCCTCAGAATGGGAGAAACGTTTTGCAAACAAAACAACTGACAAAGGATTAATCTCCAAAATATACAAGCAGCTCATGCAGGTCAATATCAAAAAACAATTGAATCCAAAATTGGGCAGAAGACCTAAATAGACATTTCTCCAAAGAAAATATACATATTAACAACAAACACATGAAAGGAAGCTCAACATCTCTAATCATTAGAGAAATGCAAATCAAAACCACAATGAGGTATCACCTCACACTGGTCAGAATGGCCATCATCAAACAATCTACAAACAGTAAATTCTGGAGAGGGTGAGGAGAAGAGGGAACCCTCTTGCACTGTTGGTGGGAATGTAATTTGATACAGCCACTATGGAGACCAGTATGGAGGTTCCTTAAAAAACTAAAAATAAAACTACCATACGTCCTAGCAATCCCACTACTGGGCATATACCTTGAGAAAACCATAATTCAAAAAGAGTCACATACCACAGTATACATTGCAGCAGTATTTACAAGAGCCAGGACATGGAAGCAGCCTAAGTATCCATTACCAGGTTAATGGATAAAGATGTGGCACATATATACAATTGAATATTATTCAGCCATAAAAAGAAATGAAATTGAGTTATTTGTAGTGAGGTGGATGGGCCTAGAGTCTGTCATACAGAGTGAAGTAACTTAGAGTAAAACAAATACCGTATGCTAACACATATATATGGAATCTAAAATATGTATATATTGCTTTGAAGAACCCAGGGGCAGGACAGGAATAAAGACACAGGCGTTGAGAATGGACTTGAGGACACAGGGAGGGGAAGAGTAAGCTGGGACGAAGCTTGAGCATGGCATTGATATATATACACTACCAAATATAAAATAGATAGCTAGTGGGAAGCAGCTGCATAGGACAGGGTGATCAGCTTGGTGATTTGTGACCACCTAGAGGGGTGGGATAGGGAGGGTGGGAGGGAAACTCATGAGGGAGGGGATATTGGGATATATGTATATGTATAGCTGATTCACTTTGTTATGCAGCAGCAGAAGCTAACACAGCATTGTGAAGCAATTATACTCCAATAAATATGTTTATAAAAAATAGAATAAAATACCCAGGATAAATCTGCCTAAAGACGGAAAATACCTGTACTTTACTGTAAGATACTGATTAAAGAAATCAAAGATGACACAAACAGATGGAGAGATATACCATGTGCTTGGATTGGAAGAATCAATATTATTAAAATAAACATACTACCCAAAGCTGTCTACAGATTCAATGCAATCCCTATCAAATTGCCAATGGTGATTTTCACAGGATTAGAGCAAAAACATTTACAATTTCTATGGAAACACAAAAGACCCCGAATAGCTGAAGCAATCTTGTGAATGAAAGATTGAGCTGGAGGAATCAGCCTTCCTGGCTTCAGAATATACTACAAAGCTATAGTAATCAAAACAGTATGGTCCTGGCCCCAAAATAGAAATATAGATCAATGGAATAGGAGAGAAAGTCTAGGGATAAACCCACACACCTATGCTCAACTAATCTATGACAAAGAAGGCAAGAATATACAGCAGGTAAAAGTGTCTCTTCAGTAACTGGTGCTGGGGAAATTGGACAGCTAAATGTTAAAAATGAATTTAGAACACTCCCTAGCACATACAGGAAAGTAAACTCGAAGTGGATTAAAAACCTAAATGTGAGGCTGGATACTATAAAACTGATAGAGGAAAATACAGGCAGAACACTTTCTGACATAAATCACTGAAAGATCTTTTTTGACCCACCTCATAGAGTAATGGAAATAAAAACAAAAAGAAAAATTGGAACCTAATTGAACTCAAAAGCTTTTGCACTGCAAAGAAAACCATAGAGAAAGCAAAAAGTGAACCCTCAGAATTGGAGGAAGTATTTGCAAATGAAGCATCTGGCAAGGGATTTATCTCCAAAATATACAAACAGCTCATGCAACTCAATAACAAAAGAACCAACAACCCAATCAACAAATGGCTGGAAGACCTAAATAAACATTTTTCCAAAGAAGACATATAGATGGCCAACAAACACATGAAAAGATGCTCAACATCACTGATTATTAGAGAAGTGCAAATCAAAACTACAATGAGGTATCACCACCTACTGGTTGGAATGGCCATCATCAAAAAATCTACAAACAATAAATGCTGGGGTGGGTGTGGAGAAAAGGGAACCCTCATACACTGTCCGTTGCAATGTAAATTGATACAGCCACTATGGAAAACAGTATGGAGGTTTCTTAAAAAACTAAAAATAAAGTTACCGTATGACCCAACAATCCCACTACTGGGCATATACCCCGAGAAAACCATAATTCAAAAAACACATGTACCCCGGTGTTCAAAGCAGCACTATATACAATAGCAAGGACATGGAAGTAACTTAAATGTCCATCAAAAGAGGAATGAATAAAGAAGATATGGTACATATATACAATGCAATATTAGTCAGCCATAAAGAGGAATGAAATTAGGTCATTTGTAGAGATGTGCATGGACCTAGAGAGTGTCATACTGAGTGAAGTATGTCAGAAAGGGAAAAGCAAATATCGTATAATAATGCATATATGTGGAATCCAGAAAAATGGTATAGATGATCTTATTTGCAAAGGAGAAATAGACAGATGTAGAGAACAAATGTTTGGATACCAAGGGGGAAGAGGATGTGGAGGGAGGAACTGGGGGACTGGGATTGACACATATACATTATTGATACTATGTATAAAATTGACAACTGATAGGAACGTACTGTAAAACCAGGGAGCTCTACCTAATGCACTGTGATAACCTAAATGGGAGGGAAGTCCAAAAAGCAAGGGATATCTGTATGTGTGTGGCTGATTAATTTTGTTGTGCAGTGGAGGCTAACACATTGTAAAGCAATCATACTCCAATAAAATTTTTTTAAAAATAAAAGAATTAACTCCTTTCCATCCACCAGTTTGGAAGGTATACATTTTATTCCTTTTGTTTTATTGATCATTCTTAAATTTTATAATGCATTTTTGGTTTCAAAATTATTTAATATATTAATTGGGTATAATAAACATACAATAAACTGCACATATTCAAAGTATAAGAAAATGCTTAACATCATTAATTATCAGAGAAATGCAAATCAAAACTACAATGAGATATCACCTGACACATGTCAGAATGGCCATCATCAAAAAAATCTACAAACAATAAATGCTGGAGAGGGTGTGGTGAAAAGGGAACCCTCCTACATTGTTGGTGGGAGTGAAATTGGTACAGCCACTGTGGGGAACAGTATGGAGACAACTGAAAATAGAGCTAACATATGACCCAGGAATCCCACTCCTGGTTATATGCACAGAGAAAACCATAGTTCAAAAGATACATGCACCCCTATATTCATTGCAGCACTATTTACACTAGCCAGGACAGGGAAACAACCTAAATGTCCATTGACAGATGAATGTATAAAAAACAGTAGATACATATATACGATGGAATAGTATTCAGCCATAAAAAAGAATGAAATAATGCCATTTGCAGCAACATGGATGGACCTAGAGATTTTCATACTAAGTAAGTCATACAGAGAAGGACAAATATCATATGATATCACTCACGTGGAATCTAAAACATATCATAAATGAACTTATTTATAACACAGTAATATATTTATACATGTAGAAAATAATCTTGTGGTTACCAGGGGTGAATGAGGGGAGGGAAAATTGGAGATTGGGGTCGACATATACACACTACTATATATAAAATAGATAACTAATAAGGACCTATTGTATAGCACAAGGCACTCTACTCAATACTCTGTAATGACGTATATGGGAAAAGAATCTAAAAAATAGTGGATATATGTATATGTATAACGGACTCCCTTTGCTGTAAAGCAGAAGGTAACACAACATTGTATATCAACTATACTCCAATAAATATTAAAATAAAAGATAGAATGTAAAATGCCACCGACTAACCTCATCTCAATGGAAGGGACTATCTATCAAAAGGCATTAATCAGAAAAAGGAAAAGAAAGATTATTACAGACAATGTTTTCTCTTCTTTAGACAGCACAGCTTATTCCAGTTCACTCCTTTTTTTTTCAGGCTCCCCTCTCAGATATATATATATTTTTTTGAGTGAGGCAGAATATGGAGTAGAGTGTTCACATTCTGGTGACATAATGCTTGTCTTTAAATCCTGACCCCATTACTTATTAGTGGTGCCTCTTTGGGCATTTTTCTTAACCTCTCTGGGCCTTTGTTTGCCCATTTTCAAAATGAGGAATGTAATAAATAGGAAATAGGACTGTGGTGAAGATTAAATGCGATAATGCAAGTAAAATATTTTGATTAGTCTGGCATATAGTAACTGTCAAATTTCACTAAGATAATAATACAAACCTTTATTGACCCCTTTTAACTATGAATGCTTTTTTGAATGTTACCCACATTCCCTCAGATATTATCATCTAGAGGCGGTGTGTATGGATTGATGGACAACTCTATGCATGGGGAAATGAAGCCTCTTAGTTGCTTCATCTTCTCTTGGAGTTACCATTTCTTTTGCCTTCCTTAAGGAAGTTCTCCCTTCCTTGACACTTTATGTAATCTGGTTTTGCAATGTTTCCAGCATATCTGTCTTCTTGGAATTAATGTAGAGAGCCACATACTCTAGAATGGAGTTCTGGTTTTAATTCCTATCTTTTGGTAGACTGGATGTCCACCATTTTTCCCCTCTCATCTCTCAGTAAACTTATTCCCACCTAAGGAATGACAAGCAAGTGGAAGGTGTTGAAAATCAGTGTTTGCTGACTGTGTGTTAGAATAAATTAGAGAGTCCTGTAAAAATACAGATTCATTGGCCCCATCCCTAGAGATTCTGATTCAGTCTCTCTGAGGCAGAGTCTGAGAATCTTTATTTTTTAACGTTCTCCAGACAATTTTGATGCCATGATATATAGTCATTCTTTTAGAAACTTGTTTAAAATGATGATTAGATTATTGGTCAGAGAATCCTGGGAGATTCCAGTCGCTACTTCAGCCAGTTTCAACCACTTTGGCAGTCACATACACATACCTATATGCCCAAATTCCCATATATACATATATCCGTACATACTCATATATGTGAGTATTCATGGTTATGATTCCAAAGGGTGCCAAGATATTCAGAACAGGCTAGGTTTATTTGCCTGGGATTTCCCATGCCTCAGCATTTGCTATCTTGAATCAGAGGAACTGAAACAAAAATTAAAATTCACATGAATAAATATTAAAGGAATTTATATAAGCTTTCAAATAATGCTTTTTGTACATTTGTAACATTTAAACTTCTGATGATACTGAAGCTAAAAAGTATACTAAGACTTTTGGGACATACTATATATGCACTTTTTTTCTGAAGAATTTGAGAGTTTTCTAAAAACAAGGAAATGATCTTGCATAACCACAGTATAATTCTTAAAACAATGAAATTAACATTGATATGATACTATTATCTAATGTACAGATCTTATTATTAATTCAGCTAACTGAAAGGGAATCTTAGTTCATCTGTTGCCTTTGATTGTCACATTACTTTTTTGTAGTAAACATTTTTAAATTTTTTTTAACTTTTTAAATTAAACTTTTTATTTCAATATAACAAACGTACAGGAAAGTGTACAAATCTTATGTGTAACATGCAATGAACTTTTAAAATTGATCACACCTCTATAACCACCACCCAGGTGAAGAAATAGAACAGTTCTTGGAAAACCACTCTTTGGGGCCTCCCCCAATCATTATTCCCATTCATTCTCTCCAAAGGTAATCACTAACCTGACTTCTAGACTAGTTTAGACTCTTTTAGAATTTTAAATAAATGGAATTACAGTATGTATTCTTTTATGTCTGGCTTCTTTTTCTCAGTATTATGTTTCTGAGATTTAGCCATGTTGTCTGAATTGCAATAGTTTGTTCATACTCATTGTTGTATAGGTTTGCATTTAATTATTTTTAGATTAGTAATTGTAATCTTATTTATGGAGTTAACAGACTCAAACCTACATTAGATTAAAATCACTGCTCACATTGATATTAAAAGAACATCAGCAGATTGCCTTCAATCATGCATTAAACTAGATAATTTAATCCTTTTGCTTATCTCCCTTTATATCCACAGTTAAATGGTACACTATCTTAAATCCTTTTTGTAACAAGGAAGGGAATGAATAAAAGTTGGGATGCTAGATGTGTGATCCGAAGCCTTCACTCTTCAGGAGAAGGTTCACACCAGAGTTCAGGATTCCCTCCTGACTATACGGTATTATGCTGGGTGGAGTGACTGGTTTACAGTGAGAGTATATCTCCATCTTTCCTGCCAAATTCCATGTGGATATTTTCTCATTTGCCCAATACATAGGAGTCACTCAGCTAGTTTCTGGATTTCTCTCAGAGGGAATTGCTGTGTGTGTCTGTGGGAGGAGGGACGTTTAGTAGACACCTATGTCACCATCTTGGTCTCCTCTAAATCTGTATTTTTTTTAAATTTTATTTTATATTGGAGCACAGTTGATTAACAATGCTGTGGTAGTTTCAGGTGTACAGCAAAGTGATTTAGTTATATATATACATGTAGTTATTCTTTTTCAAATTATTTTCCTATTTAGGTTATTATAGTATGTTGAGCAGCATTCCCTATGCTATACAGTAGGTCCTTGATGGTTATCTATTTTAAATATAGCAGTGTGTACCTGTCAATCCCAAATTCCCAATCTATCCCTGCCCCCTTTTTTTCCCTAGTAACCATAAGTTTGTCTTCTAAGTCTGAGTCTGTTTCTCTTTTTTGTAAATAAGTTCATGTGTATCATTTTTTAAGACTCTGCATATAAGCAATATATGATATTTGTCTTTCTCTGTCTGACTTACTTCACTTAGTATGATAATCTCCAGGTCCATCCATGTTGCTGCAAATAGCATTATTTCATTCTTTTCTATGGCTGAATAATATTCCATTGTAAAATTGTACCACATCTTTTTCCATTCATCTGTCAATGGCCATTTAAGTTGCTTCCATGTCCTGACTATTGTAAATACTGCTGCAAGGAACATTGGGGTACATGTATCTTTTTGAATTATGGTTTCCTCAGGGTATATGCCCAGTAGTGGGATTGCTGGGTCATATGGTAGCTCTATTTTTAGTTTTTTAAAGAACCTCCATACTGTTTGTTCTCCATAGTGGCTGTATCAATTTACATTCCCACCAATAATGCAAGAGAGTTCCCTTTTCTGCACACCCTCTCCAGCATTTATTGTTTGTAGATTATTTGCTGATGGCCATTCTGACTGGTGTGAGGTAATATCTTGTATTTTTGATTTGCATTTCTATGATAATTAGTGATTTTTGAGCATCTTTTCTTGGGCCTTTTGGCCATCTGGATGGCTTCTTTGGAGAAATGGCTATTAAGTCTTCTGCCCATTTTTTGATTGGGTTGTTTGTTTTTTGATATTGAGCCACATGAGCTCTTTGTAAATTTTGGAGATGAATCCCTTTTCAGTCACATCATTTCCAAGTATTTTCTCTCATTCTGTTGGTTTTCTTTTCGTTTTGTTTGTGCTTTCATTTGCTGTGCAAAAGCTTTTGAATTTAATTAGGTTCCATTTGTTTATTTTTGTTTTTATTTCAATTACTCTGGGAGACACATTGAAAAACATATTGCTGCGATTTGTGTCAAAGAATGCTATGCCTATGTTTTCCTCTAAGTTTTATAGTATCTGGTCTTACATTTAGGCCTTGCAGGGTTTTTTTTAAATTTATTTATTTATTTATTTATTTTTGGCTGTGTTGGGTCTTCGTTTCTGTGCGAGGGCTTTCTCTAGTTGCAGAGAGCAGGGGCCACTCTTCATCACGGTGTGCAGGCCTCTCACTGTTGCGGCCTCTCTTGTTGCGGAGCACAGGCTCCAGACGTGCAGGCTCAGTAGTTGTGGCTCACGGGCCCAGTTGCTCTGCGGCATGTGGGATCTACCCAGACCAGGGCTCGAACCCGTGTCCCCTGCATTGGCAGGCAGATTTTCAAACACTGCGCCACCAGGGAAGCCCAGTCTTGCAGTTTTAAATTGCATTTCCTTACTATGAGAGAGATTGGTCTTCTTTTCATATGCTTAATGGTACACACACATATACACAGATGTATACATACTATGTATGAGAATTGTCTGTTCATGTCTTTTGACATGTTTTTATTTTTATTTTTTAAGCATCCTTATTGGAGTATAATTGCTTCACAATGGTGGGTTAGTTTCTGCTTTATAACAAAGTGAATCAGCTATACATATACATATATCCCCATATCCCCTCCCTCTTGTGTCTCCCTCCACCCCTCCGTATCCCAGCCCTCTAGGTGGTCACAAAACACTGAGCTGATCTCCCTGTGCTATGGGGCTGCTTCCCACCAGCTATCTATTTTATATTTGGTAGTATATATTAGTTGATGCCACTCTCTCACTTCATCCCAGCTTACACTTCCTCCCACCCCGTGTCCTCAAGTCCATTCTCTACATCTGCATCTTTATTCCTGTCTTGTCCCTAGGTTCTTCATTACCTTTTTTTTTTTTTTTTTTAGATTCCATATATATGTGTTAGGACATGGTATTTGGGGTTTTCTTCTGACTTACTTCACTCTGAATGACAGAGTCTAGGTCCATCCAACTCACTACAAATAACTCAATTTCATTTCTTTTTATGGCTGAGTAATATTCCAATGTATATATGTGCCACATCGTCTTTATCCATTCATCTGTCGATGGACACTTAGGTTGCTCCCATGTCCTGGCTATTGTAAATAGAGCTTCAGTGAACACTGTGGTACATGACTCTTTTTGAATTATGGTTTTCTCAGTGTATATGCCCAGTAGTAGGATTGCTGGGTCATATGGTAGTACTATTTTTAGTTTTTTAAGAAAACTCTGTACTGTTCTCCATAGTGGTGATACATACATTCATATATACACTTACATTCCCACCAACAGTGCAACAGGGTTCCCTTTCCCCACAACCTCTCTAGCATTTACTCTTTGTAGATTTTTTGATGATGGCCAATCTGACCCGTGTGAGTTGATACCTCATTGTAGTTTTGATTTGCATTTCTCTAATGATCTGTGATGTTGAGCATCCTTTCATGTGTTTGTTGGCAATCTGTATGTCTTCTTTGGAGAAACGTCTATTTAGGTCTTCTGCCCATTTCTGGATTCAGCTGTTTGTTTTTTTTTTACATTGACCTGCACGAGCTGCTTGTAAATTTTGCAGGTTAATTCCTTGTCAGTTGCTTCATTTGGAAATATTTTCCCCCATTCAGAGGGCTGTCTTTTTGTCTCGTTTATGGTTTACTTTGCTGTGCAAAAGCTTTTAAGTCTCATTAGGTCCCCGTTGTTTATTTTCATCTTTATTTCCATTTCTCTAGGAGGTGGGTCAAAAAGAATCTTGCTGTGATTTATGTCATAGAGTGTTTTGCCCATATTTTCCGCTAAGAGTTTCATAGTGTCTGTTTTTACATTTAGGTCTTTAATCCATTTTGAGTGTATTTTTGTGTATGGTGTTAGGGAGTGTTCTACTTTCATTCTTTTCCATGTACCTATCCACTTTTCCCAGCATCATTCATTGAAGAGGCTCTCTTTTCTCCATTGTATATTATTGCCTGCTTTATGAAAAATAAGGTGACAATATTTGTGTAGGTTTCTCTCTGGGCTTTCTATCCTGTTCCATTGATCTATCTTTCTGTTTTTGTGCCAGTACCATACTGTCTTGATTACTGTAGCTTTGTAGTATAGTCTGAAGTCCAGTAGCCTGATTCTGTCACCTCCATTTTTCTTTCTCCAGATTGCTTTGGCTATTCGGGTTCTTCTGTCATTCCATACAAATTGTGAAATTTTTTGTTCTTGTTCTGTGAAAAATGCCGTTGATAGTTTGATAGGGATTGCATTGAATCTGTAGATGGCTTTGAGTAGTATAGTCATTTTCACAATGTTGATTCTTCCAATCCAAGAACACGGTATATCTCTCTATCTGTTTGTATCATCTTTTATTTCTTTCATCAATGTCTTATAGTTTTCTGCATACAGGTCTTTTGTCTCCTTAGGTAGGTTTATTCCTGGTATTTTATTTTTTGTGTGTGTGATATTAGAGTGTTTCCTTAATTTCTCTTTCATATTTTTCATCATTAGTGTATAAGAAAGCAAGAGAGTTCTGTGCATTAATTTTGTGTCCTGTTACTTTACCAAATTCATTGATGAGCTCTAATAGTTTTCTGGTAGCATCTTTAGAATTCTCTATGTATAGTATCGTGTCCTCTGCAAACAGTAACAGCTTTACTTCTTCTTTACCAATTTTGATTCCTTTTATTTCTTTTTCCTCTCTGATTGCTGTGGCTAAAACTTCCTAAACTGTGGTGAATAATAGTGGTGAGAGTGGTCAAACTTGACTTGTTCCTGATCTTAGTGGAAATGCTTTCATTTTTCACCATTGAGAATGATGTTAGCTGTGCATTTGTCATACATGGCCTTTATTATGTTCAGGTAAGTTCCCTGTATGCCTACATTCTGCAGGGTTTTTATCATAAATGGGTGTTGAATTTTGTAGAATACTTTTTATGCATCTATTATGATAATCATATGGTTTTTCTCCCTCAATTTGTTAATATGGTTTATCACATTGATTGATTTGCATATATTGAAGAATCCTTGCATTCCTGGGGTAAACCCCACTTGATCATTGTGTATGAACTTTTTAATGTGCTGTTGGATTCTGTTTGCTAGTATTTTCTTGTGGATTTTTGCATCTATGTTCATCAGTGATATTGACCTGTAGTGTTCTTTCTTTGTGACATCTTTGTCTGGTTTTGGTATCAGGGTGATGGTGGCCTCTTAGAATGAGTTTGGGAGTGTTCTTCCCTCTGCTATATTTTGGAAGAGTTTGAGAAGGATAGGTGTTAGCTCTTCTCTAAATGTTTGATAGAATTCTCCTTTGAAGCCATCTGTTCCTGGGCTTTTGTTTTTTCAAAAATTTTTAATCACAGTCTCAATTTCAGTGCTTGTGATTGGTCTGTATATATTTTCAATTTCTTCCTGGTTTAGTCTCAGAAGTTTGTGCTTTTCTAAGAATTTCTTCCAGCTTGTCCATTTTATTGGCATAGAGTTGCTTGTAGTGATCTCTTATTATCCTTTGTATTTCTGCAGTGTCCATTGTTACTGCTTCTTTTTCATTTCTAATTCTATTGATTTGAGTCTTCTCCCTTTTTTTCTCGATGAGTCTGTGTAATGGTTTATCAATTTTGTTTATCTTCTCAAAGAACCAGCTTTTAATTTTGTTGGTCTTTGCTATTATTTCCTTCATTTCTTTTTCATTTATTTCTGATCTGATCTTTATGATTTCTTTCCTTCTGCTCACTTTGGGGTTTTTCTGTTCTTCTTTCTTTAGTTGCTTTAGGTGTAAAGTTAGTTTGTTTATTTGAGATGTTTCTTGTTTCTTGAGGTAGTATTGTATTTCTATAAACTTCCCTCTTAGAACTACTTTTGTTGCATCTCATAGGTTTTAGGTCATCATGTTTTCAATGTCATTTGTTTCTATGTATTTTTTTATTTCCTCTTTGAATTCTTCAGTGATCTCTTGGTTATTTAGTAGTGTATTGTTTAGCTTCCATGTGTTTGTAGTTTTTACAGAGTTTTTCCTGTAATTGATATCAAGTCTCATAGTGTTCTGGTGAGAAAAGTTACTTGATACAATTTCAACTTTTTGAAAATTACCAAGGCTTGATTTGTGACCCAAGATATGATCTATCCTGGAGAATGTTCCATGAGCACTTGAGAAGAAAGTATAGTCTGTTGTTTGTGGATGAAATGTCCTATAAATATTAATCAAGTACGTCTTGTTTAATGTATCATTTAAAGCTTCTGTTTCCTGATTTCTTTTCATTTTGGATCATCTGTCCATTGGTGGGAGTGGGGTGTTAAAGTCCCCTACTATGATTGTGTTACTGCTGGTTTCCCGTTTGCTGTTAGCATTTGCCTTATGTATTGAGGTTTTCCTATGTTGGGTTCATCAATATTTACAATTGTTATATCTTCTTCTTGGATTGATCCCTTGATCATTATGTAGTGTCCTTCTTTGTCTCTCATAATAGGCTTTATCTTAAAGTCTATTTTGTCTGTTGTGAGAATTGCTACTCCAGCTTTCTTTTGATTTCCATTTGCACGGAATATCTTTTTCCATCCCCTCACTTCCAGTCTGTATATTTCCCTAGGTCTGAAATGGGTCTCTTGTAGACAGCATATATACTGGTCTTGTTTTGCTGTCCATTTAGCCGGTCTATGTCTTTTGGTTGGAGCATTTAATTCAATTACATTTAAGGTAGTTATGGATATGTATATTCCTATTACCATTTTCTTAATTGTTTTGAGTTTTTTATTGTAGGGTTTTTTCTTCTCTTGTGTTTCCTCCCTAGAGAAGTTCCTTTAGAAATTTTTATAAAGCTGGTTTGCTATTGCTTAATTCTCTTAGCTTTTGTTTGTCTGTAATGTATTAATTTCTCCCTCAAATATGAGTGAGATCCTTGCTGGGTAGAGTAATCTTGGTTGTATGTTTTTCCCTTTCATCACTTAAAAAATGTTCTGCCACTCCCTTCTGTCTTGCAGAGTTTCTGCTGAAAAATCAGTGGTTAACCTTATGGAGATTCCCTTGTAAGGTATTTGTTGTTTTTCCCTTGCTGCTTTTACTATTTTTTCTTTGTATCTAGTTTTTGATAGTTTGATTACTATGTGTCTTGGTGTGTTGCTCCTTGGATGTATCCTGTATAGGACTCTGTGTGCTTCCTGGATTTGATTGACTATTTTCTTTACCATAATAGGGAAGTTTTCAACTATAATCTCTTCAAATATTTTCTCAGTCCCTTTGTTTTTCTCTTTTTCTTCTGGGAACCTATAGTTTGAATATTGGTGCATTCATTGTTCCCAGAGATCTCTGAGACTGTCCTCAATTCTTTTCATTCTTTTTTCTTTATTCTTCTCTGTGGTAGTTATTTCCACTATTTTATCTTTGAGGTCACTTATCTGTTCTTCTGCCTCAGTTATTCTGCTATTGTTTCCTTCTAGAGAATTTTAAATATCATTTATTTGTTGTTCTTCATTGTTTGTTTTCTTTTTAGTTCTTCTAGGTGCTTGTTAAACATTTCTTGTATTTTCTCTGTTGAATTTCCAAGATTTTAGATCATGTTTACTATCATTACTCTGAATTACTTTTCAGGTAGACTGCCTATTTCCTCTTAATTTATTTGGTCTGGTGGGTTTTTACCTTGCTCCTTCATCTACTGTTTGCTTCTCTTTCTTCTCCTTTTGCTTCACTTAATGTGTTTGGTATCTCCTTTTCGCAGGCTGCACGTTTGTAGTTCCCATTGTTTTTGGTCTCTGCCCCTAGTGGCTAAAGTTGGTTCAGTGGGTTGTGTAGGCTTCCTTGTGGAGGGGACTGGTGCCTGTGTTCTGGTGGATGAGGCTCGGTCTTGTCTTTCTGATGGCAGGACTGCATCTCGTGGTGTGTTTTGGGGTATATGTGACCTTATTATGATATTAGGCAGCCTCTGTGCTAGTGGGTGGGGTTTTGTTCCTGTCTTGCTTGTTGTTTGGCATAGTGTGTCCAGCACTGTAGCTTGCTGGTCATTGAGTGGAGCTGGGTCTTTGCGTTGAGATGGAGATCTCTGGGAGATCTTTTTCCAGTTGATATTACGTGGAGCTGGGTGGTTTCTGGTGGGCTAGTGGCCTGAGCTCGGGTCTCTCACCTAAGAGGTACAGGTCTGACAGCTGGCCACAGCACCAACACCCTGTCAGCCACACGGCTCAGAAGAAAAGGGAAGAAGAGAGAAAGAAAGAAATAAAATAAAGTTATTAAAATATTTTTTTAATTATTAAAAGTTAAAAATATTAAATAGTAGTAAAGAAAGAAAAGAAAGAAAGAAGAGAGCAACCAAATGAAAAAACAAATCCACTAATGATAACAAGCACTAAAAACTATACCAAAATAAACCAAACACAAAAAAAAACAGACAGACATAACCCTAGGACAAATGGTAAAAGCAAAGCTATATAGACAAAATTACACCAAAAAGCGTACACATACCCACTCACAAAAAGAGAAAAAGGATAAAAATGTATATATCTATATATATATAAAAAGGAAGAGACAATAAACAATAAACAAATCTTCCAATAATAATAAATTCTAAACTAAGATAAACATAAGGCCAGACACAAATTAGATGGAGAAAGCAAACCCGAAGTCTATAGTCACTCCCAACGTCCACTGCCTCCATTTTGGGATGATTCATTGTCTGTTCAGTTCTTCCAGAGTTGCAAGGTGAATGAAGTTGATTGTGGAGGTTTAATCTGCTGCTCCTGAGGCTTCTGGGAAAAAATTCCCTTTCTCTTCTTTGTTCACAGAGCTCCTGGGGTTCAGCTTTGGATTTGACACTGCCTCTGCCTGTAGGTCACCTGAGGGCATCTGTTCCCTGCCCATGCAGGACAGGGTTAAAGTAGCAGCTGATTAGGGGTCTCTGGCTCACTCAGACCGGGGGAAGGGAGGGGTACAAAATACGGGGTGAGCCTGCAGTGGCAGAGGCCGGTGTGATGTTGTAACAGCCTGAAGCGTGCCGTGTGTTCTTCCAGGAAAGTTGTCCAAGGATCATGGAACCCTGGCAGTGGCAGGCTGCACAGGCTCCCGGGAGGGCAGGTGTGGTTAGTGACCTGTGCTTGCACACAGGCTTCTTGGTGGCTACAGCAGCAGCCTTAACATGTCACGCCCGTCTCTGGTGTCTGCGCTGGTAGCCGCGGATTGCGCCTGACCCTGGATGCTCATTTAGGCGGTGCTCTGAATCCCCTCTCCTTGCGCACCCTGAAACAATGGTCTCTTGCCTCTTAGGCAGTTCCAGACACTTTCCCGGACTCCCTCCCGGCTAGCTGTGGCACACTAGCCCACTTCAGGCTGTGTTCACACAGGCAACCCCAGTCCTCTCCCTGGGATCTGACCTCTGAAGCCCAAGCCTCAGCTCCCAGCCTCCACCCGCCCTGTCGGGTGAGCAGACAAGCCTCTCAAGCTGGTGAATGCTGGTCGGCACTGATCCTCTGCGCAGGAATCTGTCTGCTTTGCCCTCTGCGTGCCTTTTTGTGCTCTTCTCCGTGGCTCCAAAGCTTCCCCACCACCACCCCTCTGTCACCGCCAGTGAAGTGGAAACTTTTCCTCCTTCACAGCTCCCTCCAATAGGTGCAGGTCCTGTCCCTATTCTTTTGTCTCTGTTTTTTCTTTCTTTCTTTCTTTTTTTTTTTTTTGCCCTACCCAGGTACGTGGGGAGTTTCTTGCCTTTTGGGAAGTCTGAGGTCTTCTGCCAGCATTCAGTAGGTGTTCTGTA
The DNA here is from genome assembly GCF_008692025.1 of Phocoena sinus. NCBI lineage: Eukaryota > Metazoa > Chordata > Mammalia > Artiodactyla > Phocoenidae > Phocoena > Phocoena sinus. The sequence continues at coordinate 57,949,537 of NC_045784.1, read as the reverse complement.
GGAGTTGTTCCACATGTAGATGTATTTCTGATGTATTTGTGGGGAGGAAGGTGATCTTTACGTCTTACTCCTCCATCCACCTTGAAGGTCTCTCTCAAGACTGCTTTCTGAAGACTGTTTAGAACACCTTTCCCTAAGTGCTCTGATCTACCCTGTCTTTCAGTATTTTTACACTTTCTGTAGACTTTGTCTTTCTGGTGCTAGCTTTAGATTAATCTTAGACCTCTAGTCCTCTTTATTTCTCATGAATGAACTTTGCCCAGCATTGCCCTTGCTTTCTACAAAGGTTTGTGGAGGGGGACTATGAGTGATACCTCACTGGGATTTGGTGTTTATTTTCCTACTTACAATTAATTTGGAATTTGGGTGTTCTCTGTGTTTTCATGTGGAGGGCATGGCTTTGTGTACTTTTATGTGTTTCTAGTGGTTCTGTGTTGATTTATGGAGGATGTGTAGGGAGATTTAGATTTTTCATGGCCACAATTACCTCAACATAAGCATTTCCCATATGATTAAAAGTGCTTTGCAAATATTTTAATGGCTGCATAATATTATGATAGACAAAAGAACCAAAATTTATCAGATCATTTCCTTCTTATTGAGCATTTCATTTGTCTCCTTTTTTGTGATTACATAATTTGTGGATGAAGTCGTTCTAATGTTTACTTTGCATAGATTTGCTGAAGTAGAATTATTGTCTCAAGGTTATAAATATTATTAATAATCTTGATATAATTTGAATCCAGGGAGAACCAGTAGATCACATATGGATTTATTTTAATCAGCTAACTAAGGTTGCTTCCATCTTTTTTTCAGGTAGCACCCCTGTCTTCTACATATATAGCAGGAACCAGGTCTGAAATAGCTGGGAGGCATCAGTGTGGCTATTTCTGGTGTTTACAACCAGTATCTCTGCTTATTGATGGAACCATGTGCCATTATTGGTTATTAAATATTTGAAGATCTCCTGCAGCCATAGTTTATAGTATTTGTTTTCCTATGAGTGTATTGTCTTTTATCACTCTACTTGGGACACATACATATACAGCAACAACAAAAGGACAAGTGACCTCTATTTCAGCTCTCCTTTAGTCTGCCATCCCTGGGTTTTATAAGTGAAGAAGGGAAATAAGCAAGAGACTGAGCTGGCAAGGCTGTACCTTGGTGAACCTGATCAATCCTCACATTAATCATTACTGCCTTCATGACTTGTGTCAGAGACTGATAGTCTCATTTTTCCTCCACTTTCTGTTAGTGACTTCTCTTTCTTCCTCTCAGTCGATCAGTTTTATCAACTGCAAGTAATCAAAGCTTATCTTACTATTAATGCAACCAGAATTTTCACAGTAATATCATATTACTCATGTTTTCTTCATGAGTTGGTACACTCTGACATGACTCATGTGTTTTAGGGGAGCCACTATGACCTTGCTATTGTGGGGGTATTTTTGTTGTTGTGTTTTTGTTTTTGTTTTTCTGCCTCTAAATGTGAGGGAAGTAAACATTGTGCCCTCATTTGGAGTGGTGGTTAGAACTTTGACCAAGATATTCCTATGATTATTTTTACTCCCAATCTTATTATCTATCACATAACAAAACACAACAGGAAAACAGCCTCACCCTATAATCACATTTGAGAAGTTGTTATTCAAAAACAAAACAAAACAAAACAAAACTTCCCAGGCCTAACCCTGGACCCAATGAAACAGTCTCTTGTCTTGGGATCCAGGAATCTGTATTTCACAAAGCTTCCCTAATGTCTCTGGTGCCGTTTGTCACCTGACTATAGGCTCATTTTGGGGATGCATAGTTTCAGTGCATATTCTACATCAAACGATGACCCCAATATAGCTGTCAAATGGTCATCTCTGTTCCAGTTTCTAGAACTTGTTAACCTTGCTATATATTCATGATGTGCTCCAGGGTGCATACAAAACTTCATTTTCTAATATGCTCAGAATGTCATTCCCAAACCAAGAGCCTATAAAAATTCATTTGGTTTTCTGTGAATTGAATGTTTTTTTTTACATGTTAATTCTTCTGTTAATTTGAAATTGAATATGTTTGGTTGTGAAATAGGGATCTAACTGATTTTTTTCCAAATTATTAATTTTCTATGCTCCATTTATTGAATGTCTTCTTTTTTCACTAATTTATAATGCTGCTTTTATTGTTTATTAAGTTCTTATATTTACATGATGATCTTTTCATGAGCTCTTCACTTTTTCCATTTGTTATTCTTGTACTAGTATGACCTTGTTATTGTTGTAGCATCTTTAATCATTTTCCTATCAAGTAGCACAAATTCTCCCCAATTATTCTTCTTTAAAAAAATGTTTAAACCATTTTTGCCAACTCATTGTCCCGTGTAAACTTTTTATCATGTTCCAGAAAACATAAGCTTTTTGACATTTTTATTTGAATACTATTAAATCTAAAACTTAATTGGAGTCAAGTTGATAACTTTTCAATATTTAGTCTTTCTGTACAGAATCACAGTATATGTTTTCATTTATGCAGTTTTCTTTTTATATTTTATACTTTTTTCTAGATAAGTCCTAAATGTTTACGCATATTTATTCCTAGGTTTGATTATAAAAATAACATATACACACACACACATGCACAGAGTACCATTTTTCCTATTATCAATAAATTTTTGAACGGATTATTGCTAGTGTATAAGATGCTTATGATTTTTGTATCTTTATTTTCTGACCAAGGATTTTAACAAGATTTCCTGTGAGTTTTAACAATTTTTTAATTGTTTATCTTGGGTTTTTCGGGTGGACAGTTACGTCATTGATAAATAATTCTTTCTCTATCTCCTTTCCAACAGCTCTAAGTTTCCTATTCCTTGTTTAATTACATTAAATGTCCTAGCTGTTCACTGCCTTTGCCATTCATTAAAATCATCTGGAGAATTTAAAAAACAACCAAGACTCGGGGCTTCCCTGGTGGCGCAGTGGTTGAGAGTCCGCCTGCCGATGCAGGGGACACGGGTTCGTGCCCCGGTCTGGGAAGATCCCACATGCCGCGGAGCGGCTGGGCCCGTGAGCCATGGCCGCTGAGCCTGCGCGTCCGGAGCCTGTCCTCCGCAACGGGAGAGGCCACAACAGTGAGAGGCCCGCGTAACGCATGAAAAAAAAAAAAAAAACAACCAAGACTCACCTCCAGAGGTTCTGATTTACTTTACATGGAGAGGAGCCTGGACATTGTTATTTTCAAAGTTTCTCAGAGATTTCTAGAAGTTAGGTTTGAGAATCATTGTTCAGAACACTCTGATCCAATGATAAGTAGTAGTGGTGAAAGAAGGATTCCTTTCTGGCTTCTGATCTTAAGCTTTAACTATGATATCAACTGATCATTTGAGACAGATTCAGTGGTGTACTGGATGCACTCATACTGGCTTATGAGACCTGACTTTGCACATCTTTTCCAAACTTCAAGTTTATTGACATCATGTGGTAGCTTGGAATTGGCCCCACTCCACAGAATTTGGCAAATGCTGCAAATCAAGGCTCCCCTCCTCTCCCAGCATACTATTGTAAATATTTCCTTCTATTCCTAATCTAAGGGTAATTTTTATCTTCATTACTATTTGAGTTTTATTGAAGCCACCTTTCATCATATTGACAACTTATCACCAAAGTTTTAAAACTTTCTATTTCTTGCAGTAATTTTTTTTCAGATGGATGCCTGTATTCTGATTCTTCAGAGTGTTTCCCTTATTTTGAGCTACATTGACTTCTCCTGGCCCTAATAACTTTTCAGTTTGTTGTTTCTATTACATTATAGACAAGGAGGAGTCAAATTTGGGTTTGTAAGATATTGGTTTGAGTTCTTGCTCAAACTTTCAGGTCCAAATGAGTAGAAAAGCGAAACATTACTCCAACAATCACTGCTGTGGTAAACCTCAGATTCAGAGGGTAGTTCGTTTGGGTGGAAAAGAAAATCTCAGTCACTAACTTAGAGGAATATCTTGACTGCATGTTTCTCCAGTAATTCTCTATAAATACTATCTTGTCACAAAGATGTGCATAAGAATTAGGCAATATAAAGCTGAAATTGGCATTCTCTGAGAAGTAATTGGAATTCAGAAATCATAGTCATGTCAGTTACATGCAGACCCATATGTTTTACAATCAAATGAGCTGAAATTTGGGTAGATAGGTTCTTTTGAAGATTAAGAAGCCTAAATGCGACACATGGCTAAATTTATGGCCACTTTACTTTCACTGAGAATGGACAGGCCTTGGGCAGGGCCAAGATTTTACACAAATAAGGCTGCAGTAAGCTTCAGAATATACCAATTACCAATTTATATAGGAGGATATTATTCTCATTCAAGCAATTGAAGTGTTGATTCTATAGCTGGGAATCTTTTGCCTTTACTTAGTGCAAAAGGATGAAGCTTACCTACTATATGCCAGACACTTCTGAGAGAAAAGGATTATATAAGGGGAAGCACAGGCACAGGCTTAAAGTGGTTGCCCCTCTGGAGGGCATAGGCACTAAACCTCGTGGGCATCACTGCAGCACCTTCTCTGCCAGCATGCAGAGTGCAAGAGCTATGGAGGTGTGACTACTTCCACATGTATTTTGATGGGTGGAGGCAAAGGGCTGTTGTAAGCCATGGCCACCACAGAGAGTCCCCACTGGTGCAATGCCAAATGGAGCTGTGGGAATGGGGCTGCCTCCATTACCCCAGACTAGTAGAACCACATGTATGCAGTTTCAGCCTGGGAGTCACCCGCACTGAACTCTGACCCAGGAGAGCTGCAGAATGTGCTGTGCCGACCAAGCCATGGGAGCAGGGCCACCCAAAGCATTGGGGACAGGACCACTAACCCAGTGTGTCTAGAAGGCAGGATCCCCACCCAAACTGGCCTTAAGTTTTGGGACTTGCTCAATACCAGTACCCCTTTCTATTTTCTTATTTCTTCCTTTTGGAATGGGAGTGTTTGTTCTATGCCTGTCCCATATTTGTATTTTGGAAGCACCTAACATGCTTGATTTCGCAGGTTGCCAGCTGGAGAGCAGTTTGCTTCAGGACGAATTATCTATCTCACCAGTATCTGATTTAGATGATATTTAGATAAGACATTGAACTTAGACATTTTTTTAAATCATAAACTTTATTTAACCCTATATATTAAGAATATTACCAATTTAATATGTAATATAACAAATTATTAATGAGATATTTTACATTCCTTTTTGTACTAATTCTTCAAAATGTGGTGTCTATTTTATACTTACAGAATACCTCAACTCCAACTAACCGCTATTTTTCCTTCCATTTTTATTGAGATATAATTGACATATATATGTTTAAGGTGTACAAAATAATGATTTGACTTACATACATCATGAAATTATTACCACAATAAGCTTACTAAAAATCCATAGTCTCATATAAATATAGCATAAAAGAAATAGAAAATAAGATTTACTGTTTTAACAACTTTCATATACAACATAAAGCAGTGTTAATTATCTTTGTCATGTTGTAAATTACATATCTAGTACTTACTGATCTTATAACTAGAAGCTTGTACCTTTTGACTACCTTCATCTAATTCCCCCTTCCTCCATGCCCTGTCTCTGATAACCACAAAGCTGACCTCTTTTTCTCTGAATTTGTTTGTTGGTTTTTGAAGTATAATTGACCTACAGCAGTGTGTTAGTTCCTGGTACACAAGATAGTGATTCAATATTTCTGTACATTTAAAAATGATCACCATGATAAGTATAGTTGTCATCTGTCACCTTACAAAGATATTACATAATTATTGACTGTATTCCCCACACTGTACATTTCATAATGTAACTAGAAGTTTAATCTCCCTAACCTATTTCTCTCCTCCCCTCAACCACTACTCCACTGACAACCACCTGTTTATTCTCTTTATCTATGACTCTGTTTGGTTATGTTTTCACGTTCGTTTTGTTTTTTTTAGATTCCACATGTAAGTGAAATCATACAGTATTTGTCTTACTCTGTCTGACTTATTTCACTTAGCATAATACCCCCTAGGTCCACCCATGCTGTGACAAGTAGCAAGATTCCATTCTTTTTTATGGCTGAGTAATATTCCACTGTGTATATATACCATATATTCCTTATCCATTCATTTGTCGATGGACACTTAGGTTGAACCTAACATATGGGTGCATATATCTTTTCAAATTATTGTTTTCATTTTCTTTGCATAAATACCCAGAGTGGAGTTTCTGGATTTTATGGTAGTTTTATTTTCAATTTTTTAAGGAATCTTCATATTGCTTTCCATAGGGGCTGCACCAGTGTACATTCCTACCAACAGTGAATGAGTGTTCTTTTCTCCGCATCTTCACCAACACTTATTATTTCTTGTCTTTTTGATAATAGCCAGTCTGACAGATGTGAGGTGTTAGCTCATTGTAGTTTTGATTTGCATTTCCCTAATGATTTTGAACATCTTTTCATGCGCCTGTGGCTATCTGTGTATCTTTTTTGGAAATATCTCTATTCATGTCCTCTGTCATTTTTAAAATTGTGTTGTTGGTTTCTTTGAAGTGGAATTATATGATTTCTTTTTTATATTTTGAATATAATATATATATATTATCCTTGTATATATACTTGTTGTGTGTGTGTGTGTGTGTTGTATATGTGTGTGTGTGTATACATATATATATATATATATATATATATTCTTGTTGGATATATCATTTGCAAATATCTTCTTGCATTCAGTAAGGTGGCTTTTCATTTTGTTGATAGTTTCCTTTGCTGTGCAAAAGCTTTGTAAGTTGATGTAGTCTCACTTTTTTTTTGCTTTTATTTTCCTTGCCTGAGGAGACATATTCCAAAAAATATTACTAAGACTGATATCAAAGAGCCTACCACTTATGTTTTCTTCTAGATGTTTTATGGTTTCAGATCTTGTATTTAAGCGTTTAATTCATTTTGAGTTTATTTTTGTATGTGGCATGAGAAAGTAGTCCAGTTTGATTCTTCTGCATGTAACTAGCTGTCCAGTTTCCCCAAACCATTTATTGGAAAGAGGGTCTTCTCCCCATGGTATATTCTTGCCTCCTTTGTCATAGGTTAATTTACTATATAAGCATGGGTTTATTTCTGGATGCTCTATGCTGTTCCGTTGATCTATGGGACTGTTTTTGTGCCAGTACCATACTATTTTTATTACTGTAGCTTTGTAGTATAGTTTGAATTCAGGACATGTGATACGTCTACTTCTGTACTTCTTTCTCAAGTTTGTTTTGGCTATTTGCGGTCTTGTGTTTCCATACAAATTTTAGAATTATTTGTTCTACTTTTGTGGAAAATGCCATTTGTATTTTGATAGGGATTTCATTGAATATTATATTACTGTTATTTCTTTCTAGTTTAATTTCATATTGGTGTAAGGTTTTATTCTTTTGAATTTATTAAGGTCTGCTTTATGGCCCAGAATGTGGTCTATCTTGATGAATGTTCTATATGAACTTTAGAAGAATGTGTATTCACTTTTGTTGGATGAAGTAGTCTATAAATGTCAAATCCAGCTGATTGATGATGCTGTTCAGTTCAATTACTGATTTTTTAACCGTTGTACCTATCAATTACCAATAAAGCGGTGTTGAAAAGCACATGTTTCAGTGCTTCTTTGTTGGGTGCATATCTTTTAAGGATAGGTATGTATCCTTGGAGAATTAATCCTTCTATTTAATGGCCCTCTTTATCCCTGATAATTTCCTTGATCTGAAGTCTGCTTTGTTTGAAATGAATAGAGCTACCTCAGCTTTGTTTTTTATTAATGTTAGTGTGGTATATCGTTCTCCATCCCTTTTTTAATCTGTATGTCTCTTTATATTTGAAGTCGGTTTCTTGTAGATAATATATAATTAAGTCTTATTTTATAATACACTCTGACAGTCTGTGTATTTTCATTGGTGTATTTATACCATTGACATTTAAAGTGATTATTGATATAGTTGGATTAATACCTACCATACTTGCTACATTTTTCTGGTCATGGTCCTTGTTCTTCATTTCTCTTTTCATTTTCCGCTCTTTTTCTGCCTTCTCTGGGTTTAACTGAGTATTTTTTATGATTCTATTTTTTCTATTCTGTTAACGTATAAATTATACTTTTTTAAAACTCATTTTTAATGGTTGCCCTTGCATTTGCAGCATACATTTACAATTTATCCAAGTCCTCTTTCAAATAATACCATACCACTACACTGTTAGTGCCAGTACTTTATAACAGAATGTTTCTAATTCCTCTCTTTAATCCCTTATAACATTTTTGTCATTCATTTCACTTTCCATAAGCTATAATCACTGAATACATTGTTGCTATTATTTTAAACTTTTATCTCTTAGACCAGTTAATAATAAGAGTAATAGTGTTTTGTTTACCTTCATTTATTTCTCCTCTAATACTCTTCATTTCTTTATGTAAATATGAATTATTGACCTATAGGTTTCTCTGTGAAGAACTTCTTTTAACATATCTTGCAAGGGAGATCTACTGGTGACAAATTTTCTCAAATTGTAGATTTGTAGATCAAACAATTGTCCTTGTTTTTATTTCCTCTATTGTCTTTTGTTTATTTGAGAAAGTATTTATTTCTCATTCACCTTTGAAAGGTAATTTCTTTCTTTCAGGCTGATCTTTTTTTTCCTTTTAACACTTTAAATATTTCATTCCACTGTCTTCTTGTTTACATGGTTTCTTGAGAAAAGTTGGAATAATTCTTATTGTGCTCTTCCTTCAGTAAGGTGTTTTTTTCTTCTGGCTTCTATCAAGATTTTGTCTTTGGTTTTATTCAGTTTGATTGTGGTATGCCTAGGTGTAGATTCTTTTGATATATATCCTGATTGGTGTTTTACAAGATTCCTGGATTTGTGGTTTTGTGTTTATTATTAGTTTTCAGAAATTCTCAGTCATCATTGCTTAAGATGTTTCTGCTGTTCCTTTTTCTCTTTCTTCTCCTTCTAGTATTCCCATTGCATGTATGTTACACCTTTTGTTATTGTCCCACAGTTTTTGGATATTCTCTTCTGTTTTTTTCTTTCTTTCTTTTTTTTCCTCATTGCATTTTATTTTTGGAAGTTTATACTGACATATCTTCAAGTTCACTGATTATTTTCTCACCTGTGTCCATCAAAGGAATTCTTCATTCTGTTATGGTGTTTCTGATTTCTAAAATTTCCTTTTGATTCTTTCTTAAGGCTTCTATCTCTCTGCTTACATTAATCCAACTCCTTTTTTTAATGTTGTCCACTTTACCCATTATGATCCTTGGTATATTAATCATAGTTGTTTTAAATTCCTAGTTTGATAATTATAAAGTATCTGCCATATCTGAGTCTTATTATGATGCTTTCTGTGTTTCTTGAAACTTTTTTTGTCTTTTAGTGTTTTCTTGTAATTTTTGTTGCAAGCCGGACATTATGGGTAAAAGGAACTGAGGTAAATGGGTCTTTAGCATGAGGTTTTATTTAACTGGCTAGAGTTTAGCTTGTGTTTTTTGGTTGCTGTAACTGTAGGTCTCAGGGGCTAAACTTACCTCTGGTGTCCTTGTTTTTATTTCCTCTCTTGTCTTTTGTTTTCCCTAGAGACTTCTTAAATATTGTCTGAGAAGAATAATTCTTTTAGTCATATTCCCTTGTAATTATCCAGGAAGCCTGTTGATATGGTGGTAATGTGTGAGGGCAGGGGTAGTGTTCTACAATTCTACAGTTATGTGTCAGTATTTTAGTGAACCTGTGCTTCTGGCCTGTGACTTTCACAAGCATTTCTCAGTTTTGTTTCAGTTTTCTCCCTTAGAAGAGGCAGGAAGGGATTTCATTTCTGGAATTGGGAAATTTCCCCCTTCCCAGGTCAGTTAAGCTCTGGTAAAGTAGTTTCTCTTGAGGGTAGGCCTTATTAAGAAGAATGAAATGCTCTGTGCATATTTTTAAATGGCTAATTTTCTTATCCCCTTCTCAGAATTACAGTAACATGAGGGAATTTTTCTCAGATCTTCACTGTGAGAACCTGATAGGGCTCCTGGAGGTAAAATTAACAAAAACTTGGGAGTCTCCTAGGACTGGGCCTGCTTAAAATTTTTAACTCTCAATCTTGTCCACACTGAGCCACTAGCAATTTGCCAATTACAGATTGGGTTTTCCTAGCCCTGTACTGTTTCCCAAGGAGTTTTCTAACCTTGGGCTTCTGCTCTATAAGTTTTGATTCTCTGTATGTGCCTGTCTGTTTATTCAGTTTGCCCTATGACCTCAGTTCTCTGATGGAACTAAGAGGAGTTGACTTTCAGTTTGTTCCATTTTTTTTTCTTATTGTGTGAATGAAAGAGGTGGCTTCCAAGCTCCTTACATCCCTAGCTGGAATATAAGGGAATTTTTGAGACCTCAAAAACATGTTTGTTGTAAAGTTTTCATCTTTTGAAAACTGGTTAGAGTAACCATCTTTTAATTAATGCACTTTAAATGTAAGATAAAATGTAAGATCTTGTGGAATGTTAACTTTTTTCTCATTTTTTTCTTCTCAAATAGATCCTAAATGTCCAGGAGATGTTGATTTTCATAATAGTGAGTGGGACATTAAGACAATCACCAGCTCCTTGAAATTTTACCTCAGGTATATCTGATATGATTTGGAACATTCCTTTTCAGAGTTGATGAAATATTTCTGGATGGAGATTGGAGTTAATGTGGTCCCAATTTTGGGAGGTTGGATAGGATTGCTAAAGAAAAAAATAGTGAAAAAAATTTCTGTCAAAGAAGAATGTACATTAGGAGACTTTTTAAAATTTGGGAATTTAAGCGAGGGAAGCATTAAAATAATAGAATAGTTATTGAAATATGGCTTTTTTGAAGAAAATTGGCTTTAAAAAAGATTATTTAAAAATCACGCCCTTAAAATAATTGAAGTTTTGCCATTGTGCATAGATAGGGTGATGTCACAAATGGGCTCATAAGTAAAATCAGGAGTTGTGACATTTCAAGGTTGTTAACATGTTTTGGTGGATAATAACCATTTTGAAACATTAAATTGCATTTACACAAACATAATTTGTGTATTTGTATGTCTTTTGTTAAAATGGAAATAAAAACCAAAAAACTACAACCATAAAAATGTTAGAACTGAATGAAGTGATGGCAGTCGGGAAAAAAATTAACTTACAAGCAAAATTTGGGGATGCACAATGATGATGAATATATCATTCAGTTTATTGGCATAGATTTATATTACATAAAAATATTTGTGACATATGCACTTTTTAAAGTCAGTCATTTCTTACCATTTTCTATGTCCCATGTATGCACCATACTTTATGTGGTAAAATGTCTTATTTTCAATTACTGTACTCTTTAGACATTAAGATAGGTACTTTAGCTATGGGAAATGTCATTAATCCAAAATAGACTGGGTCCCAGATATTGCTATTAAATGACCTTCTGCTGTAGCATCATCTTAGAACTTTAAGTAAACATGAATGCTCTTTCCAGGGGTATTTCTCCTGCATATGCCGAAGAAGAAAAGCACTGGTGTTGGAAGGTTTATTCTGTGCTAGGCTGTGTTCTAGTTGCTTACGTTGACAATATCATTGTTTTTTTTCTCACAATAATCTTATAAGGTAGGTGTTACCATACTCATTTTGCAGATGAAGAAATTAAATCATATCCCTCCCCCATTAAGTAATATTCATGATCATGGCTCATATTATTTGAACCTAGGTATCTCTGACTTATAAGGCCACTGGTATTGGAGCACCTTATTCCCCTATTCCCCACTGCCCAGGGGCTGTGGCCTTCTTGGAGTTGCTTGGGTAATTTAAGAAAGACAGAGCAATCTGCTATGCATACTTTCAGGAGACTCATGATGAGAATAACACAAGTAAATAACTCTGTGTCTCTAGCCTCCTTAAAAGGAGTTAGTTTTTTCAGAGATTTATATAGAGTAAGTCCCTCCCACATTACATCTTTCCCAGCTTATCCCATAACAAGCAGTGTAGCTCTTTTGAAAGATGAGAAGATCGAGCCTGAAAGTTTGAGTGGCCTGTACCCCCAATAAGAGCTATTTGTTCTTAAGTGTCTTATCCATGAACATTTAATATGTACTAGCCAGTCAACACCCTTTAGATTTCTTAAATGTGTCAGTATTTTCATAGTGGACTTCCTCCATCTGTGTTCTAGGCACCTAACTCACCCCTTGTCTCCAACACTTCTAGAAAATTACTGTAAAAAACATCCCTTCTCTCTTCTGTATCTTTACCCTCTCTCATTCAACAGGCTTTTTCCTCTCAGCATGTAAATATGCTCCAACATTACACATCTCTTTGCATTCATTTATTCTACCGTTCACTAAACCATTCAGTAAACATTTCCTGACCTACTCTATGCCTAGCATGGTGTCTGGCAGTAGCCATACAGTTGTGAGTAGATATGACCTTAAAAAGGTTATAGTCCAGTGAAGTGGACAGACAAAAGACAAATAATTATACAAATATAATGTGCTATGATAAGTTCTCTGAAGGAAAAGTGCAAGGTGCTATGCAGTCATATAATAGGAAGGCCTAACTTATTCTGGTTTTTAGTTTGGAATGATGTTTGAATTATAACTTGGAGTCACCTGGGGATGGAGGGAGGCATTTCCAGACAGAAATAACTTCATATGCAAAGACCTTGAAGCAAGAGGAAGACCCTTTTAAGAAACTATATGTACAAGTTTACGTGGAGTATTGAGTGTAGACAGGGAGGGAGAGATATGTAGGGGCCAGATCATACAAGGGCTTTTAGGACATTTTAAGAATTGGGGTATGAATTTATATTAAAAGGAATGAGAATATATTGAAAGATTTTTAAGCAGGAGGTTATATGATGAGATTTGCATTTTGATAAAAACAGAGAGATGAGATTAGAGAGAGGCAAAATAAGTAGAGGTGGAAGCCAATTAGCAAGCTATTGCTGTGGTCCCGGAAAGAGATGATGCTTCTGTGTGGACTAGGGAGTAGCGGTGGGGATAGATAGAAATAAGCATATTCAAGAGATTTAGGGAGTAAACTTGGATATGAAGATGGAGGAGAGGGAGATAAAAGAATGGCTTCCACATTTCCCGCCCATACAACCAAATGATGGTCATACATTTACTGATTTGGGAAACATAAGAAAATGACTAAATTTGAGGGATATGACAAGTTAGGTTTTGGATATGTCAAATTTGGGTGTCTTTGAAGAAATCAGGACAAGAATTTTAAGTAGGCAATTTGATATATAGGAAATATATAGGAATGAAACTCAAGAATTCTGGGCTCGAGCTAAAAAATTGAGAATCATCAACAGTGTAGATGATAATTGGAGTCAGGAGCTTAGATGAGATTGCCTAGTGAGATATTTCACCCCTTCCCAGTCTAGCTTCAGTGTATGAAGTAATATACACTCCCTGTCTCTGCTTCTTAATGTCCCTGTTTACTCCTTAACCCACTGCAGTCTGACTCCCGCCCCCTCTGCTCTACTGAAGCTGCTCTTGCCAAGGTCACCAGTGATTCCCTCAGTTCTAAACACAATGGACAATTGTCAGCTTTTACCTTATTTGACCTCTTTGTAGCATTTGAAGCTGTTAACAAGCCCTCCTTGAAACTTTCTTCTTTTCGATTCTGCTAATCCATTGCTTTTGGATTTTCTTTCACCTCTTTGACAATTTTTAGAAGTCCCTTTTATGGACTTTCTACCTGGTATTTCCTAGGGCTTTCCTCTCTTTTTACTACACTGAGGGGATGGAAAATTCAAATATCCACAAGAGCCAGGACATGAAAATGACTGAAGTAGACTGCTTTTATGTTAAACATGTTGCATATAAAACCTTTACTTGCATAGCAATCCCTTTGTTTATATATAAACAGCAATATTCTTTACTTCCACAAATAACCATATGGACCCAATATAGACAGATCTTTCAGTTTTTCAATAGAGGCAGACAATATTGACTTTTATGTGTAATATACAATTTTTTCGTATTCTGATGACTCATTCAATTCCATTTCTTTTTTACACACTACTCTGGACAGGGAAGAATTGTTGAAAGGTCTCATGTAGCTGTTGGCTGCCAGTTTGTCATCTTTCCTTGAGCAGTGGTATCTGTTCTCATGGTTCTAATCACCCTCCTAGGCTCATGATTTCCACATCTACTTCTCAGATCTAGAAAGGCACTCCATCCATCTTCCTAATAAACATCTGCCTTTGGCTATCCCAGAAACCCTTCTGACATAGCATCTCCACTTCCCTCTCAATCAATTTCTAATCTATTCAATCACCCAAACCAGATTGCTCTCTCCGTCACCAACATATGCAATTATTGAAGCTCTGTCTTTAATGTCTTTCAAATGACTCTCCTCACATTTTCTTTCTATCCCTAATGGCACTATTTTCGTTTAGGCCTTTATTATTTCTCACCTAGATTACTACAATAATAGCAGTGGCAAGCAGTATAAAGTAGTGATTAAGAACATGGACTTGAGACAGACTGCTAAATTCTGCCACTTACTAATTGTGTGGTCTAGGATGAACTATTTAACTTTTCTGAAGCTCAGTTTCCTTATCTATAAAGTGGAGATAATAACAATATCTACCTTACAGGGTTGTCATGAGAATTAAGTGAGTAAATATATATAAACCACTTAGAACAGTGGATAGTTTGTTATTATTATTATTAGTGTATTACTTCCTTCCTCTGAGCCATGCATCACCTACATTTTGTATATGGAACTCTCCTCAACTAGACTATTAGCTCCTTGGAGGTTTAGACTATGTCTAATTCATCTGGATCACCAATACCTGGCACAATGCCAGTCACAAGTAGGTGCTCAGCCAACATTTTTTTTTTTTTGGCTGCACCACACAGCAAGCGGGATCTTAGTTCCCCAACCAGGGGTTGAACCCATTCCCCCTGCAGTGGAAGTATGGAGTGTTAACCACTGGACCGCCAGGGAAGTCCCTCAGCCAATATTTTTTGACTAAATAAAGAAACCTATTTGAGGCTCAATTTCCTTCTCCATTAAATGGGTATTTGAATTACTGCTTCACCTCACAGGATCTTTGGAAGGATCAAATGGGAGGACAGATATAAAAGCACTTTAGAAACTGAGGAACTATCCAACTGTAAGGACTTCATAGTAGCATTCATAGTGGGTCCACTTTGGAATTTTGCAGGACTGATTTGTGCCTCTTTTCACTTTGGGGAACTAATTGGAGACCCTGCACAAGGTCTCAGCTCATACTTTTATAGGTCTTCTGTCAAATTACTAGCAACTAGGATTCCTCTGACAAAGTTTCAGATGAAGAGAGAAATGTATGTAGTCATTAATCTGTGGAGCTCAGAAACTTCAGCCTTGCTGCTCACAGAACTGCGCATCTAAGGCCTTGCTACTCCCTCCCCAAAGGAACTTACAGTTTTCATTAATTTCAGGAATCTTTCTGAACCTGTCATGACCTATAGACTTCACAAAGAGCTGGTCTCTGCTGCCAGTAAGTATTTATGTTACTTAGTTAATTGTGTTGTCCTCGCTTCTAAGTAATATTTACAGCAACAAGCCTAGAAGACTGCTTGAGGGAAAGTGAGGGAAAAAACAAACATATACACAGATTTTGTCCACTGTCAAAGGAGAGTATTCTTACTTGCTAACTCAAATGTTGTATTATTTTTCATAAATCAATGTTGGTTGAGTGAATTGGAGAAAACTGGCTAACGAGGGATATGACAGGTCTGAGGATTTTATTGATTGATTTTGCCTCTTACATCAGAACAAGATGGCTCACATTGCCAGGGGACAGCAAAATGTTTCCATTACAGTTACTATTTCAGCATTTTTTCAGCACTTTGCCTTTTCAAATGCTTTTCAATGGTATTGTGAATTATTATTCCTAATCTTTTAGTGCTAGCATCACATTTTTTTAGATGATAAGACCAATGGTGAGGGTGGAAGGGTACATAGGAAATAAGGCATATAGAATCACTTAAAAAGTTGGCAGCTGAAGAAGCATTAAAAGTTTTGACTGAGGCCACTGTATGAGTATCCCTCCCTACCTTGATGTGACTCTTCTGCATTATGCCTTGTATGGTATTCAGGAAAATGATTCAGGGGATTTGTCTTCATAATGAATATTTGTTGAGGCAAGAGAGCTTTGATCTTTACTCTGAGGTCTCTCAGTGATTTTCATAGGAACCCAGAGGCAGAAGCATACCTCCTAGTTCCACAAGGAAAGTGGGTGGGCAAGGGATTCCAGCTGGAAGTTTACATGTGGAACTTTAGGAGCAACCTGCTGTATCCAGAATTCTGACTTGCTCTGATACAGTCTTGTCTTCTCTACTCATATTTCTTTTCTCTTCTCTCTTCTAATTCTTCATCTTTCTAGGCCTATTTCTTTGTTTTCAATCTATGTTTTTATCTTTTAGTCAGTCTCTCTCCCTCCCTCTCTTTCTTTCAGTGTCTGTTTCTTGGTCTCTCTTTGTCATTGTGTCCCTGTGTCTATATATCTCTCTCTTTCCATCTATTTGACTCTATGTGTCTCTGATTGTGTCTGTGTGCACATGTGCACGTGTGTGTGTGTGTGCCTGTGTGTATATGTATGAGAGTTTGCTTGATCCAGTTGCCCAGAAGGCAAAACTATCTCTCTGTTCTCTCTCAGAGTCTGACAACCTGGATTATCGGCTGGGAGCTATTCATTCCTTGGTATATAAGCTACCGGAAAAGAACAGAGAGATGCTGGAACTTCTTATAAGACACTTGGTCAAGTAAGTAACTTCTAGGTTTTCAGGAAGAGTTCCTATTAGAGGGCTGGCCCACATGGTAGCACTGCAGATAAACTGTCTGTCAGCTCATTAAGTCCCAGCCCCCAACTGCTTCATCCTGGGCAGTCTGAGTGCTCTGTGAGAAAGGCAGTTTTCCCTTTACCCTTATATATATCCTCTTAGGGTCATCATGCATCTTAGTTGAGGGGTTGTCTCAGTTGAATGGTAACACCAGGTAGAATGGTGGCTGAACACAGGCTTTGCTATCAGATAAATGTGGGTTCAAATCCCAGCTGTGTAATCTTAGGAAAACCTCTCTTAACCTGTTTGGTCATCTATAAAATGAGAGTAGTATTCCCTACCACATAAGACTGTTGTGTGGATTTGAATGAACACAGGTGAAGTACGTGGCACATAGGAAGTTCTCAAGACATGAGAGTTATGATTATGGTCACCTTCTTTGCTTGGGTGTGGCATGTAGGAACAGATAGCAGCATTCCAGAGAGTAGGTCTGGTGATGGGCTCTAAGATGGGTGGGTGTAAGGGCATGTGTGCCCCACTGTGGTGCTTCCTGGCATGAAGGTTCAATGTTGTGAATAAAGATGAATTTACTTGACTCATAAAAGGCTAGCTGCTCTAAGGAAACAGTATGGTGCAGCAGAAAATACTCTGTCCAGGAGTCAGCAAACCTGGATTCTAGTGTCAGTTCTGCTACTAGCTTTCTTGATGACCATGGGCAGGTCACTCTTAAGACCACTCCTGGTGTATTAAAAAGTAAATAAGTGAGACAACAAGCTTAGAAAAATTGTGATGCCTTTTAAGTGTTTGTGTTTAACAAAATAAAGCTATCGGCACACTCATAAATGCATTGATGAGATATTTTAACCTCATTTGGAGAATATCTCAAAACACCTAAAATTGAGGCCCTTAGTGAAGGTTAAATGGCCCTCTTTGCCTCCTGCTGTAATAAATCCTGATCACTCTGTACCTCTGGACCTCAGGTTCCCCTGTGATATGATAATATCTCTCCAAGATCTGACCAACTCTGACATTCTAAGTTTTTGTTTTGGGTTTTTTTTTAATACGTCTATAGCCAATATTGCAGACAAATAGGCAGAATTAACAAGACAATAGCTTTTATATTTATTGCCAATGTTTGTAATTTGGGCTAATAGCAAACATTAAAAAGCATTTTCTTTCCAAAAAATTGTTTATGATAATCTCCGTAAAGTACAAAAATCAGCACATGTTGTTAATTTGAAGTTGCCCGGGGAAAAGGGACTTTGGGTTCAAATTTCAGCTTTATTGCTAATTTGCTATGAACCTAAAGAAAGTCCATCCTACTCTCTGGGCCTGTTTGGTCATCTATAATATGAGGGGACTGGAATAGCTAATCTCAAAGTGTTCTTCCAGCTCTTACTTTCTAAGAGTCTTAGTATGTGACATGAGCCAAGGATTCAGTTGAAGATTCTCCTACTAGCAGTTAGTGAGAGACACCTACCTCCCTCCACCAAAAGGCTGGCCATCTACCTTACTTGAAGAATCTTGCTCCTCAAAATCCTTAGAACAAAAGGAACAATAGACACAAACACACAAAACGCAGAACTAGAATGACAAATAACCTTAAATATGTGAAAAACTGTGCAAGTTAACTTGTAATAAGAAAAATGCAAATTAAACCTACATTGAGATACCATTTATTGGCAAACCCTAAAGCTTGACCACATTCTGTTTATGAGACTTTGGGGCACAGGGAGTCCAACACATTGCTGTTGTTAATGCAATACAAATACAGACGTACAGGACGGGAATTTGGCAATATCTAACAAATCTGCATTTTCAATTATCCTTTAACCCAGCAACTCCACTTTTAGGCATCTACTCTGAAGACATAGCTCCACAAATACAAAACAACATATGCACAAGTTTGTGTCAGTGCAGTGTAATTTTTAGTAACAAAATATTGGAAGCAACATAAATATCCAACAATAAGTGACTAGTTTTGTAAATCATGGTATATTCAAGCAATGTGGTATTATATAGTCATTAAAAAGAATGAGGAAAATATGAATTTTGTTTTTGAAGTGATTTCCAGATGTATTACAAATTTCTGTACAAAAACTTGTACACAAATATTCATAGCAGCATTATCCATAGCTGTCCAAAGGTGGAAACAGCCCATATGACCATCAAATGCTGAATGGAAAAAATAAAATATGGTATAAACATACAATGGAAAATTATTCAGCCATAAAAGGAATCAAGTATATGGATGAACCTTGAAAATATGCTAAGTGAAAGAAGCCAGACACAAAAGGCTACATATTACATTACTCCATTTTTATGAAATGACCAGAAAAGACAAATCTATAGAGGCAGAATGTAGGTTAATAGTTGCCTAGGACTGAGACATGGGAAGTAACAGCTAATGGTTACAGGGTTTCTTTTTGGAGTGGTGAAAGTGTTCTGGAATTAGATAGTGATGATTGTTGGACAACTCTGTGAATATATTAAAAACCATTGAATTGTACCTTTTACAAGGGTAAATTTTATGGTACATGAAATATATCTCAATAAAACTGTTATAAAAACAAACTAATGAAAATGGTTACTATGGAGGTGTTGACCTGAAATAGACTACCAGATATTTCTTCAGCAAAGATGGGTTTATTTGGGATGAGCAGAGATTTGTAATTTGGAATCTGCAACCATGCCAAACAATGGGCAAGTCCTCACCTGACAAGGGAAGGACAATGCTTTTATAGAGGGGAAAAGGAAGTTGGGAGGGCTACAGTAAACAAAGAGTCCATAGGTTTTCATTGGCTTGGGTCCTTGGCAGGAAAGAAAAATCTGTTTTCTTCCGGTTGGGCTCTGCTATCATGGCAGGGTATGAGAGCTCCCCCTTCTGGTCTCCTGACTATACTTAATTGAGGCTTCTCTTTTTTTTTTTCTTTTCTACAGGGGATAGGTGGTGACTAGGGTGGAAGGGACAAGGATGAGAGCTAGATTCCTCTGAGTCCACCTCCTTCTATGGTTTTGACTTTTGAGCCATATTAATATTTTAGGTATCCAAAAAGTAAAATTAAATGAAAAGGAAAACATTACAAACCCTAAAATGGAATGCAAAAAATCAAATGAATCTAAATGTTTATCAAATTCATAGCATAGTCATACAGAGAAAACAGTTATTTCATCTAACTTGTCAACACAGCCTCTGATTCATGCTAATGAAATATATTCTAAAAACAGGAAAAACTGCAAAAAAAGTTGTAAGCATCAGCCAGTAGGTTTATTAGTACTAGTAATATTATAATTATAACTTGAAATTATTTTATGTATATGTATCTCATAAGGATAAAGTAAAAAATAGTAAATATATTAATATTATCAGAAGCCAAGGTTTATGGTGTAAGAAAAAGAGATGTGGATACAAAATTCAAGATGTAAAGAAAAAAAAATGCTCTAATGGTAAAGTTGAATTGAGAATGCCAATATGAACTCATGATTTAAAAACAAAACAACAAAATCTTCTACTCACTTAACCAGTCTTGAGATGATTCTACCCAGGAAAGCAATAAACACATGTAGTGCCCAGATCTTTTGTCTCTAAATAACATTCCCTTCTCAAAAGTGCCAAGTCTTCTTAGAGAACTGGCTGATTCCAGGTCTGGGGCAAGGAAAATAAAAGGTGAGTCTTGGATCAAGTATACTTTTGTAAGCAAAGAAGAGCTCATGCACTAATAGGGTCATGTCACAAAGATTCAGGAATCTGCTTGAAAAGGCTGACACTGATTACATCTGGAGCAACCGAAACATCAAAAACAACGAGTGCTGTATTTGATAATAACATTTTGAATAAATAAAAATCCATGGGAGGTAGTTAGAGTAAGGAAAGCCCTTTATTACTGAAGAATACCAGCTAATAAGTGTGGGAGGAATGATAGAATTAGAAAAACTAGTTTTCAAAAAGCTACAGTAATCAAAACAGTGTGTTATTGGCACAAAAACAGACACATGGATCAATGGAACAGAATAGACAGCCCAGAAATAAACCCACACACCTATGGTCAGTTAATCTATGACAAAGGAGGCAAGAATATACAATGGAGAAAAGACAGTCTCTTCAATAAACGGTGCTGGGAAAACTGGACAGCAACATGTAAGAGAATGAAATTAGGACATTCTCTAACACCATACACAAAAACTCAAAATGGATCAAAGACCTAAATGTAAGAGCAGATACTGTAAAATTCTTAGAGTGAAACATAGGCAAGACACTCTTTGACATAAATTGTAGCAATGGTTTTTTTGATCTGTTTCCTAAGGCAAAGTAAACAAAAGCAAAAAAAAAAAAAAAAGAACAACAAAAAAAAATGGGACCTGATTAAACATATAACCTTTCACACAGTGGAGGAAACCATTGACAAAATAAAAAGACATTCTACCAAATTGGAGAAAATATTTGTAAAAGATATGACCAATAAGGGGTTAATATCTAAAGTATAAGATCAGCTCATGCAACTCAATATTGAAAAAACAACTCGATTAAAAAATGGGAAGACATGAATAGATGTTTTTCCAACAAAGGCATACAGATCACCAGACACATGAAAAGACGCTCAACATTGCTAATAATCAGAGAAAGCAAACAAAACCACATTGAGATATTACCTCACACCTGTCAGAATGACTCTCATGGGGGGGTGGGATGAATTGGGAGATTGGGACTGACATATATACACTACTATGTATAAAGTAGATAACTAATGAGAACCTACTATGTAGCACAGGGAACTCCACTCACTGCTCTGTGGTGACCAAATGGGAAGGAAATCCAAAAAAGAGGGGATCTATGTATACGTATAGCTGATTCCGTTTGATGCACAGCAGAAACTAACACAACACTGTAAAGCAACTATACTACAATTAAAATTATTAAAAAAACATGAACAGCACCAGATGCTTTTGATGTTGTAAACGGTAAGGACAAAGTGTCATGCAGCATTGATTAAGTGAAAGGTACTCATTGCAAAAGCAAGGGTGTAAGGATGAGTAAGAGGAAAATAATTTTTAATTGATAGCTCAGAAAAGTATTAATTTTATAATCTCATGTTTTGAATCAATCAAATGTGACACATTATAACCTGCTACCACTTTTCATACAGAGAAGGTAGCATTTGGCAGAGTTTAAAAATCAGAATTCAGCTTTTATAGAAAAATAAATAAGGCTTTGGATATGAGTATAAGCTTGACATAACTAAATATTTTTGAGAAAAATTAATAAAAAGGAATTTTAAATGGATGCTCCAGTTCCTACATAATTTGTAACTTTTTCCCCTAAGTTCAACAGTATATCATAAGAATAAGTGGAAACATTCTGGAGCTAAGGGATAATTTTGACCATGCTCTGCAAGTAAACACTACTGATCTGCTACCAAATGAGGCCAACTCCAAGGAAACCTTTGCATTCAAACCAGGAAATATCTCAGAAGAAAATGCAACCCACATATTCATTGCCATTCAAAATGTGGATAAAAGCAATTTGACATCAAAAGTATCCAACTTTACACAAGTAGCTTTGTTTATTTCTCAAGCAGATCACCAGTCGTGGTGAAAGTCATCCAAATCCCAGAGTTAACATTTCTACCTTGGTATTGTCAGTGGTTGGATCTGTTGCAATTGTTAGTGTTATTTTAAGTGCCACTATTTATATTTTAAAGAAGAAAAGAAATGCAATTAGATCGAGGACTGGATTTTAATAAAATAAACAAAATTGAAGGATACTGTGAATTTTTAAATTCTGTGTGGATCGTTAGCTCATGAAAGTAATTTTAAGAAGTCTGAATGGATACGTAGATTAAATATAAGCACCCAGAGATATTTGAAATACTGTAAATCAATATTAAAAGTATAATTTTATTTACTCATTGTTTCATTTATCATCCATAGTGATAAATAAAACTCTTTTCTTCTTGCTAAGCAAACAAACAAACAAAAAGAATGTCATCAAAAAGGAACCCTAGTATGCTGCTGGTGAGAATGTAAATTGGTGCAGCCACTATGGAAAATATTTGGAGGTTCCTCAGAAAACAAAAACTAGAATTACCATATAATCCACTCCTGGGTATATATACAAAGAAAACAAAACACTAATTCAAAAATATACATGCACCCCAGTGTTCATAGCAGCATTATTTACAAAAGCCAAGATGTAGAAGCCTAAGTGTCCATCAACAGATGAATTGATAAAGCAGCTGGTATATATACATACAATGGAATATTACTCAGCCATAAAAGGAATGAAATTTTGCCATTTGCAACAACATGGATAGACTTGGAGGGTATTATGCTAAGGAAATAAGTCAGGCAGAGAAAGACAAGTACTGTATGTTGTCACTTATATGTGGAATCTAAAAACTAAAACAAACGAATGTACATAATAAAACAGAAACAGGCTCACAGGTGTAGAGAACAAACTAGTGGTTACCAGTGGGGAGAGGGAAGTGGAGAGGGGTAAGATAGTGGTAGAGGACTAAGGTACAAAGTACTATTTATAAAATAAATAAGCTACAAGGATATATTGTACAGCACAGGGAATATAGCCAATATTTTATAACTTTGGATGGAGTATAATCTATAAAGATATTGAATCACTATGTTGTACACCTAAAACTAATATTGTAAGTCAACTACACTTAAGAAAGAAAACAAAAAGAAAAACTACAAGTTTGCAACCTCAGCACCCTGTTTCAGGTGTGGATCAAAACCACTGAGTAAAAGATTTTTCAGGAACAAGATATTCATATAGTTTCAAAGTATTACCCACGGATTACTTACTAATTACAAATGGAAACTATATCTTTACAATGAAGTTATCTGGCAAATACCACCTTAATTAATTGATCAAATTTAGCATCACTAATAATGATACAAACTGACCTTATCTACCTTCTGATGGGATACAGTAAGAAGTATACAACATAAACAGATATTTTTGCCAAGAATGTTTAACCCCAATCAAATTTAGCCTTTTAAGTTTACAGGAAATACAGGGTATAGAAAAATGCAGAATGTTTGACATTCTTTGAGACAACTGGCTTGGAATTTTTATAAAAGTCAATGCCCTGGGGAAAAAAGGTAGTGGTACTGTTTTGTGGCTAAAGAAACAGAAACAAATGCAGTGTATGAACTTTGGATCTAGATTTGAAACACCCACCTATAAAATAATTTTTTCATGATACTTGAGAAAATTTGAATATGGACCAGATATCAGGTGATATGGAATTATTATAAATTTTCCTCGGTATAAAAATGTTATTGTGGTTTTGTAGGACAGCATGCTTATTATTTGGAGATGAATACTAAAATATTTAGGGTTGAAACAATTTACTTCTAAAGGGCGCAGAAAAAAAATATACAGAGAGAACAAGCAAATGTAGGAAAATGTTAATTCCTGAATTTAGGTATAGACAGTATTAATTTTCATAGTACCATTCTTTCAACTTTTTTGTATCTTTAAAACCAAGAGTTATAGGGAAAATGCAAATAAAATAGGCTTAGTTCCAACAGGGAAATTTACACAGGAGAAGAAAATCTATGTGCTTTCAAAATTCGCATAATTTTTCTGCCTGCCAACCACTGCTTTCATAAGCTATATGATAATTATAACTTATGCCTTCTTAGTGTGTTCCCACTGCTGGCCCATTTTCTAGGCTAATTACAGGCAAACACAAATTGATATCAGCCAATTTGAGCTTACCAATTATTCCATTCTTTTTGCTTTTTACCTATTGCTTCCATTAATCTGAAGTAGGAGAACGGTACATGTTACCTCCCCCACAATCTCATGACCAGTGGCATATACAATGCAAGCAAGCCTCAGGCCTAATTCTGCCACTCATGCAGGTATTTATCTCGAAGCAGATTCAAAACAGTTGTACAACCTGTTCTGTAAACTCAGTGAAGTCTCAGCTCTCTTTCCTTTCAGTTGCTCTGACTGCATCATGCATTAAGTTTAAATTGAAACAGATGAGATAATAATACAGCGACGCAATTGTAGTTCAGGCAATAAAATCCCATGATCTAATGCCCAAATGCAAGACCAAGACCCCTTTGCAATCCTAGGCTTCGGCTACCATTCTATAGGGTGTGAGCTCTTAGGCTTATTAGAATCTTCTTACTTTTGTAATAATAGCACTTGTTATTTCTGAAGCAATACCATTGCATTGTAGAGATTGAAAAATATAGAAGAGCAAAACAAGTCAATAAACAAAAATAAAAGCTTTCTATTTTCAGCGTCCAAAAATCACTACTATTAATATATTCGTGCTTTTTCTTCTGGATCTTTCTGTGGGTGTGGGTGTGTGTTTATGTATACACACACACCCCACACAAATACATTTACATTTTTTACCAAATTGAGGTTATGCTGTTCAGTAACACCAAACTTTTTTCAGTTCAACAATTTCCACCTTTTTTCAGTTCAACAAGTTCTACCTCTCCAGACCATATTAACATTTCCTTAGTTGACCCAAAAATTTGTTGTTCTGTAGAGTCTTTTTTGTTTTTTTTTAACATCTTTATTGGAGTATAATTGCTTTACAATGGTGTGTTAGTTTCTGCTTTATAACAAAGTGAATCAGTTATACATATACATATGTTCCCATATCTCTTCCCTCTTGCATCTCCCTCCCTCCCATCCTCCCCTGTAGGTGGTCACAAACCACCGAGCTAATCTCCCTGTGCTATGCGGCTGCTTCCCACTAGCTATCTATTTTACGTTTGGTAGTGTATATATGTCCACACCACTCTCTCACTAGTTTTGTCTACTTTCGTCATTGTATTTTTCAGCTTGTTCCCCTATTTTCTTTATTTCTTATAAAGTAGGGGTTGTATTTTAAGGCTAGATGGATTCAAGTTAACTTTTGGGGATAGAACACATCATAGGTGATTTTGCGTACCTTATGCTGCATCACATCTGAAGATTCATAATATTAGTTGACCCACCTTACTGATGTTAAGATTGATCATTGCTCTATTCTAACCTGTCAATCAAAGCTTGAGAATGTCTATACAATATTTCTAGCCAATCCACAATCCATTTATCTTGACACATCTAAGCAATGAGAAGTCAGTTTGCCACCAACCATGCTAATTAACAGAGCCATTGGTGTTGATTGGAGATGAGGTTAGCTGAAGATTATAGTAGCCCCTCTGGCTTCTGATTAGTCTTTTAAATACTAATTAATCAGCCCTAGAGTATGTAAATATGCATTTAAAATTAGAATACTACAACCATAACTGACCTGTCCTAGGGTGTGCATGAAAACTAACAAACACATATATCAAATTTCATCCATTCTAAAGGGCACTTTTCTTTTTCAAATTGTAACCTGAATTCTGGATGCATCTTAGAATCAATTGTTTCTTAAAATCACTGTTGTCAGATAGCGGTTTTTATGTAATTATCATAACATCTACATGGATGAACATGATCATAGCTGCTCATGTTGTAGTCATTTTAGTTAAATTATGTTCATTGTTGAGTTTATCTTCTATTTAAAATGTCTTCAAAAATATTACATAATGATTTGACAGTGAAAGTTTCTTCTTTCTCAGTGGTACATACTAAAATAATGGTGTGATTGCAATTGATGACATTGATGAAATTTAGGACATTGTACTGGCTATGTTGCAGTATTTAAAGTAAATTATGAATAATATAACACCAATGGTTGAAACCAAAGCTGTCTGCCCTTAAGGGCATCATCTTCAGGGATTGAGATGTTACCAAAAGCTCAGCTTCTCTGTACACCAGTGCCAAATCAAACCTTGGAGACCGAGTTTTGCGTGAATAGAAAAGGATAGCTTTATTATTTTGCTAGGCAAAGGGGGACACAGCTGGTGCATGCCTGAAAAACTATGTGTCACAACCCCAGAGGATTTGATGAAGGGTTTTATAACAGTGGTTCAAGGTTGGGGTCTCTGACAAGATTAGGTTATGTGTAGGGCCTGCACTCCTCTAATCTGGTCTCAGGTGATCATCTTGATGAGCTTCTCTGGTTCCTTTAGTCTTTCCTCAGGTGGTTGCCTGGCTGCTTCTCCCTTGATTAGCAGCTGTTCAAACCCTCCCTTTGGAACACAGGGAAAGTCATGCAGGCTGGAGTCTTGCCTACAAGAAACGGGGAGGCCTGGGAGCCCCACAGGGCCCTGCTTGGTCTCACTCCCCGCTTTTTACTTGATCCTCCTCAATCTTGAGGAGAACAGATATTAGATTAGAAAGGGAACAATCATTTTGGATAGAGATGTTAATCATAAACTCAGCAGAGGAACTTGGTTTTAGGGGAACTCGGTTTTAATCCCTGCTTTGGTTTTATCTTTCCCCAAATCTTTCAGGGAACTGGGTGACGACCATTCTACTTCCTGCTGAGATGGGGTGTCTAAATTTTGGGGAGTAGATACGAAATTTACAATATTTGAGCTCCAAGTCCTGGATCCGAGTCTTATGTGATTAAGATCTCAATCCCTTGGTCTGCCATTTTGGTGCAACAGGCCCAGTTAGAGGTAAGAGGAATGACAACTGGAACTTTAGTAGACAGAAAAGATCTCATTTCCTTAGGAATTCAAGGGAATAAGTCTGAAGCCTAGTGTGGAACTGGTACTTCAGAGAGACTTGTAGCCAGTTGTTTCCAAACCTTTTCCTGTATGGGGAAAACCCATTAAGGCAATCCTGAAGACCCAGAAATAGGAAGCTGACCACATATCTGGCAGTTAGAATTATCAAAAGGATCAGCATATGGATCTATAACTTTGTACATAAAAGGTATGAGAAAGGATAAGAAAACAGAACTTTCATTCTGCTTGTCGGAACAAATACTTAAAGTTTCTGAGTAGTAAGAAGAATGTCATAGGATCCCTTCCATTTTTCTTCAAGCTGCTGCTCAGATCCTTGCTCTTTTTTTTTAATTTATTTATTATTTTTGGCTGTGTTGGGTCTTTGTTGCTGCATGCAGGCTTTCTCTAGTTGCGGTGAGCAGGGACTACTCTTTGTTGTGTTGTGCAGGCTTCTCTTACTGTGGAGCACAGGCTCTAGAGCACGTGGGCTTCAGTACATGCAGCACGTGGGCTCAATTGTTGTGGCTCTTGGGCTCTAGAGTGCAGGCTCGGTAGTTGTGGTGCACGGGCTTAGTTGCTCCGCGGTATATGGGATTTTCCTGGAGAAGGGCTCGAACCCATGTCCCCTGCATTGGCAGGCAGATTCTTAACCACTGTGCCACCAGGGAAGTGCCCTTGCTCTTTTTCACACTTTCAGCAGCACTGGGTCTCCAGCTTTAAAGGGATGCAAGGGAGCTTCCAGGTGAGGGGGAGACCTGTGGAATACAAACTCATGCAGTGGTTAACAATTGACCAATCTGTTGTACATACTGTTTAATTTTTGCCTCCTGTGTTAGAAATGTTTCTCTTTCTTTACTCTTAGGAGGTAAGAGTGGTATCCTGTATACCTAGCCTGCTTCTAGGGGCCACCAGTGTACAAAGGAGAGCAATCAGCAAGACCTTTTTCCATTTTAGATGAGTTTCCTGGCATCGTTTGGCGAGCATTTTCTTCAGAGTGTGGTTCATCTTCTTACCCTTTCTGTAGATTGCGGTGTCCATGCTGAGTGAAATTTCCATTTTATACCTAAACCTTTATTTGCTGTTTGCATTATTTCTGTGATGAAAGCAGATCCATTGTTGCTCTGAATAGTAGAGGGAAGGCCGTACCTAGGAATAATGTCCTTAAGAAGGGTTTTTGTCACTTCAGATGCTTTTTTCCATTCTGGCTGGAAAGGCCTCGACTCAACCTTGATCCAGGTATAATCCTCTTAAATCTTTAACCAAAATCTTGTGGAGGAGGGTGGGGGACTTTTTAAATCCTTGTGGCATCCTGAGTCTGAAGGAATAGTATAAGGAACTCTCATATGCCTGTAAGGAACTCTCATGTGCCTATCACCCAGCTTCAACAATTTTCAACACGTAGCAAATCTTGTTTCATCTATATCCCTATCCATTTCCCCTCCTCCTATATTATTGTGAAACAAATCTAAGACATTATTTTATCCATAAATATTTCAGTATGTATATTGAAAAATGAAAATTCTTTGTACATATAAACACAATATAATTATCACATCTGAAAACAAACTGTTAATAATTACTTAATATCATTAAATATTCTGTGTTAAATTTTCCAGTAGTCTCAAATATGTCATATATATATATATTTTAATAAGGATCCAAATAACATCCACACATAGGAATCTTTTCAGATGTTTTTTAAGTCTCTTTTAATCTCTAGCAGAGGTCAGCAAATGTTTTCCAGAAAGGATTAGATAATACATATTGAAGGCTTTGTGAGCTATATGGACTCTGTTGCAGCTACTTAGTTCTACCTTTATAATACAAAAACAGCCATTGATAATATGTGAATGAATAAGCATAACAATACTCCAATAAAACTTTATCTACAAAAACAGGTTGGATTTGGCCCAAGGGCCATAGTTTGGTGATCCCTTATCTATAGCAGTAGTTCTCAATCTTTTGTGTGTATCAGAATGACTTGGAGGGCTAATAAAGAACACAGAGGCCAAAGTTTGATAGGATAGGGCCTCTGTGTTTTTACCATGTTCCCAATCTGTAAGTTTCTTCTTCATCTCTTTCTTGTTTCTTATAATTTATTTGTTAAAGAAAACAGGTCATTTGTCCTTTAAAGTTTCCCATATTTTGAATCAAGAGGCTTGCTCTGATTCAAGTCCTTTTTTTAAAATTTGTTTTTTGGGGATTTGGGGTGGGTTTTTTTGGTTATTTTGGGTATTGGGGGCGTGGTCTTTACAGTGGGGAGGGCAGACATACTTAATAAATGGTTCTATGTTCTTCCAACAGTAGACGTGTAATGTGTGACTGTTTCTTTTTTCCATTATTTTCAAGGGAAGGACTTTCTTAGAGTCACTGAATGGCAGAGCTGAAAGACTCTTTAGATTACCCAATAACCACCTCATTTTATAGGTGAGGGAACAGATATCCAGGGATGGAAAAAGATAGGCCCAAAGTCATACAACGTGTTAGTGATGGAACCAGTTTAATGAACTTATTCAGTTTTTATTTTTATTTGTTCATATTTGTTGAGGTATAATTGACAAATAAAAATTGTATATGTTTATGGTATATTACTTATATACCATAATGATGTTTGGTATATGTATATGTTGTGAAATAATTGCCACAATACAGCTAATTACTATATCTATCACCTCATATAGTTACCGTTTTCTCCCTTCCTTCCTTCCTTCCTTTCTCCCCTCCCTCCCTCCCTCCTTCCCTTCTTTCTTTCTTTCTTTTTCTTTCTTTCTTTCTTTCTTTCTTTCTTTCATTCTTTCTTTCTTTCTTTCTTTCTTTCCTTCCTTCCTTCCTTCTTTCTATGAAGAACACTTAAGATCTACCCTCTTAGCAAATTTCAAGCACAAAATACAGTATTGTTAACTATATTCATATTGCTATATATTAGATCTCTAAAACTTACTCATCTTATGTAACTGAAAATTTGTACCTCTTGACCAACATCTCCCCCATTTTCCCCTCCCCCAGCCCCTGGCAACTACCATTCTACTCTTTGTCTGGCTTATTTCACTTAACATAATGTCCTCCAAGTTCATCCATGTTGTTGCAAAAAGCAGGATTTCCTTCTTTTTTAAATCTTATTGATATTCCATTGTGTGTATATGTTTATCTGTTTGTCCATCTAAGGACACTTAGGCTATTGTGACTAATGCTGCAATGAATATGGGAGTACAGATATTCTCTTTGAGATACTGATTTCATTTCCTTTGAATATATACCTAGAATTGGGATTGCTGGATCATAAGGTAGTTCTGTTTTTATAGGCATTTTAATTTATGACCTCTGATCTAAACCATCTAATTAAAATTATTTTTTCCTAAACTGGAGGCTTTTTATAACCTCTCTCTAATACCTGTTTCTCTGGTTTAAATTTTGATGTTCAAGAAGTTGTATCCATTGAGGACATGGGGAGGGGGAAGGGTAAGCTGGGATGAAGTGAGAAAGTGGCATGGACTTATATATACTACCAAATATAAAATAGATAGCTAGTGGGAAGCAGATGCATAGCACAGGGAGATCAGCTCAGTGCTTTGTGACCACCTAGAGGGGTGGGATAGGGAGGGTGGGAGGGAGATGCAAGAGGGAGGGGATATGGGGATATATGTATATGTGTAGCTGATTCACTTTGTTATAAAGCAGAAACTAACACACCATTGTAAAGCAATTATATTCCAATAAAGATGTTAAAAAAAAGAAGTTGTATCTATTTTCTTTAGTCTAAGTGGACTAAAGAATTTAAGATTTCTTTGCTTCCAAATCATATTACAAACTCCCACCTAATTAACTACTCATGATGCCCTTATTTTTGGTTTCATTCATCTTATTAACCCACAATTATGCCTCTTAATGATTTTCAAAATGTTTAATAAAAGGAGAGATATCAAATGGAAAGAAACCTCCCCAAAGAATAGATTACCTTTCAAATCTCATAAGAAGACTAAGAATGAAAAGAGTGTCCTAAATGGAATACCTTGAACCTCCATCAGAGAAACAGAAGGTGGCTTTAGCCTAAAGGGGCCCCCATAGGGGCTGATTTCTTGACAGGAACTAGACAAGCAGCCAGTGGGATGCAATGGGATGACTGTAAGACTTGGAGCCCAGCAGATATGGGTTTGAATCCCTGTATCGCCATGTATTCACAAACTGTTTGACTTTAACTAAGTTCTTTACCCTCTGTGAAACTAGGCTTCAGAGATAATATACTCTGCCTTTTGGAGTTATGCGGATTAAGTGAGCCCTGGCATATTCAACCAAAGTCACTTTCTTTCAAAGCTCAAAAAAGGAGATAAGCATTTACACATGCTGGAGGCTGTTGTCTCACAAGTGTCCTTGCCTTGCTACTAGTGGTTTAGCCATTCTGGATCTCAGTGGCAGCATGGAGTTGCTTTTCCATTTTAACATCTGAAATATTCTGTCAGTAAAGAATAAGGGTTAATTGCAGAAGTATTTAAACTGTTAAAAGGGATCCATCACCAGTCCAGCAATACCAAAGGCCTGTGAATAGTTGCTCTTCATTATCATCTGAATGGCACCCAGCCTTTGTCATGGGCTTAACAGACTTCATTAGGATTTGTCTAAGGATTCTGTCCCTGTCAATTACCTTGTTAGTGACAGGAGCCTGCCTATTAATGGGGTCAGTCTCTCAAGGGACTTGACCTGGGCAGGTTTTGAAAATTAGTGTTTGTGGCGGGCTGTTCCATTCCCTTATCTCCCCACTCCCACAGCCAAACTGACCAAAGCGCTGTATACCTTTTACTTAGCTGCCTCCAGTACTACATGAAAGAGTGCTAGAGGCTCTCAGTTCTATTAAAAATAATCAATTAGTATCTGCTCTGTGTGAGGCACACACACTTGGAAGTTGTTTACCACCTAGTAGGAAAGGCAGATAAGAAACAGAAAATTGCAATATATTCGACTTGCCAATGGTGTCAATCAAGATGAGGACAGTGGGCTGTGAGAGCCCTGAAGATGTCACCTAAAGTGAATCTCAAAGGGTAGACATTCTTTGGATCTAGGAGGATGGAGACATTCTAAATAGAGGGAATGGCATGAGCAAAGATACAGAGATCTGAAACAGCATGATATAGCCAGAAAACTTCATCTAAGCAGTGTAGTATATAAGAGTGTCAGACATCAGCAGTGCCTAGATGGAGGCTCCTGGAGAGGTCATTATAACAGCGGATACTTCTAATGGAATATTTCCAGGATACCATGCTAAAGCAATTTAGCTCTATTTATTTCACAACTGTCTGAGGTGGATACTATTTTTACAGGTGGGAAAACTGAAGCCCAGAGAAGTTAGGTCAGCAACATTCACTGTTGCACGGCTAATGGGTGGCAGAGTTGGGATTCAAACCCGGGTCAGCTTCAGAGCCCAAGCTGGCATTGGGATTGGAAATATGTGTCAAGTTACTGAAGACTTTAATTGCTACTCTGAAGAGGATTGGCAGTGTCCTATAAGTGATAGGAAGCCACTTAAGGTGATTTAAATAAGGAAAGTGACTAGGGACCAGAAAATTTGGGATTAGAGGCCCTTCTCTAATCAGGCTAACTGACTGTGGCTTCAGCCAAATCTCTTTCCTTCTTTGGACCTCTGTTTTCTCATCTGGAATGTGAGGACAATGATAAAGTGCTAATCTTAAGGATCTCTTTTGGCTCTTTGAGTTTTTTGCCTCTCTAGCTAGGGCTGGGGAAGAGACTAGATTCCTGACTGGTAAGACTGGTAGGCACTTTCTCTATGTGCTTTGTTCTTTATATATGCTTTATACATCCTGTACTTCTTGCCCTGGAATACCTTCTTGCTTCCCTCCTGTCTTTCCAAATACTATAGCCATCCGCCCCTCTTCTCATGACTTCTACAGTGCTACAAACTAAGTTAGCTATGGCTCAGTTTGGCCCCTAATTATATGCTATCTTGTATTCTTTGCTAGTTGCTTCCTTTGTAATCTTTTCATCCCATATATATTTTGGGCCTCTCCTCTTCTTCTACTTTTTAGTTTCTCTTACCCCCTAAAGCATCTAACACAGTCTTGGTTACAATGGGGTCTTGGAGAAAATCTTGTTAATCATTTTCTTTCTCTTCTGGCAGTGTGTGTGAGCACAGCAAAGAGAATCTTATGACCCCCTCTAACATGGGGGTGATCTTTGGGCCCACTCTCATGAGAGCTCAGGAGGACACTGTGGCTGCCATGATGAACATCAAATTCCAGAACATTGTGGTGGAAATCCTAATTGAGCACTTTGTCAAGGTATGTATTTCCTATCTTTACCATCACTCCTCCAACCATGTGACACTTTCCCCTAGCCAATTTTTAGAGTTGTGTCTTCTCTCTGGCTCAAGTTATAATGGAAGGAAATTCCATATGACACAATGACATTTAGTAGCATTTCTGACCCTGTGAAATTCATTCGTTCAGCAAACATTGCTTGAGCATGCAACTATTTTATTATCAGACCCCATGCAAGATGGTATAGAAGAAAAATATCATTGTACATGCCTTTAAGGAGTTAATAGTATAATATGGAGACAACCATGTAAACAAAGGAAAATGATAGGTATAAAAGTGGTATATGTACAATTAAACCATAAAGAAAGCAATACTTATTAAAACCCCATAACATTCTAAAGAATTTAAGGTGTTATATTTATATGGTCTGTAAAATATGAGGTAGTGTACATTGTAATTAGATCAAATGAAAAATCATGATACAGATAGAAAATGAACCCAGGCATGAGGCTAGACAAGAAATATTTAATGACAAGTCCTATACACTTGCTACGGATGGTCCTACATTTGACTCTAGGCTTTCTAGCAGCCAATGCCATCCTAGCAGAACATAATTCAATACAAACTTTTCTTCAGGGGGAGGGGACTGGTGATATAGTCCAGGTGGTATGCACAGTTCAAATCCAAGCTCTTCCACTTACTAGCTGTATTAGGTAAGATACAGGTTAGGCTGCTAAGATACCACAGTGGCTCCAACACAAGAGACATTTATTTCTTGGTTTGGAATAGTTCAGCAAGGTGGTCCAGGCCTGATACAGTGACTTGACAAAGGCTAGAACCCAGCTTACTTCTTTGTTGTTGTGCCATCATCCCTAAGGTGCTGCTTCATCTGCATGACCAAATATCTTCTACATTATATCAATTGGGAAGTATGAAAGAAATAAAGCTGAGGATATAACCCTTTCCTTTAAGGCAATGACCTGGAAGTCACACATATCACTTTTATTTACATACCATTTATCAGAATTTAATCTCATGGTCAGATCTAGCTATAAGAAAAGCAGAGAAATTTAGTTTTTGTTTGGGGCAACCATGTGCCTAGCTAAGACTTTAGTTCTTTTACTAAAAGAAGGAGAGAATGGATATTGGAGAACAATTGACATTCTCTGCCATATTATCTGTGTTACATTGAGCAATGTAACTTCTCTGATAGTCATTGTGTTTCAGCTGAAATGTGAAGATGATAATAAACACATGCTATGTGAGAGTTACATGCCCACGGCCATTTTGCTAGTGAGAGAGCTAGAATTTAAATCCATGTACGTGGCTCAGAGTTGAAGTACTTAATCACTATACAGTGCTGCCTTACCAATCATTTTGGTACAGTGATATTATTGGGTATATACAGGACACTTTGGGATTATCAAGGATGGGTACTTGCAGAGAAGTTCAACCTATGTCAATACTTAAAGTGGGAAAGAAAGGGAAATAGGGAAAAGAAATTTCAAGGAGATGGTTCAGCATGAACAAAGGCCCAAGGACCTAAAACCCCAAACCATTTTATATTGTTGGAACATGAAATGGAAATAGGAGTGGCAAGAGATGTGACTGGAGGCAGACGGTGGCCATGTTCTAAAAGGACTAGGCTTTGTCTAGTTAAGGAGTTTGGAATGTTTGAAATTGTTCTTGCAGGCTTGGGAAAGCCTTGCTTCAAATTAAAGTAGTATGATGAATAGAGTTAAATTTGGGTGACTGTGTGGATGGGGCTCTACTTCATACATATAAGAAATACAGAATGGGAAAATTTTAAAAAGATGGAGCAAAAGCTCAGTTTGGGGCAGATTGGATTTGAGATTTCTGGAATATATCGAGAGAGCAATATCTAGGAAGTAGTTGACTATGAATCCAAAGCAGGGATTGGCGAACTTTTTATTGAAGAACCATATAATAAATATTCTAGGCTTTGCAGGTCATAGATGTGTGTCACAACTACTCAACTCCACCTTTGTATTGGGAAAGCAGTCGTAGATAACATAAACAAATGAATGTTCTAATAAAACTTTATTGACAAAACTGGCAGCAGACCTGTGGGCTGTAATTTTCTGACTCTTGGTCTATAGCCCAGATATCATTTATTGATTAACTGATCAGTTCATTCATTCAGAAAATATGTTTTGAGTATCCACATTTGCCAGGTACTGTTTTAGGTATGGGGATACAGCCCTCATGTAATTTAGAAAAACAATATAAATAAAATATATAATATATTAAATGGTAATGAGCATTAAGATGAACAGTAAAGCAGAAAAGGGGAATAGGAAGGGTTGAGAAGTGGTTTTCACATTGTAAATACAGTGGTCAGGAAGACCTCATTGAGAAGGACTTTTGAGCAGAGACCCATAGGAAATAAAGGAATTGTTCATTCAGATATCTGGGGGGAAATCATTCTAGGCTGAAGAAATGGTAAGTGGAAAATCCCTGAGGCAGAAATGTGTATATCATGTTCAGGGTACAAAAAGGAGGCCAGAAGGATTAATCAAAAGAGGAAACAGAAGAAGATGGTTCAGAGAGGAAATGGAGAGGGAAAGCTAAATAGATCCTATAGGGCCTTAGAACCCATTGGAAGGATTTTGACTTTACTATCTGAGTAGAATGAGGTTTTTGACTAGAGAAATGACATGATTTGACTTATATTTAATAGGACTATTCTGGATGCTGTGTGGATAATAGCTGTAGGGGAACAAGGGTAGACACAAAGAGTCTAATTAAGAGCCTGTTTCAATAATGCAATCAAGAAATGGTTTATACCTTGGATGATGGTGGTAACAGTGGATATGGTGAGAAAGTGGTCAGATTCTAAATAATTTTGAAGGCAGAGCTGACAGGACTTGCTAACAAATCATGTGGAATGTGGGAGAGAGAGAGGAGCCATGGATAACTTCAAGGTTTTATATCAGAGCAACTAGAAGGATGAAGTTTCCATTTACTGTGATGGATAGGCTGAGGGAGAAGAAGATTTGAAAAAAAGAGCAGGAGTTCAGTTTGGGACAAGTTAAGATAGATATGTCTATGAGACATCTGAGGTCAGAGAATAAAACAGGATTAGGGAAATAAAGTTGGCCTTCCATAGCATAGAGGCAGTGGTTAAAACCATGCAAGTCTTGCCTAGGGATACTTGTAGCAAGACAATAAATGTTAGACCAAAGGTTGAAATCTAGGGAGTGCCAGTGTTTTAAGGGCCATTAGAAAAGACCACAAAACAGATCAAGAAAGAATGTTCAGTAACATGAGAACGAGGAGATAGGGGAGCCATAGACTCCTGGAGAGGAGATAGTTTTTGGAAGAAAGAGTGGACAGTGGTTTCCGTTTCCCAAGACAAGTCATCTAGGACAGGAACTGAAAAGTATTTACTGCTTTAAGTGTTTTTTTAAAATTTTTAAATATAAGCAATACATATACATGGTAAAAATTTCCAACCATGAAGGAATTAGAATGAAAAATAATTCCACCCTTTACTTATTCTCAACTCCTAGTTCCAAACGTCATTTCAATAATTTCTTCTTTGTCATTCCGGCAAAGAAAAACAATACATATATATACATACACATGCATTAATATATTTGATAGATTTTAATATGCATATTTTATTTCTCTACTGAGAAAGCCTAAAAACCCTAGACATTATATATAAAAGCAACACAAAACAGAAAAAGCCTCACAGACTTAGAGAACAAACTTATGGTTACCAGGGGGGAAGGGTTGGGGGGGGAGGGATAGATTGAGAGTTTTGGGGGGGTTTTTTTGCGGTACGCGGGCCTCTCACTGTTGTGGCCTCTCCCGTTGCGGAGCACAGGCTCTGGACATGGAGGCTCAGCGGCCATGGCTCACGGGCCCAGCTGCTCCGTGGCATGTGGGATCTTCCCAGACCGGGGCACGAACCTGTGTCCCCTGCATCAGCAGGCGGACTCTCAACCACTGCGCCACCAGGGAAGCCCGCAGATTGGGAGTTTAAGATTGACATGTACACACTGCTATATTTAAAATAGATAACCAACAAGGGCCTACTGTATAGCACAGGGAATGCTGCTCAATATTCTGTAATAACCTAAATGGGAGAAGAATTTGGAAAAGAATAGTTTACGTGTATATGTATAACTGAATCACTTTGCTATACACCTGAAACTAATGCAACATTATTAATCAAGTATGCTCTGATATAAGATAAAAATATGAAAACTTAAAAAAAAACAAAAAATGAGGACTCTGAAACATGAAGGGAACAAGGCACACCGGACCATGTACGGACCTTGGGACCTGAGGAATGACATAGCCACAAGTCATCAGGGTTTTGATTTTGCCTCATGTCTTCCATATTGGGTAGTGTAGAAGCTGACAACCTAAGAACACCAACGGGTACAGTCAAAAGAGGTCCCAGCAAAAGCCTGCTCTCTCTGTCCAAAGGAACTGGAAAGGAACAGCCTAATGACAAAAAAATTTAGATAATAACCCCTTCACCACAAAATGCCACCAAAAACTTGAGGCCTCACCCCCACCCTCAGAAAATGCTGAGTGGAAAGACTAGACTTCTATCTTTGCCAGTCTGTAACAAGGCACCTCAACCAACCTCTTCCTGCCCCATGTGGTTGTGTCAAGGAGGCCAAGTGGGGAACCAGACTTTCATCCTCACCTGCGGTAATGAGATACCTTCCCCTACTCCCTATGGTGTCAGTGGAGACCACATAAAGCACCTGGACTCCCATGACCATTTAGCACTGGAGTAGTGTCAGAGGAGGCCTGGCAGAAATACAGGACTTTACCATTACTCTGTGGTAGTAAGTCTACTACACTGTGGTATCAGTTGAGAGGAGACCATGTGGGGAACCATAATGAGACTCGCTTCTTCTCCAGCCAGAGTGGTATCAGCAGGGCCTAGTGAGGAGCCTAAACTCCTACATTTGCCTAGCACTAACAAGGTAGTGTTTCCTTCCCTACCTACTCCTAACAAGGAGTCTTTCCTTCCCTTTGGGATGTCAATGGAGGCCAAGGGGAAAATCTGGACTTCCACTCCATCCTCGCAGTAATAAGGTAGTGCACCTCCTCCCCTGCAGTGGCACTGTCAAAAGAGGTCTGCTCTAACAGAAGGTATAAGTAAGAACGAGATTCTCATAATACCCAAAATGTGCAGGCTTTAGTTGAAAATTATTTGTCATACCAAGAACAAGGAATATCTCAACATGAATGAGAAAAGACCATCAAAAGACATCAACATCCAGATGACACAGATGTTAATTATCTGACAAGAATTTTAAAGCAGTCATCATAAAAATGCTACAATGCACGATTAGGAATACATTTGAAACAGATGGAAAAATTTCAGCAAAGTTATAGAAAATTTCTGCAGAGAAATACACAGACTTGGCAAAGAAATAGAAGATATAAAGAAGAAACAAGTGAAAAATATAGAACTGAAAAATGCCATAAGTGAAATTTTAAAATTCAGTGGATGTACTCAACAATACAATAGAGAGGACAGGAGAAAGAAACAGTGAACTTATAGAATAACACAAATTATGCAATCTGAGCAACAGACTACTAAGAGAATTTGTTACAGCAGACCTATCCTAAAATAATGGCTAAAGGAAGTTCTTTAAACAAAAAGGGCACAATTAAAGAAGGGATCTTGGAATAGCAGGACAGAAGAAAGAACAACAGAAAG
Source organism: Phocoena sinus (assembly GCF_008692025.1). Taxonomy (NCBI): domain Eukaryota; kingdom Metazoa; phylum Chordata; class Mammalia; order Artiodactyla; family Phocoenidae; genus Phocoena; species Phocoena sinus. The sequence continues at coordinate 57,910,154 of NC_045784.1, read as the reverse complement.
ACCAAAATTATGAATAAACATCATAGAGTTTCATTCTCCCATTTAGATTCCTCAATTACATTTCTTTTTTTTTTAACATCTTTATTGGAGTATAATTGCTTTACAATGTTGTGTGAGTTGCTGCTCTATAACAAAGTGGATCAGCTATATGTATGCATATATCCCCATATCTCCTCCCTCTTGCATCTCCCTCCCACACTCCATATCCCACCGCTCTAGGTGGACACAAAGCACTGAGCTGATATCCATGTGCTATGTGGCTGCTTCCCACTACTAGCTGTTTTACATTTGGTAGTGTATATATGTCCATGCCACTCTCTCACTTCATCCCAGCTTACCCTTCCCCCTCCCCACGTCCTCAAGTCCATTTTCTACCTCTGCATCTTTATTCCTGTCCTGCCCCTAGGTTCATCAGAACCATATACATGTTTTTAGGATTCCATATATATGTGTTAGCATATGGTATTTATTTTTCTCTTTCTGACTTCACTGTGTATGACAGTCTCTAGGTCCATCCACCTCACTACGAATAACTCAATTTTGTTTCTTTTTATGGCTGAGGAATATTCTATTGTATATATATGTGCCACATCTTCTTTATCCATTCATCTGTCGATGGGCCCTTAGGTTGCTTCCATGCCCTGACTATTGTAAATAGAGCTGCAGTGAATATTGTAGTACATGACTCCTGAATTATGCTTTTCTCAGGGTATATGCCCAGTAGTGAGATTGCTGGGTCGTATGGAATTTCTATTTTTAATATTTTAAGGAACCTCCATACTGTTCTCCATACTGGCTGTATCAATTTACATTCCCAACAACAGTGCAAGAGGTTTCCCTTTTCTCCACACCCGCTCCAGCATTTACTGTTTGTAGATTTTTTGATGATGGCCATTCTGACTGGTGTGAGATACTATCTCATTGTAGTTTTGATTTGCATTTCTCTAATGATTAATGATGTTGAGCATTCTTTCATGTGTTTGTTGGCAATCTGTATAAATTCTTTGGAGAAATGTCTCTTGAGGTCTTCTGCCCATTTTTGGATTGAGTTGTTTCTTTGATATTGAGCTGCTTATATATCTTGGAGATTAATCCTTTGTTAGTTGCTTTGTTTGCAAATATTTTCTCCCATTCTAAGGGTTCTCTTTTGGTCTTGTTTATGGTTTCCTTTGCTGTGCAAAAGCTTTTAAGTTTCATTAGGTCCCATTTGTTTATTTTTGTTTTTATTTCCATTTCTCTAGGAGGTGATTCAAAAAGGATCTTGCTGTGATTTATGTCATAGAGTGTTCTGCCTATGCTTTCCTCTAAGAGTTTGATGGTGTCTGACCTTACATTTAGGTCTTTAATCCATTTTGAGTTTACTTTTGTGTATGGTGTTTGGGACTGTTCTAATTTCATTCTTTTCCATTTAGCTGTCCAGTTTTCCCAGCACCATTTATTGAAGAGACTGTCTTTTCCCCACTGTATATTCTTGCCTCCTTTAAAAAGATTAGCTGACCATATGTGCGTGGGTTTATATCTGGGCTTTCTATCCTGCTCCATTGATCCATATTTCTTTTTGTGCCAGTACCATACTGTCTTGATTACTGTAGCTTTGTAACATTTAGTCTGAACTCAGGGAGCCTGATTGGTGCAGCTCTGTTTTTCTTTCTCAAGATTCCTTTAGCTATTCGGGGACTTTTGTGTTTCCATACAAGTTGTACGATTATTTGTTCTACTTCTGTGAAGAATGCCATTGGTAGATTGATAGAGATTGCATTGAATCTGTAGATTGCTGTGGGTAGTAGAGTCATTTTCACAATGTTGATTCTTCCAATCCAAGAACATGGTATATCTCTCAAACTGTTTGTATCATCTTTAATTTCTTTCATCAGTGTATTATAGTTTTCTGCATACAGGTCTTTGGTCTCTTTAGGTAGGTTTATGCCTAGGTATCTTATTCTTTATGTTGCAGTGGTAAATGGGAGTGTTTCCTTAACTTCTCTTTCAGATTTTTCATCATGAGTGTATAGGAATTCAAGAGATATCTGTGCTTTAATTGTGTGTCCTGCTACTTTACCAAATTCATTGGTCAGCTCCAGTAGTTTTCTGGTAGCATCTTTAGGATATTCTATGTATAGTACCATGTCATCTACAAACAGTGACAGCTTTACTTCTTCTTTTCCAATTTGGATTCTTTTTATTTCTTTTTCTTCTCTGATTGCTGTGGCTTAAACTTCCAAAACTACTAGTGGTGAGAGTGGGCAAACTTGTCTTCTTCCTGATCATAATGGAAATGTTTTCAGTTTTTCACCATTGACAATGATGTTGGCTGTGGGTTTGTCATATATGGCCTTTATTATGTTGAGGTAAGTTCCCTCTATGGCTACTTTCTGGAGGGTTTTTATCATAAATGGGTGTTTTATTTTGTCAAAAGCTTTTCCTGCATCTATTGAGATGATGATATGGTTTTTCTCCTTCAGTTGTTTAATATGGTGTATCACATTGATTAATTTGCATATATTGAAGAATCCTTGCATTCCTGGGATGAACCCCACTTGATTATGGGGTATGATCCTTTTAATGTGCTTTTGGATTCTGTTTGCTGGTATTTGGTTGAGGATTTTTGCATCTATGTTCATCAGTGATATTGGCCTGTAGTTTTCTTTCTTTGTGACACATTTATCTGGCTTTGGTATCAGCGTGATGGTGGCCTCATAGAATGAGTTTGGGAGTGTTACTCCCTCTGCTGTATTTTGGAAGAGTTTGAGAAGTATAGGTGTTAGCCCTTCTCTAAATGTTTGGGAGAATTTGCCGGTGAAGCCATCGGTCCTGGGTTTTTGTTTGTTGGAAGATTTTTAATCACAGTCTCAATTTCAGTGCTTGTGATTCATCTATTTATATTTTCTATTTCTTCCTGCTGCAGTCTCAGAAGGTTGTGCTTTTCTAAGAATTTGTCCATTTCTTCCAGGTTGTCCATTTTATTGGCACACGGGTGCTTGTAGTAATCTATCATGATCCTTTGTGTTTCTGCAATGTCAGTTGTTACTTCTCCTTTTTCATTTCTAATTCTATTGATTTGAGTCTTCTCCCTTTTTTTCTTGATGAGGCTGGCTAATGGTTTATCAATTTTGCTTATCTCCTCAAAGAACCAGCTTTTAGTTTTATTGACCTTTGCTATCATTTCCTTCAGTTCTTTTTCATTTATTTCTCATCTGATGTTTTTGATATCTTTCCTTCTGCGAACTTTGGGCATTTTCTTTGTTCTTCTTCCTCTAATTGCTTTAAGTGTAAGGTTAGGTTTTTTATTTGAGATATTTCTTGTTTCTTGAGGTAGGCTTGTATTGCTATAAACTTCCCTGTTAGAACTGCTTTTGCTGCATCCCATAGGTTTTGGGTCATCGTGTTTTCATTGTCATTTGTTTCTAGGTATTTTTTGATTTCCTCTTTGATTTCTTCCCTGATCTCTTGGTTATCTAGTAGTGTATTGTTTAGCCTCCATGTGTTTGTATTTTTTACAGATTTTTTCCTGTAATTGATATCTAGTCTCATATTATTGTGGTGGGAAAAGATACTTGATATGATTTCAATTTTCTTTAATTTACTGGGTCTTGATTTGTGACCCAAGATATGATCTATCATGGAGAATGTTCCACAAGCACTTGAGAAGAATGTGTATTGTATTGGTTTTGGATGGGATGTCCTATAAATATCAATTAAGTCCATCTTGTTTAATGTATCATTTAAATATTGTGTTTCCTTATTCATTTTCATTTTGAATGATCTGTCCATTGGTGAAAGTGGGGTGTTAAAGTTCCCTAATATTATTGTGTTACTGTTGATTTCCCCTTTTATGGCTGTTAGCATTTGCCTTATGTCTGGAGGTGTTCCTATGTTGGGTGCATAAATGATTGCAATTGTTATATCTTCTTCTTGGATTGATCCCTTGATCATTATGTAGTGTCTTTCTTTGTTTCTTGTATTAGTCTTTAGTTTAAAGTCTATTTTGTCTGATGTGAGAATTGCTACTCCAACTTTCTTTTGATTTCCATTTGCATGAGTATCTTTTTCCATCCCCTCGCTTTCAGTCTGTATATGTCCCTGGGTCTGAAGTGGGTCTCTCTTAGACAGTATATATATATGGGTCTTGTTTTTGTATCCATTCAGCCAGTCTGTGTCTTTTGGTTGGAGCATTTAGTCCATTTACATTTAAGGTAGTTATTCGTATGTATATTCCTATTACCATTTTCTTAATTGTTTTGGGTTTGTCATTGTAGGTTATTTGCTTCTCTTATTTTTTCTGCCTAGAGAAGTTCCCTTCTCATTTGTTGTAAAGCTGGTTTGGTGGTGCTGAATTCTCTTACTTTTGCCTGTCTGTAAAGCTTTTAATTTCTCCATCAAATGTGAATGAGATCCTTGCTGGGTAGAGTAATCTTGGTTGTAGGTTTTTCTCCTTCATCACTTTCAGTATGTCCTGCCACTCCATTCTGGCTTGCAGAGTTTCTGCTGAAAGATCAGCTGTTAACATTATGTGGATTCCCCTGTATGTTATTTGCTGCTTTCCCCTTGTCTCCATTACGTTTGATGCTTAGAGCAAAAAATAAATTTTTCCAACTTTATTGAGATGAAGCAAAAATTATGGTATGATCTGATGTGGTTCTCAGTGTATGTGAAGAAAACACTTAAGACAGTGGTATTAATGGAGCATAAAAACTTCAAATGAAGAGAGATTTAAATACATTTCACCAATGACATGAAATGTTGACACTAGTAGCCTATGATAAGTTATGTATATACAGTGTAATACCTAAAACAACCACTAAAAACCTTTAAAAAGTGATGCACTCAGAACAGATATATCAAATTGGAATTCTAAGAAATGTTTAAGAAATCATAGCTATCCTAAATGTTTATGCACTAAACCAAAAAATATATATACTTTAAATTAGATGATGCAAAAACTTGTGGAACTGATATGAGAAAGACAAAATTCATAATTGTACTTGGAGACTTTAGCAACCTTCTCTCTCAAGAACTGAAAATGCAACTAGACAGAAAATCAGAAATATAAGAAATCAAGGGCTTCCCTGGTGGCACAGTGGTTGAAAGTCCGCCTGCTGATGCAGGGGACACGGGTTCGTGCCCCAGTTCGGGAAGATCCCACATGCCGCAGAGCAGCTAGGCCTGTGGGCCATGGCCGCTGAGCCTGCGTGTCCGGAGCCTGTGCTCTGCAACGGGAGAGGCCACAACAGTGAGAGGCCTGCATACCGCAAAAAAAAAAAAAAAAAAAGAAAGAAATATAAGAAATCAAGAGCAGCATCAACCAACAGGATCTGATCAACATTGATATAATACTACACCCAACAGCAGTAAAATATACATGATTTTTAAGTGGCCATGGGGCACATACCAAGATAGTCAATATTCTAGTCTATAAAATGAACTTCAAAAATGTTTACAAATTGAAATCATGCATATGTTTTCTCTGACTGCAATGGAATCAAACTAGAAATCAATAACAGAAAGGCAACATGAAGCTTGGCAGAAAAAATGGTGGTGTTAGAGAGTCCAGCTTCTCTGTCCCCCCACAAGAACAATGATTGGATAGCTATCCATGAACAAAAACACCTCTAGGAGGCTTCTATAGTCTCCTTTGGAAGTTTTAGAAACACACTGGAGCAACAACAACAACAACAAAAAGAGGAGAGAAGGAAGAAATTGCGTTTTGTTTACATCATCCCCATCCTTCAAGTCAACATTGTTTAGTGCCAGGAAGGAACTTCCCAGCTAGGAAAAGTTCCTCTTGCCTGGAAGGGAAGAAGGGAGTGAATGACCAACTTCTCCAGCCTCTCAGGGCAGTATGTAAATGTCCCACTTCAGTTTCGCACCACCCAGACCAGCAAAGCTGAGATGTGTACAGCTGGCTAGCAACAAAGATGAAAAGCAGTGGCTATTATTAGCAGACATGCAGTGGGACTGATTAAAGTCCACAGGGACCTGCTCTGCAGACAAACTCAGCAGATTTCACCACTGATGAAGCCAGTGGCCAGCACAGCTGCTATGAACCCACTGTAGGTCTTGACCAGCTTTTTCCCCACAGGTATTCATGTTCCCTAATGGCAGCCAACAGAGTCCATCTCCACTCTCTCCACCCAATCACCCCTGATGGTGCCTAGGAACCACCCTGGCAGCCATCCAAAATCTCTGCAGCTGCACAAGTGTAAAAGACAAGCTGCCCAAGACCCTCCCCACCCCCACTGGAGCCCACGACCCATGCCCGCAGGCAGTGTGGGCCTCTGCAGCTGTGTGAGTAAGGCTGGTTTAGGACACCAACCTACAGACACTAGGCTCACCACCACTACTTTGCTAGTAGTGGGCTAGCCTACCCAGCTGTGCGCCTGCACACCACTGGCTTGACAACCATCTTTGGCCTCTACCACAGCACACACATCCTGGGGGGAGAGCGTGCAGCCATGGATGACAACCACTTGTGCACCTGTCTCAGGCTCTGCCTTCTGTCACTGGCCAGCACCACTGCCACCCATAACTAGCCCCTCCAGCTGTGTGCCTGCGTGCTCCCAGCCCAACTCCCACCACCAGCCACCACTGTGGTGTGAATGCCCAGGAGGAGATTATGCAGCTGCAGGAGTGTACACTAACAGCCAGGGACCCCACAGCTGCATATGGGCTCAGATCAGGCCATGCATTCTGTCACTGGTGAACACAACAGCACTCACCATTCCATCTCTGCACCTGCACACCTCTAACAACTCTGTCACCAGCCTTCTTTGAAGTCTGCATACCTGGGGAGAGAGTTTGCAGCCATAGAAGGTCATTCTGACATCCAGGGTCTCTGCAGCTGCCAGTGTGCTCATAGTTGGCCCTGACCTTTGCTACCTGCCCTAGTTCCCATCACTATATGTCTGTCTGCAACTAGCCCTTACTTATAAACAGGCACCTGCAGTTGGCCCCTCTAGCTGAGTGTCTGTACACCACCAGCTCCAGCCACCACAGCTGCCTGCACTGGTCCCTAGCCTTTGGACCTGGAGGTGCCACTTAGGACCTCAACAGCCCTTGCAACTATGTTGAACCCCCACAGTACCCACCAAGGACCATGCAGTTGATGATACTGTGGACCCCAGTAGCCTGAGCCAAAGAGAAATCATGCCCCCATGGTGCCTGACACATACTTCAAAACTTAGCACCCTGTACTACCAGACTGAGGGTTGTAGCACAACTCAGCATGCCCCCACTCACAGAAGAAAGGCTTCCCTTACCGAAGTCAATCCATAAAGTCTGGAAGTTGTGACTGCTTCTTCAAATGAGCAGACATGTATGAAAGGCTACACAGAATCATGAAGAATCTGAGAAACATGTCTCCACCAAAGGAATATGGTAAACCTCCAAGAGTTGGCTCCAAAGAAGTGGAGATAAGGAATTGCCTGATAAAGAATTCAAAATAATTGTTCTATAGTGCCCAGAGAGCTACAAGAGAAAACAGTCAAATAATTTAACAAATCAGGGAAACAATATGAGAACAAAATGAGAAGTTCAATGAAGAGATAGAAATATAAAAAAGAAACAAATTTTGGGGCTGAAGAATATAATGACTGAATTGAAGAATTCAATCGAGAGCTTCAACAGCAGACTTCAACATGCAGAAGAGAGAATTAATGAGCTAGAAGACAGACCAATTGAACTTATCCAATGAGAGGAGCAAAATTTTTTTAAAGTATGAAAAGTAATGAAGAAAGCCTACAGGACTTATGAAACAATCTCAAGAAAAATAATGTACTAATGATTGGAGTCCCAGAAGGAGCAAAGAGGGAGAAATGGATTTAAAGTTTATTTAAAGAAATAATGGCTGAGAACTTCTTACACCTGGGGAGAGATTTGGACGTCCATGTTCATGAAGGTAATAGATCACCTTGAAATTTCAATCCACGACAGTATTCTCCAAGACACATAATAAAAATAACTGTCTAAAACCTAAGATAAAGGATTTTAAAAGCAGCAAAAGAAAAGAAATTCTCTCATACAAGGAAATGCCCATAAGGCTGTCAGTGGATTTCTCAGCAGAGGCCAAAAGATAATGGGATGATATATTCACAGTGCTAAAAGAAAGAAACTGCCAACAAAAATACTTCACTCAAGAAAGTTGTCCTTCAGAATTGAAGGCAAAGTAAAGATTTTTCCTAATAAACAAAAGCTGAGGGAATTCTTCATCACTAAGCGTGCCTTAAATGCTGAAAAGATTTATTCAGGCTGAAACAAAGGATGCTATTGGTAACATAAAGACATTTATATGAAAATATACGATGCACTGGTAAAGGTGAGCATATAGTCAGATTCGTAATACCCTAACACTGTAATATGGTGATGTGTGAACTACTTAATTCTAGTACAAAGGTTAAAGGACAGAAGTACTAAAAATAGCTATAGCTTCAACCATTTGTTAATGGATAACAATATAAAGAGCTGTAAATGGTGACATCAAAAACATAAAAGGGGGAGTGGAGTAAAAAGTATTTCCATGAGATCAAACTTAAATTGTTAGTGTAAAATAAACTGTTATATAAGATGATTTATGTAAAATTCATGGGTAACCTTACAAAACAAAAACTTGCAGTAGATTCACAAAAGATAAAGAGAAGGGAATCGGGGGGACGAGAGGGAAGATGCCGGAAGAGTAAGACACGGAGATCACCTTCCTCCCCACAGATACATCAGAAATACATCTACACGTGGAACAACTCCTACAGAACGCCCACTGAGCACTGGCAGAAGACCTCAGACCTCTCAAAAGGCAAGAAACTGCCCATGTACCTGAGTAGAGCAAAAGAAAAAATAAACGGAGACATAAGAATAGGGACGGGACCTGCACCAGTGGGGAGGGCGCTGTGAAGGAGGAAAGGTTTCCACACACTAGGAAGCACCTTCATGGGCGGAGACTGCGGGTGGCGGAGGGGGGGAGCTTCAGAGCCACGGAGGAGAGCGCAGCAACACGGTGAGGAGGACAAAGCGGAGAGATTCCTGCACAGAGGATCGGTGCCCACTGGCACTCACCAGCCCGAGAGGCTTGTCTGCTCACCTGATGCAGCGGGCGGGGGCTGGGAGCTGAGGCTTGGATTTCAGTTGGATCACAGGGAGAGGACTGGTTGCGTGAACACAGCCTGAAGGGGTTAGTGCACCAAAGCTAGCCAGGAGGGAGTCCGGGGAAAAGTCTGGACCTGCCGAAGAGACTAGACTTTTTTTTCCCTCTTTGTCTCCTGCTGCTCGAGGAGAGGGGATTAAGAGTGCTGCTTAAAGGAGCTCCAGAGGTGGGTGTGAGCCATTGCTAACAGCGCAGACCACAGAGACGGGCATGAGATGCTAAGGCCGCAGCTGCCACCACCAAGAAGCCTGTGAGCGAGCACAGGTCACTATCCACACCTCCCCTCCCGGGAGCCTGTGCAGCCCACCACTGAGAGGGTCCCGTGATCCAGAGACAACTTCCCCAGGAGAACACATGGCATGCCTCAGGCTGCTGCAACGTCCTGCTGGCCTCTGCTGCTGCAGGCTCGCCCTGCACTCTGTGCCACTCCCTCCCCACGGGCTGAGTGAGCCAGAGCCCCAGAAGCAGCTGCTCCTTTAACTCTGTCCTGTCTGAGTGAAGAACAGATGCCCTCAGGCGAACTATATGGAGAGGCGAGGCCAAATCCAAAGCTGAGTTCTGGGAGCTGTCTGAAGAAAGAAGAGAAAGGGAAATTTTTCCATGCAGCCACAGGAGCAGCGGATTAAAGCTCCACAATCAACTTGATGTACTCTGCATAGGCGGAATACATGAATAGGCAGCAAATCATCCCAAATTGAGGAGGTGGACTTTGAGTGCAAGATATATTATTTTATCCCCTTTTCCTCTTTTTGTGAGTGTGTATGTGCATTCTTCTGTGTCAGATTTTGTCTGTACAGCTTTGCTTTCACCATTGGTCCTGGGATTCTGTCTGTACGATTTTATTTTTACTTTAAAAATTTATTTTCTTAATAATAATTTTTTATTTTAATAACTTCATTTTATTTTATTTTATCCTCTTTCTTTCTTTCTACTTTTCCCCCCTTTTATTCTGAGCAATGTGAATGAAAGGCTCTTGGTGCTGCAGCCAGGAATCAGTGCTGTGCCTCTCAGGGGGGTGAGCCAACTTCAGGACACTGGTCCACAAAAGAGCTCCCAGCTCCATGTAATATCAAATGGTGAAAATCTCCCAGAGATCTCCATCTCAACACCAACACCCAGGTTCACTCAACGACCAGCAAGCTACAGTGCTGGACACCCTATGCCAAACAACTAGCAAGACAGGAACACAATACCACGCATTAGCAGAGAGGCTGCCTAACATCATAATAAGGCCACAGACACCACAAAACACACCAGCAGACATGGACCTGTGCACCAGAAAAACGAGATCCAGCCTCATCCAGCACAACACAGGCACTAGTCCCCACCACCAGGAAGCCTACACAACCCACTGAACCAACTTTAGCCACTGGTGACAGACACCAAAAGCAACGGGAACTATAAACCTGCAGCCTGCAAAAAGGAGACCCCAAGCACAGTAAGATAAGCAAAATGAGAAGACAGAAAAACACACAGCAGATGAAGGAGCAAGATAAAAACCCACCAGACCTACCAAATGAAGAGGAAACAGGCAGTGTACCTGAAAAACAATTCAGAATAATAATAGTAAAGATGATCCAAAATCTCGGAAATAAAATAGACAAAATGCGAGAAACATTAAACAAGGAACTAAGAAGAACTAAAGATGAAACAAGTAACGAAGAACAACACAATAAATGAAGTTAAAAATACTCTAGAACGTATCAATAGCAGAATAACTGAGGCAGAAGAACGGATAAGTGACCTGGAAGATAAAATAGTGGAAATAACTACTGCAGAGCAGAATAAAGGAAAAAGAATGAAAATAACTGAGGACAGTCTCAGAGACCTCTGGGACAAAATTAAACGAAAAGACATTCAAATTATATGGATCCCAGAAGAAGAAGAGTGAAAGAAAGGGACTGAGAAAATATTTGAAGAGATTATAGTTGAAAATTTCCCTAAAATGTGAAAGGAAATAGTTAATCAAATCCAGGAAACACAGAGAGTCCCGTAAAGCATAAATCCAAGGAGAAACACACCAAGACAAATATTAATCAAACTGTCAAAACTTAAATACAAAGAAAATATATTAAAAGCAGCATGAGAAAAATAACACACAAGGGAATGCCCATAAGGTTAACAGCTGATCTTTCAGCAGAAACTCTGCAAGCCAGAAGGGACTGGCAGGACGTATTTAAAGTGATGAAGGAGGAAAATCTACAATCAAGATTACTCTACCCAGCAAGAATCCCATTCAGATTAGATGGATAAATTAAAACCTTTACAGACAAGCAAGAGCTGAGAGAGTTTAGCCCTACCAAACCAGCTTAACAACAAATGCTAAAGGAACTTCTCTAGGCAAGAAACACAAGAGAAGGAAAGACCTACAAAAACGAACCCAAAACAATTAAGAAAATGGGAATAGGAACATACACATTGATAATACCTTAAATGTAAGGGATTAAATGTTTCCACCAAAAGACAGAGACTGGCTGAATGGATACAAAAGCAAGACCCATATATATGCCGTCTACAAGAGACCCACTTCAGACATAGGGACACATACAGACTGACAGTGAGGGGATGGAAAAAGATATTCCATGCAAATGGAAACCAAAAGAAAGCTGCAGTAGCAATTCTCATATCAGAAAAAATAGACTGTAAAATACAGACTATTACAAGAGACAGAAAAAGACACTACATAATGATCAAGGGATCGATCCAAGAAGAAGATATAACAATTGTAAATATTTATGCACGCAAAATAGGATCACCTCAATATATGAGGCAAATACTAATGGCCATAAAAGGGGAAATTGGCAGTAACGCATTCATAGTAGGGGATTTTAACACCCCACTTTCATGAAGGACAGATCATCCAAAATGAAAATACATAAGGAAACACAAGCTTTAAATGGTACATTAAACAAGATGGACTTAATTTATATTTATGGGACATTCCATCCCAAAACAACAGGATACACATTTTTCTCAAGTGCTCATGGAACATTCTACAGGATAGATCATATATTGGGTCACAAATCAAGCCTTGGAAAATTTAAGAAAATTGAAATTGTATCAGGTATCTTTTCCGACCACCACACTATGAGACTAGATATCAATTACAGGAAAAGATCTGTAAAAAATAAAAATACATGGAGGCTAAACAATACAGTAGTGATCGTTAATAACGAAGTGATCATTGAAGAAATCAAAGAGGAAGTCAAAAGACACCTAGAAACAAGTGACAATACAGACACAACAACTCGAAACCTATGGGATGCAGCAAAAGCAGTTCTAAGAGGGAAGTTTATAGCAATATAATCCTACCTTAAGAAACAAGAAACATCTCGAATAAACAACCTAACCTTGCACCTAAAGCAATTAGAGAAAGAAGAACAGAAACAGCCCAAAGTTAGCAGAAGGAAAGTAATCATAAAGATCAGATCAGAAATAAATGAAAAAGAAATGAAGGAATCGATAGCAAAGATCAATAAAACTAAAAGCTGGTTCTTTGAGAAGATAAACAAAATGGATAAACCATTAGCCAGACTCATCAAGAAAAAAAGGGAGAAGACTCAAATCAGTAGTATTAGAAATGAAAAAGGAGAAGTAACAACTGACACTGCATAAATACAAAAGATCATGAAAGATTAAGACAAGGAACTCTATGTCAATAAAATGGACAACCCAGAAGAAATGGACAAATTCTTAGAAATGCACAACCTGCCAAGACTGAATCAGGAAGAAATAGAAAATATGAACTGACAAATCACAAGCATTGAAATTGAAGCTGTGATTTAAAGTCTTCCAACAAACAGAAGCCCAGGACCAGATGGCTTCATAGGCGAATTCTATCAAGAATTTAGAGAAGAGCTAACACCTATAATTCTCAAAATCTTCCAAAATATAGCAGGAGGAGGAACACTCCCAAACTCATTCTATGAGGCCACCATCACCCTGATGCCAAAACCAGACAAGTATTTCAGAAAGAAAGAAAACTACAGGCCAATATCACTGATGAACATAGATTTAAAAATCCTCTGAAAAATACAAGCAAACAGAATCCAACAGCACATTAAAGCGATCATACACCATGATCAAGTGGGGTTTATTCCAGGAATGCAAGGATTCTTCAGTATACACAAATCAATCAACATGATACACCATATTAACAAATTGAAGGAGAAAAACCATATGATCATCTCAACAGATGCAGAAAAAGCTTTTGACAAAATTCAACACCCTTTTATGATAAAAATCCTCCTAAAAGTAGGCATAGAGGGAACTTTGCTCACCATAATAAAGGCCAGATATGACAGACCCACAGCCAACATCATCCTCCATGGTGAAAAACTGGAAGCATTTCCACTAAGATCAGGAAAAAGACAAGGTTGCACACTCTCACCACTTATTCAACATAGTTTTGGAAATTTTAGCCACAGCAATGAGAGAAGAAAAGGAAATAAAAGGAATCCAAACGGAAAAGAAGTAAAGCTGTCACTGTTCATAGATGACGTGATACTATACATAGAGAATCCTAAAAATGCTACCAGAAAACTACTAGAGCTAATCAATGAATCTGGTAAAGTAGCAGGATACAAAATTTATGCACAGAAATCTCTGGCATTCCTAAACACTAATGATGAGAAATGTGAAAGTGAAAGCAAGAAAACACTCCCATTTACCATTGCAACACAAAGAATAAAATATTTAGGAATAAACCTACCTAAGAAGACAAAAGACCTGTATGCAGAATATTATAGGACACTGATGAAAGAAATTAAAATGATACAAATAGATGGAGAGATATACCATGTTCTTGGATTGGAAGAATCAACATTATGAAAGTGAATCTACTACCCAAAGCAATCTACAGATTCAATACAATTCCTATCAAACTACCACTGGCATTTTTCACAGAAGTAGAACAAATAATTTCACAATTTGTATGGAAACACAAATGCCCCCGAATAGGCAAAGCAATTTTGAGAACGAAAAATGGAGCTGGAGGAATCAGGCTCTCTGACTTCAGACTATACTACAAAGCTACAGTAATCAAGACAGTATGGCACTGGCACCAAAACAGAAATGTAGATCAATGGAACAGGATAGAAAGCCCAGAGATAAACCCACGCACATATGGTTACTTGATCTTTGGTAAAGGAGGCAGGAATGTACAGTGGAGAAAGGACAGCCTCTTCAATAAATGGTGCTGGGAAAGCTGGACAGGTACATGTAAAAGTATGAGATTAGAACAGTCCCTAACACCATACACAAAAATAAGCTCAAAATGGATTAAAGACCTAAATGTAAGGCCAGAAACTATCAAACTCTTAGAGGAAAACATAGGCAGAACACTCTATGATATAAATCACAACAAGATCCTTTTTTGACCCGCCTCCTAGAGAAATGGAAATAAAAACAAAAATAAACAAATGCACCCTAATGAAGCTTCAAAGCTTTTTCACAGCAAAGGAAACCATAAAGAAGACCAAAAGACAACCCTCAGAATGGGAGAAAATATTTGCAAATAAAGCAACTGACAAAGGATTAATCTCCAAAATTCATAAGCAGCACATGCAGCTCAATAGCAAAAAATCAAAAAACCCAATCCAAAATTGGTCAGAAGACCTATATAGACATTTCTCCGAAGGAGATATGCAGATTGCCAAGAAACACATGAAAGAATTCTCACCATCATTAATCATTAGAGAAATGCAAATCAAAACAACAATGAGATATCATCTCACACCAGTCAGAATGGCCATCATCAAAAATCTAGAAACAATAAATACTGGAGAGGGGGTGGAGAAAAGGGAACACTCTTGCACTGCTGGTGTGAATGTGTTGGTACATCCACTATGGAGAACAGTATGGAGGTTCCTTAAAAAACTACAAATAGAACTACCATATGACCCAGCAATCCCACTACTGGGCATATACCCTGAGAAAACCGTAATTCAAAAAGAGTCATGTACCAAAATGTTCATTGCAACTCTATTTACAATAGCCAGGAGATGGAAGCAACCTGAGTGTTCATCATCAGATGAATGGATAAAGAAGATGTGGCACATATATACAATGGAATATTACTCAGCCATAGAAAGAAACAAAATTGAGTTATTTGTAGTTAGGTGGATGGACCTAGAGTCAGTCATACAGAGTGAAGTAAGTCAGAAAGAGAAAGACAAATACCATATGCTAACACATATATATGGAATTTACGAAAAAAAAAATGTCATGAAGTGCCTAGGGGTAAGACAGGAATAAAGACACAGACCTACCGGAGAACGGACTTGAGGATATGGGGAGGGGGCGGGGTGAGCTGTGACAGGGCGAGAGAGAGGCATGGGCATATATACACTACCAAACGTAAGGTAGATAGCTAGTGGGAAGCAGCCGCATGGCACAGGGATATTGGCTCGGTGCTTTGTGACCACCTGGAGGGGTGGGATATGGAGGTGGGAGGGAGGGAGATGCAAGAGGGGAGAGATATGGGAACATATGTATATGTATAACTGATTCACTTTGTTATAAAGCAGAAAATAACACACCATTGTAAAGCAATTATACCCCAGTAAAGATGTTAAAAATAAAAATGACACAGACCTACTAGAGAATGGACCTGAGGATATGGTGAGGAGGAAGGGTAAGCTGTGACAAGGTGAGAGTGGCATGGACATACACTACCAAACGTAAAATAGATAGCTAGTGGGAAGCAGCCACAATGCACAGGGAGATCAGCTCGGTGCCTTGTGACCACCTGTAGTGGTGGGATAGAGAGGGTGGGAGGGAGGGAGACGCAAGAGGGAAGAGATATGGGAACATATGTATATGTAAAACTGATTCACTTTGTTATAAAGCAGAAACTAACACACCATTGTAAAGCAATTGTACTCCAATAAAGATGAAAAAAAAAAAAAGAGAGAAGGGAATCAAAACATACCACTGTGGAAAATCAGTGTACAAAAGAGGGCCACAAAGAAAGCAAGGAAGAAAATTAGAACTAGAAAACAGCCAAAAAACAATAAGATGGCATTAGTTAAGTCCTTACCTCTCAGTAATTACTCTAAATGATAATAGAATTCTTCAATCAAAAGGCATAGAATGGCAGTATAGATTAAAAAATAATAAGACCCCACTATATGCTGACTAAAGGAGATTCACTTCAGCTTTACAGACACACACAAGCTCAAAGTGAAAGGAGGATAAAAGATATTCCACGCAAATAGGAACCAAAAGAGAGCATGAGTATCTTATACTTATATCAGACAAAATAGACTTCAAACCAGAAATGTTTAAAAAAAAAGGCAAAGATGGTCATTATATAATCATAAGGGAGTCAATTCATCAAGAATATATAACAATTATGAATAAATTTGCACCCAAGAGTGTAGCACCTAAATTTATTAAGCAAACAGTAACAAATCTAAAGAGAGAAACAGAGAAAAATACAATAGTAGAGGACTTTACCTCACTTTCAACAATGGATATATCGTCCAGGCAGAATATAAACACGGAAATGTTGAGCTTGAACCATACTTTAGGCCAAATGGAACTAACAGATATATATAGGCATTCCTTGGAGGTATTGTGGGTTCAGTTACAGACCACTGCAATAAAGTGAATATTGCAATAGAGTGAGTCACACAAACTTTTTGTTTCCCAGTGCATGTAAGTTATGTTTACACTATACTGTAGTCCATTGAGTGTGTGATAAAATTATGTGTAAAAAATGTACATACCTTAATTTAAAAATTATTTATTGCTAACAAATACTGACCATCATCTGAGCCTTCAGCAAATTGTAATCTTTTAGCTAGTGGAAGATCTTGCCTCGATGTTGATGGCTAATGACTGATCAGGGTGTTGGTTGCTGAAGACTGGGGTAGCTATGGCAATTCCTTAACATTATGACAACAGTGGAGTTTGCCACATCAATTGACTCTTCCTTTCACAAACGATTTCTCTGTAGCATGAAGTGCTGCTTGATAGCACTTTACCCACCTTAGAACTTCTTTCAAAATTGGAGTCAATCCTCTCAAAATCAGCCACTGCTTCATCAACTAAGCTTATTTGTAATATTCTAAATCCTTTGTGGTCATTTCAACAATATTCACAGCATCTTCACCAGGAGTAGATTCCATCTTCAGAAATTACTTTCTTTGTTCATCCATAACAAGCAACTCCCATCCATTAAAGTTTTATCATGAGAATGCAGCTATTCAGTCACATCTTCAGGCTCCAGTTCTAATTTTAGTTCTCTTGCTATTTCTATCAAATCTGCAGTTCCTCCTCCAATGAAGTGTTGAACCCCTCAAAGTCATCCATGAGGGTTGGAATGAACTTCTTTCAAACTCCTGTTAACGTTGATATTTTGACCTCTTCTCATGAATCACAAATGTTCTTAATGGCATCTAGAGTGGTGAATTATTTCCAGAAGGTTTTCATTTACTTTGCCTGGATCCGTCAGAGGAATCCCTATCTATGTCAACTATAGCCTCATGAAATCTATTTCTTAAATCATGAGACTTGAAAGTTGAAGTTACTCTTTAATCCATGGGCTTCAGAATGAAGGTTGTATTAGCAGGCATGAAAACATTAATGTCATTATTCATCTCCATCAGAGTTCTTGGGTAACCAGGTGCATTGTTAATGAGCAGTCATATTTTGAAAGGAATCTTTTATTCTGAGCAGTAGGTCTCAACAGTAGGCTTAAAATATTCAGTAAACTATGTTGTAAACAGAGAGTAGATTTAGCATAATTCTTAAGAGCCCTAGGACTTTCAGAATGGTAAATGAACATTGGCTTCAACTTAAAGTCACCAGCTGCATTCACCCCTAACAAGAGACTCGGCCTGTCCTTTGAAGCTTCAAAGCCAGGCATTGACTTCTCCTCTCTAGCTGTGAAAGTCCTGGATGGCCTCTTCTTCCAACATGACTGTTTTGTGTATATTGAAAATCTGTTGTTTAGTGTAACCACCTTCATTCTCTCAGCTATATCTTCTGGATAACTCACTGCAGCTTCTACATCAGCCCTTGAAACTTGATGTTTCACCTTGCCCTTTTATGTTATGGAAACAGTTCCTTTCCTTAAACCTCACAAACCAACCTCTGATAGCTTCAAACTTTTCTTCTAGAGCTTACTCACCTCTCTTAGCCTTCTCAGAATTGAAGAGTTTGGACTTTGCTTTGGATTAGGCTTTGGCTAAAGGGAATTTTGTGGCTGGTTTGATCTTTTACGTAAACCATTAAAACTTTCTCCATATCAGCAATAAGCCTGTTTCACTTTCTTTTTTTAATTATTATTATTTTTTATATTTAATTTGTATTGAAGTATGGTTGATGTACAATATTATATTAGCTACAGATGTACAATATAGTGGTTTATAATTATAAAAAGCTATACTCCATTTATAGTTATGATAAAATCTTGGCTATATTCTGTGTTGTACAATATGTCTTTGTAACTTATACATAATAGTTTGTACATCTTAATCACCTCCCCCTCCCCCTTCCCTCTCCCACTGGTTACCACTAGTTTGTTCTCTATATCTGTGAGTCTGCCTCTTTTCTGTTACATTCACTAGTTTGTTGTATTTTTTGGATTCCACATATAAGTGATAGCATACAGTATTTGTCTTTCTTTGACTTATTTCACTCAGCATACTACCTTCCAAATCCATTTGTGTTGCTGCAAATGGCAAAATTTCATTCCTTTTATGACTGAGTAGTATTCTGTTGTGTGTGTGTGTCTGTGTGTGTCTGTGTGTGTGTATGTGTATATATATCACATCTTCTTTATCCTTTCCTCTGTTGATGGACACTTATTTTGCTTCCATATCTTGGCTATTGTAAATAATTCTGCTATGAACGTTGCGATGTGTATATCTTTTCAAATTAGTGTTTTTTGTTTTGTTTGGATATATACCCAGGAGTGGAATTACTGGATCCACTTTCAATCCTGAAAAAGAAGAGCAAAGCTGATGGCATCATACTATTTAATTTCAAACTATACTATTTTAAAGCTATAGGAACCAAAACTATGTTACTGGCTTAAAAATAGACACATAGACAAATGGAACTGAATCAGGAGCCCAGAAATACCCATATGCACATATAGCCAACTAGTATTTGACAAGAATACTCATTGGGGATAGGATAGTTTCTTCCATAAATGGTGCTGAAAAACTGGATTACCACATGCAGAAGAGTGAAATTGGAACCCTATCTTACACTTAACTCAAAATGGAATAAAGACTTAAACATGAGATCTGAAACTGTAAAACTCCTAGAAGAAAACATAGGGAAAATGCTCTTTGACATTGATCTTTGTAATGATTTCCTGTATATGACACCAAAAGCATAAGCAACAAAAGAAAAAATAAGTGGAACTACATCAAACTAAAAAGCTTCTGCACAGCAAAAGAAATAGACAATGAAATGAAAAGGCAACATATGGAATAGGAGCGATTGTTTGCAAACCATATATTGGGTAAGGGGTTAATAACCAAAATATATAAGTGTACAGTTCAGTGGGTTTTTTCTTCTTTGTTTCGTTTTGTTTGATAAATTTATTTATTCATTTATTTTTGGCTGCATTGGCTCTTTGTTGCTGTGCACGGGCTTTCTCTAGTTACGGCAAGGGGGACTACACTTCATTGCAGTGTGCAGGCTTCTCATTGCGGTGGCTTCTCTTGTTGTGGAGCATGGGCTCTAGGCATGCAGACTTCAGTAGTTGTGGCTCACGGGCTTAGTTGCTCCACGGCATATGGGATCTTCTCAGACCAGGGATTGAACCACTGTGCCCTGCATTGGCAGATGGATTCTTAACTACTGCACCACCAGGGGAGTCCCTAACCAAAATATATAAAGAACTCATACAACTCATTAGTAAAATAACAAACAACCCTATTGAAAAATGGGCAGAGGAACTGAATAGACAGTTTTCCAAAGAAGATATACAATTGACCAACAGGTACATGAAAAGATATTCAACATCACTAATCATCAGTGAAATGCAGATCAAAACTATAAGATATCACCTCACAACAGTTAGAATGGTTATTATCAAAAAGACAAGAGAGGGCTTCCCTGGTGGCGCACTGGTTGAGAGTCCGCCTGCCGATGCAGGGGACATGGGTTCGTGCCCCGGTCCGGGAAGATCCCACATGCCGTGGGAGCGGCTGGGCCTGTGAGCCATGAGCCGCTGAGCCTGCGCGTCCGGAGCCTGTGCTCCGCAACGGGAGAGGCCACAACAGTGAGAGGCCCGCGTACCACAAAAAAAAAAAAAAAAAAAAAGACAAGAGATAACAAGTGTTAGCAAAGGTGTGGAAAAAAGGGAACCCTTGTGCACTGTTAGTGGGAGTGTAAATTGGTACAGCCACTATGGAAAATAGTATGGCGATTCATCAAAAAATTAAAAATAAAACTACCATATGATCTATCAATCTCACTCCTGGGTATATATCCAAAGTAAATAAAAACTGATTTTGAAGGGATAGCCACACCCGCATGTTCATTGCAGCATAATTCACAATAGCCAAGATATAAAAACAACCTAAGTGTCCATCACAGATGAATGAATAAAGAAGTTTTGAGATTTTACATAATATGAGTGAATGAAGAAGTTGTGAGATTAAATATAACATATATTCAGCCATGAGAAAGAAGGATATTCTGCTGCTATGCAATAACTGGGTGAACCTTCAGGGCATTATGCTAAGTGAAATAAATAAGACAGAGAAAAACAAATACCATATGATATCACTTATTTGTGGAATCTAAAAAAGCCAAACTCAGAGAAATAGAGAGTAGAGTGGTGATTACCAGGAACTGGGAGGTAAGGGAAATGGGGAAATATTGTTAAGGGGTACAAACTTCCTGTTATAAGATTAATACGTTCTGGGGATCTAGTGTACAGTATGGTGATTATAGCTAATAATACTTTATTATATACTGGAAAGTTGTTAAGAGAGTGGATCTTATATGTTCTAACCACAAAAAAGAAATGGTAATTATGTGATGGGATGGAGGTGCTAGCTAATGCTATGGGGGTAATCATTTGCAGTATACAAATGTATCAAATCAGCACGCTGTACACCTTAAACTTACACAATGTTATATGTCAATCATAACTTATAAAGCTGGAAAAAAAGAAGGGCAATGTGAAAAATCTCCAAAGACTTAAATATTAAACACATTTCTCAGTAATCTGTGAGTAGGTAAGGAGTCTCAAGAGAAATAAGAAATTACATTGAACTGAGTGACAGTATAAATATATCAAAATTTATGGAAAGCAGCTAAATCAGTTTGTTTGAGAGGGAAACTCGTAGGATTGAATGCTTGCCTTAGAAAAGAGGAAAGGTCTGAAGTCGATATACCAAAATGTCACTTCAGGAACTTAGAAAAATAAGAGCAATATAAATCCAAAGCAAGTAGAAAGAAGGAAATAATAAATATAAATAATGACGATAACATAAAAATCCCTGGAATTGAAACCATAAAGACAAAAGAGAAAATCAATGAAAGAGTTGGTTACAGAGAACCAGTATCCAAAACTCAATAAAATTAACAATCTTTTAGAAGGCTAACGAAGCAAAGGAAGAGAGTAGACACAAATTACCAGTATCAGGAACAAAATGGAGGATATCATACTAATCATGTGGATCTGGAAAGGATAATAAGGGAATAATATGAACAATTCTATGTGCATAAATTTGATAACTTAGATGAAATGAATGAGTTCCTTAAAAAGTACAAACTACTAAAACTCACCCAATATGAAATTGATCATTTGAATAGCCCTGAAACTATTAAGCGTATTGAATTCATATTTGAATACTCTCTGAAAAAGAAATGTTTAGGCCCAGATAGTTTTACTGGAGAATTATACCAAGTGTTTAAAGAAAAATTAACATCAATTTATAAAATCTCTGCTAGAAAACAGAATAGGAGAAAACACTTCCCAACACATTGTATGAAGGCAGTAATTGCCTGACACAAAAACCAGGCAAAGAAGATAATACAAAAAAAGAAAATTATAGACCAATATCCCTCATAAATATAAGTGCAAATATCACTAACAAAAAGTTTGAGGATAGAATTCAGAAAAAATTTAAAAACAAACACTATACACCATGATCAGATGGGATTTATTCCTGGAATGCAAGGTGGTTCAGTTGATTTTAAAATCAGTGAGAGAGTGGCATGGACATGTATACACTACCAAATGTAAAATAGATAGCTAGTGGGAAGCAGCTGCATATCACAGGGAGATCAGCGGTGCTTTGTGACCACCTAGAGGGGTGGGATAGGGAGGGTGGGAGACAGGGAGACGCAAGAGGCAAGAGATATGGGGATATATGTATATGTATAGCTGATTCACTTTGTTATAAAGCAGAAACTAACACACCATTGTAAAGCAATTATACTCCAATAAAGATGTTAAAAATTTTTTTCCATATTAACAGGCTGAAGAAGCAAAATTACATAAACTTATCAATTTATGCAGAATAAGTATTTGAAAAGATCAACACACATTTAGAAAAATAAACAAAACTCAACAAACTAGGAATAGGGAATAATCACCTCAGCTTGGTAAAGAAACTTTTTTTTAAAAATACCCTGTAGCTAACATCATACTTAATGGCGAAATGCTGAATGCTTTTCCTTTAAGATTGAGAATAACACAAGAATGCTTGCTCTTGCCACTGCTATTCAACATAGTAATGGAATTTAGGGGAAACGGTGGGGGAGGGATAAATTAGGAGTTTGGGACTAACATATACACACTACTATATATAAAAAGATAAATAACAAGGACCTACTGTATAGCACAGAGAATATACTCAATATTTTGTAGTAACCTATAAGGGAAAAGAATCTGAAAAGAGTATATATATATATATATATATATATATATATATATATATTTCATATATAGTACTTCATATATATATATATGAAACTGAATCACTTTGATATATGCCTGAAACTAACACAACATAAATAAATCAACTATATACTTTAATCAAAAAATAAAGTAACTTTAGAAAGTTTAAAAAAAAGGAAATAAAACACATCTAGTTCCGATAGGAGGAAATATAACTTTCCCTATTTGCCAATGACATGTTCGTCTGCATAGAAAATCCTAAGGTGGATATTAAAAACAAAATTTCCAGAAATAATAAGGGAGTTTATCAAGATTACAGAATACAAGGCCAACATTCAAAAATCAGTTGCAATTTTATATTAGCAATGAAGGTATGGAAAATGAAATTAAAAGTACAATACCATCTACAATCTCTCAAAACAACTGAAATGCTTAGGTATATGTCTAATAAAACATTTAGAGGATTTATATGCTGAAAATTACAGAATGCTGCTTTAAAAACTCAAAGAAAATATAAACTAAGAGACATATTGTACTCATGGAGTAGAAAACTCAACATAGTAAAGATGGTAATTTCTTTCCAAATCTATATATATAAGCTTCAGGTAATTAATATCAAAGGCCCAGCAAGATTTTTTGTAGATAGGGACAAGATTATACTGACGTAGGTGTATATATACATATATACACATATATATGTATATATATATATATATATATATATATGTGTGTGTGTGTGTATAATACACACACATACATACACATACAGAAAAGAACTAGAAGAGCTAACACAATTTTTAAAATGAAGAATAAATGGGGAGATATTGTTAATGCTTACTATATTGCTTCAGTAGTTAAACAGTGTGATACTGGCAGATGGATAGACACATAGATCAATGGAAGAGAATAGTCTATAAATAGTCTTGCAAAGTATGGCCAAATTGCTTTTGATAAAAGCACAAAAGCATTTCAAGGGAGGAAGGATAATCTTTTCAACAAATGATGGTGGAGAAATTGCATGTCTATAGGCAACAAAATTGAACATTGACCTAAACCTCACATCTTATACAAAAATTAACATAAAATCATCATACATATAAATGTAAACTATAAAACTTTTAGAAGATAACATAAGAGAAAATATGTGGACCTACTGAAGAACCTTACTGAGCAGTTTTTAGACATTACACCCAAAGCACAAACCATTAAAGAAGTAAATTAATAAATTGAACATCAAAATTAAAAACATTTGCTCTTTAAATGACCCTATTAAAAAGATGAAGAAACAAGCTACCAACATGGAGAAAATATTTGCAAACTATGTATCTGATACAGGACTCATATCTAGAATATGCAAAGAACTCTCAAAACTGAACAGTAAAAAAATCAGACAATCCAATTATAAAATGAACAAAAGACATGAAAAGGATGTATGTATGACAAACACATGAAAAGATGTCCAAGATCACTGGCCATTAGGGAAATGCAAATTAAGGCCTCAATGAGATATCACTGCATATCCATTAAAACAATTAAAAAATAGTGATAACACCAAATGCTGACCAGGGTACCCAGAAATTGGAGCTCTCTTACATTTCTAGTAAGAACATAAAATGATACAGTTACTCTTGAAAAGTTTGGCAGTTTCTTAAGAAAAAAAAAATGTAACTATGTACTTATTATACAACCTATCATTTACACTCCTGGGCATTTATCCCTGAGATATGAGAACATGTTCACACAAAACCTCTACAGGTATGTACATAGCATTTTTATTTGTAATAGCCAAAAACTGGATACAGCCCAGATGTCCTTCAGTGGGTGAATGGTTAACAAATTATAGTAACTCATATTGTGGAATACTATTCAGTAGTAAAAAAGAATGAATTACTGATGCACACAACAACTTGGATGGATCTCATGGGTATAATACTGAGTGAAAAAGCCTATCTCAAAAAGTTACATACTGTTTATTCCATTCATATAACATTCTCAAAATGAAAAAATTACAGAGATTTTTAAATAGTAATTTTAAACACTAATCAGTTTTTTTTTAACAGATTAGTGGTTGCAAGTGTTTAGGTGATGATAGGGGTGGAGGATGGT
Source organism: Phocoena sinus (assembly GCF_008692025.1). Lineage (NCBI taxonomy): Eukaryota > Metazoa > Chordata > Mammalia > Artiodactyla > Phocoenidae > Phocoena > Phocoena sinus. The sequence goes on along the minus strand of NC_045784.1, from coordinate 57,885,036 downwards.
GGGTATGACTATAAAGGGGTAGCATGAGAGATAATTTGAATGGTGGAATAGTATCTTGACTGTAGTGGTGGTTACGTGAACCTACACGTGTGATAAAATGGCATAGCACTGTTTATATACATTGTACTAATGTTATTTTCCTAGTTTAGATATTGAACTATAGTTACATAAGATGTCCCCTTTCGGGAGAAACTGAGTGAGAGGTATGTGCAACCTCTCTGTGCTATCTCTGCAATTTCCTGTGAATCTATTTTATTTCAAAATAAAAATTTGGAAAGTGTAAACCAACTCAAAATTTTCATATTTATTACATGTGGGAATGATAATGTTTTGGATATATTGGGTCAAATAAAGTATATTATAAATTTTTTTAAATGAAGATCTCATATGGAATGCTTTCTATTGTATACTCTCAAGTTAAAACGGCAGAGAGCAGAAGTGTATCTATACTATGCTACCCTTATCTAAGGAAGAAGGGGATATAAGGAAATAGAAATGGATCTGCTTATTGTGAAAAAGATATACAGGGCAGGTAATCCAGAACCTAATGAATTGGTTACCTATAGGTGTTTGGCAGGTATGGACTGGTAAGGATGGGATAATGACAATGGTGTAGCAGGGATGAGAGAGGAGCAACTCTTTGACTTATAGAATCATAGTATTGTTTCATGTTCTCAAAACTAAATAAATATATAAGTAAAATCAACCTGACAGAAGAACCCAAAGTGAAATACAAAGAGTAAAAAATGAACCTAATTGTATTACAGATGAGGAACATAGCCATATAGAAGAGGATAGGAAGAAAAGAATTAACAAAAGTAATTTTGGAAAATAGTATTTCTACTGTATATTTTAGGACTAAAGTTGAAAAAGAACTTTATACAAACATTACTCTCTTTGGTAAATGTATTGCTTACAGGGGTATGGGTTAGCAACTCTGAAATTAATATACTTATATTGTAGGATTAAATAAATAAGTAAATATATTTTGAATAATTAAAACTAGATTTCTTGCTATTGAAGAAGAACATTACAAATAAGCAAAGGAGGAAGGCTAAAATGATCACTGTGGTATTAGATTGGAATGGAAACAGTAAAATTTTTAAAACTCATATTTTAAAAATATACAGATAGATACAGAAGTAAATATAGATGTGTTTGTGTATCCATAGAATACCTAGAAGCAGTGCCACTCTAGTAACAATGAGCACACTTAGCACCCAGGCCTTGGTTTCTAAATACCATTCTCCTATAAAATAACCAGGGCTTCTTGGAGAAATAGCTGATTCCAGGGCTGGGACAGGGAAAATACAAGATGAAACTGGAATATCTTATGGTACGAAAAAGTAAGGAAGGGCTAAAAAATATTATAGGAATGTGATGAAAGAACGTGGGAGCCAACATGAAACTGATCCCAGTGGTCAAAATGGGAACATTTGAGCAACAAATTAAATAATGATATTATTGGATTATAGCCCATAGAATAAAATAAATATCTATGATTCCAGACTGATACAAACCAACAAATGCACACACACAGTGGAGGAGGAATAGCTCTTTCTTACAGTAGAATTTTAATTAACAAATGTAAAAGAAATGAGCAAAATAGAAAATTACTACAGTAATTTGCAGGCAGGAATCATTAACAAATACTAAAATTAATGGGTGAAAAAATATGGCGAAAATCAGGATGTCTGCATAGCCTCAAATATCTTACCACAAGATATTTATTAATGATAAGGGGAAAATAATATCTTTACGGTGGAAAAGTCTGGCATCACCAGTAATAAGATATAGCAACATCTTGTATCACTAGTATGATGCACTGAGAGGGGTACAGCATCACTTCTTCCTAAAAATGTTTAACCTAAATATAATCTTGAGAAGACATCAGAGAAACCCAAGCCGACTGAATCCTACAAAATAACTGACAAAGTTGTATGTACTTTTGCCTTGTAGTTTAACATGTTTACAGGTTTGGGAGATTAGGACATGGACATCTTCAGGGTCATTATTCTGTCTACCACAGTTCACTCTCTGGCCCCAAAAGATTTACATCTATCCCACATGCAAAATACATCCATCCTATTTCAAGTTCCCCAAAAGTCTCAACCGATTATAGCATCAATCCACGTCCAAAATCTCATCTAATTATCATCTGCTCAAAAGTCCCAAATCTCATCATCTAAATCAGCTAAGTTAGGTATGGGTGAGACTCTTGCTATAATTCATTGTAGGGTAAAATTCCTTACTACCTATTCACCTGTGAATCTAGAAAACAATCCTTTGGGCTTGCAGCTCCACCTTCTGAATTATCCTTCCTTTTTTGTGAAAAGTAGCATGTGTTTGAAGTTGAGTAGTTTTATCAGCCTGTTTCCTGCTTGTAGAATTGTGGGGATCTGACAGCCTTCTTTTATTTCCTCTTCTCTCTGTTCCTTTTAGGCCAAGCTGGCAGTGTTTATATTGGTATAACATCCTCAAAATTTTGTGGGTCTCCCAGGTATATCACTAAGATTAATTCCATTAGGCAAGAGTATCCTCCACAAGTCATTCCTAAATAATTGCCTTAAACATCCCCTCTCTAATTCTGGCTTCTACTGAGACAGATAAGGGGATCCATTAGTCACATACCTAATCTCTTTAAAGATCCCCCTGTATAACTGAATACTGTGATCTCCTGATCGTTCTGAACCGCTAGCAAAAGGCTGTCCAGGCACACCCTTGGATTTCTCTTCAGAGCATGCCTTCCTGACAGTGAATCTCCTAATTTTAGCAATTTTTGCAATCTGTATAGGCTGAGAATTTCCTAAATTATATAGTTCTAGAAGTCCTAGTTCCTTTTTGCTTAACAGTTCTTTCATCAATTTATCTCTTTCCTCTCACATTTTATTATAAGCACCAAGAAGAAACAACTCAATACCTTTACTACTTTGCTTGGAAATCTCAGCAAAATAACCAAGTTAATTGCTTACAAGTTCTGCTTCCCACCTAACTGTATAACACAATTCAGATACACTTTCTGCCACTATATAACAAGGATCCCCTTTCCTCCAGTTTCTAATAACATGTTCATTATTTCCTTCTGAGTGTTCATCAGCAGCACCTTTAACATCCATATTTCTACCAACAGTCTGTTATGATTTAAGTGTTCCCTAAGGCACTATACGTTTTTTCTGCTGTGCTCCTCACTTCCTTCTGAGCCTTCACTAGCGGAATTGTTAATACACACATTTTTACTAACAGTATGTTCAAAGCAGTCAAGGCTGTATCTATCATGTTCCTCTAAATTCTTTCAGCATCTTCTCACTGCCCATTACAAAGCAACTTCCACAATTGTTTTTAAGTTTTGACTTGCATAATTTTTAAGTATTTCTTACAGCAGCACACTACTTCCAGGCATCACAATTTATATTAATTTCCTATTGTTGTTGTAACAAATTAGTACAAACTCTGTGGCTTAAAACAAATGAATTATCTTAATAGTTCTGGAGGTAAGAAGTATAAAATTTGTTGGCGATGCTGCATTTCTCTTTCCTAGTCCTTTCCATCTTCTAAAAGGCTCCTGCATTCCTTGGTTTGTGGACCATTCCTCCATATTCAAAGCATATAATCTGCCCCCCTTATTCTTTTTTTTTAACATCTTTATTGGGGTATAATTGCTTTACAATGGTGTGTTAGTTTCTGCTTTATAACAAAGTGAATCAGTTATACATATACATATGTTCCCATATCTCTTCCCTCTTGCGTCTCCCTCCCTCCCACCCTCCCTATCCCACCCCTCCAGGCGGTCACAAAGCACCGAGCCGATATCCCTGTGCCATGCGGGTGCTTCCCACTAGCTATCTACCTTACGTTTGTTAGTGTATATATACCCATGCCTCTCTCTGGCCCTGTCACAGCTCACCCTTCCCCCTCCCCATATCCTCAAGTCCGTTCTCCAGTAGGTCTGTGTCTTTATTCCTGTCTTGCCCCTAGGTTCTTCATGACATTTTTTTTTCTTAAACTCCATATATATGTGTTAGCATACGGTATTTATCTTTCTCTTTCTGACTTACTTCACTCTGTATGACAGACTCTAGGTCTATCCACCTCATTACAAATAGATCAATTTCGTTTCTTTTTATGGCTGAGTAATATTCCATTGTATATATGTGCCACATCCTTCTTTTTTTTATGATAATAATTTTATTCCTTATAGACAGAAACCAAACACTCAAACTTATTTTCTGCTGACACTTCTATGTTTAACTTTTATAAAATCAATATGACACATTTATAAGCATTAGAAAATATGGCTTTATACCCAGAAAATGAAAAAGAGAAACATAATTTCACCTAAAATATAAAGTTCTGAATGGCGACTTGAAGCAAAACCTTTTTTTTTTTTTTAAACATCTTTATTGGGGTATAATTGCTTTACAATGGTGTGTTAGTTTCTGCTTTATAACAAACTGAATCAATTATACATATACATATGTTCCCATATGTCTTCCCTCTTGCGTCTCCCTCCTTCCCACTCTCCCTATCCCACCCCTTCAGGCTGTCACAAAGCACCGAGCTAATATCCCTGTGCCTTGCAGCTGCTTCCCCCTAGCTATCTACCTTACTACGTTTGTTAGTGTGTATATGTCCATGACTCTCTCTTGCTCTGTCAAAGCTCACCCTTCCCCCTCCCCATATCCTCAAGTCCGTTCTCCAGTAAGTCTGTGTCTTTATTCCTGTCTTACCCCTAGGTTCTTCATGACAATTTTTCCCTTAAATTCCATATATATGTGTTAGCATACGGTATTTGTCTTTTTCTTTCTGACTTACTTCACTCTGTATGACAGACTCTAGGTCTATCCATCTCATTTCAAATAGCTCAATTTCATTTCTTTTTAAGGCTGAGTAATATTCCATTGTATATATGTGCCACATCTTCTTTATCCATTCATCCGATGATGGGCGCTTAGATTGTTTCCATCTCTGGGATATTGTAAATAGAGCTGCAATGAACATTTTGGTACATGACTCTTTTTGAATTATGGTTTTCTCAGGGTATATGCCCAGTAGTGGAATTGCTGGGTCATATGGTAGTTCTATTTGTAGTTTGTTAAGGAACCTCCATACTGTTCTCCATAGTGGCTGAACCAATTCACATTCCCACCAGCAGTGCAAGAGTGTTCCCTTTTCTCCCTCTCCAGCATTTATTGTTTCTACATTTTTTGATGATGGCCATTCTGACTGGTGTGAGATGATATCTCATTGTAGTTTTGGTTTGCATTTCTCTAATGATTAATAATGTTGAGCATTCTTTCATGTGTTTGTTGGCAGTCTGCATATCTTCTTTGGAGAAATGTCTATTTAGGTCTTCTGCCCATTGTTGGATTGGGTTGTTTGTTTTTTTGTTATTGAGCTCCAGGAGCTGCTTGTAAATGTTGGAGATTAATCCTTTGTCAGTTGCTTCATTTGCAAATATTTTCTCCCATTCTGAGGGTTGTCTTTTGGTCTTGTTTATGGTTTCTTTGCTGTGCAAAAGCTTTGAAGTTTCATTTGGCCCCATTTCTTTATTTTTATTTACATTACTCTAGGAGGTGGCTCAGAAAGGATCTTGCTGTGATTTATGTCATAGAGTGTTCTGCCTATGTTTTCCTCTAAGAGTTTGATAGTTTCTGGCCTTACATTTAGGTCTTTAATCCATTTTGAGTTTCTTTTTCTATATGGTGTTAGGGAGTGATCTAATCTCATGCTTTTACATGTATGTGTCCAGTTTTCCCAGCAGCACTTATTGAAGAGGCTGTCCTTTCTCCACTGTACATTCCTGCCACCTTTATCAAAGATAAGGTGACCATATGTGCCTGGGTTTATCTCTGGGATTTCTATCCTGTTCCATTTATCTATCTTTTTGTTTTTGTGCCAGTACCATACTGTCTTGATTACTGTAGCTTTGTAGTATAGTCTGAAATCAGGGAGCCTGATTCCTCCACCTCCTTTTTTCGTTCTCAAGATTGCTTTGGCTATTCGGGGTCTTTTGTGTTTCCATACAAATTGCAAATTTTTTTGTTCTAGTTCTGTGAAAAATACCAGTGGTAGTTTGATAGGGATTGCATTGAATCTGTAGATTGCTTTGGGTAGTACAGTCATTTTCACCATGTTGATTCTTCCAATCCAAGAACATGGTATATCTCTCCATCTATGTGTATCATCTTTAATGTCTTTCATCAATGTCTTATAATTTTCTGATTACAGGTCTTTTGTCTCCTTAGGTACGTTTATTCCTTGATATTTTATTCTTTTTGTTGCAATGGTACATGGGAGTGTTTTCTTGATTTCACTTTCAGATTTTTCATCATTATTGTATAGGAATGCCAGACATTTCTGTGCATTAATTTTGTATCCTGCTACTTTACCAAATTCATTGATTAGCTCTATTAGATTTCTGGTCGCATCTTTAGGATTCGCTATGTATACTATCATGTCATCTGCAAACAGTGACAGCTTTACTTCTTCTTTTCCAATTTGGATTCCTTTTATTTCCTTTTCTTCTCTGATTGCTGTGGCTAAAACTTCCAAAACTATGTTGAATAAGAGTGGTGAGAGTGGCCAACCTTGTCTTGTTCCTGATCTTATTGGAAATGCTTTCAGTTTTTCACCATTGAGGATGATGTTTGCTGTGGGCTTGTCATATATGGCCTTTATTATGTTGAGGAAAGTTCCCTCTATGCCTACTTCCTGCAGGGTTTTTATCATAAATAGGTGTTGAATTTTGTCAAAAGCATTCTCTGCATCTGTTGAGATGATCATATGGTTTTTCTCCTTCAATTTGTTAATATGGTTTATCACATTGATAAATTTGCATATATTGAAGAATCCTTGCATTCCTGGAATAAACCCCAATTGATCATGGTGTATAATCCTTTTAATGTGCTGTTGGATTCTGTTTCCTAGTATTTTGTTGAGGATTTTTGCATCTATGTTCATCAGTGATATTGGCCTGTAGTTTTCTTTCTTTGTGACATCCTTGTCTGGTTTTGGTATCAAGCTGATGGTGGCCTCGTAGAAGGAATTTCGGAGCGTTCCTCCCTCTGCTATATTTTGGGAGAGTTTGAGAAGATAGGTGTTAGCTCTTTAAATGTTTGATAGAATCTGCCTGTGAAACCATCTGGTCTTGGGCTTTTGTCTGTTGGAAGATTTTTAATCACAGTTTCAATTTCAGTGCTTGTGATCAATCTGTTCGTATTTTCTATTTCTTCCTGATTCAGTCTTGGCAAGTTGTGCATTTCTAAGAATTTGTCCATTTCTTCCAGAGTGTCCATTTTATTGGCATAGAGTTGCTTGTAGTAATCTCTCATGATCTTTTTTATTTCTGCAGTGTCAGTTGTTACTTCTCCTTTTTCATTTCTAATTCTATTGATTTGGGTCTTCTCCCTTTTTTTCTTGATGAGTCTGGCTAATGGTTTATCTATTTTGTTTATCTTCTCAAAGAACCAACTTTTACTTTTATTTATCTTTGCTATTGTTTCCTTCATTTCTTTTTCATTTATTTCTGATCTGATTTTTATGATTTCTTTCCTTCTGCTACCTTTGGGGTTTTTTTGTTCTTCTTTCTCTAATTGCTTGAGGTGCAAGGTTAGGTTGTTTATTCGAGATGTTTCCTGCTTCTTAAGGTGGGCTTGTATTGCTATAAACTTCCCTCTTAGAACTGCTTTTGCTGCATCCCATAGATTTTGGGTCGTCAGGTCTCCATTGTCATTTGTTTCTAGGTATTTTTTAATTTCCTCTTTGATTTCTTCAGTGATCACTTCATTATTAAGTAGTGTATTGTTTAGCCTCCATGTGTTTGTATTTTTTACAGATCTTTTCCTGTAATTGATATCTAGTCTCATGACGTTGAGTTCGGAAAAGATACTTGATACAATTTCAGTTTTCTTAAATTTACCAAGGCTTGATTTGTGACCCAAGAATATGATCTATCCTGGAGAATGTTCCATGAGCACTTGAGAAAAATGTGTATTCTGTTGTTTTTGGATGGAGTGTCCTACAAAATCAGTTAAGTCCATCTTGTTTAATATATCATTTAAAGCTTGTGTTTCCTTATTTATTTTCATTTTGGATGATCTGTCCACGGGTGAAAGTGGGGTGTTAAAGTCCCCTACTATGAATGTGTTACTGTCGATTTCCCATTTTATGGCTGTTAGTTTTTGCCTTATGTATTGAGGTGCTCCTATGTTGGGTGCATAAATATTTACAATTGTTATATCTTCTTCTTGGACCGATCCCTTGATCATTATGTAGTGTCCCTCTTTGTCTCTTCTAATAGTCTTTATTTTAAAGTGTATTTTGTCTGATATGAGAATTGCTACTCCAGCTTTCTTTTGGTTTCCATTTGCATGGAATATCTTTTTCCACCCCTTTACTGTCAGTCTGTATGTGTCTCTAGGTCTGAAGTGGGTCTCTTGTAGACAGCATATATATGGGTCTTGTTTTTGTATCCATTCAGCCAATCTGTGTCTTTTGATGGGAGCATTTAGTCCCTTTACATTTAAGGTAATTATCGATATGTATGTTCGTATTCCCATTTTCTAAATTGTTTTGGGTTCATTTTTATAGGTCTTTTCCTTCTCTTGTGTTTCTTGTCTAGAGAAGTTCCTTTAGCATTTGTTGTAAAGCTGGTTTGGTGGTGCTGAACTCTCTCAGCTTTTGCTTGTCTGTAAAGGTTTCAATTTCTCCATCAAATCTGAATGAGATCCTTGCTGGGTATAGTAATCTTGGCTGTAGGTTTTTCTCCTTCACCACTTTCAGTATGTCCTGCCACTACCTTCTGGCTTGCAGAGTTTCTGCTGAGAGATCAGCTGTTAACCTTATGGGTATTCCCTTGTGTGTTATTTGTTGTTTTTCCCTTGCTGCTTTTAATATGCTTTCTTTGTATTTAATTTTGGACAGTTTGATTAATATGTGTCTTGGCGTATTTCTCCTTGTATTTATCCTGTATGGGACTCTCTGTGCTTCCTGGACTTGATTAACTATTTCCTTTCCCATATTAAGGAAGTTTTCAACTATAATCTGTTCAAATGTTTTCTCAGTCCCTTTCTTTTTCTCTTTTTCTTCTGGAACCCCTATAATTCGTATGTTGGTGTGTTTAATGTTGTCCCAGAGGTCTCTGAGACTGTCCTCAGTTCTTTTCATTCTTTTTGCTTTATTTTGCTCTGCAGTAATTATTTCCACTATTTTATCTTACAGGTCACTTATCCTTTCTTCTGCCTCAGTTATTCTGCTACTGATCCCATCTAGAGTATTTTCAATTTCGCTTATTGTGTTGTTCATCATTGCTTGTTTCATCTTTGTTTCTTCTAGGTCCTTGTTAACTGTTTCTTGCATTTTGTCCATTCTATTTCCAAGATTTTGGGTCATCTTTACTATCATTATTCTGAATTTTTTTTCAGGTAGACTGCCTATTTCCTCTTCATTTGTTAGGTCTGGTGGGTTATTATCTTGCTCCTTCATCTGCTGTGTGTATTTCTATCTTCTCATTTTGCTTATCTTACTGTCTTTGGGGTGTCCTTTTTGCAGGCTGCAGGTTCGTATTTCACGTTGTTTTTTTTTTTTTAAACATCTTTATTGGGGTATAATTGCTTTACAATGGTGTGTTAGTTTCTGCTTTATAACACAGTGAATCAGCTATACATATACATATGTTCCCATATGTCTTCCCTCTTGCGTCTCCCTCCCTCCCACTCTCCCCATCGCACCCCTCCAGGCTGTCACAAAGCACCGAGCTAATATCCCTGTGCCTTGCGGCTGCTTCCCCCTAGCTATCTACCTTACTACGTTTGTTAGTGTGTATATGTCCATGACTCTCTCTTGCCCTGTCAAAACTCACCCTTCCCCCTCCCCATATGCTCAAGTCCGTTCTCCAGTAGGTCTGTGTCTTTCTTCCTGTCTTACCCCTAGGTTCTTCATGACATTTTTTTCCCTTAAATTCCATATATATGTGTTAGCATATGGTATTTGTCTTTTTCTTTCTGACTTACTTCACTCTGTATGACAGACTCTAGGTCTATCCATCTCATTACAAATAGCTCAATTTCGTTTCTTTTTATGGCTGAGTAATATTCCATTGTGTATATGTGCCACACCTTCTTTATCCATTAATCCGATGATGGGCGCTTAGGTTGTTTCCATCTCCGGGCTATTGTAAATAGAGCTACAATGAACATTTTTGTACATGACTCATTTTTTTTTTTTTTCTATTTACTAAAACTTTTTTTTTTTTTTAAACATCTTTATTGGGGTATAATTGCTTTACAATGGTGTGTTAGTTTCTGCTTTATAACAAAGTGAATCAGCTATACATATACATATGTTCCCATACCTCTTCCCTCTTGCGTCTCCCTCCCTCCCACTCTCCCCATCCCACCCTTCCAGGCTGTCACAAAGCACCGAGCTAATATCCCTGTGCCTTGCGGCTGCTTCCCCCCAGCTATCTACCTTACTACGTTTTTTAGTGTGTATATGTCCATGACTCTCTCTTGCCCTGTCAAAACTCACCCCTCGCCCTCCCCATACCCTCAAGTCCATTCTCCAGTAGGTCTGCGTCTTTATTCCTATCTTACCCCTAGGTTCTTCATGACATTTTTTTCCCTTAAATTCCATATATATGTGTTAGCATACGGTATTTGTCTTTTTCTTTCTGACTTACTTCACTCTGTATGACAGACTCTAGGTCTATCCATCTCATTACAAATAGCTCAATTTCATTTCTTTTTAAGGCTGAGTAATATTCCATTGTGTATATGTGCCACATCTTCTTTATCCATTCATCCGATGATGGGCGCTTAGGTTGTTTCCATGTCCTGGCTATTGTAAATAGAGCTGCAATGAACATTTTGGTACATGACTCTTTTTGAATTTTGGTTTTCTCAGGGTATATGCCAAGTAGTGGGATTGCTGGGTCATATGGTAATTCTATTCGTAGTTTTTTAAGGAACCTCCATACTGTTCTCCACAGTGGCTGAACCAATTAACATTCCCACCAGCAGTGCAAGAGTGTCCCCTTTTCTCCACACCCTCTCCAGCATTTATTGTTTCTAGATTTTTTGATGATGGCCATTCTGACTGGTGTGAGATGATATCTCATTGTAGTTTTGATTTGCATTTCTCTAATGATTAATGATGTTGAGCATTCTTTCATGTGTTTGTTGGCATTCTGTATATCTTCTTTGGAGAAATGTCTATTTAGGTCTTCTGCCCATTTTTGGATAGGGTTGTTTGTTTTTTTGTTATTGAGCTGCATGAGCTGCTTGTAAATTTTGGAGATTAATCCTTTGTCAGTTGCTTCATTTGCAAATGTTTTCTCCCATTCTGAGGGTTGTCTTTTGGTCTTGGTTATGGTTTCCTTTGCTGTGCAAAAGCTTTGAAGTTTCATTAGGTCCCATTTGTTTATTTTTGTTTTTATTTCCATTACTCTAGGAGGTGGTTCAGAAAGGATCTTGCTGTGATTTATGTCATAGAGTGTTCTTCCTATGTTTTCTTCTAAGAGTTTGATAGTTTCTGGCCTTACATTTAGGTCTTTAATCCATTTTGAGCTTATTTTTGTGTATGGTGTTAGGGAGTGATCTAATCTCATACTTTTACCTGTACCTGTCCAGTTTTCCCAGCACCATTTATTGAAGAGGCTGTCCTTTCTCCATTGTACATTCTTGCCTCCTTTATCAAAGATAAGGTGTCCATATGTGCGTGGGTTTATCTCTGGGCTTTCTATCCTGTTCCACTGATCTATCTTTCTGTTTTTGTGCCAGTACCATACTGTCTTGATTATTGTTGCTTTGTAATATAGTCTGAAGTCAGGGAGCCTTATTCCTCCAGCTCCTTTTTTCGTTCTCAAGATTGCTTTGGCTATTCGGGGTCTTTTGTGTTTCCATACAAATTGCGAAATCTTTTGTTCTAGTTCTGTGAAAAATGCCAGTGGTAGTTTGATAGGGATTGCGTTGAATCTGTAGATTGCTTTGGGTAGTAGAGTCATTTTCACAATGTTGATTCTTCCCATCCAAGAACATGGTATATCTCTCCATCTATTTGTATCATCTTTAATTTCTTTCATCAGTGTCTTATAATTTTCTGCATACAGGTCTTTTGTCTCCTTAGGTAGGTTTATTCCTAGATATTTTATTCTTTTTGTTGCAATGGTAAATGGGAGTGTTTTCTTGATTTCACTTTCAGATTTTTCATCATTAGTATATAGGAATGCCAGAGATTTCTGTGCATTAATTTTGTATCCTGCTACTTTACCAAATTCATTGATTAGCTCTAGTAGTTTTCTGGTAGCATCTTTAGGATTCTCTATGTATAGTATCATGTCATCTGCAAACAGTGACAGCTTTACTTCTTTTCCGATTTGGATTCCTTTTATTTCCTTTTCTTCTCTGATTGCTGTGGCTAAAACTTCCAAAACTATGTTGAATAAGAGTGGTGAGAGTGGGCAACCTTGTCTTGTTCCTGATCTTAGTGGAAATGCTTTCAGTTTTTCACCATTGAGGATGATGTTTGCTGTGGGCTTGTCATATATGGCTTTTATTATGTTTAGGAAAGTTCCCTCTATGCCTACTTTCTGGAGGGTTTTTATCATAAATGGGTGTTGAATTTTGTCGAAAGGTTTCTCTGCATCTATTGAGATGATCATATGGTTTTTCTCCTTCAATTTGTTAATATGGTTTATCACATTGATAGATTTGCGTATATTGAAGAATCCTTGCATTCCTGGAATAAACCCCACTTGATCATTGTGTATGATCCTTTTAATGTGCTGTTGGATTCTGTTTGCTAGTATTTTGTTGAGGATTTTTGCATCTATGTTCATCAGTGATATTGGCCTGTAGTTTTCTTTCTTTGTGACATCCTTGTCTGGTTTTGGTATCAAGGTGATGGTGGCTTCGTAGAAGGAATTTGGGAGTGTTCCTCTCTCTGCTATATTTTGGAAGAGTTTGAGAAGGATAGGTGTTAGCTCTTCTCTAAACGTTTGATAGAATTCACCTGTGAAGCCATCTGGTCCTGGGCTTTTGTTTGTTGGAAGGTTTTTAATCACAGTTTCAATTTTAGTGCTTGTGATTGGTCTGTTCATATTTTCTATTTCTTCCTGATTCAGTCTTGGCAGGTTGTGCATTTCTAAGAATTTGTCCATTTCTTCCAGATTGTCCATTTTATTGGCATAGAGTTGCTTGTAGTAATCTCTCATGATTTTTTTTATTTCTGCAGTGTCAGTTGTTACTTCTCCTTTTTCATTTCTAATTCTATTGATTTGAGTCTTCTCCCTTTTTTTCTTGATGAGTCTGGCTAGTGGTTTATCTATTTTGTTTATCTTCTCAAAGAACCAGCTTTTAGTTTTATTGATCTTTGCTATTGTTTCCTTCATTTCTTTTTCATTTATTTCTGATCTGATATTTATGATTTCTTTCCTTCTGCTACCTTTGGGGTTTTTTTGTTCTTCTTTCTCTAATTGCTTGAGGTGCAAGGTTAGGTTATTTATTCGAGATGTTTCCTGCTTCTTAAGGTGGGCTTGTATTGCTATAAACTTCCCCCTTAGAACTGCTTTTGCTGCATCCCATAGGTTTTGGGTCGTTGTGTCTCCATTGTCATTTGTTTCTAGGTATTTTTTAATTTCCTCTTTGATTTCTTCAGTGATCACTTCATTATTAAGTAGTGTATTGTTTAGCCTCCATGTGTTTGTATTTTTTACAGATCTTTTCCTGTAATTGATATCTAGTCTCATGGCGTTGTGGTCGGAAAAGATACTTGATACAATTTCAGTTTTCTTAAATTTACCAAGGCTTGATTTGTGACCCAAGATATGATCTATCCTGGAGAATGTTCCATGAGCACTTGAGAAAAATGTGTATTCTGTTGTTTTTGGATGGAGTGTCCTATAAATATCAATTAAGTCCATCTTGTTTAATGTATCATTTAAAGCTTGTGTTTCCTTATTTATTTTCATTTTGGATGATCTGTCCATGGGTGAAAGTGGGGTGTTAAAGTCCCCTACTATGAGTGTGTTACTGTCGATCTCCCCTTTTATGGCTGTTAGTATTTGCCTTATGTATTGAGGTGCTCCTATGTTGGGTGCATAAATATTTACAATTGTTATATCTTCTTCTTGGGTCGATCCCTTGATCATTATGTAGTGTCCTTCTTTGTCCCTTTTAATAGTCCTTATTTTAAAGTCTATTTTGTCTGATATGAGAATTGCTACTCCAGCTTTCTTTTGGTTTCCATTTGCATGGAATATCTTTTTCCATCCCCTTACTTTCAGTCTGTATGTGTCTCTAGTTCTGAAGTGGGTCTCTTGTAGACAGCATATATAAGGGTCTTATTTTTGTATCCATTCAGCCAATCTGTGTCTTTTGGTGGGAGCATTTAGTCCATTTACATTTAAGGTAATTATCGATATGTATGTTCCTATTTCCATTTTATATATTGTTTTGGGTTCGCTACTATAGGTCATTTCCTTCTCTTGTGTTTCGTGTCTAGAGAAGTTCCTTTAGCATTTGTTGTAAAGCAGGTTTGGTGGTGCTGAACTCTCTCAGCACTTGCTTGTCTGTAAAGGTTTTAATTTCTCCATCAAATGTGAATGAGATCCTTGCTGGGTAGAGTAGTCTTGGTTGCAGGCTATTCTCCTTCATCACTTTCAGTATGTCCTGCCACTCCCTTCTGGCTTGTAGGGTTTCTGCTGAGAGATCAGCTGTTAACCTTATGGGGATTCCCTTGTGTGTTATTTGTTGTTTTTCCCTTGCTGCTTTTAATATGCTTTCTTTGTATTTAATTTTTGACAGTTTGATTAATATGTGTCTTGGCGTGTTTCTCCTTGTATTTATCCTGTATGGGACCCTCTGTGCTTCCTGGACTTGATTAACTATTTCCTTTCCCATATTAGGGAAGTTTTCAACTATAATCTCTTCAAATATTTTCTCAGTCCCTTTCTTTCTTTCTTCTTCTTCTGGAACCCCTATAATTCGAATGTTGGTGCGTTTCATGTTGTCCTAGAGGTCTCTGAGACTGTCCTCAGTTCTTTTCATTCTTTTTTCTTTATTCTGCTCTGCAGTAGTTATTTCCACTACTTTATCTTCCAGGTCACTTATCCGTTCTTCTGCCTCAGTTATTCTGCTATTGATCCTATCTAGAATGATTTTAATTTCATTTATTGCATTGTTCATCGTTGCTTGTTTCATCTTTAGTTCTTGTAGGTCCTTGTTAACTGTTTCTTGCATTTTGTCCATTCTACTTCCAAGATTTCGGATCATCCTTACTATCATTATTCTGAATTCTTTTTCAGGTAGATTGCCTATTTCCTCTTCATTTGTTAGGTCTGGTGGGTTTTTATCTTGCTCCTTCATCTGCTGTGTGTTTTTCTGTCTTCTCATTTTGCTTATCTTACTGTGTTTGGGGTCTCCTTTTTGCAGGCTGCACTTTCGTAGTTCCCGTTGTTTTTGATGTCTGTCTCCAGTGGCTAAGGTTGTTTCAGTGGGTTGTGTAGGCTTCCTGGTGGAGGGGACTAGTGCCTGTGTTGTGCTGGATGAGGCTGGATCTTGTCTCTCTAGTGGGCAGGTTCACGTCTGGTGGTGTGTTTTGGGGTGTCTGTGGCCTTATTATGATTTTAGGCAGCCTCTCTGCTAATGGGTGGGGTTGTGTTCCTGTTTTGCTAGTTGTTTGGCATAGGTTGTCCAGCACTGTGGCTTGCTGGTCGTTGAGTGAAGCTGGGTGCTGGTGTTAAGATGCAGGTCTCTGGGATATTTCCACCGTTTAATATTATGTGGAGCTGGGAGGTCTCTTGTTGACCAGTGTCCTGAAGTTGGCTCTCCTACCTCAGAGGCAGAGCCCTGACTCCTGGCTGGAGCACCAAGAGCCTTTCATCCACACAGCTCAGAATAAAAGGGAGAAAAAGTAGGGAGAATTAGTAGAAGTATGAGTAAAGAAAGAAGGAAAGGAGGAAAGGAAGGAAGGAAGAAAGAAGCAAAGACGGAAAGAAAGGAGGGAGGGAGGGAGGGAGGGAGGAAGGAAGGAAGGAGGGAAAGAAGGAAAAAAGACAGAAAGAAAGATGATACAGTAAAAATAAAATAAAGTATAATATAGTTATTGAATTAAAAAATATTTAGAAAAAAAAAAAAAAGGGACGGATAGAACCATAGGACAAATGTTGGAAGCAAAGCTATACAGAGAAAATCTTACACAGAAGCATACACATACACGTTCACAAAAAGAGGTAAAGGGGGAAAAATCATAAGTCTTGCTCTCAGAGACCACCTTCTCAATTTGGGGTGATTCATTGTCTAAAGGAGGGAAGGAAGGAAGGAAAGAAAGAAAGAAAGAACGAAGGTAAAGTATAATAAAGTTATTACAATTAAAATTACTTATTAAGAAAAAAAATTTTTTTAAAAAACCATGGACGGATAGAGCCCTAGGACAAATGGTGGAAGCAAGAGTATACAGACAAGATCTCACACAGAAGCATACACGTACACATTCACAAAAAGAGGAAAAGGGAAAAAAATCATAGATCTCGCTCCTAAATTCCACCTCTTCAATTTGGGATCATTCCTTGTCTATTCAGGTATTCCACAGATGCAGGGTATATCAAGTTGATTGTGGAGCTTTAATCCGCTGCTTCTGTGGCTGCTGGGAGAGATTTCTCTTTCTCTTCTTTGTTCTCACAGCTCACAGGAGCTCAGCTTTGGATCTGGCCCTGCCTCTGCGTGTAGGTCGCTGGAGGGCGTCTGTTTTTTGCTCAGACGGGACGGGGTTAAAGGAGCCGCTGATTCGGGGGCTCCGGCTCACTCAGGCCGGGGGTTGGGGGATGGGGGAAGGAGGGGCACTGCGTGTGGGGTGGGCCTGCGGCGGCAGAGGCGGCGTGACGTTGCGGCAGAGGCCGGCATGACCTTGCACCAGCCTGAGGCCCGCCGTGCGTACTCCCGGGGAAGTTGTCCTTGGATCCCGGGAACCTGGCAGTGGTGGGCTGCACAGGCTCTGTGGAAGAGGGGTGTGCAGAGTGACCTGTGCTCGCACACAGGCCCCCTGGTGGCGGCAGCAGCAGCCCTAGCGTCTCCCACCCATCTCTGGGGTTCGCGCTTTTAGCAGCGGCTCGCGCCCGTCTCTGGGGTCCGCGGTTTTAGCTGCGGCTCGTGCCCGTCTGTGGGGTTCGCGCTTTTAGCCGCGGCTCGCACCCGTCTCTGGAGCTCCTTTAAGCAGCTCTCTTAAACCCCTCTCCTCGCGCACCAGGAGACAAAGAGGGAAGGAAAAGTCTCATGCCTCTTCGGCAGGTGCAGGCTTTTCCCCGAACTCCCTCCTGGCTAGTCGTGGTGCACTAACCCCTTCAGCCTATGTTCAAGCCGCGAATCCCAGTCCTCTCCCTGCGCTCAGTCCAAAACCGAAACCCGAGCCTCAGCTCGCAGCCCCGCCCGCCCCGGCGGGTGAGCAGACAAGCCTCTTGGGTTGGTGAGTGCCGGTCGGCACCGATCGTCTGTGCAGGAATCTCCCCGCTTTGCCCTCTGCACCCGTCGCTGTGCACTACTCCGCGGTCTCGAAGCTCCCCCCTCCGCCTCCCTCAGTCTCCGCCCGCGGAGGGGCTTCCTAGTGTGTGGAAACTTTTCCTCCTTCACAGCTCCCTCCCACTGGTGCAGGTGCTGTCCTTGTTCTTTTGTCTCTGTTTTTTCTTTTTTTTCTTTTGCCCTACCCAGGTACGTGGGGAGTTTCTTGCCTTTTGGGAGGTCTGAGGTCTTCTGCCAGACTTCAGTAGGTGTTCTGTAGGAGTTGTTCCACGTGTAGATGTATTTCTGGTGTATCCGTGGGGAGGAAGGCGATCTCTGCGTCTTACTCTTCCGCCATCTTCAAGGTCCCCCCCACGTTGTTTTTGAAGTCTGTCTCCAGTGGCTAAAGTTGGTTCAGTGGGTTGTGTAGGCTTCCTGGTGGAGGGGACTAGTTCCTGTGTTGTGGTGGATGAGGCTGGATCTTGTGTCTCTAGTGGGCAGGTCCACGTCTGGTGGTGTGTTTTGGGGTGTCTGTGGACTTATTATGATTTTAGGCAGCCTCTCTGCTAATGGGTGGGGTTGTGTTCCTGTTTTGCTAATTGTCTTGCAGTAGGTCATCAAGCACTGTAGCTTGCTAGTCGTTGAGTGAAGCTTGGTGCTGGTTAAGATGGAATTCTCTGGGAGATTTTCGCCATTTTATATTATGTGGAGCTGGGAGGTCGCTTGTTGACCAGTGTCCTGAAGTTGGCTGTCCCACCTCAGAGGCAGAGCCCTTACTCCTGCCTGGAGCACCAAGAGCCTTTCTTCCACATGGCTCAGAATAAAAGGAAGAAAAAGTAGAGAGAATTAGTAGAAGTAGGAAGAAAAGAAAGAAAGAAAGAAAGAAAGAAAGGAAGGGAGGGAGGAAGGAAGGAAGGAAGGAAGAAAGAAAGAAAAGAAGGAAAGAAGGCAAGAAGGAAAGAAAGGAGGGAGGGAGGGAGGCAGGGAGGAAGGAAGGAAGGAAGGAATTAGGGTAGGAAGGAAAAAAGACAGAAAGAAAGAAGATACAGTGAAATAAAATAAAGTATAATAAAGTTATTGAATTAAAAAATAATTATTTAGAAAAAAAATAAGGGCGGATAGAGTCTTAGGACAAATGGTGGGAGCAAAGCTATACAGACAAAATCTTACACAGAAGCCTACACATGTACCCTCACAAAAAGAGGTAAAGGGGAAAAAATCATAAATCTTGCTCTCAAAGTCCACCTTCTCAATTTGGGATGATTTGTTGTCTAAAGGAGGGAAGGAAGGAAGGAAGGAAGGAAGGAAGGAAGGAAGGAAGGAAAGAAAGAAAAAAAAAGAAAGAAAGAAAGGAAGGAAGGAAGAAAGGAAGAAAGAAAGTAAAGTATAATAGAGTTATTAAAATTAATTACTAAGAAAAAAAATTTTTTTAAATGGATGGATAGAACCCTAGGAGAAATGGTGGAAGCAAAGCTATACAGACAAGATATCACACAGAAGCATACACATACACATTCACAAAAAGAGGAAAAGGGGAAAAAATCCTAGATCTTGCTCTCAAAGTCCACCTCCTCAATTTGAGATGATTCATTGTCTATTCATATATTCCACAGATGCATGGTACATCAAGTTGATTGTGGAGCTTTAATCTGCTGTTTCTGAGGCTGCTGGGAGAGATTTCCCTTTCTCTTCTTTGTTCTCACAGCTCTCAGGGGCTCAGCTTTGGATTTGGCCCTGCCTTGCATGTAGGTCGCTGGAGGACGTCTGTTTTTTGCTCAGATAGGACGGGGTTAAAGGAGCCGTTGATTCGGGGGCTTTGGCGCACGCAGGCTGGGGTAAGGGAGGGGCATGGCGTGCGGGGCGGCCCTGCGGTGGCAGAGGCCGGCGTGACATTGCAACAGCCTGAGGCCCGCCGTGCGTTCTCCCAGGGAAGTTGTCCCTGGATCCCGGGACCCTGGCAGTGGCGGGCTGCACCGGCTCCCCAGAAGAGGGGTGTGGATAGTGACCTGTGTTCGCACACAGGCCCCTTGGCGGCGGCAGCAGCAGCCTTAGCATCTCCCGCCTGTCTCTGGGGTCCGTGCTTTTAGCCACGGCTTGTGCCCGTCTCTGGGGTCCGTGCTTTTAGCCGCGGCTCGCGCCTATCCCTGGGGTCCACGCTTTTAGCTGCGGCTCACGCCTGTCTCTGGGGATCACGCTTTTATCCACAGCTCACGCCCGTCTCTGGAGTTCCTTTTAGCAGTGCTGTTAAACCCCTCTCCTCGCACACCAGGAAACAAAGAGGGAAGAAAAAGTCTCTTGCCTCTTCGGCAGGTGCAGTCTTTTCCCCCGGACTCCCTCCCGGCTAGCCATGGTGCACTAACCCCTTCAGGCTGTGTTCAAGCCGCCAACCCCAGTCCTCTCCCTGCGCTCCAACCTAAGCCCGAGCCTCAGCTCGCAGCCCTGCCCTCCCCGGCGGTTGAGCAGACAAGGCTCTCGGGCTGCGTAGTACCAGTCGACACCTATCCCCTGTGCGGGAATCTCCCACTTTGCCCTCTGCACCCCTGTTGCTGTGCTCTCCTCCGTGGCTCTGAAGCTCCCCCCTCCGCCTCCCGCAGTCTCCACCCGTGAAGGGGCTTCCTAGTGTGTGGAAACCTTTCCTCCTTAACAGCTCCCTCCCACTGGTGCAGGTGCCGTCCCTATTCTTTTGTCTCTGTTTTTTCTTTTTTTTCTTTTGCCCTACCCAGGTACGTGGGGAATTTCTTGCCTTTTGGGAGGTCTGAGGTCTTCTGCCAGCATTCAGTAGGTGTTAGGTAGGAGTTGTTCCACGTGTAGATGTATTTCTGGTGCATCTGTGGGGAGGAAGGTGATCTCCGCGTCTTACTCTTCCGCCATCTTCCCCTGTGTACTCCCTTATTCTTTTTTTTATCTTTTTTTTTACATCTTTATTGGAGTATAATTACTTTACAATGGTGTGTTAGTTTCTGCTTTATAACAAAGTGAATCAGTTATACATATACATATGTTCCCACATCTCTTCCCTCTTGCATCTCCCTCCCTCCCACCCTCCCTATCCCTCCCTCCCACCCTCCCTATCCCACCCCTCCAGGCAGTCACAAAGCACCGAGGTGATATCTCTGTGCGATGAGGCTGCTTCCCACTAGCTATCTACCTTACGTTTGGTAGTGTATATATGTCCATTCCTCTCTCTCACTTTGTCACAGCTTACCCTTCCCCCTCCCCATATCATCAAGTACATTCTCTAGTAGGTCTGTGTCTTTATTCCTGTCTTACCCCTAGGTTCTTCATGACATTTTTTTTCTTAAATTGCATATATATGTGTTACCATACGGTATTTGTATTTCTCTTTCTGACTTACTTCACTCTGAATGACAGACTCTAGGTCTATCCACCTCATTACAAATAGCTCAATTTTGTTTCTTTTTATGGCTGAGTAATATTCCATTGTATATATGTGCCACATCTTCTTTATCCATTCATCCGGTGATGGGCACTTAGGTTGTGTTCATCTCCAGGCTATTGTAAATAGAGCTGCAATGAACATTTTGGTACATGACTCTTTTTGAATTATGGTTTTCTCAGGGTATATGCCCAGTAGTGGGATTGCTGGGTCATATGGTAGTTCTATTTGTAGTTTTTTAAGGAACCTCCATACTGTTCTCCATAATGGCTGTACCAATTCACATTCCCACCAGCAGTGCAAGAGTGTTCCCTTTTCCCCAAACCCTCTCCAGCATTTATTGTTTCTAGATTTTTGATGATGGCCATTCTGACTGGTGTGAGATGATATCTCATTGTAGTTTTGATTTGCATTTCTCTAATGGTTAATGATGTTGAGCATTCTTTCATGTGTTTTTTGGCAATGTGCATATCTTCTTTGGAGAAATGTCTATTTAGGTCTTCTGCCCATTTTTGGATTGGGTTGTTTATTTTTTTGTTACTGAGCTGCATGAGCTGCTTACAAATTTTGGAGATTAATCCTTTGTCAGTTGCTTCATATGCAAATATTTTCTGCCATTCTTAGGTTTGTCTTTTGGTCTTGTTTATGGTTTCCTTTGCTGTACAAAAGCTTTTAAGTTTCTTTAGGTCCCATTTGTTTATTTTTGTTTTAATTTCCATTTCTCTAGGAGGTGGGTCAAAAAGGATCTTGCTGTGATTTATGTCATAGAGTCTTCTGCCTATGTTTTCCTCTAAGAGTTTGATAGTTTCTGGCCTTACATTTAGGTTTGTTTTTTTTTTCTGAGCAAGAATCTGTTAACAGTTTTACTTTTTTGTGTTAAATACCATGGGACAGGGTTGGAAGGATGAAAAACTCAGTCAACTGCCTCACAAGGGATAAGAAAAATTCTGCCATGATATTAGCAAAGGTGAAGGAGAAAATTTACACTGTAAGAGACACCATTTCCCCACAGAATACCTCTTGGTATTTCCTGAGTGAGTGGGATTAGCAATCTAAATAAATCATGTTTCAAGAGGTAACAGCGACAGATAAAATTTAAGGGGATTATTAAAATAACATTTACAAGACTCTGAACAATTCTTGAACTCTTATTAAAACCACAAAGAAAGAACAATTCTTTATTTATGAATTTCATAAAGGCCTGAATGTGCAATGACACCTGTTAGGGATGGTCTGGTGATGTTCACGCTGTTCAGGAGCCCAACAGTCTGCTCTTACTGTGTTTCTAACCATGAAACTGTTGCAGGCGAGGCCTATATGACGCTGTATACACAAAGAATGGTCACTGTGGGCCACACTACCGATGAGATGGTAGGTTAACAAATCTTTTTCTGGTCAAGAGAAAAAAGAAGAAATAGCACTCTGCATGCTTCACTCTACAAGATGAATTTCCCTAGAAAGAATCCAATGAAAATGGCTGCAATTACAACAAGAAGTGAAGGAAGAGGACTGGTGACATTATCTGAAGGATGCAGCTGAGGTGTATCCAGGTTTATCCAAATATGCCACCTTTCTGAGCCTTAAGCCTTCATCTCTCAGGTGTCAGTTTTCTTCCAATAGCTTCATCATCTCTCCCTGGAGCCTCTTGCACTCTTCCATGAACTTCCTTGTCTCAGTTTCATTGAGGGAAACACTGTGTGGCTTTGACACGGGCCTGTCCTGCTTCGCAGCGTTCAGGGGAATGACTTTGCTGGGTTCCATGTCATTCAATTTATCATTTTCATTGGAAGTTTCAAATACACATCTCAATTTAGAATCCATCAATTCATCAGGTTTTGCCTCTTTCCACATGGCTTCCATATCTGGAATGTTTCATGGAGCGAAGATGGTCTGTACCATAAACTTGTGTTTACTCTTTTCATTGGGGTAATAGTCAAAAGGCTGCAGCATTACTTTAAATTTGAGGTCTGTGGGCGGGTCGAGGACCAGGATCTGCTCGTGCTTCACCATGGCCCCAGAGATGGATGCCATCAGAGACAGCGCAGAGTGGGAGTGCGCCCGTGGCGGGTCACTGGCTGCGGGAGGGGGGTGGTGGCGGCGGCCGCTGCAGCGCAGCTCAGACCGACTTGACACAGGGCCAGTGCTCAGCTCACAAACCCGATGCCCACCGCTCTGTCACCGGCTCGCTGGACCGCCTGCCCGTCTGCAGCTCTGTGTCTCACAACTGGCTCAACCCCACACCCACATTTAGGTCTTTAATCCATTTTGAGCTTATTTTTGTGTATGGTGTTAGGGAGCGATTGAATCTCATACTTTTACATGTACCTGTCAGGTTTTCCCAGCACCAGTTATTGAAGAGGCTGGCCTTTCTCCACTGTATATTCCTGCCTCCTTTATCAAAGATAAGGTGACCATATGTGCGTGGATTTATCTCTGGGTTTTCTATCCTGTTCCATTGATCTACATTTCTGTTTTTGTGCCAGTACCATACTGTCTTGATTACTGTAGCTTTGTAGTATAGTCTGAGGTCAGGGAGCATGATTCCTCCAGCTCCGTTTTTCGTTCTCAAGATTGCTTTGGCTATTCGGGGTCTTTTGCATTTCCATACAAATTGTGAAATTTTTTGTTCCAGTTCTATGAAAAATGCCAGTGGTAGTTTGATAGGGATTGCATTGAATCTGTAGATTGCTTTGGGTAGTAGAGTCATTTTCACAATGTTGATTCTTCCAATCCAGGAACATGGTATATCTCTCCATCTATTTGTATCATTTTTAATTTCTTTCATCAGTGTCTTATAATTTTCTGCATACGGGACTTTTGTCTCCTTAGGTAGGTTTATTCCTAAATATTTTATTCTTTTTGTTGCAATGGTAAATGGGAGTGTTTTCTTGGTTTCATTTTCAAATTTTTCATCATTAGTATATAGGAATGCCAGAGATTTCTGTGCATTAATTTTGTATCCTGCTACTTTACCAAATTCTTTGATTAGCTCTATTAGGTTTCTGGTAGCATCTTTAGTATTCTCTATGTATAGTATCATGTCATCTGCAAACAGTGACAGCTTTACTTCTTCTTTTCCAATTTGGATTCCTTTTATTTCCTTTTCTTCTCTGATTGCTGTAGCTAAAACTTCCAAAACTATGTTGAATAAGAGTGGTGAGAGTGGGCAACCTTGTCTTGTTCCTGATCTTAGTGGAAATGCTTTCAGTTTTTCACCATTGAGGACGATGTTGGCTGTGGGTTTTTCATATATGGCCTTTATTATGTTGAGGAAAGTTCCCTCTATGCCTACTTTCTGCAGGGATTTTTATCATAAATGGGTGTTGAATTTTGTCAAAAGCTTTCTCTGCATCTATTGAGATGATCATATGGTTTTTCTCCTTCAATTTGGTAATATGGTGTATCACATTGATTGATTTGCATATATTGAAGAATCCTTACATTCCTGGAATAAACCCCACTTGATCATGTTGTCTGATCCTTTAAATGTGCTGTTGGACTTTGTTAGCTAGTATTTTCTTGAGGATTTTTGCATCTATGTTCATCAGTGATATGGGTCTGTAGTTTTCTTTCTTTGTGACATCCTTTCCTGGTTTTGGTATCAAGGTGATGGTGCCCTCATAGAATGAGTTTGGGAGTGTTCCTCCCTCTGCTATATTTTGGAAGAATTTGAGAAGGATTGGTGTTAGCTCTTCTCCAAATGTTTGGTAGAATTCGCCTGTGAAGCCATCTGTTCCTGGGCTTTTGTTTGTTGGAAGATTTTTAATCACAGTTTCAATTGCAGTGCCTGTGATTGGTCTGTTCATATTTTCTATTTCTTCCCGATTCAGTATTGGCAGGTTGTGCATTTCTAAGAATTTGTCCATTTCTTCCAGGTTGTCCATTTTATTGGCATAAAGTTGCTTGTAGTAATCTCTCATGATCTTTTGTATTTCTGCAGTGTCAGTTGTCACTTCTCCTTTTTCATTTCTAATCCTATTGATTTGTGTCTTCTCCCTTTTTCCTTGATGAGTTTGGCTAATGGTTTATCAATTTTGTTTATCTTCTCAAAGAACCAGCTTTTAGTTTTATTAATCTGTGCTATTGTTTCCTTCATTTCTTTTTTATTTATTTCTGATCTGATAATTATGATTTCTTTCCTTCTGCTAACTTTAGAGTTTTTTTGTTCTTCTTTCTCTAATTGATTTAGATGAAAGGTTAGGTTGTTTATTCAAGATGTTTCCTGTTTCTTAAGGTAGGATTGTATTGCTATAAACTTCCCTCTTAGAACTGCTTTTGCTGCATCCCATAGGTTTTGAGTCATCGTGTCTCCATTGTCATTTGTTTCTAGGTATTTTTTTATTTCCTCTTTGATTTCTTCAGTGATCACTTGGTTATTAAGTAGTATATTGTTTAGCCTCCATGTGTTTGTATTTTTTACAGATACTTTCCTTTAATTGATATCTAGTCTCATAGCGTTGTGTTCAGAAAAGATACTTGATACAATTTCAATTTTCTTAAATTTACCAAGGCTTGATTTGTGACCCAAGATCTGATCTATCCTGGAGAATGTTCCATGAGCACTTGAGAAAAATGTGTATTCTGTTGTTTAAAAATGGAATGCCTATAAATATCAATTACGTCCATCTTGTTTAATGTATCATTTAAAGCTTGTGTTTCCCTATTTATTTTCATTTTGGATGATCTTTCCATTGGGGAAAGTGTGGTGTTAAAGTCCCGTACTATGAATGTGTTACCGTCAATTTCCCTTTTTATTGCTGTTAGTATTTGCCTTATGTATTGAGGTGCTACTATGTTGGGTGCATAGATATTTACAATTGTTATATTTTCTTCTTGGATCAATCCCTTGATCATTGTGTAGTGTCCTTTTTTTTTATCTTCTAATAGTCTTTATTTTAAAGTCTATTTTGTCTGATATGAGAATTGCTACTCCAGCTTTCTTTTGGTTTCCTTTTGCATGGAATATCTTTTTCCATCCCCTT
The DNA here is from genome assembly GCF_008692025.1 of Phocoena sinus. Taxonomy (NCBI): domain Eukaryota; kingdom Metazoa; phylum Chordata; class Mammalia; order Artiodactyla; family Phocoenidae; genus Phocoena; species Phocoena sinus. The sequence goes on along the minus strand of NC_045784.1, from coordinate 57,859,168 downwards.
ACTTTCAGTCTGTATGTGTCTCTAGGTTTGAAATGGGTCTCTTGTCGACAGCATATATATGGGTCATGTTTTTGTATCCATTCAGCCAATCTGTGTCTTTTGGTGGGAGCATTTAGTCCCTTTACATTTAAGGTAATTATCAATATGTATGTTCCTATTCCCATTTTCTTAATTGTTTTGGGTTCGTTATTGTAGGTCTTTTCCTTCTCTTGTGTTTCTTGCCAAGAGAAGTTCCTTTAGCATTTGTTGTAAAGCTGGTTTGGTGGTGCTGAACTCTCTCAGCTTTTGCTTGTCTGTAAATGTTTTAATTTCTCCATCAAATCTGAATGAGATCCTTTCTGTGTAGACTAGTCTTGGTTGCAGGTTTTTTTCCTTCATCACTTTAAATATGTCCTGACTGTCCCTTCTGGCTTGCAGTGTTTCTGCTGAAAGATCAGCTGTTAACCTTACTGGGATTCCCTTGTGTGTTATTTGTTGTTTTTCTCTTGCTGCTTTTTTTTTTTGTTTTGTTTATTTTATTTTATTTTTATTTTTTTTTGGTTGCGTTGGGTCTTTGTTGCTGCCCACTGGCTTTCTCTAATTGCAGTGAGCGGGGGCTACTCTTCATTGCAGTGCGCGGGCTTCTCATTGTGGTGGCTTCTCTTGTTGCAGAGCACAGGCTCTAGGCGCACGGGCTTCAGTAGTTGTGGCACACGGGCTTAGTTGCTCCGTGGCATGTGGGATCTTCCCGGACCAGGGCTCGAATTTGTGTCCCCTGCATTGGCAGGCGGATTCTTAACCACTGTGCCACCAGGGAAGTCCTCTTGCTGCTTTTAATATGTTTTCTTTATATTTAATTTTTGACAGTTTGAGTAATATGTGTCTTGGCGTATTTCTCCTTTGATTTATCCTGTATGGGACTCTCTGTGCTTCCTGGACTTGATTAACTCTTTCCATCCTGATATTAGGGCAGTTTTCCGCTATAATCTCTTCAAATATTTTCTCAGTCCCTTTCTTTTTAACTTCTGCTTCTGGAACCCCTATAATTTTAATGTTGGTGTTTTTAATGTTGTCCCAGAGGTCTCTGAGACTGTCCTCAGTTCTTTTCATTCTTTTTTCTTTTTTCTGCTCTGCAGTAGTTGTTTCCAGTATTTTATCTTCCAGGTCACTTATCCGTTCTTCTGCCTCGGTTATTCTGCTATTGATCCCATCTAGAGTATTTTTAATTTCACTTATTGTGTTGTTCATCATTGTTTGTTTCATCTGTAGTTCTTCTAGTTTCTTGTTAAATGTTTCTTGCATTTTGTCTATTCTATTTCCAAAATTTTGGATCATCTTTACTATCATTATTCTGAATTCTTATTCAGGTAGACTGCCTAGTTCCTCTTCATTTGTTAGGTCTGGTGGGTTATTATCTTGCTCCTTCATCTGCTGTGTGATTTTCTGTCTTCTCATTTTGCTTATCTTACTGTGTTTGGGGTCTCCTTTTTGCAGGCTGCAGATTCATAGTTCCCGTTGTTTTTGGTGTTTGTCTCCAGTGGCTGTTTGCTTCAGTGGGTTGTGTAGGCTTCCTGGTGGAGGGGACTAGTGCCTGTGTCCTTGTGGATCAGGCTTGATATTGTCTTTCTGGTGGGCACGTCCACATCTGGTGGTGTGTTTTGGGGTGTCTGTGGACCTGTGATTTTTGGCAGCCTCTGTGCTAATGGGTGGGGTTGTGTTCCTGTCTTGCTAGTTGTTTGGCATAGGGTGTCCAGCACTGTAGCTTGCTGGTCATTGAATGAACCTGGGTGCTGGTGTTGAGATGGATATCTTTTGGCGATTTTCACCATTTGATATTATGTGAAGCTGGGAGGTCTCTTTTGGACCATCTTCCTGAAGTTGGCTGTTCCACCTCAGAGGCACAGCACTGACTCCTGGCTGTAGCACCAAGAGCCTTTCATCCACATGGCTCAGAATAAAAGGGAGAAAAGGTAGTAAGAAAGAATTAGTAGAAGAAGAAATAAAGAAAGAAGGAAAGAAAGAAAGAAAGGAGGGTGGGTGGGAGGGAGGGAGATAGGAAGGAAGGAAGGAGGGCAGGAAGGAAATAAAGAAAGAAGATAAAGTAAAATAAAATAAGACATTATAATAAAGTTATTAAAAGAAAAAATAATTATTAAGAAAATAAATTTTTAAAAAAGCAGGTGGATAGAACCCTAGGTCAAATGGTGGAAGCAAAGCTATACAGACCAAATCTCACACAGGAGCATACACATACACACTCACAAAAAGAAGAAAAGGGGGAAAAATCATAAATCTTGGTCTCAAAGAAAAGGGGAAAAAATCATAAATCTTGGTCTCAAAGTGCACCTCCTCAATTTGGGATGATTCATTGTGTAAAGGAGAGAAGGAAGGCAGAGAGGGAGGGAGGGAGGAAGGAAGGAAGGAAGGTAAGAAAGGAAGGAAGGAAGGAAGGAAGAAAGAAAGGAAGGTAGAAGATAAAGTAAAATAAAATAAAGTTAGTAAAATAAAAAAGTAATTATTAAAAAAAATTTAAAAGAAAACCGATGGATAGAACCCTAGGACAAATGGTAGAAGCAAAGCTATACAGACAAAATCTCACACAGAAGCATACACATACACACTCTCAAAAAGAGGAAAATGGGAAAAAAATCATAAATCTTGCTCTCAAAGTCCACCTCCTCAATTTGGGATGCTTTGTATTCATGTATTCCACAGATGCAGGGTACATCAAGTTCATTGTGGAGCTTTTATTCGCTGCTTCTGAGGCTGCTGGGAGAAATTTCCCTTTCTCTGTTCTCACAGCTCCCAGGGGCTCAGCTTTGGATTTGGCCCCGCCTCTGTGTGTAGTTCGTCATAGGGCGTCTATTCTTCACTCAGACAGGATGGGGTTAAAGGAGCAGCTGCTTCGAGGACTCTGGCTCCCTCAGGCTAGGGGGGAGGGAGGGGCACAGAGTGCAGGGTGAGCCTGCAGTGGCACAGGCTGGCATGACGTTGCACCAGCCTGAGGTGCACCGTGCGTTCTCCTGGGGAAGTTGTCCCTGGATCCCGGGACCCTGGCAGTAGCAGACTGCACAGGGTCCCCGGAAGGAGGCTGTGGATAGTGACCTGTGCTTGCACACAGGCTTCGTGGTGGCGGCAGCAGCAGCCTTAGTGTCTCATGCCCGTCTCTGTGGTCCGCGCTTTTAGCCGCAGCTCACGCTAGTCTCTGGAGCTCCTTTAAGCAGCGCTCTTAATCCCCTCTCCTCACACACCAGGAAACAAAGAGGGAAGAAAAAGTCCCTTGCCTCTTTGTCAGGTGCAGAATTTTCCTGGACTCCCTCCAGGCTAGCTGTGGTGCACTAACCCCCTGCAGGCTCTCTTCACGCTGCCAACCCCAGTCCTCTCCCTGCACTCCAACCGAAGCCTGAGCCTCAGCTCCCAGCCCCGCCCACCCCAGTGGGTGAGCACACAAGCCTCTCAGGCTGGTGAGTGCCGGTCGCCACAGATCCTCTGTGCGGGAATCTCTCTGCTTTGCCCTCCACACCCCTGTTGCTCTGCTCTCCTCTGTGGCTCTGAAGCTTCCCCCCTCCGCCACCCGCAGTCTCCGCCCACGATGGGGCTTCCTAGTGTGTGGAAACCTTTCCTCCACAGCTCCCTCCCACTGGTGCAGGGCCCATCCCTATCCTTTTGTCTCCATTTATTCTTTTTTCTTTTGCCCTACCCAGGTACGTGGGGAGTTTCTTTCCTTTTGGGAGGTATGAGGTCTTCTGCCAGCGTTCAGTGGGTGTTCTGTAGGCATTGTTCCATGTGTAGATGTATTTCTGGTGTATCTGTGAGAAGGAAGGTTGTCTCTGTGTCTTACTCTTCCACCATCTTCCCCTTGTCTCTGCCCCCCTTATTCTTTTTTTTTTTTTTTTTTGCGGTATGCGGGCCTTTCACTGTTGTGGCCTCTCCCATTGTGGAGCACAGGCTCCAGACGCACAGGCTCAGCGGCCACGGCTCACAGGCCCAGACGCTCCACGGCACGTGGGATCTTCCTGGACTGGGGCACGAACCCATGTCCCCTGCATCGGCAGGTGGACTCTCAAGCACTGCACCACCAGGGAAGCCCTGCCCCCCCCCTTATTCTTATTCGCACTATTACTCTCACTGTCTCACTCACTTACTCGCCTTTGCCTCTGTCATCACATTGTCTTTTCTCTCTGAACCTCCTGCCTCCCTCTTATAAGGACCCTTTTTATTATGTTGAGCATACTCAGATAATCCAGGATAATCTTCCAATCTCAAAATCCTTACCTTAATCATATCTGCAAAGTCTCTTTTTCCATGTAAAGTAAGATAATAACAGGTTCTTGGGATTAGCACATGGACATCTTGAGTACCATTAGTCTGTGTACCACACCAGTACTCTTCAAAAGTCTTATAATCATGAAAGATAGAGGTTGAGGAACTATTGCACACTGGAAAAGACAAAGGTAACATGACAATTTAATGACATATGGGATCCTGGATTGTATACTAGACCAGAAAAGAAGGACATTAATGTGCAAACTGATAAAATTCAAATAAAACCTATGGATTAGTTAATATTATTTTGCTAATGTTAATTTTTTGGTTTTGATAATTGCACTCTGGTTATATAAGATGTTAACATTAAGGGAATTTGGATGAAGGTTATATAGAAAGTTGTATTATTTTTGCAATTTTTCTGTAAGTCTAAATCATCTAAAACTAAAACATTAAAAAAGCTTTATTGATGTATACTGGCACCATCAATATTTGGCATGTTTCCTCACATAGTCAATAAGTTCCATGTTCCCAAATATTTTAATGTCATTCAGCTCGTAAATGAATAATTATATTTCACTTTTTTCAAATATTTTTTTAAATTATGAATGAGATTGGGTATCTTTTCATACATTTATTGGTTGTTGTATTAGTTTGCTAGGGCTGCAGTAACAAAATGCCATATATTAGATAGCTTAAACAACAGAAATCTAGTTTTTCAGAGTTCTAGATGCTGGAAGTCCAAAGTCAAAATACTGGAAAGGTTGGTTTCTCTTCAGGCCTCTCTCCTTGATTGATTTCTCACTATGTCCTCATGCAGACTTCCCCTGTGTGTGTGCCTCTCTACTCTCTCTCCCTTATCTTATAAGGACACCAGTCATATTGGACTAGGGCTCCACCTTTGTGACCTCATTGAACCCTGATTACCTTTTAAAGGTAATTTGGAGCCCCTCTCTCCAAATACAGTCACATTAAGGGTAAAGTCTTTAAAATATGAATTTTGAGGGGATACATTTCAGTCCTTAACAGCTGTCCATTTCAGTTGAGAGATGGGGTGGCACACTTTTTTTATTGGTTTGACATTTGAATGTATGCCTATCCCTCTGATGTACCCATTTAACCTTCAATCGCTGAAAACACTTTAGGATAGTGGATACATCTGTGAGAGGAAAGGGAGTACAATTGGTGAACATTGTTGATCTTAAAGTGAGTGGTAGTTACACAGAATATTTTGATCTTCTTATCTATATGGAATATTTCATAATATATCATTTAAAATATTTAATGGAAGGTGAGGAAATGGACATCAAGTAGTTTGGTTGTAAAGGAAAGAAAAATAGGAGGCAATGGCTTTAGAGGCATTGATTCAAGAGAGAATCGTTTTAGGGCTGGGAAACATGTGCATGTTCATAAACCAGGGACAGTGGAGCTCATATGGAGGAAGAGATTGAAGATCCAAGTGAGAGAGAAAATAACTGATGGAGGAAGGTCCCTGAGGAGCTTTGAGCAGATGGCCTTCAGATTATTTTATGACCTTTTAGGGAAAAAGGAAAATAAGAATAGATGCATATAAGATTGCAATCTGTGGGCATGAGGAAGCAATGTCTGTGAAAATTGAGGAGGATAATGACTGCTGCACTCCATTTTCTCAAATACAATGTAAGTTTATCTTATCTAATGAGAATAAAGGAAAATGTGTGTAAAGCTGGAAGTTTGAGGAGAGTAAGAGAAGGTTTAGAACAGTCTATGAAGGGAATGGAGAAGGAGGTGACCAAGGCCATGCTAAAGGGCTGTTATTAAAGAACAATGCACACCATAAATCTAGAGTGGTACCATCCCTGATGGGCTTCATGCCTCCCCCCAAACACTGCTCAAAACCCAGTGTGTAAATATTTTCCCCCATTCTCTGGGATGTATTTTCATTTTGTTTATGGTTTCGTTTGCTGTTCAGAAGCATTTAAGTTTAATTAGGTCCCATTGTTTATTTTTGTTTTCATTTTTATTGCTACAGGAAGTGGATCAGAAAAGATTCTGCTGCAATTTCTGTCAGAGAGTGTTCTCTCTCTGTTTTCCTCTAATGGTTTTATACTATCCAGGCTTACATTTAGGTTTTTAATCCATTTTGAGTTTACTTTTGTGTATGGTGTTAGGGTGTGTTCTAATTTCATTCTTTTACATGTAGCTGTCCAGTTTTCCCAGCACCATTTATTGAAGAGGCTGTCTTTTTTCCATTGAATATTCTTGCCTCCTTTGTCATAGATTAGGGGACATAGGGTGAGTGGGTTTATCTCTGGACTTTCTATCCTCTTCCACTGATCTATATTTCTGCTTTTGTGCCAGGACCACACTGCTTTGATGACTGTAGCTTTGTTGTATAGTCTAAAGTCAGGGAGCCTGATTGGTGCAGCTCTGTTTTTCTTTCTCAGGATTGCTTTGGATATTTGGGATCTTTTGTGTTTCCATACAAATTGTAAAATTTATTGTTCTAGTTCTGTGAAAAATTCCATTGGTAATTTGATAGGGATTGCACTGAATCTGTAGATTGCTTTGGGTAGTATAGTAAATTTTACTTTTATTATTGTTTGGCAATAAGCTATTTTATTTTATTTTTAAAATTTATTTGTTTAAACATCTTTATTGGAGTATAATTGTTTACAATGTTGTGTTAGTTTCTGCTGTATAACAAAGTGAATCAGCTATATGTATACATATATCCCCATATACCTTCCCTCTTACATCTCTCTCCCACCCTCCATATCCCACCCCTCTAGGTGGTCACAAAGCACTGAGATGATCTCCCTGTGTGATGCAGCTGCTTCCCACTAGCTATTTATTTTACATTTGGTAGTTTATGTATGTCAACGTTACTCTCTCACTTCATCCCAGCTTGCCGCTCCCCCTCCTTGTGTCCACAAGTCCATTCTCTACATCTGCATCTTTATTCCTGTCCTGCTCCAGGGTTTATCAGAACCATTTTTTTTTAGATTCCATATGTATGTGTTAACATACGTTATTTGTTTTTCTCTTTCTGAATTACTTCACTCTGTATGACAGACTCTAGGTCCATCCACCTCACTACAAATAACTCAATTTCATTTCTTTTTATGGCTGAGTAATATTCCCTTGTATATATGTGCCACAACTTCTTTATCCATTCATCTGTCAATGGACACTTAGGTTGCTTCCATGTCTGGGCTACTGTAAATAGTGCTGTAATGAACATTGTGGTACATGACTCTTTATGAATTATGGTTTTCTCAGGGTATGTGCCCAGTAGTGGGATTGCTGGGTCATATGGAAGTTCTAGTTTTAGTTTTTTAAGGAGCCTCCATACTGTTATCCATAGTGGCTGTATCAATTTACATTCCCACAAACAGTGCAAGAGGGTTCCCTTTTCTCCACACCCTCTCCAGCATTTATTGTTTATAGATTTTTTGATGATGGCTATTCTGACTGGTGTGAGGTGATACCTCATTGTAGTTTTGATTTGCATTTCTCTAATGATTAGTGATGTTGAGCATCCTTACATGGGTTTGTTGGCAATGTGTATATCTTCTTTGGAGAAATGTCTATTTAGGTCTTCTGCCCATTTTTGGATTGGGTTGTTTGTTTTTTTGATATTGAGCTGTATGAGCTGCTTGTATATTTTGGAGATTAATCCTCTGTCAGTTCCTTCAGTTACAAATACTTTCTCCTATTCTGAGGGTTGACTTCCTTTTGTGTGTGGTACGTGGGCCTCTCACTGTTGTGGCCTCTCCCGCTCTGGAGCACAGGCTCTGGACGTGCAGGCTTAGTGGCCATGACTCATGGGCCCAGTTGCTCCACAGCATGTTGGGATCCTCCCAGATCGGGGCACAAACCCTTGTCCCCTGCATCGGCGGTGGACTCTCTACCACTGTGCCACCAGGGAAGCCTGAGGGTTGCCTTTTCATCTTGTTTATGGTTTTCTTTGCTGTGCAAAAGTTTTTAAGTTTCATTAGGTCCCATTTGTTTATTTTTGTTTTTATTTCCATTTCTCTAGAACGTGGGTCAAAAAGGATGTTGCTGTGATTTATGTCAAAGAGTGTTCTTCCTATGTTTTCCTCTAAGAGTTTTATAGTGTCTGACCTTACATTTAGGTCTTTAATCCGTTTGAGCTTATTTTTGTGTATGGTGTTAGGGAGTGTTCTAATTTCATTCTTTATATGTAGCTGTCCAGTTTTCCCAGCACCACTTACTGAAGACTCTGTCTTTTCTCCATTGTATATTCTTGCCTCCTTTATAAAAGACAAGGTGACCATCCGTGCATGGGTTTAAACCTCTGGGCTTTCTATCCTGTTCCATTGATCAATATTTCTGTTTTTGTTCCAGAACCATACTGTCTTGATTACTGTAGCTTTGTAGTATAGTCTAAAGTCAGGGAACCTGATTCCTCCAGCTCCATTTTTCTTTTTCAAGATGGCTTTGTCTATTTGGGTTCTTTTGTGTTTCCCTAAAAATTATAAAATTTCTTGTTTTAGTTCTGTGAAAAATGCCATTCCCAGTTTGGTAGGGGTTGCATTGAATCTCTGTATTTCTTTGGGCAGTATAGTCATTTTCACAATATTGTTTCTTCCAATCCAAGAACATGGCATATCTCTCCATCTGTTGGTATCATCTTTAATTTCTTTAATCAGTGTCTTATAGTTTTCTACGTACAGATCTTTTGTCTCCTTAGGTAGGTTTATTCCTTGGTATTTTATTCTTTTTGTTGCAATGGTAAGTTGGAATGTTTCCTTAATTTCTCTTTGAGATTTTTCATCATTACTGTATAGGAATGCATGATATTTCTGTGGATTAATTTTGTATCCTGCTACTTAGCCAGATTCATTGATTAGCTCTAGAAGTTTTCTTGTAGCATCTTTAGGATTCTCTATGTATAGTATCATGTCATCTGCACACAGTGACAGCTTTACTTCTTTTCTGCTTTGGATTCCTTTTATTTCTTTTTCTTCTGTGATTGCTGTGGCTAAAACTTCTAAAAATTATGTTCAATAATAGTAGTGGAATTGTACGCCACTATAGTACACCACTATTGTACAACTGTATTTACAGTTGTATTGCTGTAAACTTCCCTCTTAGAACTGACTTTGCTGCATCCCGTAGGTTTTGGATCATCGTGTTTGCATTGTAAATTGTCTCTAGGTATTTTTTGATTTCTTCTTTTACTTCTTCAGTGATCCATTGATTGTTTACTACCATATTGTTTAGCCTCCATGTGTTTGTGTTTTTACAGCTTTTTTCCCTCTAATTGATTTCTGATCTCATAGCGTTGTTGTCAGGAAAGATGGTCTATATGATTTCAATTTTCTTCAATTTACCGAAGCTTGATTTGTGACCCAAGATGTGATGTATCCTGGAGAAAGTTCCATGTGCCCTTAAGAAGAAAGTAGATTCTGCTGCTTTCAGATGGAATGTCCTATAAATATCAATTAAGTCTATCTGTCCTAATGTGTCATTTAAGGCTTGTGTTTCCTTATTAATTTTCTGTCTGGATGATTATAAATTGGTGTATGTGGATATCGAAGTCCTCCACTATTGTTGTGTTACTTTTGATTTACCCTTTTATGGCTGTTAGCATTTGCCTTTTATGTTGAGGTGCTCCTATGTTGGGTGCATAAATATTTACAATTGTTATATCTTCTTTGATTGATTCCTTGATTGTTATGTAGTGTCCTTCCTTGTCTCTTGTAATAGTCTTTATTTAAAGTCTATTTTGTCTGATATGAGTATTGCTACTCCAGCTTTCTTTTGATTTCCATTTGCATGGAAAATATTTTTCCATCCCCTCACTTTCAGTCTGTATGTGTCCCTAGGTCTGAAGTGGGTCTCTTGTAGACAGTATATATACAGGTCTTGTTTTTGTATCCATTCATCCAGTCTGGGTCTTCTGGTTGGAACATTTAATCCATTTGCATTTAAGGTAATTATCAATATGTTTGTTACTATTACCATTTTCTTGTTTCTTTTGGGTTTGTTGTTGTAGTTCTTTTTCTTCTCTTGTGTTTCCCACCTAGAGAAATTCCTTTAGTATTTGCTGTAAAACTGGTTTGGTGGTGCTGAATTCTCTTAGCTTTTGCTTGTCTGTAAAGCTTTTGATTTCTCCGTCAAATCTGAATGAGATCCTTGCTGGGTAGAGTATTCTTGGTTTTAGGTTTTTCTCTTTCATCACTTTAAATATATCCTGCCACTCCCTTCTGGCCTGCAGGGTTTCTGCTGCACAATCAGCTGATAATCTTATTGGAGTTCCCTTGTATTTTATTTGTTGCTTTTCCCCTTCTGGCCTGCAGGGTTTCTGCTGCACAATCAGCTGATAATCTTATTGGAGTTCCCTTGTATTTTATTTGTTGCTTTTCCCCTGCTGCTTTTAATATTTTTCTTTGTATTTAATTTTTGATAGGTTGATTAATATGTGTCTTGTCATGTTTCTCCTTGTGTTTATCCTGTATGGGACTCTCTGTGTTTCTTGGACTTGGGTGAATATTTCCTTTCCCATATTAGGGAAGTTTTCCACTATAATTTCTTCAAACATTTTCTCAGACCCTTTCTCTTTCTCTTCTTCTGTGCCTCCTATAATTCAAATATTGTTGTGTTTAATGTTGTCCCAGAGGTCTCTGAGACTGTCTTCATTTCTTTTCAGTCTTTTTTCTTTATTCTGTTCCATGACAGTGATTTCCACCATTCTGTCTTCCAGCTCACTTATTTGTCCTGCTACCTCAGTTATTCTGCTAGTGATTCCTTGTAGTGCATTTTTCTTTGGAATTATTGTGTTGTTTATCACTGTTTGTTTGTTATTTAGTTCTTCTACATCTTTGTTAAACATTTCTTGTATCTTCTCGATCTGTACCTCCATTCTATTTCCAAGATCTTGAATCATCTTTACTATCATTGCTCTGAATTATTTTTCAGGTAGATTGCCTATGTCCTCTTCATTTAGTTCGTCTGTTAGGTTTTTACCTTGCTCCTTCATCTGCAACATATTTCTCTGTCATCTCATTTTGTCTAACTTACTGTGTTTGTGGTCTCCTTTCTGCAGGCTTAAAATTCGTAGTTCTTCTTGCTTCTGGTGTCTGCCTCCTGGTGAGTGAAATTGGTCCAGGGGCTTGTGTAGGCTTTCTGATGAGAGGGACTAGTGTCTGCGCTGTGGTGGGTGGAGCTGCTTCTTATGCCTCTGGTGTGCAGAGCTTTGTCAAGGGGTGTGTTTTAGGGTGTCTGTGAGCTTAGTAGGGCTTTAGGCAGCCTGTCGGCTGATGGGTGGGACTGTTTTCCTGTCTTGCTGGTTATTTGGCATGAGGCATCCAGCACTGGAGCTTGCAGGCAGCTGGATGGACCTGGGTCCTGGTGGTGAGATGGGGACCTCTGGGAGAACTCTCATCGGTTAATATTCCCTGGGGCTGAGAATTTTCTGGTCATCCAGCCACCAGGACTCAGCACTTCCACTACAGGGGCTCAGGTTTGACCCCCGGCCGAGGAGCCAAGACTCTGCAAGGTGTGCTGTGCAGCCAACGAAAAAAAAAAAAAAGGAAAAGGAAACAAACAGAGAAAGAGAAATCAAGACAAACAATAAAAACAATAACATAAACAAAACTACCCAAAGAAAATAAAAATGGAGAAAACAACCAAACAAAAAAACCTCAAAACCAAAACATACAATAAAAGCAAAACTAACAAAAACCAAAAAAAAAAACAAAAAACAAAACTAAAACAACAAAAAAAGCAAAGAAAGCAAAAAATAAACAGACAAAAATGACAACAAAACAAAAACAAATAAAAGGAAAAGAAAACACATAGACAAACACCAAGACAAACAATAAAAACAAAACTGAACAAGCAAAAACAAACAAAAATTACAAAGAACACAAAAAGGAAGAAAACATCCAACCAAACAAATATATCCCCAAACCAAAACAAACAATAAAAACAAAACTGGTTATGTGGGGATCATTTCTTGTCATTTTAGGTGTTCAGGGTCCTCTACTAGTGTTCAGTAGGCGCTCTGTGCAAATTGTTCCACTTGCAGATGTATTCTTTTTTTTCTTTCTTTTTTTTTTTTGTGGTATGTGGGCCTCTCACTGTTGTGGCCTCTCCCATTGCGGAGCACAGGCTCTCGATGTGCAGGCCCAGCAGCCATGGCTCACGGGCCCAGCCACTCCATGGCATGTGGGATCTTCCCAGACTGGGGCATGAACCCGTGTCCCCTGCATTGGCCGGTGGACTCTCAAGCACTGCACCACCAAGGAAGCCTGCAGATGTATTCTATATGTACTTGTGGGGAGAAGTGAATGCCAGGTCTGCCTATTCCGCCACCTTGACTGCTTCCTCTTAAAACTGGCGGGCAGCCCCAGGGGCCAGTGGGGTTTCAGCTTGTGATTTCCCTCCCAAGTATGGCAGAGGTGTGGTTGTGGGCAGGGTCGGGAGTTGCACTGCTCTCCCCTCAGGCTCTGATGCATCTCAGTAATGGTTGAGGGAAATGACACTGAGCCAGGAGTTCCAGCTCTTCAGGGACCCAGACTCCAAGCCCGGCAGCAGGGCTGGGCTGCTTGGCCCTTAATCACTTGGGGAGGGAGGTGGGGGTGCCATGGAGGGAGCTGCCAGGAGTGCAGTATGCCACCTTGCCCCAAGGAGGGTCCTGGAAGCATGTCCTGGATGGGGTGGGGGCACCCACTGTGACCACAGCCTCAGCCAAACAATACTTAAACATCTGAGCTTGGAGCAGTTAAAGGCTTATTGCAGAGCCATGTAAGGAGAAGTTTGGCTCATGCCTCCAAAAACCCCAAAAGTGTCTTTGTTGTTATTCTTTACAGCTTTTAGGGGAACTTCCAACTTCAATTTTATCAAAAAATCCATTTCTCAATGAATGACCTCAATCCCTACTGAGTTCATAAAAGTGTGATTTTGGCCAGGATATCAATAGTGTATTCTGTTGGGTAATTTGAAGAGCAATTAAAGTGCTAGTTATATGTTATTCCTCTGATCCAATAGGAGGTTACTTCTGCTAACCTGTGGTCAGCTTTTGACTGAAGTTGTTATACCCTTGTAACCTATAAATATGTGTTAAGTGATTGAAGTCCTGACCTCTGTATGATACTAGAGATGTACTCTGATCATGTTTTCCAAAGACATGGTAACCAAGGATCTTTTCTGATTTATTAATTTATTCATATGAAACATCTTAGATGGAGATATTAAAAGAAGTACCAATTTATTATACATTTATCAAATTGTGTGTTTTGAAAAAGAGCAAAATGAAATGTGGATGAGATTGTTCCAGAAATTCTGGACCTTATGTAGGTGTAACCTCATAGGATGGTTGTGGGGATTAAAAGAGATAATATATATGAGAACTGATGCTGCTTTACAAATATCAGGGATTATATGTTCCTGCCAAGTTGTTCAGTTAATGGGATATGATTTTTCAGTTGACATATATTATAATTTCAGTAATGTGAGTTTTTTTCCATTTACACTTGCTCTTTAGTAGAAAAGGGCTTACACAGATTGATTTTGAGTTTCTGTCATTCTCTTCCTTTGGCCTTTCTTTTTAAGAACATCCAGGGTCTGTAAATAAAATTTAAGTGCATCAGAAGTATTGATACTTAAAGGAGTCCATTCCTAAGTCTTTCAAAAAGAGTATTCTAAAACAATTTGAATCATCATTTCTAAATTATTTATTTTCTAAGTTGGTACGTAGGTAAATTATGGAACAAGAAGATCTACCTATACACTGATCCCTAGACAGTGTCAATGATTCTTAAGTTCTCTCTCTTCCCGTCTCACCGAGCAGTATCTATCCAGGGTGCCTGAACCTAAGCTGCTGCCTTGAGACACAGAGGCCATTTGGACTGACAGAGGAAAGTTGACTTCTGTTTTCTGAACATTTTGTTTTGGAGAACTGTGGTGAATTACAGGGGAGGAAAGAGAACAGGTCTGAAGGCAGTTCTTAGCAATTTTGTTTTAAGGACAGTGCTTTATTTTAAAGTTAAGGGGACAAAATGTGGGATAGATCCATTTGAATATTAGGACTATAAAGGGACCCTGAAGACCTTCTGGTCAAGGCTTTTCATTTTACATAAAGTCCTTTTGTGCATACTTCAGTAATGGTAACAAATTTGCATTTCTCTAACTCCATTCCCACTCATCTTCTCTTCGGAACTTTCGTCCGCCACCACCAACCTATCCCCACAGTTCTTCTTGTCTCACTTGTGCTTTGCAAACTCATCTTCTTAGTTATACAATCTGGCATTGGCCATTTCCCTCCTTTATTACTGCTGAGATCATTGTATTGGTGCTAGAAAAAAGCAGGTCTGCCTCTTAAATTTAGATCTGTATTCAGGGAACATGGAATCAGGCTATGTGCCAGTATTGGGCAATGTACTTTTATCTCATTCAGTCATTATTCTAACTCTGTGAATGATGGATATTATTGTTTCCATTTTTTTTGGATTAGGAAACAGGCACAGAATGTGGTAAGTGACCAAGCTGACACTTAAATCTAGGTCTGTTGGGTTAAGTCTGCACCTTAGGGAATGGGGACCTGTTTTATGTGAGATGTTAAAGACAACAGCAAGTTGTACTTGTCTTTACATCACTGATGTTGACCTAGCTCTTCTAACCTCTCCTGAGTTCCTTCATTATTGACAGTCTTTCCCTTCTACTGGGTGGTAAGCTGCTTTTGAATCCTACAGGATCTTGCTTTACTGCCTTAAGTACAGTTTTCTGGGTGAATAATTATTTTCATAATAATTGGAAAATCTATTATCAATGTATGTGAAAAGGGATTTTATTCTTATCTTTAAAGATGTATGGTTGGAAACCATGGTTGAGGGAACTGAATGGTGCAGTCTTTGTTGAAGATGTAGATGGTTAAGGAAAGTTATTCCTGTAAATTGGCCAGAGAAAGCTAGGTTGTTCTCAATGCAGAGTTTGTGGGAACTCAAATGCTGCCTATGTTCCCAAATATCCAAATGGGATCTTGTCCAGGAAAAACAATGTACTGGATCTTGTCCATTACATTGTAGCAGTGTAATGGATTTGGGGAGGCAAACAAGAGTCCCTTTTAAGGAACAACTCTGATTTATGTATTTTTCAGACACCTAGTTTAGCAACCCAGAGGAAACAGAAACTTCTAGTCCTGGTCTATGCCTCCTGTTTTCTCTGAAATGTGGCTTCTGTGAATTTTGGACTGCCACCAGAGGGCAGCAAAGGAATAGATAAATGTTTCCCTCTACCTCTGCTTTCTGGAATGATAGGTAGGTAGGTAGATAGATAGATAGATAGAATAGGTAGATGACAGATATTTTAAAATATAAGTAAATATAAATATAGATTTATACTTAACAGATTTATATTTTATATATTTAAAAATATATCTCTATGTATCTATCTACATATATACATATAGGTACAAACACACGTGCTCACACACACACACGGAGAGAGAGAATCTAATTAAGCCAGGTTTATACGTCATTGCCTTTAAATTCTGAAATGATAGAGTTAAGCTAAAAGTTATTAAAAATAATATTTGTATTAGCCTGTACATGTGAGGATACTTTCAGAGTATAATATGCAGTTAACTGGGGATTTGACAAGCATTTCAAATGAATCTTCAGAAAAAAATATCTTTAAGTAATGAATATTAAAAGCAAAGTGTAACCTGAAGACAAATGTCTTTGTGCAGAGAATTATCAGATTAAGAAACTTCAGATATGTTCATTAGTCATCGTGAATCTTTGAAAACATAGATTTAAGCTTTAAGTTTTCAATTGTAGCTAAATCAAGAAGATCTTCACACATTTCCCGAAAGACTAGTTCTCTTCATTTTGAAGTGAGGTCAGGACCTGTTTGAAGTGAATAAGCATGTCCAAGCCTGATGAGATAGTGTGATAAGTGTAGGATACAGCTGTGAGCTGGGGTTTACCCCTCAATGTTCAGAGAGCTGAAACATTCCCCATGAGTCACCCTTTTGATGCTTGTCAACCTAAGAATTATTCTCAAGACTCAGCAAAAGGCGGGAATACCCTCTCCCGTCCTTTTTCTCTTTCCAGCTGGCACTGAAACAAAAATTACAATACAATGAACAATAGTTTATCTAACAATAGTTAGATAAATGAACAATTTATCTAGAGCTTGCTATGTGCCACAGACTGTGCTAAATGTTTGACGTTCAACATCTCTTTGAGTCCTCATAACCTTTATGAGGTATTTCCTCATTTTACTTAGAGGTAACTGAGGTCTAGAGAGATTAGATTTGTTATGGATATCGAAGTCAAATACCTGTTTTTATTGTATTTTTGGAGGCTTCTGATTTGCTTGAGAGAGAGAGAATGAGAATGAGAGAATGAATATAGAATCAGAGTTTTTTGAGAATTTTAAAAGCTTTCCAAAATCATATAGCCCGTTCCCCTCAATGGCCAATGATTTTCTCATACCGTATACTTTTGCCTTTGCTATTCTCCTTTGGGTGTTCTGAGTCTCAGCTTTGAACATCAGAGTCTGGATAATACAGTGAAGACTGGGGCCACTGTGCTAGTGGGTCAGGTATGTGTACTTTGAAGTAGATTGAGTTCCTCAGTCTGGTGATACTGCCTATAGGGATTTTGGGAACCAGGAATCAGTGGAGGAGCATTGAGATTGGGTGAACTTTTTCTTTGCTCTGAGATTTTGAGACTGATGGCTGAGTCACTGCTACTTTTTTGGATTAAGACTTTTAAAAATAACCCTGAAAATGCCTAGGCCACCTCTGTAGGTTTTCCAAGTATCCCTACAGGTGAGACTATTATAGAAAGAATGGAAAAAATAGCTTTGGAAGCAGATGACCCTCAGGTTGAATCCCACCTCCGTCCTTTGCTAGCCGAGTAGTCTTCAACAAGCCAGTCTACCTCCCTGAGACTTGTTTCCTTCATTTTAAAAATGGGGCTAATAATTAGGCTTACCTCAGTTGTTGGGAGTATTCAACGAGATAAATATATCAAGTACTTTGTACATAGTATTGCCCACCAAATTCTAATGCCTTCCCACCCCTTTATTATATTGACAGGAGATTAACTTTATCTTAGTGGTGACATTCTTCCATAATCCCTGGTATATATTAAGTCTTTGTAGTCAATGTGGTGTTTTCTAGAAGTCCTTAGATCATTGTTAATTCATGGTTGTTAGATGATGCAGAACTCTTCACTTCTCCAGCCTTAAAGTGTCCTAAATAGGTATAAAAGTAAAACTCCACTTGAAACCTGTCCTTCCACTCTTAGTAGAAAGCATAAATCCATGCCAAGCGGATGGAGGTGTCCTTAGCAGGATCTGACTTCATTCTTTCCTCAGTATCCTCTTCCCAAGGCAACTGGCCAGAGGAATGGACTGACAGAGCATGGATTATAGACATATTAGATATAATCAGTGGGAGTATAAAAGAGTTTCATATAAGAGGTACTGTGTTTTAAGGGGATAGGGCACCAGATTGGGGGTTAGAATTCTTGGGTTCTAGTCTAAGTTCTACCACCTACTAGCTTTGGAGCCTTGGGCAAATCTCTTCCTCTCTTTGGACATCAGTTTTTCCTTATATACTGTATGTGTAGGACTAGACAGGATTCTAGAATATGTCCTGTAGAAGAACCTTAAAGTCTACGTGTTGCAGAGACCAAAGACAGGCCTGGTGACAGCCCTCTTTAAAAAAATGTTGGCTCTTAGTAACAACAGACATGACATTTTCAAAGTTCTGTGCGTACTCTAAGATAACTTGGTGACACACTTGATGTTTAAAGTGGTCTCTGCCAAATGCTAAGAGATTATTTTTGACCCCATCACCACCTTTGTTTCTAATGAAGTTCAGAGAATAGATTTTCTGATATAACCAGGCCTCAGAAAGTGCAACACAGACTCAGCCAGAGTGTAAATGGAGACTCAGTGGAAAGCTGAGATTCATCGGGGCCAAGTCTTATATCTTTGATTTATAGAAAGGCGAGATGCTTTTTGTACAATCTGATATTTGCAGCCTTGAAGAGGCATCTGGGGAGAATCTGGATGGTTACTCAGTTCTGCCAAAATTTCCAAGAGTTTGGATGACTGTGGATCTCATGGCTTTTGGCAATTGAAAACTGATTGTGTTGTGTTAAATTTCTTCTATTTTTCACGCCTAAAGACTTGACAGAAGAAACCAGGAGGGGGTTAATATATGATCAAACTCAGGAAGGAGTTTCATGAACCGCCTTCCCAGTGAAGGTGATACTTCTCCTGTCTGTGCCTCAAAGCACAACAAATGCTGTCATCCAGGTTTAGTCCTCAGGAACTTTCAGAAGAAGGATTTCCAGGAGTTGGACTCCTGACCACCCCAGACAATAGCCAAGGCCCAACGAGTGAAATAGTATCCCTTGGATATTGAGTTCTCTTAGCCCAGGCCTTTAGAATTCAACTCAGCTAATATCCACTCAGGGCTAACCATGTTCCCAGAAAAAAATATTGGTTTGCCCTCAGACTCTGCACTGGCTACCCTCTGTGATTTTTCCTGAAGTCACTATCAAAGACCACAAAATTCTACGTGTTCTTAACCAATCTACAGAAAGCCAAATCAGTCTGCCCTCTTTCTGGAGTTTTGGAAAGTGGGAAAATAAGTTTGGCTTGATACTGTTTCCACTCAAGGAATTACTTTTTAAACTTAAAATGTTTCCTTCTATGTTATATAGTGGAAAGAGTGTTAATCTTGAAATCAGACAAATCTGAGTTCATACCATAGCCCTGCCACTTATGCCTTCTCCTGCTACTGCTATCACTTCCCCTTTACAATGATTGCATGAGATACAGAGGAGCTAGTTTTGTATCCTGTGCCACCTGGTATTTGGCTCCATCTACCCCTATAAGAAAGCCCCACACATTATGACTGTCCTATTCCTTTAGGATTTATTTCTTCTATATTCAGAGGGTATATAGTTATTCATTTCTCAGAACATGTTTTTCATGGATACTCAAGAAGTCAAAAGAAAATTAAGTAAAACAGACAGAGTTTATTTTCTTGGGCCTCTCTTAACACTTTTTCATCTCTAAAAGTTTCCCCCTCATTAAAATTAGGTTGTCAAAATTAAGTCCAGAGATCTTGGGCCCATCATCTATTCTTCCTCTCTTAAGAGAAACTATAGATATTTTGCCAGGTTTTCATTCCCAAGCCACTAGTTATATCTTAGTTTGTAGTCCTCTTTTCAAAGAATTGATGATACAAATTAAGTTTCATAAATACTAAATTCTTATCACATACCAGGCAAAGTTCTAGGCACTGGGGATACACTTGTAAATAAAACAAAGGCCTTATTTCATGGATCTTATATTCTATCGGGGAGGGACAAATGATAGACAAGTCAATATATTTGTCAGGTGGTGATAAGTGCTCTGCAGAAAAAACAAGGTAAGGGATGGATATCTTATAGAAGGTGGTGTTAATATGATACTTAGGCAGAAAACTGAATAAAGTAAGGGTATTAGCCATGGTGGATATCTTGGGGAAGAGCAATTCCAAGAATAGTAAACAATGAGTGCAAAGATCATGAGGCAGAAGTGTGCTTGGCATGTTGAACAGCAAAGAGGCCAAAGTGGCTAAGGTTGAATGAGCAAGGAGGACATATTTACTCCATTTCTTTTCCCGAAGGGAATAGCAGTAATACATAGGTTAAAAAGAGATCTGATGTGGGGCATTTGGAGGGCCCACAGAACAGAGAGGGAGGTAAGTGTATTCTTCCTACTATAGTAATTGCCAGTATTTTCACATTAAATCTTGGCTCCAAGGTTTACATCTGTAGGCCAGCTTTGGGGAGGATGTTGCAACCCATTTTGACTGTAGGGTTATTCAGGCCATGTTTTAATTTTAGAAGGACACACAACAGGAAGTATCCCTTCTGTTTTTCTAGTCTTTTCTCATTTAGAGAAACTGTGGTTTTAAGCCTACTGAGCATCTTCTCTGAACACTGCCTATGGGCATATTGGCAGAACTGGCCTCAAAATGTTCTCAACCAGTGTCTCAGTCTATCTGGAGGAGACAGAGCCTGTAGAGATGGTACCCTGTTCAGGTGCATTTGGTAGCTCTCATTACAAACCCCCAAAGTTAGTGACCCCTTATCCTTCTTGGGGCCTGGGTAGCTCCTTGAAGATGAGCAGGCTGCAAGGAAGGAGTCTGTCGATGAGAAGCAAATAATTGGTGTAACTAGAGGAGAGAAATAAAATAATTTAGTCTGGCAGAGACCTTGAAGAGCTATCACGTCCACAACTTCTGATTTGCATAGCACATAACCACTTCATCCCTTATTGCTTTAATCTCAACCTCACTCTGTCCCCCAATTCTTTCTCCTTCCATCTCGCCTCTCCCTCCCTCTCTCCCTGCTTCTCTCCAAGGAAATGTGAGTTTAAGTCCTTTTTAGGGTTGCAATAGTTACCATTTATAGAATGCTTAATATGTTCCAGACTAGGCTCTTTACATACGTCGTCTCATTCAATCATCACAACAACCCTATGAGGTAGATGGTATTATTATCACTATTTTGCAATTGAGGTTTGCAAAATGCAAACTGAGCCTCAAGTTTGAGGCTCATATAGTTTAAGTACTTTGCCCAAGGTTGCATAGGTAGTAAGTGGCAAAGCCTCTACACAGCTGATTCTGACTCAAAGCTAGCTCTTTAATCTCTATTTTATACTCTATTTCCCCAATTCCAGTTGGAGAAGAAGCAAGGGAGAAAAGTCTCTATTGTTTAATAGGCCTTGAGGGGCCTGGCAGCCAAGATCCATCCATTCATTCTAAAAAATATCATTGAGCTGCTTCCTCTTGCCTGGTGTCCTAGTAAGGGCCTAGCTTGTAGATATGAATGAGACAAAAATCTCTAGTGGCAGGAAGCTCATGTTACTGGCAGGGAATTTGGAGCAACTAACACTCAGGATACAGTGTAATAACTACTGTGATGAAGATGTACATCAGATGCTATGGGAGCAAATGGAAGTGGAACATATCTCTGTCATGGGAGTCAGCTAAGGCTTCACACAGTGTTAATGAATGAGTTGAGACCCCAAAGTTAAAAGGGAATGAATTAATTAAGGTACAGACTAGCTTCCTGTAACAAAGAGCACAGCAAATTCAGTGGCTTAAATAAGAGAGAAGTTCATTTTGCTTTCATATAAAAGTCCAGAGGTGAACAGTCGAAAATCGGTGGAGTAGCTCTGCTGTCCTTACCACTTGGCCTTAATGTTTGGGCCCTACATACCTGTTCCATTGGTCTTCATCAAAGAGAAGGGGAAAAGAGACAATGGAATGCAGACAATTTCTTTATAAAAACATGATCCAGAAGTTTGCATACATCACTTCCACTTATATTTTATTGTTTAAAACTAAAGTGCATGGCCTTACCTAGCTATAAGGGAAGCTGGGAAATGTAGGGATGGGTATTCAGCTAAAACTCAGTGAGTTCTATTATTAAAAGGAAGAAGGGCAAATGGATACCGTAGTATAGGGTGAAGGTAGGAATAAATGGAAGATGAGACTGGAGAGTGTAGGCAGTGGTCAGATTATAGAGCACCTTGTGTACTAACTACAGAGTTTGGACTTTGTCTCAACAATATTGTGGAGTCACTAAAATATTATAAGCAGAGGAGTAAGACAATTATATTTTGAGTTTAGTTATTGATACTTTGGTAGACAGGTTAAAAAAAAGAGTGATATGAGGCACAGAGAACAGTTAGAAGACCACTGTAGTAATATTAGAGAGACATAATGAGACTTTGAACTGAGGCAGTGGCAGGGAACAGAGAGGACAAATTAGAGAGATATTAAGGAAGTATAATTGATGGATCTTATTGACTTAATGGATATGGGATGTGAGAGAGAAGGAGGATGCTAGGGTAATAATGCCCAGATTTCTGGCTTGGACATTAGCATTATTTTAAGAAATAAACCGTTACAAGAAAAGAGTTAAATATGTTTAATTTTAGAAATGTTGAGGTTGAGATACCTTTGGGATATCCAGATGGCAGTATTGAGTAGGCAATTATATATATTGGTATAGAAACTATTAGAGAAAACTGATAGTGTATGCCATGAGAGTACATGAAATTGTTGAGAGAGAGAATGAGTCTAGATTAGTGAGATCATTAGAGGACTGTGAATACAATACTGGGGAAGATCAGCATTTAGGAATAGCCAGTAAAAGAGACTGGGCAGTGTTCAGAGATGTAGAAATATAGTTATTCAGAAAGGTAAACAAGGATAAAGAAGATGTGGTACATATATACAATGGAATATTACTCAGCCATAAAAAGAAATGAATTGAGTTATTTGTAGCAAGGTGGATGAAACTACAGACTGTCATACAGAGTGAAGTAAGCCAGAAAGAGAAAAACAAATACCATATGCTAACACATATATATGGAATCTAAAGAAAAGGAAAAAAAAAGGTTCTGAAGGACCTAGGGGCAGTACAGGAATAAAGACACAGACATAAAGAATGGACTTGAGGACACAGGGAAGGGAAGGGGAAGCTGGGACGAAGTGAGAGAGTGGCATGGACATATATACACTACCAAATGTAAAATAGGTAGCTAGTGGGAAGCAGCCGCATAGTACAAGGAGATCAAGTTGTTGCTTTGTGTCCACCTAGAGGGGTGGGATAGGGAGGGTGGGAGGGAGACACAAGAGGGAGGAGATGTGGGATGTATGTATATGTGTAGCTGATTCACTTTGTTATACAGCAGAAATTAACACACCTTTGCAATTATACTCCAATAAAGATGTTTAAAAAATAAATAAATAAAAATAAAATCACCCAGTTAGTTCTCCCTTCTCACCTGGGAGAAGGGAGAACTAACTAACACAATTTAACACATCATTTTATTCAGATATGATTTAGACACAGCATAAACATTAGCTGGAAAATTTTATTATTCCTGTATTTTTTCCAAATGACAAGTATTTAAAAATAAAATCACTCAGTTCTCCCTAAAAAAAAAAAAAAGAAAGGTAAACAATAAAGCATTCTTAGATCAGGAATGTCAGCTTGTATCAAGTGCTGCAGCAAAGTAAAAGTAAGGATTGAAACGTGCCCATAAGATTTGGGAATTAGGAGGTTAGTGGTGATTGTTACGAAAATGGTTACAGAGGAGCAGTGTGGACAGAGACCAGGTTGAACAGCAAATGGGATACAAAGAAGTGGAGGCTGGGGGATTGTGGAATAACATCAACAAGATGGCAGTGTAGGAATTTCTAGCACGGCTCTCCTTTGCAAAATAACAATTTGAACAACTATCTGCACACAAAAATATCTTCACAATAGCTAAGGAATCCAGGTGAGGGATTACAATACCTGGTGAATCACAGAAATAAGAAAAACAATGAGGAAGAAAGGTAGAGTCACCTGTCTTTCACCCCTCTCCCAAGCTCCAGCAGCCCATTGTGGAGAGACACACTCCTCATGGGAGAGGAGAGTGAAGTGAGCATCTGATTTCACTGTTAACCCCAGTACTGGCTGGCCCCAGCATCAGACCTACTACTGCAGACTTAGGTGTCTCCCATGGCCCCAGGCTCCCAGTGGGCTCCTGCAAACCCAGGCCCCTAGCCCACCCAGTTATCCACCAGCTTCTGTGGCCCCAGGCAGTTCCCACAGTCTCAGACAGCTCCTGTAGCACCAGGCTCCCAGCAGCTTCCTGCAAACCCAAACTCCCAAAACACCCAACATCACCGAGCACCTATAACCCCAGGCAGCTCCCAAGGCATGAAGCAACAAGTGGGCTCCCACAAACCCAGGCTCCTGGCCTACCCCATTGTCAGCCAGCTCTCATGTCACCAGGCTACTGGTGAGTTCCTATGAATGCAGTTTCCTGGTCCATTCCAGAATGGGTCAGCCCCCATAGACCTAGCCTCTAGACCAGCTCACATAGACCAAGGCTCCCAGCCTAACTCAATGCCAGGATTGCCCCTATGGCTCAGGGTCCAGGCAGGCTCCTGTCAACCCAGGCTTCTGGCCCACCTCAGTGCCAGGCAAGCACCTGTGGCCTCAGCTTATAGTCTGGCTCCCAGAGGACCTGACTCCTGGCCTGAACTAGCAACAGGCTGACCTCCATAGACTTAATCTCCAGGTTGACCCTTGAGACCCCAGATTACAGTCCATCTTCTATGGCGCTAGGCTCCAGGTTTGCCCAAAGGGCAGACCAGCCCCCATCACCCTAGGTTTTAGTCCAGTCCCTATGAAATCAGCCTCCTGGCCCATCTGGCACTAGAATAGTCCCCGTGGACCCAGATGGTAGGGCCACCCCAGTGTTCCCCTGAGCCTAGTCAGCCCCCATGGACCCAGATCCAGATTCATCCACATGAACCCAGATCACAGGCCCATCACTGCAGACTCAAGTGTCAGGCCTACCTCAGTGAATCCAAGCCCCACGTCCATACCCTTGGATCCAAACACCATGCCTGCCTGCCTGCTGACCAAGGTGCCAGACCTGCCTGCCCAAGAACTCAAGCAGTAAGTCTCCTTCTGGACACCACCATATGGCCCCCCCAGAATCTCAGGATGAGAATGTGGAGAAAATGGAACCCTAGTACATTGTTGGTGGGAATGTAAACTGGTGCAGCCAATATAGAAGGCAGTATGGATGTTTCTTATAAAACTAAAAATAGGACTACAATATGATCCAGCAATTCCACTCCTGGGTATATATCTGAAGAAAATGAAGACATTAATTTGAAAAGATACATGCACCCCAATGTTCTTCACAGCATTATTTACAATAACCAAGATATGGAAGCAACCTAAGTGTCCATCAATAAATGAATGAATAAAGTGGCTGTATATATATATATATACACACAATGGACTATTAGCCATAAAAAGACTGAAATTGTTCCATTTGCAACAACATGGATAGATTTAGAGGGTATTATGCTAAGTGAAATAAGTCAGACAAAGACAAATGGTGTATGTTATCACTTATATGTGGAATCTAAAAAATAAAACAATTGAATAAAATATAACAAAACAGAAACACTCACAGATATAGAGAACAAACTAATGGTTATCAGTGGGGTGAGGGAAACGGGGAGGAGCAATATAGCGGTAGGTGATTAAGAGGCATGTGTGTATACTATCTATAAAATAAATAAGCTACAAGAATATGTTGTATAGCACACGGAATATAGCCAATATTTTATAATAACTTTAAATGGAGTATAATATGTAAAAATATTGAATCACTATGTTGTATACCCGAAAATAATATAATATTGTAAATCAATTATACTTTCATTAAAAAAAAGAAATTCAATGGACTATAAGAAAACAAGATAAACAAGTAAATGAAATTAGGAAAGCAATGCATGAACAAAATTAGAATTTCAACAAATGAACAGAAACCATTATAAAAAAACAACAAGAAATCCTAGAGTTCAAAAATCAATGACTAGACTGAAGAATTCAATAGAGAGCTTCAATATCACACTCTACCAAATAGAAGAAAGAATCAGTGAATTAGAAGAGTCATTTGAGACCATCCATTCAGAGGAGCAAAAAGAAAAGAGAATGAAAAAGAGTGGAGAGAGCCTATGTGAATTATGGGGTCCATTAAAAGAAAGAATCTATGCATTATTGGAGTCCCAGAAGTCCGAGAAGGAGAAGAATGGGAGAAAGCTTATTTAAAGAAATAATGGCTGAGAACTTCTTAAATCTAGGGATACACTTATGAAGCTAACTATCTCAAAATGTCAACCCAAAACAGTCTTCTCCAAGACACATTATGATGAAACAGTCTAAAATCAAAGACAGAGAATTTTAAAAGCAGCCAGAAGGAAAAAAAAAACCTCACATATGAAGGAACCATTATAAGGCTATCAGCAGATTCCTCAGCAGACACCTTGCAGGTCAGGAAAGAGTTGGATGATATATGCAAAATGCTGAAAGAAAAAAAAACCTTCCAACCATGAATATTTTACACAGCAAAGTAATCTTTCAGAAATGAAGGAGAGATAAAGACTTTACCAAACAAACAAAAGCTGAGGGAGTTTATCAACACTAGACCTGCCTTTCAAGAATACTGAAAGGAGTTGTTCAAGCTGAAATGAAAGGACACTAGTAATGCAAAAATATATAAAAATATAAAACCTACTGGTAGAGGTAAGTATATAGTGAAATTCAGAATACTTTAATACTGCAATATGGTGGTGTGTTAATTATGTAACTCTAATATAAACTCATTCTTCTTAAGTGCACATGGAACGTTCTCTAGGATAGATAGTAAGTTAGGTCATAAAATAAATGTAAGCAAATGTAAGAAGCTTGAAATCGTACCAAGTATTTTTCTGATCACAATGGTATGAAACTAGAAATTAATTACAGGAAGTAAACTGGAAAATTTACAAATATATGGGAAGCAACACACTTCTGAACAACCAATGGGTCAGGCAAGAAATCAAAAGGGAGGTCAAAAACTATCTTGAAAGACATGACAATAGAAAAACAACCAATCAAAACTTATGGATGCAGAAAAGGCAGTTCTAAGAGGGGAATTTTACAGTGATAACATTTACATTAGACAAAAGAAAGATCACAAATAAACGTTCTAATTTAACACCTCAAGAAACTGGAAAAAGAACAAACTCAGCCCAACGTTTGCAGAAGGAAGGACATAAAAAAGATCAGAGCAGAAATAAGTGAAATAGAGACCGGGTAAACCATAGAAAGATGAATGAAACTAAGTTGAGTTTTTTAAAAGATAAGTAAAACTGAAAACCTTTAGCTGGACTAATAAATAGAGAGAAGATGCAAATGTATAAAATCAGAAATGAAAAGAGACACACGACAGAAATACAAAGGATAATAAGAGACTACTATGAATAATCATATGTCGACAAATTGGAAAACCTAGAAAAATGGATAAATTCCTAGAAATATACATGCTACCAAGACTGAATTATGAAGAAATAGAAAATCTGAACAGACTAATAGTGAGTGAGGAGATTGAATCAGTATTCAGAAGTCTGCCAAAAAAGAAAAGCTCAGGTCCAGATTGTTTCATTGGTGAATTCTACCAAACATTAAAAGAAGAATTAATGCCAATTATTCTCAATTAAAAAATTTGAAAGGAAACGAACACTCCCAAACTCATTTTATGAGGCCAACATTACCCTGATGCCAAAGCCAGATAAGGACTCTACAAGAAAAAAGGAGGAGGAGGAGGAAAGAAAGAAAACTATAAGCCACAGGCAAATATACCTGATGAATATAGAAGCATAAATTCTCCACAAAATACTAGCATACTTAATTGAACAGCACTTTAAAAGAGTCATAGAACATAATCAAGTGGAATTTACTTCTGGGATGCAAGGATGGTTCAACATATGCAAATCAAAAAATGTGATACACTACATTAATAGAATGGAAAATAAAAATCTCAATATATGCAGAAAATTCATTTGCCAAAATTCAGCATCCTTTCATGATAAACACTCTCAGCAAATTGGGTATGGAAAGAACAGACTTGAACATTACCAAGAACATATAGGAAAAGCCCACAGCTAACATCATACTCGATGGACAAAGGTGGACAACTGTCCCTCTAAGATCAGGAACAAGATAAGGATGCTCATTGTGACCACTCCTATTCAACACAGTACTGGAATCCTAGCCAGAGCAATTGAGCAAGAAACAGAAATAAAATATATCAAAATTAGACAGGGCTATGAATTTCTGATAATTCTTTATTGGATGCAAGACATTGTTAATTTTACCTTCTTATATGATGGCCATTTTTTATTGCTATAATAATGTTCTTGAGCTTGTTTCTGGGGTGCAGGTAAATTACCCAAGAACAGCTTGATGCTTTCAAGTATTTGCCTTAGGCTTTTTTAGGCAGAAAATGAATACAATTTAGTCTAGGGTTAATTTTTCTTCATTAATGGGGCAAAATTTGTCTGTGTACTGTACTCAGTGCCCTATGAATTATTTAATAATCCACTGTGGCTGGTGAGGACAGGAATTCTTCCAGCCACTGTGTGATCTTAGGTAATTGCTTCCTCTAATTCTTTCATGTGGTTCCTGCATCACACGTAGGTATTGATTAGTAGGCAGCTAAATTCGTTTTTTAACATCTTTATTGGAGTATAATTGATTTACAATGGTGTGTTAGTTTCTGCTGTATAACAAAGTGAATCTGCTATACATATACATATATCACCGTATCTCCTCCCTCTTCTGTCTCCCTCCCACCCTCCCTATCCCACCCCTCTAGGTGGTCACAAAGCACCGAGCTGATCACCCTGTCCTATGCAGCTGCTTCCCACTAGCTATCTATTTTACATTTGGTAGTGTATATAGGTCCATGCCACTATCTCATTTCGTCCCAGGTTACCCTTCCCCCTCCCCGTGTCCTCAAATCCATTCTCTACATCTGAATCTTTATTCCTGTCCTGCCCCTAGGTTCTTCAGAACTTTTTTTTTATTTAGATTCCATGTATACATGTTAGCATATGGTATTTGTTTTTCTCTTTCTGACTTACTTCACTCTGTATGACAGACTCTAGGTCCATCCACCTCACTACAAATAACTCAATTTCATTTCTTTTTATGGCTGAGAAATATTCTATTGTATATATGTGCCACATCTTCTTTATCCATTCATCTGTTGATGGACACTTAGGTTGCTTCCATGTCCTGGCTATTGTAAATAGAGCTGCAATGAACATTGTGGTACATGACTCTTTTTGAATTATGGTTTTCTCGGTATATGCCCAGTAGTGGGATTGCTGGGTCATATGGTAGTTCAATTTGTAGTTTTTTAAGGAACCTCCATACTGTTCTTCATAGTGGCTGTATCAATTAACATTCCCACCAACAGTGCAGGAAGGTTCCCTTTTCTCCACACCCTCTCCAGCATTTATTGTTTATAGATTTTTTGATGATGGCCATTCTGACTGGTGAGAGGTGATGCCTCATTGTAGTTTTGATTTGCATTTCTCTAATGATTAGTGATGTTAAGCATCATTTCATGTGTTTGTTGGCAATCTGTATATCTTCTTTGGAGAAATGTCTGTTTAAGTCTTCTGCCCATTTTTGGATTGGGTTGTTTGTGTTTTTGATATTGAGCTGCATGAGCTGTTTGTAAATTTTGGAGATTGATCCTTTGTCAGTTGCTTCATTTGCAAATATTTTCTCCCATTCTGAGGGTTGTCTTTTGGTCTTGTTTATGGTTTCCTTTGCTGTGCAAAAGCTTTTAAGTTTCATTAGGTCCCATTTGCTTATTTTTGTTTTTATTTCCATTTCCCTAGGAGGTGGGTCAAAAAGGATCTTGCTGTGATTTATGTCATAGAGTGTTCTGTCTATGTTTTCCTCTAAGAGTTTGATAGTGTCTGGCCTTACATTTAGGTCTTTAACCCATTTTGAGTTATTTTTGTGTATGGTGTTAGGGAGTGTTCTAATTTCATTCTTCTACATGTAGCTGTCCAGTTTTCACAGTACCACTTACTGAAGAGGCTGTCTTTTCTCCATTGTTTATTCTTGCCCCCTTTATCAAAAATAAGGTGACCATAGGTATGTGAGTTTACCTCTGGGCTTTCTATCCTTTTCCATTGATCTATATTTCTGTTTCTGTGCCAGTACTGTATTGTCTTGATTACTGTAACTTTGTAGTGTAGTCTGAAGTCTGGGAGCCTGATTCCTCCAGTTTCGTTTTCCTTTCTGAAGATTGCTTTGGCTATTGTGTTTCCATACAAATTGTGAATTTTTTTGTTCTAGTTCTATAAAAAATGCCATTGGTATTTTGATAGGGATTGCATTGAATCTCTAGATTGCTTTTGGTAATATAGTCATTTTCACAATGTTGATTCTTCCAGTCTAAGAACATGGTGTATCTCTCCATCTGTTTGTATCATCTTTAACTTATTTCATCAATGTCTTATAGTTTTCTTCATACAGGTCTTCTGTCTCCTTAGGTAGGTTTATTCCTAGGTAATTTATTGTTTTTGTTGCAATGGTAAATGGGAGTGTTTCCTTAATTTCTCTTTCAGATTTTTCATCTTTAGTGTATAGGAGTGCAAGAGATTTCTGTGCATTAATTTTGTATGCTACTACTTTACCAAATTCATTGATTAGCTCCAGTAGTTTCTGGTAGCATCTTTAGGATTCTCTATGTATAGTATCATGTCATCTGCAAACAGTGACGGCTTCACGTCTTCTTTTCCGATTTGGATTCCTTTTATTTCTTTTTCTTGTCTGATTGCTGTGGCTAAAACTTCCAAAACTATTTTGAATAATAGTGGTGAGAGTGGGCAATGTTGTCTTGTTCTTGATCTTAGCGGAAATGATTTGTTTTTCACCATTGAGGACGATGTTGGCTGTGGGTTTGTCATATGTGGTCTTTATTATGTTGAGGTAAGTTCCCTCTATGCCTACTTTTTGGAGGGTTTTTATCATAAATGGGTGTTGAATTTTTGTTGAAAGCTTTTTCTGCATCTTTTGAGATGATCATATGGTTTTTCTCCTTCAGTTTGTGAATATGGTTTATCACATTGATTGATTTTACGCAGCTAAATTCTTAAATAGTACCCCTGCAAATCTTCAGAGCTCTCTGTGCAGCTATCTTCTTTCTGGTACCCTGCCCTCAAAACTCTCTCTTCCTTGCCCTCCTCCTACTTGCAACACAGTGTCTTCAGGTAATGGAGACTGCTGGGCTTCTCTGGGTTTTTCTTCCTGTATTATGGCCCAAAGAATCTTTCCAGGCTGTAACATGGTACAGTCATGGGACTCACCTCACCTCATTTATTTTTCCTGTCTCTCATGGATCACTGTCCTTAATTGCCAGATTTCAAATGCCTTCAGAATCATTGTTACATTTTTTTCTAGTTTTTTAATTGTTTCATGCTGAAGATGTAAATCTAATTTCTTTTGCCGTATTTTGGCTTGAGGAGAAAGTAGCTGTTATGTCTTTTCAGAGGATAATTTGGCCTTTTATACCAGAATTTTAAATGTGTTTGTTTTTTGGCCCAGCAATTCTAGTCACTCTTCTAGTTGCTGGAGTTACAGCATGAACACAATGATATACTTCAGTATTGTATACAATCGAGTGGAGAGACAGACAACAAAAAACTAAATAAGTATTGAATACAATATACTATGTTAGAAAGTGATAAGAAAAAATGTTAAATAGGGACGGGGGATGGGAAGCACTTGGTAGAGGGAAGTATGTCAAAGTTCTGATACATTTGCCTGGAAGGACTCACTGAGAGGGGTATATTTGATCGTTAATCCTACTGGAATCAAGAGAGTAAGCTATATAGATATCTGGAGGAAGAGCACTCCAGGTAGAAAAAACACTCAGTGCAAAGTCCCTGGTGTGTTTGACAAATAGCAAGGAATATTTGTAATAGCTACTATAGTGCCTAAGCAGATGCTCACAAAATGGTAGCTATTTAGAATATTATTACTAATGGCAGTGGAACCAGAAATATGACCTAAATTGTATATGACCTCAAAGCTCATCTGCTTGCTACTATGTCATATTCTCTTTTCCGTATACCGTGAGACATTGAGACATATATGGCCTTATGATTCTTCTTACCTTGTTCTCTATCATTGTGCAGCTTTTACACAGGCTTGCCTTGTGTTCCCATTCATGTAAGTTTTGTGACTGTGCAATCTATGTTGACTCTTGCCTGATAGAATGTTGGGCTGTGACATTTCTCTTTGCACTAATCATTGGGGTTGATTTCATTATTGCAATGGACACTGGTCCCCTTCCTCCATCACCACATATGTGTGTCTTCCCAAAATATTTTCACTCTTCCCAAAAGGTCATTCTCCCCAGGGACAGGAAGATCTTAAGTGCATATGAGACATTATATACAAATTCTAATCACAGCTCCTCCCTCACTTATCCAGCACTTTTTACATCTTCCAAGGCACTTTGTGTTTGTCCTATCTTTTTTGAATAAGTAATGCATACATGGTATGAAATTTTTAAAGATCAAAGTGATATAGGGGTGAAAAATAAGTTTCCTCCCTACTTCCCTTAGCCACTCATTAGTCCTGTCTTGGGGCAAACAATGTAACCAGGTGTGTTTTTTGGGGGGTTGTATCTTTTCAGAAATATTGAATGCACCTGGGTGTTTTTAATCATTCTTCACACACCACCCCTACCCATACAATGTACCTTGACTACCCTTTTCACTTGATTCTCACTCACCACACCCTGTGATAGGTGGTGTTCCCACCAATTTACAGATGAGGAAGCTAAGGCTCAGAGATGTGAGATGACCTTTTTCTGGGTTTTGTTGGCAGAAGTAGTGAGTTTTTTACAGTTTCCCAGGCAGTAAGTGGAAAATCCAGGACTGATGTTGCAGCTTTTTAAAGTAATGATCTAATTGGTTTTATTCAATGATCCATGTATTGGGCAGCATCCCATCTAATAAATAGAAGGGTGCTCTCCTGATGTTGCAGTTTTTGTCTGCATTCTTTCCTCCACACTGAGAAGTACCAGGTCCTGCACCTCAAACATGATAGGAGATCTCTAAACACTTGCTGGTATCTAGAGTGATTAAGAAAATCCCCACAATTCCTTTAGTCATATTAGAATTGCTATGGCAGACTTTAGGTGTAATGCTGATGGGCATCAACTGGTAGTTAGCATTAGGGATACGAAAAGTTGATCTTTCTAATTGTTTTCTGGAAATATTTCCCCTCTACAGATTTATTCAGGTCCACCTGAGGAAAGTACTGCACCCCCAGTGCCTCCACCTCGAGTGACAGCAAGAAGGCACAAACCAATCACAATTTCGAAGCGCTTGCTGAGGGAAAGGACAGTTTTCTATACTTCTTCCCTGGATGAAAGTGAAGGTCAGTACTAAAGTTTACCCTTAGCTTCTTAATATTGATTGGAGACAAAGAGGATATTGAAAGGAAGACATGGACGCATAACCATCTTTTCTGAAAAGTTAGACGTTTTCTGGGTCCTGGGCCAGGCAAGCCAAGGTTTGTAAAATTTGTGCCCAGAGAGTGAATTATTCTTTTGGCAGTGGATAGGACAGAGATGAACCTGTAAAATCAGCTACCATTTTCCCTTAGCAGACCAGTGAAGGATACAAGGTGTTCTTAGATCTGTACCTCAGTACATTGAAATGAGTGAGCAATGTGTTTTCTGAATGTTCTGAGATTTTAAATACAAATTCAGCTAACATAGAGGACTGATGGCTGAATAGGAGTTTCTAGTGCTTGTCCCTTCACAGTAATGTGAATTCAAACAACCATCCATGCATGAAAACCCCTTCATGAAATCTATGGAATCCAGATGAGAGTTCAGAGAACCTGGGTTGAGTACAGAAATAAGAAAAGGTACATTGCAGATGCTAGAAAGGACATTTTCATATTAACCATGTCACCCTTCCCCCAAGCTCACACAGTGTAGTTCAGGGAGAAATCCCCTCCACATGGAGGAAGGAGAGTGAGATGAGCACCCAACTTTATCTTGGACCCCAGCAACAGGCCCACCCCAGTAAACCCGAGCACCAACCCATCCCCCATTTTTCCAGACTCCAGGCCAGCCTCCACCAACCCAAGCTCCAGACCTGCCCCAGCACTAGGCCATTCTCTGCAGCCCCAGGCACCAGGCCTGCCCCTGGAGACCCAGAATCCAGGCCCATTACATGCCAAGCTGGCCCCTGTGGCTCTAGTCTCCAGGACGTAACCACAGCTCAGCATACAGTCCAGTCTCCTGTGGATCCAGCCTCCAGGTCTGCCTCAATGCCAGGCTAGCCCCCTGGACCCAGGCTTCAAGCTCTCCCCTGTAGACCCAGGATGAAAGCTTGCCCATCCACTGACCCTGGCACCAGACCAGCCTACCCAAGGACTCCAGCAGCAAGCCCACTTCTGGAGCCTGCCAGGTGGCCTAACCAGAATCTCTGGTTGTGCTGCCTGACCAAAGGCTTTCCTTGCCAAAGCCAGGAAGATGTGCCTGTTTCTCAAATAGGTAAACACCCACTCAAGGCCACAAGGATCAGGAATAATCAGGGAAACTTAACACCACCAAAGGAACAAAATAAAGCACGATGAACTCATCCTAATGAAATGGAGATCTATGAACTGTCTGAAAAGGAATTCCAAATAATCATCTTAAAGAAGCTCAGTGAGCTACAAGAGAACTCAGACAACTAAACAAAATCAGGAAAATAATACATGAGAAGTTCAAGAAAGTTATAGAAATCATAAAAAAAGAGAACCAAAAAGAAATTCTGGAGCTGAAGAACACAATGACTGCGTTGAAAAACTCAGTAGAGAGCTTCAACATCAAACTCGAACAAGCAGAAGAAAGAATCAGTGCAGTCAGACAGGTCACTTAAAATTATCCAGTCAGAGGAACAAAAAGAAAAAAAGATTGTAAAAGTGAAGAAAACCTAAGAGACCTATGGGACACCATATACAAACCAATATACACATATGGAAGTCTCAGAAGGAGCACAGAAAGAGAAAGGGGCACAAAGATTATTTAAAGAAATAATGACAGAAAAATTCCTAAATCTGGAGAAGGAAATGAACATCTGGATCCATGAAGCCCAAAGAAACCCAAATAAGTTAAACATAAAGAGACTTTAACCAAGACACATTGTTATAAAATTCTCAAAATTCCAAGACAAAGAGAATTTTGAATGCAGCAAGAAAAAAGCAAATCATCAAATAAAAGGAAACCCCCATAATACTGTGAGCAGATTTCCCAGCAGAAACCTTGCAGGCCAGGAGAGAACGGGTTGATATATTCAAAATACTGAAAGGAAAAAAACTGCCAACCAGGAATACTATACTGGGCAAAGCAGTCCTTCAGAAATGAAGGAGAGTTAAAAGGAAGGAGTTGACTACCACCAGACTTGGTTTAAAAGAAATGTTAAAACGTATCATACTAAGTGAAGTAAGCCAGACAGTGAAAGACAAATATCATATGAAATTGCTTATATGTGGCATCTAACAAAGAAAGATACAAATGAATCTATATACAAAACTGAAATAGACACACAGACATAGAAAACAAACTTATGGTTACCAAAGGGGAAAGTGTGTGAGGGATAAATTAGGAGGTTGGAATTAACACATATACACTACTATATATAAAATAGATAGACAATAAGGACCTACTGTATAACACAGGGAAATATACTCAATATTTTTAATAACCTATATGGGAAAAGAATCTGAAAAAGAGTGTATATATATATATATATATATATATATATATATAAACTGAATCACTGTACTGTATATATAACTGAATCACTGTGCTGTACTCCTGAAAATAACAGGACGTTGTAAATCAACTGTACTTCAATTAAATAAATAAATAAGACATGCTAAAAGAGGGTATTCAAGTTGAACTAAATGGACAGTAACAACATGAAAACATATGAAAGTATAAAACAAATTGGTAAACATAATATAGCCTAATTCAGAATATTCTAATACTGTAATAGTGATGTGTAAACCACTTGTAATTCTAGTATGAAAGTGAAATTACAAAAGTATTAAAAATAACTATAGCTACAATAATTTGTTAATGGATACACAATCTAAAAAGTTATAAATTATGACATCAATAACATAAAATGTAGGGGTAGCAGTCGTTAAAATGTAGAGTTATTATACGTAGTCAATGTTACTTTGTTAGCTTTAAACAGACTGCTATAACTATATTATATGTAAACTTCATGATAAAAGACCCCAAAGCAATCTTGAGAAAGAAAATCAAAGTTGAAGACTTTATGATTTCAAAATATACTACAAAGCAATAGTAACCAAAAGAGTATAGTACTGGCATAAAAACAGACATATAGACAAATGAAACAGAATAATGAGCCCTGAAAAAGTACACACATTTATGATCAATTGACCTTTGATAAAGGTGTCAAGAATACACAATGGGAAAGTATAGTCTTTTCAGTACATGGTGTTGGGAAAAATGGATATCCACATGCAGAGAAATTGGATCCTTATCTCACACAATGTACAAAGATCAACTCAAAATGGATTAAAGACATAAATGTAATACTTATAGCTGTAAAACTACAAGAAGAAAATGTGGGGGGAAAGCTACTTGGCATTGTCTGGTCTGGGCAGTGATTTTTTTGGATATGACCCCCAAAGTATAGGCAACAAAAGCAGAATGGACAAATGTGATTTGTCCTGCACAGCAAGGGAAACAATCAAGAAAGTGAGGAGACAACCTACAGGATAGGAGAAGATATTTGCAAATCATATGTCTGATAAGGGGTTAATATTCCAAAATACATAAGGAACTCATACTACTCAATAATAAGAAAAGAAATAACCCAATTTTTAAAGGTCAAATGACCTAAATAGACATTTCTCAGAACAAGACAAATAAATGTCCATCAGGTATATGGAAAGTTACTCAACATCACTGATCATCAGGGAAATGCAAATCAAAACTACAAGATATCATCTCACACCCATTATAGTTATTACAAAAAAATGACAAAAGATAAGTGTTGACAAGAATGTGGAGAAAAGGGAACCCTTGTACATTGTTGGTGGTAATGTAAATTAGTACAGCCATTATGGAAAGCTGTGTGTATGTTTCTCAAAAAATTAAAAATAAACTACCATATAGAGTTGTCAACTGCCGGGCTGAGTGTTCAAGGCATACTCAAACATTGATACAGAGCCCCTTTGCAAACACTGGGAGTCATATTGGTTCTTAGTGTTTTAAGGCAATCTCTGTCTAATCATTAGCTGACCACAAAACTAACTAAGCAGTGTCTTTAGTGGTCACACTCAACAAAGAATACAGATTTAACATAAATGGGTGAAAAAAGTCAGTAAACTAACAATAATAACTAAAATAAACAGCAACAACAACAAACCTTGGGGAGAAGAGATAATCTGAATTTCAGAGTTGCTATATTACTTAAACTGTCCAGTTTTCAATAAAAAATTATGAGATATCTAAAGAAACAAGAAAGCATGACCCATACACAGGAGCAAAAACAAAAAGCAATCAAATAATTGCTACCACATAACCCAGCAACTCCACTCTTAAGTATGTACCCAAGAGGAATGAAAACACAGCTTCACAAAGACTTACATTTGAATATTTATAGCAGCTTTTTTCATATCAGCCAAAAACTGTGAGCAACCTAAATGTTCATCAACTGATGAATGAACAAACAAATTGTGGTATATGCATACAATGGAGTACTACTCAACAACACATAGGAATGAACTACTGATACATGTATCATCCCCATCCTCCAGGTATATCAGGTTCTTTCAGGACCTCAAGCATGCCCTCATAATCCAGGCCTTTGCACCTGCTATCTCCTTTGGTGGACACTCTCCCTCGGCACCTTCACATGGCTGGGTCATTCTTATGCTTCAGGTCTCAGATAAATGCCACCTCCTCCAAAAGGCCCTCCTCAACCACACCCAAAGTGGCTCTCCTTGGTTGTTTGCCTCTGTCTCTAGTTTGTTTCACTCATACCACTTATTAACAGTTCTTCATATTTTGTGATCTTGTTACTTCTTTTTGGTTGCCCACAGAATAAAAGTTACCAACTGTGTCAATGAAGAAATATAAACTACCATATGATCCAGTAATTCCACTTCTGGGAATATATCCAAAGGGAATGAAATTAGTATCTCGAAAAGATATCTGCACTCTCATGTTCATTGCAGCATTATTTACAATAGCTGCATATGGAAGTACCAAAGTGTTCATCAACAGATGAATGGATAAAGAAAATGTGAGAGATACATAGACACACACCCAGAAACACACACAGGTGCACACACACACACAAAATGGAATATTATTCAGCCTTAGGTACAAAAGAAGGAAAACTTGTAATTTGTGACAACATGGATGAACCTGAAGGACCTTATGCTAAGTGAGATGAGATAAGGGCAGAGAGATAAATGCTGCATGATTTCACTTATATGTGGAATCTAAAAAAGTCAAACTCATAGAAGCATAAAGTAGGATGGTGGCTGCCAGGGACTTAGGGGAGAGTGAAATGGGGAGGTGTTTGATCAAAGGGTACAAAGGTTCAGTTATTCAGGATGAATATATTCTGGAGATATGATACAGCATTGTGACTGTAGTTAATAATACTATATTGTATACTTGAAGTTTGTGAAAAGAGTAGATCTTAAATATTCTTACCACACACAAAATTGGAAACTATATGAGGTGATAGATATGTTAATTAGATTGATTGTGGTACTCATTTTACAATGTATTCATATATCAAAACATCACATTGTATACCTTAAATATATACAATTTTTATTTGTCAATTATATCCCGATAAAGCTGGGGAGAAAATCAGCTCACATGGATTAAGTACCATGCTAGGTGGAATTAAGACAGTCCCTGGCCTCAAGGAGTTTATAGGCTAAATGGAGATAGATAGATGATAGATAGATAGATAGATAGATAGATAGATAGATAGATACAGATAAACAAATAAATGCCATTAAGTTGAATAATTGCTTAGTATGGATTCTGCACCCATTTTAAATGGACCTCTCTCCTCATTACTCTGTTGAGACCTTTTTTGTCAAGATTACCAACAATCTCCATGTGCCACTCCACTATTCTTATCATACTCAGCCTGTGAGAAGCATTTCATTTTAGTTACTCTTCCTTCTTGAAACACTTATTCACTTGGCTTTCAGGACACCAAACTCGCCTTCTACCTCACTAGACATTCCATTTCAGTCTCCTCTTGGTTTTCCTTCTCTTCTCAATTTCTACATGTTGGAAGGTCCCAGAGTTTTGTTTTGTTTTGTTCTGTTCTATTTTTCTCAGTCCACTTCTTTGTCTATATTTGTTTTCTGCGTGATCTCATTCAGTCTCGTGGTTTTAAATATCTTTAAAATATGAGGATGATTTTCAAATTTATATATCAAGGAGTACTATCTCCCCTCTTCCCATCTCAGACTCCCTGTTCAACATCTCTCTTTA
The DNA here is from genome assembly GCF_008692025.1 of Phocoena sinus. NCBI lineage: Eukaryota > Metazoa > Chordata > Mammalia > Artiodactyla > Phocoenidae > Phocoena > Phocoena sinus. The sequence continues at coordinate 57,819,943 of NC_045784.1, read as the reverse complement.
GATGACTCATGGACATTTCCAATTCAAAATGTACAAATACTCTTGATTTCCTATTCCTCCTCAATCTACACTTACTCTGGTCTCCCTCATCTAAGTAATTGGCAGTACCAGTCACCCAATGGCTAAGGTCAAGAACTTTGGGATGATCCTTGATTACTCTCTTTCCCTTTTACCTTACACCTAATCCATCAGCAATTCCTCTTAGCTCTCCGTGCACATTGTATGTTGAACCTACTAATTCCTACTGCTACCTTCCTGGTAGAGCCACCATCATCTCTTATTTGGGTGGCTACAGGAGCTTCCAAACTCTTATCCTTGCTTTTCTTCTTGCCTGACTATAATTTGTTCTCCACAGCAGCCAGTAAGATGTGTATTCTTTTAAAAATGTAAATCAGATCATATCATTCCCTCTGGTCCAAATTTCCAGTGACTTCTCTCCATTTGTAGAAGAAAATTTACATTTTATTCTGCATTATATGATCCTCACTTACCTTTCTGATCTCATTTCTGAACTTCACTGTCCCTCTGTACCCTCTGTTCTCTCTGCTCTAATCTCATTGGTTTTGCCGTTCCTTATACATGTCAAACTTACCCAAGGGCCTTTATATTTGCTGTTCTCTTGGTCCTAAACATTCTTCCTCCAGAACTTTGCAAACTTTACTCCTTCATTCAGATCTCAGCTAAATGACATCTCTTCATAGAGACCTTCTCTGAATACTCTATTTAAATAGATCTTTCTCCTTCTCCATTACTCTCTATCCTTTTACACTGCTTTATTTTATTCCTATCACTTGCTACTTTGTTCACATGTTTATTATCTGTCTTTCCCATTAGAATGTCAGATCCACTTTTATCACCAGCCTCTAGAACAATTCCTATATATCCCATGTGTTCATTAAATACTTGTAGAATAAATGGCTGGGTGTATAGAGAATAATGAAGGGAAAGAGATCACCCAGTTTAAGGGATCACCTCCTTAGGAGGTGATCTGGCATTTAGGAGAAAGTAGAAGGGAACACTGAATGCCTACTCTGTTGTTCCATACTCCCATTTTAATTGGATAAACTCATTTATTTGTCTATTTACAATCTCCCCAAATACACACCAGAAAATATAATCTCTATGCCAGCAGAAATTTTTCACGCTGTATCCCTAGTGCCAGCATAGTATCTAGCATATCATAAATCCTCAATAAATGTGTGTACTAAATGAATGAACTGGGTGATAGTAGACCTGAGATATAATTTCACCTTGGCCACTAGTTTACTGAATAACTTGGGCTAGCCACTTCCTTATTCTGGGTCTTAATTTGCCCCTCTGTGTGAGGAGTTCTTTGTGCCAGAAGATCACCAATGGGATCACCCACTCTAGACAATTTTCTAACTTTTTTTTAAACTGAGATATAATTCATATGAAATAAAATTCACCCTTTTCAAGTGTAGGTCAGTGGTTTTCAGTATATTCACAAGCTTGTGCAAACATCTAATTCCAGAACATCTTCTTCATGCTTTTTCTGCATCTATTGAGATGATCATATGGTTTTTCTCTTTCCATTTGTTAATATGGTGTATCACATTGATTGATTTGCATTTTTCGAAGAATCCTTGCCACATGCCCAATCTTGTTTCATCTATACCCCTACCGATTGCCCCAACTCAGACATCATGTCATTTCATCCATAAATGTTTCAGTATGTACTTGTAAAAGATAAGAACACTATTTTAACCAAAATCTCAATACCATCGTCATATATAAAAGAAAAGAACACTAAACAAAATAGTAATTCCTTAAGATCACTATCTAGTCAGTATTCAAATTCTCCTATTTTTACATTTTTTTTGAAAAAAACCAGGATCCAAATAAGACGCATATATTACAACTGGTTGACATATCTCTCAGGTCTCATTTAGCTGACCAGAACCTCTGTTCTTAACCACTACACTCTGATCTAGATTTTCTATTACCAAGGAAGGTGATAATTTCCTTAGAGCAGGAGTTCTCAATCGGGGGTTCATTAACAGCTTCAGGGGGTTCCATGAATCTCTTAAAATTAGTTTTCAAAATTTTACATGTATTTGTGTAGGTTAATTTTTCTAGGGAGAATATCCTTGGCTCTCATTAGAGACTCAAAGCTTTACTTAAGAAACAGGGCAACTGAAAAGCATATACTATTGTCACAGGAAATTGTAGACCACAAAAGCTAAGGGAAAGCCATAAAGTGGTGAGTTGAGGATGTCTTTATGAGGATGGAGAAAGAAGTTAAATTCTGTTAAGTGTATTACCTTGAAATTTAAGAGATCTTTATAAATTACTTTTGAGAGAAATAGAAATAGGGATTAAATGGTACCTTATTTAAAAGTAATATAATGTACAATTGATTGGGGTCTCTTAGGTCCCTTTTTAACATATCCCTTTAAATAAAGTATCTTGGCATATTGTGGTTTTGCTGAATTGTGGTCATGAAAATAATACTCAGATCTTAACTTGAATTCCCTGTTTTATGAGACTTGTGACTCCACATGAACTGGAATGGGTAGAGACTGATTTTGTGGGATATCATTGATTTGTTCCATGACAATAGCTCCTTTGAATAGGTGTATAACTTTGCAATATTATATATACAAAGGTTATCATTAATGTTTCCTCTTTGCACCATCTTTTCCTAGATGAAATCCAACACAGAACACCGAATGGTACTATCATCAGCAGTATAGAACCATCCAAGATGCCACAACACCCCAAAATGCCTATGCCGAGAAGTGGGGAAGCAGATCATGGGAGGAAATCCCCAAGCCGGCCTGTTTCAGATGGCAAGTTGGAGTCCTGCCTCGAGGTGGATGTGGGGAAGTTGGTATCTAGGCTGCAGGATGGAGGGACAAAGGCCATACCAAAGGCCACCAATGGACCTGTGCCAGGCCATGGGCCCACTAAGACCTCCTCTTTCCATGTAAAGAGACCAGCTCCTCGGCCCCTGGCTCACCACAAGGAAGGTAAGTGCTTGGAAATCCCACGGGGAAGAGAAATTACCTCAACTATTTTTTTTAAATATTTCCCTAGAAATTGTTCACTTTAATAATTTCATTAAAATAACATAGAATTATGCATAGGATCTTACCAATTAAAAATATTCTCCATTGAATGGATTTTATAATCTCTTACTTAGGTTTCTTTTTTTTTTTTTTTTATCCCACCACCACCCCGCCACTCGCTTTCCCCCCTTGGTGTCCATACGTTTGTTCTCTACATCTGTGTCTCTATTTCTGCCTTGCAAACTGGATCATCTGTACCATTTTTCTAGATTCCACATATATGCATTAATGTACGATATTTGTTTTTCTCTTTCTGACTTACTGCACTCTGTATGACACTCTCTAGGTCCATCCACGTCTCTACAAATGACCCAATTTCATCCCTATTTATGGCTGAGTAATATTCCATTGTATATATGGACCAAATCTTCTTTATCTATTCGTCAGTCAGTAGGCATTTAGGTTGCTTTCATGACCTGGCTATTGTAAACAGTGATGCAATGAACATTGGGGTGCATGTGTCTTTCTGAATTATGGTTTTCTCTGGGTATATGCCCAGTAGTGGGATTGCTGGGTCATATGGTAGTTCTATTTTTAGTTTTTAAACAAACCTCCATACTGTTCTCCATAGTGGCTGTACCAATTTACTTTCCCACCAACAGTGCAAGAGGGTTCCCTTTTCTCCACACCCTCTCCAGCATTTGTTGTTTGTAGATTTTTTGATGATGCCCATTCTAACCAGTGAGAGGTGATACCTCCTTGTAGTTTTGATTTGCATTTCTCTAATAATTAGTGATGTTGAGCAGCTTTTCATGTGCCTCTTGGTCATCTGTATGTCTTCTTTGGAGAAATGTCTATTTAGATCTTCTGCCTGTTTTTTGATTGGGTTGTTTGTTTTTTTAATACTGAGCTGCAGGAGCTGTTTACATGTTTTGGAGATTAATCCTTTGTTCGTTGATTCATTTGCAAATATTTTCTTCCATTCTGAGGATTGTCTTTTCCTCTTGTTTATTGCTTCCTTTGCTGTGCAAAAGCTTTTAAGTTTCATTAGGTCCCATTTCTTTATTTTTGCTTTTATGTCCATTACTCTAGGAGGTGGGTCAAAAAAGAAATTGCTGTGATGTATGTCAAAGAGTTCTTTACGTAGTTCTTCCTATGTTTTCCTCTAAGAGTCTTACAGTGTCCAGTTTTACATTTAGGTATTTAATCCATTTTATTTTTCTGTATGGTGTTAGGGAGTTTTCTAATTCATTCTTTTACATTTAGCTGTCCAGTTTTCCCAGTACCACTTTACTGAAGAGACTACCTTTTCTCCATTGTATATCCTTGCCTCTTTTGTCATAGATTAGTTGACTATAAGTGCATGGGTTTATCTCTGGGCTTTCTATTCTGTTCCTTTTATCTATATTTCTGCTTTTGTGCCAATACCATATTGTCTTGATTACCGTAGCTTTGTAGTATAGTCTGAAGTCAGTCTCATTCCTCCAGCTCCATTTTTTTCCCCTAAATATTGCTTTGGTTATTCAGGGTTTTTTGTGTCTCCATACAAATTTAAAAAATTTTTGTTCTAGTTCTGTAAAAAATGCCATTGGTAGTTTGATAGGGATTGCATTGAATCTGTAGATTGCTTTGTGTAGTATAGTCACTTTCATAATATTGATTCTTCCAATCCAAGCACATGGTATATCTCTCCATCTGTTTGTGTCATCTTTGATTCCTTTCATCAATGTCTTATAGTTTTCTGAGTACAGGTCTTTTACCTCCTTAGGCAAGTTTATTCCTAAGTATTTTATTATTTTTGTTGCAATGGTGAATGGGAGTGTTTCCTTAATTTCTCTCTCTGATGTTTCATTATTAGTGTATAGGAATGCAAGAGATTTCTTTCCCTTAATTTTGTATCCTGCAACTTTACCAAATTTACTGATGAGCTCTAGTAGTTTTCTGGTGGTATCTTTAGATTATCAATGTATATTACCATGTCATCTGCAAACAGTGACAGTTTTACTTCTTCTTTTCCAATTTGTATTCCTTTTATTTCTTTTTCTTCTCTGATTGCCATGGCTATGACTTCCAAAACTATGTTGAATAATAGTGGCAAGAGTAAACATCCTTGTATTGTTCCTGACCTTAGCAGAAATGCTTTCAGTTTTTCACCATTGAGAATGGTGTTTGCTGTGGGTTTGTTGTACATGGCTTTATTATGCTGAGGTAGGTTCCCTCTATGCCCACTCTCTGGTGAGTATTTTATCATAAATAGGTGTTGAATTTTGTCAAAAGTTCTTTCAGTATCTATTGAAATGATCATATGGTTTTTATTCTTCAATTTAGTAATGTGGTGTTTCACATTGATTTATTTGCATATATTGAAGAATCCTTGCATCCCTGGGATAAATCCCACTTGATCATGGTGTATGATCCTTTTAATGTGTTACTGAATTCTGTTTGCTAGTATTTTGTGAAGGATTTTGGCATCTATCTTCATCAGTTTTTTTGTAGCATCTTTGGTTTTGGTATCAGGGTGATGGTGGCCTTGTAGAATGAGTTCGGGTGTGTTCCTTCCTCTGCAAGTTTTTGGAAGAATTTGAAAAGGATGTGTATTAGCTCTTCTCTAAATGTTTGTTAGAATTCACCTGTGAAGCCATCTGGTCCTTAACTTTTGTGTGTTGGAAGATTTTTAATCACAGTTTCAATTTCATTACTTGTGTTTTATCTGTTCACAGTTTCTATTTATTCTTGGTTCAGACTTGGAAGGTTATACTTTCTAAGAATTGGTCCATTTCTTCCAGGTTGTCCATTTTATTGGCATACAGTTGCTTGTAGTAGTCTCTCTTATGATGCTTTGTATTTCTATGGTGTCCGTTCTAACTTCTCCTGTTTCATTTCTAAGTTTATTGATTTGAGTCCTCTCCCTCTTTTTCTTGATGAGTCTGGCTAAAGGTTAATCAATTTTGTTTATCTTCTCAAAGAACCAGCTTTTAGTTTTATTGATTTTTGTTATTGTTTTCTTTGTTTCTATTTCATATATTTCTGCTCTGATATTTATTATTTCTTTCCTTCTACTATCTTTGGTTCTTTTTTGTTCTTCTTGCTCTAGTTACTTTAGGTGTAAGGTTAGATTGTTTATTTGAGCGTTTTCTTGTTTCTTGAGGTAGGATTGTATTGCTATAAACTTCCCTCTTAGAACTGCTTTTGCTGCATCCATATGTTTTGGATCATCGTGTTTTTATTGTCATTTGTCTCTAGGTATTTTTTGATTTCCTCTTTGATTTCTCCAGTGATCTCTTGGATATTTAGTAATGTATTGTTTAGCTTCCATGTGCGTGGGGTTTTTTTACGTCTTTTCCCCCTGTAATTTATTTCTAATCTCATAGCCTTGAGGTCGGAAAAGATGCTTGATAAGATTTCAATTTTCTTAAATTAACCAAGGCTTGATTTGTGACCAAAGATGTGATCTATCCTGGAGAATGTTCCATGTGCACTTGAGAAGAAAGTGTAATCTGCTGTTTTCAGATGGAATGTCCTATAAATATCAGTTATATCTATCTGGTCTATTTTGCCATTTAAAGCTTGTGTTTCCTTATTAATTTTCTTTCTGGTTGATCTGTCCATTGGTGTAAGTGAGGTGTTAAATTCCCCCACTAGTATTGTGTTACTGTTAATTTCCTCTTTTATAGCTGTTAGCATTTGCCTTATGTATTGACGTCCTGCTATATTGGGTGTGTATATATTTATAATTGTTATCTCTTCTTCTTGGACTGATCCCCTGATCATTATGTAGTGTCCTTCCATGTCTCTTGTAACATTCTTTATTTTAGTCTATTTTTTTCTGATATGAGTATTGGTACTCCAGCTTTCTTTTGATTTCCATTTTCATGGAATATCTTTTTCCATCCCCTCACTTTCAGTCTATATGTGTCCCTAGGTCTGATGTGGGTCTCTTGTAGACATCATATATATGGGTCTTGTTTTTGTATCCATTCAGCGAGCCTGTGTCTTTTGGTTGGAGCATTTAATCCATTCATATTTAAGGTAATTATTGATATGTATGCTCCTATTACCATTTTCTTAATTGTTTTGTGTTTGTTTTTGTAGGTTCTTTTCTTCTTTTGTGTTTCCCACTTAGAGAAGTTCTTTTAGCATTTGTTGTAGAGCTGGTTTGGTGTGCTAAATTCTCTTAGCTTTTGCTTTTCTTTAAAGCTTTTGATTTCCCTGTCAAATCTGAATGGGATCCTTGCCAGGTAGAATATTCTTGATTGTAGGTTCTCCCCTTTCATCACTTTAAGTATATCATGCCACTTACTTCTGGCTTGTAGAGTTTCTGTTAAGAAATCAGCTGTTAACCTTATGTAAGTTCCCTTGTATGTTATTTGTCATTTTTCCCTTGTTGCTTTTAATAATTTTTCTTTGTCTTTATTTTTTGTCAATTTGATTACTGTGTGTCTTGGGGTGTTTCTCCTTGGGTTTATCCTGTATGGGACTCTCTGCACTTCCTGGACTTGGGTAACTATTTCTTTTCCCATGTTAGGGAAGTTTTCAACTATAATCTCTTCAAATATTTTCTTAGTTCCTTTCACTACTTCTTCTCCTTCTGGCACCCATGTAATGCAAATGTTGTTGTGTTTATGGTTGTCCCAGAGGTCTCTTAAGTTGTCTTCATTTCTTTTCATTCTTTTTTCTTTATTCTGTTTTCTATGTATAAAATGATATCGTCTGCAAATAGTGACAGTTTTACTTCTTCCTTTCCAATATAGATGCATTTTATTTCTTCTTATTGCCTAATTGCTCTGGCTAGGACTTCCAATTCTATGTTTAATAAGAGTGGTGAGAGTGGGCATCCTTGTCTTGTTCCTGATCTTAGAGGGATAGCTTTCAGTTTTTCACCATTGAGTATGATGTTACCTGTGAATTTGTAATATATGGCCTTTACTATGTTGAGGTACTTCCTTCTATACCCATTTTATTGAGAATTTTTATCATATGTGGATATTGAATCTTGCCAAATGCTTTTTCTACATCTATTGAGATGATACATTTTTTAGTTTTCATTTTGTTAATGTGTGGTTTATACATTGATTGATTTGTACATATTGAACCATCCTTGCATCCCTGGAGTAAATCTTACTTGATCACAATGTATGATCCTTTTAATGTATTGTATTGGATGTACTAATATTTTGTTGAGGATTTTTTCATCCATGTTCATCAGAGATATTGGCCTGTAACTCTGTTTGTGTGTGTGTGTGTGTGTGTGTGTGTGTGTGTGTGTGTGTGTGTGTTGTCCTTGTCTGGTTTTGGTATCAGGGTAATGTTGGCCTTGTGAAATCAGTTAGGAAGTTTTTCCTCCTCTTTAAGTTTTTAGAAAAGTTTGAGAAGGATAGGTATTAAATCTTCTTTGAATGTTTGGTAGAATTCACCTGCAAAGCCGTATCGTCCTGGACTTTTGTTTGGTAGAGGTTTTTGTTTACTGTTTTAACTTCTTTATTAGTGATCGGTCTATTCAGATTTTCTTTCTTCATGACTTAGTCTTGGAAGGTTGGGATTCAAGAATTTGTCCATTTCTTCTAGGTTGGCTGATTTGTTGGCATATAGTTATTCATAACATTTTTTTATAATTATTTGTATTTCTGTGGTATCTGTTATTATGTCTGTTCTTTCATTTCTGATTTTACTTATCAGAGACTTTTTTCTTAGTGTCTAGCTAAAGGTTTGTTAATTTTGTTTATCTTTTCAAAGAAACAGCTCTTAGTTTCATTGATCTTTTGTATTGTCTTTTTGGTCTCTATTTCATTTATTTCCACTCTGATCTTTATTATTTCCTTTCTTGTACTGACTTTGAGCTTCATTTTTTTCCTTTTTTTTCTAGTTCATTTAGGTGTAAGGTTAGATTGTTTCTTTCAGATGTGTTTCTTGTTTCTTGAGGTAGGCCTGTGTTACTATAAACTTCCCTCTTAGTACCACTTTTGTTGCATTCCATAAATTTAAGTATGTCGTATTTTCATTTTCATTTGTCTTCAGGTAATTTTCGATTTCTCCTTTGATTTCTTTGTTGTCCCAATAGTTTTTCAGTAGTATGTTGTTCATTCTCCACGTATTTGTAATTCTTGTAGATTCTTGTAGTTGATTCTTGTAGTTTCATTCCATTGTGATTGGAAAAGTTGCCTGATATTATTTCAATCTTCTTAAATTTATTGAGACTTGTTTTGTGTCCCAACATATGGTCTATCCTTGAGAATGTTCCATGTGCACTTGAGGAGAATATGTATTTTGCTACTTTTGGGTGGAATGCTCTGTACAAATCTATCAAATCCATCTGGTCTAATGTTTCATTTAAGACTGCTATTTCCTTGTTGACTTTCTGTATGGATGATCTATCCATTGATGTAAGTTGGGTGTTAAAGTCCCCTACTATTATTGTGTTGCTATCAATTTCTTCCTTTAAGTCTGTTAATAATTGCCTTATATATTTTGGTGCTTCTACATTAGGTGCATTATATTTACCATTTATTAAGTATCTGCTATGTTCCTGGCACTGTACTAGGTACTAGCATAATATTTCTTATCCTCACAAACTTATTGTGAAGAATATATATATTTTTTCTACTAGAAAACTGAGGCTCCCAAAGGTGTTAATTGCCAAAGGTTCATAGTGAGTAACTGGCAGATCTGGGATCTAAGTCTTAGCAAGTCTGGCAGGCATCAAAGTCTGTGTTCTTTCCAGTAAGGCAGAACTATCACTTTACCTTCCTATAAGAAGCTTTGAACCTGTGAACTATTGTTTTCTCATTCTTACTTTCCAGTATAGTAGAAATAGGGACAAGAGGGCACAACTGCAGCAAAACTATGGGCTTTTTAAGTTACAAATTCAAAATGTGGCTGACTTCTGCAAATTTAATTGGCTACTAGATGGGGAGACTCATGTTGGGAGGTTGTGACTAATCTAGAGGGGACTAGGGGGAATATAATTCTATGAAAAAAGAGACTTTGATATCACAAAGGCTTAGATCCATATCCTGACTCTTTTATTTTCTAGCTAGATAGCCTTTTAAAAATGTGCCTTATGTTTTATATCATGTCCTGTTCCAAAAAAGATTTAAGGCATTTCACAATATAGAAAAATATAAGAACTTAAAAATAGTAAGAATAATTGCTGTGTAACTGGCCCCTTTCTAGGTGTTGAAGACATAAGAGTGAATAAGACATACAGGGTCCCTATTGTCTTTAAGCTTTTATAAGGACTTAGCAAGCCTAAGCCTTAATTTGTTGAAAAAAAGTCAAAAGAAAAATATGACATGACACGAAAATTATATGAAATTCAATTTTCCATGTCCATAAACAGAAACATGTTCCTTTGTTTACATGTTGTCTGGAGCTGCTTTCATGATGTGGGTTGTTGCATGTAACAACCTCAATATGGGTTGATGGCATTGTCTCAGAGCACAATTCAGTAAAAGCTATTCTATGGGGCTCTGAAAAGATTTCTACTAAGTAACTGACTATGAATTCTCTAGCTTGACACTGATGCATCTGTATGATTACAGTTTAGTTATTTAACCTCTTTGTACCTTGGTTTCCTTATCTGTAAATGGGAGAAACAGTTAATCCCTCAGAATTATTGCTAAGGTTAAAAGGAATAACAAATAAAGTATCTGCTATATAATCAATATGCAGAATATGTTATTAATTCCTTCCACTTTTCCTCCCCTTCATAAGATTTGCCTCTTCTCGGAAGTAACAAGTTAAGCCAGACTTCTATGTACACAACTGCTTCAATTTATAAGTCATATGTTGACCTTCACATCAATCTGGTAGATAACTGGATAACTCAACTTATATTCATCACAGTAAAGTTTGTCTTGCCTGTCACCAAGCCTTGGGGTCAGTCAGATCTTATCAGCTCAGCCCACACAGTAACTTAGCCCTCCCTATCAGTTCTGCTTTCACCATCTTCTGCTGCAAAGTTAAATCCCAACGACATTCCACTCTTCCCCTTCCTCCTTAGTCCTGCCTCAGGCTGCTGGCGGCAGCTGCTCTGATCTAATGGTTTCAGTTAATGCGAGTACTCATTTGACTGTCCAGTATCAGCCAGACTATCTAAATCTGGGCCACAGCACTCCCTGGCATTGCTTTCTGCCTTAAATCAGTTAGCAACAGGCCAGTGTGATGCAGGTTTTCTCAAAGACCCATGCCTCCAGCCTTGGCTACAGGAAGTAGAACTGAGGTAGTACTCCTGCCCTTGGTGAAGAATTAGCCAAACCTCTGGTGTAGTTGCCTCTTGGAACTTTCCCTACTCCCACCTCCTCACATCGTATTCCCTCCCTTCCTCCCCATTTTGGCTGTCACTCCAGTGACAGATATTGGGCATCAGAACAAATATCAACTAAACAAAAACTGCAAAAAACTCTGATCCCAACCTATAACTAATAGTTGTTAGCCACAGGTTCTATCCCACAGCCTGAAATGGCAATGTCACAGGGAGAGAGCTGTCACCTTAGCTGACCCACTCTGCATCTTGTTGTTGTCACTTCAATTCAGCTCCTTCTTCAGAGCTTTACCTGCCATCCTGAGGGTCAATGCATAGGTCTCTTTGCTTTAGTGATACAACTGTGCCACTGTCCTATCCACCATCTTCACTCCTTGCATTGATCCAACATTTGAATAGACTGGATGTGCTCCACATATTTTTTAGTAATTAAAGATAGCAAAAACAAGGTGCATGTTAAATTGCTTTGTTCCATGACACTCAACTTGATAATGTAACCAATATTGTTTGCTGATGTAATTTTGTCAAGGGCCCTTTTCTGTTCCACATGTGGAACTGGACATGTATCTTCATCTATTGCATCTAATCATTCTGATAGGCCTTTGAGATAAGTTTTATTTTCCCAATTTCACAGATGGAGAAACTGAGGCTCAGAGAAGTGAAACAGCTTGCCCAGAGTCACCCACATTGTAAGATGTGGAGATGGGGATTGAACCTTGGCTCCCTGGGTATCACATTCTTATTTCTTAAGTGGCTTCAGCTACCTTCCCCTTTCTGTTTTCTAAGAAGCATTCACTTTTGGAGGAACAAAATTATACAAGCCAAATTTCCTGCCTTCCTTTGATGTTGCTGCCTCTTACCAGGCCTGGCTTTGGAAAGGGCATTTTGTAGCTTCTACAAAGGGACTTAGGACTTTCCTTTGGGGAACGGAGAGGAAGGACATCTACTTACATGTATTTGTTCATTTATTCAGGCACAGTGCTGTGCAATTAGAGAGACAAAGATGAATGGCCATGTTCCCTGCCCTCCAAAGGTTCATGGCGAGGCTGGCATGTAAGCAACTAGTCCCAGTCCAGTGTCATCCATGTTCTAGTGGGAGTTAGAATACATTCCAGTAGGAGCATGGGGTAAAGAGCCCTTCACTGTGCCAGAGGTTCTGAGATAAAAATGGAGAATACATCCACACTGAGACCCTATGACATATGGGCTTAGGAGCCTCTGTCTTGACTGGAGAGAGAAGACTGCATTCTGGTAGCCTGCTTTTGGGCTTGGGGAAAGGGTGCTTGTAAGGCCCTGCTCAGCCACAGGGCCATCAATTCTCCACTGGGGTGACTAATGCTATGAGTAGCATTTGCATCTGCTCTAAAAGTATTAGGCACAGACTTGCTCTTGCAGTAATGAGCTTTGTGGCCATTATCCACATTTTCTTGTTTGGACTCATTATGCTTTTAATAATGTACTGTGTTTAGTTTTCATTCTCTGGCTTTCCTGGAGCCTAACTCCAAGTTGATTCACAGGGGTCAGAGGCTTTAAGGTGATCATGGGGGAATGTCGTAGAAAGAGATAGATGATTCTAGAAGTTTGAGGGAATCTACAAGTCAAAACAGCCTCCCTTTACTCTGTACTCTCGGGTGAGGTATAGATGGATGTAAAAAAAGGTGGAAGAAATTGGCTTAAGGTTGAATATTGATGTTTATCAAGTCCTAAGAAATCTATAAATGCTAAAATTCTTTAGTTATGGTCATTTGATAGAGAATGGGGAGGGAGAGGATAGGTTGGGCTGGAGAGGGAGGTCCAGAGTCAAGTTGTGGACCGAGGTTAAAAATAAATTAAAAGGAAGTACAATTTGGTAAAAATACCAATAAGCTCAAAAGGCTTAGTGAAGTCTCAGATATGACTTAGGCTCCAGAGTCACTGAGATGTGAGTTTGAATCCTGGCTCTGCCTCATCCTAGCTGTGGGACCTTGGGCAAGTCACAACCTCTCTGAGCCTTAGATTTCTAATTTGTAAAATGAAGATATTTGTGCCTATAGGATTGCTGTAATGATGAAATGAGATACCAATGTACTTGGCACATAATGAGTACTAAGTAAAAGGTAGCAGTTGTTTTGCTTTTACAGGAGGCTAATTACTAACTACACAATCTTAATTAGGTGAACTTCACTTCTCTGAGCCAGTTTTCTCAACTGTAAGTGGGGACAATGCCTATATTGCAGGTAAGGTTTTTGTGGGGATTAAGTAAGATTAGGTATACAAAACATCTAGTAATATAAAAGAAGTTCAAAAAATGATAGTGGTAGTGGTTGGGTAACAACCTCTCAGGAAATGGCAGGCATGGAAGATGGTAGATATTTACTCTTCTATATTCTAGAGCCTATGAGAAGCCTCAAGCTTCAAATGTAGGTGTCATAAAAGAGCTCAGAACTACTCTTTCCACCCTCAACCTATCTCTGACCATTCCAAACACTCAGAAATAGGAGGACTGTTGATAAGGGGAAGGGGCAAGGAAGGATTCTTAGCCATCCCTCAAAGTCCAGCTAAAGTCCTATTACCTCCATGAAGCCTTTTGACAATTCTGCCCGAGGGAACTCTCCCTTACCTCACTTCTTTTGGCACCCAACTTTGACCCTTTAATTGTGGATGCTGAGTTACTGTATTCATGCTTATTTCCCATGAGTATGACTTCATTCTCCAACTCAGATTTAAGCCCCTGGATGGCAAAGTCAATGTCAAATCATTTGTCTGCATCTGTTGTGAGAGCATAAGGCCAGGCACAAAAGCCCTCAAGGAACACTCAGTCTATTGAACACCTTTCAATTTAGATTTTAGAATAACCCTGAAATTTGGGTATATCATGTTTGTGTTTGTCACAGATGGCACAAATGGGGACTTCAAAAGGGAAAGCTTTTTCCGTTGTCCTTCTAATGGACTGAACTGCGTTTTTCTTTTCTCAATGAGTATTGAATACCAGTTACATGCAAAGCAATTTACTTGGGCCCCTGGTGCATGCAGAAAGGAATCCCACTTAGATCTAGCTCTCAGGTTGCTCCATTTTAATAGGGGAGATAGAGCCACCAAAACAAAGAGCCCTGATTCAAAGTACAAGGTGGTTGGTGCTGTAAGAGTAAGAGAAAGGAACTTGGAGCATATTAGGCTTCTAAGAGATGTGGCACTTAAGCTGAATCTTAATAGATGATGCAAATTTGGGCATATTAGAAGGGGTAAAGGGCATCTAGGAAAGAAATGATTAATTGTAGGATGTGTACGTGGAACAAGAAATAATACTGTTTCTGTGGACTATGGGATATGTAAAGAGGAAGGGTGGAAAGTTAGACCAGAAACATCAGTTGAGGCCAGGTGGAAGAAGGTAGTGAATTCCAGGTTAAAAAATGTTTGAGTTTATTCTGCAGGCAACAGGGAGCTGTGAAATCTAAATCTAGTATCTATCTATCTTTCTATCTGAAGATTTTTTTCAAGCTGGTTAGGTACATGATCAGAACTGACTTCTAGAGTATTCCACTGTAGCATATAAAAGTCAGCGGGGAGAGATATAGGCCTATAGACTTATATCATGGACCTACTGATCTGGAAAATAGTCCAAGTTCACATTGTACAGGTAGGGAAGTGATCTGCTCAAGCTCACACAGCAAGTTAGTTTTAGTATTAAGACTGGAATCTAGGTCTTTTGACTCCCAGTTATTATTACTCTTCCATCCCTGCCTCCTCAGTTTGACACTGTGGCTACACTGTCGCAAATTAGAGGCAGGAGAGAACAACATTGGGGTCTTTCAAACAAGAAAGCCCATTGCTACTACTTCAAAGTTTGACTTAAAATGAATCATCAATTTGCAGCACCCAATAAAGAGCCTAGGAGGATGCAAGGCTGATGACATTTGTTTTCTGAGGCCTTGGGTTGATGTCTATTTGGATGTGGCTGCAACTGGGAAATGAATGGGTTTCATATTTCAGGGGGAGTCATCTGGTTCTCTCACCAAAGGAAACAGTAGCCTTAGGGTGGACACAGCTTCAGGTAGAAATGTTTTCTGGCTCTGACTGTAGCATATGCTTCCTATCCAATACCTCCTCCAGTGACCAGTAGAAATGGAACAGCATTGTCAGCTGTTATAATCCGATCTGCAGTGAGCAAGCAGCATCATGTGGCCTAGTGGTTCTCAACTCTGGCTATACATAGCATCACCTGGGGAGCTTTTAAAAATACCCATACCAAGGTGCTACCCCAATCAATTAAACTAGGCTCTCTGGGGATGGGTCCCCAGTACTGTATAATTTCAATGTTCCCAATGTATAGCCAAGGTTGAAAATCACTGGTACTTCTGACCACTTGGGCTTTGGAAAGCAGATGGACCTGAATCTATTGCCAATTAACTATGGGGTTATACTTCTCATCTCTGTGTTTCTGTTTCCTCAACTGTAGAATAGGCATAATGCTTCTTGTCTTTCAGGGTTAGGGCCAATGTTAAATGAGAATATATGCATAAAGTACTGAGTATATTATCATAGTACCTGGAACAGAGCAGGTGTTCAATAAAAAAGGTAGCTAAATTTTTTTACCAGTTATTTTATTACCATTACCATTATTATTGTCATTTATAACTTTTTATATTACTACTAATAACAACAAAACAGCAGACACTGGGAAGAAAAGTGGATGCAGAAACAGGAGATATGAGTTTTAGTCCTCACTCTACCACTTACGTAACTATATGATTGCGGGTGAGTGAGTTCACCTTTCCGAACCTTAGTTTCCTTCTCTATAAAATGGCAAAGATAAGACCCATCTGCTATTCTTTCCTCCCAAGCTTATTGTGAACATCAAATAGTTAATTGGGAGAGTGCTTTGAATATTATAATGTGTTAGAAAAATTGGATTATTATTATTATTTTGGTCACTCTTTAGCTGCAATTCTGTGTAACTGACCAGGTGCTAAGGGGAATGGCATGTCCAGAAATGTAAGATACAGCCTAGTGTGTAAATGAATAGTACTTGCTTCATACCTCCATTAGAACACCAATC
Source organism: Phocoena sinus (assembly GCF_008692025.1). Classification (NCBI taxonomy): domain Eukaryota; kingdom Metazoa; phylum Chordata; class Mammalia; order Artiodactyla; family Phocoenidae; genus Phocoena; species Phocoena sinus. Next base: position 57,803,619 of record NC_045784.1, on the reverse strand, counting down.
ACACTGTATTATCATTATCTTTTTTCATATCTGTCTGCCTCACCAGAATGACTAGCTGGAGGAATTAAAAAACCCCATGGAGCAATATATAAGTACTTCATGAGTGCTTACATGGATGGAAATTACCAATGCCAGCTCAAGTGTTCAGAGGATTGAGATTTGAGCTGACTGTTTAGGGGTAGTTACAGTACAGATAAGACATGAGAACAGGGACATATATCAGGAAAGAAGCATAACAGAGTCTAACACTTACTTATCCCTGCTACATGCTAGGTATTCTCTAAAAGCCATCTAATTTAGTCCTTACAACCAGCTTGTGAGGACGGGTTATTATATCCATTTCCCAGATGAATACCTTGATAGTCAAAGAGTTGAAATAACTGCACAGGGTCCCACAGTTTGGAAGTCGCAGAACAAGGCCTGAAAGCAGGGTCTGCCCAACTCCAGACTTACTTTCCACACTGTACCATACTGTCTCATCTAGAAGAGTCAAGGGCTTGCTGCTTTGATAGGGCCAGTGAGGAGACCAGTTTAACAAAAGTAGAGCTGGTATTTAAAGTCTAGCACTAGTACCTGGTTTAATAATTTGGGACCAGCTCATAGAGGGCCTTGAATTTATGTTAAGGAGTTTGAACTTATCCTGTACATTTTATAGTCACTGAGAAAATCTTTAAGGAGAAGAAATACAGTGTGGAAATACTTAAGGTAAATCTTACAACAGTATTATATGGATTAAAGTTAATATTTTTTACATTTACCTAAAAAAGTTTTGTAGAAGAAAACAATGAATATCAAGGTTTACTGACAAAAATTGAATGAATATCAAGATCTACTAACACCCTTGCATAGTTGCAAACGTGTCTATTTCCAGATGTTGTTCATCAGGCCATGAACATTTTTTGTGGACTTTTTTTCGCTTAATATTATTTTATATGAATCCATTTTTTGACCTAGCCTAAATCCTTGTCATTTCATGCATAATATATATTGGTTAAATACTTGTAAGAATTGAATTGTTTGTTTATCAGCCTTTGTGGTTGGGTCTGAATTTTTGCTGTTAAGAAGCATGTTTAGGGCTTCCCTGGTGGCGCAGTGGTTGAGAGTCCGCCTGCCAATGCAGGGGGCATGGGTTCGTGCCCTGGTCCGGGAAGATGCCACATGCTGCGGAGCGGCTGGGCCCGTGAGCCATGGCCGCTGAGCCTGCGCGTCCGGAGCCTGTGCTCCGCAACGGGAGAGGCCACAACAGTGAGAGGCCCGTGTACCGCAAAAAAAAAAAAAAAAAAAAAAAAAAAAAAAGGAGCATGTTTATGTGCTACTTGTTTTCCTTATTTTTTTTCTTTAGAGTTAATTTCTTTGGGCCTGTTCCCCAAAGTGGATCAACTGGATCAATGAGTATGAACTGTCTCACATATATTATTTTGCATTTCATTCACATTGTTCCAAAATTCTTTTTGTTTTGTTTTGTTTTGTTTTTGTTGTTTTTTTATACTGCAGGTTCTTCTTAGTCATCAATTTTATACACATCAGTATATACATGTCAATCCCAATCGCCCAATTCAGCACACCACCATCCCCACCCCACCGCAGTTTTCCCCACTTGGTGTCCATACGTCTGTTCTCTACATTTGTGTCTCAACTTCTGCCCTGCAAACCGGCTCATCTGTACAACTTTTCTAGGTTCCACATACATGTGTTAATATACGATATTTGTTTTTCTCTTTCTGACTTACTTCACTCTGTATGACACTCTCTAGATCCGTCCACGTCTCAACAAATGATTCAAATTCGTTCCTTTTTATGGCTGAGTAATATTCCATTGTATATATGTACCACATCTTCTTTAGCCATTCGTCTGTTGATGGGCATTTAGGTTGCTTCCATGACCTGGCTATTGTAAATAGTGCTGCAATGAACATTGGGTGCATGTGTCTTTTTGAATTATGGTTTTCTCTGGGTATATGCCCAGTAGTGGGACTGCTGGATCATATGGTAAATCTATTTTTAGTTTTTTAAGGAACCTCCATACTGTTCTCCATAGTGACTGTATCAATTTACATTCCCACCAGCAGTGCAAGAGGGTTCCCTTTTCTCCACACCCTCTCCAACATTTGTTGTTTGTAGATTTTCTGATGATGCCCATTCTAAATGGTGTGAGGTGATACCTCATTGTAGTTTTGATTTGCATTTCTCTAATAATTACTAATGTTGAGCAGCTCCTCATGTGCTTCTTGGCCATCTGTATGTCTTCTTTAGAGAAATGTCTATTTAAGGTCTTCTCCCCATTTTTGGATTGGGTTGTTTGTTTCTTTAATATTGAGCTGCATGAGCTGTTTATATATTTTGGAGATTAATCCTTTGTCCGTTGATTCGTTTGCAAATATATTCTCCCATTCTGAGGGTTGTCTTTTCATCTTGTTTATGGGTTCCTTTGCTGTATAAAAGCTTTGAAGTTTCATTAGGTCTCATTTGTTTATTTTTGGTTTTATTTCCATTACTCTAGGAGGTGGATCAAAAAAGATCTTGCTGTTATTTGTCAAAGACTGTTCTTCCTATGTTTTCCTCTAAGAGGTTTATAGTGTCCGGTCTTACATTTAGGTCTCTAATCCATTTTGAGTTTATTTTTGTGTATGGTGTTAGGGAGTGTTCTAATTTCATTCTTTTACATGTAGCTGTCCAGTTTTCCCAACAACACTTACTGAAGAGACTGTCTTCTCTCCATTGTATATCTTTGCCTCCTTTGTCATAGATTAGTTGACCGTAGGTGCATGGGTTTATCTCTGGGCTTTCTATCTTGTTCCATTGATCTATGTTTCTGTTTTTGTGCCAGTACCATATTATCTTGATTACTGTAGTTTTGTAGTATAGCCTGAAGTCAGGGAGTCTGATTCCTCCAGCTGCATTTTTTTCCCTCAAGAATGCTTTGGCTATTCGGGGTCTTTTGTGTCTCCATACAAATTTTAAGATGATTTGTTCTAGTTCCATAATAAATGCCATTGGTAATTTGATAGGCATTGCATTGAATCTCTAGGTTGCTTTGGGCAGTATAGTCATTTTCACAATATTGTTTCTTCCAATCCAAGAACATGGTATATCTCTCCATCTGTTGGTATCATCTTTCATTTCTTTCATCAGTGTCTTATAGTTTTCTGCATACAGGTCTTTTGTCTCCCTAGGTAGGTTTATTCCGAGATATTTTATTCTTTTTGTTGCAATGGTAAATGGGAGTGTTTCCTTAATTTCTCTTTCAGATTTTTCATCTTTAGTGTATAGGAATGCAAGAGATTTCTGTGCATTAATTTTGTATCCTGCAACTTTACCAAATTCATTAATTAGCTCTAGTAGTCTTCTGGTGACATCTTTAAGATTCTCTATGTATAGTATCATGTCATCTGCAAACAGTGACAGTTATACTTCTTCTTTTCCAATTTGTATTCATTTTATTTCTTTTACTTCTCTTATTGCCATGGCTAGGACTTCCAAAACTATGTTGAATAATAGTGGTGAGAGTGGACATCCTTGTCTCATTCCTGATCTTAGAGGAAATGCTTTCAATTTTTCACCATTGAGAATGATGTTGGCTGTGGGTTTGTCATATATGGCCTTTATTATGTTGAGGTTGGTTCCCTCTATGCCTACTTTCTGGAGAGTTTTTATCATAAATGGGTTTGAATTTTGTCAAAAGCTTTTTCTGCATCTATTGGGATGATCATATGGTTTTTATTCTTCAGTTTGTTAATATGGTTTTTCACATTGATTGATTTGCGTATATCAAAGAATCCTTGCATCCCTGGGATAAATCCCACTTGATCATTGTTTATGATCCTTTTAATGTGTTGTTGGATTCTGTTTGCTAGTATTTTGTTGAGGATTATTGCATCTATATTCATCAGTGATATTGGTCTGTAATTTTCTTTTTTTGTAGTATCTTTGTCTGATTTTGGTTTCAGGGTGATGGTGGCCTCATAGAATGAGTTTGGGAGTGTTCCTTCCTCTGCAATTTTTTGGAAGAGTTTGAGAAGAATGGGTGTTATCTCTTCTCTAAATGTTTGATAGAATTCACCTCTGAAGCCATCTGGTCCTGGACTTTTGTTTGCTGGAAGATTTTTTTTTTTGCGGTATGCAGGCTTCTCACTGCTGTGGCCCCTCCCTCTGCAGAGCAGAGGCTCCGGACGCACAGGCCCAGCGGCCATGGCCCACCGGCCCAGCTGCTCCACAGCATGTGGGATCCTCCCGGAGCAGGGCATGAACCCGCGTCCCCTGCATCGGCAGGTGGACTCTCAACCACTGCACCACCACGGAAGTCCATATTGGAAGATTTTTAATCACAGTTTCAATTTCATTACTTGTGATTGGTCTGTTCATATTTTCTGTTTCTTCCTTGTTCAGTCTTGGAAGGTTATACCTTTCTAAGTATTTGTCCATTTCTTTCAGGTTGTCCATTTTATTGGCAGAGATTTGCTTGTAGTAGTCTCTTAGGATGCTTTGTATTTCTGAGGTGTCTCTTGTAACTTCTCCTTTTTCATTTCTAATTTTATTGATTTGAGTCCTCTCCCTCTTTTTCTTGATAAGTCTGGCTAATGGTTTATCAATTTTGTTTATTTTCTCAATGAACCAGCTTTTAGTTTTATTGATCTTTGCTATTGTTTACTTTGTTCCTATTTCATTTATTTCTGCTCTGATCTTTATGATTTCTTTCCTTTTGCTATCTTTGGGCTTTGTTTGTTCTTCTTCCTCTAGCTGCTTTAAGTGTAACGTTAGATTGTTTACTTGAGATTTTTCTTGTGTCTTGAGGTAGGCTTGTATAGCTATAAACTTCCCTCTTAGAACTGCTTTTGCTGCATCCCATAGGTTTTGGATCATTGTGTTTTCATTATCATTTGTCTCTAGGTATTTTTTGATTTCCTCTTTGATTTCTTCAGTGATCTCTTGGTTGTTTAGTAACGTATTGTTTAGCCTCCATGTGTTTGTGTTTTTTACGTTTTTTTCCCTGTAATTCATTTCTAGTCTCATAGCGTTGTGGTTCAGAAAAGATGCTTGATGTGATTTCAATTTTCTTAATTTTACTGAGGCTTGATTTGTGACCCAAGATGTGATCTATCCTGGAGAATGTTCTGTGCGCACTTGAGAAGAAAGTGTAATCTGCTGTTTTCGGATGAAATGTCCTATAAATATCAATTAAATCGATCTGGTCTGTTGTGTCATTTAAAGCTTCTGTTTCCTTATTTATTTTCATTTTGGATGATCTGTCCATTGGTGTAAGTGAGGTGTTAAAGTCTGCCACTATTATTGTGTTACTGTCAATTTCCTCTTTTATAGCTGTTAGCCGTTGCCTTATGTATTGGGTGCATATATATTTATAATTGTTATATCTTCTTCTTGGATTGATCCCTTGATCATTATATAGCGTCCTTCCTTTTCTCTTGTAACATTCTTTATTTTCAAGTGTATTTTATCTGATATGAGTACAGCTACTCCAGCTTTCTTTTGATTGCCATTTGCATGGAATATCTTTTTCCATCCCCTCACTTTCAGTCTGTATGTGTCCCTAGGTCTGAAGTGGGTCTCTTGTAGACATCATATATATGGGTCTTGTTTTTGTATCCATTCAGCAAGCACGTGTCTTTTGGTTGGAGCATTTAATCCATCCACGTTTAAGGTAATTATCAATATGTATGTTCCTATGACCATTTTCTTAATTGTTTTGGGTTTGTTTTTGTAGGTTCTTTTCTTCTCTTGTGTTTCCCACTTAGAGAAGTTCCTTTAGCATTTGTTGCAGAGCTGGTTTGGTGGTGCTAAATTCTCTTAGCTTTTGCTTGTCTGTAAAGCTTTTGATTTCTCCGTCGAATCTGAATGAGATCCTTGCCATGTAGAGTAATCTTGATTGTAGGTTCTTCCCTTTCATCACTTTAAATATGTCATGCCATTCCCTTCTGGCTTGTAGAGTTTCTGCTGAGAAATCTGCTGTTAACCTTATGGGAGTTTCTTGTGTTATTTGTCATTTTTCCCTTGCTGCTTTCAATAATTTTTCTTTGTCTTTAATTTTTGCCAATTTGATTACTATGAGTTTCGGCGTGTTTCTCATTGGGTTTATCCTGTATGGGACTCACTGCTCTTCCTGGACTTGGGTGGCTATTTCCTTTCCCATGTTAGGGAAGTTTTCGACTATAATCTCTTCAAATATTTTCTCTGGTCCTTTCTCTCTCTCTTCTGCTTCTGGAATCCCTATAATGCGAATGTTGTTGCGTTTAATGTTGTCCCTGAGGTCTCTTAGGCTGTCTTCATTTCTTTTCATTCTTTTTTCTTTAGTCTGTTCCGTAGCAGTGAATTCCTCCATTCTGTCTTCCAGGTCACTTATCCGTTCTCCTGCCTCAGTTATTCTGCTATTGATTCCTTCTTGTGTAGTTTTCATTTTGGTTATTGTATTGTTCATCTCTGTTTGTTTGTTCTTTAATTTTTCTCGGTCTTTGTTAAACATTTTTTGCATCTTCTTGATCTTTGCCTCCATTCTTTTTCCGTGGTCCTGGATCATCTTCACTATCATTATTCTGAATTCTTTTTCGGGAAGGTTGCCTATCTCCACTTAGTTTAGTTGTTTTTCTGGGGTTTAATCTTGGTCCTTCATCTGGTATATAGCCCTCTGCCTTTTCATCTTGTCTATCTTTCTGTGAATGTGTTTTTTGTTCCACAGTCTGCAGGACTGTAGTTCTTCTTGCTTCTGCTGTCTGCCCTCTGGTGTATGATACTCTGTTCCAGAATTATTGATGGCTATCTAGTTAGAATAAGCCCAGTGTACAGTGCCCCCAGCAGTGTGTGCATGCATATGTTTCACTATATTCCTGCCAGAATCATTTTATTAAAAAATTATGTGTATTTATTTTGTACTGAGTGACCTGGAAACTAGAGACATAGAGGCAGAAAGGTGAATTAGGAGACTGCCACAATAGTCAAGGCTTAAGTGAAAATAGACTCATTTTTGGTGATGATGAATGTAACAAATTTATCATCAAACATTGACTAAGCACCTGCTATGTGCCAGTGACAGTACTAAACATATTACTACCCAAGTAAATCCTCTCAATGTCTCTGTAAGATAATATATTTTTAGTCTTGATTATATGGTTGAGGAAACTGAGACTGAGCAAATTGATGTGACATACCCTAGGTCACACAAATGTGAAGCTCCAGAGATGAGGTTCAAACATAGACTTTCTGAAGGGACAGCTTCTGGAAGAATATATTTTTTAATCCAGAGTTGTTAGTTACCAAAAAGAAATGGGGACCAAGGGAGGTGGCCATGATAGCTGCAATATTGGGTACCTGCTGAGGAGTAGTGTTCCATTTGGCTCACTGTCCAAGTTCTTGTTGTTCTCTTTTCCAGGAGACTCTGACAGTTTCAGCATAGTTCGGCCTCCAGGGGAAAAGCCAACCATCATCCGACCCCCAGTGAGGCCTCCAGATCCTCCCTGCCGGGCAACTACTACCCAGAAACCCGAACCAAAGCCAGATATAGTGACTGGCAATGCAGGGGAAATCCCATCGTCTGTGTAAGTAGAGTTGTTTTTCAACCTTGACCTAAAGTCCACCTTAGACCACTAAGAATGCTTTCAGGATCACCATTATGGTTGTGAAGGGTGTACAATGCACAACTCCAGGGTATCGTTCACTTCATAGTGTAGGGGACTGTCGCAGACCAGCTCTGTTTGGAGCGTTCTACTCAACACTTAAAGCTGGGAGATTTTTCCTAAAGCTGAGGTGTTTAAATCTTGGTACCCGATAGGAGACCCATTTTTCTTAGTCTCCCTGATCTCTCTAGGGTGATAAGATTACCGGCTGCTTTCATGCTTCTTTGCCTCTGTAAATTTTTTTTCTTATTATTACTACTGGTTTTAAAAGTAATTTAATGAACAGATTTGGTCATTTTACGTGTGCTTTGAAGCTTGTTTTTTTTTAAAGAGAAGGTATAATTTTTAAAAATCTTCCAAAATGACTCAGATTCTCCAGAGAGCCTCTTACAGGGTAGTAGCAGAGCTATTATCCAACTGGCCTTCCTGAGTCTGGCCTGTAAGCCAAGGAATCAGGGATAGAGCAGCTAAGGTGGGGCCACAGCAACTCTCAGGGACCAGCTTTTCTTGGCCACAAAACTAGCCTGGCCGGCCTCTCCTCAGCCAGTGCCTGGGACCCCTCTCAGTATCCTGCCTCCTAGTGTTCCTTTTTCTTGTGTCTCTTGTTTTCCATAATTGCAAAATTGAGGAAATAAGAGAAACAGAGCCTCTACTGTTTGGACTAATTAGCTAAGTGTATTTGCAAAATGTCAAAATTTATACTCTGAAACCAATAACTTGTTTCACTTATTTCTCCCAAGAGTAATCTGAATGGGCAACATACTTAGATCATTCTGAGCCAAGGGGAAGCAAAGAGTATCAGCCATAGCCTTGGGGGTGCCTATGGTCTCTGAGCCATTTCACATTCTGATACTTGGGATTTTCCTCAGACCCAGATCCTTTGCAAGCTAAGGCAGAGCCTGGCATTGGTGGCCTATCTGGTTCATATTTTCTTTTCCTTTCCATTGGCCATTGGTTCCCACACATATTCCAGAGCAACTCATGGGACTTGGTTGGCTTCTCTTTGCAGGGTGGCTTCCAGAACCAGGTTCTTTGAAATAGCTTCCCGGAAAACAGGAAGGTAAGAGATGCAGGTGACAGAAATGAAACCAAATAACTTTTTAATAAATGTATCATGAGCATGTCATTTGCCCTCTTAACATTGTACTTTTGTTTCTCTGTAGCTCTGTCTCTTTCTCTCTGTCTGTGTTTGTTCCTTTCTCTCCCCCAACACTGTCTCTCTGTCTCCCTGTGTCTCTGTCTTTGTCTCTATAACTGTGTGTCTCTCTGCCTTTGTCACTCTTGTCCATTTGTCTCTCACACACTGTTTCTCTGTCTCTGTAATTCTCAGTCTGTTTATGTCTCTCCTTGTGTTTTTCTACTTATGTCTCTGTTTCCCTATCTCTTTGACTCTTTTTCTGTCTCTCTCCATGTCTCTCTTTCTTTGTCTATCTCTGTATCTGTTGTCTCTGCCTCTCTGACTCTGTCTTTCCATCTCTTTCTCTCTTTCTCCTCTCTCTCTCACACATACATAGAGTACTCACATGCCAAGTGGTATTGCAAAAACTTTATGCTCGATGTAGGTCTAATTTTTTTGTTAGTTTACTTATTTAGACCCTATTATATTCTAAAAGGGCATCTGATATGAATATTTAGAAAGCAATATTCTAATATAAACAGCCTTAGAATAAGCATAGCCCTCATTTCAGAGGTAAACATTAGACTTAGGTGGTTGTTTTCGAACTGGCTGAACATATAAATCACCTGGAAAATTTTGAGGAAAAATAAAATGAACACAGATTCCTGCCTTATGCTCTAGACCCACTAAAACAGAATCTCCAGGAGTAGGGCCTGGGAGTCTGGGTTTTTTAAATTTCATTCCTTTATTTCTTTCTTCCAGTTAATTTGTTTTTAAAATCCCTCAAGTACTGGTACAGGCTTTCCAAGTCCTATCATTTGGCACCCTTTAGACTAAAACACCTGGAGAAATGATTGCTTAGCCTTCAGGCACTCTTCTGTGAGTTTATTCAATGTTGCTTATCAGAGAGTTCAAAATTGTGCTTCCTGTTGGGTGACAGGAGTGTAACTCTTCCAGGTATTCAGTTAAAAGCAGAACAATGTGCCTTTACCAGCACTGGAGCTGGGATAGGTTTGACATCATCTAGTTAAAACTGTGGGACCCGACTCACCAGGACATGATTCTGAACAGCAGGTCACCCTAGTTCTGCTTGGCAGTCAGCCACAAGGAACTCTAGACTAGGCCAAATTCTCCTTAGACAATAATTTACCATTTATTCTACCATAACAAATGAAAGTGAGGTCAAAGCCCCAGATTTCTCTTACTGATAGAATGAAGATAAAGTTTTCACCTAGGACATTTTTAAAGCAGGCTTAATCAGATAGGCTTGAGGGAAAAAAAGAAAAACAGAAAGAGAGAGAATACTTTATATTCTTAATAAAGTATCTGCTTATGAGCAGGACTACTTCCTACTTCCTGGTGGTCCTTCCAACTTCCCTAGGATAAACCATATTAGAAATAAATACCAGGGAAATAGAATGAAGCAAACTAGAATTAACAGAATGAACTAGACATATCTAAAGGAAAGCTTTTTAGAGGAAGTGATATCTGAGATGGGGCTTTAAAGATGGGTAGAATACACTGAAAATGTGAGGGATTGATCTGTAGCTTTGGACAGGGAACCAAGGCATTGAGAGGGATACGTACTAGGCATGAACAAAGTCCAACAGAATCTTTAAGGCAGCCTGACTTTTAATAGGGAAACTGTAGCCAACCTGGTGTTGAAAGTGTGGAAAGATTGGTAACCACTACCTGGGCTTTGTCATTTAGTGCTCAGGGAGGTCTTGGACCAACTGCAACATAGGGCACTGTGGTCAAAGCAGGCACTTCAGGCTGGAGGACAACCTGACCAATCCCATGTCCAGGCCTCTGGAACCTAAATTTAATCATGTTCCTTATCCCCAGATTCCATCTTGGCAGAATTGTGGGTAAGGCCAAGGTGGGTACACCAGTCCTCCAATATGTAATAAGCCACCTTCCTAGGTACCCACAGGGTCCTCCCACTCTGCATCCATATAAGGAAAGCACCCCTTCTGTCTAGGCCCCAATTTTGTAACCACCACTTGCATCAGTGCACCTACATGATGGCTACTGGTCAAGATTCTTAGACTAGCCACAGTCAATCCCATCTCATCTCTAATGAAAATGATCTGTTTAACCTTTTCTCTGCCCCTTTTTGCTTCCAGTTTGTACACCTGACTCTATGTAACCTGACATTTGAATGACCTCACTTCTCATTCATGTCCCTTCTACAATACGACAATTTAAAAAAATTAAAAACTTGAAATAAAATGAGAAGTGGCTCATCAAGAAGAGAAGGGAGGGGAAGACATTTCAGTAAGGCAGAATAGCTTATGCAAGGCAGGTTCACAAAGTGATTAGTGTTCCACTTTGGCTAGAATGTGGGGGTGAGAAGGAAGCTTAGCTAGAGTTGAGGCCAAGAAGATGGATTGGGGCCAGATTGTAAACGCCTTATATGACTTACTAAGGAGTTCGGTCTTTATTCTGTAGTCCATGGGGTGCCATGGAAAACCTTTCAGCATGACAATGCATATTCTAAGCTGCCTGAGTTATTTAAAAACACACACACACACAACATTCTGCTGTTAATAAGGAAGATAGTTGGGAGAGTAAAACCTGGAGGCAGGGAGACCAGTTAGGAGGCTAATCATCCTGGCAAGAGTTGATGAGGTCCTGATGTATGGCATTGTCAATAGGAATGGAATGAAAGGACAGATTTGAGGTAGACTCAGTAAGACCTTGCTGACTTTTCAAACATGGAGCATTGGAGAAAGATTAAGAGAGAAGAAAGTCTAACTTGGGCAGTTAGGTAGATGGTAGCAATAATTAATCATGGAGGAATAGGTTTTGTCGGAAAGTTTCTCTGCTCAGTTTTGGACACAGTGTGTATGAAGACTCTGTGGGACATCCAGATAGAGATGTCCAGTGGGTAACTGCAACTTAGACTAGTAATTGGGGCTGGATCTACGTAGGTTTAGAGGTAGAACTGTTAAGTACAGCCACTGTACAAATTTATAGGGGCATTCACATATACTACAATGTGAATAGTAACCTTTGGGGGGTGGTCTCAGTATTTGATGGGGATTGAAATCATGGATGAGAATAAGATCACTCAGGGAGTAGGTACTAATAGACTTAAGAGAGAAGAGAAAAACAATGTTCAGGATATAGCCCTGGGACAAGCTGTTGTCTGGGATTTTCTGGCCAAATTATATGGAGCTTGATTCTCCAGGATTGTCTCTTGCCTCCAACCATCCCCAGACAAGGCTACTTTAGGACCAATCTAAGCACATCAAGAGGCTGGTTTGTTCTTCAAGGCAAAGAAAGATTCATGTTTCACAAGGCACTTGCCTTCCGTCTTTGCCTTTTTCCCATTGGAGATAATCACAGAATGTAGTCTTTGGTCTTTGGCCAATTCCTCTGGTCTTCCCTTGCCTCCCATAGTATGGCACTCGAAGGATTGTGCTGGCACCTGAAAGATGTCTTTGTGTCTGGGATACTGGGCTCTCTAAATCTGGCAGAGAGGTATGCCAACCTATAAGCATGGAGTGAGATGTTTTGAAACATCTGGATGGAAGCACTTCCTCATTTTCCAAATGGCCTAATTGCCACCGTCCTGGAAGGGTCACCCATCCACTTGCTTTCCTTTCCAGTTCTGATTTCTAGAGTCTTAGTGAAATGTCTTTCCTCCTTTACCCACAGTTCTCAAGGCAGACTTCCTGGAGATGAGAGTTGAGGCCTCAGGTATGTAGTATCCATCCCTGATTACAAAACCTTGTTACACATATACCTTCTTTATGAGATCTGAGTTTTTGAGGACTGGAGTGCCATGTAGGTCCAGAGGGTGGGAATTCACCTCCATGCCTCAGTTCACTACCCTGTAATTACATGACCCTCAAACTTACTGCCTTTTAATTCTGAGGTTCTCTGTGTTTTTAAGTTTCATTTCTTTCTTGCTCAGCCAAACTACAGTATAGTTTTACAAATTGCCTTTGAATCAAGGTCATTAGGAATCCTAAATTGTGACATTTTGGGCAATTACATTTCCTTCTCTGGGCCTCAATTTCCCAATATGTAAGATGAAATGTTTGGAACCTTTTAACTCTGACATCCTTTGGGTCTATAAGAATATCAGTAACCTCTCATTTGATATTATAGCAGGTCCCAAGAGTCTACCTTAGTATTTGTAGGGGAACTTCATTCCTTCAGATCAAATCACAATTTCAGTCTTACCCCTTGAGCCTTCATCCTTAGTTCTTTGTATTTGTCTAATGCAAAGCATTTTCACGTCCATTATATCATTTAGTCCATATCAAATGCCAGAAATAGGGAAGTTAATATGTATTTTCACTCAACAAATAAAGGAACTGAGGTTCAAAGGGGATAAGTAACTTACTAAGATCACCAGAACCATGGAGATCATGGAAATTTCTTTCTCTACTAGGAGTTCTGATTGACAATCAGATTGCTGGCATGACATGAACCAATACACACATAAATCAGATCCAGGTATCTGGAGCAGAGCTTTCCATGTACTCCTCAGCCTTCCTTTTCTTCATATCACTGCCAGTCCTCAGAGGTCTATGAGTAGATAAGCGTTTTCTTATCAGCTCTCATGAAGGTGAAGTCTCAGTAAAAGGAAGTTTGGAGTTATTGTAGGGCCATAAAGGCAGTGGCCATTCAGCAAGGTGGGTAATCTCAGAGGTATCAGGCATCTGTATCTCCTGTGGACTTTTTGGGGATTAGAGTTCAGGCTTAAGGCACACAGTTTCCAGCCCTGATTTTAGCACCATATTAGGACAGTTTCATGGGATCTGAGTTATAAGGGCCTTTTTCTACCCAGCTGCTATTGCTCAGAAGATTAGCTACCTACCAAGAGAGGCCTTACTGCTCAGTGGCTGTTAAGTGTTTAACCAGTCCTAGCTAATTCCTTACTTTCTTCTTTCCTTTTCAGGTTTCAAAAACCTTGGCCTCAGGGGACCCTTTCCAGGTTCTAGAAGAGTCTTCTTCAAACCCTTGTGTGCTGAAGAGCAGATCTTTCCTGGCCCTGCACCTTCAGGCTCTGGGAGGCTATAAAATAAGGGACACACATCCTAGATACAAGTTTATTTCTCCTTTGTATTCTGTCTTCATTCCCTCAGAAGGTCTATCTTGAGCTCCTATAAGACTGTGAATGGCTGAACTCCCTCAAGGCAGACTGCAGAAACCAAGCTATCCACCGACCTAAGTCGAAGAGAGGAGCTCAGTTTTCAACTCCTCTCTGAACTTCCTGCCTCCTCAAAAGGCCATCTAGCTCTGAAAGATTTGGGGCTAAAGATTGATCTCAGAAGTCTTACCCTGAACCAGAAGTTACTTGAGTTGGGGCCATTGCTTACCTTGGAAGTAGGGGAGTAGGAATGTTTGCTGAACTTTCGAGAATCTTAATGTTTCTTACTGAGGATATGGACCCTGGTGCCAGTTTGGAGCTTTGGCGCTGTAATATATTGCCAAGAATGTGTCTGCTCTTATGGGACCAGACAGAATGAGTGATGCCCCCACAATCCCTCCAAGTGGACTCAGGAAGGTGGCCTTCCTGCTTTTGCATACAGCTGCTTAAGACAAATCTGCAAAGCATGTTTTACATGTCAAAGCCTAGGTCTGTTTGAATTATTCTTCCTCCTGTTTTCTCCTGACAGCTTCTTTTCCAAGCAATCAAGAAAGAAACAAAAGCTGAAGACAGTTCTTTTAAAAAAGGCAGACTGTGTTTGTTCTGCAAGAGTTCCGTTTTTGGGTCAAATGCTGGGGAGAATTGTTAAGATGGATTGAGGCCAGGCAGTTTTCACTGTTGCTTCATGTCTGCCTTCTGCAGATAAGCTGTTTTATCACCTGAAAGAAACAGTTCTTAACCCATTATCTATGGATTCAGGAACTTCATAAAGCCTCTGAAATGGTATGCCTTTTCAATATGCCTTTTCTGAGGAAATGGTCCATAACATTCTAGTGAATTTCAGATTGGGCCTGTGACACAATAAAGGTTGAGAACCACAGCCTTTGAGATAAAATACTCTTTTTATGACCTATAAAATATTTGATTAGAAAGGCCTTTCAGAATTATTTAGTCTAACTCCTTAGTTTACCATTGGGGAAACTGAGGCAGAGCAAGTTAGCAGCCATGTGTAAACAAGATACCGCATCCCTGGGCACCTACACAAGGTTCTTTCCATTACACCATGCTTATCTAGCAAGGGGGCTTATGATTGGTCGCTTTAATGGCCATCATTTTGAGGATCTGGCTTTTACCCTCTTTCTTGAGCCACACATATTTGCCACCATATGGAACTTCCAGACATAAGCTCCTGGTCTTCCTCATTTGCTAGTTCAATCATTGGAAAGGAATTAAAACACAGTGTAGTGAGTCAGAAATCTGACGAGTAGACATTTCTGATTCCTGTTTGTTGAAGAGAAGCTGCTGGAGAAAATGTCATTACTTGTTTCCACACAGGTGCCTTGGCTTTAGGGTGGGCTTTAAGATAGCCTGTCTTTAGGGTCTGTGTAATTATAATGTGGTCCAGTGTGAGAGAAAGGACTTTCCTATTGGACTCTTCTAGCCAGGCCCCACTAGTGCACTGACTATAGTACTGAGAAAGAAGCATAGATATGGGGAGAGGGGAGGCTAGAGAGAGGGTAAGGGAGAGGGAGATGAGAAAGAGAATGCACCCATGCCCAAACCAACTCTGAGATGCCTTTGGAACAGTGTTACTGAAAGGCAATAGCTACTTTCAAGATTGAATTCTAAATATGGCTTATTGATGAGTTAGTAACATGTAAGCTAAACACACTGAGAGCCTTTGTGGAAGTAATTGAATAGCAATTTGATGACATTCTTAATGACGATGTACCCAGGTGGCCATATTGAACCCTCAGCTCTACCCAGTCTCAAAGGCCAAGTTGCTAAGAAACCAGGATAAAGTAAGCCAAGTGGGCACCATTCTACCTGCTGCTCTCCCTAAAAGGGAATCTGTGTGAGGCCTACTGGCCTCACTCAGGAAGTACTCATTGAGCCCCAGTCTGAGCTGTGGCCTCTCTGCTCTGTCCCATTAGATGACTAACTAAACAAAGCAGGTGTGCAGATTTTAGCCACAGAAGCAGTGGCCAATGGGGCCTCAGTACCTTTCAAGATATTAGAGACATGATTTCACTCTGGTTTCCTTGGGGGGAAATTCCACAGTCACCACTACAAATATTGAAAGATTATTGAGAACCAGAGAAAGCCACCACAATTCCAGTAGAATATGTGTCCCAGAAATGTGGCTGTGAGATTGCTATGTGTTTCCTGGGACACAGATCAAGAGCCTGGCCTAAAGAGTTGGGATCACCAGTCGGACTGGAAGCCAAGGAGCAGTGCCTGGCTGGCTCTACCCCTGCCCTGGGCTATACCCAAAGAATAAACCTCAGCACCTACCCTTTTGTTCTCTGATTTAAAGAGCAAAAGCTTCTGTGGAATGAGAATGGCTTGGCCTAGGCTTGATGGATGGATAGGCATTCAGAAGAGGCTATGGGAAGGGGGTAATAATTGAAGCATGTCAATTGTAGGAAACTATCTGCATACCTCAGCCAACAGGTAGGAGAAACTGTCAATGGATGAACTGTAAATGTTGAGCTGACAGTGTTAACATTTATTAAGCACCTACTAAGTGCTAGATGCTTCATATACATTATATAATTTAGTCCCTACAATAATCATGCAAGTGGATGCTATCCTCCTCATTCTACAGATAAAGGATTTATGACCCAGCAGGCTAAAATTAACTGGCTCAAGTTCACACAGAAAGTAAATAACAGAATTGTTATTCTAATCCAGCTCTCTATGACTCTGCACCCCATGTTGTTTTCCCTTTGCCATATAAAAGCCATATTACTGGAGCTGGCATACTTAACAAAATGTTAAAAGGCAAGTATTTGAGGGTAAGGAGGGGATGAAGGTCCAGTTTACAGGGGAATAAAAACTGGGCTGAAAGAGATTTCTGAGTTATGTTTTCTCCTCACCTTCAGAATGCCCATTTGATAATCCGTCTTAAAACGGATAATTTACTTTTACCTTGTGACATGAAGGATTTATTTTTTAGTTGGTAGTTTTCAAGTTCTTGGCTTAGCTATTTTTCAAAGAAAAAAAGGTCCTTGTATATGTCTGTTACTTCATCAAGGTTCTAGCATGTGCAGTTTCACCCCAAGAGACTGGCGACATCCACACATGGTTTGAGGAATAGAATTGGTCTTGGTGCTTCTGCAGGACTTGATGCCTTGGGATCAAACCCCTATTAAGGGTTTTTTGTGGTGATAGCAAAAGTTAAGAGATGATTTAGAATAATAAATATTATTGAAGTTTTTGTTTAAAAAAAGATGGAGTGTGTTGCCCAGCCACTGAGGGGCAAAACTCAGCATCCAAATTGAGTAATAAAGTGGTGTCATGTAGAGTATTTTAAAATAAGTTGCAATAGTGGGAAAGAATCCTTCCCTTTTCAAGAAGTTCCTTAATTCTGTAATAGCTAGAACAAATAAAGTAATAGAAGTATTTCTGTGACTAGAAAAAATTGCTTTTGAGAGAATGTAGATCAATTATACTATTTTTAATGTGGCTACAGACAAATGGCCTTGACACATTACAAGCCCAGAAAAAGCTTCAGAAGCATTGAAAAATTTCAGAGAAAAGCAAGATACCTTGAAGAGATGTTTTTGATGAAAAAAACCTTCATTTTCATAGGGAAAACAATCACTTGATACCAACGACATTAATAGATGCTAGAAAGACACATTTGTGAAATACATATGTAACATCAGAAGAAAAAAAGAATTAGATCCTGGGGTCCACTCATGTGACTTTTAATAAAGTATGCAGACTGTCTAGTATTAATGGCCTCCATCTACAGTTTTGTCATGGAAACAATCTTTGAGCATATTTTGCATGATCCACTGCTCATGTTGTCTTTTGCAATTCTAAGGAAATGTAGGCCCAGAATCTTTTTGTACCTAGGCATCTCCATCTACAGTCTATTTTGTACCAAGCCCCGTTATTCCTTCAGGCCTCACAACATCATTGTGTGACAGGTGACAGCCCCATTCTACAGATAAGGAAACTTGAGGCTCAGGAAGATGAGAAATGATTTGCCCAATGTCACACAGTTAGGGATTGATAGAAACCCAGGACTAGAAGCTACAGGGCCGTTTCTGTTTCTAATACACCACACTACCTCCAGTGGTAAAGGAATGTTGACAATAAATGGAGAAGATGTTTAGAAATGAGATTAACAACGTCTACAAGTCTTGCTACTCCAAATATGGTCTATAAACAGCCTCAGCATCAGCATTACCTGGGAGCTTATGAGAAATGCAGATTCCTGGGCCCCATCCCAGACATCTGGAATCAGAATTTGTATTTTAATAAGGTCTCCAGGAGATAGCTATGCACATTAAAGTCTGAGAAGCACTGATTGTAAGGCATTTAAGACAACAAAGCAGGTTGAGGTAGGAGACCTCTTTGTGAGGCAAAGACCAAAAATGGCAGATAAGGCCAATCTGGTATGTTGGAAGTGTTTACAAAGATTGTGTCCATAGCTGCCTGCTTCTTACATTGCTTTGTACATGGCATTATACTTTGATGACATATAAATTAAGTTTTTCTACTTCAAAGAATAGTGAAACCAGCCTAGGAAATAAGACTGAAAGTTACTTGACTTTCAAACCTCTGAGCATCAAAGGCAATAGAAAGGCAACATGGAGCACTGGAAAGAGCTCCCTTCAGGAGCATTTGGAGTCCACACTCACCTCTGTCACTGCCTCTCTGTAATGCTGATCAAGTCCCTCCCAAGTTGTCTGTCAAACCAAAGGCCCTTTTCAGCTTTGACATTCAGTTATTCTCAGCTATGGCTTTTACTACAGTCAACATCGTAATGAAAACATGGACAATTCTACCGGGTTTTGTCTGGCCAGAGATTAGTATCTTTAGTTCACACGAGAAGGAGTATTCTGGGAGGAAATATCAGTCATAACAAAGCAACATTAATGGGAATTGCAAGGAACTGGGAGGAGCATGACTAGTTAACAGGTTTGAAATTGGCCGGTACTTTAATTAAAGTATAACAAGGCATCCAGACTCCTTTGAGAACCAGCTGCTTCAAACCACATACTTGGGAATCAACTCCTATATCCTGAATAAGGCATACTTTACGTGAAACTCCTACATACTTTAATAAAAATCCTCTGATTTGGGCTTTGTGGGGGATAGTTTATTGGGGGTAGGAGAGACTTGTAAAAAAGAGAAAATTTTGCTCATCTTCCATCTGCCATCTCTCCAGGTGATTCTGATGCCCATTAGCTGAAGACAACTGGCTATAATCTAAACTTTTAAAATGAAGAAACAGACTCAGAGAGGAGAAGGGACTTGGCTAAAGTCACACACGAGAGCCAATGGCAGAAAACAGGTGCTCAGAGTACCACCCCAAGGGTCTTTCAACTCTACTTTCTTTGGGTGACTAGTTTACCAGAATCAAGATATCTGCTTCCAGCAGTAAGGCACACACTAGGAGGATGAATAGGCCTTCCATCTGAGTACTTTGTTTCCATCACATGTTCACACTCATTTCTTCAGTTGAGCATCATACAGCCATATCACCTAGGCAGAGCAGGGATGATTACCCACATTTTATTGAAGCTCAGAGAGATGGCCTAACTTGCCCAAGGTCACACAGAAAAGAAATAGACTTGTACCTAGGTTTTCTGATTTCAACTATGCTGCAGTACTTCTCCAGGAGAGGAGAATCAGCCCTCCGACCCTCAGCATTTCTCCTGGGAAATGTCAGGAGCTCTAAGCTCTTAATTGCTTCAATCCAATAGTTTCAAAACAGATCGATTTTTTTTCCCTATTGGAGAATATCCTAACAGTTTTATAACTTGAAACTCTGCAGAGCACACTTAACGTCCATCATTTTGTTCTCATAACAGACCCATAAGGTAGGTAAGACAAGGTATTTTGCCCTCATTTGACATGTACAAAGTGAGGCCCACAAACACTGTATTAGTTTTATATTGCTGCTGTAACAAATGACTACAAATTTAGTGGCTTAAAACAACCTCCATTTATTCTCTCACAGTTTCTATAGGTCAGAAGTTTGGCATAGTGTGGCTGGATTCTCAGGGTCTCACTTAACTAAAATCAAGATATCAGTCAGGGACGTAGTTGTCATCTGGGGCTCAGGATCATCTTCCAAGCTCACTGGTTGTTGGCAGAAATCAGTTCCTTGTTGTAGGACTGAGGTCCCCATTTTTTCAACATATGGCCCCCTCTGTCTTCAGGCTAAATACTTTTGCTTCCTTTTCTGTATCTAACTTTCTCTTCTGCCTCTGCTCTTCAAGTCTCGACCTTTCATTGAGGTGATTTCATTGGGCCTGCACAGATAATCCAGGATAGTCTCCCTATTTTAAAGTCAGTAGTATCCTTAATCCCATCTTCAACATCTCTTTTGCCATGTAATCACAGTCCTGGAGATTAGGATATGGGATCTTCTTGGGGGACCATAATGCTGCATACAACAGGCATGGAGCAGCTCCCTACAGAAGCACCCCTTTTCAGCATAAAGACACATGGTTGTCCCCCACTTAATCCTGGGGAAGAAATAAATTACCATTTACATGCCACCTACATGGGAAGTTAAAAATTCGTGTTGTTCAACTTCACCCATTTCTCAAACACACACAGACACAATCAGGCAGCACACCAAAAGAGTGGTAGCTGGAGTGCAAGGGGGACTATTTGGAAGCTGATGGTATTCCTAGATGGCACATTAATGCTGGTGACCAGTCCTTTAACTAGTAACATTCTACCTAAGATGAGGAGGGGGCAGAAGTAGTTTTCACAAAGGCCCAAGATAAGACATGTATTCCCCATATCACCTGACCAGAAGAGCTGACACTTACAGCATCTAGTACATGCCAGATGTTTGCCTAAGTGCTTTGCATGGGTCTACTGAATTTGTCAAGATAATATTTCTATGAGGTAAGTACTGGTATTAGCCTCATTTTACAGATGAGAAAATTCAGGCACAGAATAGTTACATCATTTGCTCACATTCCCACATCCAGGAAATGGTGAATTCAGGATTCATACCCAGAGAAATTCCTAAACTAATCCCCTGTGGCTTCTATCAGATGGGGAAAATTCTCCTAGAGGGGAGATGGAGGCCAAGTAAAAGTCCCTTGCACCTTTGATCCTCTAAGCTTGCCCTCAGAGTCCTGGCATTCTGATAACCCAAGTCAGGACAGCTGAGCATCCTGAAGGAATCAAATTTAGAGACTTGCTGGGTTTTATGGGGCCAATGGAGTGCAAAGTGAAGGTGCCCAACATTTTCTCAGTGGCTGGAAGAGAAGGAGATTGTCAGTCCAGGTAGGTGGGGTCAACATTGGTCGGCCCCAGGAATGCCCTCTGCAGAGCAGGCGGGCCTCCCTATTTTGGTTTGCATTCAAGTTGTATCATTTCCTATGAACCTCTATGAAGTCCATTTCTTGAAGACCCAGGCCCTGAGCATATCCAAAAATAGTGCCTAAAATTAAGGCTGCAAAAGAGGGTTTTCCTGGTTTGGGAGAACAGGGCTAGGCAATGGCCTTTATTATGCCTTACATTTCCCAGCCTTCAGCAAGCCTGTGAGAACTAAGTTTCCACTAGTGTTGTCAGCCCTGGATTTATTCCTCTTATTTCTGCTTCCTCAGCTATTCTCATCTAGGTACCATGATGCTGGCAGGTGCCATCCTACTGTAATTTCCAGAGCCATCAGGATGTGAGGTAGGTGGGGTATGGACAAGCTCAGTCTCAACTGTCACTTGCTCTTCTCCACCCCTGCTACCATCCTGCAGGACTCAGAATTCTGTCTCCCTTCTGAGGTTGAGATCTAGAGGGACTCAGTAGAGGCTGAGTTCCTCTGTTCTCCATATCTCCTTTGCTAGCCTTGGCCTCTAACCCCTCTGAAAAGAACTCAAACACCGTTATCCATATTCATGCCTCAATCACCATAGGCAAGTTACTTCACCCAAATAACCATGGTTGGCCCTTAATAAGTAAGTGCTCAGTTGATATTAACCAGTGGTGGTAGTGGTAGTAGTAGTAGTAGTAGTGGCTGCCTCAGTTAATATCCAGGAATGGAATCTTCTCTATCCATTCAGGGCTAGTGGATCATGCTCTGACATTCAAAATCTTCCCAGATGTTATCTATCTACCACCTGATTCTTGGATTCCTCAATACAGTGAACTGATTATCTGGAAACTCATGTTCCTTGGCCCTGTAACTAGCCACCCTGAACCCCAACACCCTATGGAAGCTGTCCTCATGCATGGCTCAGTCCCCCCCATACTTAGTCTCTCATGCAGGAGTTTCATGCCAATAACCCAGACCCAGCTACTCTGCCCTGTGCAGTTTCCAACATTCCTATGACTTGAGGAATAGGGGCTCCTTCCTCCTATGACAGTTAAGCTCCTGGTGATGTCGCTTAGGTACATTCACCCTCATGGGAACCCTTTATACTATTCTGGGAAGCAGCTGTCTTTCCCACACTCCCTTACTCTCCCTTCCTCCTACATTTTTCACTCCTACTGTCATTACAATAGTGCTTATTGTGTTTCCTCAAAGGTATTCGGTGAGGGAGTACATAGGTCCTGAAGGGGATATAGGAGAGAAGCACTATTCTGCTGCTGGCTGATTTCACACTTAACTAGAAATTAACAGCTCTTGGCTGTCCAGGGTATATTTATATCCATTAAGAAATGACATTACTTTCCCTGAAGTGAATAAGACATCACAAAATACCTTTGGAAATGGGTCTAAATATCCTTTAAATGAATTTGAAGAGCTCTGGGAAAGAAACATAGGCAGCTAAGTAGCCATACTGGTCCCACTGTGACAAAGGGGGAAAGGGACTCAGCCCTGACCAAAAGTGAACAATTTATAAGAACCATATCCAGAGCCTTTGCATAATTTGTGTTTCTAGAATTCAGGGCCTTGGAAGTTGAAACAAGCCCCACAATGGAATTGGGGTTCCCCTGGGACCAAGGGAAGGAAATAAATATTGTTGAGCATCTATTGTGTGTCAAACATAAAGCGGGAGAGACCTGAATCCTTGAGCTTTCCCAGAAGATCTGGCATAAGAGTTGGGGTGGTAACTTGGTAAAAAAAAAAAAAAGGACTACCACCTGGCAGGCACATTGCATACGTTTTATATACATTGTCTCATCTGAGCCTCTTAACCACCTCATTTTAGTCCCATTTTACAGATCAAGACTTGAAATTCAGAAAGATTGTTACTTGCGCAAAGTTACATAGAGAGTAAATGGTGAAAGCATAGATAGGAATGGACTCCCGAGAATGTACAAGCATAGCATATTTTCATTACTGAAACATTCTCTAACACAGAAGACCCCAATACCAGTTTTCTCATTTTTTTGGATAAATTTATTTATTTAATTTATTTTTGGCTGTGTTGGGTCTGTTGCTGCACGTGGGTTTTTCTCTAGTTGCCGCGAGTGGGGGCTACTCCTTGTTGCGGTGCATGGGCTTCTCATTGCTGTGGCTTCTCTTGTTGCAGAGCACTGGCTCTAGGCACGCGGGCTTCAGTAGTTGTGGCTCGTGGTCTCTAGAGAGCAGGCTAAGTAGTTGTGGCACACGGGCTTAGTTGCCCCATGGTATGTGGGATCTTCCTGGACCAAGGCTCGAACCTGTGTCCCCTGCATTGGCAGGCGGATTCTTAACCACAGCACCACCAGGGAAGCCCTGAACCAGCTTTTGGGAAAGAAGCTTCTCATTGTTTTTGCTGTGATGCTGGAGATGGAGCAAGGGGAGAGTAAATAAGGGTGTGGTCAGTGTCTGAAGCAAGTTGGGATAGGAAAGTTGAAGGACTACTTCTAGCTTATATGGAGCCTTTGTGTGAGTTAGAGAAAGCACCCCTTGGTCAAGATACCTTATGACCATCTGCCAGAAAATTGTAATAAATACATAAATCTCTGATTAAAATGTGAGAGGCATCTCTAGATGTGGCCATCTCAACTGCATTCGATGGTCCTGGGGAGGTGCCCAGAAGTGCAAAGGAGGTGAAATAAACTTGGGACTAACTGAAGCATTAATGGGTGTGCCTCAGATCCATGTAAAGACTAGAAGGTCATTCTAAAGATCATGGCCTAAGCAATTCTACGTGAGAAGGAATTATGGAGCTTAGTTTGTGGGAAGGAAGGGCTTTGAATTTATAATATTAACTTATATTTTCAAAGCCCTGAAAGTTTTAGGATGCTGACTGGTAGCTGAGAGAAAGAATTGGGCAATGGAGGAGGGAAAAGCCCTCTGCAAGGCATTTTTACACTGAATTTCTCATATATTCCTCACAACAGCCATGGGAGAGATAGTGTTGTCCTAATTTTAGATATGAGAAAACTGAAGCTCTAAGGTTAAATAACTTACCTTAGATCACACAGATATTAATTGGTGGTATTAGGATTTGTCCCTGGGTGTGTCTAACACAAGAAATAGTACATTTCTCCCTTCACAATGTAACTATTGGCCATTTGGGTGTGTGTTCAATCAGCGAGAAGCATTAGGCTGGTGGCAGCCTTAGAGAATAAAGAAGTTGCAGAAATCATGTTAAAGGGCCCATGATCCCTGGCTGAGCAAAGGGTAATAACCAATACCCAGACCATGATGATGAAGGGCATACCTATACAGGGCAGCTAGGGTCTCCATGGTTATCATCAACTTTACCCCACTCACACAAGGGTCTTCAGTGGCAAGTGGAGATCATATTTTCCTCCCCTCCCACCCCACACTTCCAGGAAACCCTAAGGCATCCATTGGCATATACACATCTATACCTGATATATATCTTTATCAATTCTGGGTCAGGAAGGTATGGCCATGGAACCACCTCCTTGCCCTTGCTAACTTGACAGTAGTGTGAAGGAATCTGAAACATATGTAGGTTTTTTTTTTTTGAGCCAGATAGTGTTATGATCCTCAAGCCCAGCTTACATAACCTATTGTCAAGGTTCCAGTCCTCTAGATGACTATCTGTCCATTCTTGCTATCATCTCAGCAGCCATTTCCAGATCTAAAGGTAAAAGGGAGGTCAGAGAGAGCTGGCCAAGCAAAATCCAGCTGCAGTGAGGGAACAAGGGAGGGTGGGCACAGAAATTCACCACAAGACATGGACACCATATACTTTCTCTCAAGTTTTGCAGGTTGGGTCTCTCCAGTTCAGTCAATAGCCTTAGCCTTTCTCCAGCTTTAGGAGAAAATCTGATTTCCTTCTAGGAGAGTCTGCCTCCTGATCTAGTTCCTTTCTTTTCTTCTCCAGGTCTAAGAATGGAAGAAATAAGAGATTTTAAGGGGATAGAAATCCTTCCTCTTCTACTCATTAGCAATCTAGTAGGCAAGTTACTTCTCTTCTCTGAGACTTAGTTTTTTCACTTATAAAATTGAGATCAATAAGTGTTCACATTTAGGGGTTGTGAGGATTCAATGAGATAATGAAGATTAAGTGTCTGACACAGAAAATATTCAATAAATGGTAACTATTAATTCTGGCATCATCTGTGTAACAGATCAACAAACCTCAGGAGTTCCCAATTGAGAACAAAATTGGTCTGTAAAGGCTCTTCATGACCTACTCACACAAGGTCTTTCATTAAAAAGGATCATACAAGATCTGCCATGTAGACTCTGTCTCATCTTCTTCCCGTCCTCCCTCACCTCACCCACAACTTTACATTCTGTGAAAACTAGACCTGTGGATGTTCTCAGCTGTATTTGCAAAGGTCCCTCAGGAAATGAAACTGACAACTTTCAAAAATGTGGGCAGGGTTAGTGGTATCAACAAGAGATGGTGAAGCATACAGGGTCTCAGAATAACAGGAAGCCATTACACCCTTGAACTGGAGGGGTAAATCAATGGAAAATTGTTACCAGCACCTAGTGAGAGCTGGAGCTGTGGAGAAGTCCCTAGTAGAAACTGTAATCAGGGAAAATTCCAGTCAGTGTCAGAAATGAGACCTAAAGCAGAGGAAGAGTGAGGAAGAAATAACAAGACCTTCTTCTTCTCCCACTCTGGATCTGTCAATGCCAAACCCAGCCAGAAGCCAGCAGACAAGTTGATGCAATTCACGAGGTCAGCCTCTTGGGACACAAGTGGAGGGAAGAGAAGGGCAGAGAATGGGTCTGGAGGTGGCAGATGATAGCCAAAAAATAACAACTAAGTTCAGCCTTCCTACCTCCATGCCTTTCACATTTGGTTCCCTAAAACTGTAATGATCTTTTATGATCAAATGAATACCTGTTCATCTTAAGGCCCTGTTCACATATCACCTCCCTAAGAAAGCCTTCTCCATTTCATTATAGTCACTCCTCCAGTCATACTGATTCCAGTACTGATAATACTATGTTGTAACTATGTGTATTTTTGCCTGACTTCCTGAAGAGAATATGAACTTTTCAGGGGCAGGGGCTTAGTTTTATTCAACTCTGTATTCCAAGCTCTTAGCACAGCACCTGGCTCAAATGTACCCCAATAATGTGGGTTAAACTGAATGGATCAACTCCACCCTAAAAACTTTACCATAGGACAGTGTTTTCAAGACATCAGACACCAAGTTAATTTTCATTAACCTTCTCTAGACCCCTGTCACTGGGGGTAGCCTTTCCTAACCAGCCAGATGCTGTAGAACAAGCAGTATCCCTTAGGGTTAGCTTTATTTGGAGGCCTCACAGAAACTATCTCTTGACAGTTACCAAAAGCTTTTAAAACTAAATTTTTCCAAAGAGAATATTCCCAATACCTGCCATTTGACAAATTATAGGAAAAGCAAAGTTCTCTGAAACAGGCAATTACATTTTCCACCAAATCCTGAATGTTGCATTAGGCCTCACCTAGAGTTTTTATCCAAGCCTAGGGAGCCAAATAAGGGCAGTTGGTGTAGCAGGCAGTGGTGACAGAACAACATCAACTCGAATACTCTTCTTCAGATGGGAGCAGTATTCTTCAGGTGGCCTCCAGAGTGCCTGCAAGCCCCTCAGACATTCCATTTAAGGACAATGACTGATGTGATGGTTTGGATAGAACTGAAGAAGCTAAAAAGGACAAGGATATTTCCCATGAGTTGCTTTTCATCTGCTGTCAACATGGGTAAAGACTGATTGACTGCTCTTAGACCAGGCCAAAGTCAAGGGTTACTTCCTTTAAGAATGTTCCAACCCAGAACTTTTTTTAAGCTCAGCTTAACTAATTCCCCTTCCTACCATAGCCTTCAATACTTTCTGATCTCTGTAGCAGCTTCCATGAAGAGAAGTGTGAAAAGAATGCTGGGAATTTAGGCTGTAGCTCCGCCACTCACTTGCTGTGGAACTTAGTCAAGTCCCCTTCTTTTTCTGGATTTCAGTTTCTTTATTTGCAAAAATGAGGAAAATGGCAGTTCCGAAATCAACCTCATAAAGTACATTGGAGAAAGTAAGAAGAGATCAATAAATCTGCCAAGCAGGAAAGGAGGATCCACAGAAAATGTGATCTTTGAATTGGGCTACATGTGCTAGGCATGGAGGTGAGAATGAGCATGGCAGGTTGAAGGACTAGCAAGCTACCTGATGCAGATGCAGCTGATGTGTGGAGGGGAGTGCATGGAGGGGAGTGACATAAAACGAGACTTAAAAGGAAGCTTTAGGCCTATCTATGAGGGACTTTGAATGCTTGAAGGCCATTGAAGCTTAAGAACCAGGGGGATGACATGGGTAGTATAGAGGAATTGTTCTCAAATATTTTGGTGTCAGGACCACTTTATACTCTTAGAAATTACTGAAGACTTCAAAGAGGCCTTGATATTGTGGTTGATATCTATTGATGTTTACCATATTGCAAATTAAAAATGGGGAATGTTTAAATTTTTGATTACTTCATTTAAAAATAATAATAAACCAATATTCATTAATATATTTTATTAAAAATATTTTTTCTTTTTCTTCACTTTTTAAAATTTTTATTGGAGTATAATTGATTTACAATGTTGTATTAGTTTCAGCTGTACAACAAACGGAATCAGTTGTACATATACATATATCCACTCTTTTCTTTTAAGCTTATTTTCCCATATAGGCCATTACAGAGTATTGAGTAGAGTTCCGTGTGCTATACAGCAGGTTCTTATTAGTTATCTATTTTATATACAGTAGTGTGTATATGTCAGGCCCAATCTCCCAATTTATCCCTTCTCCCCCTTACACCTGGTAACCATAAGTTTGCTTTCTACATCTGTAACCTACTTCTGTTTTGTAAATAAGTTCATTTGTACCCTTTCATTTAAAATTCCACATATAAATGATATAATATGATACTTGTCTTTCTGTGTCTGACTTACTTCACCCAGAATGACAATCCATCCATGTTGCTACAAATGGCATTATTTCGTTCTTTTTATGGCTGAGTAATATTCCAGTGTATACATGTACCACATCTTCTTTATCCATTCCTCGGTTGATGGACATTTGGTTGCTTCCATGTCCTGTTTCTTGTAAATACTGCTGCAATGAGCATTGGAGTGCATGTATCTTTTCAAATTATGGTTTTCTCTGTGTATATGCCCAGGAGTGGGATTGCTAGGTCATACAGTAGTCCTATTTTTAGTTTTTTAAGGAAATTCCATACTGTTCTCCATAGTGGCTGTACCAGTTTACATTTTCACCAACAGTGTAGGAGGGTTCGTTTTTCTCCACACCCTCCCCAGAATATATTGTTTATAGATTTCTTGATGATGGCCACTCCAACCAGTGTGAGGTGATACCTCACTGTAGTTTTTTTGTTTTTTTTTTAAACATCTTTATTGGAGTATAATTGCTTTACATTGGTGTGTTAGTTTCTACTTTAGAACAAAGTGAATCAGTTATACATATACATATGTCCCCATTTCTCTTCCCTCTTGCATCTCCCTCCCTCCCACACTCCCTATTCCACCCATCCAGCTGGTCACAAAGCACCGAGCTGATCTTCCTATGCTATGCGGCTCTTTCCCACTAGCTATCTATTTCATGTGTGGTAGTGTATATATGTACATGCCACTCTTTCACTTTGTCCCAGCTTACCCTTCCCGCACCCCATATCCTCAAGTCCATTCTCTAGGTCTCTGTCTTTACTCCCGTCTTACCCCTAGGTTCTTCATGACCTTTTTTTTTTCTTTTTTTTTTTTTGCAGTACGTAGGCCTCTCACTGTTGTGGCCTCTCCCATTGCGGAGCACAGACTCCAGACGCACAGGCTCAGCAGCCATGGCTCATGGGCCCAGCCGCTCCGCAGCATGTGGGATCTTCCCGGACTGGGGCATGAACCCGTGTCCTCTGCATCGGAAGGCGGACCCTCAACCACTGCGCCACGAGGGAAACCCTGACCATTTTTTAAAAATTCCATATATATGTCTTAGCATACGGTATTTGTTTTTCTCTTTCTGACTTACTTCATTCTGTATGACAGACTCTAGGTCCATCCACCTCACTACAAAATATTCAATTTCGTTTCTTTTAATGGCCGAGTAATATTCCATTATATATATGTGCCACATCTTCTATATCTATTCATCTGTTGATGGACATTTAGGTTGCTTCCATGTCCTGGCCATTGTAAATAGAGCTTCAATGAACATTTTGGTACATGACTCTTTTTGAACTATGGTTTTCTCAGGGTATATGCACAGAAGTGGGATTGCTGGGTTGTATGGTAGTTCTATTTTTAGTTTTTTAAGGAACCTCCATACTGTTCTCGATAGGGGCTGTATCAATTTACATTCCCACCAACAGTGCAAGAGGGTTCCTTTTTCTCCACACCCTCTCCAGCGTTTATTGTTTGTAGCTGTTTTGATGATGGCCATTCTGGCTGGTATGAGATGATATCTAATTGTAGTTTTGATTTGCATTTCTCTAATGATTAATGATGTTGAGCATTCTTTCATGTGTTTGTTGGCAATCTGTATATCTTCTTTGGAGAAACGTCTATTTATGTCTTCTGCCCATTTTTGGATTGGGTTGTTTGGCTTTTTTGATATTGAGATGCATGAGTTGCTTGTAAATTTTGGAGATTAATCGTTTGTCACTTGCTTCATTTGCAAATATTTTCTTCCATTTGGAGGGTTGTCTTTTGGTCTTGTTTATGGTTTCCTTTGCTGTGCAAAAGCTTTGAAGTTTCATTAGGTCCCATTTGTTTATTTTTGTTTTTGTTTCCATTTTTCTAGGAGGTCGGTCAAAAAGGATCTTGCTGTGATTTATGTCATAAGAGTGTTCTGCCTACGTTTTCCTCTACGAGTTTGGTAGTGTCTGGACTTACCTTTAGGTCTTTAATCCATTTTGAGTTTATTTTTGTGTATGGTGTTAGGGAATGTTCTAATTTCATTCTTTTACATGTACCTGTCCAGTTTTCCCAGTACCTCTTATTAAAGAGGCTGTCTTTTCTCCACTGTATATTCTTGCCTCCTTTATCAAAGATAAGGTGACCATACGTGCGTGAGTTTATCTCTGGGCTTTCTATCTTCTTCCATTGATCTATATTTCTGTATTTGTGCCAGTACCATACTGTCTTGATTACTGTAGCTTTCTAGTGTAGTCTGAAGACAGGGAGCCTGCTTCCTCCATCTCCATTTTTCTTTCTCAAGATTGCTTTGACTATTCGGGGTCTTTTGTGTTTCCTTACAAACTGTGAAATTTTTTGTTCTAGTTCTGTGACAAATGCCAGTCGTAGTTTGACAGGGATTGCATTGAATCTGTAGATTGCTTTGGGTAGTATAGTCATTTTCACAATTTTGATTCTTCCAATCTAAGAACATGATGTATCTCTCCATCTATTTGTATCACCTTTAATTTCTTTCATCAGTATCTTATAATTTTCTGCATACAGCTCTTTTGTCTCCTTAGGTAGGTTTATTCCTAGATATTATATTCTTTTTGTTGCAGTGGTAAATGAGAATGTTTTCTTAATTTCACTTGCAGGTTTTTCATCATTAGTGTAGAGGAAGCCAGAGATTTCTGTGCATTAATTTTGTACCCTGCTACTTTACCAAATTCATTGATTAGCTCTAGTAGTTTTCTGGTAGCATCTTTAGGATTCTCTATGTATAGTATCATGTCATCTGCAAACAGTTACAGCTCTACTTCTTCTTTTCTGATTTAGATTCCTTTTATTTCTTTTTCTTCTCTGGTTGCTGTTGCTAAACCTTCCAAAACTATGTTGAATCATATTGGCAAGAGTGGGCAACCTTTTCTTTTTTCTGGTCTTAGTGGAAATGGTTTCAGTTTTTCACCATTGAGGGCAATATTGGCTGTGGGTTTGTCGTATATGGCCTTTGTTATGTTGAGGAAAGTTCCCTCTATGCCTACTTCCTGGAGGGTTTCTTTTCATAAATGGGTGTTGAATTTTGTTGAAAGTTTTCTCTGCATCTATTGAGATGATCATAAGGATTTTCTCCTTCAGTTTTTTAATATGGTGTATCACACTGATTGATTTGCATATATTGAAGAATCCTTGCATTCCTGGGATAAGCCCCACTTGATCTTGGTGTATGATGTTTTTAATGTGCGTTTGGATTCTTTTTCCTAGTATTTTGTTGAGGATTACTGCATCTATGTTCATCAGTGTTATTGGCCTGTAGTTTTCTTTCCTTGTGACATCTTTGTCTGCTTTTGGTCAGGGTGATTGTGGCCTTGTAGAATGAGTTAGCGAGTCTTCCTCCCTCTGCTATATCTTAGAAGAGTTTGTGAAGTATAGGTGTTAGCTATTCTCTAAATATTTGATATAATTCGCCTGTGAAGCCATCTGTTCCTGGGCTTCTGTTTGTTGGAAGAGGTTTAATCACAGTTTCAATTTCAGTACTTGTGATTGGTCTGTTCATATTTCTATTTCTTCCTGTTTCAGTCTCGGAAGGCTGTGTATTTCTAGGTATTTGTCCATTTCTTCTAGGTTTTCCATTTTATTGGCATATAATTGCTTGTGCAATTTCTCATGATCCTTTGTATTTCTGCAGTGTCAGCTTTTACTTCTTTTCATTTCTAATTCTATTTATTTGAGTCTTCTCCCTTTTTTCTTGATGAGTCTGCTTAATGATTTACCAATTCTGTTTATTTTCTCAAAAAAGCAGGTTTTAGTTTTATTGATCTTTGCAATTGTTTCCTTCATTTCTTTTTCATTTATTTTTGTAAATCATAAAGAAATCTTTATGATTTCTTTCCTTCTGGTAACTTTGAGTTTTTTGTTCTTCTTTCTCTGATTGCTTTAGTAGTAAGGTTAGATTGTTTATTTGACATGTTTCTTGTTTCAAAAGATAGAATTGTATTGCTATAAATTTCCCTCTTAGAACTGCTTTTGCTGCATCCCATAGGTTTTGGGTTGTCGTGTTTTCATTTTCATTTGTTCGTAGGTATTTTTTGATTTCCTCTTTGGTTTCTTCAGTGATCTCTTGGTTATTAGGTAGTATATTGTTTAGCCTCCATGTGTTTGTATTTTTTACAAATCTTTTCCTGTAATTGATATCTAGTCTCATAGCATTGTGGTCAGAAAAGATACTTGATACCATTTCAATTTTCTAAAATTTACCAACACTTAATTTGTGACCCAAGATATGATCTATCCTGGAGGATATTCCATGAGCACCTGAGAAAAACGTGTATTCTGTTGTTTTTGGATTGAATGTCCTATAAATATCAATTAAGTCCATCTTGTTTAATGTATCATTTAAAGCTTGTGTTTCCTTATTTATTTTCATTTTGGATGATCTGTCCATTGGTGAAATTGGGATGTTAAAGTCCCCTACTATGATTGTGTTACTGTCAGTTTCCCCTTTTATGGCTGTTAGTATTTGCCTTATGTATTGAGGTGCTCCTATGTTGGGTGCATAAATATTTACAATTGTTATATCTTCTTCTTGGATTGATCCCTTGATCTTTACCTAGTGTCCTTCTTTTTTTTTTTTTTTTAATTTATTTATTTATTTATTTTTGGCTGTGTTGGGTCTTCGTTTCTATGCGTGGGCTTTCTCTAGTTGTGGCAAGCGGGGGGCACTCTTCATCGCGGTGCGCGGGCCTCTCACCATCGCGGCCTCTCTTGTTGCGGAGCACAGGCTCCAGACGCACAGGCTCAGTAGTTGTGGCTCACGGGCTTAGTTGCTCCACAGCATGTGGGATCCTCCCAGACCAGGGCTCGAACCCGTGTCCCCTGCATTAGCAGGTGGACTCTCAACCACTGCGCTACCAGGGGAGCCTGTAGTGTCCTTCTTTGTCTCTTGTAATAGTCTTTGTTTTAAAGTCTATTTTGTCTGATATGAGAATTGCTATACCAGCTGTCTTTTGATTTCCATTTGCATGGAATATCTTTATCCATCCCCTCACTTTCAGTCTGTATGTGTACGTAGATCTGAAGTGGGTCTCTTGTAGGCAGCATATATACAGATCTTGTTTTTTGTATCTATTCAGCCAGTCTATTTCTTTTTTTTGAGCATTTAATTCATTCACATTTAAGGTTATTATCTATATGTGTGTTCCTATTACCATTTTCTTCATTGTTTTGAGTTTGTTATTTTAGGTCTTTTCCTTCTCTTGTATTTCCTGCCTAGATAAGTTCCTTTAGCATTTGTTGTAAACCTGGTTTTGTGGTTCTGAATTCTCTTAGCTTTTGCTTGTCTGTAAAGATTTTAATTTCTCCCTCAAATCTGAAGAGATCCTTGCTCAGTAGAGTATTCTGGGTTTTAGGTTTTTCTCCTTCATCACTTTCAATATGTCCTGCCACTCCCTTCTGGCTTGCAGAGTTTCTGCTGAAAGATCAACTGTTAACCTTATGGGGATTCCCTTGTGTGTTATTTGATGCTTTTTCCCTTGCTGCTTGTAATATTTGTTCTTTGTATTTAATTTTTGACCGTTTGATTAATATGTGTCTTGCTGTGTTTCTCCTTGGATTTATCATGTATGGGACTCTCTGTGCTTCCTGGAGTTGATTAACTATTTCCTTTCCCATATTAGGGAAGTTTTCAACTATAATCTCTTTAAATATTTTGTCTGTCCCTTTCCTTTTCTCTTCTTCTTCTTGAATCCCTATAATTTGAATGTTGGTGCATTTTTTTTTTAAACATCTTTATTGGGGTATAATTGCTTTACAATGGTGTGTTAGTTTCTGCTTTACAACAAAGTGAATCAGCTATACATATACATATGTTCCCATATGTCTTCCCTCTTGCGTCTCCCTCCCTCCCACTCTCCCCATCCCACCCTTCCAGGCTGTCACAAAGCACCGAGCTAATATCCCTGTGCCTTGCGGCTGCTTCCCCCCAGCTATCTACCTTACTACGTTTGTTAGTGTGTATATGTCCATGACTCTCTCTCGCCCTGTCAAAACTCACCCTTCCCCCTCCCCATATCCTTAAGTCCGTTCTCCAGTAGGTCTGCGTCTTTATTCCTATCTTACCCCTAGGTTCTTCATGACATTTTTTCCCCTTAAATTCCATATATATGTGTTAGCATATGGTATTTGTCTTTTTCTTTCTGACTTACTTCACTCTGTATGACAGATTCTAGGTCTATCCATCTCATTACAAATAGCTCAATTTCATTTCTTTTTAAGGCTGAGTAATATTCCATTGTGTATATGTGCCACATCTTCTTTATCCATT
Source organism: Phocoena sinus (assembly GCF_008692025.1). NCBI lineage: Eukaryota > Metazoa > Chordata > Mammalia > Artiodactyla > Phocoenidae > Phocoena > Phocoena sinus. The sequence goes on along the minus strand of NC_045784.1, from coordinate 57,769,240 downwards.
CATCCGATGATGCGCGCTTAGGTTGTTTCCATGTCCTGGCTATTGTAAATAGAGCTGCAATGAACATTTTGGTACATGACTCTCTTTGAATTTTGGTTTTCTCAGGGTATATGCCAAGTAGTGGGATTGCTGGGTCATATGGTAATTCTATTTGTAGTTTTTTAAGGAACCTCCATACTGTTCTCCACAGTGGCTGAACCAATTCACATTCCCACCAGCAGTGCAAGAGTGTCCCCTTTTCTCCACACCCTCTCCAGCATTTATTGTTTCTAGATTTTTTGATGATGGCCATTCTGACTGGTGTGAGATGATATCTCATTGTAGTTTTGATTTGCATTTCTCTAATGATTAATGATGTTGAGCATTCTTTCATGTGTTTGTTGGCATTCTGTATATCTTCTTTGGAGAAATGTCTATTTAGGTCTTCTGCCCATTTTTGGATGGGGTTGTTTGTTTTTTTGTTATTGAGCTGCATGAGCTGCTTGTAAATTTTGGAGATTAATCCTTTGTCAGTTGCTTCATTTGCAAATGTTTTCTCCCATTCTGAGGGTTGTCTTTTGGTCTTGGTTATGGTTTCCTTTGCTGTGCAAAAGCTTTGAAGTTTCATTAGGTCCCATTTGTTTATTTTTGTTTTTATTTCCATTACTCTAGGAGGTGGGTCAGAAAGGATCTTGCTGTGATTTATGTCATAGAGTGTTCTTCCTATGTTTTCTTCTAAGAGTTTGATAGTTTCTGGCCTTACATTTAGGTCTTTAATCCATTTTGAGCTTATTTTTGTGTATGGTGTTAGGGAGTGATCTAATCTCATACTTTTACATGTACCTGTCCAGTTTTCCCAGCACCATTTATTGAAGAGGCTGTCCTTTCTCCACTGTACATTCCTGCCTCCTTTATCAAAGATAAGGTGTCCATATGTGCGTGGGTTTATCTCTGGGCTTTCTATCCTGTTCCACTGATCTATCTTTCTGTTTTTGTGCCAGTACCATACTGTCTTGATTACTGTTGCTTTGTAATATAGTCTGAAGTCAGGGAGCCTTATTCCTCCAGCTCCTTTTTTCGTTCTAAAGATTGCTTTGGCTATTCGGGGTCTTTTGTGTTTCCATACAAATTGCGAAATTTTTTGTTCTAGTTCTGTGAAAAATGCCAGTGGTAGTTTGATAGGGATTGCATTGAATCTGTAGATTGCTTTGGGTAGTAGAGTCATTTTCACAATGTTGATTCTTCCCATCCAAGAACATGGTATATCTCTCCATCTATTTGTATCATCTTTAATTTCTTTCATCAGTGTCTTATAATTTTCTGCATACAGGTCTTTCGTCTCCTTAGGTAGGTTTATTCCTAGATATATTATTCTTTTTGTTGCAATGGTAAATGGGAGTGTTTTCTTGATTTCACTTTCAGATTTTTCATCATTAGTATATAGGAATGCCAGAGATTTCTGTGCATTAATTTTGTATCCTGCTACTTTACCAAATTCATTGATTAGCTCTAGTAGTTTTCTGGTAGCATCTTTAGGATTCTCTATGTATAGTATCATGTCATCTGCAAACAGTGACAGCTTTACTTCTTCTTTTCCGATTTGGATTCCTTTTATTTCCTCTTCTTCTCTGATTGCTGTGGCTAAAACTTCCAAAACTATGTTGAATAAGAGTGGTGAGAGTGGGCAACCTTGTCTTGTTCCTGATTTTAGTGGAAATGCTTTCAGTTTTTCACCATTGAGGATGATGTTTGCTGTGGGCTTGTCATATATGGCTTTTATTATGTTTAGGAAAGTTCCCTCTATGCCTACTTTCTGGAGGGTTTTTATCATAAATGGGTGTTGAATTTTGTCGGAAGCTTTCTCTGCATCTATTGAGATGATCATATGGTTTTTCTCCTTCAATTTGTTAATATGGTTTATCACATTGATAGATTTGCGTATATTGAAGAATCCTTGCATTCCTGGAATAAACCCCACTTGATCATGGTGTATGATCCTTTTAATGTGCTGTTGGATTCTGTTTGCTAGTATTTTGTTGAGGATTTTTGCATCTATGTTCATCAGTGATATTGGCCTGTAGTTTTCTTTCTTTGTGACATCCTTGTCTGGTTTTGGTATCAAGGTGATGGTGGCTTCGTAGAAGGAATTTGGGAGTGTTCCTCCCTCTGCTATATTTTGGAAGAGTTTGAGAAGGATAGGTGTTAGCTCTTCTCTAAACGTTTGATAGAATTCACCTGTGAAGCCATCTGGTCCTGGGCTTTTGTTTGTTGGAAGGTTTTTAATCACAGTTTCAATTTCAGTGCTTGTGATTGGTCTGTTCATATTTTCTATTTCTTCCTGATTCAGTCTTGGCAGGTTGTGCATTTCTAAGAATTTGTCCATTTCTTCCAGATTGTCCATTTTATTGGCATAGAGTTGCTTGTAGTAATCTCTCATGATTTTTTTTATTTCTGCAGTGTCAGTTGTTACTTCTCCTTTTTCATTTCTAATTCTATTGATTTGAGTCTTCTCCCTTTTTTTCTTGATGAGTCTGGCTAGTGGTTTATCTATTTTGTTTATCTTCTCAAAGAACCAGCTTTTAGTTTTATTGATCTTTGCTATTGTTTCCTTCATTTCTTTTTCATTTATTTCTGATCTGATTTTTATGATTTCTTTCCTTCTGCTAGCTTTGGGGCTTTTTTGTTCTTCTTTCTCTAATTGCTTGAGGTGCAAGGTTAGGTTGTTTATTCGAGATGTTTCCTGCTTCTTAAGGTGGGCTTGTATTGCTATAAACTTCCCCCTTAGAACTGCTTTTGCTGCATCCCATAGGTTTTGGGTCGTTGTGTCTCCATTGTCATTTGTTTCTAGGTATTTTTTTATTTCCTCTTTGATTTCTTCAGTGATCACTTCATTATTAAGTAGTGTATTGCTTAGCCTCCATGTGTTTGTATTTTTTACAGATCTTTTCCTGTAATTGATATCTAGTCTCATGGCGTTGTGGTCGGAAAAGATACTTGATACAATTTCAGTTTTCTTAAATTTACCAAGGCTTGATTTGTGACCCAAGATATGATCTATCCTGGAGAATGTTCCATGAGCACTTGAGAAAAATGTGTATTCTGTTGTTTTTGGATGGAGTGTCCTATAAATATCAATTAAGTCCATCTTGTTTAATGTATCATTTAAAGCTTGTGTTTCCTTATTTATTTTCATTTTGGATGATCTGTCCATGGGTGAAAGTGGGGTGTTAAAGTCCCCTACTATGAATGTGTTACTGTTGATCTCCCCTTTTATGGTTGTTAGTATTTGCCTTATGTATTGAGGTGCTCCTATGTTGGGTGCATAAATATTTACAATTGTTATATCTTCTTCTTGGATCGATCCCTTGATCATTATGTAGTGTCCTTCTTTGTCCCTTTTAATAGTCCTTGTTTTAAAGTCTATTTTGTCTGATATGAGAATTGCTACTCCAGCTTTCTTTTGGTTTCCATTTGCATGGAATATCTTTTTCCATCCCCTTACTTTCAGTCTGTATGTGTCTCTAGTTCTGAAGTGGGTCTCTTGTAGACAGCATATATAAGGGTCTTGTTTTTGTATCCATTCAGCCAATCTGTGTCTTTTGGTGGGAGCATTTAGTCCATTTACATTTAAGGTAATTATTGATATGTATGTTCCTATTTCCATTTTATATATTGTTTTGGGTTCGCTACTATAGGTCATTTCCTTCTCTTGTGTTTCGTGTCTAGAGAAGTTCCTTTAGCATTTGTTGTAAAGCTGGTTTGGTGGTGCTGAACTCTCTCAGCGCTTGCTTGTCTGTAAAGGTTTTAATTTCTCCATCAAATGTGAATGAGATCCTTGCTGGGTAGAGTAGTCTTGGTTTCAGGCTATTCTCCTTCATCACTTTCAGTATGTCCTGCCACTCCCTTCTGGCTTGTAGGGTTTCTGCTGAGAGATCCGCTGTTAACCTTATGGGGATTCCCTTGTGTGTTATTTGTTGTTTTTCCCTTGCTGCTTTTAATATGCTTTCTTTGTATTTAATTTTTGACAGTTTGATTAATATATGTCTTGGCGTGTTTCTCCTTGTATTTATCCTGTATGGGACCCTCTGTGCTTCCTGGACTTGATTAACTATTTCCTTTCCCATATTAGGGAAGTTTTCAACTATAATCTCTTCAAATATTTTCTCAGTCCCTTTCTTTCTTTCTTCTTCTTCTGGAACCCCTATAATTCGAATGTTGGTGCGTTTCATGTTGTCCCAGAGGTCTCTGAGACTGTCCTCAGTTCTTTTCATTCTTTTTTCTTTATTCTGCTCTGCAGTAGTTATTTCCACTACTTTATCTTCCAGGTCACTTATCCGTTCTTCTGCCTCAGTTATTCTGCTATTGATCCTGTCTAGAGTGATTTTAATTTCATTTATTGCATTGTTCATCGTTGCTTGTTTCATCTTTAGTTCTTGTAGGTCCTTGTTAACTGTTTCTTGCATTTTGTCCATTCTACTTCCAAGATTTCGGATCATCCTTACTATCATTATTCTGAATTCTTTTTCAGGTAGATTGCCTATTTCCTCTTCATTTGTTAGGTCTGGTGGGTTTTTATCTTGCTCCTTCATCTGCTGTGTGTTTTTCTGTCTTCTCATTTTGCTTATCTTACTGTGTTTGGGGTCTCCTTTTTGCAGGCTGCAGGTTCGTAGTTCCCATTGTTTTTGATGTCTGTCTCCAGTGGCTAAGGTGTTTCAGTGGGTTGTGTAGGCTTCCTGGTGGAGGGGACTAGTGCCTGTGTTGTGCTGGATGAGGCTGGGTCTTGTCTCTCTAGTGGGCAGGTTCACGTCTGGTGGTGTGTTTTGGGGTGTCTGTGGCCTTATTATGATTTTAGGCAGCCTCTCTGCTAATGGGTGGGGTTGTGTTCCTGTTTTGCTAGTTGTTTGGCATAGGTTGTCCAGCACTGTGGCTTGCTGGTCGTTGAGTGAAGCTGGGTGCTGGTGTTAAGATGGAGGTCTCTGGGAGATTTCCGCTGTTTAATATTATGTGGAGCTGGGAGGTCTCTTGTTGACCAGTGTCCTGAAGTTGACTCTCCTACCTCAGAGGCAGAGCCCTGACTCCTGGCTGGAGCACCAAGAGCCTTTCATCCACACGGCTCAGAATAAAAGGGAGAAAAAGTAGAGAGAATTAGTAGAAGTATGAGGAAAGAAAGAAGGAAAGGAGGAAAGGAAGGAAGGAAGAAAGAAGCAAAGAAGGAAAGAAAGGAGGGAGGGAGGGAGGGAGGAAGGAAGGAAGGAGGGAAAGAAGGAAAAAAAGACAGAAAGAAAGATGATACAGTAAAAATAAAATAAAGTATAATATAGTTATTGAATTAAAAAATATTTAGAAAAAAAAAAAGGGACGGATAGAACCTTAGGACAAATGTTGGAAGCAAAGCTATACAGAGAAAATCTTACACAGAAGCATACACATACACCTTCACAAAAAGAGGTAAAGGGGGAAAAATCATAAATCCTGCTCCCTGAGACCACCTCCTCAATTTGGGGTGATTCGTTGTCTAAAGGAGGGAGGGAAGGAAGGAAAGAAAGAAAGAACGAAGGTAAAGTATAATAAAGTTATTACAATTAAACTTAATTATTAAGAAAAAGAATTTTTAAAAAAAAGTCATGGACGGATAGAGCCCTAGGACAAATGGTGGAAGCAAGAGTATACAGACTAGATGTCACACAGGAGCATACACGTACACCTTCACAAAAAGAGGAAAAGGGAAAAAAATCATAGATTTCGCTCCTAAATTCCACCTCTTCAATTTGGGATCATTCCTTGTCTATTCAGGTATTCCACAGATGCAGGGTATATCAAGTTGATTGTGGAGCTTTAATCCGCTGCTTCTGTGGCTGCTGGGAGAGATTTCTCTTTGTCTTCTTTGTTTTCACAGCTCACAGGAGCTCAGCTTTGGCTTTGGCCCTGCCTCTGCGTGTAGGTCGCTGGAGGGCGTCTGTTTTTTCGCTCAGACAGGACGGGGTTAAAGGAGCTGCTGATTCGGGGCCTCCGGCTCACTCAGGCCGGGGGTTGGGGGATGGGGGAAGGAGGGGCACTGCGTGCGGGGCCGGCCTGCGGCGGCAGAGGCAGCGTGACGTTGCGGCAGAGGCCGGCGTGACGTTGCACCAGCCTGAGGCCCGCCGTGCGCTGTCCCGGGGAAGTTGTCCCTGGATCCCGGGAACCTGGCAGTGGCGGGCTGCACAGGCTCCGTGGAAGAGGGGTGTGGAGAGTGACCTGTGCTCGCACACAGGCCCCTTGGTGGCGGCAGCAGCAGCTTTAGCGTCTCCCGCCCGTCTCTGGGGTCCGCGGTTTTAGCCGCGGCTCGCGCCCTTCTCTGGGGTTTGCGCTTTCAGCCGCGGCTCACGCCCGTCTCGGGGGCTCGCGCCCTCAGCCGCGGCTCCCGCCCGTCTCTGGGGTTCGCGCTTTTAGCCGCGGCTCGCGCCCGTCTCTGGAGTTCCTTTAAGCAGCGCTCTTAAACCCCTCTCCTCGCGCACCAGGAGACAAAGAGGGAAGAAAATGTCTCTTGCCTCTTCGGCCGGTGCAGGCTTTTCCCCAAACTCCCTCCCGGCTAGTCGTGGTGCACTAACCCCTTCAGGCTATGTTCAAGCCGCCAACCCCAGTCCTCTCCCTGAGCTCCGTCCAAAACCAAAACCCGAGCCTCAGCTCGCAGCCCCGCCCGCCCCGGTGGGTGAGCAGCAAGCCTCTCGGGTTGGTGAGTGCTGGTTGGCACCGATCGTCTGTGCAGGAATCTCCCCGCTTTGCCCTCCGCACCCGTCGCTGTGCACTACTCCGCGTTCCCGAAACTCCCCCCTCTGCCTCCCGCAGTCTCCGCCCGCGGAGGGGCTTCCTAGTGTGTGGAAACTTTTCCTCCTTCACAGCTCCCTCCCACTGGTGCAGGTGCCGTCCTTATTCTTTTGTCTCTGTTTTTTCTTTTGCCCTACCCAGTTACGTGGGGAGTTTCTTGCCTTTTGGGAGGTCTGAGGTCTTCTGCCAGCCTTCAGTAGGAGTTCTGTAGGAGTTGTTCCACGTGTGGATGTATTTCTGGTGTATCCGTGGGGAGGAAGGCGATCTCCGCGTCTTACTCTTCCGCCATCTTCAAGGTCAATGTTGGTGCATTTAATGTTGTCCCAGATGTCTCTGAGACTGTCCTCAATTCTTTTCATTCTTTTTTCTTTATTCTGCTCTGCAGTAATTATTTCCACTATTTTATCTTCCAGGTCATCACTGTAGTTTTGATTTTCATTTCTCTAATAATTTGTGATGTTGAGCATCTTTTAATGTGCTTTTTGGCCATCAGTATGTCTTCTTTGGAGAAGTGTTTATTTAAATCTTCTGCCCATTTTTTTGCATGGGTACTTTGTTTTTTTATATTGAGTTGCATGAGCTTTTTTTATATTTTGGAAATTAATCCCTTGTTGCTTGCTTCAATTTCAAATATTATCTGCCATTCTGAGGGTTGTCTTTTTGTTTTGTTTATGGTTTCCTTTGCTGTGCAAAAGCTTTATATATTTTCCAAACTAAAACATAGTGAGAGGAATGGTATAATTTTAGATTTTTTTCTGAAACTCATACTCTCTGGTTTAATAGAAGACAACCATATTCTTGTGGCTCTTTATGCATTCAATCTATTATGATGTGTGTTTTTATTTGAAAGAAATAAAGACAATCTGTTCTCATTCAGCTGTGTGGATAACCTTCTTTAAGAGTACACCAAAGCTCCACCAGTATAGTTTTTTAAAGGTCAATTACAATGAGGGACCAAAAACCATCTCAGTGAACTTCACCTGTTTTATTATATTAAAATTAATTCGTCTGTCTTGAACTTTGAATGGATCATTTACCCAGGTATGATTTTGTAGCACCATGCCTCGGTTATTAGGAATATTTTTAGTGCACTTAGTCATGCAAATCCTAAATGTACATTTCATTATACAGTAATTTTTAAAACATCTTTATTGCAGTATAATTGTTTTACAATGGTGTATTAGTTTCTGCTTTATAAAAAAGTGCATCACTTATACATATACATATGTTCCCATACCTCTTCCCTCTTGCATCTCCCTCCCTCCCACCCTCTCTATTCCACACCTCTAGGTGGTCACAAACTACCAAGCTGATCTTCCTGTGCCATGTGGCTAGTTCCCACTAGTTATCTATTTTATGTTTGGTAGTGTATATATGTCCATGCCACTCTCTCACTTTGGCACAGCTTCCCCTTCCCCTTCCCCATAACCTCAGGTCCATTCTCTAGTAGGTCTGTGTCTTTATTCCGGTCTTACCCTTAGCTTCTTCATAACTATTTTTTTCCTTAAATTCCATATATATGTTGTAGCATACAGTATTTATTTTTCTCTTTCTGACATACTTCATTCTGTATGGCAGACTCTAAGTCCATCCACCTCGCTACAAATAACTCAATTTTGTTTCTTTTTATGGCTGAGTAATATTCCATTGTATATATGTGCCACATCTCCTTTATCCATTAATCTGTTGATGGACCCTTAGGTTGCTTCCATATCCTGGTTATTGTAAATAGACCTACAATGAATATATTGGTACATGACACATTTTGATTTATGGTTTACTCAGGGTATATGCCCAGTAGTGGGACTGTTGGGTCGTATGGTAGTTCTATTTGTAGTTTTTAAGGAACCTACATACTGTTCTCCATAGTGGTTGTATCAATTTACATTCACCAACAGTGCAAGAGCGTTCCCTTTTGTGCACTCACTCTCTAGCATTGATTCTTTGCAGATTTTTTGATGATGACGATTCTGACAGGTGTGAGATGATCTCTCATTGTAGTTTTGATTTGCATTTCTCTAATGATTCATGATGTTGAGCATTCTTTCATGTGTTTGTTGGCAATGTGTATATCTTCTTTGGAGAAGTGTCTATTTAGGTCTTCTGCCGTTTTTTGGATTGAGTTATTTGTTTCTGATATTGAGCTTCATGAGTTACTTGTAAATTTTGGAGATTAATCCTTTGTCACTTGCTTCATTGGCAAATATTTTCTCCCATTCTGAGGGTTGTCTTTTGGTCTTGCTTATGGTTTCCTTTGCTGTGCAAAAGCTTTGAAGTTTCATTAGGGCCTATTTGTTTATTTTTGTTTTTATTTCGATTTCTCTAGCAGGTAGGTCAAAAAGGATCTTGCTGTGATTTATGTCATAGAGTGTTCTGCCTATGTTTTCCTCTAAGAGTTTGATAGTTTCTGGCCTTACATTAAGTCTTTAATCCATTTTGAGCTTACTTTTGTGTATGGTATTAGGGAGTGTTCTAATCTCATACTTTTATATGTACCTGTCCAGTTTTCCCGGCACCACTTCTGAAGAGGCTGTCTTTTCTCCACTGTATATTCTTGCCTCCTTTATCAAAGATAAGGTGACCATATGTGCGTGGGTTTATCTCTGAGCTTTCTATCCTGTTCCATTGATCATTATTTCTGTTTTTGTGCCAGTACCATACTGTCTTGATTACTGTAGCTTTGTAGTATAGTCTGGATTCAGGGAACCTGCTTCCTCCAGCTCCATTTTTTGTACTTAAGATTGGTTTGGCTATTCGGGGTCTTATTTGTCTCCATACAAATTTTAGATGTTTTGCTCTAGTTTTGTGGAAAATGCCGGTGGTATTTGATAGGGATTGCATTGAATGTGTAGATTGCTTTGTATAGTAGAGTCATTTTCATAATGTGGATTCTTCCAAACCAAGAACATGGTATATCTCTCCATCTATTTGTATCATCTTTAATTTCTTTCATCAGTGTCTTATAATTTTCTGCATACAGATCTTTTGTATCCTTATTCCTAGATATTTTATTCTTTTTGTTGCAATGGTAACTTGGAGTGTTTTCTTTATTTAACTTTCAGATTTTTCCTCATTAGTGTATAGGAATGCCAGAGATTTCTGTGCATAAATTTTGTATCTTGTTATTGTACCAAATTAATTGATTAGCTCTAGTACTTTTCTGGTAGCATCTTTTGGATTCTCTATGTACAGTATCATGTCATCTGCAAACGGGGTCAGCTTTACTTCTTCTTTTCTGATATGGATTCGTTTTATTTCTTTTTCTTCTCAGATTGCTGTGGCTAAAACTTCCAAAACTATGTCGAATAATAGTGGTGAGAGTGGGCAACCTTCTCTCGTTCCTGATGTTAGTGGAAATGTTTTCATTTTTCCAACATTGAGGAAGATGTTGGCTGTGGGGTTGTTATATATGTCCTTTATTATGTTGAGGAAAGTCCCCTCTATGCCTAGTTTCTGCAGGGTTTTTATCATAAACGGGTGTTCAATTTTGTCGAAAGCTTCTCTGCATCTTTTGAGATGATCATATAATTTTTCTCCTTCAATTTGTTAATATGGTATATCACATTGATTGATTTGCGTATATTGAAGAATCCTTGCATTGCTGGAATAAACCCTACTTGATCATGGTGTATGATCCTTTTAATGTGCTGTTGGATTCTGTTTGCTACTATTTTGTTGAGGATTTTTGCATCTATATTCATCTGTGATATTGGCCTGTAGTTTTCTTTCTTTGTGGCATCTTTTTCTGGTTTTGGTATCAGGGTGATCGTGGCCTCATAGAATGAGTTTGGGAGTGTTCCTCCCTCTGCTATATTTTGGAAGAGTTTTAGGATAGGTGTTAGCTCTTCTCCAAATGTTTGATAGAAGTCGCCTGTGAACCCATCTGGTCCTGGGCTTTTGCTTTTTGGAAGAGTTTTAATCACAATGTCAATTTCATTGCTTGTGATTTTTCTGTTCATATTTTCTATTTCTTCCTGGTTTAATCTCAGCAGGTAGTGCATTTCTAAGAGTTTGTCCATTTCTTCCAGGTTATCCATTTTATTGGCATAGAGTTGCTTGTAGTAATCTCTCATGATCTTTTGTATTTCTGCAGTGTCGTTTGTTACTTATCCTTTTTCATTTCTAATTCTATTGATTTGAGTCTTCTCCCTTTTTTTCTTGATGAGTCTGGCTAATGGTTTATCCATTTTGTTTATCTTCTCAAAGAACAAGCTTTTAGTTTTATTGATCTTTGCTATCATTTCCTTCATTTCTTTTTCATTTATTTCTTATCTGATCTGTATGATTTCTTTCCTGCTGCTAACTTTGGGTTTTTTTTTTTTTTTTTTGTCTTCTTTCTCTAATTGTTTTAAGTGCAAGATTAGGTTGTTTATTTGAGATGTTCCCTGTTTCTTGAAGTAGGATTTTATTGCTATAAACTTCCCTGTTAGAACTGTTTTCCTTTATCCCATAGGTTTTGGGTGGTCATGTCTCCATTTTCTGTTGTTTGTAGGTACTTTTTGATTTTCTCTTTGATTTCTTTAGTGATCACCTCATTATTAAGTAGTGTATTGTTTAGCCTCATGTGGTTGTATTTTTTACAGATCTTTACCTGTAATTGATATCTAGTCTCATAGTGTGGTTGTCAGAAAAGATACGTGATACAATTTCAATTTTCCTAATTTTACCAAGGCTTGATTTGTGACCCAAGATATTATCTCTTCTGGAGAATGTTCCATGAGCACTTGAGAGAAATGTGTATTCTGCTGTTTTTGTATGGAATGTCCTATAAATATCAATTAAGTCCAATTTTTTAATGTATCCTTTAAAGCTTGTATTTCCTTATTTATTTTCATTTTGGATGATCTGTCCATTGGCGAAAGTGGTGTGTTAATGTCCCTTACTATGACTGTTACTGTCAATTTCCCCTTCTTTGGCTGTTAGTATTTGCCTTATGTATTGAGGTGCTCCTATGTTGGGTGCATAAATATTTACAATTGTTATATCTTCTTCTTGGATCGATCCCTTGATCATTATGTAGTGCCCTTCTTTGTCTCTTTTAATAGTCTTTATTTTAAAGTCTATTTTGTCTGATATGAGAATTGCTACTCCAGCTTAATTTTGGTTTCCTTTTGCATGGAATATCTTTTTCCATTCTCTCACTGTCAGTCTGTATGTATCTCTAGGTCTGAAGTGGGTCTCTTGTAGACGGCATATATATGGCTCTTGTTTTTGTATCCATTTAGCCAGTCTCTGTCTTTTGGTGGGAGCATTTAATCCATTTACATTTACGGTAATTATCGATATGTACGTTTCTATTCCCATTTTCTTTATTGTTTTGGGCTTGTTATTGTGGGTCTTTTCCTTCTCTTGTGTTTCTTGCCTAGAGAAGTTCCTTTAGCATTTGTTGTAAAGCTGGTTTTGTGATGCTGAACTCTCTCAGCTTTTGCTTGCCTGTAAAGATTTTAATTTCTTCATCAAATATGAATGATATCCTTGATGGGTAGCATAATCTTGCTTGTAGTTTTTTCTCCTTGATCACTTTAAATATGTCCTGTCATTCCCTTCTGGCTTTCAGAGTTTCTGATGATAGGTCAGCTGTTAACTTTATGGGGATTCCCTTGTGTGTTATTTGTTGTTTTTCCCTTGCTCCTTTTAATATTTGTTCTTTGTATTTAACTTTTGATAATTTCATTAATATGTGTCTTGGTGTGTTTCTCCTTGGAATTACCCTGTATGGGACTCTCTGTGCTTCCTGGACTTGATTAACTATTTCCTTCCCATATTAGGGAAGTTTTCCACTATAATCCCCTCAAATATTTTCTCAGTCCCTTTCTTTTTCTCTTCTTCTGAGACCCCTATAATTCAAATGTTGGTGCATTTAATGCTGTCCCAGAAGTCTCTGAGACTGTCCTCATTTCTTTTCATTCTTTTTTCTGCTCTGCAGGAGTTATTTCCAGTATTTTGTCTTCCAGGTCACTTATCCGTTCTTCTGCCTCAGTTATTCTGCTATTGATCCCTTCTAGAGTATTTTTAATTTCATTTAGTGTGTTGTTCATCATTGTTCGTTACCTCTTTAGTTCTTCTATGTACTTGTTAAATGTTTCTTGCATTTTCTCTATTCTCTTTCCAAGATTTTGGGTCATCTTTACTATCATTATTCTGAATTCTTTTTCAGGTAGACTCCCATTTCCTCTTCATTTGTTAGGTCTGGTGTGTTTTTACCTTGGTCCTTCATCTGCTGTGTGTTTTCCTATCTTCTCACTTTGCTTATTTTACTTTGTTTGCGGTCTCCTTTTTGCATGCTGCAGGTTCGTAGTTCCCATTGTCTTTTGTGTCTTTCCGCAGTGGCTAGAGTTTGTTCAGTGGGTTGTGTAGGCTTCCTGGTGGAGGAGACTTGTGCCTGTGTTCTGGTGGATGAGGCTGGATCTTGTCTTTCTGGTGGGCAGTTCCACATCTGGTGGTGTGTTTTGTGGTGTCTGTGGCCTTATTATGATTTTAGGCAGCCTCTCTGGTAATGGGTGGTGTTGTGTTCCTGTCTTGCTAGTTGTTTGGCATAGGGTGTCCAGCACTGTAGCTTGCTGGTATGATTTGTTGTCTATTCAGGTATTCCACAGATGCTGGGTACATCAAGTTGATTGTGGTGATTTAATCCACCGCTCCTGTGGCTGCTGGGAGAAATTTCTTTTTCTCTTCTTTGTTCGCACAACTCCTGGGGTTCAGCTTTGTATTTGGACCCGCCTCTGCGTGTATGTTGCCTGAGGGTGTCTGTTCTTTGCTCAGACAGGACGGCGTTAAAGGAGCCGCTGATTCGGGGGCTCTGGCTCACTCAGGCCGGGGAGAGGGAGGGCTACGGATGCAGGGTGAGCCTGCGGCAGGAGAGGACAGCGTGATGTTGCACCAGCCTGAGGCGCACCATGCATTCTCCCGGGGAAATTGTCCCTGCACCACGGGACCCTGGCAGTGGCAGACTGCACAGGCTCCTGGGAGGGGAGGTGTGGATAGTGACCTGTGCTCGCACACAGGCTTCTTGCTGCCTGCAGCAGCAGCCTTAGCATCTCATGCCCGTCTCTGTAGTCCGTGCTGATAGCCGCGGCTTGTGCCCATCTGTGGAGCTCCTTTAAGTGGCGCTCTTAATCCCCTCTCCTTGCGCACCAGGAAACAAAGGTGGAAGAAAAAGTCTTAGGCAGCTCCAGACATTTTCCCGGACTCCCTCCCGGCTAGCTGTGGCACACTAGCCCCCTTCAGGCTGTGGTCACGCAGCCAACCCCAGTCCTCTCCCTGGGATACAACCGAAGCCCGAGCCTCAGCTCCCAGCCCCCGCCCTCCCTGGTGGGTGGGCAGACAAGCCTCTTTGGTTGGTGAGTGCTGGTCGGCACCAATCCTCTTTGTGGGAATCTCTCCACTTTTTCCTCCGCACCCCTGTTGCTGCGCTCTCCTCTGCTGCTCCTATACAGTAATTTTGAAAGAATGTTTTAATAATACCATTGATCTTATCATAAACGTTGTGGAAAACTGTCAAGCTCATGGTTCCAGATACAAATTTTCTAAAATTCTAATTTTCACTTGAAAGCTCAAATTTTGTCATTGGCGACATATATTGTCAGCTTTTTCCTTGAAGTGACAGGCTCACATTGTTCATTTGAAAGAAAATATCTGCCAAATATCCAAGTGTGAATAAACACATTTTATCTCTCAGTTGCTCTGTCAATTAAAAATGATATTTTATGAAAAAAGCAGCTAGTTCAGCCCACAACTCACAAGTACTTTTCCCTTAGACAACCATCATACTTTGCTGTACAGCAGAGGTGTTTTATGAGTAATTTCCATTTTGTCACATAGAATATTAGAAAGTTATATACTCTAGGATTGAGATTAACAAAATTAATATTTTTTTACTGCTTAATCAAGGATAGTATAAAAGTGAATAAGGCACTTATTTTTATTTTTTCTGAGAGTTAGTGGTGGTGAAGAATCCAGTGACAATTTAATTTTACTACCTTGATTTATGCTGAGGTGGCATCCATGCAAATATCCACACAGTGACAAAGCCAAAGGACTTTAATATGAAGATAGTAAAATCTTAGTATCATTATGAAAATAGTTTTGACTTCGTGGACACCCTAAAAGTATCTCAGGGACCTCCCAGATACCACAGACCATTTTTTGAGAACTGCTGGTAGACCAGTGTTTTGAAGGAAGGGATAATTGGAAACAAGAAGACCCGTTAGGAAATGGTTACAGATAATACAAGTGAGAATGATGAGAAATTCAACTAAGGCAGTCCCAATATGAATGGGGTGGCAGATATTAATGCAAAAAAAAAGATTAAAATATTTAATCTTTTAAATATAAAAGATTAAATAGTGTTCCTTCTGTTGTATTTTCAGTAGCTCCCTCTAAACTGACCGCTTCTCTGCAGGCCTATAAATGCACTCAAATCTCCTCCATCTTAAGAAAATTCTCCCTCAACCAATATTTCCTTCTCATTCTCTTCTATCCCTACCTGCCTCTAGTTCCTGCTCTATTGTTCTTCTGTACATAGCCAACCAAGCCTTTTGAGAGAGCTGATTGTTCTCAAAGTCTCAAATTCCTCACCTTCTCTCACATCTCAACCTACTACAATCTGGCTTCCCTTTCCATCACTTAACAAAAAATTCTCTTGCCAAGGTCACCAAGTACCTCAGTGATATTAAATCCAATAACACTTTTCAGTGTTGATTCTATTTTTCCTCTCTGCTACATTTGACTCCAGTGTCCACTCCTTACTCCCTGAAATTCTTCCCAGGACAATATCTTAGTTCTCCTTCTGCCTCTTGGCTATTTGTTCTTATTCTCCTCTTTTGGTTCTTATTGGACCTTCCTCAGAGATCAGTCTTGGGCCCTTTCCATCTCTTCCATAAACACTCTTCCCTGGGGCTTCATACATTCTCATGGCTTTAAACAGCCTCTTTTTGTCAACAAGTTTCAAATCTCTCTGTTCAGCCCATACATATATTCTGAGCTCCAGATTTACTAATCCCACTATCCATTTAACATCTCCATCTGAAAGAATCCCTGGCATCTCAAAACTAACATGTTTAAAACCAAGCTCTTGATTTATTTCCTCTCTTTCAGTCTAAATATGCTCTTCCTTATATTAATAAATAGTAGCTCCATCTACAATTGCTCATGCCAAAAATAACTGGGCATTATTTAAGTGGTTCCTTTTCTCTCATTCACCACTCCAGTGCATCAGTAAGCTCTGTCAATTCTACCTGCAGAATGTATTCCCAAACTCTGCACTCTGTCCCTCTCCATAGCCTTCACTTACGTCTAAGCCACCAACCATCTCTCACTTGGACTACTTAAATAGCCTCATAACTTGTTTTCTCATTTCCTCTCATCTCATGCTATAGTAAATTCACCACACAGCAGCCAGAGTGGTCTTTTAAAAATGTAAATCAGATCATGCCCCAACCCTGTTTGAAATGGTTTTCCATTGCACTTGAAATCCAAAATCCTTAATATGCCCTACAAGACACTGCAGGATCTTCTACGATTCCTTCTCCAGCCTCATCTCACAGCATTCTTTCCCCCATGCTCATACCTCTCCAGCTACATTGGTCTACTTCCTTTTCTTCAAACATGACATTCTCCTCTCTGTCTCAGGGCCATGATTTTCCTTTTGACTTGGACACTTTCTCTGCATTTCTTTGCATGGGTAACTTCTTATCTTTCAGTTCCAGCTTTCTGTTCAATGTTAATTCCTCAGAAAGTCTTTCCTTGAGGCCCCTAACTAAACCAGATGATTTCCTTGTTGTGACCTGTCATCCCTTTCTTTACTCTTCCTTAATAGCACTTTTCATAATCTACATTTATTTTTGTGATTATTTAAGAGCTATCTCCCAAAAGTGCTGTGAGGTGGGCCTCCAGGAAGTTTCTCTAAGCCCTCCTTCAGGTCTATCTACTTCTTACAGGATCTACAAAATCTTTGCTTTCTCTTCCTATAGAGAACCATGTCTAGCTCAGACAACCACCACCACCTCGTCTGCCCCTCCCAAGTAATTCTCTATTGGAACAGAAAATTCACAATTACTTTGGATTTCAGAAATGCCAGCACCCCTGCCTCAATTACCAGATGGCTGGGGAATGTCTCTTGGAATTAGAAACTTCAACAATCAGATTCAAATACTTGCACGTGATCCCCAAAATCCATGACATGCAGTCATTCATCAGTTGTCAAGGAAGTAATTAAGTCAAATGTGGCATGAGTTACTTACTAATGAGTAGGGCCTGTGGCATTTTGGCATGAGTTACTTACTAATGAGTAGGGCCAGCCTCTGTAACTCAGATTGGCTCTGTAGGTCTCAATTCATAGGGAGTATGATGGCATGGTTAAATGTGTAGCATCTGGAGGCAGACTGCTTTATGTTTTGGTTTGGCTTTTTCTATTGAACCATAATATACATAAGGAAAAGTGCACAACTCATGAATTTCATAGAATAAAGTCACTTATGCAACAGTGCTGATATCTAGACAGAACATCACCAGCACCTTAGTAGGACCCCCTCCTCATGCTCCCTCAGAATAAGTTTACCCTCCTCCAGTGGAAACTATTATCCTCACTTCAAACACCAAAGACTAATTTTGTCTGTTTTTGTAATTTATATAAATGGAATCATACCATATTTACTCCTTTGTCTCCAGTTTCCTTGATCAATGTTATATTTGTGATATTCAGCTGTGTTGTTCTAATAGTTGTAGTTGGTTTATTCTGATTGCTGTATAGTGTTCCATTATGTAAACATACAACCATATATTGATCCAGTCCATTATGTTACTGATGATCATTAGGAAATTTCCAGTTATTGGCAATTATGAGTAGTGCTTCTATGAACATTTCTTTACATGCCTTATAGTAAGTATGTGTGTATTTCTGTTGGATATATGCCTACGAATGGAATGGATAGGTCATTGTGAATACATTCAGCTTTAGTAGACACTGTCTTTTCCAAAGAGGTTGTATGCATTTCCATCAGCAGTGTGTGAGAGTTCTCGTTGTTTTAAATTCTTACCAACACTTGGAATTTTTGTATTTTTTATTTTAGCCATTCTTTTTATTGTGGTGTGTCATCTCATTATGGTTTCCTTTTGCATTTCCCTGATGACTAATGAAGTTGAACACCTTTTCTATATGTTTATTGGTCATTTGGATATCTTCTTTTGTAAAGTGAATGCTCAAGTCTTTTGCTTATTTTTCTATTGGTCCACCTGTCTTTTGACATTGATTTGCAGGGGTTATATATATAATCTGGATACACATCCTTTGTCAAATATATGCATTGTACACATATTCCTCCAATTTTTGGCTAGAGTGTTTTTATTTTTCTTATAGTCATTTGATAAATAGAACTTAATTTTTATATTCTCTATTTTTCAGATGGTTAACACTTTTTGTATACTGTTTTAAAAAATCATTGCCTCCTCTAAGACTGTCTGGATTTCAATACTGGATCCACTACTTTTACATATATGACTTTGGGCAAGTTACTTAACCTCTCTAGCTTTCAGGTTTTTTACATTGGAAAATTGATTCATAGTGTTGTTATGAAGATCAAAGGACATGATGCATATAAAATAGTTTAACACCACACCAAACACATAACAAGTAATCAATGATTGCTTGTTATTTTTCATTTTATGTTATATTGTCTATTAGTATTTATAATTTGGAAGTTTATAAAGGATTAGAGGCATTTCTCTCTTAAATATCAAGGTCTGCTTTCCTTATATTACATAGCAGTTTAAAAGTCAGACTTTTTCCATTATAGGTAATGTTTGCTTTTCAGCATTTCGATTTTTCAGAATTAAGATGATAAGAAATAAAATATTGAGCCAAAATAATTTTCAGACCATAGCACACCATGTTTGAGTTGGTGACTAATGGTATCTCACTGATTTGTGTTGTAAGAGGTGGGGATGTGCCAGCATGGAATTCCTAAGCAAAGTTTGCAAGCAAAGATTATTAAGAATAGTGGAGAGAGTAATGGCTTGGCAGTTATGGGGGAGAGGGGGCGTGGGAGGTATATAGCTGACATAGAATATTATGTTAGTTATAGGTGTACAACATAGTGATTCGACATTTAAATGCATTATGAAATCATCACCATAATAAGTCTAGTAACCATTATCACCACACAAAATTATTACAGTATTATTGACTATAATCTTTATACTACATATTACATCACATGACTTATTTATTACTGGAATTGTGTACCTCTTAACCCCCTTCACTTATTTTGTCCAACCCTCAACCCACCTCCCCTCTGGCAACCACCAGTTTACTTTCTGTATCTATGAATCTGTTTTTGTTTTGTTTTGTTCATTTTTAGATTCCACATATAAGTAAGATCATACAGTATTTGTATTTCTCTGCCTGACATTTCACTTAACATAATACCATCTAGGTGGATCCAGGTTGCTACAAATAGAAATATTTCATTCTTTTTGTGGCTGAATAATATTGCATTGTATACATATACCACGTCTTCTTTATCCATTTATCTATTGACGGACACTTAGGTTGCTTCCATATCTTGGCTATTGTAAATAATGCTGCAATGAACATTGGAGTGCATATATCTTTTCAAATTAGTGTTTTCATTTTCTTCTTTTTTTAAATTGAAGTATAATTTACCATATTAGGTTTATTACATTTAAAGTTATTATAAAATATTGGCTATATTCCCTATGCTGTGCAATGTATCCTTGTAGCTTACTTATTTTATATATAGTAGTTGTACCTCCTAATCACCTCCTCCTATATTGCCCCTACCCACCCTTGACTCTCCCCACTGGTAACCACTAGTTTTTTCTCTATACCTGAAAATCTTTATCTATCTGGTTATATTCATTAGTTTCATATTTTTAGATTCCACATATAAATGAAACCACACAGTATTTGTTTTTTTCTATATGACTTACTTCACAAAGCATAATAACTTGAAGATCCAGCCATGTTGTTGCAAACAGCAATTTTTCATTTTTTTATGGCTGAGTAATATTCCATTGCATCTCCTTTATCCGTTAACCTGTTGATGGACACATGTTTCTTCCATATGTTGGCTATTGTAAATAATGCTGCTATGAACACTGTGGTTCACGTATCTTTTCAACTTTGTGTTTTTGTTTTCTTTGGATAAATACCCAGGTGTGGATATATACCAGGACCCTATGGT
Source organism: Phocoena sinus (assembly GCF_008692025.1). Classification (NCBI taxonomy): domain Eukaryota; kingdom Metazoa; phylum Chordata; class Mammalia; order Artiodactyla; family Phocoenidae; genus Phocoena; species Phocoena sinus. The sequence goes on along the minus strand of NC_045784.1, from coordinate 57,749,255 downwards.
AGTTCTAGTTTTAATTTTTTGAGGAAACCCCATACTGTTTCTATAGGGCCTGCACCGACTTACATTCCCGTCAACAGTGTACTAGGGTTACACTTTCTCCACATCCTTGTCAGCACTTGTTATTTGTGGTCTTTTTGATGATAGCCATCCTGACAGCTGTGAGGTAAGTATCTCACTGTGGCTTTGTTCTGCTTTCTCTGATTATTAGTAATGTTGAGCCTTGTGGCCATCCATGTGACTTCTTTGGAAAAGTGTCTATTCAAGTCCTCTTCCCATTCTTTTAATCAGTTTTTTTTTTTTTTTGGTATTGGGTTGCATGAGCTGATTATATATTTTGGATACTATCCCTTTATAGGTCATATAATTTGCAAACATTTTCTCCAATTCAGTAGAATGCCTTTTCATTTTGTTGATGGTTTCCTTTGCTGTGCAAAAGATTTTATGTTTAATTAGGTCCCATTTTTTTTTTTTTGCTTTTGTTTACTTTGCCTTAGGAGACAGATGCAAAAAAATATTTCTACAATTTATGTCAAAGAGGGTTTTGATTATGTTTTCTTCTAGGATTTTTATGGTTTCTGGGCTTAGATTTAGGTCACTAATACATTTTGAGTTTATTTTTGCATATGGTGTGAGAAAATATTCTAATTTCATTCTTTTAATATAATTGTCCAGTTTTCCCAGCACCACTTATTGAAGAGATTGTCTTTGCCCCATTGTATATTCTTGCCTCCTTTGTCATAGATTAATTGACCATAAATGTGTGGGTTTATTTCTAATAAACTAGGCTCTCTATTCTGTTCCACTGAACTATGTGTCTGTTTTTGTACCAGTACCATACTATTTAGATTACTGTAGTTTTGCAGTATAGTCTGAAGTTGGGGCTCATAATACTTCTAGCTTGTTATTTCTTCTCAAGATTGCTTTGGCTATTTGGAGTCTTTTGTCACTCCATGTGAATTTTAGAATTATATGCTCTAGTTCTGTGAAAAATGTCATGGGTGTTTCGATAGAGTTTGCATTAAATCTGTAGCTTGCTTTGGGTATTATGGACACTTTAACAATATTAATTCTTCCAATCCATGAGCAAAGATATCTTTCCATTTCTTTGTATCATCTTCTATTTCCTACGTCAGTGTTTTATAGATTTCAGAGTATTGAACTTTCAACTCCTTGGTTAAGTTTATTCCTAGGTATTTATTCTTTTTGATGTGAATTTAAATGGGATTATTTTCTTGCTTTCTCTTTCTGATAGTTCATTACTAATGTATAGTAAAGCAACAGATTTCTGTATATTAATATTATATCCTGCAACATTAATGAATTCATTTATTAATTCTAATAGTTTTTTGATAGCGATCTTAGGATTTTCTATATGTAAAATCGTGTCTTCTGCAAATAGTGACAGTTTTAATTCTTCCCTTCCAATTTGGATGCACTTTATTTCTTTTTCTTGCCTGATTATAGTGGCTAGGACTTCAAATAGTGTGTTAAATAGAAGTGACAAGAGTGGGCATCCTTGTTTTTTTCTTGATCTTAGAACAAAAGCTTTCATCTTTTCACAATTCTGTGTAATGCTAGCTGTTGGTTTGTCATGAATGGCCCTTATTATGTTGAGGTATGTTTCCCTCTATACCAACTTTGATGAGAGTTTTTTTTATCATGAATGGATATTGAATTTTGTCAAATGCTTTTTCTGTTTCTGTTGAGATGACCATATGGTTTGTTCCTTCATTTTGTTAATGTGGTCTATCACATTGTTTGATTTCTTGGTATTGAACTACCCTTGCATTCCTGGCATAAATCCCACTTGTTCATGGTGTATGATCTTTTTTAATATACTGTGGAATTTTGGTTGCTAAAGTTTTGTTGAGGTTTTTTGCATCTATATTTATCATAGATATTGACCTGTAATTTTCTTTTATTGTAGTGTTTTTTTTCTGGTTTTAGTATCAGGTAATGTTGGCCTCATATAAAAAATTTGGGAGTGTTCCCTCTTCAATTTTTTGGGATAGTCTGAGCAGGATAGGTATTAGCTCTTCTTTTTATGTTTGGCAGAATTAACCTATGAAGCTGTTCAGTTCTGTACATTTGTTTTCTTGCAGGTTTTTGATTACTAATTCAATTTCACTATTACTTATCAGTTTGTTCATGTTGTCTATTTCTCCCTGATTTATTCTGAGAAGACTGCATTTCTAGAAATGTGTCCATTTCTTCTAGGTTTGCCAATTTGTTGTCATATAACTGTAGTATTCTCTTTTGATTGTATCTCTGTGATATTGTTTGTTATTTCTTCTCTTTCACATCTTATTTTGTTTATTTGGATCCTCTTTCTTTTCTTCTTGGTGAGCCTGGCTAAAGGTTTATCAATTTTGTTTATCTTTTCAAATAACCAGCTTTTGGTTTCATTGATCTTTTCTATTGTTTCTTTTTTGATCTCTATTCTATTTATTTCCTCTCTGATCTTTATTTTTTCCTTCCTTGTGCTTTGTTCTTCTTTTTCTAATTCTTTTAGGTGGTAGGTTTGTTTGTTTATTTGATATTTTTCTTATTGCTTGAGTAGGCCTGTATTGCTATGAAATTCCTTCTTAGAACTGCTTTTGCTGCATCCCATAGATTTTGCAAAGTTTTGTTTCCATTTTAATTTTTCTCAAGGTTTTTTCTGATTTCCTCTTTAATGTCTTCATTGACCCATTGGTTTCTTAGTTGCATGTTGTGTAGTCTCCACGTGTTTGTGTTTTTCCCATTTTTCTTCCTGTAATTGATTCCCAGTTTTATACTGTTGTGATCAGAAAATATGCTTGATAAACTTTCTACCCTCTTAAATTTGTTGAGAATTGTTTTGCGTCCTGGCATGTGATCTACCCTGGAGACCATTCTATGTGCCCTTGAAAAGAAAGTGTATTCTGCATTTTGGGGATGGGATGTCCTGTAGATATCTGTTAAGTCCAACTGGTCTAATGTGTCATTTGGGCCACTGTTTCCTTATTGATTTTCTGTTTATTGATGTAAGTGGACTGTTAAAGTGCTCTACTCTTACTGTATTATTGTCAGTTTCTCCCTTTATATGTTAGTATTTGCTTTATACATTTAGGTGCTCCTGTATTGGGTGAGTATATGTTAATGAATGTAATACCCTTTTCTTATACTGATCCCTTTACTATTATATAATGTCTCTGTTTGTCTTTTGTGATAGTCTTTGTTTTAAAGTCTATTTTATCCGATAAGATTATTGCTACCCCCACTTTCTTGTCATTTCAGTTTGCATGAAATATCATTTTCCATCCCCTCACTTCCAGTCTGTGTGTGTCTTTAGCTCTGAAGTGAGTCTCTTGTAGGTAGCATATTGAAGGGTCTTGTTATATTTATCCAATATATCCACCCTGTCTTTTGATAAAATCTTTTAGTCCATTGACATTTAAAGTAATTATTGGTAGGTATGTACTTATTGCCATTTTATTACTTATTTTCCAGTTGTTTTTGTAGTTCTTTTGTGTTTATTTCTTCTTTTTGTTTGTCCCATTCTGGTTTGATGATTTTCTTTCATAGTATGCTTTTGTTTCTTTACTTTTGTTTTTTGTGTTATCTATTGTAGGCTTTGATTTGTGGTTAGCATGTGGTTCTATATTCATCTATAACTTTATCTACTAGTTTTAAACCTATAGTCATTTAAGTACAAACACATTCTAAAAGATCTACATTTTTTATAACCCTCTCCCACATTTTCTGTTTTTGATGTCATATTCTACATCTTTGTGTTCATTCCTTAAATGTTTATTGTAGTTATAGTTGATTTTACAATTTTTGTCTTTCAGTCTTCATACTAGCTTATTAATTGTTTGATCCACAGCTTTTACTATATATTTGCCTTTACAAGTGGGATTTCCCCTTTCCTATAAAATCTTCCCTTTTTTACCTTTGCTCTTCCACTTCAAGAAGACCCTTTAACACTTCTTTTAGGGTTAATTTAGTAGTTATGAACTCTTTTAGTTTTTCCTTGACTGATAAGTTCTTTATCTCTCTTTCAATTCTGAATGAAAACCTAGCTGGGTAGAGGAACCTAGGTTTAGATTTTTTCCTTTTAGCACTTTATTCTATTTTTTTTTACAGTAGGTCCTTGTTAGTTGTTTATTTTAAATACAACAGTGTGTACATGTCAGTCTCAAACTCCCAGTCTAACCTCCTTCCCACCCTTCCCCTCTGGAAACCAAAATTTCATTCTCTAAGTCTGTGAGTCTGTTCCTGTTTTTTAAATAAGTTCATTTGTATCATTTTTTTGATTCCCCATATAAGTGATAGCATGATATTTGTCTTTCTCTGTCTGACTTACTTCATGTAGTATGATAATCTCCAGGTCCATCCATGTTGCCGAAAATGGCATTATTTTATTCTTTTTGTATGCACCACATCTTCTTTATCCATTCATCTGCTGATGGACATTTAGGTTGCTTCCCTGTCTTGGCTATTGTAAACAGTGCTGCAAGAACATTGGGGTGCATGAATCCTTTTGAACCATATTTTTATCTGGATATATGCCCAGGAGTGGGATTGCTGGATCATACGGTAGCTCTATTTTTAGTTTTTAAAGGAACCTCCATACTGTTCTCCATAGTGGCTTTACCAATTTACATTTCCACCAACAGTGTAGGAGGGTTCCCTTTTCTCCACACCCTCTCTCCTATTGTTTGTAGATTTTTAAATGATGGACACTTTGACCAGTGTGAGGTCATTGTAGTTTTTATTTGCATTTCTCTAATAATCAGCAATGTTGAGCATATCTTCCTGTGCCTCTTGGCCATATATATGTCTTCTTTGGAGAAATGTCTATTTAGATCTTCCACCTATTTTTTGATTGAGTAATATGTTTTTTGTATATTGAGCTGCATGAGCTGTTTGTATATTTTGTAGACTAATCCCTTCTTGGTCACATTGTTTGTGAATATTTTCTCCCATTCTCTGTGTTTTTCCATTTTGTTTGTGGTTTCCTTTGTTCAGTGCTTTATTTTTAAAATTTTTTCCACCTGTTTCCTTTATTCATTTTTTATTTATTTAAATTTAAAAATTTTTATTATATATTGCAGTATAGTTGATTAACAATGTTGTGTTAGTTTCAGGTGTACAGCAAAGTGATTCAGTTATACATATACATGTATCTATTCTTTTTCAAATTCTTTTCCCATTTAGGTTATTACAGAGTATTGAGCAGAGTTCCTTGTGCTATACAGTAGATCCTTGTTGGTTATCTATTTTAAGTATAGCAGAATGTACTTGTCAATACCAAACTCTCAATCTATCCCTCCCCACCACCCTTCCCCCCCGGTCACCATAAGTTCATTCTCTAAGTCTGTGAGTCTCTTTGCTAATCCCTTCTGGGCTGCAAAGTTTCTGCAGAAAAATTAGCTAATATCTTTATGGGGAGTCCATTGTATGTGACTCTTTCTTTTTCTCTTGCTGCCTTTAGAATTCTCTATCTTTAACTTTTGCCATTTTAATTAAAATATGTCTTAGTGTGAGTCTCTCTGGGTTAATCTTTCTGGGACTCTCTGTGCTTCCCGTACCTGGATATCTGTTTCCTTCTTCAGGTTTGTGTAGTTTTCATCAAATACATTTTCTATCCCTTTCTCTCTTTCTTCCACTTCTGGGATCACTGTAATGAAAATGTCTTCTGACTTGTTGTTGTCCCAGAGGTCTCTTAAAATGCCCTCATTTTTTAATTTTTCTTTTTGCTGTTCTGATAGACTGACTTCCATGATTCTATCTTCCAGACCACTTATTCATTCTTTTGTATCAACTAGTCTTCTCTTAATTCCTTCTAGTGTGTTTTTCATTTCAGTTATTGTATCCTTCAGCTCTGATTGTTTCTGTTTCATATTGTCTAGTTCCTTGTTTAAATTCTCACTGTGTTCATTTGTTGTTTTCTTAAGTTCAGTTAGAATTCTTATTACTAATTCTTTGAACTCTTTCTCTAGTAAATTATTTATCTCTGTTTCATTCATTGTTTTTTTAAGTTTTTGTTTCTTGTTCTTTCATTTGAAACAATTTTCTCTGTCTTCTCAGTTTTGTTTAACTTTCTCTTTCTCTATGAAGTTAAGTGGTACTGTTTCCTATCCTGGTCTTGAAGGGATGTCCTTGTGTGGGAGCATCCCTATGCAGTCTGCATGTGCCCAGTGGTCTGGTGGGAGTGCTGGATCTGAAGTGAACACAGGTCACATCTTCCACCAGGGTGTGCTGGCAGCTAGCACTTTGGTGGCCTGTGTGGTTAGAGATGGAGTGGCTAGGGCCAGAGCCAGGTGTGAGCCAGGACTCCTCCTATGCCTCACCACCCTGTAAGAGGTGGGATCTATTCACAAGGTCAAGGAGCAGAATCCTTAGGTTCAGGTCTAAACTGTTTCTATTCCCACTAAGTTTTCACTGTTTCTCATCCCAACAATGGCACCTTTGCCCCAAAGGGGAGCAGCATCAAAGCAAGAGGGTCAGATCTAGCACCCCGTGTTGGCCAAAGTGCACACTGGGACAGTTCCAGCATACCAGTCTGTGCTCAAGACAGCTCCAGATCTGCTACCTCTCTAAGCACCACTAAAGACTGCCCTCACCTTGTTCAGATGCAGTACCAGGTCCAAGTGGGCTCCATCCCCCCAAGTGTGCACTCTCTTCAACAATAGCAGCCTTTGCACTGGTGGGGAGCTGTGCCAGAAATAGAGGGGCCAGGACACATGCTGAGGTCATCATGGAAAACTGACCAGAGACCCGGGTAGTTTCAATCTGCTTTTTCCACCTTGCTCCCAGGAGTAAATCAGTGTGTGCATGCTCTTCACAAGTGGGGTCTAGGTTTTTTACAGTCCTCCTGGAAGTCCCAGTGGTTTTCTAACCAGCCAAGGGTCTTCCCAGAGTTGGATCCCAGGGCTGGGGTGTCCAAAATGTTATTTGAATGCCTCACTCCCCAGGTGGGATCTCAGAGCCCATGATACCTCTCTCCTCTTCAGTGTCCCCTCCTACAGGTGCAGGTCCCAACCTGATCACTTCTCCTCCCTTCCTAGTTGACTCTTTGTGCATATATTTTTTACAGCCTTGATTGTAGAAGAGCCTTTCTGCCAATCTCCAGTTTATTTTTAGTGAGAATTGCTCCACATATAGATGTGTTTTTGATGCGTTTGTGGGGGAAGGTGAGCTCAGCGTCCTCTTACTCTGCCATCATGATCTCTCCTCCTTCAGTGTTTTTGTTTTCTTAAGATAAATACCCAGAAGTGTTAAATTGCTGGATCATTTGGTAGTTCAATTTTTAATTTTTTGAGGAATCTTCATACTTTTTTCTTTAGTGGCTGTACCAAATTACATTACTGCCAGCAGTGCAAGAGGATTCCCTTTTCTCCAGATCCTATCCAAGACTTGTTATTTGTGGTATTTTTGATGATAGTCATTCTGACAGGTGTGAAGTGATATCTCATTGTGGTTTTGTTTTGCATTTCCCTAATAATTAATGACGCTGGGCTTCTTATCATGTGTCTGTTGGCAATTTGTATATCTTCTTTAGAGAAATGTCTATTCATTTCCTCTGCCTATTTTTAAATTATATTGTCTGTTTTTTTATACTGGATTATATTATGTCTTTATATAATTTGGATATCCCCCCTTATCGGATATATCTTTTGTAATTATTTTCTCCCATTCAGTAGAATGCCTTTTCGTTTTGTTGATGGTTACTTTCTATGTGAAAAAGCTCTTTTAGTTGGATTTATTCCCATTTGTATATTTTTGCTTTTGTTTCCCTTGCCTGAGGACACAGATCCAAAATGATATTGGTAATACCACTGTGAAAGAGCATACTGCCTATGTTTTCTTCTAGAAGTTTTATGGTTTAAAGTCTTACATTTAATTATTTAATCCATTTTGAGTTTGCTTTTGTATATGGGGAAAGAAAATGGTCTAATTCCATTTCTTTGCATGCCACTGTTCAGTTTTTCCAACACCATTTATTGAAGAGGTTGTATTTCCCCCATTGTATATTCTTGCCTCCTTTGACATATATTATTTGACCATGTAACGTGAATTTATTTGGGGGCTCTCTCTTCTATTTTATTGATCTATATGTCTGTTTTTGTACCAATACCATACTGTTTTGATTACTATACGTTTTGTAATATAGTTTGAAATCAGGGAGCATGGTATCTCTAGATTTGTTTTGCTTTCTCAAGATCGCTTTGGCTATTTGGGATCTTTTGTAGTTCCATATAAATTGTAGGATTATTTGTTCTAATTCTGTGAAAAATGACATTTATGTTTAATAGGGATTGTACTGAATCTATAGAATGCTTTAGGTAGCATTGATATTTCAACAATATTAATTCTTCCAATTCAAGAACACAGTATATCTCTCCATTTATTTAAGTTGTCTCCAGTTTCTTTGATCAATGTCATAGTTTTCAATGTACATATTTTTCACCTCCTTGGTTATATTTATTTCCAGGTATTTTATTCTTATTGATACACTTATAATTGGTATTGCTTTTTTTTTTTATAAGGAGGGTCATCGATGGGGTTGCTGGGGAGGTCAGGCTTTGCAGAGAGCAGAGTTTTGTTTTGTTTTTCTTTTGGCCACACCATGTGGCATGTGAGATCTTAGTTGCCTGACCAGGGATCAAATCCACCAGGTATCAGACCCATGCTCTGTGCAGTGAAAGTGCAAAGTCTTAACCACTGGACCACCAGGGAAGTCCCTGGGATTGCTTTCTTAATTTTTATTTCTGAAAGTTCATTATTAATATATGGAAATGCAGCAATTTTTTTTTTTTTGCAGTATGCGGGCCTCTCACTGCTGTGGCCTCTCCCATTGCAGAGCACAGGCTCCGGACATGCAGGCTCAGAGGCCATGGCTCACGGGCCCAGCCACTTTGTGGCATGTGGGGTCTTCCCAGACTGGGGCACAAACCTGCATCAGCAGGCGGACTCCCAACCACTGCACCACCAGGGAAGCCCTCAAATTTTTGTATTTTGATTTTTTTTCCTGTAACTTTACTAGATTTGTTTATCAGTTCTAACCCTTTTCTTGGAAATCTTTAAGGTTTTCTATATACAGTATCTGTCATCTGCAAACAGTGACTGTTTTACTTCTTCCTTTCCCATTTTGATTACTTTTACTTCTATTTCTGGTCTGATTACTGTGACTAGGGCTTCCAGTATTATGTTGAATGAAGTGGTGAGAGTGGGCATCCTTGTCTTGTTCCTGATTTTAGAGAAAATGCTTTCAGCTTTTCACCACTAAGTATGACATTAGCTGTGGGTTTGTCATATATGGACTTTATTATGTTGAGGTATGAACCCTCTATACTCACTTTGTTTAGAGTTTTTATCATGAGTGCATGTTGAAAGCTTTTGCTGAAACTATTGAGATGATTGTATGAATTTTATCTTTTGTTAATGCAGTGTATCACATTGATTGATTTTCATATATTGAACTATTCTTACATCCCTGGGATAAATTCCACTTGATCCTGGTGTATGATCCTTTTAAAGTATTGCTGCATTTCATTTGCTAATATTTTGTTGACAACTTTTGCACCTATGTTCATCAGGGATATTAACCTGTAATTTCCTTTTTCTGTAGTCTTTGTCTGGTTTTGGTATCAGTGTAATGCTTGCTTCATAGAATGATTTTGGAATCATTCCTTCTTCAGTTTTTTGGAATAATTTTATAAGAATATGTATTAAGTTTTCTTTAAATATTTGGTAGATTTCACCTGTGAAGCCATCTGGTTCTGGCCTTTGTTTGTTGGTAGATTTTGGTAATACTCTTTAAATTTCCCTGCCAGTAACTTGTCTGTTCAGAGTTTTCTATTTATTCCTGATCAAGTTGGGGAGATTATATGTCTCTAGGGATTTATCCATTTCTTCTAGGTTGTCCAATTTGTTGGCTTATAGACATTTCTAGTAATCTTTTGTATGTCTGTGATTTTGGTTGTAGCTGTTCCTCTTTCATTTCTGATTTTATTTGTTTCCTCTCTCTTTTTTCTTGATGAATCTGGCTAAAGGTTTATCAATTTTGTGTTTCTTTTCAAATAACCAGTTCTTAGTTTCATTGATCTTTTCTGTTTTTTTTTTCTTTTGTTGTTGTTAGTCTCTATCTCAGTTATTCTGCTCTGATCTTTATTATTTACTTCCTTTCATGAATTTTGGGTTAGATTGTTTATTTGAGATTTTTCTTGCTTCCTGTGGAAGGCCTGTATTGCTTTAAAATTCTGTCTTAAAACTGCATTTGCTGCATCCCTTGGATTTTGGAACATTGTGTTTCCATTTTCTTTTTTATCACCATATTTTTTATTTCCTCTTTGATTTTTTTCAATGATTCATTGGTTGTCTAGTAACATGTTTTTTAGACTCCACATGTTTGGTTTTTTCGCTGTTTTTCCTGTAGTTGATTTCTAGTCTAAGAGCATTGTGCTCTGAAAAGATGCTTGATATGGTTTCAATCTTTGAAAAATCTTAAAATGATCTTCTTGTTTTGTGGCCTGGCATGTAATCTACCCTGGGGAATATTCCATGTGCACTTGAAAAGAATGTTTCCTTTTGTTTTGCTGTAAAATATCCTGTATATATCTATTATGTCCATCTGATCTAAGGTGTCATTTAAGGCCAATGTTTCCTTATTGATTTTCTATCTGGATGATCTGTCCTTTGATGTAAGTGGGGTATTAAAGTTTCCTATTATTGTGTTACTGTCAATTTCTTCCTTAATGTCTGTCAATATTTGCCTTATGTATTTAGATGCTCCAATGTTGGGTTCATATACATTTACAAGTGTTATATCTTGTTGGAATGATCCCTTTATCATTATGTTATTCCCTTATTTGTCTCTTCTTATAGTCTTTCTTTTAAAATCTATATTGTCTGAAGTAAGTATTGCCACCCAGCTTTCTTTTCATTCCATTTGCATGGAGTATCTTCTTCCATCCCCTCACTTCCAGTCTGTGTGTATCTTTGGATCTGAAGTGAGTCTCTTCTCAAAACAGCATATATATGTGTCTTTAAAAAATTTATTATGCCACCCTATATATTTTTATTGTAGTGTTTAATCCATTTACATTTAAAGTAATTAGTGATAGGTATGTACTTATTGCCATTTTGCTATTTTTTTCTGATTGTTTTTGTTGTTCTTCTCTGTTCCTTTCTTCTCTTGTTCTGTTCCCTTGTGATTTAAATACTTTCTTTAGTATTATGTTTGCATTCCATTTTCTTTATTTTTGTGTGTCAGTTATCAGGTTTTGGCTTATGATTACTGTGAAGTTCTTATATGCCAAGCTATGTGTATAGCAGTCTAATTTAAGTTGATGGTCACTTAAGTTTGAGTGTGTTCCAAAAGTGCTATGTCTCCCCCCAACATACACACAAGTTTTATGCTTTTGGCATCGTATTTAAAACATTTTTTGTGTATCTTTTAACTAATTATTGTAGATATAAATGATTTTACTAGTTTTGTCTTATAACCAACATAGTAACTATAGGGGTGGTTGCATCACTACCTTTACTATATGTTTGCCTTTATTGGTACAATAATTTTCTTTGACAATTATCATGTTTCTAGTAAAGGAAGTCCCTTTAACTCTTGTTGTAAGGTCAGTTTCATGATGATGATGAGCTCCTTTAGCTTTTGCTTTTCTGGAAAATGCTTAATCTCTCCTTCGAATCTGAATGATAATTTTGCCAGGTAGAATGTACTTGGTTTTATCTTTTTTTCCTTTCAGCAGTTTGAATATGTCATTCTTATCCCTCTGGTCTATAAAGTTTCTGCTGAAATGTCAGGTAATAGTCTTATGGAAACTCCCCTATATGTAACAAGTTGTTCTCTTGCTGCCTTTAAGATTCTCTCTTTATCTTTAACTTTTTACATTTTAACTATAAAGTATCTTGGTTTGGGTCTCTTTGGGATCATCTTGCTTGGGACTCTCTGTGCTTCCTGGACTTGAATGTCTGTCTGCTTCCTTTGCCACATTAAAGAAGTTTCAGCCATTATTTTTTCAAATAGTTTTTCTGTCCCTTTATCTCTCTCTTCTCTTTCTCAGACGCTTATAGTGCAAATCTACACTTGATATTGTCACAGAGGTCCCTAATCCTCTTTTGTTTTTTTCTTTTTGCTGTTACTATTGGGTGATTTCCACTACCCTGTCTTCCAGGTCACTGATCCATTCTTCTGCATCATCTGATCTGCTCTTGGTTCCCTCTAGTGTTTTTCATTTCAGTTTTTATATACTTCAGCTCTAATTTGTTCTTTTTAATATTTTCTATCTCTTTGTTGAAGTTTTCACTGTGTTCCTCTATTCTTCTTCTGAATCTGGTGAGCATGTTTATGACCATTACTTTGAACTTTTATCTGGAAGATTTCTTATCTCCATTTTGTTTCATTATTTTTCTTAGGTTTTGTCTTGTACTGTTTTTGAAACATATTCTTTTGTCTCTTCACTTTGCCTAACTCTCTTTGTTTTTTGTCTATGTATTAAGTAGATCACCTATGTCTCCCATTCTTTTTTTTTCACACACACACACACACACACTGTATTTTAATTTTACAAGAAGTAAATAAACTGACACCAAGCATTGTAAGTGGATAACCACAGAAAAAGCAACAATGATTGCAATTACCAAACACGAAACACACTCATACTATGTCATAATATTGACATTCAATCCAGTAATCCTCCACTGTAACAGCTCCTTTACTTTGCAGTGAAAAATGATTTGTATATTTTTGCCTCTGAGTCCTTGTCGGATTTTTTTTTATTCAAAAAGAAAGTCACAAAAATTATAATCATCCTCAACACTTCACTCAGTCCCATGTAATTAATTTCTTTTTCATCTTCATCTTTTGTTAGCACTTTTATGAATTCATCAGTTTTCCATTAGAGTTCTGAAAATGCTTATTCATTCAGTTCAACAATATAGTCAGTTACCAGAAACCTGTACTTGTCAGAGTCTTTTCCATGACTTCCTTGAAGATGAAACCCTTTTATAGAAATATTTTTGCAAAGGCATCAGAGTACACCCAGAACTGTCTGTAAATTACAAAAGACTTAAAAATGACCATGGTTAAAGATTTGATGAAAGTTCATAATAATGCAATTGACAAGGAAATTTAGCTATTTCTGAGATATACATTTTAAAGCAAAAACTAGAATTATGACTTATAACATTATACCAGAACATATAAGATTTTTAGAAATTTCATGTAATGTCTGAAACATTTATATTAACATATTTCCATACAAATAACACAATGAAAGTTTAGTATTAGTTGTTTTTTTGTTTTTTGTTTGTTTTTTTTATACTGTAGGTTCTTATTAGTCATCAATTTTATACACATCAGTATATACATGTCAATCCCAATCACCCAATTCAGCAAACCTCCATCCCCACCCCACCGCATATTCCCCCCTTGGTGTCCATACGTTTGTTCTCTACATCTGTGTCTAAACATTTGCCCTGCAAACCAGTTCATCTGTACCATTTTTCTAGGTTCCACATACATGCATTAATATACAATATTTGTTTTTCTCATTCTGACTTATTTCACTCTGTATGACAGTCTCGAGATCCATCCACATCTCAAAAAATGACTCAATTTCATTCCTTTTTATGGCTGAGTAATATTCCATTGTATATATGTACCACATCTTCTTTATCCATTCATCTGTTGATGGGCATTTAGCTTGTTCCATGACCCGGCTATTGTAAATAGTGCTGCAATGAACACTGGGGTGCGTGTGTCTTTTTGAAATATGTTTTTCTCTGGGTATATGCCCAGTAGTGGGATTGCTGGATCATATGGTAATTCTATTTTTAGTTTGTTAAGGAACCTCCATACTGTTCTCCATAGTGACTGTATAAATTTACATTCCCACCAACAGTGCAAGAAGGTTCCCTTTTTTCACACCCTCTCCAGCATTTGTTGTTTGTAGATTTTCTGATGATGTCCATTCTAAATGGTGTGAGGTGATACCTCATTGTACTTTTGATTTGCATTTCTCTAATAATTAGTGATGTTGAGCAGCGTTTGATGTGCTTCTTGGCCATCTGTGTGTCTTCTTTGGAGAAATGTCTATTTAGTTCTTCTGCCACTTTTGGATTGGGTTGTTTGTTTCTTTAATATTGAGCTGCATGAGCTGTTTATATATTTTGGAGATTAATCCTTTGTCCATTGATTCCTTGGCAAATATTTTCTCCCATTCTGAGGGTTGTCTTTTCGTCTTGTTTATGGTTTCCTTTGCTGTGCAAAAGCTTTGAAGTTTCATCAGGTCCTATTTGTTTATTTTTGCTTTTATTTCCATTACTCTACAATGTGGATCAAAAAAGATCTTCCTGCTATTTATCTCAAAGAGTGTTCTTCCTATATTTTCCTCTAGGAGTTTTATAGTGTCTGATCTACTTTAGGTCTCGAATCCATTTTGAGTTTATTTTTGTGTATGGTGTTAGGGAGTGTTCTAATTTCATTCTTTTACATGTAGCTGTCCAGTTTTCCCAGCACCACTTATTGAAGATACTGTCTTTTCTTTGTATATCTTTGCCTCCTTTATCATAGATTAGTTGAACCTAGGTGCGTGGGTTTATCTCTGGGCTTTCTATCTTTTTCCATTGATCTATGTTTTTGTTTTTGTGCCAGTACCATATTGTTTTGATTACTGCAGCTTTGTAGTATAATCTGAAGTCAGGGAGTCTGATTCCTCCAGCTCCAGTTTTTACCCTCAAGACTGCTTTGGCTATTAGGGGTCTTTTGTGTCTCCATGAATTTTAACATGATTTGTTCCAGTTCTGTAAAAATGCCACTGGTAATATGATAGGGATTGCATTGAATCTGTACATTGCTTTGGGTAGTATAGTCATTTTCACAATATTGATTCTTCCAATCCAAGAAGATGGTATATCTCTCCAACTGTTGGTATCATCTTTCATTTTTTCATCAGTGTCTTATAGTTTTCTGCATACAGGTCTTTTGTCTCCCTAGGTAGGTTTATTCCTAGGTATTTTATTCTTTTTGTTGCAATGGTAAATGGAAGTGTTTCCATAATTTCTATTTCAGATTTTTCATCATTAGTGTATAGGAATGCAGGAGATTTCTGTGCATTAATTTTGTGTCCTGAAACTTCACCAAATTCTTTGATTAGCTCTAGGAGTTTTCTGGTGGCATTTTTAGGATACTGTATGTATAGTATCATGTCATCTGCAAACAGTGACAGTTTTATTTCTTCTTTTCTAACTTGTATTCCTTTTATTTCTTTTTCTTCTCTGATTGCCATGGCTAGGACTTCCAAAATTTTGTTGAATAATAGTGATGAGAGTGGACATCCTTTTCTCATTCCTGATCTTAGAGGAAATTCTTTCAGTTTTTCACCATTGAGAATGATGTTTGCTGTGGGTTTGTCATATATGGCCTTTATTATATTGAGGTAGGTTCCCTCTATGCCCACTTTCTGGAGCGTTTTTATCATAAATGGTGTTGAATTTTGTCAAAAGCTTTTTCTGCATCTATTGAGATGATCACATGGTTTTTTTTTTTTTTTTTTTTTTTTTTTTTTTTGCGGTACGCGGGCCTCTCACTGTTGTGGCCTCTCCCATTGCGGAGCACAGACTCAGCGGCCATAGCTCACGGGCCCAGCCGCTCTGCGGCATGTGGGATCTTCCCAGACCGGGGCACGAACCCATGTCCCCTGCATCGGCAGGCAGACTCTCAACCACTGCGCCACCAGGGAAGCCCGATCACATGGTTTTTATTCTTCAATTTGTTAACATGGTATTTCACATTGATTGATTTCTGTATATTGAAGAATCCTTGCATTGCTGGGATAAATCCCACTTGATCATGGTGTATGATCCTTTTAATGTGTTGCTGGATTCTGTTTGCTAGTATTTTTTTGAGGATTTTTACATCTATATTCATCAGTGATATTGTTCTGTAATTTTCTTTGTAGTATCTTTGTCTGGTTTTGGTGTCGGGGTGATGCTGGCCTCATAGAATGAGTTTGGGAGTGTTCCTTCCTCTGAAATTATTTGAAGAGTTTGAGAAGGATGGGTGTTAGCTCTTCTCTAAATGTTTGATAGAATTCACCTGTGAAGCCATCTGGTCCTGGACTTTTGTTTGTTGGAAGATTTTTAATCAGTTTCAATTTCATTACTTGTGACTGTTCTGTTCATATTTTCTGTTTCTTCCTGGTTCAGTCTTGGAAGGTTATACCTTTCTAAGAATTTGTCCATTTCTTTCAGGTTGTATATTTTATTGGCAGAGAGTTGCTTGTTGTAGTTTCTTAGGATGCTTTGTTTTTCTGTGGTGTCTCTTGTAACTTCTCCTTTTTCATTTCTAATTTTATTGATTTGAGTCCTCTCCCTCTTTTTATTGATGAGTCTGGCTAATGGTTTATCAATTTTCTTTATCTTCTCAAAGAACCAGCTTTTAGTTTTATTGATCTTTGCTATTGCCTTCTTTTTTTTCTATTTCATTTATTTCTGCTCTGATCATTATGATTTCTTTCCTTCTGCTAACTTTGGGTTTTGTTTGTTCTTCTTCCTCTAGTTGTTTTAAGTGTAACGTTAGATTGTTTACTTGATATTTTTCTTGTTTCTTGAGGTAGGCTTGTATAGCTATAAACTTCCCTCTTAGAACTGCTTTTGTGGCATCCCATAGGTTTTGGATCATCGTTTTTTCATTGTCATTTGTCTCTAGGTATTTTTTGATTTCCTCTTTGATTTCTTCAGTGATCTCTTGGTTGTTTAGTAATGTATTGTTTAGCCTCCATGTGTTTGTGTGTTTTATGTTTATTTTCCCCTGTAATTCATTTCTAATATCATAGTGTTGTGCTCAGAAAAGATGCTTCATATGATTTCAATTTTTTTAAGTTTACTGAGGCTTGATTTGTGAACCAAGGTGTGATCTATCCTGGAGAATGTTCCGTGTGCACTTGAGAAGAAAGTGTAATCTGCTGTTTTTGGATGCAATGTCCTATAAATATCAATTGAATCTATCCGGTCTATTGTGTCATTTAAAGCTTCTGTTTCCTTATTTATTTTCATTTCGGATGATCTGTCCATTGGTGTAAGTGAGGTGTTAAAGTTCCCCCCATTATTGTGTTACTGTCGATTTCCTCTTTTATACCTGTTAGCACTTGCCTTATGTATTGAGGTGCTCCTATGTTGGGTGCATATATATTTATAATTGTTATATCTTCTTCTAGGATTGATCCCTTGATCATTATGTAGTGTCGTTCCTTGTCTCTTGTAACTTTCTTTATTTTAAAGTCTATTTTATCTGATATGAGTATAGCTACTCCAGCTTTCTTTTGATTTACATTTGCATGGAATATCTTTTTCCATTCCCTCACTTTCAGTCTGTATGTGTCCCTAGGTCTGAAGTGGGTCTCTTGTAGACAGCATGTATATGGGTCTTGTTTTGTATCTTTTCAGCAAGAGTGTGTCTTTTGGTTGGAGCATTTAATCCATTCACGTTTAAGGTAATTATCGATATATATGTTCCTATGACCATTTTCTTAATTGATTTGTGTTTGTTTTTGTAGGTCCTTTTCTTCGCTTGTGTTTCCCACTTAGAGAAGTTTCTTTAGCATTTGTTGTAGAGCTCGTTTGGTGGTGCTGAATTCTCTTAGCTTTTGCTTGTCTGTAAAGCTTTTGATTTCTCCATCGAATCTGAATGAGATCCTTGCTGTGTAGAGTAATCTTGGTTGTAGTTTCTTCCCTTTCATCACTTTAAGTATATCATTCCACTCTCTTATGGCTTGTAGAGTTTCTGCTGAGAAATCAGCTGTTAACCTTATGGTTGTTCCCTTGTATGTTATTTGGCATTTTTCCCTTGCTGCTTTCAATAATTTTTCTTTGTCTTTAAGTTTTGCCAATTTGTTTACTATGTGTCTTGGCATGTTTCTCCTTGGGTTTATCCTGTCTGGGACTTGCTGCACTTCCTGGACTTGAGTGGCTATTTCCTTTCCCATGTTAGGGAACTTTTCATCTATAATCACTTGAAATATTTTCTCTGGTCCTTTCTCTCTCTCTTCTCCTTCTGGGACCCCTATAATGCAAATGTTGTTGTGTTTAATGTTGTCCCAGAGGTCTCTTAAGCTGTCTTCATTTCTTTTCATTTTTTTTTCTTTAGTCTGTTCTGCAACAGTGAATTCCACAATTCTGTCTTCCAGGTCACCTATCCATTCTTCTGCCTCAGTTATTCTGCTATTGATTCCTTCTAGTGTAGTTTTCATTTCAGTTATTTTATTGTTCATCTCTGTTTGTTTGTTCTTTAATTCTTCTATGCCTTTGTTAAACATTTCTTGCATCTTCTTGATCTTTGCCTCCATTCTTTTTCAGAAATCCTGGATCATCTTCACTATCATTATTTTGAATTGTTTTTCTGGAAGGTTGCCTATCTCCACTTAGTTTAGTTGATTTTCTGGGTTTTATCTTGTTCCTTCACCTGGTATATAGCCCTCTGCCTTTTCATCTTGTCTATCTTTCTGTGAATGTGGTTTTTGTTCCACAGGCTGCAGCATTGTAGTTCTTCTTGCTTCTGCTGTCTGCCCTCTGGTGGATGAGGCTATCTAAGAGGCTTGATGGGAGTGTCTGGTGGTGGATAGAGCTGACTGTGGCTCTGGTGGGCAGAGCTCAGTAAAACTTTAATCCACTTGACTGTTGATGTGGTGCTGGGTTCCCTCCCTGTTGGTTGTTTGGCCTGAAGCAACCCAACACTGGAGCCTACCTGGGCTCTTTGGTGGGACTAATGACAAACTCTGGGAGGGCTCATGCCAAGGAGTACTTCCACGAACTTCTGCTGCTAGTGTCCTTGTCCCCATGGTGAAACAGAGCCACCCTCTGCCTCTGCAGGAGATGCTTCAACACTAGCATTTAGGTCTGGTTCCGTCTCCCCTGGGGTCACTGCTCCTTCCCCTGGGTCCCGATGCACACACTAGTTTGTGTGTGCCATCCAAGAGTGGAGTCTCTGTTTCCCCCAGTCCTGTTGAAGTCCTGCAATCAATTCCCACTAGGCTTTAACTTCTGATTCTTTAGGAATTCCTCCTCCCGTTTCCAGACCAGGTTGGGAAGCCTGACGTGGAGCTCAGAACCTTCACTCCAGTGAGTGGAGTTCTGTGGTATAAGTGTTTGCCAGTCTGTGAGTCACCCACCCACCAGTGATGAGATTTAATTTTACTGTGATGGCGCCTCTCCTACCATCTCATTGTGACTTCTCCTTTGTCTTTGGATGTGGGGTATCTTTTTTGTTGAGTTCCAGTGTCTTCCTGTTGATGATTGTCCAGCAGCTAGTTGTGATTCTGGTGTTCTCACAAGAGGGAGTGAGAACACATTCTTCTACTCCACCATCTTAGTTCCTCCCTCCCATTCTTCAAACAGTGGATTTTTGTAGAAGGTATCCTGTGGGGTGCAGTAGTGTGTTCCTCCCTGGTTGCCAGATCCAGGTGCACCCAAAGTGTGCTGCACATGTACATGTGCTGCATGTGCCCTTTTTTGTGGATGGGCCATGATTGTTGCAGCCATGCTAATATGTGGGCCTGGCCCCTGGTGTGGTTGGTGATAAGGTCTGGCTGAAATTGTTGTGGGCATTCTGCTGTTCATGACTGGCCCCTGGGAGCTGCTTTGGGAGCACACCAGTGCTAGCTGAGGTCACCTAACAGGTCTGGCAGGGTAGGGGAATGTTTTGGAAGGGCTCTGGTGTTGGCAAGGGGCACCAGGCACCTACTTGGTCTGAAGCAGTTGTAACCAATTTTGGGGGATGACGATGCTGGCCAAAGGCTCTCACAAGGTTTGACAATACAGGGAATGCTGCTTTGGGGTATTGCCAGCTGGGTTGTTCCATGGGTGAACCTGTGGTGGGGCAAGCGTTGCTAGAAAATTCAATGGGAGAAGTCAGAAATGACACCTGCCAACCCTGGGCCAGGTAGGTAGAGGGTGACCCAAAAAAAGAAAGAAATGGTGCCCATTAACTCCTCTGTGAACAGAGAAAGTTCCAGTAGATCTCTACCCTTTGAGCACATGCCCTAAAATTAGTGAATCCATCTTCTTCATGTATGACTCAAGCTGTTTTCTAACTGTTGCCTCTGTGTTGGGACTTGGAGTGAATGAGTTTTTCCATGTACCCTGTAAGAGCAGATCCTCAGTTTCATATAATCTTCGGAATCTCTTAGACATAGGCCTTGCTGGTATTCAAAGCCAGATATTATGGGGGCTCGTCTTCCCAGTGTAGGTTCCCTGGGCTTGGAAACCCAATGTTGGATTTGAAGCCCTCGCTCCTCAGGGAAGACCTCTGAGGCTGTGATACTCCTCCTATCTGTGGTTTGCAGCACTGGAGGTATGAGTCCTGGACAGACTGTGTCTCTTTTGCTCCTATCTGTCTCAGTGTGGCTTTTTCTTTTTATCCTTAGTTGCAGAAAACTTTAGGTCATTCTCAGAGATAGTTCATCTATATGTAGTTGTAATTTTAGTGTGTCTGTGGGAGGAGGCAGCCCAGGGTCTTCCTACTCCATCATCTTGTCCCACTCCCCACAGTTGGAGTTAATGGGCAGGCAGGGAAAAATATTGGTTAAAAATAGAAATTTTGAAATCACTCATATATTGATGGTATTAGAAGTCCTAGGAGTAAATGAAATCACCTAGGGAGTGTGTAGAATATTATGGATGTCCAAAATTTGAGAATGGGTTGAGAAGAGAAAGCAGTGAAGAAATCAGAAAGGTAAGAAGAGAACAAGGAGAGGCAATCCTCTTTATTGGTGCTCAGGTGGGTGATAGAGAGCAGTCAAGTGTGTAAAAGGCTACAGTTAGTTGCAGAGGATTTAACCTGAGAAAGAACACTGGATTTGGCAATTCCAAAGTCATCTTTTATAAAGCAAGTGGGATAAGAGACATATTGTATGAGTAATTCATTTATTTTTCATTGAGCAACTACTATGTGATGTTAATGACCTTTAGCCAAAGGCCACCAGGAACACATCTGTAGTTAAACAAGTTGGGTTTTATTAACTCCTTGGAGTTAGGGAGGATACACATTGTGAGGAATCATGAGGTTCCCTCTCACTAAGAGGGTGCTAGAAATAACCTATTATAGGATTTGTGCTTTTGGGGGGAAGGTTGAAGGAAGTAGAGTGTTGTTCTAGATTAGATACTGTCAGAAATTGGGGGCAATTTTATGACTTTGTTTTAGTCTGTGCTTAAACAAAATTATGACATGGCCTTGTTTTGTTTTATTTTACTGTAGTCTAAGAATAACTTTATCTGAGGTTGCACTCTTTGACATTATATCCAACAGGGGGACAAAATGACCTAGTTATGATGTCAGACTAGCTTGTTAATAATATTGAGGTCTAGCTGTGAATACCAAATCAGTTCTTGAAGTCAGGGACTCATTTTCTTTTTCAGCCTCCTCCTTATAGCTAAAGACACTTGATGTCAGGCTGCAGGACATTAATCCATGATATCCAGCTTTTCACCATTACCAATATTTTCTTGATTAAGATTAGAAGAGTGTCCATTAAATGTCACAGCTAGTTGAACCAGAGTTAATCTTTCATTTTCTTCTGTCATGGCATGAGTTTTTGACCCATTGGACATGTCTATGGCTGCTTAGTAGCATTTAAGACTCTAGACAGGATATATAAGTCATATAACACAGTCATTTGTCAGAAATAAAATGGTTATTAGTACTTTTAACAGATCTTGAAGCAAGGATCTAGATTATAAAGGACCCAGGCAATGAAAACATATCCCAGAATTCAGCAGGGTCTGTTTTAGAGTGCCAGGAGCTTTTCTTTTAGCCTAGTCACAGACTGTTCTACTTGTCCTTAGTATTTACATAGATGCAACAATAAAGATTTGTTATAACACAAACTCTCCCTTGGCTAGATAAGAGGAAATCAAAGAGTGTACCACTGTGCATGATAACTCCAGTTAATGGATTTATAATTTGTTTGACCTCCAGAGAAGAAATAGTATCATTTAATGACTTCTGCTAAAGTTGAAAACAAGTTTTGGACAAACTTTTCTAATTGTATTATTCCCATTGTGGAAATTACAGCTCACATGAGGAGGAAATCAATTATCCCTCTTTAAAGTTTTCTAGAATAATCTATGTTTATTTTATTTTGAAGGTGTCTGGCCAAAATATTAAATGAAACATGATTTACTGGAGGGCTGATAGTTTTAAATATCTGGGAATCTCTAACAATTTGGAGTTAAGTTAGTGTGCAGTAGACGGGTATATGCCTGATATCCATGTAAGAAATAGTATCCTAGTGGAGCACAGTTTGTATTGAGAGCATAAGTATAAATTATTATAATAGGGGTGAATGAATTTTTGTTCCTTGAGATGCACAGATTATTTGAGTGGAATCAAACCATTTCTGTAAAGCAAACTGAAGTGCCTCTGAAGAGAACAAAATGACTATTATAGCCAAGATAACCCCCCAATATGTAAGCCCATTTCTGATTGACTAAGCCTTGATGAAAGGATTGTAATGACCTCCACATTTTGCTGACATGAGGTCAAAGTTTAATTTTTATAAGACTGAAGTTTGGGATTAATGGTGTGAGGGAGAGTCAAGTACTGAAGGGGCTTGTTAAAAGGAAGTTGTCTTTTGAAAGATTTAAAGGAACAGCTATTAATTTTTTGTCAGGAGAGTCAGGTGAGAGGAGACAGGGCCAGCAACCTGTTAGATTTAGATCAGCAGCTATCATATGGGGAAAATATATGAGTTTTGCTTTCTCTTAAATGATTGGAGACCATAAGGGTCAGAAATAATAGGATACAGATAAGGGAGATAATCTTAGTGTTTTCATTAATTAATCTATCAAAGTGGATTAATAGGCCAGATTAGTAGTAGAGTAAAGAGACAGGAAAGAGTGTTGAAGTATCAGAAAAGTAATACTGTTCCACTGTTTAGGACCAGGGAACAGAGGGAAGCTGTCCCTCTCTGAAGTCAGTAGGTCCCAGGGGATTTCTAATAAGCCTGTTTAGATTTCTAGATAGAATAGACGTTCAGTAGTCAGTCAGGAAGAAGGAATGTAGGTATTTTGAGCTGGAAATATGAATGTAAGAATCTACACCTTAAAGTTTTAATTCTGTGTCAGTTGTTAACAGTATCTGGTAAGACCCTTTTCATCAAGCCTCTAGGGCAGTTTTTTTTCTGGTGTCTTTTCCAAAAGATTACATCTCAAGGTTGAAGATCATGTAGAGGCTTATTTTCATGCATGTTTTGGAAATGGAGCTCATACTTGTTGATGATAAAGCTGGAGGTATCACATGAGTCCCTTGAAGTAATTAATCACATCTGCTTGCAATATAAAATTCATGGGGTGGCCTATTGTTATTTTATAAGGAGATAACCTGCAGATCCCAGAGGGGGTTGATCTTCTACACATTAAAGATAAGGGCAATATTTTAGGATATGAGATTTCAAGGATTTCTGAGAATGTCTTTAATTTTAATTTTAGAATTCCGTTAGTCCTCTATTTTTCCTAATGACAGTGGAAGAAAAGGCTGGTGACTATTCTGGGTAAAAGTTAAAATTTTACAGATTTTCCTGATAACAGTTCAGTAAAATGAATATCTCTGATGTAGCTAAATGGGAATTCCCTGCATTGGAAAAAGGAAATCAAGAAGATTTGTTGGGGTTGGGGAGCTGTTCACAGGGTTGTAGTTCTCCAGTAAGGAAAAGCTTTAACCCACTCTAAGAATAAACAAAAAACAACTGCAATATATTCATAACCTATTGCAGAAAGCATTTGTATGAAATCCATTTGGAGGTGTTTAAAGGGCCTTTGAGGCTTTGGTTTCTGTCCATGTCCCACCTTTCCAGTTTTGCCAGGATTGAGTTGTTGGCATGTAGGACACATTTTGGGTCTTCCTTGGCAATAACTCTAACATTGCCACACCAATGATGGTTTAATGTGTTGCCAGCTTATCTCTCCTATTATAAGTAATGACATGAAGCATTTTTACTAAATTCCATTTTAAATTATTTGATGCTATCAGTTGGCCATCCTGAGAGTGCCAATTATTATCTTTGTGCAAAGAGAATCCTGACTTTTCTCATTTCATTTTCTCTAAATCAGGGACTTGTCTCTGACCATTAATATACAGCCTCTTTGAATTTTTCCAAGGTCTTTCTTTTCTGTGTGATTACAGGAGCAATTATCTTGGTTAATGCTACTTGTTTAGCATAGTGGTCCTCTGAAGCATTACCATAATATTCTGAATCTTTGTACTTTGAATGACCTTTTATTTATTATAGCAATGTCCTTAGGTAACAGCAAAGTATCTAGAAGTTCTTCAAATTGTCATCCTTTTTTTCCTTAGGTTTTTATCAAGGTTAAAAACCTCTTTGTTACCAAATCATCCCAAATTGGTGGATTACCCCAAAAGCACATCTGCTATCAATATAAATATTTGCTTTTACTTTCTTCCAGCTGACAGGTTTGGGTAAGGGCAATTATTTAATCATCTAAGATGATTTAATTTCTGGGAGCAGTCTATATTTTGAGTGAATTTAGGTGTGTGATGACATTTTTAAAAACGAACAAATGAAACTAAGTCAGTTGTATCCAAGGGAATATCTAATAGAATGATTTAGGACTATGATCGAAGCACTGAGAGTTAACAGAATAATTTGGTGACAAAAAGGAACCTCTACTAATTTGGGCATTTTAGAGGAAAAATCCAAATTATAATTTTCTTCCTTTGATACATTATTTAACAAATTGTAGTAAAGGCTCTATGAATATAACTTTATTTATATGCATTTAGGCATACACTGTTATAAGAACAAACACATAAAGTAATAGCGTAAAGCTTTAAGTATAGCTTTAAATTTTAACTAATTAGTTGGTCTACTTCAAGTAATATATGTCATCTTAAATTTATCATTTGAATGATCTTTAATAACTTTTATACTAAACAGAAAATCACATCTCTTATTCTGTTCACATACCTCTAAATGCAATTACTGTACCTAGTACAATTGTTTACATTTATTAACATCTTTAATTAAACTAAACAATCTGCTCTTTTTTCTCAAGACACAAAATACCCTAGAGGACAGAAAGTTAAAAATCCTCCAGTTACTTTTTCCATCTACATTTATCTTATATTGTTCACAAAATTTGAGAACAGATATATACACAGTATTATCTAAAACCATTTGCATATTTTGTTAATCTACTGACATTTTAAGAAATGGAGAAAAATAAAATTTAAGTTCAGTAACCAGTGGTTTTGTATTTTTTTCTCTTTAGAAACTGTTCAAGCATTTAGAGATTATTTGCTAATTAACTTAGTAAAGTTAATTAATCTAGAAATTACAGTTTAGTTAATGCATTAAATATTTTATTAATTGTAGCTTTTAAAAATTAAACCCTTTAAATGACATCCATTACAATTATTTTTAGTTAAATACAATTTTATAAATATAATTTTTATTTTTAAAGAAGTTATGGAAATGATGAAATATTATTTAACTCATAAAACTAGGTGCAGGCTATTTAGGAATTTTAAATTATGAGAAATTTAACCTTGATTCTGAACAAACCAAAATTTTATGGTAACATTTTATTTTTGGTAACCTAATTGTTGATAGCAGAATCATGTGAAAGCTTATCTTATATCTTGAAATTGAAGCCTCTTCATATTACTTAATATCTATAGTTAAAATGGTTATTATATAAAAATATACTTTTTATTGTCCACAAAGAAGCATAATCGTTTTGTTAATAATTTTTCTTTCCTTTGACAAGTTTATTGCTTATCTGAACTAAATATTCCTAGACTATGTACATAACAATTAAATAATTTTTAATTAGTTAATTTTTAAAGTCTCATAAGAGAGGGAAAGAGGAGAGAAAATGGTACAGAAAAATGAGAAGGAGCCGGATTTAGACAAATAGCTATGTTTTCTCTGTAAAGTAAGAGAAGAAAGTTTAGATGTAGAAAAAGATATTTTTGACATGTACACATTATAGAGAATCATACAAATTTTGATATAATTTGGGTTCTTGAGAATTTTATGAAGTTATATAACTAAAAAGCCTGCACTTATTAACGCCCAACATATAGAAATGAAGGAGATATTTCCCCCTGCTAGACAAAATGACCTATCTTTTAGACAAACACATTTCTCATGAATTTTTTTATTTCTGGTATGTAAGTTTTCTTTAAAGTGTTAAGCCGAATGTTGAAGTTCATGTAACGGGATGACTTTCCAGTCAAATTTTTGTTTACATATCATATCTGCAATAATCAACAAGAAAGTAGAAAAAACATTAGGAATGTCAACATTAGAAGCTAATCCTAAGTACTATTTAGGAGACAGCTACTCATATTTTGCAATAGTTTTAGCTAAATAATGTTTTAGGGAAGCAATATTTGAGTCTGAATTGCATTTAGAAACCCCTTCATACCAATTAAAGAAAGTAGACTATTGGACACTCAGAGTTTGGCTTCCTTTTTGTTTTAAGGCATCTTTCAAAGAACATTTGTCTATATCAAATTTCTCCCAAAGTGACCACTGTAATTCCAAATTTTCCTTGGTGAGATTGTACCAGATTGCAAGATATGCATATTAGCATTCTAGTTAGAAAACAAAGGAAGCAGGTGTTTGGCCTGAAGGAGGTGCAGTTTTCGACGGAAAAGGCTCCACAAGAACTACACCAGGTCCATAAGAAGGTACTTGTATGACCTGTGTATCCAGAGCTTGGTCAATGACCAGTAGTCATTGATCAAGGGCTGGACAAGACGTCCTGATTTTGGACAGACTGAACTAAATACCAGAAATTCTCAAGGACACAAAAACAAGACGGAAGAAATCCTTGTAAGGTTTTGAAATGATGGCCTGGGGTAAAGTTTGTCCAAAGGACACTGGTTTGAGGAAAATAAAAAGTTCTGAACTTCTCAGCCCTAAGGCTAGCATAAGGACAGACTTATTGGACCAGTACTCCTCCTCTCCCTATAGAATTTTCCTCTTATAAGCAAGCAACAGTCAAGACACTAGACAAGAATACAGACAGAAAAGGGGGCATTAGACACACAGATGTTAGATGCTAGAAAATATTTCACAAAAGAACAATACAAATCTAATCAATAACCAAAATCTCAAAGAGGGACTTATTCCTAGGAAAACAAAATAAACCCAATGTTGAAAGGCTTCAGTGAAATAGTGGAGTCCAATTTAGCATGGATTTATCGCTCAGTCAACATCATTTGGAACCTTGTTCCGATAGAGACACAATTGATCTCAAATGTGCAGATTGTTATATATCATTACTAAAAGTCTCAGTCCAAGGGAATGAGTATCTCAGGGAAATCTTTATTGGTGCCTCAAATTCTGTCAATGCACTTCAACTGAAGACCACCAGGGACACCTTGTAGTTAAACAAGTTGGGTTTTTTACTCATTGCAGCAAGAGAGAACACACACCATGTAGAACCATGGAATACCTCAGTAAGAATATCTTAGAAAGAAACTATTATAAGATTTGGGCTTTTTGTGTGATTTTGGAGAGTGTCAAAGAAAGTGGAGGTTTGCTTTAAATGTTACTGAAAATATGGGGGGCAATTTTATGATTGGGTATGTTATAGGTGACACAGTCACCTTGATTTTGTCTCAGACAAAATTATGACAGAGCCTTGTTTTGCTTCATTTTGCCTTGGTCTCAGAGTAATCTTGTGTGGGATGGTATCCGATAAGATTGTTTATATCCAACAGGTGAACAAAATGGCCTGGCTGTGAGTGTCTGACCAGCTTGTAATAATATTGAGGTTGAATTGTAAATACGAGATCAGTTATGGACATAAGGAGCGTTTTTTTTTCTTGATCAGTGTCAAGTATTATTCAATGCGTTGGCACACAGAGGTTAAAGAAAAACAAATAAAAACACCCCAAAGTTCCCATTTTCATGGAGCCCAAATTCTAGTGGTGGAGATAGGGAGAAAAATAATGCTGGGTAAGGAGAAAAGAGAGTGATAAGGTTGGGGTACTATGTTAAACAAGGTAGTCAAGGATGGCCTATTTGACAAGGCTACATTTGAGAAGAGATGTGAAGGAATTGAAAGAGTGAGACATGTATATTAAAGATGATTCCAGGCAGAAGGAACCTGGGATGATCTAGGCAAAGGCTCTGAGGAGGACACACACGTAGTGAGGAAGAGAAAGCATGCCAGTGTGGTTGGAGCACAGTGAGGGGGAAAATAGTAAGAGATGAGGTCAGAGTTTCTATGGACATTTTAATGACTTTGGCTTTTCTCCTCAAAGAGTTTAGAAGCCATTCACGTTTCTGAGCAGAGGATTGACATGACTTTTGTGTGTAAAGGAATGGAAGGCACTTGATTTTGTTTATAGGCTGAGGGAAAGGAATAAGTGGAGAGAAAGTCTGGAGATAAAGGAGAGATGGAAAGAATGAGAGAGAGAGAGAGAGGAGCTGTGAAATTTTCAGAGATGCATTTTTTCTAGCTGAGGATGTTCCTTTATATTTCTAGTTTATTGAGTGTTTCTACCATGATAAGGTGACAGATTTTGTCAAATGTTTTAGCTGTATATATGGAGATGATAATGTGGTTTTTGTTTATTATTCTATTGATATGGTATGTTACATTAATTGATTTTGGGGGGATGTTGAACCAACCTTGCATTCCTGAGATAAATCCCATTTGGTCATATTGTATAGGTTTTTAATGTTTCTGGATTTGGATTTTTAGTATTTTCACATTTATATTTGAAGGATATAGTGATCTTAGTTTTCTTATCTTGTGTTGTGTTTGCTTTTGGTATCAGGGTACTAATGGCCTCACAGAATTAGTTGGGAAATGTTCCCACCACATCTATTTTCTGGAAATTTATATGTATTATTTTTCAACTTTTGATAGAACTGAATGGTTAAGGTATCTGGGCCTGCTTTCCTTTGTAGGTAATTTTTTGATTATCAATTCAACTTCTTTACTTATTATAGGTCTATTCATGATTTCTATCTCTTCTTGAATGAATGTTGCTAGTTTGTGTCTTCCTAAGAATTTATCCATTTCATTTGTTTTCTAATTTATTGGCACACAATTTTTCATAGCTTTCCTACTTTTAATTTCTGTAAGACAATTAGTAACCTGTCTTTCATATCTGGTTCCAGTAATTTGAGTCTTCTCACTTTTTTGGGGGTCAATTTAACTAAAGGTTTGTCAATTTTGTTGATTTTTTTTCAAAGAACCAGATTTTGATTCCATTAATTTTCTCTATTATTTTTGCATGTTCTATTTCATAAATTTCTTTTTTAATCTGTATTATTTTGTCCATCTTGCTTTAGGTTTAATTTTTACCATTATTTTTCCAGTGTCTTATTGTGGAAAATTAGGTTATTGATTTGAAATCATTTTTCTTTCTTAATATAGGCATTTACAGCTATAAATTTCCCTCAAATGGTTTATGGTATTATTCAAGTCTTCTATTCACTTGTTGATCTTCTGCCTAGTTGTTCTATCCATTATTGAAAATGAAGTATTGAAATCTCCAATTATTATTGTTGAATTGTATATTTTTCACTTAATTTCTATCAGTTTTTGCTACATGCATTTTAGTGTTCTATTGTTAGATGTATATATACTTATAATTATTATATATTCTTGATGGATTAACCCTTTTATGATTATAAAATGTCCTCCTTTATGTCTTTAACACTTTGTTTTAAAGTCTGTTTTGTCTGGTATTAGTGTAGTCACTTCAGTTTTCTTGTGGTTGCTGTTTGTGTGATATTTCTTTTTCCATTCTTTGACCTTCACTGTATTTCATTTTTTAAATCTGTAGTATTTCTCCTGTAGAATGCATATAGTTGGATCTTTTCTTAATCCATTCTAATAATTTTAGTATTTTGAATTGATTATTTAATCCATTCACATTTAATATTATTATTAATATACCTGGATTTACATCTGCCATTTTACTTGTTGTTTCTGTGTCACATATCTTTTTTTCTTTCTCTATTCCTCCTTTACTGCTTTCTTTTGAATTAAGTGAATATTTTCTAATGTATCATTTTAATTTCTTTAATGATACTTTTATTATATATTTTTGAATTATTTCCCTAGTGGTTACTGTAGAGCTTAACATATACATTTATACTGATCAGAATCAGCTTCAGATTTTCTTCATTATAATGTGATATAGAAATATACACATATATGTCTATTCCCCATTCTCCCTCTTTTATGGTATTATTGTAATACATATCACATCTATAAACGTTGCAAATTCAATAATACATTGTAACAATTATTGCTTTATATAATTTTATGTCTTTTAAATAAATTGAAAGAAGAAAGGAGAATAAGAATATATTTTTATCTTTCTTATGTTAACCTTCTTATTTATTATTTTTCATTCCCTTAATTTATTCTTTTGTGTTTGATTTGCCATATAGACTCATTTAATTAGCAAAATACACCTTTTTCTCCACACCCAACCTTCTTTGTGCTGCAATTGGCAAATATGTTACATTTCTTCATGTTATAGGCCCCCAAAATACATTATATACATATTATTTTATACAATTGTTTCCTAAATCAGTAAAGGAAAGGAAGAGGAAATGATATGTATTTATATTCTCTTTTATAATTACAAAGTTTCCTTTACTAGTGCTTTTCATTTTTTTATGTGAATTTGAATCACTATCTGGGGTCACTCACTTTCAGACTAAAGAACTTGCTTCAGTAATTTTTGAAAGCCAGATTGTTAGAAACAAATTCTCAGTTTTTGTTTATCTGGGAATGCCTTTATTTTGCCTTCAGTTTGAAAGAGTAGTTTTGCTGGGGTAGGTTTCTTGACTGACTTTTTTTCCCCATTTGTACTTTGAACGTGTTATCCCACTGCATTTTGGCTTCTATTTTTTTTTTTTTTGATGAAAAGTCAGCTGCTAACCTTACTGAGATTCCCTACACATCCAGGAAGCTCAACTATTCCAAGTAGGATAAACATAAAGATACCCACAAATAGGCATATCATATTAAAAATGCTGAAAGCAAAAACCAAGAAGAGAATGTTAAGAGCAGCAAGAGAAAAATGGATCTTATAGTGAAGTCTTCTTTTACACATGGATATCCTGCTTTCACATGTACAAGTGATGCTCAGTTAAACTTGTCAAATTAATTCTTATATTTAGGTATTACATTTTGCAGTTTTAAAATTTCCTTGTGACTCTTTTTATGAATTTCAAATATCTGAGGAAATTCTCCTTTTATCTATTTTATTCGCCTACTCCTCTCTTTTCTTGAACTTAATAATTGTAATCATTTTAGTGTTCTTGTCAGTTAACTCTAATACTTGGACCATCTTTGGACATATTTTTAATGTCTATTCTCTCCACTTTTAGTCATGTGGTCCTTTGTTTTACCTCAACACAATTCTTTTATAGTGAATGCCAGATATGGTATAAAAATATTGTTGAAAGTCAAGTTGGGATTATCTTCCTTTAGAAAAGCTTCAGGGTAGATAGATAGCATTATCTATCTACTCTACTGGGTAGATAGCATTATGCCTGATAACCTTAATCCAATCAAAAACTATGCTATGTTACCTATGGGTTGCACTTCTCCTGGTAAGGCTCAGTATTCATAGGGTTTACTGTAGGACTTCAAGGGCTTTCAACTCAGTGTCTGGTGTAATTTTATGGACACTCTTCTAGTGGATCCTTAACTATAATTTTTGAATGTTAATGCCATAACTCAGTGCTTTACTTTTTAGGATATCATAGGATTTTGCCTCCTGCCCCAAGTATCCCTAGTATTTATCAGTTATATGAGGGGATACAGGCCATACATTTGAAGTCTCTCAGCCTCCACCAAAAACTCTGCTAGTTTCTACATCCCCCAGCAGCAGCCCACACTACTGACAATACTGGATTGCTGCGGCGAGCCGCTTCTGACCAGCAGAATGACGAATCACCACACGCTAGATTCTTCTCGCATCACACTTTATTGGAGTACAGCTTGGTTTCGGGCTGATGGAAGGAAGACCCCGTACGCTTGAGCCTGTCTGCTTATATAAGGGCTTAAGGACTCGTGTAAGTCCCTGATTCGTCCGTATGGTTATCACATTTTGCAAGCCGGACTTTGGATAGGCCACTGCTTCAAAACCTGATTAGCATATTAGGTGCATACGCCCTAGCGGCATACTTAGTGCATGCGTAATGGCTATCCGGCCGCGCCCTACATCTCCCCCTTTTTTCTTTTCGACCATTGCAGCGGACATTGACCTGTACCAGTGCTCATACCGGGGTATGTACACGGTGTACCGGTAGTTTCCGCTTGCATTCGCAGACACCCTCCTGCGTGCAATGCTCGCAATCGAACTGCAGGGTGCAAGGGCTGTCTTCACGTGGCATGGGCTCCTCATGGAGGTGCAATGGTAACGAGACCTCTCCGTGCAGAGGCAGCCCCTAGGGCCGATCCCCTATAGAGGTGCAATGGTGGCAAGGCCCCTCTGTGCAAGGGCGATCATATGTTTTTTAGGGTGGAGAGCCAGGCTGCGGGGCACTCGCCTTCACTGATGGCCACAAGCGCCTGAGTGAGCATTATCCTATCTCGCCGGGTTCGAATGCGAATACGACAGACCAACCAGAGACACAACACTATCCCAAACAAACAGCAGGCTGCGAACAGTCCCACACCCACCCATTCCTTAAAAAAGGAAAATGCTCTAGCTAGCCATGCGGTAAATTCTCCAAGAGTCACTGGATCCACTCTGGTTGCATTCAGCTGCAGGATATTCAACTTCTGCTTAAATATCCCCTGGCAGCCTCTGCAAGATCCTTAAGTATTTTATAATCCACCATCTCATAATATCTTTGACGCGTGGCTGGGTCTTCAAACACCGGAAAAGCTGTGGGTACCTGAGACCAGACTTCTCTGGGTATGAATGTACACTTTGGCGGTTCCCGAACCGCAGCGCCGGGGGGGCGCTAGCAATAAAAGCGGAAGTCTGAGTACATGTTAAAGCTTTTGATTTAGCAGAAGCACAAAATGGCGGACGAGCACCCGCAGAGGCACAAAATGGCGGACGAGCACATGGGGAACTGCCATATCGTCCTCTTTCATATTCGGCAGCTGCTTCTTCCAGATCCGCCTCCTCCTTGGGATTCAACTCATCTTGAGACAAATAAAGCACTTTAAATTCATCTAAAAGTGGATACAATCCTGACGTTGCATCCGATTTTTCTATTTGTTTTTCTCTCTTTTTCCTAGGATTCTTAGGCCTATCTACCGTAGTCCCTATATTTTCACTTTCTGACGCACTATCTTGATGTATGCTAAGAGCTTTACGGCCCATCTGTACAATATCTTCGCATTTCCCTTCTCTTAAGCATGAATGTATCATTCTCCATAACGGAAACGTGCCTCGAGAGAGCTCCCCCATTTTGTGACGATCAGCCAAGTCCTTCCCCAGTTTTTCCCAAGATGGAACAGTCAGGCTTCCGGACACCGCAAACCATGGGGCGGCACCATCAATATCCTGCAACAGTTTACTAATAGTTTTATGTGAAATCTTAAGTCCTCGATCGTTCAGAAGGGCTTGGATGGGCTCATGGAATCCAACGGTTTGTTCCGCGGATGAACTATTCCCCATAGTTCACTCTCATATATGAACAACTTGCTAAAGTGGGAAGATCTCTGACCTATCTAATGGCCAGGGGAGACACACTCGGTCGGGCTGATGGCACCGTAGCCACACGCAGACAAAAAGTGCGACAGCTACGAAGAGAACGAAAGCGAAAATAAAAATCTCGGGCTCTACTGCAGCAAAAACATACCTAAACTGGACTACTTAACGGCGGTTCACTCCGTGTGTCGAGTTCTGAATCGGTCCTCCATGCGGGGCGCGCAGGGTCCCGGGTTTCGGCACCACTTGCGGCGAGCCGCTTCTGACCAGCAGAATGACGAATCACCACACGCTAGATTCTTCTCGCATCACACTTTATTGAAGTACAGCTTGGTTTCGGGCTGATGGAAGGAAGACCCCGTACGCTCGAGCCTGTCTGCTTATATAAGGGCTTAAGGACTCGTGTAAGTCCCTGATTCGTCCGTATGGTTATCGCATTTCGCAAGCCGGACTTTGGATAGGCCACTGCTTCAAAACCTGATTAGCATATTAGGTGCATACGCCCTAGCGGCATACTTAGTGCATGCGTAATGGCTATCCGGCCGCGCCCTACAGATTGCAAGCTTTTCACCCATGCCCAGAATAAGCAAATACAACCAAGGTAAAAGTGGATATAGAATTTTGCTCACCTCTTTAAGGTAAAATTATCTCTGTATTGTTATCCCCCCCTAGTTCTTGTTGCCTCAATAGTTCTCTGTTGCACTCAAATAGAATTTTTTTTATCCAGGTTTTTGTCATTCTAGATAGACATACTAGATTCTATGGTCTACTCTATGCAGCTATGAATATGACCCAGTGTCTGCTCCATTCTTTTCTCTATATCTTTTCTTTACTGCTAACTTTTGCTCCCTAATATACTCTACTCTCTCCTACCTTGGGCTTGCAGTTAGCTTGTCATATAGCCCTTCATGGTTCATTCAGGCTTTCTTCATCATGATCTTTCAGCTTTAGTTCCTGTTGCTAACTGATTTTTTTCTCTTGGGACATTCTAATTCAAATTCTTGTGAGAGAACTTAGTTGGCTTAGGTCATTTTTTGATGCCAGATTACATCTATAATGCCTCATCTTTGGCTAGCCTATGTATAGATTGTCTTCTCTTAGTTAGGTGGCCACCTCAGTTCAATTAGTTATGGCTTAGGTGGGGAGGGGGCACATTATGTGATCCAAAGCATGGATACCTAATAGGACTTTGGAAGGGCATCTTCCTTTAGAAAACACTATGTGTGTGTGTGACAGATATCATAATTGACATGTCTAGGAACGAGCTCTAGCCTGCCAGTTTATCCTAGATCCCAATATCCAGAGAAAAGGAAACACAGTAGCTTTCCTTTTGAAATGTCCTGATACCAAGACTACAGGACATCTGCCTTGTCAACAAGAGGATCTTGTGCAGGGATGTTGACAGCTGTGTGTAGGTTGGGCTAGATGTGGGAGAAGGGCTAGGAACTAAGCTGCCTTCTGTTGCTCTGAACTGTCATATCACTAGTTTTGCCAAATACTAATGCTCAGTCACCAGACTTGTGTGGGTGAGGAAAGTAGATAAATATGATTCATTTATTCATTCAACAAATACATACTAAGCACCTACTGTGTTCCAGGCACTGATCAGGTGCTGAAAAACAGCAGTGAATAAAGCAGACCAAAATTCCCTATACTTATGGAGTCTATATTCCATTAAAAACTCCATAAGTATATATGGCGAATGAGAATAGTAGCAATTATTGAGCACTCACTATGTGTTTGTTATCATTCTAAGCATTTATACATATTAATTTATTTGTCTTATATTGGATAGATACTAGTATTATCATTATAATTATTATCCCCATTTTAGAGTTGAAAACAACTAGTAAGCAGCAGGGTTTGAATTCATGGTCAGGCATGGTGGCTGCAGATGCTCTGCTTTAAGCACAAGGCTCAACTGACTGAATCACAAACTACAATTATCTGTACCTAGAAGTTCCCCAACTCTTGTCTGTGATGGAGAGATAAATATGTATTTATTCAGTCAGTCATTATTTGCCAAAAGCTTTATAAGTCCCATTTCATTTGGTCCTCACAACAACCCATGAGTAATGTACTGTAATTCCAATTCTATAAACCTAGAAATGGAAGCTTAATGTCTGGCCCAAGGTCCTGCATCTAGCAAGTAACAGAATTTAGACTTAAACTGAAATCCTATTATTCAAAAGCCAATAATTCTCTTTTCACTAAACAGTGCTGCCTTCTATAGGTGTCATTTTACCTGAGAGAGATTGGGAATTAAAACTTTCTGAATTGAATTGAAGCAGCAATTGGAATTGGCTGAGTTATCAGAAGGACAACAAAAAGGATGAGATGTGTTGTGGAGTGGCTTTGCATCACCAATATGCACAGATATGCTTAAGCCATGTTTTTAGGCCAAAGAAAGGTGTATCTTTTGGTCTGTTTCTCTGTGGTCACAGGATGCAAGTAGGGAGGACACAAGGTATTCTGAATCACATTGACTACCCTCAGCCACCAAGTTCCCTTTCTCTTCCTTCCCACAGGCCCTAAGTATTTGGCTTGATTTTCTCTCCTCTAAACTGCCCCTACCACTCTGTCCCTCAAGA
Organism: Phocoena sinus; assembly: GCF_008692025.1. NCBI lineage: Eukaryota > Metazoa > Chordata > Mammalia > Artiodactyla > Phocoenidae > Phocoena > Phocoena sinus. Next base: position 57,713,003 of record NC_045784.1, on the reverse strand, counting down.
CACACTCCCCACAGAGTCGTCAGTGTAGTGAGCCTCCCCCTCCTTTGCTGCTCTCCCTTAGAGAAGACCTTTGTGATTGTAGGATTTTACAGTTATTCATTCCAAGTGTGTGGGTGAGCAGTTGGGAAACAGAGGGTCAGCATGGGAGAACATCATGAGGTGAGGAAAGAAGAAACACTGCAAAGAAACCAGAAGGAAACTATGCAAAGAGGGCCACAACGTCAAGAATCTAATTACCTTGTTTTAACTGGGAGCTCTGCTTTACTCTCCCTGACTCCTTTGCAATACTCATGGTGGCTTTTTTGCATTCTAACCCTTTCTTTTTATATCTCTGAGGGAAAGTTCATCAACCACCCTACCATCACCCTGTGCCTGCGGTTAAGGTCAACCTCTTTCTCCATGAAACAGAAGGAGAAAGGGTGATGGGAGAACTAGTATTTATTGAGAACATACCATGTTCTAGGTCATTTGATTCTTATATTAGAGGAAAATAAAGCTCAAAGAACTAAACTTGCCTTATTTCCTATAGCTAGTAAGTGATATAGTCGGGATTTTGATCCAGGACTTTCTTACCCTAAAGTCTCTACTGTCTTTCTAGTGTGCCACGGGGCCTCTCAGTATTTAGACATACAAATACATACAGACTAGAAAAATGATTGTCAGCTAGATGATAGAAATAGTCCTCTTACATTTCTTCACATCTTGTGTGAAATATGACCGACCTCGTTGGTCTTATTGGGAGAGTGAGGAGACAACATTCTGGTCCCTGGATGTAACTAAGGGCTATTGTCCTCAGAACTCAGCATTCACAAACCTGATTGGTGGGAAGGAAGTGGGTGGGCTGCAATGAGCCAGCATCTGTTCAAGACCAGCCTCCTGGGGTAGAACAAGATTTGCTGGACCTAGTCACAGATATTAAGTATAGAGAAGCTGTCAAGCAGTTAGCACTAGGGGAAGGAAGGCTTAAATACATATCAATGATACTTGTTCAACTTTGTTTTTCCCTTAATATTCACATTTTATATATGAGTAAGCTGAGGCTCAGAGAAGTTGTCACTTGCTCATAGGCATACAGCTTGTTAGTGGCAGAGACATATTTTTAACTCAGCTCTTTCTGACTCTAGGGTTATATAGCCACTGCTATACTGTACTGGGGAATGTGAGTTAGGGAAGATTCAGAAGTCCAGTCGATTATACAGATCACTGGTCACTTTATAAGTGGCCACACCCCAACATAACTTATCTAAAGTTAAACCCTTACAACCCAATCCATCTGAAAAGTAAAAGGGAACTAGCCTGGCAGGAAATACTGTTTCTTAGGTTGCAGAAATTGATTGCCACTGGTGAAGAGGGCCAGAGCAGGTGCTGGAGTTATCAAAATATGGAACCAAGTAAGAAGCAGTGGAGAGGAGACACTACTAGGAATTGACTGATTCCTTAGAACCAAAGGGGTGATTCTTTGCTTTATGACCTGATAGGTGTATATGATGTATAGGTAGGTTGTCTCAGATTAAAGGGCTCAGGGAAAAAAGACACTTTCCCCTCCTACCCTTCACTCTCACTCAATTCCTTTGGAGGATCATGTTTGGGGTGTCATTAAATTTGCCTACTAGGAACTTTAAACATTTGTCTTGGAGTTATTGAGTTGGTAATTGGCAGCTTCACTCTCCTACTCATATCCAATAAACTGGAGATTTGGCACAGCCTAATGATGCTCACAGAAGTCCAGAAGTCCTTCCACAACATGGTCCAGTGTCTCATATTATATTTATTGGGCTGGGTGTGCCAATATGGAGTAAAAAGCAAAGTCCTTGTTAGGCTAGGCAAAAGAGGAAGTGATTGAAGATGGGATGAATCAGTTGGATATTTAAATCTGAGATTTACAAGATTGAGGGCTTCTGAAAACTTTACACAATCCTAAATAATGAATCTCCATGGTGACACTGAAGAAGGAATTTTGGTTAAAAGAGAATAGACAGCTACTCTAGGCAAATTCTTCAGTGGGAAAATAGATGAATTCATTATTATGTCTGTAGGAGCTGTAACAAATATTCATCACAGTGCATCTAGCTGTCAATTTCCACATGATGAGCTGTGGACAGGTGGAACAAGAAGTGGTAGGGATGAGTGTGTGTGAAGAGAAATCACAAACACTCAGATATGTATTAAGAATTAGATCATTTTTTAGAAGAATAGAATGGTGCTGGCACAAGCAGATGGGAGTCTAAAGCAGGAGATAAAAAGAATAATTAGGATAAGGTTTCCACCACCATCAGGATGACATCATGACCCTTGGCAGGTAGCAAGTTCATAATTAAGTTTGTCTTAACCTTCAAGTATGCCAGACGTTGCCAGTGCTGAGTGAATGAGACTCCACCAATAGTCCCCTTTGAACTATAGTTAGGGCTTTTAAAGGGTGGACTAGAACTCTTAATCTCCCAACTTTGTTAATAAAGAGGAGCAATGGGATGAAACTAAATTACATTTAATAGAAATGTAAAGAACATCATTTAAATTCAAATAATCAATTGCTCAAAGACCAAGATGGGTAAGACTTGGATTAATAGTAGCAGATTTGAAAGAAACTTACGAGTTTTCTTTGACTATAGTTATAGTTTCTTTAACTTATAAGTTCATTGAGTGTTCTGTGGGCAAGGTTATCAAAAGGGCCAATGCCAACCTAAGCTGCATTAATAGAAAAATAGAATCTAGAGCCAGGGAGGAGATGGCTCTCTTTCCTGTGCCCTGTGCCCTGCTAAGACCATAGTAGTATATATGTTAAGTTCTGGGCTGTCCAAACTTCCCAATTAAATTGTGATTTCTTTTGAGGTAACAGGAATGCCAAAACCAAGTCAAAGGCAGAATAAAACTTTGTGTGGGAAAACCAAAGTCCAGAAAGCCAGAAGTGTTCCCAAACTGAAAGTATACACGAGAGACAAGGTTTGGAGCTGGAAAATCAGGGCTGGTATGATAAAATCATGCACAAAGGAGTTGGGAACAATGCCCATTGATGTTTTTATTGATTGACTGAGGCATAGCAAGTGGGTTGTTGAACCTACTTAACTCCAAAGCTATAATAGTCACTAAGCTGGGTTATTTTTTCAGGGGATATGTTGAAATACAAGTAAAAATGAGTAGGTAGAAATTCATAGTAAGGATAAAAGCAGAAGACAGCCCATAGATCCACTAAATTGAGAAAAAGGGAAGAGTCTGATGTAGGCACCCATGACTGGCTTTGGGAGATATCCCAGGGGCTCCAGATCTAGCTGGAGGTTAGTATTTGGGGACTATGTAGGAGCCCAGTGCCAACTATTGTGCCATAAGATCCCAGCCTGAGATGGGAACTTGGGAAACTGGGTAGGATTGAGCTTAAAGATGGATCTATCAGAGGGCTCAGATGTTAGGGATCTGGAAAGATCTGCAGTTATGCAGGAGTGGTGATGTCAGTTGTGAAGTTAACTCAGTGCTCCTTTCTATACCTGTAAAAGGCAGATATTTGTAAACCCAACACAGACTATCAGGTCTCAAATGAATGAGTGTCCTGAGCCCATTACTCTGGAAAGAACACACTCCCGGAGGCTGGGATCTTAGACCCAGGACATTTTGCATATATCTTTTGGAATCCTGGGACAATTAGGAACCTGTCTGAGAGCATCTGGGGCCCAAAATAAGAATCTTCAGACTTTATCACCTCTGACCATTTGCATGAAATTGGGAAGTTAAGAGGAAACAAATACATCTGCTAAGGGCTTGTCCTGAATCCTCTGACTCATTCAGTTGCAAGGGAGATGAAACTGTGTGTTTTGTGGGTATGTGGAGAGGAGGGCTTGTGTAGAACTGAGACCACAATGACAGAGAGATAATAACAATGATGACAACAAAGATATGTGCACACTTAAGGCTAATTTTGCCCTATAAAAGCAGGCTTGAATGGAATGGAGGAGAAAGATGAGACTACACAGAAATGCATATGACCTTTTTATGTATAACAACAACTCCCACTAGTGAATATGACCCAATCAATGTCATAGGCTTCTTTCACTGATATTAGCATTACCTCCTCTTTGCGGAAGAGAGGGGGCAGAGGGATAAGACAAGAGTGGAAACTTTTCCTCTACATAAGTACTCTTATCTTCACTATTCAATGCTTGAGCATACCAATGTTCAGAGACATTATGTAAGTTTCTAAGATCAAAGTTAATAGGCATATTTAGTCATCAAACACAGGTCTGTGTTATACTAGCCCCCAAAGTCTTAAAAATGAAGCTATACTTCTTTCATTGGGTCTGAGGGTGTCAGATAGGAAAGGGAAGTCCTGAGAAATCCAGGGGATGATCAAGATTTGCAGTTAGATCAATAAGGGGAGGGGTAGAGATGGTTGTCAGAAAGACCAGAAAACACTCAGAGGTACTAAGGGCTTTACATATGTTATTTCTAAGTTCCATTGCAACACAACAAGGTAGGTGTTAGTTAGGATAACTAACTCTTCTTGTGTGCCTGGGATTTATATTGTTTTAGCTCTGAAATTCCTGTGTCCAGGAAACCCCTCAGTGTCAGGTAAACCAAGACTGTTTGTCATCCTTGTTAGCCCACTTTACAAATGAAGATCATGAGTCTTATAGAGGTGAATAACTCATTCAATGCCATGAAATTAGTAAGAAACATAGAAAAGACTATCAACTCCAACAGCCAAACCTTTTGGATTCAATATGCTGTACCCATGCTTTCTCTTCAGTAGTTCAAGAAGGCTAAAGAGGTGGTCTGGTAGAGTTTGGAAGGCTTTGGCTTTGCCATCATTTATAAATTTAGTAAATACTCATTAAACACCAATCATTATACAAAGTGCTGGAAATGGCTTCAGGGGAGAGACAGACAGTAAACTGATTATAGTAAATTAAATAAAAACATCACATAATGACTATATGGACGAGACACCCTAGCAACACAGAGGGAAAGTCTGTATTCTTCCTGGAGGGATCAGAAAAAGGCTTCTCAGAGGAAGTAATATTTGAAGTGAGTCTTGAATGATAACTAGGAACTTATCAGGAGGGTGATTCAGTCTTAGGGAATCCTAGAAAGAAGAGGCAAAGGCAAAAAAGAACATAGAAGTTTATGTACTTTTCACAAAACTGAGAGCAGGGTGGGAAAGGAAATAATAAGAGGAGAAATTGGAGATGTAGGAAAGGATAATTTATCCATTCCACAAATATTTACATAGTATTTTTTGTGTTCCATACACTATTGTGAGCACTAGGAATAGAGTAGTGAGCAAGACAGGCAAAGTCCTCAATCTTATGGAGCTTAAAGTCTAGTTTAAGAAGAAAAACATAAACAAACAAGAAAATAACAGATAGTTATGAGTGCTGTGCAAAGAATAAGATTAGGTGATATGATAGACTGACTGGGTGGATCTTGACTTGAGTGGCCCAGGAAGGCCTCTCTGAGGAGATGACATTTAAGCTGAGACCTAAATCATGAGAAGAATCCAGGCATGAGACACTAAGAAGGAAGAGCATTCTGGGCAGAGGAAACTTCTTAGGGAAAACACTAAGATGGGAATGAACTTGGTATGTTTGAGGAACAGCAAAGAGAGATAGTAGGGCAAAGGGTTAGCAGGGGGTAGGAGCAGATTATTTAGAGTCTTAGATATCATTTTCTTTGAATAAGATAGTAAATCATTGGAGGTACAGAGCAGATGAATACCATGGTCTGATTTAGATTTTAAAAAGACTACTATGGATCTATGGGGGAAGATGGTGGAAGAGTAAGATACAGAGATCACCTTCCTCCCCACATATACACCAGAAATACATCTACACGTGGATCAACTCCTACAGAACACATACTGAATGCTGGCAGAAAACCTCAGACCTGCCAAAAGGCAAGAAACTCCCCACGTACCTGAGTAGGTCAAAAGAAAAAAGAATAAACAGAGACAAAAGAATAGGGACAGGACCTGCACCAGTGGGAGGGAGCTGTGAAAGAGGAAAAGTTTCCACAGATTAGGAAGCACATTCTCGGATGGAGACTGTGGGTGGCGGAGGGGGAAGCTTCAGAGCCATGGAGGAGAACACAGCAACAGGGGTGCGGAGGGCAAAGCAGAGAGATTCCCGCACAGAGGATCCGTGCCGAGCAGCACTCACAAGCCCAAGGGGCTTGTCTGCTCACCGGCCAGGGTGGGCGGGGCTGGCAGCTGAAGCTCGGGCTTCGGTCGGAGCGCAGGGAGAGGACTGGGGTTGGTGGCGTGAACAGAGCCTGCAGGGGATTAGTGCACCACGGCTAGCCGGGAGGGAGTCTGGGGAAAAGTCTGGAGCTGCCTAAGAGGCAAGAGACCTTTTCTTGCCTCATTGTTTCCTGGTGTGCGAGGATAGGGGATTAAGAGCACTGTTTAAAGGAGCTCCAAGGACGGGCGCGAGCCGCGGCTAACAGCGCGGACCCCAGAGATGAGCATGAGACGCTAAGGCTGCTGCTGCTGCCACCAAGAATCCTCTGTGAGAGCACAGGTCACTATCCACACCTCCCTTCCAGAGACCCTGTGCAGCCTGCCACTGCCAGGGTCCCAGGATCCAGGGACAACTTCCCCGGGAGAACACACAGCACCTCAGGCTGGTGCAACGTCCTGCCTGCCTCTGCCGCCACAGGCTCACCCCACATCCCTACCCCTCACGCCCCCTGACCTGAGTGAGTCAGAGTCCCTGAAGCAGCTGCTTCTTTAACCCCATCCTGTCTGAGTGAAGAACAGACGCCCTCCAGCGACCTACACAGAGGCAGGTCCAAAGCTGAGCCAAACCAAAGCTGAGCCCCAGGAGCTATGCGAACAAAAAAGAGAAAGGGAAATTTCTCCCAGCAGCCTCAGAAGCAGCGGATTAAAGATACACAATCAACTTGATGTACCCTGCAGCTGTGGAATACATGAATAGACAACGAATCATCCCAAATAGAGGAGGTGGACTTTGAGAGCAAGATTTATTATTTTTTCCCCTTTTCCTCTTTTTGTGAGTGTGTATGTGTATGATTCTGTGTGAGATTTTGTCCGTATAGCTTTGCTTTCAACATTAGTCCTAGGGTTCTATCCATCCGTTTTTTGTCTTTTCTTAATAATTATTATTATTTTAATAACTATATTTTATTTACATTATTTTATCTTATTTCTCTTTCTTTCTTCTTTCCTTCCTTCCTTCTTTCTTTTTTTCTTTCTTTCATTCTTTTTTCTTTCTTATTTTTCTCCCTTTTATTCTCAGTGATGTGGATGAAAGTATCTTTGTGCAACAGCCAGGAGTCAGTGCTGTGTCTCTGAGGTGGGAGAGCCAACTTCAGGACACTGGTCCACAAGAGACCTCCCAGCTCCACATAATATCAAACAGCGAAAATCTCCCAGAGATCTCCATCTCAACATCAGCACCGAGCTTCACTCAATGACCAGCAAGCTACAGTGCTGGACACCCTATGCCAAACAACTAGTAAGACAGGAACACAACCCCACCCATTAGCAGAGAGGCTGCCAAAAATCATAATAAGTTCACAGACACCACAAAACACACCAACAGACGTGGACCTGCTCACCAGAAAGACAAAATCCAGCCACATACACCAGAACACAGGCACTAGTCCCCTCCACCAGGAAGCTTATATAACACACTGAACCAACTTTAGCCACTGGGGACAGACACCAAAAACAATGGGAAATACGAACCTGCAGACTGCAAAAAGAAGACCCCATACACAGTAAGATAAGCAAAATGAGAAGACAGAACAACACACAGCAGATAAAGGAGCAAGATAAACACCCAACAGACCTAACAAATGAAGAGGAAATAGGAAGTGTACCTGAAAAAGAATTCAGAATAATGGTAGTAAAGATGATCCAAAATCTTGGAAATAGAATAGAGAAAATGCAAGAAACATTTAAAAGGACCTAGGAGAAATAAAGATGAAACAAGCAACGATAAACAACACAATAAATGAAATTATAAATATGCTAGAAGAGATCAATAGCAGAAAAAATGAGGCAGAAGAACAGATAAGTGACCTGGAAGATAAAATAATGGAAATAACTCCTGTAGAGCAGAATAAAGAAAAAAGAATGAAAAGAACTGAAGACAGTCTCAGAGACCACTGGGACAACATTAAATGCAGCAACATTTGAATTATAGGGGTTCCAGAAGAAGTAGAGAAAAATAAAGGGACTGAGAAAATATTTGAAGAGATTATAGTTGAAAACTTCCCTAATATGGGAAAGGAAATAGTTAATCAATTCCAAGACGCACAGAGCATCCCATAGAGGATAAATCCAAGGAGAAACATTCCAAGACACATATTAATCAAACTGTCAAAAATTAAATATAAAGAAAAAAACATCAAATAACAAACAAGGGAATCCCCTTAAGGTTAACAGCTGATCTTTCAGCAGAAACTCTGCAAGCCAGAAGGGACTGGCAGGACATATTTAAAGTGATGAAGGAGAAAAACCAACAACCAACATTACTCTACTCAGCAAGGATCTCATTCAGATTTGATGGAGATATTAAAACATTTACAGACAAGCAAAAGCTGAGAGAGTTCAGCACCACCAAACCAGCTCTACAACAAATTCTAAAGGAACTTTTCTAGGCAAGAAACACAAGAGGAGGAAAAGACATACAATAACAAACTCAAAACAATTAAGAAAATGGTAATAGGAATAGACATACCGATAATTACGTTAAGTGTAAATGGATTAAATGTTCCCACCAAAGGACACAGACTGGCTGAATGGATACAAAAACAAGACCCATATTTAAGGTGTCTACAAGAGACGCACTTTAGACCTTGAGACACATACAGACTGAAAGTAAGGGGATGGAAAAAGATATTCCATGCAAAAGGAAACCAAAACAAAGCTGGAGTAGCAATTCACATATCAGACAAAATAGACTTTAAAATAAAGACTATTAGAAGAGACAAAGAAGGACACTACATAATGATCAAGGGATTTATCCAAGAAGAAGATATAAAATTGTAAATATTTATGCACACAACATAGGAGCACCGCAATACATAGACAAATACTAACAGCCATAAAAGGGGAAAGTGACAGTAACACTTTCATAGTAGGGGACATTAACACCCCACTTTCACCAATGGACAGATCATCCAAAATGAAAATAAATAACGGAACAGAAGCTTTAAATGATACATTCAACAAGATGGATTTAATTGATATGTGTAGGACATTCCATCCAAAAACAACAGAATACACATTTTTCTCAAGTGCTTATGGAACATTCTCCAGGATAGATCATATCTTGGGTCATAAATCAAGCCTTGGTAATTTAAGAAAATTGAAAGTGTATCAAGTACCTTTTCCGACCACAATGCTATGAGACTAGATATCAATTACAGGAAAAGATCTGTAAAAATTACAAACACAAGGAGGCTAAACAATACACTACTAAATAACGAAGTGATCATTGATGAAATCAAAGAGGAAATAAAAAAATACCTAGAAACATATGACAATGGAGACACGACGACCCAAAGCCAATGGGATGCAGCAAAAGCAGTTCTAAGAGTGAAGTTTATAGCAATACAATCCTACCTTAATAAATAGAAAGCATCGCGAATAAACAACCTAACACTGCAGTTAAAGCAATTAGAGAAAGAAGAACAAAAAACCCCAAAGTTAGCAGAAGGAAAGAAATCATAAAGATCAGATCAGAAATAAATGAAAGAGCAGAGGGAGGAACACTCCCAAACTCAATTTACGAGGCCACCATCACCCTGACACCAAAACCAGACAAGGATGTCACAAAGAAATAAAACTACAGGCCAATATCACTGATGAACATAGATGCAAAAATCCTCAACAAAATACTAGCAAACAGAATCCAACAGCACATAAAAAGGATCATACAGCATGATCAAGTGGGGTTTACTCCAGGAATGCAAGGATTGTTCAATATATGCAAATCAACCAACATGATACACCATATTAACATACTGAAGGAGAAAAAGCATATGAAAATCCCAATACATGCAGAGAAAGTTTTGACAAAATTCAACGACTTATGATAAAAACCCTGCAGAAAGTATGCATAGAGGGAACTTTCCCAAACATAATAAAGGCCATATATGATAAACCCACAACCAACATCATCCTCAATGGTGAAACACTGAAAGCACTTCCACTAAGATCAGGAACAAGAGAAGATTGCACACTCACACCACTCTTATTCAACACAGTTTTGGAAGTTTCAGCCACAGCAATCAGAGAACAAAAGGAAATAAAAGGAAAGGAATCCAAATCGGTAAAGAAGAAGTAAAGCTGTCACTCTTTGCAAATGGCATGATACTATATAGAGAGAATCCTAAAGATGCTACCAGAAAACTACTAGAGCTAATCAAAGAATTTGGTAAAGTAGCAGGATACAAAATTAATGCACAGAAATCTCTGGCATAACTATACACTAATGATGAAAAATCTGAAAGTGAAATCAAGAAAACAATCCCATTTACAATTTCATGAAAAATAATAAAATATCTAGGAATAAACCTGCCTAAGCAGGCAAAAGACCTGTATGCAGAAAATTGTAAGACACTGATGAAATAAATTAAAAATGATACAAATAGATGGAGAGATATACCATGTTCTTGCATTGGAAGAATCAACATTGTGAAAATGACTCTACTATGCAAAGCAATCTACAGGTTCAATGCAATCCCTATCAAACCACCACTGGCATTTTTCACAGAACTAGAACAAAATATTTCACAATTTGTATGGAAACACAAAAGACCCCGAATAGCCAAAGCAATCTTGAGAATGAAAAATAGAGTTGGAAGAAACAGGCTCCCTGACTTCAGACAATACTACAAAGCTACAGTCATCAAGACAGTAGGGTAATGGCACAAAAACAGAAAGATAGATCAATGGAACAGGATAGAGAGCCCAGAGATAAACCCACACACGTATGGTCACCTTATCTTTGGTAAAGGAGGCAGGAATGTACAATGGAGAAAGGAAAGCCTCTTCAATAAATGGTGCTGGGAAAATTGGACAGGTACATGGAAAAGTATGAGATAAGACCATTCCCTAACACCATACACAAAAATAAGCTCAAAATGGATTAAAGACCTAAATGTAAGGCCAGAAACTAACAAACACTTAGAGGAAAACATAGGCAGAACTCTCTGTGACATAAATCACAGCAAGATCCTATTTGACCCACCTCCTAGAGAAATGGAAATAAAAACAAAACAAATGGGACCTAATGAAATCTCAAAGCATTTGCACAGAAAAGGAAACCATAAACAAGACCAAAAGACAACCCTGAGAATGGGAGAAAATATTTGGAAAAGAAGCAACTGACAAAGGATTAATCACCAAAATTTATAATTAGCTCATGCAGCTCAATAATAAAAAAACAAACAACCCAATCCAAAAATGGGCAGAAGACCTAAATAGACATTTCTCCAAAGAAGATATACAGACTGCCAACAAATACATGAAAGAATGCTCAGCATCATTAATCTTTAGAGAAATGCAAATCAAAACTACAATGAGATATCATCTCACACCAGTCAGAATGGCCATATCATCAAAAAATCTAGAAACAGTAAATGCTGGAGAGGGTGTGGAGCAAAGGGAACACTCTTGCACTGCTGGTGGGAATTTGAATTGGTACAGCCACTATGGAGAACAGTATGGAGGTTCTTTTAAAAACTACAAATAGAACTACCATATGACCCAGAAATCCCACTACTGGGCCTATACCCTGTGAAAACCATAACTCAAAATGAGTCATGAACTAAAATATTCATTGCAGTTCTATTTACAATAGCCCAGAGATGGAAACGACCTAAGTGTCCATCATTGGATTAGTGGATAAAGAAGATGTGGCACATATATACAATGGAATATTACTGAGCCATAAAAAGAAACGAAATTGAGTTATTTGTAATTCGGTGGATGGACCAAGAGTGTGTCATACAGAGTGATGTAAGTCAGAAAGAGAAAGACAAATACCATATGCTAACATATATTTATGGAATTTAAGACAAAAAAATGTCATGAAGAACCTAGGGGTAAGACACGAATGAAGACACAGACCTACTAGAGAATGGACTTGAGGATATAGGGAGGGACATGGGTAAGCTGTGACACAGCAAGAGAGTGGCATGGACATATACACACTACCAAACCTAAAAGAGATAGCTAGTGGGAAGCAGCCGCATAGCACAGGGAGATCAGCTCGGTGTTATGTGATCACATAGAGGGGAGGGATTGGGAGGGTTAGAGGGAGGTGGACGCAAGAGGGAAGAGTTATGGGAACATATGTGTATGTATAACTGATTCACTTTGTTATAAAGCAGAAACTAACACACAATTGTAAAGCAATTATACTCCAACAAATATGTAAAGAAAAAAAGAAATGAAGGAAATGATAGCAAAGATCAATAAAAGTAAAAGCTGGTTCTTTGAGAAGATAAACAAAATTGATAATCCGTTAGCCAGACTTATCAAGAAATAAAGGGAGAAGACTCAAATCAATAGAATTAGAAATGAAAAAGGAGAAATAACAACTGACACTGCAGAAATACAAAATATCATGAGAGATTACTACAAGCAACTCTATGCCAGTAAAATGGACAACCTGGAAGAAATGGACAAATTCTTAGAAATGCACAACCTACCAAGACTGAATCAGGAAGAATTAGAAAATATGAACAGACCAATCACAAGCACTGAAATTGAAACTGTGAGTAAAAACCTTCCAAGAAACAAAAGCCCAGGACCAGATGGCTTCACAGGAGAATTCTATGAAACATTTAGAGAAGAGCTAACACCTATCCTTCTCAAACTGTTCCAAAATATAGCAGAGGGAAGAACACTCCCAAACTCATTCTACAAAGCCACCATCACCCTGATACCCAAACCAGACAAGGATGTCACAAAGAAAGAAAACTACAGCCCAATATCACTGATGAACATAGATGGAAAAATCTTCAACAAAATACTAGCAAACAGAATCCAACAGCACATTAAAAGGATCATACACCATGATCAAGTGGGGTTTATTCCAGGAATGTAAGAATCCTTCAACATATGGAAATGAATCAACGTGATACACCATATTAACAAATTGAAGGGAGAAAAATCATATGATCATCTCAATAGATGCAGAGAAAGCCTTTGACAAAATTCAACACCCATTTATGATACAAACTCTGCAGAAAGTAGGCATAGAGGGAACTTTCCTCAACATAATAAAGGCCATATATGACAAACCCACAGCCAACATCGTCCTCAATGGTGAAAAACTGAAAGCATTTTGACTAAGATCAGGAACAAGACAAGGTTGCCCACTCTTACCACTCTAATTCAACATAGTTTTGGAAGTTTTAGCCACAGGAATGAGAGAAGAAAAGGAAATAAAAGGAATGCAAATTGGAAAAGAAGAAGTAAAGCTGTCACTGTTTGCAGATGACATGATACTATACATAGAGAATCCTAAAGATGCTACCAGAAAACTCCTACAGCTAATCAATGAATTTGGTAAAGTAGTAGGATACAAAATTAATGCATAGAAACCTCTGGAATTCCTATACACTAATGATGAAAAATCTGAAAGTGAAATCAGGGAAACACTCTCACTTACCATTGCAATGAAAAGATTAAATATCTAGGAATAAACCTACCTAAGGAGACAAAAGACCTGTATGCAGAAAATTATAAGACACTGATGAAAGAAATTAAAGATGATACAAATAGATGGAGAGATATACCATGTTCTTGGATTGGAAGAGTCTATATTTGAAAATGATTCTACTACCCAAAGCAATCTACAGATTCAATGCAATCCCTATCAAACTACCAAGGGCATTTTTCACAGATCTAGAATAAAACATTTGACAATTTGTATGGAAACACAAAAGAACCCGAATTGCCAATGCACTCTTGAGAACGTAAAACAGAGCTGGAGGAATCAGGCTTCCTGACTTCAGACTATACTACAAAGCTACAGTAATTAAGACAGTATGGTACTGGCACAAAAACAGAAATATAGATCAATGGAACAGGATAGAAAGCCCAGAGAAAAACCCACGCACATATGGTCACCTTATCTTTGATAAAGGAGGCAGGAATATACAGTGGAGAAAGGATAGCCTCTTCAATAAGTGGTGCTGGGAAAACTGGACAGGTACATGTAAATGTATGAGATTAGATCACTCCCTAATACCATACAGAAAAATAAGCTCAAAATGGGTTAAAGGCCTAAATGTAAGGCCAGAAACGATCAACCTCTTAGAGGAAAACATAGACAGAACACTCTATGACATAAATCACAGCAAGATCCCTTTTGACCCACCTCCTAGAGAAATGGAAATAAAAACATAAATAAACAAATGGGACCTAATGAAACTTCAATGATTTTTCACAGCAAAGGAAAACATAAACAAGACCAAAAGACAACCCTCAGAATTGGAGCAAATATTTGCAAATGAAGTAACTGACAGAAGATTAATCTCCAAAATTTACAAGAACCTCATGCAGCTCAATAAAAAATAAACAAAAAACCCAATCCAAAAATGGGCAGAAGACCTAAATAGACATTTCTCCAAAGAAGATATACAGACTGCCAACAAACACATGAAAGAATGCTCAACATCATTAGAGAAATGCAAATCAAAACTACAATGAGATATCATCTCACACCGGTCAGAATGGCCATCACCAAAAAATCTAGAAACAATAAATGATGGAGAGGGTGTGGAGTAAAGGGAACACTCTTGCACTGCTGGTGGGAATTTGAATTGGTACAGCCACTATGGAGAACAGTATGGAGGTTCCTTTAAAAACTAAAAATAGAACTACCATATGACCCAGCAATCCCACTATTGGGCATATACCCTGAGAAAATCATAATTCAAGAAGAGTCATGTATCAAAATGTTCATTGCAGCTCTATTTACAATAGCCCGGAGATGGAAACGACCTAAGTGTCCATTATCAGTTGAATTGATAAAGAAGATGTGGCACACAAATAGAATGGAATATTACTCAGCCATAAAAAGAAACGAATTGAGCTGTTTGTAATGAGGTGGATGGACCTAGAGTCTGTCATACAGAGTGAAGTAAGTCAGAAAGAGAAAGACAAATACCGTAAGCTAACACATATATATGGAATCTAAGAAAAATGAAAGAAATGTCGTTAATAATCTAGGGGTAAGACAGGAATAAAGACACAGACCTACTAGCGAATGGACTTGAGGACATGGGGAGGGGAGGGTAAGCTGTGACAAAGCGAGAGAGTGGCATGGACATATATACAGTACCAAACATAAAATAGATAGCTATTGGGAAGCAGCCGCATAGTACAAGGAGATCAGCTTGGTGCTTTGGACCACCTAGAGGGGTGGGATTGGGAGGGTGGGAGGGTGGGAGATGCAAGAGGGAAGAGATATGGGAACATATGTATATGTATAACTGATTCACTTTGTTATAAAGCAGAAACTAACACACCATTGTAAAGCAATTATACTCCAATAAATATGTAAAAAGAATTAAAAGAATAAAAAGACTACTATGGCTGTCATGGGAGAACTGGGTGTAGGGAGGCAACAGTGAAGCAGTTAGGAAGTTACTGTAACAGTCTAAGTGACAGATTATGGTGGCTCATCCAAGTGTGGTAGCTGTAAATGTGTAGCGAAGTGCACAGATTCAAGATGTGTTTTAGAGGTCCTTGTTGACAGAATTTACTGATGGACAAAGAGAGTAAAGGAAACAGGAAAAGCAAGGATGAATCCAAGGCTATTCCCTAAGCAACTGTGTGGTGTCATGAAGTGCCTCATGTTTCATGTTCAGTTTGGACTTCATTCTATAGACAGTAGGAGTTTTGAAGATGTTTAAGAAGGGAAGCAATATGGTCAGATTTGTGTTTTAGAAAGAATACTGCAGCTAGGTGAAGAATGGATTGGAGAGGCAAGAGACAAGAAGCCAGGAGCTCTTGTCTGGCATATGCAATAGAAAATTGCAGTAGTCCAGAAGATAAATTTTGTGTCTGAATTAAGACAATGACTATGGGAATAGAGAGGAAAGGATATATTGTATATCTCCTAGCCACGTGGAAACCAGAGGACTTATCAACTAATGATAAGGGGTTACTGAGTAAGGCAGAAATAGGTTTGAGTCCCAGATCCACCACTTACAAGTTGTGTGAATCTGTTGTATAAATGATGAAGGAATAATTGTGATTTTAGGCAAACTTTACCTCTCTCACCTTAGTTTTACACCTGTAAATTTAGGATATGCTACATCAACGTGTTGTCGTGAGAATTAAAAGTCTATCTATGAAATGGAAAAAAAAATTGAAAAAAGAAAATAAAGTGAGCCCTTTCAGGCAGCATATAGTTCAAAAAACTTTTTGTAATGCCACCTTTGTCCCCACCTGTGAGCCTAATACATAGTAAGTACTCATAAATGTCTCTATCAGGATTATACAACTTATGAGGAGCTCAGTGTCTATGGGACACATACCACAAGGGGAGGGGCAGGTTATGCCCTTGGGATGATTATTATTATTATTTTTTTAAACATCTTTATTGGGGTATAATTGCTTTACAATGGTGTGTTAGTTTCTGCTTTATAACAAAGTGAATCAGCTATACATATACATATGTTCCCATATGTCTTCCCTCTTGCGTCTCCCTCCCTCCCATTCTCCCCATCCCACCCTTCCAGGCTGTCACAAAGCACCGAGCTAATATCCCTGTGCCTTGCGGCTGCTTCCCCCCAGCTATCTACCTTACTACGTTTGTTAGTGTGTATATGTCCATGACTCTCTCTCGCCCTGTCAAAACTCACCCCTCCCCCTCCCCATACCCTCAAGTCCGTTCTCCAGTAGGTCTGCGTCTTTATTCCTATCTTACCCCTAGGTTCTCCATGACATTTTTTTCCCTTAAATTCCATATATATGTGTTAGCATACGGTATTTGTCTTTTTATTTCTGACTTACTTCACTCTGTGTGACAGACTCTAGGTCTATCCATCTCATTACAAATAGCTCAATTTCATTTCTTTTTAAGGCTGAGTAATATTCCATCGTGTATATGTGCCACATCTTCTTTATCCATTCATCCGATGATGGGCGCTTAGGTTGTTTCCATGTCCTGGCTATTGTAAATAGAGCTGCAATGAACATTTTGGTACCTGACTCTTTTTGAATTTTGGTTTTCTCAGGGTATATGCCAAGTAGTGGGATTGCTGGGTCATATGGTAATTCTATTTGTAGTTTTTTAAGGAACCTCCATACTGTTCTCCACAGTGGCTGAACCAATTCACATTCCCACCAGCAGTGCAAGAGTGTCCCCTTTTCTCCACACCCTCTCCAGCATTTATTGTTTCTAGATTTTTTGATGATGGCCATTCTGACTGGTGTGAGATGATATCTCATTGTAGTTTTGATTTGCATTTCTCTAATGATTAATGATGTTGAGCATTCTTTCATGTGTTTGTTGGCATTCTGTATATCTTCTTTGGAGAAATGTCTATTTAGGTCTTCTGCCCATTTTTGGATGGGGTTGTTTGTTTTTTTGTTATTGAGCTGCATGAGCTGCTTGTAAATTTTGGAGATTAATTCTTTGTCAGTTGCTTCATTTGCAAATGTTTTCTCCCATTCTGAGGGTTGTCTTTTGGTCTTGCTTATGGTTTCCTTTGCTGTGCAAAAGCTTTGAAGTTTCATTAGGTCCCATTTGTTTATTTTTGTTTTTATTTCCATTACTCTAGGAGGTGGGTCAGAAAGGATCTTGCTGTGATTTATGTCATAGAGTGTTCTTCCTATGTATTCCTCTAAGAGTTTCATAGTTTCTGGCCTTACATTTAGGTCTTTAATCCATTTTGAGCTTATTTTTGTGTATGGTGTTAGGGAGTGATCTAATCTCATACTTTTACATGTACCTGTCCAGTTTTCCCAGCACCATTTATTGAAGAGGCTGTCCTTTCTCCACTGTACATTCCTGCCTCCTTTATGAAAGATAAGTTGTCCATATGTGCGTGTGTTTATCTCTGGGCTTTCTATCCTGTTCCACTGATCTATCTTTCTGTTTTTGTGCCAGTACCATACTGTCTTGATTACTGTTGCTTTGTAGTATAGTCTGAAGTCAGGGAGCCTGATTCCTCCAGCTCCTTTTGTCGTTCTCAAGATTGCTTTGGGTATTCAGGGTCTTTTGTGTTTCCATACAAATTGCGAAATTTTTTGTTCTAGTTCTGTGAAAAATGCCAGTGGTAGTTTGATAGGGATTGCATTGAATTTGTAGATTGCCTTGGGTGGTAGAGTCATTTTCACAATGTTAATTCTTCCTATCCAAGAACATGGTATATCTCTCCATCTATTTGTATCATCTTTAATTTCTTTCATCAGTGTCTTATAATTTTCTGCATACAGGTCTTTCGTCTCCTTAGGTAGGTTTATTCCTAGATATTTTATTCTTTTTGTTGCAATGGTAAATGGGAGTGTTTTCTTGATTTCACTTTCAGATTTTTCATCATTAGTATATAGGAATGCCAGAGATTTCTGTGCATTAATTTTGTATCCTGCTACTTTACCAAATTCATTGATTAGCTCTAGTAGTTTTCTGGTAGCATCTTTAGGATTCTCTATGTATAGTATCATGTCATCTGCAAACAGTGACAGCTTTACTTCTTCTTTTCCAATGTGGATTCCTTTTATTTCCTTTTCTTCTCTGATTGCTGTGGCTAAAACTTCCAAAACTATGTTGAATAAGCGTGGTGAGAGTGGGCAACCTTGTCTTGTTCCTGATCTTAGTGGAAATGCTTTCAGTTTTTCACCATTGAGGATGATGTTTGCTGTGAGCTTGTCATATATGGCCTTTATTATGTTGAGGAAAGTTCCCTCTATGCCTACTTTCTGCAGGGTTTTTATCATAAATGGGTGTTGAATTTTGTCGAAAGCTTTCTCTGCATCTATTGAGATGATCATATGGTTTTTCTCCTTCAATTTGTTAATATGGTTTATCACATTGATAGATTTGTGTATATTGAAGAATCCTTGCATTCCTGGAATAAACCCCACTTGATCATGGTGTATGATCCTTTTAATGTGCTGTTGGATTCTGTTTGCTAGTATTTTGTTGAGGATTTTTGCATCTATGTTCATCAGTGATATTGGCCTGTAGTTTTCTTTCTTTGTGACATCCTTGTTTGATTTTGGTATCAAGGTGATGTTGGCCTCATAGAAGGAATTTGGGAGTGTTCCTCCCTCTGCTATATTTTGGAAGAGTTCGAGAAAGATAGGTGTTAGCTCTTCTCTAAACGTTTGATAGAATTCACCTGTGAAGGCATCTGGTCCTGGGCTTTTGTTTGTTGGAAGATTTTTAATCACAGTTTCAACTTCAGTGCTTGTGATTGGTCTGTTCATATTTTCTATGTCTTCCTTATCCAGTCTTGGCAGGTTGTGCATTTCTAAGAGTTTGTCCATTTCTTCCAGATTGTCCATTTTATTGGCATAGAGTTACTTGTAGTAATCTCTCATGATTTTTTTTATTTCTGCAGTGTCAGTTGTTACTTCTCCTTTTTCATTTCTAATTCCATTGATTTGAGTCTTCTCCCTTTTTTTCTTGATGAGTCTGGCTAGTGGTTTATCTATTTTGTTTATCTTCTCAAAGAACCAGTTTTTAGTTTTCTTGATCTTTGCTATCGTTTCCTTCATTTCTTTTTCATTTATTTCTGATCTGATCTTTATGATTTCTTTCCTTCTGCTAGCATTGGGGTTTTTTTGTTCTTCTTTCTCTAATTGCTTGAGGTGCAATGTTAGGTTGTTTATTCGAGATGTTTCCTGCTTCTTAAGGTGGGCTTGTATTCCTATAAACTTCCCCCTTAGAACTGCTTTTGCTGCATCCCATAGGTTTTGGGTCGTTTTGTCTCCATTGTCATTTGTTTCTAGGTATTTTTTTATTTCCGCTTTGATTTCTTCAGTGATCACTTCATTATTTAGTAGTGTATTGTTTAGCCTCCATGTGTTTGTATATTTTACAGATCTTTTCCTGTAATTGATATCTAGTCTCATGGCGTTGTGGTCAGAAAAGATACTTGACACAATTTCAGTTTTCTTAAATTTACCAAGGCTTGATTTGTGACCCAAGATATGATCTATCCTGGAGAATGTTCCATGAGCACTTGAGAAAAATGTGTATTCTGTTGTTTTTGGATGGAGTGTCCTATAAATATCAATTAAGTCCATCTTGTTTAATGTATCATTTAAGGCTTGTTTTTCCTTATTTATTTTCATTTTGGATGATCTGTCCATGGGTGAAAGTGGGGTGTTAAAGTCCCCTACTATGAGTGTGTTACTGTCGATCTCCCCTTTTATGGCTGTTAGTATTTGCCTTATGTATTGAGGTGCTCCTATGTTGGGTGCATAAATATTTACAATTGTTATATCTTCTTCTTGGGTCGATCCCTTGATCATTATGTAGTGTCCTTCTTTGTCCCTTTTAATAGTCCTTATTTTAAAGTCTATTTTGTCTGATATGAGAATTGCTACTCCAGCTTTCTTTTGGTTTCCATTTGCATGGAATATCTTTTTCCATCCCCTTACTTTCAGTCTGTATGTGTCTCTAGGTCTGAAGTGGGTCTCTTGTAGACAGCATATATAAGGGTCTTGTTTTTGTATCCATTCAGCCAATCTGTGTCTTTTGGTGGGAGCATTTCGTCCATTTACATTTAAGGTAATTATCGATATATATCTTCCTATTCCCATTTTCTATATTGTTTTGGGTTCGTTATTATAGGTCGTTTCCTTCCCTTGTGTTTCTTGTCTAGAGAAGTTCCTTTAGCATTTGTTGTAAAGCTGGTTTTGTGGTGCTGAACTCTCTCAGCTTTTGCTTGTCTGTAAAGCTTTTAATTTCTCCATCAAATCTGAATGAGATCCTTGCTGGGTAGAGTAGTCTTGGTTGCAGGTTTTTCTCCTTCATCACTTTCAGTATGTCCTGCCACTCCCTTTTGACTTGTAGGGTTTCTGCTGAGACATCAGCTGTTAACCTTATGGGGATTCCTTTGTGTGTTATTTGTTGTTTTTCCCTTGCTGCTTTTAATATGCTTTCTTTGTATTTAATTTTTGACAGTTTGATTAATATGTGTCTTGGCGTATTTCTCCTTGTATTTATCCTGTATGGGACTCTCTGTGCTTCCTGGACTTGATTAACTATTTCCTTTCCCATATTAGGGAAGTTTTCAACTATAATCTCTTCAAATATTTTCTCAGTCCCTTTCTTTTTTTCTTCTTCTTCTGGAACCCCTATAATTCGAATGTTGGTGCATTTGATGTTGTCCCAGAGGTCTCTGAAACTGTCCTCAGTTCTTTTCATTCTTTTTTCTTTATTCTGCTCTGCAGTAGTTATTTCCACTACTTTATCTTCCAGGTCACTTATCCGTTCTTCTGCCTCAGTTATTCTGCTATTGATCCTATATAGAGTACTTTTAATTTCATTTATTGCGTTGTTCATCGTTGCTTGTTTCATCTTTATTTCTTCTAGGTCCTTGTTAACTGTTTCCTGCATTTTGTCCATTCTACTTCCAAGATTTCAGATCATCCTTACTATCATTATTCTGAATTCTTTTTCAGGTAGATTGCCTATTTCCTCTTCATTTGTTAGGTCTGGTGGGTTTTTATCTTGCTCCTTCATCTGCTGTGTGTTTTTCTGTCTTCTCATTTTGCTTATTTTACTGTGTTTGGGGTCTCCTTTTTGCAGGCTGTACGTTTGTAGTACCCGTTGTTTTTGATGTCTGTCTCCAGTGGCTAAGGTTGTTTCAGTGGGTTGTGTAGGCTTTCTGGTGGAGGGGACTAGTGCCTGTGTTGTGCTGGATGAGGCTGGATCTTGTCTCTGTAGTGGGCAGGTTCACGTCTGGTGTTGTGTTGTGGGGTGTCTGTGGCCTTATTATGATTTTAGGCAGCCTCTCTGCTAATGGGTGGGGTTGTGTTCCTGTTTTGCTAGTTGTTTGGCATAGGTTGTCCAGCACTGTGGCTTGCTGGTCGTTGAGTGAAGCTGGGTGCTGGTGTTAAGATGGAGGTCTCTGGGAGATTTCCACCGTTTAATATTATGTGGAGCTGGGAGGTCTCTTGTTGACTAGTGTCCTGAAGTTGGCTCTCCTACCTCAGAGGCAGAGCCCTGACTCCTGGGCCGGAGCACCAAGAGCCTTTCATCCACATGGCTCGGAATAAAAGGGAGAAAATGTAGAGAGAATTAGTAGAAATATGAGGAAAGAAGGAAGGAAAGGAGGAAAGGAAGGAAGGAAGAAAGAAGGAAAGAAAGGAGGGAGGGAGGGAGGAAGGAAGGAAGGAAGGAGGGAAAGAAGGAAAAAAGACAGAAAGAAAGAAGATACAGTAAAAATAAAATAAAGTATAATATAGTTATTGAATTAAAGAATATTTAGAAAAAAAAAGGGACGGATAGAACCTTAGGACAAATGTTGGAAGCAAAGCTATACAGAGAAAATCTTACACAGAAGCATACACATACACGTTCACAAAAAGAGGTAAAGGGGGAAAAAAATCATAAATCTTGCTCTCAGAGACCACCTCCTCAATTTGGGGTGATTCGTTGTCTAAAGGAGGGAAGGAAGGAAGGAAAGAAAGAAAGAAAATGAAGGTAAAGTATAATAAAGTTATTACAACTAATATTACTTATTAAGAAAAAAAATTTTTTTAAAAAACCATGGACGGATAGAGCCCTAGGACAAATGGTGGAAGCAAGAGTATACAGACAAGATCTCACACAGAAGCATACACGTACACATTCACAAAAAGAGGAAAAGGGAAAAAAATCATAGATGTAGCTCCTAAATTCCACCTCTTCAATTTGGGATCATTCCTTGTCTATTCAGGTATTCCACAAATGCAGGGTATATCAAGTTGATTGTGGAGCTTTAATCCGCTGCTTCTGTGGCTGCTGGGAGAGATTTCCCTTTCTCTTCTTTGTTCTCACAGCTCACAGGAGCTCAGCTTTGGATCTGGCCCTGCCTCTGCGTGTAGGTCGCTGGAGGGCGTCTGTTTTTTGCTCAGACGGGACGGGGTTAAAGGAGCCGCTGATTCGGGGGCTCCGGCTCACTCAGGCCGGGGGTTGGGGGATGGGGGAAGGAGGGGCACTGCGTGCGGGGCGGGCCTGTGGCGGCAGAGGCGGCGTGACGTTGCGGCAGAGGCCGGCGTGACGTTGCACCAGCCTGAGGCCCGCCGTGCGTACTCCCGGGGAAGTTGTCCCTGGATCCCGGGAACCTGGCAGTGGCGGGCTGCACAGGCTCCGTGGAAGAGGGGCGTGGAGAGTGACCCACGCTCGTACTCAGGCCCCTTGGTGGCGGCAGCAGCAGCCTTAGCGTCTCCCGCCCACCTCTGGGGTCCGCGGTTTTAGCCGCGGCTCGCGCCCGTCTCTGGGGTTCGCGCTTTTAGCCGCGGCTCGCGCCCGTCTCTGGAGTTCCTTTAAGCAGCGCTCTTAAACCCCTCTCCTCGCGCACCAGGAAACAAAGAGGAAAGAAAAAGTCTCTTGCCTCTTCGGCAGGTGCAGGCTTTTCCCCGAACTCCCTCCCGGCTAGTCGTGGTGCACTAACCCCTTCAGGCTATGTTCAAGCCGCCAACCCCAGTCCTCTCCCTGCGCTCCGTCCAAAACGGAAACACAAGCCTCAGCTTGCAGCCCCGCCCGCCCCGGCGGGTGAGCAGACAAGCCTCTCGGGTTGGTGAGTGCCGGTCGGCACTGATCGTCTGTGCAGGAATCTCCCTGCTTTGCCCTCCGCACCCGTCGCTGTGCACTACTCCGCGGTCCCAAAGCTCCCCCCTCCGTCTCCCGCAGTCTCCGCCCGCGGAGGGGCTTCCTAGTGTGTGGAAACTTTTCCTCCTTCACAGCTCCCTCCCACTGGTGCAGGTGCCGTCCTTGTTCTTTTGTCTCTGTTTTTTCTTTTGCCCTACCCAGGTATGTGGGGAGTTTCTTACCTTTTGAGAGGTCTGAGGTCTTTTGCCAGCCTTCAGTAGGTGTTCTGTAGGAGTTGTTCCACGTGTAGGTGTATTTCTAGTGTATCCGTGGGGAGGAAGGCGATCTCCGTGTCTTACTCTTCCGCCATCTTCAAGGTCCCCCCCTGGGATGATTATTTAATGACTATGAACTGGTCCTCAGATATGTCCCTTACCAAATTTTCATGTTGTTGCTTGACTGGGCTTTGCAGAAATCTTCACATAGTAAATTTATCCTTTGGATAAGCCAACCACATATGTGCTCATTTTTCTAAGGTTGTTATAGAGAACTTCTACTACCTAATCAAAACATGTTAGGATTAGATTGGCCCTAAAAATTCTTTAGGTAAATTGTTAAAAACTTTTTTTACTGGTTAATCCCTTTGTTCCAATGCAGTTTGAGTTGGAACCTCCTTATACTACAGATAACAGCAGAGTTGCTCTGGTTGAAGTGAAGTGTGATGGGCCCAAAGTTATGTAGATCACAGTTAGAAAACCATTTACTTAGAGCTTGTTGCTAAATCACTCTTCTCTATATATCATTTAAGGAAAGCAAGTTCCAGAGAAGTTAAGTGACTTAATTAGCTAAGATCAGACATCTAGAAAATGATATAGTTAATTCTATTCATTTGCTCCTCTACCAGCTGACTATTCCTCATTAATATAAAGTTTAGCTTGGCCCTCAGTTTAGCCGGCTGCCTCCCTGAGCCCCAGAGAGCAGGTATTTGCTACTAGAAGATTGATTTTTAGGGGTTAAGAAAGATATGGAGGCTAAAGAATTGAGTAGGAAGGGAGAGATAGAACCTTAGCATCTGTTCTAATA
The DNA here is from genome assembly GCF_008692025.1 of Phocoena sinus. Classification (NCBI taxonomy): domain Eukaryota; kingdom Metazoa; phylum Chordata; class Mammalia; order Artiodactyla; family Phocoenidae; genus Phocoena; species Phocoena sinus. Next base: position 57,688,188 of record NC_045784.1, on the reverse strand, counting down.
CTTGGGGATGGTCCTAGAAAGGAAGGAATCTCTATTCAGGACAAGAGTGTATTAACATGTCTCTGTTGTGTGAGAAGGAGAGAGTGAGAGTGAGAGACAGGAGAGGAGAGGAGAGGAGAGAAGAAGGCAGGAGAGAGTCCAGACACAAGACTCTAAAATCCTGTCCTCAATCGGCCTATGAGGTCCCAGAAGGAAATTGCCTAGGGGGCAGTATGAAAAAAGGAAGACTTGATGACCAAATCTTACTGTTGAACTCTAGTCCTGTTGAGATAGGCTAGACCTTATAAATCCAGGAGGGCTCTATTTTTTCTCTAGAGTAGGGAAGTCTATGTGGCCTCCTTGATAGTTCCCACATGGCTTTCTGAAAGATAGGCAGAGCGATTGATCCTCCAAGTAGATGGCTATATGCTTTTTGAAAGAGGAAGCTGCAAAGCTGGAAGAGTCAAGCTTGATGGGCACTTAAAGCAATGTTTCTCAACAGCTGATCTGCAGATTCTCCTTAAAATGATGGCATGCGTTTTAACTCTCTCACATTTCTTTGGATCCATGGGAGATAATAGAAATTTCCCTAGATTACTAGGGAAACCAAGGCCTTGGATGATAGAACACTAGTCAGCTGAAATACGTATCATATTTGGAGAGAAAGTCACTTTCACATTTGGTCAAAAAGAGACACAATAACATGGGTTACGTGGGACTCATACAAAAACAAAACAAAACAAAAGAGTTGAAAATAATAACAAATATTAAGGTTTCCTGTAAGTGAAATATCAGAAAGGAAAGTGTGTGGGAACTATAGCCAAACACCTCTGAGATTATCCTTCAGCCTGTCATGACTCCCTAGCTCAAGTGGCCCATAATAAGGAATATGAGCTGTTAAAAATGATGTAATTCAAAGGCCTAGGACCACATGAATATTCCTAGGATATTTCAGGCACTGTATTAGGGGGAGGTGGCACTAACTGTCTAACACTGATAGATAGACAGGGTATTATGCAGTATTTGCCATTTTGCCTGTTCATAAGAAACACCTGGGAGGCCCTTTAAAGACCCTTTAAGGAATTCCTCCCTGGGGATTCTGATAAAAGAAAACAGGGCTTAAGAATGTGCATCACAATAGGCATCTTGGGTGAAATACTACTGTAGGGAAAAGAGTTTGAGACTGGAAAGTGAGATAGACAGGGATCTCAGTTCTGGCTTCATTGCTAACTAGCTGCACATGTCTGTGTAAATAACTTTTCTGAGCTTCAGATTTCTCATCTATAAGGTTGATGTAATTATAACTGCCTTTCCTACCTCACAGAGCTATTAGGAAGATATCATGCAATAATGTAAGTAAAAGCCACTTTACTAGAATTGCTAGAATGAGATGATGATAATGATGATGATGATGACTATAGCAGTGGAAAAGATGTCAATAGATCTGTAGCATAATTTGTGTAGGCTCACTAAGTGAGGGCTTTGTTGACAGCAGTGAGAGCCCGGATTGCAGACAAGTCATATTATCAAGGCTCTATCTGACAGGAGTGGGTAAAAAACAGTTGGTAGTAGCCCTGGAGGGCATGACTAGACAGAATGGGGATCATTCAGAGCAGAGTCTAGATTCAATAAATAACTGGATTAAAAATTGTCAAAACTAAAGCAGGAAGGAAGACTAATCCCAACCCCCAAAAAGCTTATTGAATTTTCCTTCCCAGTTCCAGAATTAGGTGAGGCAGGCAGAAGGAATTCATGACTTCAGCTAGAAGTGGCTGGGGGAGGGCAGAATCTCACAGCTATCAGGATTTGATATTTTCCTTCAAAATATTCACGCTCTATGCTCTGACTGCATTTACTGTGGGAGTTTGATCTTGACTTACTTTCCCAAGTGTGTTTCCCTACTGAGAGGAGAATAAGCTGATATAAGTTTTCATCTTGCTCAGGAGTGAGATATTGCTCATTGAAAATTAATAAATAGACTCTAGCTTATAAATTAGTCTCTGGTGGGTCGGTGAACATAAATAAATTCCTCGGGGTCTAACTCATCCCCAGGAAAGCTGTTGCAATGGTGTTTATGAATCTGTAAGTCTTAAATGGGATCTCTCAAGATGGAATGAGCTATCCAAAGGTAAACTATTGGGTGGGCCAAAAAGTGCCTTTGGTTTTTAAGTAAAAATAAAAGACACATTTTTCATTTTCACCAAGAACTTTATTGAACAATGTATTCACCCTTTTGTTCCACTACCTTCTGCCATTTTTCAGGTAACTTCATAATTTTCCAGGGAATTGAAATTTTTTCCATTAAGAGAATTTTGTAAAGACCGAAATAAATGGAAACCTGAAGGTGTAATGTCTGGGAAATATGGCAGTTGAATCAGAACTTCCCAGCCAAGCTGTAACAGTTTTTATCTGGTCATCAAAGAAAGACGCAGTCTTGCGTTATCCTGATGGAAGACTATACGTTTTCTGTTGGCTAATTCTGGATGCTTTTCATAGACTGCCGCTTTCAGATGGTCAAATTGGGAACAGTACTTGTTGGAATTAATCGTTTGGTTTTCCAGAAGGAGCTCATGATAGAGGACTCCCTTCGAATCTCACCATATACACAACATCACTTTCTTTGGATGAAGGTCGGGCTTTGGTGTGGTTGGTGGTGGTTCATTTCACTTGCCTCATGATCTCTTCCATTCCACATTGTTCTAGAGTATCCACTTTTCATTGCCTGTCACAATTTGTTTTAAAACAAATTTAAAATCGCATGAGGAAATATGGTCAAGAAGAGGTTTTTTCGCTTAACTTATGTGGAACCCAAACATCAAAGAGATTCACATAACCAAGTTGGTGCAAATGATTTTCAGTGCTTTGTTTGGATATTTTGAGGATGTTGGTTCTCTCCCACGTGGTATATCGTTGATTGTTTTCTCAATTATTGTGTCGATTTGATCGCTATCACCTTCAACTGGTCTACCCGACCATGGAGCATTGTCCAATGAGAAATTTCCAGCACAAAACTTCACAAACCACTTTTGACATGTTCGATCAGTCACAGCACCCTCTCCATACACTGCACAAATCTTTTTGTGTGTTTCAGTTGCGTTTTTACCTTTCTTGAGATAATAAAGCATAATGTGTCAAAAATATTGTTTTTTTCTTCCATCTTCAATATTAAATGGCTACACAAAAATTCACCAACTTTGATAAGTCTTTATTAATGCACACTGATATGACAGATGTCACATACAATCTAATAAAATTGTTTCGAATGATGTTAAAGACAACCAAGTGCTACTAGAACCATCTTACAGAAAAAACTGAATGAACCTTTTAGCCTACCCAATAGCTTAGGGTCAGTTCAACCATGGCTTGACCACCATACTGTGCTCAGTGGTAGGTATGTCTCAGAAGCATCTGAGAGGGCATCTGAGAAATTATATCAAACTAGAAGCATCATGAAAATTCACTTGGAAACTCATTTTAGTATCAATGGTGTGCACTCTTTGTGGGTATTGTTTGAAAACCATTGTACAGTGGAAGATAAGAATTGGTTTTGAGGGTAGATTATACCATGTTGTAACTATATGACCTTGGGCATAGCATTTGTTTATAACCATAAATGTTTATTTTAAATTTAAACAGTACTTCTTCCTGTGTGGAGGAATACATTCCTAACAAATCAACCTTCCTGAAGTGACAAAAATAAACTCTGGGCCAAATGCAATAAAACAACTACCCAAAGTCTCTGGGGAGCAAACAAAAGCAATTATATTCTATAGGGGAATCTAAACTTTGAGAAAGTGATCAAATGGGGTGGGTTTCCCATTTTTATTACTTTGAACTGAGGGAAACCGAAATTGTGGCACAGCACAGGATAGAGAAAATTCTTATGAAGGACTGCTGTCTTTCTGGCTAGAAAGACTAGGGGAAGGAGCCCAGGGTATAGGGCTTCCAAAGACTGAGGGGGACCCCAAAAAGAAAAATCCAGAGAAGAATCCACATTTTGTGTAAAAACTCTGCCAAGTCACTGGCTGAACCACGCAGTTTGAAATCGATCTTAACTGAGATCTTAGCTGCCTCCCACAGCAGGCATGACAGCTTGAAATTTGACTCTAACCAAATTTGAGCAATCTTCTGGTAACTATTAGTAATAATTTGAGTCTAGCCAAGTTAATTGGTAGCTAAAATATTCAACACTGTTAAGAGGCATATAAGAGAATACAGAGCTCTACAATACAACATTTACCATGTGCAGGAAACAAGCCAATATTATTCTACATATAAAAAGCCATAAAAGTATGAGCCACTCTCAGAAATAAAGGTGGCAGTTCGAAGATCACCTGTATGTTAGAATTATTAGACAAGGACTTCAGAGCAGCTGTTAAAACTGTGTTTGGTGAGTTAAAGAAAGTACAATGAATGAAAATGTAGGTGGTATTAGCAGAGATTAGAAATGTAAGATAAAACTAAATGATAATTTCAATGGAAAAACACAAATTTTGAAATAAGAGTTATATGGAGTCAAGAGAAAATGGAGATGTTATAAGAAGAACTGAGTGGGGAGAAGGGGAAGATGGCAGAAGAGTAAGACGCGGAGATCAACTTCTTCCAAACAGATACATCAGAATTACATCTACACGTGGAACAACTCCTACAGAACACCTACTGAACACTGGCAGAAGACCTCAGACTTCCCAAAAGGCAAGAAACTCCCCACGTACCTGGGTAGGGCAAAAGAAAAAAGGAAAAACAGAGACAAAAGAATAGGGAGGGGACCTGCACCAGTGGGAGGGAGCTGTGAAGGAGGAAAGGTTTCCACACACTAGGAAGCCCCTTCGCAGGTGGAGACTGTGGGTGGCGGAGGGGGGAGGCTTCGTAGCTGCGGAGGAGAGCACAGCAACAGGGGTGCGGAGGGCAAAGCAGAGAGATTCCCGCACAGAGGATCGGTGCCGACCGGCACTCACCAGCCGGAGAGGCTTGTATGCTCACCTGCCAGAGCAGGCAGGGCTGAGAGCTGAGGCTTGGGCTTCGGTTGTATCCCAGGGAGAGGACTGGGACTGGCTGCGAGATCACAGGCTGAAGGGGGCTAGTGTGCCACAGCTAGCCGGGAGGAGTCTGAGAAAATGTCTGGAGCTGCCTAGGAGGCAAGGGACTTTTTCTTCCCTCTTTGTTTCCTGGGTGCGCAAGGAGAGGCGATTAAGAGCACTGCTTAAAGCAGCTCCAGAGATGGGTGCGAGCCGCAGCTAACAGCACGGACCCCAGAGACGGGCATGAGACTCAAAGGCTGCTGCTGTCACCACCAAGAAGCCTGTGTGCGAACACAGGTCACTATCCACACCTGCATTCCGGGGAGCTTGTGCAACCCGCCACTGCCAGGGTCCCGGGATCCAGGGACACCTTTCCCGGGAGAATGCATGACGTGTCTCAGGCTGGTGCAACGTCCCACCTGCCTCTGCCGCTGCAGGCTCGCCCCACATCGTACCCCTCCAGCCCCCCCGCCTGAGTGATCCAGAGTCACAAAATCAGCTGCTCCTTTAAACCCATCCTGTCTGAGCAAAGAACAGACACCCTCAGGCAACCTACACACAGAGTCGGGGACAAATCCAAAGCTGAGCCCCGGGAAATGTGCAAACAAAGTACAGAAAGGGAAATCTCTTCCAGCAGCCTCAGGAGCAGCGGAGTAAATCTCCACAATCAACTTGATGTACCCTGCATCTGTGGAATACGTGAATAGACAACGAATGATCCCAAATTGAGGAGGTAGATTTTCAGAGCAAGATTTATTATTTTTTCCACTTTTCCTATTTTTGTGATTGTGTATGTGTATGCTTCTGTGGGAGATTTTGTCTGTATAGATTTGCTTTCACCATTTGACCTAGGGTTCTCTCTCTCCAATTTTTAAAATTTTTTTAAAAAAATATTTTCTTAATAATTATTCTTTATTTAAATTTTTTTATTTTATCTTACTTTATTTTAATTTATTTTATCCTGTTCCTTCCTTCCTTTCTTTCTACTTTTTCTCACCTTTATTCTGAGCCTTGTGGATGAAAGGCTCTTGATGCTACAGCAAGGAGTCAGTGCTGTGCCTCTGAGGTGGGAGAGTCAACTTCAGAATACTGGTCCACAAGAGACCTCCCAGCTCCACAAAATAGCAAATGGCGAAAATCTCCCAGATATCTCCATCTCAACACCAAGACCCAGCTTCACTCAACGACCAGCAAGCTAGAGTGCTGGACACCCTATGCCAAACAACAAGCAAGACAGGAGCACAACCCCACCCATTAGCAGAGACACTACCTAAAATCATAAGTCCACAGACACCCCAAAACACACCATCAGACTTGGATCTGCCCACCAGAAAGACAGATCCAGGCTCCTCCACCAGAACACAGGCACTAGTCCCATCCACCAGGAAGCCTACACAACCCACTGAACCAACCTTAGCCACTGGGGACAGACACCAAAAGCAACAGGAATTACGAACCTGCAGCCTGCGAAAAGGAGACCACAAACACAGTAAGATAAGCAAAATGAGAAGACAGAAAAACACACAGCAGATGAAGGAGCAAGATAAAAACCCACCAGACCTAACAAATGAAGAGGAAATAGGCAGTCTACCTGAATAAGAATTCAGAATAATAATAGTAAAGATGATCCAAAATCTTGGAAATAGAATAGAAAAAATGCAAGAAACATTCAACAAGGACTTAGAAGAACTAAAGATGAAACAAGCACTGATGAACAACACAATAAATGAAATTAAAAATACTCTAGAAGGGATCAATAGCAGAATAACTGAGGCAGAGGAATGGATAAGTGACCTGGAAGATAAAATAGGGGAAAAAACTACTGCAGAAAAGAATAAAGAAAAAAGAATGAAAAGAACTGAGGACAGTCTCAGAGACCTCTGGGACAACATTAAACACACCAACATACGAATTATAGGGGTTCCAGAAGAAAAAGAGAAAAAGAAAGGGACTGAGAAAACATTTGAAGAGATTATAGTTGAAAACTTCCTTAATATGGGAATGGAAATAGTTAATCAAGTCCAGGAAGCACAGAGAGTCCCATACAGGATAAATCCAAGGAGAAATACGCCAAGACACATATTAATCAAACTGTTCAAAATTAAATACAAAGAAAGCATATTAAAAGCAGCAAGGGAAAAACAACAAATAACACACAAGGGAATCCCCATAAGGTTAACAACTGATCTCTCAGCAGAAACTCTGCAAGCCAGAAGAGAGTGGCAGGACATACTGAAAGTGGTGACGGAGAAAAACCTACAGCCAAGATTACTATACCCAGCAAGGATCTCATTCAGTTTTGATGGAGAAATTAAAACCTTTACAGACAAGCAAAAGCTGAGAGTTCAGAACCACCAAACCAGCTTTACAACACATGCTAAAGGAACATCTCTAGACAAAAAACACAAGAGAAGTAAAAGACCTATAATAATGAACCCAAAACAATTTAGAAAATGGGAATAGGAAAATACATATCGATAATTACCTTAAATGTAAATGGACTAAATGCTCCCATCAAAAGACACAGATTGGCTGAATGGATACAAAAACAAGACCCATATATATGCTGTCTACAAGAGACCCACTTCAGACCTAGAGACACATACAGACTGGCAGTAAAGGGGTGGAAAAAGATATTCCATGCAAATGGAAACCAAAAGAAAGCTGGAGTAGCAATTCTCATATCAGACAAAATAGACTTTAAAATAAAGACTATTAGAAGAGACAAAGAGGGACACTACATAATGATCAAGGGATCGGTCCAAGAAGAAGATATAACAATTGTAAATATTTATGCACCCAACATAGGAGCACCTCAATACATAAGGCAAAAACTAACAGCCATAAAAGGGGAAATTGACAGTAACACATTCATAGTAGGGGACTTTAACACCCCACTTTCACCCATGGACAGATCATCCAAAATGAAAATAAAGAAGGAATCACATGCTTTAAAAGATATATAAAACAAGATGGACTTAATTGATACTTATAGGACATTCCATAACAAAACAACAGGATACACATTTTCCTCAAGTGCTAATGGAACATTCTCCAGGATAGATCATATCCTGGGTCACTAATCAAGCCTTGGTAAATTTAAGAAAATTGAAATTCTATCAAGTTTCTTTTCCGACAACAATGCTATGAGACTAGATATCAATGACAGGAAAAGATCTGTAAAAAATACAAACACATGGAGGATAAACAATATACTACCTAATAACGAAGTGATCACTGAAAAAACCAAAGAGGAAATTTAAAAATACCTAGAAACAAATTGGCAATGGAGAAATGATGAACCAAACCTATGGTATGCAGCAAAAACAGTTCTAAGAGAGAATTTTATAGCAATACAATCCTACCTTAAGAAACAGGAAACATCTCGAATAAACAACCTAACCTTGAACCTAAAGCAATCAGAGAAAGAAGAACCAAAAGAGCCCCAAAGTTAGCAGAGGGAAAGAAATCATAAAGATCAGATAAGAAATAAATGAAAAAGAAATGAAGGAAATGATAGCAAAGATCAATAAAACTAAAAGCCGGTTCTATGAGAAGATAAACTAAATTGAAAAATCATTAGCCAGACTCCTCAGGAAAAAGAGGGAGAAGACTCAAATCAATAGAATTAGAAGTGAAAAAGGAGAAGTAACAACTGACACTGCAGAAACACAGAACGTCATGAGAGATTACTACAAGCAACACTATGCCAATAAAATGGACAACCTGGAAGAAATGGACAAATTCTTAAAAGTGCACAACTTTCCAAGACTAAATCAGGAAGAAACAGAAAATATGAACAGACCAATCACAAGAAATGAAATTGAAACTGTGATTAAAAATCTTTCAACAAACAAAAGCCCAGCACCAGAAAGTTTCACAAGGGAATTCTATCAAACGTTTGGGGAAGAGCTAACACCTAACCTTCTCAAGCTCTTCCAAATATAGCAGAGGGAAGAACACACCCAAACTCATACTACGAGGCCACCATCACCCTGATACCAAAACCAGACAAAGATGTCACAAAGAAAGAAAACTACAGCCCAATATCACTGATGAACATAGATGTAAAAATCTTCAGATAATACTAGCAAACAGAATCCAACAGCACATTGAAAGGATCATACACCATGATCAAGTGGCGTTTATTCCAGGAATGCAAGGATTCTTCAATACATGCAAATCAATCAATTTGATACACAATATTAAAAAACTGAAGGAGAAAAACCATATGGTCATCTCAATAGATGTGGGGAAAGCTTTCAACAGAATTCAACACCCATTTATGATAAAAACCCTGCAGAAAGTAGGCATAAAGGGAATGTTCCTCAACATAATAAAGGCCATATATGACAAACCCACAGCCAACATCGTCCTCAGTGGTGAAAACCTGAAAACATTTCCACTATGATCAGGGACAAGACAAGGTTGCCCACTCTCACCACTCTTAATCAACAGAGTTTTGGACGTTTTAGCCACAGCAATCAGAGAAGAAAAGGAAAAAAAGGAATCTAAATTGGAAAGGGAGAAATAAAGCTGTCACTGTTTGCAGATGACATGATACTATACATAGAGATTCCTAAAGATGCTACCAGAAAACTACTACAGCTAATCAATGAATTTGGTAAAGTAGCAGCATACAAAATTAATGCACAGAAATCTCTGGCATTCCTATACAATAATGATGATAAATCTGAAAGTGAAATGAAGAAAACACTCCCCTTTACCACTGCAACCTAAAGAATAAAATATCTAGGAATAACCCTACCTAAGGAGACAATAGACCTGTATGCAGACAATTGTAAGACACTGATGAAAGAAATTAAAAATGATACAAATAGATGGAGAGATATACCATGTTCTTGGATTGGATGAATCACCATTGAGTAAATGACTCTACTACCCAAAGCAATCTACAGATTCAATGCAATTACTATCAAACTACCACTGGCATTTTTCATAGAAATAGAACAAAAAAATTCACAATTTTTATGGAAACACAAAAGACCCTGAATAGCCAAAGCTATCTTGAGGACAAAAAACAGAGCTGGAGGAATCAGGCTCCCTGACTTCAGACTAAACTACAAAGCTACAATAATCAAGACAGTATGGTACTGGCACCAAAACAGAAATATAGATGAATGCAACAGGATAGAAATCCCAGAGATAAACCCATGCAATATGGTCAACTTATCTTTGATATAGGAGGCAGGAATATATAGTGGGGAAATGACAGACTTTTCAATAAGTTGTGATGGTAAAACTGGACAGATACATGTAAAAGTATGATATTAAAACACTCCCTTACCCCATACACAAAAATAAGCTCAAGATAGATTAAAGACCTAAATGTAAGGCCAGAAACTATAAAAGTCTTAGAGGAAAACATAGGCAGAACACTCTATGACATAAAACACAGCAAGACCCCTTTTGACCCACCTCCTAGAAAAATGGAAATAAAAATAAACAAATGGGACCTAATGAAACTTCAAAGCTTTTGCACAGCAAAGGAAGCCATAAACAAGATCAAAAGACAACCCTCAGAATGGGAGAAAGTATTTGCAAATGAAGTAACTGACAAAGGATTAATCTCCAAAACTTATAAGCAGCTCATGCATCTCATAACAAAAAAACAAACAACCCAATCCAAAAAATGGGCAGAAGATCTAAATAGACATTTCTCCAAAGAAGATATACAGACTGCCAACAAACACATGAAACAATGCTCAACATCATTAATCATTAGAGAAATGCAAATCAAAACTGCAATGAGATATCATCTCACACCAGTCAGAATGGCCATCATCAAAAAATCTAGAAACAATAAATGCTGGAGTGGGTGTGGAGAAAAGAGAACACTTTTGCAGTGCTGGTGGGAATGTGAATTGGTACAGCCACTATGGAGAACAGTATGGAGGTTCCTTAAAAATCTACAAATAGAACTACCAGATGACCCAGCAATCCCACTACTGGGCATATACCCTGAGAATAGCATAGTTTAAAATGAGTGATGTACCAAAATATTTATTGTAGCTCTATTTACAATCACCAGGAGATAGAAACAATGTAAGTGTCCATCATCGGATGAATGGATAAAGAAGATGTGGCACATATATACAATGGAATATTACTCAGTCATAAAAAGAAACGAAATTGAGCTATTTGTAATGAGGTAGATGGACCTTGAGTCTGTCATACAGAGTGAAGTAAGTCAGAAAAAGAAAGACAAACACCGTATTCTAACACATATATATGAAATCTAGGAAAAACAAATGTCATGAAGAACCTAGGTGTAAGACAGGAATAAAGACACAGACCTACTAGAGAGTGGACTTGGGGATATGGGGTAGGGGAACGGTAAGCTGTGACAAAGTGAGAGAGTGGCATTGACATATATCCACTACCAAACGTAAAATAGATAGCTAGTGGGAAGCAGCCGCATAGCACAGGGAGATCAGCTCGGTGCTTTGTGACCACCTAGAGGGGTGGGATAGGGAGGGTGGAAGGGAGGGAGACGCAAGAGGGAAGAGTTATGGGAACATATTTATATATATATAGCTGATTCAGTTTGTTATAAAGCAGAAATTAACACACCATTGTAAAGCAATTATACTCCACTAAAGATATAAAAAAAGAAAAAGAAGAACTGAGTGAACTTGCAGACATATCAATAGGAACGTTCCAATCTGAAAAATAAGAAAGAAAATAAACAAATTTTAAAAATGAAGAGATTCTCAGTGACCTGTGGAAGAGCAGTAAATTTTAACAGATGGGAATGAGAGTACTAGAAAGAGAAGAATGAGAAAATGGAACAGAAAATGTTATTTGAAGAAAAAATGGCTGAGAAGTTATAACGTTTGGCAAAGTAAATCAAGTTTTAGATTCATTCACCACACCAGACCCCAGAGAAGATATAAATGAAGAAACCGTGTTTAAATACATACGAGTCAAACTTCTGGAAATGAAAGATAGAAAGAAATTGTGAAAGTAGCCAGTTGAAAATGACACCTTATATGCGGGGTAACAATTCAAATCTTGATATACTTCCATCAGAATTCATGAAGGCCAGAAGAGAGTAGAGCAGTATCATTAAAGTGCTGAAAGAAAAGCTGTCAGTTCTATATCCAGTAAAAATAACCTTCAAAATGGAGGTAAAATAAAGATATTCTCAGATAAAGGAATTCTGAAATAATTAATTGCTAGACTACATAAAAGCTATATAGGATTCTTTAGGCTGTAGAAAAATCATGCTCGAGGGAAACCCAGATCTTCCAGACTAAATGAAAAGTATCACAAGTATAAATAGGTGAATATCAAATACTATTTTTTCTCTTAATTTTTAAAATATCTTAATTTCTTTAAAACACACCTTACTGTATATGTATGTGTAACATTCTCTGAAGTGTACAACATATGTAGATTAATATTCATATTTATATGTATTAAATATAGTATAAAAGATTGAGGATAGTTGTGGTGATGTATGTATATGGTTGCAAGTTTTATATTTTCTGTGAGGTGGAAGAATATTAACTCCAAATACATGGTGAATAGTTTGTTATGCATATCACAGTCCTTAGGACAACCACTAAAAAACACAAATAAGAATAGCTAAAAGGCCAATAGAGAAAATAAAATGACTCTCTAAAAGATATTTACATTAAAAAAATTCATAAATCAAAAAAAGAAAAAGACAGGAAAAGGAAATAGGACAAAAACTAGAAGAGACAAATCAGAAAAAATAAGAATAAAATAATACACTTAAACCCTACAATTTCAATACTTGCATTAAATGTTGATAGGCTAAGTGCTCCAACTGAAAGATAACGATTATCAAAATGCATTAAAAAAAGCAAACCAAAATACAAGAGGCACACTATAAATGTAAAGACACAAAAATGTTGAAAGTAAATGGATGCAAATGGTTATACCAGGCAAATAATAAGCATATGAAGGCTGAAATTGCTATATTAATATCGATAAAATAGACTTCAGAATAAGAAATTTTACCCTAAAAGATAGCTATTTCAAAAAGATAAAAGGGTCTATTCATCAGGAATAACTAACTATCATACACATGAATAGGATGAATAAGAAAGGCTCAAAGTACATAAAGCAAAAACTGACAGACAATTGGACAACTGGACAAATAGGCAATCAAACCATTGTAGTAAGAGGTTTGACCACTCTTTTCTCAGAAATTTATAGTAAAAAGAAACAAAAAATCAGTAAAGACATAGAGGTTCTGAATAACACTATCAAACACCTTGACACTTATATTTATATAATAGACTATGCAAAATCTTCTGACAACATATTCTTTCAAGTGCTCATTGTGCATTCACCAAGAGAGACCATATACTACTGGTTCATAAAACAGTCTCTATAAATTTTTTTAAACATCTTTATTGTGGTATAATTGCTTTACAATGGTGTGTTACTTGCTGCTTTATAACAAAGTGAATGTTATACATATACATATGTTCCCATATTTCTTCTCTCTTGTGTCTCCCTCCCTCCCACCCTCCCTATACCACACTTCCAGGCGGTCACAAAGCACCGAGCTGATCTCCCTGTGCTATGCGGCTGCTTCCCACTAGCTATCTCCCTTATGTTTGGTAGTGTATATATGTCCATGCCTCTCTCTCGCTTTGTCACAGCTCACCCTTCCCCCTCCCCATATCCTCAAGTCCATTCTCTAGTAGGTCTGTGTCTTTATTCCTATCTTACCCCTAGGTTCTTCATGACATTTTTTTCCCTTAAATTCCATATATATGTGTTAGTATACGGTATTTGTCTTACTCTTTCTGACTTACTTCACTCTGTATGACAGACTCCAGGTCTATCCACCTCATTACAAATAGCTCAATTTCGTTTCTTTTTATGGCTGAGTAATATGCCATTGTATACATGTGCCACTTCTTCCTTATCCATTCATCCAATGACGGGCATATAGGTTGTTTCCATCTCCAGACTATTGTAAATAGAGCTGCAATTAACATTTTGGTACATTACTCTTTTTCAATTATGGTTTTCTCAGGGTATATGCACAGTACTGGGATTGCTGGGTCATATGGAAGTTCTATTTGTAGTTTTTTAAGGAACGTCCATACTGTTCTCCATAGTGGCTGTACCAATTCACATTCCCACCAGCAGTGCAAGAGTGTTCCCTTTTCTCCACATGCTCTCCAGCATTTACTGTTTCTAGATTTTTTGATGATGGCCATTCTGACTGGTGTGAGATGATATCTCATTGTAGTTTTGATTTGCATTTCTCTAATGATTAATGATGTTGAGCGTTCTTTCACATGTTTGCTGGCAGTCTGTATATCTTCTTTGGAGAAATGTCTATTTAGGTCTTCTGCCCATTTTTGGATTGGGTTGTTTGTTTTATTTTTTATTATGCTGCATGAGCTGCTTATAAGTTTTGGAGATTAATCCTTTGTCAAATGCCCCATATGCAAATATTTTCTCCCATTGTGAGGGTTGTCTTTTGGGCTTGTTTATCGTTTCCATTACTGTGCAAAAGCTTTTAAGTTTCATTAGGTCCCATTTGTTTATTTTTGTTTTTATTTCCATTTATCTAGGAGGTGGGTCGAAAAGGATCTTGCTGTGATTTATGTCATAGAGTGTTCTTCCTATGTTTTCTTCTAAGAGTTTGATAGTTTCTGGCCTTACATTTAGGTCTTTAATCCATTTTGAGCTTATTTTTTTGTATGGTGTTAGGGAGTGATCTAATCTCATACATTTACATGTACCAGTCCAGTTTTCCCAGCACCACTTATTGAAGAGGCTGTCCTTTCTCCACTGTACATTCCTGCCTCCTTTATCAAAAATAAGGTGACCACATGTGCGTGGGTTTATCTCTGGGCTTTCTATCCTGTTCCATTGATCTATCTTTCTGTTTTTGTGCCAGTACCATACTGTCTTGATTATTGTAGCTTTGTAGTATAATGAGAATTCAGGGAGCCTGATTCCCCCAGCTCTGGTTTTCGTTCTCAAGATTGCTTGAGCTATTCGTGGTCTTTTGTGTTTCCATACAAATTGTGAAAATTTTTGTTCTATTTCTGTGAAAAATGCCAGTGATAGTTTGATAGGGATTGCATTGAATCTGTAGATTGCTTTGGGTAGTAGAGCCATTTTCGCAATAATGATTTTTCCAATCCAAGTACATGGTATATCTCTGCATCTATTTGTATCATCTTTAATTTCTTTCATCAGTGTCTTATAATTTTCTGCATACAGGTCTTTTGTCTCCTAAGGTAGGTTTATTCCTAGATATTTTATTCTTTTTGCTGCAATGGTAAATGGGAGTGTTTTCTTGATTACACTTTCAGATTTTTCATCATTGTTGTATAGGAATGCCAGAGATTTCTGTGCATTAATTTTGTATCTTGCAACTTTACCAAATTCATTGATTAGCTATAGTAGTTTTCTGGCAACATCTCTATGTATAGTATCATGTAATCTTCAAACAGTGACAGCTTTACTTCTTCTTTTCTGATTTGGATTCCTTTTATTTCCTTTTCTTCTCTGATTGCTGTGGCTAAAACTTCCAAAACTATGTTGGTTAAGAGTGGTGAGAGTGGGCAACCTTGTCTTGTTCCTGATCTTAGTGGAAATGGTTTCAGTTTTTCACCATTGAGGATGATGTTGGCTGTGGGTTTGTCATATATGGCCTCTATTATGTTGAGGAAAGTTCCCTCTATGCCTACATTCTGCAGGGTTTTTATTATAAATGGGTGTTGAAATTTGTCGAAAGCTTTCTCTGCATCTATTCAGATGATCATATGGTATTTTTCCTTCAATTTGTTAATGTGGTTTATCACATTGATTGATTTGTGTATATTGAAGAATCCTTGCATTCCTGGAATAAACCCCACTTGATCATGTTATATGATCCTTTTAATGTGCTGTTGGATTCTGTTTGCTAGTATTTTCTTGAGGATTTTTGCATCTATGTTCATCAGTGATATTGGGCTGTAGTTTTCTTTCTTTGTGACATCCTTGCCTGGTTTTGGTATCAAGGTGATCGTGGCCCTGTAGAATGAATTTGCGAGTGCTCCTCCCTCTGCTATATTTTGGAATAGTTTGAGAAGGATAGGTGTTAGCTCTTCTCTAAATGTTTGAACGAATTCGACTGTGAATCCATCTGGTCCTGGGCTTTTGTTGGTTGGAAAATTTTTTATGACATTTTCAATTTCAGTGCTTGTGATTGGTCTGTTCATATTTTCTATATCTTCCGGATTCAGTCTTGGCAGCTTGTGCATTTCTAAGAATTTGTCCATTTCTTCCAGGTTGTCCATTTTATTGGCATAGAGTTGCTTGTAGTAATCTCTCATGACGTTTTGTGTTTCTGCAGTGTCAGTTGTTATTTCTCCATTTTCATTTCTAATTCTGTTGATTTGAGTCTTCTCCCTTTTTTCTTGATGAGTCTGGCTAATGGTTTATCTATTTTGTTTATCTTATCAAAGAACCAGCGTTTAGTTTTATTGATCTTTGCAATCATTTCCTTCATTGCTTTTTCATTTTTTTCTGATCTGATTTTTATGATTTCTTTCCTTCTGCTAACTTTGCGGGTGTTTTGTTCTTCTTTTTCTAATTGCTTTAGGAGCAAGGTTTGGTTGTTTATTCGAGATGTTTCTGTTTCTGAAGGTGGGCTTGTATTGCTATAAACTTCCCTCTTAGAACTGCTTTTGCTGCATCCCATAGGTTTTCGGTCGTCGTGTCTCCATTGTAATTTGTTTCTAGGTATTTTGTGATTTCCTCTTTGAGTTCTTCAATGATCACTTCATTATTAAGTGTTGTATTTTTTAGCCTCCATGTGTTTGTATTTTTTACGGATCTTTTCCTGTAATTTATATCTAGTCTCATATTATTGTGGTCAGAAAAGATACTTGATACAATTTCAATTTTCTTAAATTTACCAACGCTTGATTTGTGACCCAAGATATGATCTATCCTGGAGAATGTTCCATGAGCACTTGAGAAAAATGTGTATTTTGTTGTTTTTGGATGTAATGTCCTATAAATATCAATTAAGTCCATCTTGGTTAATGTATCATTTAAAGCCTGTGTTTCCTTATTTATTTTCACTTTGGATGATCTGTCCATTGGTGAAAGTGGGGTGTTAAAATCCCTTAATATGAATGTGTTACTGTCGATTTCCCCTTTTATGGCTTTTAGTATTGCCTTATGTATTGAGGTGCTCCTATGTTGGGTGCATAAATATTTACAATTGTTATATCTTCTTCTTGGGTTGATCCCTTGATCATTATGTAGTGTCCTTCTTTGTCTCTTCTAATAGTCTTTATTTTAAAGTCTATTTTGTCTAATATGAGAATTGCTACTCCAGCTTTCTTTTGATTTCCATTTGCATGGAATATCTTTATCCATCCCCTTACTTTCATTCTGTCTGTGTCTCTAGGTCTGAAGTGGGCCTCTTGTAGATAGCATATATATGGGTCTTGTTTTTGTATCCATTCAGCCAATCTGTGTCTTTTGGTGGGAGCATTTAGTCCATTTATATTTAAGGTAATTATTGATATGTATGTTCCTATTCCCATTTTCTAAAGTGTGTTGGGTTCGTTATTGTAGGTCTTTTCCTTCTCTTGTTTTTCTTGCCTAGAGAAGTTCCTTTAGCATTTTTTGTGAAGCTGGTTTGGTAGTGCTGAACTCTCTCAGCTTTTGTTTGTTTGTAAAGGTTTTATTTTCTCCATCAAATGTGAATTAGATCCTTGCTGGGTAGAGTCATCTCGGTTGCAGGTTTTTCTCCTTCATCCCTTTAAATATGTCCTGCCACTCCCTTCTGTCTTGCAGAGTTTCTGCTGAAAGTTCAGCTGTTAATGTAATGGAGATTCCCTTGTGTGTTGTTTGTTGTTTTTCCCTTGCTGCTTTTAATATGTTTTCTTTGTAGTTAGTTTTTGACAGTTTGATTAATATGTGTCTTGGCTTGTTTCTCCTTGGATTTATCCTGTATGTGACTCTCTGCGCTTTCTGGAATTGCTTAACTCTTTCCTTTCCCATATTGGGAAAATTTCAACTATAATCTCTTCAAATATTTTCTCAGACCCTTTGTTTTCCTCTTCTTCTTCTGGAACCCCTATAATTCGATTGTTGGTGCATTTAATGTTGTTCCAGAGGTCTCTGAGGCTGTCCTCAGTTCTTTTCATTCTTCTTTCTTTAATCTGCTCTGCGTTAGTTATTTCCACTACTTTATCTTCCAGGTCACTTATCCGTTCTTCTGCCTCAGTTATTCTGCTATTGATCCCAGCAAGAGTATTTTTAATTTCATTTATTTTGTTGTTCATCGTTGCTTGTTTCATCTTTATTTCTTCTAGATCTTTGTTAAATGTTTCTTGCATTTTCTCTATTCTATTTCCAAGATCTTGTATCATCTTTAGTGTTATTATTCTGAATTCTTTTTCGGATAGACTGCCTATTTCTTCTTCATTTGTTAGGTTTGGTGGGTTTTTATCTTGCTCCTTAATCTGCTGTGTGTTGTTTTGTCTTCTCATTTTGCTTATCTTACTGTGTTTTGGGTCTCCTTTTTGCAGGCTGCAAGTTCGTAGTTCCTCTTGTTTTTGGTGTCTGTCCCCAGTGGTTAAAGTTGGTTCAGTGGGTTGTATAAACGTCCTGGTGGAGGAGACTAGTGCCCGTGTTCTGGTGGATGAGGCTGGATCTTGTTTTTCTGGTGGACAAGTCCACGTCTGGTGCACTTGTGGGGTGTCTGTGGACTTATGATTTTAGTCAGTTTCTCTGCTAATGGGTGGGTTTGTGTTCCTATCTTTCTAGTTGTTTGGCATAGGGTGTCTAGCCCTGTAGCTTGCTGGTCGTTGAGTGAAGCTGGGTGTTTGTGTTGAGATAGAGATCTCTGGGAGATTTTTGCCATTTGATATTATGTGGAGCTGGGAGGTGTCTTGTGGACCAGTGACTTGAAGTTGGCTCTCCCAACTCAGAGGCAGAGCACTGACTCCTGGGTGGAGAACTAAGTGCCCTTCATCCACATGGCTCAGAATAAACTGGAGAAAGAGTAGAAAGAAAGAAAGAAAGAATATAAAATAAAATAAAGTATGTTAAAATAAAGTTATTAAAATAAAAAATAATTATTAAGAAAATAATATTTTTATAAAGAAATAAACAGACGGATAGAACCCTAGGACAAATCGTGAAAGCAAAGCTATACAGACAAAATCTCACACAGAAGCATACACATACACACTCACAAAAATATGAAAAGCGGAAAAAATAATAAATCTTGCTCTGAAAATCCACCTCCTCAATTTGGGATCATTTGTTGTCTATTCAGGTATTCCACAGATGCAGGGTACATCAAGTTGATTGTGGAGTTTTAATCTGCTGCTTCTGAGGCTTCTGGTAGAGTTTTCCCTTTCTCTTCTTTGTTCGCACAGCTCCCGGGTCTCAGCTTTGGATTGGCTCAGCTTTGGCCCTGCCTCTGCGTGTAAGTCTCTGGAGGGCGTCTGTTCTTCGCTCAGACAGGACGGGGTTAAAGAAGTAGCTGACTCAGGAGTTCTAACTCACTCAGGCTGAGGGGAGGGATGTGTGCAAAGGCGGGCGAACCTGCAGTGCCAGGGGCCGTTGGGACATTGCACCAGCCTGAGGTGTGCTGTGCATTCTCCCGGGAAGTTTGTCCCTGGATCCTGGGCCCCTGGCAGTGTTGGGCTGCTCATGCTCCCATGAAGGAGGGTGTGGGTTGTGACCTGTGCTTGCACACAGGCTTTTTGGTGGTGGCAGCCAGCAGGGCTTTTTACATTGCTGAACCATTGTCTATTTTTGAGGCAACTTATAGTATAACACTCATTATAAAGGTAATGCTTGAATACAGGACCATAGTTAGTGTGCTGGTGAGAGTTCTACTGCCCAGGCTGTTTATATAATTATCTAGAACCTTTGAAAGACCCCAAGGGGGCTCCATGACTCTATCCTTTTCCTCTGAGCATATTCACTTCATTCGATTATTCCTTAACATCAATTGGCCTTTAACAAGCTGCATTTGTCACTTTGCCATTATGCAATTCAGTGGTTGTAGTGGAAATGAGAATATTTACATTCTAGCACTGAATATTCTTGGAAATGGATGGGGACTGAATTATAGCTTAGGGATAGAGGCAGAGAAAGAAGAAAGGTGTTAGAAAAGATTGTGACCTGGGCTTGACTCTGCCATTGAATCTCTGAGGAACTTTGGCTGGTCAAGATCTTCACCTTCTAGAGTCCCAGTTACCTTAACAATAAAATGGGATCGCTGGCCTGGACCAGTAGACTTGAAAATGTACTCCTAAGATCCTATATTTCTGTGAAGTACTTCAGGGAACACCTGGAATAAATATGTCTATTTATGTCTGTGTGTTTATATTCTTTGTGAGACTTTATCTAAAAAAATTCTTCTTTAAAAGTTAGAAAATCAGTAACCTAGATAATAATTTTGGCTGCTTTGACATTCTAGAATTGTTATGTTTTAGCACTGAGCCTCATCTCTCTCTCCCAGAATCCACCTAGCCTCAGAAAAATATCATCAATGAAGGGGGTGGTAGTGGTGAAAGAAAGAGAGTTTATACAATACACTGGATTATGTTGTAATTAGGGAGAAAACATTTCTAAATTCAAAACAGAAGAAAATTAAAAGGAAGAAGGAGGTGCTGGAGAAAAGTGTAGATTTCCATAACTGTGCATAATATGTTGTTAGATTATCTATTAAGCTATCACAATGAACTAGGGAGCCTCTTTCTTTCTACCACCAGTGTCCTCCCTACCTTTCTTCTTTCTGATAGAGCTTGACTACTCGAGAAAAATTCCTTTAGATGTACTCTATAAGGCTATCCCATTTTTAAAATTTTCTTTTTGTTCTAACTGGAAAGAAAAGTTTTTTCTTATTACAAGCTAATTCGGAGAAGTGATGTCAGCAAAAATGGCAAGAACTGGGAAATTCAGAGCTCGTCCTTCCACAGGAACACTGGAAGAACTGTCATAATCAGCTTATTGGCTGAAACTTAGTAGGAATTCTTTGTGATATTTTACCTTACACTTTCTATATTACTTCCTCCCTGGTTTGGTGGCAACTTGAAGATGGAATCCTGCATTTCTGATGTTGCTTCATGGTACCAGAGGGAGCAAAGCCAAGCTTATTCTCAAAGAACTGTAGTTCCTTGTTTTGATGTGTTTAGTGGCTCCCTGAAAGACTAATGCAAAGGGCTTACCTTTATTTCACCTGATTTGAAGTCTCTTGGGGTGATAAACACAAAAGGTGTTTCTCAAAAATATTTAGACAAATGAATCAGCCATTGCTGCTTGGGACAAAGGATATCAACTGGGGCAAAGAGTAGACACACTAGAAGCCTGAGAGGAAATATGGGGAGTTAGATGCTATGGGGAATAAGGGCTTTGGAAGCTTCCACATATCCCTGAGCATCTAGAAGTCCACATGCATGTCCAGGCCAGGGCATACACAAAAAATACCTAAGAAAGACCTAAATTTTTTGTTTTGATTTTGTTTTTGTTTTTTTTTTTTTTTTACCTCTGAATTACCTCCAGGCTCTGCACAAAAGGGAAATGAAGGTGAAAGCAGTGTTGTAAACAGCCCAGCTGAATTTTGAGGCAACCCATGCCTTAAAGCACATGTAGAGCCCAGCCACAAAACCCGGGAGGTTTTATTTTACTTCAGTCCTCTAAGAAAATCTTTGTCAATTCACTTGCTGACTACTAAGCTAATAGAAAAGTAACCTAGTGATCACAGAAGAGAATGAATATAGTAGGAAAAAAGGAGAAAAGTCACTAAACAAACAACTACAATCTACAACAAACAACAACAACAAACCCTGGGAAGGGGAAGGACACCATGTTTTTCCACATCATGATATTCAAAATGTCCAGTTTCAAACAGAAACTTAGGAGGCCTGCAAAGAAATAAGAAAGTGCAGTTCATTAACAGAAAAAAAGAAATTAATAGAAATTATCCCTGAGGAGGCCCAGACATACCACTTAATAGATAGACTTTAAATCAATTATATTAAGTAGGCCCAAAGAGCTACAGAAAACCATGTACAAAGAAAATAAAGGAAACCAGGTGAATGATTTCTCATGTCTCACCAAATAGATAATATTAAAAAAGACATATAAATTATAAAAAGGAAGCAAATAGATATTCTGGAGCTAAAAGTAAAATAGCTGAAATAAAAATTTTACTAGAATGGTTAAACAGCAAACAAAACATAGAATCAATAAACTTGAATTTAACTCAATTGAAATTATCTAGTCTGAGGAGGAGAAAGGAAAACTAATTAAGAACAAAGAACAGAGCCTGAGGGACCTGTGAGACACCATCAAGTGTACCAACATATACAGGATGGGAATTCCAAAAGAGATAGAGAAAGGGGAAGAAACAATATTTGGAGAAATAGTGATGCCCAAACTGAACCTCCCAAATTTGATTAAAAACATTAATCTACACTTCTAAGAAGCTCAATCATCTCCATGCAGGATAAATTCAAAGAAATTCACTCTTAGACACATTATAATCAAATAGTTGAAGGCCAATGACTAAGAGAAAATCTTGAAAGCAGCAAGAATAAGTTGACTCATCATGTACAAATGGTCCTCAGTAAGATTAACAGCTGTTTTTGTATTATAAACAATGGAGGCTAGAGGGCAAACACACGAAATATTTCAAGGACTGAATGAAAAGTCTGTAAGTCAAGAACACTACATCTTGCAAAACTGTCCTTCAAAAATGAAGGAGAAATTTAGATAATCCTGATAAGCAAAAGCTGAGGGAATTTATCACTAGTAAGAATGCATTATGAAACATGCTAAAGGTAGTCTTTCTGGCTAAAATGAAAGAATGTCATAAAAAGAAATGCAGAACACCAAGCATTAGTGTATTTTTTTATTTTAAACTCCTCTTTTTTCTATATTATTTAAAAGAAGGTACATAAAACAATAATTATAAATATGTTAGTTGGCACACAATCATAAAGATGTAATTTGTGATGATAATAACAGCACAAAAAAGGAGGGATAGAGCTGAAAGTAGCAGAGATTTTGTGTACTAATAAAACTACATTGTTATAAATTTAAGATGTTAATTCTAATCACTGGAGTAACCACAAAAGTAACTAAGAAATATATAGAAAAGGATTTCAGAAAGGGATTGAAATGATACGCTATGAAAAACCAACGAAATTACAAAAGAAAGCAGTAATGGGGAAACGGAAGAACCAAAAATATGAGACATAGAGAAAATAAACAGCAAAATGGCAGAAATCAGTCCCTTAATAATTACGTTAAACTGTAAATGGATTAAACTCTCAATTTAAAAGGCAAACTCTGGAAAAATGGATTTAGAAAAACATGACCCAAGTATATATGGTCTAAAGAAACTCACTTTAGATCTGAATAATCAGAGAAGTTTAAGATGATAGGATGGAAAAGATATTCTATGCAAATAGTAACTAAAGGAGAGGTAGGTATAGTATCTGACAAAATAGACATTAAGTAAAAAAATGTTACAAGAGACAAAAAAGAAATTATGTGCCAATAAAAATATCAATACATCATGAAAATATAACAATTATAAACATACACACTTAACAAAAAAACTAAGTATGGACAGAATTAAAGGAAGAAATAGAGAATTTTACAACAGTACTTGGAAACTTCAATACCCTTCTCTCAATAATGGATAGAAACTATAGAGAGAAGATAAATAAGGAAGTAGTGGACTTTGAGCAACATTATGAACCAACTAGACATAACAGATATATATATATAGAACATTCTAATAAAAAACAAGCAGAATACACATTTTTCTCAAGTGCACATGGAATATTTATCAGGATAAATTGTATATTAAGCTATAAAACTGGCCTAAAATTTTCAAAGATTGATGTCATACCAAGTATACTTTATGACCAAAATGGAATGAAATTGAAAGTGAGTAAGAAAGAAGACTGGAAAATCGGAAAGAAAACTGGAAAATTTGCAAACATGTGAAAACTAAACAACACACTCTCCAAAAATCAGTGCATTGAAGGAGAAATCAAATGAGAAAGAAGAAAATATCTTGAGACAAATGAAAATGAAAATGTAGAATATCAAAACTTATGAGATGCAGCAAAAGCAGTATTAAAAAAGAAGTTTATGGCAGTAAATGCCTACAATAAGAAAAGAAGAAAGATCTCAAATAAACAATCTAACTTTACATATCATAGGAAAAGAAGAACAAACTAATCAGAATTAAGAAAATTATAAAGATTAGAGCAGGAATAAATGAAATAGAGTGGAAAAACAATAGAAAATTCAAAAAAAA
Organism: Phocoena sinus; assembly: GCF_008692025.1. Lineage (NCBI taxonomy): Eukaryota > Metazoa > Chordata > Mammalia > Artiodactyla > Phocoenidae > Phocoena > Phocoena sinus. The sequence goes on along the minus strand of NC_045784.1, from coordinate 57,663,867 downwards.
TGAGTGTTTTTAAAATGAAAAGTGGACACATCTTAAGCTAAACCAAGAAAAAAGAAGACTCAGATAAATAAAATCAAATTTGAAAGATGAGATTTTAAATTACAGCCGATTCTACAAAAATAAAAAGGATTTTAAGAGATTACTATCAAAAAATTGGATAACTAGAAAGGTGGACAAATTCCTAGAAACATAAATCTACCAAGATTGAATCATGAAGAAATAGAAAACTTGAACAGATATATAACTAGTAAGGAGATTGAATCAGTAATCAAAACTTCCCAATAGTGCAAAGTCCAGGACCAGATGGCTTCACTGTGAATTCTAACAGAGAAAAATTAAAGCTAATCCTTCTCAAACTCTTCCAAAAAGTTAAAGAGGAGGGAACACTTCCAAACCTGTTTTATGAAGTCAGTATTACCCTGATATAAAGCCAAGCAAAGATACTATGAAAAAAAGAAAACTATAGGTCATTCCTTATGAATCTGGTGCAAAAATCCCCTGCAAAACTCAAAAAATCCAAATTCAACAACACACTTAATGGATCATATACCATAGCCAAGTGAGATTTATCCCTGTGATACAAGGATGATTTAGCATATAAAAACCAAAGTAATGTGATCTACAACATTAACAGGATGAAGGATAAAATAAATCTAGAGATCTGTGTTATAAAAATGTGCATATTAACAAAATGTACTGTACACTTAAAATTTTGTTATGATGGTAGGTTTGCATTATGTGTTTTTTATCACAACAATTAAAAATACTTTACAACAAGGAATTGGAAGAAAAATAAGTGACTCAATCAAACAAGATTCCTTTAATCTTAAAAGTTTTACAATTATACAAATAAGAATTGTATTATTTTTAAATGAAAGAGCCATGTTCTTATCAAAATTATTTTAAAACTGTACTACATATCAGTTTTATTATATAAATTTAAACTTTTCTGGATGAAATCAAATGAAAGTGTTAAAAGAACATGACTATGGAAAAAATAAACCTAAAGGAATTAGAGAACTGCCAAAGTAGCCAGAGCTTGAGCATATAAGATCCTGGAGAGACAGAGAAGAAGTAAGTCTGACACACAGAGAAATAAATCTGACATTTATATCTCCTCTTTTCCTCTTAAGGCTACTTTGTAACAGGCACAAATTTGAGAGGTTGAAAAGCTCATCAGAAAGCACAACTAAGAATTTGAGAAGATGGACTAGAGCTTCAACAGTCTCACAGAGATGGGAAGACAAAATTTTACCTCAAAACCCATTAAGTTTGAGAGGAGACAACCTGAGGGGACAGGAATGAGGAGCTCAACAACTGGGAATACCCCTGGAAGAAGCCCAGAGCACTATAGAAGCAAAGCAGCATTGTTAAGTGATGTGCAAAGGGTGGGGCTGCCATCACAACCTCTCTCCCCACAAACCAGCCCCTGCTTCCACAGTTACTGGGGGTGGCTCCTGCCAGAGCTAGCACACATGCCCCAGTTGTTGCTGCTTTATCCTCCTCCAGCATGAGTGAGCACATGTGCTCCAGTTGGTAACCACCTCCTGCAAGCCCCTGCCTCTGCAGGCACTGGGAGAGGCTCCCAGTCAAGTGAGTGTGCATGCCCTTCCTGTCCCACTGAGATGAGCCAGAGTGCCCCCTGTTGCTGCCTTTGCCCTCTCTCGCCTAGGCTGGGAGTAGATGCCTGAGGATAGCCCACACAGAGAGGTGGGGCCCAAACCAAAGCTGAACCCCAGGAGCGGTGCAACTAATGAAGAAGACCTGAAGTCACTCCTTGCAGCTGCATAAGCTGCAGATTAAACACTCGCAATTGGCTTGGTAAATGCAGCACCTGCAGAACATCTGAATGAACAATGAGTGCTCCTGCAACTGAGATGTGTTTAGCTTTAACAGATGTAGACCTTGTGGACATGTACAAGAGGGAGTTTGGCCATTTCAGAGTCTGAGCTACCCCCACAGTGCCCACATCAGGGACAGAGACCTACCTAGAGGTTTTGAATGGTCTCCTGGGGAGGCAGCATTTGGCTGTAGTTCACCATGGGGGCAAGGATACTGGTAGTGGAGGCTCCAGGGACATTTTTGGTAGGTGTTGTTGTTTTATTTTATTTTCTTTAAAAGTTTTTAATATATTTTTATTTTTTTGAAATTTTATTTTGATTTTGAATTTTTGGGGTTTTGTTTTGGGGTTTTTTTGGTTTTGTTTGCTTTCTTTGATTATTTTAATTTGATTTTTGGTTTTTGCTAGTTTTGTTTCTATTATTGGTTATGATTTTGTGTTTGGTTGTTTTCTTTGTTTCTTTTGTTTGTTTCTTTCTTTTATTTTTATTGCTTGTCTCTGTTTTTGTTTTTCTGGTTGTTTTGTGTTTTCTTGTTTCCTTTTTTCTTCTGGCTGCACTGTGCACATTGTGAGGTCATGGTTCTGCAGCTGGAGGTCAAGCTCAAGCTCCCATGGTGGGAGCACAGAGACCCAGACCCAGGGAATATTAATTGGCATGAGCTCACCCAGAGGTCCTCATCTCGGCCCCAAGACCTGGCTCCACCCAACTAATGCAAGTTCCAGGGCTGAACTCCTCAGGGCAAACAAACAGCAAGATAAGAACACAGCCCCACCCATCAGCCTACAGGCTGCCTAAAGTCATACTAAGCTCACAGACACCCGAAAACACACCCCAAGGTGGCCTTGCCTATAAGATGGACGAGACTCAGCTCCATCTATGAGAGGGCAGTCACCAGTCCCTCCCACCAGGACGCCTACATAGACCCCTGGAACAACCTCACTCATTGGGGGCAGACATCAGTAGCAAGAGGAACTTTGACCCTAAAGCCTGTGAAAAGAGACCACAAACACAGTAAGTTAGACAAAATGAGATGACACAGAAATACGTTGGAGACAAAACAGCAAGGTGAAAACCCACAAGACCAAATGAATGAAGAAGAGATAGGCAATTTACCTGAAAAAGAATTCAGAGTAATGATAGTAAAATTGATCCAGGATCTCAGAAATAGAATGGAGGCACAGATTTAGAAGATACAAGAAATGGTTAACAAGGACCTGGAAGAACTAAAGAACAAACAATCAGTGATGAACAACACAATAACTCCCATGAAAAATATAGTAGAAGGAATCAAGAGAGGAATAACTGAGGCAGAAGAATGGATAAGTGAGAAGGAAGATAGAATGGTGGAAATAACTGTCACAGAGCAGAATAAAGAAAAAAGAATGAAAAAATGAGGACAGTCTCAGAGAATTCTGGGACAACATTAAATGCAGCAACATTCAAATTAAAGGGATCCCAGAAGAAGAGAAAGAGAAAGGGACTGAGAATATATCTGAAGAGATTTTGCTGAGTCACTCAATGCTTCTGGGTGGCAGGTCCTCCTCTGAAAGAACTTGGTGGCAGATCTCCAGATCCAGCAAAGATAGCCTCATCCACCAGAGGGCAGACAGCAGAAGCAAGAAGATCTATAATCCTGCAGCCTGCAGGACAAAAACCACAATCACAGAAAGTCAGACAATAGGAAAAGGCAGAGGATTATGCCACAGATGAAGGAACAAGATAAAGCCACAGAGAAACAATTAAATGAAGTGGAGATAAGCAAACTTCCAGAAAAAGAATTCAGAATAATGATAGTGAAGGTGATCCAGGATGTCAGAAAAAATGGAGGGAAAGATTGAGAAGGTGGCAAGAAATATTTTAAAAAGATCTACAAGAACAGAAGAACAAACAAACAGAGATGAACAATACAATAACTGAAATGAAAAATATACTAGAAGGAATCAATAGCAGAATAACTGAAGCAGAAGAACGGATAAGTGACCTGGAAGACAGAATGGTGGAAATCACTGCTGTGGAACAGAATAAAGAAAAAAGAATCTAAAGAAATGAAGACAGTCTAAGAGACTTCTGGGACAATGTTAAATGCAGCAACATTCACATTTTAGGGATCCCAGGAGGAGATGAGAGAGAGAAAGGACCTGAGAAAGTATTTGAAAAGATAATAGCTGAAAAGTTCCCTAAAATGGGAAAAGAAACAGTCAACAAGTCCAGGAAGTGCAAAGAGTCCCAGGCAGGAGAAAACCAAGGAGGAACATGCCGAGACACATAGTAATCAAACTAACAAAAATTAAATACAAAGAAAAAATATTAAAAGCAATAAGAGAAAAATGACAAATAACATAAAAGGGAACTTCCATCAGGTTATCAGCTGTTTTCTCAGCAGAAATTCTGCAAGCCAGAAGGCACAATATATTGAAAGTGAAGATAGGAATAACCTACAACCAATAATAATCTACACAGATAGGCTCTCATACATATTTGATGGAGAAATCAAAAGCTTTACAGGCGAACAAAAGCTAAAAGAATTCAGCACCACCAGATCAGATTTGCAACAAATGCTAAAGGGACTCCTTTAGGAGGGAAAGGCACTAGAAACTTAAAAAAACTTGTACATATATAGGCTGTTATCTCAAAACCTCATGGGAACAGCAAACCCCAAAACTACAATAGATACACACACACAAAAGAAAAAAGAAGCCAAACACAGCACTAAAGATGGTCATCAGACCACAGGAGAAGATAACAAAAGAGAAGGGGGGGAAATAAAAAGACCTACAAAAACAAACCAAAAACAATTAAGAAAATGGCAATCGGAATACACATGTAGATAATTAAATGTATATGGATTAAATGTGCCAACCAAAAGACATAGACTGGCTGAGTGGATACAAAAAAAGAGAGAGAGAAAAGTGTACATATTCTGTCTACAAGAGACCCACATCAGACCCAGAGAAACATACTAACTGAAAGTGAGGGGATAGAAGAAGGTATTCCACACAAATGGAAATCAGAGTAGCAATACACATATCAGAAAAAATAGACTTTAAAATACATTCTTTTACCAGAGACAAGGAAGGACACTATATAATGATCAAGGGATCAATCCAAGGCAAAGATATAAAAATTGTAAATATATATGCACCCAACATAGGAGCACCTGAATATATAAGGCAGATACTAAAAGCTATAAAGTGAAAAATTGGCAGTAACAAAACAATAGTGGGGGACTTTAACACCCCACTTCTTTCAATGAACAGGTCATCCAGACAGAAAATCAATAAGGAAACAGAGGAATTAAATGACACATTAGACCATATGGACATAACTGATATTTATAGAGCATTCCATCCAAAAACAGCAGAATACACATTCTTCTCAAGTCAACACGGAACATTCTCCAGGATTGACCACATGCTGGGCCACAAGGCAAACCTCAGTACATTTAAGAAAATTGAAATCACATGAAGCATCTTTTCTGATCGCAACACTATGAGATTAGAAATAAACTATAAGAAAAAAACTATAAAAAATCAAACACGTGGAGGCTAAACAATATGCTACTAAATGACCAATAAATCACTGAAAAAACAAAAGAGGAAATAAAAAAAATCTAGAGACAAATGAAGATGAAAGCAAAATGATCCAAAAGCTATGGGATACAGCAAAAACAGTTCTAAGAGGAAAGTTTGCAGCAATACAGTCTTACCTCAGGAAACAAGAAAAATCTCAAATAAAAAACCTAACATTACACCTAAATCAACTAGAGAAAGAAGAACAAGCAAAACCTAAAGTTAGTAGAAGGAAAGAAATCATAAAGATCATAGCAAATCAATCTCTATAAATGAAATAGAAACAAAGAAAACAATAGCAAAGATCAATGAAACTAAAAGCTGGTTCACTAATAAGATAAACACAGTTGATAAACATATAGCCAGACTTATCAAGAAAGAAAGGGAGAGGACTCAAATCAATAAAATGAGAAACGAATAAGAAGTTACAACTGACACCACAGAAGTACAAATGATTGTAAGACACTACTACAAGCAAATATATGTCAAAAAAATGAAAAACCTGGAAAAAACAGACAAATTGTTAGAAAAGTACAGCCTTCCAAGACTGAACCAGGAAGAAATAGAAAATATGAACAGACCAATCACAAGCACTGAAAATGAAACTGTGATTAAAAATCTCCCAACAATAAAAGTCTAAGACCAGATGGCTTCATAGGCAAATTCTATCAAACATTTAGAGAAGAGCTAACACCTACCTTCTGAAACTTTTCGAAAAAATTACAAAGGAAGGAAAACTCCCAAACTCATTCTATGAGGCCACCACCACCCTGACACCAAAACCAGACAAAGATATCACAAAAAAGAAAATTACATGCCAGTATCACTGATGAATAAAGATGCAAAGATCCTGAACAAAATACTAGCAAACCTAATCCATCAACACATTAAAAGGATCATACACCATGAACAAGGGGGATTTATCCTAGGGGTGTAAAGATTTTTCAATATCTGCAAATCAATCAGTGTAATACACCACATCAACAAACTGAATAATGAAAACCATATGATCATCTCAATAGATGCACAAAAAGCTTTTGACAAAATTCAGAACCCATTTATGATAAAAGAAACCTCTCCAGAAAGTGGGCATAGAGGGAACATACCTCAACATAATAAAAGGCATATTTGACAAACCTGCAGCTAACATCACACTCACTGGTGTAAAGCTGAAAGCATTTCCTCTAAGATCAGGAACAAGACAAGGATGTCCACTTTAACCACTTTTATATAACATAGTTTTGGAAGTCCTAGCTATGGCAATCAGAGAAGAAAAAGAAATAAAAGGAATCAAAATTGGAAAAGAAGTAAAACTGTAATGGTTTTCATATGACATGATATATCCATAGAAGATCCTAAAGACACTACCTGAAAATGACTAGAGCTTATCAGTGAATTTGGTAAAGTTGCAGGTTACAAAATTGTTACACAGAAATCTGTTACATTGCTATACACTAAAAACCAAAGATAAGAAAGAGAAATTCGAAAAACAATCCCATTTACCATCATATCAAAAAGCATGAAATACTTAAGAATAGATGCACCCAAGGAGACAAAAGACTTGTACTCCCAAGAGAGTAAGATGCTGATGAAAGAAATCAACAAAGACACAAACAGATGGAAAGATATACCATGTTCATGGATAGGAAGAATCAATAATGTCAAAATGACTATACTACCCAGGTAATTTACAGATTCAATATAATCCCTATCAAATTACCAATGGCATTTTTCACAGAACTAGAATAAAAAATCTTAAGACTTGTATGGAGACACAAAGGACTATGAATAGTGAAAACAATCTTGAGAAAGAAAAATGGAGCTGGAGGAATCAGGCTCCCTATCTTCAGACTATACTACAAAGCTACAGTCATCAAAACAGTATAGTAATGGCAAAAATTATAGATCAATGGAACAGGATAGTAAGCCCAGAAATAAACCTATGTACCAATGGTCAATTAGGTAAGACTACAGAAATCGTGGAAAGACAGTCTTTTCAATAAATGGCGCTGGGAAAAATGGACAGCTACATGAAAATAAATGAAAATATATCATTCTTTAACACCATACACAAAAACAAGCTCAAAATGGATTAAAGACCTAAATGTGAGACTGGACACTATAAAACGCTTAGAGGAAAACATAGGCAGAAAACTCTCTGACATAAATCACAGCAATATCTGTTTTGATCCATCTCCCAGAATAATGGAACTAAAAGGAAAAATAAACAAATGAGCCTTAATTAAACTCAAAAGCTTTTGCACAGCAGAGGAAACAAAACAAAACAAAACAAAAACTGAAAAGACAAACCACAGATTGGGAGAAAATATTTGCAAATGATGTGACTGACAAGGGATTAGTCTCCAAAATTTACTAACAGCTCATGGGGTTTAGTATCATCAAAACAAACACCTCAATAAAAAATGGGCAGAAGACCTAAATAAACATTTCTCCAAAGAAGACATACAAATGGACAAGAGGCATATGAAAAGATGTTCAACATAGCTAATTATTAGAGAAGTGCAAATTAAAACTACAATGAGATATCACCTCACAACAGTCAAATGGCTATCATCAAAAATTCCACAAACAATAAATGCTGGAGAGGATGTGGAGAAAAGGGAACCCTACTACACTGTTGGTGGGAATGTAAACTGGTATACCTACTATGGAGAACCATGTGGAGGTTCCTTAAAAACCTAAAAATAGAGCTAACATATGATCCTTCAATCCCACTCCTGGGCATATATCCAGAGAAAACCATAATTCAAAACTATCCACGCACCCCAATGTTCTTTACAGCACTATTTACAATAGCCAGGACATGGAAGTAAACTAAATGTCCATCAACAGAAGAATGGATAAAGAAGATATGGTACATATATACACTGGAATATTACTCAGCCATTAAAAAGAACTAAATAATGCCATTTGTAGCAACATGGAAGGACATAGAGATTCTCAAACTGAGTGAAGTAAGTCAGACAAAGAAAGAGAAATATCATATGATATACCTTATATGCAGAATCTAAAAAGAAATGATACAAATGAACTTATTTACAAAACAGAAACAGATTCACAGACATAGAGAATGAACTAATGTTTACCAGGGTAGAGCATGGGGGGAAAGGATACTTAAGGAGTTTGAGATCATCATGTACACATTGCTTTATTTAAAATAACCAACAAGGACTCTATAGCACAGGGAAGTCTGCCCAATGTTATGTGGCAGCCTTGATGGGAGAGGAGTTTGGGGAAGAATGGATATATGTATATATATGCCTGAGTTCCTTTGCTGTGCAACTGAAACTTTCATAACTTTGTTAATCGGCTATACTCCAGTATAAAATAAAAAGTTAAAAAAAGAAAGCCAGTCAATTTTGAAAAATATTTTTCGAGAAGTACTTTATCTAAATTTTAAAATTTATTAGCTTCAATTATTAGTAAAATACTACATTTATTTTAAGAAATTGGTAAACCTATAGCCAGACTCATTAAGAAAAAATGGAGAGTACACAAGTCAATAAAATTAGAAATGAAAAAGGAGAAGTTACAACAGACATCACGGAAATACAAAGGATCATGAGACTATTTCAAGCAATTATATGCCAATAAAATGGAAAACCTAGAAGAAAAGACAAATTCTTAGAAAGGTACAGCATTCCAAGACTGAACCAGGAAGAAATAGAAAATATGAACAGACAAATCACAAGTACTGAAATTGAAACTGTGATGAAAAATCTTCCAACAAACAAAAGTCAAGGACCAGATGGTTACACAGGAGAATTCTATCACACATTTAGAGAAGAATTAACACCTACACTTCTGAAACTCTCCCAAAAATTTGCAGAGGAAGGAACACTCCCAATCTCATTTGATGAGGGCAACATCACCCTGATACCAAAACCAGACAATGATATCACAAAATGAGAAAACTACAGGCCAATATCACCGATGAACACAGACGGGAAAATCCTCAACAAAATATTAGCAAACCTAAGCAAACAACACATTAAAAGGATCGTACACCAAGAACAAGTGGGATTTATTGCAGTGGTGCAAGGATTTTTCAATATCTGCAAATCAGTTAGTTTGATACACCACATCAACAAATTGAAAACTAAAAACCATATGATCATCTCCATAGATGTAGAAAAAGTTTTTGACAAAATTCAAGACCCATTTATGATAAAAACTCTCCAGAAAGTGGGCTTAGAGAGAACCTACTTCAACATAATAAAGTCCATATATGAGAGACACACAGCAAACATCATTCTTAATGGTGAAATACTGAAAACATTTCCTCTAAGATCAGGAACATGACAAGATGCTACCAGATAACAAGTAGAGCTCATCAATGAATTTGGTAAAGTTGCAGGATATGAAATTAATACACAGAAATCTCTTGCATTCCTATACATTAACAATGAAAGATCAGAAATAGAAATCAAGGAAATAATCCAATTTACCAGTGCATCAAAAAGAATAAAATACCTAGGAATAATCCGACCTAAGGAGGTAAAAGTCCTGTTCTCAGAAAAATATAAGATCCTGATTTTAAAAATGAAAGATGATACAAAGAGATGAAGAGATACCACGTTCTTGGATTGGAAGAATCAATATTGTGAAAATGACTCTACTACTCAAAGCAATCTACAAATTCAATGCAATCCCTCTCAAATTACCAATGGCATTTTTCAAAGAATTAGAACAAAAAAGTTTACAATTTGTATGGAAACACAGAAGACCAGAAATAGCCAAAGCAATCCTGGGAAAGAAAAACAGAGCTGGAAGAGTCAGGCTCTCTGACTTCAGACTATACTACAAGCTACAGTCATCAAAACAGTATGGTACTTGCACAAAAGCAGAAATATAGATCAATGGAACAGGATAGAAAGCCCAGAGATAAGCCCATACACGTATGGTCAACTAATCTATGACAAAGAGGGCAAGGATATACAATGGAGAAAAGACAACCTCTTCAATTAGCGGTGCTGGGAAAACTGGACAGCTACATGTGAAAGAATGAAATTAGAACACTCCCTAACACCATACACAAAAATAAACTCAAAATAGATTAAGGAACTAAATGTAAGGCCGAATACTATCAAACTCTTAGAGGAAAATATAGGCAGAACACACGATGACATAAATCACAGCAAGATCTTTTTCGATCCACCTCCTAGGGTAATGAAAATAGAAAGAAAAATAAACAAATGGGACCTAGTTAAACTTAAAAGCTTTTGCAATGTAAAGGGCACCATAAAGAAAATGAAAGGACAACCCTCAAAATGGTAGAAAATATTTGCTAATGAACCGACCAAAAAGGGATTAATCTCCAAAATATATAAACTGCTCATGCAGCTCAATATCATAAAAACAAACAATCCATTCAAAAAATGGGTGGAAGATCTCAACAGACATTTCTCCAAAGAAGAATTCAGATGGTTAAAAAGGACATAAAAAGATGCTTAATATCACTAATTATTAGAGAAATGCAAATCAAACCTCATCGCAGTCAGAGTGGCCGTCATCAAAAAATCTACAAGCAATAAATGCTGGTGAGGGTGTGGAGAAATGGAAACCCTCCTACACTGTTGGTGGGAATGTAAATTGGTATAGTCAATATGGAGAACAGTACATAGCTTCCTTAGAAATTAAATATAGAGCTACCATATGATCCAGCAGTCACACTCCTGGGCATATACCCAGAGAAAACCATAATTCAAAAAGCAACATGCACCCCAAACGTTCATTGCAGCACTATTTACAATAGTCAGGAAATGGAAGCCACCTAAATGTTTATTGAAAGAATGGGTAAATAAGTTGTGGTACATATATACAATGGAATATTAGCCATAAAAAGAACTAAAAAATGTCATTTGCAGCGACAAGGCTGGGCTTAGATATTGTCATACTGAGTGAAGTAAGTCAGACAGAGAAAGACAGATATAATAAGATTTTGCTTATATATGGAATCTAGAAAATATTGTACAAATGAACTTATCTACAAAACAGAAATAGAGTTACAGATGTTGAAAATAAACTTGTGGTTACCAGGATGTAAGGGAGGGGATGGATAATTCGGAAGATTGGGATTGAAATATACACACTACTATATATAAAACAGATAACTAATAAGAACTTACTGTATCGCACAGGGAACTCTACTCAATACTCTGTAGTGGCCTGTATGGGAAAAGAATCTTAAAATCGGGGAATTTATATATTTGTATTTGTATAACAGATTCACTTTGCTGTACACTTCATACTAACACAACATTGTAAATCAACTATACTTCAATAAATTTGTTTTAAATCGTATAAAAACCCAAAAAACTAAATAACCTCTCCAAGACACATTATAATGAAACTGTCAAAATGCAAAGATGAAAGAAGTATCCTAAAAGCAACAATAAAAAATATTGTATCCTACAAAGGACACAACAAGAAAACTTTAGACCAATGTCCCTGGCAAATATAGATCCAAAAATTCTCAAAAAAATATTGTCAAAATGAATTCAACAACACATTACAACACAGAAACAGACTCACAGATACAGAAAACAAATTTGTGGTTACAAAAGCAGAGAGGGAAGGGGAGAGAAGCAAATCAGGGGTATGGGATTAACAGATCGAACTATTATGTATAAAATAGATAAGCAACAAGGATATACTGTATAGCACAGGGAATTATAGTCATTACTTTGTAATAACCTATAATTGAGTATAATCTGCAAAAATACTGGATCACTACGCAGTACATCTGAAACTAATATAATATTGTCAATCAACTATACTTCAATTAAGAAACCACATTAAAAGAATCATACAATATGATCAGTGGGATTTAACCCTGGATTGCAATTATGGTCCAAAATAAGCAAATCAATAATGTGATACATCACACTAATGGACTAAGTAATAAAAATTATATGATCACCTCAACAGATAAAGAAAAATTATTTGACAAAATGAAGCAACTTTTTGTGATAAAAACCTTCAACAATTTGTTACTTCTAGGAATACACTGCAACATAATAAACGTATGTGTGCCAAACTCACAGCCAACATTATATCCATGATGAAAATTTGAAAGCTGTCCTCTGATATTATGAACAAGAAAAGGAAGCCTACTACTACAATCATTATTCAACATAGTACTGGAAGTCTTAGCTAGAGCAATGAGGCAAGATAAAGAAATAAAATACATCCAAATCATAAGGGAAGAGGTAAAATTTTTGTTATTTGCAGATGATATAATTTTATATACAGAAAATCTTGAAGACTCAACAACAACAAAAAAAACTGTTGGAACTAATTAACAAATTCAGTAAAGTTGCAGGATATAAATTTAACATGCAGAAATCAGTTGCATTTCTATGCACTATCAACAAAATATCTGGAAAAAAACAAATAAAACTATATCATTCACAATAGCATCAAAAACAGTAATATACTTAGGAATAAATTTAGCCAAGGAAGGAAAAGATCTGTACAATAAAATCTACTGATGAAAGAAATTGAAAAAAAATAGAAACATGTTGAAAGATACCCTTGTTCATGGCTCAAAATAACTAATATTAATATCACATTCCTGATTTCAAACAATACTACAAAGCCTTAGTAATTAAAACAGTGTGGTAGGCATAAAAATAGATTTTGTAGAATGGAGTGGAATATAGAGCCCAGAAATAACTTCCACACACGAATATAAGGTCAACTAATATTTGAAAAGGGAGCCAAGAATACTCAATGGGAAAGGATAGTTTCCTCAATATATGGTGTTGGGAAAACTGGATAATCACATGCAAAAACGTGAAATTGATCCCTTATCTTATACCATTCACAAAAAGTAACTTGAAATGGATTACGGACTTAACCATAAGCTGTGTTACAAAAAACTTAGGAAAACATTGGGAAGAAGCTCCTTGACATTGGTCTTGGCAATGACATTTTGGACATGACAACAAAAGCAGTATCAACAAAAACAAAAATAAACAAGTGGGACTACATCAAAAGCTTCTGCCAATAAAAGAAACAATCACCAAGATGAAAAGGCAACCTGCAGAATGGGCAAGAATATTTGTAAATCATATATTAGTTGAGGGGTCAATATAAAAGTACATGCAAAATACTCATACAACTCCATAACTACAACAACAAAACAAACAATCCAATTTAAAAATGGACAGAGAAACTGATTAGACATTTTTCCAAAGAATATATTCAAATGGTCAACAGGTACACCAAAAGATGCTCAACATCACTAATTATCAAGGAAATTCAAATGAAAACCAAAATGAGATATCACCTTACACCTGTCAGAATGGTTATAATAAAGAAAAAAGAGATAACAGGTGTTGGCAAGGATGTGCAGAGAAGGAAACAATTGTGCACTGTTGGTGGGAATGTAAATTGGTTCAGCCACTACAGAAAACAGTATGAAGGTTCTTCAAATAAAAATACAACTACCATATCATGCAGCAATCCCAATTCTTAGTATATATCCAAAGGAACAAAAACCAGATATTAAAATTATACCTGCACTCAAATGCTTATTGCACCGTTAGTCACAATAGCCAAGATATGGAAGAAACATGTTTCCATCAATGGATGAATGGATAAAGAAGATGTGGTGTTTACTTATACAATGAAATATTATTCATATATGAGAAAGAAGGGATTCCTGCCATTGTGATGACATTTCTGGAACTAGAGGGGATTATGTAAGTGAGGTAAGTCAGAGAAAGACAAATACTGTGTAATATCATTTATATGTGGAAACTAAAAAAAAAAAAAACAAGACCTTGTAAAGACAGAGAGTAAAATAATGCTTACCAAGGGCTGGAGAGTGAGCCAATTGGGTGAGAGATGTTACAAACGTACATTTAGAAGATGAATAAATTCTGAAGATCTAATGCACAGCATAGTATTTATAATCAACAATACTGTATTGTATACTTCAAAGTTGCTAAAAAACTACATCTTAAATGTTGTGACCACAAAAAAAGAAGATAATTATGTGATGTAATAGAGGTGTTAACTAATGCTACAGAGGTAATCATACTGCAATATATGAATGTATAAAATCAAAATATTGTATACCTAAACTTACACAATTATCAAATAAATAAATAAATAAACCTCCCAAACTCTAGCCTAGACCTACTGCCACTTGTATTTTTAAAACAGTTTTATTGAGCTATTATTGATATTTAAAAAACTGGACATTTTTAATATATACAACATGAGATATGTATACTCCATGAAACCATCATCACAAAGCAATAAATATATCCTTAACCTCCAAAAATGTAAGAAATCAATTCAGTAAGAAATGGGAAAATTATAGAGAAAATCAGCGAAACAAAAAGGTGCTTCTCTGAAAAGATCAATAAATTTGACAAACATCTAGTGAAACTGACAAAGAAAAAAGAAAGAAGACACAAGTTATGAATATCAAGAATGAAACAGGGCATATAACTACATATTGCTCTCATTAAAGTGAAAAAAGGAAATATGAGAAAAACTCTATGAATATAAATTCAACAACTTAGATGAATGGGCCAATTTCTCATAATCCACAGGTTACCAATACTCATCCAATATGAAAGAGATAAGCTGAATAGTCCCCCTGAATTTGAGTCCAAAATTTAAAAGAATGTAAAAAAAGTAGTCTTCAGGTTCAAATGGTTTCATTATACCAAACATTTAGAGAGGAATTTGTACCAATTCTACATGGAATGTGGAAGGCATTGCTTTTGCCCTCTTGGATTTTAGAGCAAATCATGGAAAATAAATAATAAACAAATAATTATACGTATAATGAGTGTTAGGAATTCTCTTACACTCCCATAATACCTTGTACTTCTAAATACTCATCCATAAGAAGGATCAAACCTTTTCTGGGTAGGAATGGGAGCATCATGGGACTAGGGAGTAAGTATAGGGAAGGTGTTCCTAAGGAATGACATGTTAGCTGGTTTCTTAAGGATGAGTAGGAGTTAATCAGGTAAAGAACAATGGAGAGAATATTCAGATGATAAATAATGTCACATTCACAGCTGCGAGACAGAAGAGGGCATGGTATGTTCACGGAATTGAGAGAGGTCTAATGTGGCTGGAATTGGAACAGGGAGAATGCAAGTAGATATAGATAAAGCTGAGAAGCTAAATTTGACCTGTGGTCCAGTTAAGGATTTGGGAACATTAGCCAAGGTGCACTTGGAAGCCATTGAAGCAGGGAAGAGAAACAATCAAATGTTCATTTTTAAAAGATCACTTTACTAATGTGTGGAGAAGGATTACAGGGGCATGAAAACACTTATAAGGAGATTGGGTAAAAGATTATTTCATTAGGCCAGGCTAGAGGTGATAATGTACTGGCCTAGATTCATAACTGAATGTATGGAGGGAGGAAGCTGGAATAAAATTATTTTGGAGATCGAATAAGAGGATTTACTGATAGATTGTCTGTGGAGGATGATGGAGAAGGAGGAAGACAGGAAGACTTCTACATTCCTCTCTTTGCCTGGGCGGGTGGTGTTGCTATCAACTAGAACATTCCCAGTATATGTAAAATGCCTGACACAGCACCTGGTATGTAGGAGGTGCTCTGAAAATGTGAGTTCCCTTATCCTTTAGTAATAACATAAACAAAACCAAACCTAAACCCTAGCTCTCTCATTCATTGGACAGCAATTGCTTCACTGAAGGGAACCTTGGGAGACAATCAGCCTCTGAGGCTTTCTCTTCATCCTACTTAATTTCCACTGGTTTTATGAGAACTTCCTCTGAGAATACTGAATACTTGATCTGGGATGAGATCTGGGAGAGCCTTTCCACAGGAGGAGGGTTGTCCTGAAGCAGGTGGTAAGTTAACAACCATGCTATGATGAGACCTTTACGGACTTATGGAATACTCTGACATTTGCATAATTTTAGACTTAGGTCAAAGGAAGAGGCCCCAGGACACAGTCTTGATTGTCCCTATGATCTCATCAACAAGAATGTCCCTATGCTTGGTGAGAGATATTTTGCCAGAGGCTTACTCTAAACCAGGGTAAACCACCACCCCTTTCCTCTTGGATTGCTGCTCCCACGCAGAGAGAGAAATGACTTGGAAGTGATCCAGAGTAGAGAAAGCTGAGGGAGGAATGCATGAAGAACGGCTGCCTGGAAAGAAAGATGAAATCAGGGAACACAGTGGCCTGCCCGAGAGGCAGAGAAGGAAGCTGGGTAACAGAATAAACAGACTTCAAGGAGAACAAGAGCGAGAGTAAACACAGATGGGGAAGAAAAATAACTTATCTCTAGAGATCATTATTGCCTGGTCTAAGTTGGAACCCTGAGAGACAAAGCCAAAAGGGAGCTATGAATCCTACAGACAAGCATTTTCCTCTGTGTGAGAGATATATTCGTTATCTGCGTGACCTTGGAAACATTCCTTCCCCTCTCTAGACTTAAGGTTGCCCAACAGTAACATGACAGATTGGAACTAGAATACTTCTGAACTCTGGAAGCATATGATTTTAGATAAAGAATCAAGTGGGTCATATAGGATAAATGAAGTAGTTGATTTACAATGTTGTGTTGGTTATTAGAGAGCTGTCTCTGGCAGTGGAGAGAGTGAAGGGTAGAGGGGTGCAGAAGACTGAGACTCCTTTCAAAGATACCATGCATAAAGCACATGCCAAATTCTGGCAAGTAAATGTAAGGCTTACTTGGGCACCCACCAGTAGATGCCTTGATTTCCTGAGTACATCCCAAACCTGGAGTTTGACTCTGGCCATAGAGAGCCTGTCCTGATGCGTTGTAACACATTTATCATCTCTGTCTGGTTTGGAAGCTTTGTTTACTTAAATGATGGCTAATGTCCTCATCAGAAAGATACACACAAAAAAGATAATTTTGGAATTCTATGTATAAATTCTAGACAAACAAAATGGAAAACATAAGTCTAATACATCGCTTTAATGACTTTAATAACATCACTTAATTAGGAGAGGTACAGGATCTGTGGGTGGGAGCTTGATAAAATAGATTTGAGTTTAATATAAGAGAGAACAGTGTAGCTGACTCTAGGTGAGGATGGGGACCATCACCACAGGTGACCACAGAATATTTTGGAAGGTAAGCTTATACCTTTCATAGTACTTATTCTCTGTTCATGTTATATATATTAGGCAGTTTTAAGTTGTAATAAAAATGAGTACCTCGATTAGCTTATGTCAGATCTTGTTATGTAGAGGTGCCTTGGGGGGGTATGGAGTTCATGGTGAGATAGAAATGTGTGACCTCAGGGAGAATGAGAATACTGACACCATCATTCAAAATATAACCACAGTTCCAATGACTCAGATAACTGATCCTGCAAAAGAATATCACCATTTCTCCTTAGGGTCTTCTCTTTGTTAGACTTCCATCTTTAGACTTCCAAAGTGAGGAAGAGGCTCTGATTGGCTTGATTTGTCATCAGGAATCACATAGGATTTATCATATAGGTTTCTGAGTTCGTCAAACTGCATTTTTTGTTTGTTTTTTATTTTTATTGAAATGTAGTTGATTTACAATGTTGTGTTGGTTTCAGGTATACAGCAAAGTGAATCTGTTATATATATACATATACCCACTCTTTTTAAGATTCTTTTCCCATATAGGCCATTATAGAACATTGAGTAGTTTCCTGTGCTATACAGTGGGTCCTTATTACTTATCTATTTTATATATAGTAGTGTGTATATGTCAATCCCAAACTTCCAATTTATCCCTCCCTTTCCCCTTACCCCCTGGTAACCATAAGTTTGTTTTCTACATCCATTACTCTATTCTTTTTTGTAGATAAGTTCGTCTGTACCTTTTTTTAATTTAAAGATTCCACATATAAGTGATATGATATGGTATCTGTCTTTCTCTGTCTGACTTACTTTATACTCAGTATGACAATCTGTAGGTTCATCCATATTGCTGCAAATGGCATTATTTCATTCCTTTTTATGGCTGAGTAATATTCCATTGTATACATCTACCACTTATTTTTTTTTTAACATCTTTATTGGGGTATAATTGCTTTACAATGGTGTGTTAGTTTCTGATTTATAACAAAGTGAATCAGCTATACATATACATGTGCTCCCATGTGTCTTCCCTCTTGCATCTCCCTCCCTCCCACTCTCCCCCTCCCACCCCTCCAGGCTGTCCCAAAGCCCCGAGCTAATATCCCTGTGCCTTGCGGCTGCTTCCCCCTAGCTATCTACCTTACTACGTTTGTTAGTGTGTATATGTCCATGACTCTCTCTCGCCCTGTCAAAACTCACCCTTCCCCCTCCCGATATCCTCAAGTCCATTCTCCAGTAGGTCTGCGCCTCTATTCCTGTCTTATCCCTAGGTTCTTCATGACATTTTTCCCCCTAAAATTCCATATATATGTGTTAGCATACGATATTTGTCTTTGTCTTTCTGACTTACTTCACTCTGTATGACAGACTCTAGGTCTATCCATGTCATTACAAATATCTCAATTTCATTTCTTTTTAAGGCTGAGTAATATTCCATTGTGTATATGTGCCACATCTTCTTTATCCATTCGTCTGATGATGGGCGCTTAGGTTGTTTCCATCTCCGGGCTATTGTAAATAGAGCTGCAATGAACATTTTGGTACATGACTCTTTTTGAATTTTGGTTTTCTCAGGGTATATGCCCAGTAGTGGGATTGCTGGGTCATATGGTAATTCTATTTGTAGTTTTTTAAGGAACCTCCATACTGTTCTCCATAGTGGCTGAACCAATTCACATTCCCACCAGCAGTGCAAGAGTGTCCCCTTTTCTCCACACCCTCTCCAGCATTTATTATTTCTAGATTTTTTGATGATGGCCATTCTGATTGGTGTGAGATGATATCTCATTGTAGTTTTGATTTGCATTTCTCTAATGATTAATGATGTTGAGCATTCTTTCATGTGTTTGTTGGCATTCTTTATATCTTCTTTGGAGAAATGTCTGTTTAGGTCTTCTGCCCATTTTTGGATGGGGTTGTTTGTTTTTTTGTTATTGAGCTGCATGAGCTGCTTGTAAATTTTGGAGATTAATCCTTTGTCAGTTGCTTCATTTGCAAATGTTTTCTCCCATTCTGAGGGTTGTCTTTTGGTCTTGATTATGGTTTCCTTTGCTGTGCAAAAGCTTTGAAGTTTCATTAGGTCCCATTTGTTTATTTTTGTTTTTATTTCCATTACTCTAGGAGGTGGGTCAGAAAGGATCTTGCTGTGATTTATGTCATAGAGTGTTCTTCCTATGTTTTCCTCTAAGAGTTTGATAGTTTCTGGCCTTACATTTAGGTCTTTAATCCATTTTGAGCTTATTTTTGTGTATGGTGTTAGGGAGTGATCTAATCTCATACTTTTACATGTACCTGTCCAGTTTTCGCAGCACCATTTATTGAAGAGGCTGTCCTTTCTCCACTGTACATTCCTGCCTCCTTTATCAAAGATAAGGTGTCCATATGTGCGTGGGTTTATCTCTGGGCTTTCTATCCTGTTCCACTGATCTATCTTTCTGTTTTTGTGCCAGTACCATACTGTCTTGATTACTGTTGCTTTGTAGTATAGTCTGAAGTCAGGGAGCCTGATTCCACCAGCTCCTTTTTTCGTTCTCAAGATTGCTTTGGCTATTCGGGGTCTTTTGTGTTTCCATACAAATTGCGAAATTTTTTGTTCTAGTTCTGTGAAAAATGCCAGTGGTAGTTTGATAGGGATTGCATTGAATCTGTAGATTGCTTTGGGTAGTAGAGTCATTTTCACAATGTTGATTCTTCCCATCCAAGAACATGGTATATCTCTCCATCTATTTGTATCATCTTTAATTTCTTTCATCAGTGTCTTATAATTTTCTGCATACAGGTCTTTCGTATCCTTAGGTAGGTTTATTCCTAGATATATTATTCTTTTTGTTGCAATGGTACATGGGAGTGTTTTCTTGATTTCACTTTCAGATTTTTCATCATTAGTATATAGGAATGCCAGAGATTTCTGTGCATTAATTTTGTATCCTGCTACTTTACCAAATTCATTGATTAGCTCTAGTAGTTTTCTGGTAGCATCTTTAGGATTCTCTATGTATAGTATCATGTCATCTGCAAACAGTGACAGCTTTACTTCTTCTTTTCCAATGTGGATTCCTTTTATTTCCTTTTCTTCTCTGATTGCTGTGGCTAAAACTTCCAAAACTATGTTGAATAAGAGTGGTGAGAGTGGGCAACCTTGTCTTGTTCCTGATCTTAGTGGAAATGCTTTCAGTTTTTCACCATTGAGGATGATGTTTGCTGTGGGCTTGTCATATATGGCCTTTATTATGTTGAGGAAAGTTCCCTCTATGCCTACTTTCTGCAGGGTTTTTATCATAAATGGGTGTTGAATTTTGTCAAAAGCTTTCTCTGCATCTATTGAGATGATCATATGGTTTTTCTCCTTCAATTTGTTAATATGGTTTATCACATTGATAGATTTGCGTATATTGAAGAATCCTTGCATTCCTGGAATAAACCCCACTTGATCATGTTGTATGATCCTTTTAATGTGCTGTTGGATTCTGTTTGCTAGTATTTTGTTGAGGATTTTTGCATCTATGTTCATCAGTGATATTGGCCTGTAGTTTTCTTTCTTTGTGACATCCTTGTCTGGTTTTGGTATCAAGGTGATGGTGGCCTCGTAGAAGGAATTTGGGAGTGTTCCTCCCTCTGCTATATTTTGGAAGAGTTCGAGAAGGATAGGTGCTAGCTCTTCTTTAAACGTTTGATAGAATTCACCTGTGAAGCCATCTGGTCCTGGGCTTTTGTTTGTTGGAAGATTTTTAATCACAGTTTCAATTTCAGTGCTTGTGATTGGTCTGTTCATATTTTCTATTTCTTCCTGATTCAGTCTTGGCAGGTTGTGCATTTCTAAGAATTTGTCCATTTCTTCCAGATTGTCCATTTTATTGGCATAGAGTTGCTTGTAGTAATCTCTCATGATTTTTTTTATTTCTGCAGTGTCAGTTGTTATTTCTCCTTTCTCATTTCTAATTCTATTGATTTGAGTCTTCTCCCTTTTTTTCTTGATGAGTCTGGCTAGTGGTTTATCTATTTTGTTTATCTTCTCAAAGAACCAGCTTTTAGTTTTATTGATCTTTGCTATCGTTTCCTTCATTTCTTTTTCATTTATTTCTGATCTGATCTTTATGATTTCTTTCCTTCTGCTAGCATTGGGGTTTTTTTGTTCTTCTTTCTCTAATTGCTTGAGGTGCAAGGTTAGGTTGTTTATTCGAGATGTTTCCTGCTTCTTAAGGTGGGCTTGTATTGCTATAAACTTCCCCCTTAGAACTGCTTTTGCTGCATCCCATAGGTTTTGGGTCGTTGTGTCTCCATTGTCATTTGTTTCTAGGTATTTTTTTATTTCCTCTTTGATTTCTTCAGTGATCACTTCATTATTAAGTAGTGTATTGTTTAGCCTCCATGTGTTTGTATATTTTACAGATCTTTTCCTGTAATTGATATCTAGTCTCATGGCGTTGTGGTCAGAAAAGATACTTGATACAATTTCAGTTTTCTTAAATTTACCAAGGCTTGATTTGTGACCCAAGATATGATCTATCCTGGAGAATGTTCCATGAGCACTTGAGAAAAATGTGTATTCTGTTGTTTTTGGATGGAGTGTCCTATAAATATCAATTAAGTCCATCTTGTTTAATGTATCATTTAAAGCTTGTGTTTCCTTATTTATTTTCATTTTGGATGATCTGTCCATGGGTGAAAGTGGGGTGTTAAAGTCCCCTACTATGAATGTGTTACTGTCAATTTCCCCTTTTATGGCTGTTAGTATTTGCCTTACGTATTGAGGTGCTCCTATGTTGGGTGCATAAATATTTACAATTGTTATATCTTCTTCTTGGATCGATCCCTTGATCATTATGTAGTGTCCTTCTTTATCCCTTTTAATAGTCCTTATTTTAAAGTCTATTTTGTCTGATATGAGAATTGCTACTCCAGCTTTCTTTTGGTTTCCATTTGCATGGAATATCTTTTTCCATCCCCTTACTTTCAGTCTGTATGTGTCTCTAGATCTGAGGTGGGTCTCTTGTAGACAGCATATATAAGGGTCTTGTTTTTGTATCCATTCAGCCAATCTGTGTCTTTTGGTGGGAGCATTTAGTCCATTTACATTTAAGGTAATTATCGATATGTATGTTCCTATTCCCATTTTCTATATTGTTTTGGGCTCGTTATTATAGGTCGTTTCCTTCTTTTGCATTTCTTATCTAGAGAAGTTCCTTTAGCATTTGTTGTAAAGCTGGTTTGGTGGTGCTGAACTCTCTCAGCTTTTGCTTGTCTGTAAAGGTTTTAATTTCTCCATCAAATCTGAATGAGATCCTTGCTGGGTAGAGTAGTCTTGGTTGCAGGTTTTTCTCCTTCATCACTTTCAGTATGTCCTGCCACTCCCTTCTGGCTTGTAGGGCTTCTGCTGAGAGATCAGCTGTTAACCTTATGGGGATTCCCTTGTGTGTTATTTGTTGTTTTTCCCTTGCTGCTTTTAATATGCTTTCTTTGTATTTAATTTTTGATAGTTTGATTAATATGTGTCTTGGCGTATTTCTCCTTGTATTTATCCTGTATGGGACTCTCTGTGCTTCCTGGACTTGATTAACTATTTCCTTTCCCATATTAGGGAAGTTTTCAACTATAATCTCTTCAAATATTTTCTCAGTCCCTTTCTTTTTTTCTTCTTCTTCTGGAACCCCTGTAATTCGAATGTTGGTGCGTTTAATGTTGTCCCAGAGCTCTCTGAGACTGTCCTCAGTTCTTTGCATTCTTTTTACTTTATTCTGCTCTGCAGTAGTTATTTCCACTACTTTATCTTCCAGGTCACTTATCCGTTCTTCTGCCTCAGTTATTCTGCTATTGATCCTATCTAGAGTACTTTTAATTTCATTTATTGCGTTGTTCATCGTTGCTTGTTTCATCTTTAGTTCTTGTAGGTCCTTGTTAACTGTTTCTTGCATTTTGTCCATTGTACTTCCAAGATTTCAGATCATCCTTACTATCATTATTCTGAATTCTTTTTCAGGTAGATTGCCTATTTCCTCTTCATTTGTTAGGTCTGGTGGGTTTTTATCTTGCTCCTTCATCTGCTGTGTGTTTTTCTGTCTTCTCATTTTGCTTATCTTACTGTGTTTGGGGTCTCCTTTTTGCAGGCTGCACGTTCGTAGTTCCCGTTGTTTTTGATGTCTGTCTCCAGTGGCTAAGGTTGTTTCAGCGGGTTGTGTAGGCTTCCTGGTGGAGGGGACTGGTGCCTGTGTTGTGCTGGATGAGGCTGGATCTTGTCTCTCTAGTGGGCAGGTTCACGTCTGGTACCACTTTTTAAATTTTTTTTTACATCTTTATTAGAGTATAATTGCTTTACAATGGTGTGTTAGTTTCTGCTTTATAACAAAGTGAATCAGTTATACATATACATTTGTTCCCATATCTCTTCCCTCTTGCATCTCCCTCCCTCCCACCCTCCCTATCCCACCCCTCCAGGTGGTCACAAAGCACCAAGCTGATCTCCCTGTGCTATGCAACTGCTTCCCACTAGCTATCTATTTTACGTTTGATAGTGTATATATGTCCATGCCTCTCTCTCACTTTATCACAGCTTACCCTTCCCCCTCCCTATATCCTCAAGTCCATTCTCTAGTAGGTCTGTGTCTTCATTTGTGTCTTACCCCTAGGCTCTTCATGACATTTTTTTCCTTAAATTCCATATATATGTGTTAGCATACAGTATTTGTCTTTCTCTTTCTGACTTACTTCACTCTGTATGACAGACTCTAGGTCTGTCCACCTCATTACAAATAGCTCAATTTCGTTTCTTTTTATGGCTGAGTAATATTCCACTGTATATATGTGCCACATCTTTTTTATCCATTCATCCGATGCTGGACACTTAGGTTGTTTCCATCTCCTGGCTATTGTAAATAGAGCTGCAATGAACATTTTGGTACATGAGTCTTTTTGAATTATGGTTCTCTCAGGGTACCACTTCTTTATCCATTCCTCTGTTGATGGACATTTAGGTTGCTTCCATGTCCTGGCATTGTAAATAGTGCTGCAATGAATATTGGGGTGCATGTATCTTTTCAAATTATGGTTTTCTCTGGTTATATGTCCAAGAGTGGGATTGCTGGATCATATAGTTGCTCTATTTTTAGTTTTTTAAGGAATCTCCATACTGTTCTCCATGGTAGCTCTACCAAGTTACATTCCCACCAAGAGTGTAAGAGGGTTCCCTTTCCTCCACACCCTCTCCAGCATTTATTGCTTGTAGATTTTTTGATGATGGCCACTCTGACCCATGTGAGGTGATACCTCCTTGTAGTTTTAGTTTGCATTTGTCTAATAATTAGTGACGTTGAGCATCTTTTCATGCACTTTTTAACCATCTGTATGTCTTTTTTGGAGACATGCCTATTTAAGTCTTCCACCCATTTTTTGATTAGGTTTTTTTTTTTGATATTGACCTGCATGAGCTGTTTGTATATTTTGGAGATTAATCCCCTGTCAGTTCTTTCATTTGCAAATATTTTCTCCAATTCTGAGTATTGTCTTTTCATTTTGTTTATGGTTTCCTTTACTGTACAAAAGCTTTTAAGTTATTTAGGTCCCATTTGTTCAGTTTTGTTTTTATTTTCATTATTCTAGGAGGTGGATCAAAAAAGATCTTGCTGTGATTTACATCTAAGAGCATTTTGCCTATGTTTTTCTCTAAGAGTTTTATAGTATCTGTTCTTACATTTAGGTCTTTAATTCATTTGGAGTTTATTTTTGTGTATGGTGTTAGGGAGTGTTCTAATTTCATTCTTTTACATGTAGCTGTCCAGTTTTCCCAGCACCACTTATGAAGAGACTGCCTTTTCTCCATTGTATATTCTTGCCTACTTTGTCATAGATTAGGTGACCATAGGTGTGTGGGTTTATATCTGAACTTTCTACCCTGTTCCATTGATCTATATTTTTGTTTTTGTGTCAGTGTACGTCATACAGCATTTGGATCAGAGGGATATTGAGGCTCAAGGGTATCTTCAGGAGGTCTACAGCCTCCCTAAAATATTTGTTAAAGTATAATCAATGTGCAGTTTTCTCAGGAAGAAAGAATTTCATTATCCCCAATTGGTCAAGAAAACCTCTTTAAGATTTTTTTTTGGATTTTGCATAGATCTCTGATTCAATTACTTGTGGCCATGATATCAGCATCCTATATCACATGGCATGACAATTTTATACAGAAACAACTGCCTAAGGCTGCTTGTCCAGAAGAGGTCAGTGTAGGAAACAAGCACGTAGAGCTTCCTATATTATGCATCTGCTAAAGAGGCTCCTGTTGAATCTTCAAATTCTAAACTTATAAATCTTCATCATCATCATCAACAATAACAACAATATAACATCTTTATTGCTATTTATTGAGTATTTACTATGGAACAAAAACACTGACACCTTCTGAAACAAGCGTTATTGATTTTCATTTTATGGGTAAGGAAACAGGCTTGAAGAAGTTAAATAAATTACTCAAGGTCACATAGCTAAGGCATTAGTAGAGCTAAGATTTGAATGTATGCAGTTTCTGACTTCAGATCTAGGCCTCTTAACTGCTAAATTGTAAGTGTCTACATCATATGATCATTTATAGACATAACAGCTTCTGTTGAAAACAGCACTATCAATCAAAATAACAGCTCATTAAATTGAAATGAGGTCTGCCCAAGAACCTGGGGTGGAATACTGGCCACCTTCTAACCCCCACGACAGCTCCCTGATGAAAGATAATCCAGTGGGTTCATTGTCTGGGAAAATACACCATTTTTATGAAGATCTTAAAATGTGTGCAACATTTGTTCAGCAAATATATTTCTAGGAATATTTTTAGGCAAGCATTAAGGATGGCCACAAGACTTGGCTGTGGTGTCCCTTCCTAAATTTATATTTTAAATTATTATTTTTTAAAAATTTGATACATTAAAATTTACTTTTTTGGCGTGTAGAGCTATGAAACTTTGCAATCACTTGCACAATTGGGATGTAAATGTTCTTTGAAAAAATTATTTTGTTTTGCAACTTTGTAGTCCAGCCTTCTGCTCATCTCCAACCCAAGAAAACCATATCTACAGTTTTGCTTCTTCCAGAATGTTATATAAATGGAATTATACAATATGTAGTCTTTTGTGTATGACTCCTTTTGTTTAGCATAATTCATTTGTGATTAATCTACATTTTGCATGTTTTATCGCTGAGTAGTGTCACATTTTATGAAATTACCAGTTTGTTTATCCATCATCACCAGGTAAATTGCATTTGGATTTTGTCAAGTTTTGGTGATTACAAATAAAACTACTATAAATATCCACTGTACAGTTATTTTGCAAATATAAGTTTTCATTTCTCTTAGGTATATGCATGAGTAGAATTACTGAGTTATATTTTAATATTGTAAGAAACAACAGTTTCCCTAACAGTTGGCTCTAGCAATTTGCATTCCAACCAGCAATGTATGAGAGTTCCAATTGCTCCTACTTTTCCTCAGCACATAGTATTGTTGCTTTTAAAAAAATCTTTCGCCATTCTCATAGTTGTATAGTGGTGCCTCACTGTGATTTTAGTTGAATTTCTCTAGTGAACAATGATGTTAATACCTTGTTTCTACCAGTGATGAAATTTAGGTGTAAAACTGTAAATCTTAATGTTGGCAGGTCTTTTGAACAGTTTTATTGACATATAATTCACATACAAAATACTGTGCATATTTAAAGCATACAATTTAATGTGTGTGAACCTGTGAATATATAGATCTTTATCTTTCACCAACTTTAGGCAGATTTTGGACATAATTTCTTCAGAATTTTATCCTGCACCAGTACCTTTTTCTCCTCTTCTGGAACTCAAGCTATACCTTCAGATTTTATTCCATACACTTCTGAACCCCAGTTTACTTTTAAATGTTTTTCTCTCTGTTCTGCAGATTGGATAATTATTATTGACTGTTTCCTCTGCCATCTCTATAATGATACTGATCCCATTCAATGAATCATTTCGTAAAGTTTGATACATTCATATATTGCAATATGATTGCCATTGTAAAGATAATTAGCATCTCTATCATAGTACATAATTATCTTTTCTTTGTATTTATTTTTTATTGGAATATACTTGCTTTACACTGCTGCTGACACAGGCAGTTTCTGCTGTACAGCAAAGGGAATCAGCTATATGTATACATATATCCCATCATTTTTGGATTTCCTTCCCATGTAGGTCACCACAGAGCACTGAGTAGAGTTCCTACTGAGTAGGTTCTCATTAGGTATCTATTTTATACATAGTAGCGTTTATATGTCAATCCCAATCTCCCAATTCATCCCACCTCCCCTTTCCCCCTTAGTATCCATACATTTGTTGTCTACGTCTATGTCTCTAGTTCTGCTTTTCAAGTAAAATCATCTATGCCATTTTTCTAGATTCCACATATATGCATTAATATACGATATTTGTTTTTCGCTTTCTGACTTGCTTCACTATGTATGACAGTCTCTGGGTCCATCCACGTCTCTGGAAATGGCACAATTTCATTCCATTTTATGGCTAACTAATAATCCATTGTATATATGTACCACATCTTCTTTATCTGTTCTTCTGCTGATGGACATTTAGGTTGCTTCCATGTCATGGCTATTACAAATAGTGCTGCAATGAACATTGGGGTGCATGTGTCTTTTTGAATTATGGAATTCTTTGGGTATATGATCAGTAGTGGGATTGCTGGGTCATATTGTAGTTCTCTTTTTAGGTTTTTAAGGAACCTCCATACTGTTCTCCACAGTGGCTGTATCAATTTATATTCCCACCAACAATACAAGAGGAATCCCTTTTCCCCACACCCTCTCCAGCATTTATTGCTTGTAGACTTTTTAATGATGGCCATTCTAAATGGTGTGAGGTGATACCTCCTTATAGTTTCGATTTGCATTACTCTAACGATTAGTGATGCTGAGCATCTTTTCATGTGCATTATGGCCATCTGTATGTCTTCTTTGGAGAAATGTCTATTTAGGTCTTCCACCCATTTTTTGATTGGGTTTTTTTTTTATATTGAGCTGCATGAGTTGTTTGTGTACTTTGAAGATTAATCCCTTGTCCAGTGCAAATATTTTCTCCCATTCTGAGGATTGCCTTTTAATTTTGTTTATGGTTTCCTTTGCATTGCAAAAGCTTTCAAGTTTAATTAGGTCTCATTTGTTTATTTTTGTTTTTATTTTCATTACTTTAGGAGGTGGATCAAAAAAGATCTTGCTGCAATTTATGTCATAGCTTGTTCTGCCTATGTTTTCCTCTAAGGGTTTTATAGTGTCTGGCCTTACATTTAGGTCTTTAATCCATTTTGAGCTTACTTTTGTGTATGATGTTAGGGAGTGTTCTAATTTCATTCTTTAATTATAGCAGTCCAATTTTCCCAGCACCATTTATTTAAGAGGCTGTCTTTTCTCCATCATATATTCTTGCCTCTATGTCATAGGTTAGGTGACCATAGAAGCATGAGTTTATCTCTGAGCTTTCTATCCTGTTACATTTGATCTATATTTCTATTTTTGTGACTACTGTAGCTTTGTAGTATAGCAATGATTACTGTAGCTTTGTAGTACAGTCTGAAATCAGGGGGCCTGATTCCTCCAACTCTATTTTTGGTTCTCAAGATTGCTTTGGCTATTCAGGGTCTTTTGTGTTTGCATACAAATTGTATGATTTTTTGTTCTAGTTCTGTGAAAAATGCCATTGGTAACTTTATAGGGATTGCATTTAATCTGTAGATTGCTTTTGGTAGTATAGTCATTTTCACAATATTGATTCTTCCAGTCCAAGAGCATGGTATATCTCTCCATCTGCTTGTGTTGTCTTTGATTTCTTTCAACAGTATCTTATAGTTTTCTGCATACAGGTCTTTCGCCTCCTTAGGTAGGTTTATTCCTAGGTATCTTACTCTTTTAGCTGCAACGGTAAATGGAATTGTTTTCTTAATTTCTCTTTCTGATATTTTGTTGTTAGTGTATAGGAATGCAAGAGATTTCTGTGTATTTTGTTTCCTGCAACTTTACTAAATTCAGTGATTAACTCTAGTAGTTTTCTGGTGGCATCTTTAGGATTTTCTATGTATAGTATCATGTCATCTGAAAACAGTGACAGTTTTACTTCTTCTTTTCCAAATCAGATTATTTTACTTCTTTTTCTTCTCTGATTGTGGTGGCTGGTAGTTTCAAAACTATATTGAATAACAGTGGTGAGAGTGGGCACCTTTGTCTTGTTCCTGATCTTAGAGGAAATGCTTTCAGTTTTTCACCATTGAGAATGATGTTTGCTGTGGGGTTGTCATATATGGCCTTTATTATGTTGAGGTAGGTTCTCTGTATGCCCATTTTATGGAGAGTTTTTATCATAAATGGGTGTTGAATTTTGTCAAAAGCTTTTTCTGCATCTATTGAGATGATCGTTATGGTTTTCATTCCTTAGTTTGTTAATATGGTGTATCACATCGATTGATTCATATATCTTGAAGGATCCTTGCATCCCTGGGACAAATCCCACTTGATCATGGTGTATGATCATTTTAATATGTTGTTGGATTCATTTTGCTATTATTTTGTTGAGGATTTTTGTGTCTATGTTCATCAGTGATATTGGCCTGTAATTTTCTTGTTTTGTGGTATCAAGGGGGATGGTGGCCTCATAGAATGAGCTTGAGGGTGTTTCTTCCTCTGCAATATTTTGGAAGAGTTTGAGAAGGCCATGTGTTAGATCTTTTCTACATATTTGATAGGATTTTCCTGTGAAGCCATCTGGTCCTAGACTTCTGTTTTTTTGTCAGATTTTTAATCACAGTTTCAATTTTATTACTTGAGATTGGTCTGTTCATATTTTCTATTTCTTCCTGGTTCAGTCTTGGAAGATTCTGCTTTTCTAAGAATTTGTCCATGTCCTCCAGGTTGTCCATTTTATTGGCATATAGTTCCTTGTAGTAGTCTCTTATGATCCTTTGTTTTCTGTGGTGTCAGTTGTAGCTTCTTTTTCATTTCTAATTTTATTGATTTAAACCTTTTCCATTTTTTCTTGATAAGTCTAGCTAAATGTTTATCAATTTTGTTTATCTTCTCAAAGAACCAGCTTTTAGTTTCATTGATCTTTACTATTTCATTTATTTCTGCTCTGATCTGGATAATTTCTTTCCTTCTACTAACTTTGGGTTTTGCTTGTTCTTCTTTCTCTAGTAGCTTTGGGTATAAGATTAGGTTGTTTATTTGAGGGTTTTCTTCCTTCCTGAGGTAAGTTCGTATTATTATAAACTTCCCTCTTAGAACTGCTTTTGCTGCATCCCATAGGTTTTCCGTCATTGTGTTTTCATGGTCATTTGTTTCTAGGTAGTTTTTGGTTTCCTCTTTGACTTCTTCAGTGATCTCTTGGATATTTAGTAGCATACTGTTTAACTTCCATGTGTTTGTGTTTTTTAGTTTTTTTTTTTTTTTCCTGTAACTGATTTCTTATCTCATAGCATTGTGGTCAGAAAAGATGCTTGGTATAATTTCAGATTTTTTAAATTTACCAAGGCTTGTTTTGTGATCCAAGATGTCATCTATCCTTGGAATGTTCTGTGTGCACTGGAGAAGTGTATTCTGCTGTTTTCAGAGGAAATGCCCTATAAATATGCATTAAGTCCATATTGTTTAATGTGTCATTAAAGGCTTGTGTTTCCTTATTAATATTCTGTCTGGATGATCTAACCATTGGTGTAAGTGGAGTGTTAAACTCCCTCATTGTTTTTGTGTTAGTGTCAATTTCCCCTATTATGGCTGTTAACATTTGCCTTATGTATTGAGTTGCTCCTACGTTGGGTGCATAAATATTTCTAAATGATTTATCTTCTTCTTGGATTGATCCCTTGATCATTATGTAGTGTCCTTCCTTTTCTTTTGTAACAGTCTTTATTTTAAAGTCTATATTGACTGATATGAGTATTGCTACTCCAGCTTTCTTTTGATTTCCATTTGCAGGGAATATCTTTTTCCAGCCCCTGACTTTCAGCCTGTATGTGTCTCTAGGTCTGAAGTGGGTCTCTTGTTAACAGTATATATATTGGTCTTGTTTTTGTATCAATTCAGCCAGTCTATGTATTTTGGTTGGAGCATTTAATCTATTTACATTTAAGGTAATTATCAACATGTATGTTCCTATTACCATTTTCTTAATTCTGATCAGCTTGCTTTTTTCTGTTTTTTTTTAATAGTGAAGCAGACATTTATTAAACACCTTACATATGCAGTCCCAGCAGTGATCTCAGCTTTTAAATGTACTATTCACTTAATCCTGACAACAGCCTTATGAAGAAGTTATCACTAGTATCCTATTTACCACAGAGGAAACTGAGGTTAAGAGAGGTATCATTCTGGTATTGGAGCTAAGATTCCAATTCAGCTCATCTGGCTCCAGAGGAACTAGCTCTTCATACCAAAACTAAGTGCCAATCTGCTTTTCAGGGGTCCCAAGTGCATGTCTCCATTTAAAAAACTTTGATGTACCAAGAGTTTTTAAAAATTATTTTAGAGGATAGGTATTATTGCTACAAGCACCATCTACATTACAAAGGGACTCCTTTAACGAATGAAAGCACAACTGAGATTAAGATGAGATAATCTGATCAATTCTTATTTACCTAAAGCTATTTGGGGAAAGCACTACTGTACACAGTGAGGCACACGCCCTTCTCTCCCTCCTTTTGTTTGCTTGGTTCATTTGGTCCTTATCTGTGAAACTAGAGAACCATCTGGATTATGGCTAGGGAGAACAATGCAGTGCACTTGGCGATTTTCACACCTGATGCAAAAAAAAAATAAATAAATAATTTATCTTAACAAGATAATACGTGGTCCCTCTATGTAAGATTTATTATTTTTAAATTTTTTAACATCTTTATTGGAGTATAATTGCTTTACAATGGTGTGTTAGTTTCTGCTTAAAAACAAAGTGAATCAGCTTTACATATACATATGCTCCCATATCTCTTCCCTCTTGCATCACCCGCCCTCTCACCCTCCTATCCCACCCCTCTAGGTGGTCACAAACCACCGAGCTTATTTCCCTGTGCTATGTGGCTGCTTCCCACTAGCTATCTATTTTACGTTTGGTAGTGTATATATGTTCCTGCCACTCTCTCACTTTGTCACAGCTTACCCTTCCCCCTCCCCATATCCTCAAGTCCATGCTCTAGTAGGTCTGTGTCTTTATTCCTTTCTTACCCCTAGGTTCTTCATGAACTTTTTAAAATTTAGATTCCATATATATGTGTTAGCATATGGTATTTGTTTTTCTCTTTCTGACTTACTTCACTCTGTATGACAGACTCTAGGTCCATCCACCTCACTACAAATATCTCAGTTTCATTTCTTTTTATGGCTGAGCAATATTCCATTGTATATATGTGCCACATCTTCTTTATCCATTCATCCAGTGATGGACACTTAGTTTGCTTCCATGTCCTGGCTATTGTAAATTGAGCTGCAATGAACATTTTGGTACATGACTCTTTTTGAATTATGCTTTTCTCAGGGTATATGCCCAGTAGTGGGATTGCTGGGTCATATGGCAGTTCTATTTGTAGTTTTTTAAGGAACCTCCATACTGTTCTCTATAGTGGCTTTATCAATTTACATTCCCACCAACAGTGCAAGAGAGTTCCATTTTCTACACCCTCTCTCCAGCATTTATTGTTTCTAGATTTTTTTTTTTTTTTTTTTTTTTTTTGCGGTACGCGGGCCTCTCACTGTTGTGGCCTCTCTCGTTGCGGAGCACAGGCTCCGGATGCGCAGGCTCAGTGGCCATGGCTCACGGGCCCAGCCACTCCGCGGCATGTGGGATCTTCCCGGACCGGGGCACGAACCCGTGTCCCCTGCATTGGCAGGCGGACTCTCAACCACTGCACCACCAGGGAAGCCCTAGATTTTTTGATGATGGCCATTCTGACCAGGGTGAGGTGATACCTCATTGTAGTTTTGATTTTCATTTCTCTAATAATTAGTCATATTGAGCAGCTTCTCATGTGCTTCTTGGCCATCTGTATGTCTTTGGAGAAATGTCTATTTACGTCTTCTCCCATTTTTGGTTTGGGTTGTTTGTTTTTTGATATTGAGCTGCATGAGCTGTTTGTAAATTTTGGATATTAATCCTTTGACAGTTGATTCACTTGCAAATACATTCTCCCATTCTGAGGGTTGTCTATTGGTCTTGTTTATGGTTTCCTTTGCTGTGCAAAAGCTTTGAAGTTTCATTAGGTCCCGTTTGTTTATTTTCGTTTTTATTTCCATTTCTCTAAGAGTTGGGTCCAAAAGAATCTCGCTGTGATTAATGTCATAGAGTGTTCTGCCTATGTTTTCCTCTAAGAGTTTGATAGTGTCTGGCCTTACATTTAGGTCTTTAATCCATTTTGAGTTTATTTTTGTTGATCGGCTTGTTATTGTAGGTCTTTTTCTTCCCTTCCTCTTTTTTTCCTCTTCTCTATTGTTTCCTGCCTTTAGCATTTGTTGTGGAGCTGGTTTGGTGGTGCCTAATTCTCTTAGCTATTGCTTGTGTGTAAAGCTTTTGATTTCTCCATGAAATCTGAATGAGATTCTGCTGTATAGAGTAATCTTTTATTTAGGTTTTTCCCTTCCATCACTTTAAACTTATCTTGCCACTCCCTTCTGACCTGCAGAATTTCTGCTGAAAAATCACCTTATAACATTATGGGATTCCCTTGTATGCTATTTGTTGCTTTTCCCTTGCTGCTTTTAATATTTTTTCTTTGCATTTAATTCTGTTAGTTTGATTAATATGTGTCTCTGCATGTTTTTCCTTGGGTTTATCCTGTAACAGACTCTCTGTGCTTCCTGGAATTGGGTGGCTATTTCCTTTCTCTTGTTTTGGAAGTTTTCAACTATAATCTCTTCAAATATTTTCTCATACCTTTTCTCTTTCTCTTCTTCTTCTGGGACCCTATAATTAGAAATCTCGTGTGTTTACTGTTGTCCCAGAGGTCTCTGAGACTTTCCTTATTTCTTTTCAATGTTTTTTTTTTTTTATTCTGCTCCATGGCACTTATTTCCACCATTCTATTTTCCATCTTACTTATCCGTTCTTCTGCCTCAGTTATTCTGCTCTTGATTACTCTAGTGTATTTTTCATTGGAGTCATTTTGTTCATCACTGATTGTTCTTTAGTTCTTCTAGGTCCTTGTTAAGCATTTCTTGTATATTCTCAGTCTGTGCCTGCATTCTACTTCTGAGATGTTGGATCATCTTTACTCTCATTACTCTGCATTCTTTTTCAGGTTGATTGCCTATTTCCTCTTCATTTATTTGGTCTTGTGGGGTTTTACCTTGCTGCTTTACCTCCAGCATATTTCTCTGTCATCTCATTTTGTGTAACTTACTGTGTTTATGGTCTCCTTTCTGCAGGCTGCAGGATCATAGTTCCTCTTGACTCTGATGTCTTCCCCCTGGTAGGTGAGGTTGGTCCAGGGGCTTGTGTAGGCTTCCTGGAGGGAGTGACTGGTACCTGTGCTCTGGTGGATGGAACTGAGTGTTTTTTCTCTGATGGGCAGAGCAATGTCAAGTGGTGTGTTATGGGGTGTCTGAGAGCTTAGTATGAGTTTATGTAGCCTTTCTGCTGATGGGTGGGTCTGTGTTTCTGCCTTGCTGTTTGTTTGATGTGAGGTGTCCAGTACTGGAATCTGCAAACAGTTGGGTGGAGATGGGTATGGGAGTCAAGATAGATACCTCTGCAAAAGCAAATGCTGATTAATATCCCCTGGGCCCAGGAATTCTCTGGTGGTCCAGCATTCTGGACTTGGTGCTCCCATCTTTGATGTGAAGGCCCAACCCCTGGCCAGGGGACCAAGAACCTGCAAGCTGTGCAACATGGACAGAGAAAAATAAGATAAGAAAAAAGGGGAAAAAAAGAAGTAAAAGGAAAAAAGAAAAAATAGAAGAAAGCAAACAAACAAAACCCAAGACTAATAGCAAAAACAAAAATAAACAGCAAGAACAAGCACACCAAACATATTAAAGAATTAAAAAAAGAAAACAGACAAATCAAACCCAAGACAAACGGTAAAAACAAAACCAAACAAACAGAAACAAAGAAAGAGAAAAAATTTAAAAAAAAGATCAAACAAAAGAATTCAAAACTGAAAACAATCCATAAAAACTAAATAAAGATAAACAAACAAATAAATAAGCAGAAAGTTCTTCCTTGGTTGTGCAGTGGTTAACAATCTGCCTGCTAATGCAGGGGACAAGGTTTTCAGCTCTGGTCTGGGAAGATCCCACATGCCATAGAGCAACTAAGCCCATACATCACAACTACTGAACCTGTGCTCTAGAGCCCGTGAGCCACTACTACTAAGCCCACATGTCACAACTACTGAAGCCCACATGCCTAGAGCCCATGCTCCGAACAAGAGGAGCCACCACAATAAGAAGCCTGTGCACCACAACAAAGAGTAGCCTCCACTCGCCGCAAATAGAGAAAGCCTGTGCACAGCAAAGAAAGCCCAACATGCAAAAAATAAATTAATTAAATAAATTTATAAGAAAAATAAATAAATAAAAAGTTAGATAAAAAATAAAGAGGAAAGCAATCTATAAAAAGCAAATAAATCATAAAACATACACACAAAGATGATCAAAGGAAAAACAAGAAAAAATTACAAAACAACACAAAAGTAAAGTAGAAAAATTAAGAAATATATAAAAAACAAAAAAAATAATAAAACAACAACAGCAACAACTGAACAAACTAATAGAGAATAATAGTAATAAGAGTATTTACCTGAGGCCTCTGCTGTCAGAGTCCTTGCTCCCACAGTGAGCCACAGCCAACCCCCGCCTCCCCACAAGTCCCTCCAATACTTGTAGGTAGGTCTGCGGACTTGCTTTTGGCACTGTGGGGGAGCTCAGACTCTCACTTGGCCCAATTTCCACGTTTACTTGCCTGTAAAGTCTACTGATGCTAAAGCTAGACTGGTCTCAGTTGTGGGAACACTTGTTGTCTATTCAGATATTCCACAGACGCACAATTTACCAAGTGGATGGTGGGGATTTAATCCACGGTTTGTGCAGATGCATGGAGAGATTTCTGTTCCTCTTCCTTAACTGCACTGCCCCTGGGACTTAGCTTTGATTTTGGCCCCACCTCTGAGTGTGTGCCACAGTCAGGTGTCAGCTCCCCACCCAAGAAAGAAGGAACAAAATCAGCAGCTAATTGGAGCACACCTTCTCACTCAGGCTCTTTGTATATTTTGGACATTAATCCCTTTGTCTATTGTTTCATTTGCAAACATTTTCCCATTCTGACGGTTCTCTTTTCGTCTTGTTTATAGTTTCCTTTGATGTACAAAAGCTTTTAAGTTTCATTAGGTCCCATTTGTTTATTTTTGTTTTTATTTCTATAACTCTAGGAGGTGGGTCAAAAAAGGATTTTGCTGTGATTTATGTCATAGAGTGTTCTGCCTATGTTTTCCTCTAAGAGTTTGATAGTTTCTGGTCTTACATTTAGGTCTTTAATCCATTTTGAGCTTATTTTTGTGTATGGTGTTAGGGAGTGTTCTAATTTCATTCTTTTACATGTAGCTGTCCAGTTTTCCCAGCACCACTTATTGAAGAGGCTGTCTTTTCTACATTGTATATTCTTGCCTCCTTTATTAAAGGTAAGGAGACCACATGTGTGTGGGGTTATCTCTGGGCTTTCTATCCTGTTCCATTGATCTATATTTCTGTTTTTGTGCCAGTACCATAGTGTCTTGTTTACTGTAGATTTGTAGAATAGTCTGAAGTCAGGGAGCCTGATTCCTCCAGCTCTGTTTTTTGTTCTCAAGATGGCTTTTGCTATTCGGGGTGTTTTGTGTTTCCATACAAATTGTGAAATGTTTTGTTCTAGTTCTGTGAAAAATGCCAGTGGTAGTTTGATAGGAATTGCATTCAATCAGTAGATTGCTTTGGGTAGTAGAGTCATTTTCACAATGTTGATTCTTCCAATCCAAGAACATGGTATATCTCTCCATCTGTCTGTATCATCTTTAATTTCTTTAATCAGTGTCTTTTAGTTTTCTGCATACACGTCATTTGTCTCCTTAGGTAGGTTTATTCCTAGGTATTTTATTCTTTTTGTTGCAATGGTAAATAGGAGTGTTTTCTTAATTTCTCTTTCAGATGTTCATCATTAATCTATAGGAATGCAACAGATTTCTGTGCATTAACTTTTTATCCTGCTACTTTACCAAATTCATTGATTAGCTCTAGTAGTTTTCTTGTAGCATCTTTAGGATTCTCTATGTATAGTATCATGTCATCTGCAAAGAGTGACAGCTTTCTTTCCTCCTTTCCAATTTGGATTCCTTTTATTTCTTTTTCTTCTCTGATTGCTGTGGCTAAGCCTTCCAAAACTATGTTGAATAATAGTGATGAGAGTGAGCAACCTTGTCTTGTTCTTGATCTTAGAGGAAATGGTTTCAATTTTTCACCGTTTAGAACAATGTTGGCTGTGAGTTTGTCATATATGGCTTTTATTATGTTGAAGTAAGTTCCCTCTATGCCTACTTTCTGGACGTTTTTTTGTCATAAATGGGTGTTGAAATTTGTTGAAAGCTTTTTCTGCATCTATTGAGATGATCATATGGATTTTGTCCTTCAGTTTGTGAATATTCATTTGCATATATTGAAGAATCCTTGCATTCCTGGGATAAACCCCAATTGATCATGTTGTATGATCCATTTTTTTTGTGTGTGTGGTACAAAGGCCTCTCACTGTTGTGGCCTCTCCCGTTGTGGAGCACAGGCTCTGGACATGCAGGCTCAGCGGCCATGGTTCATGGGCCTAGACACTCTGCAGCATGTGGGATCTTCCTGGACTGGGGCATGAACCTGTGTCCCCTGCCCTGGCAGGCGGACTCTCAATGACTGTGCCACCAGGGAAGTCCCATGGTGTATGATCCTTCTAATGTGCTGTTGGATTCTGTTTGCTAGTATTTTGTTGAGGATTTTTGCATCTATGTTCGTCAGTTGTATTGGCCTGTAGTTTTCTTTCTTTGTGACATCTTTGTCTCTTTTGGGTATCAGTGTGATGATGGCCTCATAGAATTGAGTTTGGGTGTGTTTTTCCATCTGCTATATTTTGGACGAGTTTGAGGAGGATCGGTGTTAGCTTTTCTCTAAATGTTTGATAGGATTAGCCTGTGAAGCCATCTGGTCCTTGGCTTTTGTTTCTTGGAAGAGTTTTAATCACAGTTTCAATTTCAGTTCTTGTGAGTCGTCTGTTTATATTTTCTGTTTCTTCCTGGTTCAGACTCAGAAGGTTGTGCTTTTCTAAGAATTTGTCCATATCTTCCAGGTTTTCCATTTTATTGGCATATAGTTGCTTGTAGTAATGAGTCATGATCCATTGTATTTCTGCAGTGTCAGTTGTCACTTCTCCTTTTTCATTTCTAATTCTATTGATCTAAGTCTTCTTCCATTTTTTCTTGATGAGGCAGTCTAATGGTTTATCAATTTTGTTTATCTTCTCAGAGTACTAGCTTTTAGTTTTATTGATCTTGGCTATTGTTTCTTTCATTTCTTTGTCATTTATTTCTGATCTGATCTTTATGATTTCTTTCCTTCCCGAAAATATTTTGTTTTTTTTTTTGTTCTTCTTTCTCTAATTGCATGAGGTGTAAGGTTAGGTTGTTTATTTGAGATGTTTCTTGTTTCTTGAGGTAGGATTGTATTGCTATAAACTTCCCTCTTTGAGGTGCTTTGGCTACATCCCATCAGTTTTTTGTCATTGTGTTTTCATTGTCATTTGTTTCTAGGTACTTTTTGATTTCCTCTTTGATTTCTTCAGTGATCTCTTGGTTATTAAGTAGTGTATTGTTTTGCCTCCATGTGTTTGTATTTTTACAGATTTTTTCCTGTAATTGATATGCAGTCTCATAGCATTGTGGTCAGAAAAGATACTTGATATGATTTCAATTTTCTTATATTTCCCAAGGCTTGATTTGTGACCCAAGATACAATATATCCTGGAGAATGTTCCATGAGCACTTGATAAGAAAGTGTGTTCTGTTGTTTTTGGTTGGAATGTCCTTTAAACATTAATTAAGTCCATCATGTTTAATGTATCCTTTAAAGCTTGTGTTTCCTTATTTATTTTCATTTTGATTGATCTGTCCGTTTGTGAAAGTGGGGTGTTAAAGTCCCCTACTATTATTGTGCTACTGTCGATTTCCCCTTTTATGGCTGTTAGTATCTGCCTTATGTATTGCGGTGCTCCTATGGTGGGTGCATAAATATTTACAATTGTTATATCTTCTTCTTGGATTGATCCCTTGAACATTATGTAGTGTCCTTCTTTGTCTATAGTAATTGTCTTTATTTTAAAATATATTTTGTCTGATATGAGAATTGCTACTGCAGCTTTCTTTTGATTTCCATTTGCATGGAATATCTTTTTCATCTCCTCCTTTTCAGTCTCTATGTGTGCCTAGGTCTGAAGTGGGTCTCTTATAGACAGCATATATACGGGTCTTGTTTTTGTATCCATTCAGTCATTCTATGCCTTTTGGTTGGAGCATTTAAACCATTTACGTTTAAGGTAGTTATTGATATGTATGTTCCTATTACCGTTTTCTTAATTGTTTTGTGTTTGCTATTGTAGGTCTTTTCCTTCTCTAGTTTTTATTGCCTAGAGAAGTTCCTTTAGCATTTGTTGTGAAGCTAGTTTGGTGGTGCTAAATTCTCTTAGCTTTTGCTTGTCTGTATAGGATGTAATTTCTTTGTCGAATCTGAATGAAATCCTTGCTGGGTAGAGTAATCTTAGTTGTAGATTTTTCTCCTTCATCACTTTAAATACGTTCTGCCACTCCTTTCTGGCTTGCCGAGTTTCTGCTGAAATATCAGCTGTTAACCTTATGGGGATTCCCTTTTGTGTTATTTGTTGTTTTTCCCTTGCTGTTTTTAATATTTTTTCTTTGTATTTAATTATTTTTAGTTTGATTAATATGTGTCTTGGTGTGTTTCTCCTTGGATTTATCCTGTATTGGACTCTCTGTGCTTCCTGGACTTGATTGAATATTTCATTTCCTACATTAAGGAATTTTTCCACTCTAATCTCTTCCAATATTTT
Organism: Phocoena sinus; assembly: GCF_008692025.1. NCBI lineage: Eukaryota > Metazoa > Chordata > Mammalia > Artiodactyla > Phocoenidae > Phocoena > Phocoena sinus. Next base: position 57,623,217 of record NC_045784.1, on the reverse strand, counting down.
CTCAGTCCCTTTCTTTCTCTCTTCTTCTTCTGGGACCCCTATAATTCGAATGTTGGTGTGATTAAAGTTGTCCCAGAGGTCTGTGAGACTGTCCTCAATTCTTTTAATTCTGTTCCTTTATTCTGCTCTGTGTAGTTATTTCCTCTGTTTTATCTTCCAGGCCACTTATCTGTTTTTCTGCCTCAGTTTTTCTGCTACTGATTCCTTCTAGAGAATTTTTAATATCATTTATTGTGTTGTTCATCATGGTTTGTTTGCTCTTTAGTTCTTCTGGGTCCTTGTTAAACGTTTATTTTATTTTCTCCTTTCTATTTCCAAGATTTTGGATCATCTTTACTCTCATTATTCTGATTTTTTTTCCAATAGACTGCCTATTTCCTCCTCATTTGTTTGGTTTGGTGGGTTTTTACCTTGCTCCTTCATTTGCTGTGTGTTTCTATGTCTTATTATTTTGCTTAACTTACTCTGTTTGAGGTCTCCTTTTCACATGTTTCAGGTTCGTAGTTCCTGTTGTTTTTGGTTTCTGCCTCCAGTGGCTAAGGTTTCTTCAGTGATTTGTGTAGGCTTCCTGTTGGAGAGGAACTGGGTCTTAGCATTGAGATGAAGATCTCTGGGACAGCTTTTGCCATTTGATATTATGTAGAGGTGGGAAGTCTCTGGTGGACCAATGTCCTGAACTCGGCTCTCCCAACTCAGAGGCACAGGTCTGATACTGGCTTGAGCGCCAAGACCCTGTCAGCTACACAGCTCAGAAGAAAAGTGAGAAAAAAAGAATGAAAAATAAAATAAAGTTATCAAAGTTAAAAATAAAAGAAAAGTAAAGAGAAGGGAAAAAAAAAAAGGAGAGACAGAACCCTGAGACAAATGGTAAAAGCAAAGCTACACAGACCATATAACACAAAGAAGCATACACATACACACTCACAAAATGAAAAAGAAAATATATGAAAAGAAGAGAGCAACCAAATCAATAAACAAATCTACCAATGATATTAAATTCTTAGTACTAAACTAAGATAAAAATAAAACCAGAGGGCTTCCCTGGTGGCACAGTGGTTGAGAGTCCGCCTGTAGATGCAGGGGACACAGGTTCGTGCCCTGGCCCGGGAAGATCCCACATGCCGCGGAGCAGCTGGGCCTATGAGCCATGGCTGCTGAGTCTGCGCATCCGGAGCCTGTGCTCCACAACAGGAGAGGCCACAACACTGAGAGGCCTGCGTACTGCAAAAAAATGAAAAGAATAATAATAATAAAAAAATAAAACCAGAAACAAATTTTATGCAAAAAGCAAACGCCAAGTCTACAGTTGCTCCCAAAATCCACTGCCTCAATTTTGGGATGATTCGTTGTCTATTCAGGTATTCCAGTGATGCAGGGTACATCAAGTTGATTGTGTAGATTTTATCCACTGCTTCTGAGGCTTTTAGGAGAGATTTCCCTTTCTCTTCTTTGTTCGCACAGCTCCTGGAGTCAGCTTTCGATTTGGTCCTGCCTCTGTATGTGGGTCGCCTGAGGGCTTCTGTTCTTCACTCAGACAGGACGGAGTTAAGGTGGCAGCTGATTAGGACGTTCTGGCTCACCCAGGCCAGAGTTAGGAAGGGGTATGGAAAGCAGGGTGAGCCTGCAGTGGCAGAGGTCAGCAGGATGTTGCAACAGCCTGAGGTACGCCGTGCATTCTCCTGTGGAAATTATCCCTGGATCACAGGACCCTGTCACTGGCAGGCTGCACAGGCTCCCCAGAGAGGATGTGTGGATAGTGACCTGTGCTTGCTCACAGGCTTCTTGGTGTCTGCAGCAGCAGCCTTAGCATTTCATGCCCATCTCTGGTGTCCATTCTGATAGCCATGGCTCGCACCCATCTTTGGATCTCGTTTAGGCAATGTTCTGAATCCCATCTCCTCACGCACCCCAAAACAATGGTCTCTTGTCTCTTAGCCAGGTCCAGAGTTTTTCCCGGATTCCCTCCTGGTTAGCTATGGTGCACTAGCCCCCTTCAGCCTGTCTTCATCCAGCCAATCCCAGTCCTCTCCCTGGGATGTGACCTTTGAAGCCGGAGCGTCAGCTCTCAGCCCCCACCTGCACCAGTGGGTGAGCAGACAAACCTCTCAGGCTGGTGAGTGCTGGTCAGCACTGATCCTCTGTGCAGGAATCTCTCTGTTTTGCCCTCTGCACCCCTGTTGCTATGCTCTCCTCCATGGCTCCAAAGCTTACCCCCCACGCCAGCCCCTGGCTCCACCAGTGAAGGGGCTTCCTAGTGTGTGGAAACTTTTCCTTCTTCACAGCTCCCTCCCAGAGGTGCAGGTCCCATCTCTATTCTTTTGTCTCTGTTTTTTTCTTTTGCCCTACCCAGGTACGTGGGATGTTTCTTGCCTTTTGGGAAGTTTGAGGTCTTCTGCCAGCATTCAGTAGGTGTTCTGTAGGAATTGTTCTACATGTAGATGTATTTCTGATGTATTTATGGGGAGGAAGGTTATCTCCACATCTTACTCCTCTGCCATCTTGAAGGTGTCTCAGGTTTCTTCACTTTTAAAAGATCCTACTTCTTTCTCCTCTTCTCACTGAATTATTTCTATATTCCTACCCTCCAAGTCACTAATTCTTTCTTCCATCTGGTTTCTCCTATTACTGAATTTCTCTGTTAGATTCTTCTCATTCATCAAATCCTTCAGTTCCAGAATTTCTGGGTTTTTTTATAATTTCAATCTTTTTCATAAGGAATTCCCTCTCTTCATCAATTTTATTCCTGAGTTCATTTAATTGTCTTCTGAGGTTTCTTGTACTTCACTGAATTTCTTTGTAATAGCTATTTTGAATTCTTTATCACGTTATATCCAATATTCTGTGCTTTTGAGTTCAGTTGTTGGATAATTATCATTTTGTTTCTTTGGTACCATATTTTCTTTATGTTTTTAATATTTGTGGGTATGTGCTTTGGATTTAGCATTTGAAATAACAGATAACTCCTTAATTACATTTTTGATACCTTCTCTTGTTCTTATAATTCAACAGGCTGCCTATTAGGAATCTTTCTTTTGTATTCCAGAAGGTGGCATTATAGCTAATGTTTGTGTTTTCTCTCTAGCCCATGGATCTTGCTTATTACCTGAGTTCTTCTGTGTCTACCAGAGCATACACTCTGTGGGGAGAGGTGTGGATTTACCTCTTCAGATTTTCATGGTGCTCATAGACCTAGTGGAGGCATCCTTGAGTGAGGTACTCCCAGAGTTTTCTGAGCAGAGTTCTTGCTGAAGTCCTGAAGCAAACATCAAGAAACATATTCATTTAATGCCCCTTGATATTCTTATCTGCTGCCTTCCCTTTCTCCTCACTCGCCCCAGTCATGGAGACCCCTCCTCAGCATCTCAACCAGCTTCTGGAGAGAAATGGGTTATTTCAGTTACAATCTGCACAATTGGGAGAGCTGGGCAGTCACTTACCACTTTCACTTTCCACCTCTTCCATGGGAGAGTTCACCACTTTCCACCTCCTCTGCCGAAGAGATTGATGCTGTTGTTGCCAAAAGCCCAGCCTCTTAAAGTGTCATCCTGGGGAGGGGGGCTGCCTCAGTGTGTTCCTCTCTCTCCCCTGCATCCAAACTTGTCTCTAACCCATTGTGGTAGTGTGCTGGAAACTCTCTTCAGGCAGGCTGGACATCCACAAATTCTCTTTTGCCCATGGATAGCTGCTCAGCTTTGCACCCTCTAGGTTCTTTTATCGCCAACCCCATACCCAATTGCCTTAAGTGAGAATGAGGCAGATATATGGACTCCCTTGGATCTACAGTCTATTTATACTCTAGTTATAAAGATGGTCTTTCTCTCAGAGTTTTATCCACTCATGGCACCATACAGTTATGTACATCTGAGGCCATCCTCAGAGGGAAACATTAAGAGAAAAAGATGTAAAAATTAAAAGAAATTTGTATAGACATTATTTGGACCACAAGGTCCCCTTTTCCTTTTTCTTCACCAAGAAAGATGAGTTTTCTCTTGTGGTTTTAGGTAACTGTACCACTGCTGCTGCAGTACAGCTCCATGACTGAAGCTACTCTTGATTCAGGGCCTGGAGAGAAACAGAGAAAAAAAATGAAAAAAAACGAGGCTTACCGGAGCACTCTCTGACTCAGGATGGTCTTCTTTCCCAATTCTATTGTCAGCAAGACATGTTTCTTTCAGAGTTTTTGCTTTCCCTGCCTGCTGTGCAGTTCTGCACTAGGACTGCTCCAAGGACAAAGAGAAGAAATGAAAAAGGGGAAAAACCCCAGTAAACTCACTCCCATAGGGATCATTCTTCTGGGTTTGATTCCCTCATGAATCTGCCCACTATTGTTAATTTTTCAAAGTCTTCAGATAGTCACTTTTTGTATTTTTGTCCAGAGATTTTGTTGAAATCGTAGGTGAGATAGACTGTTTTGGGCCCACCAGAGATTTTCTTATGAAGATTTTTAATTGAAATTTTCAATTAATTGTAGATTTACATGAAATTGTAAGAAACAATACAGAAAGATCCCTTGTGCACTTTGCCTAGTTTCCCCCAATGGTGACATTTTGCAAAACTAGATATATTGTTCTATAATATTAGAACAAGGATACTAGCATTGATACAATCTATAGATCTTATTCAGATTTCCCCAGATTTTTCCTCATTTGTGTGTGTGTCTGTGTACATTAAGTTCTATAATATTATGTCAACTGTATAGATTCCTGTATCCATAGCACGGCCAAGTTACTGATCCAGTTCCAAGTATTCATCACCTTGCCCTTTTATAACCAGACCTACCATCCTCCTGGCTCCCTCCTCCATTCCAAACCCCTGAAAACTACTAATCTGTCCTACATTTCTAAAATTTTATTTCAAAACATTATTTAAATGGAATCATACAGTATGTAACCTTTTCTGATTGACCTTTTTTCACTCATCATAATTCCTTGGAGATTCATCCAAGTGATTGCATGTATAAATAATTTGTTCCAACTTATTGCTGAGTAGTACTACACAATACATATTTACCATGGATTCTTTAATCATTTACCAGTTGAGGCACACCTGGGCTGATTCCAGTTTTAGGTTATTACAAATAAATCTATGCTATGGTCATTAGTGTACAGGCTTCTGTGGGAACATAAGTTTACTTTTTATTTTCTGGAATAAATGCCTAGGCATCCAATTGCTGGGTCAAGTGATGGTTGCATTTTAGTTTTTAATAAACTGTCAAACTATTTTCCAGAGTGGCTGTAACACCTTACAGTCCAATCAAAATTATATGAGTGATTGACACATCTGTGTCCGCATTTGGTGTTGTAAATATTTTTTATTTTAGCCATTCTGGTACATGTATGGTGATATGTCATTGTGGTTTTAATTTGAATTTCCCTGACTGAAAATGATATTGAATATTTTTTCATCTGCTTATTTGCCATCTGTATATCTTTGGTAAAATTTCTCTTCATATCTTTTCCTCATTTTCTAATTGGATAGCTTTTTTACTCTTCAGCTTTTTAAAAGAGTTTCTTTGAGATAATTCACATATCATACAATTTACCCACATAATGTATGCAATTCAACAGGTTTTCTTATATTCACAGACATGTACAACCATCACCACATTCAAATTTAGAATATTTTCATCAATTAAGAAAAAATTCCTATATTCTTTAACTAGTTGCTCCTATTCATCTTCCTATTCACCTGCCTTACCCCACTTAGCTCTAAGCAGACACTAATCGACTTTCTGAGATACCTACCTTTCTTGCTTCACCGTAGCTTTTTTTTTTTTTTTTTGCGGTACACGAGCCTCTCACCGTTGTGGCCTCTCCCATTGTGGAGCACAGGCTCCGGATGTGCAGGCTCAGTGGCCATGGCTCACGGGCCCAGCCGTTCCATGGCATGTGGGATCTTCCCGGACTGGGGAATGAACCCGCGTCCCCTGCATTGGCAGGCAGACTCTCAACCACTGCACCACCAGGGAAGCCCCATCGTAGCTTTAAAAAAAATTTTTTTCTTTTTTTTTGGCTGGCCTCGCTGCATGGTGAGGCGGCATGAGTGATCGTAGTTCTGTTGAACTAAGTGCCCCTTGCAATGGAAGCATGGAGTTTGAACTGCCAGGGAAGTCCAATGCTAATCCACTTTCTCTATATATATATTTCTCTATTGTGGAATTCCTATGAATGGAATCATGTAGTATGTAGTCTTTTGTAATTGACTTTTTTCTTTAAGGAAAATCTCCAGTAAAACTTTGTTTTAATGCCCGTTTGTCCGATATTAATATATCCGCTTCAGTTTTCCTGTTGTTGTGGTTTGCATGATATATATTTTTCAATCCTTTTAGTTTCCATCTATCTGTGTTTCTGAATCAAAAGTATGTCTCCTATAGACAACATATAGTTGGATCATATTTTTTATCTACCTTTTGGTTAAGAAAGAGTGAATACTCATCCTTCTCAGGCTATTCCAAAAAGTTGAAGAGAAGGGAACACTCCCAAATTTTTATTATGAGGCCACCATTACCCTGATACCAAAACCAGACAAAGACACTACAAAAAAAGTTACAGACCAATATCCCTGATGAACATAGATGCAAAAATCTTCAACAAAATACTAGCAGACTAAATTTAACAATATATATTAAAAGGATCATGGTCAAATGGGATGTGTTCCAAGGATCAAGGATGGTTCAATATCCACAAATCAATCCATGTGATACACCACATCAACAAAAGGAAGAATAAATATCACATGATCAACTCAATAGAGGCAGAAAAGGCATTTGACAAAATTCAACATCCATTCATGATAATAACACTCAAATAAGTTGATATAGAGGGAACATATCTCATCATAATAAAGTCCATATATGACAAACCCATAGCTAACATCATACTCAATGGTGACAAGCTGAAAGCTTTTCCTCTAAAATCAGGAACAAGACAAAGATGTCCACTCTCACCACTTCTATTTAACATAGTACTTGAAGTTTTTAGCCTCAGCAATTAGCCGAAAAAAAGAAATGAAAGGTATCCAAATTGGAAGGGAAGAAGTAAAACTGTGTCACTATTGGCAGATGACATGATACTTTATATAGAAAACCCTAAAATCTCCACTAAAAAACTATTCGAACTAATAAATGAATTCACTAAAGTTGCAGGATACAAAATTAATATATAAAAAGTTGCTTTTCTATACATTAATAATGAACTATCAGAAAGAGAATATGAAAAAACAAATCCATTTAAAATCTTACCCAAAAGAATAAAATACCTAGGAATAAATTTGACAAAGGAGGTGAAAGACCTGTATTCTGAAAATAAGACGTTGATGAAGAAAACTGAAAATGAAACAAAGAAATGGAATAATGCCCCATGTTCATGGATTGCAAAAATGAAAATTGTTAAAATTTCCATACTAAACAAGAAATCTACATATGTAATGAAATCCTTATCAAAATACCCAAGACATTTTTCACTGAACTAGAATAAGCAATCCTAAAATTTATATGGAACCACAAAATACACTGAATTTCCAAAGCAATCCTGAGAAAAAGAACAAAGCTGGAGGTATCATACTCCCTGACTTCAGACTATATTACAAAGCTATAGTAATCAAACAGTATGGTACTGGCACAAAAACAGACTTATAGGTCAATGGAACAGAATACAAAGCCCAGAAATAAACTTACCCATTTATGGTCAATTAGTCTGATAAAAGATGCAGGAATATACATTGGGGAAAAGACAGTCTGTTTAATAAGTTGTTCTGGGAAAACTGTAGAAGAATGAAATTAGAATGTTTTCTCACACCATATGCAAAAATAAATTCAAAATAAGACTGCAAGTCATAAAACTCCTAGAGGAAAACATAGACAGAACACACTTTGACTTAAATTGTAGCAATATTTTTTTTACATCTCTCTCCTAAGGCAAAGGAAACCAAAGCAAAAATAAACAAATGGGACTTAATTTAAATTAAAAGCTTTTGCACAGCAAAGGAAATCTTAGACAAAACAATAAGACAATCTACTGACTGGGAGAAAATATCTGAAAATTATATAACCTATAGGGGTTAATATATAAACAGCTCATAAAGCTCAATATCAAAAAACAAACAACACAATCAAAAAATGGACAAAAGATCTGAATAGACGATTTTCCAAAGAAGACATACTGATGACCAACAGGCACATGAAAAGATGCTTAACATTGCTAATCATCAGGGAAATACAAATCAAAACCACAATGACATATCACCTCACAACAGTCAGAATGGCTATCATCAAAATGTTCACAAATATCAAATGCTGGTGAGGACATAGAAAAAAGGGAACCCTAGTACACTGTTGGTGGGAATGTAAATTGGTTGAGCCACTATGGAAAGCAGTATGGTTGTTCTTCAAAAAAGTAAAAATAGAACTACGAATTCAGCCAATTCCACTCCTAGGTACATAATCTAAAGAAAATGAAAACATCAGTTTGAAAAGATACATGCACCCCAATGTTCATAGCAGCATTATTTACAATAATCAAGATATGGAAGCAACTAAAATGTCCATCAACACATGAATGGATAAAGAAGCTGTGGCATATATATATATATATATATATATATATATATATATATATATTACTCAGCAGTAAAAAAAGAATGCAATTTTGCCATTTGCAACCTTGTGATGGAACTGGAAGGCATTATACCTAGTAAAATATGTCAGACAGAAAAAGAAAAATACTGTGTTATCACTTATAAGTGTAATCTTAAAAATGGAACTAATGAATAAATAAAACAAAAACAGTCTCACAGATATAAAGAACAAGCTAATGGTTATCAGTAGGGTGATGGAAAGGTGGAGAGGCAAAATAGGGCTAGAGGATCAAGAGGTACAAACTACTCTATACAAAATAAATAAGATACAGGGACTTCCCTGGTGGTGCAGTGATTAAGAATCCACCTGCCAATGCAGGTGACATGGGTTCAAGTTCTGGTCTGAGAAGATCCCACATGCCATGGAGCAACTAAACCCATGTACCACAACTACTGTCCCTGCGCTTTAGAGCCTGCGAGCCACAACTACTGAGCTTGCATGGCAGAACTACTGAAGCCCACTTGCCTAGAGCCCATTTTCCACAGAAAGAGAAGCCACCACAATGAGAAACCCGTTCACCACAACAAAGAGTAGTCCACACTTACTGCAACTAAAGAAAGACCATGCACAGCAATGAAGACCCAATGCAGCCAAAAATAAATAAATAAATTTATTAAATAAATAAATAAACTACAAAGATATATTGTATACCACAGGGAATATAGCCAATATTTTATATTAACTTTAAATGGAGTATAATCTATAAAAGTATTGAATTACCTTCTTGTACATCTAAACTAATATAATATTGCAAATCAAGTATACGTCAATAAAAATGTATGTAATTTATATATAATTTTATATAATACAATATATAATATACAATATATAATTTTAGACAGCTATATATGTAACACCAACTACATATGATATATATATATAATTTTAAATAATTGCTATTTAAATGAATTAAGAGAAAAAATGAATAAAATATGCATTAATAGTGTCTACTACAAGTACATAAGTACACCAATAGCCATCTTCTTTTGATTCATTTAAATTTACTTTTTAAAATATTTTTATTAAAGTATAATTGCTTTACAATGGTGGGTTAGTTTCTGCTTTATAACAAAGTGCATCAGTTATACATATACATATGTTCTCATATCTCTCCCCTCTTGCATCTCCCTCTCTCTTACCCTCCCTCTCCCACCCCTCTGGTGGTCACAAAGCATTGAGCTGATCTCCCTGTGCCATGGGGCTGTTTCCCACTAGCTATCTATTTTACGTTTGGCAGTGTATATATGTCCATGCCACTCTTTCACTTTGTCACAGCTTACCCTTCCCCCTCCCCATATCCACAAGTCCATTCTCTAGTAGGTCTGTGTCTTTATTCCTGTCTTACCCCTAGGTTCTTCATGACATTGTTTTCTTAAATTCCATATATATATGTTAGCATACAGTATTTGTCTTTCTCTTTCTGACTTACTTCACTCTGTATGACAGACTCTAGGTCTATACACATCATTAAAAATAGCTCAATTTCGTTTCTTTTTATGGCTGAGTAATATTCCATTGTATATATCTGCCACATCTTCTTTATCCATTCATCTGATGATGGACACTTTGGTTGTTTCCATCTCCTGGCTATTGTAAATAGAGCTGCAATGAACATTTTGGTACATGACTCTTTTTGAATTATGGTTTTCTCAAGGTATATGCCCAGTAGTGGGATTGCTGGGTCATATAGTAGTTCTATTTGTAGTTTTTTACAGAACCTCCATACTGTTCTCCATAGTGGCTGTACCAATTCACACTCCCACCAGCAGTGCAGGAGTGTTCCCTTTTTTCCACACCCTCTCCAACATTTACTGTTTCTAGAGTTTTTGATGATGGCCATTCTGACTGGTGTGAGATGATATCTCAGTGTAGGTTTGATATGCATTTCTCTAATGATTAATAACGTTGAACATTCTTTCATGTGTTTGTTGGCAGTCTGTATATCTTCTTTGGAGAAATGTCTATTTAGGTCTTCTGCCCATTTTTGGATTGGGTTGTTTGTTTTCTGTTATTGAGCTGCATGAGCTGCTTATAAATTTTGGAGATTGATCCTTTGTCAGTTGCTTCATTTGCAAATATTTTCTCCCATTATGAGGGTTGTCTTTTGGTCTTGTTTATGGTTTCCTTTGCTGTGCAAAAGCTTTTAAGTTTCATTAGGTCCCATTTACTTATTTTTGTTTTTATTTCCATTTCCCTAGGAGGTGGGTCAAAAAGGATCTTGCTGTGATTTATGTCATAGAGTATTCTGCTTATGTTTTCCTCTAAGTGTGTGATAGTTTCTGGCATTACATTTAGGTCTTTAATCCATTTTGAGCTCATTTTTGTGTATGGTGTTAGAGAGTGATCGAATCTCGTACTTTTACATGTACCTTTCCAGTTTTCCCAGCACCACTTATTGAAGAGGCTGTCCTCTCTCCACTGTACATTCCTGCCTCCTTTATCAAAAATAAGGTGACCATATGTGTGCGGGGTTTATCTCTGGGTTTTCTATCCTGTTCCATTGATCTATCTTTCTGTTTTTGTGCCAATACCATACTGTCTTTTTTCTCTTTTTACATCTTTATTGGGGTATAATTGCTTTACAGTGGTGTGTTAGTTTCTGCTTTACAACAAAATGAATCAGCCATATATATACACATGTTCCCATATCTCCTACCTCTTGCATTTCCCTCCATCCCACCCTCCCTATCGCACCCCTCCGGGTGGTCACAAAGCACCAAGCTGATCTCCCTGTGCTATGCGGCTGCTTCCCACTAGCTACCTACCTTAGGTTTTGTAGTGTATATATGTCCATGCCTCTCTATCGCCCTGTCACAACTCACCCTTCCCCCTCCCCATATCCTCAAGTCCATTCTCCAGTAGGTCTGTGTCTTTATTCCTGTTTTACCCCTAGGTTCTTCATGACACTTTTTTCTTAAATTCCATATATATGTGTTAGCATACGGTATTTGTCTTTCTTTTTCTGACTTACTTCACTCCGTATGACAGACTCTAGATCTATCCACCTCATTACAAATAGCTCAATTTCGTTTCTTTTTATGGCTGAGTAATATTCCATTGTGTATATGTGCCACATCTTCTTTTTCCATTCATCCGATGATGGGCACTTAGGTTGTTTCCATCTCTGGGCTATTGTAAATAGAGCTGCAATGAACATTTTGTACATGACTCTTTTTGAATTTGGTTTTCTCAGGGTATATGCCCAGTAGTGAGATTGCTGGGTCATATGGTAGTTCTATTTGTAGTTTTTTAAGGAATCTCCATACTGTTCTCCATAGTGGCTGTACCAATTCACATTCCCACCAGCAGTGCAGGAGTGTTCCCTTTTCTCTACATCCTCTCCAGCATTTATTGTTTCTAGATTTTTTGATGATGGCCACTCTGACTGGTGTGAGATGATATCTCATTGTAGTTTTGATTTGCACTTCCCTATAGATTAATGATGTTGAGCATTCTTTCATGTGTTTGTTGGCAGTCTGTGTATCTTCTTTGGGGAAATGTGTATTTAGATCTTCTGCTCATTTTTGGATTGGATTGTTTGTTTTCTGTTATTGAGCTGCATGAGCTGCTTGTAAATTTTGGAGATTAATCCTTTGTCAGTTGCTTCATTTGCAAATATTTTCTTCCATTCAGAGGGTTGTCTTTTGGTCTTGTTTATGGTTTCCATTGTTGTGCAAAAGCTTTGAAGTTTCATTAGGTCCCATTTGTTTTTGTTTTTATTTCCATTTCTCTAGGAGGTGGGTCAAAAAGGATCTTGCTGTGATTTATGTCATAGAGTGTTCTGCCTATGTTTTCCTCTAAGTGTGTGATAGTTTCTGACTTTACATTTAGGTCTTTAATCTATTTGGAGCTCATTTTTGTGTATGGTGTTAGGGAGTGATCTAATCTCATACTTTTACATGTACCTTTCCAGTTTTCCCAGCACCACTTATTGAAGAGGCTGTCTTTCCTCCACCGTACATTCCTGCCTCCTTTATCAAAGATAAGGTGACCATATGTGTGAGGGTTTATCTCTGGGTTTTCTATCTTGTTCCATTGATCTATTGTTCTGTTTTTGTGCCAGTACCATACTGTCTTGATTACTGTACCTTTTTAGTATAGTCTGAAGTCAGGGAACCTGATTCCTCCAGCTCCGTTTTTCGTTCTCAAGATTGCTTTGTCTATTCGGGGTCTTTTGTGTTTCCATACAAATTGTGAAATTTTTTTGTTCTAGTTCTGTGAAAAAAGGCAGTCGTAGTTTGATAGGTTCCTTTCAATTTAAATCACCAAATTATCATCTGAGGTAATTTCCTTTCAGCCTGAAAAGTTTTCTAGTGTTTCTTGTAAGGCGAATCTAGCAATGAGTTTTCTCAATTTTTATTTATCTGTAAAGTCTTTCTTTTGCCTTAATTTTTTAATATTAATTTTGTTCTATGTAGGATTCTTGCTTGACAGTGTTTTTCCTTGAGCAGTTTGAATATGTTATCCTACTGCCCTTTGACCTCCACTGTGTATGATGAGACAGTAGCTCTTAATCTTATTGGGGTTCCTTTATAACAGACATATCATTTTTCTCTTTCAGTTTTCACGATTTCCTTATTGTTGATTTTCAGCATTTTACTATCATGTGTCTGTTTATGAGTCTCTTTGAATTTATCCTACTTGGACTTCATTGAGCTTCGTGAATATGTATGTTATCATTTTAAAAATAAATTTGATGGATTGGAATATTGAGATTGACATATATACACTATTGATACTATGTATAAAATAGATAACTAATGAGAACCTACTGTGTAGCACAGGGAACTCTACTCAATGCTCTATGGTGACCTAAAAGGGAAGGAAATCCAAAAAAGAGTGGATATATATATATATGTATAGCTGATTCACTTTGCTGTACAGTAGAAACTAAGACAACATTGTAAAGCAAGTACACTCCAATATATATATTTTTTAATTTGAGAAGTTTTCAGCTAGTATTCCTTTGAATAATTTTCTTCAAGTTATTTCTCACTTCTCCTTCTGGTGTCCCCATTATGTACATGGTAACTTTCTCAATGTTGTCTTACATTTCTTTGAAGCTCTGTTAGTTTCTTCATTCTCTTTTTCTCTGTTCTTTAGCTTGCATAATCTCTGTCAGTTTGTGTTCAATTTGCTAATTCGTTTTTCTGCCAGTCAAATCTGTTGTTGAGCCCCTCTATAAGAATTTTACTTCAGTTATTGTACTTTTCAAGTCCAAAATTTACCTTTGGTTATTTCTATTTTTTCCCTTTTTCTTTAAAAGAAAAAAATTTTAATTGGAGTATAGTTGCTTTACAATGTTGTGTTAGTTTCTGCTGTACAGCAAGGTGAATCAGCTATACATATGCATATATCCCCTTCTTTGTGGATTTCCTTCCCATTTAGGTCACCACAGAACACTGAGTCGAGTTCCGTGTGCTATACAGTAGGTTCTCATTAGTTACCTATTTTATACATAGTAGTATATATATGTCAATCCCAAATTACCAATTCATCCTACTCCCCTTTCCCTCCTCTATGTCCATATATTTGTTCCCTACGTCTGTGTTTCTATTTCTGATTTGCAAATAGGCTCATCTCTACCATTTTTCTAGATTCCACATATATGCATTAATATATGATATTGTTTTTCTCTTTCTGACTTACTTCACTCTGTATGACTGTCTATAGGTCCATCCATGTCTCTGCAAATGGCACCATTTCATTCCTTCTTATGGTTGTGTAATAATTCCATTGTATATATGTAACATTTGGTTCTTTGTAGAAATTTGGTTCCTTTTAAAACTTAAAAAAAATTCTTCTATCTATTTATGATCTTTTTATTGAAAGGTAGTTGATTTACAATGTTGTGTTAATTTCTGCTGTAGAGCAAATTGACTAGTTTTACACATACACCTTATTTTTAAAATTTTCTTTTCCATTATGGTTTATCCCAGGAGATTGGATATACTTCCCTGTGCTGTACAGTAGGACCTTGTTGTTTATCCATTCTAATTATAATACTTTGCATCTACCAACCTCAAGTTCCCAGTCCATCCCTCTCCCTCCCCCACTCCCCTTTGGCAACCACAAGTCTGATCTCTATGTCTGTGAGTCTGTTTCTGTTTTGTAGATGGGTTTATTTGTGCCATATTTTAGATTCCACATATAAGTGATATCATATGGTATTTATCTTTTCTTGACTTAATTCACTTAGTATGAAAATCTCTAGTAGCATCCATGTTGCTGCAAATGGCATTATTTTGTTCCTTTTTATGGCTGAGTAGTATTCCATTCTATATATGTACCACATCCTGTTTATTCATCTGTTGATGGACATTTAGGTTGTTTCCATGTTTTGCCTATTGTGAATAGTGCTGCTATGAACATAGAGGTGCATGTATCTTTTTGAATTTTAGTTTTGTCCAGGTATATGTCCAGGAGGGGGATTGCTGGAGCAATCCCCCTCCTGGACATATACCTGGACATATACCTGGACATATACCAAATAGAATGGTAATTCTATTTTTAGTTTTCTGAGGAACATCCGTACTCTTTTCTACAGTGGCTGCAACAACTTACATTCCCACCAACAGTGTAGGAGCATTCCATTTTTTCCACACCCTCTCCAGCATTTTTTATTTGTAGACTTTATAATGATGGCCATTCTGACCAGTGTGAGGTTGTACCTCATTGTAGTTTTGATTTGCGTTTCTCTAATAATTAATGATGTTGAGCATCTTTTCATGTGCTTACTGGCCATCTGTATGACTTCTTTGGATAAATGTCTATTAAGGTCTTCTGCCAATTTTTTGATTGGATTGTTCGGGTTTTTTTTGTTGTTGTTGAGTTGTATGAGCTGTTTGTATATTTTGGAGATTAAGCCTTTGTCAGTGACATCATTTGCAAATATTTTCTCCCATTCTGTAGGTTGTCTTTTCATTTTGTTTATGGTTTCCTTTGCTGTGCAAAAGCTTGTAAGTTTGATTAGGTCTGATTTGTTTATTTTTGTTTTTATTTCTATTGCCTTGGGAGATTGAACTAAGAAAACATTGGTATGATTTATGTCAGAGAATATTTTTTCCTCTGCTCTCTTCTAGGAGTTTTATGGTGTCATGTCTTATGTTTAAGTCTTTAAGCCATTTTGAGTTTATTTTTGTGCATGTTGTGTGTGTGTGTGTGTTCTAACTTCATTGTTTTACATGCAGCTGTCCAATTTCCCATAACCACTTTCTGAAAAGACTGTCTTTTCCCCATTTTATATTCTTGCCTCCTTTGTTGGCAATTAATTGACTGTAGGTGTATGGATTTATTTCTGGGCTCTCTATTGTGTTCCATTGATCTATATGTCTGTTTTTGTACAAATACTACACTGGTTTGATTACTGTAGCTTTGTAGAATTGTCTGAAGTCTGGGAGAGTTATGCTTCCTGCTTTGTTTTTGTTCCTCAGAATTGCTTTGGCAATTCTGGGTCTTTATGGTTCCATATAAATATTTGGATTATTTGTTTTAGTTCTCCAAAAAAAATGTCTTGGATAATTTCATAGGAATTGCATTAGATCTGTAGATTGCTTTGGGTATTATTGCCATTTTAACAACATTAATTCTTACAATCCAAGAGCATGGGATATCTTTCTATTTCTTTGAATCCTTGTTAATTTCCTTTATTAATGTTTTATAGTTCTCAGCATATAAGTCTTTCACCTCCTTGGTCAGGTTTATTCCTAGGTTTTTTTTTTGGTACAATTTTTAAAGGTATTTTTTTGTTTTTATTTGTTTTGTTTTTGTTGTTTTTACATTCCCTTTCTGACATTTCATTGTTAGTGTAAAGAAATGTAAAGAAATCAATTTCTGAATGTTAATCTTGTATCCTGCTACTTTGCTGAATTCATTTATTAGATCTAGTAGTTTTTGTGTGTTGTCCTTAAGGTTTTCTCTATATAGTATCATGTCGTCTGCATATAGTGACAATTTTACCTCTTCCCTTCCAATTTGGATACGTTTTATTTCTTTTTCATGTCTGATTGCTGTGGCTAGAAATTCCAATACTATGTTGAATAGAAGTGGTGAGAGTGGACACCTGTTTCTTGTTTCAGATTTTAGTGGGAAGGCTTTCAGCTTTTCACCATTGAGTATTATATTGGCTGTGGGTTTGTCATAAATAGCTTTTATTATATTGAGATATGTTCCCTCTATACCCACTTTGGTAAGAGATTTTATCATGAATGGATGTTGCATTTTGTCAAATGCTTTTCCTGCATCTACTGAGATGATCATGTGTTTTTTACTTTTCTTTTGTTAATGTGGTGCATTACATTGATTGATTTCCATACGTTGAACCATCCTTGTGAGCTTAACATGAATCCCACTTGGTCATGGTGTATGATCCTTTTTATGTGTTGTTGGATTTGGCTTGCTAATATTTTGTTGAGAATTTTTGCATCTATTTTCATCAAAGATATTGGTCTGTAATTTTCTTTTTTGGTGGTATCTTTGTCTGATTTGAGTATCATGTTAATGATGGCTTCATCAAATGTCCTTGGGAGTGTTCCCTCCTCTTCAATCTTTTGGAAGAGTTTGAGGAGAATTTGTATAAATTCTTTTCGTGAACTTAAAAAAAAAACTGTAAAACCATCTGATCCTGGACTTTTGTCTGTAGGGAATTTTTTAAGCTACAGATTCTATTTCACTTCTAGTGATTGGTTTGTTCAAATTATCTGTTTCTTCTTGATTTAATTTTGGTGGGCTGTATGTTTCTAGGAAGTTGTCCATTTCTTCTAGGTTGTCAAATTTGTTGGCATATAATTATTCATAGTATTATCTTATGTTTTTTTTATTTCTGCGGTATTGGTTGAGATTTCTCCTCTTTCAATTTTTATTTTGTTTATCTGGGTTCTCTCTCTTTTCTTCTTGGTGGGCCTGGCCAGATGTTTGTCACCTTTGTTTACCCTTTCAAAGAACCAGCTCTGGGTTTTATTGATTTTTTCCTATGTTTTTTTAAATTTCTATTTTAGCTATTTCCTCCCTGATCTTTGTTATTTCCTTCCTTCTGTTGACTTCAGGTTTTGTTTTTTCTAATTTATTTTTTATCATTTTTATCAATATTTTCTCCATATCTTCCTCTACTTCTTTAATCAAACTTTTCTTTTTTTTCTGTGAACACATTTATAATGGCTACTTTAAAAATATTTTCTTCTTAAATCTGACATCTGGGCACTCTAACAGGTAGTTTCTGTTGCTTTCTTTTTCTCTGGTCACACTTTCTCATTTCTTTGTATTCTTTATAATTTTTTTTGTTGGAAACTAGAAATTTTATATAATATATTGTAGCAATTCTGTGTACTGGTCCTCCTACCCCTGGGGCTTGTTATTATTATTAAGTTGTTTAGTGAGTGGCTGGGTTATTTTAGTGAAGTATACTACCCTCCAACTTTTCACAGTTTTAAATCTCTGATATTCCTCAGTGAGATGAAACTTGAGTATGTCTACAGTCACCAGGGAATGATAGTGGTAATGATAGTGGTAATGGTAGAGCTCTCTTCCACTCTTTCTCTGATAACATCCAGCAGTGAAGCTCCACTAATTGGTCCTTTATTGCTCTATTGTTTACATAATGTGGTGGAGCATAAAATTCATCCAGAAACTAATATAATAAAATTGTGTTCCTTTTATGGAAAGGTTTCAGTGGTCATTATTTGATATTTGTTCTGACATCAGCAGAGCTCCTCCCAGTTCTCTTATTTCCTAGTTTTCTCCTCCAAGTTAACCAGTCTACATTTTAGATTGTATCATCATTAGCTATATGAATCTCCTCTCAATTCACTTTGCCACAACTTCACTGGGTTTGAGCGTACTCTTAGATTTAAACTTTTCCATACTCTCATGAATGAAGTCAGTTACTTTAGAAAGGGATTAGGAGCTGTCAGTTTTATGTCCTGCTTCTCCACCCAGGCAAAAACTCTGAGATAGGACTCTAGAGCTCCCACAATGGCAAGCACCTCTATGAGTGACAATCCTATTCTAGAAGCTGAGTTCTCAGTGGTGGTGAGGAGGCTGGGCAGTAGCCTGAAGCCCTCTCATCTTATTCTTCTTAGTGTTGAACCACCATCTCACTTGCTGCAGTGAAAGCTATTGGTGCCTCAGTATACTCAACATTGTCACACTCATGGTATAGACTCCATTTCACATGTAGAGGTTTGGCATAAGAAGGAACCCCCACCTCTAGACTGAACACCGCTGGTATTTAGCCTCAACAACAATCATCTGGGGGCCATGTGAGAAATGCTGTTTCCTGAAGTCCTGTTCCTCCAGAGAAGAATGCCCTCCTACTGGTAGCTGGGGGAAGAGAGATCCCTGTGTTCTTAGCTGCAGCTGTTTGAGGTGGAGTCTTCACCTTATTAATCTTGTAGCAGGATGGGAATGGGAATGTGTGATCTTGGTTCAAACAGACTCTTGACTTTTGTACTTAATTTTTATATATCTTCTTGAATAGATATTGTTTCATTTCCTGTTTGCCCTTGCGACCATTTCCAGAGTCTTTAAATGATTGTTTTTAAATAATGCTCACAAGTTTCTCTGGGGACTTGGTCAGTTCTGTCATGGCAAAAGTAATTCTACTGTTGAATATATATATGAGTTCCAACTTGTCAAATTTTCTTTTGATGGATTGTGCTATGATGTCAAGTCAATAAACTCATTGCTTAACTTTAGATTCCAAAGATTTTCTCCTATTTTTCCTAAAATTTTTAATGTTCATATTTAAGTTGATGATAAAGTTTGATTAATTTTTGTATAAGGTATGAGTTTAGGACAAAGTTCCTTCTTTTTTGTCTATGAATATCCAACTGCTCCAGCACCATTTGTTGAAAAAGCTCTTCTTCTTCCATTGAATTGTTTTACACCTTTTTAAAAACTCAGTTGAACATATATGTGTGGGTTTATTTCTGGTCTCTTTATTATGTTCCACTGATCTTGTGTCTATCCCACATACAGTACCACAGTCTTGATTACTGTAGCTATATAGGAAGACTTCATATCTGATAAAATTACTACTCTCACTTTGTAACTCTTTTTCAAAATTGTTTTAGCTATTCTAGTTTCTTTGCCTTTTTATCCACATTTTATAAAAATCTTCTCTGTATATACAGAAAATCTTGCTGGGATTTTTACAGGAATTGTATTAAACCTGTATATCAATTTGGGGAGAACTGACATCTTTACTATGCTGTTTCTTCCAACCCATGAACATGGTTTTTCTTTCCATTTATTTAGGTTTTCTTTGATTTCTTTTATCAGCATTTTGTAATTTTCAGAATATGGATCCTATAACCTGGAGAAGAAAGGAAACAGTTTAAATATCCAATAATAGGGAATTGTTTAAATAAATATGGGACATATTTACAATGAGATACCCTGTAGCCAGTTCAACTAACAATGTAGAAATGTAGTTGACATAAATATTTATTGTTAAATATCAGAATGCCATTCATCTTTTTTTGTTTCTCCAGATTTATGACAAATGGGAAACATACACAAAGATCACTAGCCAAATGGGAAATAAGTGCTAATTTTATTCATTTGGGCAAGGTTATTATAGCCCTCAATGTAGAGCTATGATTGAGGGAAAGTAGTGCAGGTTTGATTCTGAACTGTGACATTTTCCCTCTCTTGAGTCTGCAAAAATTGGCTTAGGTACATTTACTCAGCCAGTTCTATGGATGAGGATGAAAGTCTGTCACATACTTCAATTGCAGGCGAAAAGAGTTAGGAGGACAGCTAAATGGCAGGTTCTGTACTCTTACCTAGTGCACTTATCTTATAGAGACAGGATGTGGAGGAAGGTCAGAAGTACCTAGACACAGGAAATGAAAAGAAAGTAGAATACTGTTTTTAAGTATCGTAACATTGCTGATGTATCATCTCTCTCTCTCTCTCTCTCTCTCTATCTATCCCAATTTTTAAAATTAACAACTATTCTAATGGGAAGGAACAAACAGGGAATTAGTGAGATTTTGAAGAAATGGGTAATAAGTCTCTCTCTAGCATGAACCTGTATGGTGAGAAAGAACAGAGGTCTCCTGCATTTTAAATCCACAACATGGAAAGAGTGGCATACATTTTCCACCTCTGCACAACATTCACGATGCACTGTGAAGTGAAAGAAGTAGATTTCAAAATAGTCTGTGTGGCATGATTGTATTATTTTTTAAATTCAAACACAATAAACATAGATAAATGTGCATAGAAAAATGTTCAGAAAGGTAGATAGCTCTCAATTTTAACAATACTTATCCCTAAGCAGTGAAATTCTAATTGATTTTTTCTTTTATTTTTATGTTGTTGTTTACATTGTCCTATCGTTGTATTGTGAACTTGTATAATTTTTTTAAATTAAGTTGTTTCAAAATTCTTAAGTCTGTATAATGGTACAATGGAGGCCCAAAGGAATCTTTCAGAAATAGAAAGGCCCCTGGATACTAGTTAATCCACGTTTTTATGGTCTAATGTGGAAGCTAAGGCCCAAAGAGGAGAAGAGACATTTGAGCCAATCCTGATCCTTCATGGCCCTGCACTGGAAGAATAGACAGCCTCTCCTCCTCCTCAGAGGCAACAGAGACTTAAATTACTACCCAAAATTCACAAAGCTAGTGGGAGGCACATTCAGGATCTGAAACCAGCCAGAACACCCTCCTCCAGACATTTAGCTCTGAACAATCATGAGGCTTTCTGGCATACGTATCAGGTAATGAGCCTGCCAAGACTAGGTTGTTCTTTATTTCACTTACAGAGTCACCTTATTCGAAATCTCTTCCTTTGGGTATCTGAGTGAGGCACATTATCAATCACTTGTTATGAATTATTACATAATATAAAAGTGATATAAAATAAACCAGCCTGAAAACCAGCAGGAACTGCTTCCCTTCTGAGCATACTGGAAGAAGGAGCATTCATCTTCTCTCATCATACATGCAGCGCAAACCAAAGTCATTTTCCCACTGCTCTCTACTTCCTCCTCACCAAGTTTCTCTTGGGAACTTGAAAGTTGAGCACCTTGACTCAGGGAAGGAAGAAAGCGAACGAGAACAGGAAGATTTCCTTTGAGGGCACCTAGCATGACAGCGTGGTACAGTGGTGAAAGTACCAGTTTTGGGGCACACAAACTGAGTTCAAATCCCACCACTGTCAGGTATTAGAGTAGAACCTCAACTAGGTCCTTCCATCTTTTAAGTCTCAGTGTTCCCTCATCTGGGAAAATGGTATATAGTGGGTTTCAATGATCCACTTTCTCACTTCCATCTCGTTAGTTTCTGTTTTGAATACGTCTTCCCTGTCTTCTTCCAAGAATATGGCACTGGAAATGTTGCCCTTTTCTTGGAGTGTGGGCCTACTCAAGCATTCTCATGCCTCTTGAGCCCCAATCCAGTGCTTGGGGTTTGCAAACAGCAAATGCAAAACAGATTTCTGCTGCATACTCACATACTGCAGAGCTTTGCGTGACTCCAGCAGTTCAGACAGAATGCTCCTAATGGAGTGGACTGGAGGGTGAGGCTTGTCACCAATCACTGAAAGCTTCATCCACTGGAGACCAGATGGGCTCTAAGGCCGCCAGCTCCTTGGCTGTGGATATAGGGGCTTGTCAGGGGAAAGCTGATCCCACTGTGGGTGTAAGCTACCCTGATCCAGAGGCCCATGATAGAGCAGAAAGAACATTAGAGTGGGAATTACATAGTTGTACAATGTGGCCTTGCACAAGTCATAACCCTTCTCTGGAACATAGTTTTTTCATTTTGAAAATGGGGTTAATAGCCTCTGATCCGTTTATTTCACAGGGAAGGATTAAAATAAATCATAAGCATGCGTGCCTTAAAAACTTTACTGCTCTATTTACACATGTGTTGTTGTTATTATTATTGCTTAATCTACATACCCACCTCTGGAATTTCGAGTTAGTAGAGCCTAAGACCAGGAGAATCAGTTAAACCAGGATCTAAGCCCTCCTGGGAAATATAGTGAAGGCGACTTTGTAACTGATAATAAACATTAGACTCTGGCACAAAAAGAGAGGACAACAAATGAGCCAATTTAGGCATGGGGGCAACAATTGCTCCAGGAGGGTAGAATGCCCATCCTGAGGAAGTACAAAAAATCAAACAAAGTACCTAATCTTAGAACCATGGGTTACTCATTTTGTGAAAGATGTTTGGGACATAACAAGGCATGCTGCCCTGTCTCTAAAGAGCTTATTTTGACAGGTTTCTGAAAAGAAAACTTGAATGCTTTTGGGGGTCCTCCGAATAACTGTAGTCTCATAAATAGGGACTTTCCCAAGGTTAGCCTTGTTAACTGAAGTCCGTTCAGGGAAACATCCTTCTGAGAAGCAGTTGAGCTGATTCTGTTTTTCAGAATCGGCCTCGGAGCTTGAAAACAGAATGAGAAAACAACATAAATAGGCCCCAAAGAATCTGAAGTAAGAAAACTTATCAAACAGCCTTATAGCAAGGACCCAAGAGTATATGACCCAGTTCAGAGAGATTTTGAGGAAATAAGAACATTTAGGTCATAGGCCAGAGTCCAGTAAAGGCAAGCCAGAGGCAGGGATGAGATGTTTAAACTCCTAGAAAACTGAACCAGACTTAGGCTAGAAACCTAAGAGTCCTCTTTTCTTGTTTCCTTTCTGTTCTCCAAAGTCCCAGTATCACAGTTCTCTGACTTGACCTTCAGCCTTGCATTCCCCACAGGCCTTGTCTCCTGAAGGTTCCTGTAAGACAGCGCTGTTTAAATGCTCCTATCTAGGCTGAGCAAGTAACACTAGCAGTTTTCTCCTTCCCTTGCCTAATCTTCAGTTACCTTCCACGAAGTTTCTGTATGTACCCTCTCAGGCTCAGTTGATTTCTGAAGGCTACCTTCTTGTACTCTATTTTTAATAGATCTTCTTTTGTCTTGATCCCCATTTACCACCTCACTGCTTCATGTTCAGATTCTCTCTTTCTATCCAGTCCCAGAGTGACACGTAGATAACATTTCATGGAAAATCAATTAGTTTTGACTGCTTGGAACACCATGTTGGGAAGTATTATGTGGCTCTATCTGGCCTTGGTGGGAGAGTACTATGACTGATTAGTACAGTATATCATAAGAGAGTGGATTGATGGGGAATTGTTAATGACAGTATATGGTCTGTATATTTGTTGGCTGGAATGAGCCACTTTGGATAAATATTTTGAGAGCACATTTGGCTTTAATTTTGGTTTATTTGAGATACTGACTTTTAGATCAATTCCAAGCTTCACCCTCAGACTTACTTGTCCCACTCACTTTGCAACAGCCTGTAAGAAAGTATTCTTGAATACTGACTATGATCTCAGGACTCCATGATGTAGTCAGTACTAGGACTTTGGGCTTCTGTCTAGGAGACAGAAGTTGGGAGAACAGGGAGGAAGTGCAGGATGCAAACAATAGGAAAGTTCAACCACTCTGTATTTTCTGGCTTGTGTGTGCCCAGTCCAGTGTCAGGACATGACTGATAGGATAAAGAGAACACAAAGATGCTGCCTTATGTAAACTCTTGGTCTACATGCCTGGGCTCAAATACCTGTTGGGCCATTATCAGAACTCATCATTCCAGCAATACTTTTTTTTCTTTATCAGCATCTTAGAGGGAAGGACACTCCTAAGAAATAATTTATTTTACATTTTTCACAATCAAGCCTGACAATCCCGCCCCAATTTTCAAATAAGCGCTTCATATTCCTCAGGAAAATCCTTTTTTTCCCCAAATGTCCAGAAAAAGATATGGATTTCTTCTTGCCTTGTCCATTATGGCCCTCCACAAGGAGCCCTGATAGTTATATAAACTAAACATTGTATTTACCTTTGAATAACAGAAAAGAGTAGTTTTTCTTATGGGTTTTATTTTTCTCACATAGTGATAAGTCCATTGTAGGTGACTCCTTGATGTTCTGAGAAATCTAATATGTTTCTGGTCTTCCACTCAGCCTGGACTGCCACATTTGGTTGTGACAATTTTCACTCCCCACTGATGCCCAGTGATGCCCAGTGAAGTGGTAAGTGAAAGCTGAAATTGACCCTGACTTTGTGTGGAGATAATACCTTTTTCTCTTTCTCACAAACGTGCTATACGGTTTGGCTATGGTTAGCCATATCGTCTCAAGACAATAAAATGGCTACTCTACTTCCCGTGTCATATACATTTAAAGATAAGAAGAAATGAAAAGGCAGAGAGTGAAAGAAGTATACAATATGAGTCATCCTGACTTAGCATTTCTAGAAGCTCGATCTGGAGCCTTGCATCACAATGACCTGAACTCTGTTACAAGCCCACTCCTAAGGCTGGGAAATCTATGTCTTTTTTCAACTGGAAAAACTGTCACACAAGAACTCAGAGTGTTCTTACTAAGAAGGAAATGTTGAATAATGCACAGATGGAAAGTATTTTTCACAATAATCATGAGTCAATAATTTTAAAAAAATTCTGGGGAGTTACTATGTACCAGATACTGTTCTATACAATGAGGATACAGCAGTGACTAGGACAAGAATGTTCTCTATTTTAGGTACATCACCTAAGCTCTATGAACCTAACTTTTCTTACTTAAGAGTGACGATAACACCTAACTTGCATGATTGTTGTAAATATTAGAGATACAATAGACAAAAGTCCTAACACATAACATAGCATATGTTCAACAAATTATAGTCATATATACGTATACATATATATAAATAATAAATAAATTGTCTTAGTACCATTTGTTCAGTAATCTATACATTCCCTATTGATATGGAAACTGCCTAATTCCACACTAAATCACAATATCTTTTTCCCCAGTTTTATTGAGATGTATCTGACATATAACATTGCATCAAGTTTAAGGTGTACAACATAATGAGTTGATAAATGAATATATAGCAAAATGATAACCACAATAACTTTGGTTAACATTTATTATCTCACATAGATACAATTTTTTTCTTGTGATGAGAACTTTTAATATCTACTCTTAGAAACTTCCAAATATGCAATGCAGCATTGTTGACTATAGCCACCATGCTGCGTATATCCCTGTAACTTTATCTCATAAATGTAATATGTGCATTTTCACTTCCTTCAGCCATTTTCCTCACAGCATACCCAACTCTGGCAACCATCAATCGGTTCTCTGTTTCTATGCGTTTAGGTTTTTTAGTCCCATATATAAGTGAAATCATGCAAAATTTGTCTTTTTCTTTTTTTACATCTTAATTGGAGTATAATTGCTTTACAATGGTGGGTTAGTTTCTGATTTATAACAGTAAATCAGTTATACATACACAAATGTTCCCATATCTCTTCCCTCTTTCGTCTCCCTCCATCCCATCCTCCCTATCGCACCTCTCCAGGTGGTCACAAAACACGGAGCTGATCTCCCTATGCTATGCGGCTGCTTCCCACTAGCTATCTACCTTACGTTTGGTAGTGTATATATGTCCATGGCTCTCTCTCGCTTTGTCACAGCTTACCCTTCCCCCTCCCATATCCTCAAGTCCATTCTCTAGTAGGTCTGTGTCTTTATTCCTGTCTTACCCCTAGGTTCTTCATGACATTTTTTCTTAAATTCCATATATATATGTATTAGCATACGGTATTTCTCTTTCTTTTTCTGACTTACTTCACTCTGTATGACAGACTCTAGGTCTATCCACCACATTACAAATATCTCAGTTTCACTTCTTTTTATGGCTGAGTAATATTCCATTGTATATATGTGCCACATCATCTTTATCCATTCATCCAATGATGGACACTTAGCTGTTTCCACCTCTGGGCTATTGTAAATAAAGCTGCAATGAACATTTTGGTATATGACTATTTTTCAATTATGGTTTTCTCAGGGTATATGCCCAGTAGTGGGACTGCTGGGTCATATGGTAGTTCTATTTGTAGTTTTTTAAGGAAGTTCCACATTGTTCTCCATAGTTGCTGTACCAATTCACATTCCCACTAGCAGTGCAAGAGTGTTCCCATTTTCCACACCCTCTCCAACATTTATTGTTTCTAGATTTTTTGATGATGGCCATTCTGACTGGTGTGAGATGATATCTCATTGCAGTTTTGATTTGCATTTCTCTAATGATTAATGATGTTGAGCATTGTTTCATGTATTTGTTGGCATTCTGTATATCTTCTTTGGAGAAATGTCTATTTAGATCTTCTGCCCATTTTTTTGATTGGGTTGTTTGTTTTTTTGTTATGAGATGCATGAGCTGCTTATAAGTTTTGGAGATTAATCCTTTGTCAGTTGCTTCATTTGCAAATACTTTCTCCCATTCTGAGGGTTGTCTTTTGGTCTTATTTATGATTTCCTTTGCTGTGCAAAAACTTTGAAGTTTCATTAGGTCCAATTTGTTTTTGTTTTTATTTCCATTTCTCTAGGAGGTGGGTCAAAAAGGATCTTGCTGTGATTTATGTCATAGAGTATCCTGCCTGTATTTTCCTCTAGGAGTTTGATAGTTTCTGGCCTTACATTTAGGTCTTTAATCCATTTTGAGCTTATTTTTGTGTAGGGTGTTAGGGAATGATCTAATGTCATACTTTTACATGTACCTGTCCAGTTTTCCCAGCACCACTTATTGAAGAGGCTGTCCTTTCTCCACTGTAAATTCCTGCCACCTTTATCAAAGATAAGGAGACAATATGTGCGTGGGTTTATCTCTGGGCTTTCTATACTGTTCCATTGATTTATCTTTCTGTTTTTGTGCCAGTACCATACTGTCTTGATTACTGTAGCTTTGTAGTATTGTCTGAAGTCAGGGAGCCTGATTCCTCCAGCCCTGTTTTTCGTTCTCAAAATTGCTTTGTCTATTGAGGATCTTTTGTGTTTCCATACAAATTGTGAAATATTTTGTTCTAGTTCTGTGAAAAAGGTCAGTGGTAGATTGATAGGGATTGCATTCAAGCTGTAGATTGCTTTGGGTAGTAGAGTCTAGTAGAGTCATTTTCACAATGTTGAATCATCCAATCCAAGAACGTGGTATATCTGTCCATCCATTTGTATCACCTTTAATTTCTTTCATCAGTGTCTTATAATTTTCTGCATACAGGTCTTTTTTTTCCTTAGGTAGGTTTATTCCTAGATATTTTATTCTTTTTGGTGCAATGGTAAATGGGAGTGCTTTCTTGATCTCACTTTCAGATTTATCATCATTATTGTATAGGAATGCCAGAGATTTCTGTGCATTAATTTTGTATCCTGCTACTTTACCAAATTCATTGATTAGCTCTAGTAGTTTTCTGGTAGCATCTTTAGGATTCTCTATGTATAGTATCATCTCATCTGCAAACAGTGACAGCTTTACTTCTTTTCCGATTTCGATTCCTTGTATTTCCTTTTCTTCTCTGATTGCCATGGCTAAAACATCCAAAACTATGTTGAATAAGAGTGGTGAGAGTGGGCAACCTTGTCTTGTTTCTGATCTTACTGGAAAAGCTTTCATTTTTTCACCATTGAGGACAATGTTGGCTGTGAGTTTGTCATATATGCCCTTTATTATGTTGAGGAAGGTTCCTTCTATGCCTACTTTCTGCATGGTTTTTATCATAAATGGGTGCTGAATTTTCTCAAAAGCTTTCTCTGCACCTATTGAGATGATCATATGCTTTTTCCCCTTCAGTTTGTTAATATGGTTTTTCACATTGATTGATTTGTGTATATTGAAGAATCCTTGCATTCCTGGAATAAACCCCACTTGATCATGGTGTATAATCCTTCTAATGTGCTGTTGGACTCTTTTGGCTAGTAGTTTGTTGAGGATTTTTGCATCTATGTTCATCAGTGATATTGGCCTGTAGTTTTCTTTTTTTTGTGACATCCTTGTCTGGTTTTGGTATCAAGGTGTTGGCAGCTTCATAGAATGAGTTTGGGAATGTTCCTCCCTCTGCTATATTTTGGAAGTGTTTGAGAAGGGTAGGTGTTAGCTCTTCTGTAAATGATAGAATTTGCCTGTGAAGCCCATCTGGTCCTGGGCCTTTGTTTGTTGGAAGATTTTTAATCACAGATTCAATTTCAGTGCTTGTGATTGGTCTGTTCATATTTTCTATTTCTTCCTGATTCCACCTTGGCAGGTTGTGCATTTCTAAGAATTTGTTCATTTCTTCCATGTTGTCCATTTTATTGGCATAGAGTTGCTTGTAGTAACCTCTCATGATCTTATGTATTTCTGCAGTGTCAGTTGTAACTTCTCCTTTTTCATTTCTAATTCTATTGATTTGAGTCTTCTCCCTTTTTTTCTTGATGAATCTGGCTAGTGGTTTATGAATTTTTTTTATCTTCTCAAAGAACGAGCTTTTAGTTTTTGATCTTTGCTATCGTTTCTGTCATTTCTTTTTCTGTTATTTCTGATCTGATCTTTATGATTTCTTTCCTACTGCTAACTTTGGGGGCTTTTTGTTCTTCTTTCTCTAATTAGCTTAGGTGCAAAGTTAGGTTGTTTATTCGAGATATTTCCTCTTTCTTAAGGTAGGATTGTATTGTTATAAACTTCCCTCTTAGAACTGCTTTTGCTACATCCCATAGGTTTTGTGTTGTCATGTCTCCATTGTCATTTGTTTCTACGTATTTTGTGATTTCCTCTTTGATTTCTTCAGTGATCACTTCGTTATTTAGTAGTATATTACTTAGCCTCCATGTGTTTGTAATTTTTACAGATCTTTCCCTGTAATTGATATCTAGTCTCATAGCGTTGTGGTCAGAAAAAATACTTGATACAATTTCAATTTTCTTAAATTTACCAAGGCTTGATTTGTGACCCCAGATATGATCTATCCTGGAGCACGTTCCATGAGCACTTGAGCAATATATGTATTCTGTAGTTTTCGGATGGAATGTCCTATAAATATTAATTAAGTCCACCTTGTTTAATGCATCATTTAAAGTTTGTGTTTCCTTATTTATTTTCATTTTGGATGATCTGTCCATTGGTGAAAGTGGGGTGTTAAAGTCCCCTACTATGATTGTTTTACTGCCTATTTCCCCTTTTATGGCTGTTAGTATTTGCCTTATGTATTGAGGTGCTCTTATGTTGAGTGCATAAATATTTACAACTGTTATATCTTCTTGCTTGATTGATCCCTTGATCATTATGTAGTGTCTTTCTTTGTCTCTTCTAATAGTCTTTATTTTAAAGTCTATATTGTCTGATATGAGAATTGCTACTCCAGCTTTCTTTTGGTTTCCATTTGCATGGAATATCTTTTTCCATCCCCTTACTTTCAGTTCGTATGTGTCTCTAGTTCTGAAGTGGGTCTCTTGTAGACAGCGTATATATGGGTCTTGTTTTTGTATCCATTCAGCCAATCTGTGTCTTTTGGTGGGAGCAATTAGCCCATTTACAAGTAAGGTATTTATTTATATATATGTTCCTATTCCATTTTCTTAATTGTTGGGGTTGTTATTGTGAGTCTTTTCCTTCTCTTGTGTTTCTTGCCTACAGAAGTTCCTTTAGGATTTGTTGTAAATGTGGTTTGGTGGTGCTGAACTCTCTCAGCTTTTGCTTGTCTGTAAGGGTTTTAATTTCTCCATCAAATCTGAATGAGATCCTTGCTGGGTAGAGTATTCTTGGTTGCAGATTTTTCTCCTTCATCCCTTTAAATATGTCCTGCCTGTCCCTTCTGGCTTGCAGAGTTTCTGCTGAAAGGTCGGCTGTTAACCTTATGGGGATTCCCTTGTGTGTTATTTGTTGTTTTACTCTCTCTGCTTTTAATATGTTTTCTTTGTATTTAATTTTTCTCAGTTTGATTAATATGTGTCTTGGCGTCTCTCCTTGGATTTATCCTGTATGGGATTCTCTGTGCTTCCTGGACTTGATTAACTATTTCCTTTCCCATATTAGGGAAGTTTTCAACTGTAATCTCTTCAAATATTTTCTCAGTCCCTTTCTTTTTCTCTTCTTCTTCTGGAACCCCTATAATTAGAATGTTGGTGTTTTTATTGTTGTCCCAAGCTTCTCTGAGACTGTCCTCAGGTCTTTTCATTCTTTTTTCTTTATTCTACTCTTCAGTAATTATTTCCACTATTTTATCTTACAGTTCACTTATCCATTCTTCTGCCTCAGTTATTCTGCTATTGATCCCAGCAAGAGTATTTTTAATTTCATTTATTGTGTTGTTCATCGTTGCTTGTTTCATCTTTAGTTCTTCTACGTTCTTGTTACATGTTTCTTACATTTTGTCTATTCTATTTCCAAGATTTTGGATCATCTTTACTATCATTATTCTGAATTCTTTATCAGGTAGACTTCCTATTTCCTCTTCATTTGTTAGGTCTGGTGGGTTTTTATCTTGCTCCTTCATCTGCTGTGTGTTTTTCTGTCTTCTCATTCTGCTTATCTTACTGTGTTTGGGGTCTCCTTTTTGCAGGTTGCAGGTTTGTAGTTCCCGTTGTTTTTGGCGTCTTCCCCAGTGGCTAAATTTTGTTCAGTGGGTTGTGTAGGCTTCCTGGTGGAGGGGACTAGTGCCTGTGTTCTGGTGTATAAGGCTGGATCTTGTCTTTCTGTTGGGCAGGTCCACGTCTGTTGGTGCATTTTTGGTTGTCTGTGGCCTTATTATGATTTTAGGCAGCCTCTATCTAATGGGCAGGGTTGTGTTCCTGTCTTGCTAATTGTTTGGCATAGGGTGTCCAGCATCTTGTGGTGGGCTGCACAGGAGCCCCGGAAGGAAGGTGTGGATAGTGACCTGTGCTTGCACACAGGCTTCTTGGTGGCGGCAGCAGCAGCCTTAGCATCTCATGCCCCTCTCCGTGGTCCACGCTTTATACACGGCTCCTGCCCATCTCTGGAGCTCCTTTAAGCAGCGCTCCTAATCCTCTCTCCTCATGCACCAGGAAACAAATATGGAAGAAAAAGTCTCTTGCCTTTTCAGTAGGTCCATACTTTCACGGACTCCCTCCTAGCTAGCTGTGGTGCACTAATCCTTTCCAGCTCTGTTCATGCTGCCAGTCCTCTCCCTGTGCTCTGAGGGAGCCCAAGCCTCAGCTCCCAGCCCCACCCACCCCGGCGGGTGAGCAGACCAGCTCTTGGACTGGTGAGAGGCGGTTGGCGCCAATCCTCTGTGTGTGAATCTCTCTGCTTTGCCCTCCACACTCCTGTTGCTGTGCTCTCCTCCACAGCGCTGAAGCTTTCTCCCTCCACCATCCACACTCTCCGCCCCCGAAGGGGCTTCTTAGTGTGTGGAAACCTTTCCTCCTTCACAACTCCCTCCCACTGCTGCAGGTCCCATCTTTATCCTTTTGTCTCTGTTTATTCTTTTTTCTTTTGCCCTACCTTGGTACGTGGGGAGTTTCTTGCCTTTTGGGAGGTCTGAGGTCTTCTGCCAGCATTCAGTATTTGTTCTGTAGGAGTTGTTCCACGTGTAGATGTATTTCTGGTGTATCTGTAGGGAGGCAGGTGATCTCCGCATCTTACTCTTCTGCCATCTTCCCCTCGTCTCCAAAATTTGTCTTTGTTTGACTTATTTCACTTGCATAATTCCTTCAAGATTCTTCATGTTATCATAAGTGGCAAGATTTCCTTCTTTTTATGGCTGAATAATCTTTCATTCTCTATATATACACCACATTTTCTTTATCCATTCATCTGTCAATGGACACTTAGGTTATGTCCATGTCTTGGCTACAGTAAATAATAAGGTAATAAACATGGGAGTGCAAATATCTCAAGATAATGATTTTATTTCCTTCAAATATATACCCAGAAGTGGAATTGCTGTATCATTCGATAGCTCTATTTTTAATTTTTGAGAAACCTGTATACTTTTTTCCACTGTGGATATACCAATTTATCATCCTACCAACAGTGCTGCATAGTTTTTTCTGCATCCTCGCCAACACTTGTTATCTTTTGTTTTTTTGATAACAGCCATTCTATGAGGTATGAGGTGATATTTCATTGTAGTTTTGATTTTCATTTTCCTGATACTTAGTGATGCTGAGTACCTTTTCACGTACCTCTTGGCAATTTGAGTACCTTATTTGGAGAAATGACTATTCAGGCCCTAGGCCCATACTGAAGATGATGATGATGATGTTGATGATGATGATGATGATGATTTTGCTATTATGTGAATTCCATATGAATTTTGGATATTAACCCCTTATCACATATTTGGTTTGCAAATATTCTCCCATTCCATAGGTTGCCTCTTCATTCTGTTGATTGTTTCTTTTGCTGTGCAAAAAAAAAGCTTTTCAGTTTGATGTAGCCATGCTTATTTATTTTTGCTTTTATTGCTTGTGCTTTAGGTGTCATATGCAAAAAATTACTGCCAAGACCAATGTCAAAGATATTTTCCCCTATTTTTTCCTAGGATTTCTATAATTTAAGGTTATACATATAAGCCCTTAATCTATTTTGGGATAATTTTTGAGTGGTGTAAACTAGTTTCATTCATTCATGTTTAAATATCCAATTTTCTCTAGACCATTTATTGAAGAAGCCATCTTCTGCATTACATATTGTTGGATTTCTTGTCAAATATTAGTTGAACATATATGCATGGGTTTATTTCTGGGCTTTTGATTCTTTTCCATTGTTATATGTGCTTATGCCAATAGTATATTTTAAAATTACTATAGCTTTGTGATATAGTTTAAAATTAGGAAGTGTGATGCTTCCTGCTTTGTTCTTCTTTTCAGTATTGATTTGACTGTTCAGGATCTTCTGTGGTTCCATACAAATTGTAGGATTGTTTTTTCTATTTCTATAAAAATTTCACTGGAATCTTGATAGGGATTCCATTGAATCTGTAGATGACTTTGGGTAACATAGATATTTTAACAATAGTAATTCTCAAAGCCATGAATGTGAGACATCTTTTGCTTCAGTTGTGTCTTATTCAATTTCTTTCATCAATGTCTTACAGTTTTCAGTGTAGAGATCTTTCACCTCCATGGTTAAATTTATTCCTAAATATGTTTATTGTTTTTGATGCTGTTGTAAATGGGATTGTTTTCTTTATTTCTTTTTCTGATATTTCCTGTTAATGTAAAGAAACACTACTGATTTTTATGTTGATTTTATGTCCTGCAACTTTACTGAAATTCATTGATTATATCTAAAGGTTTTTTGGTGGAATCTTTAAAATTTTCTGTATATAAAATAGTGTCATATTCAAACAAAAACAATTTTACCTCTTCCTTTTTTATTCAGATGCCTCTTATTTCATTTTCTTGTCTAATTGCTCTGGCTAGGACAACCAGTATTATGTGGAATAGGAGTTGTGAGAATAGGCACATGTGTCTTATTCTTGAACTTTTAAAAATAAAAGTTTTCAATCTTTCATCTTAAGTATGATGTTAACTTTGGGATTGCCATATATGATCTTTATATGTTGAGGTAGTTCCTTTTTTTAATAGAACTGTAGTTGATTTACAATATTGTTATTTCAGATGAAAAGAAAAATTATACATGTACATTTATATATGTACATTATATTTTTCAGATTATTTTCCATTATAGGTTATTACAAGAAATTGAATATAATTCCCTGTGCTATACAGTAAAACTTTGTTGCATATCTATTTCGTGTATAGTAGTTTGTATCTCTTAATCCCATACTCCTCATTTGTCCCTCCCCCAATTCCCTTTCCCCTTGATAACCATAAGTTTTTTTCCTATGTTTGTGAGTCTCTTTTTGTTTTGCATATACATTCATATGTATTATTTTTTAGAGACCATATATAAGTGATATCATACAATATTTCTCTTTCTCTGTCTGACTTACTTCATTAAGTATAATATTGTCTATGTCAATCCACGATGCTGAAAATGGCAATATTTCATTTTTTTTATGGTTGAGTAATATTCCATTGTATATATATATACCACATGTTAAACCAGTCATCTCTTCTTGGGCACTTAGGTTGTTTCCTTGTCTTGGCTATTGTAAATTGTGCTGCTATGAATATTGGGGTGCATGTATCTTTTCATTTAAAGATTTTATTTTCTTTCCAAATATATACCCAGGAATGGGATTGCTTAGTCATATAGTAGCTCTATTTTTAGTTTTAAGGAACCTCCATACCTTTTTCAAAAGTAGCTGCACCAATCTACATTTCCAGCTACAGTGGACAAGGGTTCCCTTTACAACATCTCCAGCATTTATTAGTTGTAGATTTTCTGATGATAGCCTTTCTGACAGGTGTGAGGTGATACCTCATTGTGGTTTTGAGTTCCATTTCTCTAATAATTAGCAATTCTGAGCATGTTTTCATGTGCTTGTTGGCCATCTGTATGTCTTCTTCGGAAAAATGTCTATGTAGGTCTTCTGAATCTTTTTTGATTGGGTTGGTCTCTTTTCTTTGATAATGAGTTGTATGAGCTGTATATATATTTTAGATATTAATTTCTTGTCAATAGCATAAATTGCAAATACTTTATCCCATTCCATAGGTTGTCTTTTCATTTTGTTGATGGTCTTCTTTGCTGTGCAAAAGCTTATAAGTTTGATTAGGTCTCATTTGTTTATTTTTGCTTTTATTTCTTTTGCTTTGGGAGATTGATCTAAGAAAACGTTGCTGTGATTTATGTCAGAAAATATTTTGCCTATGTTCTCTTTTGGAAGTTTTATGGTGTCATGTCTTATATTTATGTCTTTAAACCATTTTGAGGTTATTTTTGTATATGGTGTGAAGGAGTGTTTTAATTTCATTGATATACATGTAGCTGTCCAGCTTTCCCAACATCACTTGTTGAAGAGAACTGTCTGTATAGTCTTGCCTACTTTGTCATAGATTAATTGACCATGAGTGTATAGATTTATTTCTGGGCTCTCTATTGTGTTTCATTGATCTATACGTATGTTTTTGTGCCAATACCATGTTGTTTTGATTACTGTAGCATTGTAGTATTGTCTGAAGTCTGGGAGGGTTATGCCTCCAACTTTCTTCTTTTCCCTTAGAAGAGCTTAGGCAATTCTGGGTCTTTTGTGGTTCCATATAAATTTTAGGATTATCTTTTCTAGTTTTGTGAAAAATGTCATGGGAAATTGATAGGGATTGCATTAAATCTGTAGGTTGCTTTGGATGGTATTGCCCTTATAAAAATACTAATTCTTACAACCCAAGAACATGGGATATCTTTTCATTTCTTTAAATCATCTTCACTTTCCTTGATCCATGTTTATAGCTTTCAGTGGATAGGTCTTTCACCTCCTTGGTTAAGTTTATTCCTAGGTATTTTATTTTTTTTTGTCATGATCTTAAACAGGATATTTTCTTTCCTTTCTGATATTTCATTTTTAATATGGAGAAATGCAGCATATTTCTGTATATTAATCTTGTATCCTGTTACATTGTTGAATTAACTTATTAGTTCTAATAATTTTGTGTGGATCCTTAGGGTCCTCTGTATAGTATATCATTTCATCTGTAAATGGTGACAGTTTTAATTCTTCCTTTCCAATTTGGATACATTTTATTTCTTTTTCTTGTTTGCCTGCTGTGGTTAGGACTTCCAACACTACGTTGAATAGACGCGGTGAGACTGAGCATCCTTGTCTTGTTCCTGAATTTAGCAGAAAGCCTTTCATCTTTTCACCATTGAGTATTATGTTGGCTGTGGGTTTGTCATATGTGACCTTTATTATGTTGAGATATGTTCCCTCTATATCCACTTTGGTGAGAGTTTTTGTAATAAATGGATGCTGAATTGTGTCTGATTCATTTCCTGCATCTATTGAAATGATCATGTGATTTTCGTCTTTCCTCTTGTTAATGTGGTGTATCACATTGATTGATTTGCATATGTTGAATCATCTTTATGACACTGGAGTGCATCCCACTTGATCATGGTGTACAATCCTTATTAACTATTGTTAAATTCAGCTTGCTAGTAATTTGAGGATTTTTGCATCTATATTCATCAAAGATATTGGCCTGTAATTTTCTTTTTTTGCAGTGTCTTTGTCTGGTTTTGGTATCAGGTTGATGGTGGCTTCACAGAATGAACTTGAGAGTGCTCTCATCTCTTCAAATTTTGGAATAGTTTGAACAGGATAGGTTTAAGTTCTTTTTTGTGTGTTTGGTTGAATTCCCCAGTGAAGTTATCTTGTCCTGGACTTTTGTTTGGAGGGAGTTTTACAATTACAGAGTCTATTTTCCTTCTAGTAATTGATCTGTTTCAATTATCTGTTTCTTCTTTACTCAGTCTTGACAGGTTGTATATTTCTAGAAGCTTGTCCATTTTTTCTAGGTGGTCCAATTTGTTGGCATATAACCTTTTATAGTATTCTCTTATGATTTTTTGTATTCTGTTGTATCGGTTGTTGTTATTTCTCCTCTTTCATTTCTTATTTTATTTATTTTGGTTTTCTCACTTTTCTTCTTGGTGAGCCTAGCTAGAGGTTTGCCAATTTTGTTTATCTTTTTAAAAACCCAGCTCTTCTTTATATTGATCTTTTCTATTTTATCTCTATTTTATTTATTTCCTCTCTGATCTTTATTATTTCTTTCCTTCTGATGACTTTGGGTTTTGTTTGCTCTACTTTTCCATATTTCTTTAGGTAGTAAGTTAGGCTGTTTATTTGAGATTTTTCTTCTTTTGGAGGTAGGTCTGTATGGCTATAAACTTTTATCTTAGAACTGCTTATGCTGTATCTCATAGATTTTATAAGGTTGTGTTTTCATTTTCATTGAGATATTTTCTGATTTCTTCTTTGATTTCATCATGGACCCATTGCTTTCTAATAGTATGCTGTTTTGTCTCCATGTGTTCATTTTTTTCCCATTTATCTTTCTGTGGCTTATTTCTAGTTTCATATCATTGTGTCCAGAAAAAATGCTTGAAATAATTTCTGTCCTCTTAAATTTGTTAAGGCTCTTTTTGTGTGTGACCTAGTTTGTGGTCTATCCTGGAGAACATCCCATGTGCTCTTGATAACATTGTGTATTCTGGTTTTTTTTCAGATATAGTGTCCGGTAGGTATCAATGAAGTCCAACTGGTCTATTGAGTCAGTTAGGACCTCTGTTACCTTATTGATTTTCTGTCTGCATGATCTTTTCATTGATGTCAGTGGATTGTTAAAATCTCCAAATATTATTGTCCATTTCTCCCTTTAGATCTGTTAGTGTTTGTTTTATACATTTAGTTGTTCCTATTTGGGGTGTATTATTTGGCTATTAATGAGTGTAATGTCTCCTTGTATTGATCTATTTACCATTATATAATGCCTATCTTTTTCTTCCTTTATGGCATTTGTTTTAAAGTCTATTTTGTCTGATATGAGTATTGCTACCTCCACTTTTTTGTGCATTCTATTTGCATGAAATATCTTTTTCCATCCCCTCACTTTCAGTCTGTGTGTGTCTTTCTCCCTGAAGTGAGTCTCTTGTAGGCAGCATATTGTAGGTTCTTTTCTTTTTTTATCCAATCTGCCACTCTGTATCTTTTGATCAGAGCAGTTAGTTCATTGACATTTCAAGTAATTACTGATAGGTATGTACTTACTGCCATTTTGATCCTTGTTTTCTAGTTGTTTTTGTAGTTCTTTGTTCATTTCTTCTTATTTTTGTTTTTCCCTGTGTGGTTTGTTGAGTTTCTTTTGTAGTATGCTTGAGTTCTTTTCTTTTTGATTTTTGTGAATCTATTTTATGTCTGTGATTCATGGTTACCATGGAGTTCCAGTATATTAACCCATAACTATATCTACTGGCTTTAAACTGATAGTCATACAAATTCAAGCACATTCTAAATGATCTATATTTTTATACACCGCTCCCTCATATTTTGTGATTTTCTTGTCATATTTCATTTTCATACTTATCTTTTGCTGTTAATTGTAATTATAATCACTTTTACAATATTTTATTTTTTAAGTCTATGTACTGGCTTTTTAAAGTGATCTTCAATCTTTTTATATATTTGCCTTTCCTATTGTGATGTTCCCTTTCCTATAGATTCCTGCTTCTTTTCTATTTAGAGAAGATCCTTTAATATTTCTTGTAAAGTAGGCTTAGTATTGCCAAATTCTTTTAGTTTTTTCTTGTCTGAAAAATTCTTTATCTCTCCTTCTATTCTAAATTATAATCTTGCTGGGTAGAGTATCCTAGGTTGCAGGTTTTTCCCTTTAATGGTTTGAATATATCATGCCACTCCCTTCTGGCCTGCAAATTTTTCACAGAGAAATCAGCTGATAGCCTATGGGGATTCCCTCATAACTGACTCTTTTTGTTTTCCCTTGCTGCCTTTAGAATCCTCTCTTTAACTTTTGCCATTTTAATTATGATATATCTTGGTGTAGGTCTCTTTTGCTTCATCTTGTTTGGGACCCTCTGTTCTTCCTGTACCTGGATATCTGTTTCCCACTTTAGGTTTTTGAAGTTTTCAGCCATAATGTCTTCAAATACATTTTGATCCCCTTCTCTCTCTCTTATCCTCCTGGAACCCACATTATGCATAGGTTGGTATGCTTTATATTATCCCATAGATCTCATATGCTGCTTTCATTTTTTTTTCATTTTTCTTTCTGTTTGCTGTTCTGATTGGGTGATTTCCATTGTTCTATCTTTCAGACCACTTATTCATTCTGTGCCATTAATCTGCTATTCAGTGTTTCTAGATTGGTTTTTTATCTCAGCAATTGAATTGTCTATTTTTTATTGGTTCATCTTTATAATTTCTAATTCCTTGTTACATTAATCTGTACTTCTATCAATAATCATTCTTAATTAAGTTAACATTTTTAATAACTCATTTTTGAACTCAGAGTCTAGTAGAATGGTGAGACTTGTTTCATTATTTTTTTCTTTCAGGGGATTTCTTTTGTCCTTGTAATTGGGAGTAGTTCCTCTGTCTTTTCCATTTTACTTAAATTTCTCTGTCTCTATGATTTTACGAATAACAGTTATCTACTGTGGTCTTAAAGGGGTGGTTTTGTGTTGAGGTGTCCCTGTGTATTCTGTGTATGTCCAATATTTTTGGTTTGAGATCTTGTTCTGATATGGATGTCAGCCACGTCTTTCCTCAGAGGGTGCTGGCAGTTATCCCATTGATAAGGAGTGTGGTTGGTGTTGTAGTATCTAGACCTTTGCTGGATATGAGGCAGGGCTGCTTCTTTGCTCCATGGCTGTCACCAACCTGTCAGGGGTGGGTCTGCTCCCATGTTGTTGGAGTAGAAGTCCTGAAAGTCGTGTTTGATCAGGCTTCATTGCCCTTGAGTGTGTGCCCTGCCCCAAAGATGTGATTGCTGAAGGAAGTGAGGCCTGTGGGGTCACAACAAACCTACACACCACCTGTGTAGAAGTCCACATTTCTGCTCAGAAGCAGCTCAAGGTTATATCCTTTCTCTCTTTTATTCTTCCCAGATCTAGTGCAATGCTGTGGTGTGGAGTAGGGTGGGCTGGGAGTCAAGGTATTTTACCTGCAGGAATTGAGGTGGCTGTGTTTCTGTCTGAGATCTGGGCTGCCTCTTGGAAGACTTCTCCCAGGACCTGTCTGTCCCAGATCTAGCACTATGCTTCAGTGTAGAGTTGGCAGAATTGTGGCACTCTTGCTGGGAAATGAACCACTGCATACTCGTGGCTGAGGACTGTCTGCACAAGATTTAGCATTTAGATGCCACGTGTTCTTGTAGTGCTGCCTGCTGTGAGTGCTAACAATGTCTCCTGTGGCTAAACCCTCTGCCACCATGTGTGTGCTGGCAATGGGCACCGCAACTCCACCTGGATCACAGCCCAGGCCTTCTGGACTGTCCTGCATAGATAGATCAAGTTCTCTCCTATGGCCTGTCTGCCTGATATTCAGCTCGTAGCCTCTGCATATTCTTGTGGCGCCACCCAGTGCACACAGGGACAATGGTTTATGCAGCTCCTTCTGGATCACACCCCAGGTGACCCAGTCTGTCTCTGTGTAGCTAGACAAAACCTTTACCCTGATCTCATGCCAGGATTTGGTGTGGAATGAGCGGGTCCAGCATGTTAGTCTCTTCATATTGGGAAGTGCAGCAAGGCAGAAGGTGTCAGTGCAAGGCTCTCTGTGTCCTGATTGTTAGCATGTCAGCATGTGTGTACTCTTCAAGAGTAGATTCTAGGCTTCTTCAACGCTTATCTCTGTCTCAGCAGATTTTCCAGCAGGCTAAGGGACATGTCTCCTCCATGCAGGACCCCAGGACTGGAATTTCCAGATTATGAGTTGATCTGCTCACTCCCCAGTATGAGGCAGCACCTGTGTGGACCTTCTCTCGCTTACAGATCCCTCCCAGGGGCACAGGTCCTGACTGATGCCTTTTTTTCCATCTTACCCTGTTATGTGGTGATCTTTTTTGCAGTGTTGGTTGTATAGGAGCTCTTCTGCCAGTTTCCACTTAGTTTTCTGTGAGAATTGTTCCATAAGTAGATATATTTTTGATGTGTTTGTGGGGGGAGGTGAGCTCCACATTCTTCTACTCTACCATCTTGATCCCCCCAAAGGTAATTATTTTTAAACTGAGTTTGTTGAGAGATTTTTTTAAAATTATGAATGAATGTTGAATTTTGTCAAATGGTCTTTCTGCATCTATTGAAATGCTAATTTGATTTTTATCTTTTATTCTATAAATGTGATATATCACATATATTGCTTTGGTTATGTTGAACCATCTTTGCACCCTAGGTATGAATACCACTTGATCAAACAGTATGACCCTTTTAATGTGCTGTTGAATTCAGTTTATTAGTATTTTGTTGGTGATTTTTTACCTCTATATTATCAGGGATATTAGCATACCTTTCTCATATTGTCTTATCTGCTTTGGTATAAGGGTAATGTTGACCTTGTAAAATGAGTTTTGGAGAGTTTTCTCATTTTCAATATTTTGGAAGAGTTTAAGAAGAATTGGCATTAATTTTTATTTAAATGTCTGTTAAAATTCACAAATGAAACCACCTGTTCCTAAGATTTTCTATGTTGGGAGTTTTTTGTTTACTGATTCAATATTATTACTCTTTGTTGGCCTGTTTAGAGTTTTAATCTCCTTACTCATTACTGTTCTGTTCAGAGATTTTATTTCATCACTAATCAGTTGTGGAATCTTGCATGTTTCCAGGAATTTATCCATTTCTTCTAGGTTTTCTATTTTGATGGCAAATGATTTTCCAAAGTAATTTCTTATGATTCTTTGAATTTCTGTGTTTTCAGTTGTAATAACTCCTCTTTCATTTCTGCTTTTATTTATTAAATTGCTCTCTTTTTCTTAGTCTAGCTAAAGGTTTTCAAATTTGTTTATCTTTTCAAAAAAACAGCCTTTACTTTTGGTGGTGTTTAGTATTGTTTTCCTTCTCTATTTTATTTACTTCTGCCCTAATTTTGCTATTTTCTTACTTCTGCTAGCTCTGGGCTAAGTTCCTTATTTTTCTAGTTCTTGAAGTGTAAAGTTAGATTGTTTATTTGAAATATTTCTTTTCTCTTGATGTATGCAATTATTGCTATAAAATTTCCTCTTCCAATATCTACTGGAGGCGAGCTTGTACACACCTCTTGTGCCTTGTTTTTTTATACCTGGTGCTATGTTTTTTGTGTCTGCCACCCAAAGGAAGTCCCCTGTTTGCTGCTCTGGTGGCCAGCAGGGCTAGTTTGTGGGTCCCCTGGGAATACAGCAAATGGAGAAGCAGTTCTTGTCTGGCTACCACCCACAGGGCACAGCACAAACAGCAGAGTGAAACACAACACTGTTTTTCTGTGAAAGAGACATATTTGCTGGCCCTGGAGTTTTGACCTGAAGGGAAGGCTACTGGTTTGGTATACATCTAGGGACATACTAAGGTGCTTTCTGGGGACAGAGGCCAGTGGATGCCATCTTTGCTTATCCCTCTTCCTTGTTTCAAGTCACTGGTATCTTCCAGAAGGGAACTTCTAAGTTTATCTGCCACTCCAATTTTTGCAGCTCCTGCCCAGGAGACAACTCTATATCTTCTGGATCTGGTGGCCAGCAGGGATTATGCTCACAGTCACACAGAACTGTGCATATTTCTGTACTTTAAAAGCAGCTGTCTGGGGGTCTGGATTCCAGTCTTTCTGAATCTCAGTGCTGACTCAGATCCTCCATATTGGGACATTGACCGGTCTTCGCACACCCTAAGCTACTGGCAGCCACTAAAAATAGTCTGCTTGTATAATAATGAAGGTTTGAGAGACAACGCAAGGCTTGGGCAGAGTTGAACAATAACGTTCATCTCAAACATAAAGCCACTCCTTCAAGACTGGGAGCAGTGGCTGTTTTATTCAATTCATGGAAACCAAGACCGAAGGTCAAGAAAAAAGGAGAAACAGACGGATGAGTTCCAAACTAAAAATAAATATGAAACCTCAGAAAAATAACATGATGAAAGATAGGTAATTTACCTGACTAAGAGTTTTAAAAATGGTCATAAAGATGTTACTGAGCTCAGGGAGAGAAATGGATGAACAAAGTGAGAATTTCAACAGAGATAGAAGATATAAGAAAATATCAAGTAGAAGTCACAGAGCTGAAGAATGTAAT
The DNA here is from genome assembly GCF_008692025.1 of Phocoena sinus. Classification (NCBI taxonomy): domain Eukaryota; kingdom Metazoa; phylum Chordata; class Mammalia; order Artiodactyla; family Phocoenidae; genus Phocoena; species Phocoena sinus. The sequence goes on along the minus strand of NC_045784.1, from coordinate 57,580,095 downwards.
AACTGAACTTAAAAATACAATAGAGGGGTTCAACAGCAGGCCAGATGAAGCAGAAGAAAGAATCAGTTAATTCCAAAACAGGGCAGTACTCTCCCAATCAGAGTAGCAAAAAGAAGCAAGAATGAAAAGAGCTTAAGGGGCTTGTGGGACAATTTCAAGTGGACCAACATTCCCATTATATGGGTCCTAGAATGAGAAGAGAGAGAGAGAAAGAGGCAGAAAACTTATTTGGAGAAATAATGGCTGAAAACTTTATTAACATGAGGATAGAAACAGATATACAAATCCAGAAAGCCGAGAGAGTTTCAAATAAGATGAAAACAGAGGCCTACACACAAACATATTATAATTAAAGTGTCAAGAGTTAAAGACGAGGAGATAATCTTAAAAGCAGCAAGAGCAAAGAGAGGCCGTGACAGTGAGTGGCCCACGCACCATGATGAAGAGTGACCCTCACTCGCCACAACTAGAGAAAGCCCTCACACAGAAACAAAGACCCAGGAGCCTCGAGGAAAGATGGTGGAAGAGTAAGATGCAGAGATCATCTTTCTCCACACAAAAACATCAGAAATACATCTACACGTGGAACTGCTCCTATAGAACACCTACTGAACACTGGCAGAAGACCTCAGACCTCCCAAAAGGCAAGAAACTCCCCACGTACCTGGGTAGGGCAAAAGAAAAAAGATAAAGAAAAAACAGAGACAAAATAATAGAGATGGGACCTGCACCAGTGAGAGGGAGCTGTGAAGGAGGAAAGGTTTCTACACACTAGGAAGCCCCTTCATGGGCGGAGACTGTGGGTGGCAGAGGGGGGACCTTTGGAGCCACAGAGGAGAGTGCAGCAACAGGGGTGCAGAGGGAAAAGCAGGGAGATTCCCACATGGAGGATCGGTGCCGACCAGCACTCACCAGCACGAGAGGCTTGTCTGCACACCTGCTGGGATGGGCAGGGGCTGGGAGCTGAGCCTTCCACTTCAGTCGGATGCCAGGGAGAGGACTGAGGTTGACTGAGTGAACACAGCCTGAAGGGGGCTAGTGTGCAACGGCTAGGCAGGAGGGAGTCCGGGAAAATGTCTGGACCTGCCGAAGAGGCAAGAGACTTTTTCTTGTCTCTTTGTTTCCTGGTGCGTGAGGAGAAAGGATTAAAAGCGCTGCTTAAAGGAGCTCCAGAGATGGGTGCAAGCCATGGCTATCAGTGCGGACCACAGAGACGGGCATGAGATGCTAAGACTGCTGCTGCAGCCACCAAGAAGCCTGTGTGCAAACACAGGTCACTATCCACACCTCCCTTCCAGAGAGCCTGTGCAGCCCACCACTGCCAGGGCCCGCGATTCAGGGACAAATTCCCCAGGAGAACACACGGTGCACATCAGGATGGTGCAATATCATGCCGGTCTCTGCTGTCAGATGCTCGCCCCACATGTGTACCCCTCCCTCCCCCCGGCCTGACTGAACCAGAGCCCCTGAATCAGCTGCTCCTTTAACCCTGTCCTGTCTGAGCGAAGAACGACACCCTCAGGCAACCTACACACAGAGGAGGATCCAAATCCAAAGCTGAAACCCAGAAGCTGTGGGAAAAAAGAACACACAGGGAAATTTCCCTCAGCAGCCTCAGGAGCAGAGGATTAAATCTCCACAATCAATTTGTACCCTGCATCTGTGGAATACCTGAAGAGATAATGAGTCAACCCAAATTGAGGAGGTGGACGTCAACCCAAATTGAGGAGGTGGACGTTGAGATTAAGATATATCATTTTTTCCCCTTTTCTTCTTTTTGTGAGTGTGTATGTGTATGTTACTGTGTGAGATTTTGTCTGTATAGCTTTGCTTTCACCATTTGACCTAGGGTTCTGTCTGTCCGTTTCTTTTTTTTTTTTTCACTTAAAAAAGTTTTTTTCTTAATAATTATTTTTATTTTAATAACTATATTTTATTTACATTATTTTAATAACTTTATTGTATTTTATCTTTATTTTATTTTATCCTCTTTCTCTCTTTCTTTCTTTCTTTCTAGTTTTTCTCCCTTTTATCCTGAGCCATGTGGATAAAAGGCTCATGTTGCTTCAGCCAGGAGTCAGTGGTGTGTCCCTGAGGTGGGAGAGCCAAGTTCAGGACACTGGTCCACAAGACACCTCCCAGCTCCACATAATATCAAACAGCAAAAATCTCCCAGAGATCTCATCTCAACACCAAGACCCAGCTTCACTCAATGACCAGCAACCTACAGTGCTAGACACCCTATGCCAAACAATTAGCAAGACAGGAACACAGCCCCATCCATTAGCCGAGAGGTTGCCTAAAATCATAATAAGGAAACAGACACCCCAAAACACACCACCAGATGTGGACCTGCCCACCAGAAGGACAAGATCCAGCCTCATCCACCAGAACACAGGCACTAGTCTGCTACACCAGGAAGCCTACACAAACCAGTGAAACAACGTTAGCCACAGGGGGAAGACACCAAAAACAACGGGAACTACAACCTGCAGCCTGCAAAAAGGAGACCCCAAACACAGGAAAATAAGCAAAATGAGAAGAAAGAAAAACACACAGCAGATGAAGGAGCAAGGTAAAAACACACCAGACCTAACAAATGAAGAGGAAATAGGCAGTCTACCTGAAAAAGAATTCAGAATACTGGTAGTAAAGATGATCCAAAATCTTAGAAATTGAATAGAGAAAATGCAAGAAACATTTAACAAGGACCTAGAAGAACTAATGAGAAAATCAGCAATGGTGAACAACACAATAAATGAAATAAAAAATAATCTAGAAGGGATCAAGAGCAGAATAACTGAGGCAGGAGAACGCATAAGTGATCTGGAAGATAAAATAGACGAAATAACTACTGCAGAACAGAATACAGAAAAAACAATGAAAAGAACTGAGGATAGTCTCAGAGACCACTGGGACAACATTAAAAACACCAACATTCGAATTATAGGGGTCTCAGAAGAAGAGAATAAGAAAGGGACTGACAAGATATTTGAAGAGATTAGAGCTGAAAAGTTCCCTAATACGGGAAAGGAAATAGTTAATCAAGTCAAGGAAGCACAGAGAGTCCCATACATGAAAAATCCAAGGAGAAACCTGCCAAGACATATATTAATCAAACTATCAAAAATTAAATACAAAGAAAATATATTAAAAACAGCAGGGATAAACAACAAATAACACACAAGGGAATTCCAATAAGGTTAACAGCTGATCTTTCAGCAGAAACTCTGCAAGCCAGAAGAGAGTGGCAGGCCATATTTAAAGTGATGAAGGAGAAAAACCTACAACCAAGATTACTCTACCCAGCAAGGATCTCATTCAGATTAGATGGAGAAATTAAAACCTTTACAGACAGGCAAAAGCTGAGAGAGTTCAGTACTACCAAACCAGGTTTACAGTAAATGCTAAAGTAAATTACCTAGGGAAGAAACACAAGAGAAGTGAAAGACCTACAATAACAAACCCAATACAGTTAAGAAAATGGGAATACGAACATACATATCAATAAATACCTTAAATATAAATGGACTAATTGCTCCCACCAAAAGGCACAGATTGGCTGAATGGATACAAAAGCAAGACCCATATATACGCGGTCTACAAGAGACCCACTTCAGACCTAGGGACACATACACACTGAAAGTGAGGTTATGGAAAACGATATTCCATGAAAATGGAAATCAAAAGAAAGCTGGAGTAGCAATTCTCATATCAGACAAAATAGACTTTAAAAAAAAGACTATTACAAGAGAAAAAGAAGGACACTACAAAATGATCAAGGGACCAGTCCAAGAAGAAGTTGTAACAATTGTAAATATTTATGCATCCAACATAGGAACACCTCACTACATAAGGCAAATACTAACAGCCATAAAAGGGGAAATTGACAGTAACACAATCATTGTAGGGGATTTTAACACCCCACTTTCAACAATGGACAGATCATCCTAAAAGAAAATAAATAGGAAACACAAGCTTTAAATGATACATGAAACAACGGGTACTTAATTTATAGGACATTCTATCCAAAAACAACACAAAACATATTTTTCTCAAGTGCTCATGGAATATTCTCCAGGATAGATCATATCTTGGGTCACAAATCAAGCCTTGGTAAGATTAAGAAAATTGAAATTGTATCAAGTATCTTTTCCAACCACAATGCTATGACACTAGATATCAATTACAGGAAAAGATCTGTAAAAAATACAAACACATGGGGGCTAAACAATACACTACTTAATAACCAAGAGATCACTGAAGACATTGAAGGGGAAATCAAAAAATACCTAGAAACAAATGACAATGAAAACAGGACCACCCAAAACATATGGGAGGCAACAAAAGCAGTTTTAAGAGGGAAGTTTATAGCAATACAATCCTACCTTAAGAAACATGAAACACCTCAAATAAACAACCTAAGCTTGCACCTAAAGCAATTAGAGAAAGAAGAACAAAAAACCCCAAAGTTAGCAGAAGGAAGGAAATCATAAAGATCAGATCAGAAATAAATGAAAAAGAAATGAAGGAAATGAGAGTGAAGATCAATAAAACTGAAAGCTGGTTCTTTGAGGAGATAAAGAAAATTGATAAACCATTAGGTTGTCTCATCAAGAAGAAAAGGAAGAAGAGTCAAATCAATGGAATTAGAAATCAAAAAGGAGAAGAAACAACTGACACTGCAGAAATAGAAAGGATCATGAGAGATTACTACAAGCAACTCTATGACAATAAAATGGACAACCTGGAAGAAATGGACAAATTCTTAGAAATGCACAACTTGCTGTAACTGAACCTGGAAGAAATACAAAATACGAACAGACCAATCACAAGCACTGAAATTGAAACTGTGATTAAAAATCTTCCAACAAACAAAAGCCCTGGACCTGATGGTTTCACAGGCGAATTCTATCAAACATTTAGAGAAGAAGTAACACCTATCCTTCTCAAACTCTTCCAAAATATGGCAGAGGGAGGAACACTCCCAAACTCATTCTACCAGGCCACTATCACCCTGATACCAAAGCGAGACAAAGATGTCACAAAGAAAGAATACTACTGACCAATATCACTGATGAACATAGATGCAAAATCCTCCACAAAATACTAGCAAACAGAATCCAACAGCACATTAAAAGGATCATACCCCTGATTAAGTGGAGTTTATCCCAGGAATGCAAGGATTCTTCAATATATGCAAATCAATCAATGTGATACAGCCTATTAACAAACTGAAGGAGAAAAACCATACGATCATCTCAAGAGTTACAGAGAAAGCTTTCAACAAAATTCAGCACCCATTTATAACAAAAAACCTGCAGAAAGTAGGCGTAGACGGAAATGTCCTCAACATAATAAAGGTCATATATGACAAACCCACAGCCAACATCGTCCTCAATGGTGGAAAACTGAAAGCATTTCCACTAAGATCAGGAACAAGACAATGTTACCACTCTCACCACTCTTATTCAACATAGTTTTGGAAGTTTAGCCACAGCAATCAGAGAAGAAAAAGAAATAAAATTAATCCAAATCAGAAAAGAAGAAGTAAAGCTGTCACTGTTTGCAGATATGATACTCTACCTAGAGAATCCTATAGATGTTACCATAAAACTACTAGAGCTAATCAATGAATTTGGTAAAGTAGCAGGAAACAAAATTAATGCACAGAAATCTCTGGCATTCCTATACACTAATGATGAAAAATCTGAAAGTGAAATCAAGACAACACGCCCACTTACCACTGCAACAAAAAGAATAAAATATATAGGAATAAACCTACCTAAGGAGAAAAAATAATTGTATGCAGAAAATTATAAGACACTGATGACAGCAATTAAAGATGATACAAATAGATGGAGAGATATACCGTGTTCTTGTATTGGAAGAATCAGCGTTGTGAAAATGACTCTACTACCCAAAGCACTCCAATCCCTTTCAAACTACCAGTGGCATTTTTCACAGAACTAGAACAAAATATTTCACAATTTGTATGGAAACACAAAAGACCCCAAATAGCCAAAGCAATCTTGAGAACGGAAAATGGAGCTGGAGGAATCAGGCTCCCTGACTTCAAACTATACTACAAAGTTACAGTAATCAAGACAGTATGGTAGTGGCACAAAAACAGAAATATAGATCAAAGGAAGAGGATAGAAATCCCAGGGATAAACCCATGCACATATGGGTACCTTAACTTTGATAAAGGATGCAAGAATATACAGCAGAGAAAAGAGAGCCTCTTGAGTAAATGGTGCTTGGAAAATCGGTCAGGTACATGTAAAAGTGTGAAATTAGAACATTCCCTAACACCATACACAAAAATAAGCTCAAAATGGATTAAAGGCCTAAATGTAAGGTCAGAAACTATAAAACTCTTAGAGGAAAACATAGGCAGAACACTCTATGACATAAATCACAGCAAGATCCTTTTTGATCCACCTCCTAGAGGAATGGAAATAAAATCAAAAATAAACAAATGGGGGCTTCCCTGGTGGTGCAGTGGTTGAGAGTCTACCTGCCGATGCAGGGGACACGGGTTCATGCCCTGGTCTGGGAGGATCCCACATGCCATGGAGCAGATGAGCCCGTGAGCCATGGCCGCCTGGCCTGCACGTCCGGAACCTGTGCTCCACAATGGGAGAGGCCACAACAGTGAGAGGCCCACGTACAGCAAATAAATAAATAAATAAATAAATAAATAAATAAATAAGTAAACAAATGGGATCTAATGAAACTTCAAAGGTTTTGAACAGCAAAGGAAACCATAGACAAGACCAAAAGACAACCCTCAGGATAGGAGAAAATATTTGCAAATGAAGCAACTGACAAAAGGTTAATCTCCAAAATTTATAAACAGCTCATGCAGTTCAATAACAAAAAAACAAACAACTCAATCCAAAAATGGGCAGAAGACCTAAATAGACATTTCTCCCAAGAAGATCTTACACTTTGCCAACAAACAGATTAAATGATGCTCAACATCATTAATCATTAGAGAAATGCAAATCAAAACTACCATGAGATATCATCTCACACCAGTCAGAATGGCCATCGTCAAAAAATCTAGAAGCAATAAATGCTGGAGAGGGTGTGGAGACAAGGGAACCCTCTTGCACTGTTAGTGGGAATGTAAATTGGTACAGCCATTATGGAGAACAGTATGTATGTTCCTTAAAAACTCAAAATAGAGTTACCATATGACCCAGCAATACCGCTACTGAGCATATACCCTGAGAAAACCATCATTCAAAAAGAGTCATGTACCAAAATATTCATTGCAGCTCTATTTACAGTAGCCAGGACATGGAAGCAACCTAAGGATCCATCAACAGATGAATGGATAAAGGAGATGTGGCACATATATAAAATGGAATATTACTGAGCCATAAAAAGAAACGATATTGAATTATTTGTAGTGAGGTTGATGGACCTAGAATCTGTCATACAGAGTGAAGTAAGTCAGAAAGAGAAAGACAAATACCGTATGCTAACACATATATAAGGAATCTAGGAAAAAAAGTTCATGCAGAACCTAGGGGTAAGATGGTAATAAAGCCACAGACCTACTAGAGAGTGGACTTGAGGATATAAGAAGGGGGAAGGGTAAACTGTGACAAAGTGACAGAGTGACATGGACATATATACACTGTCAAACATAAAATAGATAGCTAGGAAGTAGCTGCATAGCACAGCAAGATCATCTCAGTGGTTTTTGACCACCTAGAGGGGTAGGATAGGGAGGCTGGGAGAGAGGGTGACACAAGAGGGAAGATATATGGGAACATATGTATATGTATAACTGATTAACTTTGTTATAAAGCAGAAACTAATACACCATTGTAAAGCAATTATACTCCAATAAAGATGTTAAAAAAAGCAGCAAGCACAAAACAACTTGTTATGTACCAGTGAACTCCTGTAAGACTATCAGCAGAATTTTCAACAGAAACTTTACAGTCCAGAAGAGAATGTCACAATGTATTCAAAGTGCTGAAAGAAAAATAACAAAGTGCCAACAAGGAATACTCGACTTGGCAAAGTTGACATTTAAAATTGAAGGAGAGATGAAAAGTTTTACAGATAAGCAAAAGGTAATTGAGTTTTTTATTACTTATGAGCTGGTCTTAAAGTAAATTTTAAAGGGACTTCTTTAAGCTGAAAAGAAAGGGCATTAATTAGTAGCAGGAAAACATATGAAAGTATAAATCTTACTTGTAAATGTAAATACATAGTGAAATTCAGAATAATCTAATGTAAAGGTGGTTGGTTAATCACTTACAAAAATAGTATAAAGGGCTTCCCTGGTGGCACGGTGGTTGAGGGTCCGCCTGATGATGCAGAGGGTGTGGGTTTGTGCCCCAGTCTAAGGGGATTCCACGTGCTGTGGAGTGGCTGGGCCCGTTTTCAATGACCACTGGGCCTGCGCATCCAGAGCCTGTGTTCCACAGCAGGAGAGGCCACGGCAGTGAGAGGCTCATGTACCGCAAAATAAATAAATAAATAAATATATAGTATAAAGATTAAAAGAAAAAAATAGTAAAAATAACTGTAAGTACAATAATTTTTGAGCAATACACAAGATAAAAATATGTAAATTGTGATATCAAAAACATGACATTGGGGGAAGTAAAAATGTAGGTTTTTAAAATGAATTTAAGCTCAAATTGATATCAAGTGTGGAAAAACACTGTTATATAAATATAAGTTGCTTTATGTAAACCTCATTGTAATCACAAATCAAAAACCTATAGTATCTATAACAAAGAGGAAGGAATCTAAGCATTGCTACTATGGAAAATCAACAAATCACAAGGAAGAGAACAAGAGAAAAAGAAGTGAACAGAGGAACTACAAGCAGCCAGAAAACAATTAATAAAATTAAAATAAGTATATAACTATCACTAATTACTTTAAATATAAATGGACTAAATTCTCCAATCAAAAGACAAAGAGTGGCTTAATGGACTTAAAAACTTAAACCCACCTGTATAGTGCTTACAAGAGACTCACTTCACTTATAAGGACATAAACATGCTGAATGTGAAGGGATAGAAAAAGATATTCCATGCAAATGAAAACTAAAGAAAGCTGGAATAGTTATACTTAGAGGAAATAGACTTTAAGATAAAGACTGCAATGAGAGACAAAGAAGGTCATTACATGGTGATTAAGAGATCAGTTCAACAAGAGGATATAACATTTCCAAATATTTACCCACTCAACATAGGAGCTCCTAAATATATAAAGCAGTTATTAAAATACATAAAGCGAGAAGTAGACAGCAAGACAGTAAGAGTAAGGAACATTAATACCCCACTAAAGAAAGCATCAATAAAATAAAAAGAAAACCTACTGAATGGGAGAAATTATTTACAAATCATATATCTGATAAGGGGTTATTATCTAAAATATAAAAATAACTCAGTTCTATAGCAAACAAACTGATTAAAAATTGGGCATAGGATCTGAATAGATATTCAAAGAAGACATACAGATGGCCAACAGGTACATGAAAAGGTAAACAACATCACTAATCATCAGGGAAATGTAAATCAAAACCACAATGAAATATCTCCTCATAACTGTTGGAATAGCTATTATTCACTTTTTTGTACAACAGAAACTAACACAGTATTGTGAAGCAATTATACTCAAATAAAGATCTATTAAAAAAAAGACAAGAAGTAACTATTGGTGAGGCTGTGGAGAATATGGAATCCTTATACCCTCTTGATGGAAACTTAATTAGTGTATCAACTATGAAAAATAGTATGGAGATTTCTCAGAAAAATTAGAAATAGTACTATTATATGATTGTAAAGATATATACAGACCCATGTTCACTGAAGCATTTTTTACAATGGCAAAGACATGGAAGCAATCTCAGTGTCCATTGATGGATGAAAGGATACTGAAAATGGGATATATATATATATATATATATATATCAGCCTTTAAAATGAAGGGAATCTTGCCATTTATGAAGATCCTTGAGGGCATTATGATAATGCTAAGTGAAATATGTCAGAGAAAGAGAGAAATACCATATGATCTCACTTACATGTGAAATCTTAAAAAAAAATCTCACAGATAGAGAACAAATTGGTGGGGTTGCCAAAGATGGGGGATCGGAGGTGAGGGAAATGGGTGAAGGTGGTGAAAAGGTACAAACTTTCACTTATAAAATAAATAAGTCATGGTTATGTAATGTGCTGCATGAGGATTATAGTTAATAATACTGAATTGTATATGTGAAGTTTGCTAAAATTGTGAATCTTAAAAGTTCTCATCACAAGAGAAAAATTGTAACTATGCATGGTGATGGATGTTAACTATACTTATTGTGGTGAACAATTTGCAATATATACAAATATTGAATCATTATGTTGTATACCTGGAACTAATATAATGTTATGTGTCAAATGTATATCAATAACAAAAGAGTAAATAAAAATAATACCCACTTCCTTTTAGAACTGCTTTTGCTGTATGCCATAAGTTGTGGCATGTTTTGTTTCCATTTTCATTTCATTCAAGATATTTTTAAATTTCCATTTTGATTTATTTGATTCATTGGTTAGTGTGGATGTGTTTAATTTCCTCATATTTGTAAATTTTCCTGCTTTTTTCCAATTACTGCTTTCTAGTTTAATACTATTGTAGCCAGAAAAGATTCTTGGTATGATTCTAATCTTGGTAAATTTGCTCAGTATTGCTTTGTGGCCTAACATATGATCCATCCTAGACAATGTTCTACGTGCACTTGAGAAGAATGTGTGTTCTGGTGTTTTTGGGGTGGACTATTCTGTATGTCTGTTGGGTTCATTTGCTCTATAGTGTTGAAATCCATTGTTTTCTTATTGATTCACTGTCTAGATTATCTATTCATTGCTGAGAGTGGGTATTAAAGTATTTTATTTCTTCTTATTTCTCTTTATAGTTCTTTTAATATTTGCTTTATATATTTATGTGCTGTGATGTTAGATGCATAGATATTTCCAACATATTTTCTTATTGATAATTGACCTCTTTATCATTATATAATGACCTTCCCTTTTGACCATTTTTAGCTTAAAGACTATTTTATCTGATATAAATATAGCTATCCCTGCTTTCTTTTGGTTGCTATTTGCATGTAATATCTTTTCCTCTTCCTTCAATCTCAGTCTATATGTGTCTTTAAAACAAAAATGTCTCTTGGTAGGCAATATGTCATTGGCTATTGGGTTTTTTAAAAAGCAATTCAGCCATCCCATGTCTTTAAATTTGATCTAATTATTGACAGGTAATGACTTACTATTGCCATGTTATTTATTACTTTCTGACTCTTTGTAGATCATTTATTCCTTCTTTCCTATCTTGCTATCTTCTTTTTTTTAATGATCAATACCTTTATTGATGGAATGAACAGTTCATTGTATACTTAAAATATGATTCAAATAATCACAACTTTTCAGTACATGTATAATGCATTTAGGAAGACAAGACTACATGGTACAGTTAGAGTAAAAAGAAGGAAGCAAGCTTCTAGTTGTGGCCAGTGTCTGATGTTAGATGAGCCTCAGGCCAGGAGGAAAGGTCCAGAGTTGGTGAAAGAGAGGTGTCAAAGAAAATATGAGCTGTGAGGTGTAAGTAAGACTTCATTGCTTTGTTTTACAGCATGGTTGGGCTGGACGGTAAAGGCAGTGCATGTATGTCTCAGTAACTTAGACAAAAAAATCTATTATAGTGCCCTTGTTGATTAATGAAGAGCTGTAAGGTAGATACAGGGCAGGTTAGATTGATTTTCAGCTAGTCAAACAATAATTTCCCCAAAGCTTTGGTAATGGGTAAATTCCAACATTTTTAAAATTAATTTTTATTGGAGTATAGGTGCTTTACAACGTTGTGTTAGTTTCTTGCTGTACAGGAAAGTGAATCTGTCATATGTAAACATATATCCACTCTTTGTTATTTTTTAAATAAAGTTATTTAATTTTTGGCTGCATTGCGTCTTTGTTGCTGCACGCAAGCTTTCTCTAGTTGTGGTGAGCAGGGGCTATCTGTTGTGGTGAACAGGCTTCTCACTGCAGTGGTTTCTCTTGTTGCTGAGCACAGGCTCTAGGTGCCTGGGCTTCAGTAGTTGTGGCACATGGGCCCAGTAGTTGTGGCTCGTGAACTCTAGAGCACAAGTTCTGTAGATGTGGCGCATGGGCTTAGCTGCTCCACGGCATGTGGGATCTTCCCGGACCAGGGCTCAAACCCGTGGCCCCTGCATTGGCAGGTGGATTCTTAACTACAGCACCACCAGGGAAGTCTTATCCATTTTTTTTTTAGATTTCCTTCTGATTTAGGTCAACACAGAGCATTGAGTAGAGTTCCCTGTGCTATACAGTAGGTTCTCATTAGTTATCTATTTTATACATAGTAGTGTATATATGTTAGTCCCAATCTCCCAGTTCATCCCATCCCCCCTTTTCCCCTTGGCAACCATAAGTTTATTCTCTACATCTGTGACTCTATTTCTGCTTTGCAAATAAGTTCATCTCTACCATTTTTCTAGAATCCACATATAAGCAATATTATACAACATTTGTTTTTCTCTTTCTGACTTACTTCACTATGAATAACAGTTTCTAAGTTTATTCACATCTTGGCAAATGACACAGTTTTGTTCCTTTCTATGGCTGAGTAATATTACATTGTATATATGTACCACATTTTCTTTAGCCATTCCTCTGTTGATAGACATTTGGGGTGCTTCCATATCCTGGCTATTGTAAATAGTAATGAAATGAATATTGGGGTGCATGCATCCTTTTGAATTATGGTTTTCTCCTGATATATGCCTAGGAGTGGGATTACTGGGTCATATAGTAGCTCTATCATTAGTTTCTAAGGAACCTCCATACTGTTCTCTATAGTGGCTGTACCAAATTACATTCCCACCAACAGTGTAGGAGGGTTCCCTTTTCTCCATACCCTCACCAGAATTTATTGTTTGTAGAATTTTTGATGATGGCCATTCTGACTGGTGTGAGGTGATACCTCACTGTAGTTTTGATTTGCGTTTCTCTAAAAATTAGTGATGTTGAGCATCTTTTCATGTTTTTGTTGGCAATCTGTATATCTTCTTTGGAGAAATGTCTATTTAGGTCTTCTGCCCATTTTTGGATTGGGTTCATTTTTTCATATTGAGCTGCATGTGCTGTTTGTATATTTTGGAGATTAATCCTTTGTTGGTTGCTTCATTTGCATATATTTTCTCCCATTCTGTGGGTTGTCTTTTCATTTTGTTTATGGTTTCTTTGATGTGAAAACGCTTAAAGTTTAATTAGGTCCCTTTTATTTATCTTCGTTTTTATTTTCATTACTCTAAGAAGTGGGTGAAAAAAGATCTTGCTGTGATTTATGTCGAGGAGTTTTCTTCCTAAGTTTTCCTGTCAGAGTTTTATAGAGTCTGGTCTTAGTTTTTGGTATTTAATCCATTTTGAGTTTATTTTCATGTATGGAGTTAGAAAGTGTTCTTATTTCATTCTTTTACATGTAGTTGTCCAGTTTTCCCAGCACCACTTACTGAAAAGAGAGTCTTTTCTCCTTTGTATACTCTTGCCTACTATGTCATAGATTAGGTGGACATAGGTGCATGGGTTTATCTCTTCACTCTCTAGTTCAATTGATCTGCATTTTTGTGCCAGTATCACACTGTTTTTTAATACTGTAGCTTTGTAGTATAATCTGAATTCAGGGATCATGATTCACATACCTCCTTTCCTCTTTCTTAAGATTGCTCTTGCTATTCAGGGTCTTTTGTGTTTCTACACAAATTGTAAAATTTTTTGTTCAAATTCTGTGCAAATTGCCCTTAGTGATTTTATAGGGATTGCAGTGAATCTGTATCTTGCTTTGGGTAGTATAGTCATTTTCACAGTATAGATACTTCCAATCCAAGAACACAGTATATCTCTCCATACGTTGGTGTCATTTTTATTTCTTTCATCAGTGTCTTACAGTTTTCTGAGAAAAGGTCTTTGGCCTCCTTCAGTACATTTATTCTCAGGTATTTTATTATTTTTTTACATCTTTATTGGAGTATAATTGCTTTACAATGGAGTGTTAGTTTCTGCTTTATAACACAGTGAATCAGTTATACATATACATATGTACCCATACCTCCTCCGTCTTCTGTCTCCTTCCCTCCCACCCTCCCTATCCAACCCATCCATGTAGTCACACAGCACCGAGCTGATCTCCCTGTGCTATGCAGCTGCTTCTCACTATTTTACATTTGGTAATGAATATATATGTCCATGCCACTCTCTCACTATGGCACAGCTTACCCTTCCCCCTCCCCATATCCTCAAGTCCATTCTCTAGTAGGTCTGAGTCTTTATTCCTGTCTAACCCCAAGGTTCTTCATGATATTTTTTTTCTCAGATTCCATATATATATATATGTGTTAGCATACAGTATTTGTCTTTCTCTTTCTGACTTACGTCACTCTGTATGACAGACTCTAGGTCCATCCACCTCATTACAAACACCTCAATTTTGTTTCTTTTTATGGCTGAGTAATATTCCATTGTATATATGTGCCACATCTTCTTTACCCATTCATCCGATGATGGACACTTAGGTGGTTTCCATCTCTTGGCTATTGTAAATAGAGCTGCAATGAACATTTTGGTATATGACTTTTTTGAAATATGGTTTTCTCAGAGTATATGCCCAGTAGTGGGATTGCTGGGTCATATGGTAGATCGATTTGTAGTTTCTTTTTTTTTTTTTTCTTTTTTGTGGTACATGGGCCTCTCACTGTTGTGGCCTCTCCCGTTGTGGAGCACAGGCTCCAGACGTGCAGGCTCAGTGGCCATGGCTTACGGGACCAGCCGCTCCATGGCCTGTGGGATCTTCCTGGACTGGGGCACGAACCCATGTCCCCTGCATTGGCAGGCGGACTCTCAACCACTGCTCCACCAGGGAAGCCCTATTTGTAGTTTTTTAAAGAACCTGCATACTGTTCTCCATAGTGGCTGTACCAATTCACATTCCCACCAGCAGTGCAAGAGTGTTCCCTTTTCTCCACACCCTCTCCAGCATTTGTTGTCTCTAGATTTTTTGGTGATGGCCATTCTGAAAAGAGTGAGATGATATCTCATTGTAGTTTTGATTTGCATTTCTCTAATGATTAATGATGTTGAGCATTCTTTCATGTGTTTGTTGGCATTCGGTATATCTTCTTTGGAGAAATGTCTATTTAGGTCTTCAGTCCATTTTTGGATTGGGTTGTTTGCTTTTCTGTTATTGAGCAGCATGAGCTGCTTGTAAATTTTGGAGATTAATCTTTTGTCAGTTGCTTCATTTGAAAATATTTTCTCCCATTCTGAGGCTTGTCTTTTGGTCCTGTTTATGGTTTCCTTTGTTGTTCAAAAGCTTTTAAGCTTCATTCGGTCCCATTTGTTTATTTTTGTTTCTATTTCCATTTCTCTAGGAGGTGGGTCAAAAAGGATCTTGCTGTGATTTATGTCATAGAGTGTTCTGCCTATGTTTTGCTCTAAGAGTTTGATAGTTTCTGGCCTTATCGTTTAGATCTTTAATCCATTTTGAGCTTATTTTTGTGTATGCTGTTAGGGAGTGTTCTAATCTCATACTTTTATATATACCTGTCAAGTATTCACAGCACCAAGTATTGAAGAGGCTGTCCTTTCTCCATTGTACATTCCTGTCTCCTTTATCAAAGATAAGGTGACCATATATGTGTGGGTTTATCTGTGGGCTTTCTATACTGTTCCATTGATCTATATTTCTGTTTCTGTGCCAGTACCACACTGTCTTGATTAGTGTAGCTTTGCAGTATAGTCTAAAGTCAGGGAGCCTGATTCCTCCAGCTGTGTTTTTCGTTTTCAATATTGCTTTGGCTATTCGGAGCCCTTAGTGTTTCCACACAAATTGTGAAATTATTTTCTAGTTTTGTTAAAAATGTCAGTGATAGTTTGATAGGGTTTGCATTGAATCTGTAGATTGCTTTGCATAGTAGAGTCATTTTCACAATGTTGATTCTTCCAATCCAAGAACATGGTATATCTCTCAATCTATTTGTATCATCTTTAACTTCTTTCATCATCTTATAATTTTCTGCATACAGGTCTTTTGTCTCCTTAGGTAGGTTTATTCCTAGATATTTTATTCTTTTTGTTGCACTGGTAAATGGGAGTGTTTTCTTGATTTCACTTTCAGATATTTCATCATTAGTGTATAGGAACGCCAGAGATTTCTTTGTATTAATTTTGTATCCTGCTACTTTACCAAATACATTGATTAGCTCTAGTAGTTTTCAGGCACCATCTTTAGGATTCTCTATGTATAGTATCATGTCATCTGCAAACAGTGACAGCTTTACTTCTTCTTTTCCAATTTGGATTCCTTTTATTTCGTTTTCTTCTCTGATTGCTGTGGCTAAAACTTCCAAAACTATGTTGAATAAGAGTGGTGAGAGTGGGCAACGTTGTCCTTTTCCTGATCTTAGTGGAAATGCTTTCAGTTTTTCACCATTGAGAATGATGTTGGCTGAAGGTTTTTCATATATGGCCTTTAATTTGTTGAGGAAAGTTCCCTCTATGTCTACTTTCTGGAGGGTTTTTATCATAAATGGGTGTTGAATTTTGTCAAAAGATTTCTCTGCATCTATTGAGATGATCATATGGCTTTTCTACGTCAATTTGTTAATATGGTGTATCATGTTGAATGATTTGCATATATTGAAGAATCCTTGCATTCCTGGAACAAATCCCACTTGATCATGGAGTATGACTCTTTTAATGTGCTGTTGGATTCTGTTTGCTAGTATTTTGTTGAGGATTTTTGCATCTATGCTCATCAGTTATATTGGCCTGTAGTTTTCTTTCTTTGTGACATCCTTGTCTGGTTTTGGTTTCAGTGTGATGGTGGCCTCGTAGAATGACTTTGGAAGTGTTCCTCCCTCTGTTATATTTTGGAAGAGTTTGAGAAGGATAGGTGTTAGCTCTTCTCTAAATGTTTGATAGAATTCACCTGTGAAGTCATCTGGTTCTGGGCTTTTGTTTGTTGGAAGATTTTTAATCACAGTTTCAACTTCAGTGCTTGTGATTGGTCTGTTCATATTTTCTATTTCTTCCTGATTCCACCTTGGCAGGTTGTGCATTTCTAAGAATTTGTCCATTTATTCCAGGTGGTCCAATTTTTTGGCTTAGATTTGCTTGTAGTAACCTCTCATGATGTTTTGTATTTCTGCAGTGTCAGTTGTTACTTCTCCTTTTTCATTTCTAATTCTATTGACTTGAGTCTTCTCCCTTTTTTTCTTGATGAGTCTGGCTAATGGTTTATCAATTTTGTTTATCTTCTCAAAGAACCCGCTTTTAGTTTTATTGATCGTTGCTCTCATTTCATTCATTTCTTTCATTTATTTCTGATCTGATCTTTATGATTTCTTTCCTTCTGCTAACTTTTGGATATTTTTGTTCTCCTTTCTCTAATTGTTTTACATGCAAGGTTAGGTTGTTTATTCGAGATGTTTCCTGTTTCTTAAGGTAAGATTGTATTGCTATAAACTTCCCTCTTAGAACTGATTTTGCTGCATCACATAAGTTTTGAGCCATCGTATCTTCATTGTCATTTGTTCCTAGGTATTTTTTGATTTCCTCTTTGATTTCATCAGTGTTTGTGTCGTTATTAAATAGTGTATTGTTTAGCCTCCATGTGTTTGTATTTTTTACAGATATTCTCCTGTAATTGATATCTAGTCTCATAGTATTGTGGTCGGAAAAGATACTTGATACAATTTTAATTTTCTTAAATTTACCAAGGCTTGATTTGTGACCCAAGGTATGATCTATCCTGGAGAATGTTCCATGACCACTTGAGAAAAATATGTATTCTGCTGTTTTTGAAGAGAATGTCCTGTAAATGTCAATTAAGTCCATCTTTTTAAATGCATCATTAAAAGCTTGTGTTTCCTTATTTATTTTCATTTTGAATCATCTGTCCATTGGTGAAAGTGGGGTGATAAATTCCCCTACTATGATTGTGTTACTGCCGATTTCCCCTTTTACGGCTGTTGGTATTTACCTTATGTATTTAGGTGCTCCTATGTTGGGTGCATAAATATTTCAATTGTTATATCTTCTTCTTGGATCGATCTCTTGATCATTATGTAGTGTCCTTCTTTTTCTATTCTAATAGTCTTTATTTTAAAGTCTATTTTGTCTGATATGAGAATTGCTACTCCAGCTTTTTTTGGTTTCCATTTCCATGGAATATCTTTTTCCAACCCCTTACATTCAATCTGTATGTGTCTCTACGTCTGAAGTGGGTCTCCTGTAGACAGCATATATATGGATCTTGTTTTTGTATCCATTCAGCCAAACTGTCTTTTGGTGGGAGCATTTAGTCCATTTACATTTAAGGTAATTTTCGATATGCATGTTCCTATTCCCATTTTCTTAATTGTTTTGTGTTTGTTATTGTAGGTCTTTTCCTCCTCTTGTGTTTCTTGCCTAGAGAAGTTCCTTTAGCATTTGTTGTAAAGCTGGTTTGGTGGTGCTGAAATCTCTCAGCCTTTGCTTGTCAGTAAAGGTTTTAATTTCTCCATCAAATCTGAATGAGAGCCTTGCTGGGTAGAGTAACCTTTGTTGCAGGTTTTTCTCCTTCATCACTTTAAATATGTCTTGCCAGTCCCTTCTGGCTTGAAGAGTTTCTGCAGAAAGATCAGATGTTAACCTTATGGGGATTCCCTTGTGTGTTATGTGTTGTTTTTCCCTTGCTGCTTTTAATATGTTTTCTTTGTATTTAATTTTTGACAGTTTGACTAATATATGTCTTGGTGTGTTTCCCCTTGGATTTATTCTGTATGGGACTCTCTGTGCTTCCTGGGCTTGATTAATGATTTCCTTTCCCGCATTGGGGAAGTTTTCATCTATAATCTCTTCAAATATTTTCTCAGTCCCTTTCTTTTTCTCTTCTCCTTCTGGGACACCTATAATTCGAATATCTGTGCATTTAATATTGTCCCAAAGGTCTCTGAGACTGTCCTCAGTTCTTTTAATTCTTTTTTCTTTATTCTGCTCTGCAATAGTTATTTCCACTATTTTATCTTCCAGGTCACTTATCCGTTCTTCTGCATCAGTTATTCTGGTATTGCTCCCAGCTAGAGTATTTTTAATTTCATTTATTGTGTTGTTCATCATTGCTTGTTTCATCATTAATTCTTCTAAGTCCTTGTTAAATGTTTCTTGCATTTTCTCTTTTCTATTTACAGGATTTTGGATCATCTTTACTATCATTATTCTGAATTCCTTTTCAGATAGACTGCCTATTTCCTCTTCATTTGTTATGTCTGGTGGGTTTTTATCTTGCTCCTTCATCTGCTGTGTGTTTTTCTGTCTTCTCATTTTGCTTATCTTACTGTGTTTGGGGTCTCCTTTTTGCAGGCTGCAGGTTTGTAGTTCCCATTGTTTTTGGGGTCTGTCCCCAGGTGCTAAAGCTGGTTCAGTAGGTTGGGTAGGCTTCGTGGTGGAGGGGACTAGTGCCTGTGTTCTGGGGCATGAGGCTGGATCTTGTCTTTCTGGTGGGCAGGTCCACGTCTGATGGTGTGTTTTGGGGTGTCTGTGTCCTTATTATGATTTTTGGCAGCCTCTCTGCTAATGCTTGCGTTTGTGATCCTGTCTTGCAAGTTGTTTGGCATAGGTTTTCCAACACTGTAGCTTGCTGGTCGTTGAGTGAAGCTGGGTGCTGGTGTTGAGATGGAGATCTCTGAGAGATCTTCGCCATTTGATATTATGTGGAGCTGGCAGGTCTCTTGTTGACCAGTGTCCTCAAGTTGTCTCTCCCACCTCAGAGGTACAGCACTCACTCCTGGCTGCAACACCAAGTCCGTTTCATCCACATGGCCTAGAATAAAAGGGAGAAAATGTAGAAAGAAAGAGTGTAAAATAAAATAAGATAAAGTTATAAAATTAAAAAATAATTATTAAGAAAAAAAATTTTAAGTAAAAAAAAAAAAAAAGAACGGATATAGCCCTAGGACAAATGGTGAAAGCAAAGCTATACAGACAAAATCTCACACAGAAGAATACACATACACACTCACAAAAAGAGGAAAAGTGGAAAAAATAATAAATCTTGCTCTCAAATTCTACCTCCTCAATTTGGGATGATTCATTGTCTATTCACGTATTCCACAGATTCAGGGTACATCAAGTTGATTGTGGAGATTTAATCCGTTGCTCCTGAGGCTGCTGGGATAGATTTCCCTTTCTCTTCTTTGTTTTCATAGCTCCCGGGGCACAGCTTTGGATTTGCCCTAGCCTCTGTGTGTAGGTCGCCAGAGCACATCTGTTCTTCCCTCAGACATGATCGGGTTAAAGAAGTAGCTTCTTCAGGGGCTAGGAAAATAAAATAAACAAACAAAACTCAGGCCGGAGGGAGGGAGGGTTGCGGATGCAGGGTTAGCCTGCGGCAGCAGAGGCTGGCATGAGGTTGCATCAGCCTGAGGGACACCGTGCGTTCTTCCGTGGAAATTTTCCCTGGATCATGGGACCCTGGCCGTGGCGGGCTACACAGGGCTCCCGGGAGGGGAAGTGTGGATAGTGACCTGTGCTCGCACATAGGCTTCTTGGTGGTGGCAGCAGCAGCCTTAGCATCTCATGCCCGTGTCTGAGGTCCACGCTGTTAGCCATGGCTTGCACCCGTCTCTGGAGCTCCTTTAGGCAACGCTCTTAATCCCGTCTCCTCATGCACCAGGAAACAAAGAAGGAACAAAATGTCTCTTGCCTCTTTGGCAGGTCCAGACTTTTCCCTGGAATCCCTCCCGGCTAGCCGTGGTGCAGTAACCCACTTCAGGCTGTGTTCACGCCACCAACCCCAATCCTCTCTCTGCGTTCCAAGTGAAGCCCGAGCCTCAGTTCCCAGCCCTGTCCACCCCGGCAGATGAGCACACAAGCCTCTCGGGCTGGTGAGTGCCGGTCGGCACCAATCCTCTGTGTGGGAATCTCTCCGCTTTGCCCTCCGCACCCTTATTGCTGTGCTCTCCTCCGTGGCACCAAAGCTTCTCCCCTGTGCCACCCGCAGCCTTCACCCACGAATGGGCTTCCTAGTGTGTGGAAACCTTTCCTCCTTCACAGCTCCCTCCCACTGGTGCAGGTCTTGTCCCTATTCTTTTGTCTCTGTTTATTATTTTTTCTTTTGCCCTACCCAGGTACGTGGGGGGTTTCTTGTGTTTTGGGAGGTCTGAGGTCTTCTGCCAGCGTTCAGTAGGTGTTCTGTTAGAGTTGTTCCACGTGTAGATGTATTTCTGGTGTATCTGTGGGGAGGAAGTTGATCTCCACGTCTTACTCTTCTGCCATCTTCCCCCCTCTCTATTTTATTCTTTTTGATGTGGTGGTAAATGGGATTGTTTCCCTCATCTCTCTTTCTGATCTTTCATTGTTAGTTTATAGGAAAGGAAGAGATTTCTGTGTGTTAATTTTGTATCCTCCAAGTTTACCAAATTCATTGATGAGCTCTAGTAGTTTTCTCGTAGCATCCTGAGGATTGTCTATGTATATAATCGTGTCATCTACAAACAATGACAGTTTTACTTATCTTTTCCAATTTTGTTTCCTTTCATTTATTTTTCTTCTCTGATAGCCATGGCTAGGACTTCCAAAACTGTTTTGAATAAAGTGGTGAGAATGGACATCCTTGTCTTGCTCCTGATCTTAGAAGAAGTGCTTTCAGGTTTTCAACACATTGTATGCTGTTACCTGTAGGTTTGTCATATATGGCCTTATTATGTTGAGGTAGTTTCCCTCTAAGCCCATTTTCTGGAGAGTTTTTTTTTTATTATAAATGGGTGTTGAACTTTTTCATATGATTTTTCTGCAACTACTGAGATGATCATATGGTTTTTATTCTTCAATTTGTTAATGTGGTGTATCACATTGATTGATTTTCATATATTGAAGAATCCTTGCATCCCTGGGATAAATCCCACATGATCATGTTGTATTATCCTTTTAAAGTTTTTTTGGATTCGGGTTGCTGTGTTGAGGCTTTTTGCATCTATGTTCATCAGTTATATTGGCCTGTAATTTTCTTTTCTGTGATATGTTTGATTTTGATGTCAGGCTGATAGTGGCTTCCTAGAATGAGCTTGGGAGTGTTTTTTCCTCTACAGTTTTTTTCGAAGAATTTCAGAAATATAGGTGTAAACACTTCTCTAAATGTTAGATAGAATTTGCCTGTGAAGCCATCTGGTCCTGGACTTTTGTTTGTTGGAAGATTTTTCATCACAGTTTCAATCTCATTACCTGTGATTGGTATGTTCATATTTTCTATTTCTTCCTGGTTCAGTCTTGGAAAGTTGTATCTTTCTAAGAATTTGTCCATTTCTTCTAGGTTATATATTTTATTGGCATATAGTTGCTTGTAATTATCTCTTATGATCCTTTGAATTTCTGTGGTGTCCATTGTAACTTCTTTTTCATTTCTAATTTTATTGATTTGAATCTTTTCCCCTTTTATCTTGAAGAGGCTGGCTAAAAGTTTATCAATTTTGTTTATCTTCTCAAAGAACCAGCTTTTAATTTTATTTATCTTTGATATATTTTTCTTCATCTCTATTTCATTTCTTTCTGCTCTGATATTTATGATTTCTTTCCTTCTACTAACTTTGGGTTTTGACATTTCTTCTTTCTCTAGTTGCTTTAGGTGCAAGGACAGGTTATTTATTTGATATTTATCTTGTTTCTTGAAGTAGGATTGTATTGATAAAAACTTCCCTCTTAGAACTGCTTTTGCTGCATACCGTAGGTTTTTGATTATCGTGTTTGTTGTCATTTTTCTCTATGTATTCTTTGAGTTCCTCTTTGATTTCTTCAGGATCCACTGGTCGTTTAGTAGCATATTGTTTAGGCTCCACTGGTCTGTGTTTTTTATAATTTTTTTTGTAATAATTGATTTCTAATCTCATAGCTTTGTGGTCGGAAAAGATGCTTGATATAATTTCAATTTTATTCAATTTACTGAGGCTTGATTTGTGACCCAAATCACAAATGTATCCTGGAGAATGTTCTGTGTGCACTTGACAAGAAAGTGTAAACTGCTGTTTTTGGATGGAATGTCCTATAAACATCAGTGAAGTCCATCGTGTTTAATGTATCATTTAAAGCTTGTGTTTCCTGTTTTATTTTCATTTTGGATGATCTGTCCATTGGTGAAATTGGGGTGTTAAAGTCCCCTACTATGATTGTGTTCTGATGTCAGCCCTCTCCCTAGTGGGTGAGTTTGGTCCAGGGGCTTGTGTAAGCTTCCTGGTGTGAGGGACTGATGCCTGCCCTCTGGTAGGTGGAGCTGAGCCTTGTCCTTCTGATGGGCAGGGCCACAACATACGGTGTGTTTTCAGGTGTCTCTGAACTTAGTATGACTAGTCAGCCTGTTGGCTGATGGGTGTGTCTGTATTCCTGTCTTGCTGTTTGTTTGACCTGAGGCATTCAGCACTGGAGTTTGCAGGCAGTTGCGTGAAGCCGAGACTTTGTGCTGAGATGGTGACCTCCAGGTGAACTCACACTTATTAATATTCCCTGGAGCTTATAGTCAGCACTCCCACCCTGGTGGCTCACATTCAACCCCCTGCCAGTGAATCAAGACTCCACAAGCCACGCAGCATGGCCAAAAAGAAGATAGGAAAAGAAAATAAACAAACAAAACTCAAGACAAATAACAAAAAGTATCAAACAAAACAAAAATACCCAAGATAAATAATAAAAACAAAACCAAACTAAAAACACAAACAACAACAAAACAAATGAATAAAAATCAAATTAAGTAAGAAAACATCCAAACAGAATAACCCCAAAACCAAAACAAACAATAAAAGCAAAACAAAAACCAAAAACACAAAATAAAAGAAATATGAAGCAAGCTGAAAATAAAAGCAAAGAAACAAAAAATAAACACACAAAATTAACCAAAAAGGATGAAAACAGGGCTTCCCTGGTGGCACAGTGGTTGAGAGTCTGCCTGCTACTGCAGGGAACATGGGTTCATGCCCCGGTCTGGGAAGATCCCATATGCCATGGAGTGGCTAGGCCTGTGAGCCATGGCTGCTGAGCCTGCGCATCTGGAGCCTGTGCTCCACAACGGGAGAGACCACAACAGTGAGAGGTCCACATACTGCAAAAAAAAAAAGAAAAAAAAATTGATGAAGACAAAACAAAACAGAAGAAAACCAAAATAAGCAAAAGAAAGAACAAACAAAATACCAGAAGGAAAGAAAAAATTTTGAAAAACAAAAACAGAAACCAAGCAAAAAAAAAAAAAAAAACCAAAACAATAAAAAGTAAAATAAAATAAAAAATAGAAAAAGAAAAATTAAACAATTAAATAAGAAATTAAAAAATATTTCCTGGGGTCTCCTTTATCAGGTTCCTTGCCCCCATGGTGAGCCACAGCCAATCCCTGCCTCCTCTGGAGGTTCTCCACTACCTCTAGGTATTTTTCTGGACCCACTGTGGGCACTGTGGTGGCAGTTCATACTCTGTCCTGGCCCAACTCCCACATATACTTGCCCCCAAAGTGCATAGCTGCTAAAGCTAGACCAGTCTCAGTTGTGGGATCACTCATTGTCCTTTCAGATATTCTGCAGTTGCTGGGTTTCCAGGTGATAGGGGATGAAGGCACTGCTGACTGTGTCATGCTTGCTCACTTAGGTGGGAGGGGCAAGCAGCAGCAACAGACTCGGGGGCACATGCTCACTCAGGCAGGGTAGGGACAAGTCTTCCTGGTTGGGTTACACATGTTTGCTCTGATGGGCTCCCCCTATAGTGCCCATGGTGTCAGAGGCTGTCAGGAGTTTGCAACAGACTGGGGCACACTTGCTTTGGTAGGAGTCCCTCCCAGTGCCCACGGAGGCAGGGGCTGGTGTGTGGGGAGAGAGTCTGTGATGGCGGCCCTGCCTTCTGTGTGCCACTCCACAATGGCACCTCGTTTCTGAGGCAGGCCATGCTTCTTCTAGGAGTATTCCATCTGTGGAGCTTCTCACTCCTGTCCCCTCAGGCCATCTCCACATACCCAACAGCAGTCCTCCCCCTGGGTCTGCTCTTCTAGTGCCACACTTTATCACCCAGCCCCTGCCAGCATTGGCAGAACCCCCAGGAGGCCCTGGCAGAGTTGGTGCACAGGACTGCTGGGGTATGTGCAGCCAATGGAGGCCTTGGCTTGAGGGGGGTGGTGAGCCTGCTAAGATGGGCTCCCATCCCAGTGCCCATGGAAGCAGGGGCCAGTGCATAGGGAAGGGGGTTTCAATGGTGGTCCCACCCCTTATGCGTCACTCAAAAATTGCTCCATGCTTCTATGGTGACCCGGTTTTCCTCCACAATCTTTCTCAATTGTGGAGCTCCCACTCCCTTCTCTTCAGGTTGTCTCCTCACAGCCAACAGCTGGCCCCTCCCTGGGTCCACTCTCCAAACTCCACTTTCCAGCACGCAGCCCCCCTACACACCAGGAGAAACACAACTCAGGCTGGGGTGCGTAGGGCTGTGGCACAGACCATGTGTGTAGGTCTTACTCTGTCTTGCCTTTCACAGACTTGTTACTTTGTTCCTTTCTGATCCCCTGAAGTTCCCTCTCAGTCTCAGCTGATCTCCCCACTGTGAGGGGGCTTCTTTGAGTGTGGGAACCTCTTCTATCCTTCAACTCCATCCCCAGGAGTGATGATCCCTTCGCGTTTCCTCTTTTCTTTTATTCTTTCATTCATCCTACCTGGTTGCATGAGGATTTTTCTTGTCTATTTAGGTGTCCAAAATCCTCCACTAGTGTTCAGCAGGTTCTCTGTGATAACTGTTCCATTTGTAGATGTATTTTTGATGTACTTGTGAGGGGAGGCAAACTCCACATCCTCCTATTCTGCCATCTTGACTCCTCCTCTTGTTTTTTCTTTGTTATTTGATGACAATTACTAGTAGGATGCTTTGATTCCTTTATCATAATCTTTTGTATATCTTCTACACATTTTTCCATTTTGGCTACCATGAGGCTTACATAAAATATATTGACAACATC
This sequence comes from Phocoena sinus, assembly GCF_008692025.1. Lineage (NCBI taxonomy): Eukaryota > Metazoa > Chordata > Mammalia > Artiodactyla > Phocoenidae > Phocoena > Phocoena sinus. The sequence goes on along the minus strand of NC_045784.1, from coordinate 57,554,037 downwards.
CTGGTAACTGATAAGTTCAGTTGCACCCATAAACTTTGTACTATAACTTCTCCCCCTTAACATTTTGTTATTAACAACTCTATTTATATATTTTCTATATTGTGTATCCACTATCAAATTACTGTCTTTATAGTTATTTTTAATACATTTGTATTTTTAACTTTAAATCTAGAGTTGTAAGTGAATTATGCACTACCTTTGACATATTAGACAATCTGAATTTGTATATTTACTATCATCAGTGAGTTTTATACATATACTTATATGTTTTTTATAGTATTAATTATAATCCTTTTATTTTCCTTTGAAGAATTCCCTTTACCATTTATTTTCTCTTTTTTTTAACATCTTTATTGGAGTATAATTTATTTACAATGGTGTGTTAGTTTCTGCTTTATAACAAAGTAAATCAGTTATACATATACATATGTTCCCATATCTCTTCCCTCTTGCGTTTCCCTCCCTCCCACCCTCCCTATCCCACCCCTCCAGGCGGTCACAAAGCACGGAACCGATATCCCTGTGCCATTTGGCTGCTTCCCACTAGCTATCTACCTTACGTTTGGTAGTGTATATATGTCCATGGCTCTCTCTCACCCTGTCGCAGCTCACACTTCCCCCTCCCCACATCCTCAAGTCCATTCTCCAGTAGGTCTGTGTCTTTATTCCTGTCTTACCCCTAGGTTCTTTATGACATTTTTTTTCTTAAATTCCATATACATGTGTTAGCATACGGCATTTGTCTTTTTCTTTCTGACTTACTTCACTCTGTATGGCAGACTCTAGGTCTATCCACCTCATTACAAATAGCTCAATTTCATTTCTTTTTATGGCTGAGTAATATTCCATTGTATATATGTGCCACATCTTCTTTATCCATTCATCCGATAATGGGCACTTAGGTTGTTTCCATCTCCAGGCTATTGTAAATAGAGCTGCAATGAACATTTTGGTACATGACTCTTTTTGAATTATGGTTTTCTCAGGGTATATGCCCAGTAGTGGGATTGCTGGTCATATGGTAGTTCTATTTGTAGTTTTTTAAGGAACGTCCATACTGTTCTCCATAGTGGCTGTACCAATTCACATTGCCACCAGCAGTGCAAGAGTGTTCCCTTTTCTCCACACCCTCTCCAGCATTTATTGTTTATAGATTTTTTGATGATGGCCATTCTGACTGGTGTGAGATGATATCTCATTGTAGTTTTGATTTGTATTTCTCTAATGATTAATGATGTTGAGCATTCTTTCATGTGTTTGTTGGCAGTCTGTATATCTTCTTTGGATAAATGTCTATTTAGGCCTTCTGTCCAGTTTTGGATTGGGTTGGTTTTTTTTTTGTTATTGAGCTGCATGAACTGCTTGTGAATTTTGGAGATTAATCCTTTGTCAGTTGCTCCTTTTGCAAATATTTTCTCCCATTCTGAGGGTTGTCTTTTGGTCTTGTTTATGGTTTCCTTTGCTCTGCAAAAGCTTTGAAGTTTCATTAGGTCCCATTTATTTATTTTTGTATTTATTACCATTTCTCTAGGAAGTGGGTGAAAAAAGATCTTGTTAGGATTTATGTCATTGAGTGTTCTGCCTAAGTTTTCCTCTTAGAGTTTTATAGTGTCTGTCCTTACTTTTAGGTCTTTAATCCATTTTGAGTTTATTTTTGTGTATGGTGTTAGGGAGTGTTCTAATTCATTCTTTTACATGTAGGTGTCCAGTTTTCCCAGCACCACTTATTGAAGAGGCTGTCTTTTCTCTGTTGTATATTCTTGCCTCCTTTATCAAAAATAAGATGACCGTAGGTGCATTGGTTTATCTCTGGAGTTTCTATCCTGTTCCATTGATGTATATTTCTATTTTTGTGCCAGTACCATACTGTCTTGATTACTGCAGCTTTGGGGCGTACTCTGAAGTCAGGGAGCCTGATTCTTCCAGCTCCATTTTGTTTCCTCAAGATCGTTTTGGTATTGGGGTCTTTTGTGTTTCCATACAAATTGTGAAATTTTTTGTTCTAGTTCTGTGAAAAATGCCAGTGGTAGTTTGATAGGGATTGCATTGAATCTGTAGATTGCATTGTGTTGTATAGTCATTTTCACAATGTTGATTCTCCCAATCCAAGGACATGGTATATCTCTCAATCTGTTTGTAGCATCTTTAATTTTCTTCATCAGTGTCTTATAGTTTTCTGCATACAGGTCTTTTGTCTCCTTTGGTACATTTATTCCTACGTATTTTATTCTTTTTGTTGCAATATTAAATGGGAGTGTTTCCTTCATTTCACTTTCAGATTTTTCATCATTAGTGTGTAGGAATGCAAGAGATTTCCGTGTGTTAATTTTGTATCCTGCTACCTTACCAAACTCATTGATTAGCTCTAGTAGTTTTCTGGTAATGTCTTTAGGATTCTCTATGTATAGTATAATGTCATCTGCAAACAGTGACAGCTTTACTTCTTCTTTTTGAATTGTATTGTATTTATTTCTTTTTCTTATCTGATTCCTGTGACTAAAACTTCCAAACAATGTTGAATAATATTGGTGATAGTGGGCCATCTTTTCTTGTTCCTGATCTTAGTGGAAATGTTTTCAGTTTTCACCATTGAGAATGATGTTCCCTGTGGGTTTGTCATATACGGCCTTTATTATGTTAAGGAAAGTTCCCTCTATGCCTACTTTCTGGAGGGTTTTTATCATAAATGGATGTTGAATTTTGTCAAAAGCTTTTTCTGCTCTATTGAGATGATCATATGGTTTTTCTCCTTCAGTTTGTTAATAAGGTGTATTGATTGATTGATTTGCGAATATTAGAGAATCCTTGCATTCCTGGGATAAACCCCACTTCATCATGGTGTACGATCATTTTAATATGCTGTTCGATTCTGTTTGCTAGTGTTGTGTTGAGAATTTTTGCATCTATGTTCATCAGTGATATTGTCCTGTAGTTTTCCTAGTGACCTCTTTGTCTGGTTTTGGTATCAGAGTGACATTGGCCTCATAGAATGAGTTTGGGAGTGTTTCTCCTTCTGCTATACTTTGGAAGAGTTTGAGAAGGATAGGTGTTAGCTCCTCTCTAAATGTGTGATAGAATTCGCCTGTGAAGCCATCTGGTTCTGGGCTTTTGTTGGTTGGAATATTTTTAATCACAGTCTCAATTTCAGTGCTTGTCATTGGTCTGTTTATATTTTTATTTCTTCCTGTTTCAGTCTCAGAAGGTTGTGCTTTTCTAAAAATTTGTCCATTTATTCAGTTTTTCCATTTTATTGGCATATAGTTGCTTGTAGTCATCCATTATGATCCTTTGTATTTCTGCAATGTCAGTTGTTATTTCTCCTTTTTCATTTCTAATTCTATTGATTTGAGTCTTCTCCCTTTTTTTCTTGATGAGTCAGGCTAATGGTTTATCAATTTTGTTTATATTCTCAAAGAACCAGCTTTTAGTTTTATTGATCTTTACTACTGTTTCCTTCATTTCTTTTTCATTTATTTCTTATCTGATCTTTATGATTTCTTTCCTTCTGCAAACTTTGGTTTTTTTTTTTTTTTGTTCTTCTTGGTCTAATTGCTTTAGGTGTAAGGTTAGGTTGTTTATTTGAGATGTTTCTATTTTCTTGAGGTAGGATTTTATTGCTATAAACCTTCCGTTTAGAACTGCTTTTGCTGTATCTCATAGGTTTTGGGTCATTGAGTTTTCATTGTCATTTGTTTCTAGGTAATTTTTGATTCCTCTTTGATTTCTTCAGTGATCTTTTGTTTCTTAAGTAGTGTATTGTTTGGCCTCCACGTGTTTGTATTTTTTATAGGGTTTTTTCCTGTGGTTGATACCTAGTATCATAGCATTGTGGTCAGAAAAGATACTTGATACAATTTCAACTTTCTTAAGTTTTCCAAGGCTTTATTTGTGACTGAAGGTATGATTTATACTGGAGAATGTTCCATGAGCACTTGAGAAGAAAGTGTATTCTCTTGTTTTTGGATGGAATGTCCTGTAAATATCAATTAAGTCCATCTTGTTAAAGTAATGCTTGTGTTTCCTTATTTATTTTCATTTTGGATGATCTGTCCACTGGTGAAAGTGGGGTGTTAAATTCACCTACTATGATTGTGTTACTGTTGATTTCCCCTTTTATGGCTGTTATTATTTACCTTATGTACTGACATGCTCCTGTGTTGTGTGCATAAATATTTACAGTTTTTATATTTTCTTCTTGGATTTATCCCTTGAACAGTATGTAGGGTTTTTCTTTGTCTCTTGTAATAGTCTTTATTTTAAATCCTATTTTGTCTGATATGCGAATTGCTACACCAGCTTTCTTTTGATTTACATTTGCATAGAATATCCTTTTGCATCCCCTGACTTTCAGACATTATGTGTCCCTAGGTCTGAACTGGGTCTCTTGTAGACAACATATAAACATGTTTTGTTTTTGTATCCATTCAACCATTGTATGTGTTTTGGTTGCAGTGCTTAATCCATTTACATTTAAGGTAATTATCAGTATGTATATTTCTATTACCATTTTCTTAATTGTTTTGTGTTTGTTATTGTAGGTCTTTTCCTTCTCTTATGTTTCCTGCCTAAAGAACTTCCTTTAGCATTTGTTGTAAAGCTGGTTTGGTGGTGCTGAATTCTGTTGGCTTTTGCTTGTCTGTAAAGGTTTGAATTTCTCTGTTGAATCTGAATGAGATCCTTGCTGTGTAGAGTAATCTTGGTTGCAGGTTTCTCTCTTTCATCACTTTAGAAATGTCCTGCCATTCCTTCTGGTTTGCAGAGTTTCTGCTGAAAGATCAGCTGTTAACCTTATGGGGATTCCCTTTTATGTGATTTGTTGTTTTTCCCTTGCTGCTTTTAATATGTTTTCTTTGTATTTAATTTTTGATAGTTTGATTAATATGTGTCTTGGCATGTTTGTCCTTGGATTTATCCTGTGTGGGACTCTGCTCTTCCTGGACTTAATTGAATATTTCATTTCCCATATTAGAAAAATTTTCAACTATAATCTCTTCAAATATTTTCTCAGTCCGTTTCTTTTTCTCTTCTTTTTCAGAGACCCCTATCATTCGATGTTTGTGCATTTAATGTTGTCCCAGACGTCTCTGAGACTGTCCTCAATTCTTTTTATTCTTTTTTCTCTTTTCTCCTCTGCAGTAGTTATTTTCACTATTTTATCTTCCAGGTCACATATCCGTTTTTCTACCTCATTTATTCTGTTATTGATCCCTTCTGGAGAATTTTTAATTTCATTTATTGTGTTGTTCATTATGGTTTTGTTTGCTCTTTACTTCTTCTGGGTCCTTCTTAAACGTTTTTCATATTTTCTTCATTCTATTTCCAAGGTTTTGCATCTTCTTTACTATCATTACTCTGAATTCTTTCTCAGGTACACTGCCTATTTCCTCATTTGCTTGGGCTGGTGGGTTTTACCTTGCTCCTTCATCTGCTGTGTGTTTCTCTGTCTTCTCATTTTGCTTAACTTACTGTGTTTGGGGTCCCTTTTACACAGACTGCAACTTTCGTAGTTCCCATTGCTTTTGGTGTCTGCCCCCAGTGGCTATGGTTGGTTCAGTGAGTAGTGTAGGCTTCCTGGTGGAAGGGACTGGTGCCTGTGTTCTGGTGGTTGAGGCTGGATCTTGTCTTTCTGATGGACATGTCCGCATATGGTGGTGTGTTTTGGAGTGTCTGTGTCCTCATTATGATTTCAGGCAGCCTCTCTGCTAACTGGTGGGGTTGTGTTCCTGTCTTGCTAGTTGTTTGTAATGGGGTGTCCAGCACTGTAGCTTGCTGGTCGTTGATAGTTGCTGGGGCTGAGTGTTGAGATGGAGATCTCTGGGAGAGCTTTTGCTGTTTGATATTACATGGAGCTGAGAGGTCTGTGTTGGACCAATGTCTTGAACTTGGCTCTCCCACATCGGAGGCACAGGCCTGACACCCGGCTGGAGCACAAAGGCACTGTCAGCCACATGCCTCAGAAGAAAAGGGAGACACACATAAATAAATAAATAAATAAAGTTATTAAAATAAAAATAATTATTAAAAATTGAAAAAAAAATCAAAGTAATAAATAAACCAAGAAAGAAAATAAGGACAGACAGATCCCTAGGAAAAATCATAAAAGCAAAATTCTACAGACAAAATCACACAAAGAAGCATATACATACACACTCACAAAAGAAAAAAAGGAAAAAACAAAATATATCTTTGCTCCCAAAGTCCACTGCCTCAATTTTGGGATGATTCGTTGTGTATTCAGGTCTTCCACAGATGCAGGATACATCAAGCTGATTGTGGAAATTCAATTCACTGCTCCTGAAGCTGCTGGGAGAAATTTCCCTTCCTCTTCTTTGTTCACACAGCTCCTGTGTTTCAGCTTTGGATTTGTCCTTGCCTGTGTGTGTAGGTCACCTGAGGGCCTCTTTTCATGGCTCAGAAAGGACTGGATTAAAGTAGCAACTGATTAGGGGGCTCTGGCTCACTCAGGCTTGGGGGAGGAATGGGTATGGATTATGGGGCGAGCCTTCAGTGGCAGAAGCTGGCGTGACCTTGCAACATCCTGAGGCTCACCTTGTGTTCTCCTGGGGAAATTGTCCCTGTATCATGAGACCCTGGCAGTGGCCGGATGCACAAGCTCCTGGGCGGGGAGGTATGGATAGTGACCTGTGCTTGCACACAGGCTTCTTGGTGGCTGCAACAGCAACCTTAGTATTTCATGCCTGTGTCTGGTGCCCACACTGTTAGATGAGGCTTGCATCCAACTCTGGAGCTCATTTAGGTGGTACTCTGAATCCCCTCTCCTCGCATACCCCAAAACAATGGTCTCTTGCCTCTTAGGCAGGTGCAGATATTTTCCTGGACTCCCTACATGCTAGCTGTGATGTACTAGTCCCCTTCAGGCTGTGTTCACACAGCCAACCCCAGTCCTCTCCCTGGGATCTGATCTCCGAAGCCCGAACGTCAGCTTCCAGCCCCCACCCGCCCCAGTGTTTGAGCAGACAATTCTCTTGGGCTGGTGAGTGCTTATTGGCACTGATTCTCTGTGTGGGAATCTGTCCACTTTGCCCTGTTCACCCTGTTGCTGTGCTCTCCTCCATGGCTCTGAAGCTTCCCCCCACCACCCCCATATCAACCAGTGAAGGGGCTTCCTATTGTGTGGAAATTTCCCCTCCTTCACAGCTCCCTCCCAGTGGTGCATATCTCATTCCTATTTTTTTGTCTCTGTTTTTTATTTTTCCCTAGCCAGTTATGGGGAGTTTCTTGCCTTTTGGGAATTCTGAGGTCTTCTGCCAGCGTTCAGTAGGTGTTCTGTAGGAGTCGTTCCACATGTAGATGTATTTCCGTTGTATTTGTGGGGAGGAAGGTGATCTCCGTGTTTTACTCCTCTGCCATCTTGAAGGTCTCCAGTAGTTTTATTTTTAGTTTTTAAGGAACTCTATACTGTTCTCCATAGTGGCTGTAACAATTTAAATTCCCACCAGCATTGCAAGCAGGTTCCCTTTTCTCCACACCCTCTCCAGATTTTATTTTTTATAGATTTTGTGATGATGGCCATTCTGACCGGTGTGAGGTGATACCTCATTATCGTTTTCATTTGCATTTCTGTACTGATTAGTGATGTTGAGCATCCGTTCATGTGTTTGTTGGCAATCTGTATATCTTCTTTGGAGAAATGTCTATTTAGAACTTCTGGCCATTTTGGATTGGGTTTGCTTTTTTGATATTGAGCTGCATGGGGTTTGTATATTTTGGAGATTAATCCTTTGTCATTTACTTCTATTGCAACAATTTTCTCCCATTCTGAGGGTTGTCTCTTGGTCTTGTTTATGGTTTCCTTCACTGTGCAAAAGCTTTTAGGTTTCATTAGGTCCCATTTGTTTATTTTTGATTCTATTTCCATTACTCTAGGAGGCGAGTCAAAAAGGATCTTACTGTTATTTGTGTGAAAGTGTGTTCTTTCTATTTTTTCCTCTAAAGTTTTATAGTGTCTGGGCTTACATTTAGGCCTTTAATTCATTTGGAGTTTGTTTTTGTGTATGGTGTTAGGAAGTGTTCTAATTTCATTCTTTTACATGAAACTGTCCAGTTTTCCCAGCAACACTTATTGAACAGGATGCCTTTCCTCCATTGTATATTCTTGTCTCCTTTATCAAAGATAAGCGGACCATATGTGCATGGGTTTATCTGTGGGATTTCTTTCCTGTTCCATTGATCGATATTTCTCTTTTTGTGGCAGTACCATACTCTCTTGATGACTGTAGCTTTGTAGTATAGTCTGAAGTCAGGGAGCATGATTCCTCCAGCTCTGTTTTTCTTTCTCAAGATTGCTTTGGCTCTTCAGGGTCTTTTGTGTTTCCATACAAATTGTAAAAATTTTTGACCTAGTTCTGTGAAAAATGCCATTGTTAATTTGATAGGGATTGCATTGAATCTGTAGATTGCTTTATGTTTTATAGTCATTTTCACAATGTTGATTCTCCCAATCCAAGAACATGATATATCTCTCCATGTGTTTATATCATCTTTAATTTCTCTCATCAGTGTTTTATAGTTTTCTGCATACAGGTCTTTTGTCTCCTCAGGTAGGTTTATTCCTAGGTATTTTATTCTTTTTGTTGCAATATGAAATGGGAGTGTTTCCTTAATTTCTCATTCAGAATTTTCATCGTCAGTTTATAGGAATGCAAGAGATTTCTGTGCATTAATTTTGTCTCCTGCTACTTTACCAAATTCATTAACAGTGCTGGTAGTTTTCTGGTGGCATCTTTAGGATTCTCTATGTATAGTGTCATGTTATATGCAAACAGTGACAGCTTTATTTCTTTTCTGATTTGAATTCCTTTTATTTTTTTTTCTTCTCTTATTGTTGTACCTAAAAGTTCCAAACCTATTTTGAACAATGGTGGTGAGAGTGGGCATCCTTTTCTTTTTCCTGATTTTAGAGGAAATGTTTTCAGTTTTTCACCATTGAGAATTATGTTGACTGTGGGTTTGACATATATGGCCTTTATTATGTTTAGGTAAGTTCCCTGTATGTCTACTTTCTGAGAGTGTTTATCATAAATGGGTGTTGAATTTTGTCAAAAGCTTTTTCTGCATCTATTGAGATAATCATATGGTTTTTATCACTCAATTTGTTAATATGATGTATCACATTGGTTGATTTGCTTATATTGAAGAATCCTTGCATTCCTGGGACAAACCCTACTTAAGCATGATGTATGATCCTTTTAATGTGCTGTTGGATTCAGCTTGGTAGTATTTTGTTGTGCACTTTTGCATCTATGTTCATCAGTGATATAGGCCTGTAATTTTCTTTTTTTGTGAACATCTTTGCCTGGTTTGGATATCAGAGTGATGGTGGCCTTGTAGGATGTGTTTGGGTGTGTTCCTCCCTCTGCTATATTTGGAAGTGTTAGAGAAGGATAGGTGTTAGCTCTTCTCTAAATGTTTGGTAGAATTCGCCTGTAAAGCCATCTGGTTCTTGGCTTTTGTTTGTTGGAAGATTTTTAATCACAGTTTCAATTTCAGTGTTTATGATTTTTCTGTTTATATTTTCTATTTCTTCCTCATTCAGTCTTGGAAGGTTGTGCTTTTCTAAGAATTTTTCCATTTTATTGGCATATAGTTACATGTAGTAATCCCTCATGATTCTTCATGTTTCTGCAGTGTCATTTGTTACTTCTCCTTTTTCATTTCTAGTTCTTTTGGTTTGAGTCTTCTCCCTTTTTTTCTTGATGAATCTGGCTAGTGGTTTATCACTTTTGTTTATCTTCTCAGTGTACCAGATTTTAGTTGTATTGACCTTTGCTATTGTTTTCTTCATTTCTTTTTCATTTATTTCTGAACAGAATTTTATAATTTCTTTCCTACTGCTAACTTTGGGTTTTTTTTCTTCTTTCTCTAATTGCTTTAGGTGTAAGTTTAGGTGGTTTATTTGTGATTTTTCTTGTTTCTTGTGGTAGGATTGCATTACTATAAGCTTCTCTCTTAGAACTGCTTTTGCTGCATCCCATAGATTTTAGGTCGTCATGTTTTCACTGTCACTTGTTTTAGGTATTTTTTGATTTCCTCTTGATTTCTTCAGTGATCTCTTTGTTATTTAGTAGCATATTTTTGAGCCTCTGTGTGTTGTGCTTTTTACAGTTGTTTTCTCCTGTAATTGATATCTAGTCTCACAGCTTTGAGGTCAGAAAATATACTTGATACATATTCAGTTTTCTTAAATGTACCAAGGCTTGATTTTTGACCCAAGACATGATCTAGTCTGGAAAATGTTCCATGAGCTCTTGAGAAGAAAGCATATTCTGTTTTTTTTGGATGGAATTTCCCTTAAATATCAATTAAGTCCCTTTTGTTTAATGTATCATTTAAAGCTTGTGTGTCCTTATTTATTTTCATATTGGTTGATCTGTCCATTGGTCAAAGTAGTGTGTTAAAGTCCCCTATTATTATTGTGTTACTGTCGATTTTCCCTTTTATGGCTGTTAGCATTTGCCTTTTGTATTGAAGTGGTCCTATGATTGGTGTATCATTATTTACAATTGTTATGTCTGTTTCTTCGATTAATCCCTTGAGCATTGTGTAGTATCCTTCTTTGTCTTTTATAATATACTTTATTATAAAGTCTACTTTTCATATGAGTATTGCTACTTCAGCTTTCTTTTCATTTCCATTTGCATGGAATATCTATTTCCATCCCCTCACTTTCAGTCTGTATGTGTCCCTAGGTCTGAAGTAGGTCTCTTGTAGACAGTATATATACGGGTCTTGTTTTTGAATCCATTCAGCCAGTCTATGTCTTTTGGTTGGAGCATTTAATACATTCACATTTAAGGTAATTATTGATATGTATTTTCCTATTACCATTTTCTTAATTGTTTTGTGTTCGTGTTTGTAGGTCTTTTGCTTTTCTTGTGTTTCCTGCCTAGAGAAGTTCCTTTAGCATTTGTTGTAAACCTGGTTTGGGAGTGCAAAATTCTCTTAACTTTTGCTTATCTGTAAAAATCTTAATTTCTCCATCAAATCTAAATGAGATCATTGCTGGTTAGAGTAACATTTGTTGTAGGTTTTTCCCTTTCATCACCTTAAATATGTCCTGCCACTCCCTTTTGGTTTGCAGAGTTTCTGATGAAAGATCAGCTGTTAACCTTATGGGAATTCCCTTGTATTTTATTTGTTGCTTTCCCCTTGCTGCTTTTAATATATTTTCTTTGTACTTAATTTTTTATAGTTTGATTAATATGTGTCTTGGTGTGTTTCTCATTGGACGTATCCTGTATTGGACTCTCTGCGCTTCCTTGACTTGATTGACTACTTCCATCCCATGTTAGGGAAGATTTCAACTATAATCTCTTCAAATATTTTCTCAGTCCCTTCTTTCTTCTGGGACCCCTATAATTTGAATGTTGGTGCATTTAACATTGTCCCAGAGGTCTTTGACTCTGTCCTCAATTATTTTCATTCTTTTTACTTTATTCTGCTCTGCTGTAGTTATTTCCACTATTTTATCTTCCAGGTCACTTATCCATTCTTCTGCCTCAGTTATTCTACTATTGATTCCGTCTAGAAAATTTTTAATTTCACTTATTGTGTTGTTCATCATTGTTTGTTTGCTCTTAACTTCTTCTTGGCCCTTGGTAAATGTTTCTTGTATTTTCTCCATTTCATTTCCAAGACTTTGGATCATCTTTACTACCATTATTCTGAATTATTTTTAGGGTAGACTGCCTGTTTTCCCTTCATTTGTTTGGTCTGGTGGGTTTTTACCTTGCTCCTTCATCTGCTGTATATTTCTCTGTCTTTCCATTTTGCTTAACTTACTGTGTTTGGGGTCTCCTTTTCACAGGCTGCATGTTCGTAGTTTCCATGTTTTTTGTGTCTGCCTGCAGTGTGTAACTTTCGTTCAGTGGGTTGTGTAGTCTTCCTGGTCAAGAGGACTGATTCCTGTCTTGTCATTTGTGGGGCTGGATCTTATCTTTCTGCTGGGCAGGGCTGTGTCCAGTGGTGTGATTTGGTGTGTCTGTGACCTTATTATGATTTAAGCAACCTCTCTGCTAATGCATGGTGTTGTGTTCCTGTCTTGATATTTGTTTGGCATGGGATATCCAGCACTGGTGCTTGCTGACTGTTGGGTGGAGCTTGGTCTTAACACTGAGACAGAGATATCTGGGAGAGCTCTCCCCAATTGACATTACGTGGGGCCCTGAAATCCCTGCTGGTCCAATATCCTGAAATCAGCTCTCCCTCCTCAGAGGCTCAGGCCTGGCACCCTGCCAGAGCACCAAGACCCTGTTATCCACAAAGCTCAGATGAAAAAAAGACATAAAATAAAGTTATTAGATATTTTTTTTAATTATTAAAATGAATAATTTAAAATTGTAATTAAAAAATCAAAAGAAAAGAGCAACCAAACCATTAAACAAATCCACCAATGATAACAAGTGCTAAACACTATACTAAGATAAACATAAAAATCAGAAATACATCAGTTGCTAACAGCAAACCCCATGCCTACATTTGCTCCAAAGTCCACCACTTCAATTTTGGGTTGATTTTTTATCTATTCAGGTATTCCACAGATGCAGGGTACCTCAAGTTGATTGTGGGGATTTAATCCATTGCTCCTGAGGTTTCATGGAGAAATTTCCTTTTCTCTTGTTTTTCACACAGCTCCTGGGGCTCAGCTTTGCATTTGGCCTTGCCTCTGCATATAGGTTGCCCTCAGGCTTCTGTTCTCACCCAGACAGGACGGGGTTAAAGCAGTGGTTGATTAGGGGGCTCTGGCTCACTCATGCTGGGGGGAGAGGGGATTACCATAGTTATAATTGGAATGTGGGGCGAGCCTGTGGTGGCAGGGGCCAGCGTGAGTTTGCAAGAGACTCAGGCGCACGGTTTGTTCTTCCAGGGAACTTGTCTCTGGATCATGTGACCCTGGCAATTGCAGGCTTCACAGGCTCCCTGGGGTCTGTGGATAGTAACCTGTGCTTGCACACAGGATTCTTGGTGGTTGCAGCAGCAGCCTTAGCATTTCATGCCCGTCTCTGTTGTCTAAGCTGATAGACGTGGCTCAAGTCTGTCTCTGGAGCTCGTTTAGGTGGTTCTCTATCTTCTGTGGGCAGACAGGGAAGGAATCCCCTTTCCTCACACACCCAAAACAATGGTCTCTTGCTCTTCTGCAGGTCCAGACATTTTCTCAGACTCCCTCCTGGTTAGCTGTGGCACACTAACCCCCTTCAGGCTGTGTTCACCCAGCCAACCCCAGTTCTCTCCCTGCAGTCTGACCTCTGAAGACCAAGCCTGAGCTTCCAGCCCCTACCTGCCCCAGCAGTTGAGCAGACAAGCCTCTCAGGCCAGTGAGTGCTGATCGGCACTGATCCTTTGTGCAGGAATCTCTCCACTTTGCCCTCTGTACCCCTGTTGCTGCACTCTCCTCCATGGCTCCAAAGCTTCCCACACACGCACACCCCGTCTCCGCCAATGAAGGGACTTCCTAGTGTGTGGAAAAGTTTCCTCCTTCACAGCTCTCTCCCAGAGGTGCAGGTCCCATCCTTATTCTTTTTTCTCTGTGTTTTTACTCTTTTCTTTTGCCCTACCCAGGTATGTTGGGATTTTCCTGCCTTCTGGGAAGTCTGAGGTTTTCTGCCAGCATTCAGTAGGTGCTCTGTAGGAGTTGTTCCACATGTAATTGTATTTTTGATGTATTTGTGGGGAATAAGGTGATCTCCACGTCTTACTCCTCTGCCATCTTGAAGGTCCCTCCCTCAGTAACATACTTTTTAAGAATGTATTCATGTCTAACAAATTTTCAGATTTTTAGCATAAACTTAATAATATTCTATCATCTTTTTCATGTTTTTGCATCTGCAACTATTAAACTTTTTTATTCTCAGAACTGTGTTTTTATATATTTTCCCAGAGGTTTGTCAATATTATTAGCCTTTCAACAATCTTTGATGTTGTTGACACTCTGTGTAGTTTGTTTTATTAATTTCAATTATTTGTATTATTCTCCTACTGTGTTTTTATTCTGTTGCTCTTCTTCTAACTTCTTAAATTGACTGGCTAGTTTGTTAAATTTTAACCTTTCTTTTTTCCTATTATAAGCTCTTAAGGCTATAAAGTTTGCTCTAATTATTGCTTTAAGTGGGTCTCATATATATTTTTTTTTTTCTCGTACGTGGGCTTCTCGCTGTTGTGGCCTCTCCTGTTGTGGAGCACAGGCTCCGGACCTGCAGGCTCAGCGGCCATGGCTCATGGGCCCACCCACTCCGTGGCACGTGGGATCCTCCCGGACCAGGACAGGAACCCACGTCCCCTGCATCGGCAGGGGGACTCTCAACCACTGCACCACCAGGGAAGCCTAACGTCTCATAATTTTTAAGTGTAACTTTGCTATGATTGTTTATATCTAAATATTATATATTTTATATATCTATCTTCTTTTACCTATGACCTATGTTTCTTTATTCCTAAATTTATGGGTATTTTCTAACATATGTTATTATGATTTTTAAAAATGTATTATGAATTGTAGCTAAACTTTATTGGAGTTTAAGAATATGGCCTGTATGTTATCAGTGCTTTAAAAATGACCAATATGTAGTCATTTCTTTTTCTTTTTTTTCAAAACCCATGAGGGCATCATCTCTCCTGTGAAGTCTTTCCTGCCTGCTCTGCCCTAGGCAAGTGATTATACCTTACATTGTATCCCCCCATTTTCCCAGGTATACTTCTAATACCATATTATCAAATTTTATCTGCAATTATTTATTTCAGTCTGCTTTTCCATGAGCCTATAAAGAATTTGAAGGCAAGGCCTATTGTTTATTCATTTTTATATCCCAAAGCATAGGACTCAGCTCTCTCAGTTGTTTGCAGGAATAGGGTCCTATAGGTTTCTATAGAAACTTTATAGAACTACCATGAATAAGGAGAATCAATTGTACATCCATATGTGTATGGATATATAGGTGTATATGTATATGCATATACAATGTACAGTTGACTCTTGAACAGTGTTGGGGTTAAGGATGCCCACCGTTCACACAGTTGAATATCCAGATAAAACTTTACAGCCAGCCCTCTGTTTATGTGGTTCTGCATCTGCAGATTTATCCAATGACAGATTAAGCAGTACTGTAGAACATATTTAGTAAAAAAAAAAAAAAATCCATGTGTGTGTAATAATTTCTAAAAAATATTCTGTGTGGTCTTGAAAATAATGCATATACTGAATTTATATAATATATATAATTGTATATATCTAAACATATATACATATATATTAATATACACATCCATGCACATATATATATAAGTTGACATATATAATTTTATATAGAGATGCAAATAGATATATACATAAATTTATATATATCATTTTGCACACACATGTGAATTGTGTTTCTCATTGTGTTGTCTGCATGTTCTACAAGTTATTGTGAGGTAAGTCAAAATCACCCACAATGATTATGTATTTATTATTCCTTTGTTTGTCAATGTTTACTGTACATATTTTTTACAATTTAAAAAGTTGTATATTTTCTTCTATTCTAAGATTTTCACATCTCTGAAAACAATATATGTCTAATAATTGGTAGCATATTGAAGTAATAATTAGCAACATTCTTTAAAATTTTATAATCTATCACATAATGATTGATGTATACTACAATTTTTGTAATTTTTTTTACATCTTTACTGGAGTATAATTGCTTTACAATGGTGTGTTAGTTTCTGCTTTATAACAAAGTTAATCAGTTATACATACACATATATTCCCATATCTCCTTCCTCTTGTGTCTCCCTTCCTCCCACCCTCCCTATCCCACCCCTCCAGGAGGTCACAAAGCACCGAGCTGATCTCCCTGTGCTATGCGGCTGCTTCCCACTAGCTATCTACCTTACGTTTGGTAGTGTATATATGTCGATGACTCTCTCTCGCTTTGACACATCTTACACTTCCCATTCCACATATCCTCAAGTACATTCTCTAGTAGGTCTGTATCTTTATTCCTGTCTTACATCTAGGTTCTTCATGACAATTTTTTCATAAATTCCATATATATGTGTTAGTATACGGTATTTGTCTTACTCTTTCTGACTTACTTCACTCTGTATGACAGACTCCAGGTCTATCCACCTCATTACAAACAGCTCAATTTTATTTCTTTTTATGGCTCAGTAATATTCCATTGTATATATGTGTCACATCTTCTTTATCCATTCATCCAATGATGGAAACTTAGGTTGTTTCCATCTCCAGGCTATTGTAAATAGAGCTGCAATGAACATTTTGGTACATGACTCTTTTTGAATTATGGTTTTCTCAGGGTATGTGCTCAGTAGTGGGATTGCTGGGTCATAAGGTAGCTCTATTTGTAGTTTTTTAAGGAACCTCCATACTGTTCTCCATAGTGGCTGTACCAATTCATATTGCCACCAGCGGTGCAAGAGTGTTCCCTTTTCTCCACACCCTCTCCAGCATTTATTGTTTCTAGATTTTTTGATGATGGCCATTCTGATTGGTGTGAGATGATATCTTAATGTAGTTTTGAATTGCCTTTCTCTAATGATTAGTGAAGCTGAGCATTCTTTCATGTGTTTGTTGGCACTGTGTATATCTTCTTTGGAGAAGTGTCTATTTAGGTCTTCTGCCCATTTTTGGACTGGCTTGTTTGTTTTATTGTTATTGAGCTGCATGAGCTGCTTATAAATTTTGGAGATTAATCCTTTGTCAGTTGCTTCATTTGCAAATGTTTTCTCCCATTCTGAGGGTTGTCTTTTGGTCTTGGTTATGGTTTCCTTTGTTGTGCAAAACCTTTGAAGTTTTATTAGGTCCCATTTGTTTAGTTTTGTTTTTATTTCCATTTCTCTAGGAAGTGGGTAAAAAAGGATCTTGCTGTGATTTATGTCATAGAGTGTTCTGCCTATGTTTTCCTCTAAGAGTTTGATAGTTTCTGTCCTTACATTTAGGTCTTTAATCCATTTTGAATTTATTTTTGTTTATGGTGTTAGGGAGTGATCTAATCTCATACTTTTACATGTACCTGTCCAGTTTTCACAGCACCAGTTATTAAATAGGCTGTTCATTCTCCTCTGTGCATTCCTGCCTCCTTTATCAAAGATACGGTGACCATATGTGTGTGGGTTTATCTCTGGGCTTTCTATCCTCTTCCATTGATCTATCTTTCTGTTTTTGTGTCAGTACCATACTGCCTTGATTACTGTAGCTTTGTAGTATAGTCTGAAAACAGGAAGCCTGATTCCTCCAGGTCTGCTTTTCATTCTCAAGATTGCTTTGGCTATTCCGGGTCTTTTGTGTTTCCATACAAATTGTGAAATTTTTTGTTCTCGTTCAGTGAAAAATGCCAGTGGTAGTTTGATAGGGATTGCATTGAATCTGTAGATTGCTTTGCATAGTAGAGTCATTTTCACAATGTTGATTCTTCCAATCCCTGAACATGGTATATCTCTCCATCTATCTGTATCATCTTTAATTTCTTTCATCAGTGTCTTATAATTTTCTGCATACAGGCCTTTTGTCTCCTTAGGTCGGTTTATTCCTTGATATTTTATTGTTTTTGTTGCAATGGTACATGGGAGTTTTTTCTTGATTTCACTTTCAGATTTTTCATCATTAGTGTATAGGAATGCCAGAGATTTCTGTGCATTAATTTTGTATCCTGCTACTTTACCAAATTCATTGATTAGCTCTACAAGTTTTCTGGTAGCATCTTTAGGATTTTCTAGGCATAGTGTCATGTCATCTGCAAAAAGTGACAGCTTTACTTCTTCTTTTTCAATTTGGATTCCTTTTACTTCTTTTTATTCTCTGATTCCTGTGGCTAAAACTTCCAAAACTATGTTGAATAAGAGTGGTGAGAGTGGGCAACCTTGTCTTGTTCCTGATCTTAGTGGAAATGCTTTCAGTTTTTCACCATTGAGGATGATGTTTGCTGTGGGTTTGTCATATATGGCCTTTATTATGTTGAAGAAAGTTCTCTGTATGCCTACTTTCTGCAGGGTTTTTATCATAAATGGATGTTGAATTTTGTCAAAAGCTTTATCTGCATCTATTGAGATGATCATATGGTTTTTCTCCTTCAATTTGTTAATATGGTGTATCACATTGATTGATTTGCATATATTGAAGAATCCTTGCATTCCTGGAATAAATCCCACTTGATCATGGTGTATCATCCTTTAACGTGCTGTTGGATTCTGTTTGCTAGTATTTTGTTGAGCTTAATTCTTGATGTGATGAATTATGGTGTCATCATTGTGAACTGAAACTTCTATCAATATATAGTGATCTTTATGTGCCACAATGTTTTTATCTATTTATTTCTGGTATGACTATAGTTATGCCATATTACTGTTGATTAATATTTCTCTGGAATATATTTCTCCTTATGTTTTTTATGTGTATCTTATAAACAGCTTGTAATTAATCTTGAATTTTAGTCTGCCATTCTTTGCCTTTTAAATTACATGAAGTATTAAGTCAGGTTATATTTATTGTACTTACTGATATTTTTGGATTTTTATCCATTTTATTCTGTGTTAATTGTTTCACTTTTTCAGTTTTTTTCTTTCTTTGTTTATTTTAGATTATTATACAGTTTTCTCTTGGCATTTTTCACTCTACTAGGAAGTTAAATTCTCTATTTCTTTTGTTGCTGTCTTAGAAAATTTTAAAACTAGTCTTAACTTTAGCAAAATGAATCATTATTCTTTACCATCCACCTGAAAAATATAAGGGCCTCAGAAAACTGTAATTTTATTCTCCACTCTTGATATATTTGATTTTTTTCATGTGTGTTAGGTGTATCTCTGTTTTCAACACATAAGAAGCTGTTATTGTTTTATACAAGTAGTATTTGTTTTAATTTACTGACATATTTACAACTTCTTTCTTCCTCATTCCATATCGCTTTTCAGATGTTCTATCTGGGGTCATTTCACTTAGGCTTGAAGAACATTCTCTACACTTTTTTTGGTATGGGTCTATTGATGTCAAACTTTCAATTTTTGTTTGCTAAAAATTTATTCTGACTTTCAAAGATTCTGTTGCCAGATATAAAATCCTGAGTTGATGGATTTTGCTTGTTTTATTTTGTTTTTGTTGTTGTTATTCTCTCAGCAAAACAAAGATACAAATCCACTGTTACCTGGCTTCCATGTTGGTATTGAAAAATTAGCTGTCGGTGAAATTATAGTTTTTCTAAGAGTATAGATACATAATTTGTGTTGCTTTAATATTTTTCTATTTCTTTTACTTGCTAACTGTTATGACTTGTATATTTTATTGTATTTGTCCTCCTTTATATTCCTTCAGTTTTAATATACAAATTTATATATTTTATCACTTTTGAAATTTCTTAGCTATTATATCTTTATATATTGATTCTGTAAATTTTTTCTCTTCTATTATGGTACTCCAACTGGATCTGTTAGTCCTTCTTAATTTGTCTCTTAACCTTTACAAATTTTTTTAAAACTCTTTTTGTCTCTCTGTGTTGCACTCTTGACAATTTCTTCTCTTCTATCATCCTTGTCACTAATTCTCCCTTCAACTCTGGTCAATTTGCCACTAAACCTATTAGAGGTTTTTAATTCAATTATTTAATTTTTTTATTTCTAGAACTTACGCTTAAATTTTTTAAAACTTTGTTTATTTTAAAAATTCTCTCTTGTACTTTACTATATCATTTTCAGTCTTTAAAATTGTTTTTAAACATTATTAATTCTTGTATTATGTGTCTTATAATTCCACTATCTGAACCCTTGATAAATCTAAGTCTGTTGTCTATTGTTTCTGCTGGTTGTACACATGGTATTTTTTTCTTTATGTGTTTTAGGATTTTTGAGTATGGAATTTTATTTCTTAGGACTTTATCTATGAGAATTATTTGAGCTTGTGATTACATTTTGTTTTGACTTCCACTCCATTTATCAGAAGTGATATTTTGTGCAATTTCAAACTTTTAAAATTTATTAAGACTTTTTTTGTGGTTTAATATATTGTTGATCCTGGAGAATGCTCCATACGCACTTGAGAATATTGTGTATTCTGCTTTTGTTGGGTGAAGTGTCCTGTATACCTTTTTGTTATTCAATTGATCTGTAGTGTTGTTCAAGTCTTCTATTGCTTTAGTACTTTTCTGTCTGGTTCTATCCATTAGTGTAAGTGGGGGCATTGAAGCCTCCTTTTACTATTGTAGAGTTGTCTATTTCCTTTTGTTCTTTTGAGAGCTCTGATAGTTGTGCAAATATATTTATAATTATTGAATTTTCTTGATGAATTGACTCGTCTATCATTACATAATATCTTTCTTTATTTTTTGTAATAGTTTTTTTTTGTTGTTGTTTTTGTGGTACGCAGGCCTCTCACTGTTGTGGCCTCTCCCATTGCAGAGCACAGGCTCTGGACATGCAGGCTCTGGATGTGCAGGCTCAGTGGCCATGGCTCACAGGCCCAGCCACTCCGCCGCATGTGGGATCTTCCCAGACTGGGGCATGAACCTGCGTCCCCTGCATCGGCAGGCAGACTCTCAACCACTGCACCATCAGGGAAGCCCTGTAACAGTTTTTAACTTAAAGTCTATTTGCCTGATTTTAGTGTAGCTATCCCTGCTCTCTTCTAGTTACTATTTTCATGGAATATATTTTTCCATCCTTTCATTACCAACATATATGTCTCTAGATCTAAATTCAGTCTCTTGTAGGTGGTACATAATTGAAGTCTGTTTTTTTAAAAATTCATTCTGTCAATCTATGCCTTGTTGGGGGGTTTAATCCATTTAAATTTAAAGTAATTACTGATTGGGGTGGAATTACTATAAGTGTAAATTTTTGTTTTTTCCATCATATTTCTTCCAATACTGCCTTCCTTACTGATTAGTTGATTGTTTTTGGTAGTGACATTTTTTATCCCCTTTTTATTTTTTTCTGTGTATACTCTACAGATATTTACTTTTAATTACCATGAGGATTACATACCACATCCTAATGCTATAATAATCTATTTTAAACTGATACCAACTAATCTTCAGTCATATATAAAAACTGTACTCCTTTAATGCTCTATCCTTCCTCATGTTGTTATTGATGTCAAAAATTACTCCTTTATATATTGTGTACCTCTTTATATAGATTTATAATTATTTTTCTTTCAAAAATGGCAGAAGAGGGCTTCCCTGGTGGCGCAGTGGTTGAGAGTCCGCCTGCCGATGCAGGGGACACGGGTTCGTGCCCCGGTCCAGGAAGATCCCACATGCCGCGGAGCGGCTGGGCCCGTGAGCCATGGCCGCTGAGCCTGCGCGTCCGGAGCCTGTCCTCCGCAACGGGAGAGGCCACAACAGTGAGAGGCCCGCGTAACGCATAAAAAAAAAAAAAAAAAAAAAAAAAATGGCAGAAGAATAAAAAGTAGAGTTACAAACCAAAATTACAACCATACTGATCTTTATATATGTCCATGTATTTCCCTTTAAAGATGAGCTTTATATTTTTGTATGGTTGAAGTTATTGTCTCTCATTTCAACTTGAATCATTCCCTATCACATCCACTATAGGGTAGATATAGTGATAATTAATTCTCTCCACTTTTTGTGTATCTGGGAATGTCTTAATTTCTCCTTCATTTTTGAAGGACAGATATGAAGGATATAGGATTTTAAAGCTGTAGATTTTAAGCAGTTTATTTTTTCCTCTCAGTGCTTTAAATATATTATCCAAATGCCTTCTGTACTACACGTTTTTTGTTGAGGAATATGTTAGTGATCTTATTGAGGATTCATTGGCCATTACAAGTCACTTTTCTATTGTTACTTTCAAAATGTTCCCTTTGGTGTTGACCTTGAAGATGGCGGAAGAGTAAGACGCGGAGATCGCCTTCCTCCCCACGGATACACCAGAAATACATCCACACGTGGAACAACTCCTACAGAACTCCTACTGAAGGCTGGCAGAAGACCTCAGACCTCCCAAAAGGCAAGAAACTCCCCACGTAACTGGGTAGGGCAAAAGAAAAAACAGAGACAAAAGAATAAGGACGGCACCTGCACCAGTGGGAGGGAGCTGTGAAGGAGGAAAAGTTTCCACACACTAGGAAGCCCCTCCGCGGGCGGAGACTGCGGGAGGCAGAGGGGGGAGTTTCGGGACCGCGGAGTAGTGCACAGCGACGGGTGCGGAGGGCAAAGCGGGGAGATTCCTGCACAGAAGATCGGTGCCGACCAGCACTCACCAACCCGAGAGGCTTGCTGCTCACCCACCGGGGCGGGCGGGGCTGCGAGCTGAGGCTAAGGTTTTGGTTTTGGACGGAGCTCAGGGAGAGGACTGGGGTTGGCGGCTTGAACATAGCCTGAAGGGGTTAGTGCACCACGACTAGCCGGGAGGGAGTTCGGGGAAAAGCCTGCACCGGCCGAAGAGGCAAGAGACTTTTTCTTCCCTCTTTGTCTCCTGGTGCGCGAGGAGAGGGGTCTAAGAGCGCTGCTTAAAGGAACTCCAGAGACGGGCGCGAGCCGCGGCTGAAAGCGCAAACCCCAGAGACGGGCGCGAGCCGCGGCTGAGGGCGCGAGCCCCCGAGACGGGCGCGAGCCGCGGCTAAAACCGCGGACCCCAGAGACGGGCGGGAGACGCTAAGGCTGCTGCTGCCGCCACCAAGGGGCCTGTGTGCGAGCACAGGTCACTCTCCACACCCCTCTTCCGCGGAGCCTGTGCAGCCCGCCACTGCCAGGTTCCCGGGATCCAGGGACAACTTCCCCGGGACAGCGCACGGCGGGCCTCAGGCTGGTGCAACGTCACGCCGGCCTCTGCCGCAACGTCACGCTGCCTCTGCCGCCGCAGGCCGGCCCCGCACGCAGTGCCCCTCCTTCCCCCATCCCCCAACCCCCGGCCTGAGTGAGCCGGAGGCCCCGAATCGGCGGCTCCTTTAACCCCGTCCTGTCTGAGCGAAAAAACAGACGCCCTCCAGCGACCTACACGCAGAGGCAGGGCCAAATCCAAAGCTGAGCTCCTGTGAGCTGTGAAAACAAAGAAGAGAAAGGGAAATCTCTCCCAGCAGCCACAGAAGCAGCGGATTAAAGCTCCACAATCAACTTGATATACCTTGCATCTGTGGAATACCTGAATAGACAAGGAATGATCCCAAATTGAAGAGGTGGAATTTAGGAGCGAAATCTATGATTTTTTTCCCTTTTCCTCTTTTTGTGAAGGTGTACGTGTATGCTCCTGTGTGACATCTAGTCTGTATACTCTAGCTTCCACCATTTGTCCTAGGGCTCTATCCGTCCATGACTTTTTTTTAAAAATTCTTTTTCTTAATAATTAAGTTTAATTGTAATAACTTTATTATACTTTACCTTCGTTCTTTCTTTCCTTCCTTCCCTCCCTCCTTTAGACAACGAATCACCCCAAATTGAGGAGGTGGTCTCAGGGAGCAGGATTTATGATTTTTCCCCCTTTACCTCTTTTTGTGAAGGTGTATGTGTATGCTTCTGTGTAAGATTTTCTCTGTATAGCTTTGCTTCCAACATTTGTCCTAAGGTTCTATCCGTCCCTTTATTTTTTTCTAAATATTTTTTAATTCAATAACTATATTATACTTTATTTTATTTTTACTGTATCATCTTTCTTTCTGTCTTTTTTTCCTTCTTTCCCTCCTTCCTTCCTCCCTCCCTCCCTCCCTTCTTTCCTTCTTTGCTTCTTTCTTCCTTCCTTCCTTTCCTCCTTTCCTTCTTTCTTTCCTCATACTTCTACTAATTCTCTCTACTTTTTCTCCCTTTTATTCTGAGCCGTGTGGATGAAAGGCTCTTGGTGCTCCAGCCAGGAGTCAGGGCTCTGCCTCTGAGGTAGGAGAGTCAACTTCAGGACACTGGTCAACAAGAGACCTCCCAGCTCCACATAATATTAAACGGTGGAAATCTCCCAGAGACATCCAACTTAACACCAGCACCCAGCTTCACTCAACGACCAGCAAGCCACAGTGCTGGACAACCTATGCCAAACAACTAGCAAAACAGGAACACAACCCCACCCATTAGCAGAGAGGCTGCCTAAAATCATAATAAGGCCACAGACACCCCAAAACACACCACCAGACGTGAACCTGCCCACTAGAGAGACAAGATCCAGCCTCATCCAGCACAACACAGGCACTAGTCCCCTGCACCAGGAAGCCTACACAACCCACTGAAACAACCTTAGCCACTGGAGACAGACATCAAAAACAACGGGAACTACGAACCTGCAGCCTGCAAAAAGGAGA
The DNA here is from genome assembly GCF_008692025.1 of Phocoena sinus. Classification (NCBI taxonomy): domain Eukaryota; kingdom Metazoa; phylum Chordata; class Mammalia; order Artiodactyla; family Phocoenidae; genus Phocoena; species Phocoena sinus. The sequence continues at coordinate 57,529,787 of NC_045784.1, read as the reverse complement.
CCCCAAACACAGTAAGATAAGCAAAATGAGAAGACAGAAAAACACACAGCAGATGAAGGAGCAAGATAAAAACCCACCAGACCTAACAAATGAAGAGGAAATAGGCAATCTACCTGAAAAAGAATTCAGAATAATGATAGTAAGGATGATCCGAAATCTTGGAAGTAGAATGGACAAAATGCAAGAAACACTTAACAAGGACCTACAAGAACTAAAGATGAAACAAGCAACGATGAACAATGCAATAAATGAAATTAAAATCACTCTAGATAGGATCAATAGCAGAATAACTGAGGCAGAAGAACGGATAAGTGACCTGGAAGATAAAGTAGTGGAAATAACTACTGCAGAGCAGAATAAAGAAAAAAGAATGAAAAGAACTGAGGACAGTCTCAGAGACCTCTGGGACAACATGAAACGCACCAACATTCGAATTATAGGGGTTCCAGAAGAAGAAGAAAGAAAGAAAGGGACTGAGAAAATATTTGAAGAGATTATAGTTGAAAACTTCCCTAATATGGGAAAGGAAATAGTTAATCAAGTCCAGGAAGCACAGAGGGTCCCATACAGGATAAATACAAGGAGAAACACGCCAAGACACATATTAATCAAACTGTCAAAAATTAAATACAAAGAAAGCATATTAAAAGCAGCAAGGGAAAAGCAACAAATAACACAGAAGGGAATCCCCATAAGGTTAAAAGCTGATCTCTCAGCAGAAACCCTACAAGCCAGAAGGGAGTGGCAGGACATACTGAAAGTGATGAAGGAGAATAGCCTGAAACCAAGACTACTCTACCCAGCAAGGATCTCATTCACATTTGATGGAGAAATTAAAACCTTTACAGACAAGCAAAAGCTGAGAGAGTTCAGCACCACCAAACCAGCTTTACAACAAATGCTAAAGGAACTTCTCTAGACACGAAACACAAGAGAAGGAAATGACCTATAGTAGCGAACCCAAAACAATATATAAAATGGAAATAGGAACATACATATCAATAATTACCTTAAATGTAAATGGACTAAATGCTCCCACCAAAAGACACAGATTGGCTGAATGGATACAAAAACAAGACCCTTATATATGCTGTCTACAAGAGACCCACTTCAGAACTAGAGACACATACAGACTGAAAGTAAGGGGATGGAAAAAGATATTCCATGCAAATGGAAACCAAAAGAAAGCTGGAGTAGCAATTCTCATATCAGACAAAATAGACTTTAAAATAAGGACTATTAAAAGGGACAAAGAAGGACACTACATAATGATCAAGGGATCGATCCAAGAAGAAGATATAACAATTGTAAATATTTATGCACCCAACATAGGAGCACCTCAATACATAAGGCAAATACTAACAACCATAAAAGGGGAGATCAACAGTAACACATTCATAGTAGGGGACTTTAACACCCCACTTTCACCCATGGACAGATCATCCAAAATGAAAATAAATAAGGAAACACAAGCTTTAAATGATACATTAAACAAGATGGACTTAATTGATGTTTATAGGACACTCCATCCAAAAACAACAGAATACACATTTTTCTCAAGTGCTCATGGAACATTCTCCAGGATAGATCATATCTTGGGTCACAAATCAAGCCTTGGTAAATTTAAGAAAACTGAAATTGTATCAAGTATCTTTTCTGACCACAACGCCATGAGACTAGATATCAATTACAGGAAAAGATCTGTAAAAAATACAAACACATGGAGGCTAAACAATACACTACTTAATAATGAAGTGATCACTGAAGAAATCAAAGAGGAAATAAAAAAATACCTAGAAACAAATGACAATGGAGACACAACGACCCAAAACCTATGGGATGCAGCAAAAGCAGTTCTAAGGGGGAAGTTTATAGCAATACAAGCCCACCTTAAGAAGCAGGAAACATCTCGAATAAACAACCTAACCTTGCACCTCAAGCAATTAGAGAAAGAAGAACAAAAAAACCCCAAAGCTAGCAGAAGGAAAGAAATCATAAAAATCAGATCAGAAATAAATGAAAAAGAAATGAAGGAAACAATAGCAAAGATCAATAAAACTAAAAGCTGGTTCTTTGAGAAGATAAACAAAATAGATAAACCACTAGCCAGACTCATCAAGAAAAAAAGGGAGAAGACTCAAATCAATAGAATTAGAAATGAAAAAGGAGAAGTAACAACTGACACTGCAGAAATAAAAAAAATCATGAGAGATTACTACAAGCAACTCTATGCCAATAAAATGGACAATCTGGAAGAAATGGACAAATTCTTAGAAATGCACAACCTGCCAAGACTGAATCAGGAAGAAATAGAAAATATGAACAGACCAATCACAAGCACTGAAATTGAAACTGTGATTAAAAACCTTCCAACAAACAAAAGCCCAGGACCAGATGGCTTCACAGGTGAATTCTATCAAACGTTTAGAGAAGAGCTAACACCTATCCTTCTCAAACTCTTCCAAAATATAGCAGAGGGAAGAACACTCCCAAATTCCTTCTACGAAGCCACCATCACCTTGATACCAAAACCAGACAAGGATGTCACAAAGAAAGAAAACTACAGGCCAATATCACTGATGAACATAGATGCAAAAATCCTCAACAAAATACTAGCAAACAGAATCCAACAGCACATTAAAAGGATCATACACCATGATCAAGTGGGGTTTATTCCAGGAATGCAAGGATTCTTCAATATACACAAATCTATCAATGTGATAAACCATATTAACAAATTGAAGGAGAAAAACCATATGATCATCTCAATAGATGCAGAGAAAGCTTTCGACAAAATTCAACAGCCATTTATGATAAAAACCCTCCAGAAAGTAGGCATAGAGGGAACTTTCCTAAACATAGTAAAAGCCATATATGACAAGCCCACAGCAAACATCATCCTCAATGGTGAAAAACTGAAAGCATTTCCACTAAGATCAGGAACAAGACAAGGTTGCCCACTCTCACCACTCTTATTCAACATAGTTTTGGAAGTTTTAGCCACAGCAATCAGAGAAGAAAAGGAAATAAAAGGAATCCAAATCGGAAAAGAAGAAGTAAAGCTGTCACTGTTTGCAGATGACATGATACTATACATAGAGAATCCTAAAGATGCTACCAGAAAACTACTAGAGCTAATCAATGAATTTGGTAAAGTAGCAGGATACAAAATTAATGCACAGAAATCTCTGGCATTCCTATATACTAATGATGAAAAATCTGAAAGTGAAATCAAGAAAACACTCCCATTTACCATTGCAACAAAAAGAATAAAATATCTAGGAATAAACCTACCTAAGGATACGAAAGACCTGTATGCAGAAAATTATAAGACACTGATGAAAGAAATTAAAGATGATACAAATAGATGGAGAGATATACCATGTTCTTGGATGGGAAGAATCAACATTGTGAAAATGACTCTACTACCCAAAGCAATCTACAAATTCAATGCAATCCCTATCAAACTACCACTGGCATTTTTCACAGAACTAGAACAAAAAATTTCGCAATTTGTATGGAAACACAAAAGACCCCGAATAGCCAAAGCAATCTTGAGAACGAAAAAAGGAGCTGGAGGAATCAGGCTCCCTGACTTCAGACTATATTACAAAGCAACAGTAATCAAGACAGTATGGTACTGGCACAAAAACAGAAAGACAGATCAGTGGAACAGGATAGAAAGCCCAGAGATAAACCCACGCACATATGGACACCTTATCTTTGATAAAGGAGGCAGGAATGTACAGTGGAGAAAGGACAGCCTCTTCAATAAATGGTGCTGGGAAAACTGGACAGGTACATGTAAAAGTATGAGATTAGATCACTCCCTAACACCATACACAAAAATAAGCTCAAAATGGATTAAAGACCTAAATGTAAGGCCAGAAACTATCAAACTCTTAGAAGAAAACATAGGAAGAACACTCTATGACATAAATCACAGCAAGATCCTTTCTGACCCACCTCCTAGAGTAATGGAAATAAAAACAAAAATAAACAAATGGGACCTAATGAAACTTCAAAGCTTTTGCACAGCAAAGGAAACCATAACCAAGACCAAAAGACAACCCTCAGAATGGGAGAAAACATTTGCAAATGAAGCAACTGACAAAGGATTAATCTCCAAAATTTACAAGCAGCTCATGCAGCTCAATAACAAAAAAACAAACAACCCCATCCAAAAATGGGCAGAAGACCTAAATAGACATTTCTCCAAAGAAGATATACAGAATGCCAACAAACACATGAAAGAATGCTCAACATCATTAATCATTAGAGAAATGCAAATCAAAACTACAATGAGATATCATCTCACACCAGTCAGAATGGCCATCGTCAAAAAATCAAGAAACAATAAATGCTGGAGAGGGTGTGGAGAAAAGGGGACACTCTTGCACTGCTGGTGGGAATGTGAATTGGTTCAGCCACTGTGGAGAACAGTATGGAGGTTCCTTAAAAAACTACAAATAGAATTACCATATGACCCAGCAATCCCACTACTGGGCATATACCCTGAGAAAACCAAAATTCAAAGAGAGTCATGTACCAAAATGTTCATTGCAGCTCTATTTACAATAGCCAGGACATGGAAACAACCTAAGCGCCCATCATCGGATGAATGGATAAAGAAGATGTGGCACATATACACAATGGAATATTACTCAGCCTTAAAAAGAAATGAAATTGAGCTATTTGTAATGAGATGGATAGACCTAGAATCTGTCATACAGAGTGAAGTAAGTCAGAAAGAAAAAGACAAATACCGTATGCTAACACATATATATGGAATTTAAGGGGAAAAAATGTCATGAAGAACCTAGGGGTAAGATAGGAATAAAGACGCAGACCTACTGGAGAACGGACTTAAGGATATGGGGAGGGGGAAGGGTGAGTTTTGACAGGGCGAGAGAGAGTCATGGACATATACACACTAACAAACGTAGTAAGGTAGATAGCTGGGGGGAAGCAGCCGCAAGGCACAGGGATATTAGCTCGGTGCTTTGTGACAGCCTGGAAGGGTGGGATGGGGAGAGTGGGAGGGAGGGAGACGCAAGAGGGAAGACATATGGGAACATATGTATATGTATAGCTGATTCACTTTGTTGTAAAGCAGAAACTAACACACCATTGTAAAGCAATTATACCCCAATAAAGATGTTTTAAAAAAAAAAATGTTCCCTTTGTCTTTTGATAGTTAAATTATAATGTATCTCAGTGTGAGTCTCTTTGTTTATCATACTTAGAGTTCATTGAGCATATTGGATTTGTAGATCCATGTATTTCCTCAAACTTGTGAAGTTTTCAGCCATTTTTTTCTTTCAAAAATCTCTCTACCCCTTTCTCTACCTCTCCTTTTGGGACTCCCATAATATGTATCAGTTCCACTTGACTCTGTCCCATTAATCTGTTTTTACTTTTCTTTATTATTTTTCCTTTCTCCACTTCAGACTTGACTATTTCAATTGTCCTATACTTATGTTCACTGACTCTCATCTGCCTGATCAAATCTGCTGTGGACCCTTCTAGTGAATTTATTATTTCAATTATTTCACACATTTCCTTCTGCAGTCTTTCACAGCCTGAGATCCAAATTATGCCAGCTTTCTCAGTCTGAGCTCCAAATCAGGGAAAACAGTAACATAGCAAATTGTTCTGCTCTGCTCCTTCAGGACCATGCTGTGCTAGGGAAAGTGTAGAGCAAGGGCAAGTAAAACTGCCTTAATTTTTAAAATCATTTGGAATGTGGCTTTTTCATGATTAGGTTGTTTGATTTGTGGCTGTAGATTTTTGATTACCATAACTCCTATAAATTTATTTTAAACAATCTGGAGTTGTTATTTTAATGTTTCCATAGGGTATCAAGGACCTGGAGCTTTGTAGTCTATGATTTGGCTGATGTTACCTACAGTATTCATTCTCTGTCTTTTAGTGTATTTAGATCACTTTCATTTAATGTAATAATTGATAGATTAGGGTATAAATTTGAATTTTATATTTGTTTTCTGATTGCTTGCTATGTATTTTGCTTTTCTGTATTCATTTCATGCCTTCCTGTGGATTACTTGAATATATTTTGAATTTCATTTAGATTTATTTTCACTGTTTTTGCTTATATCTTTTGTATTGCTTTTGAAGTAGTTGATCTAGGTATTACATTATGTATATATTTGTATATAAGTAATTTGTGTCATCTTTTTTCATTGTCATTCTTGCTGGTCATATATATATATGTATGGCATAAGTATTTTATATGTATATATTTATGTATGTATATCTATATACTCAGAATCTAATGATACTGCCTTTTATCAGTTCTAGTGAAGTATACCTCCCTTTGTCTTCCCTGGTTATAATACAATTGTTTAAAATACATCCTCTACACACACTTAGAACCACACCAGATGGTCATATAATTTTTGTTTTAACTGTCACACATTATATATAAAACTCAAGGAAAGTAAAGCTTATTGTACATACTCTAATTTTTGCTGGCTCTGTTCTTTATTCCTTACTGATGTCCCAATTATCCTCATTTTATTATTCTTTTTCTTTCTAGATTAACTTCCTGTAGCTATTTTTGTGTCTAATCTGGTGAAAAATTATCTTAGTTCCTTCATCTAAGAATATCTTAATTTCCTCTCCTTTATTGAAAGATATTTTCAGTTGGAAAAGTATCTGGATTCTTTTCTTTTTGTACTTAAAATATTTCACACCACTTCTTTCTGTCTTCTCTGGTATCTGATAAGAAGTCTGTTGTCATACTATTGTTTTTCTCCATTTGGTAAGGTGTTATTTCTCACTATTTTCAATTGTGTTTCCTTTGTCTTTACATTTTAGAAGTTTGATTTTGATGTGTCTTGGCATGGATTTCTTTGAGCTTGTTATGTTTGAGTTTTTTTAAGCTGCTTACATTTGTAGGTTTATGCCCTTTTCCAAGTGTTTGAAAATTTAAGCCATTATTTCTTTGAATAACTTTTCTATTTTCTCTCTACAGTAAGTCCCCTACATACAAGCAAGTTCCATTCTGAGAGTCCGCTTGTAAGTCCAATTTGTTCGTAACTCCAACAAAGTTAGTCTAGATACCCACCTAACACAATCGGCTATATAGTACTGTACTGTAATAGGTTTATAACACTTTTCACACAAATAAAACATAAAAAACAAAAAAATAAAGAAAACATTTTTAATCTTACAACATAGTACCTTGAAAAGTACAGTAGTACAGTACAACAGCTGGCATACAGGGGCTGGCATCGAGTGAACAGGCAAGAAGAGTTACTGACTGGAGGAGGGAGAGGAGGTGAGAGATGGTAGAACTGAAAGATTGTCAGCAATAAGAGATGGAGGGCTAGCTGCAATTTCACACATGTCTGACGTTGATGGCACAGGTTCTGGTTCCTTGCTGGATTCAATTCCATCAACCCTCCTGAAATAAATGATCCAGTGATGTTTGGGTAGAAACTCTTTTTTCCTCATCATAGTTGACACGGTAGCACTGGATTGCATTCTGAATGGCTGCTACAACCTTTGTATACCATTCTAAGTTTCAGTCCTGTGTCTCAAAAATTAAGTGTCTCCTCAAAGAAAATCCCCTTGCCATTTCCTGTATCGTGAATCTCTTCAGTTCTTCAGTTACTTCTTCCTCTTGTCTCTCTTCATCCTTTCTCTGGGCCTCCAATTACATCAGGTCTTCCTTAGTAAGCTCCTTGTGTTGCACAGCAACAGTGCTGTACAGTAAAGTACACAAAAGCACAACCACTTGTAGAGGATGCACGCATGTGACAATGTACACCAGACAGGTGAACTAACTTACTTGATTAGACATGCCAACACACGTTCACATCTTTGAAAGTTCACAACTTGAAGGATCATATGTAGGGGACTTACTGTACTCAAATTGGGTCATTTTTATTGTTCTGTCTTCCAGATCACTGATTCTCTTCTCTGTCTTCTCCTGTTCATTATGCTGTTGAGAATATCTCTGGAACTTTTTTTTTCTCTCCTTATTCCCCTAAAATTTATTGAGATATAGTTAATTAAAACATTGTAAATTTAAGGTGTATAATATGATTATTTCATGCTTGTATATATTGCAAAATTCTTACCACAATAAGGTTAGCTAGCACATACACATAATTATCATTTTCATTGCTGTTGCTTTGTTCTTGTAGTTATGTTGGTGAGAACATCTAAGATCTACTCTCTTACCAAATTTCAAGTAGATAAGAGAGCATTGTTAGAGTCACCATGCTGTATATTGGATTCCTCATAAATTATTACTCTTATAACTGGAAGTTTGAACACTTTGACAAACACCACCCCATTTTCCCCACCACTCAGCCAATGGCAACCATCAATCTACTCTCTGTTTCTTCAATTATGGCTTCTTTAGATTCCACATATAATTGAGGCCATATGGTATTTGTCTTTCTATGTCTGACTGATTTCACTTAGCGTAGGGCCCTCAAGGTTCCTCATGTTGTTAGAAACGGCAGGATTCCATCTATTTTAAGGTTGAGTAATAATTCATCATATATATACAAAATCTTCTTTATCTATTCATCTATCAGTGGATATTTAGGTTGTTTCCAAGTCTTGGTTATTGTGAATGATTCACATGAGGGTTAAGATATTGATTTGACATAGTGGGTGTTTTTTTATCTTTCAGAATAATATCCCAAATTGGGATTGCTGAATTGTTTGGTAGTTATATATTTTTCTGAGGAAACTCTATCTCTTGTGGCTTTTTTCTTTTTTTTTTTTAATTTCTTGGTGTATAGTTGCTTTACAATGTCGTGTTTGTTTCTACTGTACAACAAAGTGGAGTTACCTGTGCTATACAGTGGGTTCTCAGTAGGTATCGATTTTACACACATTAGTGTATATATGTTAATCCCAGTCTCCCAGTTCTTCCCACCCTTCTTTCCCCTCTTGGTGTCCATATATTTGTTGTCTACGTCTGTGTCTCTATTTCTGCCTTTCAAACAGACTCATCTGTACCATTTTTCTAGATTCCACATATATGCATTAATATATGATATTTGTTTTTCTCTTTCTGACTTACTTCACCCTGTATGACAGTCACTAGATCCAACCACATCTCTACAAATGACTCAATTTCATTCCTTTTTATGGCTGAGGAATATTCCACTGTATATATGTACCATATCTTCTTTATTCATTCACCTGTTGATGGACACGTAGGTTGTTTCCATGACCTGGCTATTATAAATAGTGCTGCAATGAACATTGGGGTACATGTATCTTTTGGAATTATGGTTTTCTCTGGGTATATGCTCAGTTGTGGGATTGCTGGGTCAAATGGTAGTTTTGTTTTTAATTTTTTTAAGGAACCTCCATACTGTTCCCCATAGTGGCTGTATCAATTTACATTCTCACAGTGCAAGAGGGTTCCCTTTTCTCCACACCCTCTCCAGCATTTGTTGTTTGTAGATTTTCTGATGATGCCCATTCTAATCAGTGTGAGGTGATAAATCATTGTAGCTCTGATTTGCATTTCTCTAATAATAAGTGATGTTGAGCACCTTTTCAGGTGTCTCTTGCCCATCTGTATATCTTCTTTGAAGAAACGTCTATGTTTCTTGCACCCATTGTTTGGTTGGGTTGTTTGGTTTTTTTTGTTTTTTTTTTTGATATAGAGCTGCATGAGTGCCTTGTATACTTTGAAGATTAATTCTTTGTCCGTTGATTCATTTGCAAATATTTTCTCCCATTCTGAGGATTGCATTTTCATCTTGTTTATGGTTTCCTTTGCTGTGCAAAAGCTTTTAAGTTTCATTAGTTCCCATTTATTTTTGTTTTTGTTTCCATTATTCTAGGAGGTGGGTCAAAAAAATCTTGCTGTGATTTATGTCAAAGAGTGTTCTTCCTATGTTTTCCTCTAAGAGTTTTATAGTGTCCAGTCTTACATTATGGTCTTTAATCCATTTTGAGTTTACTTTTGTGTATGGTGTTAGAGACTGTTCTAATTTCATTCATTTCCATGTAGCTGTCCAGTTTTTCCAGCACCACTTATTGAAGAGGCTGTCTTTTCTCCATTGTATATTCTTGCCTCCTTTGTCATAGATTAGTTGACCATAAGAGTGTGGGTTTATCTCTGGACTTTCTATCCTGTACCATTGATCTATATTTCTATTTTTGTGCCAGTACCACACTGTCTTGATTACTGTAGCTTTATAGCATAGTCTAAAATCAGGGCGACTGATTCCTCCAGCTCCAATTCTTTTTTTTTCTCAAGATTGATTTGGCTATCTGGGATCTTTTGTGTCCCCATACAAATTTTAAGATTTTTTGTTCTAGTTCTGTGAAAAATGCCATTGGTAATTTGAGAGGGATTGCACTGAATTTGTAGATTGCTTTGGGTAGTATAGTCATTTTCACAATATTGATTCTTCCAACCCAAGAACATGGTATATCTCTCCAACTGTTTGTATCATCTTTGATTTCTTTCATCAGTGTCTTATAGTTTTCTGAGTACAGGTCTTTTACCACCTTAGATAGGTTTATTCCTATATATTTTATTCTTTTTGTTGCAATGGTGAATGAGATTGTTTCCTTAATTTCCCTTTCTTTGTTAGTGTATAGGAATACAAGAGATTTCTGTGCATTAATTTTGTATCCTGCAACTTTCCCAAATTCATTAATTAGCTCTAGTAGTTTTCTGGTAGCGTCTTTAGGATTCTCTATGTATAGTGTCATGTCATCTGCAAACAGTGACAGCTTTACTTCTTCTTTTCCAATTTGGATTCCTTTTATTTCTTTTTCTTCTCTGACTGCCATAGCTAGGATTTCCAAAGCTATGTTGAATAATAGTGGACTTCCTTGTCTTGTTCCTGATCTTAGAGGAAATGCATTCAGTTTTTCACCATTGAGAATGATGATTGTTGTGGGTTTTCATACATGGCCTTTATTATGCTGTGGTAGGTTCCCTCTATGCCCATTTTCTGGAGAGTATTTTATTATAAATCGGTGTGAATTTTATCAAAAGCTCTTTCTGCATCTATTGAGATGATCATATTATTTTTATTTTTCTATTTGTTAATACATTGTATCACATTGATTGATTTGCATATATTGAAGAATCCTTACATCCCTGGGATAAATCCCACTTGATCATAGTATATGATCCTTTTAATGTGTTGTTGGTTTCTGTTTACTAGTATTTTGTTGAGGATTTTTGTGTCTATATTCATCAGTGATATTGGTGTATAATTTACTTTTTTGTGATATCATTGTCTGGTTTTGGTGTCAGGGTGATGGTGACCTTTTAGAATGAGATTGTGTGTGTTCCTTCCTCAGCAATATTTTGGAAGAGTTTGAGAAGGATGGGTGCTAGCTCTTCTCTACATGATTGATAGATGTCACCTGTGAAGCCATCTGGTCCTGGACTTTTGCTTGTTGGAATATTTTTAATTATAGTTTCAATTTCATTACTTGAGATTGGTCTTTTCATGTTTTGTATTTCTTCCTGGTTCATTCTTGGAATGTTATGCCTTTCTACGAATTTGTGCGTGTCTTCCAGGTTGTCCACTTTGTTGGCATAGAGTTGCTTGTAGTAGTCTCTTAGGAACATTTTTATTTCTGTGGTGTCTGTTGCAACTTCCTTATCATTTCTAATTTTATTGGTTTGAGTCTTCTCCTTCTTTTCTTGATGAGTTTGGCTGAAAGTTTATCAATTTTATTTATCTTCTCAAAAACCAGCTTTTAGTTTTATTGATCTTTGCTATTGTTTTCTTCATCTCTATTTCATTTATTTCTGCTCTGATATTTATGATTTCTTTCCTTCTACCAACATTGTTGTTTCTATTGATCTTTTTCTCTAGTTCCTTTAGGAGTAAGATTAGTTTGCTTATTTGTAATTTTTCTTGTTTCTTTGGGTAAGATTGTATTGCTATAAACTTCCCTTTTAGAACTGCTTTTGCTGCATCCTATAGGTTTTTGGTTATTGTGTTTTCATTGTCATCTGTTTCTACGTATTTTTTTGATTTCTTCTTTTCTTTCTTCAGTGATCTGTTGGTTATTTAGTAGCATGTTGTTTAGCCTCCATGTGTTTGTGTTTTTTACAGGGTTTTTTCCCTGTAATTGGTTTCTAAACTCATAGCATTGTGGTTGGAAAAAATACTTGATACAATTTCAATTTTCTTAAATTTACTGAGTCTTGACTTGTGACCCTAGATGTGATTTATCCTGGTGAATATTCCATGTGCCCTTGAGAAGAAACTGTTTCCTGCAGTTTTTGGACAGAATGTCCTATAAATATCAATTACATCCATCTGTTATATTTTGTCATTTAAAGTTTGTGTTTCCTTATTAATTTTGTGTCTGGATGATCTATCCATTGGTGTAAGTGAGGTGTTAAATCCCCCAGTTATTGTGTTACTGTCCATTTCCCCATTTATGGCTGTTAGCATTTGCCTTATGTATTGACGGGCTCCTTGTTTGGTGCATATAAATTTTTAAAATAAATTTATTTATTTATGGCTGTGTTGGGTCTTCATTGCTGCATGCAGGTTTCCTCTAGTTGTGGAGAGCAGGGCCTACTCTTTGTTGCAGTGCACGTGCTTCTCACTGTGGTGGCTTCTCTTGTTGTTGAGCACAGGCTCTAGACATGCAGCCTTTAGTAGTTGTGGCATGTGGGCTCAGTAGTTGTGGCTCCCAGGCTCTAGAGCACAGGCTCAGTAGTGGTGGCGCATGGGCTTAATTGCTCCACAACGTATGGGATCTTCCCGGACCAAGGATCGAACCCGTGACCCCTGCATTGGCAGGTGGATTCTTAACCACTGGGCCACCAGGGAACTCCCAGTGCATATTTATAATTTTTTTTTTTTTTTTTGCAGTATGCGGACCTCTCACTGTTGTGGCCTCTCCTGTTGTGGAGCACAAGCTCCAGATGCACAGCCTCAGTGGCCATGACTCATGGGCCTAGCCACTCTGCGGCATGTGGGATCTTCCTGAATCGGGGCACAAACCCATGTCCCCTGCATCGGCAGGCAGACTCTCAACCACTGCACCACCAGGGAAGCCTTATAATTGTTTTATCTTTTTCTTGGATTTATCCCTTGATCATTATGTAGTGTCCTTCCTTGCCTCTTGTAACAGTCTTTAGTTAAAGTCTATTTTATCTGATATAAGTTATGCTACTTCAGCTTTCTTTTGATTTCCATTTGCATGGAATGTCTTTTTCCATCCCCTCACTTTCAGTCTGTATGTGTCCCTAAGTCTGAAGTGGGTCTCTTGTAGACAGCATATATATGGGTCTTGCTTCTGTATCCATTCAGCCAGTCTGTGTCTTTTTGTTGGAGCATTTATTCCATTCACATTTAGGGTAATTATCAATATGTATGTTCCTATTACCGTTTCCTTAATTGTTTTGGGTTTGTCTTCTCTTATGTTTCCCACTTAAAGTCAAAGTAAGCTCACAGAAAAGCCACTGCTTTTATTATTTTTTCCTTCTAATTAATTCTTGATAGTTTGAATAATATGTGTCTCATTGTGTTTCTCCTTGGGTTTATCCTGTATAGGACTCTCTGTGCTTCCTGGATTTGATTGACTCTTTCCTTTCCCATGTTAAGGAAGTTTTCAACTGTAGTCTCTTCAAATATTTTCTCAGACTCTTTTTCTTTTTCTTCTTCTTCTGGGACCCCTATAATTTGCATGTTGGTACATTTAATTTTGTTCCAGAAATCTCTGAGATTATGCTCAATTCTTTTCATTCTGTTTTCTTTATCCTGATCTATGACAGTTATTTCCACCATTCTATCTTCCAGCTCACTTATCAGTTATTCTGCTATTGATTCCTTCTAGAGTATTTTTATTTTCAGTTATTGTGTTGTTCATCACTGTTTGTTTTTTCTTTTCTTCTTGTATGTCTCTGTTAAATGTTTCTTGTATTTTCTCAATTCTATTTCTGAGATTTTGGATCATTTTACTATCATTACTCTGAATTCTTTTTCAGGTAGACTATTTCCTCTTCATTTGTTTGGTCTTGTGGGTTTTTACCTTACTCCTTCTGCAGCATATTTCTCTGTCTTCTCATTTTGTTTAACGCTGTTTCTGGGGTCTCCTTTCTGCAGGCTGCAAGGTTATACCATACTTCTTCTTACTTCTTGTGTCTGCCCTCAGTGGCTGAGGTTGGTCCAGTGGATTGTGTAGGCTTCCGGGTGGGGGGGGGGGTGACTGGTTCCTGTGTTCTGGTAGATGGAGGTGGATCTTGTCCCTCTGATGGACAGGGCCATGTCCAGTGGTGTGTTTTAGGATGTCTGTGAGCTTACTTTGACTTTAAGCAGCATGTCTGCTAATGGATGGGGTTTTGTTCCTGTCTTGCTACTTGTTTGACATGAGGCAGCCAGCACTGGAGCTTGCTGGAGATTGGGTAGTGCTGGGTCTTGGTGGTAAGATGGAGACCTCTAGGAGAGTTCTTGCTGATTAATATTCCCTGGGACTGGGAGTTCTCTGGTGGTCCGATGTTCTGGACTCAGCTCCCCCACCTCAGAGGCTCAGGCCTGACCCTTATCCAGAGCACCAAGACCCTGCAAGCCTCACAACACATAAGAAAAGGGGAAAAAATGAACAAAGAACCTCAAGACAAATGGTAAAATCACAACCAAACAGACAAAAACACACAAAGAAACACACACACATGAAAGAGAAAACAAAAAAGAAAAGAGCAGCCAAACAAATAAATGAACCCCAAAATGAAAACAAACACTAAAATCTAAACTAACAAAACAACAGAAAAAATCAGAAGCAGAAAGAAAACTCTAGGTAGGTCTCTGGCCCTGCTGTGGGCACTGTGGCCAGCTCAGACTCTGACCTGGCCCAACTCCTGCGTGTACTTGCCCCCAAAGTCCACAGTTGGTCCCAAAGTTCAGATCCTCAATTGGTTGGGGGAACACTTGCTGTCTATTCAGATATTCTGCATATGCAGGATTTACCAAGCCAATTGTGGGGGTTTAATCCACTGCTTCTGTGCCTGCGCAGAGTTTTCCCTTCCCCTTTGGTCACACTGCCCCTGGAATTCAGCTTTGGTTTTGGCACTGCCTCTGTATGTGGGCCACCCTCAGGCATCTGTTCCTTGCCCAGGCAAGCGGGGATGAAAACAGCATCTGATTAGGGCTCACTTGCTCACTCAGGCCATGGAGAGGAAGGGATACAGCAGTCAAGGTTAAGATGTGCAGGGAGTGCCTGCGGTGGCAGAGGCTGAAAGGACGTTTCAACAGCCTGGGGTGTGCTGTGAGCTCTCCCAGGGGAGATGGCCCTGGATCACAGGACCCTAAACTGTGGTGGGCTACTCAGGCTCCTGAGAAGGTGTGGGCAATGACCTGCACTTGCTCACAGGACCCTTGGTGGCAACGGCGGCAGTGGTAGCTGTCACACCTGCCCCTGGGGTCTGAGATAGCAGCTTCAGCTCCCACCCACCCCTGGAGCTCATGTAGGCAGTGCCTTTCCATCTGTGAGCACATGAAAAAAGAAGCTGCTATGGCAGGCCTGCCCCTCATGTCGCGCACCCCCAGCAATGGTCCCTTGCCTCTCTGGCAGGCCCAGGCTTCTTGGGACTCCCTCAGCTGTGGCACACTAGCTTCCTCAGGCTGTCTTTATGCCCCAGTCCTCTCGCTGGGGTCTTACCTCTGATGCCTGAGCCTCACATCCACCACAGTGGGCAGACAAGCATCTCAGGCTGGGGAATGCTGGTCATCACTGATCCTCTGTACAAGATTCTCTCTGCTTTGCCATCTGCACCCCTGTTGCTGTGCTCTCCTCTGAGGGTCTGAAGCTACCCCCCCATCCCCGCCAGTGTGGGGGCTTCATCACGTGTGGGAATTTTCTTCCATCACAGCTTCCTCCCAGAGGCACAGGCCCTGACCCGATTCCTTTGTCTCTTTTTTTTTTTTCTTTTTTCTTTTGCCCTACCCAGTTACGTGGAGATTTTCTTGCCTTTTTGGAAGTCTGGGGTCTTCTGCCAGCGTTCAGTAGGTGTTCTGTAAGAGTTGTCCCACATGTAGATGTACTTTTGATATATCTGTGGTGAGAAGGTGATCTCCATTTCTTACTCCTCTGCCATCTTAAAGGTTCCCTCTTTTATTTTGTATAATACCCATTTTAACATGTGTGAGGTGGTATCTCAATGTGGTTTTGATCTGCATTTCCCTGATGATTAATGATGTTGAGTATGATATTAACTGTTAGATTTTTATACATGGCCTTTATTATGTTGAAGTAAGTTTCTTCTCTACTCAATTTGTTGAGTGAGTATATGGCATTTTTTCAAAAATATTTTTTCTGCATCTGTGGAGATGATCACACTATTTTTATCTTTCATTCTCTGAATGTGGTCTATCACATTTATTGATTTGTTTAAGTTCAACCATCCTCACATCTTAGGAATAAATAACCCTTGATTATGGTGTATGATTCATGATGTATGATTTTGAATTTCACTCACTATTATTTTGTTGATAATTTTTGCATCTACATTTTCTATGCATAGTATCATGTTATCTGAAAATAGTGATAGTTTTACTTCTTCCTTTCACATTTGGATTACTTTTACTTCTTTTACTTGTCTGATTACTGTAGCTAGGAGTTCTAATACTATGTTGAATAAAACTGGTGAGAGTGGACATCCTTGTCTTGTTCTTGACCTTAGAGGAAATGCTTTCAGCTTTTCACCATTGATTATGATATTAGCTGTGACCTTTTCACATATGATCTTTATTATGTTGAGGTATGTTCCCTCTCTATAAACTTTTTGAGATATTTATCAAAAATGGATGATGAATTTTGTCAAAAGATTTTTCTGCATCTATTGAGATGATCATATGATTTTTAGTTTTCAATTTTTTAACATAGTGCATCACATTGATTGATTTGCAAATATTGAACCAGATTTGCACCCCTGGTATAAATGCCACTATATCATGGGCTATGATCATTTTAATGCATTATTGAATTTAGTTTGCTAATATTTTGCTGAGAATTTTTACATCGATGTTTATCAGTGATATTGGCCTGCAATTTTCTGAAAAAGGGTTTGTGATATCTTTATCTGGTTTTGGCATCAAAGTGATGCTGTTGTAGAATGGGATTGGAAACATTCCTTCCTCTTAATTTTTCTGGAATAATTTGAGAAAGATAGCTGTTAACTATCTTTTACATGTTTGGTAGAATTCACCTTTGAGGCTGTCTAGTCCTGAACTTTTGTTTGCTGGGATTTTTTTTTTTTAATTACTGACTCAATTTCATTTCTGGTAGTTGTTCTGTTCATATTTTCTGTTTATTCCTGAATCAGTCTTGGGAGTTTGTACATTTCTAGGAATTTTTACATTTCTGTAGGTTTTCCATTTTATTGGTGTATAATTGTTGGTAGTATTCTTACATGATCCTTTGCATTTCTGTGATTTCTGTTGTAACTTCTCCTTTTTCATTTCTACTTTTATTGGTTTGGGACCTCTATCTTTTTTCTTGATGAATCTGGCTAAAGGTTTATCAATTTTATTTACCTTTCCAAAAAGTCAGTTCTCAGTTTCTTTGATCTTTTCTAATTCTTGTTTCTGTTATATTTATTTCTGCTCTGATCTTTATTATTTTTTACCTTCTACTAACTTTGGGTTTTGTTCATTCTTCCTCTTCTAGGTCCTTTGGGTGTAAGTTTAGGTTGTTGACCTGAGATTTTTTTTGTTGTTTCATGAGGTAGGATTATACTGCTATAAAATTTCCTCTAAGAAGTGCTTTTGCTGCATCCCATAGATTTTGGATCATTGTATTTTCACTTTCACTTGTCTCCAGGTATTTTCTGATTTCTTTAGTGACTCATTGGCTGTTTAGCAACATATCTTTTAGCCTCCATGTGTTTGTGTTTTTCCAGTTTTTTTTTTTTGATGTATTTGATTTCTTGTCTCATAGTATTATGGTCAGAAATGATTCTTGATATGATTGCAATATTCTTGTATTTAATGAGACTTTTTTGTGGCCTAGCATGTGATCTATCCCAAAGAATGTTCTATGTATACTTGAAAAGTTTGTGTATTCTACTGCTTTTCGATGGAATGTTCTTTATAGATTTATTAAGTCCATTTGATTTAATGTGTCATTTAAGGCCAGTGTTTCCTTATTGATTTTCTCTCTGGATGATCTGTCCATTGATGTAAATGGGGTGTTAAAATCCCCTACTTTTATGTGTTACTGTCAATTTCTCTCTTTATGTCTGTTAATATTTGCTTTATGTATTTAAGTGTTCCTATGTTAGGTGCATATATATTTTTTCAATTGTTATATCTTCCTGGATTGATCCCTTGATCATAATGTAACATCCCTCTTTGTATCTTATTACAGTCTTTATTTTAAAGTCATTTTGTCTGATATAATTATTGCTACCTGGCTTTCTTTTCATTTCCATTTGCATGGAATAACTTTTTCCATCCCCTCACTTTCATCTATGTGTATCTTTAGATCTGAACTGAGTCTCTTGTAGGCAACATACATATGGGTCTTGCTTTTGTTTCCATTCAGCCACTCTACATTTTAGATTGGAACATTTAGCCCATTTACATTTAACATAACTATTGATAGATATGTATTTATTGCTATTTTGTTAATAGTTTTATAGTTATTTTTTGTTACTTTCTTCTTCTTTTAACCTCTTCCCTTGTGATTTAATGACTATGATTAGTGTTTTGTTTGAATTCCTATCTCTTTGTGTCTGTGTGTCTATTATAAATTTTTGGTTTGTGGTTACCATGAGATTGATATATATAGCAATCTATCCATCTATCTAAATTATTATAAGTTATCAATCTCTTAAGTTTGAATGCATTTATCAGCCCTGCATTTTTATCCCCCCATGTTTAAAGTTTTTGACATCATATTTTACATCTTTTCGTTTTGATTAAACCTTAACTACTTCTCCTTTACCAATAGATTTTTCTTTACACAATTTTCATATTTCTACTTGTGGACTTTTCTTTTACACTTAGAGAAGTATTTTTAACCATTCTTGTGATGCTGGTTTCTTGCTGCTGAGCTCTTTTTGCTTTTCTATAAACCTTTGTTCTCTCCTTCAAATTTGAATGATAGACTTAATGTGTAGTGTATTCTTGGTTGTAGAGATTTCCATTTCATCACTCTAAATATATCATGTCTCTCCCTTTTGGTGTGCAGAGTTTCTGCTGAAAAATCAGTTCATAGTCTTATGAGAATTTCCTTTTATGCAACTTACTGCTTTTCCCTTGCTGCTTTTAATATTCTTTCTTTATCTTTAATTTTTTTTCATGAGCTGGTGAAAGCCCACTGGTGGGTTCAGCTGGGACCCAGTGTGGCTAGGTGAGTAGCCCAAAGTGTCCTAAAGCTGGTGTTGGCCTTCTGTTGGGCAAGGCTGTGGTTCAGGACATCCTAGGTTGGTGGTAACTTGCTGATGGGTGGACTGGGTCTTAACACGACTGGCTGTGAATTCACAGTGTATTTGTGTGTGTGTGTGTGTGTGTGTGTGTGTGTGTGTGTGTGGTATGCAGGCCTCTCACTGTTGTGGCCTCTCCTGTTGTAGAGCACAGGCTCCGGATGTGCAGGCTCAGTGGCCATGGCTCACTGGCCCAGCCGCTCCATGGCATGAGGGATCTTCACGGACTGGGCCACTAACCCGTGTCCCCTGCATTGGCAGGTAGACTCTCAACCACTGCACCACCAGGGAAGCCCCCACAGTGGTTTTGAAGCTGGTTTTGGCCTGCTTGTGTTCAGGGTTAAGGTCTGGGTCATTCTGAGTCTGGTTCATCCCACTAGTGGTTGAGACCAGGTCCCAGGGCTAACTCTGGCCCAATGGTGGCCAGGGCCATGTCCCAGGTTCTCTTAGTTGCAATGCCTTGAGGGTCCTGAGCTGGTTTTTCTCCAGTGATGGATTGGGTCATGGTTCAGAGGATCCTGAGGCTAGTGCTGGCTTACTGGTGGGGGGAGTCAGATCTTCCCAGGTTTCTGGTTACAAGGCCCTAGGGATCCTGGAGTTGGTATTGGCCAGCTTGTTGGTGGGGCATGGGACCCAGCGGATCCTGGGGCTGAGCCTGCCTGCTGGTGGGTGAAGCCAGGTCCCAGGGCTAGTTTTGGCCCATTGTTGGGTGGAGTTGTGTCCTGTATCTCTGGCTGTGGGACCTCTGGGTCCCAGAGTTGGTGTCAACCAGCTGGTGGGCAGAGCCTGGACCAAAACCTAGCAGCAAGACCCCAGAGATCCTGGGACTAGTGTTGGTCCACTAGTGGATGCAGTGAGGTACAGGGCCCTCTGATGAATGGGGCTAGGTCCTGAGATGACTGGGGGCTCAGGGAGTCCTACAGCACTCTCTCTGCTGGTGGTGGGAGTGCTTGGCCTAAGGCTTCCCAAGACAAATGCCTACCAGCTGGTGTGTGGGGACAGGTCCTGGTACTTAGAGTCTAGAGTGAGGACCCCAAAATGGCACTGGCCAGCACCAGCATCCTCATGGTAAGATGACCTCCCCAAAATTGCTGCTGCCAATGTATTTGTCCCTTGGTGAGTCCCAATTACTTCCTGCTTCTCCAAAAGGCTCTCCAAGATCAGCAAGTGAGTCTAACCCAGGATCCTTTTAATTTATTGCTTCTGTCCTGCATCTTGGAGTATGTGAGATTTTGTGTACACCCATTAAGAGGGGAGTCTTTATTTCCCACAGTCCTCTGCCTCTCCCAAAAGTAAGCTCCATTGGCCTTCAAAGTGAACCTTTCTGGGAGCTCGTCTTCCCAGTGCAGGACACCCAGGCTGGGGAGACCAGTGTAGGACTCTGACCACTCACTCAATGGGGAGAACCTCTGCAATTGTAATTATCCTCCTATTTGTGAGTCTCCTATCCAGGGAAATGGGTCTTGACTATACTGCATCTCAGCTCTTTCTAGCTGTCTTTACATGTAGAAGATCTTTTCTGCTAGTCTTCAAGTCATTATCTTTGACAGTTGCTCTGTAAATAGTTGTAATTTTGGTGTGTCCGTGGGGGGAGCAGACCCCAGGGTTTTCCACTCCACCATTTTGGACTCTGCCCTGTATTTAGTTCTTGTTTTTAATCCTTTGAGCCACTCTATGCTTTTGATGGAGAATTTAATCCATTTACATTGAAAGTAATTATTGGTAGGTAAGGACATAGATCATCTCACTTTTTGATGACTTTTTAAAATTCCTTTGTTTTTTTTAATGCCTCTTTTCTTCTCTTTGTTATTTGATGGTTTTCCATAGTGGTACACTGATTTCCTTCTCTTCATCTTGTGTGTATTACTGTAAGGTTTTGCTTTGTGCATAACCTGGCACTTTTATAAAAACTGCTTATAGATGTAAGTCTATTTTGTACTGATAACAACTAAACTTTCATTGCACATTAAAAAGAAAAACTCTAGAGGGGGCTTCCAGGAAGATGGTGGAAG
This sequence comes from Phocoena sinus, assembly GCF_008692025.1. NCBI lineage: Eukaryota > Metazoa > Chordata > Mammalia > Artiodactyla > Phocoenidae > Phocoena > Phocoena sinus. The sequence continues at coordinate 57,508,361 of NC_045784.1, read as the reverse complement.
AGTAAGACGTGGAGATCAACTTCCTCCCCACAGATACAACAGAAATACATCTACACGTGGAACGACTCCTACAGAACACCTACTGAACACTGGCAGAAGACCTCAGACCTCCCAAAAGGCAAGGAAGTCCCCACGTACCTGGGTAGGGCAAAAGAAAAACCAGAGACAAAAGAATAGGGACGGCACCTGCACCAGTGGGAGGGAGCTGTGAAGGAGGAAATGTTTCCACACACTAGGAAGCCCCTTCGTCGGCGGAGACTGCGGGTGGCGGAGGGGGAAGCTTCGGGGCTGCGGAGGAGAGCACAGCAACAGGGGTACAAAGGGCAAAGTGGAGAGATTCCCGCACAGAGGATCCATGACGAACAGCACTCACCAGCCTGAGAGGCTTCTCTGCTGACCCGCTGGGGCAGGCGGGGCTGGGAGCTGAGGCTCAGGCTTCGGTCGGAGCGCAGGGAGAGGACTGGTGTTGGCGGCGTGAACACAGCCTGCAGGGGGTTAATGCGCCACAGCTAGCTGGGAAGGAGTCCAGGGAAATGTCTGGACCTGCTGAAGAGGCAAGAGACTTTTTCTTCCCTCTTTGTTCTCTGGTGCGCAAGGAGAGGGGATTAAGAGCACCTCTTAAAGGAGCTCCAGAGACGGGCACAAGCCACGGCTACAACCGTGGACCACAGAGACGGGCATGAGATGCTAAGGCTGCTGCTTCCGCCATCAAGAAGCCTGTGTGCGAGCACAGGTCACTATCCACATCTCCATTCTGGGGAGCCTGTGCAGCCCGCCACTGCCAGGGTCCTGGGATCCAGGGACAATTGCCCTGGGAGAATACACGGTGCACCTCAGGCTGCTGCAACGTCACACTGGTCTCTGCCGCCACAGGCTCACCCTGCACTCCATGCCCCTCCCTCCCCCCTGTCTGAGTGAGTCAGAGCCCCCAAATCAGCAGCTCCTTTAACCCCATCCTGTCTGAGTGAAGAACAGACGCCCTCCAGAGACCTACATGCAGAGGCAGGGCCACATCCAAAGCTGAGACACTGGGAGCTGAGACAAAAAAGAAGAGAAAGGGAAATCTCTCCCAGCAGCCTGAGAAGCAGTGGATTAAAGCTCCACAATCAACTTGATGTACCCTGCATCCGTGGAATACATGAATAGAAAACAAATCATCCCAAAATGTGGAGGTGGACTTTGAGAACAAGAGTTATGATTTTTTCCCCTTTTCCTCTTTTTGTGAGTGTGTATGTGTATGCTTCTGTGTGAGATTTTGTCTGTATAGCTTTGCTTCCACCATTTGTCTAAGGATTCTATCCGTCCGGTTTTTTTTGTTTGTTTTTTTAAAATTATTTTTCTTAATAATTATTTTTTATTTTAATAACTTTATTTTATATTTTCTTCTTTCTTCCTTTCCTTACTTCCCTCCTTTAGACAACTAATCATCCCAAACTGAGGAGGTGGATTTTGAGAGCAAGATTTATGAAATTTTCCACTTTTCCTCTTTTTGTGAGTGTGCATGTGTATGCTTCTGTGTGAGACATTGTCTGTATAGCTTTGCTTCCACCATTTGTCTTAGGGTTCTTTCCATATGTTTTTTTTTTCTTTTTTTTCCTCTTAATAATTATTTTTTTATTTTAAAACTTTATTATATTTTATCTTACTTTATTTTATTTTACTTTATCTTCTTTATTTCTTTTCTTCCTTCCTTCTCTCCTTCATTCCTTCCTTCCTTCTTCCCACCCACCCTCCCTCCCTCCCTTCTTTCTTTCTTTCCTTTTCTACTTCTACTAATTCGTTCTATCTACTCTTTCTCCTTTTATTCTGAGCCATGTGGATGAAAGGCTTTTGCTGTTGCAGCCAGGAGTCAGTGCTGTGCCTCTGAAGTGGGAGAGCCAACTTCAGGACACTGGTGCACAAGAGACCTCCCAGCTCCACATAATATCAAACAGTGAAAATCTCCCAGAGATCTCCATCTCAACACCAGCACCCAGCTTCACTCAACGACCAGCAAGCTACAGCGCTGGACAGCTTTTGCCAAACAACTAGCATGACAGGAACACAACACCACCCATTAGCAGAGAGGATGCCTAAAATCATAAGTCCACAGACACCCCAAAACACACCACCAGACGTGGACCTGCCCACCAGAAAGACAAGATCCAGCATCATCCACCAGGACACAGCCACTAGTCCCCTCCACCACGAAGCCTACACAACCCACAGAACCAACCTTAGCCACTGGAGACAGACGCCAAAAACAACAGGAACTACGACCCTGCAGCCTGCAAAAAGGAGACCCCAAACACAGTAAGATAAGCAAAATGAGAAGACAGAAAAACAACCAGAAGATGAAGGAACAAGATAAAAACCCACCAGATATATCAAATGAAGAGGAAATAAGCAGTCTACCTGAAAAAGAATTCAGAATAAAGATAGTAAAGATGATCTAAAAGCTTGGAAATACAATAGACAAAATGCAAGAAACATGTACCAAGGACCTAGAAGAACTAATGATGAATCAAACAATGATGAACAACACACTAAAAGAAATTAAAAATACTCTAGATGGGATGAATAGCAGAATAACTGAGGCAGCGGAACGTATAAGTGACCAGGAATATAAAATAGTGGAAATAACTATGGCAGAGCAGAATAAAGAAAAAAGAATGAAAAGAACTGAGGACAGTCTCAGAGACCCCTGGGACAATATTAAACAAACCAACATTTGAAATATAAGGGTTCCAGAAGAAGATGAAAAATAAAAAGGACTGAGAAAATATTTGTCCCATAGAGGATAAATATGCCAAGACACATATTAATCAAACTGTCAAAAATTATATACAAAGAAAACATATTAAAAACAGCAAGAGAAAAACAACAAATAACACACAAGGGAATCCCCATAAGGGTAACAGCTGATCTTTCAGCAGAAACTCTGCAAGCCAGAAGGGACTGGCAGGACATATTCAAAGTGATGAAGGAGAAAAACCTGAAGCTAAGATTACTCTACCCAGCAAGGATCTCATTCAGATTTGATGGAGAAATTAAAAGCTTTACAGACAAGCAAAAGCTGAGAGAGTTCAGCACCACCAAACCAGCTTTACAACAACTGCTAAAAGAACTTCTCTAGGCAAGAAACACAAGAGAAGGAAAAGACCTACAATAATGAATCCAAAACAATATAGAAAATGGGAATAGGAACATACATATCGATACTTACCTTAAATGTAACTGGACTAAATGCTCCCACCAAAAGACACAGATTGGTGGAATGGATATAAAAACAAGACCCATATATTTGCTGTCTACAAGACACCCATTTCAGACATAGAGACACATACAGACTGAAAGAAAGGGGATGGAAAAATATATTTCATGCAAATGGAAACCAAAAGAGTGCTGGAGTAGCAATTCTCATATCAGACAAAATAGACTTTAAAATAAACACTATTTGAAGAGACAAAAAGGACACTACATAATGATCAAGGGATCGATCCAAGAAGAAGATAGGACAATTGTAAATATTTATGCACCCAACATAGGAGCACCTCAATACATAAGGCAAATGCGAACAGCCATAAAAGGGGAAATCGACAGTGAGACATTCATCGTATGGGACTTTAACACCCCATTTTCACCAATGCACAGATCATCCAAAATGAAAATAAAGAAGAAAACACAAGCTTTATATGATACATTAAACAAGATGGACTTAATTGAAATTTATAGGACATTCCATCCACAAACAACAGAATACACATTTTTCTTAAATGCTCATGGAAAATTATCCAGTATACATCATATTTTGGGTCACAAATCAACCCTTGGAAAATTTAAGAAAATTGAAAGTGTATCAAGTATCTTTTCTGACCACAATGCTATGAGACTAGATATCAATTACAGGAAAAGATCTGTAAAAAATACAAACACATGGAAGGTAAACAATACACTATTTAATAACAAAGAGATCACTGAAGAAATCAAAGAGGAAATAAAAAAATACCTAGAAATAAATGACAATGGAGACACGACAACCCCAAACCTATGAGATGCAGCAAAAGCAGTTCTAAGAGGGAAGTTTATAGCTATACAATCCTACGTTAAGAAAGAGGAAACATCTCAAATAAATCACATAACCTTGCACCTAAAGCAATTAGAGAAAGGAGAAGAAAAAAACCCCAAAGTTAGCAGAAGGAAAGAAATCATAAAAATCAGATCAGAAATTAATGAAAAAGAAATGAAGGAAATGATAGCAAAGATAAATAAAACTAAAAGCTCATTCTTTGAGAGATAAACAAAATTGGTAAAACATTAGCTACACTCATCGAGATAAAAGGGAGAAGGCTGAAATCAATAGAATTAGAAATGATAAAGGAGGAGTAACAACTGACACTGCAGAAATACAAACTCATGAGAGATTACTACAAGCAACTCTATGCCAATAAAATGGACAACCTGGAAGAAATGGACAAATTCTTAGAAATGCACAACCTGCCAAAACTGAATCAGGGAGAAATAGAAAATATGAACAGACCAATCACAAGCACTGATACTGAAACTGTGATTAAAAATCTTCCACCAAACAAAAGCCCAGCAACAGATGGTTTCACAGGTGAATTCTATGAAACATTTAGAGAAGAGATAACACCTATCCTTCTCAAACTCTTCCAGAATATAGCAGAGGGAGGAACACTCCCAAACTCATTCTACGAGGACACCATCACCCTGAGAGCAAAACCAGAAAAATATGTCAAAAAGAAAGAAAACTACAGGCCAATATCCCTGATGAACATAGATGTAAAAATTCTCAACAAAATACTAGCAAACAGAATCCAACAGCACATTAAACGGATCATACACCATGATCAAGTGGGTTTTATTCCAGGAATGCAAGGATTCTTCAATATATGCAAATCAACCTACGTGATACACCATATTAACAAATCGAAGGAGAAAAACCATATGATCATCTCAATAGATGCAGAGAAAGCTTTTTACAAAATTCAACACCCACTTATGATAAAAACCCTGAAGAGCATAGGCATAGAGGGAACTTTCCTCAACATAATAAAGGCCATATATGACAAACCTGCCGCCAACATTGTCCTCAATGGTGAAAAACTGAAAGCATTTCCACTAAGATCAGGAACAACATAAGGTTGCCCACTCTCACCATTCTTACTCAGCATAGTTTTGGAAGTTTTAGCCACAGCAATCAGAGAAGAAAAGGAAATGAAAGGAATCCAAATCAGAAAAGAAGTAAAGCTATCACTGTTTGCAGATAACATGATACTATACATAGAGAATCCTAAAGATGCTACCAGAAAACTACTAAAGCTAATCAATGAATTGCGTAAGGTAGCAGGATACAAAATTATTGCACAGAAATCTCTGGCATTCCTATACTCTAATGATGAAAAATCTGAAAGTGAAATCAAGAAAACACTCCCATTTATCATTGCAACAAAAAGAATAAAATATCTAGGTATAAACCTACCTAAGGAGACAAAAGACCTTTATGTAGAAAATTATAAGACACTGATGAAAGAAATTAAAGATGATACAAATAGATTCAGAGATATATTATGTTCTTGGATTGGAAGAATCAACATTGTGAAAATGACTACTATCCAAAGCAATCTACAGATTCAATGCAATCCCTACCAAACTATCACTGACATTTTTCACAGAACTAGAACCAAAACTTTCACAATTTGTATGGAAACACAAAAGACCCCGAATAGCCAAAGGAATCATGAGAACAAAAAACGCAGCTGGAGAAATCAGGCTCCCTGACTTCAGACTATACTACAAAGCTACAGTAATCAAGACAGTATGGTACTGGCACAAAAACAGAAAGATAGATCAATGGAACAGGAGAGAAAGCCCAGAGATAAACCCACGAACATATGTTCACCTTACCTTTGATAAAGTAGGCAGGAATGTACAGTGCAGAAAAGACAGCCTCTTCAATAAGTGGTGCTGGGCAAACTGGACAGGTACATGTAACAGTATGAGATTAGATCACTCCCTAACACCATACAGAAAAGTAAGCTCAAAATGGATTAAAGACCTAAATGTAAGGCCAGAAACTATCAAACTCTTAGTGGAAAACATAGGCAGAACACTCTATGACATAGTTCACAGCAAGATCTTTTTTGACCCACCTCCAAGAGAAATGGAAATAAAAACAAAAATAAACAAATGAGACCTAATGAAACTTCACATCTTTTGCACAGCAAAGGAAACCATAAAGAAGACCAAAGGACAACCCTCACAATGGGAGAAAATATTTGCAAATGAAGCAACTGACAAAGGATTAATCTCCAAAATTTACAAGCATCACATGCAGCTCAATAATAAAAAGACAAACAACCCAATCCAAAAGTGGGCAGAAGACCTAAATAGGCATTTCTCCAAAGAAGGTATACAGACTGCCAACAAGCACATGAAAGAATGCTCAACATCATTAATCATTGGAGAAATGCAAGTCAAAACTACAATGAGATATCATCTCACACCGGTCAGAATGGCCATCACCAAAATATCTAGAAAAAATAAATGCTGGAGCGGGTGTAGAGAAAATGGAACACTCTTGCACTGCTGGTGGGAATATGAATTGGTACAGCCACTATGGAGAACAGTATGGACGTTCCTTAAAAAACTACAAATAGAACTACCATATGACTCAGCAATCCCACTACTGGGCATGTACCCTGAGAAAACCATAATTCAAAAAGAGTCATGTACCAAAATGTTCATTGCAGCTCTGTTTACAATAGCCCAGAGATGGAAACAACCTACGTGTCCACCATCTGATGAATGGATAAAGAAAATATGGCACATATACACAATGGAATATTACTCAGCCATAAAAAGAAATGAAATTGAGCTATTTGTAAAGAGGTGGATTGACCTAGAGTCTATCTTACAGAGTGAATTAAGTCTGAAAAAGAAAGACAAATACCGTATGCTAACGCATATATATGGAATTTAAGAAAAAAATGTCATGAAGAAACTAGGGGTTAGACAGGAATAAAGATACATACCTACCAGAGAATGGACTTGAGGATATCGGGAGGGGGAAGGGTAAGATGTTACAAAGTGAGATAGAGGCATGGACATATATTCACTACCAAACCTAAGGTAGATAGCTAGTGGGAAGCAGCCGCATAGCACAGGGAGATCAGCTCGTTGCTTCCTGACCACGTGGAGGGGTAGGATAAGGAGGCTGAGAGGGAGGGAAACACAAGAAGGAAGAGATATGGGAACATATGTATATGTATAACTGATTCACTTTGTTATAAAGCAGAAACTAACACACCATTATAAAACAATTATACTCCAATAAGGATGTAAAAAATAAAAATAAAAACAACAAAAAAACAACTCTATCCTTTTACTTCCCCTTCTAATTTTATGCTTTTATTATCACAATTAACAATTTTATATTGCACTTTCATTAGTAAATTATTGTAGCTATAGCTATTTTAATGCTTCTGTTTTTGACCTTTTTACTGCAGCTAAGTGATTAACACACCACCACATTACCGTTAGAATATTCTGAATTTGACTCTGTGCTTACTTTTGCCAGTTTGTTTTATATTTTCATACATTTTCAGGTTACTCATTAGCATCCTTTCATTTCAGCTTAAATAATTTCCTTCAGCATTTTCTATAAGGCAGGTGTAGTTGTGATGAACTCCCTCATCTTTTGTTTTTCTGTGAAAGTCTTTATTTCTCCTTTATTTCTGAAAGGCAACATGCTGGATAAAGCATTTTTGATTGGCAAGTTTTTTTCTTTGGGAGGTTTGAATACTTTATCCCCATCTTCCTGACCAGTATGTTTTCTCCTGATAAATCTACTTATAGCCTTTTTGTGGTTCTCTTGTAAGTGAAAACTTCTTTTATCTTGCTGATTTTTGGATTCTCTCTGTCTTTAATTGTTTTACAGTTTTTTGTTTTGTTTTGTTTGTTTGTTTGCTTGTTTTTGTACGTGGGCCTCTCACTGTTGTGGCCTCTCCCGTTGTGGATCACAGGCTCCGGACGTGCAGGCTCAGCAGCCATGGCTCACGGGCCCAGCCACTCTGCAGCATGCAGGATCCTCCCAGACCGGGGCACGAACCCATGTCTCCACATCGGCAGGTGATTTCTCAACCACTGTGCCACCAGGGAAGCCCTACAGTTTTAATATAAATGTGTTTTGGAGAAGATCTCTTTGAGTTTAATTCGTTTGGGTATCTTTGAACTTCATGAACTTGGATGTCCAAATCTCTCCTCTGATTTGGGAAGTTGTCAGTCATTTTTTTTTTAAATAAGGTTTTCTTCTCCAATCTCTCTCCCTTCTCCTTCTGGAACTCCAATAATCAATAGATTGCTTCCCTTAATGATGTCCCATAGACTTTTTTCATTCATTTTTATTCTTTTCTTTTTGTTGGACTGGATGATTTCAAATTATTTGTATTTGAGTTCATTGAGTCTTTCTTCTTTGAGGTCCAGTCTATTTTTGATGCTCCCTGTTGAATTTTTCAGTACAGTCATTGTTTTCTTCAACTTCAAAATCTGTTTGTTCTTTTTTATGTTTCCTCTTTGTTGAACTTCTCATTTTGTCCGTGTATTATTTTCCTAAATTCATAAAATTGTTTTATCTGTGTTCTCTTGTTCTCTGAGCATCTTTAGAACAGTTATTTTGAATTCTTTTTCAGCCAATTCATGTATATTCGTGAATTTCCATTTCTTCGGTGTCAGTTACTGGAAGTTTACTGTATTTTTTTATTGGTGTTGTTTCCCTGATTCTTTGTGGTCTTTGCAGTCTCATGTAGCTGTCTGTGTATTAGAAGAAGCATTCACCTCTTCCAGACTTTATATTTGACTTCAGTAAGGAAAGATGTTTATCTGTGGGTGGGGGTACACTAGGACATCTGTGACTCCAGGTCTAGTGGTTCAGGGCATGTTGCCGTATTGTGTCCAGAGGGCCTGACACTTCATCAGCTCAGGTTGCTGGGCTCCATGACATCGACAACTGTGACTCTTGGCAAGATCAGAAAAGGTACTGCAGAGGCTGTAAAAGCTATTGGGTTCCTCAGTGTGCCTTCAGATCCAGTGGTTAGGGGCCAAGGAAGGTGGTGGTGTTGGCTGGATCTTGTGGCATGCTTACACTTTGTTTTAGGGGCCAGTTACAGGTGTCTATGTAGTGGCAGGTGCCAGTTGCTGACACACACATAGTAGCAAGAGCCAGCACCAGTATAAGGAGTTGGCATCAACTGTGGTTGCTCTAGCAGCTGTGGTGACCCTGGCTATCAGTGTGTAGTCCTGTGGCTTTAGGGTCTTGCCACAAGCATGTGCATGGAAGTGGAGTTCAGTGGTGGGAGTTGGGCTGCAGGTGCACAGCTGCAGGGTCTAGCCACGAACACATGCATGGTGGCAGTGGTAAACTGCAGGCATCTTACATGTAAGCACCATAGAGTTTTGTACTATTTTCCAATGTGGATCCTGGGCACTGGCAGCTGGTGATGGAGAGGAGGGAGTGAGCAAGGAGTGCCGCAGGTGGCTGTTGTCTGAATGCAAAACCTATGGGGTAAAACTTCATTGGAAAAATATTCAGGGCATCTGTGGTAGTTGTCCTGGCTATTTGTTTCTCCAGTGGCAAAAGCTTCTGGGGTTCTTTGTGTCGCAAACTACCAGAAACCATAGTTGCTCCCACTTCATGGCTGATACTGCTATCCTCTGCTCTTCTTGTTCCTGGCTATCTCTAGATGTCTTTGCTTTGTCTGTCTCTGGATGCAGTGAAAACAAAATGGATCTTTCATGCTGTGTCCCCAAGGGTTTGGGAAGCTGGTTGCTCACCCAGTTCTTCCTTTCACAGTGAGGGGAACTCTTTCAAGCCAAGACATTTCTTCTTGAGGAATGCTGGCCTGGGGTGTGGGATGATGCAGGCAAAATGCAGCTGTTATTCCTACCCTTTTGGGTGGATATTCTCAGGCTTTTTGTTTCTCTTTGTTGCTGAAGTATCTTAAGTAGACTCCTGAGCTCTCCCAGAACTATTTTTGTTCGTGAATAGTTTCTAATTTGTCATCTTTGTGGGGTAATGGAGGCTGGAGTCTCCTACTCTTCCATCTTGATGACATCACTTGATGATATCACTAGAACCTTTTATTGGGTTGACCAAAACGTTCATTTGGTTTTTTTGACTCTAGCAGCGCTAGATGGCTCTAGCAGTGCTTAGTTGTCTTTAATCACATTCGGAAGAATTTTGTTAGATTGTATTGTGACAGCTGTCATATCAGTGTGCATTTTAAAAACAACTTATCAAAATTGGTGAATTTTTGTGTAGCCATTTTAATATTGAAGATGGAAGAAAAAAATCAAAATTTTTGGCATATTATGCTTTATTATTTTAAGAAAGGCAAAAACACAACTGAAATGTAAAAAAAAGATTTGTGCAGTGTATGCAGAAGGTGCTGTGACTGGTCAAACATGTCAAAAGTGGTTTGCAAAGTTTCGTGCTGAAGATTTCTCACTGGACAATGCTTCACAGTCAGGTAGACCCCTTCAAGTTGATAGAAATCAAATCAAGATATTAATTGAGAATGATTAACTTTATACCATGTGGGTGATAGCTGACATACTCAAAATATCCAAATCAAGTGTTGAAAATCATCTGCACCACCTTGGTTATGTGAATCACTTTGACATTTTGTTTTCACATAAGTTAAGTGAAGAAAACATTCTTGACCATATTCTGCATGAGATTCTCTACTTAAACCTAATGAAATTGTTCTGTTTATAAAGGAAATTGTGATGGGCAATGAAAAGTGAATACTGTAAAATAATGTGTAAAGGAAGAGATCTGGGGCAAGCAAAATGAACCACCACCAACCTCTCCAAAGGCCGGTGTTCATCCAAAGAAGGTGGTGTTGTATATATGTCGGATTGGAAAGGAGTCCTCTATTATGAGCTCTTTACGGAAAACCAAACAATTAATTCCAACAATTTTCCCAGTTAGACCAACAGAAAGCAGCACTCGATGAAAAGTGTTCAGAATTAGTCCACAAAAACACATAATCTTCCATCAGGATAATACAAGACCGTATGTTTCTTTGATGACCAGGCAAAAACTGTTACAGCTTGCCTGGGAAGTTTTGATTCATCCTCCATATTCACCAGACATTGCAACTTCAGATTTCCACTTATTTCGGTCTTTACAAAATTCTCTTAATGGAAAAAATATCAATTCCCCAGAAGACTGTTAAAGGTACCTGGAACAGTTCTTTGCTCAAAAAGATAAAACGTTTTGGGAGGATGGAATTATGAAGTTACCTGAAAAATGGCAGAGGGTAGTGGAACAAAAGGGTGAATATGCTGTTCAATAAAGTTCTTGGTAAAAATGAAAAATGTGTCTTTTATTTTTACTTAAAAACCAAAGGAACTTTTTGGCCAATGCAATGTTTCAGTTATTGTATAAATGAGTCCTTATTTTCCATTTTCCTGTTCTTTTTATTTTGTTGTTGTTCTTTGGTTCTTTATTTGGTTCATCCTTCCGTCCTTCCTTTACTTTTTTTTTTTTTTTTTGCAGTACATGGGCCTCTCACTGTTGTGGCCTCTCCCATTGCGGAGCACAGGCTCCGGATGCGCAGGCCCGGTGGCAATGGCTCATGTACCCAGCTGCTCCACGGCATGTGGGATCTTCCCGGACTGGGGCACGAACCCGTGTCCCCTGCATCGACAGGCAGACTCTCAACCACTGCACCACCAGGGAAGCCCCCTTCCTTCACTTTTGCTGAATCTTTCCTTTTCTTTGCTGAAGATTTCTATTTTATCATAAGTTTTATGTGTTTGTAGTTGTGTGTTGAAAAATTTTTATCATGGCTGCTTTAAAATATTTGTCAGATAATTCTAAAACCTCTATCATTTTATTTTGCCATCTATTGATTTCCTCTGTTCAGTCTGCTTGAAATCTTCCTGGTTTTTCATTTGATGAGAGAGTTTTCATTAAAACCTAGACATTTCCAAGTATGTCAGGAGACTCTAGATGTTATTTTAAACATATATAATTTATGTTTTAGGTGAATTTTTTAAAACACCACTCCAGCAAGGGAGATAAATGTTCCACCTCATTATTCTACATGGAGGTAGAAGTTCAGGTTCCCTATGTAGCCTGTTGACAAAAGAGGGAATTTCTAATTACTGCTGGTTGGGGGTGAGATTTCTGACTCCCTACATGGTCTGTCCACTCACAGCGTGTTGGAGTAAGCCTCTTTATCACTTGGTGATTGTGAAAGTCCCAACTCTTTCTTGTCCAACTTTGACATCACTCCAGTAGAGATGAGGAGGAGCACTTTTATTACTGCCGAGTGGTAGAGGAAGTCTAAGCTCCTGAGCTGTCTCCCCTAACATGTCTGGAATGGAGAGATGTGTTACTGGACAACTGGTTGAAAGTTCTGACTTCCTACTTATTCTTTTCTGATGCCAGTCCAATGGAGATATAGGGGTGCCTCATTACAGCCTCATGGGTGGAAGTGTAGGTTTCCCACTCAATCTGCATTCAATTCACCTATTTAGCCTGTGTAGAAAACAGACGGATCTTGAATAATTAAAGTGGATTGTTGTGGGCTTCCCCGGTGGTGCCGTGGTTGGGAGCCCACCTGCCGATGCAGGGGACACGGGTTCGTGCCCCAGTCTGGGAAGATCCCACATGCCATGGAGTGGCTGGGCCCGTGAGCCATGGCTGCTGAGCCTGCCCGTCCGGAGCCTGTGCTCCACAATGGGAGAGGCTGCAACAGTGAGAGGTCCGTGTACCAAAAAAAAAAAAAAAAAAAAAAAAGTGGATTGTCGTAAGCTTAACCAGGTGATGATGCCAATTGCAGCTGTTGTACCAGATATAGTTTCATTGCTTGACAAAATTAATACACCTTTAGTACCTGGTATACAGCTGTTGATCTGGCCATTGCTTTTTTTAAAATCCATACTGTTAGTAAGGACCACCAGAGCCATTTTTCTTTCACTTGGCAAGGTCATAAATACACCTTCCCTGTTCTGCCTCATTGGTAATGTACTTGCATATCAGAGGGTGTGAAATAAATCTGACAAAAGTTCAGGGGCTTTCCAATTCAGTGGAATTTCTAGGCATCCAGTGGTGTGGGGCATGTTAGGATATCCCTTCTAAATTGAAGGGTAAGTTGTTATATTTTGCCCCTCCTACAACCAAAATAGAGGTACACTGCTTAGTGAGCCTCTGAAATTTAAAGGTAAAATATTCTTCATTTGGGTGTGCCACTCTGGCCCATTTACTGGGTAACCTGAAAAGCCGTTAATTTTGGGTGGCCCCTAGATGGGAGAAGCCTCTGTAACAGGTCCAGGCTGCCATGCAAGATTCTAGCCACTTGGGGGCATGCAGATCCACTGGTGCTTGAAGTGTCAGTAGCAGAAAGGGGTACTCTTTGGAGATTTTGGCAGGACTTTATATATGAATCAAAGCTCAGAACCTTAGGATCTCAGATCAAAGACTTAAAATTCTCAGCAGATAATCATGAACATTGTCTCCCAAGTTCATGAACTTCCCATAATGAACTTGTTGTTTTCTGACCTATGCAACCATAAAGTTAAGTGTGAACAGCAGCAATCTATCATCAGTGGAAGTGGTATATAAGATTGGGCTCAAGCAAGACTTGAAGACACAATAAGTTATATGGAGGAGTGGCCCAAATACCCATGGTCCCCATTTCTGCTACATTATCTTCTTTCCCTTAGCTTGAAGCTAAGCTTTATGGAGAGTTCTCTGTGATCAAAGGGCAAAAGTAAACTAGGGCCTGATTTACAGATGCTTCTGTACAATATGCAGGCACCACCCAAAAGTGGATAGCATCAGCAGTAGCACTACAACCCCTTTCTGGGACATCCCTGAAGGATAGTGGTGAAAGTAAATCTTCCCAGTGGAAAAATTTCCCGGTACATTGTTGTTTGTCTTGCTTAGAAGGAGAAATGGCAGGAGATGTTGCTGTATACCAGTTTATGAGCTGTGGTCAATGGTTTGCCTGTATTGTCAGGTAATTGGAAGGAACATGATTGGAAAATTGGTACCCAGGATGTCTGGGGAATAGGGATGTCAATAGATCTTTCTGAATGGGTGAAAAACAAAGATATTTATGTACCATGTGAATGCTCACCACAGGGTAACATCAGCAGAGGAAATTTTTAATAATCAAGTGATAGGATGACCCATTCTGTGGCTACCAGTTAGCCTCTTACCCCAGCCTCTCTTCATTGTCCAATGAGCTCATGAACAAAGTGACCATGTTGTCAGGGATGGAAGTTAGGCATGGACTTAGCAATATGAGCTTCTATTCACCAAGGTTGACCTGGTTAAGGCCATGGCTCACTACCCAATCTGCCAATAGTAGAAATCAACACTGAGTCTCTGATATGGCACTGTTCCCTGAGGTGATCAGTCTGGTGGCAGATTGATTACACTGGAGCATTTCCACTATGGAAGGAGCAGCACTTTGATCTTACTCAAATAGATACTTACCCTGGATACAGATTTGCCCTCTCTGCATGCAGTGCTTCTGCTATAATTACCATCCATGGCAATTTACCATACAGAATGAGTCATCCACTGTCCTGGTATTTGTATTAGTCAGCTTAGGATGCCATAACAAAATATAATATACTGGGTGAATTAAACAACATAAAATTTATTTTCTCACATTTTGGAGGCTAGACATCTCAGATCAACAGCCATCAGTGTAGGTTTCCTGTGGGAAATTTTCTCTGGGCTTGTAGGCAGCTACCATCTCACCATGTGCTCACATAACCTTTTCTTTGTGTGCATGTGAGAGAGGGAGGGAGAATGCTCTGAGTGTCTCTTCTTATAAGGCCACTAATCCTATCTGATCAGGGCCCCACTCTTATTAATTCATCTAACCTTAATTAATTCCTTACTCCAAATACAGTGACATTGGTGTTAGGAATTCAACAGATGAAGTTTGAGGGGGAAAACAATTGAGTGCATAGCATTATTCCACACAGTATTACTTTTTTAACTTTTATTTTATATTGGAATATAATTGATTAACCATGTTGTGTTAGTTTCAGGTGTACAGCAAAGTGATTCAGTTATAAATATACATGTATCTATTGTTTTCCAATTCTTTTCCCATTTGGGTTATTAGAGAATATTGAGTTGAATTCCCTGTGCTATACAGTAGGTTCTCGTTGGTTATCTATTTTAAACATAACAGTGTGTACATGTCAATCCCAAACTCCCAATCTATCCCCCCACGACACACCATTCTTTCCCTGGTAACCATAAGTTCATTTTCTACATCTGTGAGTCTGTTTCTGTTTTATAAATAAGTTGATTTGTATCATTTTTTATTAGATTCTGCATATAAACAATATCATATAATATTTGTCTTTGTCTGACTTAAGTCTCTTAGTATGATAATCTCCAGATCCATCCATGTTGCTGCAAATGGCATTATTTCATTGATTTTAATGTCTGAGTAATATTCCATTGTATATATGTGCCACATCTTCTTTATCCATTCATCTGTCAAAGCAACATTTAGGTTGCTTCCATGTCTTGGCTATTGTAAACAGCACTGCAATGAACTATGGGGTGCATGTATCCTTTCAAACCATGTTTTTCTCCAGATATATGCCCAGCAGTGGGATTGCAGGATCATATGGTAGCTCTATTCTTAGTTTCTTAAGTAACCTCCATACTGTTCTCCATAGAGGTTGTGTGATTGTACCAATTTACATTGCCACTAACGGTGTAGGAGTGTTTCCTTTTCTCCACGCCTTTTCCAGCATTTATTGTTTTTAAATAATTTGAAGATGGCCATTCTGAATGGTGTGAGGTAATATCTCATTGTAGTTTTGATTTGCATTTCTCTAACAATTAGCGATGTTGAACACCTTTTCACGTGCCTCTTGACTAACTGTATGTCTTCTTCGGAGAAATGTCTATTTAGGTATTCTGCCGTTTTGTTTTTTTTTTGACTGAGTTGTTTGGCTTTTTTTGACATTGAGCCACATGAGCTGTTTGTAAATTATGAAGATTAATCACTTGTCAATCCCATCATTTGCAAATATTTTCTCCCATTCTGTGGGTTGTCTTTTCATTTTATTTATGGTTTCCTTTGTTGTGCAAAAGCTTTTGAGTTTAGTTAGGTCCCATTTTTTATTTTTTGTTTTTATTTCCATTACTCTATAAGATGGATCAAAAAGATATTGCTGGGATTTATGTCAAAGAGTGTTCTGCCTATATTTTCCTCTAAGAGTTTTATAGTATCTAGTCTTCCATTTAGGTCTTTAATCCATTTTGAGTTTCTTTTTGTGTATGGTGTTAAAGAATGTTCTAATTTCATTTTTTTTATAGGTAGCTGTCCAGTTTTCTTGCACCATTTATTGAAGAGACTGTCTTTTCTTCATTGTGTAGTCTTGTCTCCTTTGTTGTAGATTGATTGACTATAGGGGTGTGGGTTTACTTCTGCACTTTCTATCCTGTTCCTTTGAGCTATATTTCTATTTTTATTTTTGTGCAAGTACCATACTGCTTTGTTGACTGTAGCATTGTAGTATAGTCTGAAGTCCAGCTAATTCTTCCAGCTCCGTTTTTCTTTCTCAAGATTGATTTGGGTATTCAGGGCCTTTTGTGTCTCCATACAAATTTTAAGAATTTTTGTTCTAGTTCTGTAAAAAATACCATTGGTAATTTGAAAGGGATTTCATTCAATCTGCAGATTGCCTTGGGTAAGATAGTCATTTTGACATTATTGATTCTTCCAATCCAAGAACATGGTATATCTCTCATCTCTTTCTGTCATCTTTGGTTTCTTTCACAGCATCTTGTAGTTTTTGGAGTATAGGTCTTTGACCTCTTTAGATAGGTTTATTCCTAGGTGTTTTATTCTTTTTGATGTGATGGTAAATGGTATTGTTCCTTTAATTTCTCTTTCTGATATTTCATCGTTAGTGTATAGAAATGCAAGAGATTTCTGTGTATTAATTTTATACCCGCAACTTTACCAAATTCCTTGATGAGCTTTAGTAGTTTTCTGGTAACATATTTAGGATTTTCTACCTATAGTATCATGTCATCTGCACACAGTGACAGTTTTACTTCTTCTTTTCCAATTTGGATTCCCCTTATTTCTTTTTGTTCTCTGATAGCCATGGGTAGGACTTCCACAACTTTGTTGAATAAAAGTGGTGAGAGTGGACATTCTTGTCTTGTTCCGTATCTTAGAGGAAATGCTTTCAGCTTCTCAACATTTAGGATGATGTTAGCTGTAAGTTTGTCTTATATGGCCTTTATTATGTTGAGATATGTTCCCTCTTTGCCCACTTTCTGCAGAGTTTTTATCATAAATTGGTGTTGAATTTTGTCAAAACCTTTTTCTGCATCTATTGAGATGATCATATGGTTTTTATTCTTCAATTTGTCAATGTGGTGTATCACACCAATTGATTTGAGGATATTGAAAAAATCTGGGATAAATCCCACTCGATCGTGGTATATGATCCTTTTAATGTATAGTTGGATTTGTTTGCTAGTATTTTGTTGAGAATTTTTCCATCTATGTTCATTAGTCATATTGACTTATTATTTTTTTTTTTTTGTATCTTTGCCTGGCTTTCATATCAGCGTGATGGTGGCCCCATAGAATGAGTTTGGGAGTATGCATTCCTCTGTGATTTTTTTGAAATAGTCCCAAAAGGATAGGTGTTAACTCTTCTCTAAATGTTTGCTAGAATTCACCTGTGAAGCCATCTGGTCCTGAACTTTTGTTTGTTAGGAATTTTTTAATCACAGTTTCAACTCCTGTACTTGGGATTGGTCTGTTCATATTTTCTATTTCTTCCTGGTTCAGTCGTGGGAGATTGTACCTTTTTACAAATTTGTCCATTTTTTTTCTAGGTTGTCCATTTTATTAGCATATCATTGCTTGTAGTAATCTCTTATGATCCTTTGTATTTCTGTGGTGTCCCTTGTATCTTCTCCTTTTTCATTTCTAATTTTATTGATTTAAGCCCTCTCCTTTTTCTTGATGAGTTTGGCTAAAAATTTATCAGTTTTGTATATCTTCTCAAAGAACCAGCTTTTAGTTTCATTGAGATTTTCTGTTGTTTTCTTCATCTCTATTTCATTTATTTCTGCTCTGATCTTTATGATTTCTTTCCTTCAACCAACTTTGGGTTTTGTTTGTTCTTCTTTCTCTAGTTGCTTTAGGTGTCAGGTCAGGTTTTTTATTTGAGATTTTTTCATGTTTCCTGAGGTAAGATTATATTGCTATAAACTTCCCTCTTAGTACAGCTTTTGCAGCCTCCCAAAAGTTTGTCATGTTTACACTTTCATTTGTCTTTCGGTAGTTTTGATTTCCTCTTTGATTTCCTCAGAGATCCATTGGTTGTTTAGTAGCATATTGTTTAGCCTCCATGTGCTTGTGTTTTTACATTTTTTTCCTGGAATTCATTTCTAACCTCATAGCGTTGTGGTCGGAAAAGATGCTGATATGATTTCAATTTTCTTAAATTTATTGATGCTTGCTTTTGGTCCAGCATGTGATCATTCCTGGAGAATGTTTCATGTGCACTTGAGAAGAATGTGTATTCTGTTGCTTTTGGATGGAATGCTCTATAAATATCAGTTAATTCCATCTGGTCTAATGTCTCAATTAAGGCCTCTGTTTCCTTATTGGTTTTCTGTCTGGATGATCTGTCCATTGATGATTGTGGGATGTTAATGTCCTCTATTTTTATTGTTACTGTTGATATCTTCTTTTATGGCTGTTAGTATTTGCCTTATATATTGAAGTGCTCCCATGTTGGGTGCATATATATTTACAGTTGTTATATCTTCTTGGCTTGATCCTTCTTTGTCTCTTGTAACACTCTTTATTTTAAAGTCAATTTTGTCTGATATGAGTACTGCTACTCCAGCTTTCTTTTGATTTCCATTTGCATGGAATACATTTTTCCATTTCCTCACTTTCAGTCTGTATGTTCCCCTAGTTCTGAAGTGGGTCTCTTTTAGACAGCATATATATGGGTCTTGGTTTTTTATCCATTCAGCCAGTCTATGTCTTTTTCTTGGAGCACGTAGTCCATTTGCTTTTAAAGTAATTACCAATATGTATGTTCCTATTGCCATTTTGTTAATTGTTTTGGATTAGTCTTTGTAGGTCTTTTTTCTTCCCTTCATCTTTTTTTTCTCTTCTCTTGTGATTTGATGACTAACTTTAGTGGTTTGGATGTATTTTTCTATTTTGTGTGTGTATCTATTGTAGATTTTTGGTTTGCAGTTGCCATGAAGTTTTGGTATAGCAGTCTATATGTAAACAAGCCTTGTTTTAATTTGCTGCTCTTTTAATTTCAAATGCATTTCCAGTATCCTGCATTTGTTCTCTCCTTTTCTCACAGTTGCTGGTTTTGATATCATATTTGTGTGCACATGATTTCCTACCTTTACTATATGTTTGCCTTTATCAGTGAGTTTTTCCATTTGTAATTTTCTTTTTTTTCTAGTTGTGGCCTTTTCTTTTCCACCTAGAGAAATTTCTTTAGCATTTGTTGCAAAGATGGTCTGTTGGTGCTGAATTCTCTTAGTTTTTGCTTGTCTGTAAAGTTTTGGATTTCTCTATCAAATCTGAAAGAGAGCTTTGCTGGGTAGAGTATTTTTGGTTTTAGGTTCTGCCCTTTCATGACTTTAAATATATCATGCCACTCACTTCTGGCCTACAGAGTTTCTGCTGAGAAATCAGCTGATAACCTTATGGGAGTTCCCTTGTATGTTATTTGTTGCTCTTCCCTTGTTGCTTTTAATAATTTTTCTTTGCCTTCAATTTTTATCAATTTGATTACTATGCATCTCACACAGTAATCAAGTGAGTTCCTTCAAGGAATGCACTTCACAGCAACTGAAGTGTGGCAATGGGTCTGTGTTCATGGAATTTATTAGTCCTACCATTTTCCCTGCCATCCTAAAGCAATAAATGATTAAATGGTTTTTTTAAGACTCTGTTAAAACATCAGCTAAGTGGGAAACCGTACCTTGTAGAGCTGGGGCAAGGTTCTCCAGGAGGCTGTTTAAACTCTAAATCAGCATGAAATTTATGGCACTGTTTCTCCAAAAGCCAATATTCATGAGTCCAGGCATCAAAAGGTAGAAATAAGAGTGGCACTACTCATTATTACCACTAGTGATCCACCAGCTTCCTGTCCCTGTAATCTTTTGCTCTGCTGGTCTAGATATCTTAAAGAGTTACAAAGAGAGGAATGCTTCTACTAGTAGACACAACAATGATTCCATTGAACTGGAAAACTATCACACAGCCATTTGGGGCTCCTCATGCTCTGAATCAACAGTCAAGGAAGGGAGTAACTGTGCTGGCTGCAATGATAGATCCTGATCGCCGTGACAAATTGGACTAGTAATCTATAACAGATGTAAAGTAGAGTATGTCTGGAATACTGAAAATCCCTTAGGGTGTTTCTTAGTGCCATGCCCTGTGATTAAAGCCAACTGAAAACTACAACAACTCAATTCAGACAAGACTATCAATGGCCCAGAACCTTCAGGTATGAAGATTTCGGTCATGCCACTAGGTAGGAAACCACTACAATCTGAGGTATTTGCTGAAGGCAAATGGAATACAGAATGGGTAGAGGAAGAAGGTAGTTATAAATACCAGCCATGTGACCATTTGCAGATATTAGAACTGTAATTGTTATGAATATTTCTTGCTTATTTTTATGAATATTTTTGTATGTGTGTATGTAGTATGTACATATACATGTATCTACATGTATATCTTTTTTTATCTCTCTTTTATCCCTTGTTTATATAACATAAGATGTATTGACTTTCCATAACTGTATATAAGTACTGTTAACTTTACATCATAATATTTAAGTTACAGGATATTGAGAAGAGAAAACATCACTCAAGGACTTTGCTTCCTCTTCTAGGGAAAGAGTTAGTGAATTTTCAGTTGTATATAGAGTAGTTGTATTATATTAGGCAAAAGTATGACCTTGCTATTGTCTTTTTGAGATTAAGTATAATTTAAGGAGATGTGTACGGGTGTCACATTGACAAGAGGTGAACTGTGATCGTTAATTTTATGTATCAGCTTGTTTAAGCTATAATGTCCAGTAGTTTGGTCAAACACCAGTCTAAATGTGATTGTAAAGGTATTTTTTGGAAGTGATTAGTGTTTAAATAAGTAGAGCTTGAGTAAAGCAGATTACTATCCATTATGTGGATGGACCTCATCCAATCAGTTGAAGGCCTTAAGAGAAAAGACAGGGGTCCCCTGAGGAAGAAGGGATTCTGCCTTGAGACTGCTTTTGGGCTCAAGACTACAACATCAACCTTTGCCAGAATTTCCAGCATATTGGCCTGCCCTAAAAATTTTGGACTTGCCACACCCTACAGTTGTGTGGCCCAAGTCACTAATATTTAAAATAAATCTTTATATATATGTTTACGGCCTATTGGTTCTGTTTTTCTGGGGAACCCCTACTAATACACATAGGTTGGTATGGGGCCATCATTTTTTTCCATGTTGTCTGGCTGGAGTAAAGCGATATTGCTTAAAACTTTCTGTTTTGCTAGGTTTCTCCTTTTCTGGTCTTTTGGCTATAGAGAGCAGATGCTTGTTGTAGCAGGTTTTTACTTCTGTGCCATTCATGTTTCTGGGTTGTCGGTCTTCAGCTTCATGTCTTAATAAGCAAAAGAAAACCTGGGGAGCTGACCACCCTTTCTCAAGTCTCAAAGTCCCTTGCCAGTCTGCCTTCTTCTCTCTACATTTCAGTCTTGCTATATTTTTTTATATACAATGTCCAGGGTTTTTAGTCATATTTAATATGAAGAATAAGAAAAATGATGTCTGTTCCATCTTTCCAAAAGCAAAAGTCTATATAGCATTTTTAACTTTTAAGATTTTACTTGTCACACCATATTGTCTTCTGGATCATATGAGGTAGGCACAACCCATTTTGAGAACTCTGATCTAAAGAATGAATCCTTAGGCAACAATAACTAAAGGAAAAAAAATCTAGGACTGGAAGTCCAGGAAAGTGAGTTATAGTCCTAGCTAGAGTACTACTTGACTTTAGACCAATCATTTTTTTCCCTGTGTGCCTGTTACTTTAGCTCGAAAATGGTGGTAACAACTGCCTTGTCCACCTCTCAGGACTATGGGCTAAAATTTTTTAAGAGAATGTGAAAATTCCGTACAAATATTAATAATTGATAGAAATCCAAGACTTGGGACATTACACATCTAAGAAAATGTGACCTCATATATTTTACATAAGAGTTCATAAGGATATGGAAACGTAGAAGAAGGAACACTTTGATAAAAAGGATTGAACGGAGGGAGAGGTTAGGAGTTTCTACACATAGACTTTATAGTTCTCTCTCTTTTTCAAAGGTATTTATTCTAACACTTTTTTTCTTTTTTGTCTGCATTGAGTCTTCGTTTGCTGCACGCAGGCTTTCTCTAGTTGTGGCGAGTGGGGGTTACTCTTCATTGCAGTGTGTGGCCTTCTCATTGCAGTGGCTTATCTTGTTGTGGAGCATGAGTTCTAGGTGTGCGGGCTTCAGTAGTTGCAGTGCGTGGGATCAGTGGTTGTGGCTCACAGGCTCTAAGGAGCAGACTCCGTAGTTGTGGTGCATGGACTTAGTTGCTCCACAGCATGTGGGATCTTCCTGGACCAGGGATCGAACTTGTGTTCCCTGACTTGGCACATGGATTCTTAACCACTGTACCACCAGATAAGTCCCTAGACTTTATCTTTCTTTTGGTTATAATAAACTCTCTGTTTCTTTAAGGATGATAGATTTATTTTAGGGACATGCCCCCAAGAGCACAAGATAAACACATCACTTGGTATTCAGTAAAAGAGGGAACTATAGAATGGGTCAAAAAAAAATTCCACAGATTTCAGCAGCTAGAGGTTATGGCTCCACATTCTGGTAGTCTTCTATGAATGGAACTCAGCTACCCCATGATTACTCCGTGATTTCACATTTCAATTATGGCCAGTTTATCACCCTCTTCTCTGCCTCTAGACTTGTAGTTCTATTTCCATAGAATTTAGGCTTAAAGTTGGCGCATTATGGTTGCCATTGTCACTCTTTACCTCATCACCTTTTAGATTCTAGTCCTACTGCTAACTCCCTCCTTCTCTATATACATTTTAGTTCAATTTCTGAAGAATTGAGAGTTTCCCCAATAAAACTTTTTGTAGTAGACAATGTCATAAGTCACAGGCAAGTCTATGGCTAGGCTGACATTTCATTAATCCATAGTTTAATAGTTATGGCTATGCATGGGAACACAGTCATACCTTCCTATACCAAGGTCTGAAGGTGTAGCCAGCTATCTATAAGAAACTGTGAGTGAGGCAGGCATCAAGATTGACATCTAGTGCTCAATGAATAATGTGTGGACTACAGTAGTAAGTATAGTACCAGTTGATATTTCTTAGTATAAAATTGAAGGACATTAGGGAAAAGGAGACTTCAGGTTTAGGTTATTCAGAGACCAAAAAGACAATAATTCCTTTCTCTTCTTTCTACTGGAAAACAAGTACAGCCCTTGAGTCTCTTTTCTTTATGGGCTCCTTTGTGCCTATGTACTTGGAGCTGAATCCATGGACTCTGGGATTTGTGCCCTCTCAATTCTCATCCTGCTGGCTCAGTAAGTGACTCCTTTATGATCATGCTTGATGTTTTATTGTTTCTTTAATATCCACGTATCATTTGCTATTTTCCTTGTTAATGATCAAGCTGAGTAATAAGCTTTGTGTCTCAAGCAGTTTAGAGCTAACATTAACATTATGTCCCATTATTAATGGGTTGATTTTTTCTAGAGCCATTTTTCCCCTTGAGCTGTCAGGAGAAAGCTATTAACCCCTTTGTCAAATGCCCTATCTTTTTCCTTATCACCAAGTTGCCTTCCTCTTTCATCTGCATGGGGTAGCATCTTGAATTGCATGTCTTATCACTCCTGTTTTTTCACCCTTGACTATGCACATGACCACCTTGTTGACAAGTCTGTCAGACAGAATAATAGCTAGCAAGTCACCCATTTCCAAACCCAGAGGACTAGCCTGTCAGTCAGCCTGAAGATCCATCAGTTGGAAAGAAAGTTACGCAGTCTGTCAGCTAGTATGACAACCAGCCAGTAGGTCAAACAGTCAAAGAGTCAGACAGTCAGATAGTCACCAAACTTGTATGTCAATGAATCTGTATATCTGAACACAGTCCATAAGATTAGCCTATCAGTCATATGTAGAATAGGAAATAGTAACAAAACAATCAACCTGCCAGGCAGCTGAGACAGACAGGCAGAAAGCTTGTCTAATAGACCAATAATAAATCATCCAGCAAATTATTCAATTAGTCAGAATGTCAGCAAGTCATCCTATCAACTGTCAGTTCGCTACTCATTCTGTCAGTTTGTAAGTCATCCAATCAGAAATTTAGTTAGTTCCAGCTGGCTAGCCTATCAGTAAGCCTGTTAGTCACACAGACTTCTAAAACAGACTTCTGTTAATCAACCAGCTATCCAACACAGGAAAAACTAATATATTCACCTTTCTTTGATTTTAAGGTGCCTGAAACAGGCAGAATGAGGTGGACGTGTTCCCTCAAGGCTCAGGTCACATCTCATATCTTATTTTTTTTCTCTTTAACATCTTTATTAGAGTATAATTTCTTTACAATGGTGTGTTAGTTTCTGCTTTATAACAAAGTGAATCAGTTATACATATACATATATCCCCATATCTCTTCCCTCTTGTGTCTCCCTCCCTCCCACCATCCCTATCCCACCCCTCTAGGTGGTCACAAAGCACGAAGTTGATCTCCCTGTGCTATGCAGCTGCTTCCCACTAGCTATCTATTTTATATTTGGTAGTGTATATATGTCCATGTCACTCCCTCACTTTGCCCCAGTTTCCCCGTATCCTCAAGTCCATTCTCTAGTAGGTCTGCGTTTTTATTCCCGTCTTGCCCTTAGGTTCTTCATAACCTTTTTTTCCTTAGATTCCATATATATGTGTTAGCATATGGTATTTGTTTTTATCTTTCTGACTTACTTCACTCTGTATGACAGACTCTATGTCCATCCACCTCACTACAAATAACTCAATTTCATTTCTTTTTAAGGCTGAGTAATATTCCATTGTATATATGTGCCACATTTTCTTTATCCATTCATCTGTTGATGGACACTTAGGTTGCTTCCATGTCCTGGCTATTGTAAGTAGAGTTTCAAAGAACATTGTGGTACAAGACCCTTTTTGAATTATGGTTTTCTCAGGGTATATGCCCAGTAGTGGGATTACTGGGTTATATGGTAGTTCTATGTTTAGCTTTCTAAGGAACCTCCATACTGTTCTCCATAGTGGCTGTATCAATTTACATTCCCACCAACAGTGCAAGAGGGTTCCCTTTTCTCCGCACCCTCTCCAGCATTTGTTGTTTGTAGATTTTCTGATGATATCCATTCTAACTGGTGTGAGGTGATACCTCACTGTAGTTTTGATTTTCATTTCTCTAATAATTAGTGATGTTCAGCAGCTTCTCATGTGCTTCTTGTCTATCTGTATGTGTTCTTTGGAGAAATGTCTATTTAGGTCTTCTCCCATTTTTGGATTGGGTTGTTTGTTTTATTGATATTGAGCTGCATGAGCTGCTTGTAAATTTTGGATATTAATCCTTTCTCAGTTGCTTCATTTGCAAATATTATCTCCCATTCTGAGGGTTGCATTTTCATCTTGTTTATGGTTTCCTTGGAATACAAATTGTATTTCAAGCTTCCCCACCAGCTCTTGAAAACCCACTTTGATACTTCAGAGTAAGATAATTATTGTTCCCCCAGCTCATATAATAGCTGTATAACCTCCTAATTCCTATAGTAAACTCTTCATACCTGGAATCCACATAGTGGCTTCTCTTCCTGTGACCAAACTCTAATTGACAACCCAGTTACCCCCAATTATATAACCCTGTTTAATTCTATAATAACACTTCTTTATTACTCATTGATATTTCCTTGTTTACTTTCTAGCTCTCTTACCAAAATTAATATTTTAAGAAAATAAGAGCTGTGTTTGTTTTCTTCAGCACAGCATATCCCATGCTAAAACAGAGCCCACAACATAGTAAGCTCTCAATAATTGTTACTGAATGAATGAATAAGCCATAGATAAACCTAGAAAATAATTTTATTACATTTGTACAACACATCAGGATCTATTCTTTTCAAAGCCCTTTCTTTCTGTTATCTGAAGGGTGGTACACAACCATCCTAAGAGTCAGATGGGGATTCTCATCCTCACTTGATAGGTGAGAAAAGTAAAACTTTGCAATGTTTTATCCTAAACAATCTCCCCCTTTTATCAAAAAGTGAGCATCAGAGTTGCTCTTATTCTAGCCTTCCTTCTCTATCAGTAAAGGAATTTCAACTATGGTAATAAGAAGAAAAGTGAGACCAAGCTTTGTCAGTGAATTGGAGAACAGGGTAAGACATCAGAGTCTGAAAAATTTGTTGGTGGCCTCTGTGTCCCACAATTGGCTTAAAAACTAGATCATGAGGCCTAAACAGGTCCATCCCAAAGGAAAAGAGTAAATTGATCAGGAGTTTATATATTCCCTGTGGGTCCCTTGTGCTCACCATCTAGGTCTAATTCTGATTGCCTGTCTCCACAGAGTTACCATGAGCTTACCCCTGGTTTGGACTTTCCCAAAACTCATTTTCACCTTTCCACAAGTACTCACCCCACCACTCTTTCAGGGCACAACTGATGGTTCACAATTATAGTTGTGTTGATATGCAAATGGCTTAAGAGACCAACGTATTACACACTCCAAGGTAACAGGTTGGGATTTTAGACTAGAGACAATGCCTTAGTGCAAAAGAATAAGCTGAACGGTAATTTCAGGAATTCTTCAAGGCCAGTAGACAAGATCTGGATGTGTGAGGTTTTATAATCTTTTCTTGTCTTTGTTCATGGATTTTCGATTATCTTGCAAATTCATTAAGAAATTAGATGTAGGTAGACACCTTGGTGGGGAGCTCCAATCTGAAACTCTGACTCTTGAATACCCTCACCCAATGGGCCAGAATGACTTTGTCTTCACCTATCATGTGAACTTCTCTCAGATTCAGAGATCAATGACTCACATTTGTTAAACACCTCTTATGTGCCAGACTGTCCCTGTGTATAAATTCTATCAGTTGCTTCATTTGCAAATATTTTCTCCCATTCTGAGGGTTGTCTTTTGGTCTTGTTCATGGTTTCCTTTGCTGTGCAAAAGCTTTGAAGTTTCATTAGGTCTCATTTGTTTATTTTTGTTTTTATTTCCATTTCTCTAGGAGATGGGTCAAAAAGGATCTTGCTGTGATTTATGTCATAGAGTGTTCTGCTTATGTTTTCCTCCAATAGTTTGATAGTTTCTGGCCTTACATTTAGGTCTTTAATCCATTTTGAATTTATTTTTGTGTATGGTGTTAGGGACTGATCTAGTCTCATACTTTTAAATGTACCTGTCCAGTTTTCCCAGCACCACTTATTGAAGAGGCTATCCTTTCTCCACCGTACATTCCTGCCTCCTTTATCAAAGATAAGGTGACCATATGTGTGTGGGCTTAACTCTGGGTTTTCTATCCTGTTCCATTGATCTACCATTCTGTTTTTGTGCCAGTACCATACTGTCTTGATTACTGTAGCTTTGTAGCATAGTCTGAAGCCAGGGAGCCTGATTCCTCCAGCTCCGTTTTTCGTTCTCAAGATTGCTTTGGCTATTCGGGGTCTTTTGTGTTTCCATACAAATTGCGAAATTTTTTGTTCTAGTTCTCTGAAAAATGCGAGTGATAACTTGATAGGGATTACATTGAATCTGTAGATTGCTTTGGGTAGTAGAGTCATTTTCACAATGCTGATTCTTCCAACCCAAGAACATGGTATATCTCTCCATCTATTTGTATCATCTTTAATTTCTTTTATCAGTGTCTTATAATTTTATTCATACAGATCTTTTGTCTCCTTAGGTAGGTTTATTCCTAGATATTTTATTCTTTTTGTTGCAATGGTAAATGGGAGTGTTTTCTTGATTTCACTTTCAGTTTTTTCATCATTAGTATATAGGAATGCCAGAGATTTCTGTGCATCAATTTTGTATCCTGCTACTTTACCAAATTCATTGATTAGCTCTAGTAGTTTTCTGGTAGCATCTTTAGAATTCTCTATGTATAGTATCATGTCATCTGCAAACAGTGACAGCTTTACTTCTTCTTGTCCGATTTGGATTCCTTTTATTTCCTTTTCTTCTCTGATTGCTGTGGCTAAAAGTTCCAAAACTATGTTGAATAAGAGTGGTGAGAGTGGGAAACCTTGTCTCGCTCCTGATCTTACTGGAAATGCTTTCAGTTTTTCACCATTGAGGATGATGCTGCCTGTGGGTTTGTCATATATGGCCTTTATTATGTTGAGGAAATTTCCTTCTATGCCTACTTTCTGCAGATCTTTTATCATAAATGGGTGTTGAATTTTGTCAAAAGCTTTCTCTGCATCTATTGAGATGATCATATGGTTTTTCTCCTTCAATTTATTAATATGGTTTATCACATTGATAGATTTGCGTATATTGAAGAATCCTTGCATTCCTGGAATAAACCCCACTTGATCATGGTGTATGATCCTTTTAATGTGCTGTTGGATTCTGTTTGCTAGTATTTTGTTGAGGATTTTTGCATCTATGTTCATCAGTGATAAGCAGTTCATGCAGCTCAATAACAAAAATCAAACAAACAACCCAATCCAAAAATGAGTAGAAGACCTAAATAGAAATTTCTCCAAAGAAGATATACACACTGCCAACAAACACATGAAAGAATTCTCAACATCATTAATCATTAGAGAAATGCAAATCAAAACAACAATGTGATATCCTCTCACACCAGTCAGAATGGCCATCATCAAAAAATCTAGAAACAATAAATGCTGGAGCGGCTGTGGACAAAAGGGAACACTCTTGCACTGCTGGTGAGAATGTGAATTGGTACAGCCACTATGGAGAACAGTATGGAGGTTCCCTTAAAAACTACAAATAGAACTACCATATAACCCAGCAATCCCACTACTGGGCATATACCCTGAGAAAATTATAATTCAAAAAGAGTCATGTACCAAAATGTTCATTGCAGCTCTATTTACAATAGCCTGGAGATGGAAACAACCTAAGTGCCCATCATCGGATGAATGGATAAAGAAGATGTGGCACATATATACAATGGAGTTTTACTCAGCCATAAAAAGAAATGAAATTGAGCTATTTCTAATGAGATGGATTGAACTAGACTCTGTCATACAGAGTGAAGTAAGTCAGAAAGAGATAGACAAATACCGTATGCTAACACATATATATGGAATCTAAGAAAAAAACAATATCATGAAGTACCTAAGGGTAAGACAGGAATAAAGACACAGACCTACTAGAGAACGGACTTGAGGATATGGAGAGGGGGAAGCGTAAGCTGTGACAAAGCGAGAGAGAGGCATAGACATATATACACTACCAAAGGTAAGGTAGATAGCTAGTGGGAAGCAGCTGCATAGCACAGGGAGTTCAGCTCGGTGCTTTGTGACCGCCTGGAGGGCGGGGATAGGGAGGGTGGTAGGGAGGGAGATGTAAGAGGGAAAAGATATGGGAACATATGTATATGTATAAATGATTCACTTTGTTGTAAATCAGAAACCAGCACACCATTGTAAAGCAATCATACTCCAATAAAGATGTAAAAACAGCAAAACCTTTCAGATACACCATTGTAACAAACTCTACAATTTGCCCACCCTTTCTCCATTCTTCCCTTCTTCCTTATAGAGCTATTATTTAACTTGGGTCAACAACGCACTCACATAAAATTCTCTCCTCCACAGACTTACTGCAGCTAGTAGTGGCCATGTGATGCAGTTGTGTCCGACGAAATACAAACAAAAGATTCCTGGTTGAGGCTTCTAGGAAAGATTATTTTCCCTGATGAGAAGGGATAGACTCAGCTAGCATGTACTTTTGTCCTTCTCCTTTGCATGCTTAGAATGTGATGATTTGAGAGCACAACGTAGAAAGATATATGCTTGGTATGGTGGAGCCAAAAGCACAAGAATCTGATCCTTAATGACTTTGTGGAGCCATTGTCCCACTCCTCTGTGATCTAGTTCCATATTTTCATTGGTGACACAAATTCCTTATTTATTTAAGTCATTTTTGTTTAATTTCCATTATTGGAACTCAACACAACCTTAACTGTAATTTAATCAACTTTTTATTAAATCATCTCATCTAATCTTCCCAACAACATTGTGAGGAAGGTTTTTAAAATTCCCATTGAACAGATTAGGAAACAAGCTTGGAGAGGTCAAGAGATTTGTCTATCATACAGCTTGTAACTGGCAGAACTTGAATCCAAACTTATATTTCTCTGAGTCCAGCTCCAGTGCTATTTTTTATGCCACAATGTGCTAGCTTCTTTACAGGATATCCTTCTTCCTGGCAAAAGAGGAATTGTGTGTGTGTATGAGAGAGAGAGAGAGAGAGAGAGAGAGAGAGAGAGAGAGAGAGAGGCAGAGGGATAGAGACAGAGGGCTTGTTTGAGAGAAGAGTCACTCATTGTCCTCATCAAGCATTTTTCTGGATTCCTGATGGTTCTTACTGGGCCATAGTGAAATAAAATATGTATATAGTAAGAGACCAGGAAACCTTGTTCTTGTCTTCTAGGAGCTTCTGGTCTGATATCAATAACCCTTCTCTAAGCATTTCTCTCCATTTCCAAAGCATTGTCAGAACCACTTGTTTCAGTTTAGGTGTAACATTAATCTATTTATTCATTCCTTTAATGAACATTTCCCAGGCACCTTCTCTGGGCCAGGAATACTAGAAAGAGAATTGGAATAAGAGTATGAATGCCTAAGTCTTAATCTTGGTATCACTACTAAATTTTATCCTTGAGTTCTAGGTTTCACTATCCCTATCTATATACGTAGGACATTAGACTAGATAGTCTAGTCTAATGGAATTTATAGCCCTGACAGATTAGGTTCGTTTGAGTTGACTCAGATTTAGATGTCACTGCATTGCACTGAGAGAGCTGCCATGAGCCTACTGTTTCTCCAGTGGGAAAAAGAGAGCCCAAGGTGGACATTCAGTCGCCCAGTATTGTGGGTTACTTCTCAGGAGGTCCACTCAGGTCTTGCCTCATGAGATCACCAGAGAATCTGTGGGGCTTTACCACTAGGGTCAAATAGAGATGGAGACAGGGCTTAAGTCAACCAATACTTGGATCTTTGCAGACTGAGTTCCTACTCACAGCAGAATCCAAGTGGAAATCCCAACCTGCAGAATTATTCATCTGCAGAGCCAAGATTGTGGCCTAGTCTTAGCAGAGAACTTGACAAGGACCCCCAAACAACAAGCCTTTCTGGACTTGGAGTCTGTTCTGCTGCCCCATGGAACAGAGAAGCTAACTCATAGTCCTGCCTGCTGCTGAATGAAGCTCCCAGCCCCACCTGACCGAAAGCCTGGTTAGAGCACTAGAAATCTGCTTAGCACAATAGCATTCAAGTGGACAGCATGACTAGTTGTTCTTCCCATATGCAGAATAAATCCAGTGGCTCTGTCTGGTGAGGGAGCTTGGTGCACAGTTTTGCCTAATTTGGTCCCCAAACAAGAAAGTTGTCAGCCTTGGAGCCTGTTCTACAGGCCTACATGGGCAGGTAGAATAGTCCATAGCCCTGTTCACTCCTGAATATAGCCATGAGCCCTGCCTGACCAGGAAAACTAACCAGAGCTCCCAGGAGTCTATGCAGTTCATTCTGCAACCCTGATTACACTGGCACTTGAGTGACGAGCCCAGCAGACAGCCCTCCCCATCTGCAAATTCAAGGCAATGGTCCACCAGTGCAGGGAATTTGGTGCATAGTTCTGCTTAATTTGGTCTCCAAAGAAGAGGCTTACTAACCTTGGGGCCTGTATTGTGGCTACACCTGGGCAGAGAAACTAATTTGTAGCCTCAGCAAGTGCTAGATATACCTTTCAGCCTGCTCAAATAGGAAACCTAATGAGTATATATTAAGTTGGTTAACCTATCCATCCCTCAACCCTACTTATGGTGGCACTTGAGCAGAGATTCAAGTTGAAGCCTCTCCCCAACAACAGATGAAAGCAGGAGGGCCCATCTGGCCATGGAATTCAGTGTGTAGTCTTACTTAACTTGGGTCCCCAAGCAAGGTTTGCTGACCTTGGTAACCATTCTGCTGCCCTGCCTGAACAGGAGAGCTAATTCAGAGTCCCATCAACTACTGAATATAGTATCCTGTCTAGACCATCTAGAAAACCAGATCAGAGAATCCAGAAAACCATGGAGCCCATATTATAGCTTTACTTGGACATGGAACAAAGCCTGCAGTCCTGTTCAACTGTTTTCAGCAAGAGGCACTGCCTCTGACCCCGAGCTTGAGCGGTAACCTCTCCCAGAGGTGGACACAGATAGCAAGCCCCACCTGCCAGATATCAGCTCACACAACCAGAACCAAAATCTGAGCTGACTGCTGAAGGGTTCTCTGCCAAAACAAACTTGTAAAGTCAGGAAGAGGAGACCACTTACTCTAATACACAGATATCAATGTAAGGAATAAAGGTTCATGGAAAATCAGGTAAATATGGCACCACAAATGGACTCTAATAAAGATCCAATAACTGATCCTAAAGAAATGGAGAGCTATGAACTGTCAGATAAAGAAATCAGAATAATCTTATTAAAGAAATTTAGTGAACTACAAAAACATACAGACAACTAAACATAATTAGGAAAATAATGTATGAACAAAAAGATAGGTTCAACAAAAAATAGAAACCATGAAAACCCCAGAAATGCTGGAGGTGAAGAACAAAATGATTAAACTGAAGAATTAAATAGAGAACTTCAACAGTAGACTTGATGATGCAGAAGAAACAATCTAGAAGACAGAGCATTTGAAATTACCCTGTCAGAGGAGCAAAAAGGAAAAAAAGAAAAGAAAGCCTGTAGAACTTATGGAGCACCATAAATAAAGCAATGTCTTCATTATGGGAATCCCAATAAGGGAAGAGAAAGAAAAAAGGACAGAAAATATATTTAAAGTAGTAATGGCTAAAAACTTGCCAAATCTTGGAAAAGAAATGGACATCCAGATCCATGAGGCCTAAAGACCCCAAATAGGTTGAACCTGATAGGGATAAATTGAGAGACATTATAATTAAATCATCAAAAGTCAAAGAAAAAAGGAAGAGATTTGAAAGCAGTAAGAGAAAAGCAACCTGGCATATACAAGGTGACTCCCATAAGACTGTCAGCACATTTCTCAAGAGAAACTTTTCAGACCAGATGATAATGAGATGACATATTCAAAATATTGAAAGAAAAATACTGCCAACCAAGAATATTACACCTGACAAAGATGTCCTTAAGAAATGGAGAGATAAAAACTTTCTCAAACAAACGAAAGTTGAGGGAGTTCATCACCACTTTAACTGCCTTACAAGAAATGCTAAAGGGCATTGTTCAAGTGGAAATAAATGGACACTAATTAACATTAACATTGTAGAAACATATGAAGGTAGTGTAAAACTCACTGGTAACAACAAATAAGAGTCAAAGACAGATTCTGTAATGTGGTAATGATGCTGCATAACTCACTTTCAACTCTAGTTTATAAGTTTGAAAATGTATTAAAATAATCATAACTAAAATATTCTGTTATTAGATACACAATATAAAAATATGCAAATTGTAACATTAATAACCTAAAATGTAAGGGGGGAAGTGAAGTGTAAAATTTAAGAATGCTATTGGAGTTAAGTTGTTATCAGCTTAAATAGGGTGTTATAATTTTTAAGATATTTTATGTAAGCCTCATGATGACCACAAGGAAAAAATCCTGTAGTAGTTAGCACAAAAGATCATGATAAAGAAGCCAATGCATACTGATACAAAGAGTCATCAAATCATAAAAGAAGATAGCAGGATAAGAAGCAAGGAACACTGGATATATAAAAGCACCAGAAAACAATGAACAAAATGGCAATAATGTCATTAGCTATAAATAATTACTTTAAAGGTAAATAGATTAAATTCTCAAATCCTAAGACATACAATGACTAAATGGAAAATAAAAACAACATCCAATAACATACTACCTACAAGAGACTCACTTTAGCTTTAAAGACACACAGACAGTGAGAATGAAGGGGTGGAAAAATATTTCAAGCAAATGGAAACTAAAAAAAATCAAGGCTATATTACATCAGACAAAATAGACATTAAGATAAAAATGTTAAAAAGAGACAAATAGGATGATTATATAATGATAAAGGAGTCAATCAATCGAGAAGGTATAATTATAAATATTTATGAACCCAACATCAGAGCAGCAAATTATATAAAGGAAATACAAAGATAAATAAATAGCAGTAAAATAATAGTTGGTGACTTTGATACCCTACTCTCAACAATGGATAGATTATCCAGATAGAGAATCAGTAAGTAAAGAGTGTATTTAAAGAACACTGTAGTCTAAATGGACTTAACAGACATAAACAGATAATTCTATAAGACAACAGCAGAATCCACATTCCTCCAAAGTGCACGTGGATTTTTTTTTTCTAGGTTAGATTATGTGTTTGGACACAAGTCAGCAAATTCAAGAAGACTGAAATCATACCAAGTGTCTTCTCTGACCACCATGGTATGAAACTGGAAATCAATAGCAGGAGGAAAACTGAAAAATTCATAAATACATGGAATAAAACAACACTCCCCTTACTAAAAAATGGATCAAAGAAGAAATTAAAAGGAAAATTAAAAATGTATCTTGAGAGAAAAAAGTGGACACAGAACAAACCAAATCTTATGGGTTTCAGCAAAAGTAGTCTGAGAGGGAAGTTTATAGCTATAAATTCATACAACAAGAAACTAGAAAGATCTCAAATAAACAACCTAACTTTAACCTCAAACAACTAGAAAAAGAACAAACTGAGACCAAATTTAGCAGAAGGAAGGACATAATAATGATGAGAGCAGAAATATATGAACTAGTATACAAGAAAACAGTAGAAAAGATTAAAAACCTAAGATTTGCTTTTCTAAAAGACAAACAAAATTTACAAACCTTTAGCTAAACTAACCAAGAATAAAAGAGAGGATCCAAATCAACAAAATTATTAATGAGAGTGTAGTCATTACAAATAGTAGCACAGAAATACAAAGGATTATAAGAAGCTACTATGGACAACCACATGCCAACAAACAGGACAACCTAGAAGAAATGGATAAATTCTTAGAAACATACACCCTCTCAAGAATGAATCAGGAAGAAACAGAAAATCTGAGCAGACCAGTAATAAGTAACAAGATTGAATCAGTAATCAAAAATCTCCCAATACATAAAAGCCCTGGGCCAGATGGCTTCACTGTTAAATTGCACCAAAAATTTACAGAATAACACCAATTCTTCTCAAACATTTTCCAAAAATCAAAAAGGAGGGAACATTCCCAAATTCATTCCATTAGTCCAGCATACTGATACCAAAGCCAGAGAAGGACACTAAGAGAAAACTACAGGCTAATATCTCTGATTAACACGGATGCAAAATTTCTCAATAAAATACTAGCAGACTAAATTCAACAGCACATTAAAAGGATCATACACCATAAACTAGTAGGATTAATTCTTGGGATGCAAGGTTGGTTCAACGTAAGCGAATCAATATATCATCTTAATAGATGCACAAAACACATTAAACAAAATTCAACATCCACTCAATGATAAAACTCTCAACAAATTAGGTATACAAGGAACACACCTCAAAATAATAAAGACCTTATTGGACAAGCCCACAGCAAACATCATACTCCATGGTGAAAATTTGAAAGTTTTCCTCTAAGATCAGGAACAAGACAAGGGTACCTACTCTTACCTCTCCAACATAGTGCTTAAAGTCCTAGCCAGAGCAATCAGGCAAGAAAAAAAATGGTATCACAAATGGGAAAAAAAGGAGTAAAATTGGCTCTATTTGCAGATGACATGACTATAAAAAATCCTAATGACACCATCAAATGACCTAAGATCCAATGAATAAGTTCAGTAAAGCTACAGGATACAAAATCAACATGCAGAAATCAGTAGTATTTCTTTTATTCAGTTTTATTGCGATATAATTGGCATAAAGCACTGTATAAGTTTAAGGTGTACAACATAATGACTTGCCTCACATTTATTGTGAAATCATTACCATAATAAGTTTAGCTAACATGCATTATCACATATAGATACCAAAAGAAAGTAAATAATTTTTTCCCTTGTGATGAGAACTACTTACAAGTATACCATTTAGCAGCATTAAATATAGTCATCACTGGAGAGGAGCTTCAAGATGGTGGAAGAGTAAGATGTGGAGAAAACCTTACTCCCCACAAATATAGCAAAAATACATCTACATGTGGAACAACTCCTACAGAGTACCTACTCAATGCTGGCAAAAGACCACAGGCCTCCCAAAAGGCAAGAAACTCCCCACGTAACTGGGTAGGGCAAAATAAAAAAGAAAAAAACAGAGACAAAAGAATAAGGACAGGACCTGCACCACTGGGAGGGAGCTGTGAAGGAGGAAAGGTTTCCACACACTTGGAAGGCCCGTCGCGGGTGGAGACTGCGGGTTGCAGAGAGAAGAAGCTTTGGAGCCACAGAGGAGAGTGCAGCAACAGGGGTGTGGAGGGCAAAGTGGAGAGATTCCCTCAGAGAAGATCGGGGCTGACCAGCACTCACCAGCCAGAGAAGTTTGTCTGCTCACCCACCGGGAAGAGTGGGGACTGGGAGCTGAGGCTCTGGCTTCGGAGGTCAGATGCCAGGAAGAGGATTGGGGTTGGCTGCGTGAACACAGCCTGAAGAGAGCTAGTGGGCCAGAGCTAGCTGGGAGGGAGTCCGGGAAAAAGTCTGGACCTGCTGAAGAGGCAAGAGACTTTTTCTTCCCTCTTTGTTTCCTGGTGCACAAGGAGAGGGGGTTAAAAGCGCTGTTTAAAGAAGCTCCAGAGACGGGCACAAGCTGCGGCTATCAGCAGGGACCCCAGAGACAAGCATGGGACGCTAAGGCTACTGCTGCAGTCATGAAGAAGGCTGTGTGCAAGCACAGGTCACAATCCACACCTCCCCTACCAGAAACCTGTACAGCCTGCCACTGCCAAGGTCCCATGATCCAGGGACTAGTTCCCCGGGAGAACACACAGCGTGCCCCAGGCTGTTGCAATGTTATGCTGGGCTCTGCTGCTGCAGGCTCACCCCGCATTCCGTACCTCTCCCTCCCCACTGCCTGAGTGAGACAGAGCCCCCAAATCAGTTGCTCCTTTAACCCCGTCCTGTCTGAGTGAAGAACAGAGGCCCTCAGGCGATCTACACGCAGAGGCAGGGCCAAATCCAAAGCTGAACCCCAGGAGATGTGTGAACAAAGAAGAGAAAGGGAAATTTCTCACAGCAGCCTCAAGAGCAGTGGATTACATCTCCACAATCAACTTGATGTACCCTGCATCAGTGGAATACCTGAATAGACAACGAATCATCTCAAATGGAGGAGGTGGACATTGGGAGCAACTATATATATATATATATATATATATATATATATATATATATATATATATTTCCCTTTTTCTCTTTTTGTGAGTGTTTACGTGTATGCTTCTGTGTGTGATTTTGTCTGTATAGGTTTGGTTTTACCATTTGTCCTAGGGTTCTGTCTGTCCTTTATCGTTTTTTTTTTTTTAGTATAATTTTTAACGCTTGTTATCATTGGTGGATTTGTTTTCTAGTTTGGTTGCTCTCTTCTTTCTTTCTTTTTCTTTATTTTAATTACTTAAAATTTTTTTTAATAATTATATTTTATTTTTTATTTTAATAATTTTATTTTAACTTCTTCTTTCTTTCTTTTCTCCCTTTTATTTTGAGCTGCACAGATAACAGGCTCTTGGTGCTCCAGCCAGGAGTCAAGGCTGTGCCTCTGAAGTGGGAGACCGAAGTTCAGGACATTGGTCCACAGGAGACCTCCCAGCTCCATGTAATATTAAATGGCCAAAATCTCCCAGAGATCTCCATCTCAACACCAAGACCCAGCTCCACTCAATGACCAGCAAGCTAAAGTGCGGGACACCCTATGCCAAACAATTAGCAAGACAGGAACACAACCCCACCCATCAGCAGAGAGGCTGCCTAAAATCATAATAAGGCCACAGACACCACAAAACAAACCACCAGACGTGGACCTGCCCAGCAGAAAGACAAAATCCAGCCTCATCCACCAGAACACAGGCAATAGTCCCCTCCACTAGGGAGCCTACACAACCCACTGAACCAATATTAGCCACTGGGGGCAGACACCAAAAACAATGGGAACTACGAAACTGCAGCCTGCAAAAAGGACACCCCAATCACAGTAGGTTAAGCAAAATGAGAACACAGAGAAATACACAGATGAAGGGACAAGGTAAACACCCAATAAACCTAACAAATGAAGAGGAAATAGGCAGCCTACCTGAAAAAGAATTCAGAAAAGTCATAGGAAAGATTATCTAAAATCTTGGAAAGAAAATGGAGAAAATGCAAGAAACATTTAACAAGGACCTAGAAGAACTAAAGAGCAAAAAAACAGTGATAAACAGCACAATAAATGAAATTAAAAATTATCTAGATGGGATCAATAGCAGAATAACTGAGGCAGAAGAATGGATAAGTGACCTGGAAGATAAAAGAGTGGAAATAACTATTGCAGAGCAGAATAAAGAAAAAAGAATTAAAAGAACTGAGGACAGTCGCTTGGACAACAATAAACACAGCAAAATTTGAATTATAGGGGTCCCTCTTGGACAACAATAAACACAGCAAAATTTGAATTATAGGGGTCCCAGAAGAATAAGAGAAAAAGAAAGGGACTGAGAAAATATTTGAAGAGATTATAGGTGAAATCTTCCCTAATATAGGAAAAGAAATCATTAATCAAGTCCAGGAAGCACAGAGTGCCATACAGAATAAATCCAAGGAGAAACACACAAAGATATATATTAATCAAATTATCAAAAAATAAATACAAAGAAAAAATATTAAATGCAGCATGGGAAAACAACAAACACAAAAGGGAATCCCCATAAGGTTAACAGCTGATCTTTCAGCAGAAACTCTGTAAGCCTGAAGGGAGTGACAGGACATATTTAAAGAGATGAAATGCAAAAACCTACAAACAAGGTTACGCTACCCAGCAAGGATCTCATTCAGATTTGATGGAGAAATTAAAACCTTTAAAGACAAGCAAAAGCTAAGAAAATTTATCACCACCAAACCAGCTTTACAACAAATGCTAAAGGAACTTCTGTAGGCAGGAAACACAAGAGAAGGAAAAGACCTACAATAACAAACCCAACACAATTAAGAAAATGATAATAGGAATATACATATCGATACTTACCTTAAATGTAAATGGATTAAATGCTCCAACCAAAAGAAATAGACTGGCTGATTGCATAGAAAAACAAGACCCGAATATATGCTGTCTACAAGAGACCCACTTCAGACTTGGGTCACATACATACTGAAAGTGAGGGGGTGTAAAAAGATATTCCATGCAAATGGAAATCAAAAGAAAGCTAGAGTGGCAATTCTCATATCTGACAAAATAGACTTTAAATCAAAGAC
Source organism: Phocoena sinus (assembly GCF_008692025.1). NCBI lineage: Eukaryota > Metazoa > Chordata > Mammalia > Artiodactyla > Phocoenidae > Phocoena > Phocoena sinus. Next base: position 57,468,578 of record NC_045784.1, on the reverse strand, counting down.
TATTACAAGAGACAAAGAAGGACACTACATAGGGATCAAGGGATCAATCCAAGAAGATATAACAATTGTAAATATTTATGCACCCAACATAGAAGCACCTCAATACATAAGGCAAATACTAACAGCCATAAAAGGGGAAATTGACAGTAAAACAATCATAGTACGGTACTTTAAAAACCAACTTTCACCAATGGACAGATCATCCAAAATGAAAATAAATAAGGTAACACAAGCTTTAAATGATACATTAAACTAGATGGACTTAATTGATATTTATAGGACATTCCATCAAAAAGCAAGAGAATAAACTTTCTTGTCAGCTGCTCATGGAGCATTCTCCAGGATATATCATATCCGGAGTCACAAATCAAGCCTTGGTAAATTTCAGAAAATTGAAATATTGTCAAGTATCTTTTCCAATCACAACACTATGAGACTAGATATCAATTACCAGGAAAAGTCTGCAATAAATAAAAAAACACATGGAGGCTAAAAAATAAATGACTTAAAAACCAAGAGATCACTGAAGAAAACAAAGAGGAAATCAAAAAAATACCTAGAAACAAATGACAATGAAAACATGACAACCCAAAGCCTATGGGATGCAGCAAAAGCAGCTCTCAGAGGGAAGTTTATAGCAATACAATACTACATTAAGAAACAAGAAACATCTCAAATAAACAACTTAACCTTACACATAAAGCAATAAGAGAAAGAAGAACAAAAAGTCCCCAAAGTTAGCAGAAGGAGAGAAATCATAAAAATCAGATCAGAAATAAATGAAAAAGAAATGAAGGAAACGATAGCAAAGATCAATAAAACTAAAAGCTGGTTCTTTGAGAAGGTTAACAAAATTGATAAAACAGACTCATCAAAGAAAAAAGACAGAGGACTCAACTCAATGGAATTAGAAATGAAAAAGGAGAAGTAACAACTGACACTGCAGAAATACAAAATATCATGAGAGATTACTACAAGCAACTCTATGCCAATAAAATGGACAACCTGGAAGAAATGGACAAATTCTTTGAAAAGCACAACCTGTGAAGACTGAATCAGGAAGAAATACAAAATATGAACAGACCAATCACTAGCACTGAAATTGAAACTGTGATTAAAAATCTTCCAAGAAACAGAAGCCCAGAACCATATGGCTTAACAGGTGAATTCTGTCAAACATTTAAAGAAGAGCTAACAGCTATCCTTCTCAAACTCTTCAAAAATATAGCAGAGGGAGGAACACTACCAAACTCATTCTACGAGGCCAATATCACCCTGACACCAAAACCAGGCAAATATGTCACAAAGAAAGAAAACCACAGGCCAATATCACTGATGAACATAGATGTAAAAATCCTCAACAAAAATACGAGCAAACAGAATCCAACAGCATATTAAAAGGATTATACACCATGATCAAGTGGGGTTTATTCCAGGAATGCAAGAATGCTTCAATATATGCAAATCAATCAACATGATACACCATATTAACAAATTAAAGGATAAAAACCATATGATCATCTCAATAGATGCAGAGAAAGCTTTTGAGAAAATTCAACACCCATGTATGATAAAAACCCTCCAGAGAGTACGCATAGAGGAAACTTTCCTCAACATAATAAAGGCCATATATGAGAAACCCACATCCAACATCATCCTCAATGGTGAAAAAATGAAAGGATTTCCACTACGATCAGGAACAAGACAAGTTTGCCCACTCTCAACACTATTCAACATAGTTTTAGAAGTTTTAGTCACAGCAATCAGAGAACAAAAAGAAATAAAAGGAATGCACATTGGAAAAGAAGAAGTAAAGCTGTCACTGTTTGCAGATGAAATGATTCTATACATAGAGAATCCTAAAGATGCTACCAGAAAACTACTAGAGCTAATCAATGAATTTGGTAAAGTAGCAGGATACAAAATTGATGCACAGAAATCTCTTGTATTCCTATACACTAACAATGAAAAATCTGAAAGTGAAATTAAGAAAACACTCCCATTTACCATTGCAACAGAAAGAATAAAATCTGTAGGAATAAACCTACATAAGGAGACAAGAGACCTGTATGCAGAAAATTGTAAGACACTGATGAAAGAAATTAAAAATGATACAAAGAGATGGAGAGATAGACCATGTTCTTGGAATGGAAGAATCAACATTGTGTAAATGAATCTGCTACCAAAAGCAATCTACCGATTCAATGCAATCCCTATCAAACTACCACTGGCATTTTTCGCAGAACTAGAAAAAAATTTCCACAATTTGTATGGAAATACAAAAGACGCCGAATAGCCAAAGGAATGTTGAGATGGAAAAACGGAGCTGGTGGAATCAGGCTCCCTGACTTTAGAGTATACTACAAAGCTACAGTAAACAAGGCAGTATGGTACTGGCACAAAAGCAGAAATATTGATCAATGGAACAGGATAGAAAGCCCAGAGGTAAACCCACGCTTATATGGTCACCTTATCTTTGATAAAGGAGGCAAGAATATTCAGTGTAGGAAAGAGAGCCTCTTCAATAAGTGGTGCTGGGAAAAATGGATAGCTACATGTAAAAGACTGAAATTAGAACACCCCCTAATGCCATACACAAAAATAAATGCAAAATGGATTAAAGATCTAAATGTAAGGCCAGATACCATCAAACGCTTAGAGGAAAACATAGGCAGAACATTCTATGACATAAATCACAGCAAGATCCTTTTTGACCCACCTCCTAGTGAAATGGACATAAAAACAAAAATAAACAAATGGGACCTAATGAACGTTCAAAGCTTTTGCAGAGCAATGGAAACCATAAGCAAGACAGAACGACAACCCTCAGAATGGGAGGAAATATTTGCAAATGAAGCAACTAACAAAGGATTAATCTCCAAAATTTACAAGCCACTCATGCAGGTCAGTATCAAAAAAAAAAAAAAACCAAACAGCTCAATCGAAAAATGGACAGAAGACCTAAATAGACATTTCTCAAAAGTAGATATACTGATTGCCAACAAACACATGAACGAATGCTCAACATCATTAATCATGAGAGAAATGCAAATCAAAACTACAATCAGATATCATCTCACACCAATCAGAATGGCCATCATCAAAAAATCTTCAAACAATAAATGCTTGAGACTTTGGGCTCCTCTAGGAAGAAGGCGGAAGAGTAAGACAAGGGGATCACCTTACTCCCCACAGATACATCAGAAATACATCCACATGTGGAACTGCTCCTGTAGAACACCCACTGAATGCTGGCAGAAGACATCAGACCTCCCAAAAGGCAAGAAACTCCCCACGTACATGGGTAGGGTAAAAGAAAAAAACAGAGACAAAAGAATAGGGACTGGACATGCACCACTGGGAGGGAGCTGTGAAGGAGGAAAGGCTTCCACACACTGGGAAGCTCCTTCAGGGGCAGAGACTGTGGGTGGTGGAGGGGGGAAGCTTCTGAGCCAAGGAGGAGAGTGCAGCAACAGGGGTGCGGAGGGCAAAGCAGAGAAATTCCCACACAGCATATACCTGACAACCATCACTCACCAGCCTGAGAGGCTAATTTGCTCACCGCCGGGGTGGGCAGGGTCTGGGAGCTGAGGCTTGGGCTTTGGTCGGATCACAGGGAAAGGACCAGCAGTGGGAGGACGTCCGTGAGAATGTTTGGAACAGCCTAAGAGGCAAGAGACATTTTCTTCCCTCTTTGTTTCCTGGTGCGTGAGGAGAGGGGATTAAGAGCGCTGCTTAAAGGAGTTCCAGGGACAAGGGAAAGATGGCAGAAGAGTAAGACGTGGAGATCAACTTCATCCCCACAGATACACCAGAAATACATCTACACGTGGAACAACTGCTACAGAACACTTACTACTGAACACTGGCAGAAGACCTCAGACTTCCCAAAAGGCAAGAAATTCCCCACATACCTGGGTAGGGTAAAAGAAAAAATAATAAACAGAGACAAAAGGATAGGGATGGGACCTGCACCAGTGGGAGGGTGCTGTGAAGGAGGAAAGGTTTCCACACACTAGGAGCCCCTTCACAGGCGGAGACTGCGTGTGGCGGAGTGGGAAAGCTTTGGTGCCGCGGAGGAGAGTGCAGCAAAAGGGATGCAGAGGGCAAAGCAGAGAGATTCCCACACACAGGATCGGTGCCGAGCGGTACTCACCAGGCCGAGTGGCTTGTCAGCTCACCTGCTGGGGCGGGTGGGGCTGGGAGCTGAGGCTTGGGCTTCGGTTGGAGCACAGGGAGAGGACTGGGGTTGGTGGCATGAACACAGCCTGTAGGGGGTTAGTGCACCACGGCTAGCTGGGAGGGAGTCCGGGGAAAAGTCAGGATCTGCTGAAGAGGCAAGAGACTTTTTCTTCACTTTTGTTTCCTGGTGCATGAGGAGAGGGGATTAAGAGCGTTGCTTAAAGGAGTTCCAGACACGGGTGCAAGCCGTGGATAAAAGCTCAGACACCAGAGATGGACATGAGACGCTAAGGCTGCTGCTGCCGCCACCAAGAAGCCTGTGTGCAAGCACAGGTCACTATCCATACCCACCTTCCAGGGAGCCTGTACAGCCGGCCACTTCCAGGGTCCCGGGTTCAGGGACAACTTCACCGGGAGAACGCATGGCACGCTTCAGGCTGGCACAACATCACGCTGGCCTCTGCCACCAGAGGCTCACCCTGCACTCCATACCCCTCCCTCCCCCAGGCCTGAGTGAGCCAGAGTCCCCGAAGCAGCTGCTCCTTTAACTCCATCCTGTCTGAGTGAAGAACAGACGACCCCCGGCAACCTACAGGCAGAGGAGGACTCAAATCCAAAGCTGAGCCCTGGGGGCTGTGAGAACAAAGAAGGGAAAGGTAAATCTCTCCCCGAAGGCTCCAAAGCAGTGGATTAAAGCTTCACAATCAACTTGATGTACCCTGCATCTGTGGAATACATGAATAGACAATGAATCATACCAAATTGAGGAGGTGGACTTTAAGAGCAAATTTTATTTTTTCCCCCTTTTTCTCTTTTTGTGAGTATGTATGTACATGCTTCTCTGTGAGATTTTGTCTGTATAGCTTTGCTTCCACCATTTGTCCTAGGGTTCTAGCTATCCTTTTTTTTCGTTAAAAATTTTTTTTCTTAATAATTATTTTTATTTTCACAAATTTATTTTATTTTATCTTACTTTATTTTATATTCTTTCTTTCTTCCCTTCCCTCCTTCCTCCCTTCCTTCCTTCCTTCCTCCCTCTCTCCCTCCCTCCCTCCTTTCTTTCTTTCTTCCTTCCTTTCTTTTTCTTTCTTTCTCTTTCTTTCTTTCTTTCTTTCTTCCTTCCTTCCTTCCTTCCTTTCTTTCTTTTTGTTCTTTCTTTCTCTCTACTCGTTCTCCCTTTTATTCTGAGCCATGTGCATGAAAGGCCCTTGTTGCTTCAGCCAGGAGTCAGTGCTGTGCCTCTGAGGTAGGAGAGCCTACTTCAAGACACTGGTCCACAAGAGACCTCCCAACTCCACATAATATCAAATGACGAAAATCTTTCAGAGGTCTCCATCTCAACATCAGTAACCAGCTTCACTCAACAACCAGCAAGCTACAGTCCTGGACACCCTATGCCAAACAACTAGCAAGACAGAAACACAACCCCACCCATTAGCAGAGAATCTGCCTAAAATCATAATAAGACCACAGACACCCAAAAACACACCACCAGACGTGGACCTGCCCACCAGAAAGAAAATATCTGGCCTCATTCCCCAGAAGACAGGAACTTGTCCCCTCCACAAGGAAGCCTACACAACCCACTGAACCAAACTTAGCCACTCGGGACAGACACCAAAAACAATGGGAACTACGAACCTGCAGCCGGCAAAAAGTAGAACCCAAACACAGTAAGATAAGCAAAATGAGAAGACAGAAAATCACCCCGCAGATGAAAGAGCAAGATAAAAACCCAACAGACCTAACAAATGAAGAGGAAATATGCAGTCAACTTGAAAAACAATTCAGAATAATGATAGTAAAGATGATACAAAATCTTGGAAATAGAATAGAGAAAATGCAAGAAACATTTAACAAGGACCTAGAAGAAATAAAGATGAAACAAGCAACGATAACAACACCATAAACGAAATTAAAAATACTCTACATGGGATCAATAGCAGAATAACTGAGGCAGAAGAACGGATAAGTGACGTGGAAGATAAAATAGTGGAAAAAACTACTGCAGAGCAGAATAAAGAGAAAAGAATGAAAAGAACTGAGGACAGTCTCAGAGACCTCTGGAACAACATTAAATGCACCAACGTTCGAATTATAGGGGTTCCAGAAGAAGAAGAGAAATAGAAAGGGCATGAGAAAATATTTGAAGAGGTTAGAGTTGAAAACTTCCCTAATATGGGAAAGGAAATAGTTAGTCAAGTCCAGGAAGCACAGAGAGTCCCATACAGGATAAATCTAAGGAGAAATATGCCAAGACACATATTAATCAAACTGTCAAAAATTAAATACAAAGAAAACATATTAAAAGTAGCAAGGGAAAAACAACAAATAACACACAAGTGAATCCCCATTAGGTTGACAGCTGATCTTTCAGCAGAAACTCTGCAAGCCACAAGGGAATGGTAGGACATATTTAAAGTGATGAGGGAGGGGAGACCTTGAAGATGGCGGAAGAGTAAGACGCGGAGATCGCCTTCCTCCCGGTGGATACACCAGAAATACATCTACACGTGGAACAACTCCTACAGAACACCTACTGAAGGCTGGCAGAAGACCTCAGACCACCCAAAAGGCAAGAAACTCCCCACGAACCTGGGTAGGGCAAAAGAAAAAAAGAAAAAACAGAGACAAAAGAATAAGGACGGCACCTGCACCAGTGGGAGGGAGCTGTGAAGGAGGAAAAGTTTCCACACACTAGGAAGCCTCTCCGTGGGCGGAGACTGCAGGAGGCGGAGGGGGGAGCTTCGGGACCGCGGAGTGGTGCACAGCGACGGGTGCGGAGGGCAAAGCGGGGAGATTCCTGCACAGACGATCGGTGCCAACCAGCACTCACCAACCCGAGAGGCTTGTATGCTAACCCACCGGGGCAGGCAGGGCTGCGAGCTGAGGCTCGGGTTTCAGTTTTGGACGGAGCGCAGGGAGAGGACTGGGGTTGGTGGCTTGAACAGAGCCTGAAGGGGGTTAGTGCACCACGACTAGCCGGGAGGGAGTTCGGGGAAAAGCCTGCACCTGCCAAAGAGGCAAGAGACTTTTTCTTCCCTCTTTGTTTCCTGGTGCGTGAGGAGAGGGGTTTAAGAGCGCTGCTTAAAGGAATTCCAGAGATGGACACGAGCTGCGGCTAAAAGCGCGAACCCCAGAGACGGGCGCGAGCTGCGGCTAAAACCGCGGACCCCAGAGACGGGCGGGAGACGCTAAGGCTGCTGCTGCCGCCACCAAGGGGCCTGTGTGCGAGCACAGGTCACTCTCCACACCCCTCTTCCGCGGAGCCTGTGCAGCCCGCCACTGCCAGGTTCCCGGGATCCAGGGACAACTTCCCCGGGAACACGCACGGCGGGCCTCAGGCTGGTGCAACGTCACGCCGGCCTCTGCCGCAACGTCACGCCGCCTCTGCCGCCGCAGGCCCGCCCCGCACGCAGTGCCCCTCCTTTCCCCATCCCCCAACCCCCGGCCTGAGTGAGCCGGAGCCCCCGAATCAGCGGCTCCTTCAACCCCGTCCCGTCTGAGCAAAAAACAGACTCCCTCCAGCGACCTACACACAGAGGCAGGGCCAGATCCAAAGCTGAGCTCCTGTGAGCTGTGGAAACAAAGAAGAGAAAGGGAAATCTCTCCCAGCAGCCACAGAAGCAGCGGATTAAAGCTCCACAATCAACCTGATATACCCTGCATCTGTGGAATACCTGAATAGACAAGGAATGATCCCAAATTGAAGAGGTGGAATTTAGGAGCGAGATCTATGATTTTTTTCCCCTTTTCCACTTTTTGTGAATGTGTACGTGTATGCTTCTGTGTGAGATCTTGTCTGTATACTCTTGCTTCCACCATTTGTCCTAGGGCTCTATCCGTACATGGTTTTTTAAAAAAAAATTTTTTCTTAATAATTAATTTTAATTGTAATAACTTTATTATACTTTACCTTCGTTCTTTCTTTCTTTCCTTCCTTCCTTCCCTCCTTTAGACAACGAATCAACCCAAATTGAGGAGGTGGTCTCTGAGAGCAAGATTTATGATTTTTCCCCCTTTACCTCTTTTTGTGAAGGTGTATGTGTATGATTCTGTGTAAGATATTCTCTGTATAGCTTTGCTTCCAACATTTGCCCTAAGGTTCTATCCGTCCCTTTTTTTTAAAAAATATTTTTTAATTCAATAACTATATTATACTTTATTCTAGTTTTACTGTATCTTCTTTCTTTCTTTTTTCCTTCTTTCCCTCCTTCCTTCCTTCCTTCCTTCCTTCCTTCCTCCCTCCCTCCCTCCCTCCTTTCTTTCCTTCTTTGCTTCTTTCTTCCTTCCTTCCTTTGCTCCTTTCCTTCTTTCTTTCCTCATACTTCTACTAATCCTCTCTAATCTTTCTCCCTTTTATTCTGAGCCATGTGGATGAAAGGATCTTGGTGCTCTAGCCCAGGAGTCAGGGCTCTGCCTCTGAGGTAGGAGAGCCAACTTCAGGACACTGGTCAACAAGAGACCTCCCAGCTCCACATAATATTAAACGGTGGAAATCTCCCAGAGACATCCAACTTAACACCAGCACCCAGCTTCACTCAACGACCAGCAAGCCACAGTGCTGGACAACCTATGCCAGACAACTAGCAAAACAGGAACACAAAACCACCCATTAGCAGAGAGGCTGCCTAAAATCATAATAAGGCCACAGACACCCCAAAACACACCACCAGACGTGAACCCGCCCACTAGAGAGACAAGATCCAGCCTCATCCAGCACAACACTGGCACTAGTCCCCTCCACCAGGAAGCCTACACAACCCACTGAACCAACCTTAGCCACTGGAGACAGACATCAAAAACAACGGGAACTACGAACCGGCAGCCTGCAAAAAGGAGACCCCAAACACAGTAAGATAAGCAAAATGAGAAGACAGAAAAACACACAGCAGATGAAGGAGCAAGATAAAAACCCACCAGACCTAACAAATGAAGAGGAAATAGGCAATCTACCTGAAAAAGAATTCAGAATAATTATAGTAAGGATGATCCGAAATCTTGGAAGTAGAATGGACAAAATGCAAGAAACAGTTAAAAAGAACCTAGAAGAAATAAAGATGAAACAAGCAATGATGAACAACGCAATAAATGAAATTAAAAGTACTCTAGATAGGATCAATAGCAGAATAACTGAGGCAGAAGAACGGATAAGTGACCTGGAAGATAAAGTAGTGGAAATAACTACTGCAGAGCAGAATAAAGAAAAAAGAATGAAAAGAACTGAGGACAGTCACAGAGACCTCTGGGACAACATTAAACGCACCAACATTCGAATTATAGGGGTTCCAGAAGAAGAAGAAAAAAAGAAAGGGACTGAGAAAATATTTGAAGAGATTATAGTTGAAAACTTCCCTAATATGGGAAAGGAAATAGTTAATCAAGTCCAGGAAGCAAAGAGAGTCCCATACAGGATAAATACAAGGAGAAATACGCCAAGACACATATTAATCAAACTGTCAAAAATTAAATACAAAGAAAGCATACTAAAAGCAGCAAGGGAAAAACAGCAAGTAACACACAAGGGAATACCCATAAGGTAAACAGCTGATCTCTCAGCAGAAACCCTACAAGCCAGAAGGTAGTGGCAGGACATACTGAAAGTGATGAAGGAGAAAAACCTGCAACCAAGATTACTCTACCCAGCAAGGATCTCATTCAGATTTGATGGAGAAATTAAAAGCTTTACAGACAAGCAAAAGCTGAGAGAGTTCAGCACCACAAAACCAGCTTTACAACAAATGCTAAAGGAACTTCTCTAGACAAGAAACACAAGAGAAGGAAAAGACCTATAATAATGAACCCAAAACAATTTAGAAAATGGGAATAGGAACATACATATCGATAATTACCTTAAATGTAAATGGACTAAATGCTCCCACCAAAAGACACAGATTGGCTGAATGGATACAAAAACAAGACCCTTGTATATGCTGTCTACAAGAGACCCACTTCAGACCTAGAGACACATATAGGCTGAAAGTAAGGGGATGGAAAAAGATATTCCATGCAAATGGAAACCAAAAGAAAGCTGGAGTAGCAATTGTCATATCAGACAAAATAGACTTTAAAATAAGGACTATTAAAAGGGACAAAGAAGGACACTACATAATGATCAAGGGATCGATCCAAGAAGAAGATATTACAATTGTAACTATTTATGCACCCAACATAGGAGCACCTCAATACATAAGGCAAATACTAACAGCCATAAAAGGGGAGATCGACAGTAACCCATTCATAGTAGGGGACTTTAACACCCCACTTTCACCAATGGACAGATCATCCAAAATGAAAATAAATAAGGAAACACAAGCTTTAAATGATACATTAAACAAGATGGACTTAATTGATATTTATAGGACACTCCATCCAAAAACAACAGAATACATATTTTTCTCAAGTGTTCATGGAACATTCTCCAGGATAGATCATATCTTGGGTCACAAATCAAGCCTTGGTAAATTTAAGAAAACTGAAATTGTATCAAGTATCTTTTCTGACCACAACGCCATGAGACTAGATATCAATTACAGGAAAAGATCTGTAAAAAATACAAACACATGGAGACTAAACAATACACTACTTAATAATGAAGTGATCACTGAAGAAATCAAAGAGGAAATAAAAAAAATACCTAGAAACAAATGACAATGGAGACACAACGACCCAAAACCTATGGGATGCAGCAAAAGCAGTTCTAAGTGGGAAGTTTATAGCAATACAAGCCCACCTTAAGAAGCAGGAAACATCTCGAATAAACAACCTAAGCAATTAGAGAAAGAAGAACAAAAAAGCCCCAAAGCTAGCAGAAGGAAAGAAATCATAAAAATCAGATCAGAAATAAACGAAAAAGAAATGAAGGAAACAATAGCAAAGATCAAGAAAACTAAAAGCTGGTTCTTTGAGAAGATAAACAAAATAGATAAACCACTAGCCAGACTCATCAAGAAAAAAAGGGAGAAGACTCAAATCAATAGAATTAGAAATGAGAAAGGAGAAGTAACAACTGACACTGCAGAAATAAAAAAAATCATGAGAGATTACTACAAGCAACTCTATGCCAATAAAATGGACAATCTGGAAGAAATGGACAAATTCTTAGAAATGCACAACCTGCCAAGACTGAATCAGGAAGAAATAGAAAATATGAACAGACTAATCACAAGCACTGAAATTGAAACTGTGATTAAAAATCTTCCAACAAACAAAAGCCCAGGACCAGATGGCTTCACAGGTGAATTCTATCAAACGTTTAGAGAAGAGCTAACACCTATCTTTCTCGAACTCTTCCAAAATATAGCAGAGGGAGGAACACTCCCAAATTCCTTCTACAAGGCCACCATCACCTTGATACCAAAACCAGACAAGGATGTCACAAAGAAAGAAAACTACAGGCCAATATCACTGATGAACATAGATGCAAAAATCCTCAACAAAATACTAGCAAACAGAATCCAACAGCACATTAAAAGGATCATACACCATGATCAAGTGGGGTTTATTCCAGGAATGCAAGGATTCTTCAATATATGCAAATCTATCAATGTGATAAACCATATTAACAAATTGAAGGAGAAAATCCATATGATCATCTCAATAGATGCAGAGAAAGCTTTCGACAAAATTCAACACCCATTTATGATAAAAACCCTCCAGAAAGTAGGCATAGAGGGAACTTTCCTCAACATAATAAAGGCCATATATGACAAGCCCACAGCAAACATCATCCTCAATGGTGAAAAACTGAAAGCATTTCCACTAAGATCAGGAACAAGACAAGGTTGCCCACTCTCACCCTTATTATTCAACATAGTTTTGGAAGTTTTAGCCACAGCAATCAGAGAAGAAAAGGAAATAAAAGGAATCCAAATGGGACAAGAAGAAGTAAAGCTGTCACTGTTTGCAGATGACATGATACTATACAGAGAGAATCCTAAAGATGCTACCAGAAAACTACTAGAGCTAATCAATGAATTTGGTAAAGTAGCAGGATACAAAATTAATGCACAGAGATCTCTGGCATTCCTATATACTAATGATCAAAAATCTGAACGTGAAAACAAGAAAACACTCCCATTTACCATTGCAGCAAAAAGAATAAAATATCTAGGAATAAACCTACCTAAGGAGACGAAAGACCTCTATGCAGAAAATTATAAGATACTGATGAAAGAAATTAAAGATGATACAAATAGATGGAGAGATATACCATGTTCTTGGATGCGAAGAATCAACATTGTGAAAATGACTCTACTACCCAAAGCAATCTACAGATTCAATGCAATCCCTATCAAACTACCACTGGCATTTTTCACAGAACTAGAACAAAAAATTTCGCAATTTATATGGAAACACAAAAGACCCCGAATAGCCAAAGCAATCTTGAGAACGAAAAAAGGAGCTGGAGGAATCAGGCTCCCTTACTTCAGACTATACTACAAGGTTACAGTAATCAAGACAGTATGGTACTGGCACAAAAACAGAAAAATAGATAAGTGGAGCAGGAGAGAAAGCGCAGAGATAAACCCACGCACATATGGACACCTTATCTTTGATAAAGGAGGCAGGAATGTACAGTGGAGAAAGGTAAGCCTCTTCAATAAATGGTGCTGGGAAAACTGGATAGGTACATGTAAAAGTATGAGATTAGATCACTCCCTAACACCATACACAAAAATAAGCTTAAAATGGATTAAAGACCTAAATGTAAGGGCAGAAACTCTCAAACTCTTAGAGGAAAACATAGGCAGAACACTCTATGACATAAATCACAGCAAGATCCTTTCTGACCCACCTCCTAGAGTAATGGAAATAAAAACAAAAATAAACAAATGGGACCTAATGAAACTTCAAAGCTTTTGCACAGCAAAGGAAACCATAATCAAGACCTAAAGACAACCCTCAGAATGGGAGAAAACATTTGCAAATGAAGCAACTGACAAAGGATTAATCTCCAAAGTTTACAAGCAGCTCATGCAGCTCAATAACAAAAAAAACAAAAATCCCCATCCAAAAATGGGCAGAAGACCTAAATAGACATTTCTCCAAAGAAGATATACCGAATGCCAACAAACACATGAAAGAATGCTCAACATCATTAATCATTAGAGAAATGCAAATCAAAACTACAATGAGATATCATCTCGCACTAGTCAGAATGGCCATCATCAAAAAATCTAGAAACAATAAATGCTGGAGAGGGTGTAGAGAAAAGGGAACACTCCTGCACTGCTTGTGGGAATGTTAATTGGTTCAGTCACTATGGAGAACAGTATGGAGATTCCTTAAAAAACTACAAATAGAATTACCATATGACCCAGCAATCCCACTACTGGGCATATACCCTGAGAAAACCAAAATTCAAAAAGAGTCATGTACCAAAATGTTCATTGCAGCTCTATTTACAATAGCACAGAGATGGAAACAACCTAAGCGTCCATCATGAGATGAATGGATAAAGAAGACGTGGCACATATACACAATGGAATATTACTCAGCCTTAAAAAGAAATGAAATTGAGCTAGTTGTAATGAGATGGATAGACCTAGAGTCTGTCATACAGAGTGAAGTAAGTAAGAAAGAAAAAGACAAATACCGTATGCTAACACATATTTATGGAATTTAAGGGGAAAAAATGTCATGAAGAACCTAGGGGTAAGACAGGAATAAAGACGCAGACCTACTGGAGAACGGACTTGAGGATATGGGGAGGGGAAAGGGTGAGTTTTGACAGGGCGAGAGAGAGTCATGGACATATACACACTAACAAACGTAGTAAGGTAGATAGCTAGGGGGAAGCAACCGCAAGGCACAGGGATATTAGCTCGGTGCTTTGTGACAGCCTGGAGGGGTGGGATGGGGAGAGTGGGAGGGAGGGAGACGCAAGTGGGAAGACATATGGGAACGTATGTATACGTATAGCTGATTCACTTTGTTATAAAGCAGAAACTAACACACCATTGTAAAGCAATTATACCCCAATAAAGATGTTTTAAAAAAATAAATAAATAAAGTGATGAAGGAGAAAAACCTGAAACCAAGATCATTCTATTCAGCAAGGAGCTCATTCAAATTTGATGGAGATATTAATATCTTTACAGAAAAGCAAAAGCTGAGAGAGTTCAGCACCACAAAACCATCTTTACAACAAAATCTAAAGGAACTTCTCTAGGCAAGAAACACAAGAGAAGGAAAATATCTACAATAACGAACTCAAAATAATTAAGAAAATAGGAATAGGAACATATATATCGATAATTACCTTAAATGTAAATGGATTAAATGCTCCCACCAAAAGACGAAGGCTGGCTGAATGGATAGAAAAACAAAACCCATGTATATGCTGTCTACAAGAGAACCACTTCAGACCTAGGGACACATACAGACTGAAAGTGAGGGGATGGAAAAAGATATTCCATGCAAATTGAAACCAGAAGAAAGCTGGAGTAGCAATTCTGATATCAGACAAAATAAACTGGAAAATAAAGACTATTACAACAGACAAAGAAGGACACTACATAATGATCAAGGGATCGATCCAAGAAGAAGATATAAGAATTGTAAATATATACACACCCAACATAGGAGCACCTCAATACATAAGGCAACTACTAACAGCCATAAAAGGGGAAATCAACAGTAATGCATTCATGTTAGTGGACTTTAACACCCCACTTTCACCAATGGACAGATCATCCAAATGAAAATAAATAAGGAAACGTAAGCTTTACATGATACATTAAATGAGATGAACTTAATTGATATTTATAGGACACACCATCCAAAAACAACAGAATACACATTTTTCTCAAGTGCTCATGGATCATTCTCCTGGATAGATCATATCTTTGGTCACAAATCAAGCCTTGGTAAATTTAAGAAAATTGAAATTGTTTCAAGTATCTTTTCCAACCACAATTCTATGAGACTACATATCAATTACAGGAAAATAACTGAAAAAATACAAACACATGGAGGCTAAACAATACACCACTTAATAACGAAGTGATCACTGAAGAAATCAAATAGGGTATCAAAAAATATCTAGAAACAAATGACAGTGGAGACACAACGACCCAAAACCTATGGGATGCAGCAAAAGCAGTTATAAGAGGGAAAATTTGGCAATAAAATCCAAGTTTAAGAATCAGGAAACATCTCGAATAAACAAGCTAACCTTGCACCTAAAGGTAATAGAGAAAGAAGAACAAAAAAACACCCAAGTTACCAGAAGGAAAGAAATCATAAAAATCAGATCAGAAATTAATGAAAAAGAAATGAATGAAAAAACAGCAATAAAATTAAAAGCTGGTTCTTTGAGAAGATAAACAAAATTGATAAACCATTAGCCAGACTCATCAAGAAAAAAAGGGAGAAGACTCCAATCAATAGAATTATAAATGAAAAAGGAGAAGTAACAACTGACACTGCAGAAATACAAAAGATCATGAGAGGTTACTACAAGCAACTGTATGCCAATAAAATGCACAACCTGGAAGAAATGGACAAATAGTTAGAAATGCACAACCTGCCAAGACTGAATCAGGAAGAAATAGAAAATATGAAAAGACCAATCACAAGCACTGAAATTGAAATTGTGATTAAAAATATTCCAACAAATAAAATCCAGGACCAGAGAGCTTCAGGCGAATTCTGTCAAACATTTAGAGAAGAACGAACACCTATACTTCTCAAACTCTCCCAAAATATAGCAGAGGGAGGAACACTCCCAAACTCATTCTACAAGGCCACCATCATGCTGATACCAAAACCACACAAGGACAACACAAAGAAAGAAAACTACAGGCCAATATCACTGATGAACATAAATGAAAATATCCTCAACAAAATACTAGTAAACAGAATCCAACAGCACCTTAAAAGGATCATACACCATGATCAAGTGGGGTTTATTCCAGGAATGCTAGTATCCTTCAATGTACGCAAATCAATCAATGTGATATACCATATTAACAAATTGAAGGAGAAAAACCATATGATCATCTCAATAGATGCAGAGAAAGATTTCAACAAAATTCAACACCCATTTATGATAAAATCCCTCCATAAAGTAGGCATAGAAGGAAATTTCCTCAACATAATAAAGGCCGTATATGACAAACCTACAGACAACATCGTCCTCAATGGTGGAAAACTGAAAGCATTTCCACTAAGACAAGGAACAGGACAAGGTTGCCCACTCTCACCACTCTTATTCAGCATAGTATTTTGAAGTTTTAGCCAAAGCAAGCAGAGAAGAAAAGGAAATAAAAGGAATCCAAATTGGAAAAGAAGAAGTAAAACTGTCACTGTTTGCAGATGATATGATACTATACATAGAGAATCCTAAAGATGCTACCAGAAAATTACTAGAGCTAATCAATGAATTTGGTAAAGTATCAGGATACAAAATTAATGCACAGAAATCTCTGGCATTCCTATACACTAATGATGAAAAATCTGAAAGTGAAATCAAGAAAACACTCCCATTTACCACTGCAAGAAAAAGAATAAAATATCTAGGAATAAACCTACCTAAGGAGACAAAAGAACTGTATGCAGAAAATTATAAGACACTGATGAAAGAAATTAAATATGATACAAATAGATGGAGAGATATACCATGTTCTTGGATTGGAAGAATCAATATTGTGAAAATGACTCTACTACCCAAAGCAATTTACAGATTCAATGCAATCCCTATCAAACTACCACTGGCATTTTTCACAGAACTAGGACAAAAAGTTTCACAATTTGTATAGAAACACAAAAGACCCCGAATAGCAAAAGCAATCTTGAGAATGAAAAATGGAGCTGGTGGAATCAGGCTCCCTGACTTCAGACTATACTACAAGGTTACAGTAATCAAGACAGTATGGTTCTGGCACAAAAGCAGGAATATAGATCAATAGAACAGGATAGAGTGCCCAGAGATAAACCCATGCATGTATGGTCACCTTATCTTTGATAAAGGAGGCAGGAATGTACAGTGGAGAAAGGACAGCCTCTTCAATAAGTGGTGCTGGAAAACCTGGACAGGTACATGTAAAAGTATGAGATTAGATCACTCCCTATCACCATACACAAGAATAAGCACAAAGTGGATTAAAGACCTAAATATAAAGCCAGAAACTATCATACTCTTAGAGGAAAACATAGGCAGAACACTCTATGACATAAATCACAGCAAGATCCTTTTTGACCCACGTCCTAGAGAAATGGAAATAAAAACAAAATTAAACAAATGGGACCTAATGAAACTTCAAAACTTTTGCACAGCAAAGGGAACCATAAACAAGACCAAAAGACAACCCTCAGAATGGGAGATAATGTTTGCAAATGAAGCAAATGACAAAGGAGTAATCTCCAAAATTTATAAGCAGCTCATGCAGCTCAATAACAAGAAAACAAACAACCCAATCCAAAAATGGGCAGAAGACCTAAATAGACATCTCTCCAAAGAAGATATTCAGACTGCCAACAAACACATGAAAGAATGCTCAACATCATTAATCATTAGAGAAATGCACATCAAAAGTACAATGAGATATCATCTCACATGAGTCAGAATGGCCATCATCAAAACATGTAGAAATTATAAATGCTGGAGAGGGTGTGGAGAAAAGGGAACACTCTTGCACTGCTGGTGGGAATATGAATTGGTACAGCCACTATGGAGAACAGTATGGAGATTCCTTAAAAACTACAACTAGAACTACCGTATGACCCAGCAATCCCACTCCTGGGCATATACCCTGAGAAAACCAAAATTCAAATAGAGTCAGGTACCAAAATATTCATTGCAGCTCTATTTACAATAGCTCAGAGATGAAATCAACCTAACTGTCCATCATCGGATGAATGGATAAAGAAGATATGGCAGATATATACAATGGAATATTACTCAGCCATAAAAAGATACGAAATTGAGCTATTTGTAATGAGGTAGATAGACCTAGAGTCTGTCATACAGAGTGAAATAAGTCAGAAAGAGAAAGTCAAATACCGTATGCTTACACATATATATGGAATTTAAGAAAAAAAATGTCATGAAGAACCTAGGGGTAAGACAGGACTAAAGACACAGACCTACTGGAGAATGGAATTGAGGATATGGGGAGGTGTAAGGGTAAGCTGTGACAAAGCAAGAGAGTGGCATGGACATATATACTGTACCAAATGTAAAATAGATAGCTAGTGGGAAGCAGCTGCATAGTACAGGGAGATCAGCTCGGTGCTTTGTGACCACCTAGAGGGGTGGCATAGGGAGGGTGGGAGGGAGGGAGACACAAGAGGGGAGAGATATGGCAGCATATGTATATGTATAACTGATTCACTTTTTTGTAAAGCAGAAACTAGCACACCATTGTAAAGCAATTATACTCCAATAAAGATGTAGAAAAAAATATCATTTTAAATACGTGGGTAAATGGGGGAAAAAGGAACAGAGCTTCAGTGAGCTGTGAAACAACTTCAATATGCCTAATAAATGTGTAATTGGAATCAACAAAAGAGAGGAGAGTGACGGGGAGACAGAACATATTTGAGAAACTAATAGCTAAAATTTTTCCAACTTTGATGAAATTTATACACCCACACAGATTCAAGTCCAAAAACTCAAATCATAAGAAACATGAAGAGAAGTATAAGGTATATTATTTGATGATAATAATAATCAAATTGCTTAAAAACAATAGAATTTGAAAAAAAAGACACATAACCTTTATTATTTGAAAGCAGTATAGTCGAAAGCTATAGGCAGTGGGTAAAAGTATGGCTTGAATAATTTTGGATTACTTGTTTTCATACATGCTAATAAAATACATATGCACATGTTAATATATCCTAAGATATGTCTAAATATCACAAATACAGCTTAAAGTACCAAAGAATTTCTAAACAAAGGTTAAACTCAGCACTTAGAAGTTTCTGATATTTGCTCAGGATAACTCTGTTGGACTTTTTACTTTCTTCCACAGCAATAAGTTTATTTGTTAATTTTTAGTTAATAAAGGGAGCTATTTTGTTAAATATCCTAAATGACAGACCATGACATTTTAGAAAATAGTATTCTTTTAAAGATTAAAAAAAATGTTAAATTTCCGAAAAAAAACGGAGTTCCAGAGACGGGTCCGAGCTACGGCTATCAGCAGGGACCACAGAGACAAGCATGAGACGCTAAGGCTGCTGTTGCAACCACCAAGAAGACTGTGTGCAAGCACAGGTCACTATCCACACATCCTCTCACAGAAGCCTGTACAGCCCACCACTGCTAGGGTCCGGTGATCCAGAGACTAGTTCCCCGGGAGAACACACGGTGTGCCTCAGGCTGTTGTGCTGGGCTCTGCTGCTGCAGGTTCGCCCCGCATTCCGTACCTCTTCCTCCACACTGCCTGAGTGAACCAGAGCCACCTAATCGGCTGCTCCTTTAACCTCGGCATGTCTGAGTGAAGAACAGAGGCCCTCAGGCAACCTACAGGCAGAGGCAGGGCCAAATCCAAAGCTGAACCCAAGAAGCTATGCGAAAGAAGAAGAGAAAGGGAAATTTCTCCCAGCAGCCTCAGGAGCAGCGGATTAAATCTTAACCATCAATTTGATGTACCCAGCATCTGTGGAATACCTGAATAGATAATTAATCATCCAAAATTGAAGAGGTGGACTTTGAGAGCAAGATACATTATTTTTACCCCTTATCCAATTTTTGTGAGTGTGTATGCTTCTGTGTGAGATTTTGTCTGTATAGCTTTGCTTTCACCATCTTTTTTTTTTTTTTAACTTCTAAAAAAATTTTTTTTTCTTAATAATTATTTTTTGATTTTAATAACTATTTATTTTATTTTATTTTATCCTCTTTCTTTCTACTTTTTCTCCCTTTTATTCTGAGCCATGTGATGAAAGGCTCTTGGTGATCAAGGCAGGAGTCAGTGTTGTGCCTCAGAGGTGGGAGGGCCAAGTTCAGGACACTAGTCCACAAGAGACCTCCCAGTTCCACGTAATATCAAACTGCAAAAACCTCCCAGAGATCTCCATCTCAAAACCAGCACCAAGCTTCACTCAACGACCAGCAAGCTACAGTGCTAGAAACCCTAGGCCAAACAACTAGCAAGACAGGAACACAACCCCACCCACTAGCAGAGAGGCTGCCTAAAATCATAATAAGGCTACAGACACACCAAAACCCACCACCAGACGTGGACCTGCCCACAAGAAAGACAAGATCCAGCCTTATCCAACAGAACACAGGCACTAGTCCCCTCATCCAAGAAGCCTACACAACCCACTGAACCAACCTTAGCCACTCAGGACAGACACCAAAAACAATGGGAACTACGAAACTGCAGTCTGCAAAATGGAGACCCCCAACGCAGTAAGATAAGCAGAATGAGAAAACAAAGAAAACACACAGCAGATGAAGGAGCAAGGTAAAAACCCACCAGACCTAAAAAATGAAGAGGAAATAGTCAGTCTACCTAAAAAAAATTCAGAATAATGATAGTAAATATGATCAAAAATTTTGGAAATAGAATAGAGGAAATGTAAGAAACATTTAACAAGGACCTAGAAGAACTAAAGAGGAAACAAGCAACGATGAACAACACAATAAATGAAATTAGAAATACTCTAGAAGGGATCAATAGCAGAATAACTGAGGCAGAAGAACAAGTAAGTGACCTGGAAGATAAAATAGTGGAAATAACTACTGCATAGCAGAATAAAGAAAAGAGAATGAAAAGAACTGAGGACGGTCTCAGAGACCTCTGGGACAACATTAAACGTACCAACATTCGAATTATAGGGGTCTCAGAAGAAGAAGAGAAAAACAAAGGGACTGAGAAAATATTTGAAGAAATTATAGTTGAAAACTTCCCTAATATGGGAAAGGAAATATTTAATCAAGTCAAGGAAGCACATAGAGTCCCATACAGGATAAATCCAAGGAGAAACATGCAATGACATATATTAATCAAATTATCAAAAATTAAATACAAAAAAATAGATTAAAAGCAGCAAGGGAAAAACAACAAATACCACGCAAGGGAATCTCCATAAGGTTAACAGCTGGTCCTTCAGCAGAAACTTTGCAAGACAGAATGGACTGGCAGGACATATTTAAAGTGATGAAGGAGAAAAACCTACAACCAAGATTACTCTACCCAGCAAAGATCTCATTCAGATTGATGGAGAAATTAAAACCTTTACATACAAGCAAAAGCTGAGAGAGTTCAGTACCATGAAACCAGCGTTACAACAAATGCTAAAGGAACTTCTGAAGGCAACAAACACACGAGAAGGAAAAGACCTACAGTAACATGCCCAAAACAATTAAGAAAATGGGAATAGGAACATACATATCGATAATTACCTTAAATGTAAATGGATTAAATGCTCCCACCAAAAGACACAGACTGGCTGAATGGATCCAAAACAAGACCCATATATATGCTGTCTACAAAAGACACACTTCAGACCTAGGGACACATACAGACTGAAAGTGAGGGGATGGAAAAAGGTATTCCATGCGAATGGAAATCAAAAGAAAGCTGCAGTAACAGTACTCAAACCAGAAAAAATAGACATTAAAATAAAGACTATTACAAGAGACAAAGAAAGACACTACATAATGATCAAGGGATCGATCCAAGAAGAAGATATAACAATTGTAAATATTTATGCAGCCAACATAGGAGCGCCTCAATACATAAGGCAACTACTAACAGCCATAAAAGGGGAAATCGACAGTAACACATTCATAGTAGGAGACATTAACACCCCACTTTCACTAATGGACAGATCACTGAAAATGAAAATAAATAAGGAAACACAAGCTTCAAATTATACATTAAACAAGATGGACCGAATTGATATTTATAGGACATTCCATCCAAAAACTATGGAATACACATTTTTCTCAAGTGCTCATGAAACATTCGCCAGGATAGATCATATCTTGGGTCACAAATTAATCCTTGGTAAATTTAAGAAAATTGAAAGTGTATCAAGTATCTTTTCCGACCACAATGCTATGAGACTAGATATCAATTACAGGAAAAGATCTGTAAAAAATACAAACAAATGGAGGCTAAACAATACACTACTTAATAATGAAGTGATCACTGAAGAAATCAAAGAGAAAATCAAAAAATACCTAGAAACAAATGACAATGGAGACACGATGACCCCAAACCTATGGGATGCAGCAAAAGCAGTTCTAAGAGGGAAATTTATAGCTACACAATCCTACCTTAAGAAACAGGAAACATCTCGAATAAACCACATAACCTTGCACCTAAAGCAATTAGAGAAAGAAGAACAAAAAACCCCAAAGTTAACAGAAGGAAAGAAATCATAAAGATCAGATCAGAAATAAATGAAAAAGAAATGAAGGAAATGAGAGTGAAGATCAGTAAAACTAAAAGCTGGTTCTTTGAGAAGATAAACAAAATTGATAAACCGTTAGCCAGCCTCATCAAGAAAAAAAGGGAGAAGACTCAAATCAATAGAATTAGAACTGAAAAAGGAGAAGTAACAACTGACACTGCAGAAATACAAAAGATCATGAGAGATTACTGCAAGCAACTCTATTCCAATAAAATGTACAACCTGGAAGAAACGGACAAATTCTTAGAAATGCACAATGTGCCGAGACTGAACCATGAAGAAATAGAAAATATGAACAGACAAATCACAAGCACTGAAATTGAAACGGTGATTAAAAATCTTCCAACACTAGCCCAGCACCAGATGGCTTCACAGGCGAATTCTATCAAACATTTAGGGAAGAGCTAACACATATTTTTCTCAAACTCTTCCAAAATATGGCAGAGGGCGGAACACTTGCAAACTCATTCTATGAGGCCAACATCACCCTGATACCAAAACCAGGCAAAGATGTCACAAAGAAAGAACACTACAGGCCAATATCACTGATGAACATAGATGCAAAAATCATCAACAAAATACTAGCAAACAGAATCCAACAGCACATTAAAAGGATCATACACCAGGATCAAGTGGGGTTTATTCCTGGAATGCAAGGATTCTTCAATATACGCAAATCAATCAACATGATACACCATATTAACAAATTAAAGGAGAGAAACCATATGATCATCTCAATAGATGCAGAGAAAGCTTTTGACAAAATTCAACACATTTTTTACGATAAAAACCCTGCAGAAAGTAGGCATAGAGGGAACTTTCCTCAACATAATAAAGGCCATATATGACAAACCCACAGCCAACATTGTCCTCAATGGTGAAAAACTGAAACCATTTCCAGTAAGATCAGGAAGAAGACAAGGATCCCTACTCTGACCTCTATTATTCAATGCATATTTTTGGAAGTTTTAGCTACATCAGTCAGAGAAGAAAAGGAAATAAAAGGAATCCAAATTGGAAAAGAAGAAGTAAAACTGTCACTGTTTGCAGATGACATGATACTATACATAGAGAATTCTAAAGATGCTACCAGAAAACTACTAGAGCTAATCAATGAATTTGGTAAAGTAGCAGGATACAAAATTAATGCACAGAAATCTCTGGCATTCCTATACACTAATGATGAAAAATCTGAAATTGAAATCAAGAAAGCACTCCCATTTACCACTGCAAGAAAAAGAATAAAATATCTGGGAATAAACCTACCTAAGGAGACAAAAGATCTATATGTAGAAAATTATAAGACATTGATGAAAGAAATTAAAGATGACACAAATAGATGGAGAGATATAGCATGTTGTTGGACTGGAAGAATCAACATTGTGAAAATGACTCTACTACCCAAAGCAATCTACAGATTCAATGCAATCCCTATCAAACTACCACTGGCATTTTTCACAGAACTAGCTCAAAAAATTTCACAATTTGTATGGGAACACAAAAGACCCCGAATAGCCAAAGCAATCTTGAGAATGAAAAAAAGAGCTGGAGGAATCAGGCTCCCTGACTTCAGACTATACTACAAAGCTACAGTAATCAAGACAGTATGGTACTGGCACAAAAACAGAAAGATAGATCAGTGGAACAGGATAGAAAGCCCACAGATAAACCCACGCACATATGGACACCTTATCATTGATAAAGGTGGCAGGAATGTACAGTGGAGAAAGGACAGCCTCTTCAATAAATGGTGCTGGGAAAACTGGACAGGTACATGTAAAAGTATGAGATTAGATCACTCCCTAACACCATACCCAAAAATAAGCTCAAAATAGATTAAAGACCTAAATGTAAGGCCAGAAACTCTCAAACTCTTATAGGAAAACATAGGCAGAACACTCTATGACATAAATCACAGCAAGATCCTTTCTGACCCACCTCCTAGAGTAATGGAAATAAAAACAAAAATAAACAAATGGGACCTAATGAAACTTCAAAGCTTTTGCACAGCAAAGGAAACCATAAACAAGACCAAAAGACAACCCTCTGAATGGGAGAAAATATTTGCAAATCAAGCAACTGACAAAGGATTAATCTCCAAAATTTACAAGCAGCTCATGCAGCTCAATAACAAAAAAAAAAAACCCAATCCAAAAATGGGCAGAAGACCTAAATAGACATTTCTCCAAAGAAGATATACCGAATGCCAACAAACACATGAAAGAATGCTCAACATCATTAATCATTAGAGAAATGCAAATCAAAACTACAATGCGATATCATCTCACACCAGTCAGAATGGCCATCATCAAAAAATCTAGAAACAATAAATGCTGGAGAGGGTGTGGAGAAAAGGGGACACTCTTGCACTGCTGGTGGGAATGTGAATTGGTTCAGCCACTATGGAGAACAGTATGGAGGTTCCTTAAAAAACTACAAATAGAATTACCATATGACCCAGCAATCCCACTACTGGGCATATACCCTGAGAAAACCAAAATTCAAAAAGAGTCATGTACCAAAATGTTCATTGCAGCTCTATTTACAATAGCCCAGAGATGGAAACAACCTAAGTGCCCATCATTGGATGAATGGATAAAGAAGATGTGGCACAAAAAACAGTGGAATATTACTCAGCCTTAAAAAGAAACGAAATTGAGCTATTTGTAATGAGATGGATAGACCTAGAGTCTGTCATACAGAGTGAAGTAAGTCAGAAAGAAAAAGACAAATACCGTATGATAACACATATATATGGAATTTAAGGAAAAAAATGTCATGTAAAACCTAGGGGTAAGACAGGAATAAAGACGCAGACCTACTGGAGAACGGACTTGAGGATATGGGGAGGGGGAAGAGTGAGCTTTGACAGGGCGAGAGAGAGTCACGGACATATACACACTAACAAACGTAGTAAGGTAGATAGCTAGTGGGAAGCAGCCGCATGGCACAGGGATATTAGCTCGGTGCTTTGTGACAGCCTGGAGGGGTGGGATAGGGAGAGTGGGAGGGAGGGAGACACAAGAGGGAAGACGTATGGGAACATATGTATAACTGATTCACTTTGTTATAAAGCAGAAACTAACACACCATTGTAAAGCAATTATACCCCAATAAAGATGTTCTAAAAAAAATACCACTGGCATTTTTCACAGAACTAGGTCAAAAAATTTCACAATTTGTATGGGAACACAAAAGACCTCGAATAGCCAAAGCAATCTTGAGAACGAAAAATGGAGCTGGAGGAATCAGGCTCCCTGACTTCAGACTATACTACAAAGTTACAGTAATCAAGACAGTATGGTAGTGGCACTAAAACAGAAATATAGATCAATGGAACAGGATAGAAAGCCCAGATATAAACCCATGCAATATGGTCACCTTATGTTTGATAAAGGAGGCAAGAATGTACAGTGTAGAAAAGACAGCCTCTTCAATAAGTGGTGCTGTGAAAACTGGGCAGGTGTATGTAAAAGTATGAGATTAGAACACTCGATAACACCCTACCCAAAAATAAGCTCAAAATGGATTAAAGACCTAAATGTAAGGCCTGATTTGCTTTATTATAGAGCAGAAACTAATACACCTTTTAAAAGGAACTATACTCCAATAAAGATATTAAATATATATATATATATATATAGTCATCATGTTGTACATTGCATTCTTAGTATTTATTTATTTTTTAACTGCAAGTTTGTATCTTTTGGCCTTCTTCTTCCAGTTCCTCCACCTCCACCCCCATCTATGTTAGCCACATATCTGATGGCTTTTTCTGTGAATTTTTTAGAAAGACTCAACAGATAGGTGACATCATACAGTATTTGTCTTATCTGTCTGACTTATTTCACTTAGCAGTATGTCCTCAAGGTACATCCATTTTGTCATAAGCAGCATTATTTCACCCTTTTATGGATCAATAATATTCCATTTTGTATTCATATAACAACTTATCCATTTATCAATCAATATATTCAGGTGTTTCCAAGTCTTGGCTATTATAAATAAATCTGTAATAAACGTAAAAGAGTAGATGTCTTTTTGGGTTATTGTTTTCGTTTTATTCATATATATACCCAGAATTGATATTAATGGATCATATGGTAGCTTTATTTTTAGTTTTTTAAAGAACTCCATACTGTTTTCCATAGATGTTGTACCAATTTACATTCCCATTAACAGTGCATAAAGGTCCCCTTTTCTCCACATCTTCATCAGCATTTGTATCTCTTGTCTTTTTGTAGATATTCAATCTAAGAAGGGTGAGGGGACATCTTTTTATGGCTTTGATTTGCATTTTCCTAATGATTACTAGTGTTGAACACTTTTCCATGTACCTATTTGCCATTTTTATATCTTCGTTGGAAAAAATGTCTCTTAAGATTCTTTGCCCATTTTTAAATTGTTTTTTTTCACTATTGTATTGTAAGAGTTCTTTATATATTTTGGATATTACCTCCTTATCAGATGTATGATTTGCAAATATTTTTCCCATTATGTAGGTTGCCTTTTTACTTTGTTAATTATTTATTTTGCTGTGAAGAAGGTTTTTAGTATGATATAGTCTCACCTGTTTATTTTTGTTGCTTGTGCTTTAGGTGTCATATGCAAAAACTAATTGCCAAGACATATGTCAAGAAGCTTTGTCCCTATGTTTTCCTTTAGGAGTTTTATGGATTCAGGTATTGCATTTAAGTATTTAATCTATTTGAAGTTAATTTTTGTGAGTGGTATAAGATAGGGGTGTGTTTCATTCTATTACATGTGAATTTTCCCAGGACCATTAATTTAAAAAACTGACTTTTCCCCCTGTGTATTCTTGGCTCACTTGTCAAATTTTAGTTGACTCTATATGCATGGATTTATTTCAGGTTTCTTGATTCTGTTCCATTGGTCTATTTGTCTATTTTTATCCCTGTGCCATAATTTTTTATTTACCATAACTTTATAATGTATCTTGGAGTCAGGAAGTATGATGCCTCTCACTTTGCTTTTCATTCTCAGGATGGCTTTGGCTATTCAGTGTTTTTTCTGTTTGGTTCCATATACATTTTAGAACTGTTTTTCTTCTTCTGTGAAAAATGGTATTTATGTATACTAACAACAAATTATCTAATAGAGAAATAAAGAAAATGATTCCATTTACAGCAGCATGAAAAACAGTGAAATATTAAGAATACATTTAACCAAGGAGGTAAAAGATTACAGTGAAAAGGACAAGAAATTGATAAAAGAAATTACAGAAGACACAAATAAATAGAATTATATCTTGTGTTCATGAATTGGAAAAATTAATATTGTTAAAATGTCCATCCAGGGACTTCCTTGGTGGTTCAGTGGTTAAGACTCTGTGCTTCCACTGTGGGGAGCATGGGTTCGATCCCTGGTTGGGGAATTATCCCGCATGTCACAAGGTGCAGCCAAAAAAATAATAATGTCCATTCAAAGTCATTGATAGATTCACTGCAATCTTTATCAAGATTCCAATGTCACTTTTTAAAATTTATTTTTAAATTTTATATTGGAGTATAGTTGATTTACAATGTTTTGATAGTTTCGGGTGTTCAGCAAAGTGATTCATTTATACATATACATGTATATATTCTTTTCCAAAATCTTTTCCCATTTAGGTTATTACATAATATTGAGCAGAGTTCCCTGTGCTATACAGTAGGTCATTGTTGGTTATCTATTTTAAATATAGCAGTGTGTACATGTCAATACTAAACTCCCAAACTACCAATGCCATTTTATACAGAAGATTAGTCATGAAAGAGATGGACTGACAAATGTTGGAGAACTGAATAGTGACTCTGGGAGTGACAAGGCCCAGCAGGAGTTAGTCCTTCTACCTCTTCTTGTTTGCCTAGTCCAATTCAGTCTCTTCATCCTTGGTTTCCTTCCATTTGCAGGACTATGAGTAGAATCAGCAAGAGTCATAGTGGTAATAACCAACCTTCCCTTCCCAATATACCTCAAAAATCATCAGTGTATGAGTTACCAGCAACTTCATCTGGTTGGTACCTAAGACTGTTAAGGAAAAAAAATTAAACCTCTGATTTATATAGATATCTTTTTATGCCATTCCAGCTTTTAAAAATTTCATTCATGTGAAAATTTATATTCCAAAACAACGGTCCAATCTGCATTCTTTTATAGTGACATTAAGTTTGACTATTAAAGTCGGGCTATGTGTGACTTTAATATGTAGGTTAATTAAAAATGAACATTGTTTTTATAAATTATTGGTTTCTGTGGAGGCAAGCAATATTTTTTTTCTGTGTAGAATTGTTTCTGTAAGTATTATTTGGATTTGGAAATATTTTGCAGTGGATCTAAGCCCTGGGCCATAGTTTGTTAACTTCAAAATAACACCTGCATTACATTCTCTTGGATTGTACTTATTTTTATGTTGTTTTATAACCCATAGAAAACCAGTACTTTTTATTTTGAAGTTAAAAAATAGAAAAAATATGCATAAAATGATATATGAAATATGCACAGAATGTCACCATTTAACTCTGAATAGCTATTTCTTGCATATCTAATTATTTTGTATCTGTCTCATTTTTAATTGCACAGAACCAATCATAAAAAGTAAACTGCAGTTTTACAATTTGTGTGCCTAAACATGGGTACTACTGTTTATCTTACTACTTGTTTAAATGAGTCTCCTTTGTAAGTTTTAGATGGCATTACACTTATTGTACAATGCTGTATTGGTATAGGAAACAGTACTGTATATTTATTAAATACTGTATTTTGTGAACTTAAAAATGGTTGTTAAATTCTCCCAACTAATTTGAGCTTTGCAGTATTTCTAAAGTGGATACATAATTCTAAATTCTATTCCATTGGAAAAAACTGGCAAATCATTATGATGTTGATATTTTTCCAGTAATTCATTATTTTACTTTTAAATTTAATTGCCACAATAAAGGAAAAATTTTAACCAAGGAATATGGAAATGATGTATGATTGTCCTAAATTTTGCCAATTGGTTATGATGGAATTAATGTGCTTTTAAAATGCACATCAATATCTATTATTTTAAAGTAATTTATAAAATAAAATGTTTATATTTTAAATAAACCAGTATGTTTTTTGTTTTGTTTTGTTTTTTAATTTTGATATGTAGCATAGCAGTATTTTCTAATTTAAGAGGTACTTTAAGGATTATAAACAATGGTATATACCTTCTCTGTAATGTCTGAAAATATAATCTATTGTGATATTCTACAGGTATTAATTTTTAAATAGAGCAAACATGTTGAATTAAAAATATGAATAATTCCAACAATTTACAATTTGCTTTGGTCAAAATTTCTGTGTTCATCACATGACTCATTTATGAAGGTGTTTATTCAATACGAATATTGTTTCAAGTTTGTATTGGAAAATTATAGTTAAACATCTCATTGTCACGAGTCTATAGAAGAAGCACAGGGCTTCCCTGGTGGCGCAGTGGATGAGAGTCCGCCTGCAGTAGCAGGGGACACAGGTTCGTGCCCCGGTCCAGGAAGATCCCACATGCCGCGGAGCGGCTGGGCCTGTGAGCCATGGCCGTTGAGCCTGCGCATCCGTAGCCTGTGCTCCGCAACGGGAGAGGCCACAACAGTGAGAGGCCCGCGAACCGCAAAAAAAGAAGCACAATTTTATCACTTTGTCTTGCTTGTAGTCATTAACTCATTAAATTTGCATATTTAAAAAGAAACAGAACAGGGAACATCCTAGGTTTTGCCAGAGAAGATTTCCGAAAGACAGATGTAGGAGGGAAGGTACAGCTTGTATCAGATGCCCATATTTTATCTCCCGGGTTTCGCTTTCCCTTGAAGGCTCTGGTCCTCACTGCCACTCCTTGTAAGGGAACAGTCTTCCTGATTTAATCAGAACAGAAGAAATTCCCAGGTTTGGACAAAGAGAAGCTTGGGAAGAAAAGCCTGCAGGAAAGAAGGAGGGGCTGCCCCCAGCTCATCCCTCAGGATCACCTCTTCCTTAGTGGATTCTGTTACCCCACCACGCTTTAAACTCCAGCTCAAGAAGTTATGCAAGCTATACCAATTTGGATTGCATCTGGCAACAAATAATAAAAGCAAACAAGCATACAAACAAACCCAGAGGTTTAAACAAGTAGGGGTAATATATATACATATATATTCAGCAAGAAATCAAGAGTTAGAGTCCAGGACCCACTGGGTATCCAGGCCCCTGCGTCTTTATGTTCTTACCTGTGGTATCATCCTCAGAGTATATATAGGAGTCTATCTATGAGACAGATAGCCCCTATAGCACCAGGAACCATGTCTGCATTGTAGGAAGTAAGGACAGGAAAAGGCAAAAGTTATGTGTCCACTGAGTCTATCCTCTTTTAAAAACTCTTTTGTGAAATTGCCAAACAGTTACTTCTGCTTGCATATCATTGGTCAGAACTAAATCTTCTGGCTACCCCTCTGCAAGCTGAGGGAGGCTAAGAAGTGTAGGTTTCCCCCACCCCTGCTGGTCCCACTTCTGCCCCAAACAAAATCAGAGTTCTGTTAGAGAGGAAGAGGAGAATGGATATTGGGTAAGGACAAGCAGTGTCTGCCACACCCATTTTCTGCTTCTTTGCAACATAACTGAAAGTGACTGCTATTTCACACACAAAAAATTATTAACTACTAAAAAAAAGATTAAAGGCAGAAAGAATGATGAAAAAAGAAAATCTTACTAATGTGGTTAAATTTTGAAAGCAAGTTTTTGTGGCCAGAAGACAAATTCTCACCGAGGCACCTCAGTGGTACCTCACTGGCACCACCTCTCAGGAAATGACATCTCTGCTCACCCAGCTCCCTCCCAAATCTCAAATACTACCTCTTGAGCTTCACAAGCTCTTTCCAAACTAAGGCCAAAGACAGCAGTTGCCTGGGGCCCTATGACCTCCGGTGGTTTCCAGCTTGCCTCATTCATAGCGCATTGGCTGGTCTTGGATAACAAGGGTGTCAGAGGTGGCCATGAGAAACTGGAAATTAGAGGCCCTTCTCCCATTTTTCTGGAAACTTGCCTAAGCCTCCTTGGGAGGTGGCAATAGTGTCTTACATAGAGGTGAGCAAATAGGGTATTCCACATAGACCTGAATTTGTGCCTGAGAGTCATAACTAATGCAAATGCCTTCCCCATTCCAATGTCTCCTCTTTGTTTCTCCACTTGACCTTTTCTTTTCCACTTGACCTTTTGATTAGAATCTCTCCAACCTGCTTCTTGACATGTTCACTCTCTGTGTCTCTACTTCTCCAACCCTACATCCCAGTCAAGCTATTTCCTACTACCGTCTGAAGGAAGCAAAACCATGTAGTGGATAAGAGCTCCACTTCTGACGTCCAACTGTTTGGGTACAAATAATGCCTCCCCTATTTCCTAGTTAAAGTAGCCTTGGGCAAGTCGTATAAGCTTTATGTGTCTTAGTTTCCCATCTGTAAATAAGGTTGCAATATTACCTACTTCATAGTGTTATTGTCTGGATTAAATGAGCTAATGCATAAAGTACCTGACACATAGTAGGTTCTCAATAAATGTTAGCTATTAAAATTCAGCCATGGGCTTTTGATATGGTAGTCCCACTGCTTGGGGCACTCTTCCCTATTTCTGTCAGCAAACTCCCTTTTTTCCTTACAAAATTACTGAAAAATTATCTCCTTTGTGAAATGTTGCTGGAATCCCCTAAGCAAAATAAGGCATTCACATATATTTACTCAACATTTTGTACCTAACCCTGATCTGACATGGATCACTGTATATTATAAAATTGTCACACTTGCTCCTACTAATCTGTGGACTCCTTGAAGATAACGGTCTGTGCCTTATTTCTTTATCCCCAGCATGTCACACATAGCCTGACCCACAATAGACACTTGGTGACTGTTAAGGAATGAATGAATTATTGACAAGTGAATGAATAAAAAATGCAGCTGTGGGAATCATATTCTATGTGTGCCCTAGACTTTCCAATAACAGAGTTTATAAGTCCCTCTTTCACGTTGTCCTAAAATGTATTGCCAGGCCTCCTGTTTTATGAAGATATATGGTGCTAGAATGCACTAGGCTACCTGTCAGCAGAGGGGACTAGTGTTGAGGGTGGGTTCTGGAGAGAACAGGAGTTGGAATGGAAGAGGACTAAGTCACCAAGATTTTCAGAGTTGAAAGATTCCATTCCACTCTCTTCCTTCTATGGAACATGCTCTTAGAGTTGTTTCTTAGGGAGAGAGGGAGATTTCAGGGCCTACAGCTGCTCCTGTCTGTGGGAAGGATGGGGCAGCTGTCCTTGATTATGGATAAAGAGGCTGGGAACTCAGCCAGAGCAGTCATTAAAAAAATACCAGGGGCTCGTAATAGGCTTATGCTGTCAGATAACCAAGGTACCAAGCAGAATCAGATGTGGCTGGTAAATGCTTTGAGCCAGACTGTAGGAAAGTGTAGGTCCCACTCTCTGATAGTTTCCATTGCATCCAAAAATTGGGTACTCACACAAAAACTGACAAGCATGATTTAGACTAGAACACTGGGTGATAAATGGGAAAGAATGAGGTAGGGAGAATTGCAAAAATCAAACTACTATGTGGTTGCTGCTCTTCCACAGGCTGAGAAGACTCTGGTATTGCCACTGATCGATCCTGTGACCTTGGGCAAGTCCTTTTTTTTTTCTCTAGGCCTCAGTCTCCCCAGAGACTGAGAGAACTGCCTCTCTTCAACAAGGCAGTTAGATCTGATGATCTTTAAGAATCCATATGGATCTTTAAATTGTGGCATGAATAGTAATGAGACATCCAAAGATCTTTACAAACAGGAGAGATCTCAACTGTCTGGCTTGGAAGAAAGGCTGCCCAGCTTGAGGGAAGGGAGCTGTCTAGGATGATCCCCTTGAGGGCTCAATGGACCCTGAATGTCTGTGTCCCTCAGGAGGGCTGGGACTAGTTGTGAGCTCACTCCAGTCCAACAGTATTTGCATTTCTTTGAGTGCCACCCCCAGGGTGAGGTCTTTGCCTTGAAGACTCTGGAAGAGGCCCTGGTTAATGAAAGCATTTCTTCCCTGGAGAGATTGAAGTGGTTTTCTCAGCCTAAGTGGGTGATAATTTTTTCACTTAAATCACATTTATTATAAACCTAAGTGGAGTTTATTTGGAGAATAATTTAGTTTCTCAAGACAACTGGAAAAAAAAACCTATTAGCAGTGGGAGACAGCTCCAAGCAGCTGGCATTTTCATAGTTCTTTGGAGCTGAGAGTAGTGTGACCAGAAGGGAACACGGCTCCCCAGATCTAGGGCAGGGCCTAGAAATATTCATGTTTCTTTCTGGGAGTTGCAAGAAAGGAAGCATACTTGAGCTACAGAGAAAATGGATAGGAGGATAATAAAGATACAAAAAAAGAAAATCTCACTTAGAGGAAAAGACTTGGACTGCAGAATTATGGAATTATGGATACTTATATACTTGAAGGACCTTAAGAGACCTGGATCAAATATACCCATTTTATAAGTTAACTGAAGCCCAAGGGGCAGAGACATGTCCAAATTCATATACATACCTATACACTCACACACACAAACACACCTTATAGTTATGGAATCATAGATACACAGTATCCTTGAGTCAAATCCTTGTAAAACATTTTATCAACCCCCCACTCATGCTACAAATGGGGACCCAGAAGCCTAAACAGTAGAAAGGGTCAACCCAAGGTCACACAGGGAGTCAGTGGCAAACTAGGGAATTGAGATACAGAGCAAGAAGTATTTGGAAACTCCTTGAAGCATAAAGTTGGGCATGGAAACAAAGGCTGAGGATATTTGGTACCATGGGCTTAGTAGGCAGACCACCCACAAAGTGTGTGTTTACCCTCTCCAAGGCAATTCTGTCCTGGATCATGGTCTTCATGTTCTAAGATTGCTGCAGAATAAAGGCTCATAGACTAGAGGCCCATGGAAAAATTGCTATAGCCTCCAGACTTTCTTTTTTTATCACTTCTCTCATTGTCTCATCTCTCTTCACATATCCTCTCCTCTCTTGGCCTCCTCAGCACTCTCCAGTTACTCTCTCTCTTATTTCCTGTGTTTCAGAGTCACTATACTTAGCCCCCACTCCACATCCCTACCCCGAACCTATCTGAGTGGCACCACTTAGAGCTGGAATGTGCATCCTGTACAGCTCTACAGAGCATCCATGCTGTAATCCTGTATACAACAAAATGCTTATTACCTTATCTCAGGTAGATATATGAGAAGAAAGACCTAGGCTACACAGTAATGAAGACTTCCCCCCTCCTTGGTGTTACATAACTTTCAAAGGGAGAGTTTGTTACCCCAATGACTTTCTTATTAATAGATAATTATGGTTGGAAATGTGAAGGCAGGGAAGGGAAAATAATTTGATGGGATATAGCTGCCCCTAATATAACACCTTAAAGATCTATCATTACAGGCTTAAAATTAGAGATTTCTTCCTTTGCAACACACATTACTTACTTTGTTCCAGGTTCCATGTTAGATATGGGGAGGTTGTGGGAGCAAGGAAGGGGACTGGGATAAAAATAACAAAAGGAAGTTCACGGGGGTGGGACAGGTGACTGCTTAAGGAACTAATTATAAATCAAGGCTAAAGGAAGTGTGAGCTAAACAGCTCCTCATGGAAGCACAAAGGAGAGGCATGATATTTTCCATCTGAGAGGAAGTGAAGGGAATCAGGGAAGGCCGCACAGAAGAACTGGTATTTGAGTTCACCTAGAAAGCTGAAAATGAATTTTACCCAAATGAGAGGAGGGAAGGGAACAGAGGGAAGAGTAGAGGTCTACAGGATTTAAAGTACAGAGCATGTTTGAGCCTTGTGATTGGAGGATACTAGGGAGGACAAAGCAGATGAGATTTTAAAGGTAAAAGTAGCATAGAAAGGAAGCCTGCAATGCAAGGCTTAGGGGTTTGGATCTTATCCTGAAGGCAATGGAGAGACATCAAAGAATTTTAAGCAGGAGAGTAACATGATAATTTTTTGTTTTCTTTTGTTTTGAATGATAATTATGGAAGCAGTGTGGAGGATTGGCTGGAGGAGGGAAGGCCTAGAAATAGGGAGACCAGTTAGAACATTTTAAAGGTCAGAACTGAGTCAGTGGGATGACAAGCAGTAGAATGAACAGGATTTGGTGATATTGGATTGAGGTGTTTATCAGTCAGCTTCTGCCACAGTTATGCTGCATAACAATCACAGAATCTCAATGCCATATAACAATAAGCATTTATTTCACACTCAAATATCTGCAGGTCATCTGAGGTTCTACTGATTTTGTCTGGGCTTGTCTTGGATTGACTACAGGGATGAGAAGGCACAAAATGTTTCTCAATGCCTAGCTTCAGAATCAGCACCCTGTCACTTATGCCAACTTTCCACTGACTGAAGCAAATCACATAGGCAGGTCTAGTCAGAGTGGAAGGATACTACATATTACATGCCAGTGGGCATGGATAGAGGGAAGGGTGAATAATTAAGACTACTAATGCTATCAGTCTACTGAAGTTGGATCTGAAAGATGAAGCAGAGGAGAGTTGGGAAAGACTATAACACATTTGAGAAACTGAAAGAAAAGGCCAGTATAGCTGGACCACAGAGAGCAAGGGGAGAGTGGTATGTTACAAAGCTGGTAGGGCCCAGACAATGTAGGTTCTCTCAGGTCATATTAAGGGTTTTGTCTTTATCCTGAAAGCAATGAGAAGCCACTGTAGAGTTTTAAGCCAAGGAAGGACAATCCCCAGAATTTTAGCCTGGACAGCTGGATAGATTATTTACCATTCACTGACATATGGAAAGCTAGAGAAGCCTGGCCTTTTCTCCAGCCCAAGAGCCAAAGGTAAGTATGTGGTAGATCTTGATAAGTCTAAGCCAGAGTTTCTAAGCTCCCAGCCTTATTAACATTTTAGGCTAAGTAATTCTTTGATGTGGGGTCCCGTCTTGTGCTTTGCAGGATGTTTAGCAGCTTCCTGGTCTTCTACCTACCAGGTACTAGTAGCAACACTTCCCCCAAGTTGTGATAACTAAAAATGTCTCCAGACATTGTCAAATGTTTCCTGGAGGACAAAATCACCCCTGACTGGGAGTCACTGGTATGAACTAATAATGGAAATTTTATTTCCTTTTCCAGTGATTGATTTAAAAGGATTATGTTCCTCAGAGCGCTGGTCAGCCCCAAATATCCATTTTCCATTTCATTCTTAGCAATAGAGTGCCAAGTTTTAGCCTGGCACATTACTGCCAGATTTTCTTGCAGCTGGGTGTGGTGATGACACTAAGTTTTGGCCAGTGAGATTTAATTGGAAGACTTTAAAATGGAGAGGATACACCTTCTCATTTATTTGTACCATATTCCTTCCTGAACATGGATGTGATGAATGGATCTTCAACAGCCTTCTAGGATCATGTAGATATGGGCAATTCCTTAAGGATGACAAAATAGAAGACTGGAAGGATCCTGGGTTTCTGATGAGTTTATGAAGCTACCATACCAGCCCTGGACTGCATACCTCTGTTCTCCTGTATAAAATTTTATCATATTTAGGTCACCTGTTTTGATTTGTTTATTTGTTTTTCTGCTGTGTTGCTGCTGAATCTAAGCCTAACTTGTAAAGCATAAAGCATGTGGTACAATTCTTACCAATGACAAGTGAAGAGAAATCTGTTGTGGAGCTTCTAGGAAAGATTTTCTCTCTCTAAAAATGTTCAAAAGGAAGGATCTCCCTGTCTTTCAGTGTTTGGACATTATTATAAAAACAATGTCTGGCACTACTATGGCCATTTTTTTGACCATAAGAGGAGTAGTTGACATGCTGATGATAATACAGATGAAAAGGACCTGGATCCTTGATACTCCTGAGCCACTGAATTGGCCAGCACATGTGACCATCTCCAGTGTGTCTGTTAAAGACAACAAATTGTTATAATTTTACCATAATTTAATTTACTTAATTTCTGGTATTTGTACCTTAAAGCCTCCTAACTGAAACAACTAGGTTAGGAAAGGGAAGTGATGAGTTAAGTTGGGATTTGGTGAATTTAGCAAAATATCTGTGGAACATCTAGGCTTGTGATGCCCAACAAGCAGCTGGCTATATAGGTGTGAGACCAAAAGAAGATATGAGAGAGGAGACCTTCAAGAAGGCAGAGGAGTAAGACATGGAGATCAACTTCCTCTCCACAAATACATCAAAAATACATCTACATGTGGAATAACTCCTATAGAACACATAATAATTGCTGGCAGAAGACCTTAGACTTCCCCAAAGGCAAGAAACTCCCCACGTACCTGGGTAGGGCAAAAGAGAAAAAAAGAAAAAAACAGAGACAAAAGAATAGGGATGGGACCTGCACCTCTGAGAGGGAGATGTGAAGGAGGAAAAGTTACCACACACTAGGAAGCCCCTTCACTGGCAGGGACAGGGGGTGGGCAGGGGGGAAGCCTCAGAGCCACAGAGAAGAATGCAGCAACAGGGGTGCAGAGGGCAAAGTGGAGAGATTCTTGCACAGTGGATCAGTGCCAACCAGAACTCACCAATCTGCTTGTCTGCACAACTACCAGGACGGGTGGGGGATGGGAGCTGAAGCTCAGGCTTTGGAGGTCAGATCCCAGGAAGAGGACTGGGGTTGGCTGAGTGAAGACAGCCTGAAGGAGGCTAGTGCGCCACAACTAACCAGGAGGGAGTCAGGGAAAAAGACTGGACCTGCTGAAGAGGCAAGAGACCATAGTTTTGGGGTGCATGAGGAAAGGGGGTTGCTTCCCCATGTGCCAACAGAAGGCAGAGCACCGCCTAAGTGAGCTCCAGAGTTGGGCTTGAGCCATGGCTATCAGCTCAGACCCCAGAGACAGGCATTAAATGCTAAGGCTGCTGCCACCAAGAATTCTGTGCACAAACACAGGTCACTACCCAAACCCCCCAGGGAGCCTGCGCAGCACTGCACTGCTAGGGTCATGATATACAAGGACAACTTCCCCAGAAGAATGCATGGCATGCTTCAAGTTGCTGCAATGTCATGCCGGCCTCTGCCACCACAGGCTCACCCCGCATTCCAATTATGACTACCGTACACCTCCCTCTCCCTGAATTGAGTGACCAAGAGAGCCCTAATCAGCTGCTGCTTTAACCCTCTCCTGTCTGGGTGGGGAACAGACACCTGAGGGTGACCTACACACAGAGGAAGGCCCAAACCAGAGCTGAACCCAAGGAGCTGGGTGAACAAGTAAGAGAAAAGGAAATTTCTCTTTGCAGCCTCAAGAGCAACAGATTAAATCCCCACAAACAACTTGATGAGCCCTGTATCTGTGGAATACCTGAATAGACAACGAATGTTCCCAAAATTGAGGTGGTGGAGTTTGGGAGCAACTGCAGACTTGGGGTTTTCTTTCTGCAACTGATTTGTTTCTGATTGTTATGTTTATCTTAGTTTAATGTTTAGTGCTTGCTATCATTGGTGGATTTATTGGTTTGGTTGCTCTCTTCTTTTTTAATTTCATTTAATTTTTTATTTTATTATATTTTTCTTCCTTTTTTTTCTTCCTTCTGAGCCCTGTGGCTGGCAGGGTCGTGGAGCTCCGGCCAGGTGTCAGGCCTGAGACTGAGGTGGGAGAGCTGAGTCAAGGATATTGGACCATCAGAGACCTCCTGGTCCCATGTAATATCAATTGGTGAGAGCTCTCCTAGACATCTCCATCTCAACACTAAAACCCGGCTCCATCAAATGACCAGCAAGCATCAGTGCTGGATGCCCCATGCCAAAGAACTAGTAAGACAGGAACACAACCTCAACCATTAACAGAGAGGCTGCACAGTCATACTAAGTTCACAGACACCCCAAAACACAACAGCAGACATGACATTGCCCACCAGAAAGACAAGATTCAGCCCCACCCACCAGAACACAGACACCAGGAAGTCTATAAAAGGCACTGAATCAACCTCACCCACTGGGGGACAGAAACCAAAAAGAACAGGAACTATGAACCTGCAGCCTGCAAAAGTACACCCCAAACACAGTTAGTTAGAAAAAAAAAGAGAAGACAGAGAAATATGCAACAGATGAAGGAGCAAGGTAAAACCCCACAAGACCAAACAAATGAAGAGGAAGTAAGCTGTCTACCTGAAAAGGACTTTAGAGTAATGATAGTAAAGATGATCCAAACTCTTGGAAATAGAATGGAGAAAATACAATAAATGTTTAACAAGAAACTAGAAGAACTAAAGAGCAAACAAACAATGATGAACAAGACAATAAATAAAATTAAAAATTCTCTAGAAGGAATCAATAGCAGAATAAATGTGGCAGAAGAACGGATAAGTGACCTGGAAAATAAAATAGTGGAAATAACTCCTACAGAACAGAATAAAGAATTAAAAGAATTGAGGACAGTCTCAGAGACCTCTAGGGCAACATTAACTGCACCAATATTAGAATTATAGGGGTCCCAGAAGAAGAAGAGAAAAAGAAAGGGTCTGAGAAAATATTTGAAGAGATTATAGTTGAAAACTTCCCTAACATGGGAAAGGAAAAGTCAATCAAATCCAGGAGTGCAGAGAGTACCATGCAGTATAAATCCAAGGAGAAACATGCAAAGACACATGTTAATCAAACAATCAAAAATTAAATAGAAAGAAAAAATATTAAAATCAGCAAGGGACTGCAACAATTAACATACAAGGGAAGCCCCATAAGGTTAACAGCTGACCTTTCAGCAGAAACTCTGCAAGCCAGAAGGGAGTGGCAAGACATACTTAAAGTGATGAAAGGGAAAACCCTACAACCAAGATTACTCTACCCAAGAAGGATCTCATTCAGGTTCAACAGAGAATTTAAAACCTTTAAAAATAAGCAAGGAGGTCGGCGGGAAGATGTCGGAAGAGTAAGACGTGGAGATCGCCTTCCTCCCCACGGATACACCAGAAATACATCCACACGTGGAACAACTCCTACAGAACACCTACTGAAGGCTGGCAGAAGACCTCAGAGCTCCCAAAAGGCAAGAAACTCCCCACGTACCTGGCCATGTGAATGAAAGGCTCTTGGTGCTCCAGCCCAGGAGGCAGGGCTCTGCCTCTGAGGTAGGAGAGCCAACTTCAGGACACTGATCAACAAGAGACCTCCCAGCTCCACATAATATTAAACGGTGGAAATCTCCCAGAGACCTCCATCTTAACACCAGCACCCAGCTTCACTCAACGACCAGCAAGCCACAGTGCTGGACAACCTATGCCAAACAACTAGCAAAACAGGAACACAACCCCACCCATTAGCAGAGAGGCTGCCGAAAATCATAACAAGGCCACAGACACCCCGAAACACACCACCAGACGTGAACCTGCCCACTAGAGAGACAAGATCCAGCCTCATCCAGCACAACACAGGCACTAGTCCCCTCCACCAGGAAGCCTACACAACCCGCTGAAACAACCTTAGCCACTGGAGACAGACATCAAAAACAACGGGAACTACGAACGTGCAGCCTGCAAAAAGGAGACCCCAAACACAGTAAGATAAGCAAAATGAGAAGACAGAAAAACACACAGCAGATGAAGGAGCAAGATAAAAACCCACCAGACCTAACTAATGAAGAGGAAATAGGCAATCTACCTGAAAAAGAATTCAGAATAATGATAGTAAGGATGATCTGAAATCTTGGAAGTAGAATGGACAAAATGCAAGAAACAGTTAACAAGGACCTACAAGAACTAAAGATGAAACAAGCAACGATGAACAACGCAATAAATGAAATTAAAAGTACTCTAGATAGGATCAATAGCAGAATAACTGAGGCAGAAGAACGGATAAGTGACCTGGAAGATAAAGTAGTGGAAATAACTACTGCAGAGCAGAATAAAGAAAAAAGAATGAAAAGAACTGAGGACAGTCTCAGAGAGCTCTGGGACAACATTAAACACACCAACATTCGAATTATAGGGGTTCCAGAAGAAGAAGAAAAAAAGAAAGGGACTGAGAAAATATTTGAAGAGATTATAGTTGAAAACTTCCCTAATATGGGAAAGGAAATAGTTAATCAAGTCCAGGAAGCACAGAGAGTCCCATACAGGATAAATACAAGGAGAAATACGCCAAGACACATATTAATCAAACTATCAAAAATTAAATACAAAGAAAGCATATTAAAAGCAGCAAGGGAAAAACAACAAATAACACACAAGGGAATCCCCATAAGGTTAACAGCTGATCTCTCAGCAGAAACCCTACAAGCCAGAAGGGAGTGGCAGGACATACTGAAAGTGATGAAGGAGAAAAACCTGCAACCAAGACTACTCTACCCAGCAAGGATCTCATTCAGATTTGATGGAGAAATTAAAACCTTTACAGACAAGCAAAAGCTGAGAGAGTTCAGCACCACCAAACCAGCTTTACAACAAATGCTAAAGGAACTTCTCTAGATAAGAAATGCAAGAGAAGGAAACGACCTATAATAACGAACCCAAAACAATATAGAAAATGGGAATAGGAACATACATATCGATAATTACCTTAAATGTAAATGGACTAAATGCTCCCACCAAAAGACACAGATTGGCTGAATGGATACAAAAACAAGACCCTTATATATGCTGTCTACAAGAGACCCACCTCAGA
This sequence comes from Phocoena sinus, assembly GCF_008692025.1. Classification (NCBI taxonomy): domain Eukaryota; kingdom Metazoa; phylum Chordata; class Mammalia; order Artiodactyla; family Phocoenidae; genus Phocoena; species Phocoena sinus. The sequence continues at coordinate 57,426,380 of NC_045784.1, read as the reverse complement.
CCTAGAGACACATACAGACTGAAAGTAAGGGGATGGAAAAAGATATTCCATGCAAATGGAAACCAAAAGAAAGCTGGAGTAGCAATTCTCATATCAGACAAAATAGACTTTAAATTAAGGACTATTAAAAGGGATAAAGAAGGACACTACATAATGATCAAGGGATCGATCCAAGAAGAAGATATAACAATTGTAAATATTTATGCACCCAACATAGGAGCACCTCAATACGTAAGGCAAATACTAACAGCCATAAAAGGGGAAATTGACAGTAACACATTCATAGTAGGGGACTTTAACACCCCACTTTCACCCATGGACAGATCATCCAAAATGAAAAGAAATAAGGAAACACAAGCTTTAAATGATACATTAAACAAGATGGACTTAATTGATATTTATAGGACACTCCATCCAAAAACAACAGAATACACATTTTTCTCAAGTGCTCATGGAACATTCTCCAGGATAGATCATATCTTGGGTCACAAATCAAGCCTTGGTAAATTTAAGAAAACTGAAATTGTATCAAGTATCTTTTCTGACCACAATGCCATGAGACTAGATATCAATTACAGGAAAAGATCTGTAAAATATACAAACACATGGAAGCTAAACAATACACTACTTAATAATGAAGTGATCACTGAAGAAATCAAAGAGGAAATAAAAAAATACCTAGAAACAAATGACAATGGAGACACAACGACCCAAAACCTATGGGATGCAGCAAAAGCAGTTCTAAGGGGGAAGTTTATAGCAATACAAGCCCACCTTAAGAAGCAGGAAACATCTCGAATAAACAACCTAACCTTGCACCTCAAGCAATTAGAGAAAGAAGAACAAAAAAGCCCCAAAGCTAGCAGAAGGAAAGAAATCATAAAAATCAGATCAGAAATAAATGAAAAAGAAATGAAGGAAACGATAGCAAAGATGAACAAAACTAAAAGCTGGTTCTTTGAGAAGATAAACAAAATAGATAAACCACTAGCCAGACTCATCAAGAAAAAAAGGGAGAAGACTCAAATCAATAGAATTAGAAATGAGAAAGGAGAAATAACAACTGACACTGCAGAAATAAAAAAAATCATGAGAGATTACTACAAGCAACTCTATGCCAATAAAATGGACAATCTGGAAGAAATGGACAAATTCTTAGAAATGCACAACCTGCCAAGACTGAATCAGGAAGAAATAGAAAATATGACCAGACCAATCACAAGCACTGAAATTGAAACTGTGATTAAAAATCTTCCAACAAACAAAAGCCCAGGACCAGATGGCTTCACAGGTGAATTCTATCAAACGTTTAGAGAAGAGCTAACATCTATCCTTCTCGAACTCTTCCAAAATATAGCAGAGGGAGGAACCCTCCCAAATTCCTTCTACGAGGCCACCATCACCTTGATACCAAAACCAGACAAGGATGTCACAAAGAAAGAAAACTACAGGCCAATATCACTGATGAACATAGATGCAAAAATCCTCAACAAAATACTAGCAAACAGAATCCAACAGCACATTAAAAGGATCATACACCATGATCAAGTGGGGTTTATTCCAGGAATGCAAGGATTCTTCAATATACGCATATCTATCAATGTGATAAACCATATTAACAAACTGAAGGAGAAAAACCGTATGATCATCTCAATAGATGCAGAGAAAGCTTTCGACAAAATTCAACACCCATTTATGATAAAAACCCTCCAGAAAATAGGCATAGAGGGAACTTTCCTCAACATAATAAAGGCCATATATGACAAGCCCACAGCAAACATCATCCTCAATGGTGAAAAACTGAAAGCATTTCCACTAAGATCAGGAACAAGACAAGGTTGCCCACTCTCACCACTCTTATTCAACATAGTTTTGGAAGTTTTAGCCACAGCAATCAGAGAAGAAAAGGAAATAAAAGGAATCCACATCGGAAAAGAAGAAGTAAAGCTGTCACTGTTTGCAGATGACATGATACTATACATAGAGAATCCTAAAGATGCTACCAGAAAACTACTAGAGCTAATCAATGAATTTGGTAAAGTAGCAGGATACAAAATTAATGCACAGAAATCTCTGGCATTCCTATATACTAATGATGAAAAATCTGAAAGTGAAATCAAGAAAACACTCCCATTCACCATTGCAACAAAAAGAATAAAATATCTAGGAATAAACCTACCTAAGGATACGAAAGACCTGTATGCAGAAAATTATAAGACACTGATGAAAGAAATTAAAGATGATACAAATAGATGGAGAGATATACCATGTTCTTGGATGGGAAGAATCAACATTGTGAAAATGACTCTACTACCCAAAGCAATCTACAGATTCAATGCAATCCCTATCAAACTACCACTGGCATTTTTCACAGAACTAGAACAAAAAATTTCGCAATTTGTATGGAAACACAAAAGACCCCGAATAGCCAAAGCAATCTTGAGAACGACAAAAGGAGCTGGAGGAATCAGGCTCCCTGACTTCAGACTATACTACAAAGCAACAGTAATCAAGACAGTATGGTACTGGCACAAAAACAGAAAGATAGATCAGTGGAACAGGATAGAAAGCCCAGAGATAAACCCACGCACATATGGACACCTTATCTTTGATAAAGGAGGCAGGAATGTACAGTGGAGAAAGGACAGCCTCTTCAATAAATGGTGCTGGTGAAACTGGATAGGTACATGTAAAAGTATGAGATTAGATCACTCCCTAACACCATACACAAAAATAAGCTCAAAATGGATTAAAGACCTAAATGTAAGGCCAGAAACTATCAAACTCTTAGAGGAAAACATAGGCAGAACACTCTATGACATAAATCACAGCAAGATCCTTTCTGACCCACCTCCTAGAGTAATGGAAATAAAAACAAAAATAAACAAATGGGACCTAATGAAACTTCAAAGCTTTTGCACAGCAAAGGAAACCATAATCAAGACCAAAAGACAACCCTCAGAATGGGAGAAAACATTTGCAAATGAAGCAACTGACAAAGGATTAATCTCCAAAATTTACAAGCAGCTCATGCAGCTCAATAACAAAAAAACAAACAACCCCATCCAAAAATGGGCAGAAGACCTAAACAGACATTTCTCCAAAGAAGATATACAGAATGCCAACAAACACATGAAAGAATGCTCAACATCATTAATCATTAGAGAAATGCAAATCAAAACTACAATGAGATATCATCTCACACCAGTCAGAATGGCCATCATCAAAAAATCTAGAAACAATAAATGCTGGAGAGAGTGTGGAGAAAAGGGGACACTCTTGCACTGCTGGTGGGAATGTGAATTGGTTCAGCCACTATGGAGAACAGTATGGAGGTTCCTTAAAAAACTACAAATAGAATTACCATATGACCCAGCAATCCCACTACTGGGCATATACCCTGAGAAAACCAAAATTCAAAAAGTGTCATGTACCAAAATATTCATTGCAGCTCTATTTACAATAGCCCGGAGATGGAAAGAACCTAAGCGCCCATCATCCGACGAATGGATAAAGAAGATGTGGCACATATACACAATGGAATATTACTCAACCTTAAAAAGAAATGAAATTGAGTTATTTGTAATGAGATGGATAGACCTAGAGTCTGTCATACAGAGTGAAGTAAGTCAGAAAGAAAAAGACAAATACCGTATGCTAACACATATATATGGAATTTAAGGGGAAAAAATGTCATGAAGAACCTAGGGATAAGACAGGAATAGAGGCGCAGACCTACTGGAGAACGGACTTGAGGATATGGGGAGGGGGAAGGGTGAGTTTTGACAGGGCGAGAAAGAGTCATGGACATATACACACTAACAAACGTAGTAAGGTAGATAGCTAGGGGGAAGCAGCCGCAAGGCACAGGGATATTAGCTCGGGGCTTTGGGACAGCCTGGAGGGGTGGGCGGGGGAGAGTGGGAGGGAGGGAGACGCAAGAGGGAAGACACATGGGAGCACATGTATATGTATAGCTGATTCACTTTGTTATAAATCAGAAACTAACACACTATTGTAAAGCAATTATACCCCAATAAAGATGTTAAAAAAAATGTAAATAACAAAAATAAAGTGCCTTTTTAAAGTGAAAAAAAAAAAAAAAAAAAAAAAAGCAAAAGCTAAGAGAATTCAGCACCACCAAAACAGCTTTACACAATGCTAAAGGAACTTCTCTAGGCAGGAAACACAAGAAAAGGAAAAGACCTACAAAAACAAACCCAAAACAATTAAGAAAATGGTAGGAGGACTTCCGGGAAGATGGCAGAAGAGTAAGATGCGGAGATCACCTTCCTCCCCACAGATACACCAGAAATACATCTACATGTGGAACAACTCCTACAGAACACCTACTGAACCCTGGCAGAAGACCTCAGACCTCCCAAAAGGCAAGAAATCCCCCACGTACCTGGGTAGGGAAAAAGAAAAAAGAATAAACAGAGACAAAAGGATAGGGACGGTACCTGCACCAGTGGGAGGGAGCTGTGAAGGAAGAAAGGTTTCCATACACTAGGAAGCCCCTTCGTGGGCTGAGACTGCAGGTGGCAGAGGGGGAAAGCTTCAGAGCCACGGAGGACAGCGCAGCCACAGAGGTGCGGAGGGCAAAGCAGAGAAATTCCCACACAGAGGATCGGTGCCAACCAGCACTCACCAGCTCAAGAAGCTTCTCTGCTTCCCCGCTGGGGTGGGCAGGGCTGGGAGCTGAGGCTTGGGCTTTGGTCCGAGCACAGGGAGAGGACTGGGGTTGGCAGTGTGAACACAGCCTGCAGGCGGTTAGTGAACCATGGCTGGCCGGGAGCGAGTCCGGGGAAAAGTCTGGACCTGCCGAAGAGGCAAGAGACTTTTTCTTCCCTCTTTGTTTCCTGGTGCGTGAGGAGAGGGGATTAAGAGCGCTGCTTAAAGGAGCTCCAGAGACGGGCGCGAGACGCAGCTAAGAGCGTGGACCCCAGAGACGGACATGAGACGCTAAGGCTGCTGCTGCCAAAACCAAGAGGCCTGTATGCAAGCACAGGTCACTATCCACACCCCCTTCTGGGCAGCCTGTGCAGCCCACCACTGCCAGGGTCCCAGGATCCAGGGACAATGACCCCGGGAGAACGCACGGTGAGCCTCAGCCTGGTGCAATGTCACGCCGGCCTCTGCCGCCGCAGGCTCTCCCCGCACTCTGTGGCCCTTCCTCCCCCTGGCCTGAGTGAGCCAGAGTCCCCGAATCAGCAGCTCCTTTAACCCCCTCCTGTCTGAGTGAAGAACAGACACCCTCCAGCGACCTACACGTGGAGGCGGGGCCAAATCCAGAGCTAAGCCCCTGGGAGCTGTGAGAACAAAGAAGAGAAATGGAAATCTCTCCCAGCAGCCTCAGAAGCAGCGGATTAAAGCTGCAAAATCAACTTGATGTACCCTGCATCTGTGGAATACATGAATAGACAACAAATCATCCCAAATTAAGAAGTGGACTTTGAGAGCAAGATTTATAATTTTTTCCCATTTTCCTCTTTTTGTGAGTCTGTATGTGTATGCTTCTGTGTGAGATTTTTTCTGTATAGCTTTGCTTCCACCATTTGTCCCAGGGTTCTATCCGTCTGTGTTTTTTATTAAATTATTTTTCTTAATAATTACTTTTTATTTTAATAACTTTATTTTATTTTATCTTCATTCTTTCTTTCCTTCCTTCCCTCCTTTAGACAACGAATCATCCCAAATTGAGGAGGTGGACTTTGAGAGCAAGATTTATGATTTTTTCCCCTTTTCCTCTTTTTGTGAGTGTGTATGTGTATGCTTCTGTGTGAGATTTTGTCTGTATAGCTTTGCTTCCACCATTTGTCCCAGGGATCTATCCGTCCATTTTTTTGGTTTTTTTCTCATAATAATTACTTTTTTTATTTTAATAAAAAGTTATTATATTTTATGTTACTTTATTTTATTTTACTTTATCTTCTATTTTGCCTTTTTCCTTCCTTCCCCCCTTCCTTCCTCCCTCCCTCCCTCCTTTCTTTCTTTCTTTCTTTCTACTTCTACTAATTCTTTCTTTCTACTTTTTCTCCCTTTTCTCCTTAGCCATGTGGATGAAAGGCTCTTGGTGCTGCAGCCAGGAGTTAGAGCTGTGCCTCTGAGGTGGGAGAGCCAGCTTCAGGACACTGGTCCACAAGAGACCCCTCAGCTACACGTAATATCAAATGGTAAAAATCTGCCAGAGATCTCCATCTCAACACCAGCACCCAGCTTCACTCAACGACCAGCAACCTACAGTGCTGGACATCCTATACCAAACAACGAGCAAGGTAGGAACACAACCCTACCCATTAGCAGAGAGGCTGCCTAAAATCATAAGTCCACAGACATCCCAAAACACACCACCAGACATGGACCTGCCCAACAGAAAGACAAGATCCAGGCTCATCCACCAGAAAACAGGCACTAGTCCCCTCCAACAGGAAGCCTACACAACACACTGAACCAACCTTAGCCACTGGGGACAGAAACCAAAAACAATGGGAACTACAAACCTGCAGCCTGCAAAAAGGAGACCCCAAACACAGTAAGATAAGCAAAATGAGAAGACAGAAAAACACACAGCAGATGAAGGAGTAAGATAAAAACCCACCAGAACTAACAAAGGAAGAGGAAATAGGCAGTCTACCAGAAAAAGAATTCAGAATAATGATAGTAAAGATGATCCAAAATCTTGGAAATAGAATGGACAAAATGCAAGGAACATTTAACAAGGACCTAGAAGAATTAAAGATGAAACAAACAATGATGAACAACACAATAAATGAAATGAAAAATACTCTAGATGGGATCAATAGCAGAATAACTGAGGCAGAAGAACAGATAAGTGACCTGGAAGATAAAATAGTGAAAATAACTACTGCAGAGCAGAATAAAGAAAAGAGAATGAAAAGAACTGAGGACGGTCTCAGAGACCTCTGGGACAACATTAAACACACCAACATTCGAATTATAGGCTTTCCAGAAGAAGAAGAGAAAAAGCAAGGGCATGAGAAAATATTTGAAGAGATTATAGTTGAAAACTTCCCTAATATGGGAAAGGAAATATGTAATCAAGTTGAAGAAGCACAGAGAGTCCCATACAGGATAAATACAAGGAGAAATATGCCAAGACACATATTAATCAAACTGTCAAAAATTAAATACAAAGAAAACATATTAAAAGCAGCAAGGGAAAAACAACAAATAACACACAAGGGAATCCCCAAAAGGTTAACAGATGAATTTTCAGCAGAAACTCTGCAAGCCAGAAGGGACTAGCAGGACATATTTAAAGTGATGAAGGAGAAAAAGCTGCAACCAAGATTACTCTACCCAGCAAGGATCTCATTCAGATTTGATGGAGAAGTTAAAACCATTATAGACAGGCAAAAGCTGAGAGTTCAGCACAACCAAACCAGCTCTACAACAACTGCTAAAGGAACTTCTCTAGACAAGAAACACAAGAGAAGGAAAAGACCTACAGTAACGAACCCAAAACAATTTAGAAAATTGGAATAGGAACATACATATCGATAATTACCTTAAATGTAAATGGACTAAATGCTCCCACCAAAAGACACAGATTAGCTTAATGGATACAAAAACCAGACCCATATATTTGCTGTCTACAAGAGACACACTTCAGACCTAGAGACACATACAGACTGGAAGTAAGGGGATGGAAAAAGTTATTTCATGCAAATGGAAACCAAAAGAAAGGTGGACTAGCAATAATCGTATGAGACACAATAGACTTTAAAATAAAGACTATTAGAAGAGACAACAAAGGACACTACATAATGTTCAAGGGATCGATCCAAGAAGATATAACAATTGTAAATATGTATACACCCAACATAGGAGCACCTCAATACATAAGGCAAATACTAAAAGCCATAAAAGGGGAAATCGACAGTACCACATTCATAGTAGTGGACTTTAACACCCCACTTTCACCAATGGACAGATCATCCAAAATGAAAATAAATAAGGAAACACAAGCTTCAAATGATACATTAAACAAGATGGACTTAATTGATATTTTTAGGACAGTCCATCCAAAAACAACAGAATTCACATTTTTCTCTAGTGCTCATGGAACATTCTCCATGATAGATCTTATCTTGGGTCACAAATCAAGCCTTGGTAAATTTAAGAAAATTGAAGGTGTATCAAGTATCTTTCCTGACCACAGTCTATGAGACTAGATATCAATTACAGGAAAAGATCTGTAAAAAATAAAAACAGATGGAAGCTAAACAATACACTACTTAATAACGAAGCGATCACTGAAGAATTCAAAGAGGAAATAAAAACATACCTAGAAACATATGACAATGGAGACACGATGACCGAAAATCTATGGGATGCAGCAGAAGCAGTTCTAAGAAGGAAGTTTATAGCAATACAATCCTACATTAAGAAACAGGAAATATTTCGAATAAACAACCTAACCTTGCACCTAAAGCAATTAGAGAAAGAAGAACAAAAAAACCCCAAAGTTAGCAGAAGGAGAGAAATCATAAAAGTCAGATCAGAAATAAATGAAAAAGAAATGAAGGAAACGATAGCAAAGATCAATAAAACTAAAAGCTGGTTCTTTGAGAAGATAAACAAAATTAATAAACCATTAGCCAGACTTATCAAGAATAGAAGGGAGAAGACTCCAATCAATAGAATTAGAAATGAAAAAAGAGAAGTAACAACTGACACTGTAAAAATACAAAAAATCATGAGAGATTACTGCAAGCAACTCTATACCAATAAAATGGACAACCTGGAAGAAATGGACAAATTCTTAGAAAGGCACAACCTACCAATACTGAATCAGGAAGAAATAGAAAATATAAACAGACCAATCACAAGCACTGAAATTGAAGCTGTGATTAAAAATCTTCCAACAAACAAAAGCCCAGGACCATATGGATTCACAGGTGAATTCTGTCAAACATTTAGAGAAGAGCTAACACCTATCCTTCTCAAACTCTTCCAAAATATAGCAGAGGGAGGAACACTCCCAAACTCATTCTACGAGGCCACCATCACACTGAAAACAAAAGCAGACAAGGATGTCACAAAGAAAGAAAACTACAGGCCAATATAACTGATGAACATAGATGCAAAAATCCTCAACAAAATACTAGCAAACAGAATCCAATGGCACATTAAAAGGATCATAGTCCATGATCAAGTGGGGTTTATTCCAGGAATGCAAGGATTCTTCAATATATGCAAATCATTCAACGTGATACACCATATTAACAAATTGAAGGAGAAAAACCATATGATCACCTCAATAGATGCAGACAAAGCTTTTGACAAAATTCAACACATTTTTTACGATAAAAACCCTACAGAAAGTGGGCATGGGGGAACTTTCTTCAACATAATAAAGGCCATATATGACAAGCCCACAACCAACATCATCCCCAGTGGTGAAAAACTGAAAGAATTTCAACTAAGATCAGGTGCAAGACAAGGTTGCCATCTCTCACCACTCCTATTCAACATAGTTTTGGAAGTTTTAGCCACAGCAATCAGAGAAGAAAAGGAAATAAAAGGAATCCAAATTGGAAAAGAAGAAGTAAAACTGTCACTGTTTGCAGATGACATGATACTATACATAGAGAATCCTAAAGATGCTACCAGAAAACTACTAGAGCTAATCAATGAATTTGGTAAAGTAGCAGGATACAAAATTAATGCACAAAAATCTCTGACATTCCTATACACTAATGATGAAAAATCTGAAATTGAAATCAAGAATACACTCCCATTTACCATTGCACCAAAACGAATAAAATATCTAGGAATAAACCTACCTAAGGAGACAAAAGACCTGTATGCAGAAAATTATAAGACACTGATGAAAGAAATTAAAGATAATACAAATAGATGGAGAGATATACCATGTTCTTGGATTAGAAGAATCAGCATTGTGAAAATGACTCTACTACCCAAAGCAATCTACAGATTCAATGCAATCCCTATCAAACTACCACTGGCATTTCTCACAGAACTAGGTCAAAAAAATTCACAATTTGTATGGGAACACAAAAGACCCTGAATGGCCAAAGCGGTCTTGAGAACGGAAACCGGAGCTGGAGGAATCAGGCTTCCTGACTTCAGACTATACTACAAAGCTACAGTAATCAAGACAGTATGGTACTGGCACAAAAACAGAAAGATAGATCAATGGAACAGGATAGAAAGCCCAGAGATAAACCCACGCACATATGGTCACCTTACCTTTGATAAAGGAGACAGGAATATACAGCGGAGAAAGGACAACCTCTTCAATAAGTGGTGCTGGGAAAACTGGACAGCTATATGTAAAAGTATGAGATTAGATCACTCCCTAACACCATACACAAAAATAAGCTCAAAATGGATTAAAAACCTAAATGTAAGGCCAGAAACTATCAAAGTTTTAGTGGAAAACATAGTCAGGACACTCTACGACATAAATCACAGCAAGATCCTTTTTGACCCACCTCCTAGAGAAATGGAAATAAAAACAAAAATAAACCAATGGGACGTAATGAAACTTCAATGCTTTTGCACAGCAAAGGAAACCACAAAGAAGACCAAAATACAAACCTCACAATGGGAGATGATATTTGCAAATGAGGCAACTGACAAAAGATTTATCTCCAAAATTTATAAGCAGCTCATGCAACTTAATGAAAAAAACCAAACAACCCAATCCAAAAATGGGCAGAAGACCTAAATAGACAATTCTCCAAAGAAGATATACAGACTGCCAACAAACACATGAAAGAATGCTCAGCATCACTTATCATTAGAGAAATGCAAATCAAAATTACAATTAGATATCATGTCACACCAGTCAGAATGGCCATCATCAAAAAATCTAGAAAGAGTAAATGCTGGAGAGGGTGTGGAGAAAAGGGAACCGTCTTGCTCTGTTGGTGGGAATGTAAATTGATACAGCCACTGTGGAGAATAGCATGGAGGTTCCTTAAAAAACTACAAATAGAACTACCATATGACCCAGTAATCCCACTACTAGGCATATACCCTGAGAAAAACATAATTCAAAAAGAGTCATGTATCAATCAAAATGTTCATTGCAGCTGTATTTACAGTAGCCCGGAGATGGAAACAACCTAAGTGTCCATCATTGGATGAATGGATAAAGTAGATATGGCACATATATACAATGGAATATTACTCAGCCATAAAGAGAAACGAAATTGAGTTTTTCTAATGAGTTGGATACCCCTAGACTCTGTCATGCAGAGTGATGTAAGTCAGAAAGACAGAGACAAATACCGTATGATAACACATATATATGGAATTTAAGGAAAAAAATGTCATGAAAAACCTAGGGGTAAAACAAGAATAAAGACACAGACCTACTAGAGAATGGACTTGAGCATATGGGGAGGGTGAAGGATAAGCTGTGACAAAGCAAGAGAGAGGCATGGACATATATACACTACCAAACTTAAGGTAGATAGCTAGTGGGAAGCAGCCGCATAGCACAGGGAGATCAGCTTGGTGCTTTGTGACCGCCTGGAGAAGTTGGATAGGGAGGGTGGGAGGGAGGGAGATGCAAGAGGGAAGAGATGTGGGAAAATATGTATATGTCTAACTGATTCATTTTGTTGTAAAGCAGAAACTAACACACCATTGTAAAGCAATTATACTCCAATAAAGATGTAAAAAAAATAAAGTTATTACAAAAATAAAATAAAACCAAGCAAACCAACAAATTTAATAAATATTAATTATATGGAAAAAAAAGGTCAGAGTTCTGCCAGGTAGCTGTTGATGACAGAGACCTAGACCCTTGGGGCACTGCTCACTCCAGGATCCTAGAAGACCAGCCATATTAAGTTGTTAGAGAAGACCTGGGTCCTTCTCAAGCAGACCAAAAAAGAAAAAAAGAAAGAAAATGGTAATAGGAACAAACACAGTTGATAATGACCTTAAATGTAAATGGATTAAATGCTCCAACAAAAAGACAGAGACTGGCTGAAAGTATACAAAAACAAGATCTGTACACATGTTGTCTACAAGAGACCCACTTCAGACATAAGGACACATATAGACTGAAAGTGAGGGGATGGAAAAAGATACTCCATGCAAATGGAAATCAAAAGAAATGTGCAGGAGCAATTCTCATATCACACAAAATAGGCTTTAAGATAAAGACTATTACAAGGAACCAAGAAGGACACTACATAATGATAAAGGGATCAATCCAAGAAGAAGATATAGCAATTGTAAATATGTATGCACCCATCAGAGAAGCACCTCAATACTTAAGGCAACTGCTAACAACCATAAAAGGGGAAATCGACAATAGCATAATCATAATAGGGGACTTTAACACCCTACTTTCATTAAAGGAAAGATCATCCAAAATGAAAATAAAAAAGGAAACCCAAGCTTTAAATGACACAAGTCCTGATGGATTTAATTGATATTTATAAGACATTCCATCCAAGAACAACAGAATACACTTTCTTCTTAAGTGCTCATGGAATATTCTGCAGGATAGATCATATCTTGGGTCACAAGTGAAGCCTTGGTAAATTTAAGGAAAGTGAAATCATATCAAGTATATTTTCTGGACACAATGCTGCGAGACTAGAATTCAGTTATAGGAAAAAACTGTAAAAAATACAAACACATGGAGGCTAAACAATATGCTACTAAATAACCAAGAGATCACTGAAGAAATCAAAGAGGAAATTAAAAAAATACCTAGAAACAAATGACAATGAAAACACCAAGACCCAAAACCTATGGGATGCAGCAAATCATTTCTAAGAGGGAAGTTTATGACAAAACAAACCTACCTCAAGAAACAAGAAAAATTTCAAATAAAACTCCTAACCTTACACCTAAAGCAATTAAAGAAAGAACCAAAAAACACCAAAGTTAGCAGAAAAGAAATCATAAAGTTCAGATCAGAAATAAATGAAAAATAAATGAAGGACACAACAGCAAAGATCAATAAAACTAAAAGCTGGTTCTTTGAGAAGACAAACAAAATTGCTAAACCATTAGCCAGACTCATCAAGAAAAAAGGGAGAAGATCAAATCATCAGAATCAGAAATGAAAAAGGAAAAGGAACAACTGACAGTGCAGAAATACAAAGAATCATGAGAGATTACTACAAGAAATTATAGGCCAATAACATGGACAACCTGGAAGAAATGGGCAAATTCTTAGAAATGCACAACCTTCCAGAGTGAAATAGGAAGAAATAGCAACTATGAGGAGACCAATATCAAGCACTGAAATTGAGACTGTGATTAAAAATCTTCCAACAAACAAAAACCCAGGACCAGATGGCTTCAAAGGCGAATTCCATCAAACATTTAGAGAAGAGTTAACACCTATCCTTCTCAAACTCTTCCAAAATATAGCAGAGAGAGGAACACTGCCCAACTCATTCTACAAGGCCAATATCACCCTGATACCAAAATCAGGCAAAGATGTCACAAAAAAAGAAAACTACAGGCCAATATCACTGATGAACATAGATGCAAAAATCCTCAACAAAATACTAGCAAACAGAATCCAAAAGCACATTAAAAGGATCATACACCATGATCAAGTGGGGTTTATTCCAGGAATGCAAGGATTCTTCACAATGTGCAAATCAATCATCGTGATACAAAATATTAAAAAACTGAAGTATAAAAACCATGTGACAATCTCAATAGATAGAATAAAAGGTTTCAACAAAATTCATCACCCATTTATGATAAAAACTCTCGAGAATGTAGGCAGAGAGAACCTACCTCAACGTAATAAAGGTCATATATGACAAACCCACAGACAACATCATTCTCAAAGGTGAAAAACTAAAATGCTTCCCTCTAAGATCAGGAACAAGACAAGGTTACCACTCACACCACTATCATCCAACATAGTTTTGGAAGTTTTAGCCACTGCTATCAGAGAAGAGAAAGAAATAAAAGGAATCCAAATCGGAAAAGAAGAAGTAAAACTGTCACTGTTTGCAGATGACATGATAATATACGGAATATTCTCAAAATGCTACCAGAAAACTACTAGAGCTAATCAATGAATTTGATAAAGTAGCAGGATACAAAATTAATGCACAGGACTTCCCTGGTGGCGCAGTGGTTGAGAGTCCACCTGCCAATGCAGGGGACGCGGGTTCGTGCCCCAGTCTGGGAAGATCCCACATGCCACGGAGCGGCTGGGCCCATGAGCCATGGCCACAGAGCCTACGCGTCCGGAGCCTGTGCCCTGCAACGGGAGAGGCCACAACAGTGAGAGGCCTGTATACCACACACACAAAAAAACAAAGAACAAAAGTAATGCACAGAAATCTCTTGCATTGCTATACACTAACACTGAAAAATCTGAAGGAAGAATTAAGGAAACACTCCTATTTACCATTGCAACAAAAATAATAAAATACCTAAGAATAAACCTATCTAAGGAGACAAAGACCTCTATGCAGAAAACTATAAGACTGATGAAAGAAGTCAAAGATGATACAAACAGATGGAGAGATTTACTATGTTCTTGGATTGGAGAAATTAGCATTGTAGAAATGACTATAATACCCAAAGCAATCTACAGATTCAATGCAATCCCTATCAAACTATCAATGGCGAGAGACAGGGGAAGATGGCGGAAGAGTAAGACGTGGAGATCACCTTCCTCCTCACGGATACACCAGAAATACATCTACACGTGGAACAACTCCTACAGAACACCTACTGAAGGCTGGCAGAAGACCTCAGAGCTCCCAAAAGACAGCGAATCACCTCAGGTTGAGGAGGTGGTCTCTGGGAGCAGGATTTATGATTTTTCCCCCTTTGCCTCTCTTTGTGAACGTGTATGTGTATGCTTCTGTGTAAGATTTTCTCTGTATAGCTTTGCTTCCAACATTTGTCCTAGGGCTCTATCCGTTCCTTTTTTTTTTTTTTTTTCTAAATATTTTTTAGTACAATAACTATATTATACTTTATTTTATTTTTACTGTATCTTCTTTCTTTCTGTCTTTTTTCCTTCTTTCCCTCCTTCCTTCCTTCCTTCCTCCCTCCCTCCCTCCCTCCCTCCTTTCTTTCCTTCTTTGCTTCTTTCTTCCTTCCTTCCTTTCCTCCTTTCCTTCTTTCTTTCCTCATACTTCTACTAATTCTCTCTACATTTTCTCCTTCTTTCCCTCCTTCCTTCCTTCCTTCCTCCATCCCTCCCTCCCTCCTTTCTTTCCTTCTTTGCTTCTTTCTTCCTTCCTTTCCTCCTTTCCTACTTTCTTTCCTCATACTTCTACTAATTCTCTCTACATTTTCTCCTTCTTTCCCTCCTTCCTTCCTTCCTTCCTCCCTCCCTCCCTCCTTTCTTTCCTTCTTTGCTTCTTTCTTCCTTCCTTCCTTTCCTCCTTTCCTTCTTTCTTTCCCCATACTTCTACTAATTCTCTCTACTTTTTCTCCCTTTTATTCTGAGCCGTGTGGATGAAAGGCTCTTGGTGCTCCAGCCCAGGAGGCAGGGCTCTGCCTCTGAGGTAGGAGAGCCAACTTCAGGACACTGGTCAACAAGAGACCTCCCAGCTCCACATAATATTAAACGGTGGAAATCTCCCAGAGACCTCCAACTTAACACCAGCACCCAGTTTCACTCAACGACCAGCAAGCTACAGTGCTGGAAAACCTATGCCAAACAACTAACAAAACAGGAACACAACCCCACCCATTAACAGAGAGGCTGCCTAAAATCATAACAAGGCCACAGACACCCCGAAACACACCACCAGACGTGAACCTGCCCACTAGAGAGACAAGATCCAGCCTCATCCAGCACAACACAGGCACTAGTCCCCTCCACCAGGAAGCCTACACAACCCACTGAAACAACCTTAGCCACTGGAGACAGACATCAAAAACAACGGGAACTACGAACGTGCAGCCTGCAAAAAGGAGACCCCAAACACAGTAAGATAAGCAAAATGAGAAGACAGAAAAACACACAGCAGATGAAGGAGCAAGATAAAAACCCACCAGACCTGACAAATGAAGAGGAAATAGGCAATCTACCTGAAAAAGAATTCAGAATAATGATAGTAAGGATGATCCGAAATCTTGGAAGTAGAATGGACAAAATGCAAGAAACAGTTAACAAGGACCTACAAGAACTAAAGATGAAACAAGCAACGATGAACAACGCAATAAATGAAATTAAAAGTCCTCTAGATAGGATCAATAGCAGAATAACTGAGTCAGAAGAACGGTTAAGTGACCTGGAAGATAAAGTAGTGGAAATAACTACTGCAGAGCAGAATAAAGAAAAAAGAATGAAAAGAACTGAGGACAGTCTCAGAGACCTCTGGGACAACATTAAACACACCAACATTCGAATTGTAGGGGTTCCAGAAGAAGAAGAAAAAAAGAAAGGGACTGAGAAAATATTTGAAGAGATTATAGTTGAAAACTTCCCTAATATGGGAAAGGAAATAGTTAATCAAGTCCAGGAAGCACAGAGAGTCCCATACAGGATAAATACAAGGAGAAATACGCCAAGACACATATTAATCAAACTATCAAAAATTAAATACAAAGAAAGCACATTAAAAGCAGCAAGGGAAAAACAACAAATAACACACAAGGGAATCCCCATAAGGTTAACAGCTGATCTCTCAGCAGAAACCCTACAAACCAGAAGGGAGTGGCAAGACATACTGAAAGTGATGAAGGAGAAAAACCTGCAACCAAGACTACTCTACCCAGCAAGGATCTCATTCAGATTTGATGGAGAAATTAAAACCTTTACAGACAAGCAAAAGCTGAGAGAGTTCAGCACCACCAAACCAGCTTTACAACAAATGCTAAAGGAACTTCTCTAGATAAGAAATGCAAGAGAAGGAAACGACCTATAATAACGAACCCAAAACAATATAGAAAATGGGAATAGGAACATACATATCGATAATTACCTTAAATGTAAATGGACTAAATGCTCCCACCAAAAGACACAGATTGGCTGAATGGATACAAAAACAAGACCCTTATATATGCTGTCTACAAGAGACCCACCTCAGACCTAGAGACACATACAGACTGAAAGTAAGGGGATGGAAAAAGATATTCTATGCAAATGGAAGCCAAAAGAAAGCTGGAGTACCAATTCTCATATCAGACAAAATAGACTTTAAAATAAGGACTATTAAAAGGGATAAAGAAGGACACTACATAATGATCAAGGGATCGATCCAAGAAGAAGATATTACAATTGTAACTATTTATGCACCCAACATAGGAGCACCTCAATACATAAGGCAAATACTAACAGCCATAAAAGGGGAAATTGACAGTAACACATTCATAGTAGGGGACTTTAACACCCCACTTTCACCCATGGACAGATCATCCAAAATGAAAAGAAATAAGGAAACACAAGCTTTAAATGATACATTAAACAAGATGGACTTAATTGATATTTATAGGACACTCCATCCAAAAACAACAGAATACACATTTTTCTCAAGTGCTCATGGAACATTCTCCAGGATAGATCATATCTTGGGTCACAAATCAAGCCTTGGTAAATTTAAGAAAACTGAAATTGTATCAAGTATCTTTTCTGACCACAACGCCATGAGACTAGAAATCAATTACAGGAAAAGATCTGTAAAATATACAAACACATGGAGGCTAAACAATACACTACTTAATAATGAAGTGATCACTGAAGAAATCAAAGAGGAAATAAAAAAATACCTAGAAACAAATGACAATGGAGACACAACGACCCAAAACCTATGGGATGCAGCAAAAGCAGTTCTAAGGGGGAAGTTTAGAGCAATATAAGCCCACCTTAAGAAGCAGGAAACATCTCGAATAAACAACCTAACCTTGCACCTCAAGCAATTAGAGAAAGAAGAACAAAAAAGCCCCAAAGCTAGCAGAAGGAAAGAAATCATAAAAATCAGATCAGAAATAAATGAAAAAGAAATGAAGGAAACGATAGCAAAGATGAACAAAACTAAAAGCTGGTTCTTTGAGAAGATAAACAAAATAGATAAACCACTAGCCAGACTCATCAAGAAAAAAAGGGAGAAGACTCAAATCAATAGAATTAGAAATGAGAAAGGAGAAGTAACAACTGACACTGCAGAAATAAAAAAAACATGAGAGATTACTACAAGCAACTCTATGCCAATAAAATGGACAATCTGGAAGAAATGGACAAATTCTTAGAAATGCACAACCTGCCAAGACTGAATCAGGAAGAAATAGAAAATATGAACAGACCAATCACAAGCACTGAAATTGAAACTGTGATTAAAAATCTTCCAACAAACAAAAGCCCAGGACCAGATGGCTTCACAGGTGAATTCTATCAAACGTTTAGAGAAGAGCTAACACCTATCCTTCTCGAACTCTTCCAAAATATAGCAGAGGGAGGAACACGCCCAAATTCCTTCTACGAGGCCACCATCACCTTGATACCAAAACCAGACAAGGATGTCACAAAGAAAGAAAACTACAGGCCAATATCACTGATGAACATAGATGCAAAAATCCTCAACAAAATACTAGCAAACAGATCCAACAGCACATTAAAAGGATCATACACCATGATCAAGTGGGGTTTATTCCAGGAATGCAAGGATTCTTCAATATATGCAAATCTATCAATGTGATAAACCATATTAACAAATTGAAGGAGAAAATCCATATGATCATCTCAATAGATGCAGAGAAAGCTTTCGACAAAATTCAACACCCATTTATGATAAAAACCCTCCAGAAAGTAGGCATAGAGGGAACTTTCCTCAACATAATAAAGGCCATATATGACAAGCCCACAGCAAACATCATCCTCAATGGTGAAAAACTGAAAGCATTTCCACTAAGATCAGGAACAAGAAAAGGTTGCCCACTCTCACCACTCTTATTCAACATAGTTTTGGAAGTTTTAGCCACAGCAATCAGAGAAGGAAAGGAAATAAAAGGAATCCAAATCGGACAAGAATAAGTAAAGCTGTCACTGTTTGCAGATGACATGATACTATACATAGAGAATCCTAAAGATGCTACCAGAAAACTACTAGAGCTAATCAATGAATTTGGTAAAGTAGCAGGATACAAAATTAATGCACAGAAATCTCTGGCTTTCCTATATACTAATGATGAAAAATCTGAAAGTGAAATCAAGAAAACACTCCCATTTACCATTGCAACAGAAAGAATAAAATATCTAGGAATAAACCTACCTAAGGATACGAAAGACCTGTATGCAGAAAATTATAAAACACTGATAAAAGAAATTAAAGATGATACAAATAGATAGAGAGATATACCATGTTCTTGGATGGAAGAATCAACATTGTGAAAATGACTCTACTACCCAAAGCAATCTACAGATTCAATGCAATCCCTATCAAACTACCACTGGCATTTTTCACAGAACTAGAACAAAAAATTTCACAATTTGTATGGACACAGAAAAGACCCCGAATAGCCAAAGCAATCTTGAGAACGACAAAAGGAGCTGGAGGAATCAGGCTCCCTGACTTCAGACTATACTACAAAGCAACAGTAATCAAGACAGTATGGTACTGGCACAAAAACAGAAAGATAGATCAGTGGAACAGGATAGAAAGCCCAGAGATAAACCCACGCACATATGGACACCTTATCTTTGATAAAGGAGGCAGGAATGTACAGTGGAGAAAGGACAACCTCTTCAATAAATGGTGCTGGGAAAACTGGACAGGTACATGTAAAAGTATGAGATTAGATCACTCCCTAACACCATACACAAAAATAAGCTCAAAATGGATTAAAGACCTAAATGTAAGGCCAGAAACTATCAAACTCTTAGAGGAAAACATAGGAAGAACACTCTATGACATAAATCACAGCAAGATCCTTTCTGACCCACCTCCTAGAGTAATGGAAATAAAAACAAAAATAAACAAATGGGACCTAATGAAACTTCAAAGCTTTTGCACAACAAAGGAAACCATAATCAAGACCAAAAGACAACCCTCAGAATGGGAGAAAACATTTGCAAATGAAGCAACTGACAAAGGATTAATCTCCAAAATTTACAAGCAGCTCATGCAGCTCAATAACAAAAAAACAAACAACCCCATCCAAAAATGGGCAGAAGACCTAAACAGACATTTCTCCAAAGAAGATATACAGAATGCCAACAAACACATGAAAGAATGCTCAACATCATTAATCATTAGAGAAATGCAAATCAAAACTACAATGAGATATCACCTCACACCAGTCAGAATGGCCATCATCAAAAAATCTAGAAACAATAAATGCTGGAGAGGGTGTGGAGAAAAGGGGACACTCTTGCACTGCTGGTGGGAATGTGAATTGGTTCAGCCACTATGGAGAACAGTATGGAGGTTCCTTAAAAAACTACAAATAGAATTACCATATGACCCAGCAATCCCACTACTTGGCATATACCCTGAGAAAACCAAAATTCAAAAAAGTCATGTACCAAAATGTTCATTGCGGCTCTATTTACAATAGCCCGGAGATGGAAAGAACCTAAGTGCCCATCATCAGACGAATGGATAAAGAAGATGTGGCACATATACACAATGCAATATTACTCAGCCTTAAAAAGAAATGAAATTGAGTTATTTGTAATGAGATGGATAGACCTAGAGTCTGTCATACAGAGTGAAGTAAGTCAGAAAGAAAAAGTCAAATACCGTATGCTAACACATATATATGGAATTTAAGGAAAAAAAATGTCATGAAAAACCTAGGGATAAGACAGGAATAGAGGCGCAGACCTACTGGAGAACAGACTTGAGGATATGGGGGGGGAAGGGTGAGTTTTGACAGGGCGAGAGAGAGTCATGGACATATACGCACTAACAAATGTAGTAAGGTAGATAGCTAGGGGGAAGCAGCCGCAAGGCACAGGGATATTAGCTTGGGGCTTTGGGACAGCCTGGAGGGGTGGGATGGGGAGGGTGGGAGGGAGGGAGACGCAAGAGGGAAGACACGTGGGAGCATATGTATATGTATAGCTGATTCACTTTGTTATGGAGCAGAAACTAACACACCATTGTAAAGCAATTGTACCCCAATAAAGATGTTAAAAAAATAAATAAATAAATAAATAAACTATCAATGGCATTTTTCACAGAACTAGAACAAAAAATTTCACAATTTGTATGGAAACACAAAATACCCTGCATCTTGATAAAAAAAGGAGCTGGAGGAATCAGGCTCCCTGACTTCAGACTATACTACAAAGCTACAATAATAAGGACAGTATGGTACTGGCAGTAAAACAGAAATATAGATCAATGGAACAGGATAGAAAGCACATGGATAAACCCACACACATATGGTTCCTTTATCTTTGAGAAAGGAGGCTAGAATATACAATGGAGGAAAGAGAGCCTCTTTAATAAGTGGTGCTGGGAAAACTGGACAGCTACATGTAAAAGAATGAAATTAGAAAACTCCCTAACACCATACTCAAAAATAAACTCAAAATGGGTTAAAGACCTAAATGTAAGACACTATCAGTCACTTAGAGGAAAACATAGAACACTCTATGACATAAACCACACCAAGATCCTTTTTGTACCACCACCTAGAGAAATGGAAAAAAACACAAAAATAAACAAATGGGACCTAATGAAACTTCAAAGCTTTTGCACAGCAACGGAAGCCATAAACAAGATGAAAAGATAACCTTCTGAATGGGAGAAAATATTTGCAAATGAGGCAACTGACAAAGGATTAATCTCCAAAATTTACAAGCAGCTCATGCAGCTCAATATCAAAAAAACAAACAACCCAATCCAAAAATGGGGAGAAGACCTAAATAGATATTTCTCCAAAGAAGATATACTGATTGCCAGAAAACACATGAAAGAATGCTCAACATCATTAATCATGAGAGAGGTGCAAATCAAAACTACAATGAGATATCATCTCACACCAGTCAGAATGACCATCATCAAAAAATCTAGAAACAATAAATACTGGAGAGGGTGTGGAGAAAAGGGAACCCTCTTGCATGTTGGTGGGAATATAAATTGATACAGCCACTACGGAGAACAGTATGGAGGTTCCTTAAAAAACTAAATGTAGAACTACCGTATGATACAGCAATCCCACTACTGGGCATATACCGTGAGAAACCATAATTCAAAAAGAGTCATGTACCACAGTGCTCATTGCAGTTCTACTTACAATAGCCAGGATATGGAAGCAACCTAACTGTCCATCAACAGATGAATAGATAAAGATGTGGAACATATATACAATGGAATATTACTCAGCCATAAACAGAAATGAAATTGAGTTATTTGTAGTGATGAGGAAAGACCTAGTGTGTATCATACAGAGCGAAGTCAGAAAGAGAAAAACAAATACTGTATGCTAATATATATATATATATATAATCTAAAATAAATTAAATATGGTTCTGATGAACATAGCAGCAGGACAGGAAAAAAGATGCAGAGATAGACAGTGGACTTGAGGATACAGGGAGGCAGAAGTGTGACCTGGGATGAAGTGAAAGAGTAGCACTGACATATATACACTCCCAAATATAAAATAGATAGCTAATGGGAAGCAGTTGCATAGCACAGGGCGATCATCTTGGTGCTTTGTGACCACCTAGAGGGGTAGGATAGGGAGGGTCGGAGGGAGATGCAAGAGTGATGGGATATGGGGATATATGTATACATATAGCTGATTCACTTTCTTATACAGCAGAAACTAATACAACATTGTAAAACAATTATCCTCCAATAAAGATGTTAAAATAAAAAGGAGAAGATATGAGATTTTCCTTGATCCTGGGGAGGGAGCACTAGTCCTCATTGTTGCTGGAGGCCTGACTATCCATTGTGACCTCCCTCTCCTTACTCATGCCTAATATATTGGCAAAATCATAATAAGGGAGCTCTACTTCAGGGTTCCAGTGTAAGAATGACAAGAAGCTGCAAAAGAGGAGTTTCTCTAGAATCAGTGATGATGCCTCCAGGGCTGAAAGTCAGTAGTTGCTCCGGCTAACTTCAGAATGTGCTGGTAGTACAGCCTCCATGTCTCATTCCCCACAGCCCAAATTCTGAGCTTGCTTTATAACAGTAGCTATGGGCTAAATCCAGACACCTTGTGGAACTTCCCTTAGATTTGCTACCGGCTGGTTCCTATCCCTATACTTCTATTAATGCTTGTGTATTTTAGCTAAAGTCCTTTACATGTTCACAGCCACCAGAGGACTCTACGGTCTGGAAAAGCCTTGCCACCAGGCAGTGCAAACCAGTCTTCCTGGAAGAGTCATTTATTGTCTACATCAGAGGCCCTCCTACTCCTGCCATTAATTTTAGGCTGGGACCTAAGAGGCCCTAAGAAGGGAGCTCAGAGGCATGGGGTTTTGAAGGGTACTCTAGCACCCTGGCTTTATCTTTGTTACTCAGTTAAAGGCCTTGTGGGAGAAGCAAGAAATCCCCATAGCCCCATAGTGTCATGCATTAAAGCCAAAAGCAGCTGGAAACACAGGCCAAGAGATATATTTGGAAGGTGG
Source organism: Phocoena sinus (assembly GCF_008692025.1). NCBI lineage: Eukaryota > Metazoa > Chordata > Mammalia > Artiodactyla > Phocoenidae > Phocoena > Phocoena sinus. The sequence continues at coordinate 57,402,841 of NC_045784.1, read as the reverse complement.
ATTCCTCCTCCTCTTCCTCCGGAAGGGGCAGGCAGACCTTGGCCTCATGCCCAGATCACAGAACCACAGACTTAGAGCTGAAAAAGCCCTTAGCTATCAGGCGGGAATTCTTAGCCTAGGGGTCCATGAGTCACCTAAAATTATATTCAAAATTGTGGCATCAGATTCTCAGAAATCTATGATCCCACAAAAAGTTAAGAAACATTCCAAACCCTTAAAGTTACAAATGAGTCCCTGAGAAGGACTCATTACTTTACACTATGTAATAATCTATTAAACCTTTCTCTTCAAACTGCAGTTCCCTGGGCACATAGAGGGACAAAATGTGATGACAGTGCTAAGCTAGAGCTGGGCAGCAAGTGCAGCCCAGACTGTATTTGCAGGTGGTAGGATGGGCTAGAAAGGAGAGTGTGAGGAGAATATGGTCAGAAAATCTAGGAGTCTGCTGGGGAAGTTACCAGAATGCCTTATCCTTGTCTGGCTGAGGCCTCCCCTTCCTACTTTCCTTTGACTCCAGGATCTGCTTACTTCTCCTGACATTATGACTGACTTAGCTTCCTTGGGTTCTACTCCATATGCCCATTTGGAGTTTACCTGTGAATTTGAACACAATCTCCTCATCTCCTTCCTTTTTTTTTTGCCTTCCCTAAAAGTGAGCATCAAGGAACTTGCGTGTTAGTGTTACTCACTTCTGGGTCATGGGAGAACCATACTAACTAAAGAATCTTACAGAATTTTCTGAGTAACTGGCTCTCTTCTATTACTAAGCTTAGTGGCCCATGAAACATCAGAGGGGGAAGAGATCTTAGAAAATTCATCAAGTCTAACTCCTTGATGACACAAATGAGGTTCTATGACCCAGAGAGGAAGAGGGATAGACCTGTCATCACAAGAACTTAAGGAACTAGAACTGTACCCCAAGTACATATGAATCCTAGCTCTCTCTATCATGCTATACTTCTCCTGACTGTCTTTTGGCTTCTCTGGGGTAATGCTGGAAGTCTCATTTTGAAGCTCTGGTCAGCAGGCAAAACTGTTAGACTAGTGGGTTTCTTAGGCCTCACTGGAGTCTTCTTCCTAATCTCATGCCTAATACAGGACACTCTCACCCCTGCCACCAGGTCAACTCTCTAGTTCTCAGCTACTTAGCTATGTGTCCTTGGAGGCAGTATGGCAAAAAGGAAAGAGTCCCACAAACTTGGTTTCAGTACCAGATGCAGCACTTGCCAGCGTGACGACTTTAGGCAAGTCACGTCTCAATGCTCAGATATTTTATATCTGGGCACTGGGCACTCTTAATTCCTTTTTTCAAGTTTTACATTTCTTTCATAGCATTTCTCACTCTTGCATACTTTATAATTCCTTTGTTATTGTTTTCCCCATTTCCTATTGGAATGTTGGCTCCATGAGGACAGGGATCTTTGGCTGCCTCATTCCTTTCTGTATGCCCAGCACCTAGAAGAGTGTTTGATTTTTGTGTGTTTTCAGTGAAAAGCTGTTGAATAAATGAATGAGGATTAAATAAGAGAATAAATGGGAGTGCCCAATTTATAGGAAATTCTCACCTTGAGAATTCTCTTGGGCTTTTCATGTGCTGAGCCTGGCAAATATGTGGGATAGCTGAATACCTGTCCGTCTCCTTGGCCTGCCTTCATAGCTACTACTCATTCTCCCCACCCCATGCCAAGGTGAGGTTGTGGCATTCCTGGTTGTAAGGTTGGTGACAATGTACAAGGACCAGGCTGGGAGCTGGTGAAGGAAGTCAGGAGGTTATGTCAGTCTAGACCTGTATCTGCCTCCCCTGGATGGTAAGATCCTTGCATGGGTGGAAGTGGGAGGTGCTGTTTTCTCCTCATGTAAAACAACGATCTAACTCCAAGAAGCATACATGGCAGATTTATTGGCAATTGAGCTTCCTTTGGTAGAATGAATTCAGAAGTAATTGATACTTATGAAGCTCTGGGAAATTCAAAGGGTAACTGCTAAGCACGAGACTGAGAGCTTTGTCACTGTAATGAGAGTCAAATGAATGTTCAGTTTAAGAAACCTGGCCCCTTCTGTTCACTCCCCACTCCCCTCCTTATCTGCCTCACCCTCTGTGCAAGTTGTGCTTGTATTACTTGTCTGTCTGCCAGTCTCCCATCCCATCCCATGTGTCTCCTCTCAGTCTGCCCTTTCTGGGTGACCTAATCAAAACATTTCTCTATTTTTCTCTCTGTCTTTCTCTGGTTCCCAGCTCTCATTCAGAGAAACATTTTGTAGAAGATATTTTGGTAATTCCGAATGGCAAAGCAACTTCATCAGTATGTAAGTCAGCACATAAACTTCTGAACTCCCAGAGGAAAGCCTGTGGATCATCCCACAGAAACTTCTGAGACAGAAGTTGGTATCTCAGCCTCTATGAACTGCTAAACAGACTATGTCTGGGCCTATACATGGGAAATTCACAGCTGCACAGTACCCAGAAAACTAGGCACACAGTTGGGGGAAGGCAAAGAAGCCACCTAGACTATGTCTATGCCCCTTAACTGATACGTGGTTCTCCTCTGCAACATTCGAAAAAAGAAATTGTCTAGACTTTTCCTGAAATCTCCCATGACAAGGAGCTCACTCCATATAATGACAAGTTGTTACATACATAGTCCACTCAGAAAGTTATTCCTTCTGTTGAGCTGAAATTGGTCCCCTTATGGCTTCCACCCATGGGTCTTAACTCTGCCTTCTGGGGCTTCCTGAACCCATCTTCTCTCTCTGCCCTTGACAGCTCCTTAGAGGTATGAAGGCAGAGACCACTTCCCTTAAGTGTTCTCTTCTCCAGCATGAAAAGCCACAGCCCTATGTCTTTTGGCTCCCTCTCCTGACTGCTCAGTTCCTTCTGGACACATCTCACATATGACCCCTTAAATGTATGATATTCAGAGCTGAATACAGCCCTTTAGTAAGGGACTAACCAGGGAAGAGTGGAAAGGTATTGTTACTTACCTTGATCCAACACTATATTTATATTAATACAGCCTGAGTTCCCATTAGAGATTTTTTGCATTGCACTGGTGATGCCTATTAGGAAAAGTTTTTAGCCCTTTTCCTGTGAACTGTGTACAGGGCAGTATCTTCCATCCTGTGTATAGCCAGTTGGTTTTTTGCACCCAAGAACAGGATTCTCCATTTCTAACTGTCAATCATATGGTTAGGTTCAACCTCTTAGTTCAGCCTATAGACATCATTTTGGAGCCTAACTCTGCAGCTTGAAATATATCCCCTCTCCCTCTCATTTTTCAAATTTTAGCAGTGATCTTCTTTCCTGTCTCTGCGTAAGGCTGTTTTGCTATTCTGTTGAGGCATCAAGTTCCTCATTCACTCCTTTAGGAGGGTGGGGGCTATATTCTCCAGTTATTCCAGGGGACAGTTCTCAAGGCGTGTGGTATGAAAATGACCTTGATCAGTGAGCACCTACACAACCTTAGCTGAGAATGCAGCTCCAATGGTCACCTCTCCCCCAGCATAGACTCTGTCAGGGAGAACCCCATGCATTAGCTGACTCATTCAACAGTGGATAGAGTAAGATCTCCAGTTGACTGCCAGGGATCAGGCTCTAGGATGTCAGGCCAAGCAAGGGCAGACCAGCGTACCAACATAACTCTTCTGATGGCTCAGGAGTTGTCAGGTTTAATTTGCCTCCAGTTGGCTAAGGCTAGTACCCCTTTTCTACCACAGAAGGGCTGGCCTGAGCACTCAGCTTGTTTTTTTCCTCTATAAAACCAGCCTCATCTATGACACACTTGGACAAAAGACTGATTGCTGTAAGGGATGTGTTATCCCTATCCTTATCTTTTTATCAGCCCCCTAAACAGCTTATTTCCTTTTATGTTAATACCTTATTTTATTTTAACTTTTAAAAAATATATTTAAAATATAACATTATGTAAATTTGACGTATACACCATGTTAACTTGATACATTTTATATTGTAATATGATTGTACCTCTATTACAGTACATAATTATCATTTCCTTTTAGTGGTTGGAATAATTAATTTCTAGTCTCTTGGCAAGTTTGATTATTACAATACAATATTGTGGTCTATACTCACTATACTGCATTAGATCTTTGGAGCTTATTTACTACTTGTTACAAGTTTGTATTCCTAAACAACATATATCCTATCCCCTCATCCCCTGGTAATCACCATTTTACTTTCTGCTTTTATGACATTGACTTTTATATATTCCACATATAAATGATATTGCACAGTCTTTGTCTGACTTATCTCACTTGGCATGATGTGCTCAAAGTCCAGCTATGTTGTTACAAATGGCAGGATGTCCTTTCTTGTGCCTGAAAAATATTCAATTTTTACTATGTATACAACATCTTCTTTATCTTTTCATCCATTGTTGGGCACTTAGGGTATTTCTGTATCTTGGCTATTGTCAGTAAGGGTGCAGTAAACACAGGAGTGCACGTATCTCTTCAATAACCTGTTTTCACTTCCTTTGGGTACATATCCAGAAGTAGAATAGCTGGATCATATGGTAGTTATATTTTTAATATTTTGAGGAACCTTCATACAGTTTTTCATAGTGGCTGCACCAGTTTACATTCCCACCCGTAGTGCACAGGTTTCCCTTTTCTCCACATCCTGCTCAATACATGTTATCTCTTGTCTTCTTAATGATAGCCATTCTAACAGGTGATCTCATGATTTTGATTTGCACTTCCCTGATGATTAGTGATGCTGAGCAGCTTTTCGTGTACCTGTTGGCCCTTTGAATGTCTTCTTTGGAAAAATGTCTAGTTAGTTCTTCTGCCCATTTTTAAAATAGGATTGCTTGATTTTTGTTGTTGTTGCTGCTGAGTTGTATGAATTCTTTATTTATTTTGGATATTAACCCCTTATCTGATATATGGTTTGCAAAAATCTTCTCCTATTCTGTAGGTTGCTTTCCCCTTTGGTAACCATAAGTTTGCTTTCTATGTCCATGGGTCTATTTCCATTTTGTAAATAAGCTCATTTGTATCATTATTTTTTTTTTAGATTCCACATATAAGCGATATCATATATGTTTCTTTCTCTGCCTGGCTTACTTCACTTAATATGATAATCTCTAGGTCCATTCATGTTGCTGAAAATGACATTCTTTCTTTCTTTTTTATGACCAAGTAGTATTCCATTGTCTGTGTGTGTGCATGTGTGTGTGTGTATGTGTGTGTGTGTTTGTGTATATATATATATATATATATATATATATATATCTCACATCTTTTTTATCCATTCCTCTGTTGATGGACATTTAGGTTGCTTCCATGTCTTGGTTATTGTAAATAGTGCTGCAATGAATATTGGGGTGCATGTATCTATTCGAATTATAGTTTTCTTTGGATATATGCCCAGGAGTTGGATTGCAGGATCATATAGTAACTCTATTTGTAGCTTTTTAAGGGACCTCCACACCATTCTCCACAGTAGCTGTACCAATTTGCATTCCCAGAAGCTTTTAAGTTTGATGTATTCACATTTGCTGATTTTTTTCTTCTGTTGTTTGTGCTTCTGTATCATCCAGAAAAATCATTGCCGAGACTAACATCAAGGAGCTTCTTCCTTACGTTTTCTTCCAGTAGTTTTAGGGTGTCAGGTCTCATGTTTAATCTTTGATCCATTTTAGTTAATTTTTGTAAGTGGTGCAAGATAGGAGTCCAGTTTCATTGTTCTGCATGTATTTATCCAGATTTCCCAACCCTTTTCATTGAAGACACTATCCTTTCCCCATTAAGTGTTCTTGGCTGCTTTGTGGAATATTAGGTGACCACACATGCAGGGGTTTAATTCTGAGTTCTTTATTCTGTTCCATTGGTCTATGTGTCTATGTTCATGTCAATACTGTACTGTTCTTTTTACTATACTTTTGTAGTATAGTTTGAAATAACAGGAAGTGTGATAACTCTGGTTTTGTTCTTTCTCTTCAGGATTGCTTCATGATGTTTTGTGGATCCATACAAATTTTAGAATTCTTTTTTCTATCTCTGTGAAAAATTTTATTATTTTGATGAGAATTGCATTAAATCTACAGATGGCTTTGGGTGGTATGGACATTTTAACAATTTTAATTCTTGCAATCTATGAACATGGGATGTTTTTCCATTTGTTTGTTTCTTCTTTGATTTCTTTCAACAAAGTCTTGTAGTTTTGTTTTACAGATCTTTCATCTCCTTGGTTAAATTTATTCCTACATATTTTATTGGTTTTGATCCTATTGTGAATGGGGTAATTTTCTCTATTTCTTGTTCATATATTTCATTATCAGTGCATAGAAATGCAACTGATTTCTGTATGCTGGTTTTATATCCTGCAACTTTACTAGAATTCATTGATTAGTTCCAACAGTTTTTTGATTGGGTCTTTGGGATTTTCTATATAAAAAAACATATAATTTTCAAATTGTGATAATTTTACTTCTTCCTTTCTTATTTCAATTTTTTAAATGTATTTTTCTTGCTTAACCACTCTAGCTAGGGTTTCCAGTACTTTATTGAATAAGAGTGATGAGAGTGAATATCCTTGTCTTATTCCTGATCTTAGAGGAAACGCTTTCAATTTTTGCCATTGAGTTAAAGTTACCTGTGGGCTAATATCTTATTTTAAAAGAATACATATACAGCATAAAAATAAAGAAGAAATTTCAAAATTCTTAAAATCCTACTATTCAGACATAACCCACTTTTTGCCATTTTGTTGAAAATCTCCTCAAACAGACACATAAACACACACACACACACACAATTTTATTTATATATAAATTAGTGCCATTGCTAATTTCTATACATGGTATTCCATAGATACCACTCTTTGGAGGATATTTAGGTTGCTTCTAATTTTTCAACGGTGTAAACATCATAATGAATATCCTTGTGCATAAAACACATGTTTTTTAACTTTCATTTATTCAACAAATATTGGTTGAATGTTTACAGGTACTTATCATGCTAAGCTCTAACAAAATATGATGGACAAAACAGACTAAGTTCCTGCCATTCTGAAGCTTGTAGTCTAATAGCCTGCTTCTCTCCTTAGGTTCAGTTCCTGGAGATGGAACTGCTGAGCCAGGACTGCTTTCCAGAAGGTATTTATACTCTTCCTAACAGAATCAAGTGTTCATCTTACCATATCCTCAACAACATTAGGTTTCTTTTTGAGCTTTGAGTCATTTCTTGATAATTTCTTCAGGATAATGGAAGTGTGTAAAAAAGAAAATAAGAGTGGAAAAGGCACATGGACTCTAGAATCTTACCATGGTTTTCTAGTTTTGGTCCCTGGCTTCTAGACACTGATTTTTTTTGGTAAATTGTTCTAACAAATAGTTTTATTTGCTACTCTTGTATTCTAGACTGTGAGCAACATTGTTTATTGGTTTATTCATTCACTCATCCCTTTATCATTAATCACCTGATAAGTGTCTATTTTATGCCAAGCTCTTACCAGATTTTAGGGATACAGAGATGAATAAGATAAAGTGCCTCCCCTCAAAAGCTCCCAGGCTACGCCTCACAGGTCCTAGGACATAGTAAGTCTCTGACAATATATGATGAACTTACATGTCTTGGTGTTGCAGCTCCTCAGGCCTCTGAATATCTTGTGTGACTGGGACAATAGTATTGAAGGTCAGAGGGTATGTGTGTATGTGGTGGGTGGGTCAAGACTCTGCTTAGCTATGGACAATCCAAGAAAATAGCAAAGACCAATGTAAAGACTAGTTCAGGCAGGTATGCCTGGAATGACTACATGAGTGCACTTATACAGCATTTAGGAATAGAATAGAGTCCTTTCAGATGATATCCTTGGTAGTTTGCCACAAGGCATTCCCCCACCCTCAACTCTACCTTAATATCCTGCCCAATAATTTCATCAATTGTCTTGTTGAACTAGAGAGCATGCCAAACAAAGTCACAAACACTAAGAAGCTAGATAAAGGTGGGATCAGGGGCAGGAGTCCAGGAGGGCATCCTCAGTCCAAAGAGGGTGTGTGTCGACTGGGGCCCAGGGCCACAGCTAACAAGATGCATTTATCTTATTCAAGTTCAAAGTCCTACACCTCAGCTGCAAAACACACCTGTAAAATTCAATTAGACAATAGACGCTGACACAGTGCAAACCTTGCAAGGAGCTCTAGAACTACTGTGGGAGACAGACAAGGAGAGAGAAAATAATAGTCCAGTGTGATGAGTGCTATCACAAGGATAAATACAGAGCACTGCATTGAGATGGGGAAGACTACATCCAGACGGGAAGGTTGAGGGAGTGTCAGGGATATGACAGTAAACAACAGGTAAAAATCACTGCCTTCATGCGACTTACATTCCAGTAGAAGGAGACAAATAATAAAAACAAAAATTGTATATATTAAATGCTATAGTGGAAAATAAAGAAGGGAAAATGATGAGATGTGTGGGGATGGGAGATGTAATTTTAAATAAAATGCAAACCTGAGAAGGTAGTATTTGAATAAATATCTGAAAAAAGTTAGGAAGAGAGCCACGTGAATATCTGGGGGTAGAGAGTTCCAGGCAAAGGGAGTTACAAGTACAAAGATCTCAAAGTGAGGACACACTTATATTCAAGGAATAAGTAGGAAGACTGGTATACTTGAAGCAGAATGAGGTAGGGTAGATAGTTAAACATGAGGTCAGAGAGATAAGGTTTATGGGGCAGAGGTGGGGGTAGAGCATGTAGGGTCTTATAGGCTACCATAATGACTTTTACTTTTACTCTTAATGAGATGGGAAACCCCTAGAGTGTTTGACCAGACCCCAGAGGGACTTGAGTGCCGTGTGCAGAAGTTAGACTTTATTCTATAGGATAAGGGGAGTCTCTAAAGGGTTTTGAGAAAGGGAGTGACATGTGAATCTCTGTTACAAGGATCACACTGGTGGCTGCTGGAGGGTAAGTTGAAGGGGAGCACCTGTGAAACTGTGCACCGCAGATGGGACTTGAACCCACGTGTCGGGATTAGAACCCAGTCAGAACCCAGATTGGGACTTGAACCCACTGTCTTTTAATTGAAATCAATTCCTGGTCTCAGGACTTAATGAAGCTCAGTTTCTTGATGTTTCATTGCAGAAAAAATTCAGTGAGAGACAAAGTGATAGGTAAGAAGTGGATTTATTTAAAGAGAAACACACTCCACAGACAGAGTGTGGGTCATTTTAGAAGTCAAGAGGTCCTGAAATATGGCGTGGTTAGTTTTTATGGGCTGGGTAATTTCATAGGCTAATCAGTGGGAGGATTATTCCAACTATTTGGGGGAAGGGGCTGGGATTTCCAGGAATTGAGCCACCACCCACCTTTTGGCTTTTTAATGGTTGGCCTCAGAACTGTCATAGTGCTGGCAGGTGTGTCATTTAGATGCTAATGTATTACAATGAGGCTCAAGGTCCTCTGGAAGTCGAATCTTCCACCATCTTGGACCTAGTTGGTTCTAACCAGTTTATGTCGTATCCTCAAGGAATATGTCATTCTTTTAGAGGTTGTGTCCTGCCCCTTTCCCTCCTATTTCACCTGGAAACAGGAAAACCAGTTAGAAGAGCCTGTCCCTTCTCCATAAAATGCCTGGGGTGGTGGAGGGATCATCTTTTATCTCAGTCCTTCCACTGTTATTCCTGCTTATTTCAGATTCCTGAGGGAGCTGGAGAAGAGTTGGCCATTCTCTCAGAGTCTGGAAACCTCAAAGCCAGCAGAAAGGAGGAAGTCTAGAATGGTGTCAGGGAGACCTGTTAGGAGACTGTACAATCATCCAAGTGTGAGACAATAAAGACCTGAGCAAAAAAGGGTAGATTTGCTAGAGGATAAGAGTACAGGTACAATCACCAGATGCAAAGTCAGGACTCAGCAGCAGCAGTTCTGAAAATTGGCAGTGAATTCCTTGGCTCAATAACGAGATATGACTGCCACGAAAGCTAAGGCAGTGATAGGTTGCATTAATAAAACGTAGTACATGGAAAAATTAAAGTTACCAACCTACTCTAGTCTATATTAGTTCATACTTCCCTTTTACCATCTTGGGGTTCAATAAGCTCACACTATGCACCAGACACTATACTTACAGCTCTACCTGGGGTTATCTCATTGAATACTCACAACAATTCAGTGTCATAGCTACCTTATCTCCATTTTACAGATGAAGAAACTGAAGCTCAAAGAGATTAAATGACTAGCCAAGATCATTGCATCTTCTTTATCTCCAATCCTGCCTGCCAAGGCCGTGCACCAAGCAGTAGGGAATGGTTGGATAAGAATGTAAGAAAGACTCTAATGATGACCGTATGTAGGTTATGTTTAAATCACAGTGTTTTCCTGTTCGAAATGAATTCTGAAATATTTATGGATTTAGTCATAAGTTGTCTGGGGTTTTCTTAAAATATTCCTGGAAGAAAATACATGGAGAAGAGGTAGAGCAATATGAGCAGAAAACTTATACATATATGGGAGCTTATTATTTTATTCTCTCTATGTTTTTATATGTTAGAAATTTTCTGTAATAAGTTAAAAATAAAATATAGAAAGTAAAAATAAATAAAAATCTCCTAACGCTGAGGCACTTGTGGGGAGAGAGAAAAGGGAATCATTTTAATAGCCAAATAAAAAAAAACGGTCTCAAGATAGGCTTGCTAGACCTTCCTGATGTTCTAGACTTGAACTGTCTGATGAGGTACCTATTAGCCATATGTGGCTATTGAACACTTAAAATGTGTCTATTCCAAATTGAGATGTGCTATAACTATAAACATATATACTGCATTTTCAAGGAGTTAGTGTGAAAAAAAGGATTGTAAATTATTTCACTAATAATGTTTTTAAACTGACTACACGTTGAGATGATAGCATGTTGGATATAATAGATAAAATAAATGTATTATTAAAATTAATTTCACTTTTTAAACTTTTAAAAAATGTAGTCACCAGAAAATTTAAAATTATATATAAGGCTCACATATTTCTACTGAACAGCAATCAAATATCACCAAACACTTTATTTAAAAGGCTGACATTTACTATTACTCACTCATTCTCTTATTCCAATGTGATATTGAATGCTTACTCAGTTCTTGAAGAGTTCTTGTGAAAGAGAAAGAAAAGGAGTTTTACAGGCACAATGACTTGCTACTTACCAGCTGTGTGACCTTGAACAAATTACTTAACCTCTCAAAACTTCAGTTTTCTCATAAAAAAACCCCATGGCTTAAGGTTGTTGAAGGCCTTGACATAATCTATTGTCATATTTCATCAAATCTAAGATGACACTGACTGAAATCACATCATAATTTTATGTAACACAGAGGAAAAACACATATCGTCAATTAAATTACAACATACTGCTAAGTCACCACTGGTCTCAAGATACCTCCAAATTTCAAAGGTGTCAAAATGTGAAAAACGTATCAGACTGTTCTTTTAACTATAGACTTACAGATAAATATCTATTGAAAGAGTGAAAGTCCATCTTCTCCATTTGACTGTGAGCTATTCAAGGACAGACGTTGAATCTAAATCACCTCTCTTGTTCCCAAACAAAGTCTGGCACAGAGTAGTCACTTAATCCATTTTTTGGTCAATTTATCTCTTTATTTTTAATGTAACATTTGTTCAATTTAAGGAACTAATTTTTTAACATCTTTATTGGAGTATAATTGCTTTACAATGTTGTGTTAGTTTCTGCTGTACAACAAACTGAATCAGCTATATGTATATATATATATATATATCCCCATATCCCCTCCCTCTTTTGTCTCCCTCCCACCCTCCCTATCCCACCTCTCTAGATGGTCACAAAGCACCGAGCTGATCTCCTTGTGTGAAGCAGCTGCTTCCCACTAGCTATCATTTCTTCCCCACTTGCTCTATGCCAGGTACTGGGGAGGCAGAGAAGAAGTAGATTAGGTCCTGGCCCTCTAGGAGCTCCAAGTTTGGAAACAACAACAAAAAATGCAAAAAATAATCATAACTACCATTCATTGAGCTCTTACTATGTAAAAACATTTTATGATTATATTCAGTATATCTTTTGCCATCCCTTAACTCTTAAAATGCATCTCTATTTTTAAGGTGAGTTTCTTATTTTTATCCATTCAGATTATCTCTATCTTTTAATTGGTGTATTTAGCCCATTCACATTGTAAGTTATTATTGATATCATTGAATTAATATCTATAATATTTGTAAGTTTTCTATTTGTTGCACTTGTTGTTATTTCTTTATCTCCATTTCCCCTCTTATTTTACCTCTTCTGGTTTTAATGGAACATTTTATACTGGGCATTTTATATGATTTAATTTTCTCTTTTCTCTTAACATATCAATAATACTTTATCTATTTATTTATTTTTACATCTTTATTGGAGTATTATTACTTTACAATGGTAAGTTAGTTTCTACTTTATAACAAAGTCAATCAGTTATACATATACATATGTTCCCATATCTCTTCCCTCTTGCACCTCCCTCCCTCTCACCCTCCATATTCCACCCCTCTAGGTGGTCACAAAGCACTGAGCTGATCTCCCTGCACTATGCAACTGCTTCCCACTAGCTATCTATTTTACGTTTGGTAGTGTATATATGTCCATGTCACTCTCTCACTCTGTCACAGCTTACCATTGCCCCTCCCCATATCCTCAAGTCCATTATATAGTAGGTCTGTGTCTTTATTCCTCTTACCCTTAGGTTCTTCATGACATTTTTTTTTCCTTCTTAAGTTCCATATATATGTGTTAGGATACGGTATTTGTCTTTCTCCTTCTGACTTACTTCACTCTGTATGACAGACTCTAGGTCCATCCACCTCATTACAAATAGCTCAATTTCATTTCTTTTTATGGCTGAGTAATATTCCATTGTATATATGTGCCACATCTTCTTTATCCATTCACCTAATGATGGGCACTTAGGTTGTTTCCATCTCTGGGCTATTGTAAATACAGCTGCAATTAATATTTTGGTACATGACTCTTTATGAATTATGGTTTTCTCAGGATATATGACCAGTAGTGGGATTATTGGGTCATATGGTAGTTCTATTTGTACTTTTTTAAGGATCCTCCATACTCTTCTCCATAGTGGCTGTACCAATACACATTCCCACCTGCAGTGCAAGAGTGTTCCCTTTTCTTGACACCCTCTCCAGCATTTATTGTTTCTAGATTTTTTGATGATGGCCATTCTGACTGGTGTGAGATGATATCTCATTGTAGTTTTGATTTGCATTTCTCTAATGATTAGTGATGTTGAGCATTCTTGCATGTGTTTGTTGGCAGTCTGTATATCTTCTTTGGAGAATTGTCTATTTAGGTCTTCTGCCCATTTTTGGATTGGGTTATTTGTTTTTTATTATTGAGCTGCATGAGCTGCTTGTAAGTTTTGGAGACTAATCCTTTGTCAGTTTCTTCATTTGCAAATATTTTCTCCCATTGTGAGGGTTGTATTTTGGTCTAGTTTATGGTTTCCTCTGCTGTGCAAAAGCTTTGACGTTTCATTAGGTCCAATTGGTCTATTTCTGTTTTTATTTCCATTTCTCTAGGAGGTGGGTCAAAAAGGATCTTGCTGTGATTTATGTCATAGAGTGTTCTGCCTATGTTTTCCTCTAACATTTTGATAGTACCGGGCCTTACATTTAGGTCTTTAATCCATTTTGAGCTTATTTTTGTGTGTGGAGTTAGGGAGTGATCTAATCTCATACATCTACATGTACCTTTCCAGTTTTGCCAGCACCACTTATTGAAGAGGTTGTCCTTTCTGCACTGTATATTCCTGCCTCCTTTATCAAAGATAAGGAGACCATAAGTGCATGGGTTTATCTCTGGGCTTTCTATCCTGTTCCATTGATCTATATATCGGTTTTTGTGCCACTACCACACTCTCTTGATTACTGTAGCTTTGTAGTATAGTCTGAAGTCAGGAAGCCTGATTCCTCCAGCTCTGTTTTTCCTTCTCAAGATTGCTTTGTCTATTCGGGGTCTTTTGTGTTTCCATACAAATTGTGAATGTTTTTGTTCTAGCTCTGTGAAAAATGCCACTGGTAGTTTGGTAGGGATTGCATTGAATCTGTAGATTGCTTTGAGTAGTAGAGTCATTTTCACAGTGTTGATTCTTCGCATCCAAGAACATGGTATATCTCTCCATCTATTTGTATCATCTTTAATTTCTTTCATCAGTGTCTTATAATTTTCTGCCTAAATGTCTTTTGTCTCCTTAGGTAGGTTTATTCCTAGATATTTTAATCTTTTTGTTGCAGTCGTAAATGGGAGTGTTTTCTTGCTTTCACTTTCAGATTTTTCATCATTAGTGTATAGGAATGCCAGAGATTTCTGTGCATTAATTTTGTATCCTGCTACTTTACCAAATTCATTGATTAGCTCTAGTAGTTTTCTGGTAGCATCTTTAGGATTCTCTATGTACAGTATCATATCATCTGCAAACAGTGACAGCTTTACTTCTTTTCTGATTTGGGTTCCTTTTATTTCCTTTTCTTCTCTGATTGCTGTGTCTAAAACTTCCAAAGCTATGTTGAATAAGAGTGGTGAGAGTGGGCAACATTGTCTTGTTCCTGATCTTCGAGGAAATGGTTTCAGTTTTTCACCATTGAGGACAATATTGGCTGTTGGTTTGTCATGTATGGCCTTTATTATGTTGAGAAAAGTTCCCTCTATGCCTACTTTCTGGAGGGTTTTTGTCATAAATGGGTGTTGAATTTTGTTGAAAGCTTTCTCTGCATCTATAGAGATGACCATATGTGTTTTCTCCTTCAATTTGTGAATATGGTCTATCACATTAATTGATTTGCTTATATTGAAGAATCCTTGCATTCCTGGAATAAACTCCACTTGATCATGGGGTATGATCATTTTAATGTGCTGTTGGATTCTGTTTGCCAGTATTTTGTTGAGGGTTTTTGCCTCTATGTTCATCAGTGATATTGGTCTGTAGTTTTCTTTCTTTGTCACTTCCTTGTCTGGTTTTGGTATCAGGGTGATGGTGGCCTTGTAGAATGGGTTTAGGAGTGTTCCTACCTCTGCTATATTTTGGAAGATTTTGAGAAGGATAGGTGTTAGTTCTTCTCTAAACGTTTGATAGAATTTACCTGTGAAGCCATCTGGTCCTGGGCTTTTGTTTGTTGGAAGATTCTTAATCACAGTTTCAATTTCAGTGCTTGTGATTGGTCTGTTCATATTTTCTATTTCTTCCTGATTCAGTCTTGGCAGGTTGGCATTTCTAAGTATTTGTCCATTTCTTACAGTTTGTCCATTTTATTGGCATAGGGTTGCTTGTAGTAATCTCTCATGATCTTTTGTATTTCTGCAGTATCAGTTGTTACTTCTCCATTTTCATTTCTAATTCTATTGATTTGAGTCTTCTCCCTTTTTTTCTTGATGAGTCTGGCTAATGGTTTATCAATTTTGTTTATCCTCTCAAAGAACCGGCTTTTAGTTTTATTTATCTTTGCTATTGTGTCCTTCATTTCTTTTTCATTTATTTCTGATCTGATTTTTATGATTTCTTTCCTTCTGCTAACTTTGAGATTTTTTTGTTCTTCTTTCTCTAATTGCTTTAGGTGCAAGGTTAGGTTGTTTATTCGAGATGTTTCCTGTTTCTTAAGGTAGGACTGTATTGCTATAAACTTCCTTCTTAGAACTGCTTCTGCTGCATCCCATAGATTTTCGGTCACCGTGTCTCCATTGTCATTTGTTTCTAGGTATTTTTTTATTTCCTCTTTGATTTCTTCAGTGATCACTTCATTATTAAGTAGTGTATTGTTTAGCCTCCATGTGTTTCTATATTTTACAGATCTTTTCCTGTAATTGATAGTCTCATAGCATTGTGGTCGGAAAAGATACTTGATACAATTTCAATTTTGTTAAATTTACCAAGGCTTGATTTGTGACCCAAGATATGATCTATCCTGGAGAATACTCCATGAGCACTTGAGAAAAATGTGTATTCTGTTGTTTTTGGATGGAATGTCCTCTAAATATAAATTAAGTCCATCTTGTTAAATGTATCATTTAAAGCTTGTGTTTCCTTATTTATTTTCATTTTGGATGATCTGTCCATTGGTGAAAGTGTGGTGTTAAAGTCCCTACTGAATGTGTTAATGTTGATTTCCCCTTTTATGGCTGTTAGCATTTGCCTTATGCATTGAGGTGAGCCTATGTTGGGTGCATAAGTATTTACAATTGTCATATCTTCTTCTTGGATCGATCCCTTGATCATTATGTAGTGTCCTACTTTGTCTCTTCTAATAGTCTTTATTTTAAAGTCTATTTTGTCTGATATGAGAATTGCTACTTCAGCTTTCTTTAGGTTTCCATTTGCATTGAATACCTTTTTCCATCCCCTCAGTTTCTGTCTGTATGTGTCCCTAAGTCTGAAGTGGGTGTCTTGTAGACAGCATATATATGGGTCTTGTTTTTGTATCCATTCAGCCAGTCTTTGTCTTTTGGTGGGAGCATTTAATCCATTTACATTTAAGGAAATTATCGATATGTATGTTCCTATTCCCATTTTCTTTTTATTTTTGGGTTTGTTACTATAGGTCATTCTCTTCTCTTCTTTTTCCTGCCTAGAGAAGATACTTTAGCATTTTTTGTAAAGCTGATTTGGTGGTGCTGAACTCTCTCAGCTTTTGCTTGTCTGTAAAGCTTTTAATTTCTTCATCAAATCTGAATGAGATCCTTGCTCCGTAGAGTAATCTGGGTTGTAGGTTTTTCTCCTTCATCACTTTAAATATGTCCTGACACTCCCTTCTGGCTTGCAGAGTTTCGCTGAAAGATCAGGTGTTAACCTTATGAGTATTCTCTTGTGTGTTGTTTTTTCTCCATTGCTGGTTTTAATATGTTTTCTTTGTATTTAATTTTTGACAGTTTGATTAATATCTGTCTTGGCATGTCTCTCCTTGGATTTATCCTGTATGGGACTCTCTGTACTTCCTGGACTTGATTAAATATTTCCTTTCCCATATTAGGGAAGTTTTCAACTATGATCTCTTCAAATATTTTCTCAGTCCCTTTCTTTTACTCTTATTCTTCTGCAACCCCTATAATTTGAATTTTGGTGCATTTAATGTTGTCCACAGGTCTCTGAGACTGTCCTCATTTCTTTTCATTCTTTTCTCTTTATTCTGCTCTGCAGTAGTTATTTCCACTCTTTTATCTTCCAGGTCACTTATCCGTTCTTCTGCCTCCGTTATTCTGCTATTGATCCCTTCTAGAGTATTTTTAATTTCATTTATTGTGTTGTTCATCATTGCTTGTTTCATCTTTAGTTCTTCTAGGTCCTTGTTAAATGTTCCTTGTATATTGTCTATTCTATTTCCAAGATTTTGTATCATTACTATCATTATTTTGAATTCTTTTTCTGGTAGACTGCCTATTTCCTCTTCATTTGTTAGGTCTGGTGGGTTTTTATCTTCCTCCTTCATCTGATGTGTGTGTTTTTGTCTTCTCATTTTGCTTATCTTACTGTGTTTGGGGTCTCCTTTTTGTAGACTGGAGGTTCGTAGCTCCTGTTGATTTTAGTGTCTGTCCCCAGTGGCTAATGTTGATTCAGTGGGTTGTGTAGGCTTCCTGGTGGAGGGGACTGGTGCCTGTGTTCTGCTGGATGAAGCTGGATCTTGTCTTTTTGGTTGGCATGTCCACGTCTGGTGGTGTGTTTTGGAGTGTCTGTGGACTTATTATGATTTTAGGCAACCTGTCTGCTAATGGTGGCATTGTGTTCTTCTCTTGCTAGTTGTTTGGCATAGGATGTCCAGCACTGTAGCTTGCTGGTCGTTGAGTGAAGCTGGGTGCTGGTGTCGAGATGGAGATCTCCGGCAGGTTTTCACCGTTTGATATTATGTGGAACTTGGAGGTCTCTTGTGGACCAGTGTCCTGAAGTTGGCTCTCCCACCTCAGAGGCACAGCACTGACTCCTGGCTGCAGCACCAAGAGACTTTCATCCACACGGCTCAGAATAAAAGGGAGAAAATATAGAAAGAAAGAAAGAAAGAAAGAAAGAAAGAAAGAAAGAAAGAAAGAAAGAAAGAAAGAAGATAAACTAAACCAAAATAAAGTAAGGTAAAATAAAATAAAGATATTAAAATAAAAGTAATTGTTAAGAAAAAAATTTAAGTAAGAAAAAGAAAAAAAAAATGGACAGATAGAACCCTAGGACAAATGGTGAAAGCAAATCTATACAGACAAAATCTCACATAGAAGCATACACATACACACTCACAAAAAGAGGAAATGGGGAAAAAATAATAAATCTTGCTCTCAAAATCCACCTCCTCAATTTGGGATGATTCATTGTCTATTCAGGTATTCCACAGATGCAGGTTACATCAAGTTGATTCTGGAGATTTAATCCGCTGCTTCTGAGGCTGCTGGGAGAGATTTCCCTTTCTCTTCTTTGTTCGCACAGCTCCCGGGGTTCAGTTTTGGATTTGGTGCCGCCTCTGCATGTAGGTCGCCAGAGGGCGTCTGTTCTTCTCTCAGACAGGAGGGGGTTAAAGGAGCAGATGATTCAGGGGTTGTGGCTCACTTTGGTCGGGGGGAGGGAGGGGTGAGGAGTGCAGGGCGAGCCTGTGGTGGTAGAGGCCGGCATGACGTTGCACTAGCTTGAGGCGTGCCATGCATTCTCCCAGGGTTGTTGTCCCTGGATCCTGGGACCCTGGCAATGGCAGGCTGCACAGGCTCCCCAGAAGGGTGGTGTGGATAGTGACCTGTGCTCACCCACAGGCTTCTTGGTGGCACAGCAGCAGCCTTAGCATCTCATGCCCATCTCTGAGGTCTGCGCTTTTAGCCACGGCTCACACCCGTCTCTGGAGCTCCTTTAAGTAGCCCTCTTAATCCCCTGTCCTCACGCACCAGGAAACAAAGAGGGAAGAAAAAGTCTCTTGCCTCTTAGGCAGCTCCAGACTTTCTCTCAGACTCCCTCCCGGGTAGCCGTGGTGCACTAACCCCTTCAGGCTGTGTTCACGCTGCCAGTCCTCTCCCTGGGCTCCGACCGAAGCCCTAGCCTCAGCTCCCAGCCCCGCCGGCCCTGGCAGGTGAGCAGACAAGACTCTCCGGCTGGTTAGTGCTGGTTGGTACCAATCCTCTGTGTGGAAATCTCTCCGCTTTGCCCTCTGCATGGAAATCTCTCCACTTTGCCCTCTGCACCCCTGTTGCTGCACTCTCCTCTGCGGCCCTGAAGCTCCCCACCTCCATCACCCGCAGTCTCTGCCCACAAAGGGGCTCCTAGTGTGTGGAAACCTTTCCTCCTTCACGGCTCCCTCCCACTGGTTCATGTCCCATCCCTATTCTTTTGTCTCTGTTTATTCTTTTTTTCTTTTGCCCTACCCAGGTACGTGGGGAGTTTATTGCCTTTTGGGAGGTCTGAGGCCTTCTGCCAGCGTTCAGTAGGTGTTCTGTAGGAGTTGTTCCACGTGTGGATGTATTTCTGATGTATCTGTGGGAAGGAAGGTGATCTCCGTGACTTACTCTTCTGCCATCTTCCCCCTCTCCCCTCAATTATACCTTTAAAAAAAATTAGTGGTTCAGATTTTGAACAATCTAATTCCACTTTCCACTAATCTCTGCTGAATTAATTTACAACTAATCTACGTCCAGAACTGGGGTTACTCTCACAACTAATTTGCAGCGAATCCACTTTCAAATAGCACTATACCACTTTCATGTGCAGTGCAAGTACCTTAGAGTATTTCCAAATCTCCCCTCCCTTCCCTTATAGCATTGCTGTCATTCATTTCACTTTTCTATATGCTATAATAGTGACACAGTACATGGTCACTAGCATCACTTTAAACTGTATTATATCAATTCAGAGTAAAAAAGATTCTATTTACCTTCATTTATTCCTTCTACATTGCTCTTCATTTCTTTATGTGCATCCAAGTTTCTGACCTATATTTTACTTCTTCTTGAATAACTTCTCTCAAAATTTCTTGCAGAGAAAATCTGCTGGCAATTAATTCCCTCAGTTCTTGTTTGTCTGAGAGTCTTCATTTCTCATTTACTTTCAAAGGATAATTTTGCTGGATAGAATTCTAGGTTCATGGTTTTTTTTTCTCTCAATACACTAAATTATTCCCTCCACTCTCTTCTTGTTTGCATGGTTTTGGATGAGAAGTCTGGTGTAATTATTATCTTTTTTCCTCTATAGGTAAGGTATTCTTTCTATCACACTATCCCCCACTTCCTGACACCTTTCAAGATTTTCTCTTTGTCTTTGGTTTTCTGCATTTTGAGTATGATATGTCTAGCTGTGCATTTGGTGGGTATTTACTTCATTGGATAAGATCTCTGTGCTTCTTGGATCTGTGGTTCAGTGTTTGTTATTAATTTTGGAAAGTTACCAGCTATTAATATTTCAAATATTTCTTCTGCTCCATTTTTTCTTTCTTCTCCTTCTGGTAGTCCAAGTAAGCATATTTTATAACTTTTGATATTCTCTCATTGTTCTTGGATACTCTGATTTGCTTTTTTCTCTTTGCATGTTAATCTGTGTTAAGAAAGAAAACAAAATTCAACTGAATAAACTTGAAGATCTAATTTGCATTATTAAGCAATTAATGAATCGAGCAGCCTCCCATCTAATAACTAGGAGGGCACCTTGAAGAGCCATGCAAAATGGGAGGCTATTATGAAAAAGAGGATGGGGCAAATACATCATTAGCAAAAGAAAGGAAGGGGTTATTCTGGGTCAAGATATCTTCTTTTGGAGGGAACAACATGGGTTTTTATTGTGCAGATTGCCTCTTCTTCCTCTGGGGGATAGAGATGGCTCACATGACAGGTTGCCTAATTGGTGCTGACCAGAAAATTCCAGACTGGTTGATTAGGATCATATTTCTGGGGAAGGTGGAAACTGCAATTAGATTAGGTATTAAAGCTAGGTTTGGTATCATGGGACTTAACACAAGTGATGCCCTTTTGGGCCTGTGATTTTCTTTGTAATAATTCCCCCAGTTTGACCAGCCTCTGAGCTTAACAAAGAGATGTGGTCAAGATTTAAGGCATTAGCATCACTCTCAGCTACCGCACTGCAGCTTTGTTTATCTTTGATGTGTTATTCATTGGTCATGATATTTTTGCTTAATCCC
The DNA here is from genome assembly GCF_008692025.1 of Phocoena sinus. Taxonomy (NCBI): domain Eukaryota; kingdom Metazoa; phylum Chordata; class Mammalia; order Artiodactyla; family Phocoenidae; genus Phocoena; species Phocoena sinus. The sequence continues at coordinate 57,381,717 of NC_045784.1, read as the reverse complement.
CATGACATTCACAGATCACAGTCCCAGGTTCATAATCCTTAAATTGGGATTACTCTCTTTGTTTCTTTTTTTGATGTTCCAGACTTAGGGAGATCATTTGTCTGGTGGTTAGTGGCTGTGAACATGCAATTAAAGCTTTTGAGAGCATATAACATGCCATGGGTCCCAAGACCCATCAAAGACCCCATTGAAGGAGTCATCCTTTTAAGTCAAGTGGCTTGCTCAATGGTCTTATGTAACTGACTTTCAACTTCCCCAGAAGCGTTGCTCTAGTTAGAGCATGTGGTGTTGGCCACAGCACAGACACCCCCTTGCCCAGCTAAAAGATAATTAAGGGCTATCCCATTATCAAGAACAACCTTAGCCAGAGTGTCTAAGGATCTTTTCTGGGCAACTAATGCTTTAGCAGTGATTCTGCAATACTTTCAAGAGTTAAGTCAGACAGAGAAAGGCAAATGCTGTATGATATCACTTATATGTGGAATCTAAAAAAATAATAAAACTGGAGGTATAAAATAGGCTCACAGTTATAGAAAATAAACTTGTGGTGACAAAAAGGGAGAGGGAAGGGAGGAGGGACAAATTAGGGGCATGAGATCAACAGATACAAACTACTATGTATAAAATAGATAAGCAACAAGGATATACTGTATAGTACAGGGAACTATAGCCATTATCTTGTAATAACCTATAATGGAGTATAATCTGCAAAAATGCTGAATCACTATGCTGAGCACTACAAACTAATATAATATTGTAAATCTACTATACTTAAATAAATAAATAAATGCAATATGTTATATTGGATTGGATTCTTCATTAGAGGAAAAAAGCTATAAAGTATAATATTGAGTTAATTGTAAAAATTGAAATATGAGAATATTCACACACATATGTATAACAACATAAATATGTATATATGTGCTATACACATAAAGTGATAAAACAAATGTAACAGAATGTTAATAAACTGATTATACTTGTTGAAAAAAAGGAGTTAAAGAGAGGCTTCTGAGTATATTCTCATTTGCTTTTACTCCTTTCTTAAAATGTTTTAATTTATTTAGTTTTTAATTGTAATTGGTATATAGTTGGTTTACAATGTTGTGCTATTTTCGGGTGTACAGCAAAGTGAATCTGTTATACATATACATATATCCACTCTTTTTTTAGATTCTTTTCCCATATAGGCCATTAAAGATTATTGGGTAGAGTTCCCTGTACTATACAGTAGGTCTTTATTTTATATCTATTTTATATATAGTAGTGTGTATGTGTCAATCCCAATCTTCCAATTTATCCCTCCCCCTCCTTACCCCCAAGTAACTGTAACCCAGTCCAAGCTCACTCTGCTCACCGCATGACGGGCCAATAAATCGGAGATGAGGTGTTGAGACAAGGAATATGACTTTATTCGGAAAGCCGGCAGACCAAGAAGATGGCAGGCTACAATCTCAAAATAATTGGGGGTTTGAATGCCAGTTTCTTTTATAGCATGGAGAGGGGGAGGAGATGAGGAAGTAAAGTAAAAAGGCCATAAGATTTGCAAATATCCCCTGGAATGGCCAGCCTCGGGGAGGGGATGTGTTAATTTCTTCTTTCTTGCAGCCATCCACAAGGGGACAGGGTCTGGATGTTTCCCTAAACAAAGGCACTTTGGTTTAACATTCAGGCAGAGGGGCAGCATTCCCTGAGGCAGGCCATTATGTATAGACAGTATCCTTTTAGTGAACAAAAGCAATGGGAAGCAAAGGTTAATGTAAACGAAACAGATTCAACATGTAGTCAGATTTGGCTCTTCCCGGTTACAATTCCCCACTGTCAATGTCCATTCCACAATCTTGTGGGAAAAGGGGTGAGACCATTCTAATTGCTTTGTTAGATGGATCTTTCTGGTAGTGTCTGCCATTGGTGCCAGTGTTCCAAACCTTGTTTCTTTTGTTCCTCTCTGGAAAGTGTCTCCTTTACACCTGTAGACTTAAAAATATATTCACAACCTAAAAGTTGAGAGTTATGATTTATTCGGTGGGAATTTTGAGGGCTTCAAGCCTTGGAGGCAGAATCTCAAGTTAAGGAATTTAGCACTATTCTATGTATGGGAAGATGTAAGAGTCTGGACTCACTGAAATCACTCTCTTGATATGCACCTCAGCTATCTGGGCCTGTATCCTGTATTCTCATATCCTGAGTTTTCTCAGGGCTCACCGGCTCATGTTGGAGGGCTATGTGGAGGAAATAATTCCATTTCTCAGATACTCTCCTCTTAGTCAGGATTTTGACCAATATTTGGGAGACATTTCATGATCAAATTTTGTCCCTCGGCACTGGGAGCCTTATCCCAGATCAGGCGAAAATTTATGATATGCCAATCCAGGAGCTAGTTTTGGATTAGGCCCTATGGATAACTAAAGACTCTCTGGATCCTCTAACTAATTATGATCCAGAAGACATTTTCCCTCGTTGCTTCTTCCCATACCTAGAATCACACTATTACAATTATTTTATGTTATAAATGTGATCTATTTCCTCAGGATGTTAAGCCATAGAAGTTTTGTTGGAAGCCTGGTTACACACTGGATACTGTAAGAGACAACAATCTTATAAAATAGACAGGATATAAGTAATGCAGCTAGTAACATTGACAAAGACATAGTGCAGCAGGGAGACACAAAGCACAAACAATTTGGAAACAAAGAACACTGATTAGTATAATTACTTATAATCCAATTGCAATAGTGAGCAACCAAAGGTACCATAACAGATTTAATGAGACATCCTCAGTTTCACTGTATCAGCCACGCGTACTTAGATATACATGGCTTAATCTTTGAGACAAGCATATGTTACAGGCAGTATCAATCAGGTAGAGAGAAAAAGATAAATGTTTCAATTCTGCTTACAAAGGTATAATTTACCAAATTACTGTAAGTCATAATTAGTTTAAGGGGAACGTTTTCCTTACACCTGGAAAACACAGATTTAAACCAGTCAGTTTTCAGATAGAAACCATAAAAATAACCATATTCACAGGTTTACTCAATCCTATGTAACTAATCCTTTTCATTAACAGCTTTAGGAAGCCACCAGGTTTCCCATTAGAATTTTTCAATTTCTTACCCAGTTCAGCATTATGGTCTGAAAGCCGGAAACTTGTATTTATCCAAAGGTCCTTTCTATAAATCTTCCTGAAGAGGAAGCAGCTTTGCAAAGGCATCAATCATAGTGAAACCATAACTGTCTATAATGACGAAAGACTTAGGAAGGCACGTTTAAATCTGATTACAATGTAATTGACAAAGCAACTTGTTTGCTGCTGTGACATGCAACACTTTCAGATAATAACTAGAATTATGACTGATAACATTTTACCAGGACATATCAAATTTTAGGAACTCCATATAATGTCTAGAATACCTGTATCATTTGCCATACAATATAACCTAAGAAGATTTATTACTTATTTGATAACACTTCCCATGTAATTTAACATACCAAGTGAACCTAATTAGTTAATATCTCTCTTTGGGGTGTTTCAGGGGCCCTTTGAAACATCCCAAAGTTAGCTAGAGTTCAAAGGAACTTCATTATAATTTGATTTGGGAAGTTTTGTCAAAAAAATTATCAAAAGGATTTAAAACAGTCAGATAGGATCACAGGTCACTGTGAAACAATAGTTATTTACTTAGCCAAAGTAATGATAAAAGATTTCAAAGGCAAATACAGAACAGATCACTTAAAAGGTAAAGAAACTTAAAATCTGTTATGAAAGGCAGTTCAAAATCTTAAGAAACCTTGTTTTCTTAATGGAGAGAAAAGCCAAATTCAAGTTTTGCATCAGCTTACTTCTAAAATTCATTTACTCAATTAAACTTATTTTAAACTTAGTCAATCCTGACCATGTATAAAACTCTTCTCGGGGTCACTTTCCATAAACCTTCCATCACTTAACTTATTTTAGCACAATTCTAACTTTCAAGATGTTGAATATCTGTAGAGATTAATTTTAGATAGACATTCCAAAAAGATAATTATTTTTAAAAGTTCACCTAGAGCTCTGATCTCATTTGCATTTTTTTCCTTTAAAGTTTCTTCACATCAAGTTACTTTCCTTGCTGACAAATTTGCAATAAGTATAACAAGATTTTATTTAGCTTATATTAAACCTAGGCACAATAAAATATTATACTTAATGTTGATGACTCTAAAGACATGTCTATATTAATTAGATCAACAAACAAACATTAATATCAGGTATTAATTTAATACTGAATATTTCTCAGTTCACTTGAACCTGAAATTCAGTTGGCTTATTTTTTCTTGTATTTAGAATTGTTCGGTTTGTAAGGGCTTACTTTCCTTTAAGCTAATTAAATAGAGCTCATCCAAAAATCAACCTCAGCAATGTTATCCAAAGACAAAGACACATACAAGGACACAAGCAAACAGAGAGACATCATAGGTCTCATTTCAAAATTTCAGCCCTGAGTCAGGTACAGCAATGTAAAACCCATCAGTTTACAAAAAGAGGTTGGATTAAAATTAGGTTTTTGGCAGATGGAACAAATCAAGCTCACCTGTGTAGATGGCTAAATTTTTACAGAAAAGACACTTAGGTATTTTACTTATCTTTGACAAGTCAATTTCTAAATTATTTTATCCTCTTTTCAAAGTTTGCATTTAAAAAAGATGGCAGAGATGCCGGTTCCTGAGAAGACCAGATAGGACATTTGCATCTTAAAATACAGGCAAGTTTTTCCTAGGATGATTTGTTTCCCCTTTGTTTAATATTTACAAGCCTCTTAAGATAAATAGGTAAGGTTTGGGGAATGGTATCTATTAAAGAGTCAATCAACTTGTTCCCCACTGTCAAAGTTACCTGGGGGCTCCTGTGGGGAAATTAGAATCAGACACCTCAAGTCCAAGGGAGTCCGCTGGCCTCTTACAGGATGTCAGATCAAGGGAAATAGCCCTGCTGCGGAAGTGGTTTCCAGTCCAAATTGGGTGCCCTGTCGGGTCTTAGATGGTGATACTAAATCAGGCTCCTGTGCTCTGGGGGTTAACATAGAAACTTCTATTTGATTCCCATGGGTAAGGGAAACAGGTGGCGGTGAATGATGACGGCATGGAGGGGGGCAGTTGGAACAACTGCCAGTGCAGCCTGCTCTTTTGCAAAACATTTCTAACGTCAAGATCATATAATTGAGGGAGCCATTCAGGGGCCATCGCTCTTCTGATCTTAAATATTGGGTCCACATTGTATTACAATAGTACATCATGTCTTTCTTAGTCATAGGCTTGTGGCTATGTTTCACCCATTTATCTAATATATGCCCCAAAGGGCTCACCTTCGGGATAGATGGAGTATTTCCCATTTTTATAAGTTTGATAACACCAAAATACAAAAAGGCACAAGTAAATTCCAACAAAAAAGGCCCCCAAAACTCTAGCATTGATGCACACAAAACTAAAACAAGACCAAGACGAAAACCGGTTCCGGAATCAGGTAGACTTACCGTACAAAAACAATGAACTATTTCCCAAATTGGGTAGACTTACTCTACAAAACCAATGAACCAGTTCCCAACAAAACGATTCCAAATCAGGTAGAGTCCAACAACAATTCCCCTTCCAACAAGGTACCCCAATCAAATAAATTGGCTTATCCCATAAAGGAAAAGCCCAAATTGAGAGGGGAATATGTTTCTGGTGTGCACCCTGGAGCGACTTACCCTACAAACTCTAGTCTGTCGACTTGCAACACAAAAGGATATGCAAAAAAAAACAAGACCAAAACCAAAACCAAAGAACTGGTTACAGAATTGGGTAGACTTACCCTACAAAATTGAGTCCATCAACTGACAGAAGGTGGTCACTTCCTTGTTTCAACTGACAAGTGCTGGGGTAACTGGTGCCACGTCAGGGAATTTTGAAGGGAACATCCTTAGGATAAATGATCCCTGCAGCTGCTAGGGCCTTGCCCCAATGTTCCCTGACCAGGGCTGGCTAACCACAAGCAGCAAGCCTCCTGATTGGCTAAGCCAAATTTGTTACCGAGTCCAAGTTCTCTCTGTTCGCCACATGACAGGCCAATAAATCCGAGATGAGGTGTTGAGGCAAGGAATACTTTATTCGGAAAGCTGGTAGACCAAGAAGATGGCAGACTACATTATCAAAATAACCATCTTATGGGGGTTTGGATGCCAGTTTCTTTTATAGCAGGGAGAGGGGGAGGAGATGAGGAAGTAAAGTAAAAAGGCCATAAGATTTGCAAATATCCCCTGGAATGGCCAGCCTCAGGGAGGGGATGTGTTAATTTCTTCTTTCTTGCAGCCATCCACAAGTGGACAGGGTCTGGATGTTTCCCTGAACAAAGGCACTTTGGTTTAACATTCAGACAGAGGAGCAGGGTTCCCTAAGGCAGGCCATTATATATAGACAGTATCCTTTTAGTGAACTAAGGCAATGGGAAGCAAAGGTTAAAGTAAAAGAAACTGATCCAACATGTAGTCAGATTTGGCTCTTTCCAGTTACATAGCGATAAGTTTATTTTCTACCTCTGTAACTCTATTTCTGTTTTGCAAATAAGTTCATTTGTATATTTTTTTTAGATTCTACATATAAGTGACATATGATATTTGTCTTTCTCTGTTTGACTTACTTCACTTAGTATGTTAATCTCTAGATCCATCCATGTCGCTGTAAATGATATTATTTCATCCCTTTTTATAGCTGAGTAATATTCTATTGTGTATATGTACCCCATCTTCTTTAACCATTCCTCTGTTGATAGACATTTAGGTTGCTTCCATGTCCTGGCTATTATTGTAAATAGTGCTGCAATGAGCATTGGAGTGCATGTATCTTTTCAAATTATGGTTTTCTCTGTGTATATGCCCAGGAGTGGGATTGCTGGACCATACAGTAGTCCTATTTTTAGTTTTTTAAGGAAACTCCATACTGTTCTCTATAGTGGCTGTACCAGTTTACATTTTCACCAACAGTGTAGGAGGGGTCCCTTTTCTCCACACCCTCTCCTGAATTTATTGTTTGTAGATTTTTTGATGATGACTATTCTGACCAATATGAGGTAATACCTCATTATACCTTTGATTTGCTTTTCTCTAATGATTAGTGATGTTAAGCATCTTTTCATGTGTTTGTTTGCCATCTGTATGTCTTCTTTGGATGCAGCTCAATATCAAAGAAACAAATAACCCAACAAAAGAATGGGTGCATTTACTCCTAACCAGGGAAATATGACTGTGCTAAAGGAAGCTATTCCTGAATTATAAATGCCTCCTCGTATGTTCTTTCTAGAACATTTAGGGGCACAATTAGATAATCTAAGAGGCGTTGCTAGGTTATGTGCCAGCTATCTAAGCATTCATAGGCCCAAGAAGAATGATAACCATCACAGACAAAGACAAATCCTGTCAGGGCACAATATGGTCTCAGGCAACCTCAGCCTGCAGCATCTTGGAGCAGGATTTTGGTTCCCAGACAGAGATTGAAGACAGCCTGCAGCAGTGAGATTGCTGAGTTCTAGCAACTAGACCAGGGGCCAGTGACAAGGCCTTCATCCTTCAGCTTTGCAGAAATGAATTCCCACGAAGACAGAAAGCAGTGAAACAAGTAAAGTGTTTATTAGGAGGAAAAATAGTACATGGGGATAGACACACAGGCGGACTCAGAGACAGAGTCACACACTCGTGGTAGTTTAAATCACTTATATAGAGCATTTCTCCCAGCTTCCTTTGGCCAATCTTGCTTTACCTGGTTCTGAGTCCATATTTGGCATATCTCAGGATCCTCCTATGTGTGTGCACACATTTCTTAGCCAAGATGGATTCCAGTGAAGAGACCTATGGGTAGGTTGACATCACTCCCCTATTGATTTCCAAGGAGATTTTCTGTGCATGTATAGTTGGGAAGGTCTCCTTGACCTCAAGAATAAGAAATATGTGGTCTCTGTCTCTTATCTGAGCAGGGCTCCGCTCCTCCTCCTCTTCATCCTGGAGTATCTGTCCACTGGGGACAAACTCCAGGTGTTTATCCTGGAGCCCATCTATCTCCTGCCTCAAAGCTACTTCCACTAAGATGGCACTGTTAATGGATTTATTCACAAGAATTGCTTCATTTGCCTATTCAAGCCAGGCGTTAGTTAGATTTTTTCCTAACCTGAAGTAAAAAGTTGTTCTAAATTCCAGAGGTTACCCCCATAACAATGGTCTGGGTTATAAGAATGCTGGTGTTATCTTTCCAGGCCAATGCCAGAGTAAAGGAATGAAAGAAAAGATTTCATGTTTAGCTAAAGTGTAAAGTATTGATCTGTTGTCTTGGGTGGAAATAGTCTACCTCCCTCAATGTCAGTTACTTCTTTTACTCCTAAATTTGATTTAGAAGTCTCCAGAGTTTGTACAGGACCAGGTGTCAGTTGGAATCCTCCTTAGTTATGAGGTATGTACCCAAGGCTTAACACTTTCTACTTTTGTAGCAGTGTCAGTGTTTAGAAGCACTTGGTAAGGTCCTTGCCAAAGGGGCTCGAGGACAGCCTTCACTCCTAGTGATTACAAATCAAAAGAGTAGGAGAAATTTGGAAATGTTAATTTGGTGAGTCATAGCCAGATACTTGAGGAAACTACAAGAATTCAGGATCCAGTCCAGTTTACAATATGTAACAAAACCTCAAAGACAAAAGGACTAGAATTTAATATCTACAAAGGTTTAAACATAATTTTTCCCCCTACAATTACCCCCTTTTTTTACCAAATATAATCACAGTAAAAGAAATTTTTTTTGTAATGAACTTGACCTGATTATTTAAATATGGATAAGAATACTCACTGAGAGTTTCTTAATTCTGGAGGGACAAGGAAGGGAGAAAAAGTAAATGTTTCATCTTTATTCACGAAGTTATAGCTTAGCAAGTTGCTAGCTTAAGAGAAAAGATTTTTTTAAATTGGGAAAAAATTAAAGAATCAGTAGTATTTTAAACAAAGTCATAAAAATTATAATTATCCTCATCAGTTCTTTCAGTCTCATGTTATTAATTCTTGTCCTGCTTGAATACTGTTTTTCCATTAGTTCTCTCAACCTTGCCTGATGATTAAGGGTGATAAGGATAGTAATAATTTTCCAAGAAATTTGCAAGATTTTTGTTAAGGCTCATATGATTTGTCCAGTGAAGCAGGTGCCTCAATCACTGGAAATTGTGGAAGGTATACCCCAAGTGGAAAACACATTTTCTAATAGTTTCTCTACCACTATGAAGACATTGGCCTTACAACAGGGGAAAGCTTCAGCCCTTCCAGAAAACATACACACAATAACAAGAACATATTGATAACCCATACTAAGTAGCAGTTGAATGAATTCCAGCTGCAGGTGTAAAAGCGTCCAGAGGGAGGCCTCTAGGGACAAAAAGTGTTTTTCTTAAATGCACTGTGGTGGGTGAAATAACATAAAAACCAAAAATTGAGGTTTGTCAGGGAGCCAAGAAGAACCAAGTGGTCACCTTGGGTTTCACACAGCCCTGACTCTTAGTTGAATTTATAGCCATTGTTTACCCAACCTAATTTTTCTGATTCAGGAGCAGACTGTTGCCTTGTTACAAGGACATCAGAATGGCAAAAGTTTGGTAATGAGGGTTTATTTTCTGCAGAAGCAGAACAGACTTCATCTACATGTGCTACAATCTTTATAGATTCTGTTGCTGCCACCTTTACCTAAAAGCCAGCAAAGGCATTTCCCTGATACTCAGGTTCAGTTCTTTTAGTGTGAGACTCAATTTTGATGATGGCAATTTCAGAAGGTGAAAAAATAGCAGTAAAAAGATTATTTACTTATTGCCCATTTCTGATTGGGGTCCCAGAGGACGTCATACAACAATTTAAGATAATAAACTAGAATTACAAGTGAAAACATTATACCAGTATCAGATTTCTAAGAATTTCACACAATTCCTAGAATATTTGTATTAATAACATATATCTACACAAATATAATCAAACTTTAGCATCATTTATTTGACAATGCTTCTCATGCAATTTAACGTACCAAATATGCCTAATTAGTTTAATACCTCCCTTTTTATAAGGAGAGAGAACACTCTTTTGAAATGTTCCAGGAATCCTCTAGAAAATGTCAAAGTTAGTTTGTGGTCAAAATACTTCAATTACAATTTGCTTTTGGAAAGTTTGCCAAAAATAAATTTAAAAGTTTTAAAACACTTGCCTAAATAGGATCACAGATCATTATGAAACTTAATACTTAATTATCTACTAGCAAAACTTAGCTCTCTTAGTATTAAGAGGACTCGGTTTACTTAAGTAATCAAAGACCCAATTAAGACATCATAAAACAAAAAATTATTTTGATTAAACACAGAATTTTTGCTTTCTAGGCAGATTACTTCAAAGGTAAAGAAGGGCTTCCCTGGTGGCGCAGTGGTTGAGAGTCCGCCTGCCGATGCAGGGGACACGGGTTCGTGCCCCGGTCTGGGAAGATCCCACATGCCGTGGAGCGGCTGGGCCCGTGAGCCATGGCCGCTGAGCCTGCGCGTCTGGAGCCTGTGCTCCGCAACGGGAGAGGGAAAAAAAAAAAAAAAAAAAAAAAAAAGGTAAAGAAAAACCTTTCATAATCTCTTATTATCAAGAGCAGATCAATAGTCTAAAAAAACATTATCCTTTTAACAAATGAAGGGAAATTAACTTCTTGTTTTACATAAGTACATTACTGATATTAAAGCTTAATATATTATTATTATTTTTTAATTGAAGTGTAGTTAATTCACAATGTTGTGTTAGATTCTGAAGTATGGCAAAATGATTCAATTATACATATATATATATTCTTTTTAAAATTATTTAATTATTTAATTAATTAATTTATTTATTTAACTAAGATCCATGCACTGGATCTTAGTTGTGGCATGCAGGATCTTTTGTTGCGGCATGTGGGCTCTTCGTTGCAGTGCATGGACTTCTCTCTAGTTGTGGCATGCAGTCTTTATTTGCCCCATGGCATGTGGGATCTTAGTTCCCTGACCAGGGATTGAACCAGCATCCCCTGCATTGCTAGATGGATTCTTAACCACTAGACAACCAGGGAAGTTCCTACATATATTCTTTTTCATTACAGGTTATTACAAGATATTGAATATAAGTCCCTGTGCTATACACTAGGACCTTGTTGTTTATCTATTTTATATATAGTAGTTTGTATGTGCTAATCCCAAACTCCTAATTTATCCCTCAACCGCCCCACTTCTCCTTTGGTAACCACAAGTTTGTTTTCTATGTCTGTGAGACTGTTTCTCTTTTGTAAATGAGAAAGCTTAATTTTTGTAACCCTTACAATAACAATTCAATTTAGCCAGCTTTATTACACAAGTTAAAATTCTCTTTCTCTCTTTCTTTCTACATACATTTAGTTTGTCCTTCATCTTCTTGCTTCCCATTCTTAAATAACCAGAAGTTCTAGCTTAGACAAAATTATTCTCATTTTCCTTAACAAAAACGCATCTTCATTTCTTGTACCTTTTGTAAATCCAAAAACACATCCTTTTCCTTGTATATATTATTTCCAGTAGCTTCAATTACATATATTAGAATTTTTAACCCTTAGAAGCCTTAATTTCTAGTAAAAACCACATAACTATGAACCATATGTCATACTAGCATTTAATTAATTAATTATTTTTGCGACAAATTTTGCAACAAAAATAAAATGAATTTATTTGACTAATAAACCCATCTAGAATAAAAGTTGTTTATCTACATTTCAATCAATGTTGATAACTTTAAAGACATGTCTGTTTTAATTAAACCAACAAACTTTAACTATTATTTACTGAAGATTATCCCAGAACATGTGAACTTGAAAAGCATTTGGGTTAGTTTCTGTATATATATATATATATATATATATATATATATATATATATATATATACAAACAGCATAAGGACAGATGCAACACAGAGATCTTACTAATGTTTGTGGAGAAAACACTTAAGATTTTTCATTTGCTCAATTTCAAAATATTTCTCTCTTTTTTTTTTCTTTCTGAGGAGAAGCTTCTGCCTAAAGTTTGCATTTTCAAAGAATGGATCCTAGGTCTTAGAGAAGATGGGGGTAGAAAATCTACATTACAAAGGCACATATTAAGTGCAGGACCATTCTGTTTCCAGTATCTTGAATTTTTAAAGCATTTTGAGATGAAGAGGAGAGGTTTGGAGGATTGGCAAAAAGGGAAGGTGAACTTTAAATTTCTAGAGCGACACTGTGACCCTGAATACATTTACAAGACAAAGACAGTTTTCCCAATTCCCCCAAAGAACTTACAGTCTGAATGACAAAAAGGCTGATCTGCCCTTCCAACTTCATTTTCTCCAATTTTATTTCCCTCTAGGTGCATAGTTTTATTTTAGCCTAGGGAGAAAGCCTAAAAAATTCCTATCACGTTCTGAATATCAGCTTCTAGTTTTCCCAAATTTCTAGTCATAAAGTTATTAAATCCTTTCAGATATCTTGTCAGGGTTCAGCTGGAACAAACAGTAAATATTTCTGACAGTATTGAGTAACCCCATTAATTTTAACTTTAATTTCCCCTTGGTTGTTTAAAGGAATAATATAGCAGTTTACCAAGAACATCAAAAATCCCTCAGAATTTCATCCACTTTGGAAGAGGCCCATATGGGGGCATTTAAACTGATGTTGAAGAATTTCCAAAGTGCCTTTGAGGACAATCTCTTTTGCAGTGTCCCAGTTGATTACTTTGGTAATCTACTTTTGTGCCAGTGTTTTGATAATGGACCCTTAGGAGGGTGAAATTGGGAGGCCTAGGTGTTGTTTTAAATCCTATTTGTATATTTAATTTTTCAGTAGCTTTTGGCAATGACTGTTTCAATTAATTTATTTTAGAACTTTAAAAACTTTTGTAGGCTTCCGCATACTAATTAAAATAACTATTCCATTTTGTTTGTTAGATTTCGGAGCTCTTGCTTTTAAGTGTACTTTTAAAATTATCTTTGGAACATAACTCATAATGGCCATTGTAATTCTAGGTTTTCTTTGGTAAAATCTTACCATCTTCTTATATACTGCTGCTTTTAGGACTGTAATTATTAAACATAAAATAAGCAGGTGTGCTGAAAGGTGGTTCACTCAACACTTTGGATATCAATGATCCCATTTCTTTGAGCTAGGGCTTTGGGTTTCTCAGAGCCAAACAAATACATAAGAGAGATATGCCACAGGGTTGGAAACTGTGGGGTGTTTTACAGTGTGCCTCATTGCATGGAAATTTTCTTGAGGTTGGTGGGTGATGTGGTGTCAATCTAACCCATTTTGTGACCAACTTATCCAATCACAGGAGTCTTCTTGAGATGGCTAGAATTCTAATAGCTTTTAAAGGCTTGGCTCATGGCCACCAATTTTTGCAGCTTTTTCGCTTCTGAGATTCCCATTTAGCAATAGCTTTTACCTTATTTGCACATTAACAGAAAGCAGCAGGAACAAAAAAATCTAGAGATTGGGGAAAAGATTTAATCAGCAGACCTCAAAGAATGGATATTGATTCCACACAAACGGAGAAGTACAGCGGCCACAAACAATTCCCCAACACGGAATCTGGGGAAAAATTCCAAACAAATGCAGAACTGCAGACTAAAGTGTCAGAAGTTCCCAATATGGAATTGAGGAACAAAACCAAGGGCTGGGATTTAAATAATTACCGTGGCCTAAGCTGGACCCAGTCCATCCCAGTCATATTCCAGTTTTAGGTTTGACCCAGTCGAAATCAGGCCAGCAACCCTCAACAGTTCCCTATGTGGAATCTGGGGACAGGGAAGAGGAATAAACCAGCAGGCTGCAAAGAATAGGGGCTGCAGACTGACTCCAAGAAAATGGAGAACAGCAGCTGTCACCAGCAGTTCTCAACATGGAATATGGGGAACGATTCCAAGCAAATGGGGAGCTGCAAACACGATACCAAACCCAGAAAAAGATGCCACAAAAAGAAAACTACAGGCCAATATCACTGATGAACATACATGCAAAAATACCCAACAAAATATTAGCAAACAGAAAACAGAATCCAACAGCACACTAAAAGGATCATACACGATGATCAAGTGGGGTTTATCCCAGGAATGCAAGGATTCTTCAATACAGGCAAATCAATCAATGTGATACACCATATTAACAAACTGAAGAATAAAAACAATATGATAATCTCAGTAGATGCAGACAAAGCTTTCAACAATATTCAACACCCATTATGATAAAAACTCTCCAGAAAGTGGGCATAGAGGGAACCTACCTCAACATAATAAAGGCCATAAATGACAAACTCACAGCCAACATCATCCTCAATGGTGAAAAAATGAAACCATTCCCTCTAAGATCAGGAACAAGATAAGGGTACACACTCCCATCATTATTAATCAACATAGTTTTGGAAGTATTAGCCACAGAAATCAGAGAAGAAAAAGAAATAAAAGGAATCCAAATCAGAAAAGAAGAAGTAAAACTGTCACTGCAGATGACATGATACTATACATAGAGAATCCTAAAGATGCTACCAGAAAACTACTAGAGCTAATCAATGAATTTGTTAAAGTAGCAGGATACAAAATTAATGTACAGAAAGCTCTTGCATTCCTATACACTAACAACAAAAAATCTGAAAGAGTAATTAAGGAAACACTCCCATATACCATTGCAACAAAAAGAATAAAATACCTAGGAATAAACCTACCTAATGAGACAAAAGACCAGTATGCAGAAACTATAAGACACTGATGAAAGATATTAAAGACCATACAAATAGATGGGGAGATATACCATGTTCTTGGACTGGAAGAATCAACATTGTGAAAATGACTCTACTACCCAAAGCAATCTACAGATTCAATGCAACCCCTATCAAACTACCACTGGCATTTTTCACAGAACTAGAACAAGAAATTTCACAATTTGTATGGAAACACAAAAGACCCCAAATAGCCAAAGCAATCTTGAGAAAGAAAAACAGAGCTGGAGGAACCAGGCTCCCTGATTTCAGACTATATTACAAAGCTACAGTAATCAAGACAGTATAGTAATGGCACAAAAGCAGAAATTTAGAACAATAGAACAGGATAGAAAGCCCAGAGATAAACCCACGCACTTGTGGTCACCTTATGTTTGATAAAAGAGGCAATAGTATACAGCGGAGAAAAGACAGCCTCTTCAATAAGTGGTGCTGGGAAAACAGGACAGCTCCATGTAAAAGAATGAAATTGGAACACTCCCTAACACCATACACAAAAATAAACTCAAAATGGATTAAAGACCTAAATGTAAGGCCAGACACTATCAAACTCCTAGAGGAAAACATAGGCAGAACACTCTATGACATAAATCACAGCAAGATCCTTTTTGACCTACCTCCTAGAGAAATGGAAATAAAAACAAAAATAAACAAATGGGACCTAATGAAACTTCAAAGCTTTTGCACAGCAAAGGAAACCATAAACAAAACAAAAAGACATCCCTCAGAATGGGAGAAGATATTTGCAAATGAAGCAACTGACAAAGGATTAACCTCAAAAATATACAAGCAGTTCATGCAGCTCAATAACAAAAAACAAAAAACCCAATCCAAAAATTGGCAGAAGACATAGATATTTCTCCAAAGATGATGTACAGATTGCTGACATATAAAAGGATGTTCAACATCACTAATCATTAGAGAAATGCAAATCAAAACCACAGTGAGGTATCACCTCACACTTGTCAGAATGGCCATCATTAAAATCTACAAACAATAAATGCTGGAGAGGGTGTGGAGAAAAGGGAACCCTCTTGCACTGTTGGTGGGAATGTAAATTGATACAGCCACTATGGATAACAGTATAGGGGTTCCTTAAAAAACTAAAAATAGAACTACTATATGATCCAGCAATCACATTACTGGGCATATACCTGGAGAAAACCATAATTCAAAAAGAGTCATGCACCACAATGTTCATTGAAGTACTATTTACAATAGCCAGGACATGGAAGCAACCTAAGTGTCCATTGACAGATGAATGGATAAAAACGATGTGGGACATATATACAATGGAATATTACTCAGCCATAAAAAGAAATGGAATTGAGTTATTTGTAGTGAGGTGGATGGACCTAAGGTCTGTTATACAGAGTGAAGTAAGTCAGAAAGAGGAAAAACAAATACCGTATGCTAACACATATATATGGAATCTAAAAAAAATGTGCTGATAAAGCTAGGGGCAGGACAGGAATAAAGATTCAGACCTAGAGAATGGACTTGAGGACAGAGGGAGGGAGAAGGGTAACCTGGGAGGAAGTGAGAGAGTAGCATTGACATATATACACTACCAAATGTAAAATAGATAGCTAGTGCATAGCAGCCGCATAGCACAGGGAGATCAACTTGGTGCTTTGTGACCACCTAGAGGGGTGGGATAGGGAGTGTGGGAGGGAGACGCAAGAGGGAAGAGATATGGGGGTGTATGTATATGTATAGCTGACTCACTTTGTTATACAGCAGAAACTAACACACCATTGTAAAGCAATTCTACTCCAATAAAGATGTTTAAAAAAAAAGAAAAACAAAAAAAGAAACAGCAGTTCCTAAAGTGGAATCCAGGGACAGAATCAAGGTACTGGGGTTTTCCACTGTAAATAGTGAAATGTAGAAGCCAATTAGATTGGGAGTTTGACACAAAGAAAGCAGAACTCAAACTGATAGGAACTCACCCATGGCCATGGGAAACAGTGAGAAAGACAGTAAACTCATAAGGGCTCACGGGGCACCACACCTGTGTTTTTTCCATCACTGCCACCAATTGGTTAAAAAACAGAAGTCAACCAGGTAAATTTAAAGATATAATTGGCTTTATTAGTCAATTCATGAATCAGGCAGCATCCCCTCTAGCAACTAGAAGCTACCTCGAATAGTAGTACAAATGGAAGGCTATTATGAAAAGGAGGATAAGTCAAGGAAGTCATTAGCAAAAAAAAGAAGGGGTTTCTTTCAGCCAGGAAATCTTCTTTTGGGGGAAGGGAACAGTATGTGGGGGTTTTTTTTGTGCAGATTGACTCTTCTTCCTCTGGAGGATAGAGAGGGCTCTTGTGATAGGTTACCTCCACTGGTGCTGACAACAAAATTCCAGACTGGTTGATTAAGATTACATTTCTAGGGAAGGTCGAAACTGCAATTAGGTAAGTATTAAATCTGGTTTGGTATCATAGGCTTTAGCACAATTGATGCCATTCTGGGCCTGTGGGTTTTTTTAACACTGGGAAGTTTCTATAGACATATTTTCAAGCTCACTGATTCTTTCCTTGACTGTGTCCATTCTATTGATTCTTAATTTCTGTGTTTTTAGTTTTATTAATTAAATTATTTAGTTTTTATTAATTAAAAACACTTAATTTAGTGTTTTTAGTTCCTAGCATTTCCTTTTGATTCTTTCTTAGAGTTCCATCTCTCTACCTCCAACACTTATCTGTTTTTGAATGTTGTCTACTTTTTCCATTAGAGTCTTTTACATATTAATCATAATTATTTTAAACTCATTGCCTAATAATTCTAAAATCTGTATAAAGAGTCTGGTTCTGTTGTTTGCTTTGCCTCTTCAAAACATGGTTTTTTTTCCTGTCTTTTATTAGTACACCTTGGAATATTTTGTTGAAAGCTGGAAATTATGTGTCAGGTAGTAACACTTGAGGTAAATAGGACTTTGGGGAAAGTTTTTTTTTGGTTTGGTTAGAAGTAGGGCTTGTTTATTCTTTGCTATGGTACTAGGCTTCAGAGGCTGTACTAGAGATTTCAAATTCCTCTTTTCCTTGTTTATCCCTCCCCTGCTGTCTTTACGTTTCCCTAAGACCTCCTCCTTAATTACATTCAGTGCCTTGCAGCTCTTTCTGTTTTAATCCATAGTCATTATACTGAGGCCCTGTTGGTGTAGGACTAAGGTATGGATAAGGGGAACTGTTGCTTGGTTTTATGATTAAATTTCAGTCTTGTAGTGGGCTTGGGTTACTGGATTATGACCATCTCAAATGTATTTTGTACTTTTTCCCCCAATCCTTTATGTGAAACAGGAAGGGTTCAGGGGACTGAAAAGTAAATGCCCTTCCCTGTATGAGGGATAAGACTCAGGTAAAGTCTTTTCCCAAAGAGAATAGGCCTTTGTTATATAAAATAATCTAGGTACATTTAAAAATGGTTACCTTTCCTCTACCTGCCAGAGCCACAAGGTATTTTTATCGACTCTTCACCATGAGAAAGTGATGAGATTCTTGGTGATAAACTCCATAAATTTGTGGGCCCTCCCATTAAAACAGAGGTCCCAGCTTACATTAATCCACACTCAGTCTTCAGCTATTTCTCAAATTTACAATTTAAGTGTTATTACCAGTTTATGGTTCCAGTGACATGTTTTAAACATATTTATTGGAGTATAATTGCTTTACAATGGTGTGTCAGTTTCTGCTTTATAACAAAGTGAATCAGTTATACATATACATATGTTCCCATATTTCTTCCCTCTTGCATCTCCCTTCATCCCACCCTCCTATCTCACCCCTCTAGGAGGTCACAAAGCACCGAGCTGATCTCCCTGTGCTATGCGGCTGCTTCCCACTAGCTATCTATTTTATGTTTGGCAGTGTATATATGTCCGTGCCACTCTCTCACTTTGTCACAGCTTAGCCTTCCACCTCCACGTATACCCAAGTCCATTCTCTAGAAGGTCTGTGCCTTTCTTCCTGGCTTGCCCCTAGGTTTTTCATGACCTCTTTTTTTTTTTCTTAGATTCCATATATATGTGTTAGCATACGGTATTTGTTTTTATCTTTCTGACTTAAACCACCCTGTATGACACATTCTAGATCGATCCACCTCACTACAAATAACTCAATTTTGTTTCTTTTTATGGCTGAGTAATATTCCATTGTATATACGTGCCACATCTTCTTTCTCCATTCATCTGTTGATGGATAATTAGGTTGTTTCCATGTCCTGGCTATTGTAAACAGAGCTGCAATGAACATTTTGGTACATGACACTTTTTGAATTATGGTTTGCTCAGGGTATATACCCAGTGTGGGAATGCTGGGTCACATGGTAGTTCTATTTTTAGTTTTTTAAGGAACTTTCATACTGTTCTCCATAGGGGCTGTATCAGTTTACATTCCCACCAACAGTGCAAGAGGGTTCCCTTTTCTCCACACGCTCTCCAGGATTTATTATTTGTAGATTTTTTGATGATGGACATTCTGACCAGTGTGAGGAGATATCTCATTATAGTTTTGATTTGCATTTCTCTAATGATTAATGATGTTGAGAATCCTTTCATGTGTTTGTTGGCAATCAATATCTCTTCTTTGGAGAAATGTCTATTTAGGTCTTCTGCCCATTTTTGGATTGGGTTGTTTGTTTTTTGATACTGAGCTGCATTAGCTGCTTGTAAAATTTGGAGATTAATCATTTGTCAGTTGCGTCATTTGCAAATATTTTCTCCAATTCTGAGGGTTGCCTTTTGGAATTGTTTACGGTTTCCTTTGCTGTGCAAAATTTTTTAAGTTTCATTAGGTCCCATTTGTTTATTTTCATTTTTATTTCCATTTCTCTAGGAGGTGGGTCAAAAAAGATCTTGCTGGGATTTTTGTCATAGAGTGTTCAGCCTATGTTTTCCTCTAAGAGTTTGATAGTGTCTGGCCTTATATTTAGGTCTTTAATCCATTTTGAGTTTATTTTTGTGTATGGTGTTAGGCAGTGTTCTAATTTTATACTTTTCCATGCAACTGTCCAGTTTTTCCAACACCACTTATTGAAGAGGCTATCTTCTCTCCACTGTATATTCTTACATCCTTTATCAAAGATAAGGTGACCATATGTGCATGGGTTTATCTCTGGGCTTTCTATCCTGTTCCATTGATCTATCTTTCTGTTTTTGTGCCAGTACCATACTGTCTTGATTACTGTAGCTTTGTAGTATAGTCTGAATTCAGGGAGCCTTATTCCTACAGATCCGCTTTTCTTTCTCAAGATTGCTTTGGCTATTTGGGGCCTTTTGCTTTTCCATACAAATGGAGAATTTTTTTGTGCTAGTACTGTGAAAAATGCCAGTGGTAGTTTGATAGGGATTGCTTTGAATCAGTAGATTGCTTTGGGTGGTGGAGTCATTTTCACAGTTGATTCTTCCAATCCAAGAACATGGTATATCTCTCCATCTGTTTGTATCATCTTTAATAATTCATTTCAACAGTGTCTTATAATTTTCTGCATAAAGTTCTTTTGTCTCCTTAGGTAGGTTTATTCCTAGATATTTTATTCTTTTTGTTGCAATGGTAAATGGGAGTGTTTTCTTAATTTCATTTTTGGATTTTTAATCATTAATGTATAAGAATGCTAGAGATTTCTTTGCAGTAATTTTGTAATCTGCTACTTTACCAAATTCACTGGTTAGCTCTAGTAGTTTTCTGGTAGCATCTTTAGGATTCTCTACGTATAGTATTATGTCATCTGCAAACAGTGACAGCTTTACTTCTCCTTTTCTGATTTGGATTCCTTTTATTTCATTTTCTTCTCTGACTGCTGTGGCTAAACCTTCCAAAATTATGTTGAATAATAGTGGTGAGAGTGGGAAAACTTGTCCTGTTCCTGATCTTAGTGGAAATGCTTTCAGTTTTTCACCATTGAGGATGATGTTGGCTGTGGGTTTGTCATCTATGGCCTTTATTATGTTGAGGAAAGTTCCCTCTATGCCTATCTTCTGCAGGGATTTTAACATAAATGGGTGTTCAATTTTGTTGAAAGTTTTCTCTGCATCCATTGAGATGATCATATGGTTTTTCTCCTTCAATTTGTTAATATGGTGTATCACATTGATTGATTTGCTTATGTTGAAGGAGACTTGCATTCCTGGGATAAACCTCATTTGATCATGGTGTATGATCCTTTTAAGGTGCTGTTGGATTCTGTTTGCTAATATTTTGTTGAGGATTTTTGCATGTATGTTCATCAGTGATATGGGCCTATAGATTTTTTCTTTGTGACATCTTTTTCTGGTTTTGGTATCAGGGTGATGGTGGCCTCATAGAATGAGTTTGGGAGTGTTCCTCCGTCTGCTATATTTTGGAAGGGTTTGAGAAGGATAGGTGTTAGTTCTTCTCTAAATGTTTGATAGAATTCGCCTGTGAAGCCATGTGGTCCTGGGCTTTTGTTTGTTGCAAGATTTTTCATCACAGTTTCAATTTCAGTGCTTCTGATGGGTATGTTCATATTTTCTATTTCTTCCTCATTCATTCTAGGAAGTTTGTGCATTTCTAAGAATTTGCCTATTTCTTCCAGGTTGTCCATTTTATTGGCATAGAGTTGCTTGCAGTAATCTCTCAAGGTATTTTGTATTTCTGCAGTGTCAGTGGTTACTTCTCCTTTTTCATTTCTAATTCTATTGATTTGATTATTCTCCATTTTTTTCTTGATGAGTCTGGCTAATGGTTTATCAATTTGTTTTTCTTATCAAAGAACCAGCTTTTAGTTTTATTGATCTTTGCTATCGTTTCCTTCATTTCTTTTTCATTTATTTCTGATCTGATCTTTACGATTTCTTTCCTTCTGATAATTTTGGGGTTTTTTTGTCATTTTTTCTCTGATTGCTTTAGGTGTAAAGTTAAATCCTTTATTTGAGATGTTTCTTAAGGTAGGATTGTATTGCTATAAACTTCCCTTTTAGAATTGCTTTTGCTGCAACCCGTTCCCTTTGGGTGGTCGTGTTTTCATTATCATTTGTTTCTAGGTATTTTTGATTTCCTTTTTGATTTCTTCAATGATGTCTTGGTCATTAAGTAGTGTATTGTTTAGCCTCCCTGTGTTTGTATTTTTTTAACAATTTTTTTCCTGTAATTGATATCTAGTCTCATAGCACTGTGGTCGGAAAAGATGCTTGATATGATTTCAATTTTCTAAAATTTACGAAGGCTTGATTTCGACCCAAGATATGATCTATCCTGGAGAATGTTCCATGCACACTTGAGATGAAAGTGTATTCTGTTGTTTTTGGATGGAATGCCCTATAAACATCAATAAAGTCCATTTTGTTTAATGTATCATTTAAAGCTTGTGTTTCCTTATTTATTTTCATTTTGGATGATCTGTCCATTGGTGAAAGTGGGGTGTTAAAGTCCCCTACTATGACTGTGTTACTGCCGGTTTCCCCTTTTATGGCTGTTCGTATTTGCCTTATGTATTGAGGTGCTCCTATGTTGGGTGCATACATATTTACAATTGTTAAATTTCTAGGAAATATACCTTGATCATTATGTAGTGTCCTTTTTTGTCTCTTGTAATAGTCTTTTTTTTTTTTTTTTTTTTTTGCGCTATGTGGGCCTCTCACTGCCGTGGCCTCTCCCGTTGCGGAGCACAGGCTCCGGACGTGCAGGCTCAGCAGCCATGGGTCACGGGCCAGCCACTCCACGGCATGTGGGATCCTCCCGGACCAGGGCACGAACCCACGTCCCCTACATCGGCAGGCGGACCCTCAACCACTGCGCCACCAGGGAAGCCCCTAGTCTTTGTTTTAAAGTCTATTTTGTCTAATATGTGAATTGCTACTCCAGCTTTCTTTTGATTTCCATTTGCATGGAATATCTTTTTCCATCCCCTCACTTTCAGTCTGTATGTGTCCCATGTCTGAACTGGGTTTCTTGTAGACAGCATATATGTGCGTCTTGTTTTTGTATCCATTCAGCCAGTCTATGTTTTTTGGTTTTAGCATTTAATCCATTTACATTTAAAGTAATTATCAATATGTATGTTCTTATTCTCATTTTCTTAATTTTTTTTGGTTTGTTTTTGTAGGTCTTCTCCTTCTCTTCTGTTTTCTGCCTAGAGAAGTTACTTTAGCATTTGTTGTAAAGCTGGTTTGGTGGTGCTGAATTCTCTTAGCGTTTGCTTGTCTGTAAAGGTTTTAATTTCTCCATCAAATCTGAATGAGATCCTTGCTGGGTAGAGTAATCTTGGTGTAGGTTTTTCTCCTTGATCACTTTAAATTGGTCCTGCCACTCCCTTCTGGCTTGAAGAGTTTCTGCTGAAAGATCAGCTGTTAGCCTTATGGGGATTCCCTTGTGTGCTATTTGTTGTTTTTCCCTTGCTGCTTTTAATATTTTTTCTCTGTATTTAATTTTTGATAGTTTGATTAATATGTGTCTTGGCATGTTTTTCCTTAGATTTATCCTGTATGGGACTCTCTGTGCTTCCTGGACTTGATTAACTATTTCCTTTCCGATATTAGGGAAGTTTTCAACTATAATCTCTTCAAATATTTTCTCAGTCCCTTTCTTTTTCTCTTCTTCTTCTGGGACCCCTATAATTCGAATGTTGTTGCATTTAATGTTGTCCCAGAGGTCTCTGAGGCTGTCCTCATTTCTTTTCATTCTTTTATCTTTATTCTGCTCTGCAGTAGTTATGTCCACTATTTTATCTTCCAGGTCACTTATCCGTTCTTCTGCCTCAGTTATTCTGCTGTTGATTCCTTCTAGAGAATTTTTAATTTCGTTTATTGTGTTGTTCATCGTTGCTTGTTTCATGTTTAGTTCTTCTAGGTCCTTGTTAAATGTTACTTGCATTTTGTCTATTCCATTTCCAAGATTTTGGATCATCTTTACTATCATTATTCTGAATTCTTTTTCGGGTAGACTCCCTATTTCCTCTTCATTTGTCAGGTCTGGTGGGTTTTTACCTTGCTCCTTCAACTGCTGTGTGTTTTCCTGTCTTCTCATTTTGCTTATCTTACTGTGTTTGGGGTCTCCCTTTTGCAGGTGCATGTTCGTAGTTCCCATTGTTTTTGGTGTCTGTCCCCAGTGGCTAGGCCTTTTTCAGTCATTTTGTGTAGGCTTCCTGGTGGAGGGGATTAGCGTCTGTGTTCTTGTGAATAAGGCTGGATCTTGTCTTTTGGTGGGCAGGTCCTCGGCTGTTGGTGAGTTTTGAGGTGTCTGTGGCCTTATTATGATTTTAGGCAGGCTCTGTGCTAATGGATGGGGTTGTGTTCCTGTGTTGGTAGTTTTTTGGCATAGGGTGTACAGTACTGTAGCATGCTGGTTGTTGAGTGAAGCTGGGTCTTGGCATTGAGATGGAGATCTCCACCATTTGATATTACAAGGAGCTGGGAGTTCTTTTGTGTACCAGTGTCCTGAAGTTGGCTCTTCCACCTGAGAGGCACACCCCAGATGCCTGGCTGGAGCATCAAGAGCCTTTCATTCACATGGCTCAGAATAAAAGGGAAAAAAATAGAAGGGAAAAATAAAGAATATAAAATAAAATAAAGTTATTAAAATAAAAAATATTTATTAAGAAAAAAAAATTTAATGTAAAAAAAATGGAGTGACAGACCCTAGGACATATGCTGAAAGCAAAGCTATAGAGACTAAATCACACACAGAAACATACACATACAGACTCACAAAAAGAGAAAAAGGGAAAAAAATATATATATTTTGCTCCCAAAGCCCACCTCCTCAATTTGGGATTATTCATTGTCTCTTCAGTTAATCCACAGATGCAGGGTACAACAAGTTGATTGTGGAGATTTAATCCACTGCTCCTGAGGCTTCTGCAAGAAATTTCCATTTCTCTTCTTTGTTCACACAGCTCCCAGCATTCAGCTTTGGATTTGGACATGCCTCTGCATGTAGGTCGCCTGAGGGCGTCTGTTCTTCCCTCAGACAGGATGGGGTTAAAGGAGCAGCTGATTCAGGGGCTCTGGCTCACTCAGGCCGGGGGGAGCGAGGGTTATGGATGCAGGGCAAGCCTGCGGCAGCAGAGCCTGGCATGACATTACAACAGCCTGAGGCACACCATGTGTTCTCCTAGGGAATTTGTTCCTGGATCACAAGACCCTGGCAGTGGCGGGCTGCACAGGCTCCCAGGAGGAGTGGTGTGGGGAGTGACCCGTGGTTATGCACAGGTTTCTTTGTGGCCGCAGCAGCAGCCTTAGAGTCCCATGCCCGTCTCTAGGGTTTGCACTGATAGCCGTGGCTCACACCCGTCTCTGGAGCTCCTTTAAGCGGCACTCTTAATCCCCTCTCCTTGTGCACCAGGATACAAAGAGAGAAGAAAAAGTCTCTTGCCTCTTCGGCAGCTCCAGACTTTTACCCGGACTCCCTCCCAGCTAGCTTTGGCACATTAGTCCTTTCAGGCTGTGTTCATTCAGCCAACCCCAGTTCTCTCCCTGGGATTCCACCAAAGCCCGAGCCTCAGCTCTCAACCCCCACTCGCCCCAGCGGGTGAGCAGACAAACCTCTCGGGCTGGTGAGTGCTGGTCGGCACCTTTCCTCTGTGTGGGAATCTCTCCCCTTTGCCCTCCGCACCCCTGTTGCTGCATTTTCCTCTGTGGCTCTGAAGCTCCCCCCCTCCACCACCAGCAGTCTCTGCCCACAAATGGGCTTCCGAGTATGTGGAAACCTTTACTCCTTCACAGCTCCTTCCCAGTGGTGCAGGTCCTGTCCTTATTCTTTTGTCTCTGTTTTTTCTTTTGCCCTACCCAGGTATGTGGGAAGTTTCTTGCCTTTTGTGAGGTCTGAGGTCTTCTGCCAGCGTTTAGTAGGTGTTCTATAGGAGCTGTTCCATATGTAGATGTATTTCTGATGTATTTGTGGAGACGAAGGTGATCTCTGCATCTTACTCTTTTGCCATCTTGAAGCTCCTCCCCGGTTCCTGTGACTTCTGCTGTAGATTTGGACTGTGATTCTGTGGATTTACCTGTTTCTCCAGATTTTGGTGTAGTGGTGTGCCTTGCAACATCAATTCTCTGATGAATCCAAGAAAAGTTATTGATGCTAAGTTTGTTCAGCCTTTTTCTTGTTTGAGGATGGGAGTGATGTTGGATCTAAAACTGGAAGTCGGGGGAAGAATTTTAAATATGCTTTTTTAGTCCATATAACAGCCTTATGAGGTGAATATATTGCCATGCTAATTTTCCAGATGAAGAAATTGAAGTTCAGAGATGCTTAAGAATTTTCCCAAGATCATTCTGTAAGTAGTGGATCTTGGATTTGAACTCAGTTCTTTGTGACTTTGATGGCTAGGACATGTATGCATATAACTAATATATGCACCAGAAATTGATGAGAATCATAAGAGAGTAGAAAAAGTAGTATGGTGCTATGGTGAATGGTGATGTCACTTCAGGATGAGGAAAATTAATCAGAAGAGGTAGCAGCTAGGTGGTTCTTGAAGGATTTAAACACAGGGGAGACCAGAGCAGAAGCCTGGAAACTTGGGGTCAGGGAATAAAGATATCTGGTTGTTAAGATTCCTTTACATGAATATCCCATGATTCCTATCCCAGACATTGCTAATTCTTCTCTACTGTAATGAGAAACAAGTAAGGTCATTCAGAGCCTGACAGGAGTCAACAGTTATTAGGGCACACTTTTTCTCTGGGCTAACATTACAAGTCAGATATCTGGGATTTGATTAGTTTTATTGTCTTCATGGGCTCCACCTTGGGAAACTGTTAGGGAGAGTGGTAGTCTCAGTGTGAGAAGGGCCTTGTCTTCCATAGTGTAACCAATGTCCTCTCCACATGGGGAGGCCAAGAAGGAGAAATGGCTGCCAGTGAATCAGGTCTTGAGAGAATTAGGAACTACAATAACTGGTTGGCACTTCTACTCACTCCCCTCAGGATAGGCATACATGTCAAAACATTCTTCATTCTGCTTTCTAACCATGACCCTGGCAACCCTTGACCTGTAAAGGAGCTAATGACAATCTCATTGCATATAATCCTGGGAACAGAGCTGATACTTTATCCTCTCTTGGGACAGTAAGATCTCTTCCTGTCCAAAAATGAATTAATCAAACACCTGCACACTGAAAACTATAAGGCATTGATGAAAGAAATTGAAGAAGACACAAATAAATGGAAAGAACTTCTTGTGCTCATGGAATGGAAGAATTCATATTGTTAAAATGTACACATGACTGAAGCACTCTACAGATTCAACACAATCCCTAACAAAATTTCAATGATATCTTTTACAGAAATAAAATAAACAATCCCAAAATTTCTATGGAACCACAAATGACTCCAGGTAGCCAAAGCAATCTTGAGAAAGAAGAACAAAACCAGGAGCAACACACTCCAAATTTTAAAGTATATTCCAAAGCTACAGTTAAAAAAAGAGTATGGTATTGGCAAACAAACAGACACAAAGGTCAATGGAACAGAGTAGGGATCCCAGAAATAAACACACACATATATGTCAATTAATTTATGACAAAGGAGGCAAAAATATACAACGGGGAAAGGACAGTCTCTTCAACAAGTGATGTTGGGAAAACTGGACAGTCACATGCAAAAGTATGAAACTGGATCACTATCTTACACCATACACAAATATTAATTCAAACTGGGTTAAAGACTTGAATTTAAGAGTTGAAACCATGAAACTCCTAGAAGAAAACATAGGCAGTATGCTCCTTGACTTTGGTCTTGGTGATGATTTTAAAAGTCTGATTCCAAAAGCAAAGGCAACAAAAGCAAAAATAAACAAATGTGATTATGTCAAACCAAAAAGCTTCTGCAAAGCAAAGGAAATCATCAACAAAATGAAAAGGCAACCTACTGAATGGGAGAAAATTTTGCAAATCATATACCTGATAAGAGGTTAATATCCAAAATATACAAAGAATCATACAACTCAATAGCAAACAAAAAGCAATTTAATTTAAAAGTAAGCAGATTTCATTCTTTTACATGTAGCTGCCCAGTTTTCCCAGCACCACTTATTGAAGGGATTGTCTTTTCCTCATTGTATATCCTTGCTTCCTTTGTCATAGATTAGTTGACCATATGTGCATGGGTTTATCTCTGGGCTTTCTATCCTTTTCCATTAATCAATATTTCTGTTTTTGTGCCAGTACCATATTGTCTTGATTACTGTAGCTTTGTAGTATAGTCTGAAGTAAGGGAGTCTGATTCCTCCAGCTCTATTTCTTTTCCCTCAAGATTGCTTTGGCTATTCGGGATCTTTTGTGTTTTCATACAAATTTTAAGATTTTTTTGTTCTGGTTCTGTAAAAATTATCACTGGTAATTGATAGAGATTGCATTGAATCTGTAGATTGCTTTGGGTAGTATAGTCATTTTCACAATATTGATTCTTCCAGTCCACGAACATGGTATATCTCTCCACCAGTTTGTGTCATCTTTGATTTCTTTCATCAGAGTCTTAGAGTTTTCTGAGTACAGGATGAAATTAGAACACTCCCTAACACCATACAAAAAAATAAACTCAAGATGGATTAAAGACCTAGATGTAAGACTGGACACTATAAAACTCTTAGTGGAAAACAGGAAAAATACTCTTTGACATAAGTCACAGCAAGATCTTTTATGACCCACCTCCTAGAGTAATGGAAATAAAAACAAAAATAAACAAATGGGACTAATGAACTTTAAAAGCTTTTGCACAGCAAAGGAAACTATAAACAAGACAAAATGACAATCCTCAGAATGGGAGAAAATATTTGCAAATGAAACAACAAAGGATTAATCTCCAAAATATATAAACAGCCCATGCAGCTCAATATTAAAAAAGCAAACAACCAAATCAAAAAATGGGCAGAAGACCTAAATAGACATTTCTCCAAAGAAGCATACAGATGGCCAAGATTCACATGAAAAGCTTCTCAACTTCACTAATTATTAGAGAAATGCTAACCAAAACTACAATGAGGTATCACCTCATGCCAGTTAGAATGGCCATCATCAGAAAATCTACAAACAGCAAATGCTGGAGAGGGTGTGGAGAAGAGGGAACTCTCTTACACTCTTGTTGGGAATGTAAATTGATACAGCCACTATGGAAACAGTATGGAGGTTCTTTAAAAAAACTAAAAATAGAATTATCATATGACCCAGCAATCCCACTACTGGGCATATACCCAGAGAAATCCATAATTCAAAAAGACACATGTATCCCAATGTTCATTGCAGCACTATTTACAATAACCAGGTCATGGAAGCAACCTAAATGCCCATCGATAGATGAATGAGTAAAGAAGATGTGGTACATATGTACAGTGGAATATTAGCCATGAAAAGGAACGCAATTGGGTCATTTGTAGAGACGTGGATGGGCCTAGAGACTGTCATACAGAGTGAAGTAATTCAGGAAAAGAAAAACACATATCGTATATTAACGCATATATGTTGAATCTAGAAAAATGGTACAGATGAACCTGTTTGCAAGGCAGAAATGGAGACACAGATGTAGGGAACAATCATGTGGACACTAAGGGGGGAAAGCAGGGGTGGGTGGTGGTGGGATGAATTGGGAAATTGGGATTGACATATATACACTAAAATGTATAAAATGGATAACTAATAAAAACGTGCTATATTAAAAAAAAAGTAAGCAGAAGGTAGCCATTCTGACAGATGTGAGGTGATGTTTCATTATGGCTTTGATTTACATTTCCTTGGTGACTAGCAATGTTGAGCATCTTTCTATGTGCTTGTTGGCCATCTCCATTTCATCTTTGGAAAAAAGTCTATACATTTCTTCTTCCAATTTTTTAATTGAGTTTTTGTGTTTTTTATGTTGAGTAGTATGAGCCATTTATACAGTTTGGATATTAAGCTCTTATCAGTCACATTATTTGCAAATATTTTTTTGCATTCAGTAGGTTGTCTTTATGTTTTTCGATGGTTTTCTTCACTGTGCAAAAGCTTTTTAGTTTAATTAGGTCCCACTTGTTTATTTTTGATTTTATTTGCTTTAGGAGACAGATCAAAAACATATTGCTATAATTTATGTCAAAGAGTGTTCGACTTATGTTCTCTTTTAGTAGTTTTATGGTTTCAGGTCTTACACCTAGGTCTTTAATCCATTTGGAGTTTTTTTTTGTATATGGTGTTAGAGAATGTTCTAATTTCATTCCTTTACATGTAATTGTCCAGTTTTCCCAGCACTACTGATTGGGGAGACTGTCTTTTCTCCACAGTATATTTTTGCCTCCTTTGTCATAGATTAATTGACCATAAGTGCAAAGGTTTATTTCTGGGCTCTCTATTCTGTTCCATTGATCTATGTGTCTGTGTTTGTATCAATACCATACTGTTTTGATTACTGTAGCTTTGCAGTATAGTCTGAAGTCTGGGAGGTTTATATATCTAACTTTCTTCTCCAGTTTTGTTCTTCTTTCTCAAGTTGGCTTTGGCTATTTGGGGTCTATTGTGCTTCCATATAAATTTTAAAATTATTTGTTCTATTTCTGTGGAAAATGCCATTGTTGTTTTGTTTTTTTGTTTTTTTGTTTTTGCAGTACGTGGGCCTCTCACTGTTGTGGCCTCTCCCGTTGCGGAGCACAGGCTCCAGACGTGTAGGCTCAGCAGCCATGGCTCATGGGCCCAGCTGCTCCACGGCATGCGGGATCCTCCTGGACCAGGGCACAAACCCATGTCCCCTGCATCGGCAGGTGGACTCCCAACCACTGCACCACCAGGGAAGCCCGTCATTAGTATTTTGATAGGGATTTCACTGAATCTGTAGATTGTCATGGGTAGTGTGGTCATTTTATCAATATTGTTTCTTCCAATCCAAGAACATGGTATATATTTCCTTCTGTCTTGTCTTCAATTTCTTTCATCAATATCTTATAGTTTTCTGAGTACAGGTCTTTTATATCCTTAGGTAGGTTTATTCCTAGATATTTTATTCTGTTTCATGTGACAGTGAATGGTACTGTTTCCTTAATTTCTCTTTCTGATAGTTCATTGTTAGTTTATGAAATGCAACAGATTTCTCTACATTAATTTTCAAAAAGACCAAAAATAAAAGTTGGCAAGGATGTGAAGAAAAGGGAACCCTCATACATTGTTTGTGGGAATATAAATTGGTACAGCCACTGTGGAAAACAGAATGGAGGTTTTTCAAAAAACTGAAAATAGAATGAAATATACCAACTCCTGGGTAAATATCTGAAAAAACCAAAAACACTAATTTGAAAAGATACATGCACCCCAATGTTCATAGCAGCATTATTTATAATTGCCAAGATATGGAAGCAACCTAAGTATTCATCAACAGATGAATGGATAAAGAAGATGGGATATATCTATACAATGGAATACTACTTGGCCATAAAAAAAAAAGAATGAAATTTTGCCTTTCGCAGCAACATGGATGAACTTGGAGAGTATTATGCTAAGTGAAATAAGTCAAACAGAGAAAGGCAAATACTGTATGATATCACATATATGTGGAATGTAAAAACTACAACAAACTAGTGAATATAACAGAAAGAAGAAGATTCACAGATATAGACAACATGTTACTGATAACCAGTGGGGAGAGAGAAGGAGGTAAGGGCAATATAGGGGCATAAGATTAAGAGATACAAACTATTACGTATAAAATAAGTTACAAGGCTATACGGTACAACATGGGGAATATAGCTACTATTTTATAAGAACTATACCTGGAATATAAACTTTAAAAATTGTGAATCACTACATTGTACACATGTAACATATAACATTGTACATCAACTATACTTCAATTAAAATAAATAAATAAATAACAAAAATAAAAACAAACAAAAACAAAGAAGACAAATGGGCAGAAGATCCAAATAGACATTTTTCCAACGTAGACATACAGGTGGCCAACTGGTCCATGAGAGAACACTCAACATCACTAATCATCATGGAAATACAAATCAAAACTGCAGTGAGGTATCACCTCACACCTGTTAGAATGCTTAGTATCAGAAAGACAAGAGGGAGATGAGGAAGATGGCAGAAGAGTAAGACATGGAGATCATGTTCCTCCCCACTGATACATCAGAAATACATCTACATATGGAACTGCTCCTATAGAACACCCACTGAACACTGGCAGAAGACCTCAGACCACCCAAAAGGCAAGAAACTCCCCACGTACCTGGGTAGGGCAAAAAAAAAAAAAGAAAAAAGTGACAAAGAATAGGGGTGGGACCTGCACCAGTGGCAGGGACCTGTGAAGGAGGAAAGGTTTCCACACACTAGGAAGTCCCTTCACTGGTGGAGACTTTGGGCGGCGGAGGGGGAAGCTTCAGAGCTGTGGAGGAGACCGCAGCAACAGGGGTTCGGAGGGCAAAGCAGAGAGATTCACACACAGAGGATTGGTGCCGACCGGTACTCACCAGTCCAAGAGGCTTGTCTGCTCATCCGCCGGGGCAGGCGGGGGCTGGGAGCTGAGGCATGGGCTTCAGTTGGATTCCAAGGAGAGGATTGTGGTTGGCAGCATGAACACAGCCTGAAGGGGTTAGTGCACCACGGCTAGCCAGGAGGGAGTCTGGAAAAAAGTCTGGAGCTGCCTAAGAGGCAAGAGACTTTGTCTTCCCTCTTTGTATCCTGGTGTGCGAGGAGAAGGGATTAAGAGCGCCTCTTAAAGGAGCTCCAGAGACGGGTATGAGCCGCGGCTATCAGCATGGACCACAGAGACGGGCATGAAACGTTAAGGATACTGCTGCCACCACCAAGAAGCCTGTGTGCGAGCACAGGTCACTATCCACACCTCCCCTCCTGGGAGGCTGTGAAGCCCGCCACTGCCAGAGTCCTGTGATCCAGGGACAACTTCCCTGGGAGAATGAAGGGTATGCCTCAGGCTGTTGCAATGTCATGCTGGCTTCTGCTGCCACAGGCTCGCCCTGCATCCATACCGCTCCCTTCCCCCGGCCTGAGTGAGCCAGAGCCGCCCAAATCAGCTGCTCCTTTAACCCCGTCCTGTCTCAGGGAAGAAAAGATGCCCTCAGGAGACCTACATGCAGAGGCAGGGCCAAATCCAAAGCTGAACGCTGGGAGCTGTGCGAACGAAGAAGAGAAAGGGAAATTTCTCTCAACAGCCTCAGGAGCAGCAGATTAAATCTCCATAGTCAACCTGATGTACCCTGCATCTGTGGAATACCTGAATAGACAACGAATCATCCCAAATTGAGGAGGGGGACTTTGAGAGCAAGATCTATAATTTTTTTCCCTTTTCCTCTTTTTGTGAGTGTGTATATGTATGATTCTGTGTGAGATTTTGTCTGTGTAGCTTTGATTTCACTATTTGTCCTAAGGTTCTGTCCATCCATTTTTTTTTAATTTTTAAATAAATTTTGTTCTTAATAATTATTTTTTATTTTAATTATTTTATTTTATCCTCTTTTTTTCTTTCTTTCTTTCTACATTTTCTCCCTTTTATTCTGAGCCATGTGGATAAAAGGCTCTTGGTGCTGCAGCCAGGAGTCAGTGCTGTGCCTCTGAGGTGGGACAGCCAACTTCAGAACACTGGTCCACAAGACACCTCCCAGCTCCACATAATATCAAATGGCGAAAATCTCCCAGAGATCTCCATCTCAACACCAAGACCCAGCTTCACTCAACAACTAGCAAGCTACAATGATGGACAACCTAACCAAACAACTAGCAAGACAGGAAGACAACCCCACCCATTAGCAGAGAGGCTGCCGAAAATCATGATAAGGCCACAGACACACAAAAACACACCACCAGATGTTGACCTGCCCACCAGAAAGACAAGATGCAGCCTCATCCACCAGACCACAGGCACTAATCCCCTCCAACAGGAAGCCTACACAACCCACTGAACCAACCTTAACCACTGGGGACAGACACCAAAAACAACGGGAACTACGCACTTGCAGTCTGCAAAAAGGATACCTCAAACACAGTAAGATAAGCAAAATGAGAAGACAGAAAAACACACAGCAGTTGAAGGAGCAAGGTAAAAAACCACCAGATGTAACAAATGAAGGGGAAATAGGCAGTCTACCGGAAAAAGAATTCAGAATAGTGATAGTAAAGATGATCCAAAATCTTGGAAATGGAATAGACAAAATGCAAGTAACATTTAACAAGGACCTAGAAGAACTAAACATGAAACAAGCAACGATGAACAACATAATAAACGAAATTAAAAATTCTCTAGAAGGAATCAACAGCAGAATAACTGAGGCAAAAGAATGGATAAGTGACCTGGAAGATAAAATAGTGGACATAACTACTGCAGAGCAGAATAAAGAAGAAAGAATGAAAAGAAGTGAGGACAGTCTCAGAGACGTCTGGCATAACATTAAATACACCAACATTTCAATTATAGGGGTTCCAGAAGAAGAAGAGGAAAAGAAAAGGATTGAGAAAATATTTGAAGAGATTATAGTTGAAAACTTCCCTAATATCGGAAAGGAAAGAGTTAATCACGTCCAGGAAGTACAGAGAGTCCCATACAGGATAAATCCAAGGAGAAACATGCCAAGACCCATATTAATCAAACTAACAGAAATTGAATACAAAGAACAAATATTAAAAGCAGCAAGGGAAAAACAACAAATAGCACACAAGGGAATCCCCATAAGGTTAACAGCAGATCTTTCAGCAGAAACTCTGCAAGCCAGAAGGGAGTGGCAGGACATATTTAAAGTGATCAAGGAGAAAAACCTACACCAAGATTACTCTACCCAGCAAGGAACTCAGTCAGATTTCATGGAGAAATTAAAACCTTTACAGACAAGCAAAAGCTGAGAGATTTCAGCACCACCAAACCAGCTTTACAACAAATGATAAAGGACCTTCTCTAAGCAAGAAACAAAAGAGAAGGAAAAGACCTACAATAACAAACCCAAAACAATTAAGAAAATGATAAGAGGTACATACATATCGATAATTACCTTAAATGTAAATGGAATAAATGCTTCCACCAAAACACACAGACTGGCTGAATGGATACAAGAACAAGACCCATACATATGCTATCTACAAGAGACACACTTCAGACCTAGGGACACATACAGACTGAAAGCGAGGGGTTGGAAAAAGATATTCCATGCAAATAGATTTCAAAAGAAACCTGGAGTAGCAATTCTAATATCAGACAAAATAGACTTAAAAATAAATATGATTACAAGAGACAAAGAAGGAAACTACATAATAATCAAGGGATCAATCCAGAAGAAGATATAACAATTGTAAATATGTATGCACCCAACACAGGAGCACCTCAATACATAAGGCAAATACTAACCACCATGAAAGGGGAAATCAACAGTAACACAATCATAGTAGGGGACTTTAACACCCCACTTTCACCAATGGACAGATCACCCAAAATGAAAATAAATAAGGAAACACAAACTTTAAATGATACATTAAACACGATAGAT
Organism: Phocoena sinus; assembly: GCF_008692025.1. Lineage (NCBI taxonomy): Eukaryota > Metazoa > Chordata > Mammalia > Artiodactyla > Phocoenidae > Phocoena > Phocoena sinus. The sequence goes on along the minus strand of NC_045784.1, from coordinate 57,346,490 downwards.
TTTATTGATGTTTATAGGACAGTCCATCCAAAACCCCCAGAATACACATTTTTCTCAAGTGCTCATGGAACATTCTCCAGGATAGATCATATCTTGGGTCACAAAACAAGCCTTTGTAAATTTAAGAAAATTGAAATTGTATCAAGTATCTTTTCCGACCACAACGCTATGAGACTAGATATCTATTACAGGAAAATGTCTGTAAAAAATAGAAACACGTGGAGGATAAACGATACTCTACTTAATAAGGAAGTGATCACTGAAGAAATCAAAGAGCAAATCAAAAAATACCTAGAAACAAATCACAATGGAGACTCGACAACCCAAAACATATGGGATGCAGTGAAAGCCGTTCTAAGAGGGAAGTTTATGGCAATACAGTCCTACCTTAAGAAACAGGAAACATCTCAAATGAAAAACCTAAACTTGCACCTAAAGCAATTAGAGAAAGAAGAAAAACCCCATAAAATTACCAGAAGGAAAGAAATCATAAAGATCCAATCAGAAATAAATGAAAAATAAATGAAGGAAACAATAGCAATGATCAATAAAACTAAAAACTGGTTCTTTGAGAAGATAAACAAAATTGATAAGCCATTAGCCAGACTCATCAAGAAAAGAAGGGAGAAGACTCAATTCAATAGAATTAGAAATGAAAAAGGAGAAGTAACAACTGACACTGCAGAAATACAAAAGATCATGAGAAATTACTACAAGCAACTCTATGCCAATAAAATGGACAACCTGGAAGAAATGTAAAATGTTTAGAAATGTACAACTTGCGGAGTCTGAAACAGGAAGAAATAGAAAACATGAACAGACCAATCACAAGCACTGATATTGAAACAGTGATTAAAAATCTTGCAACAAAGAAAAGGTGAGGAACAGATGACTTCACAGGCGAAGTCTATCAAACCTTTAGAGAAGAGCTAACACCTATCCTTCTCAAACTCTTCCAAAACATAGCAGAGGGAGGAACACTCCCAAACTCATCCGATGAGCCCACCATCACCCTGATATGAAAACCAAACAAAGATGTCACAAAGAAAGAAAACTACAGGCCAATATCACTGATGAACATAGATGCAAAAACCCTCAACAAAATACTAGCAAACAGAATCCAACAGCACATTAAAAGGGTCATACACCATGATCACGTGGGGTTTATTCCAGGTATGCAAGGATTCTTCAATATATGCAAACCAATCAATGTGATACACCATATTAACAAATTGAAGGAGAAAAACCATATGATCATCTCAATAGACGCAGAGAAAACTTTTGAAAAAATTCAACACCCATTTATGATAAAAACCCTCAGGAAAGTAGGCATAGAGGGAACTGACTTCAACACAATAAAGGCCATATATGACAAACCCACAGCCATCTTCATCCTCAATGGTGAAAAACCAAAAGCATTTCCACTAAGATCAGGAACAAGATAAGGTTTCCCACTCTCACCACTCTTATTCAACTTAGTTTTGGAAGTTTTAGCCACAGCAATCAGAGAAGAAAAAGAAATAAAAGGAATCCAAATCGAAAAAGAAGTAGTAAAGCTGTCACTCTTTGCAGATGACATGATAATCTACCTAGAGAATCCTAAAGATGCAACCAGAAAACTACTAAAGCTAATCAATGAATTTGGTAAAGTAGCAGGATACAAAATTAATGCACAGAAATCTCTGGCATTCCTATACACTAATGATGAAAAATCTGAAATTGAAATCAAGAAAACACTCCCATTTACCATTGCAAGAAAAGAATAAAATATCTAGGAATAAACCTACCTAAGGAGACAAAAGACCTGTGTGCCGAGAATTATAAGACACTGTTGAAAGAAATTAAAGATGATACAAATAGATGGAGTGATATACCATGATCTTGGATTAGAAGAACCAAGATTGTGAAAATGAGTCAACTATCCAAAGCAATCTACAGATTCAATGAAATCCCTATCAAACTACCACTGGCATTTTTCACAGAACTAGAACAAAAAATCTCACAGTTTGTATGGAAACACAAAAGATCCCGAATAGCCAAAGCAATCTTGAGAACGAAAAATGGAGCTGGTGGAATCAGGCTCCCTGACTTCAGACTATACTGCAAAGCTACAGTAATCAAGACAGTATGGTAGTGGCACAAAAACAGATATATAGATGAATGGAACAGGATAGAAAGCCCAGAGATAAACCCACGCACATATGGTCACCATATCTTTGAAAATGAGTCAAGAATATACAGTGGACAAATGATAGCCTCTTCAATAAATTTTGCTGGGAAAACTGGACAGGTACATGTAACAGTGTGAAATTAGAACACTCCCTAACACCATACAGTAAAATAAGCTCAAAATCGATTAAAGACCTAAATGTAAGACCAGACACTATCAAACTCTTCAAGCAAAACATAGGCTGAACACTCTATGACATAAATCACAGCAAGATTCTTTTTGACCCACCTCCTAGAGAAATGGAAATAAAAACAGAAATAAACAAATGGGACCTAATGAAACTTGAAAGCTTTTGCACAGCAAAGGAAACCATAAATAAGACCAAAAGACAACCCTCAGAATGGGGGAAAATATTTGCAAATAAATGAACCGACAAAGGATTACACTCCAAGATTTACAAGAAGCTCATTCAGCTCAATAGCAAATAAACAAACAGCCCAATCCCAAAATGGGCAGAAGACCTAAATAGACATTTCTCCAAAGAAGAGATACTGATTGCCAACAAACACATGAAAGGATTCTCAGCATCATTAATCATTAGAGAAATGCAAATCACAACTACAATGAGATATCATCTCACACCAGTCAGAATGGCCATCATCCAAAAATCTAGAAACAATAAATGCTGGAGAGGGTATGCAGAAAAGGGAACCCTCTTGCACTGTTGGTGAGAATGCAAATTGATACAGCCACTATGGAGAACAGTATGGAGGTTCCTTAAAAAACTTAAAATAGAACTACCATATGACGTAGTAATCCCACTAGTGGGCATATACCCTGAGAAAATTATAATTCAAAAAGAGTCATGTACCAAAATATTCATTGCAGCTCTATTTACAATAGCCAGGACATGGAAGCAAGCTAAGTGTCCATCATCAGATGAATGGATAAAGAAGATGTGGCACATATATGCAAAAGAATATTACTCAGCCATAAAAAGAAACAAAATTGAGATATTTGTAGTGAGGTGGATGGACCTATCGTCTGTCATACAGAGTGAAGTAAGTCAGAAGGAGAAAAACAAATACCATAAGCTAACCCATATATATGGAATCTAAGAAAAAAATATGTCATGAAGAACCTAGGGGTAAGACGGGAATAAAGACACAAACCTAGTAGAGAATGGACTTGAGGATATTGGGAGGGGGAAGGGTAAGCTGTGACAAAGTGAGAGAGTGGCATGGACATATATATCCTACCGATAGCTAGTGGGAAGCGGCTGCATAGCACAGGGATATCAGCTCGGTGGCTTGTGACCACCTAGAGAGGTGAGATAGCGTGGGTAGGAGGGAGGGAGATGCAAGAGGGAGGAGATATGGGAATATATGTATATGTATAACTGATTCACTTTGTTATAAAGCAAAAGCTATCACTCCATTGTAAAGCAATTATACTCCAATAAAGATGTTAAAAAAAGAAAAGAAAGTTAAGAAATAACAAATTTTGTCAAGGATGTGGAGAAAAGGGAACACTTGTGTACTGTTGGTGGGAATGTAATTTGGTGCAGCTACTATGGAAAACAATTTGGAGGTTCCTCAGAAAACTATACATAGTGATAACATATGATCAAGCAATTCCACTTCTGGGTATTTAACCAAAGAAAGCAAAAGCGTTAATTAAAAAAGGCATATGTACCTCCATGTTCATTGTAGCATTATTTATAATAGCCAGGATATGGAAACAGCATAAGTGTCCATTGATGGATGAATGAATAATGAATATGCAGCATATATATATATATATATATATATATATATATACACAATGGAATATTATCAAGCCATGAAAAAGAATGAAATATTGCCTTTTTTGACAACATGGATGGACCTTGAAGGCATTATGCTAAGTGAAATAAGTCAGAAATAGAAATACAACTACTGTATGATCTCACTTACCTGTGGAATCTAAAAGTTAACAAACTCATAGATACAGAGAACCAATTAGTGGTTGCTAGAGGAAGTAGGTGCAGCTTGGGTGAAACGGGTGAAGGTGGTCAAAATGTACAAACTTCCATTTATAAAATAAGTCATGGGGATGTAATGGACAGAATGCTGACTATAGTTAACAACACTGTATTGCATACTGGAACGTTGTTTAGACAATACATCTTAAAATCCTCATCACAAGAGAAACAATTTTTGTAACTATGTATGGTGATGAATGTTAACTAGATTTATGGTGATCATTTTGCAATATACACAAATATCAAATCATTATGTTGCATATCTGAGAGTAATATAATTGTATATGTCAATTATACCTCACAAAATGAGAATCCATGCTTTGGGAACCAGGAAGACACAGGCAGTGCTGGAGTGCCCTGTTTGTTATTCTCACTTGTAGGGAGGACACCAGGGTGAATGGGGCCTTGTGGCCCAGCAAATACTGAGGACCAAAGATGGAAGCCCCATTTCACCAATCCTGGAAGGCCCAGTTGCTCTTTTCCTTTCCAAGATGTGATTCTACATAAAAGGTCCCCTGAATACACTCCATTTTCTTGACAGGGAGGTTAGGACTACCTAAAATGTTCCAGAAGTTGTGTATTATATAAACAGAATTGGAAAATTCTACAGATAACAGAGAAGGTTGCTGCCTTTATTTGAGAAATGCTGAATCCCAAAAGACCTATGCCCAAAATTGTTTCCCCAGTGATATACTTATAGCTCACCTCTAGCCATCTTCTCTGTTTAAGGCTGTATCTTTAAACATTTTTAACTTTAATCCACAGTAAAGAATTCATTTTATACTGTGAACCAGTAATTGCTTTTACTTGTGTGTCTATGTGGGTGCATTTTCATATATATTTTCATGTACATGTGGATTGCAGTTTTTATATATCAAAAATTGCTGAATATTTGCAGTTTTATATTTTGTTTGACCAAATATAAAAACAAGTTTCACTAAACATTACTTACCTTTAGTATGTGCAATCACTGTGATATTTTCTATTTATTCTATTTCATTTTTAAGAAGTGCCAGTTGTTGACCACTAAATAGATTTCATAATCATAATTACTACTTTGTTGTGACCCACAGTTTGAAAAACACTGGGTTAAATTATTACCTCCTAAAAACTCTTCTTAAAATACAAGAATTTTGCCTGGGATAGATGATGCCACAAGTTAAGGCCAGAGGTTCCTCCAGAGAATGTGCAGATGAGAGGAATAGGGAGAGAGGGAGAAAAGAAAGGGAAAGGCCTGACATTAATAGAATGATAGGCCAAGTCAGAGTTTCTGGGAAGCCACAAAATAATAGAACTAGAAGTGTCCAAATCTGTCATGCTACTCATGGAGAAACTGAGATACAGATAAGGAAAGGACTTGCTAAAGGCCATTTTTATTTTAAATGGCCATATTTTAAATGTGTGGCAGAGCCAGGGCTAGATCCTGAGGCTCTTGACCTGTAGTCTGGGGTATCTTCCTGCAAAGGGGAATTATAGCAACACAGGGCTTATTCCCACATAGGAAGCCCCATAGACCAGAGCTGGCACAAAGTACTCATCAGCATTTGGGGCCTAGAACATAAGCCAGTGGACAAGATTTAATCAGCCTCCGGCTGGATTCTGTATACAAGGATCAGCACTAGCATATTTGACATGCCTTGTCATCAGCAACATATTCTGCTGCTGACAGCTCCTGTTAGCAGAGCCAGTGTCCAGTTACATGATCATCCTAGCTAAGACAAAGGTGGGGAAGAGGAATGTGGCCCACATGCATAGCTGTTCCTTAAGCCAGCTATCTGGTTTGGTCAGGGAAGAAGTGGCTCATGGCTCATAGACTGATGGGAGCAGCTATAGACAGCAAGGAATCCTAGACTTTTCTTGTTGGAATGCTTGTACTCGAGCCTCTGCCTCCCTTATCTAAGAACAGCTAGGACATGTTGACCTGACCTGTAAGTCCAGCCTGACTTTGAACTGGGGCTTAGCACTAGCCTCAAACAAGTGCTACTTGTCTTCTTTTTACTACTGTTGTAGTACTATCTTGGGTGCCCAACTCTGGCATTCAGTTTCCTGCCTGGGTCACCTACCTTGGGCCTCCAGTCCAGGGGGTGTCACTCAGTGATTATGAGCCTGAGCAGGTAGCATGTGGTTCAGTGATTATGAACCTGTCCAGACAGCAATTTTCATTCAACTATTCTACAGTTGCCTCAGGAAAACTTCTCCCTGGTGAAGTACCTCAAATACCAAAGCCTGTGGCCTTTGGATAAGAACCATGAAATTCTGAGGAAATCTTCAAATTTTTTTCCCAGCAGAAGCAAAGGACTTGAAGCCATGCTCCTTGTGTGAGAGTCTAGGTAGCTGTCTCCCAGGGAAGGCCAGACTGGCACCTGATGACATTTTTCACCTACATCCACCTTCCTGGTGGTGGTATACTCAAAGATACATTGTAGGGTTGCACTATTTATGTATTAGACAACAAAGGTGCTCAGCTGAGAGGGCAAGAAGAGACTGCCTGGCTTGTCAAGTAGCTGCTCACTTATAGTGCTGCACCCACCCAAAAGGGACACCTTTGTATAATGTCTGCCCAAAGAGGATGTTTTTTTCTAATTTATACTATATAGGCTAGGGCAGCACTGATGAGACATAAAGAACTCCTCTTAAAAGAAATGTTCAAGAAGCTTCTCTGGGCTGATCAGAGTTCTGAAAAGAGAGACCTCTGAAAACTAGGCCTTTCCCTGCCCACTTATTTTAACCATCTGGCATTTTCTATTTCAAGGCTTCAAGTCTTATCTATATGTTGATCTGTCCTTAATCCAGCTCTTCAGCCCTACTTCACTCTTGAACTTCAGACAGATATTATCTAACTATCTATCTACCATCTGTATCTGGAGAGCACACAGGTACCTCATACTCAGGGTACTTTCCAAACCACTTCTACTGCCAATATTCCCCAACTGTGCTGAACATTTTCTACTTGACCTGCAGATGCACTCTCCACTCTTCATACACTGCTCTGTTCCCTACAACTCTGACCTGTCCTCCTTACCTCCTTCCCTGATTCTCTTTCCTTCTCACATGCAGGTCAGAATCCATGATCCCTCTCTCTCAGCTCCCATAGCATTCTAGGTATGGGATGAAAAGGCTGTATATGTGAATGTCTCCTGTGCTGGAAAGTGATCCTTTTGATGGTAGAGACCATGCTGTTTTCATCTTTGTAGCTCCAGTGTCTATCAGAGGGTCTGCCACATAGTAAGCACTCAAATAATTCTCAATTGAGGTTGATTTTTTCCTATTCTTTAATTTTTGGTGTGTGTGTGTGTGTGTGTGTGTGTGTGTGTGTGTGTGTGTGTGCATACCTGTGCTAATAAAGGTAGGGGAGACAGGAAACAGGGTACTGGAGATCATGACAAATGAAGAGAAGGAGTTTAAAACCAAGGGTCCAGAATGGAAAAGACCACTAAGGAAGGAAGTAAAAAGCAGAAAGGGATTGAGATTTAAGGAACACCATTTATATGTCAGGCTTCTTAGCCTCAGAGAAATTAAGTAACTTGCCCAAGGTCACAAGACTAACTAAGCATCTGGGAGAAAGTTTAAGGGAAAAATAAAGGTTTGGGTGAGCTATGGAAACACAGATAGGAAGAAGGAAAGGCAGTGTTTGGAATGGCAAAATGGTGCAGGTTCTGGGGTGTAAATAAGCCCCTAAAGTGGGTAGGAGATAGCCAAGGAATTTGGTAAACATTCAGATTCCTTGATACCATTCTCCAATGATTCAGATTCAGTAGGCTTAGGGCAGAGCCTGGGAACAGGTGCTTCACATGATGCTGATGCAGAGGATCTATAAACCACACTTGGAGAAACACTGAGGTAGACAGTGGGATCCACTGAAAGATTTTTTAAGTTTTTTAAAACCGTATGAAATAATTGAATCTCACAGATGGAAGAGACAAGAATCCCCTCTCCAACATCCCTGCCAAAGGGGCTTCCAGCCTCTGTCCCCATACCACTAATTGAGCCCACTCCCACATTACAAGGCAATCTACCCAGTCTATTGCTATACTGATGACCAAATTATTAGAAAATTATTCTTTAAACTGAATCTAAATTGGCCTCTCCATAGCTGTCACTCATTTGTCCTAGCTCTGACTTCTGGAGTAGCACAGGTCAGGTTTCTCTGTCACATGCTACACAGGCAGGCAGCCCCAACAAACAGGAAGTGAGGGTGCGCTGAGAATCTCTGCAGAGTGAAACTGAAATTCTCTGTAGGACTGAGTTACCACAGCTAGGAAGCGGCAGAGCCGAGGCTTAAACTCATAATGTCTGGGTTTTCTCTAGCACAAAGAGCCCTTGTCTGAGGATCTAAAGGATTAAAATTTAGCCCTAGTTCTTCTCCTAAGTCATTGTGTAACCTTCCCCTTTCCAGATCCCAGGTTCCATATTTGTAATACAATGTGTAATAAAATATGGACCAAGGGCTTCAACTAGATGACCCTTAAAATTTCTTCCAGCTCATTCGTTCATTCAGTCCCAATATGGTCACTCAAAAATCACCTCCTCAACCTGGGACTATGTGAGTAAGACACCACCTCTACCTCACAAAACTCCCACTTTAGTGAGGGCAGGGAGACCACACTAACTTGCTCTGAGTCTCAGGCAAGAGGGGAATAATCACTTGACATCTGCAAACCATAAGTGTTCTTGAATCAAGGCTCTTAAAAAGACCCAGGGTGGGAAAGGTAGCTGAAGACACATCCTGATGGCACTAGAGGAGACACAGATAAGGATTTTGGAAGGAAGCAGCATAAAAAGAAGTCAGGGAGACAACTGGGACAGCAGAGAAGAGGTGATAAAAGAGGGAAGAAAGGAAGGAGGGAGGTAAGGGGTAAGGGAAAGAGGGAGGGCAGTCATCCTAGCCAGTATGTAGAAACTAGGTTATCTATACATTCTTTTCTACAGTCTTTTGCTCTTTGAGGCCCACAGGCATCAGATGACTTGCCTTAGAACCTGACATGATTTAAAGGACCAAGGTGAGAGCATCAGCTCTATCACCTCTGTGTAGTGGCTTCTAAAGACTTTGGGTACACCAGGAGGTCCAGAGAAGCAATGAACATAGTCTGCAGATAAGAAACTTCATTTATATTCCATGCCATGAACTTTTAGCAGCCAGTCTTATCCTACGTGCCATTACTATCAGGTCTCAGCTGGCTGTCAATGAGTCGTTGCTCCGAGGCCTGCTAATAAGCCTCAGGTTGTTCACTTGGCCCCTCCCAGAGGTATGAAACACCAATGATGGAATTTCAGGCTTTGGATCAGGTGGTGGGGAGACATATTACAAGATCTGAAATGATAATCATGCAGTAAATATGCCACCATTACCCCATTCTGTGTCTGTGTACAAATCACTAATTGATCATACCACTTTCTTCTACAGAACTTAGATACTGTCTCACAATCATCCTCTGTAAATGGATAAACATTGGAATGAAAAATTATATCCATTTGCAACCCTGCTTAGGCCTATCAGATCATACTAAGCAGGCAACTATCTGCTCCATGTTTGCAAAAGTCTGTGGTTGAAAGCTGCAGTAAGTCTACAGGGGCTTGTTCAGCAATACTCTTCTTTTATACTGAGCACTATCCTGAAAAGAACCAGAAAAGACAGCCCTGAAAGTGTCCTTAGAAATAATCTAGTGTAACTGAGGCACTTATCTTACTTGCACTGAGAGGTTGAGTGCTTGAGCTTCCTAGAGGCTAGAGAAAAAAGAGATACATAGTGGGCTATGTAATTTCTATATTTGATAAAAGAAAATGAGTTGTTTAGGAGTAACAAAGTTTCTCCTGGATTAAATGGAAAGGGAATTTATGCAGGAAAAGATTTTTTGCACATATTGTTTCAACATTATGATAGGCATCCTGACATAAAATGGTGCTTTTTGCTGGTCAACATCACTAATTATTAGAGAAATACAAATCAAAACCACCTCACCCCAGTTAGAATGGGCATCATCAGAAAATCTACAAACAACAAATGCTGGAGAGGGTGTGGAGAAAAGGGAACCCTCTTGCACTGTTGGTAGGAATGTAAATTGATACAGCCACTATGGAGAACAGTATGGAGGTTCCTTGAAAAACTAAAAATAGAATTACCATATGATCCAGCAATCCCACTACTGGGCATATACCCAGAGAAAACCATAATTCAAAAAGACACATGCACCCCAATGTTCATTGCAGCACTATTTACAATAGTCAGGTCATGGAAGCAACCTAAATGTCCATCGACAGACTAATGGATAAAGAAGATGTGGTACATGTATATAATGGAATATTACTCAGCTATAAAAAGGAACAAAATTGGGTCATTTGTAGAGACATGGATGAATCTAGAGACTGTCATACAGAGTGAAGTAAGTCAGAAAGCGAAAAACAAATATTGTATATTAACGCATATATGTGGAACTTAGAAAAATGGTACAGATGAACTAGTTTGCAGGGCAGAAATTGAGACACATGTAGAGAACAAACGTATGGGCACCAAGGGGGAAAGCGGTGGGGTGGGGAGTGTGATGAATTGGGAGATTTGGATTGACATATATACACTAATATGTATAAAATGCATAACTAATAAGAACTTGCTGTATAAAAAAATAAATAAAATAAAATTCAAAAATAAAATAAAATACTGCTTTTCAATTTTGTAACAGTCCTATTAGATATGAATTATTAGTTTTATTTTGAAAGTGATGAAATTAAGGATCAGAGAGGTAAATAATCCTGCCGTAGGTCAATAGCTAGTAAGTGATAGACTCAATATTTGACCAAGATTTGAGAAATATGATTCTAAAGAATCTTTCCAACATAGCATGTTACCTCCAAAAGTAACACAAAATGACAAAATGAAATTTTATTCCGCTTATTCCACAAATATATACTGAGTATATCCTATGTGCCAGGCACTGTTCTAGGCATTGTAAGAAACAAGGTAAATTGGGTTCTTGTACTCGTGGCGTTTATGTCTTGGGGGCCAAGGGGTTAAGGAAGACACAGGCAGTACTCAAAATATTATTTAGAATACATTATTATAAATTATGAAAGTGTTAATAAGGGGAAAAAGGCATATCACTGAGTTTGATATAGTCTGGGAGTTTGCATTAAATCTGTAGATAAAGGATAGGGAGAGTGCTAAAACATTCTCCAAGCTGATGGAAAAGTTTGTGCAAAAATCCTGTGGTGGGAAGACCTGAAAAAACTCCAATATGTCAGGAGCACAGAACATAAGCAGGAAATGATTGGTGAAGAAGGTCCCATAGGCCTTGTTGAGGAGCTTGGATTTTATCTTATGCACAAAAGAAACCATTGGAGAATTTTAAGCAAGTGAATGAAAATGATCCAATATATATTTTAAGTAATTTTTTACCATTATAATATATAGCATGTATGTAGAAAGCTACATAAAAAGTATTTGTATAATCAGTGACAATTTATAAAATGAAATGCATATAACCATCACTGAAGTCAATAAATAACACATTGCCAAGACCACAGAAACACTTCCATGTGACCTTCCTTGATCATAATCCTCTCTTTTCCCCTAGAGGTAATTGCTATACTGACTTTTGTGATACCCATGTCTTTTTTATTTTTTTCTTTTGTAAAATTAAACTTTCCATTTGATAGCAATTTTAGATTTAGATGCAGTTGTAGAAATGATATAGGAGAGATTCTTGTACCAAATTTTCCTCAACAATAACAACTTGCAAAACTATAGTACTACATCACAACCAGGATATTGATATTGATACAGTCAAGCTAGAGAACAGTTCTATCACTGCAAGCATCCCTCCTGTTGCCCTTTTAAAGCCACACTCACCTCCTTGCCCCTCCGCCCTACCCATTCCTGAACCCTGGAAACCACTAATCTGCTCTATATGTTCCCCATTTCTATAACTGTTTCCATTTCAAGAATGTTATATAAGTAGAATCATACATGTGACCCTTTTGGAATGGCTATTTTCACTCAGCACAATTCCCTGAAGATTCATCCAAATTGCTGAGTGTATCAATAGTTCAATCCATTTTATTGTATTCCATAGTATGGATGTAGTACAGTTTGCTTAATCATTCACCTGTTGAAGGACATGTGGGTTGCATCCAGTTTGGGTTGAGCTATTGAGAATAAAGCTGCTATACACATCAGTGTACAAGTTTTTGTGTGAACATACATTTAATTTCTTTGGGATAAATGTCCATAAGTGCAATTTCTGGGCTTTCTGGTAATTACGTGTTTAATTTTGTAAGATATTGCCAAAATCCTTTCCAGGGTGGTTGTATCATTTCCATTCTCACCAGAAATGCACTAGTTATACAGTTTGTCCATGTGCTCCCCAGCGTCTGGTGTTGCCATTGTTTAGTTTAGCAATTCTGATAGATGTGCAGTGATGTTTCATTGTAGCTTCAGTTTGCATTTCCCAAATGTCTAATTATGTTAAACATCTTTTCGTGTGCTTATTTGCCATCTGTATACCCTCTTCATTGAAATGCCACCTCATGTCTTTTGACCATTTTCTAATGGATTGTTTGTTTACTATTGAGGTTTGAGAGTTCTTTATAGATGCTTTTCTTTGTCAGATATATATATATATATATATATATATATATAATATATTTAAAATGTATATATAAAATCATTTGGGTTGATTGTATTGTTCAGTTTTTCTGTCTAGTGGTTCTATAAATCTCTGAGAGTACAGTACTAAGTTTACTACAGTTATGGATTTGTCTATTTCTCCTTTCAGCTCTATCATTTTTCTGCATCTTGTGTTTTGATGCACAGTTGTTTGATGTATACAAATTTAGGAGTATGTGTCTTCCTAGTGGAATAATCCTTTTATCATTGTGCAGTGTGCTCTTTGGTCTCTAGTAATTGTTTGCTCTGAAATATACTTCATCTTATATTAATATTAGCTATTCTTGCTTTTAAATTAATGTTTGAATGACATATCTTTTCCATCCTTTTACTTTCAAATTAGTGATGTCATTGTATTTAAAGAGAGTTTCTTATAGAACATATTTTGTTGGATAAGTTATTTTTTCACTCTGAATATCTGTATTTTAATTATATTTGGACCATTTACATTTAAAGTAATTATTGATATGTTAGTCTGTCATATTTTATTTCCTGTTTGCTCTGTTTCCTATTCCCATTCTCTTTTTTTACATTTTTCTGGGTTATTTGAACATTGTTTTTAGCATTCCATCTTGATTTATTTGTAGTATTTTTTAGTATATCACTTTGTATCATTTTCTTAGTGGTTTCTCTAGATAGTAAATATACCTACATAACTTAAAGTTTTCTGGTATTGCCGAGTTACTATTTTGATTTAAATGCAGAAACTTCACTTTCTTTAGGTCCTTTTACCCTCCCCACATAAAAAATATAATTTGTTAAGCATTTCTTCTGCCTACATTGGGTATTACATCAGATTTTAGAATTTTGGGTTCACTTATTAATTTGGATTTAAGAAATTCATGAGAAGTAAGATAGTCTACTGTATTCATCCCTAACTTTACCCATTTCAATGTTCTGCTTTCCTTTACATGGTTCTAAGCTTTCTTATGTCATCATTTATATGTAGAGAACTTCTTTTAGCCATTCTTTTAAGATAGGTCTACTGATGACAAATTCTCTCAATTTTTCTTCATTTTAGAATGTCTTTATTTTCCCTGCATCATGAAGTATAATTTAATTGGATATAGAAAACTAGATTGACAGTTATTTCCTTTCAGTACTCAAAAAATATATTACTTTCTCTTGTTCTCCATTTCTCAGACTCCAATGATACAAATGTTGGATCTTTTGTTATTGTCCCACAGGTCTCCACAGATTCATTTTCCATAGTCTATTTCCTCTCTGTTATACATATTGTGTGAGTTCTATTGTTTTGTCCTCAAGTTTACTGATTTGATCCTCTGTCATCTCCACTCTATTGTTGAGTTCAACTAGTGAGGGTATTTTTTTCCTGCTGCTATTAGTACTTTTTATGACTTCTTTTTCTTTGCTGATATTTTATAATTTTTTTCACTTGATTCAAGGGAAATTCTAATTGATTGTTGAAACATTTTTTGATGCCTGCTTTAAAATCCTGGTTAGATAATTCTAATATCAATGTTAATGTAATCTGATTATTTTTTCTCAATCAAGTTGTGATTTTCTTGGTTGGTATGGTGTGTGATTTTTTTATTGGATTCTGGATGTTTGGGACATTATAAGATGATATTCTGAGACGTATTGATTTATTTTATTTTATTTTTATTGGAGTATAGTTGATTTACAATGTTGTATTAATTTCAGGTGTACAGCAAAGTGAATCAGTTATACATATACATATATCCACTCTTTTTTAAGATTCTTTTCCCATACAGGCCATTACAGAGTATTGAGTTGAGTTCCCTGTGCTATACAGTAGGTTCTTATTAGTTATCTATTTTATATATAGTAGTGTGTATATGTCAATGCCAGTCTCACAATTTATCCCTCCTGCCTCTGAGACCTATTTAAATATTTTATTTCATGTTATCTTCTTTTTCTTAAGCAGGCAGTCCCCTTATTGTGGTATAGTGCAAGGACCAGATGGGTGTGTGTGTTCAGCTTCTTACTGGGCACTGCTGGCACCACCTTCGCAAAAGCAATGCACTTACTCATACTGCTTTATTGCAGATGGATGGTGTAGAAGTTTAGCTTCCCCCTCTACCCCTTTGATATGTGAAAGCAGGGCACCCTTTTGCTGCCTCCGAGTGAGGTGTAAAATCAACACTTCTCTGGTTCCACTGCCCTCGTGGAGGGCTGATTCAAATTGCTCTGCTGCTTCAGGGTGGAGGTGGAAGCTCAGCTTCCACTGGAATCCACTGACTTAGTGGGGAGAGGGAGCAGGAGTGCCCCCTAGCTCTGTTTCACGCTTCCTCTTACAGAGACATTGCTGCTAGGTGTGTGTGGAGGCTGAGGTTCAGCCCCAGCCCCAGCCCCACTGGGGCTACTCTATTTTGGCAGAACCAGAGTAATGTCTTTTGTAAATGTAATTTTACCATCTGCACATAAATCCATTAAAATATAGCTAGATTTGCCATTTGATAAACTATATTAATGGAATCATATAGTGTGTATTCTTCTTTGATTTCTTTTGTTCAACATTATGCTTGTGAAATCCATACATGTTGTTGTATATAACTATGATTCCTTTGCTGATATTGCTGTATAGTATTCCATTGTACAAATGTACTACAATCTATCCATTCTACTCTACATCAACACTTAGGTTTCTTCAAAGGTGCTATAGTGAACAATATTATCATGACTATTCTGGTATTTGTATCATGGTGCACAGGTACATTAACTTTCAGGTTATACCAGTTGTTGTGGAATATCTGGGTCATAGGATATGCATATGTCCATCTCTAGTAAATAATTCAAAACATCTTCACAAAGTGTTTATACCAATTTATATTGCCACCAGCAATATATGAGAGCTCCCATTACTCTATATTCTCACCACCACATCTTGTTGTCAGGTTTTTGTTTTTTTTTGTTTTTTTGGTTTTTTTGGTTTTTTTGCAGTACGCAGGCCTCTCACTGTTGTGGCCTCTCCCGTTGTAGAGCACAGGTTCCAGACGCACAGGCTCAGCAGCCATGGCTCATGAACCTAGCCGCTCCGCGGCATGTGAGATCTTCCCGGACCAGGGCATGAACCCGTGTCCCCTGCATCGGCAGGTGGACTCTCAACCACTGTGCCACCAGGGGAGCCCTTGTTGTCAGGTTTTTAAATATTTTCCAATCTGATGGGCATGCCAGATGTGCAATTTTAAAAAGATCTCCCCAGCTCAATGTGATGCATGCAGTGGAAGGGGCAAGTAGAACACATCTTCAACAGCAATTTTATGGATGATGTAGACATACTTTTATTTTATTTCAGATTGCATTTACAACAAAGGACATGTTGTGGAAATAGAACTAAGGAAAGACATTTCAGCCAGTGGAGGGAAAAAAGAGGCAGTTACAACTAAGAATGTCCAAGAATATATAACCATGCGGTTCCTAAATTATGATTTGAGGTTCTTCAGGGTACCTCAGTGAACTCAAATGAGCATGTGACACATTTTAATTTTTGAGGGAAACACAGTAGTACTTGACATCTGTCAGACATCCTGCAAGCTACTAGCTTGAGGTAGTTCAAAGTTTCAACACTTGATTGTGCTACATTCCTTTTGATGGCTGCTGTGATAAAAATCAAGTACTGTGTGAAAATCCATATGGAACAAGAAATGAAAGTAGTGATGTCCAATCTGATTCAAAGATCTGAGAAGATTTACACTGCCTGAAATATGATTATTCAAGGTGACATAAAATAATATTTTACTGTATATTAATATGCATATTAATATTTTTTCTTTCAATGTATGTGTATTATTTTTAAACAGCTACTAAGTTATTAGGGCATGAATACTTTTTGACTTGTTTGGACTTAACTGTCTAATAAATGGAACTATTGGATGTTTTTTTTGGCTTAGAGACACTATGAAAAAAAATAATGAGATGCTAAGGGCGTCAATAACCAAGAAGAGTTCGGGAACTTCTGATATAACCTGATAAATGAAGAGAAATAGATGGGAAGGTGACCTAAATGTGCTTCCTTTCTTGCCTATCTCCCTGCTCTGTGTTAGAGGCCACAACACGGCCTGAAGCTTCCTTCCACTTTCTCTTTTCCTGTCTCTAACTTCTCAATGCTGGGGAAGGGGAGAGAGGACTTGAACGAGAATTTCTATATTATCTGACCTGTCTGCCGAAGAAATATTATCTCTGACTGGATCTACAAGCACCTATTATAGTTTCTGAATGGGGAGGGTTCATGGGTCCTAACATAATTTTATCTACTCTATATTAATAATACTGTCATCTGAAGGAGAGAGATGTTATTTATATGTTCCCATTATCAATGGACAAAATGAACTGATTAACTTACATTTTGAGCTTATTTTATAAGAAAAAAGGCCCACAGAGAAACAGATTACAATCAAAAGAGGAATTGTCATCCAGTTAATTGATAAGGAACTCATGTAGTAAATGCTATACTTAACACAGATAGGTATATAGGTAGGTAGATCAGTAGATAGATAGATAGATAGACAGATAGATAGATAAATTGATAGATAGAGATAGAAGTTCTATAAATATATAGATTCATAATTATCCACAGAGGAAAATATTAAACTATTAAATAGTCTCATCAAGGACAGGGAAAAAAACCTCAGAGGCTAGATAATAATAGAATGTTAAGGTAGTAAGGTATTTAGACACCTTCTGTCCACATTACAGATGAGGACACCAAAGATTTAGCCAGAATCTAATGGGGTAGGGGGGCACAGCAACAGGGCCAAAGCCCTTGTTTGCTAAGGAAGCAAGCACATAACAAAAGTTCTAGAATTGCCTTCCCTTTGTCACATGGTCTTGCTTTACATTGCTACCTCTAAAATTTCTTCATCAAAGTCTTAGCAAGCAAAATGTCAACATATTATCTATTTTAAAAAATTAGAAACATTCCACTTCAGGAGAATATGTTCAGAGGAAGTTGCTATGTTTCTGGGAGATTCTGCGACCAAGAGAGGAAAAGGACTTTTCAAAGATACACACTCAGGAGTAGAACCCATGGCTCTTGACTAAAAGGCCAAGGCTCTGTCCAGTCAGTCCTAGAGTCTTACCTTTAATCTCAGCACCAGGGGTCAGGAAAGCTATAATACGAACTGTTTTTCTGATTTTCTCTAGGCTGGGGAACTCCTTCAACACAGGCAGCTTGACTTCTGCATCTGATTTCAGGACCAGTGCCGAGCTTGCTTTGCTTGGAAACTTCCCAGACCTGTCTGTGGCTCTTGGCTTCAATACCTAAGAACTCAAGGAGAGAGACTGGTGAATCCCTTGGGGTGGCTGGGATTTACAGCCCATCTGGGAGGCCTGCTAGAATGCTTGTTCCTAACTAGCCTGGAAGGAAATAAGAAAGGAAAGAGGAGGAAAAGTAGGGAAGGAGGCAGAGAAGCAGGGGGTTGATTTTTCCAACTGTCCCTCCTAGTAGGCACTGGCCAGGACCATTAGACCCAGCACTCACGGCCTCAGGGAGGCTGGTATCTGAGAATTACTTGCTGGCTGGGTTTTCTCCCCACCCCCTTTTCCCTCCTTCTGCTCTTTGGGTTATGGTGACCCGAAACCGTCTCTCACAGTGAGTTCTGAGGCAGCAGTGTCTGAGAATAGCTCGCAGAGCAGCAACACCCACCCTCTGAAAAGATAGGCAGGGGGAAAACTGTGGCACATTCTGCTCACCCTGCTTCAAAGTGACTTGGGGGGCTGAGCACTAGGGGTTGGGGGAATCATGAACTTGTGTTCCTTGAAGT
Source organism: Phocoena sinus (assembly GCF_008692025.1). Classification (NCBI taxonomy): domain Eukaryota; kingdom Metazoa; phylum Chordata; class Mammalia; order Artiodactyla; family Phocoenidae; genus Phocoena; species Phocoena sinus. The sequence continues at coordinate 57,327,891 of NC_045784.1, read as the reverse complement.
TATTTGATGTTGGTTTTGGCTGCATTCAGGAAATTAAAAGGCATATAAAAAAATGAAGCTAATAAAACTGCAGGGCTAGGGAATGGGCCAGGCACAAGCTGTGGGCTCCCAGAGCAGCTGTGGCTGAGCTCTCAGGCCTGACTGGCTCACTATTCTTCCAAGGTGCAGGTTTGGGCCAGGCCAGAGCCAAATGGCAGAAATTAGTCAACTTTCGTGGCCTACCTTATTAGAAACACTGACTAACTTCATACACAGAGGAGGTGGACCTTTAGGCTCCATTTCTGGCAGCCATGGGTACAAGACCAAGGTTTCTTTCCTTCCAGGAAGCATTTACTCCATCCAGGCTGGAGCAATCAGGATTCTTCTGCCAGTCTGCCTACCTGGGGACTCTAGATGAAGAGTAAGGGTGAGAGCTGGTCCTACCAAGGGTAGTGGCATCTGGATGGAAATAAGAAAGAGGGGAGTCTGCTACCTAGCATCTGGTCCAGGCCAGGGAAGACAGCTTATTCAGGCAGATACTGAGAGGCTGAGATCTATGGAGTAACAGTGAAAACAGGAGCCGTCAGTACCTGCTACCTGATTACCTGGGGTGAGGCGTGATAACTAAAAGAATGCCTAGTGTGAGTGTGAGGGAAAGTTATCTGTAAATGTCTCCTCATCTCCACTATAAGTGGTGGTCTATGTATATATGAAACCAGAAGGGGACTTTTTGCTGCATAGGCCTGACTGAAGTGGAGACAGAGGATTAGGCTTTCCCAGAGGTGCTCATAGTTTCAAGGGCATTGGATCTGGAGTCAGAAAGCCAAAGTCCTGACTCTGTTGCTTCTTAACTGTGCGACTTTTCATAAGTTTATCACCTTCTTATCAGCCTTAATTTTCTCATCTGTAAAGTGATTATAGGACACTTTAAATGAGATAACAAAATGCTATGTATTTGGCTGTGTTTAGAATATGCTCTGCATTCAACAAATTCTAGTGACCCTCTTATTTACTAAAGTATAGGCTAAAAGAACAACTGGAGAGATCTGAAGTCATGTACCCTGCCTAACATAGCCACAAATGTTGGTAAATAGAGTGTAAATCTGGAGGCCTGGCAGAGCCCCACAAAGGATGGTTCCCATAGCTATTCCAAAAAGTGGAGTAGAGGCAGGGAAGAGGAAGGGAGGGAGAAGGATTTGAGCCAGGTGTCAGAAAACTTAACTGACTTAGAGCAGGACAGCTCCCACCTGATGGAGATCAAGGACACTTTCTATTTCACTGTAGGAAGTAGTAAAGATGCCGAGTGGGAGATAGGTGACCTCTCAGCTGCATTGGGCATTCTTATAGCTGCCATCTCCTCTCCACTTCCACTTGAGAATAGCCTTAACTCTGGTAATTTTTCCATTACCCTGACATCCATCCTATCTACAACCTGGCAGGGGTTACCAGACCCTTGCTCCAATCGTCCAGTAGAAGAGCCAGTTGGCCCAAGGCCCATACCACCCAGCAGCAAAGGGCAAGTGGTGCTATAATCTTGAGATTTACTGTACTGCCCTCTCTTGGTCAGCAAGAGACAGAGCTGCATTACATTCACTTAACACTGAGAAACCTCAATGAGAATATTGTGATATTATCTTCAGTTTACAGAAATGTCATCTAGTGATGGAACCAGGACTGGAACTTGGGTATGTCTGACTATGATGAAGACTTCTGGGGGAGAAGAAGAGAAGGGGAGCCAAAGAGAAAGCTCCATATGGAATTAGAATGTAAGAAAGACCTCCCCAACCCTTTTTTCTTCAACACCTGACTCCTTAAGCCATTATTCACAACCTCCCCAGTGACCAGAATTTTGGTGCGCAGAGCCAGAGCCTCTTGCACTACAAAGACAAATTCTGTACCTGTAGTGACCCATGTGTATGCACTCTGATAGTAAGTTCAAGCCAAGCTTCTGGCTATAAAAACTAACCTCTAGTCCATTGTTGAGTTTGGCTCACTCTTTCCCTTTCATCTTCAAAGAAGCATGGTTCCTTATGGTAGGTTTGGATGCCACCACCAGAGTTTTGGCTACAACTGCCCCTCAGGCAGCTCTTCCAACTCTGATTTACATTGTATCCTTTCCAGTCTGCAGACCCAGTGTTTCTCCCAAATCATGTTTTACCCAGACATCTTCTCCACTATTTCCCATTCCATTCTCATTTCATTCCTGCTTAAACCAGCATAGTCTTTGCCCCTAAGCTCACTTTTCAGCCTTTCTCACTGGAGCTTTTGGTCCAGTGGCCCTCTTGAGATTCCAAGTTCTCTCTCCTCAGCTCTCCTGGTACCAAACTCTGTGTGCCCCTCTGCTTGTTTATTTCTCTTTATTCTTTTCCTTCTAGGCAACATTTACACCATCTAGGCTGGAATGATCAAGGTGCTTCTGCCAGCTAGCCTACCAGGGGACTCTAGCACAGGAATAAGTTTCAATGGCTCCATTATATTTGGAAAGATACTCCAGTTAACACTTAATATACTGAAATACTAAACTTGTATCAGAAGGGATTCCCCACCTCAATCTATGTGTACACAGGGAAGATGATATTCTGAAAACTATCATGGGGGAAGAAGAAGCCCACTTTTGTTGCTCTAAGACACCAAAAAAAGACATAGCAGGAAGTTGGGCCCTTTTGTAACTAACTATCGAATTATGATGCAGATGAGTGGGTGGCAATTACTGCAGTAAAGGGTGTGTGTTGGAATCATTATGCATCAAAATGAAATATTTGTATGACATTTTTTCTCCCATTTCCAATAAAATTAAGAGCTTTAGGGTCTAAATGCTATAACCTTCAAATGATACAGTCTGAGCGTGGCAGTGTTTGCCTATGCACTGGAATAAAGCTTATAAATTAGAATCTGTCAGTCAGAGTTCCCCATGGAAAGGTTATGTTGTACCTGAAAAACGTGTACTACCTAATTAATTCCAGTCTGGATTGTGGCCATAGAAGCAAGATAATGTGGTGGGGGAGGAGATCAGGCTCAGGCCTTCATTTAAGGCTAAACTCTGATTTCTTCATGACTCAGTCACAAGAGTTCCAGGGTCCCCAAGACCTTGGTAATGTGGGCCTGGTAGGAAGAAGATACCCCAGGAGAAGACTATCCTGACTGCAATGTTGGAACCCAGTAGATACAGGTAGCCTGGTCCAGGCAAGAGCAGGCAGGGAAGAATTGTAAGCTACTACACATCTTGCATGATATGTGATGCAATATCTGGCTGTGGGTAACAGATGGGAGGAATGGAAGGTACAGAAGTGGAACCTGCTCTAAGAGGAGGAAGGCTAAAGTGGGAGGTAGCTATGAGCATGTGTTCAGAGTCCCAGGCCTAGAGATGCATGAAGCAGGATAACAAGGCAGGAGGCTAAGATTATGCACTGGAGAAGCATGAGGTGAGGGGACAGAATACTGAAACCTAAGGGTTACACGGATGTTTATGTCTGGCTCCTCACCCACCAAGTGTCAAATTCAATTAGCATCAAAAAAGACTGGTGGAAGTGGTAGATACAATATAGCAACCCAATGTCGGGTCCCGGGTTTGAGGAGTGTAACTTGTTTCCAGGGTGCATTGACGGAAGGGAATAAAAATTCTAAGATTCTTTCTATCTCGGTCAAGACTGGCTCAGGACCTGGGGCAGGAAGAGGTCTGAGAATGAAATCAAGAGTGTGGCAAATTTGGGTTGGAAAATTGGGCAGGGTGGGAGCTGGGACTTATACCACCTGGCCATTCCTCTCCCTTCCAACCTCTCCTTACACCTATTCTACACTTCTACTCTCAGTTTTAGCTCTAGAGGATAGGTATTAATCATTCCCAGCCCAGTAGAGTGAAAATAGCATGGACCTGACACAAATCTTAATGCTTACATGCAGGTGTAGTCATGCCTCTTTTCCTCACTGAACTTCAACACTCAGTTCAGTTTCCTTGCCTGTAAAATGGGAATAATAGCTCCTTATTTCTTTGCAAAGTTGTTGTGAAGAGTCAATGAAATTATGCATAATGAAACTGAGCATAATGTCTGATATATGTGGTTTCTCTATAAATATTTGTTGAATTGAAATATTTGAAGCAACGTTTGAGATCTCTTTAATTATAGAGATTGACCCTAGTACAATTCAAAGCTAACTACATTCTTTGGATAGTTTTGCACAGGCACCAGCAGGAATTGGCAAGATCTTAAAAGACAGGACCTGGGAGAGCTCACAGCTGAAGACTAGGGGAAGAGAGAGAGGGAGAGAGAGAGAGAGAGAGAGAGAGAGGGAGAGAGAGAGACTGAACTAGAAGGGTGGAAAGGGGCAGTAAAAATGAAAAAGAGCAAGAACATCAAGAGAAGGGAAAACAATAGAGAGAGAGAAAAGATAGAAAGAATGAAAGGGAAAGGAAGAAAAAGAAAAGAAAGAGAAAGGTTGGGCAACTGAGAGGGAAGGGGACAGATAGGGTAAAGAGACAAAGAAAAGACAGATTGAGGGAAAAAACAAGAGAGAAGGAAAAATAGTGAAAATGAATGAGGGCTTGGAACTAACCAAATTAAATTGCCATTTGGGCATATCTTACTCTGAGACCTAGAGAAGAGTTGGGTGGAAAGCGAGTCATAAAGGGGATTTTGGCAGAAGGCATGTTGTAGGATTTCTGTCCATATGGTGACAAAATGGGATGGCAGTAATCAAGAGAATGTAGTACTTGAATAAGGACGGACATATAGAACAATGGAATATAATTGAGAGTCAAGAAATAAACCTTTATATTTACTGCCAACTGATTTTTTACAAGGGTGCTAAGTAAATTCAGTGGGGAAGGAATAGTCTTTTCAGGAAATGGTGCTGGATCAACCAGATATCCACATGCAAAATAATGAAGTTGGACCCCTACCTATCACTATATATAAAAATTAACTCAAAATGGATCAAAGACTTAAATGTAACTGCTCAAACTGTAAAATTCTTAGAAGAAAATATAATCATAAATCTTTGTGAGGATGGATTAGGTAATGATTCCTTAGGTATGATGCCAAAGGCAAAAACAACAAAAGAAGTAATAGATAAATTGGCCTTATCAAAATGAAGAACTTTTGCACTTCAAAGGACACTACCAAGAAAGTGAAAAGACATTCTACAGAATAAGGGGAAAATTTTGCACATCATATATTTGATAAGGGCCTTATATCTAGAATATATAAAGGATGTTACAACTCAATAATAAAAAGACAAATAAGCTAATTTGAAGTGGGCAAATGATCTGAATGGATATTTCTCAAAAGAATATATACAAATGGCCAGCAAGCACATGAAAAGATGGTCAATACCATTAGCCATCGAGGAAATGCAAATCAAAACCACAATGAGATACTACTCGACACCCACCAAAATGGCAATGATCCAAAAAAACAAAAACAAAACAAAAAAAAAGGTAACAGGTACTGGTGAGGATATGGAGAAACTGGAACCCTCATACACTGTTGGTGGAAATGTAAACTGTTGCAGCAACTATGGAAAATAGGCTGACGCTTCCTTAAAATGTTAAACACACAGTTGCCATGATACTTAGCAATTTCTCATCTATGTATATACCCAAGAGAAATGAAAACAGATGTCCACACAAAATCTTGTACATGAATGCTGTTAGCATTAATCATAGTAGCCAAAAAGTATAAACAACCCAATTGCCCATCAACTGATGAGTGGATAAACAAAAAAACAACTTACCTGTAAATGTCTCCTCATCCCCACCATAAGTGGTGGTCTATGTATATATGAAACCAGAAGGGGACTTTTTGCTGCATAGACCTGACTGAAGTGGAGACAGAGGATTAGGCTTTCCCAGAGGTGCTCATAGTTTCAAGGGCATGGGATTTGGAGTCAGAAAGCCAAAGTCCTGACTCTGCTGCTTCTTAACTATGTGACTTTTTATAAGTGTATCACCTGCTTATCATTCATTGTGTTGTTCATCATTATTTATTTGCTCTTTAGTTCTTCTAGGTCCTTGTTAAACGTTGCTTGTATTTTCTCTGTTCTATTTCCAAGATTTTGGATCATCTTTACTATCATTACTCTGAATTCTTTTTCAGGTCAACTGCCTATTTCCTCTTCATTTGTATGGTCTGGTGGGTTTTTACCTTGCTCCTTCACCTGCTGTGTGTTTTTCTGTCTTCTTAATTTGCTTAACTTACTGTGTTTGTGGTCTCCTTTTCGCAGGCTGCAGGTTCGTAGGTCCCGTTGTTTTTTGTGTCTGCTCCCAGTGGCTAATGTTGGTTTAGTAGGTTGTGTAGGCTTCCTGGTGGAGGGAACTGGTGCCTGTGTTCTGGTGGATGAGGCTGGATCTTGTCTTTCTGGTGGGCAGGACTGCATCCGGTGGTGTGTATTGGGGTGTCTGTGACCTTATTATGATTTTAGGTAGGCTCTCTGCTAATGGGTGGGATTGTGTTGCTGTCTTGCTAGTTGTTTGGCATAGGGTGGCCAGCAATGGAGTTTGGTGGTCGTTGAGTGGAGCTGGGTCTTAGCGTCGAGACGGAGATCTCTGGGAGAGCTCTCACCGATTGATATTATATGGGGATGAGAGGTCTCTGGTGGTCCAACGTCCTGAACTCAGCTCTCCCACCTGAGAGCCTGAGCACCCGGCTGGAGCACCAAGACCCTGTCAGCCACACAGCTTACATCCAAGCCGGGCGGCTGATCCACGCTGTCCTGGACACTGCCTGGAACTGGTCCTCCTTTTCATTTTTTAGTCTCCTTACTATATCAGTTCCTGAGTGAAATATGCTAAAATCTCCCACTATAATATCAAGACTGTTAATTTTTCATGTATTTTCACATTTTTCTTTATATATTTTCAGGCTTTTTTATGAGAGGCATATAAATTTTAAATGATGTTATCTTCCTGGTAAACTGGGCTTTTTATCAATTCAAACATCTATTTTTTTAACACCTTTATTGGAGTATAATTGCTTTACAATGGTGTGTTAGTTTCTGCTTTATAACAAAGTGAATCAGTTATATATATACATATGTTCCCATATCTCTTCCTTCTTGCATCTCCCTTCCTCCTACCCTCCCTATCCCACCCCTCTAGGTGGTCACAAAGCACCGAGCTGATCTCCCTGTGCTATGTGGCTGCTTCCCACTAGCTATCTATTTTACATTTGGTAGTGTATATATGTCCATGCCACTCTTTTACTTTGTCACAGCTTACCCTTTCCCCTCCCCATATCCTCAAGTCCATGCTATAGTAGGTCTGAGTCTTTATTCTTGTCTTACCCCTAGGTTCTTCATGACATTTTTTTTCTTAAATTCCATATATATGTGTTAGCATATGGTATTTGTCTTTCTCTTTCTGACTTACTTCACTCTGTATGACAGACTCTAGGTCCATCCACCTTATTATAAATAGCACAATTTCATTTCTTTTTATGGCTGAGTAATATTCCATTGTATATATGTGCCACATCTTCTTTATCGATTCATCCAGTGATGGACACTTAGGTTGTTTCCATCTCCGGGCTATTGTAAATAGAGCTGCAATGAACATTTTGGTACATGTCTCTTTTTGAATTATGGTTTTCTCTGGGTATATGCCCAGTAGTGGGATAGTTGGGTCATATGGTAGTTCTATTTGTAGTTTTTTAAGGAACCTCCATACTGTTCTCCATAATGGCTGTACCAATTCACATTCCCACCAGCAGTGCAAGAGTGTTCCCTTTTCTTCACACCCTCTCCAGCATTTATTGCTTCTAGGTTTTTTGATGATGGCCATTCTGACTGGTGTGAGACAAACATCTATTTGTAGTAATGCTTTGTCATATAGTTTATTTTGTCTGCCAATAATATAACTAAATAAGATTTCTTTGGTTGATATTTGCCTAGTATACATTTTCTATTCTTTGACATTCAAACTTTCTGATTATTTTTAACAATATTATGTAGACATTTAACTTAATAAAGTCTAAAGTTGATGAGCAAAGTTCAATATCCATTCATGATAAAAACTCTTAACAAATTATGTGTACAAGAAACATACCTCAACATAATAAAGGCCATATATGACAAGCCCACAGCTAAGATCATACTCAGTGGTGAAAGGTTGAAAAGTTTTCCTCTAAGATCAGGAACAAGACAAACATACCCACTCTCACCACTCCTATTCAACATAGTAATGGAAGTTCTAGCCAGAGCCGTCAGGCAACCAAAAGAGAGAAAAGGCATCTGAATTGGAAATGAAGAAGTAAAATTGTCTCTAGTTGTAGATAACATGATTTCATATATAGAAAAATCCTAAATACTGCACTAGAAAACCATTATATTTAAGCAACTTCAGTAAATTTGCAGGATATAAAATTAACTTCTAAAAATCAGTTTCTATACACTAACAACAAATGATCTGAAAAGAAATAAAGAAAACAATCCCATCTACAAAGCATTAGAAACAGTATAGGTTCCTCAAAAAATTAAAGGTAGAACTACCATAAGATCCAGCAATTCCACTTGTGGGGATATATCCAAAATCACTATGTTGAAGAGATATCTGCACCCTCAGATTTATAGAAGCGTTATTTATGATAGCTATGAAATGGAAAAATGTAAGTGTTTATCGACAAATGAATGGATAAAGAAGTTGTAGTATATATATACACAGTGGAATATAATGCAGCTACAAAAAGTAAAAAAAATCCTGCCTTTTGTGACAACTGGAGTGGACCTTGAGGGCATTATACTAAGTGAAATAAGTCAGACAGAGAAAGACAAATACATCTCACTTATATGTGGAATGTAAACAAAACAAAATAAAGCAACAACAAAAAATCCCAATAAAACAAACAAAAAAACAACCAAACTCATAGAAAAAGAAATCAGATTTGTGGTTATGAGAAGCAGGGAGTGAGGGGCAGGGAAATTGGATGGAGGTGTTCAAAATGTACAAACTTCCAGTTATAAGATAAGTACTGGGAATGTAATGTACAACATGATGACTATAGTAACACTGTTGTATGGTATATTTGAAAATTGTTAAGAGAGTAGACCTTAAGAGTTCTCACCATAAAGAAAATAAAACATTTTTTTAGTATCTATATGAGATGATGGATGTTAACTAAACTTACTGTGATAACCACTTCACAATATATGAAAGTCAAGTCATTATGCTGTACACCTTAAGCTTACACAGTGCTGTATGTCAGTTATCAATATATCTCAATAGAACTGGAAAAATAAAAGAACCGTATAAAAATTAAGTTAATGAGTATCTTTATCTTCTTTCTCAGCAAATTAAGGACTTCAGTTTTATAACTGTAATAATCCCCTCTCAATATATAAGCAGTTTTCAGATTCTTTAATTCTATCTTGTTATTTTCCCACAATATTAGACATCACTATATTTTTTGCATATAGTTAATGTATGTTTAGATTTATTCACATATTTATGAATATCTTTGCTCACTATTACCTCTTGCATCTCAGACCTTCCATCCAAGATCTTTTCCCAAATATCTGAAGTATGTCACTTAGAATTTCCTTTACTGAGGATCTGGTCAAAAATATCTTTATTTTAACTTGAAAGATAGTTCTGCTGGGTAGAGAATTCTCTCAGTATATCAAAGTTCATTTTCCACTCTGTTCCACTACCATTATTATTATTGATAAGTTAATCTTAAGTGTAGTGGCTATTTCTTTGTAAATAATGTTTTGTTCTAGTTATCCCTCCTCGCTGACTGCTTTTGTAATATTCTTTTCCTTTAGCATTCTGTAAAATCACTGTAATGTGTCTAGCATAAAAAGAAACAAAATTGAGCTAGTGTGGATTTCTTTTAATTGTCTAGCTTGGGATTTGTCAGGAATGTAGGTCTTAAAGGTGAATGTCTTTCAACAATGTTGAAAAATTCTCAGTTATTATGTTTTTGAATATTGCCTTTTTCCTACTCCATGACTATGCTCTGGAAGTCTAGTTAGATATATATTAGATCTATCTGCACTACCTTCTTGTCTCTTAACCTTTCATATTTTCCATTTTATTTCATTTCTGTTCTATATTATGGATAATTTGTTTGCATCCATCTTTCATTTCCCCAATTTTCTCTTTAGTTGCATATATTATGTGTTCTAACCAATCAATATAAATTTAATTCTACTATTCTACTTTTTTAGTTGGAGAGATCCTATTTTATACTTTTTCTAATATGTTTGGTTGTTCTTCATAGTCTCTTGTTCCTTGTATCTATTTCAAGCATTTTATAAATATACTTAATCACTTTAAGTAAAGTTAATTTTATATTCTAAATGTGATGGTTTTATATTCTATAGTCTGTGGGTCTGATTATGTTGTTTGTTATTTCTGAAGACTTTTACTCAGGGTGTCTTGTTTCTTTGTGTGTTTTGTAAATTTTGACTGTGAGATGCTTATTTTATTTGGACCTTTATGTATAGAAATTTTTGAGGTCTAGATGAAAGTTACATTCTTCTACAGAGGATTTGCTTTTGCCAGTCTCCTGTGAGAACCACCAATCTGGGATGTCATCTTTTAGTTTTTCAGACCTCATTAGTATCTTGAATTAGGACTAAAAACTATATGAAGGTCACTTATGGTTATAAATTCTCATGAGAGGTTTATTTTTCTCCTCCACCCAGTGCCAAGGTGAAGCCAGGCAGGTTTCCTTGCCATCTCCTTCTGTGAAACAGATTTAATTCTTCTTCACTCTTACATTGACTTCACTCTAGTCTTTATCTCATATTCCTTTACCTCTTGCAGTCATCAATGTAGAAATTCAGTCTTCCAGGTCTGGTAAAACCCCTAGGGCAAAATTTGGATTTGATACTCATTTACCTCAGTGTTCCTACTTTAACTTCCTTTTTGGCTGTGGATTTATTTTTTACTATCATACTAATTCAGCAATGAATTTTAAAATATTATTTTTATATTTTACATTATATTTTAATTGTTTTCATTGGGAGAGTCATTCAGGCTATCTAGCAAAACACACTGCTAAAAATAGAAGTCTCTAGCCAACTTCTAAAATAACAGTGCTTCCTTCCTGTCACATATTTAACTGGGATATTAATAATTCCTGCTGTGCTTTCCTTATAGGGTTCATGTGAGTCTCCAATGAGATAGTTGATATCAAAGTGCTATATGGTATAAAGCACTATTTAAAAGACAATAAAATGCTATTATAACTAAGTGCAAGCCAGAGCAGTGGTGTGGGCTTAGGGGAAGGAGATTCAAAGTTTAAAGGAGAGAAAGCTGATTTCCGGCTGAGGAAATAGGGAAAACATACTGGAGTTGGCTTTTGAGCTGAGCCTTAATGTGTAGGAAGGATTTACTTAGGCAGAAGTGGAGGTGGTCATTTCAAATGAAGGGCACTGTATGAATGAAGGCTAATAGAATGTGTTGCTCTATTCCCAAAGGTAGGTCTTTGGTCTGGTCTCTTGTCCATTAGTGCTTGTCTAATGGCACTGCCTGTACTCTGGTTCCTGACCTAGACCATTAATAAAGTCCATACCACGTCCACCTCAGAGATTCCTCAAGCAGTCACAGTTGCCCATGTTTATTCCGTACAAGAGATATATCTAGCAGGGTCTTCGGTCCAATCAAAATTGTCCAGGTACAGAATGACCCAAAATGCATTAGGAGAAATATACTCTCACCAAGAATGACGGGTGTCTTAGGCAAGATGGCATGCTGTATGGTATAGGCTGTTGTGGAACAACAAGCAATGAAATACTGGCTATGTTGTCAAGGATGCTGGTGACTGGACATTTGCAAGTACAGCAAAAATATCATTAGTCTTTTCCATGGTACAGATTCTAAAATAGAGGAATGAGATTACAGGCATGGGAGTGAGATAAAGTTGGAAATTCCCAGATTGACAAAATTCTGGTTTTAGCCAAAAGTTTCACAGAATCTAAGGAGGCATGTAAGAGCTAGAAGAAACTAGCCTAGTTCTTATCTCCCTTGCTCTACAGATAGGGAGACTGAGGCCCAGAAAGGGGAAAGAGCTTGCTAAACTTCACCTGATGGTTAGTGACAGAAGCTGGTACTCTGATTTCTGATCCAATGCTCTTTCCCCTGCATGCCTTTATAGACGAATATGCTCATAGGTTTTTTTGGACACCCAGTGAACTGCTGTACCCCAGGCACCTCTAGCCAGAGACAGGAAAGGAAATCAAGAGGCTTGGAAAGACACTTGAGGGATGGTAGGGCTGGAACAGACAATTCTTCCTCCCAAAAGTACTCATCTGAAGTTTGGGGAGTAGGTGGCTACTCTGAGGAAATCATGGGCTCATGTACACCAGACATCTCTTTCACTCTTGGAATGAGTAGTTGTAAAGGCAATTCCATTGTGATATCATTCCTTCCTTATTCCTATTTGTAATGCTGCCTGTTTTGAGTTCCTTGGGCCTCTTTGCAAAAGACTGAGAAAATCAACTGGGCTTTCAAATAAGAAACTATACCGCAGTGATCAAAATCGTAGGCTTTGACAACAAACGTACTTTAGTTTGAGTTCAGGCTTTATTACTTAGAAGTAACCTTGGGTCTGAGCCAGAAATAATTTGGGTCAGGGCCTCAGTTTCTTTCTATTATGGGAGTAATTGTGCTCAACTCATAGGGTTAATATAAGGATAATGTAAGATACGATACAAAGAGCTTTGCCTTAGCATTTCTTGGCACATAGTAAGCGCTCAATACATTTAATACTATTATTATTATTACTATTATTACTTTGAGTCAATCTCTGTGTTACCCTCTACTATATTCTTTCTTATACATGTTTTAATAAAGCTTTCAACTCCCCAAACTAATTATGTTACAGCTTTGTTCAAAAATCCTTAGTTATCTCAACTGGTGTTCTGTAATTACTTGTTAGGTGTGGCAAATAATATGTTGATAATATCTTAAACATTGAAATTGGTGAATAATTTTCTTAATATTATACTATAGGAGGTTCAAGATTTTCCTTTCAATATTGTCAGTCTAGGGCTTCCCTGGTGGCACAGTGGTTGAGAGTCCGCCTGCCGATGCAGGGGACACAGGTTCTTGCCCCAGTCCAGGAGGATCCCACATGCCGCGGAGCGGCTGGGCCCGTGAGCCATAGCCGCTGAGCCTGTGTGTCCGGAGCCTGTGCGCCACAGCGAAAGGAAAAAAAAAATATTGTCAGTCTCACTTGTATTCGTATTTTCTCTCTTAAGTGGGAGAGAAAGGGGCTAAGTGACAGTTGTGTGTCAAGAATTGCATATAACCCTGGAGGCTCCCTTGAGGGCATGTCACATATGTGGCCATTACCTTTCCCTTGTCACAACTGAGAATGACTGGCCTACAGAAGAAATTTCATTTCTTTGTGGCACACGCAGGCTTTTCTCAATAGACCTTAGCCCAGACTCATCTCCAACTATTCCTTTCTACTAGTTCCTATTTGCTTTGTCCCAAAGCAGTAGCCATATACTCTTTCCTGGCTGCTCAGCTACCTTTCCCTCCTGTGGAATTTCATCTCACTGTTCAAGGCCTGAGTCAGATATCATCACCTCTAGGAAGGTGGAATGTTGTATATTCTTCTCCAGCGTTTTTCCTGACTTCCTGTTTTGATGAATGAATGAGGCCCCACATCCATAGAGCACCAATTTGGTTGGCTTCCCATAGCCTCCACTACCCCTTATGGGGTATGAAGCTGCTGGTAATCCTCTCTGGGATGCCCTGTCTCTCATCCAGGAACATCATGCCAGTAAGTGTCACTTAGGAAGACCATGGAAGGTATAGGTGGCATAGTAAACAGTATATACTGTCATGACAGAGACCCTTGAACACATTCCAAGGATTATACCGTGTCCAGGTTTTTGATAGATTGTTCTAATGTGAGGAGCCTAAAACTGGAAATCAGGAGATTCAGGGCTTCCAGTTCAGACTTAGGGTCATTAATTATTCAGGAGCAGCCTTTGGGCCAATCACTTCACTGTGCTGAGCCTCAATTTCCCTATCTGAAAAATGGGCTTGATCCCTGTTTTGCCTGATTTCAGGATGTTATGAGGTTCAGATGAGATCATGTGTCTGGGAACTGAAATGGTGGCAACGATTTCTATAGCTCCCTTTAACCTTGGAATAGAGGCTCAACTCTTTAGTGTGACACTTGAATACTCACTGGCTTTTGCTTGTGCTTCTTTCTTTACTCTTTTCTCTCACACCCATACCCTTTTTCAAACTTTTCACTCAGGCTAAACTAAACAATTTGTCTTTTCCCTTACAAGGTTGCTGCCTCTTGCCTGAGAAAGAATGCCCCTTTCTCTACCTTCAACCCCATCTTCACTGAACTTGGGTCACAGCATAGACTTCTCTAAGAAGTCTTCCTTGACCTTCCCACTAGACCAGGCTAGGCATCCTTCTTCTGCATCACAGCAGAAACTTGCTCTTCCCTCACCATAGCACCCATTACATTATAATTGTCTGTGTCTGTCTGTTTTTCCTACTAGACTAGAAGCTCCATAAGGACAGAGACCATGTCTGTCTTGTTCCTATGTGGGGTACATAGTGGTTACACAAATAAATAATTGTTGAATAAATGAAAGAACAAATGAATGAGGGGATAATTGGATACTGTGCCCCCATGAAGAGTCCCTGCAGTCTCTTGAGGTGGTAGGATTCTCCCACAAGTTTAGTCCAATCCTGAAATTATCTACTCTTGGCACTGTGTATAAGCATCAAAAGGACTTGTTTTCTTTGGAAACAAGTGTCACTGCCTAGGTGGTAAGTGATGTGTCTCTCACAGCACCTTCCTACTCAGTTGGCCTATTTTCTGGTCTTAGATTTGAATTGCTTCAATGGGGATTCAGGGGACAGTTTGCATAGAGTCTGGCTTAAGTCAGCTTTTTTGGTACAGTCTTGCTGATTGGCAGTCAAAGTTTTGCAAATACTCCTCTCTTCACTTGAAGTACTTTGGGAAAAAAGTTGAGGGAAGAGGGGGAAGTTGTGGCCTGAAAAAGTGGTGGCAGAAGAATCTGAGAATTTGAATCATCTGCATCTGCCTATTAACTCAGAAAACTAGGTTTTCATACTTCAGTGTGTCTTTTAAATGTTTCTCATTGTTTCTACAGTCCCAATTCCAGCTCAACCAATAATTCTCTTCTTTCACTCTCCCCTGCAATGGCATGAAGGAAACCTCTGTGAGTGGGTGGTAGGTGAAGTAGGTACTGCAGTTGGAGTAGAGATCCTTGGGCTGTATACAAGGGAACCACAGATGAGAAGTGCAGGCTCTCTCACCAAGGTTCTGAACCAGTATGCAAGGGGATGTAAGAGGTTTTCAGGTACTCTGCCACCCTGGCATGCTGCCTGCAAGCATATGAATGGGCTATGAGCTGGGTGTGCTAGAGCTAGTCCCTTGACACAGGTCTTAACTCACAATAACATTCAACAAGCTTTATGTCGTGACTCCCTTATGTAAAGAATGCAAAACTTGGACTAGATGCTAAGATCCCTTCTATCTCTAAAAGGCAGCAATTAGAAATTAGGGGTTAGACAAATCTTGTCTGAGGAATAGATGTGGCAGAGTCTGAGGAATAGATGTGATAGGTTGAAGTCCCAGACTGGCCTGGCCTAAGGCATTTAATAGACTGTAAACTCACTGAAAGCATGGACTGTGGCTTAACTCCTACTTATCTCTGCTATTTATGAGATCATCTAAATGGTAAATTATTTTACTTTTGAGCAGTATCCCCATCCATCAAGGGGTTGACAGCATTTATTACACAGGACTCAATTTTTGTTTTGACCCTCTGCCCCAGGTGTTTGGTAAATTTTTATTGAGTACAAACATGGGGATTCTAGTTACAAAACTATGCGTTCTAGGGATAATAAAAGGCCCTTTCCTTTTCCTTTTATGTTACAATTTTTAAAAGTGTTGCTGTAGTTTGCAATAACCACGGTGTACACATTGGAAGCGGCTCTACATCTCATCTAGTTCTATTTCGCATCTTCAGACACACTCATTTTATAGATGAGAAAGCTAAGGTCAAGGAAAGGGGAGAGGGTTGTCCAGTATCATACAGTGAATCAGCAGGTCTGAATCCTAGCTATATACTATATGATCATGATTAAGTCACATATAAGACTCCTGCCTCCAGGCTCTTTTTAATCCTCTAGGTGTCCTTTTCCCCCTGACCTCTGTGCTTTTCTACTCCTTGGAAAATCTATGGTGGATGATAACTACCGTGTCACTTTAGGCATGAGCTGAGTGGTCAATGAAACCAAATAGGGTGGCTGTTAGGTCACTCTCTGTAGGTCCAAGAGAAGAGAAGCTAAGCAATGGTGGTCAGAGGGGCTCTTTTGCAGGCAGGCTCTGACTTCCACACACAACCCACAAACATTCATATTCTCTCTCTCCTTACTTAGACACACACAAACAAACACACATCCTAAGAATCTCTCCGTCTCCTCTCCATCAAGCATTGCTCTCAGGAAAAGTTTGAGAAATCCATCTACTCTGAAGTGGTCAGTGATAAACATGGCTCAATGTGGGATCACTCTCAGGGGTTCTGGCATTTTATCAGGGATCAAAGCCAGAGCAATAAGCCCACCAGTTGGGTCATATACATTCTTACTGAATCCCCAATCTGGCCCAGTAAAGAGGCACTGTGACAACCCCTATTACAGGTGAGGACACTGAGACATAGAGAACTTTCCCATTATTCCTTAACACATCTGTCACACTTCATTGATGGCCTGTATCTCAAGCCCAGAATTCAATTTGGGATCTTATTAAGTATTCACACTGAGAGGAAACAGGAGTGGGCTTTGCTTGAACTTTTGCAAACCCTAAAGAAGGCTGGCTCTGATTTTACTTTGATGGTCAAGGACGATATAGGTCCTCAAAACCAGTGAGGGTGTGAACATGCCCATTCTTTACCGGAAGCTTGGCAAGAACAGGGCAGTGAAGCCCCTACCCATTTTATGCTCCCACGAGGATGAGAATGAGGGTGAACAGCTGGGTTTTGTATAGCTTTCTCCTGGTTGACAAACTCAGGCTTTTTGATAAGAAGTTGTAATGGGTGGCCAGTGTCCATCTGTGTTTTGTAGCCCAGACCTTTTGATATTTTGGTGGTCCCAGGTCAAACTATGCTAAGGCCAACACAGGACAAATGTATAACCGCTGTACAAAGATTTTTTAAAATATATTAAAATCAAAGTAGCATTAAAAAGCCACTGGGCATGATACCAATTCGACTTCAATAAAGACAGCCAATAAAAAGAGCTAATTAAAAGAACTCTGATGACATTCATCTGAAATTTTAGATTGTTTTATGTTTTAACAAATTAACAACGGTGATAAGAGGACATTAGCAGCTTTTCTTGGGTCTCTTTGTTAACAATAACTTGAGCTTGCAGCCACAACAGGGGCTGTGGCCAAGTTTTAGCTGGCAGACCAGCAAGGCAATATTTTACACAATGGATGACATTTCTGAAAGCAGAGACAGAGACAAACCCAGAGTCACACATGTATTCCAACAAACAAGTTTCTGCCATTTTTAATTGTATTTAGAGCAACAAAAGATTCCAAGATTACAAAAAGTGAATAGAACACTAGCGCTTCGGGCTGGTCCTGCTGCCCAGTGGAGGCCAAGTGCCGCTGTGAGAACTGAAGCCCCATTGAAAGAAGTTTCAAGCAAAATTAATGTTTCTTTGAAACAAAACCTTTTATATGATGCTTTTTTTCTTTTTAATTTTTTCCCTCAACATAAAAAAATAATTCTTACATCTGGTTACATAGTCTGCTCCCTCCTGCTGCCAAATGAATCTCAAGGACAGCACAAGAATGTCATGTCCAAGGCACTCCCTAATCAATGTTCCAGTCTAGGGGAAAGCAGAAAAGTGTTACTGAGTAGTGGGAGGGGACTCTCTTTTTAGTTTGGGTCATCCCAATGGTGGCTACTCTCAGCACCTGAGTGGCTTATGGGATAGGACAACCCCACATGCACTTCACTGCAGGACAGTTAGCACCAAGGGCTAAGGTTGGGAGAGACTGCAGGCCTGGTCTATGTAAATGCTCAGTGAAGAGAGTTCCAAAATGTGAAGCATCAGCCCAGGAGGGTACCACCAGAGAAGCAGCAGCATTCCAGAATTTCCTTTCCTTTGGGACATATGTGTGGGCTCCAGTCTTTGGTGGCCAATGGAACCTGTAGCTATGTGACAGCCTTTTTAAGTAGTGCAGGTGCAAACTGTTTTAGGCCACAAGGACCACTCAGATGATAGCTTCTCATTTAATTCTATAAAAAGCTGAGACAAGTGGGATAAGGAAAGGAATCAGCACTCCCACTCTACTGAATTGGGGTTGGAAACCAACCCATGCATATTATCTATTTTCTGGCCAAATCTAATGGGGAGAAATCAAAGATGAGTCAAAGGCTGCTTTTCCCTTTAAGACTCTGCCTGCTAAATTACAAAATTTACCACTTATTTTTGGAGTGGGAACATTCCGAATGGTTTGTTACCTCAGCTGAAGTGTCTTTGGAGGAGTG
Organism: Phocoena sinus; assembly: GCF_008692025.1. Lineage (NCBI taxonomy): Eukaryota > Metazoa > Chordata > Mammalia > Artiodactyla > Phocoenidae > Phocoena > Phocoena sinus. The sequence continues at coordinate 57,309,405 of NC_045784.1, read as the reverse complement.
ACTAATTGTGGATTTTTCTGCCTTCACCTAGAAATGGTTAAGGGTTGGGAGGCTCTGGGCAACAGACCCCAGTGTCAGTCTCTTAATTGAAGAAAAACACCCTTACCTGTGAGCAGAGATGGACCTGTACCTACAGATAAACTACTTCTAGTACACTGATAAATTTTTTAACAAAGAAAAACACATTTTCATTGTCAAAATCTTTACAGAACGTATCCAAAACCAGAATAGACACCCAGTAGCAAGAGCACCTCAGTTGCAGGTGAGTGAATTGTTTGAAATGGAGCACTTGCTCCAGGTTCCCAAGTGCAGGAAACTGCCCTTTTCTCACAGGGATGGCGAAGAACAAAAAATACCCTTCCTTCTTCCAACTGCACAGGTCCCATTAGAGGGTCACTGGATAATTGCTTGGGTGGGCCTTTGGCCCCAAGTCTGGGCCTTCCCTATGGTAAATCCCAGTCAGTTCCAATGAGACTTCACCACCCTTTACACATTCATCTGTCTTGGGCTAGTAAAGTGCAACACATCATGTACCTTACGCTTTTCCCCCCTCTGCTCCTTTGCAAGGTCTGTGGGTCAGGCCTCAATAGGAGCAGAGATCTCTTGGTTATCTGATCAACCCAGGTGTCTTTTCCATTCTGAGAGAGCTCCCAAAACGTAGCTTTGGCCTCTCTCACAAATACATGGTATCAATTATGACCTGGAACCAAATATAAAGGTGCAGAGAAAGGTAAAGCTATCAGAACACATATAATTCAATTTTGAAACATGGATACAAATACTCATTTACAATATATTTCAACCTTCTGCCTTAAACCACAGAGAACTTTTTTGTGCCATTCAAAGTGGGCAGAAATGAGGATTACTGCCTGCTGTCCTTCTAGTGCAAAATCTAGTCCTTTAAATGCTCCTCTTATCAGCAAGGGCTTCACATCTTCAGATAAGCTAACATTGGCACTAGCAAACACAATGGCCAAGACAGCTCCACTTCTAACCATGCAATGATGGAGCTTTAAGAATTTGCTCAGCAACTACAACAGAAAAGGAAAGCTAGTTCTGCTTATAAAAAATCACTTACTGAAGGACCCATAATCCATTTCTTTTCAAAATTATCTTCCACTCTTCTAAACGTGTATATTGTGGGGGAAACCCCACAAAACTCTTATAAGTCAGTCACCAGCAAAATCCTTTAGTCTGCCTTTGGATAGGTTACCAAAGAGGCACTAATGCTTGCTCCCTCCCTGGCCTTAAAAATTTTGGTATTTTAGCAGATACAGTGTAATCTTTGGTTACGTAATGTGATGCTCTCATCACTTTGTTTTTTAAAACTGCTTTCACAGATTTTCAAAGAGATTAGTGGTGAGAACAGACCTGCCTATAAAAGGCAGCAAGGGTAGAAATATCCTTTTATAAGAAATTGCACATGCTAAATGGCTTATTTTGACTTTAAGTTTGGGATTGGATCTTGTGTTTTAGCATTCCTGGTTCCCATGAGCCCCTACATGTGGTTGAGCATGACGGCCACCCCCTTGGCCCAGTGCCCTCTCACCTGGGCAACTGGCATAAGATAATTAGTAGTCAACCTCTTGTTTTTCCAGGGCCATGTAGGGACCATGCAGGGATACTTACTGGGCTGTCTGAAGAGAGTCTCATGAAATGCAACCTTAGCACAAGACTGGGAAGGGACAGAGGGAGTGGCTTGGGCTTTTGAGCCATGCTGAATATCAAGGGAGAAAGAAAGGCCATGTCTGTGCTCTGCCTAATGAAACAAACAGAAGCTACTTGATGCTTAAAGTTAGGTCACTTGTGTAGTGTCAGTATCATGTGAATGGTGGGCCTATTTTCTCTTAAAGTACAAATAGAATACTTCTTGCTATATATGTATATATATATTTAGAAGTAGAGTATGAACAGAGAGGGACTCTAGCATCAGCACATTATTTCTCAACCTAGACAGTCACCTCAGCAACTACCCAGAGGACAGAGTGAAGCTTTTTCCCCCCCATATTTTAGTGCCAGTGAACATATATAAAAATATATGTATTACTGATTTTCTTTAAGATATATGACAGAATCCTTCAAAGAAACCCTTTCTCATTAAAAAAATAATGAACTCTCCAAGAACAAAGATACTGTCTGTGGCATAGAAAAGCTATGGAACAAAGAACCCAACCCCCGTTTCAATTCAGAGGCCAGGCCTGGGCAAGCTGCCCAATGAACAAGAGCTGAAACTGCCACACGACTCTTTTCTTTGACCACAGAGTTTGTGACCCTGGCTGCTATCTGTTGCCAAACACAGATGGGGCCTTCGCTCTGGTGCTTCTTCTTTTTCTCTTCCTCACTCTCCATCCCCATTGAGCACTGCAAACCTTTTTGGAGAGAGTCCCCGTCACTTGTCTGGTGAGTGATCCTCATCTTTAAGCTCACCAGTTGTGTGAGTGTGAGTTGCCGATCCTTCAAGGGTGAGCACAGTGTACCAACTACATCAACTCTGTTTGCAGAGCAGAGTGCATGCAAAATGAGACTTCTGTCAATTACACTGGCTGGAACAACAATGGCCAAAAGAAAAAAATAATCCCACTTTCATCTGTGGGAGACAAAGCCAAGCTAAAATCTCCTTTGCTCACTGAAACCCCAGTGCAAAAACAGTAGGCTTAAATTCTTGTTTAGGCCATTTTTCCCTAGTCTTGCCATTCAGAAATTCGGAGTAATCCAGTTGTTGCTGTTTTTAATTACACTGCCGTTTCACTGAATTTTGGCTTTCACAGATGAAAAACATATATTCATAAAGACAAGAGTCACAACTGGGAAATCCATAAAGATGAAAAACTTGATAGCCAGAGAAATGGAAAGGAGAGCATCTAATATTTACAAGGAGAGGTATTAGAATGATATAATTGAATCCATGCACCACAAAAGATGAGAATCATTTCAAAACAGATGTAAAGGAACTATTAAAAGGTAACCTAGTTTAAATGAAAAAGTAGTGAATTTTTTCTCTTTAAAACAGCTAAAAGTGATCCTGTGATCCTACATAAGCCAAATGGTGTCATAACAAAGAAAAACAGAATTGTTCTATCCTACCCCAGAAACAGAACCTGTCAGCTTTAGTTCTGTCCAGCAGTCTTGGATTGGTATAACACCCATCTTAGGTTCCCCTCTCCCTTGTTATTTAAAGAAGCTGTTTTGAAAGTTCATTTGGCTATTAATATCAACAGAAATCAGGGGAGGAAACCCATGTAGATCATATCATGTCACTCAGAAACTATCTTCTCAACGACAAGTAGAGTGAACCAACTGAAATGGGCTGCTTGGTGACTGGCCATTTCTTGTTTAGCAGATGAATTTAAGAGCTAAGTGAGGAGGCAGTGGCCAAGATGAGAAAGTAGGTGGACATTCCCCTATACTCGCGACTGGGGGACAAACTCAACAGAACAGAGGTGTGCCAAAGGACTATATGAAACCAGTATCCCAGGAACACACCGAGTTCATGGGTGGCAGCCCATTGGAGCCACACCAAACTTTCCAACGGAGGCCATGGTTCTGTAGTCTCAATCTTTCAGCTTCCTCTGGCTGAAAGGCAGCAACAAAGGTGGGGAGTCTGAGTGAGTATGGCCAATGTCAGAGCCCAGAATCAGCAGCAGAGGAGGATGATGAGTAAACTCACCAGATGGTGCCCATCTGGCTTTAGACTTTGCTTCTGAAGACTTTTACTTCAGCAGTCAGTCTTCTCTTGGTTTCTTCTCTCTTCTTCCCATGACTTCTGCAGGTGGATATGCTGGGTGGCAAGGAGAGCATTTACAGAGTTTCTGGTTCTAGTGCCTTCATTCTTCCCACCTTAGTAATTGTGTTTTCTCTTCAACCCTGATCTGGGTAGCCCCTTTAGCTGCTCTGAAGGTGGAAGTCGGCATTTCTCCATTTTGTGGGAAGGTGTCATCTCTGGGGGACAAGAGCAAGACGCTCAGCTTGTCCAATCCCATTGATGCCTTCTTTCCAGTTTGTCTAAGGGCTCCAGAGATCTGATATTTGATGAGAGACATTTGCTAAGAAGTCTTTGAGCCTACTGGCATCTAGAGATAGACATTGAGACTGCTGGCTTGCTAGCCTTCTTAGTGGTGGGAGTTCTTAGCAGAGAGTCTGTGAACATGCCCAAGGAAGTGGACAAGCTTCACCACTGTGGATGTAATGCAGCATGGTGAAGTTCAGGCCCACAAAACACTGAAGGGAGGGTGGATGATGCTTGTAGCTGTATGGAGTCAGGCAGAAAACATTCAGATCTTTTAAAGATAAGGGCAAAGAGGGATCAAATCTTCAGTGTCCTAAGTAGGAAAACAGTCAAGCCACCACTTCCTTTTCCTCTGACTGCAGCCCCAAGCTTTTCCCTGGGCCACAAATGAGAAAGCAGACCTGGATCGGAATGGTGACTTACAAAAGGTCAGATCTCCCTCTCCCTCTTGCTGGTCTGATTCTTCAGTGGAAGTGGCCAAGTTTTGGCTAAAGAGAACATTCAGTTCAAAGCTCTTAGAAAAGCTATTGAAAGTCAATTTGAGGGTGGAGGCAGAGGATGAGAGAGAAAGGGACTGGTGGGGGGAGGCCATACAGACAAGTTTTCAAACAAGAAGTACACTTTTCAGTACCACGAACTGCGCTGCAGTCGAGCAGTCTAGCCCTCAGGAGCCAAGGCTCTGGGCAGGTACTGGTGATCCATCTGTCCTCTCTGTCCTCTCTTAAATCTGCCTCCCATCCACGTCAGCTCTGGTGTCACCCTGCCCTCTAATGGCAATAGCCATTGGCAGAAAATAAAGTCTCCCAGGGAGAGAGGGTTTGGGGAAAAAAAGCAGTGACTCCCCATGGGCTTGCAATTTTCACTTTATTCTAGTTACTGTTGGTCTCTTCAGGGATTTCTGTTTGTTTTTATATTTTTTAAGAGGCAAAACGCTAGCAATTTTTTTTGTTTGTTTGTTTGTCTTTTGTTTTCCCAGATACTCTTACCTCTCTAAACTTCACATGGCATTAGGTGAGTAAACGTTTGCATGGCTGGTATACAGTGCAGTGCTATAAACAAGCACAACTTGACACTGTGCCACAGGATCATCACAGATTTAAAGAAATACAACAGCATTCAAAACACAGATAAGGGCCACAGCGGGGAGCAGAGTTTGAGAGTGCCATGGAGGGTCAGATAGGGAGGCAAAGAAAAGAAAGGAGGAAAAGAGAAAAAAAAAGCCCAGCAAATAGAACTCAAGAACATCTTCATGACAGACTGTACATCAATAGAGGAAATTCCCCAAGGCACTGCAGAGAAGTAGTGCAGAGTTAAAACAGGCAGAAGATTTCTGAGAAAGGGAGTGGGGTGGGGGTGAGGAAATGGGGGCTTCCAAAGCTTCACTGCGTGTGAAAATAGATGGGCTTGACTTTCCCGGAAAGGATCTTGGGCACTTGCACAGAGATGATCTCTGCCATCATTTCTGGAAAGTCCACGCTCACCATGTGGGACTTGATTAGCAGGTCAAAAGTGAATTGATGCAGCTCTCGTGCAATCTGCAGAGAAAACAGGGTTGACAAGGAGTTGGCTTCTTGTCAGGGTCTATCCCCACATTCTTTGATTTCCTCCTCTTTCCTTCCATGTCCTTGGGCCTCCGTGTGTGTGTGTGTGTGTGTGTGTGTGTGTGTATGTGTGTGTGTGCGTGCATGTGTGCATACACACACGTACACTAAATTGTCTCCAGGGAGTCATTGAAGGCTCCCAAGAGATCTCTTACACCATTGCAAGCTCTCTGACTCAAGACTGCGTGTTCCTTTTCCTCAGCATAGACACACACACACACACACACACACACACACACACACACACACACACTCGCTCTCTCACACACACACACAAACGCACATGACTCGAGGAAGAAGGGGAAAACATCCAGGTCTGTTTTGTCTGCGTAGAGAACTTATCTACTCTAAGCCCCTTCTCTGAATCCCAACTGCTCTGTTCTCAACTCCTCCACCTCTTTCACAACATCCAGCTGGGACACTGTGACCTGTGTTCCTTTCTTCTTCATTGAATTTTCTTCCTGGACCACACTCAAAGCCAGAGGGGAATGGAAGCACCTCCCAACAGGTGGTGCCAGACCTTAGAAGAGCATATTATCACTTGGCTCTATCAGGCTGCTCTCCCTGACAAAGCACCCTCCATCGTTTGCTTACAGGCTGCACAGAGTCCAGGAGCTTGGTGAGCTGGTAGAAGCGCCTTGAGCAGGATGTGGGATTTTTTCTCTTGCATGCAATGATACGATCAAGTTCCTTGATGTAGTTCATTCGAAGTTCATCAAAGAATTTTTGATTTTTCAGCCCATCCACTGGAACTGATGTGGGATGAAGACAGAATGGGGAGGGGAAGCATGCCCACGAAGGAGCATTAGATAAAGCACCAAGTTTTCTGACCACAAACTTGACCCCCACCCCCACAGGGAGAGAACCATCTACTTGGTTTCCTGTCACTTGAGGCCTATATGCCTGGGACCTTCAGGAAGTCTGCTAGGAAGGTCTTAGGGAAAAGGCTAGCTGGACCCAGTGTGTAGGGTATCAAGTAAATAAAATTTACTGAGCTTTTCCATTCTCTAGACTTCTCACCTACACATTTCTTAGGACCTATGGTTTTACGCTGTTCACAGTCTGGCTCTGAATTAGAAAATTAAAACACGTGGTCTTGAATATCAAATTTTGTCTCCTTTCTCCCTCATAGAGGCTAAGCACTCTGCTTAGAAGAGACATTAAAGAAATATTCCTTGGCTGCCAAATAAGCCCTTTCTGAGTTGCTTACACAGAACTTCTCTTTTTGGCAGAAGAGGAAATTCCTTCCAGGAGGCAATCCCTTCTGCCCTACAAGACATATAAGGTGGTCCTTGCCTGTTTCTATGGTAGAAGCTATGGAAAAAATTCAGAGACCTGCTAAAACCAGACAAAAAGGCCTTGTACCAGAAAGAGATAGGGGGTAGGTGGGGATCTAATGGAGGTTGAATTATAGCAAAGAAATTGGTCTCTAGCCATGAAATTCATCCTTGTTAGGAAAAAGGATGCTAAGGGAGAGTGGAGGAGGGAAGGTGAAAGAAGAAGGGAAATGTTCAGGAGCTGGCTTCTTCCCAATAATCCTTTAATGAAAAAAGCAGCTTCCCTCTGATCCCCTATGCCCCTAGGGGCATTCTCTGCCCTTCCAGGCACTTACTAATGCTAAAGAGCAGCAGAGCCTTCATGCACAGAAATTCCTGGGGGGTGATTTGGAGCCATCCAAATTCTTGAGAGAGGTGCCTCATTCGGACACACTGGCTGTACATCCGGGACTTGTGCATGCGGTACCTGGGAAGGAAACACAGAGAAAAAAAGAGGAGTAAGGAAAGGCTTACAATAAACCCAGAGAGAATATCTGTGGTTGCCCTCCCCTTTCCAAGTTCTCCAAGAAGAGCTTGCTGTTTCTCTTGCTGGTGCTTCAGTGACAGGAACGAAGTTGTTCTTTTTTTTCCCAAAATCGTGATATCATGATAACTACTCATCTTGCCTGGCCAAGATATGGATTACCACATGGAAATTCCAGGTCCCCGTGGTCCTCCTGTTTCCTGGCACAAGGACAGGAAAGCCTAACCAAATGAATACAATGGGACTGGCACATGGTCTCCCTGACTAGTCCTAATATCTCAGCTGCAGCCAGAGCCAGAACCTGCCTCCCAGACGTTCAAACTTGGAGGATTTCTAGGAGACAGGCCTTAGAAATCAACTCTTAAAATAAGGACATCAGGATTCCCAAGTGACCACACTTCCCATGTTAGAAATTTAATAATTTCTTTAAAAACTCCCAGAAAATGAGATTCCCCATTGTCCCTTTAAGTGAGTTCCAATGCTTATCAAATCAGCCAGAAAATATTTCTGAATGTCAAATCTAAATGTCCCCTGCTGAAGCGGAGCCTACTCCCTCATATCCTGGCTGTTCCTTATCACAGTTTGGGAGTTATAAACACGTGTGAGCTGCTTTTATTATAGTGACTTGTGAAAACATCATCACATTATCACCTATAAATTATATAGGGAAGTGACCAAGGCTTGGACAGATTCTCGAGGGGAACAACCTCTCTGTTCCATGACTGGCCATGACAAGCCCATAAGAGAAGATACAGCATCCTCCTGCTAGCAAACCTTCCTGGTTTTCAGCACTTCAGAAATTGTGTGTGTGTGTGTGTGTGTGTGTGTGTGTGTGTGTGTGAGAGAGAGAGAGAGAGAGAGAGAGAGAGAGACAAAGAGGAGAGGGAGAGAGAGAAATTGATTTTATATCTTGTGGAGAAAGGAAAGGGAATTTGACACTCACTTAAGTGGTGAGGAAAAAGCCCTCCCAGATTGGGTCTGAAGCCTGTGGTTTGACATTTTGGTCCCCAAACCACTAGCCTTGTTCACAGGTTGAGCAGACCTGGTACTGGCTGGGTGGAAGCTCAGCACCCTATCTCAGAGAGATCTTGGATGGCCTAGAGAAAGAGGGAAAGGAAGGGGCAGATAGTGTAGAAATATTCAATGCAGGCTGGAACCCAACTGGAAAAATGAAGCATTTAGATAGTATCACAAGTCAACTGACCAAAACAATGCTGCTCCAAGCTCTTTTTCCCTAAGGAATTTTTAAGTAAGATTTGCTGAGCCTTAGGGCATGGCCTTGCTCTGGTCTGTCTGTGCTTCCAAGCCTCTGTTGATGACAACACTGCAGTATTTTTACCATTGAAATTGTAATCCTGACATGAAGGATTGCTCTAATACTGCTGCAGACCCCAGGAACAGAGAAGGTGTAGAAAGGAGGGGAGAAAGGCAAGGGAAGGAATTCAAAGGGGAAAGGAATAAGACCTGAGGAGGAAAGAAAGGAATAGAGTGCAGAAGGTAGAAAGCAAGGGGCAGGAATGGAATTCAGGAGGTGAGCAGAAGTAGGTGGGATTAAAAGAGAATGGAGAAGTGGGGAGAAGAACATTGGAAATAAATGATGGAGCACAGTGCCTGGCACATAGTAATTGCTCAAAAAATGATATGTTGGAAAGTGCCATTATGATTCTATTCACTATTCTACAGATGAGGAGAATAAGCCTCAGAGAAGTTCAGTAATTTACCCAAGGTCACACAGCTAGGGCTCAGGTCCATTACCCTCACAAACTGTGTTCTCCACAAAGAGAGGAGGAGAAAAGAAGAAAGCAGGGTTGATGACAGGGTTTGGTGTCAGAGAGGTTAGCAAATGGGTTGGCCCAGAGTCCCTGTCTTTTTCTTTGGACCTCCGTTTCCCCATTGGTACCTTGAGGAGGCTAGCAGCAACTGGTGGCTTTTAACTGGAGAGGTACTGCTCCCTTAGTGGGTGCTAGAAATGTGTGGGGGCAGTTTGGGCTGTCACAGTGACTAGGATCCTATTTGGTATTTAGTGGGCAGGTACCAGGGCAGTTAAACACATTCCAATATGCAGGAATGTGCTAAAAGATGAAAAACCATTCCTCGGAAAATGTCAACAGCATCCCTGTTAAGAAACATTGGTTTAGATGATTCTAGGGACTTTAAGAGCTCTAACATGGTGGGTTCCTATAAGAGGAAGGGGGTCTGCTGTTTCAGGAGCCCTGGGGCTTGATATAGGACCCTGACTCTGTGGGGAATCCTGTGGTACCTTTTGATGAGGTACATGGAAGTGGACCAGATAGCTGAGGTAGGGTGCCACATATTTACACAGATGTGGAAAAGGAAATGAAGATTTAGAAAATAGCCAATTATCACCTTGCAAAGGTTCAAAGGTCTTCAGGCTCTGGATGGGGAGGGTAGTGCAGGTGCCCAGTAGTTGATTTAATCGCTGGAGGGCAGCAAGAGGGTGGGTTGAGAGATGAACAGGAAGAGGGCTTTTTAAGGCCTGCTCCAGAAGATGGCATCATAGGTAACTCTTTGGAGATCTGGAAACCACAAAGCAGGTTGTGCCAAAAGCTCAATGGTTATTCTTAGCTTCTGGCTACCAGGGCTGGCTGAGTTGGAAGAGGGCAGCTGGGGACGCTTATTTTCCCCCATATGGCACTGCTGTACTGGAAGGAACCACTGGCCTGTAGATTTTATTTTAAGGCTCTTCTGGGTTAAAGGGCTAAAGGGGAGGGAAGGTCAATTCCTTCCTGACCAAAGGGATTCTCTGTGGTGAGACTAGCTCAAAGTTCTTGGGAAGATTTTTTCTGGCCAGCTCCATTCACAATGCCACAAGGGACCTCAAAGAGCAGACACAGAACAGATTATCATTGTTAGGAAAAGAGAGTATTGGAAAGGTACTTCCTTTTTATTTCTTGCCCATTATGGGACAGACATTTCACATTCATTAGCTCCTATTTTAGTTGTCATAACAAAACCATTTAAGAAAGATTTATTTTATTAACAGATTAGGAAACTGCGGATCAGGGAAGGTAAGGGTCTTACCCAAAGACAATGATGTAGGAAATAACAGAATAGAGGTTTCAGTTGAGGAAAGTACAATTTTAAAACCTGAGCTCTTGGCCAAATTCATGAAGGGTAAATAGAGCTGGTGGCAGGGCAAGCATTTATTAAAACTGCTTGTAAGAGAAGGGAAGTGGCTGGGCCAAGGTCACATGGCCAGAAAATGGTGGAGCTGCACTTCCTCATCACTTACCATCAGGAGGCAGTATAAGAGCTAAGAGTTACAGAGCCATACTTTGAATTCTGTTGCCAACATGCACTAGCTGTTTGATGTTGTTGGGTAAGTCACTTTATTTTGTTGAACCTAATTTTCCCCATCCATTAAAAAAAATTTTTTTTAAAGGGGAAATCAAGTTCTCATGAGTGCTCAATGAGAAAGGATTAGGAAAATACCTAGTATGGTCCTGGCACAAAGGAGTTTCTCAACAAATGGTGACTGGCAGTAGCTTTTGATGGTAGCATAAGGGACCAAAGGAACTTCAGCCCTCACAACTAGAGTCTCTCTGTTCACTCCCTATGTTGCTCAGAGTGAAGAAAAAGGATCCTGACATGAGGGTCTGAGATAAGGGAAAAGCAGGTCAGAAGCACTGCCAAATTACCAGGATTGAGTCTTGATTGGGAAAAGCGACAGCCTTCCCCTGTTGCCTCCTACCAATTGGCCTTTCAGCCAGGCAAAGCCACCTCAGATTGAGCAGGCTGGCTGGGCTTCTACTGCCTCACCTAAAGGTCAAATGAACCAACTCTCACCATTACTTACATTACCATCATCACCACCAATGAGGTCTGTGTTTGTGTGAGTTCTGGACCCATAAGCACTTACTCATTGAAAACCAGGTCAGGGGCAAAGTAGAGCATCCTGGAGTTGACATTGGTGAAGGACCGCCAGCCCATGGCAAACACCATAAGCCCCATCCAGGAGTACTGAATGATTGCCATCTGGTCGTCCACGTGCAAGTTGCGGAAGCCTGGAGATAGGGCAGAGGCAGTGGTCAGACTGAGCACTGATGGGCTGAGTGAAGTCTAGGACTCTGCTGGGCTGAGAATTTCTGGCACTTGGGCTGCCCTTGAGGAGCCCCAGGGGCCATCAATGCTGGGGAGCAGGAGGAGAACAAACTATATGGTGGGGATAACACTCCTTGCACTCCCTACTTCATTGAGCTGCTCAAAAGAAACAGAGGCAAAAAGTGCACTGTCCATTGGAAGAGAATAATAATCTAACACTTACTGACTGCTTACAATGAATTAACTCTTTTCTAAGCATGTTACTTATATTAATTCATTTATTCCTCACAAGAATCCAATAAAGTGTATACTATTATTGTTCCCATTCTGTGAATCAATAAAAGTGAGTCACAGAAGGGTTGAAGAACTTGTCCAAGATCATAAGGCTAGTAATTGGCAGATCAAGTTCCAAAGCCAGTCTGATTCCAAAGCCTTGATCTTCAGAAAGGCTCACTGCCTTTCCAAAGACACAGTGTAATAATCATTTCTCTCACATGAACAGCACTTTTCACTTTACAAAGCTCTTTTCTAGCTATAATCTTGTTTGTACCTTCTAACAACCCTGGGAAAGGGATACTATTACATATCAGCATATGGTGGAATGCCTTTGACAGCCATGCCTTCTCCACACTACCTTCAGCTTCCATCTCTTTTCTCTGACCCTTTTCCTGCCTCCCACTTCCTCTCTATTGTTTTCTATTCAATAAATACCTGGCCCTGCTAGTTTCCTACTCTACTGCCATTCCTGCCTACTGCCATTATTATACACAAACAGGCCCTTTATGACCTGCTTTCTTAGACTAATTTCTTACCATTTGCCTTCTCATAATTTAGGTTCTAGCTATTCTGAAAAACCCACAGTTTGCTGAACATACACACACACACACACACACACACACACACACACACACACACACACACATCATGCCTCTAAATCTCTGCTATCTCTGCACAGGCAGCTGCCTTTCCCTAGAATGCATTCTTCCCTCCCCAGGCTTTCCATCTGATAAACACCTACTCATCTTTCAAGTCTTCACTGAAAGGCTACCTCCTCTGTGATGCCTCTTCCAACTCATCCAGACAGAAGACCTAGTGATTCTTCTCTTACCATCTTGCTGAATCCGTCCAATTATAGCACTCATTACACTGTACTGGAATTTATCTATGCACATATCTGTCTCCTCTGTGAGACTTAGAACTTCTTGAAGACAGGGACCATTCCCTTCTTATTCATCTTTTCCTCTCTAGTATATAACACAGTTCAGATATTTGAGTAGGCGTTTGAGAAATATTAATTAGACTTAGGATTCTCATTATTTTCATTTTATAAAATAAGAATTATAGATGATCTCCAAATTACCTCCCTTAAGCTCAGAGAACAGAGGCTCCCAGATGCTGCCTCCACATAGGTAGAACAGATATGGCTATGCTCTCCTGGAGGTTTCCAAATAGTTGGATACTTAAAGCATCACTTCAGAGCTCATCCCCTACCAGTGCCTCATTTATCTTCTCCCTAACAGATCCAGAATTATCTGAAATTTTGTCTTACTTACCTTATTAGGAATGCTTACATGAATTTGTATAATGCTTCTAACTTTCCTGATGATGACCTCATTTAACCCTCACAATTACCCTAGAGTGTGGGCAATGTGACACTTATTTTGTCAACAAGGAATCTGAAGGCCAGAGAAGTTAACTGACTTCCCCAAGCTCATACAGTCTGTATGTGGCTGAAATGGGACTAGAACCCAGGTGTTCTAATTCTCTTCTTCAGTGCTTCTCCCATACTACTCTTGAACAACACAGCTCAAGAACTACCAAGGTCATGAGTTTTTTCTTAGCCATAGGCTCAGGTCTGAAGTCTACACTATCTAGACACATTGTTCTGTTGGTTGGTTCTTGCCACACACACCCCCTATTTACCCTTTTTTCCTTTAGGTCCCAAGCCTACCAGACATCAGGATGCTAGAGTTCCTCACATCACCACCTTTGACTGCAATCTTAGCTCCCAGGCGTGTGCCTCACATCTTCACAGGAGCTAGTCTGCTAACAGACTAGCTGGAGCCTCAGACCCCAGAGTATTTCCTGCCTGAATCCCTTCTGTAGCACAGAATACCTGGGACTGATTCTTTCCAGTAGGAGACGAAAAGCCAGGGTCAAGCATGGAACATCAAAGAATCTCTTTGGGAGGGGCCCGGGAGCTTGAACCCTGAACCCTTGGGGTGGGAGGCAATGGGAATCAAGAAAAGCCTTGGTTGGTGAGTGTGTGAATATGAGGGTGCATGGGGGGATGAGGATTAAACTGTACAAATACCAAGGAAGCCGTCAATACTGATGATTTTTCCCTCCCTGAGATGCCAGAGAACTAACAAAGAGGAGAAAAAGGGAAAGCTTAGTTTGGCTGTAATACTAATTAACAGTCCTTAGTGAGAGCTGCTTAGAACTCAAGCCTAATTACTGTATATGCATCAACAACATAGCTGCTTCAAAGGCTGGGCATTAGAGAACAGAGTTAGGTATTGTAATCAGATTAGACCTATAGGAAAATTAGCCTGCTAATGCCCATCCTTTGAAGCAGCCTGCTCAGATAGTACGGCTATCAAGGGATGACTTTAGGAAACAGTAGTTCCAGTCTACAGGTTTCCCTCAACATATATTCATTCACTCAACACCTATTTGGCGCTGCATTAGGCTGTTTTGGAGAAACAGAGAGAAGTCATGGTTTCAGGTTATGAAACACACAAAACAGGTTAGGGAGCAGAGGCTAACCTGAGATTCTGTTTTCTCACTAGAATCCAATCAACATCATTTCTTAGCAATCTCCAGTAGAAACCTATAGTCTCATGTCTAGTCTGGAAGAACATACCCAAAGAAAGGTCAATTAGGAAATATTTGCTGCTTTATTGCACCTCACAGCTAAGGTCTTCAAAGAAGACAATTCATCTTTGGGACCCATGAATGAGCTTCTAGGAAAAACTAGTGGCAGCTTGAAATGATTTTAGTGGTTTAGCACTCAAGCTTGGTAATAATGACCCACCATTTACAGAGCATCTTCTATGTTTCAGCTATTATACTAGATGCTCTTTATACCTAATTTCTGTGTTGATAACAATCTGCAAGGTAGCAATTGTTCTACCATCTCTACAAATGAGGAAACAAGTACTGCAGACATGTGATTTGCTCAAAGTCACACAACTAGTGTATAGCTAAGATTCCAAGCCAGATACATCTGATTATAAATATACTGTGTACATACAGTCTACTCACCCTCCCTCAATACTAGGGTATTTACTAGGGTACCAGGTGCTGTAGTAGGCAATTTACATATATCATCACTATCACAGAAAACTTCACAACAAAATTGATCTGAGTAGGTACTTAGCACAGTGCCTCTCAAAGGACAGGAACTCAATGTGTTCAATGAGCAAATAACTTGAATTAGTAGGTGATTATTGATAATATGAATAACAGTTCTAATGAATGTGGTACTTGGCTTTCTTTTGAAGCTATTCTTTAAATTACTCAGGGTCAGAGATCATTTCCTTAGACAAGCTAGATGGTGAACTGATATTAACTTGCAGACTTGTTAATGTAAGGAAAGGGCTTCCAACCCTGGAGGTTAGGCTGAGGAAATCCAGTGGCTCCCAGTTATACAAATTGTGCCATAATGCTTTGCACCAGGTTATTGTTAAGACCATCAAACTAGAACTCAGAGGGTGTGAGCCCAAGCTCTGGCTGCATTTGTTAAGTGACCAAATGGAACAAGTTAATTAACCTCTCTGAACCTTATCATTTGAAACAGGAGTGAAAGTCCTTATGATTCATGGGACTGCTATGAGGATTAAGTGGAATCATATAAAAGAAAAGGTCCTATCCTATAAAATGAGACACTAAGGTGTCTGGCAACTGCTTGGAAAGATTAAACTGAATCTCTGTTAGACACATGACATCAGGACACCCAGCTGAATAAGTGATAAGAATTAAAGCAACTTTTTCTTTTCTTCCTTTTTTTTTTGTATTTTTTTCTTCCCTGTGTGAACTCTCTGTTTTTGGTACAGTGTATATGCAGCCAGAGTCCTTGGGCCTTCTTCCCAGGGATCTAATTGGCTAGTCAACCTCAGCTTTCCAAGCTAGGAAGGTGTTAGGGACAATCTGGTAGCTGTAACTGGGCCTTGTGAATTGGAAAGACAAAAAGGGGGCTTGACAGTCAACATGCAATGTCTTCCAAGGCAGCAAGTCCACATTATGACCCAACTGGCCTTGGATAAAGTCTTGGTCCCTCACTGTAAAGCCCGAGGCTAGAGAACTACAGTGGTACTACACAGACTATGAGTAGAGTTGGATGAGGAGGGGATTTGGAGTTAGGAGGGGACGTGGGCTCAAGTTCTGGCCCTGATACCTTCTGAATGTGCAACTGTGGGCAAGCACATCACCTCTCAGAGCGTCAGAGTATTTATCTATAAAACAGGGAAAAGAATCCCTACTTTACAGAATTCTTAGGAGGATCAAATGAAGTACTACATATGAAACTTCTCTGTTCACCATAAATTCACATATGATTGACAGTTATTATTAAATGGCAGGTTAATCTTTGACTCCACAAGGAGAGGTTTGATTGTTGATGTTTCAAAAGAATCTTTCAGTCATGGAAGTTTAGGATTAAGAGAACCCTTAAAGAGTTTATGTTTCTCTTGTTTCCAAACTGTGTTCCCTGGAGCCCTAAGATTCTGCAAGAGTGATCTGAGGCTTCTCTAGGGGTAGTGAGGGAGAGGCACTGGCTTTAAATCAACCAGCTCCACTTGGATCTGTGTACCATGTTTTTGAGAAATAAAGAGTTTGGCTGCTAAAGGAACGTTTGTGAATCGTTGGACAGAGGATCTCTGGGGCTTCTTTAAGCTCCAATATTTTAATAATCAGACCTTTCCAAACAACAGATGGCCAAGAGAGGAAGTGAATTCCCCATCACTGGAGGTATCCATGCAGAAGTTAGAAAAACACTTCATATTTCTTTCACTATCACCTAATGTTTCCTTCCACTATGATGATGCTAAGGTAGTTTATTTTATTTCCTTTTCCTTTTTTCTTTTTTGGTCGCATGGCGCAGCTTGTGGGATCTTAGTTCCCTGACCAGGGATCGAACCCATACCTCAAGCAGTGAAAGCATGGAGTCCTAACCACTGGACTGCCAGGGAATTCCTTAAGGTAGTTTAAAGAGCACCAAGAGTTCCTTGAAGTAAAACTGGAAAACCATCAATTTAGTCCAAACCACTTTTCACACATTGTACAGATGGAAAAACTGAGACCCAGAAAGGGAAGGGATCACATAATGAGTTACCAGCAGAGCTAAGGCTAGAACCTAACTGTTTTGACTCCCAACCCCATGTTCCTTCTATCATACCATATTATAAGAGTTCCCATGGTATGGGTTCCAAGTAATATTAAAGACAGAATATCAGTTAGGCTCAAGATTATCTTTGGGGTGAACCTGTGTGTGTACATATAGAAGAGCATCTTAAGGCATTTAAGGGTATGTCTATGTGATCCATGATTATGGGAACATTTGCTGACTAAATCTGTGGGTTGAACATAGAAACATAGTTGCTGTGTGCTGTTGTGAGGCATGTGGGATACTCAATAATGTTGCTTTTCTCCTTGATTTCTGAGTTTCCTTATTTTTAATGTAGGAATTTCTACCAATCTCTTCCCTCACAAGGTTATGGTGAGGATTGCATGAGTTAATGGATGGGAAGCAAACAGGCATGGTGCTTGGCCCAAAGGAGTCTTCACTAAATATGACCTCCCACATTCCATGCCCCCACTTTCCTTACCAGGCAAGGCCTTGGCCCACTTGACCACGTGTACAAGCTGTCTTTCACCCAGTTCATTGAGGCTAGAGAGTAAAGCTGCAAAGGAGTCAGGTTGGTTGTTGTCATGTCCAGCACACACCACACCTGGTTCAATGGCTTCCAGGACATTCAGAAAGATGGGCTGACACTCATAGCCTTCAATATGTGACACTGTCAGCTTCTGGGCTGACTCCTCAGTGGGGCTGGTGGCACTGGAAGTCTCCCCTTCCTCCTGTAGTTTCAGATTCCCAAGTTTCTTCAGCTTCCGGGCTATTGGGAAACAAGGGAAACTTGGATTTATTATCAGTGGCCAAAAACACACAGCACAGCTACCCTGTTAGAAAAGCTGTTTGAGCTAAGAAAACAAGGATGTTCATTCTCCCTAGTCACAGACTCTAAACTCCTTAAGGACAAGTGCTCAGTTTAAACACTGGTTAAATGAATGATTCATCATTCTAAATTCCTCCTAACTCAAACTTCCATATCTTGCTTTCTCTGTGATCCTCTTGCCAGACAGACCTAGTATATCCTTGGATTGGACTCTGCCTAAATGCAGTCTCCAGTATTCATACCTTGGATCTTCAATTAAATCATTTACTAATATATTCATGATTCACTCATTCGTTCATTCAACAGACATCCATTGTTAGGCCTTTGCTTTTGGGTGGCGAAAAGAACATAGGCCCTAACCCAGTTTGGTAGAGGAGAAATAAACACCCGCTAACAATTCTAACAATTAGAAAATGTCAAACTGGTGAATGTTACAACAGGAGTATTAACAAAAGAGGAAGAACAACAATCTCTCTGCATAGGTGGGGTCAGGAAATGTTTATGGTGATATATGACCTGGACCTCGAAGAATAGTGAGGATTTCACCAGGCAGAGAGGAATGGAAAGGGCATAAACAAAAGCACTGAGTGTTTAGGGGTAAAAGAGACCAGTGTGGCTGGAGTGTATATTGTATATGTGGGGAGACTGGCTATTTATGAGGTTGAAAACAAAGGTGGGGTTTGACTTTAAAGGAGCATGTATATCATATTAAGAAATTTGGGCTTTATCACACAGATGATAGGCAAATATGGAATGTTTTAAATCAAGGGAATGTTGTACTTGTGTCTATGTCTATCATGTCTAGCAAACTGCTAGGGAAGGAGACTAGAAAGGCAGATCTGTTGGAGAAGGACTAGACTTATCATCCCACTTTGGGGTCAATGAATGGGAATTTTCTGGTGTTGCAGCATTTCTCACTTCAACTACAATAGTCCCAGGTATTGTCAGACATTTACACTCATAGTTGAACATACACTGTAACACATATATTGATTTTCATCTTTAGTAAAGGGGAGAGAAAGAAGCTGAAGTCTGAAATCCCCAATTGTATCAAAGAAATAACAGAATGTCCCTACCTTTATAATCTGCCTGTAAAACAGGAACCATCCATTAAAAAGGATGATAGAAATAACATTATTTAAAAAAACAAGAATAATCTAAAACTCAAACCTTATGAACCATCCTCCCCCTGTGCTCTCATACACACAATTTACAGGTCCTTGGGCATCCTGGTGTTTACTTTGTGCTATTTTCCTTAGCATTTATATTGGCAGAAATATAAATAATTGAAAAGGTCATAACTCTGAGATCTAGCATAGGCAGTTGCACCGGGACAGACCATAAACCACTTTATCTCTAATCCCTTTAAAATAGTAATAAAATTTAAAAGGTATAAAACAAAGAGAGAAGCTGATTGCTCAATTTTAATGGATAAATACAACAAAACCTGTTGCTGATATGTTTCTGGCTCCTGCAAAAAATGATACTTATCTGGAACTGACTCTCAGCTCTAATTAGAAAAATAAGTCTTGCAATGCAAACTCCAATCATAGTACAACTCAGTAAATCAATGAAAGAATGAATCACATGTTTGGATCAACAACCAGGGTAGAGGAGAAGAAAATAGAGGGTTTGGTGGTGCAAGAAAAGCCCAGAGAAGAACTCAGGGTAAAATAACAAGGAAGCCTGGAAAATCAACACAGAGTTCAAGATGACCTTGTCCAACAATCATTTCTGCAAGGTTTGGGCACAGTCAGTAATGAGATATGCACACTCACTGTCAACTCCCACCTCCCATCAAGGGCACAAGCTGGAGGTATGGGCAGGACTAAGCTCATCTTGTCCCAGAGCTACTGGCCTGGCCCCTAAAATTTTTTGTCATCTGGGGAACCCATTGCTGACATGGGCTCAAGTAGGCAGCTCCACAGACTGACAGTGACTTCTGGATCTGCTCCCCTGGTACAGGTTCTACAGGTAGACATTCTCTTCCCCATCACTGGTACTTTCTGACCTTGGGCTCAGAAGTTGCCAGGCCATGTAGTCCCCCTTTCAGCCTGGGAGAAGACAGATATAATTAGCCTTATGCCTGAGGGAACTAAGAGATATAAGGTTAAATATTTTTTCTGAGCCTTCTGTATACTTCACTTCATAAACATATTATATCACTTAATTCCACAATGATCTTAGGAGGTGAGGAATATTTCCTATCTCTGTTTTGCAAGTGAGTAAACTGAGGTAACACAGCTATCAAGAAACAGAATCTAAAAATCTTAACTTAATCTGACTATAAAGCCAATGCTCTTTCTACTATATCATACTGTATCCCCAAGGAGTCTGAAGCCCTAAACCCTACTTCTAGCCTAATAGAGTTGAGGAGTAGGGCTAGGGTTATATTTTCCCTGCCTTCCACCCTCACCCGTGACTCTAAACTTCAGTAACTAGCATCAAATCCAGAAAGGAAAAGGCAGAAGCTATGAGACTCCTCTAGTCATTTGCCCAAAGTAGAAATAAGCTTGGGGAACTACAGTGGCTTAGAGATTCATAGCATGATGAAATAGGAAGGGTCATTAGAACTCATCACATCCAGGGGGTTCACAGAATTAATATACCTTCATTGTCTACACAAATAATACAGTGTGTGTGTGTGTGTGTGTGTGTGTGTGTGTGTGTGTGTGTGTGTTTATAGGAGAATGGTGGGAACTCTGGTGAACTGAAGTGAATGCTTTACCACCTTCTTGCCCCTGCAATGCATGTGCACATAACACACACACATATACATACTCCTAGAAGGCGTTCATATAATATTTTAAATTTTTCCTAAAACTCATCTGTATCCCAAAGTTGAATTCAGGCCTTAGCCATTATTTTGGGACTTCTGTTGTTAATCCAACATTTCAAGTCAAGGATGGAGAGCCTGAGGTCAGAGTGAGTGTGGTCACCTACTGGCAGAGCAGAGACTGGAACCAGGCTCTTATTCCTAATCCAGAGTTCCCTGTACCATACCAGCTCGTTTTCTGAGTAAGTAAGTCATTTCTACTCTATCTCAGTACCTGCCTCTGAATTCAAGATTTGCACTGTCCAACACAAGAGCCACTAGACGCATGTGGCTACTTAAATTTAAATTAATTAAAATTAAATAAAATTAAAAATATAATTCTTTAGTCTCACTAGCCACAGTTCAAGTGCACAAAAGGCACATGTGGCTTATGGCTGCTACAATGGACAGTACAGTTACAGAGCATATCCTTCATTTCACAAAGTTCTATGGAATACTGTTGTGAATCTAGACTGTTCTCTGGGGCAGCTGTCCCATTTGTCATGCCCTACTCATGCTATTGATTAAAAAACAAATCCAAATGAATTTTATATAGAAGAATCCATGGGCTTTTCAAAAAGGTGGAACGACACAGAGGAATTGGTGCTGGTGCAATCAGCGAGGTATGCTCTGTCACCTTGACTCTCCCACCAATGACTCAGATCTCAGTGGGCTGATGACTTGTGGACCTAAGCAAACTCATTACAAGCAAGATCAATATGTGCAGAGACTTTGGGGAGAATCCATCAACCTAAAATAATTCCCCTTCTCTGCATAGTGCTAATGAAAACCTGGCTGGTATTTTCATATCCTCCTCCTCTAGACCTATATGGCATCTGCTTGAGAAAGAGAATCCGCATTCCCACTTGCCTCCACGACCTGGGTAACCTGCTGTCCCTGCGGCCACGGTGGCCCAAGCTGCACCAGGTGTTCTGGCCTCTCTGCCTGAAGAGGGTGACTGTACTGAACATAATTGAAATCAGATTCCATTCATTCTGCCGGGGGATCCTCTGTTCTCTCTGTGCAGCAGAGGCCAGCATGTTGCTAGACGACTTGGAATGCTGGACAATGAGGCTTGCTAGTCTCAGCTGTTACTCAATGCCCAAGGCCTTGTTTTCATCCATGAAGGCCGCCCCCACACCCCTCCTGTCTCCTGCACCTGAGCCCCAGAGTCATACCTAACTCTTTCATGTGAGGTACAGGCTTGTCAGGCCCCTGTGTTACCACAGAGACCCATTGGTTTGCTCAAATTGAGTGATGAAGCCAGGATAAAGGGGACAGTAAAGGTTGATAGTTCTAATGGTGTGTGAGTTGCTTTGCATCTCATCACTGTCTTTCAATCGTAGGTCAAAGCAGTGACAAGAAAGGGACATTGGCAAGGCACATCCTTGTCTGTACCTGATCTTTAGGGGAAGAGAGCCCTTGAAAACATGCCTGGATCCTGCTGCCTGGACCTTATAGGGAGCTGACTTTTCAGCATAGTGGCATTAGACCCCTATGAGGGCTGTCTCTACAGCAACAGAGAAAGATTTTTCCAATCAGGTTCAATGGTATATCCCTCAGGAGAAGTAGATGTGATTAATCTGTAGCTTCTATAGCCACTATGACCATTAGGCACTATTCCAGCCTCATTCTTTGCTACCTCAAGACAGAGGTTTTCTCATCCTTGGTCAGGGGAGAGGCAAGGTGCAGTAAAGTTTACAAAATCTTAGAAAATTCAAGTTCCTCTCCCCAAGGTCAAGGATGTTTCTCTTCCTTGAATCTCACCATGGAGTTTGAAGGATAAAAGAATCATTTCCTGTGCTAGGTATACTTGATGGCCACCAATATTCCCAACCCTTGGTGTACACATACCTTCTTCCAGTTATTTAGTCGAGCACCAATATAGGTGCTCTTGTAAAAGGATTAGGTAGATGTAATTAAGGTCACAAGTCAGTTGAATTTTGAGGGTCGTTATCCTTGATGGGCCTGACCTAATCAGATAAGACTTAAAAGGGACTGGACTCTTTCTGGAAAGGTATTCATGGAATCAGGAGGATTCAATATAAGGAATATTCTCTGTTGCAGGCTTTGAAAGTGGAGGTGTACACATGGCAAGGAATGAGGGTGGTCTCTGGGAGCTAAAAGCAGCCTCTGACAGACAGCCAGAAAGGAAACAGAAACCTCAATCCTACGACTGCAAGGAACTGAATCCTGCGATAATCACATGAGCTTGGAAGAGGACTGTGAGCTCCAGATTAGAACAAAGCCCCTGACCAATAGTTTTATTTCATCCTTGTGAGACACTGAGCTGAGAATCCACTCATGTTGTGTCAGACTTCTGACTTACAGAACTGTGAGCTGATAAATGTGTACTAAATTTGACGTAATTTGTTATGCAGCAGTGGAAAACTAATACACTTTCCTTACAAAATTGGGGTATAGACAAGATAATAGGCTTTGGAATCAGAAGATCTTGGATTCAAACCCCAGCTCCATCAATTACTAGCTTAATAACTTTGAGCCAATTGCCTAGCTTCTCTGAGATTCTGTTTCCACCTTTATAAAATGGGGAAGCCGCTTCCTGCTTCCTAGGACACTTATGAGAACTAAATGAGAGAGAATGCCTGGCACATAGTGAACTCTCCAAAATGATTTTCTTCACTCTCCATCCATTCCTAAAGAGTAGAGAGTGACTGGATTACAGGAGACCAAACTCAGACATGGGGAAGAAGAGACAGCAGGATTAACAGAGAACCAGATATGGCAGAGAAGGGAAGGGAAGAGTGACACATTATGAGATGAAAAAAAGTAACTGAGTTTCTTCAGCATATAACTGCCTATAAAACTGAATTCAGGTCTTAAGTGTAATTCTAAATGCTAACTAAACACAAAGGTACATTTGGTGCAGAGCTTCAAATTCTTTGTGAAACCAGACTAGGCTGTACTTACGTGAATGTCTGAAATTATGTGTGTGTGTGCAGGTGCTTATATATTATAATGCTTAAATGTATGGGTCATGAACTTGAATATCTTCACTAGTCAGGCAGATACGCAAATGATCTAAAACAGCCTAGTGAACATAAATAGGGTGGGCTGGGGAACAGGAAAGTGATTGATGCCCTGCCTAGGGGCAGTCTAAGTCTGTTTGTGCTGGACAAACAATTCTGCAAGTCAATTTTGGCCTGTGGAAAACCAATTTGTGGCCTCTGGCTTAAATCATGCCAACCATCTTTTCATCCACTAGGATTAGAGTCAGGGGATCTCATTGTACAACTTTAGGTTTAGATATTCAGAGGAACACTGGATTAAGATCCAGGGGAGCTCACTGTATGATCTCCAGAACATCCTTTTCCTTCTTTTGCTCTTAGTTTCTTGATATATGTACAAAGGGTAGTAGTTAACAGCAAAAAGTCTGGAGTCAGACTGTCTCAGTGTTAAGCCTGGCTGTATTGCTCACTAGCTGTGTGACTCTGGGCAAGACTTAGCCTCTCTGTACCTCAATTTCCTCATCTATAAATCGGTGATAACATTAGCACCTAACTAATAAGGTTGTTAAAGAGGAATATAGACACTGTGGTGGTGTCTGAGAGTAGAGGGAAGATTCTACACCACCAGTAGAACCCTCCAAGACTGTGGCATGGTGAAAAATTTCACTGTACTTAAGGAGGCAGAATGAAATGATGACATCAAAGTTCTAAAATGTTATTCACAAGAAAGGGCTTTTTATTATTGGTGGTGGTATTCACATTCTTATGGGATGTCTGACCTTGAACATATCCCTTGATTTATCCTACACCTCAGTTTTCTCATCTGACCTGACTACTGCATAGGACTATTATTTGGAGAAAGTGAGATGGTCTCAATGAAAGTACTCTGAATTCTGTAAAGGTGTATATCAATGGGAAGGCTATGACATTTTCCAAGAATGAATCTCTAGCTAGAAAACATTCTGAAAAACTGCTTAGGGTGGCAACCTATAAGTAATATTGTCTTCCATCTTGGTCAACTGGTCTCAAGTCAAAGATTGAGGGCCAAACTGACAGGTTCAAGAATCCTAAGATAATTATAGGATCTACCTCACAGAGCTGTAACTTTACCTAACAGAATACATGTAACGTGCTTAGCACACAGTAAATTCTGTACGTCAATACATGATGCCTCTCATTCTTTCTTGCTAGTTGCTAAACCCCACATTGCTCCACGTCATTCCCTTTATCTCAAGCAGCTGAATTTCTCTCTGAAAAAGCTAACTGATGAAACAGGGAGATCAGCTTGGTGCTTTGTGACCACCTAGAGGGGTAGGATAGGGAGGGTGGGAGGGAGACACAAGAGGGAGGGGACATGGGGATATATGTATACATAGAGATGATTCACTTTGTTATACAGCAGAAACTAACACAACATTGTAAAGCAACTATACTCCAATAAAGATGTTATAAAAGAAAAAAAAAAGAAACATACAGAGTTTCCCCAGGGATTTAAATCAATTAGGAGAGAGAATCAAAACAGAAGTTTCCCCAGACATCAATCTAGTACAGTAGTGGAGCCCCAAGGATTTTAAAGGGCCCTGAGAAGAGGCAAAGTAGGCCTGAGCATGTGGCTCCAATAAACCCTCCTTCTTTCAAAGTGGTGCTCTATTCCGTATCTTCATTTGGGACTCCGCATCAGATTTTGTTTGAAGAAAAGATTCCATTGCCAAGAAAATGTTTGAAAGCCCCAGATATTGTCTATTTCTTCCTTTCCCATTGAAACAAATCCCTATTATAAAGATGAGCAGACTGAAGGCCAAAGCTAAGTCTTGCTCAAGGTCACACAGCTAGATAGTAGCAAAGCAGGAACTAGAACCAGGTATCCTGACTTCTAGGGTAGTACTCTTTCAATTTTATCAGGTAGGGTAGCATGTTAGTGGGGAGAAGGGTCAGCTGGAAATGAGTGGGGAAGAATTAGGACAAGGATAAGAGACAGGGAACAGAGCCAGTTCTTGGCAGCCATGGAGTGAGAGATTAGTAGGGGTGCATCCAAGTGTAAGTGTACACAAATAAGTGTAGGCCAAATTCTCTCAGGCAATAAGGTTTCTTGGTCCTTCCTCCCATGCCCCCATTCTCCTCACTGTCCCAATTCTGAGTCATAGGAATAGCCAGGGAAAAGAATATTGAATTTTATCTTTCAAGGTTTATGTTGGACTATTTAGTCTAATGGTTTTTAGTTCATGGAGGAGTAAACGTAATTAATAATAGAATGATATGCAATGCTGCATATGCTTGCCAAAGCACAGGACCTGGCAGAAACTATTTCCAAGTCTCCTCTCTCTGACTACTGAGCCAGAAGAAAGAGGTTCACTGTCCAGATGCCATCCTGGGTGAGGGGCACAAGGTCATTACCAAAAACCTGCTCATGTGAAATTGCAGAGCCTGGAAATGGTTTCGCATATGAGGCTTTCCTACTGGAAAAAGTAACTACGTGAATTTAGAGCATACATGCTTTTACAATTACATTTAAACTGACATTAAAAACAAATGTGAAACAGTCCAAGCCGAACAGGTCAGCATGACCTGGAAAGCAAACGAGAGAAAAAAAAAAAAAAAAAAAAGAAAAGCGAAAAAGAAAAAAAGGCCCAATGTTAACAGCATTAGTCCTGTCAGTCTGTTGTAAATAAGAAAATACCATTGGTATATTAACGGCTTTATTAAAGGAAAATTCACTAGCAGAAATATGCAACATTCAAACAAATAGAAAGCAGTTAAAAAATAAACCACATTAGCCTTTCAATTCACATTAGGGAACCTCTTGTTGGCCTGGAGATTAAAATTCTGCCCCAAGGAGGGGGAAACTCCCTTCCCTCCTTGAAGTCCTTCCTTGGCTTTTCTCCAGAGTGTTGCTGAGTCAGGGGAAGAAGAAAGAAGTGTGTGTGCGTGTGTGTGTGTGTGTGTGTGTGTATGTGTGTGTGTGTGCGTGTAGATGGAGAGAGGAGAAGGAAGAGGGTGGAAAATGCAGGTCCCAGGCAAGGCTGGAAGAGTGCTTCTGACCCTCATACCTGTCTGCCCCTGGCCTCAAAGACTGCACATCCACCAGAAGGAAACTAATTTCGATATGGAGGCTCTGAGGCAGAGACAGAGCATAGCAAGGTATTACAAACTCTAAGGACCTCTCCTCTTACATCAATGCAAATTTTGAGGCTGGCTTGGGAGAAAAATAAGGCTTCATACTTGCTGGAGAAGCAAGTGTATGGTGTGAGTGAAAAGTGTGGGGCACTAAAGCTAGAAGAGGTAAAGTCTTATCTACTTTCCTCCATCATCTTAACTTTAATAGAAAACAAGAGAGTAGGCACTGGTTCTTGGATTTTGCCTTCCTCCTGCTTTATGAAAAGTTCAAGTGTGTGTGTGTTCCTAAAAGCAGAGTCACATTAACTTTGAGAATAGGGAGAAAAGAAATGTCTGACTGTAGTCTCCTGGTCTGTTTGAAGAGAGAGGCTGGCTGGCTTCTTGGGGGTGTTTCTCCAGGAAAAACAGAAATCTGGTCTTTGTTTACTGAATTTCTGTGGATCAGCTACTACCTTCAGCTCAATGATGGAGCCTGAGGTTAAGATCTAGTTCCTTGGCAGTGGTCCAGCAAAATGGAGGTAAGAGGAAACTCATGAATTGCCTAATAACTAAGTGAAAATGCCACAGGAGCCTCAGATAGGCACAGTGGCTTCTTGTTCAAGGTAGCACTTTGAGTCCTATTAGCAAAGCTTCTTCCCAGCAGCAGCACACTGTGGAAAGCAAGTAACTGAGCCAGAGCTTCACTGCATCCACTTGAGTCAGTGCCTGATGCTATCATATACAATCAAAAACAATCAAAGGGCACTCTGTTAATGCCAAGTCATATTATAGAAAACAACAATCATGATGCTCATGACTACATGAATTGGTAACTCTATTATTTAGTCCTCACAATATCCCTGTGAGGTAGGGAAACACCATCAGTCCCACTGGGAGGAGTCATCAACTAAGAGAGTAGCCCCCAGTCCCAACATTAGAGTATCTGTTGAGGAGCAAAGGCTTAAGCCCCTAAGCTTGATTCCAGGTGTTTCCTGCTATCCACTAGAGCCCTCTAGAACCCTCAGTTTGAATGAGGCAGGTCAGCCTTTCTTCAGTGTCTGGTCATTTTGAGATGCTTGCAGTATCCAACCTGGATTTTTTCTAATATGAAACAGCGACACTGGTGAACATAGCAACTTAACGACGGGCTAGCACCTAGCAGGCCCCATAATCAGATACTTGAGTCAGATTCTCTGACATAGGAGGCAGCATGCAAAGTTGGGGAGAATGAGTGACTGCCATTTTGGACTGGGGGTTTCCTTGTCTCCCTACCTACCCATAATACAGAAGTGAGACTGGGAAATTCTTTACTTGGAGTTTTGCGGGTTTTTTCCCCTTTCTTTTCTGCTTTATTGACGAATATACTAAAGAGCTTATATATGTGTTTGTTATGTGCCTCTTGCTATGTAGCGGGCACGAATTAAGTGGTGGTGGTGGTTGGGCAGAGAGGATGTGGAGGAAGGGAAGGGAGGTGAAATTTAAAGGTCTCATTATAGCCACTCAGAGGCCAACAAAGACTCCTTATACAGTTTTCTGAATTTCTTGCAGCTGCCAAACAATCCCATAATATTACAAACATTATTACTCAGCTTGGAAATGGGAATGCTTCGAAATTAATGTCTGTGTGCCTAACAGCTCACTAATCAAAGCTTCCATGCCTCATTTTCCACCCTGGTGAGAGTCCTCATTCTCTTCCAGTTTCACTGTGGCCAGCATGATACACCACACTGTGGAGGCCCAGGCTGGTGACCTTCTGTCTTGGTCAAGATCCAGATTTTCTTTTTAGTTCCAAATGTCAGTCCAAGTTTTCTGCAGGTGATTTCTTCAGGATTGGTGCTTACATTGTTTTAAGTGCTGACTGCTAGAAGTCTGAAATGTCCATCAACAATCAATTTTCACTTCAGCCACAGAACCACTGGTCCAATGGGGTATTAAACAGGAGAAAGAAATACATTTCTATGCCTGGGTTAAGAGATCTAAAAAGTGTAGCAAGAATTAAATGGACTGAAGAGAATGGAACTTGATTCCAAAAGAGATGATCTAAAGTAGTGATGCCATTTGCAGTTTACTTCCTAGATATATGTTGCCATGGAAATATTATCAATAATAGATAATTTGAAGGCTCTACTGGTTTCTGGGTGGTTGTGTATTTCCCCCTTAGTTCTACTTCATACAAACATGATCCCAAAGGATGTACAAAAGTCTCTAAAAAAGCATCTTTCTCAGGTAAATTGTCTATGTATAAGTTCAGGACAATAGGAAAATATTCTAAACACTTTTGTTGATCCAATTCTCCAATTTGTAACTACAAGTGGCACTCTTCTTAAATCAAAAGTAAAATGTTTTCATACAAACCATTATGCTATCAGTTCATATGAAACTTTTTTTCTGAATTTTTATATTTGGAAAATACTTGCCTTTGTATATATGACCTATTGTGGGCTGTGTACTCTTAGCTTTCTGCATACTACTTTCAAAAAACATTGCCTGTGACATCATTTTACTCTCTCAAAAGCACCTCAGGGAATCTGGAGCACTCACAGCAAAAGTAAACAACAATAAAATCTTTCTGCTGCTATTACACTTTAAAAACTCAAGGATTTTAAGTGGAAATTTTATAAGTTAGATACTTATTCAAGAACCAGATATGTGGTATCAACAATTTTGATGATCAGAGAAAATTATTTACCTCTACCATAGTTCTCTAAAAACAAATATTCAGAGACAGACTACAGCATATATGTGCTGTACCAAATAATTTGGTTTGGAGGAAATAAGAGATACGGTCTCTCATCTCTCCATATACAAGTTCACTTGAGAACTACAGTTAGAGAGAAGTATACCTTTTTCTCTCCAATGTCACCAAATATATATGTAACCAATTGGAGGATGGCAATATTGACCCTGGAGGACAGATTGCAATGGTTAATTTAGGGGAAATTCAGAGACCAGAGAACCAAGGAACCAGTACCATAATCCACACTCCTATAGCAGAAAGAATAGGCTCCATTAGTGACTGGGAGCGCACAGACCAATTTTCATCCAAAAAGGGAGATACAGTGATATTTATTGTGTGCCTACTATGTACCAGTTTCTTTACAAATTTACCACCATTCTGTAAGGAAAATTTTATTATTCCCATAGTGTAGTTGGAAAACTGAGTCAGGGAAACTGAGGCTCAGAGCCATCTAATGATTTATCCAAGGTCATCAAGATACTAAGTGCCAGAGCCAGGACTAGAAACAAGGCCTGTATGTATCCTAGTCCACCATGCTATTTCCACTATACACAGGACCTCTTAAAACACAAAACCAAAAGAAAAAAAAAAGCAAAACAAAACCAGAAACTGTAAGTGCTGAGCCACATGTTGTACAGGTTGGTGTCAAAATTTATGGGGCAGTTCTGCTCCTCTGTGCATGCCTCAGTTATGCTGATCTGTAGGAGCACTCAAGTATCTAAGAAATTTGTGTGGGGAGTAGCACTTCTTAGAATTGAGACTTACTGCTTACATCTCCAACCTAGAGACTTTTTGGACTCTAATCTACAGAGTCCAAGTAGAAGGGAGGAAATTCCATTAACTGAGTTCCACATTGTTGATTCTTTATGATGCTCTACTGCTTGCTGAACAGGGTTTAGAGGGGATTCAATCATTGGGTGGGCAGTGGGACACAAATTCGTAAAATCTGTGATTTCTAGGCCTCCTACATGAGCAATGAGTGTATGTGGTAGCACCATGATGAGGTTCTGGGTGGATGTTGGAATGCTAGTCAGAGAGTACACAAAAGGACTGTTAAACTTTACGGTAGAATGTCTAGATAGCCAAAATATTTAGTGATCACTTTGCATGATGCTAGAAGTCATTATATTTCTCAGAAATTATGTATCTAGCATGCTCCTTGGGTCAGGAATATGTACCTGTGGCTATTAGATAACTTGGGCCTGAATTATATCCTATCCTTTGTGTATGACAATAATACTACAGACCCAACATGGTTTACTTCAGTGGTTTTAGTAGCCTCTGGTGCATACAGTTGAGATGTGGTGAAGATGGTCTGCTCTTCGTCATGAAGTTATTCTTAATTGATTCTCCTTGTGAGCAATATACATGTAGGTATACACATCTATAAAATGGATGACCTGGGCTTGGGGTATTGCCTACTTATAGGATAGAGTATTTATCTATAACCAAGTTTTCCAAAGTACATTCCAGAAAACAGTGGTTTTATAGGATATTAACAGGTACTATGTGAAAACAGGTTTCTGTGCTTGAGTTAAATTTGGGAATACTGAATTACCAAGCTCCTCAGGTTACTTTATTGCAATACTTGACAAGGTCTGTGATATGCTAACATGCACTGTAAATCTTCCTGATCAAGACCATAATATGCAAGTTTTCCTAACTTATTTAACCATAAAAATAATTTTTCATGTATCATGTCACAGAACTATTTTTCTCAGAACCCATACTGAGAAGCACTGGCCTAGATCAAGGCAGCAGACTTGTATAAGGGAAGGACTTATGCACATGGTCAGTACTTACAGGTATCAATCCAAGCAGAGGCAACTAACCCCAGGAACCAAGGCTATAATCCTAGGTGTTTAATGAAATCGATGCTAGAAATTTCTTTCTCTCTCTCTACCTAGCATACTATCTCTTTTTATAAAATTTAAGCCCTCATCTATACAGCATTGATGTCATCGCTAATTCTCTTAAAAAACAAGCATGCAAATAAACAAAATGGTATGTGAACATGTCTATTCCATGTCATAGCTCTTCAACTGCCTGAAGTTCAAACCTTTTAGCATAATAACCAAGTACATTTTCAGTGTGGTTTCAGCTTGCCTTCCCCCTTTCTCCAGATCTGGCCATATTAAACTACTTGTGCTATTCCTTAAAACCTCAATGAATTTTTTAAATGTCTTTCTGCCTTTATTCAAACTGTGCCCTTTGCCTTGAGTGTCCTTTCCCTCTACCTCACTAAACTTCTTCCCAGCTTCTTCATTTCCTATTTAGCCTTTAAAGTTAAGGTGTATTAGTTATCATGGTCTGTCTCCCCTTGTTTAACTTTCTGAAGGCAGGAATTGTATCTCATTCACCTATGTTCCCCCAAAATGCCTACCACAGAAGCTGGCACATAGTTGGCACTCAATTAATATGTGTTAAAGGGGTAAATATATGAGTGAATGGATGGAAAGATGAAAGGGCTAGCTAGTTGGCTGGTAGGAAAGATGAATGGGTAGTTTGATGGATGAATAAATGTTGTGAAACTTTTCCGCTGAAGAACGAAGCCATGAAATGGTATTTCAGCATTGGAATCACTCTCTTGCATCCAGGGCATGTGATCCAGAAGTAACAATGGTGGGCTGCTCGTGAGCATGGGGAAAGATGAAAGAGCTGACATCAAGGCTCTCTTCAACACTGGAAATGAGAAGGATGTTCATAGTGTCCATGGCAACATCAGACCAGGCCATCCTCTCAACTAGAGAATCATGGAGGTTGTTAAAACCTACAGATCTGTTAACAGTTTTGAGTCTCAGATGTGGAGTTCAGCCTCCTAGTAAGAACGAGACTTCTCAAATATGCTAGAGTAACCTCTGAAGAAAATGCTGCACATCTCAGATTCTCACATGCTCTGGGGCTCCATGTTTCTTCTCCTCTTCTGGGGTTTGGCTGTTACCTGAAATTCCTAAAAGGCTTACCATTTTCCATGTTTCAGGAGAGGAGGGAGTAGGCAGGGGACAAAGCCATTTATTAAAGGTTGAGAACTCAAAAGTTGCATAGCACAGAAAGAAATAATGTTTAGGGAGGAATAGGAGAGAAAATGAGAAGGAAGGAAGGGTCAGGGAAGAATATGGCGGGTAAAGGTAATTCTTTCTTTCTTATTCCATCTTAGAAACTGGGAGTATATCCTTGAGAAGTGCAAAGAAAAGTAAGAAATGGCTGTATATTTATTCTAATTATGAACTGTGAAAAAGCAGCAGTTAATTCATCAGGGAGAAGGTGCTTCTTTGGACATTTATATTTTTAAAAATTTTCTTAAACAAAAAGTAGGCAAGGAGGTTAGATTATTGAAGCAATTAGCAACATGTGGTTTTTCAAAAGCAGCCAGAAATGAACCATGTTCAAAGAAAGGCCTATCCTTGTTGTAGATGGGCAGTTGAGAGCCTGAAGGTAGGCTTTAAGGAAACCACTCTGAGAATCCAACCACCTCCAGGATCCTTTCAGAAACACCAAGAGCTGCTAAGATAACAAGAATCAACAGGTAGATAGGCCTAGAAGCAAAAAGGAAAAGGGTATGTGTTTTAAGTATCTCTGAGCTGAGGAGATTCCATCACCAAACATAGAGGGAACACTAAAGAGAAAGCCAAATTAGAGACCTTGAGGCATCAAGACCAAGCAGCCATCAGCTGCAGAGTGCCAGCTTTTCTAAGATATAAAGACAGTCCTTCTGCCCTCTACTCCATCAATAACCTATCCATACAGTCTAGACACATGATATATCTTATTTAGGTGTGACTTGAGGTAGCTAAAATTACTATGAAAGTCAATGCACTCAAGTCTAGACTAATCTATACCTCTGGAACAGTGAATAGACAATCCAAAAAAGGGCTGATACATCTACAATCCTTTCTCTGTGACTTTAGACATAGAATCACAAAATGGTAGTGCCTAAAAGGTCCTTGGTGAAGCCCACTACCTCGTTTTTATGATGAGAAAAATGAGCCTCAGATGGGAAAAGGGATTTGACCAAAGCTACATTCTTAGTTGCCGTTTTGGAAGATATTATACAATTTTAAATTGAGTGATGGGAAAAATAAAACAAAATTATCCAAAATCTCCTTCAAGGTGATCAAAATGTTGATGCTAAACCCACATCTTGTGAAAAAGGATGTCTATTACCAATGTATTCAGAAGGATCACTGTATTGATGCTTGCTTTCTTTTTTCCATTGTTTGAGTAAAGGTATAGTATACACTGAATTTGCAAGTTAACAATAAACTGGGAAGGGTTTGCAGCAGGGAAGCAAGGAATGTGAAGATAAGTTTAGCAAAATGGAAAGGTTTGTTTATTAAACAATGGTGTCTAAGAGGGTAAACATTTGGGTTTTTACTGACTTGGTACTTGAACATAATATATGATTCCCTTAATTACTAGAATCGGCTTCCAAGTAGGATCTTGATGGTACTTTTGTTTTGAGATGATTTCTGGTGATGGTCTGCCTGTTAGAGCTATTACATATTATAGGGCATGCTAAGTAACTCAGGATTAAAGCCAACTGGGAAGTGCTGTGTAGAGCCTTACCAGCTAAATTACCAGTGACCTTACCATTATAATAAGTCCTCACATTTGTCTAGCACTTTGTCATTTACCAAGCATGTTCACATTCATCATGTCATCTGACCCTATCATAGCTCTGTAAGAATGGTATGTCTAAATCACAGATGAAGAAATTGAAGCTTAGAAGGGGCACAGTGAATAATGGAGCTGGGCCTTTAACCTAGGTCTGCCTGACTCCAAAGGCAAGATCATTTACAAGACATCAAGAATCCTTGTAGTTTTTGGACATTTCTGGAAGTTTGCCTGCCTGAGCTCTATTGCCTAGCATGGTACCTTGTACATAGCAGACACTCAGTAAATGTAAAAAGGGAACTGAAACCAAAGCCAGCCACAGCACTTCTCAGCTTCTTTTCATTGTATTGACCAAGCCCATTCAAATTTGAACACTTTAGTAAATCAATCTGAAAACTTACTTTACCACTCTCTTCAAGAAATTAATTTACAGATTTATGTTGGACTGCTATATGGAATAGTGAAATTGTTATACACAAACTTCTTTTCAAAAGAGATTCACTGTAATTATGTCACAGTCTGCTTTATAACAGAGGATATTAGCTGATACATGAAACTAATTTCACGATTTGGGCCCAAATGTTATGAGGACTTTTGTTACCATTAAACTTTACCTGTGTCAAAGCGGCTTGCAATTCATATCAGCAGATGGAAAACTAAGCAAAAGTTTTCCATACCTGGGAGCCCCCATATCTTATACATAATTCACAGAGGGCTAAATAATTGGGAGTCCAAAGTATCAGAACCCTCACCATGGGGTGACCCCCCACTATGAATGTTGTGACAACATTCATATGGAGAACACTTCATCTTGTCAACCCCTTTGTCAACTTTCCTGGCTATCTTTCTGCCCTCTCCCTCCACACCCAATCCTGTTTCTTCCTCCCCACTGTAGACCACAATTATAGGATTTTTCTGTAGTAAGCCAAGCAAAGAAGAACAAAGTTGACTTTTCTCATATTATTTGAATCTCATTTGATGCGGTTGCCTGGAAAACCACTCACAGAGGATCTGGCTGCAATGTCTAGGAGTACTAGACACTACTTGAGAGGCTGTCTCAAGCTGAATCTGCGTCAATTCATTTTTAGTACTTTGGTCTGTTTAAAGACTATCACTAGCCTGTGAGGAGGGGAGGACACAGTTACCCACATGAAGACCCACACATGGTTAGAAAACAACCATGTTGGTTTCTGTAAATATGCACATAGGCAGACAAGGTATTAAGCACCTTGCAGAAAGCCAATGATAAACAAGTACTCTAAATCAGCCTTGAGAAGGGGAGGGGAGAGGGCAGAATTATAGACACTTGGGTTTTCCAGGCTGATAATAAGTAATCAGATATGAGGCTACAGTTTCAGGTGTTCAGAAACAGGTTTGCCTTTCTTCAAATTTCCAAATCAAAGTAGACTAATAAGCTAGCTTTTCTCATGAAAAGTGCATGTTTTTGGAAGCAGCAGGCAGTAGAGAGGACCCTGGCACTGAGTAGATATAAACATGAAGAAATGAGGATTTTGAAGGGGGAAAATGTAAGTGTCAGCCAAACCTTTCTGTAATAGTGACAACAATTATGGTAGACATAGAATAAAGGACAGAGAGCATTAAGATGGGGGATTACCCTTGAAAGAGCTGTATCTTCGTTCTGTCAAGTTACTCTGCTACTAAAAAAAAAATGCTTTTGGAAATGGTCAATAGATTTGCAAACAAAATGAAATGATTAAAAGGCCTGCTCATCCCTGGGAGATGTGGGATAGGAAATTGGCTCTGCTTGGCAGCCTAGTCATAGGCTCCAAAGAAAAGCAGCTTCTCATTCCAGGTGGCCAACTCCACAACACAGGCAGCAGCTAACTGAGGGATATTCCTGGGTTTTCAGGGCCAGCCTGTGCCTGGGTCATCCTGCACCTGTGACTGTTCTGGATTCCTTAGTTCTCTCATCCTAGCCACCATTTAACAACAGAAGGTCGGTACCATTATGTCCCCTGGGGAACCCTTCATAGTCAAGTCCACACTCACTCACCCTCTGATGGGTCCTGATCCCTGCTTCATACCTCCTGCTCCTATGCTGAGCCCCACAGTGCGGTGTGGCATGGTTAAAGATAAAGAAAAGCACCAGCTGGCTGATGGCCACATAGGATATGAAGGGGTCAGCCTGTATCTAGAGCATGGCTGGCCTCCATGGAAGCATCAAAGAGGAAAATCTGGTTTAAAGAGAGAATAAGAGAATGAGGGAGGGAAAGGAAGAAGCAGAAAAAGGAAGAAAAATATTGTACCTCCCAGAGTCATCCCTGCTTCATAGCATTTCCGGAGGCGACAAGATGGACAATTTTTCCTTCGGAATTTATCGATGGTGCAATCATTTCTGCTGGCACACAGGTACTTCTGTTTTCCTGGGAGAACAAATATAAGGGTAGACAGTCCTGTTAATGTGTTGCCAGAGTCTCTTTGGAAAGTATTTCTAGGCAGAAAAGGTGTGACGATATACCCTGCCCAATGAGAGAAGTGGATAGAAAATGGTCCCATACAATTTGATCACAAAGACTCTAACTATTAAACCAGGATGGCTTAATTCAATGCTATATTGTTTGGTTTTCATAGGTGTTTTTCAAAGGGATGAACAATTCAGGTCCTGCTGATACTCCTTTATTAGGATTACATACTGGCTTTTTAAATAAGATGCTCTTTACTAAAAGTCAATAATGTCCATGAGAAAATATGGTGGAAATTGTCACTCCTTTAGGATGGCATAGCAGAGACTTGGGCTCAGGCAATATTCCCTTCTCCTGACTTCTGTAATCATCATAGGATCATACTTGAGCTAATAACATCCTTATTTTTCATAATACAATTAAGCCTTCTATAAAAGAGAACTCCATGTGATTTTTAATTGTTTTTAAAATATTAGTGATCATACCCTCACTCCTTCAGGTTGTAAAAATCAAACAGATAAAGCCCACTCTTTGCAAAGTGAACACAGCAAATGAAAGGAAGTCCTCTGAAGATAGCAGAAGAAAAACAATCACTGTCATGCACATGTGAAGTTGTGAGAGATACACAGAAATATACAAACACACCACACACATTCTCAGACTCAGAAATCCCTAGGATTATAACTGTTCAAAGAAAAACATGGAGGTCCACTCAGAAACACATATTTCACTCAATACTTTGTCTCCTTGCTCCTCGCACAGGCCTGGCACACAGTAGGCCTTCAATAAACACTGACTGAATGAATACTCAAGTGGAACAGAGAGATCCAGAGGCACATAAGGTCACCAGCAGAAATAGACAGCGGTACATACCCTGATGCTCTGAAACATGCAGAACTTACACTTGTGGCCCTGCCTCCCAGCCTGAGCCTGTGCATCCCTTCATCACACCCCTTTCTTTCTCCAAGTCCTTGGTATTTTTTCTCTCATTTACTTCTGTGCTTTACTTTATGGGATAGACCGAGATTTTAAGGAGGCTTCTTTTGGCAGAGTAAGAATGTTTGTGGTAGAGAAAAGGAATAAAAAATGAAGCACAATTGCTATTTGATATCGGGGGAAAAGCCCACAAATCTAGCTATAGCTCAGCTTTCTTCTCTCTTCACTCAGTCTAAAATTTACATTACAGTCACATCTATTGTAGTAGGTTATTTTTTGTAGGAGATTCATTGTAACCAGGTTAGCAAAATTTTCTTTTCCTTCCTCTCCCCTTTTCTTTTTCCTTCCCTCCCTCCCTCCCTCTTTCTCTTCCCTTTGTCAAAGGACTCTGAAATGCTGGGCTTGAAGGAACTATTAAAAATCACCCCAGGACAACACTTTCATTCCAAGGATGAGTTCTGGGGAGGTGACTTGCCCGAAGAACACTGAATTGGAGGCACCTTAAGGAAGAAAAACTACCATTTAATAGGCACTTACTATGAACAAGGCCTGTGTGAGGGGGTTTACATATGCTATTTAAATAAATCGCCTTGGCAATGCTTTGAGGTAGGTACTGTCATCACTTTCACTCAACAATGAAAAAACTAAGGCCTCTAGGCCAATACCCTTTCTACCATACTGCAGGATTTTACTTGTATAAATAGAACACATAATTTGCTAACAGCTTCTTTCTGCTGCAAACTGAGGACTGTAATATGTGCACAGAATGGATGGTGCTTTGATGATTGCCATATAGCCTTTGGGTGTCAACTCCTAGAAGGCAGGCCCTGTACCAAATTCCAGTGGGTTCATTTCCAGTGCTGTGGGTATTCTAGACCTGGGACACCCCCACAGTATCAGTGCTGCTGCAAACCTCAAGACTACAGGCAGACCTCAGACATATTGTGGGTGTGGTTCCAGACTACTGCAATAAAGTGAATATGCCAGTAAAGGGAGTCACATGAATTTTTGGTTTCCTAGTGCATATAAAGGTTACATTTACACTCTACTATATAATACCTATTTATTTATGTATTATAAATAACATATAATAACATAAAGTAATAATAAATTAAAACCTAATATAAAGCATAATAAAATAAAATTCCATCCCATTTGATTAGCTTACAAAAGCTTGTACAAATTAAGTATAACAGGGATTACTATATACCGCATTATACAGCTGAAGAAAATGATGCTCATTAAAATGAAATTGACCTGCATGGCACCACACAGTTTATTTGTTCCATATCATAGTCCGTAAGGCTATGAATCTTACATATTGGAAAGAATTTTAAACACTGGTCACACCACCCCTACTTCTCCATAAAAAGCTTGAATCCCCTCTATATCATCCCTGCCCCATCTTTTCTTGAATTGCAGCCCACTTCATTTCTGGACTCTGTTATGAAGCTCTTACTTCCAGGAAACTCAGTGTCTGTCTCCTTGTAGCTTTGACCTATTGGTAATAATACATAATAATTATATACTATTAAAAATAGATAATCTTTGATCTGTAAAGGACTTTAAAAGCCTTCTAATAAAATGTCCCAAAGTACTGCTTGACTCTTCAGTTATGAAAATGGCCTCAAGGTATTGAAATGACATGCCCCAAATCACAGGAAATTGGTAGAGCCAGCACAAGATCTAGTAAATGCATCCAAAGGAGACATGTTGTGGGTGGATGTAGTCTCAAGACTGAGCACTCTGAGGATGTTAAGTATCTTTGTTTATTGTCTAGTAAGCGTATGGCCTTCTCAGTTGACAAAAGAACTGTGTAAATGGGATCTGGGCCTGCTCCAAGATGGTCCTAGAAGGTCCTCTGTTCCCATGCTGTAGCCAAGGTGACTGAATAATTAACATAGAGAACACAAACTACAATCCATCTTCTTCTCCTCCTCAGATTCTACAAACATTACACCTGGCTCTTTGACACTGTTGACCTCCAACAGCAAAATTTTATCAACAACCTATAATCAGTCTCACAAAAAATGTCATTGTGAAAACTCTGGCAAAACATGAAAACCCCTCTCACATGCTGAAGGAGGTAAGTCCAAACTCTAGAACTACAAACAGATAGCACATTTAAGTACTTGATAACTCTCTTATTAGAACAGCTCAAACCCTTTATCCCTGTGAATGGTCACATAATGAACTGATATGAGGCCCTCTGCATGCCAGCTGGCTCTGAAATTCTTGACTGCCTGATAGTGTTCTGCATTTTTCTTCATGGGTCTTATTCTTCCATCATAAACCTTAAGTCTGATTCAAAGCTCCAGCAGAAACAAAGGTCACAGGACAGGCTTCAGATATTTTCTCCAGAGACTCCCCATTTCTATTGTTTTCTGTCAGCCCCTTTGGTGCTGCCATGCAGTATGAGCTGAGGTCAACGTCTGATTAGGTTTTTTTCAATTTGTTCATTGTGAAAAATCTTATTTGGAGCTGAGGAGGTAAAGTAGGGGAGTTACCCACCATCTGTGGCAACACATCATGCAAATGAGAAGAGGGTCAAGTCATCATCTTTATTATGAACCTATAGAGAAGACTGAAGAAGTAGGACTTCTCATGCTTCATAAATAGAGTGTTAGTGTAGGGCCTATATAAACAAAACTAAAAACAAAACAAAACAAAACACCTTTATCGAGGTATGTAAAAGAAGACTGGAATTAAATGGAAAGATGTACAGTGTTCCTGGATGGGAAGATGCAATACTGCAAGGATGCCAGTGTTTTCCCCATTCAAATCTATAAATTTAAGCCAATCCAAACAAAATTTTGGCAACATTATCCCAAAGTTTATCTAAAGGAATAAAATGTGTGATATTGCCAAGATATTTTTGAAAAAGAAGAGTAATAAGACTTTTCCTACTAGACATTTAAAGTATTATAATGCCATAATTACAACAGTTTGATATTGACTCAGCATAGACCTATCAGTGCAAGAGACCAGAAGAGCCAAAAACAGACTCTGCACATGTAATATGTCATTCTAAATCAGTAAAGAAAGGATGATTTATTCATTAAATGGTGTCAGAACAACTCGTTATTCATTTGGAAAAGATAATAAAGTTAAATTACTAGTTGAAACCAAAACAAATTCCAGATGGATTAAATATGTCAATAAAAAAAACAAAAAGGAATTATTGAAATATTGTTAGATATTGAAATATTGTAGGTGAACATTTTTTAATTTTTGAAGGTCCAAAAGGGATTTTTAAAACATGACAATAAAGAATACATAAGCAAAAATTCTGACAGACTTGACTAGAAAAAAATTTAAACTTTCTTATGTGAAACAAACATAATAATACAATTTAAAGACAATCATGAACTAAAAAATACATATCAGTATCAAGTATGTAAAAGCAGTGGTCAATTTCCTTGACATATAACGATGAACAATACAACAGAAAGATGGGCAACAGACATGAACAGGCAATTAAAAGAAGAACCACAAAAGATCAGTAAGCATATGAAATTTGTGCAATTTCAATTGTATTAATAATTATAGAAATACAATTTAAATAAGATATCATTTTCACAAGGAAGACTAGTAAAAATTTAATACTAATTACTGGTGAAAAGGTATTGTTAGTGGGTGTGTAAACTTTTTAGAGAGCAATTTTGCCATATACCTAAAAAAATTAAATTCACATAAACTTCAACCAGTAATTCCACTTTTGGAATGTTTTATAAGAAGATAATAAGTTAAGCACAAAAAAGTAGTTCAGTGTAGCATTATTTAAACAGGGAATGCAGTCAGCCCTTCATAGTCGTGTGTTTCACATCCATGGATTCAACCAACCATGGATCGAAATTTCAACTATATTCATTCTATTATGCCAGTTTATTTTTATTATTTATTTATTTGTTATTCATATTTTTTTCTCTTTTTAATTGCACTATAGTGACATACAGAATTATATTAGTTTCAGTTGTACAACATAGTGATTTGACGTTTATATACTTTAGGATTTTATCAGCATGATAAGCCTAGTAACCTAGTAAATCATACAAAGTTATTACAATATTATTGATTATATTCCCTATGCTGTACATCACAGCCCTGTGACTTATTTTATAATTGGAAGCTTTTATCTCTTAATCCCCTTCACCTATTTCTCCCAACCCCTCACCCTCCTCCCCTCTGGTGACTACCAGTTTGCTCTCTGAATTTATGAGTCTGTTTTGTTTTTTCATTTGTTTTTTAAAATCCACATATAAGTGAAATCATATGGTATTTATCTTTCTCTGTCTCACTTATTTCACTTAGTATAATACCCACTGTATATATACACCACATCTTCTTTATCCATTCTTCTATTGATGGACACTTAGGTTGCTTCCATATCTTGGCTATTGTAAATGATGCTGCAATGAACATAGGGATACATATAATCTTTTTGAATTAATGTTTTCATTTTCTTCAGATAAATGCCCAGAAGTGGAACTGCTGGATCGTATAGTAGTTCTATTTTTAATTTTTTGAGGACCATCCATACTGTTTTCCATAATGGCTGCACTAATTTACAATTCCACCAATAGTGCATGAGGGTCCCCTTTTCTCCACATCTTCTCCAACACTTGTTTTTTGTTTTTACTTTAATAGATCTTTATTGGAGTATAATTGCTTCACAATACTGTGTTAGTTTCTGTTGTACAACAAAGTGATTCAGGCATATGCATACATATATCCCCATAAGCACTCCCTCTTGATCCTCCCTCCCACCCTCCCTATCCTGCCCCTCTAGGTGGTCACAAAGCACAGAGCTGATCTCCCTGCGTTATGCTGCTGCTTCCCACTAGCTATTTTACATTTGGTAGTGTATATATGTCGATGCTACTCTCAGTTTGCGCCAGCTTTCCCCTCCCCTCGGTGTCCTCAAGTCCATTCTCTATGTCTACGTCTTTATTCCTGTGCTGCCATTAGGTTCATCAGTACCGTTTTTTTTTTTTTACCTTCCATATATATGTGTTAGCATATGGTATATGCTTTTCTCTTTCTGACTTACTTCACTCTGTATGACAGACTCTAGGTCCATCCACCTCACTACAAATAACTCAATTTCATTTCTTTTTATGGCTGAGTAATATTCCATTGTTGTCTTTTTGATGATAGTCATTCTAACAGGTGTGAGGTGATATCTCACTGTGGTTTTGATTTGCATTTCTCTGATAATTAGTGATCTGCATTTCTCTGATAATTAGTGACGTTGAGCATCTTTTCATGTGCCTGTTGGCCATCTGTATGTGTTCTTTGGAAAAATGTCTATTCAGGTCCTCTGCTCATTGTTTGGGTTGTTCGGGTTTGTTTTTTTTTTTTTTTTTTTCTGTGATGTTGGGTTGTGTGAGTTCTTTATATATTTTGGACATCAACCCCTTATCTGACATATCATTTGCAAATATCTTCTCCCATTCAGTAGGTTGTCTTTTTGTTTTGTCAATGGTTTCCTTCACTATGCATAAGTATTTTAGTTTGATGTAGTCCCATTTGTTTATTTTTGCTTTTGTTGCTTTTGCCTGAGGAGACAGATCCAAAAATGGATTGCTAGGACTGATATCAAAGAGTGTACTGCCTTTGTTTTCTTCTAAGAGTTTTACAGTTTCAGGTGGACTACGCCATTTTATATAAGGGACTTGAGCATCCACATATTTTGGCATCAACTGGGGCTTCTGGAACCAATCCCCAGCAGACACCAAGGAACGACTGCATTGGAAAAATTTAAATGTCCAACATTAAGAGAATGATTAAATTATTCTATATTCATGCAAAGGAACACTGCAGTCAGTGTCTTATTTTTTAACTTGGAAGGATATTCACAATATACTATTTTATTCAAAAAACAACAATGGTGTTATCAAACAACATATGTTATTGAATCCCACTTTTAAAACTTAAGGCTTTAGAGAACATCCATTCAAGTTATTTTATTCTTTTGTGGTGAACCTTTTTATAAATGAAACATTACATAAAGGCCCCATATAACGTAACAGATAAAAATTAAACTTAATGTGCCTGAAGCAGGTATAGGAAACTTAGAACTTCTGCTAGACCTCTCCTTTTCTCCCCTTCTCTGCAGCCTTATCACTGTGGTACACCTTAGAAAAACTCTATAGGACTCCCCAGGGCTTTGTGGAAAAGTTTAGAGACCTACATGACTTAGTCCAACCCT
The DNA here is from genome assembly GCF_008692025.1 of Phocoena sinus. NCBI lineage: Eukaryota > Metazoa > Chordata > Mammalia > Artiodactyla > Phocoenidae > Phocoena > Phocoena sinus. Next base: position 57,265,962 of record NC_045784.1, on the reverse strand, counting down.
CAGTATCTCTTATTTCACAGACTAAGAAACTTAGACTCAGAGAATGGAAAAAACTTGCTTAAGGTCATACTATGAGTCAATGTCAAAGTAGCAACAAGAATCCATGTCTCCCTATCCCCAGTCTAGCAGTTCAGTGCTATTCTCACATAAGATAATAGATGTAAAAATAACATAAAGCATAAAGCATTATACAGATCTTATCTATTATTATTATTTAAATAATAAACTCCTTGAATATCAGAAGAGGCAAGGACCTCTGCAGAGATCATCTAGTCCAACACTCTTATTTTACAGGTGAGGAAATTGAGATCCAGAAAGCAGAGTGGACTTGACCAAGGTTAAACAATGCATCAATGACAGTGATGGAACTAAAACTCAGCTTTCCTGCCCACAATGTTCTTTGCACATTTGCTTTATTACTTCAAAATCATTTTCATATTCATTATCTTGCTGAGCCTTTCTTCAAAGTAGGGAGGGTACAGAACGTTACCCTCAATTTATGAGGAAACATGAGATACAGAGTACCTATTGAGACCAAATAATATAGCCCAGTTTCAATCCAGGCTACCATATGCTTTCTACTGAACCACTATAAAACCAAGCAAATATTTTATTGAATATTTGCCTCTCTCCTGACTTATTTGCCCTGTAGTTTCTACATATACCCATTGCCTCTTCCTAGTGTCAAGGAAGAGTAATCCTTGACTTTCCTAGAGAAAGCAATGGAGAGAGGAGGTAACCCACTGTGCTTTGGGTACTATTCCATGTGCCTTTAAAGATGCTGACTCACTTAATTCTTGCCAAAATTCTTCCAGGTAGCTACTATTCTTAATTTAGGGTTGAGGAAAATAAGGCTCAGAGATGCTGAATGACTCACCTACAGTTACCAGCTAATAAATGGCAGAAGCAGAATCAGAAGCCAGGTCTGTGTGACCTGTGATATAGATGCTTGTCTTTGTCAATGTGATATCTTTTCTCATATGGACCCTGACACTATATTTCAAAGAAAGAGGTAGCACAGAATAGTAAAAGGTCATAGAGCAGGAAGGAGGAAGACCTGAGGACCAGCCCTGTGGTCTTACTGAATCACTATGTGACCCATATTTCTACTTCTCTTTTTCTTTCTTTCTTTCTTTTTCTTTTTTTGGCTGTGTTGGGTCATAGCTATGGCACGTGGGATCTTTTGTCACAGTGTGGGCTCTTTGTTGTGTCACACGGGCTTCTCTCTACTTGTGGCGTGCGGGTTTTCTCTCTCTAGTTGTGGTGCATGGGCTCTGTAGTTGTGGTGTGTGGGCTCTGTACTTTGCAGCAGGTGGGCTCTCTCATTGAGGCATGTGAGCTCAGTAGTTGTGGCACGTGGGCTTAGTTGTCCTGTGGCATGTGGGATCTTAGTTCCCTGTCCCGGGATCAAACCCATGTCCCCTGCATTGGAAGGCGGATTCTTTACCACTAGACCACCAGGGAAGTTCCTCTACTTCTCTCTTCATCTTTCCCCCCTGATCTATAACTAGATGGGAATATGTTAGGCATTAAGAGGATAGTAGCAGACTAAGGAAGGTAGGTTCAGAAGTCTTCTATTCACATTAGTATTTGTGATGGGAGTCTCAGAGTCCCTGAGTGTGACTCTAGGAGGGCTGAAGCCAGTCTGCATACCTATCTTGTTTTTCCAATCTCAAATCTCTTGACTTTAAGGGCTTTCTCTGAAAAACAAAGACAGTACCCTACAGAAAGAAGTAGCTAAGTGCCTCTTCCCTGAGTGACCTACATATACTAGAAGGAGACCAAGGCCTGTTTAGGGCCATGTATCCTGTGGACATTACTTTCTCTGGGGCTGAGGCAGCCTAGAACCTCTGGCCTAATCACCCAAGGTCTCTCTTCTATGAAAAGCAATCCCAAGTATTATTGATTCCTAGTACTTTTTTTCCTCCTAGAATACTGCTCTTTGGCCTGTGGAACAGGCTAGAAAACTCTAAACAACAGTCTGTGCCCTGCCACAGGGCAAGTCGTTTGTGAGAAGAACTTATAAGGTAGTTGACTGCTTGTGATTCTAGGGCTGGAACCATTCCCCCACCTGTCCCACCCACCCAGAAACACAGATGGCCGTTAACCCAACACCATGATGGGCCCTCAGCCAGGCCCCTCAGCTAATGCTCAACAGGAATGCTTCTTGGGAGTGGTTATAAACCCATGATCATTTTTGATTCTTTTGTTTTTGTTTGCGGTACGCGGGCCTCTCACTGTTGTGGCCTCTCCCACTGCGGAGCACAGGCTCCGACGGGCCCAGCCGCTCCACCGCATGTGGGATCTTCCTGGACCGGGGCATGAACCCGTGTCCCCTGCATTGGCAGGCGGACTCTCAACCACTGCGCCACCAGGGAAGCCCTTTTTGATTCTTTTGATGTTATAGTTAGCTTTACTGAGGGGAACAGGAATCAAGCCCTCACTCCTTTTCTTGGCTTTCTGTACTTTCCACAGTCTGGCCCAAGCTCCACAAAATAGAAATGTAAAGAGTACTAGACTGGCAGTCAGAACAGCAGGTGTCAAATACCAGCTCCAAATGGCCTCAGGCAAGGTCTTGAACCTTGAACCTTGATTACTCATCTAAAAAAATGAGGATATAAATAATGGCATTACCTCCATCCTAGAGTTATACAAAACAAATAATATAGAATGCATGTGCAAGTGATTTGTAAAAGGGAAAATATCAGGTACATTAGATGAGTTATGTATAATGTTACTGAGTCTATCTTGTCTTCTATTCCCCTCCAAGAGCAACCTTCTTATGACTATGCTACTCTCTTCATTGGCCCCTGCCCTGGCCACAAACATTCCATCCTCTGCCTCCTTCCCCCAGTACACACACAAATACACTTCTCTGTTAAAGAAAACCCTGCAGTGTTCAGTTCCAGACCACGTTCCCTAGCTACTGCAATTCATATAGACCTCCTGATTCAAGAGGACAGCAAGTAGAAGGTGAGGCTGACAAGTTTGTTGGTGGCTAGGTCACGAATAGCCTTGAATGCAATGCTATGCAGTTTAAACCTTAACACAATGAAATATTTGAATACATCATTGAATTCAACCATAGAAGATGTTTAATAACTATCCCCTGATGGTTAAAGGACAATCTTTGAGTGTATACCTACTATGCTCCAAGCACTATTCTAGGCAACCAGGGAAACAACAGTGAATAATACAATCAAAGGCCTTGCCCTCAAGTTGGGTGATCTTGGTGGAAACAGACAAGTAATAAATGAGTGATAAATAATAATTTAGATATTTTCAGATGGTGATACATATAATGAAAGAAATAATACAGAGTGCTGTGATAGAATAGGAGAGTAAATTTAGGTAGAGTGGGGAAAGATTATCTGAGGATGAGGTTTTGAGCTGAAACTTGAATAATAGCACCAGACATGCAAAGAGTCAGGGGGAAAAATTCTCAAGAGAAGTAATAGCAAATACAAAGCCTTAAAGTCATGAATGTGTTTGGTGTGTTGTTGGAACAGCAAGGTGGCCAGTGTGACTGGCATATGATAAGGGAGGGGAGGTGGTAGGAAGAGTTGATTCAATGGCAGAACCAGGTAGTGCAGCACAGTAATTCTCAACCTTGGCTGCAAGTCAGAATCATCTGGGAAGCTTTTACAAAATACTTATGCCTGGTTTCACTCTCACTAGTTTTTATTCAATTGACTGGGGGTAAGGGTGGGCACTATGACTTTTTTTTAACACTCCCCTATTGTTTCTAATGTGCAGCTAGGGGAGAGAACTGCTGATGTTGGACCTTGCCCGTGAGTTGACTGCTTATGTAGTTCTGCAGCTGACATCAGGTTAATAACAGGATGAATGTTTGACATTGAAATAGCACTTGACAATTTACAAAACTCCTTGGTTTTTTTGCTTCTCGAGAGACTAGTGAGGTTCAGTCCACTCAGATGAATAGTGTCGGGAGCACCAAACAGATAATGTTCTTCAGATGGGATTTGGAAAGACCATCTTGGAGAAGTACAGGCTCCAACCTCACCAAGGAAAACACTATGAAGAATAGGCAGCTCACTTCTGCCAAGGTCATCTGACATTTGGTCAGACCCAAATTGTATGTTCTCCAGCTGTCTACCCTTAGGTTCTGTGCAGTGTTGTGCTGGAGTTGGTTTGTAGTGATTCATAAATACCAATTCTGAGCATCTTCATAATTTCACATTCAGTGCTGTCATACTGGTAGCTTGAAATTGGTCCTGATAAGAGTATCTACATCATGGAAATTAGTGAAGAGTACAAATATCAAGACTTCCTGCTGACCCCTGCCCCCTCTCAGACAGAAACCCAGTTTATTGGCACGACACCAGTCCTGCCCTTGTGGTAGCTTTACTTCCTTCTAGTTGAGTCTGACCCCCTTGTTCTTTTCTCCACACACTTTCACCTGATCACACCTCTGGGGTTTGGTAATATGATTAGAAGCACAGTTTATGTAGCCTCAATTGCATTTTAGAAACATACTGCCATCTTCACATGCTTTACCCAATAGATGTGTTCCTGAACAGTAGTGTATAAGTCACATTTCTTTAAACTGAATTCTCATTTGAGTGTACAGTGGGGATTGATCATTTAAAGAAACACTGTATTGAACAGTTCTGTAAGGTCAAGACAATCATTCTTTTGTAAAATTAACAGTAACTATTTCATTTATAAATTTTGTCAAATACAAATTTTGCATAGTCTTACAACCTTTGTGGAGGACAATTTGGCAAAAGCTTTCAAAATTGAAATGTACATATGCTTAGACCCAGCACGTGTTTGCACATGTGTGGCATGACACATATACAAGAACATTCTCTGCAACTTTGTTTATAATAGCAGAAGACTGGAAACAACATAAATGCTCATCAATAGATGGAGTCATACAATTCAGCCATTTAAAAATGAAGCAGTTCTGTATAAACTGAGTGGAACAATCTCTAAGATATATAGTAAAGTGGGAAAAAATATGCAAAACAGCACAGAACACTAATTGTCTGGGGAAAACTTTATGTATTTTCTATATGTGTCTATAAATGAATATACTATGTATACAAGGGCACACAAGAAACTAATAAATATTGGTTGCCTCTGAAGAAGAGAACTGCATGCCTGAAGGATGGGGGGCTGGAATTATTTTTCACTCTTTAACCTTTTGTGATTTAAAAATTTTGTACCATGTGCATGTATTGTCTTCTTTAAACATAGATTTAAAATAGTCACAGCTCTGTTAGGCTTCCCTGTTTCCTTGAGACAAATCATTTACACTTTCTAGGCTTCAGCATCCCTATCTATACAACAAGGGGGTTAAACTCCATACTTCAGAGAGAAAACCAAAATGGGGTGTCCCCAAGCACATCCTCGTCCCCAATTTATTGAGTCACCATTCACAACAGGTGTGTTTCCTGTTCACCATACTGTGCAATTAAGGAAGCTGCTTTTCTAATATGGCCAGAGAAGGTACTTCTGTTATTGACAAAAAAAAGTTAGTTAACAAATACCTACTGAAAACCCAATGGTCCAGGGCTTCCCTGCTGGCGCAGTGGTTGAGAGTCCGCCTGCCGATGCAGGGGACACGGGTTCGTGCCCTGGTTCGGGGGGATCCCACACGCCGCGGAGCGGCTGGGCCCGTGAGCCATGGCCGCTGAGCCTGCGCGTCCGGAGCCTGTACTCCGCAGTGGGAGAGGCCACAACGGTGAGAGGCCCGCGTACTGCACAAAAAAACACAACAAAAAACAAACAAAAAAACCCCAGTGGTCCAGCCCTGTGCTGAAGTCTGTAGAGGAGAAAGAGAAATTATAGCTCTTGCCCTTTAGGGGTTTGCATCTAGTGGGAGATGAAATAGCAATAAGACAAAAGAGGATGAGAGAGTTATGGAATGAGGCAAGGAGGTGTAGGTCATGGCTTGACTACAGTGGCTCACTGTGAGGACATTTCTTTCTGTTGAGAAAATGATGGGGGAGCATGAGGAGGAGAATTCAGTAATTTCTCAAGAAATTAATATTCATCCCAGAGATTAAAAGACTATAACATAGACTGTGAAATTTCTATTACCTGTTCTTAGCTATTTGTTAATTAGCAAAGAAGTATGGTGTGGTGGCAGAAGCAAGAACTTAGGAGTCAGAGGGACTGGGTTATGAGTCCCAGCAATGTCACTTACTAGATATGGTAAATAGCATAAACTTGGGCAAGCAGCATAAACCTCTTTGAATCTGTTTCCTCCTTTGTAAAATCTGTATCATATCATCCACTTTTGCAGAGCCATGGACATTTAAAATAACTTATGTAAATCTGGCAAATTTTAGCTATTTGGTAAACAAGAGCTGTTTGAATGGTGTGCATTCTCCTGGAATCACGTGGAATGCGGGAAGAACTGACCAAGGCTGAAGTTACTGCTGAAATCTTTATTGTGCAGCATTCAAAGACTGTACTTAATGTTATTTATTTATCAAGTACTCCACAATAAAGAGCTTTAATAAAATTTCTCAGATTTTTCTTCCTATATAGTTCTAAAAATAAAGGTCACCTAAGATCAAATTTGAAAACTGAAATTTAATCTGCAGCTCAAACATACCCTCATTATGCTCCCTTTCTGAGTGCTATTTTGATTGGATTTACTAAAAATTCAAAAACTACTTATCAAGATGATTATAGTGTATACCTTATCAAAGCACATGCTTCTTGACAAGATTAATGACGCAGGTGGGGGGGGGGAAGGAGGGGCAGAGGAGGAGGAGAAACAAGAGGAAGAAGGGATGAAGAAGAAGGAGAAGGAGAAGAGGAAGAGGAAGAGGAGTAGAAGGGGAAGGGAGGAGGTAGGACTAGAAGAAGAAAAAGGAAGATATGAGAAGAAAAGAAAAAGAAAAGAAAAGTTTTATAGAATGAAAAACTCAATCCTGGGCCTCACTAAGGACCTGCCGAGCTCTGTGACAGCTTCAAGAAAAGTTGAAGAAGCCATTACCACCCTCCACCAAGTGCTGCCTCACTGGGCTCAACATTACCTGTGGTGTCACTGCCATCCCTACTGAGGGTAGAAGCATTCCTGGTTGCAGTAGGGAAGATGTGAGCTTGTATCCCAATTATTTTATAGCCACCTTCTCCAAGTCTCTCTTCTCCAAGGATTATTTTTAGTTACTTCCTCTTAGGGAGTCACACTGTGATGGACCCTGAGCACTAAGAAGCCAAAATTCCTTTCTTACTCTAGGACAGCCCCATAAAGGCACCGAAAGATTGATTTCAGACACACATAGAGGAATCAATTGAAACTATAGAGAAAGGAGCCAGTGTAATAGAGTAGGGAAAAAATAGGGCATTGTATTTCCACAAAAATCCCTGCTTACTAGCTGGAACTTTGGAGCAAGTAACTTGACTTCTCTAGACCTCAATTTAGTGCACTGTAAAATAGAGATAATGACTTATAAGTCTGCTGGGACATGTAAATGAAATAAATGAAATAATGTGGGCAAAACAACTAACACAATGTCTGGCCCTCATAGGCATTCACTAAATATTGAAAGAGAAAGAGAAAAAGAGAGGAGTAAATGAGTAAATTAAAACAAAATAGGACCTAGGAGAATATGTACAACTAATTGGGCAAAAGAGAGTAATAGTTGTTATATAACATCATCAGAAGACAAAATAATGGGATGCTAATAAGCTGTATTGTAAAAGAAATGCAAACAGCTTGCTAATGTTAAGTTAAACTCCTAAAATGAAAGAATTAAGAGTAGTTGCATTTCACAGCAGTAATCTTGATGGAAACACAGAATTTTACTATGTAAACAAAGCACAGGTAGAGCATTCCAGGCAGAGGAAATGATGTATTTGAAAAGGCATGGAGGTTGGAAAGAGCCAACATTGATGGATAAAATAAACTGTGAAATTAATGACTTGTGGCTCATCAAAAACTAAGATATTCAATTAGTTTTGACCAAACACATTGACTCCATACACTTTTTCTTTTCCTTTCTACTAAAAACAAAGTTTTTTTCTTTTTACAACTTCCTTAAGACAGCCAAATGGGTTTGACTGTTCCTTTCCCCAACCTCTACTATGGCCTGTATTTTGGTGATTACTACCTGAAAGGTCAGTTGCTAGAACTGACCAACAGTCATGGCCAGAAAAATGACATGTGGAGGCTAGCGGAGTATTAGAAGGAATACTGACTGCTTACTTAAAGCACTCCTGGGCTTTACTTTCCAGCCATCAGAGAATAAGAAGGTGGTGAGACTACATCCATCAAGAAAGGTCCACCCATACCATCCATTTGCCATAAAGATAACGTCTTTTCCTGTCATATATTGGGTTGGCCAAAATGTGACTTCGGATTTTAAGTAAAAATAAAAGACACATTTTTCATTTTTACCAAGCATTTTATTGAACAGCATATGCATCTTTTTGTTCCACTACCTACTGCCATTTTTCAGGTAACTTCATAATTCTATATTCCCAAGACTTTTTATATTTTGGAGCAAAGAACTGTTCAGTTACCTTTTATAGTCTTCCAGGGAATTGAAATTTTTTCCATTAAGAGAATTTTGTAAAGCCGAAATAAATGGAAATCTGAAGGTGCAATGTCTGGTGAATACAGAGGATGGATCATAACTTCCCAGGCAAGCTGTAACAGTTTTTGCCTGGTCATCAAAGAAACATGCAGTCTTGCATTATCCTGATGGAAGATTATGCATTTTCTGTTGACTAATTCTGGACGCTTTTCGTCGAGTGCCACTTTCAGTTGGTCTAACTGGGAGTAGTACTTGTTGGTATTAATAGTTTGGTTTTTGAAAGGAACTCAAATAGAGGACTCCCTTCTAATCCCACCATATACACAACATCACCTTCTTTGGATGAAGATAAGCCTTTGGTGTGGTTGGTGGTGGTTCATTTTGCTTGGCCCATGGTCTCTTCTGTTCCACATTGTTGTACATTGTCCACTTTTCACCGCTTGTCACAATTTGTTTTAAAAATGGCATGTTTTCATTACGTTTCAGTAGAGAATCACACGTGGAAATATGGTCAAGAAGTTTTTTTTGCGCTTAACTTATGTGGAACCCAAACATCAAAGCGATGAACATAACCAAGCTGGTGCAAATTATTTTCAACACTTGATTTGGATATTTTGAGTATGTTGGCTATCTCCCACATGGTATAACATTGATTTTTCTTAATTAATGTCTTGATTCAGTTGCTATCAACTTCAACTGGTCTACCCGACGATGCAGCATCGTCCAGCAAGAAATCCCTAGCATGAAACTTCACAAACTACTTTTGACACATTCGATCAGTCACAGTACCTTCTCCATACACTGCACAAATCTTGTTTTTTTTTTTTGCGTTTCAGTTGCATTTTTACCTTTCTTGAAATAATAAAGCATAAAGTGCTGAAAATGTTGCTTTATTCTTCCATCTTCAATATTAAAATGGCTGCACAAAAGTTCACCAATTTTGATAAGTCTTTTTTAAAATGCACACTGATATGACAGCTGTCACGAACAATCTAACAAAATTGTTTCAAATGAAGTTAAAGACAACTAAGTGCTACTAGAGCCATCTTATGGGAAAAACTGAACGAACCTTTTGGTCAACCCAATACTTCAGTTCCCCAACAAAACTCTCACTGAAAATGTTGAAATCAACTGAATTACAAACAAAAATAGTGGTCACTGACAAAATGAGATGTCTCTCATTAATCTTAAAATTCCTCTATAATGCAGGACCCAAGAAAAATGAATACATTATTCCTTTCCATTTGTGATTTGGAAAGTCAGAAGAACTCAAAGGTACATGTTGCTAGCCTTTCCTTAATGGAAAACAAACCATGGACATATATACACTACCAAATGTAAGGTAGATAACTAGTGGGAAGCAGCCACATAGCACAGGGAGATCAGCTCGGTGCTTTGTGACCACCTAGAGGGGTGGGATAGGGAGGGTGGGAGGGAGGGAGATGCAAGAGGGAAGAGATATGGGAACATATGTATATGTATAACTGATTCACTTTGTTATAAAGCAAAAACTAACACACCATTGTAAAGCAATTATACCCCAATAAAGATGTTAAAAAAAACAAAACAAAACCAAAACAACAATTACAAAACAAACAAAAAACCCCACCCTGACCAACTTGAGGAACTTGAGCTGACAAACGACTCTAACTTTCTGTTCTTTTTTCACTGTCCCAGGGTTCCCTAAGTATCTGAGCGTCTTTGCATTTTGGAGTACATTTTCAGTACCAAGGGCACCAGAGTTATTCCTAGGAAACACGGGAGTCATCTTTGGCTCCAAAACATGTAAAACGTTGATAATTCTTAATACTCTAGGGCAAGGAGACTTACAAAATTCCAGTGTTGAAAGATGCTCACACTAAAACATCAGGAATCTAAAATTATTTTCAACTAATGACAGGTAGAGCTGATGTTATTCAGGTTTAGCTGTTCTCACATTGAGTGTAACCCTTCTCTGTTCCCTAAAAACTCACCAGTAGGGATCAGTTCATATGTATTCAGCATCTTCCTAAATCATAAACATTTGTATCAACTCTACCTTGCATTTGTTGGTAGCTTTACAACTTAGAGATAGTATTCCCATGCATTATCTTGTTTGAACCTCACAGCAATATATGAGCTATTCAGGGAAGTTATTATTATCTTTTTACAAACGATGAAACTGAAGCTGAGAATGGTTAACAAAATTGCTCAAGCTCATACAGTTAAGTAAGAGGTTAAATCCTTGCCACACAGGGTATTCTTTTATTCCTATTATTTTTTCCATAGTTTTTCAAAATCCAACAAAAACGCTAAATTATAGTCACTCTGCTGTGTTCCGGAAGGCGTGAAAACCATTGTACCCATTCCATGAAGAGATATATAAAAATGTTAAAACCTAGACTTCTTGGAGATCAGTTATATGGGAAAGTTCATTTAGGTGGAACATTTCATTTACCTGACAATACTGGAAAAATAAAGGGTTAGAAATGGAGCATAATATTCATTGTGCTACTCAGTGAAAAATGAATATACACCTAATAAATACCAGAATCTATACTAAGCACATGCCCATGTAACAGATAAAATATTAAGATAAATCTAGGCAGAATTAATTAATTGAATATCTATTAAATTCAATATTAATTAATTGAATGCCTATTAAATATTTACTCTATCAAGCAGTGTTCTAGATGCTAGGGATATATCAATGAACAAATAATCACAAGTTCCTATCTTGACTAACATCCATTTTAATGTGTGTGGGGAAATGAAAGAGGGAAGGAAGCATAAAATAAACAATACACATAATAAATTAGGAAATTAAATTGTATGTTAGAAAGAAACAAGTACTATGTACAAAAAGCATGGTAAGGGGAATGGGGAGTGCTGAGTGACAATGATTTTAACTTGAGTGGTGAAGGCAGGTTTCATTGAGGTGACACTCATCCAAAACTTGAAGGAAGTGAGAAAGTGTGCCACACAGTTATCTAAGGGAAGATCATTAATGGCCTAGGGAGCAGTTGATGTAGGTCCCTAATGTGGGAGAATCCTTATCATGTTTGAGAATTGGCAAAGAAGGCAGTGCAGCTACAGCAGGGAAAATGTGGTAAACGGGGTCTGAGAGGCAACAGCAGAAGAGATCATTTGTGATCTTATAGGTCATTAACTTATAGGTCAAATACTCTTATAATAAGTGAGATGGGGATACACTGGAGGATTCTGAGTAGAGGGGAAACATGTTCTGGCTTATATGTTTATATCACATGCAAAAAAACATCTTTCTTCTTGCTTGTCAAATGAAAAACAACATTGGGATAAGTGACCTCAGAAACAGCAGAAGGATCCTGAAAATCCAATTAACTTTCAGGGTCTTTTTTTTCCTGGACACTGTAGATATTCACTTTTTTAAAGGTCGAGGAGTGCTCGATCAAAACACTTTAGACTGGAGTAATGTCAGAGTAAATGATGAAGTGAGGAACTCCTAAAATTCTCTCCTCCATTAAATAAATTAGAAAACTGGCCAAAAGATGGTCAGAATAAACATTTTCAGAACTCTAGAAATTAACCAAATGTTTGTAGCAATCTGAGGAGGATTTATTCAAAACTTTATGACATTTAAACTTGCCCTATTGCCCATCATCCCCTCCCAGCTCCATAGTAACCATGAAAACCAACAGTCTGCAATGATGGTGAAAACTAGCAGCCTGGTAATCACTGGAGGAGGCGGAATGGGGCTGGGACTCCTTTAAAGCCCCCCTTTCAGAGAACTGTCATTATTTGACCATTTGGGGGTTCCCTGAAAGACTCCATTTTCAGGGCTATGTTTATTTAACCTGAATCAGAGCTTGCCAAGTGTGAATAGCTTTTTCCCTGGGGGAGTTAGTAGAAGATAACGAGAGACAAATGTTGAACATCAAGGCTGGCTGAGTTGGTGGTAACAATTGTGGCAAACAATGAGCTAACCAAAAAGCTTAAAAAAGAGGTGGAGAAATGAGATGTCCAATGGAGGCTTTGAAAATCTCCAACATATTCCCAGCCATCTAGAATTAGTTTTTTTTTTTTTAATTTAATTAATTTATTTATTTTTGTGGTATGTGGGCCTCTCATTGCTGTGGCCTCTCCCGTCGCAGAGCACAGGCTCCGGATGTGCAGTCTCAGCGGCCATGGCTCACGGGCCCAGCCGCCCCGTGGCATGTGGGATCTTCCCAGACCAGGGCATGAACCCGCGTCGCCTGCATTGACAGGCGGACTCCCAACCACTGTGCCACTAGGGAAGCCCTAGTTTTTTTTTTTTTTTTTAAGTCACTAAACAAGCAAACAACTAAAAGAAGAACAAACTGCAGCAACAACAATCCATGAGGTTTGACAGGTGTAAATCCTGCCTAAGTAATTAAGTGTAATTGGATTAAACACTGCTATTAAAAGACAGAGATTTGAGGAATGAATTGGAAAAAAAACACGAGATACAACTATATGCTCTCTACAAGAGACACCTTAGATTCAGAGACAAACTCTTTGAAAGTAAAAGAATGGAAATGGATATTCCACACAAAGAGCAGCCAAAGGAGAGCTGGAGTGGGTATACTATTATCAGACAAAATAGGCATCAAGACAAAAACTGTGACTAGAGACAAAGATGGACATGTTATAATGGTAAAAAGTTGAATCCGTTAGGAAGACATACAATTATAAATATATGCATCTAATAACAGAGCCCAAAAAACATAAAGTAAAAACTGGTAGAACTGAATGGAAAATAGGTGATTAAATAATAATAGAAATTTAAAGACCCTACTTTCAATAAAGGATAAAACAAGTAAGCAGAAGATAAGAAAAAGGAAATCATGAACAACACTATAAAAATTAGACTTAACAAACATCTGTAGAATTCTCCACCCCCAAAACACCATAATGCACATTCTTAAGTGCACATGGAACATCCTCCAGGAGAGAACCTACTTAAGGCCATGAAACAAGTCTCAATATGTCTAAATGGACTGAAATCATACAAAGGATGTTCTCTTATCAAAGTAGAATGAAATTAGCAATCAGAAACTTTGAGAAATTCACAAATATGTGAAAGTTAAACAATGCAGCCTAAATAATCAATTGTTCAAAGAAGAAATCACAAGGGAAATAAGAAAATACCTTCAGATAAATTGAAATGAAAAAACAACATTCCAAAACTTTTGGAATTCAATAAAAGCTGTGCTTAGAAGGAAATTTATAGTTCTAACTGCTTACATATACATTACTTACAGCTATTGAGAAAGATCTCAAATAAGTAACATAACCTTCTATCTTAATACACTGGAAAAAGGAGAGTTAAACTAAAAAAGAAGAAAGCAGAAGTAAAAATAATTTAAAAAATAGGACATAAATAAATGAAATAGACAATAGAAAATAAAAGAGAAAATGAACAAAACCAAATCTTGGTTCTTTGGAAAGATCAACAAACTGACAACCTTTTAACAAATTGACCAAGAGAAAAAAAACCCCAGTACTTTTAAATTATGAAAATCAGGAATGAAAGAAGAGATAATACTACTGAAATAAAGATTATTTATTGAATCATCTTTACTGAATGAAATTTTACAGAAATAAAAAAGATTATTTAGGAATACTACAAACAATTATATACCAACAAATTGAGTAACACAGATGAAATGAAAATTACTAGAAAGATACAAATTACCATAACTGACACAAAAATAAATATAAATTCAGAATAGACATATTACAAATAAAGATACTGAATTAGTAATAAGACAAATTATAGTAATAAAAATAATAATTCCCCACAAAAAGAAGCCCAGGGACTCATGGCTTTATTACTTAATTCTATCAAATGTTTAAAGAACTAATACCAATTCTTCACAAATACTTCCGAAAAAGAAAATGATGAGGGACACTTTCCAATTGATTTTATGAAGGTACTATTACCCTGGTAACAAAACAAGACAAAAATAGTACAAGAAGAAAACTACAGATCCATTTTCTTATGAATATCAAGGTAATATCTGAACAAAATACTAGCAAACCAAAAAGCAATATATAAAAAGGATTATTCCCCATAACCAAGTGAAATTCACCCCAGAATATAAGGTTGGTCCAACAAACAAAAATCAATCAATTTAATATAACATTTTAACAGAATTAAAGACAAAAACCACATGTGATCTGAATAGACACAGAAAAAGCATTTGATAAAAATACTTCAACAATCCAGGACTAGAAGGAAACTTTCTCAACCTGATAATGGGTATCTATGAAAAACCCACAGCTAACACCATACTTAATGGTGAAAGACTGAAAGCTTTCTGCCTAAGATTGAGAACAAGACAAGGATGTCTGCTCTTACCACTTCTATTCAACATTGTACTGGATGTTCTAGCCAGGGCAATTAGACAAGAAAAAGAAATAAAAGGCATACAGATTGGAAAAGAAGATGGAAGACTATCTCTATTCACAGATCGCATTATCTTATATGAAGAAAACTCTAAAAAAATATGCAAAATAACTATTAGAGTTAATAAATGAATTCAGCAAGGATGCACTATAATAGATCAATATACACATATTAGTTACATTTTTAGACTAGCAATGAGTAATCCAAAATAAAATTAAGAAAACAATTCAATTTACAAAAGTGTCAAAAAGAATAAAGTATTTAGGAATAAATTTAACAAAAGAACTGTGAATCTTGTACACTGAAGACAACAAAACATAACTGAAAGAAATTAAAGAACAACTAAATAAATAGAAAGACATCTTGTGTTCATGAATTTGAAGATTTAATATTGTTAACATGACAAAACTCCCCACATTGATCTACAGATTCAGTGTAATCTCTATCAAAAACCCAACTGTCACTTTTTCTGAAATTGATGATGTTTTTCAAAAATTTATATGAAAATGCAAGTGTCCTAGAATAGCCAAAGTCAACTTGAAAATGAAGGATAAATTTGGAGGACTCACAGTTCCCAATTTCAAACCTTATTACGAAGCTACAGTCATCAAGATGGTGTGCTGGTTTCATAAGAATATATATATAGTTCAGGGGAATAGAACTGAGAGTTCAGATATAAGCTCATATATTTATGATTAATAGTTTTTCAACAAGGATACTAAAATGACTCTATTAAGAAAGAATACTCTTTTCAACAAATAATGCTGGGACAGCAAGATATCTACATGCAAAAGAATGAAGCTGAACTCTCACCTCACATCATATAAAATAAAAATCAACTCCAAATGGATCACAGACCCGAATGTAACAGCTAAAACTACAAAATTCTCTGAAGAAAGCATAGGTGTAAATGTTTGTGACCTTGGATTAGGCATGAAGTTTTAGATATGATGCTAAAACACAAGCAATAAGAGGAAAAAATAGATAAACTGGACTTCCTCAAAATTAAAGATTTTGTTCTTTAATAGACACAATCAAAAATGAAAAGACAACTTCACAGAATGGGAGGAAATGTTTGCAAATCACATATCTGATAAGAGACTTGTATCTAGAACTCATAAATAACACAAGTCTGCAGTAAAAAACAAATAATCCAGTCAAAACCTGGGAAAAGATGTGAATAGTTATTTGTCTATAGAAGATACACAAATGCCCAACAACCACGTGAAAAGATGCATAACATCATTAGCCATTAGCTAAACACTAATCAAAACCACAAAATACCACTTCATACCCACTAAGATGGGTATAAGAGTACTACTACCACTACTACTACTACTACTAATGTAACATAATAACACGTTGGCAAGGATGTAGAGAAATTCAAACCCTCATACACTGCTGACGGAAATGTAAAATGGTGGAGTCTCTATAACAAACAAACAAACAAACAAATAAAAAAAACCTTGGTCCCTCAAAAAGTTAAATGTAGAGTTACCATATAACCTAGCAATTATTATTCAGTCAGAAAAAATAAAATACTAATACATATTAAAACATGGCTTAACCTTGAAAACATTATGCTAAGTGAAAGGATCCAGATACAAACGTCACATATTGTATTGTTCCATTTAGATAAAATGTCTATTATTGACAAATCCACAGAGACAGAAAGTAAATTAGTAGTTGCCAGGGTCTGAGAGGAGGGGAAATTGGGAGTAAGTATCTTTTTGAGATGATGAAAATGTTCTGGAATTAGACAGTGGTGACGTTTGCATGATTTCTTGAACATATTAAAAACCATGAAGTTGCACACTTAAAAAGGGTGACTATTGTGGCACGTGAATTATATCTTTAAAAAATATCCTAGCACGCCTTTTGGTGCCAATAATAGGAGTCAGAAAAGAAAATCAAGACTGCCTTGTAAGTTGTAGTCCAAATGATCTAATTTAAAAGCATGCAGACATCTTTAAAGACACTCCGAATCATTAATGAAGGCAGGTCTACTTTTATAAGGTCCTAAAATCAATTTCATACATTTGTAAGCTGTGGTAACATTAGCAAATCCCTTCCTATACATCATCTCACAACATACACATGAAGTAGAAAGAGCAAATACCATTAACAGCTTTGCAGATGCAAAAGCACAAGTCCAGAGAGCTTCAGTGACTTGCCTAGGGTCACATGCTAGCTTTCTTTTTCCTAGTAGTGGTTTACTCTGCCATGATGCATGCATAAAGTATACTCTTCTCTAAAATAAAATGAACACTTTAACTATTCCCAACTTCTCATCTCATTTATGTCATTATCACCCATGTTCTTGCCTCCAGTGACAGCAAGATTCTATTACCTGCAGTGCCATGGGGTGAAATTTCAAAATAGTCCTTTGAAACTGCAACCCCAGTATTTCAAAATGGAGCCTTGAGAGTGGTTAGATACACACTCAGTCCTCCTGCCCCTGTCTCGGCTTTTCAATCATTCCCTTGTGTCATTACCATGTATAGATATCCAGCAGTGTATGAAATGTGACAGATCATTACAAAATGAAAGAATAGCTGTCTTTATTAGATTGTGAAGGAGACAAGGATAAAACTTACTCCTTTTTGTCATTCCTGTGTCTGGTACATAAAAAATTATCAGTTTACATTAGTTGAATGCATAAGTGAATGAATGATTGGTCTTTTAATATTTTGTTGGCCAAGACATCTCCCTGTAATGTGCTTCTTAAGAAAGCAGTCCAGGTCCTAGAAGATCATTAGGGTTTGAAGGCTTCCTAAAAAGAGTAGTTATCTTTCTGGAGTGAAAAGACTCAACAAAGAGATCACTGTAGTTTTATAAATGTTAAGTCTGATTCCTTCCTTCCATAAGAGTTATTTGAAATCCTGGCTCCTCTTCAGTCTTAGTGAGTTTGGTGAGGCTGCTCTATGGAATGCTGGCCTGGAGCCTCTTGGATGATGAATAGAAGGGGTCAAGGGAAGCCAGAGGACAAAGCTCAGTTTGTTGCCACCTCACTGTTAGCTCACCACAGTCACTATTGACCCTGGTAGCTTGGGCATCAAGAGAAAACAAAGAAAAGGACCTTGGAAGCAATTTCTCAAGGTTCCTGTGTTAGCCAGGCAGCAATGCCCGTGAGCTCAAAGCAAGCTGAGAGACAGCTCCGTTGGGGAAAACAGATAAAGTTTTGAGGGTGATGAAACTGAAAAAGCCCATGTATTTATAACTTACAACAAATAAATTCATTCCAATAATATCACCACTCCTCCCCAATTTGTATACAGCAGCTTAGGAACCTGCCCTGCTGCCAAATGCCAGATCAAAGTCATGTCTGATGGGGATTAAAACACTAAGCAATGAAACAAGGGCTTGCTCTTAGAGCAAGTTTTGCTTTTGCCATAAACACTGCAACTTATCTGCACAGGCTTTTAGAAACCGTGCAGGTAAGACCCAAAGCTGAGCTGTAATAGGACAGCAATCCTCATGCCTCTCTTGTCCATTTTCTGGCTACTGCTCACTTGCAGGAAGACAATAATTATCTCTATAAATAAAATTATCTGCCTAGCCCTATATCTTGCAAAAGTAGTTGGACATACTGTCAATCAATTTGGAGGTTATCTTTGCGATAGACTATTTTTGGAGGAATAAAATTCATTTTTGAGGATTTCTGGAAGGTATTTCAAAGAGGTAATCATTCTGGTGTGACTGCAGATTGGAGAAGATGTACCTCATGTTAATAAGCTGTGTATATAGAAAACATGCAAATTAAGGAGTAATTTGCATATTAAACTGTTTCTCCTATAGACAACTCTTTGCAAAATGTTTCCAGGGTGGTCAGAGGCAAGTATTTATATAACATAGGCATGATTGTCTTGAATGATGGTAAGGAGATCCTCTAGAAACTACTACTCATAGGATACTTTGCAATTTACACAGTGTATTCACAAGCATCGTTTCCTTTAGCTTTTTCAACCACTATATTATCTCCATTTTATAGGTGAAGAAACTGAGGCTTAGAGAGGTCAAGTGAATTTCCTAAAGGCTAAATCTACCACATCCTAGCTGCTTTAAACATGCCTGAAGCTAATCAGAAGACGGCTTATCTGCAGGCTCTATTCTCTGTACATATTCCCTGGTAATAGTCAGCAAACTTTGGAGTTATATTTCCCAGAACAGTGAGGGTCTCCTTGAAGCAATACACCAATCACATTCTTCTCCAAAGAGGGGTCAGGTTACTCACAGGTGTTCCTAGCAACATGGGTGTCAAATGCTCACAGCATCATAAAAGGGTTTGCTATTAATGAGTGACCTTCCTCTTACTGGATATGTGTGTAGATTTTTGTCATTTCCCTAGGACCCCATAGGAGCATAGTGGATGGGTTAACAAACAAGCAAGAAGGGTTACCAAGTGAAGACTGGGCCACGTTGACATGACTAAAAAAGAGCCACAGGAAGGCATCTAATTCTTGTTGTTTAAGAATTCCTTGGTATCCCAGATTAAACAATAAAGAATTTAGCGTTCTTTATTGTTTAATCTGGGATACCAAGGAATAGAATCCTACTTTTATTTTCTATACTGGATTTCCCACTTGTTCTCCCTTAGTATTTACTAATGTGCATTTTGGTGAACGAGAGGTCATCCCTATTGTTTTCTGGGAACCCAAGGAATGTGCTCTATATTTACACTCAAGGTGAAGAATGGAAGAACACTAGGAACCAGAGTAAGAGAAATTGAGTCCCAAGGGGGACAAGAAATTCTGGGGGGCAGAACTGGAAAATGCTGTCTGACTTCTTACAGAACACCTCTATCCTTAACCCTGCAGGGTTCTATGTTCTGTTCTAACTCAGGAGACCTGTTTTTTTTTCTCACATAGAATATGCAGTTCTGCAGTAGATCTGGCAGTCTCCACCTGAACAAGAAAACCTGAGTATCTGAAAGCTTCAACCCCCAAACCATGTCAGTGAATTCAACCAATAGGTAAAAACTTCCTTCCAATTCCTCAAATGTGCCTACCACCCCTAAAGATCTGCCCATCACAGAGGGCAGTGGCAGCTGGCCTCTATCCTGCATCAGTAATCTTAATCCTGTGAGATAACTGGTGTGCACTTACTTGTATGTGCTGAGTCTGCCATGCTGCCCTGAGTTCTTCTGCCCCTGATAGGTTTCTGATATCCAAATGCCTCATGGTTTTCTGATGTCCACAGAAGCTGGCCTGGACTTGGGCATCCCCTTAGGCCTTGACCCCTACAATTCTATCTAAAATCACCTATTGGTTGCCCAAAACTCAGTCATCTCTCCCTAGTATAAAGTGATATCACAAAC
Source organism: Phocoena sinus (assembly GCF_008692025.1). Taxonomy (NCBI): domain Eukaryota; kingdom Metazoa; phylum Chordata; class Mammalia; order Artiodactyla; family Phocoenidae; genus Phocoena; species Phocoena sinus. Next base: position 57,245,735 of record NC_045784.1, on the reverse strand, counting down.
CCAACACAAACCCCAAATTCCAAGTCCTGTTAAGTAGGTGAAACCTGTTCATCTCTCACCACAACTCCTCCTCTGCTTCCCTCTTCCCCTTCTGTCCTTTCATCCTACCAAATGCTCAATGCCTTAATTTGACCCCTGGCTCCTGAGAGCTTGCCACTTTGATGCTCTATCTATAAAGTTTCTTATTCTAGATAAGCACCTTATGTTCAGAACTTGTCCTGAATCCCTTATCCCTTTCAAAATTTATGAGGCTGGTGTTCCTATCCTCCAGAATCCTGCCAAGGAACATACTGAGAACCTATGTCCCAACAGCATTTCTTGATGATGGCTGAATGTGTCCCAGGAAGCAGTCTTCCAAAACAGTCCTACATATGGCGAGTTTCAGACCCTGTGACAGATCATGTGTGGCAAGATACTTTCAAACAGAGGCGCTTTTCATAAATTCTTAAATCATAACACTTTATTTTGGCTGTCTATTCAGTCATCTGTCTCCCTCCAATTCCTCGAATGCATCTACCATTCCTAAAGATCTGCACATCACATGCTCTCATCCCCAACCTCTGCTTTTGATCCAGTATTTCTACTGGTGGAAATGGATCCTAAGGAAATTTTTAAAAGAAAAAGAGTAAAAGTAATGTACATGAATGCAACCTAAGTACGTGTAAACAATCTAAACATCCAACAACAGAGGCCTGAGAGGAAATAATAAGACTATAAATTATGTATGACTGAGGGCAAGACCTAAAAGAAATGAAGACACATTTTAGTCATTGTTATATTAATGTAGTAGGCTTTATTAAAAGCTAGGAGTAGAACGTGTTAATCTCCAGATAGGTTATGCAATTTCACATGCTTAAGATTGAAGGGTAAGGCCCACTAGGCAACAATACAATCCAGAAGAGAATTCCAATGAATTTAAAATAAAATCATGGTTTCAGCAAAGTGAATCTTCCACTAAGGAGCTCAGTCAAGTAGAGGAAAAAAGATGTGTACATCACCTAAAGATAAAGCAAGGAGTGGTAAGAACCACAAGAGAGGCACCCATGAAGTGCTGTGGGAGTACGGGAGAGGGTAGAATGCCTTTTTTTTTTTTTTGCTTTTTTTAAAATTTTAACATCTTTATTGGAGTATAATTGCTTTACAATGGTGTGTTAGTTTCTGCTTTATAACAAAGTGAATCAGTTATACATATACATATGTTCCCATATCTTTGCCCTCTTGTGTCTCCCTCCCTCTCACCCTCCCTACCCCACCCCTCTAGGTGGTCACAAAGCACCGAGCTGATCTCCCTGTGCTATGCGGCTGCTTCCCACTAGCTATCTATTTTACATTTGGTAGTGTATATATGTCCAGGCCACTCTCTCACTTTGTCACAGCTTACCCTTCCCCCTCCCCATATCCTCATGGGGTGGAAACTTCATGGAGGAGCAGGCACTTGAGTGAGGCCTTGAAGGAAGGTGGGACTTAAAAAGCATTTGAGGTAGAGGGATGTAGCCTGAGTAAAGGTGAGGAGGGGGAAAGTGTAGGCATAAGATGGGATAAAGGGATAATTTAATAGTATAGTTTGATAGTATTTCATCATCCTTCCATGGGAAATAATACTGATCATCCATTTTAGGGATAGAATGAAAAATGGAAAATAACTGACCAAGCCTGAATAAAATTAGATAACACTGGTTTTTATTTTGGGGGTTTGATGTAAATCAATCAGTTTCTCTATTATTCTTAGTAACATTTCTTCTTTTGGGCTTTGATTTAAACCAATCATTTGCTGCACAATCTCTGTCCCATTTTGCACTTATCTCTCTTATGACACTTCTCACAGCAGTATATAATTTTTGTTTCCACATTGATATCCCCCAATAAACTTTGAGAGCTTTGCAAGAAGGCCTGGAATATATTAGCCTCACTGTGCACTTATTGGTTTGCTCCCTCTGGACTGAGAGTATGTTTTACTCATCTCTCTCTCCCTAGCACTTAGCACAGGCTTGGCATATAAGATGCGGTATGTTTGTTGAACTCAGATGAATTAGTTCCCTTCCTGTTCCTTTAGTCCTTGAGCCTCAGTTTCCCCATTTGTAAAATAAGGGTAGTAAGAGTATCTACTATCTCATTACGTTGTTGTGAAGATTAAGTAAGCACTTAGTATAGCGTCTAACACAGAAAATGTTCAGTAAATATTAACTGCTATAACTATCATCATCATTATTTTCTGTTGTTGTTGATAAGGCTTCCAGACCTGCTCATGGGAACAGTTCCCTCAAACTGTGCCAGCCTTGGTCACTGTTGTCCTTGGGTATGGGAAGCTATGCCTGTAGATTTTTCTCTCCCTTGTCTCATCACACTGCTTCTGCTGCGCTTAAATACTCTGTGTAGTGTAAAACTGTAGCTGACCTTGGAGGGCACGTCCACCAGACTAGAAGCTCCCTGAGGACAGGGCCATCTCATACTCATCTCTGGGCCCACATAGGGCCTCATACAATACATGCGTGTTTAAAAAAATGAATGAGTGAAAGCTACTCACCTCCAGCTCTTCTTCCCTGACACTAGACTATATGAATACAAATGCCTATAATCCAGAGTTCCCTCTAACCAAGGGACAGGTCTCAGGGAGCCCTGTGTTGTCTACCTTTGTACTACCCCTCATAGCTCTAGCTAATTCCTTTTAGGTCTTTGGTAATTGGGAATGAATATATCTGCAAAGCTGCAAAACTATTACAGTCTGAATTATGTCTGAAATATGTCACATGTCTAAAAATAATTACTACCAAACTATCCATGTAAATAGCAACAGGTGAGTTATTTAATTCATACTTGCATTTCTACAGTGAAATCATGGGACCCCTGGAAACATGCTGAAATTTGACGTGGAGCTGATTTCTCATTCACACATTAAGAGGCATTGTCGAAAGTGTTTGGTTCAGTTTTTTTGAAAGTCTGGCACTATGTAAGAAAACTTCTAGTTGCTTTATCTCACGTAATCCTTAGAATTTCTCTGGTGGTCATCATTATCCCAATTTTAAAAGTGAGAAAACTAAGGCTCACGGAGGACATGTCATTTTCCCAAGATCACAGAGTCAACAAATGTTGGACTCAAATCAAATCTTTTACCCCTATATCAATAGGGCTTCTGAGTAGAGAACATTTCAATATTTTTGTAGGGCTCACTACATAGGTGACAAATCATTCCACATCTCCAAACCCCTTTCTATTGTTTTCTGCATCTATCTCTGCCCCCATGGAAGCATAATCTGAAATTAAACTTGCTAGCTAGTCTTCATGAAATTGCAAAAGAGACAAGAAAATCTTTCCGAGTGACATGGGTTATAGAGGAGTTTCTGGGGAGCCATGGAAGCTATAGAGGTGGGGTGGCAGAAGAAGTGCGGTAGGACAGTGGGAAGTAGGAGGCCTTTAATCATAAGCAACACATATGAAGGATCCTGTCTCTATTCTGAAGCTGAGCAGAGCTAAGGGACCTCAAGGACTGGATATCCACTTACTGATGGGCCCAGGGGGCCTTAGGCAAGATGCTAACCTCCTTTCCCCATTTAGGGTTTTGGACAAGATCTGAAGGTCATTCAGTTAGGACTTAGAGATAAGTAGTATGTTACATGCTGGTTTGGGTTGACTGTTTTGTTTTTTTTTAATTTCCTTTATTTTAATTAATTAATTAATTAATTTTATTTATTTATTTTTTAAACATCTTTATTGGAGTGTAAATGCTTTACAATGGTGTGTTAGTTTCTGCTTTATAACATAGTGAATCAGCTACACATATACATATATCCCCATATCCCCTCCCTCTTGCGTCTCCCTCCCACCCTCCCGATCCCACCCCTCTAGTTGGTCACAAAGCGCTGAGCTGATCTCCCTGTGCTATGCAGCTGCTTCCCACTAGCTATCTATTTTACATTTGGTAGTATACATAAGTGCATGCCACTCTCTCACTTTGTCACAGCTTACCCTTCCCCCCTCCCTGTGTCCTCAAGTCCATTCTCTATGTCTGCATCTTTATTCCTGTCCTGCCCCTAGGTTCTTCAGAACCTTTTTTTTTTTTTTTAGATTCCATATATATGTGTTAGCATACGGTATTTGTTTTTCTCCTTCAGACTTGCTTCACTCTGTATGACAGACTCTAGGTCTATCCACCTCACTATAAATAACTCAATTTCATTTCTTTTTATGGCTGAGTAATATTCCATTGTATATATGTGCCACATCTTCTTTATCTATTCATCTGTCGATGGACACTTATGTTGCTTCCATGTCCTGGCTATTGTAAATAGAGCTGCAATGAACATTGTGGTACACGACTCTTTTTGAATTATGGTTTTCTCAGGGTATATGCCCAGTAGTGGGATTGCTAGGTCGTATGGTTCTATTTTTAGTTTTTTAAGGAACCTGGTTGGCTGGTTTTTAAAAGGATCAGAATTGAAGAGCGGGCGTGGATGTAGGGATATAAAGCCAATCTGTGGGAGGCAGAATGAATGACGGTACATCACCAGTTTCATTTTATACACAGTGAAGTCACAGGCCATACCAAGGCATTATCCGATTTTTGAAACAAATGCCCCTCCCTCACAAATAATAAACAAAACAATAACACTACAACCAGACTACATTCCTCCAAGGGGTCCAAAGCACTAGGAATGTAGGAGACAGCACTCTAGATAAAATAAAGTCCAGCTTGGTTTAAAAAATATCCATCCGGCTTCAGGAAAAGAAGCCTTAAAATTTTATTTACACAGGTGCTGGTTCAGGTTTCTATTGAATCTGGCCCCAACATACTTTTATGACACGCCACTGGCTGGATGAGGGAAACCAATCGCTGAAGAATGTGGAAGATAATTTATGACCTCTCTTAGCTTTTCTCCTGGCCTGTGGCTATGGATCTGAATTTACCAGGGAGGTCAGACAAATCTTGTTGCAGACAAAGATACACAGAGAGCTCTGACACTTTCGAGTCCAAAGCCCAAAACTCAAGAGAGGCGATGAACACAGGCTTGCTGGGCTTTCTGAGGAATGTTACTCATAGTGCCCTGAGAGGCCAAGAGGAAAGAGGAAGAGATTGACCTTTGCTATGTTCTTATACAAATGCTACTGGCCCTTCGGATCACCAATTAAGTAACACTGAAGATAAGTGGTTGTTTGAGGACCTTACACCAAACCCAACCCAAAGCCTTCTTTACCAGAGAACTACGATAAATACTATTTGCCATCTCTCCTTTCTGCTACCCAGGGGACACCATAAGTGTATGTGTGCCAATAAATAAGGCTTCACTCCAGTAGAAGGAACCAAAACTTATTGGGCACTGGAGCTGTGGTACATATCATTTAGTTCTCACAATAACCTTGTGATCTATTGCTATCTTCACAGAGGCACAAAGAAGTTAAGTGACTTGCTCAAAGCTGCATATCTATTAAGTCTTGGAGTTAAGGATTGGGTTGTCTATTTTCCAAGGCTGATGCATATAAAGTGAACCACTGGCCAATAGAAACATCTGGAATATCTATAACATTTTAGAGATTTATTGTTAAAGATTTAGGTTTTTATAGATTTATTGCTAAAATATTCAAGATCATTTAGTTCAACACTTTTATTATTTAGATGGAGATTTGAAGTGAAAAGAAGGAATGAGACATGCCTAAGGCCACATAGTAAGTCAATGGCAGAACCAGAGCTCCATTTGGTGCTCTTGCACTGCATCTTATTCCACTACCTAGATAGCAGTGTGCTTCCAAAAAGTCCAGAGAGTAGAGTAGGACAGTGATGTACAGCTCAGCATCGGGGTGGGGGGTGAAGGCATAAAAGGCTAACTGAAGGCTGGTCAAGGGACCTGCTGCATCTGATGAGGTTCCCCTCAACCACTTCTGGACTCCAAAATGTTCCTAAAACAAGTATCCAACTTTCACGCAGCCCTGTCTTTGGCCAGTCTGTTCCTGAAGTCCTGTCTTCCTGAAGTTCACTTCCTACCTTTTGTACTTGGCAAACTATTATGCATCCCTTCAGACCTAAATCAACCCTTAACTCCTCTGGGAAGCTTTCTTAAACATTCCAGGTAAAATAACTCATTCTCTTATTCTGTCTGCTCAGTGGATTGTGTACTAACTTCTAGTACAGCACTTATCTTACTCTATTATGTTGGAAACTCTGTGTCATATTCACTCCACAGCCACTAACAAGTTATATGACTTTGGGCAAGTCACTTTAACTCTTCTGTGCCTCAGTTCCCTCATTTGCAAATAGGGCTAATGATAATACCTACATCATAGGGTTATTATGAGGACGGAATGAGAAAACGTCTACAAAGCAACTAATACATACTGAGTGTTCAATGACTAGTTTTTGTTGTTATCTCTTATCCCAGTGCCTGGTATAGGTCTAGTGTACACAATAAGCATTGACTGTTGAGTAAATGGATGTTATCTGGGGAAAGTGCCAGTCATCAAATAGCAATTTTAGATATCCCTGCAGTCAAGATAAAGGTTTATTATGCTTCCTTACATAATTCTTGGAGGTTCCAAGGCAACAATCTCTGAAGCTCTGCTGATCAGCTGTGAGGCTGGAGAGCCCCTCAGACAAGAAACAAGAAATGGCTGGGAGACACTCATTTCTGCCTTTTATATGTTCTATGAACCTGGAAAAGTCACTTCCTCTCTCTGGGCCTCAGTTTCCTCATCTATAAAATGGCTTGGTCAAATTTTTAGATTTCTGAGTTCTCTTCCTTCAAATTTTAACAGGTTAGCATTTAAAGATCCTGTGATTCCAAGTACTGCAAATCTTTTAAGTCTTTTCATTAAATAACTCATGGCTGAGTCAACTGCCCAGAAAGTGAAAGAACTTGTGAACATGGGACTATAGAAATGTGGTTATCTAACTTATGGACCTGTAAGAGGCCCACAGTCTCCAGGTCCCATATCCAAGTACCACAGTGAAATCATGGTCCGTCTACACTATGAGGTGAACCAGGAGAGGAAGGACAATTAAAAATTTAAAACCCTGATAAGGGCTTCCCTGGTGGCACAGTGGTTGAGAGTCCGCCTGCCGATGCAGGGGACATGGGTTCGTGCCGCGGTCCGGGAAGATCCCGCATGCCGCGGAGCAGCTGTGCCCGTGAGCCATGGCCATTGAGCCTGCGTGTCTGGAGCCTGTGCTCCACAACGAGAGAGGCCACAACAGTGAGAGGCCCACATACCGATAAAAGAAAAGAAGATTTTGCCTAATTTTTAGCTCTGTCCTGAAAGACAATATTTTCTGGTTTATGACATCAAAGAGGAGGGGAATGGAGTTCTCTTGCTCCTGGCCCCATGGAAAACATTCTGTGGCACACTTATCTGAGAAGGCTCAAAGCAAAGAGTCAAGGAACCATGATTCTACCATTTGTATCCATACACCCTGTCTCTGAGTTCTTCCCTTAGCTTGGTAGTGAGGAGTAAAATTCTCATGTGCATAGGTGTTAAATCATGCTTCCTGTTCTGTGGTTGTGTGATGAGAGTGAATTAAGAGCTACCAAGCCTCGTTTCATCAGAATCAGAACTTTCCCTCTGAAGAATAGGAGTTGGCAGAAGGACTATTACTCACATGTCCCTGGCCCTACCTAATGAAGAGTTTTAAGTATTTGGAGCTGTTTTAAGTATTTGGAGTTTTTTTAGGAAGAAAGCTCCCTGTGATATTGGTGCTACTCATTGGCTCCTTGGTTTCTCCCCACAGTACTTAAGTCTTTTGTAAATTCTTTAATTTCTGACTCTATTGTTCCTCTTCACTATTGTCTTTCTTGTTTGCCTAGGCATTGCACTTTCTTTCTGCTTTAGGTTAGTATGCTTATATATTTGAGGGGTAGCTGTGCTGTAAGAGAGTGACTGCTAGCATTGGACCCAGAAGGCCTGGGTTTACATCCAGATAGTCCACTTACTACCTGTTGATTAACTGAGAAAACCTCAGTTTGCTTACATGGAAAATAAGGAGGATGACATCTTCCTCTGTTCTAGGTGGTTGGGAAGTTCAATGGAAATCGGATATGATAGCTCTTTATCCACTGAAGAAATTTAAAAGTGTCCAGGGTTATGATCACTAAGTTCCTTCAGGCAGGCTCTGTATCTTGAGTATGTGAGCCTAGTATCTCATGTGTAGTAAGCACCCAGCAAATGTATACTGACTGAATGCATGAGTAGATTACCACCAGGCCTGTTCTTATGAAGTACTCAGTAAAATATTGGCACGAGTCTAGCCAGAAGCTGTGGTGATTTCAGTGGGATGTATCAGGAGTCACAACAGGGGCTGGAAGCAAATGGACTGAGAATTCTAATCTCTTTGCTCCCTTTATAAAGAATCATTCACCTCCAAGTCCCAGTTTCCTTTTTTGGATAGGAGGAAGTTTCCTTTTCTGTGCTCTCTTCTGACAGGTAAAAAGATTACCTGTCTCCTTGGAATGCTGAGGGCAGTTACCTAGCCATGAAGAGAAGGAGCGTGAACACCTGAAAAATAGGTTCCAGAAGTATGCACACATGACTATTATAACTGAAGAGATTGTTTTTTGAAATAACGGCTTCTCCCAGAATTCAGTTATTATGAGGGACAGTGTGTTTCTTGCCATGGGACTAGACTAGAGATCAGAGAAGTAAGAAGTAACTCCTACCTCTGAAGAAAAAGTGGGTCTAACACCCTTGCAAGAGCAACCAACTGCTAAAATCTACCACCCAGAGTTTCACAATTATCAAGAGATTCTGTGAGGGATTAAAAAAGCTTCTGGCTGCAGTATATGGACGGGCTTTAAAAATATAACACACTGGGGAATAATAAGGCAAGGTGGAGTGAGACAATGGACTCAGAAGATCTTACAAGTGACACAGAAATTTCATGTTAATCATTGTTTCATAAAATGCACATGCTATAAATAAGCAGCCACAGGGCACTATAGACGAGCAATGGCAAATTCTTGACATGGCTCCCAAATTGGGTTCTAATAAGAGACTTGGGTGGGCATCAACTGGAATGAGTTACAGAGCTAAATTACTTATTCTGCAAGCCTGTGGTCTAGTCTTGTGATAGAAGGACCAGAATTAAGCAAGCAAATGTGTAAAGACAAAGAATCATGGGGAAATATATGGTAGATTCATAACTCAGCTGGCCACCTGGGCCTTACTTTCTATGAGACAGAGAGTTTTTCCATAACGCTTAGTACCAGAGAGTCCCCAAAGCCCTTCCTCTATACCATCTGGGGTATATGTGGTGTCCATCAAAACTCATTCATATATATTTTATAGTTATCCATATGGTTACAGTACAAAAGTCTAAAAAGAAAATGTGTAGAATATTTTCAACTTCTCCTCTGGGTATTGCAAGGGTGAGTGATCTACAAGATCATCAGAAAAAAAGTATCCTCTTGTAGCATTCCTAGATTTGTTTATTTTTCTCCTGTTTAGTGAAAAATGCTCAAGACCTAGATGCCACTAGACCAGGCATTCTAGGCAAGCAAGAGGAACAAACTTTGACTGGCCAACTCAGAAGAATGTTTAAAATTAGATAATCTAGAGAGCTGCTAAGATACCAGGAGACCAGAAAGAGCAAAATTTACTATGCAGATATGTAAGCACAGGAGCAAGAGTCAACAAACTACAATTCACAAGCCAAATCCAATGTGCTGCTTGTCTTTGTGTGGCTCAAGAACTGAGAATGATTTTTACATTTTAAATGGTTGGAAAAAATAAAAAAAATAGTATTTAAAAGCACGTGAAAATTAAATGAAATATAAATTTCAGTGCCCATAAAGTTTTACTGTAGTACAGTCATACCCATTAGTTTTGTCTAGGTTTGCTTTCATGCTACAAAATGCTTTCATGCTACAACATGTACTATTCATGTTGAATAGTACAGTCAGAGACCATATAGGCCACAAAGTCTAAAATATTTACTATCTGGCCCTTTATAGAAAAAAGTTTGCTGGCCCCTAATCTAAAGTCTGGCTATGATATTTAAGAAAACCAGAGACAGAGAAAAGATAATAGCTTTGTGAAAAAATCTCTAGGACTCGTGCAATCAGGATCAGTCAACTTCTTGGCCAAAGGTACCTGATTAAGGCTCTGTTGAAGTTGCAAGTAGATCCTCCTAGCAGAGTTAACTTGCCCCTGGGAAATGTTCCTCTGAAAGTCAGGGAGTGAAGGGGACACTGATATGCACCAAAAACTCTCTGCAAGACTCCAAACAAGAAGTAACATTCAATTCCACATGAGTTGAGGTGGGAAAGAGTAGATTTAAAGGACAGAAAGAGTTCAGTGAGGGTTCACTTACATTTCTTCCCTCACAAAAACCTGGGGCAAGAGAAAGAATCAAAGCCATACTTATATAAAATTTGCCAAGGATACTAAATTGGGACATATTGTAAACATCAGTGAGGATGGTGTAATTCTTTGAGTTCAGAATGTAAACTACAGTTTCAATTTTATGATGTGTACCAAACAGTGCTTCATGTGTACAAAACAAATGGATGTACAATCTCCAATGTTTTACTAGAAAATGTCTGAAAAATAGTAAATTCTTGAGCACATAATGCACATGATGAATTAATTAACCCTCTTTGAAACATGATGAGGTAGAGATGAGGATTCATATCCTGATTTTCCAGATGAGAAAATGGAAAAGAAAGGAAGTTATCCAGCCATGGTCATAATGCCGGGAGAAGAGGGAATCTCAGTCCTGACTTTTAACCCAGCCCATCCACAGTGCACTCTCTCAGCTGGCTCTATCCCCCTCTGAAGATTGATTTTTTTAAGAGAATGGGAGCTAGGATTCACCATCTTCTAGGAAGGCAACACCAAACATGCATACAGGTATAAATGCATGTGTGTTTGCTGAAATAACAGTGATGGTGTTTGGAACTTGTAGAATTGTCACAAAAAGTCTAAGCTGAAAAGGCATTTTAAAAGTATCTAGTTTAACTCCCTTATTTTACAGACAGGGAAAACTGAGGTCCAAAGGGGGAAAATTTCTTATCCAATGTCACAAAACTAAACCCCCTCTGAGCCCCTACCCTGCTCATGGATATCACCTTCCTTTGACTTCCTGGTCTTTTTGATAGCATCTAACATGCCTTCCCCTTTTACCTCCCCACTCATCTCACCCATCCACCACTAACTGATTCTCTACATGCCTGTTTCAAACCCACAGACCATCCACTCAAATGCGCTTACACACACACACACACACACACACACAAACACATTATTTCACTAAGTTTCCATCAAGCAGATTTTAATGGTTTTTACCCCCTTGACCTATTACCATTATTTTTTAATCTCAAAATATTCAGATCCTTCCCTGACTAGCCTCACCATCACCCCGAACTTCCAGCATTACTGACAATGAGAAAATGTGGGGCTCTCTTCTCTTCTTCCTCCTCAACAGGAAAACCTGGCTAGATTACAATCGACTCTGTGCTGAGCCTTGCACCAATGACAGCATTAAAGCTTCATGGTTTATGAACTACCAAAGCTAGAAATGGATTTCTGTCTGACATGCCAGGCTTTTAAGTCTTGTACCTGTGCCCAGTCCAGAGATTTCTGAAACCATGAATAAAGTGGTAATCAACACTCTGAATACTCCATCTGAGCTTACTGACAATGACAGACAAATGAGGAAGAAAAGATTTGTGCTCCCATTCCCTCCAAGACAGGTGGAATTCCAAGTTTCAACAAGGCAGATTCACAATCACCTTCAGAAAGGCCATTTGGGCAATAAAGACGCATTGTAAAAAAAAAAAAAAAATCAATAAATGTTCTCTGCAGGTAATAAGACAGCCCCTTGTCTTCAAATAGAGATAATAATGGCAGTAAACTCCAGCCACCAAGCTTTACAGATGGGAGGTGAAAGAACACACCAATATTTTTTTTTTGCTTTGTTTCATGTTTTTTCTTAAACCACATTGTCCTGTCCCTCAAAGGGCTCAGGACTGGAACCTGGGGTTCACATTCCAAAGGAACCAATGGGCTCCATAGTTTTGCAATGAATCCACTGGAGATTTTAATATTTCAAGCAGTTAAGAGCATTTGGCTCCATGAGTTCATACAGTCTCATTTTCTCAAATAAAATATCACCAAGTTTCCCTAACAAGTGATTCTAGGGACTGAAGAATTTTGAGACCTTGCTGGATTTCCAAGTGTTCAGTAATATGAGTGATTACCCCTCCCCCCAGCTTCCTTGTTCTCAAATAGTCCAAGATCCACATAATAGCAGAGCTCCTCCCAGGCAGCCCTGTCAGCTGCCCTTCTGCCTGCCTCCCTCCTTCAGCCCTAACTTCCTCAGAAAGCTCCCATGTGGAATAGTTATGACAGAAAAATCTTCCCTTTCGCAATATGGTTGATCATTCCCACTGTTTTCCAAAAGCAACAATATCATGACCCAGATTTGTAAAACCCAAAGGCAGCGTCAAATACAATCTAATCTATCTGACTATTGAATTTGCTTTTTGCTTGCTTTCTTCAACTCTTTTCCCATATAATATGGCTGCTATTACTGTGGTGCCTGGGCTTACTGACACATTAACTCTAGATGGGTGCTGTGGTTCATTCTCTGCTCTATAGATAGGGCCTACCTGATGACAGGGTATGGGGAAGAGACAGGTTCTCACTGGAGAAGGTGGGGTGATCTGAAGTGTTTGGAGCTACTCCTCATTTCCTTTTCTGACAGCCATTCTTTTGTGAGTACTCTTAAGAAAGAAAGACACTGCTCTCTGTCTCTTTCCAAACTGCCTAAGCCTAGGCACTGGTGCCCTGGACTTCATACTGTCCAGTGTAAGCAGTAGTAATGCACCACTCAAGGCTATGGGTGGAACATGCAGCATATTTTCATTAATACTAAATGCTAGCTGTCTCCTTGTTGCCTGGGGGACTGGAAGAAAACAAAATAGCTTTCCATTTCATAGGTATTCCTGCCATCTGGCTAAAATGGTGAAAAGGTAATCATCATTCCAATTGGCTATCAATAGGGAGGCCAGTTAAAGGGCACACACTTTCTACCTTTTCTCTAGATGCCAAGAACTCTATGGTGCTTCTGCTGTCCTCTGGTGGGTGTCATCATATTCCTGCTGAAAGGTGTGGCCTATATACCTGCCACTTTCAAGACTGTCCTCAGGGATTGTAGCCTTTATATAAGGAAAAGCTGTCTGTTTTGATTCTGACTTGGAACTCAAAACTTCTAGGCCAGTGAGAAGGAAGAAAAAGGTCTTGGCAGGACGTACTTCCTTTGTGGAAAATGGAGGCAGGAGTAAATAGTGGTGTTTAGCAACTGGGTCTGCCCCCAGAGCAGAGCATCTCTGTCTAGAAACTGTTCACCAGTGTCCCTTTGAGAAGAAAGCCCTTAGTACAGGATGTGGAATGAAGTGGATGGGTAGGAGGCTTAAGCCCAGGGATATTGGGAAGGAAGGAGGCACTAGTATATATAGGAGGTATGGAAGTGTGTGTTCCTCCTGTAAGATGCAGTCTGAGCACCTCTGGGGGCTAAGCAGACATTAATTGTTTTAAGTTAAATAATATTAAGGAGCCAGGGTTTGAGCCCACTTAGCCAAATATAAGATGCAACTTAGCTTATGGTTCTGGACCAATGGACAGGGCCTGAGGACAACTCTCTGGAGAGAATAAAAATGTTTCATCACTTTGGGTCCTTATCTACCTAGGAGCTATTAATGCAAAGAGGCCCCAAGGATGCAGCAGCAGGAGGGAGCAGGTGCATAGACTGATGGTCTGCTGAACAGTGAGAACACTTCCTTTCTGGGGCCGAGGCCAGAAAGCCTTCACGAAGGAACAGTTTTGTATTCACCACAGAGAACAGGCTGGGGATTCGGTTGGGGTTTCTCCACTTCTAACCTCTCTAATAAGGACAATTTTTTCCCTCACTAGGCAGGAGAATGGAACACAAGCAAGGAGGAAATTAAATCTTTTCAAATCATTAATTTTTCTTTCGTTCCTAGGACCCACCAAGCTCCAAGCACCAGCTGGGACCACCTTCATTGCCTACATTGCCTATGCTACCAAGGCTGCCAAAGCCAGGGGACCAGCAAGTATGAAAACTGACTTTTTTTTTTAAGGCTCTTAGGTTCTTTGAACCAGCCCTGCCAGTTACCTTGTCTCAGAGATGATAAAATCCTGGGTCCTGATAGACTGGTGTCTCTTTTTAGAAGATAAAGGAGAAAGGGAAACAGAAGTTAGTGTCCAAGACCCTTTACCTTCAGCAGCTCTTTTAAAGAAGACTTTGCAGCTTCCACAAGTGAGAGCTCCATAGTGACAGCCAGAAGCTTCATCCCCACAAATTAGGCAGGTCTTCTGGGGTGGAAAGTAATAGTCGATGGGCAGAACATGGTCCTTGGTAGTCTCCAAACTGAAAAGACCCAAGAGGAACAATGCAACACATGTCAGTACTTGACAGAAACAGGAGGGTAGAAGTCTGAAGTCTTCAGCAGTAAAGTGCACGTGTGAAATATTATTTATTGCTTAACTGAGTCAGGGCGAAGCTGAATTTTCCTTGGACTTCTCCTAGGGATTATGTATGTAGGGTTTCCTGTCATGTGGACAGAGCCCTTTTGAATCCTGTGAAAGGATGTGAGAAGTTCTCTGGAATCAGCCAATCTCATGGGCTATGTCTACATGAGGGAAGGATGAAGGCAGAAACCTGAGGTTAAGGTCTTTAACTTAAGTTGGTGGTCAGGAAACAATTTCAGAGTAACTAAACGGTATGTACTCAGCCCTAAGACCTTACCTTATCCAAAGGGAGACCAATGGCAAAACCAGACTAAGCATCAAAGCACTTTGATGTGCTTTGCTCTAGTTCTCTGAGCCTCACTCTCATCTGTAAGTAGGAATAATTATCACCCATCTAACCGAGCTACTTGTGTGAGTGGAGGTATGAATTAAACAAAAGTATAAAAAGCTCTTGAAATGAATACAGAAGTGAGGGATCATGATTAGTATTATCATACCAGTCTTCTTTGGTCTTTTTTCCATTCCCTCACTTTCTTTAGGAGTCTATCTAAGTCACATGTAAATCCCCCACCCACATTCTGTAACATAAAGTAGCAGAATCCCTATGCCAGATTTTATTGTGAAATGATGCACAATGGTGCTGGAAACCTTTCAGGCAACCATCTCAACACTTAGCCATTAGAATACTCAGGTTCCTTGGGCTAGGATGGAGCTTCACAGGTCACCTAGTTTAACTGCCTATCTCCAAGAGGATCTGTGTCTGTGTCCTTCCAAGTGGACTGAAGGAGAGGGCCAGAAAGCCAATCCTAAAACCTTAATGGAAAGGTAGCTCTTAGTCTCCCATGGTAATTAATTCAAGTTTAAACAAATGGAACATGGTTCGTACTACCCAAAGGTCAACTTTTTTCTCTTCTATGTCCTATGTCTAATCATTAAACAAAACGTAATTAACTTCTTGGGTAAATCTGCCACAGATAGGTGACAACTGCATATTCTCTCATCCACAGGAATGCAGCCACCATTTTTATGAATACTTCTTTCTTACTAAGCAAAGAAGGAAGGAAAATAAGCCTGTTCACTGTGTTGGGTGATTTCAACTCCTCAAAACAATTCTGTGAGACATTTTTTTCTCATTATTATATCAGATGAAGAAAGTCAGACTCAGAGAAGAAAAGCTCAAAACTATTTGACCTAAGTCCAGGACTCTCTAACTCCAAATCTAACACAATTTCTATTATCCTATTGTCTTCTCAGTACTCACCTTCACTTTCTACCCATGACTCTTTGGTTATCATACTCAGCACAGACATCAGAATCCCAAAAGAGAATGAAAGGTTATCCTCTTCTCAATGCTCAGTGAGCAGCCCTGGCAGGGCAAGAGCAAAGAAGGCTTTCACTCAGGCTACACTTGACAAGCACTTTATCTCTAAGACACAAATATTAGCTTTTATTCACATCCCAAGTACAACAGAAAGCACTCAGAAAGTTCTGCTCATATGCAAACCCAGCAGCTGATTATGGCAGCCTATCTCTTCTCCCCATAATCCTTCCCTTCCCTACCTTAACTGGAAAGCCAGCTGGAGTCTGTCCACCAGTCCAAGACTAGGAGGGCCACAAGTTCCACAGGAAAAGAGCTCACTTTCCATAAACAAATGGGAGAAAAGCTAAGAATGTCATTCCTTTGACTAAAAATGTCATTTCCTTGGGTAAAAATTGTGCCCCCATCCTCATTCATGAAACAAGGAGAAGACGCAGAGGGTTTTTGCTGTTGTTTCTTTGTTTTAAAGTGTCTTAATCTTCTTCTTACATTTTATGACTTCTGTAACTAATACAGTTAAAATCTAAAGGACATGTATTAAGGCACTTTATGTGCCAAGCTATTTCATATATATCATCTCATTTAATCTTTATAACAACCCTGCCAGGTAGTTCTGTATCATCCCTATATTGTAGGAGAGGAAGCTGATGCTCAGGAAAATTAAGTAAACTTGTTCAAGATCACTCCTATAGTAAGTGGAAATGCCAGGTTACCATCTGAGGTAAGTCTGACTACAAAGTGTGGATTTGTAACCAATGGCTAACCATATTATGAGACTGAAGGTCTAGATTAGATAAGTTGATTAAACTCAACTCCTAGCACCTGGCCCTATGGACCAGGTACAGGGATAAGTGCTGGGGATATAGTGATGATCAAGATATTATCCTTGCCTCTAAGCAACTTGCTATTTAGTAGAGAAGAAAGACAGGAAGCAAAGAACTGTAAAATAACATAGTAGATGATATAATAAAGTAGAGTGCATAATGCTACAAATGAGAAAGTACCTCAAAGATAGAAATGCATTTTGAAAGGTATAAAGGTATATATGTGTATATATGAATGAAATGATGATGGTAATGACAGTAATTATTATTATATGATTGAAGAGTAAATATTAGATAAACAAAATGAGAACCTGCATAAAGTAAATAAGTGGTCTTTTTGGAAAGATCCTTTAAAAATAGAAATTTTCATCCATACTAAAATTTAAAATACAACACAAATTATTTAAAAGAATCTAATTAATCAAATTTATAATCAATACTTAAAGACTGAAGAAAGTCATCATTTTATTTATTAGATATGAGTTTAATAAAATACACCTCACACAAAAATAGCTATAAAGGAGGTGGAAGAGTAGGAGAAATAATGAAGGCAATTTTAGAATTTGAATTTTTCCTAATTACAACCCACTTTGGCTAGAGGCCTGAGATATTTCCTGACCTTACCAGGCCAGTCTCTGCCTACCTCCTCACTCCTCTCCCTGGCAAAATGATTTGGACAGGATTCCCACTGACCCTGGCCTAGTGTGAACAAAGGGCACATTGCAGTGACTCATGGACTGATTGATCTTCTAGCACTGGAAATGAGAATTACAACTGCAGTCCTCTCCCAGGTTTGTATTCTAGAGAAACTTGTGCACATTTGTACCAGGAAGCATATGCAGAAATGGACATACCAGCTTTGTTTATAGAAGCAGAAATGATAAACATCCACTGAGAGGAGAAAGGATAAATAAATTATATCATACTCATTCAATAAAGTACAATTCAGCAATGACAAGGAACAGAATATATCTAAAAATAGGCGAATCTCACAAGCTAACGTTGCATAAAAGACAATTCATAATAGCATACATACAATATGATTCCATTACATAGAGTTTGAAAAGAAGCAAAAGTAAACAATATGTAATTTGGGAATATATATATGAAAAGACATAAAAATGCCAGGGAGTGATAAACCCCAAATAAAGGACAGTGGTTATCCCTGAGGGGAGGCTGTGGGGTAATGATATAAGGAAGGAAGATACAAACTGATTTATACATTAATTTAAAAATATTTATTAAGCACCTGCTACATATCTGGCACCATTCTAGGTCCTGGGGTTAGTTAAACTAGTGAACAAAAAATAGTGTTAATGTTCTCATTCCTTAATCAGGGCTCATGAGTGTTTGTTTTATTATTATGCTGTATAAGTAACTTGCATGTTACATGTATTTTGTATGGCTATAACAGGACACAATAAAAAAATTAAAAGAAAAACCTCAGGAGTTTCTAACATCTCCCTACATAAAATTCTAACTGCAATCACAGCAGAGGTTTGCTCTGAGAATAAGTAAGTGTAGAATTTGAATGCAATATTGTGTTTTTTACCACCTCCCCTGTGTTATGTGCTCACTTATTATCCCAGTGCTGGGCATTCAGTTTTATGAAGTCTGAAGCAAAAGCCCTGCCACATAGCATGAACGTTTTCCAAACAAGAACATGACTTGCTATTCTCCAATGGTTTCACAATTAATTAAATGAAAGTGGTTTACTAGAAGCTATAGGCTTACAAACACCAGCTCAACCATGAGGAAGTTGGGTTCAGAAACCCTTGGCACCCAGCTGTAATCTCAGTCTCTCTTTCTCTCTCTCTCTCCCCTGATCTCTCTCTGTCTCCCTCTCTTTCTCTGTCTTTCTTTCTCTGTTTCTCTGTCTCTCATACTTGAGGATACTTTAGATCCCTTAAGGGGTCTGGCTAATTTAAGCAATTCCCTCAGTAATTGTGGAACCAGGATGAAATGTAAAAGTCACAGACCAGTTTTCCCTGTTTGGGAGAGAATGTAAGCTCAGCAGGGCTTTTGAGCCAGCCAGACCTGGGTTAATATCTTGCCTCCACCACTGAACCTTGGGCCCAGTAATTAGGCTCTCTGAGATCAGCTTGTCTCATCTGGAGAGTGGGGATATTTTCTACCCTTGAGAGCTTTTGTGAGAACTACATTGAAAAACAAATGTTAAGCCCTTCCCTCTATGCTGCCACATGGTAGCTGCATTATAAGTCTAGAATGTTATTACATTTTGTCTTACCATAAAAAAGGGAAATGTCTTATAGTCTTAAAATAAAAAAGACCATCCTTCTTGGCTATACAGTATTCTTAGGGAAAGGTAAATACAGGTGGAGAGAGAAGGAAAAAAGGCTAGATGTGTAAAAGTATAACATTTTTGTACATACCTCTGTACTTTTCAAACAAGAAGGGATTTAGGAAACCACGAAACATCTTTACAGAGCATCATATTTTTCCTGATGTTGAGTAGTTAAAAAATATTTTTATTAATCACATTGTGGAATATAATGAAGACTTTAAATGAATTTTTAAGATAAAAATCAAAGAGTTCAAAGTTATTTTCTCCTCATAGATCACTTGTGCCTACTTTGGGGGTATAAAGGATATTTCAGTAGAAAAATTGGCAAAGTAATGACATAAGACTTGTAGCTACGTTTCCCCTGACAGCCTGAGATTCTAAATTTGATAACTGTCTGTCCAAGAAGACAATCATGTTTTCTTTTAAAAGTATTACCCGAGCTTATGTCATATCTCTCCAATTCTCTTTAATGATGCCCTTTGTTGAAGCGGGAAGGTATACAGGTACAACATCTGGTTTTCATGGTCATCTCTGCCACTTTCTAACAGAATGACCTTGAACAAGTAATTTTGCTTAAATTTCTTCACATGCAAAGTGCATAAAGAAATATAGAACTCATACGACTGCTATGAAGATTCAGTGAGATTCTGGAGGTAAAGCAGCTCACACCATTGCTGAGAAGTAAGTTGGGATTTTGAGAGAGATGGCCTTGAATCCATGGAAAGTATTACCATCTTAACAATACTAAATCTTTTCACATCAGGACTCAACTCCACACACCAGCTAGTCAGCACCAGCACCAGACTCTTGGGGTCACAGAGACAGCTGCACGAGGGCCCAGCCCTCCACATCCACAGACCAGCACCAGCCCTGGGACCCAACAGGATCTGAAGCCAGCTATACCAGGGCCAAGCCCCAACCACCAGGGGGCTGGCATCAGCCCCAGGAACCCTTGAGCCACACAGCCAGCTGAGTCAGGACACAGCCCCACCCACCATCAAGCTACTGCACAAGGGAGGGCCTAGCAGCCAGCCAGGCTGGGAACCAACTCCACCTACCAGCATTCCTACAGTAGTCAGCCCTGCCACAAAAGAAGGGCACATGCATGCACAAGGGGGCACCTTCAGAGCATATATCTCTGGTGAACAGAGGGCAGTGTGCTGCTGGGCCTCATAGAACACCCTCTATATAATGTCACTTCTCCAAGACTGTGAAATGTAACTGATCTGCCTAATAAGTAGAAATAAAAACAGAAAATAGGCAAAATGAGGAGACAGAGGACTATATTCCAAACAAAGGAACAGGACAATACCTCAGAAAATGAAGTAAATGAAATGGAGATGTGCAATATATCCAATAAAGAGTTCAAGTTAATGATCATAAGGGTGCTCAATAAACTTGGGAGAAGAGTGCATGAACAGAATTTTAACAAGGAGATAGAAAGTATAAGAACCAAACAGAGCTGAAGAATACAATAATTGAAATAAATAATACACTAGAAGGAATCAACCGTAGATAAGGTGATACAGAGGAATGGATCAGCAAACTGGAATACAGAGTAGTGGAAATCACCCAGGCTGAAGAGAAAAAAATAATTTAAATGAGAACAATTTAAGAGACATATGGGACAACATCAAGTGTACTACCATTCACATTATAGGGATCCCAGAAGGAGAAGACAGAGGGAAAGGGGCAGATAACTTATTTGAAGAAATAATACCTGAAAACTTCCCTAACCAGGGAAAAGAAACATACATCAAGGTCCAGAGAGCACAAAAAGTCCCAAACAAGATGAACCCAAAAAGGTCTACACCAAGACAGACAAATAAAATGGCAATAGTTAAAGAGAATCTTAAAAGCAGCAAGAGAAATAAGCAATTAGAAAGACTAACAAGACTATCAGCTCACTTTTCAGCAGGAAATTTGCAGGGCAGAAGGGAATGGCAAGATATATTAAAAGTGATGAAAGGAAAAAACATACAACAAAGAATATTATCCCCAACAAGGTTATCATTCAGATTTAAAGGAGAGATAAAAAGTTTCACTAAAAAAAAGAAGTGAAAAGAGTTTACTACCACTAAATCCACACTGCAAGAAAAGACCATTACTAGAAATATGAAAAGTATGTGATAAAAGATTTCATTGGTAAAGGCAAAGATACAGTGAAGGTAATAGATTAACCACATATAAAACTGGTATCAAGGTTAAAAGACAAAAGTAGTAAAATCATCTATATCTATCCACTATAGGTAGCTAAAGAATACACAAAACAAAAAGATGTAAAATATGATATCAAAAACATCAAATGTTTGGGGGGTGATAAAAATGTAGGGTTGTTAGAATGCATTCAAACTTAAGAGATGATCAACATCAAATCGTTATCATTTTATATATATATATATATATATATATATATATATATATAAAACATAAGGTACACATGCAAAAAAGAGAAAGTCAAACATAACACTAAAGAAAGTCATCAAATCAAAAAGGATTAGAGGGGCTTCCCTGGTGGCACAGTGGTTGAGAGTCCGCCTGCCAATGCAGGGGACATGGGTTCGTGCCCTGGTCTGGGAAGATCCCACATGCCGCGGAGCAGCTGGGCCCGTGAGCCATGGCCGCTGAGTCTGCGCGTCTGGAGCCTGTGCTCCGCAATGGGAGAGGCCACAGCAGTGAGAGGCCCACACACTGCGAAAAAAAAAAAAAAAAAGGGAAGAAGAGAGAGGAAGAAGAAGAAAAAAAGTGCAAAAACCACCAAAAAACAATTAATTAAAGGGTAATGAGTAAATAATTACTTTAAATGTAAATGGATTACATGCTCCAGTCAAAAGATATAGAGAGAATGAATGCATTAAAAAAAATAAGACCCATATATATGCTGCCTACAGTAGACTCACTTCAGATTGAAAGACACACACAGACTGGAAGTGAAGGGACAGAAAAAGGTATTCCATGCAAATGAAATGAAAAGAAAGCTAAAGTACCAATACTTATATCAAACAAGATAGATATTAAAAAAATATAACGAGAGATGACTAAGAACATTAAATAATGATAAAGGGATTAATTGAACAATAAAATATAACAATAGTAAATATATATGCACCCAATATAAGAGCACCTAAATACATAAAGCAAATATTAACAAACATAAAGGGAAAACTGATAGTCACACAATAATAGTAGAGGGCTTTGACACCCCATGTATATCAATGAAAATATCATCCAGACAGAAAATCAGTAAGGAAACACAGGCCTGAAAATACACATTAGATAAGATGGACTTAATAGATCTATATAGAACATTTCATCCAAAAGCAGTGGAATACACTTTCTTTTTAAGGGCACATGGAACATTCTCCAGGATAGGTCACATGCTAGGCCAGAAAACAAGCTCAATAAATTACGAAGACTGAAATCATATCAAGAATCTTTTCTGACCACAACAGAATGAGGCTAGAAATCAACAAGAAAAAAAAAAAAAACACTGGAAAAAACACAAACACATGGAGGCTAAAAATATGCTACTAAACAAACAAAGGGTCACTGAAGAAATCAAAGAGGAGATAAAAAATACCTGAAGAAAGATGAAAACACAATGATCCAAGATCAACAGGATGCAGCAAAAGCATTTTGTAGAGGAATTTTTATAGTGATAGAGATAGAAGCCTACCTCACAAAAACAAGAAAAATATCAAATAAACAACCAAAACTTACACCTAAAAGTCCTAGAAAAGGAAGAACAAACAAAACCCAAAATTAATAGAAGGACATAAATAATAAAGAACAGAACAGAAATAAATAAAATAGAGATAAAAAAACAATAGAAAATATCAATGAAATAAAGAAATGGCTCTTTGAAAAGATAAATAAATTTGATAAACCTTTAGCCAGACTCATCAAAAAAGAAGTAGAGAGGACTCACATAAAGAAAATCAGAAGTGAAAGGAAAGATACAACTGACACAACAGAAATACAAAGCATAATAAAAGATTACTATGTATACTTATACAAAAATAAAATGGACAACCTAGAAAAAATGGATAGGTTCCTAGAAACATATAATCTCCCAAGACTGAATAATGAAGAAATAGAAAATATGAAGAGACCAATTAACAATAATAAAGTTGAATCAGTAATACAAAAATCCTAACAAAGAAAACTCCAGGACCAGACGGCTTCACAGGTTAATTCTTCAAAACAGTTGAAGAAGATTTAATATCTATCCTTCTGAAACTATTCAAAAAAAAAAAAAATGAGGGGCAAGGAATGCTTCCAAACTCATCATATGAGGCCAGCATCACCTGGATACCAAAACCATAGAAAGATATCACAAAAGAAGAAAATTACCTGCCAATATCACTGATGAACATAAATGGAAGAATACTCGATAATATATTAGCAAACAAAATTCAACAGTACATCAAAAGGATCATACACAATAATTAAGTGAGGGAATTCCCTCCCTGGTGGTCCAGTGGTTAGGAATCCATGCTCTCATTGACGAGGGCTCAGGTTCGATCCCTGGTCAGGGAACCAAAATCCCACAAGCTGTGTGGCATGGCCAAAAAAAAAAAAAAAAGATCAAGTGAGATTTATCCCAGGATACAAGATGGTTTGATATCTGCAAATCAATCATTGTGATACACCACTTCAGAAACTGAAGGAAAAAAATCATATGCTACTCTCAATAGATGTAGAGAGAGCATTTGACCAAATTCAACAACAATTTATGATTAAAAAAGTGGATCTAGAGGGAACATACCTCAACATAATAAAGGCCATATATGACAAACCTACAGCCAACATAATACTCAATGGTAAAAAGCTAAAATCTTTTCCTCTAAGATTAGGGACAAAACAAGGATGCCCACTCTTTCCTCTTTTATTCAACATAGTACTGGAATCCTAGCCACTGCAATCAGGTAAGAAAAATGGGTAAAAAATACTCCAAGTTGGAAAAGCAAGAAATAAAGCAGTCAGTGTTTGCAGATAACATGACACTATATATAAAGAGTCCTAAAGATGCTACACACACACACACAGAACACTTAGAACTAACACTGAATTTGGTAAAGTGGCAGGATAAAAAATTAAGAGACAGAAATCTGTTGTATTTCCATAAGCTAATAACAAACTATCTGAAAGAGAAATAATAAAAAACAATCCAATCTACAATTACATTAAAAAGAATAAAATATCTAGGAATAATTTTAACCAAGGCTGAAAGACCTGTATACTGAAAACTAAAAGATACTGATGAAATAAGTTGAAGTCAACACAAACAAATGGAAAGAAATACTGTGCTCAGGAATTGGAAGAATTAATATTGTTAAAATGACCATACTCCCAAGGCAATATACAATTTCAAAACAATCCCTATTAAAATACCAATGGCATTTTACACAGAACTAGAAAATATAATTCTAAAATTTCTATGGAAACACAAAAGACCCTAAATAGCCAAAACAGTCTTGGGAAAGAAGAACAAAGCTCTAGATATCATGTGCTGTAATTTCAAACTATACTCCAAAGCTACAGTAATCAAAACAGTATGGTATTGAATCAGTGAAACAGAATAGAGAGTCCACAAATAAACCCACACTTCTATGGTCAATTAATGGAGGCAAAGGAGGCAAGAATATACAATGGGGAAAAGATAGCCTCTTCAATAAACAGTGTTGGGGAAACTGGATAACTATAGGCAAAAAAATCAAATTGGGCTACATTCTCACACCATATACAAAAGTAAACTCAAAATGGATTAAAGACTTAAATGTAAGATGTGAAATAACAAAATCCTACATGAAAACAGGCAGTATGCTCTTTGACATCAGTCTTAGCATTATATTTTTTATATATCTCTTCAAGTATGAGAAACAAAAGCAAAAATAAACAAATGGGAACAAATGGTATCAAACTAAAGAGCTTTTGCACATCGACTGAAACTATCAAAAAAATGAAAAGGTAGTTTATTAAGTGAAAGAAAATATTTGCAAATGATATGTCTGACAAGGCGTTAATATCCAAAATATACAAAGAACTCACACAACTCAACATAAAAAAAAAAACAACCCAATTAAAAATGGGCAGAAGACCTCAGTAGACAATTTTCCAGAGAAGACAAACAGATTGCCAACTGTCACAGGAAAAGATGCTCAGCATCACTAATCATCATGGAAATGCAAATCAAAATCACAATGAGACACCACCTCACAACTGTCAGAATGGCTACCATCAAAAAGACAACAAAAAACAACTGTTGGCAAGGATGTGGAGGAAAGAGACTCCTCGTGCACTGTTGGTGGGAATGTATTTTGGTGCAGCTGCTAGGCAAAACAATGCGGAGGTTCATCAAAAAATTAAAAATAGAATTGCCATCCAATCCAGCAATTCACTTCTGGATATTTACCCAAAGAAAACAAAAATACCAATTCAAAAAGATATATGTACCCTATGTTCATTGCAGCATTATTTACTATAGTCAAGATATGGAAGTAATCTAAGTACCCATCCATAGATGAATGGATAAAGAATATATGGTATACAACCACACACACCACAGTGGAATATTACTCAGCCATTAAAAAATGAAATCTTGCTATTGCTGACAGCATGAATGGATCTAGAGGGTATTATGCTATGTGAAATAAGTCAGATAGAGAAAGACAAATTCTGCTTGTTTTCACTTATATGTGGAATATAAAACATAAGAAAGGGACTTCCTTGGTGGTCCAGTGGGTATGACTCCATGCTCCCAAGGCAGAGGGCCCGGATTTGATCCCTGGTCAGTGAAGTAGATCTCACATGCATGCTGCAACTTAGAGTTCACATGCCACAGCTAAGAGTCCACATGCCACAAGTAAGAAGTCTGCATGCTGCAACTAAGAAGCCAGCATGCCACAACTAAAAATCCCATGTGCCGCAACTAAGACTCAGTACAGTCAAAATAAATAAATAAAAAATATTCAAAAATAAATAAACAAAACTTAGAAAAAGAGTGTAGTCCTTGGTTATAAAAATAAACAAATAAAAAACAAGAAAAACAAACAAGAAAAACAAAACAATAAATGACTTATAAAGAGAAGAAACATGTGGTTCCCAGATGAACGGGTGTTGCGGGATGAGGGGAAAGGTGAAGGGGTTGAGAGGATCCAAACCTCCAGTAATATCATAAATAAGTCACAACAATGTAATATGCAGTACAAATAATTTAACAATTTTGTATGGGACAGATGGTTACTAGACATCATGATGATCATTTCACAATATATACAAATGTCAAATCATTATGTAATACACTTGAAACTATATTAACTATATTTTAATAAAAAATAAAATAAAACATTAAATCTTCAGATCAATGAACATAGAATATTATTACATTGATTTACACCTTAAATTTATTTCCATAGTGTTTTATAGTTTTTTTTTGTAATTGAAGTATAGTTGATTTACAATATCATATTACTTTCAGCTGCACAGCATAGTGATTCAGCATTTTTGAAAATTTTTCTCTGTTATAGGTTATTACAAGGTAATGGCTATAATTTGGTATGCTTTACAAATCCTTGTTGCTTATCTACTAAACACAGTAGTTTGTATTAGTTAATCACATGCTACTCATTTCTCCCTCCCCTCTTTAGTAACCACACTTTTGTTTTCTACACCTGTGAGTCTGTTTCTGTTTTGCATATACATTCATTTATATTATGTTTTAGATTCCATGTATAAGTGATATCATACAGTATTTGTCTTCTTTTGTCTGACTTATTTCACTAAGCATGATGTATTCTAGGTCCATTCATGTTGCTGCAAATGGCAGAATTTCATTCTCTTTTATTGCTGAATAATATTCCTCTGTGTGTGTGTGTGTGTGTGTGTGTGTGTGTGTGTGTGTGTGTGTGTGTGTGTGTATCACATCTTCTTAATCCAACCATCTATTGATGGGCACTTGGGTTGCTTCCATGTTTTGGCTATTGTAAACAGTGATGCTATGAACAGTGGGATGCATGTCCCTTTTCAAATAACTTTTTTCATTTTTTTCTGGATATATACCCAGGAGTGGAATTTTTGGATCATGTGGTAGTTTTATTTTTAGTTTTTTGAGGAAATTCCACACTGTTTGCCATAGGGGCAGCACCAATTTACATTCCCACCAACAGTGTACAGGATTCCTTTTTCTCCCCATCCTCTCCAACATTTGTTATTTGTAGACTTTTAGACGAATGGTCATTCTGACAGGTCTGAGGTGCTATCTCATTGTTGTTTTGATATGCATTCCTTTAATAATTAACGATTTTGAGCATCTTTTCATGTGTCTGTTAGCCACCTGTATTTCTTTGGAAGAATGTCTATTCAGGTCTTTTTCACATATTTTATTGGGCTGTTTGTTTGATATTGAGTTGTATGAGCTGTTTATTTGCTTTGGATATTAACCCCTTGCTGGTCACATCATTTGTAAATATTTTCTCCCAGTCCGTAGGTTGTCTTTTTGTTTTGTTGACAGTTTCCCTTGCTGGGCAAAAGCTTTTAAGTTTAATTAGGTCCCATTTGTTTATTTTTGCTTTTGTTTCTTTTGCCTGAAGAGACCAATCCAAAAAAACATTGCTGTGATTTATGTCAAAGAGTGTTCTTCTTATGTTCACTTCTAGGACTTTTATGATTTTCATTTTTATATTTAGGTATTTTGATTTTATTTTTGCATATAATGTGAAGGAATGTTCGAATCTCATTATTTTACATGTGGCTGTCGGGTTTTCCCAGCACCACTTGTTGAAGAGATAATCTTTCCTCCATTCTATATTCTTGCCTTCTTTGTCATATATTAATTGACCATAGATGTTTGGGTCTATTTCTGGGTTCTCTATTCTGTTCCATTTATCTACATGTCTGTTTTTGTGCTGGTACCATGCTGTTCTGATTACTGTAGCTTTGTAATATAGTCTGAGAGGGTAATACCTCCAGCCTTGTTCTTTTTTCTCAAGGTTGCTTTGGCAATTTGGGGACTTTGTGGTTCCATATGAATTTTATAATGATTTATTCCAGTTCTGTGGAAAATTTCATGGGTACTTTGGTAGGATTGCATTAAATCTGTAGATTGCTCAGGATAGTATAGACATTTTAACAATATTAATTCTTCCAATCGAAGAGCACAGGATATTTTTTTCATTTCTTTGTATAATCTTCAATTTCCTTCATCAATGTTTTATAGTTTTCACAGTATAGTTCCTTCACCTACTTGGTTATGTTTATTCCTAGGTATATTTTTCTTTGATGCAATTTTAAATGAGATTTAAAAAATTTCTGTTATTTCATTATTAGCATATAGAAATCCAACAGATTTCTGTATATTAATCTTGTATACAGGAAACTTACTGAATTAATTTCTTGGTTCCAACAGTTTTGAGCTGGAGACTTTACAGTTCCATATATAAAGTATCATGTCATCTGCAAATGGTGACAATTTTACCCTTCCAATTTGGATAATTTTTATTTCTTTTTTTTTTTTTTTGTTCTGATTGCTGTGGCTAGGACTTCCAATATGATGTTAAATAGAAGGGACAAGACTGGGCATCCTTGTCTTGTTCCTGAATAAGCAGGAAGGCTTTCAGCTTTTCACCACTGAATATAATGTTGATTGTGGGATTGTTGTAAATGGCATTTATTATGTTGAGATATTTTCCCTCTATACACACTTTGATTAGAGTTTTCATCATGAATGGATGTTGAATTTTTTCAAATGTTTTTCCTGCATCTATTGAGATGATCATGTGATTTTTATTCCTTCTTTTGTTTTGCTAATATTAATGATTGATTTGTGAATGCTGAACTATCCTTGCATTCCTGGAATAAATCCAACTTGATCATGGCATATGATCCTTTTTATATATTGTTGGATTCAGTTTGCTGATATTTTGTTGAGTATTTTTGCATCTATATTCATCAAAGAATTGACCAATAATATTCTTTTTGTAGTCTCTGTGTCTGGTTTTGGTATCAGTGTAAAGGTGTCCTCCTAGAGTGAATTTGGGTGTCTTTCATCCTCTTCAATTTTTGGGGGTAGTGTGAGAAGAACTGGCATTAATTCTTCCTTATATGTTTGTAAGAATTCACCTATGAAGACCTCCAGTCCTGATTTTGTATGCTGGGAGTTTTTTTGCTTTTATTAACAAATTTAATTTCACTTCTAGTCATTGGTCTGTTCAAGCTGTTGTTTCTTCTTGATTCATTATTGGCAGGTTGTATCTTTCTAGCAATTTGTCATCTTGAATAAAGATGTTTTTCTTTCTTCCTTTACAATCTGGATGATTTTTACGTTGTTTCTTGTCTAATTTCCCTGGCTAGAACCTCCAACACAATGGTGAATAGAAACGGTGACAGTGGACATCCTTGTCTCGTTTTTGATCTTACAGGGAAAGCTTTCATTCTTTCACTCTTAAGTATGATGTTAGTTGTGGGTTTTTCATAGATATCCATTATCAGTTTGAGTAAGTTCTCCCCTTTTCCTGGTTTTTTGACTGTTTTAATCATGAAAGAATGTTAGAGATTTTGCCAATGCTTTTCTGCATATATTGAGATGATCATGATGCCTTTATTCTCTTAAATATGGTGCGTTATATTTATTAGCTGATTTTCCAACCTTACCTTCCTGAGATAAATCCCAATTTTACATTCTTGATATAAATCCTACTTGGTCATTATAATCCTTTTTATGTGTTGCTGGTTTGCTATTATTTTATTGAGGATTTTTAAAAAATCTATATTCAGAACTGATATTGGTCTCTAGTTTTTGTTTTTTGTTTGTGTGTGTGTGTGTGTGTGTGTGATATCTTTGGTTTTGGAGAACCACAAAATTTGGGGGGAAGTGTTTTCACTTCTATATTTTGGAAGTTTGTGAAAGACTGGTATTAATTCTTCTTAAAACATTTGATAGAATTCACCAGTGAAAACATATGGATCTGAGTTTCTCTTTATGGGAAGTTTCTTTATTAGTAATTCACTCTATTTACTTGTTATAGAACTATTAAGATTTTCTATTTCCTCCTGAGTCAGTTTGGAGAGTTTGTGTCTTTCTGGGTATTTTCCATTTCATCTAGGTTATGTAATTTTTTGGCATACAGTTGTTCATAGCATTCCCCTTAAATCCTTTTTATTTTTTAAGGTAGGTAGTGATGTCCCCACTTTCAATGCCAATTTTGTAATGTGAGTTCTCTTTTTTTCTCATAGTTAACCTAACAGTTTGTCAATTTTGTTGATCTTTCAAAGAACCAACTTTTTATTTCATTGATTCTATTGATTTCTTCTATCCTATATTTCATTTATTTCTACTTTAATCTTTATTAATCTTCCTTCTTACTTTCTTTGTTTTTATTTTGATCTTTTTCTAGTTTCCTAAAGTAGAAGGTTAAGCTATTAAGATTTTTATTCCTTGTTAATGTAGGTGTCTTAGTCTGTTCTGCTACTATAACAAAATACCTCAGATTGGGTGGTTTATAAATAAAAGAAATGTATTCCTCACAGTTTGGGAGGTGGGAAATGTGAGATCAGGAGGCCAGCATTGTCATATGTATGCCCTCTTCCAGTTTGCAGACTTCTTGTTGTATTCTTACATGGCAGAAGGGCAAGCAAGCTCTCTGGGGCCTCTTTTATAAGAGCACTAATTCCACTCATGAGGGTGCCATGCTCATGTTCTCAGTACCTCCCAAAGTCCCCAACTCCTAATACCATCATATTGGGCATTAGGATTTCAACATTTGAATTTAGGTGGGGATACAAATATTCAGGCCATAGAAATAGGCATTTATCGCTATAAATTTCCCTTTAAGTACTGTTTTAGAGTATCTGTATCCCCTAGGCTTTGTTATGTTACAATGTTGTTTTTATTCATCTCAAATATTTTCTTTTTTTCTTTTTTTTATTTGCAGTACGCGGGCCTCTTGCTGTTGTGGCCTCTCCCGTTGTGGAGCACAGGATCCAGACGTGCAGGTCCAGCGGCCATGGCTCATGGGCCCAGCCGCTCCGTGGCATGTGGGATCTTCCCAGACTGGGGCATGAACCCGCGTCCCCTGCATCGGCAGGAGGACTCTCAACCACTGCACCACCAGGGAAGCCCTCAAGTATTTTCTTATTTCTCATGTGATTTTTTTTTTGTTTGACCCGCTGTTTTTTAAGGAGTGTGTTTAATTCTACACATTTGTGAATTTCACAAATTTCCTTCTGTTATTGATTTCTAGTTACTTCCATTGTGATCAGAAAACATACAGCAGTTTTACTTGAATAAATTTTCCTCAGATTTGTTGCAAGCCTTTATTTCCTTTCTAGAGATCTGGAAAAGTTCATTTTCACAAATTTTGCTAGTGTGTTTGTTGATTTTAAGAAAGGGTAGATTTATGTCAGTATTCACTTTACCATTCTAGAAGCCTTGTTTTCCAAGTCCGGTTATATTTTGTATGATACAAGAATCAGCCCTCCCCCAATACACACACACTAATCTCCACCATACATCATGAAGGGGAGAAGACGAGGTTGCTCATACTCTTCATTCATCCATTCAAAAATTCATACTATTCATACATTATGAAGAGACAGCTCTGCTACATGGTGGTTATGTAAAGATGAGGAAGGCATAGCCCCTATCCTCTAAGAGCTTTCATGGGCTCATTTTGGGCTATGACAAGTGCCTGAATGGTTAATGCAAGGTATAGAAAGAGAAATACTGTAAAAGGGGCCAAGATGCTGATTACTCTAGAAACAGAAAATTGTGTGTGTTGTCTGAGAGGTTTAGGGAGTAAAGCCCACCATGTACTAAATCCTATTACTAACCAAACTAGGTGTTTTACATACTTGTCAAACATTTAGAATAGATCAGATGCCCATGTCTCTAATACATACTCAAGTCTAAAACCTGACATTAAGAGATTGCTTTGCACAATACACAATGATGAATAGAAAAATACATGTCACTATGCATCAGGCAGTTATAGGCCTACTGCTGACTTCCATTTTCCTGCAGTTTTTATCACGGACAAACATGCTAAAAGAGCAAGACTTTTATCGGTGTGCCCCACCAAAATGATAGCTGTCCATTTCCCCTGAAATCACTCTCAGAAATGGGTCTGAACAGTGAATCCTTACTACAGTCATGTCCTTGCATCTCCCAAGCTACACCTGCTGTATTCTGCGAGCCAAAATCTTTCCAATGGCTTCTGAGCCATCAGAGCCAATTGGTCGCATAAGAACTAGCCAGATTCCTTTCTGCAGTGTCATCAAATCTGAGGACTGAGAGCTGTTTCCACATTCTTTGTTTCCGGAATCCATTGCCAAGAAAGCAGGAAACGAGAAAACAACTTGATTTTAATTTACTTCTTAAATATTATTGGACCAATATTTTCCTCACATCCTCCTTTGGAAATCTGATACTAAAAAGACTATTTACTGAGAACATACTATCTGTTAAGCACTGTTGACAGTGCATAATCCTTACAACTACTACTGCAGGGTACGTAGAATATCTCTATTTTACAATGCAGAGCCAGAGGCATTGAACAATTTCTTCAAGATCACACAGCTAGTAAAGTAGGAGAGTCATGACTTGAATGCATATCTGGCTAACTCCAAAACCTATGCTTTGTCCACCACACTATCTATATAATGACCAACATTCTACAGTCACTCAGCTATACTCCAGAACCCTTTGAAAAGATGGTAATAGCATTAAACAGTATAGCAGCCCCCCAAATGGATTTCATCCATTATGGAACTACCCTGTTGCTAGAAAGAAATCAGCAAATATTTATTGAGTGCCCTACTAGGTAGTAGGCACTGTGAGAGGCACTTAGAATACATTAAAGACCCAAAGATACAAATATTGCTGTCTCCTATCCTAAGTCTGAGAAGATTTACTGTCATACAGAGCAAAGGTTACAGCACCCATTTTACAAATGAGGCAAATGAAGCTCAGAGTAAATGGTGTTTTCTAGTAAGTTGCATTGTCACAAGAAAAAAAAAGAAAGGCTTTGGGGGTAGAGAGACTTGGGTTTGAATCGTGCTATTACTGATAACTAGCCATGTGATGTTGGCCACAAGATGAACCTAACCTCCCTACCACCAGTTTCATTATCTACAAAGTGGGGAAAATAATATACCAGCCTCAAAGGAGTTTTGTGACAAATGCATCAGATAATATACAGAAAAAGGCCTGGCACACTTAAAATAAATGATCATTTATCCCCAATTTCCTCATGCCATCCCAACTTCTCCTTGGGACTAGAGTCCAAGGCATCTGACTCCTAGTCCAGTGAGCTCTGAAATACACCATACTGCTTCCTCCTCTGTCAGACACTACTGGTTAAGGCAGAAAAGCAGCAGCCACTGCTATTCTTTTTGCAAAATTTGTGAAAGCACTGAAAAAAACAACTTTAAAGTCTTTTTGTGACTTTGTCTGAGTCAGGGAAAACACAATGTAGCTTAAGAAATGTGAAAATATTCAGCAAAGTGTCTGAGGGCTTCAGAAACCCAAAGAAGGAAGATAGTACCATGAGAGCAGACACAACATGGGTAGGAATGAAATGCTGATGAGATTCCAAGCTCAGTCCACAACCAGGAAATCCAAGGTTAGACATTTCATGTTGGCGTAAAGAACCTACAGGATCTAGGAAAACAGCCTCATTGAGACACTCACCAGCAAAAGGGCTTACCCTGCTCTCTTAAACACACAAACAGCAAGGCCTGCCCCAAGGCAAAACAAGGCCAGGTATTAACTTGACACTTGGGAAAGTGCTTTGATCCCCAGCATAAAATACTGATTTTGATTGTTGGGAGAGGGGGTCATTGGCAGAGAATAAAAATCCCCTACTCCATCTCATTCCAGTATACGTCCCAACATATGGCACAATAATACCAGCTAACGTTTACTGGGTACTTATATGTCCCAGCTACCATACTGCACTCTATATACCTTAACCTCATTTAATCTTTACAACAAATGTAAGATTATCCCCATTTTATAGAAGAGAACACTGAAGTCCAGCAACCTTAAGCATTCTGCCCAAGATTCACAGACAGTAAATGATGGCTGCAAGATTTGAACTTAGGTCTCTCTAACTCCAAGATAAATTATTAGACCATAGTTTCTCACAGGGGATGGTAGTTCCCAATGATTCAACCCAGAAAACTATAAGTCATCTTGGACTTAATGTAATACATTTCCTCAATGTATCCCATGTACCATCACTATCCAGTCCATCAGTGACTACTATCTGTTAATTTTACTTCCTAAATCGTACCCCCCACACAAAAATACATACATACACACACACAACCTTACCTTCAAAATAACTGAACTCTCTTATTCACGTCTTTCTGCCTCCTGTCTGATCCTCTCCAATCCACAAATTACACTGTATCCCAGAGGAATCCTACCTAAAATATTTGTTTCTGTAACTTCTCTCCTTAAGAGCTCTCAGAACTCCCCATGGTTTACAGCAGTGGCCTAATTCACTGATGGATCATAATCCCCTGAAGAGCTACTTAGCAATACAATTGACCCTCCATATCTGTGGGTTCTGCATCCACAAATTTGACCAAGTGCAGCTCAAAAATATTCATTAAACAAATTCCAGAAAGTTCCAAAAAGCAAAACTTGAATTTGCTGCACGCTGGAAATTATTTACAAAGAATTTACACTGTATGTACAACAATTTACATAGCATTTACATTGCATTAGGTATTAGAAGTAATCTAGAGGTGATTTAAAGTATACTGGAGGATGTGCATAGGTTATATGCAAACACTACACCATTTTATATAAGGGACTTGAGCGTCTGTGGATTTTGGTATCCACAAGAGTCTTGGAACCATTTCCCTGTGGATAGTGAGGGTCAACTGTACAGAGATCTGATCCCATCTCTACTTAGCCCAGAGTCTTCTGAATCTGAAGCTACAGGTAAGACCTGAGGATCTGTAATTTTATTAAATGTCTAAGCAATCTCCTCAGGCAGGCACTGGAAACCACTTATCCTACAGGATACAAATTCAAAGCACTAGCTTGGTATTCAAGGCTTATTTCTAGCTCTTTCTTTCACCACTTCCACAACCTTTTCCAAATGACCTTCCAGCAGTACTACCCTATTTCAGTTCTCCAGTCTAACCCAGCTGTTTAACACCCCTGTGTCTTTGCTTACATTGCCATTCCCTCCAACTGGAATGACCTCATCCTACCCCCATCCGCCTCCCTGGCTGCATCTCAAGTCTCAGCTCAAGAGGCCATCACCTACTCCATGAAGCCCTTCATGACTCTGCATCCCTTACATAGAATATGATCATGTCCCCAACTTGTACAGTTTTCTTTCAGAGCACCTATAATATTTTATACCACAAATTACCCACTTATGTATGTTGTTCCCATCCATCATATGGCCTTCATTGATGAACTTCCAGTGTCTAGCCCAAACACTGCCAGAGAACTTTCTAATCAACTCTCCTCCCTCTTTCTTTGCTCTTCCACTTATCCTTAAGCCAAATAACTTGAAAACTATCAATGTTGCCTTTCAAATAGCATGTTAATTTGAAGGCCAAGATGGACCCTGAACAACTTTTGAGTTCTAATTAAGACACTGCTAACCTATATCAGATGAATGAAAAGCTCTTCAAAAAATACCAAAGATTTCACAATATCAACTTTTTCTCCGAGAAAAAAACAATTATCAGTTTTTTATTCTCAATGGAAAAACAACAAAATCACAAATTGGAGCCATGGAGGTAAAATATGGATGAAACTGAAAACATTCTCTTGTCCCGATCTCCCCTTTCCGAATGCCGCTTTACCACGGGAGTTATTTTACTGGGGCAAACGTAAGATCAAATACTGTATCTTTGATCAGTTTGGAGTCTCTTACTTCTGTAAAAAGGGGAATAAAAAATTGCCCTTGAATAAAAAGTTGATAAACAAAAAAATAGCAAAATCCTTTAGCAAAACTGTAAAGCTCTAAAGACATACTTATAAATTTATATTTTACCAATAAAAGATGGTAAGGGGTTTAAAAGAGAAAAAAAAGATGACTAGGAACTGGTGCCAAACCAAAGTAAAGGATTAAGTTTTCAGTGCTTTTTCTAAACTCCTGTCATAAAAGTAGTGTTTTTCAATATTTTTCAAAAGAAAGATTACTGTGAATTCACTCTATTATCCCAATTCATCTCTCTCTCTCCCTGTTTCTCTCCACTCCCCATAAACAAAAGGGAAGCAGAATTCTGCCCAGCACCACTTGGTGGCCTTAGGAGGTGGCAAGGAATCCTTGCTACCCTCAGTTTTAACAAATATAAACAAGGAACAAGATCATTCTGCAGTTGTGTTTTAAGTCGCAGGTGTGCAACCTGACTTCATGAATTAAACCTCTTATGATAAATAACAGAATTAAGTCATAATTTTAAAAGTAATATTTACTTAAAAGCCAAAAGGGAAAAAGAAAAGCTTCAAAACCAGAGTGTGATGCCCTGTTAAGTATGTCTAATGTGCATTCAAAGTATTGGAAAGCAGGCTATTTTACCGAAGGGCAATGTCACTAGGACACATGGACTTACAATTATAAAAGAAAGTTTTGAAACATAAAGGTGCTCGTGGAAAAGAGTAAAGAGAGGAAACAAAGGCAAGGACACAGAACAATGAGCCAGTGCTTTGAGAGTAAGGCTCTGAGAAATGACTTGGACACTGGCCCCAGGGCTGAGGCAGATGTCTGGCCAACAGTCTGGGGTCCGAGGGAGAAGAATACTTTTGGCAGTGTTTGAGAAGAGGGCACCGCTGCAGCCTCCAAGCAAGTCTCTAGTTCTCACTCCTAAGTGGATGTGCTTTCCAGACTTCAACAAGGCTTCCTGAGGAGGACTTGCTCTCCACCGTGTAGTAATGATACAGAAAACCTAAGAGAATAGCACCTATGATGGGGAAGATCCAATATGACCAGTAGCTTTTGCACATATTGCTCTTCAGAGGGTCTTTACTACCACTTCCAGGTTTAAGGTCATTCGGATGCACATCACCAATATAGTACTGCTTGAGCATTTCTCTGGCATCAGAGGAGTGGCCTACATCTTCAAAACTTTCGGTTGCATCTCCACCAGCTTGTTCCGGCAGAACCTCTTCTCCGCCAGGATGCTCTTCTCCACCACTATCCCGGTTTCCGCTGCCAACTTCCTGCAGGTAGACCTTGCGCTCAGCCCTCCCACAATATCAATTTGATCACAATACTGCTCGTATCCTGGCTACAAGTTCTTCCTCATATCTAATCCAAATCCCTCAGATTTTTTTTCCCTTTGTCCTCAATAGAAATAGAGAATAATTGTTACATACTCTTAGCTTGCCTTATTCTCTTTCTAGATTACAGGTAAACACAAGTTGAACAAAATGTA
Source organism: Phocoena sinus (assembly GCF_008692025.1). Classification (NCBI taxonomy): domain Eukaryota; kingdom Metazoa; phylum Chordata; class Mammalia; order Artiodactyla; family Phocoenidae; genus Phocoena; species Phocoena sinus. The sequence goes on along the minus strand of NC_045784.1, from coordinate 57,208,414 downwards.
ATCTAGGATAAAACCTGAGGAAGAAAATGTGCCATTCTTGGCATCTTTTTGAACTAGGTAAAAGTGAAGTGGTAAAGAGTTGATGGAACTGTCATTGTTAGATAAATGTAGATAAATATTTCAACTTGATGAACAAGCTCTTTCCATTCTGCAGAGTGATCATGTGGTCTCTGACACACTACCTTCCTAGTTCCCCTTTGTCATTATGATGAAAAGACAAGAGTCAGCCAGACAGAGCCTGCTTTCCCTTATCCCTGGCCACTATCTACTTTCCTCCACTATTTCTGCTCTGGAATCTGCCTCAGTATAATAGGATAGGAGTTAGGAGCCTGAGATTCCATTATAAATTCTGATACTAACTTGCTGCATGACCTTGGACCAGTTACCCTTTTTCCTAATTCTCAGTTTTCTCATCTTATAAAACCTATATTTGCAGAACATTTTAAGGTCATAAAGCAGGCATATGAATTTATCTCATGGTATCTGCATAGCCACTCTGTGAGGAAAACGGATGAGTTAAGGGAAGTTTGGGGAGGTTAAGTAACTTGTCTAAAGTGGAACAGCTAGAAAGTAGCAGGGTTGTAATTTGAACTCTGGTTTTAATTCCTAATCCAACACTCTTTCTAATATACCAAATTGTCTTCAGAGATCTATAAAACAAGGGGGTTGGATTAGAGATTTTAACAACTATTATATGTATAGCATTTAATAAATTTAAAATACCTTTATATTCATTATCATCCATTTTGTCAATAAAAATGTATTCAGTACCTGCCATAAACCAGTACCTACCAGGCACAATCTGAGTAAGGATATAGTGATGATCAAGTCAGACAAAGTCACTGACTACCTTTAGAAGGCTTCCATTTTAGGAGAGGTGCATGAAACAAGTATATAAAGAATTAAAAAATAATTTCAGATATTAATAAGTACATCAGGGTAGGTGGATACAGAGTGACTGAGAAGTATTTTATTTAATCTCCCAATACCCCTGCTATGTAGAGATTTTCATTAACCTCATTCTCCAGATGAGCAAAAGGAGGCAGAGAAGCTAACTGTCTTAGCCAGTGAACAGGAGAGCTGGGCCCAGGCACAATAACTTCTGACTATATGTTCCATGTTCATTCCTTTCTGCTGCCTCACTCCTGGCACTAGTTTTCTGAGTTTCCATGATTCAGTCTCCAAATGACTAACTCTTGAGTACTTGGTTTAATAATGCTCTTTCTCTGAAGGAGGATGAGATTTGGGCTAAATGTTTTGTGATCATAAGATTGGTAACACCAGACACTTAGCCTTCAAAACAGGACCAGGGTATGTGATGGTTCATTTGGTTATCTCTATCAGTTCCTTGAGAGTGGCAGAAACTCTGTTTTGTTCACTGTTCTATCCCCAGTGCGTAGCACATGACTTGGCTCTTATATTGTTTGTCAAATATTAATTGTCTGTGGATGAATGAATGAATGAATGTACAAACCAATGAAAACACAAATTAACACAGCCTGCAGAAAGCTGGGTTGGTGTGTTCCTGGCAAAGGAGCTAAACTACCCTCAACTTCCTCCTGGAAGCAAGCTTTAGCTGCTTTCTCCCAGGAACAAACAAGCATGGCAAAGAGATAGGTAGGAACTGACATCTGAGAAGAAGGAGAAGGGAACATCATACTACAAGAAACATAACCAGGTCAGTTGAAAATTAACTGCACCCTCTAAGAGGTTGTTAGGAGAGGGCCGTGATATGATTTTCTTCAGCTCTCAGCCCTGGAAAACGGAACTTTGTTTGCTGTACTTCTTATGTGATGAGGAAGTAGTAGCTCTGAAATGTGGTGGTTCTTGCTTTCTGCACATTTTGGATGCTGAAAAGGACAATATTCCATCCAGGGAGGACTAGAGTGGCCTGGGGACCTTTCATGGGGCTAAGTAATACTGGGCTGCCTGGGACCCTGTGGTCCATTTTCATTAAATGTCCTAGTCACAATTTGCCTAGATGCTTGTGCTATACACACATAAAAACAGAGTGGTCTCTGAGCATCTGCAACTGACTTAGATGGAGAGTGGAAAAAAATACCTATGGAAAAAGGAAGGTAATATTTACCTAGCACTCACCACAGGCCAGCATTGTGATACCTATAGTCACTACAACTATAGTGACAATATCTACCCCCCTGGTTGTTGTATGGATTAAGTAAGCTAGTCCATGTCAGGTGTTCTGCACGGTGCCTGGCATATAATATACATTGAGTAACAAAATGAGCCTCCACTGTTATCATCGTCACCGTCATCTATGTGCAGTGTGTGTTTTCAGTGCTTTCATATCAATTATCATAATGCATCTTCTCCACGGCACTGCATAGTAGAGAAAATAGATGAGGAAACTTAAGCACACTGAGACATAGTAACTTGCCTAAGGTCCTGAAACTAGGAAGAAACACGGCAAGAACTAGCAGCTAGATTCATTTGGCTATTCCTTCATTGTATCACACAAGTCCAAAATAAAGCCTGGCATCAACTAGTCACTGATGTTCAGAAATCCTGATTGACTTACAATAATTCCAACTGCACACCAGTGTTGGTAGCACATGTAATTATATCTTAAAACTCCATTTTTATTCCTTGATATAAGCTAGGGGAGGTGGCTAAAACTGAAAAAAATAAAATCAAAGATATTGCTTGGGATTTGGAAGGGAAAAAAAGCATACTTTTATAAAAGTGTAAATCAAACTGGACATTTTTAATATAAGATATGCTAAAGTTCATTTATGCTAATGGAAAAAGCACATTTTATGCAATGAGCCCCTCTACCATGGAACTGATATCTTATAGATTTGCATATAGATAACTAAACTGCCATATTCTTTTCTTTTAATTTTAATTTATTTTGTATCGAAGTATAGTTCAATTACAATGTTGTGTTAATTACTGCTATACAGCAAGGTGACTCAGTTATACATATATATTCATTTTCTTTTTGATTATGTTTTTTTTTAATATCTCTATTGGAGTATAATTGCTTTACAATGGTGTGTTAGTTTCTGCTTTATAACAAAGTGAATCAGCTATATATATACATATATCCCCATATCTCCTTCCTCTTGCATCTCCCTCCCACCCTCCCGATCCCACCCCTCTAGGTGGTCACAAAGCACCAAGCTGATCTCCCTGTGCTATGCAGCTGCTTCCCACTAGCTATCTATTTTACATTTGGTAGTGTATATATGTCCATGCCACTCTCTCACTTTGTCCCAGCTTACCCTTCCCCCTCCTCATGTCCTCAAGTCCATTCTGAGTCTTTATTCCATTATGGTTTACCACAGGATATCAAATATAGTTCCCTGTGCAATACAGTAGGACCTTGTTGTTTATCTATTCTATATATTCCAAAAATTGCCGCATTCTATATTTGTTACAACTCATTGTCTTTATCAAAGTCTTCCTACCCATTCAAAAGGTGGCAACCGAATCCTATGAGCCAGTGAAACAGAAGGGAGCAGGCAGCAGACCTTGTCTTTTGAGGCTCTCAGAAGCAAATAGTTATTAAAATGTAACTTGAAAAAATTCATAAGTGAGAACAATACAGAGTGCTGCAAAAACATGGTGGGGGAGGAACACAGTCATTTTAACAGCTTTATTGATAAAATTTACAAACCATTAAGTTTACCCATTTAAAGTATACAGTTCAATGGTTTTTAGCGTATTTACGGAGTTGTGCAACTATCAAATTCCACAATGCTTTCATCACCCCAAAACAAAACATATACCCATTAGCAGTCACTCCCTATCTTCTCCTCAAAGCCCCTGTGAATCTTAACTACTTTCTGGCTGAATGGATTGGCATATTCTGGACATTTCATATAAATGAAATCATACAATATGTGGCCATTCATGACTGGCTTCCTTTACTTAACGTTAATATTTTCAAGGTTCATCCATGCTGTAGCAGATATCAGTACTTTGTTTCCTTTTATGGATGAGTAATATTACATTATATGGATATACCACATTTTACCTATCTGTTCGTCAGCTGATGGACATTTGGGTTGTCTCTACCTTTTGTCTAATATTAATAAAGCTACTATGAACATGTGCAAGTTTTTGTGTGGACGTATATTTTCAATTCTCTTGATATTTACCTAGGAATGAAATTGCTATGTACCTGTACTTATATATCTAATAGTGAATTCGCATGTTTAGCTTTTTGAGAAACTCCCAGAATGTTTTCCAAACCAGCTGCAACATTTTACATTCCCATCAGCAGTATATGAGGGTTCCAATTTCCCAAATTTCTTGCCAACACTTGTTATTTTACATGATTTTATGATTATGATTATTACTGCCATCCTAGTGGGTATCAAGTGATATTTCACTATGGTCTTGATTTTCATTTCCATAATGTCTAGTGATATAGAGCATTTTTTCATTTGTATATCTTCTCTGGAGAAATACCTATTCAAATCCTTAGCCCATTTTAAATTGGGTTGTCTTTTTACTATTAGTTTGTAAGAGTTCTTTATATATTCTACATATAGGTCCCTTATTAGATACATGATTTTCATACATGCTTTCCTATTCTATAGGTTGGATTTTCATTTTATTGATTGTAAAATTTGCAGCACAAAAGGCTTTTCTTACACTGTATTATACAGTCTACTCTGGAAAATGTTTCATATTCACTTGAGAAGGTTTTGCGTTCTGCTATTGTTGAGTGGAGTGCTTGATGAATGTCTGTTAAGTCCAGCTGCTTTATAGAGTTATTCAAGTCTTCTTTGCTGATCTTCTGTCTAATTGTTCTATATAATGGGTAGAGCTTTCCAATTATTATGTTGAACTATTTCTCTCTGCTTCATTTATTTTAGGGCACTGTTGTTAGGTGCATATGTTTATAATTTTTATATCTTCTTGATGGATTGATCCTTTATTATTACAAAATGCCTTTTATCTCTAGTAATAGTTTTGACTTAAAGTCTATTTTATCTGACATTACTAGAAGCCACCCCAGTTCTTTTTTTTTTTTTTTTTTTTTTTACAGTACGCGGGCCTTCTCACTGTTGTGGCCTCTCCCGTCGTGGAGCACAGGCTCCGGACGTGCAGGCTCAGCGGCCATAGCTCACGGGCCTAGCCGCTCCGCAGCATGTGGGATCCTCCCAGACCCGGGCACGAACCCGTGTGCCCTGCATTGGCTGGTGGACTCTCAACCACTGCGCCACCAGGGAAGCCCCCAGTTCTCTTTTGATTATTATTTGTATGGAATATCTTTTCCCATCTTTTCACTTTTAACCTATTTGTGTGCTAGAATCTAAAGTGAGTCTCCTGTAGGCAGCATATACTTGTATCTTGTTTTATTTATCCATGCTGACAATCTCTACTTTTTGATTTTATTGTTTAATTCATTCCCATTTAATATTATTACTGGCATAGTTAGAGTTACCTTTTCCATTTTGTTTTCTATATTTCTCATTACTGTTTTTTCCTCTGCTCCTCTCTTACTACTGCCTCTTTTTCTAAAGTAGATATTTTCTAGTGAACAATTTTAACTATGTTAACTTTTGTAAACTATATTTTTGTATTATTTTCTCACTGGTTGCTCTGGGGCTTCTAACATACATTTTAAATTATCAAATCTATCTCAGATTTATACTAAATTCCAGGAGGTTATAGAAACTTTACTCCTCTACAGATCCATTCTCTCCCCTTATATAATAACTGTTTTGCCTAATATGTCTATATATGTAATCAAGCAAACAATACATGTTTATAATTATTGCTTTATATAATCCTATGTCTATTAAAGAAGCTAAGAAAGGGGAGAACAATTTATAGAGGTTTTTATGTTAATCTTCATATTTACTATTTATTATTATTTTTTTCATTTCTTTCTGTGGATTCATTAACTGATATCATTTCTTTAATTTAGCTTGGTTCCCACTCTTCTCCTTTGCATTTTATTGTCAAATATATTACATTTCTATATGTCGTAGACCCAAGAGTACAATTTTACTCATATTGTTTCATACTATTGATCTTTATTGAGTTAAGAGAAAAAAAATTTAAAAATATATAATTATACTTTTTATCATTACCTACATAATTCCCTTTACTTTAGCTTTTTGTTTTTTCCTGAGGATTCAAATTATTGTCTGATGTCACTTCCTTTCAATATTTCTTTTTTTTTAAAGTTTTTATTGGAGTATAGTTGCTTTACAATGTTGTGTTAGTTTCTGCTGTACAGCTTTCAATACTTCTTGCAAGGTATGTCAGATGGAAACAAATTCTCCCAGATTTTGTTTATTTGGGAATATCTTTATTTCTTCTTCACTTTTAAAAATGTTTTGCTGAATACAGGACTATTAGTAGGCAGATTTTTCTTTCAGCACTTTGTGCCATAACCCTGTCTTCTGCTCTCTTATTTTCAATCAGAAGTCAGTCGTTAATCTTATTTTGTTTTCATTGTCATTTTCCTCTTGCTGATTTCAAGATCTTCTCTTTACATTTGTCCTCAACATGTTGACTGTGATACAACTGGGTGTCAATCTCTTTTCATTTTTCCTGCTTGGAGTTGACTTTCTTTGATGTACAGATTGTTTTTCATCAAATTTGGGAAGATGTTACCCATTATTTCTTCAAATATTCTTTCTGCTCTTTTTCTTCTTTCCTTCTGATACTACCATTACATGTATATTGGTGCACTATTTAGGTGTCCCACATTTCTCTGAGGCTCTCTGTTCATTTTTCTTCATTATTTTTCTCTTTCTGTTCTTTAAAATGCATAATCTTATTAATATATATTCAAATTTGCTGATTCTTTCTTCCACCAGCTCAAATCTACTGTTAAGTCTCTCTAGTGAATTTTTCATTTCAATTACATATTTCAACTCCAGATTTTCCATTTGGTCCTTCTTTATTTTCTGTCATTTTACTGATACTCTGTATTTGTTGAGAAATTGTTCTCATATTTTCCTTTAGTATTTTATAAATGATTTCCTTTGGTTCATTGAATATATTTAAAGTAGCTTTAAATATATTACTCTGTCTGGTAAGTCCAACACCTGGGTTTCCTCGTGGGCAGTGTTTGTTGACTGCTTTTTTGTTTTCCTGTGTATGGGCCATACTTTCCTCTTTCTTTGCACATCTCAATTTTTTTGCTGAAAACTGGATTATTTCAGATACTAGATTGTAACAACTCTGGATACTGTCCTGCCCCTTTCTAAAGCTTGTTGCTCTTATTTTCTGCTTGGTCATTTGTTTGTTTAGCGACTTGGATGAACTAATTCTATGAAGTCTATTTCCCCCACATTGTGAAGCTTCTAATGTCTGTTCAGATACACTTCCTTATTATCTTTTAGACTGGCCTCCCATAGGTTAACCCTGGATGTACATAAACCCCATTTTGGTTAAAGGCTGCTCTTTAAGTCCCTTAGCCAGTTAGATTTGTGCCCTTTACCATTGAACATACACGTGGTTTGGAGACTACATTCACAGTTCAGGGAGTTTAGGATTTTGCCCCACATCCAGCCAGGGACAAGTATTTCGGAAGTTTTTTTCTCTGTTCACTCTTCAGAAGGTACAGCTTTGGGCATTGTCTTACATTCCACTAAAGACAAGTATTTTATTATTAAGCCTGGCTTCCTAGGAGTTGCCCCAGGGTCAGAGTAGCATATTGTTCAGGCAATGTTTGCTCAGAGGTTGTACTTAAGCATCTTCAGCCTTAAGCCTTCTGCATTTTACTAATGCATTTTGCAGATCTGTGTGTGGCTTGAGGAATGTTTCAAAGTGTGCCCCACCTCTTGCTCTCATTTCTGCTTAGTGGGTACAGCCTACCACATGTACATAACACTCTACAAACCTAGAAATGAGTATGATTCCACAGGGCCTCTTCTTGGTTGTCTTTTTTCCTTCTCTCTGGTAACCTTCTAGCTTGTGTGATGTTTTAATTGTTGCAACTACTGATGGAAATATCAATCCCCTTCTTTTTTTTTTTTTTTGCCACACCACATGGCTTGAGGGATCTCAGTTTTCTGACCAGAGATTAAACCCGGGCCATGGCAGTGAAAGCCTGAATTCTAACCACTAGGCCACCAGGGAACTCCTTCAATCCCTTTCTAATTGCTTATCTCCAAGATCTCCATTACAATGCTCTTAGGCACGAATTTGTCCAAGCTTTGTTCCAAATAAAGTCAGTTCCCTCGTGCAGACCTGTGGAGCTCTCCATACTAATGGCCTGCCTTTTCCACTTTGCAGAAACTCTGTCACTGCAGTAGAGTTGGGGGACAGAGGAAGTGACCTGCTTCTCCCAAAGTGATTCCTCTGCTATCGTTGTGGATCCTGGGGAGTCAAAGTAGTCCCTAGTCCTCTTGGCTTGCCTTTCCCAACCTTCACCCTTTGTATGAACTGGGTCGTCCTGACTTACCACCACTGGGGTAGAATCCTCATGAGTGGAAACTAGGTGATGGGAGGGATCTCAAGTCATCTCAGCTGTGTCTGCCTAGAATAGTGCTTCTGCAATACAGGGCTAAAGGGTCTAAGAGATGCTGATGAACTGCCCCTTTGGGTTAACAATAGCTCTAGAATAGGAGTTGGGGGAGAGGGATCCCTCATCTTCTTGACTGTACCTATCTGGAGAACAGTTTCCATCACATGGAGCTAGGGTGAGGATGAGAGTAGGACATGGCTCAAATACCATAGACTCCTGCTGTTCTTACTGAGATTTAATTATTTCCTTGAATAAATGTTTCTCCCTTTGCTTTATGCCTTTAGGGAAATTTCCAGAGATTTTAAATGGTTGTTTTTATTAATTGTTACCAGTTAAATGGCTGCTTCGCTGGGTAAAGGATGCACCATGATGCTTGAATTGCCACTCCAGAAGTCCTGACTATAGGAAAACTTAGTCTTGGGGTGAAAAGATTGGAAAAGCCTTCACAAGAAGTAGCAGAAATAATGTTTACTTAAATTGGTTTTGTCAGGCAGGCAGGTGGGGAACAAAAAGTTGCCACAAACAGGGAAACAGCATGTATAAACAGAAGTGTAAATAAGACTGGAAGACTATGCATAGCTGCTAGAGGTCAAATGGCTACAGTAAGTTTGACTATGGAGCTTGGACCTTATCTTACAGGAAATGAGGAGCCATGAGAGGGCTTTAGAATAGGGAATGCTCTGAGTAGATCTGCATACAAGATAGGTCACAATGGCTAAGGTCCCAAATAATTTAAAAGGAATTAGATTTCATTCCAGGCTTTGTCAAAGCAGGGAAAGGAAGGTGAGAATGCAGTTAGCAGCCAAGCCAACATTTTTCAGTTCTCATCTCTATCAGACACAATACATTTCTGTTAAAATAAATCCACATTTCACACTTGATAATTGAGAAAGTAAAAAACAAAACAAAACCAGATATGCTCTTTTGGTTAGAATACTTGCACATTTGTTCAACTAAATACCTAAAGCACATACATGATTTATTTTTAACTGAAAATATGCTGATGTTTCTCTAAGTAAAAATTAATTGAAAAATAAAATGAATCTTTGTTTTAAAATGTGCTGTGTACTTTCTTAAAAACGAACTCTATCTCTAAGTTGTTTAAATATGTGTTTTTTTTTAAGTAAGAAAACTCTTTTTCTGAAACAATCTGGTTAAACTAAATTGATCACTGGAATAGGCATCAGGAGTCCAGCACTCCAGTCTACATTTTTACCATTAGCTTGCTATGAAATCTTTCCCTTCATTGGGCTAAATTTCTTTTCCTCTGCAAAGAAAAATTTAAAAGATATGAGGAGAGGAAAGTTGAATTATGCAACCTCTAAGATCCCTTCTAGTTTTTACATCCATAATTGAGTCTTTTTGGCAAAACTACTTCCAGTATGTGATTTAAATCAAACTCACCTAGAAAGACTTTCTAAGCATAACCTCCAAACTTAAAAGCCATAAAGGAAAAGAATGACTAATTTAATTATATAATTTAAGACTGCTGGACAGAAAAACATATAAACAAAGTTGAAAGATAAATTGGGAAACATATTTGTAACACATAGGAAAAGGAGCCAAATTCCTTTATATACAAAGAGCTCTATAAATCAATAAGAAACAGACGAAAAGCCAAACAACAACAATGAATGGGCAAAAGCCAAGAACAGGCAGTTCACATGGATAGAAATATAAATAGCCAATAAACATGTGAAAAGATGTTCATGCTCACTCATAATTAAAGAGAAGAAACTTAAAATAATAAGCTGCTTTTTTTCCCACCTATCAGGTTTAAAAGATTAAAAAATTTAATAATAGCAAATGCTTGCAGGGTTTTTTTTTGGCAAGGAAAGGGGTAATATCTACCAGCATTTAAAATGCATACACCGTTTTATCCAATTATTTAATAACTAAGAAATTATATTTGCAAAAGTATGCTAATAAAGGTATACAATCATATTAACTAATGATTGTTAATATTTTCTATGTGTCTGGCACGTAATGTATAAATACTTAAGTTCTTAATGTGTATTGTTAACTCATTAAATCCTCCTAACCATCTTATGGGATAGAGATTATTATTATGTTAATTTTTTCACAAGAAGACACTGAGGCAGAGACAAACTAAGTAACTTGTCCAAGATCATACAGTAAGGAGGTAGCAGCACCAACATTCAAATCAAAATAGTCTGCTCCAGAACCATTCCCCTTAAGCACTGTATATACTGCCTCTTGAGGATGTTAATTACAGTACTACTTTTAATTTAAAAAGTTAGGAAAAAAATATCCATCAGTAGTGGGAAATGGCAAAATAAATTACAACACATCCATACAAGTGAATATTGTGAAGCCTTTATGAAAATTAATACAGCTATATATACTGATATGGAAAAGTGTGTAAGATCTATTAAGTGAAGAAATCAATTTGCAGAACAGTAATTGTAGTATGATAGCATTTTTGAAAAATAATATGCATGTATTTAACTATATAAACAAGTTTTTATATGCACAGAATATCTCTGGAATCATATACAAGAAATTGGTCACCACGCTTACCTCTGAGGAGTGAAACCAGGAGGGGGGGATGGAGAATAGTAGGTAAGGTCATGAGTAGGACTTTTATCATTCCATATACCCTTTCGTAAGGTTTGATCATTCTTCCATGAGAATGTATTACTTTTATTATTTAAAACAACTAATAAAAAAATCATGCCAACTTTAGGCACTCTCCGAAAGTTTCTATGTGCTGCTTTTCCTCCTGTAGGGAGAGAGACCTTTGAGAAACTAATCAGTGTGATGTACGAAATACTCTACTACTTAGCTGCAATTCCACTGACTTCCCCTTTGGGTCTCCCAGACATCAGGTCCAGGACTTCAAATGATTCTGGACGTTTCAGGACTGGTCCTTATGAATTAACACAGTGTGTTCTTTTGGGTGGTTGCATCTCAGAGTTTCAGATGTGCCTTAAGTAGAGGGAGCAACCATCTAAGCCTAAAATTATTTAAGAGCCTGAAGTTGCTAAGTCTCATTACAGGTTAGGGAGTTGGGGGAAACTTACAAAATTATAAATCCTGCCCTCCTTTCTGATCTGTAGAAATCTGCATGTCTCTTGTATTTCCCAAGAGTTAAACACTCTTTATTGAAAAATGATTTAATTCTCACTGTCTCTTTTTATGACCCTTAAATTAACATTTAAAAGTGATCTAAAAACAATCTTTAAAAATCTTCAAATACTTTAGAGCTTATTTAAATTTTTCTAGCATTTTGGAGGATACATTAAGATTATATTGTGTAAAAAAATCTTTAAAGATTATATTGGTGGAAAATTTGATATATGTTATAAAGACTTATTCAACTGATAAGGAAAGCACTAAGAAATCAAAATGTAAATGAGGAAACATGTAAATATACAATTCCATGCAAGAAAAAGTAAAACTATGTAGGAAACCATGTTATCACCAATAATAAAAGAGAATGTAAATTCAATCAAACATAAGTTATCATTTAATGAAAAACAGGGTAGAATAAAAACTTAAAATTGATAATGTCCAGTGCTGTTGACATTGCAGTGAAACTAGTACAATCATATGCTACTCAAAGCACTTTTAAGTTGATATAAACCTTCTTGAAAAGACTATGGCAATACACTACAGGTTCTAAAAAAATCATGTTCATACTCTTTGACCCCATAACTCAGTTTTTGAAATTGATTTTAAGAATTAATTAAACCAAAGCAAATAGCTACATACACAGGTATATTCATTATCAAGTTATCCATAATATATAAAAATGAGAAATAATTAGATGCCCAATAATAGAAAAATGGTTTACTATATTATGGCACATTTACTCTATGGCTATACTTCCCTATAGAACTTTCTCTGTTGATGGAAATGTTCTATATCTCCACAGTCTAAAACAGTAGCTGCTAGACACATGTGGCTATTGAGCCCTTGACTCGTGGCTAATGAGACTGAGGAATTGAAAATTTAATTTACTTTAAGTTTATTTAGCTTAAATGTAAATAAAAATAGCCACATGTATTGGACAGTGCAGCTCTATGGTATGTCAAGAAGCAATTAAAATAAAAAAATACTATGTATAATATGTCCATAAAAAGACAAAATATAAAAGAAATAACCCATGACAAAAAAAAACATGTTTTATATACACCAGATAAAGAAACACAGGTTACATGTATAAATATAGAAAATTAAAATGGTTAAATGTTTGTATAAACATGAAAATGAATTTTGATAGGGTGATTAGGTAACTAGTGATACATTTTACTTGTCTTTAATTTTCTTTCATTATTTTTCCATGTTAAATCTTTTTAAAAGATTACATTACAGGTTGGAATTTCAACTCTTATGGTACAAAATTCTTGAATATGCATTAGATTCACTAATACTGACTCATGAATTCAGCCAATAGAGCATCTCTTTAAACGATCTAATCTTCTTTGCCAAGAGTAAAGAGACAAGGAATCAGGCTCTTCCCAATGTCTTGTCCTCAAAAATAACAGTTTGAAAATATGGCATGATCCATGAAAACCAAAAGCCAGAGCATCTCAAGCTCCACTGAAATTAAAATAAGAGAATGGAGAGAGAATTACTACACAGCTTCTGTTGACTGCTGATGAAATGAACAATGGGATAGAAGAGTTTGAAGTTCTCTTTATCTTAGAATTTCAAAGGTGAGGGTGGAAGCTGCTCTGATTTTTCACCTCTATCCGCCATCTCATAGACACCAAAGGCAGAATTTCCATGTGGCTGTTAACTCCACTGGAAACAACAAACCATGGTGGTGTCTGCTTGGTAAGGTATTTCCACTGATCACAAGCAATAGATTTCCAGATCATGCCTGGTTTCATGGTGTTTTCTGCCCAGTGAAAACCTGTAGCCCTGCTGGGCACAAAACTTGAAGATTGGTATCTGGTCAATTGAACGGAAGGAAACTTGGGGTTTCTGTTGGATCTGAGGGCCTGTGCCCAAATTCAGCATGCACATGGGTATAAAGTAACTCAATGTGGGCACAGTGTTGGTGACAGCTCATGTAAAATGGGTGTCCTGTTAGTCTCAGAACCAAACTTTGACAGGAAAGAAGCCAATGCATAGAATCTTTTAGTCCCATTCGATTGTTACGTGTGGGAATCCAGACTGTGAAAATTAAGTGGAGATTCATCTGCACAGTTCTGAATGAGTACACGAGTCACAGTGGAGACAGAACATCTGAATGTAGAATGAATTGTTCTCTTTTATTATTATTATTTTTTAACATCTTTATTGGAGTATAATTGCTTTACAATGGAGTGTTAGTTTCTGCTTTATAACAAAGTGAATCAGCTATACATATACATATATCCCCATATCTCCTCCCTCTTGCGTCTCCCTCCCACCCTCCCTATCCCACCCCTCTAGGTGGTCACAATCTTTTATTATTTTTACTAATTCTTAATACTTGAATCACACTTAAAAGTTAACAGAATGCTTTCAAATCTATTATTCCATTTGGTGGTCATAACAACTCTGTGAGATAGGCACAATACTAAGTACATTAAATCACAGCTGCCTCAAGAATCGATATTTGTATAGCACACTCTTTCACGTGTATTATCTCAATTGTTCCCCATAACTCTAGAAAGTAGTTAGCAAGTTTCAAACTCCCATTTTATAGTTAAGGAAACTTTAAAGAAGAAGAGCAAGATTCTTATAGATTCACAACTAGCTATGCAGTAGTGTCAGGGCCTGAACTCTAATGTTCTAATAATTCCAAGCTCCAAGTTCTTTCAAAAACACCATGTGGTTTATTTGTATTCATATATGTTAATTATATTCCCAGACTATTTATTCAAATTTAATGTATTTGAAATCTCTAGGACCATCCAATAAACATACTGCACATCCTTTTCTGCCCATATACAGCCCAGTTTAAGCGGTGGTCTCCTGAATGATCTCACTACCTCTAGTTTCACCACTGAATATTGCTCTCAAAGCCCTTATTCTAAAATGCAAATTCTCAGGGTCACACTTCTAGTTAAAATCCTTCTAAGGACAGGCAAACTAAAAACTACCAAGCCTCAATGGGGAAAACTAATGTTAGAGAAGACAATACTCACTTCATGCACAATGCCTGGTACATAAGAAGTGCTCAATACTATTTTTTGTATTAATTAACAAATTATTTTTAAATCCTTCTAAGACTGTGTCCACAGGACAAAGTTCAAAACCTTCACAATGACATCCAAGGCCTCTTGTAACCTAACACAGAATATTAACAACTACCTGCACTCTGCTTAAGCAACACCGGACTATTTGCCATTCCCTCAAACTCAATGTACTAGCATGTTTCTTTGCTAGTCCCTCTGTCTGGAGTGCCTTTCTTCCCTCAACTTGACCTCCTCTGAGAACATTCCATTATTACTCTTTTCCCTCAGAATTAGTCACCTTTTCAGTACTTTATACTCACATACACTGTGACGTTTAAAAAAATAGCAATTTGTTTATATTTGTTCCCTGCTAGACTGAAAACACCTAGAGGACAGAAATTTGTCTCATCTCAGTTAAGAGAATGCCTAGCACAGGTGCCTGGTAGATAGCAAGCATTATGGATTAATTCACCTCAATGAAGGGGTACCAATGATCTGTCAGTTATGTTACCTGAAAAAAACAGAAAATCACATGTCCAGTTTGAGCAAATATACAAACCGATAAACTTCAGATTTGGTGTTCTTGTACCGTTCCTGAATGGTCTCAAAACAGACAGATTGAAGGAAATTATATGGCTTCCCTGAGTTACTCTTCTGCTGTTTGGCAGCCATGAAGATAAGAAGGGGAAAAACTGCTTTTCTCAGGCAAATAAAGAGGCCAGATGACCATTCCACAGCCTGCAGAGTGGCTGTAAAACAAAACAGCAAACCACTCCACAAATGCTTTCTTATAAAGAAGGCTCCAGGGTGGAATAAACACACACGTACAATGAGCTGGCCCTCTGGAGAGTCTGTCTGACCACAATGTAAGAGAAACCATCCAAGCAAAAAGGGTGAGTCATCCTACAACCAGGTACACATCTCCTCTCAAAATTAACAGGCAATTCCAACAGTGTCCTCTGTAATACAGGCCACTTGAAGAGTCCTTTGGGAACGCCTGAGGCTGAAACCTTGATGCTTCCCAGTGCATTGAGATTCCTACCTAATTCAATCCGAAAGAAAGAGCTGCTGTCCTAATTATTTTTGGATTTCATTTAACCAGCTCCAACGCATAAAATTCCCTTTCCCACACTGGTCACTGAGGGACTAAAGTGAAAGAGACTGTTCTAAGGAGGCCAAGACAATCAACCTTGCAAAGAATGTTCAAAAAAATGCTACAGTTACCATCACCAGGTCAAGCTTCCTCATCTGGAGGCAGACAATGGTGACTTGCAGTGACAATTATTCTACTCCCAGTATAAAAATTTCACAGAAGAGAAATGTAAAGAAGAACTTTTTTAGTTTCCTTTAAGATTAGGACCAAATTTCTTCAGGTAGTGGGTGAATATGCTAACATTAAAGTTAACTAGATGTATTCTTGTTAGAGTCACACACAAGTTGTTGAGAATCAAGAAAAAAAATTTTAACAACAGCAGGGAACTCTACTCTTATTCTTTTTTTTCTTTTTTTTGTGGTATGCGGGCCTCTCACTGTTGTGGCCTCTCCCGCTGCAGAGCACAGGCTCCGGACACGCAGGCTCAGCGGCCATGGCTCACGGGCCCAGCCACTCCGCCGCATGTGGGATCTTCCCGGACCGGGGCACGAACCCGTGTCCCTTGCATCGGCAGGTGGACTCTCAACCACTGCACTACCAGGGAAGCCCCTACTCTCATTCTTTAGGTAAATGGTCTAAACTTTAATTATCAAACAGGATAGATGAAGGGAGATACATATCAGAATCTCTGGGAGAAGGTGTCATTCAGAGAAACATATTCAGTATCATAATTACTTTGATTATTCTGGCACAATGACTAATTTATTTGGAGATTTCAAACAACAAATACAAATAAATAAAAGAAAGAATTTTTATGTTTACTGAAAACAGACCCAAGCTTGTTACAAATGTTGATTCCTGAGCCTCAATAAGACTGAAGGTGAGCCCTGGAATCTGCATTTGCAATGTGCACCACAGGGGCTCCATATAGGCAGTCCTGAGATCATATGTCACAAATCCTTCCATAGACTATTTGGGAAGCCTCCCAAGGCCTTATGCTATAAGTGCTACATATTTTCCAATGAATCAGGCTGTGCATGCCAGGGGTCAAGCAGAGAGTTAGCAAATCTTTAGAACAGACTCAGAACAAATGAATGTGGATTCCAAAAGTAACCTTCAGGCATTGTGTAATGCAGTCATCCTATATGAGTGTTTATTATGTGGTGATGCCCGGTGAAATGATCCAAATTTCTACAGACTCTCCTTGGAGCAGGCGTGTGCGGGTAGCTCACAGATTTCACTGCGGTGGCCTTGCCTAATCTGCTCCCCACTTTCATTCCCAGAAGCAGTGCATGTACACACACATAAACACACTTATATTCCACCCCAACTCCTCCTAGCCTTCAATCAAAGAGCAGCTGGAGGTTGGATGGGAGTGCTGCTCCTGTCACACTGCATATAAAAGTGTTCTTTTCCTTGACTATTACTGCTCTCCACACTCTCAGGAGTCAACTACAGTGGTTAAGCAAGAGCTCCACAGCCAGGTTGTCTGGGTACTAATCCCGACTGATAACTTCCTAGCTGTGTGCCTTCTACCTATCTCAGCACCTTACAAACTTCTTGAGCTTTGCCTCCTTGCCATGCTATGTCCATTTTACCTCAGTGACTCCTCTTCTCATTTCCTAAAACCACTCTCCTAAGTTTTATCATCTCTTATTTTATTTCTTTCCTAAATTGCCTCACTGTCTCCAGTCTCTGCCTCATCACCTTCCAAACCTCACCAGCAACCCTTATCCCCATAGCTGATATAATTTTCTTTCTAAGTCACAAATCTGATCAGTTCACTTTTTGTTCAAAAAACACATGATAATGTCCAAACTCCTTAACACAGAAATCAAGATCTTCTATGATCTGGCCCCAATCTATTCTTCCAAACTCATTTCCTATTATACTTATGCATCTTACACTTCAGTTATACTGAACTACTTGTTACTCCCTCATGTAACCTTCTAGGTTATCAACGTCTTTGCTTATGTTCCTCCCTCTAGCTGGAATGCTTTTCCTTTTCTGTCTCCTACTATTCAAATCCTCACTATTCTTCAAGGCCAAGTTAGTTCACAGGAAACCCTCTTTGAACTCTCACCAAACTTTATTTGTTCATCTCAAGGCCTCAAGCACTTCTTATCTTGGCGTATATTAGTGTGACCCCATATCTTCTCTCTTCTACTACCTTATGTGTTACTTGAAGGCAAAGACCATGTCTGATTCCTTTCCCTTTTATATCATCTACAGATCTTACTACAGTGCAAGGTACAGCCTGAGTTCTCAATCAGTATGTGATATGAATGAACAGTTTTACAGGCTCAATATTGTCTCTGCTACAGTAGAGCTGCAGGTATATGGCCTGGTTATTCTAAGATTACATTGTGGGAAATTCTACCTAGGGTCAAATTATATGCCTTTACTTTTGTGTGTGTGTGCGAAAAGGATTTTTACAGGCCTGGGAGAATAAAAATTGTTATTAATAATACCACCCAAATTTAATAGTACATCTCCTATTACTGTGGAAGTCACATTTCACAACTACAATTTCAAAGCAGTACAGGTTACTTCCATTATGACAAGCAAAAGGAAACTGAGGCATGTGAGATTTGATAAATGGCTTACCTTAGACACATGGTACAACTTTTAGTTTTTTTATTGCTGCATAACAAATTATCACAAACTGAGAAGCATAAAATAACACCCATTTATTATCTCAAAGTTCTGTATGTCAGAAGTCTTGGTGGGTTCAGCTGGGTTCTCTGCTCAGGGTCTCACAAGGCCAAAATCAAGGTGTTAACCAGACTGATCTCTTATATGGAGGTTCTGGGAGAATCCACTTCCAGTTTCACTGGTTGTTGACAGAATTCATTTCTCTGTAGTTCTAGATTTAAGGTCCCCATTTTCTTGCTGGTTGTCAGCTGGGGATCATTCCTAAAGGCCACTCTACTCTCCATGTGGCTCCCTCCGTCTTCAAGTCAGTATTAGCACATCAAATCTCTTTCAAGTTTCATATCTCTTTCTATTCTGTTACCAGGTGAAGAAAAGTCTCTGCTTTTAAAGGGTTTGTGTGATTAGACCCCTCTTAAAGTCAATCATGCCATATAATATAACCTAATCATGGGAATGATATCATATTCACACGGTCTACCCATACTTAACTTATTGCCATATTTTTTCAGGACAAATTGCTATGGTCAAGCTATAATGCAAAAGGGGATTTGACACTGGTATGAATATCACCACAGGAAGCTCACTAAAATGGAAGTCAAGAGACATAATTAGGTCCTCCTCTGACTTGCTGTGTGACTTTGAGCAAGTCTCTGCCATTCTGTGGGCCTCAGTTCACCCATCTGCAAAATGAGGAGGTTGGATTGAGTTATCTACAAGCTCCCATTCATTTGAATCAGTCTATGGTTCTACTTCTCATTCATCTCTCTACATTATTCTGGTGAATTAAAGGTGAACCTTTCAAGAAACTACACTTGCTGATAAGAGCTGAAAAAATGAAACCAATGAAGGAGTCAATTGTGTAAACATTTGAATCTGAAAAAGAGACTTTTTAAAACAGTTTTCTGGTCTGTAAAGAATAAAATAATAATCTAAATTATTATTATTATAAATAATCTAAAAGTACCTACTATACAGTAAGACTCAAAAAGTCTCCTCTCTGAATAATTAAATAACTACAGTGTGGAGTGCCTTCTCTGTATTTAGTATTTCCTACTGCAGGGGGATTTCAAGTGTCACACAGGTTGGACTGTGTAGATGGCGTTTAAGACTTCTTTCAACCCTGATAACCTAAGATTTAAATTCTATATCTTAAATCCTAAATTATAAATTATAAGATATAAATAAATTGTTTCCTAATATACAGGATACATAGCTTTTACTAACAATAAACTTACAACTGTACTGGAGAGACAGGGAATTATTTGGGAAGTAAAGAGGCCCAAAATGTATTTTTATTTCCTAAGTTATGAATAAACAACAAGAAAAAGGTACAGACTGGGCTTCCCTGGTGGCGCAGTGGTTGAGAGTTCGTGCCCCGGTCTGGGAAGATCCCACATGCCGCAGAGCCGCTGCGCCCGTGAGCCATGTCCGCTGAGCCTGCGCGTCTGGAGCCTGTGCTCCTCAACGGGAGAGGCCACAACAGTGAGAGGCCCGCATACCACAAAAAGAAAAAAAAAAAAAAGGTACAGACTGTGAGCTGCTGCATAACCCCTTATTATCCCATGTATTTTCATGATTATCTGCCTGAAATATCCATTTAATTTACTTTAAAAGCACACACAATTTATACTTAAAACTTTAACTAAAAATACATAATACATCATTTTACAAAGAAAATGTGCCATTACAAAATTTATCTTGAACTAAGCAGAATTTGTTGAAGAATCTTCTTTTCTAAGTGACCATTGTTGAACTAATAGACAAATATGTCCCCCAATATACCATTTAATTGGAGATCAGTTTCCTCCTAATTAGTTTTGTTTTGTTTAAAACTTGTATTGACCTGCTCTACTTTTAGTACCAGAATTTTAAAATAATTTTCTAAAAAATTACAAAAGCAGTTCATAATCATTGTTTTAAAAATCAAACAATACAGGGTGTATAACATAAACACTGAGACCCAGGTCTCTTCCATCTTACTGCTCAGGAGGATCCACTTTAAATAACTTGAGATATATTCTACCACAGCTTTTCCTATACACATATAAACATATGCATATATGTTCATTCAAATGCAGTGATTTTATTTTACAAAAGTCAGATGATACTTAACATAGTGATTTGAAATTTGCTTTTTCCACTCAACAATATGGTGTGTCAGTATATGTATATCTGCCTGATTTAATGGCTGCATAATATTCCATATTATGAGTATACCATAATTTATTTAACAATTTCTCTAGACATTGACATGAAAAAATCATAAGTTTGGGACAAATAAAGTAAATAAAATCAATTCATCATTCAGACTTGACATTTAGCTTCAAACTTATTTTGAAATAATTAATCAGTACTGTGAAATCTCTAAAATGAAAATCGACATGTAGTTCTAAGTAGTAAAAATTGCCTTTACAATTATGTTCCTTTGTCAAATAGTAAACTTCATGGACTATTATTTGTGTTGTAAATAAGTATTTATTGAGCACCTGTTTGGTGCTAGGCACAGGAGAGAGACAGGTATAGGTTCAGAGATGAATAAAAATCTGTCTCCCTCCTCAAGGCTCTTACACTATAGTAACTGGAAGACAAAGGCTCTAACATTCAAACACAGTATTGGTGAGTTAGAAATTGCCCAAAATGAGATTCCTGAATTAAGGGAACTGAATCCAGTTTCCTAACCAGCCATTTAAATCAAACCCAATCTCAGAGTCTAATTTCAGTGGTGAACTCACTATGACATGAATCTATCCACTGAGCATCTTGTATTTTCCATGTAGCAAAACAAGCAAATTATCCCCCACTGTCCTGTACTCTATGGATGAGTAGGTATTCAGTATACATTGCTGAAATACGATATCTACATAGCAACTTTACCTATATAACGTAGAGCTGAGACTACATCCATCAAAGCCACAAAAAGGTGAAAAGCAGAGTATATAAGAGCAAGTAATGTCACACATATTAGTCACCTCCCTAACGATTTATAGCCCTCTTTTCTAATAAATACCCATTTCTGGTGTACTTGAGTACCTTCCTCTGGATAATTTCCTTCACTTCCTACTCCTACTCCCTCCCTCACATTTCTATTTGAACTAGTGACATTTCATGAGCTCTACAGTCACATGTCGCTAGCGGCTACATAATGGACAGCATGGATCCAGACTGAGTTTTCTGAGACCAAGGATTCTACTCTGTTCTTCACACAGTTAGGCACTCAGGAAATTGCTCATGGATAAGTTACCATCATGCTTGTCTTAAGATCACAAGAGGATTTTCTTTGCCTCAAACTTTGCCTTGGGTACAAAAAAGTGGAAAGAGATGAGGTGAAGAAGAGAATATCTAAGAATGTTGGCTAAGAGGGTTGTGGCTCCAGTTGGAGCCAAACAATTCTGTATTATTAAAAAAATATTTGAACTAATGTTCTAAGGGTACACTGGTACCCTTATTATAGGTAAACTCAGCAAAGGGCCAAAGATTACTTTTCTAATTAGAATAGAAACTAATTACTATGAAGTGTTGCAAAAAAGAAAAGCAATAAGAGATGATTATTTAAGCAGTAGATTTTCAGCACTTTTTGGGCTACTGACCCAATGGCCCACTCATCTCAATTATTCCCTCACCTTTTTTTTTCTTACATCTTTATTGGAGTATAATTGCTTTACAATGGTGTGTTAGTTTCTGCTTTATAACAAAGTGAATCAGTTATACATATACATATGTCCCCATATCTCTTCCCTCTTGCATCTCCCTCCCTCCCTTATGTGTGGCAATTCTGGGCGCTTTCTCATTCATTATCTCCTTTAGTTCTCAGAAGAACTCTGAGGGATAATTATAATTGTTATCCCCATCTCATGGATAATAACCTAAGGCTCACAGAGGGGAAGTGACTTGCCCAAGGCCATGAGCACTGTGGTTAAGCTGGTAGTGAAGGCAGCTAGGACTTGGAAATCTTGTCCAAGTGTTCTGTGCCTGCAACAGGTTGCCTTTCACCAAAAGTGTATTTGGTCTGCTAAGATGATTTTTATCCAAAAGAATCCATGTCCAATTACAAAGTGGTAGTTGGATAATTCTATTTTCCCTCTTCTAGCCAGCCCTGATGGAACACATCTATTCCAAAAGCAAGGGATATCCACAATTTCTATACCATGACTAGCAAAAAGCTCTGTGTAGGAAGGGCAGGGCACCTACTCACCTGGGAAATAGTTACCGGGGCAGAAAGCAGATAGTCATAGGCCACTATAAGCCAACTGTTCTGCATTCCGCCTCAAATAGCTTTCTGGAAAGCCTGTGTGCCAGCTTCTGTGAAGGGGCCAAAGGTGTGGCTAGAAGAGAGCAAATCAGAACAGTGCCTAGTCTGTGGTAAAAGAGTTCAGGAGGTTAACTTCTGGTGATGTGAGGAGCCCAGTGTTTTACATGTGCTCTTACTAAAGTACCTAATGAAATATTTAACTTAGCTACGCTCCCAAAGGGTGAAAAGGAGGGCAAATGGATATATCAAGCAGGGTCATGGAACCTTAAGGAATGTTCAAGAGCAGGGATGGGCAAACTATGGCCTACATGCCAAATTCAAGCTACTACCTTATCTTGTAAAGTTGTACTGGAACACAGCCATACTCATTCATTTGTGTACTGCCTATAGCTGCTTTTGTGATACAACAGCAAATTTGAGTGTTTTGACAGAGACCGCATGGCCCACAGAGCCTAAAATATTTACTATCAGGGCCCCTGCAGAAAAAGTTTGCTGATCCCTGCTCAAAAGAGATACCAGAAACTTTTCCTCTATTTTGATGAAATGGCTTTTTTAAAAAAATGAGTTATAATTAACATACACTATTATATTAGTTTCAGGTGTACAAATATCAAATTGATGAAATGACATTGTGAAGAAGTTTCCACACTGAGCAAACTACTTCTTAGCTATGTAATTTGGGGCAAGTCACTTACCTCTCTGTTTCTTCCCCTATAAAATGGGTGTGATGTGGCTGTAAGGCACAGCATAAAACCTAGCTATTGTTTTAGTGCATAGAACAATGGTTGGCATATGGTACCAAGAGAAACAGGGAGAACCAGAACAGCTGCTCTTAAAGGAATCAATACTTTTCAGTACAAATTAGGGACCACTTTAGTTTTTGAACTGCCTGAGAAAACATCCCCACATGTGGCTTTTTAAGTGAGATTTCTTCAGGAATGACACAACCAGTTTCTCTGGAGAAATGGCATATAATGTGTGGTGCTCACTAATCTACATATGCCTAAAATGAGTGTGTGAAGATTGTGTGCCATGATAATCTAATTATCCATCTGACTAACTTCTTACAGGGTTGTGTGGGAGAACTGAATACACACAGCCTGGACACAGGCAGAACCCTCAAAGCAATATGCTTAAAGTGTGTTGTTTGTTTAATTGCATATGGAGGACAAGGTAGATTTGTAAACAATTTTAAAAATTAGATATTCAAAATAATCTAAAATAGGACTTTATATTTCAACTGCTTTGTGTAAAATAGATTTTAAAATGCTTTAAAGATATCTAGATATCTCTCTATATATTAGTTTGATTAAAAAATAAAAATTAATTGAAAAACAAAGTAAATAAGTACATCATCTGGAAGGCTACCCAAACAAAGAAAAAATTGGAGTCATCAAGGAACCCTTCTTTCTGATAACAAAGAGACGACCATTAGGTTTCATAGGTTTCTAAGCTTTGGATGCTGAAAAATTCTTTAAAGATCATGTAACTCAGTCCATCATTTTTCAATGAGGAGACTGAGGCCCAGAGAAGTGTTAAATGACTCGATGGTTAGTGGGAGAGTTGAGACTAGACTCCAAGTTTCCTGGATTCCATTATACCAGATTTCTCAGTCCCCACGCTATTGACATATGGCGCCAGATAGTTCTTTTCTGTGGGGGCCTGTTTTGTGCATTATAAGATGTTTAGCAGCATCTTTGATCTCTACACTAGATGCCAGGAGCACTGTTCCCACCTCAGTTGTAACTAAAATGTCTCCAGTCATTATGAAATGTCCTGGGAACAAGGGGGGCAAAATTGGCTTCAATGAGAACCACTAAACTACATGATGCAAATAGTAATATCTTTTCTCCAGCTCTAATGAGAAATAATTGGTATATAACATTGTGTATGTTTAAAGTGTACAATAAGATAATTTGATACATGTATATATTGTGAAATGGTAACTACAGTAGGGTTAGTTAACACCTCCATCTTCTCACATATTTTTTTTTTTTAGTGAGATCATGTAAGATCTACTGTCTTAGCAATTTACAAGTAAATAATACAGTTTTGTTAACTATAGTCACCATGCTGTACATTAGATCCCTAGAACTTATTCATCTTAACACTGGAAGAAATCTATACACTCTGACCAACATCTCCCAATTTTTCCCACCCTTCAGCCCCTGTCAACCAGCATGCTACTCTTTGTTTCTACGAGTTCAGCTTTAGATTCCACATATAAATGAGATCATACAGTATTTGTCTTTCTCTGTCTGACTTATTTCCCTTATGCTGGTAGTAACTTAATAGTGTTTTATTCCCTTTCTTTACATTTTGAAGAAAAATAAAAGACATTAAAAAAAAGAGTACCCAGGAGCAAAACAGGAAAAAGAGTGGAGCTTCCCCAAATCCACAGGATTAGTAAAGCACAAGAAAATATAAGATTTTATAAACAGTAATTAGGATAAACAGACGAAGTCTTTCACTGTTTGAATTTAAGTGAATAGATGGAACAGTTGCCTCTCTGAAATCCATCACCAAATCAGAAATTTCATGACCTAATGAAGTCAAAAGTCCTTCTCATGAATTTTAAAATTGCATGGGAAACTTAATAAAATAATAAACAAGGATAAAAAGGATCATTTAGATTTAAAAAAAAATCTTAATCTGAGTTAGACTGAAGTATAATATAAAGACAGAATTATGAAACTAGGCTTATACCTTCCATTGTACAGTATTTATAAATAATATGGTCCATAACCTTTATAAAAAGGTTAAAAAAAACTGGCTGTGGCAGGCCATGATTCTTTTCCTCAAACTCATGCTAAATTTTTCGATAATCAGTATGAGGGTTTTCTAAATCTTTAATTACCAGAGTTAGCTGTGATGCAGTATCCATCAACAATCCTTCCACAGTAATTTCTGAAGTGTTCAAGCTAAGACCTTTCAAGTAATCTGTTTGCTCAGAATGTTTTAAGAAAGACAGGTTTAAGCACTTGTGCGGCTCATTTTAATTTAACAGATATTCAAAATCAAAGCCACAACTTGTGCAGATTTGAAATGGTAACTGTCTTCCTTTGGAATTTATCACGTGCTACATTGGGAAATTATTTAGGAATTTAAAAAATAGGGAAGTTTTTCATTTCCTAATTATCAGTAGATAGGAAGAGGAAGATGAAGACTGAATGGTCCCATAAGCCGATATTTTAAGTTTTTCACTACCAATTTATGTAGTGATTTTTGTTGTTGTTGTTGAGGTTTAAAAAACTAACACAACTGTAAGGTTTTTGTCTGGTTTGGTTTGGTAATGCTAAATTACAGATGGTTGCCTAGTTAAAACATTTATGTTTGTTGTTCAACATAAAATATTTTCTCCATTTCATTAAATAAAAATATTACAAAGACCAGCTTGTTGGGGGGAGCTGTTGTTTACTACATAAATTATGGTAAAAACAGCTCCAATTATCCATAATTTGCCCATTACATTGGAAATTTTTCTCTTCCCAAAGCTTAACAAGATCTAAAATAACCAAATCATTCCTCAGTTCTCTCTGATTAGTGGCTTTTGATGCCTGAAGTGAAGTAAATAGAATCAGTTACCTTTCTGAAAATTAATATGAAAAAATTAACTTCTTCCTTAAATATATCATGTACCTTCTAAAATTAAACTCACTATCTATTAGTTGCAAAAATATGTTCAATATTATAAAGATATTAGTTGACTTTTTGAGGAAAAATCCACGTGTATTTGCTTTATGAAATGGTTTAGCATTTCATTCTGTTGCGTAACAAAATAGTTTGGATATTTAAAAAGAAATCAGACTACTAAGAAATCACTTAAAGAAAACTTATTACTGGGACCAATTATAGAAGACCCAAAGCCACCAGTCTAAGAAGTTCAGAAATTCAGGTAAGGAAAATAATCCAGAGAAGAAACTAAAGATAAAGGTATTTCCAAAAAGATGATTTCAACTTCAATGAAAAAGTAAAAGGTTCAAAAAATATCAAATGTGAAAGAGGCTAAGGACATTTAAGATGCTGTGCCTTTTAAAAACTAAAGTTGCAATTAAAACAATTGTCTTAACGTGATGAAACATTAGAACTTTGATTCCTAAATCAGCTGGGAATGGCCTGAAGTAGAGTTAGAATAGCATTATCAAAGTAAATGAGTTATATTGTTGAATTTTGGGGTAGTTAGGTTATATTCTTTTTCTCTAGTATTATTTTTTTTTAATAGAAATACTAGAGTGGCATTTCCTTGGGCTTTCTTAGTTTTCCACTTATTCACACTTCTAAGCTATCAAGCTATCAAAACAAGAAGCACCAAAATCAGTTACTAGTAATGACTCAACGAAACACAGTTTGTAGAGGTAACTATTCCCTTTAGTATATGCTCAAAGCTCTGCAGTGATAAGAATATCACAAAATCTTTATAAGTAGTTGATAATGGCTTAATTTAAACAGATTCATCTTCAGTCTTATCCATCATACCTAGTACATTAAAAAAAGTTTTCCTTAGGAATATTAAGACAAGAAATCAATAAGAAACATGATGTTATAGACAATAAATTAATTTCAAAATCTCTTAAGAATGCCAAATGTATAAATGGAAGCACATTTCCTCTATAAGTTGCAGAATTATGTGTTTTTAATACAATTCCTAGAAAGGTAAATGTATATACATCCAAGTATATTTGAAATGTACTCAGGGAGCTTCCTATTTAAAAGGAATCATATTCAAAATCTTTTAAGGAAATGAGGATAATCGTTCCCTAATTAATCCTTTGTGTAAATCTTGGTTTTCCTTTATTGCGTTTGCTTAATATGAGAAGTATCTGTAGTTTGCACTCTTACTTATTGTTTAGCCAGTGTCTCTGCCAGCTCCAACCTGCAATGGAGGCTGCAGCTGGTGGACACAGATCCACATATCTCCACATAAACTTAAAGTGGCTGATTTTAATGAACACCCAAACTACGAGTTCTTTATTAATAAACCTATAGTCAGTCAAATAGAGCAATAGGGTTTCCAGAGGGCTCTACATTAGCAAAGCATCACTGTTGAATCTATCACCTTAGTTTCATATTTAGATATAATATTGCCTTTTAAATTCAGCATGTATCTCCTAGCTTGCTTATACCTCTTCCCAAATCCTCTAATCTACCTCTGAAAAGAGAATCACCCCTTACATGAAGAAAATACTTCCACTGAGGGTTATTCTAGAGAGCGCTTCTTTGGTCATATGGAGGATTATACCTTCTGCTTATTTAAGATAAGACATTATTTTACAAGTAGTGTCAGCAGTAGGAACAAAGGAGAGGCGATGATAACGCAAAGGGAAGTTGGGGAGCTGTCAGTGCTGTGAAGATGCCCTTCTAGCCTGGGGTTTTCATCTCACAGCTCTTTCCAAAGCAAGCCCCCCTGAGGACTTTATGTTTGGTTAATCAATTCTAAGAGATGATTTCCCTTAACTACCTTCATGTAATATACATGTATCCTCAGGAGCTTGACTCCTTAGAGAGCCCTGTTAAGCCTTACTGGGGATGTGGAGGCGTTACAGTGCTCACCAAGGGGTACAACCTATCCAGCAAGCCCACCTTAAGGATTCAACTTTGATCTGCCATAGAAGGGAACCAAGTCTGCTTCATTTAGAGTAAAAAAAAAGGACTACTTTATCAAAAAATATATTCAGGATAACTCAAAATCTCCAATGGGGCTTCCCTGGTGGCACAGTGGTTGAGAGTCCGCCTGCCGATGCAGGGGACACGGATTCGTGCCCCGGTCCAGGAAGATCCCACATGCCGCAGAGCGGCTGGGCCCGTGAGCCATGGCCACTGAGCCTGCGCGTCCGGAGCCTGTGCTCCGCAACGGGGGAGGCCACAATAGTGAGAGGCCCGCGTACTACAAAAAAAAAAAAAAAAAAAATCTCCAGTGTATGTCTCACAATCTAGCCTGTGATGATTCTATTATCAGAAAACTCATTTTTCTATGTGTTTTCTTATTTCATATTCTTCTTTTCTCAGCTTTACAGAGACATATATTCTGACCCTATTCTCTCTACTTTCTTCCACCCAGCCAGCCAACAAAATTTTCTACCAACCCATCCCACACTTACTGGTGTCAACTATGACAAATGCAGATTTGCAGTAGTCAAATGCAGATCTGTCTGAATCCAAGTCAGGTACTCTTTCAATAAGAATCCACAGGAGTTCCCTCTGGGGCAAGATTCCAACCTATTTTCTGCAATGTCATCTCCAGAACTCCTTACTCAAAATCTCCTCCTGAGCCTATCTGATTCACTTTCCTCTGTGCAAACCATGGCCATGGCCTATGAAGACCTTGACCTTCTCTTATACCTCTTGCCTTGACATCTATCTCCAAACTTTAAAGTATAGCTCAAGTTCTCCCTCTTCCATGAACTGTCCCCTGGATCTGTGAATATGGATAGTGATGGAGATAGGAGTTTGTGAGTGGGGAGGAGGTCTGAGTGAACAGTGGACATAGACACTATGTATTATCTCCCAGAATCCCCAGTAACTAGCATCTGCTAGAGTTATTGAACACCCAGCAAATATTCATGGAGTGACTGGACAAGAGAATTGGCCCATTTTCCATTTATTTTGTATCTGTTAATTCATTTCTCCTCGACCCTGGACACAAAAGGATCCTATGCCTTGTAGGTGCTATACAAATAGGCAGAAATCAGCAGTAATCTGTGGGCATGTCCTAAACATTAAGAAAAAATTAACACCAGAAAACTCCACCAGGATTGCCTAGGGAACAGGCAATACCTCAACATGTATAGGTCAGATGTACATTCCTAAATCCTACCTGCAAGATGTAGGATGCTGCTACTGAACAATATATTTTTCCCCACTCTTCTTTGGTATTGGGGAGTTGTATTGGGGAGTTATATACCACCAGCGTCTACACTCTTGACACACTTCTTGAACTTTAATTGTTTTCACTGTGGTTGTTCAATATATCTGGTGTGTACCATGATTAAGCCACAAATTATATAAAGACCTGAATTTGAATAGGTCTCTATCTAAAGGAGAACTGGAGTGGTTAGCAGAGTGACCACTGGCAGACAATATTCAAAACCAACCTCTTGATTCACAGTGGAGACCTACCTCCCAGATGACTCCATTAATGTAAACACAGATTCATTCAACAACAGGCAAAAAGATCAAGCACCTGCATGGTCTTGTAGTCCCATGGCAATCTGATGGCTGTGCAAATACCAAAGAGCTGTTGTGGTTCTTTGTTATAGAAAACGTTGTATCATTTTCATTCTATGACTCCTGACTTTTGCAACAGAACTGGAGATCACTGCCTTGTAAAGGAACTCCACTTGAACAGTTTGGGTATTTTTACATAAATCAAACTAAAATGGAACATTTAGGTGGAATGCTGTTCTTCTGGAGGTATCTGCAATAGAAAAAACTAATAACTGGCTCTACTGAAGAAAGAAGTAATTCTCTTACTCTTCAAGATCTCAAGCTTGGACTTCCCTGGTGGCACAGTGGTTAAGAATCTGCCTGCCAATGCAGGGAACATGGGTTCGAACCCTGGTCTTGGACGATCCCACATGCCATGCAGCAACTAAGCCCGTGTGCCAGAACTACTGAAGCCCTCATGCCTAGAGCTCAGGCTCCACAACAAGAGAAGCCACTGCAATGAGAAGCCCGCACACCACACAGAGTAGCCCTCGCTCGCCAAAACTAAAGAAAGCTCATGCGTAGCAACAAAAACCCAGCACAGCCAAAAATAAATAAATTTATTTTTAAAAAAGATCTCAAGCTGGGGAAAGAGATTCAACAGTAGTATATGGTTCAGAGTTAAATCACCTTTATAAGCAGAGACGTGTATCAAGGTTTCCATACAAAGGAATTCCAAGTTGGTGCACACCATCTCTTTTTCTTTACCCATACATTGGGCACTGCTATCTGCTTTGTCCAGAGATAAAGCTTCCACTTCTCTCATTGGGAAAAAAAAATCCAAGTTCTGGCAGCTCTCATATTTTTGTGACTTTTTCTTCCAAATTGCATCCACATGGAAAGTCTTCACTTTCTACTCATCTTTGCATATTAAATCTCCACCTATTCTTCAAGACCAAGCTTAAATGCCACCTTAGGGAAATATTGCAGGGTATGGGAGAGTGAACAACTTCAACCACAGGTTTTCAATTATAGCTGTGTATCAAAATCACTGAGTAATTTTTTTTTTTTTTGTGGTACGCAGGCCTCTCACTGTTGTGGCCTCTCCCGTTGCGGAGCACAGGCTCTGGACGCGCAGGCTCAGCAGCCATGGCTCACGGGCCCAGCCGCTCCACGGCATGTGGGATCTTCCCAGACCGGGGCACGAACCCGTGTCCCCTGCATCGGCAGGTGGACTCTCAACCACTGCGCCACCAGGGAAGACCCATCACTGAGTAAATTTTAAAAATATAGATTCCTGGCCTTCATGCCAGACCAAATGAATCAGAACTTCTGGGGAAAGGAACCAGTAAAATTTTTTTTGATTTCCTAGGAGATTTTGAAGAGGTCATGACTGGGAATCATCATCTTCAGTTCTGTGTAACTAGCCACAAAATAGATGTATAAGCCTAAAGTGTCCATTCCCTCAGGATGACCTGGGCATGAACAATAACAGAAACAGATGAGGTGAAAGGTCACTCTGTCTACTTAGAGTTGAGTCCACAAGTTTTCCTTTCCCAAAGCCAACACATAATCAGGTACTTTCTTCCTATGGAGAAAATATCAACTGCTCCTTCCTGATAACCAGGAAGAAGTCCTCATCCCAGGGCTCTGGAGATGCCAAATCTCCTGATCAATGTGATGCAGAAATAATGTTACAGACAAAAGCTCTGACTGTCAGCCAAAACAGTCAGGAACAAAAAAAACTTGAGAAAACTTGCTCTTGGATTGGTAAGTATATTGTACCTTTACTCCAAAGAGCCCATCGTATTTGCACAGCCAAGAAACATCAAAGAATAAGAAAAGAGAGCTCATATGAGCAAATGTGGATACATTTATTACTACAGCTTTGCAAAATAGATGTGATATTAAAAAGTTGTAAGGAAAGTAAATTTTAACTGAATCTGGTCTTGACTTAAACTACAAAATTGTGAGGATGGTCTTTCAAACAAATGAGATCAAGCACAAGGGTTAAGATGAGTAGTCTAAACTACAAGGCAAGCCAGGTACTGGTACTCTGGAACTCACTTCAGTGGCTGGAAACTGTACCTTTTCAGGAGGCTTGTAAAATTGGACTATGTCTTTAACAAATCCCTTCTATCACTTCTACTGCACAGGGTAGGAAAAGGGGAAACTTAATGAAGGCTGCTTTTTTTCCTCACACACCCTAACCTGTCTGAGATCAGTTTCTTCATTTATAAACTGGGGATGATATTAACTATCTTGAAGATTGACTGACTTATTGATTGTAAGGAGAGTAGAGGAGAGGAGGATTGACTTTGATTGACTGACTGATACTAATACTCAGTGAGTGCCTGCTATGTGCCAAACAACAACAACACTGTGAGCTATTATTTCCATTTTTACAGATGAGAAAACTGGAGGCAGAGATAAATAAAGTGACTTGTTGAAATTCATCCAGCCAGTAAGCTGATTTTACACTGTTAATAAGTGGTTCTTATCTCTGGAAATGCATTAGAGTCATTTATGGTCCTTTTAAAAAATAGACATTCCCAAGTAGATCTGGAATAGATTGGGGTGGCCTTGACATTGTTTTAAAGTTCTATTAAAGATTCTCATGTGCAGCCAAGGTAGAGAATTCTTGGCCTAGATTTATTCAACTAAGAGAATATCAACTCTTCCTTATGACTTATTCATTCAATGAATATTTACTAAGCATTTTCTATGTGCTGAACACTCTGATAGTGCTGGGAATGTATACAGCAGTGAAAAAAAGGATCATGGTCTCTGCCTTCATAGAGCTGACAGTCTAGTGGGGAAGATAGATAATAAGCAACTGAGTGAACAAACTAATTTATAATGAGACATCGGAATACATGCTTCAAAGGAAACAAACAGGATACTATGACAAGGATTACTGAGAAAGTTAGCTTGAAATAGAGTGGACAGTGAAGGCCGATCTGAAGAGGAGGTTTTTAAGGCAAGACCTAGAGTCCAAAAGACCATGGAAAGTTAGACAAAGATAGTATCTTTAGATTTGGCAAAAAAGTACAATGAACATTCAGGTTATAGATTAGTAATTAGGGACAAACCCTCCATCCTTTGGCCAGAATAATAGTAACACTTTAAAGCTGACTTTATAAGTTTCAAAATTATGGGGTAAAATTATTACAAAATTAGTATTCATAGTTGTTCTTAAACCATAGTTGAATGGTTTATAATAAAGAAATCTAAAACTCTGTATATTTTTGACAAAAGATACTACTACTTGTTAAAGTCATTATTGTGTACAATATAATCATTATTATTAGGTTATACATCTCCCTAAACACAATAAAAGGCAAATGGAAGTAAAGGGTTTTGGTTAGCTTTTGGGAACAAATTTCTGTCAGGACTGTGAGGCACTAGATTTCCCCTGGAGATGCCTTTTTTCCCTTGGGGATCTTTAGGAAAAAGACAGACAGCTATCTGCTTAAGATGAATTAAGAACTCCTGTGGAGTTAGGGAAGTAGGCTATATGACAAATATGTGTGAGAACTGTTGAATGGCAGCTGAGGAAAGGCCAAAAAAGACAAAAATGGCCACCCTACCTTTACTGTCAGGGTTATGTGCCAACTTTAAGAAAAAGGAGCAAACTGACGACTTATGGCAACACTCACAGAAGGAACTAATCCAACTTTTGCAATCTTCTGTGTGCTGCCATTTTGTTTTGCAAGGGGATGAACTAACAGATGAAAATTACAAATGTTTGCATTGATGACATCTGAAGGAAAACAAACTTATTTGTTGTTTTTAACCAAAAAGAAGGAGAGTGAGAGCAAGAGTGAGAACAACAGCACAAGCATGCAAGCAAGAGCCAGTGTGAGCTCTAACCAGATTAAATATGCTTTGTTTAATAGCTATGTAGAAACCTGAAGCTCATAAATTCTCCTTCATGTGCCCAGGACGACAGAGAATTGCAGAGAATTGCAGATTTATGAGCTTCGTGTTAGAAATCTGTAACAGTATCTTCTACATTATACAAGGTTTGTTGAAATAGCATTCCAAGGACTGCTTGCTAGACATTAAAGAAAGTAATGCGAGGCAATCATCAACCACATTTTCACCCATGCTTACAGTCTTTTCTTCATTTAAAGTGTCTATTTTGATCTCACAACACCCTTCTGAAGTAGTGCTTTTAGGTAATACAAAATAGCCTTGCAAATAGCTTCAGTAGGAAGTCTACCAGCCCTAAAAATGATGTCTGGGCATCTATCTACTCTTCTGCAGTCTTTTCCAGTTTTCAGTGTCCTTCTAAAGGGCAAAGCTGTTCACCAGGACCACCTGAAGTATTAGGATATTCAATGACAATTCTGTAGGTACACTAACAGACGTGGAACCGTGAAAAATCTTGCCCAAGGAAGGCCGCTGAAAGGATCTTCAAGAAAACAAGCTGGCAACATAATGCATTCCTACTATGTATAACATAATGCGTAGAAAAAGAGCTATGTTGGGAAATAATACTAGTAACTCTGGTTCATATCCTGTCACTGAACTGCTGGGTGAATTTAAACACATCTCTAAATGTTTCTGGGTCTCAGTTATTTCATCTGAAAAATGTAATTGATACTGACTGCACACCTGCTTCAGAGGCTGTTTATGAGAAGACAGTGAAATAAGGAGCATTAAGTACTTCTAAAAACACAAAACAATCTATAAATGTAAGAGATTATTATTACAAGAAAGTTCTGCTGGCTAATAGTCTCCTCAAAAGGTCAGATAACCAGGAGAAGAAACTGTCAGTAGCTACCAAGCACTTATGCCTAGATAAAGGAGAAAATAAATGCTCAAAGTCTTTTCATTTTTCCAGCCTATTCTGTTTTATGGACTCTCTGCTACCATCCCAGATTGAGCTATACCACCAATGTACAGTTTCCCATTAATAAATCCACTTGCCCCTATCCTCAAATACAAAAATAGTTGCTAGCTTATTGGGCACATATGTGCCAGATACTTTAACATACATTATCTTATTTAGTCCTCACAGTAATTTGAGAAGGTAGGTTTTCATCTATCTCATCAATAAAGAAATGGAGATTCAGAGAAGCAAAGTAACTTGGGTAAGGACACAGCTAAGAAATAGAAAAACCAATATTTGAAACTCAGGTCTGTGGGATTACAAAACTATTTCTTCTTACGTGGAGTTCTATGACTTTCCACTTTCCATTATTTTATTTTTAAATCATCAATATAAATTGCTAAAACAAAGGGGGGATATTCTTCATGTCCACTGCTTCATACACAAGTACATAGAAACCATACATAAAGCAAATACACGTTTGTGTATGTCTTATTGGTACTTCAAAGTATCCCAGAGCTTAAAATGAGAGATTTCTTCAGCCACCTGACCCGTCACACAAACCAACATAAATATGCTGATTTGAATAAAACCTAAACACTTTTCTATCACAATTTCTCGTGCCATTCCTTCCCTGTTCAAGTATGCACAAGGCAAAACAAAAAGAAAAGGTCCCAGACACAACCAAGCTAAAATAAAAAATAAAACAACAACAAAAATACAGACCTTTAAATGTAGATTCTCCTTGTCCCAGATAAGGATGGGGGTGGGGGGCTTAAGTGGCAAATTTCTGATACATTTCTGATAAATTTCTGTCCCTGGGCTGCATTCTCACCAGGCAAGCCAAGGTCACTCATTTTACTGGCATTCATACCCAGGAAAGCGGCTAATGCAGCTAAAATACATAGCACCAATAAAACTACACAAATGACCACTAGAAAATATCATATAACTGTAAAGTACTATCCTTAAAAAGACAAACATACCCAAATATATTTAAAAATCTTACAACTCAATAATAAAAGGACAAATAATCCAATTAAGGATCTGAATAGACATTTCTTCAAAGAAAATATATGAACAGCCAGTAAGGACATGAAAAGATGCTCACATCATTAACTATCAAGGGAAATGCAAATCAAAAGCACAATGAGATACCATTTCACACCCACTAAGATAGCTATTAACAAAAAAAACTAAAATGGACAATAACAAGTGTTGTCTAGTATGTGGAGAAACTGAAATTCTCATAAACTGCTGGTGAGAATGTAAAATGGTGCAGTTGCTTTGGAAAAGTCTGGCAGTTCCTCAAAAGGTTGGACACATAATTACCATATGACACAGCAATTCCATTCCTAGGTATATACCCAAGAGAAATGAAAACAGACGTCCACACAAATATATACAAATATTCACGACAGCATTATTTATAATAGCAAACAAGTGGGAACAACCCAATATCTGTCAACTGATGAAAGGATGAATAAATGTGGTGCATTCATACAATAGAATAGTATTCAGCCATAAAAAAATGATACATTCTACAATGTGGATAAACCTTGAAAACATTATGCTAACTGAAAGAAGCCAGATGCAAACGGGCACATATTGCATGATTCAATTTATATGAAATGTCCAAAATAGACAAATCAATAGAGGACACCCAGGGCTGGAGAAGATAGGGAGAAATGGGAAGTTACCGCTAATGGGTACAGAGTTTTTGGGGAGTGATGAAAATATTCTAAAATTGAATTGATAATGGTTGCACAACTTGTGAATGTACCAAAACACTGACTTGTACACTTTAAATAGGCGAACTTTGTGGTATGTACATTTTATATCTACAAAGCTATAAAAAGGCAATATGCCTCATATGAAAATCCACCATCAATTTTTTTCAGAGAGGAAAAGTAGAAAATAAAATAAAGGTTACACAGCCAGATGTTACAATGAAGAGAGAACTACAGAAGGACGCTGAAATTTCCAACAGCAAACATTCCCCTTTAGTGTATTTGCCTGAGAAGAACCCTCTCTACTGGCTCTCAGCTCACCAGCTCCAAAAACCAGACTCTGTAAAAAAAATCCTCCACTGCTGGGGGCCACTTTGCTGAAAACATGACCTATGAGACTGAGACCAGGGTATCCCAACTTGGGTAAGTATTGGGAAGAGGGCTCTTGCCAGCCTGTTTTTCTACCTTTATGTGTTTTTCTTTCCAAAGAGAAGTTTCGCTAAGTAAGGGAAATAGTAAGTGTTTAAAGCATAGCTCCCAAGGCACCAGCTCATTATTTAATTTATGAACACAGTTCCCTGGCCTTATTGTCCATGTATATACTCAATATGGCAGCACATCAGCAGGCACAGCAGAAGATGAGTATAATGCCAAGGAAGTTAGGGCTGGGTTAAATTAACAGTAAGCTCTATTTGTCAACTACACAATGCAACTAAATAGAGGTACGGTTGTCACCTCTTTTCACAGCAACAATCAAAAAGGAAAAAGAAAATTTAGTGGAGTACCACTGAGGGACTGAACTAAAAGCCTGCTCTAACCAGAGATTCCAAAATACCCATATTCCAGTTCTCCATGAAGACTATGGTCTGCAGCCATATTGCTGATGTGGAAAGGCAATTATTTTTCTTTCTGAAGATAGAAGCGTTTTTGGTATACATTCGAAGTCTCCTGGCCACTGGTTTGGCAACCAGATGACAGAAAATCTTTCCTGTGTAATATACATAAAAAACCACAAGTTTCTTGGACATTTGAAATAGGTTCTTTGACTCTCTTTGTTCTTTCGTTCTGCTTTGACAAGGTGTTCTTCTCTTCCTTGCCTCTTCATGTGAAATTTAAACAAATAAAGCTTTAGTTGAAAAATGAGCTGATATTTACCAAAATAACAAACACACACACACACACACCAGTTTCCTATGCAAGCAAAAGCAAATGACATAAACAGAATGGTTAGTACTGCAGCGCATCCCAAATAGACACCCAAGTGTTAAGGGGTAAAGGAGATAACATCTGAAGTCACTATCAAGCTAAAATATTGGCAATTACATTTCTGAGATGCTAATGGAATTTCCATAGTCTTTTCAGTCTGACTTACAAGGAGAGGAGAGATGATGGCTCTTCCATATTAAGCCCTTCTCAGTATAGCACTGAAATTTCTAAAAGTCCTTATTGCCTTCTTTTAGGTTCCGGACCACAGGTATTCCATTTCTTCTTTTAAACAAAAGCACTATCATTTGCAATGATATTCCATTTTGATAACTCATGGAGTATTTGGCATAGCCACATATTGTATAAATTCAAACAGATCCTAAAGGCATAGTGCAAAAGTTCTGCCCTATGCCAGAGCTAAGCTACCTACAGTTATTTCTACATCCTCTCATCATTCTGCAAGAGAAAAGAGAACTCTCTGACCTCTACAATTATCAGGGGGAAAAAAACAAACAAACAATTATCATGTTTAAGAAGTCAAGGATTTCTAAGGATTTTTGGATCTCTTTCAAGGTTTCTTTTTTTTTTTTTTTTTTTTTTGCGGTACGCAGGCCTCTCACTGCTGTGGCCTCTCCCACTGCGGAGCACAGGCTCCGGACGCGCAGGCTCAGTGGCCATGGCTCACGGGCCCAGCCGCTCCGCGGCACGTGGGATCTTCCCAGACCGGGGCACGAACCCGCGTCCCCTGCATCGGCAGGCAGACTCCCAACCACTGCGCCACCAGGGAAGCCCCAAGGTTTCTTTTTAATGGATGGATGACCCAGTTTTTCCTTTTCTCGCTCCCTCTCCTTTTAAAACAGAATCACAAATACTCTTACTAACCCCACCATACCCCCTCCACTGTCCAGTAAATTACTTCTTGAGGATTCAAAAATGTGTTAATTCTTGGCCCAATTCTCATAACCTCAGCAAATCTTTCTCCTCTACATACATCCAATGCACTTGAAAGTAGGACCATAAGGATTCCATAAGGACCCTATGAGTGCAATTAGTAGATATCTCTGCTGTCTGCACTTTTTTTGGTTACAAAAAAGTCTTTCCCTTACCCTTTCCAATGTCACCAATCAGACATCATCCCCAAAGAAAGAAAGAAAGAAAATTGGCTCTATTTTTGGGGTTTATCTTTAGGGTTTTCTTACTTTGATTAATATCGCTTGGCGCTACCAGAAAGTCAGAAACTTCAGCTTGTAATCTTTACCTCATATTGAGAAGTAGAATATTCTGCCCTGAGTTTTGCTAGTAATCACAAGGCCTTAGGCTGACTCTTTCTATCCCAGCAGTTCCCACACCTGTATGAAGAAGGAAAGCTTTATTGACATCTTTTCTTTTACTTGGATTAATTGTAGCACTTCTGTAAGAGAGTTTATCTTCTAAAGATTGAGAAGTAATTGGGAGATATCTAGAAGTACTACATTTTACTCAAGCTTTTGTAACTCAACACTACTGTCAAGGTTCTGGGGATGTGAGCCTCTGCTGCAAAGACAGTGAAGGAAAGCTGAGAGGCAATAATTGAGCTATGATGACAGCCATTTCCCAGCTGGGTGACACAAAAGTCCTCAGCAGATTAGGGAGTGGGCCTAAGCAACAACTGGGAGCACCAAGCACACACACGTCTAAACTAGTCCAATGGGTCACTGAGGCACTTGAATATATTTCCATTTTGACAAAAGGTGTTTTCAGGAATACGGTCTTATGGGAAAGTATATAAATAGGTGCTGTCTCTGTTGTTTGACAAGATGGGTGGAGAAGGGGAATGAAAGCCAAATTCAACTCAGGAAAAGCTGGAACTCATTACCATCTAGAAGACATGTCAGGAAGGAACACACTTAGTCACTAGTGTTTTTTTACCAAACTATCTTCTACGGGTGGTGTTCAATAGGCCTTCCAGAGCTGAAGTGAAGTAAATCACCACTTAGAAGAACATATGTCCTAATATGCTGGCAGGAGCCTTAGAGATTATCAACTCTTATCTTTCATACATTTCCATCATGTTTTACAGATGAGGAAAATAGTACCCAGAGAATGGAAAGGAATTCTATCCACTTCAATATCTGTAAGATTCAGAGCAATGTTTCCTCAATTGTGAAACGTATACTGGTGGTGAGATGATGAGATGAGTTAAGGTGGCACCTCAGTAAACTCTTTTAGTACTTATGCATTCATTTTAATGAGCATGTTAAGAGCACAGGTTCTCACAAACTATTATATTATATTTGGAGATTATTACTATTTTTAGGTGTGGTGATAATCTTATGGTTATGTTAAAAAGAGAAAGTCCTTACCTGTTAGAGACACACACTGAAGTATTTACAGGTGAAATAAGTCTGAGATTGGTTTTAAAACACTGCAGCAAGAAAAAAAAGTGAGTGGGGAATAGACAAAACAAAAACTGCAAAATGTTGATAATTGGTGAATCTAGGGATGGGTATATGGGGGAACATTATATGTTGTTCTAATTTTGTGTACTTTTGAAATTTTCTATAATCTTTTTTATAAGTAGGGGAGGAAATCCTGGTTTCTCATGTACAATACTTATGTGAAAGTTTCTTTTTAAAATAAATTTATTAAGTGCAAAAGGCAAGTCAATAAAAAATGTTAAGTACAGAGTAGTAGAAGTGGTAGGCAGGTTCAAAACCTGTGAAGCTGAAGTTCACTGGGAATGAATCATGTTCAGGAACACTACCCTAGATCAACAGTCCCAAGAGAACTATGAAACAGGAAAGTATCACTGACAAGTACTACGGAAAAGTTCTTCTCCTCAAAATGCTCCTAGATGACAATAACTTATTTTAACGGGATCTTCAATCACTAATTGGAGCAATTATATTTTAAGTGCTACTTCTAATTTTCCTTTTTAAGACTTTCACAATAAACTAAAACACCAGGGATAAAATCACCTATTCTACAAATTCGAAATACAAATTTACTCTTGCAATAACTAGCTGCGTGACCCTGAGAAAGTCCCTTCACCACTCTGAGCCTCAATGTCTCTGAGCCTCAATGGCTCCTTATATACAATGAGAAGGTATTAAAAACATCTGTCAGGGCTTCCCTGGTGGTGCAGTGGTTGAGAGACCACCTGCCAATGCAGGGGACACGGGTTCGTGTCCCAGTCCGGGAAGATCCCACATGCCACGGAGCGTCTAGGCCCGTGAGCCATGGCCGCTGAGCTTGCGCATCCGGAGCCTGTGCTCCGCAAAGGGAGAGGACACAACAGTGAGAGGCCCGCGTACCGCAAAAAAAAAAAAAAAAAAAAATCTGTCAAAGGGTGGGAGCAGGAGCCTCAGTCCATACCCCGTGGGTCAGCTTGCAGCCCTGTGCTGTTAATCACAAAAGCAATGGAGATGGTATCACAAATGAAGGCTTGGGATCCGATGATCCTGAGAAAATATCACAGATTTGAAGGGTTGGGAAGGACTTTTAAAAGTCAGTCAGTGCAGCCCTCTGTGCTACCCAGAAAACCAATCCATTTGTGCTAAATCTGCTGTCCTCAAACGGAGAAACATTATGGGGCTATTCAGAACAAATAGGACTCTTGGCCCAGACTTCAGAAGATCATGATAAATAAACACTGATCCAGAGAAGAACTGGTTCCTCCATCTTACTCCACCTTTCTTACACAAAGCCAAATTATCAAAGGTTAATTGTTTCACAAGTACTTTCTGAAGGTGTCGATATTTCAGTTGTCTCTGTTTGCTTTTCCTTAACTTGGGCATTACTAATGGCCCTCTGAAAGTATAGACACTTTACCTGAATGGCCTTCCAGTCTCTGCTTTGTAGAATGGCTAACCTCAGAGAGCAGAGACCATGGTTGGTGAACAGACTTCTACATAATCATAAAACAAATATTTATAGGAAGATGACTATGTGCTAGGTTCAAATCCTTACTACATCACATGTTAGCAGTAGAACCCTAGTCCAGTTCATTTATGTCTTTGAATCTTAATTTCTTCTTCTATAAAATGGACATTAAGATTACTACCCACTTCACTGGGTCATTGTGAGGATTAAAATGTCAGAGCGCTTTACACATATCTAACTTTGCAATAAATAAGGTAGGATGGTCCTGGAAAGCATTTAAGCACAGCAGAACAAATTTCAGAATGCT
Source organism: Phocoena sinus (assembly GCF_008692025.1). Classification (NCBI taxonomy): domain Eukaryota; kingdom Metazoa; phylum Chordata; class Mammalia; order Artiodactyla; family Phocoenidae; genus Phocoena; species Phocoena sinus. The sequence continues at coordinate 57,166,738 of NC_045784.1, read as the reverse complement.
GATTTGAGTATATGAACTATTTTTGACTAACCATGGTACAGTGAACTAGCCAAATAAATGGCAGAGTTTCCTCCTTGAAAAGTGATTTGATAGACTGGTTTGATTGGTTTTGTTCCTCAAGGCTCAAGGCTTACCCTGCAGTCTAATGATCTACTTACAACTTGAAATCCAGCTTCTATCACACTAGTAAAATAGAAAAAATAAATTTGGATTGATGTTTCATAGCAAATCACAAGAAGCTGTCCTTATTCTTTTACATACTAGAATTTTTTAATCTAATATTCTATCAATAACTGGACCAACATCTAGGACCTCCATTCTTTTAGAGGATATGAAAAGTATCTTTATAATAATATTCTTGTGAATGATATTTTACTTGATATTCTGATTTGGATTTTTTTTTTTTTTACAAAAGGTTAAAAAGAAAACAAGGAAGTCCCTACACACCTGAGGTCGTAACACCTGTCCCTTAAATATTTGTTGCTAACAAAATTGGATACTTTATGCCATATGTATAAAACATTATTTTTACCATGGATGTATAATCTCAGAAAAGTCATGACTCCCCCTCAACCCAATACTCACCCTCCCTCCCTAGAAAAGGCAGAATTAAACCAAATCAGTATTTTCCCAAACAAAACAAAATGACCAGGGTTTGTCGCAAAAGACTATCTCAGAATATTACTTTAACTGAATAAATTTTGTTTTATGAAATATCTACCCATTGCCCTTACTTTTCTTATTTTCCCTAAATAAGTGAAAGTTTGTCATATGCAGTCATTTGGTACTTACTGAGATAGTCTTTATTATGACCATATGCAAATGAGGAAATCAAGGTCTGATGTTGATCAATCAATCAATGTTGGCTAGAATGTGGAGTCTACATACAAACCTCCATCTTCTGACTGGAATCCAGGACCACAGACTCCTCTGTATTCAAATCAATGTAACAGAAGAAAAAATCAACTGTCTGAATTATAAAATATGATAGATTTTACTCCTTGGTTTTGTTATTTGCATTATTTTACATTCAGTATATCAAACTAAGTTAAGAGCGTATAAACAGATACAATTATTTAATCATCATATCAATTGTATATAAATAGTATGTCTAGGTGTTTGATAATTTTTAATTGTCTTAAAATATCTTAATTATCTTTCCTATAATCTTATAGGAGGATTAGATTAAAATACTTATGGAATCTCCTTATTAATCATAAAACAGTTGACTTCTAGATAGATATTCCTTTAGCATAGTACCAAATTAATTTCCTACACCTAGATAACTTAGATGTTCCCACTGAGCCTAGTCCTCTACTAGTGACCACTTCCTTGTCAAGGCTTACCATAATTGAGAAGGAACTGTACTCTTTAGAATTCTGTATACACACTAGATAAATGAATAAAGGGTGACATCAGAAAAATCATGGCTGCCCCCATAAAGGATGACAGGTACCCTGGGAAGAGTGCAAAACTGCCATAAAGGGTGCCTGACCACATCAATGGATCAATTTGTATGACAGCTGCAGTGACATTTAACAATCTCTCTTTAATATCTTGCAAAGAAACAAGTATAATAAGCAGGTGAACCACATTTGGAAGTTTCCTTCTTGCAGTGGCAGAACAAACACCAAAAAGAGTATATCAAGCAAAGAAAGAGAAACCAAAAGAACTTAAATTTAAATACAGGAGATCACCTTCTACCAGGAAAAAAAAAGGAGGACTGGCCTCCTCCTCATCCCTGCCCCTCTCTCACTACCTTCCTTGGATGAACACAGCAGCCCAGGACAAGGAAAGATGGGATCCTGCTAAGCTTCTCTCTGTGGCCCTCATCGTTCCATTTCCTATGAATTCCATCTTGAGCCCCCAGCTGACTCCATACAGATGAAGAACATGTTCATCCCTCTGTCATTTTTCATTCTCCATTGTGTCTATACTCTTTGTGCTCTAAGTCCACCTCAGAGCCATCTGTACTAACTCCTCAAAACAAAAAGCCAAACAAAAGCAGAGAAGTAACATCTTCTAACCCAGTAATGAACATCACATATAAGACTTCACAGTACAAATAGATGCCTTCTCTACCATCAGTATGCTGAGTTTCTCTACAAGCATGTAATATCTCATACAGCCAGTCCTTTCAAATTTAATTCACTGACACAGTGAAATTAGCATGAAAAGGTTTACAATTTAAATACCACTCATTTACCAACAATTCTCCCCACACACATGTCCTGTCAATAAAGACACAATATATACAATTCTTAAATTACTCTTTTGACATCATACATGAAGAATTATGCAGACCTAAGTATCAATGCACACCTAAGTACCATGGTGGCTAGAAAGCCCCCAAATAAACAGTAAGTTCAACATATCTGAGATATCTCACAAAATAATCCAGTAGATTCCTCAGAAAGCAGATGGGCATCTCGTGAGATCAATGGGTACACCTGCACAAAGATATAGCCAACAACACAGAAACAACAGAGAGACAGCTACATGGAAATATCTGGTCACAGAAAAACAGAAAGATACATGGACCATTACATATACAGTCAGATACACACACAGGGACACACACAGAGACAACCATACACAACAGATTACAAACATAGACAGTTCTTCCCAAAGCTGATGCACACAAGCTAAAATGAAAGCACATGCACAAAAAAGATAACAGGCCAATTCCAACTGATGCATACAGAAACATAAAGGAGTCAAAAATTACAAGGGCCCAGAAAAGCAAGACACAAGTATACAAGGTCAGAGAAACATGAACTAAGTACACAGATGCATCAAAACGTACACATAAAAAGACACATGAAGACAGGGACACTAAGGGCAAAGAAAAAGACACACAGAGAAGGAGACACACAGGGAAGGGCTAATACATAAACAAAAATGGTCATCTCAAAATTGGCTTGCATTGTCACTCGAAGACCCAGCCAGTTGTAGAAATTCATACACTGACAGGAACAAAGAGCTATATACATAGACGCAGTGACACAACGGCTGGGAGTCAGAGATGTCCACAAAGATGTCCAAAACCAGAGGGAAAAAATATAGGAAAGCACAGAGACACAAGAACAGAAGAATGTAAGAAAAGACACAGGGGCACATTGACTCAGTAAGATGCATAACTTGGAGACACAGGTACAAAATAAGAGCCATGGTCCCACTCGGAGAGTACACAGAGTTAGACGCTGTTTCTAGGTCTCTGTGCCACAACTGTTCAGAAATGGATTCATATAAAGAGACACACAGAGTCTGGTACACAATTACATATAAGCATTAAACCAGAATACATGAGCAGAAACTCACACCTATCCTGTGCACAAAGGCTGAAAACTGGAGGACACAAAGCATGCTGCTTCCTGTCCCTAAGGGTCCTGCAGGCAGGCCAATGTGCATGAGAAAAGCAGCCTTGGTTTAGGTGATAGTGTTTTTTTCATGTTAATAATAATGAATTGCTCACCCCCCACCACAATCCCCCACCTACACTGTAGTCTTCCTCAAACCACTTAATACTAAAACAGCTTAATAAGCAAGCTAATCTATATGCCTAATAGATAATGGTGTGGCTGCATCCCACAGGTCACAGTCCAGACCTTACAACACTCACCACTGAGTTCCAAGTTTTCAACCAAAACCTCCCACCTGTGAGGCCAGAGTATCATGGGAAAAAGTGACAAGGAATGTCAGGAGCACTTTGCATTCATTTCACTGGTATACTTGTACAAAGTCCTGTTCAAAGCAGGCCTCCAGCACCTTGGAGGCAGGCTTTTGCAAAGGCAGTAAGATGAAACAGATGACCTCTGAGGAATCCCTCTCTGCTCTTAACACCTACAGGAGAAGAGAGCACCTTGGCAAATCAGAGCTGAAAAATTTTATTGGTATGCACAAAGTGGGAGAAGGAAGGGGGCAGAAAAGCAAACATGCCCTCTCCATGCTAATCATTTCTTTGCTAATTCAGAATTCACAAACATGATCTAATGCGGACAGTGGTATTACACATGATAAGCACACTTCCTCCATCTTCTAGGTCCTTGAAAAAAACAAAGGGGAGGGGAGGGAAATATTCCCACTTTAGCTAGAGCTGGAGTCTCAGATCCCATTGTCCCCAATGTATTATAGAAAGGGTAAAAATCATGGAGATCACAGAATCTCTGAGCTGAAAAAGGCCTTAAAGAGCATCTAGTACTGATGTGGGAATAGAAGCCCCTGATTTCCAATCTGAATGCGCTATGATGAGTTTTGTGAATTTGGTCTAATCCCTCTTCCTGCCCAATCCATATAAAAGGGTACTGATTTCCAGAGTCCCCTCTAAATTCTGATAATCTCTGATTCTTTGGTATAAGCTTGACCCTTTTCAACTCACTGTTTTGAATTGATGTCTAGAAGAGAAGCACAATTAATCCTTAGAAGTGGAAAGAGAGTAATGTTTTTCACCAAGTCAACAAATGCCTGTTACATACAAATAAGGAAAAAAGCCCAGATAGACATGCCTACTTGAAACAAGCCTCAGATGTTAAGTCTGAATAAATAAGAGAGGCTTTGGAGAGTGAGAGAGGGACTTGGTCTTCTTTACTTGCTGTCTGCTGACCCCTGAATGTGTAACCCTCCTTTTACACTTTCTCAATGCTTAAGCAGTCCACTGCCCTCAGCCCACAGTTACTACATCTGTAATGTGGCTGGTACAGGGGCAAAGACCCACCCCTTTAGCCACACATGTTCAGGCTTTTAGGAAAAACAGGACAAGGTTTCATCAGTGAAGAATAGCATAATTTTGTGACCATACAAAATCAACACTTTAAATCTATAAACCCTTTCTGAGTTTACAAAACACTTTTAGACTTATCCTTTCAACTATAAAATTAGAATTTATGTTCTAATTTACAGATGAGGAAATTCTGACTCACAACCGTTAACTTGTCCAAGGTTACACAGATAGTAACCAACAAAGTCTGGACACAAATCCTGGTATTTGAAGCATACCTTCACTGCTCTTTCATGTACCCCTGCCTTTTCCTTCACTCATGGTCCTCCTAGTAATCATTCAACTTCTCCTTCCACTTTGGTTCAGTGGGAGGAAAAGAAAACCCTGGCATCAACTCAGTGCTGAAAGGAACTCATGTCTAGCTCCCACCTCCATGTCTGCACAGAAAATAGGGAAGCAGGAGGGGGTGTGGCCTTGGCTGAAGGGCTCTTGGAAGGGAAGGGAAGGAAGCTTTTCCCCATCATTCTCATTACTACTAGCTCTCAGAGAACATTGTGGGTAAGTTTACGAAGCTAAGGAAGTAAAATAGAGATGACAAGTTGCCAATGAAATTCACATCCCAAACTAATATTTCCTGAAGTAGCTAAGACTTTGATTTTCCATTTTACAGTTAACCAAGACACTTAAAAGCCTGGATTAAGCTCTGGGCCACAGTACTCATGAAGGTTGTAAAAGTTTTTCTGAAGATTTCTTAAGAACATTCTAGAGAAGAATAATGTTGAAGGGAGGCAAGAAGCTTTGGCTAATGGAGAATAGATTTAATGGTCTCTATGAAAAATAAAGCTGAAGTCGTGTGGAATAGTGAAAACAGCAGTGAGGCCAGAGGACAAAAAGCTGAAAACCGAAATTCATATCCCAAGTCCACTAAGTTACTCGTTGTATGACCTTGAACAAGTCATTAACCGTCTAGGATCAGATTAAAGATTAAACAAGAAAATACCTTGATATACACCTAGCACTGAGAGGGAGATGCTCAAAATATGTAATATCTGATAATAATTAGTTTACCCACACTAGGAAAGAGCCTTAAGTGTCATGTTTTCAAAGCAAGTGAAATAGTGATGCTCTAGTTCTGCTGACTGGTTACTTGGAAAAAGTCTAAGATCAGCTCTTATACAACAATCCTTGTCACCCTGATCCTCTACATAATACATACACACTAGGTTGGAACCCACTAGGACAACTTAACCTGCCCCCATAGCTCCTACTTGGCAATGCCCTAGCTCTCATCTATCATCACACATCCAACCCACAGCGCGCGCACATGTGTGTGCGTGCACACACACACACACACTGAAACTTTCACTTTTGTTCTTAGGAAGATAGGATTAGATTAAAAAGCAGTTACTCATTAAAACTTCATATTCATATACCCAAAATAAAAGACATCTACATTTTTAGGAGGGCCATACTCACTATGCAAGAGGGATATGACTTGAAATTTGGGTAATGTTATTTCATAAGCATCTGTTCTTATGTTTACTATTGAGATGTCAGTCCCCAGTCTCTGAGATCTTTCAGACCTGAGATGATGTCTTATTTCTCTTTTCATCCTCAGAATCCAGCACAGGGTCAGTTACAAGTTGGCACTCAGGAAATACATTAATGGATAAAAGAATGAATTAGTGAATTAATGAATGAAATGTTTATCATTTGACAAGACTGATATTGCTGATAATAAAAATGATGATCCACAAAGGATGGAGCGAATCTTTAACTCAAAGTTGAAAATAATGTTCCCAAATCAAATGTATACTCATTCATTCATTTATTCAAAAGCAAATCTGTACAGTGAGCTTGAAAAAAAATAGGGCTTACAACCAGAAATACATGGTCCAAGTCCTGGTTCTTCCACTTTTTGTCTAAATTACCATGGAATGTCCCTCAATTGCCTCCAGCCTCAGTTACTTCATCTGTGAAATGAGGATTTTGATCCATATTGTGCCTACCTCCAAGTTGGTTTTGAGAAGACAATGTGCCTGAAAGTACCTGGTGCACTTTCAAGCACTTTATACTTCCCAGGAATTTGAATCATTTAGTCTCAAACATGTCCAATGGCTCCACTCCCATTTTCCAGTCCTCTACCATTTCACATATCAATTGGCTATAAAAAAGCCAGCCACCATATACTCTGAAAACCATCTAAAACTGAATGCAAAAGGGAAAGGATATACAAATATAGAATCATTATGTTGTACACCTGAAATTGACATATATTATAAATAAATTATACCTCAATAAAAGAAGGTGGTGGGGAGGAAGGCAGAGGCCTAGGTCTCCTGCCAGTTTCAAGCAAATTTTGGCTTATCTGATTTCTTCTAGGTCCTGGATATGGCTGTCTGAACAAGTTACTGCTGTCACTGATAAAAAATCTTAATACCAACCTTTTAAAGTCATCCAAGAAGCATCCCTTTTGGATCCACTCTGGCTCCTATGCCCAGCAAAGTGAAGGGCTGTGAGGAAGATTCTGATGGGAGGGAGATGGCATGATAGAAAGAAGGGGGAGGCTATGTAAGTCATGGGATGCAGACTGAATAAGTAGAAATGGCAAAAGTAGATGAAGGGAGACAGCAATGGACAAAGAGGAGAGCAGTTGCCTTGAAAGAGAAAGGGGCTTGGAGTCTGTGGAACAGGGTTCAAAGAGGCAAGGACCAAGTTGAAGCTCAGGGCTTTACAGGATGAAACCAGGTTTATAGGAGAAAAGCCCAATCTTTACCTACAATGAACCACTTGCTAACTGCCATTTTCTCCACTAATAAATTCATAACTGCAGTGGTGGACAAAGTATAAAGAATTATACTACCTATAATAGATAATATATTACTTTCAGCTACCTATAGCAGAAAGAAGCATTACAATTTCAGACAGCTGACCCACTGGTACAAATGCTGCCTCCCTCTCATCTTTACTCTTTTATAAACTAAGAAGAAAACCAAAAGTGATAGAATAAGAAGTCTTAATAGATGCTCTCTAGAGTCATGGGGGCTAGAAGTGGGTCACCTTTCCTGTCCCCATTGGAGGAAGTCAGATAGATTCTACCTCTCAACTTACTCCCCCATAGATTAGGGTACAGTCCTTTCCTCCTGTGACATGCCAGCCTGCTCTTCAGTGACTCAGCAGATCTTTAAATATACCCAGGCAAGGAGCTGCTCTGAGACACAGTAAAAAAAATGTTTTAATCTGTTTGGGGTGTTGAGAGGCGGTCAGGAAGGTCCTCTGTTAACATGAGGTTCCCAAGCAAATTCAGCATTGCCATGAAGCTCTCTCTCTATGCTAAGAGGCTTGTTTTTGTTCTACTGTCTGCTGTTTGCCAGCTGTGTAGAGCACAAGAATGAGAAGGGGGATGGTTCCAGGCCATGGAAGGAGTCAAGGAAATTCCTGCCCAGTGATTCTGTGGGGGAAGGGGACAAATGTATGCAATGGAGTGACTTGTTTAAATGTAGGGGCCCCAAACTCACCAAGGGCCCAGACTTTGCACTGGGTCATTCTGTTCCCTGTGGAGGACCATGACCTCTAGCTGAGAGGAGGGGTCTTCTTACTCTCCCTGTCTTCTCAGACCAGCTCAGTCTTGCACTTTGAAACAAGCGTCAACTAGTAAAAGATTTCAGCTGGGCTGAGGGAAGTAACTGAATAACTTGCATTACCAAAACAAATCACGCTCCTGTTATCTGCAATGACCTCACACTTACATTCCGGCCAAAGCATTTTGGAGACAGAGCTTTGTGGAGGGGAGGAAGGGACAGCAGTGGCCTGAGGAAAGGCTCATGTACTTCAGAGTCTAGCCATGCGTTTTCCCAAGCTCTGCTGGTCTGTTCTAATAATAATAATAATGAGGAGGAGGAAGAGGAGGAGAACCATTTATCAAGCTTTTATTCTAGGTCAGGCACTGGTCAAGACTTTTTACATCCATTATCTCACTTACCCTCACAAGAACTCAACGAGAGAAGTATTAATATCTTCATTATATAAATGAGGAAACTGAAAGTAAGATTAAGTGGCCCAGAACACACAGTTGGTAATTGTCAAACTCAGGATTTAAACTAAAATCTGTCAGGTGCCAAAGCCTATCCCTGAATGTCAACACATTATATTTTAGCCCTGACCCCAACTTTTTCCCTAAGAGCCCTCATCCTATCTGTTGTTTATTAAAAGTCCCTAACTCTGCGATGTATGTCTAAATTCATCCAGATGGGCATTTTGGAGTTATTGATAGGCTTTTAAATTGTTAGAAAGTGACTGTGGAAATCACCTACTATGAGTTGAAACCTCTTCCCTGTATACATGGTCTCCAACAAGTCCAGCTTCTTCTTTTTTTTCTTTTTTTTTGTGGTACGCGGGCCTCTCACTGTTGTGGCCTCTCCCGTTGCGGAGCACAGGCTCCGGACGCGCAGGCTCAGCAGCCATGGCTCACGGGCACAGCCGCTCCGCGGCATGTGGGATCTTCCCAGACCGGGGCACGAACCCGTGTCCCCTGCATCAGCAGGCGGACTCTCAACCACTGTGCCACCAGGGAAGCCCCCAGCTTCTTCTTGAATGCCTTCAATGAGGGTGAATTTACTACTTATGTGATACTCCCAATGGACATAAAGGGTGCCATAAATAAGAAGGGAACTAGTATTTCATCATTTACTAAGTGGCATGCCCTTTATCTAGTTGTTTTATTTAGTTTTCACAAAAATGCTATGAGGAGAGCGTTATACAGACAAAGGAGCTGACGTTCAGAGAGGTTAAGTTAACTCACCCAAGGTCATACAGTTGGTAAATGGCTGTGCCAGAACTGAAAGCCAAGTCAGATCTGATTGCAGCATCCCTTGTACTTTTCTTTAGTCCCTCCTAGATGAGGAGTACAAGCCCCTGGGGTAAAGAAGGCTGTCAAGATTTTCCCAGGTCCCTGATCTGACAGGGAAGCCAAATTCAAATGCCTAGAACAGTCAAGCAAGTAACTTAAATGAATAAAGCAGGTTGCTCGTGTCTGGGTAAACTGGAAAGTACATGCTCCATCTAGAGGAGCACTTGCTTCTCACCTCCAGCTGGTTACTGTCATGCAGGAATGTAGTCCCAATAATTCCAGATGTTCATTTCCCAAACTGGAAATCTGAATTTTTACGTGAAATGTTAGCAACTAATTTCATAAACACACACAAACACACACACACACACCCCAAAACTCATTTGGTCCTTGTTGGAAACTTCCAATATAGGGTGAATCCACTATGAGAAAATGCCTTCCTTTTACTGAACTGCAATCTATCCTCATTGGTTTTGCCCTTTGGGATACTACAGAAAATATCTAACTCCTTTATTCCATGATAGCCCTTCAGATATATTGAGACAATATTTATGTCCATTGCTCCCTACCTCCCTTCCCATACCCAACTCAGCATCTCAGCTTCTCCATGCTTTACAAGAGGAGATGCCTCATGAAAAATTGGGTTGAACACCACATTGTAAATATGGTCTGACCAGAATTCACTTCCTTTATTCTGAATCCCATATTTCTATTAATTGAACTTATAATCCATTATTTGTTTTTGGCACTTAATATGATTGGCTCAGATTCACTGAATAAATAAATGTTTATGGAATACCTACTATGAGCCAAACGCTAAGCTATGTGTTTTGTATAATTTACACAAATATATCCATGAAACAACCTTTGCCCTAAAAGAGAGTACAATTTAAAAAGATATATAAGATAAGCATACAAATAATTATAATTTAATAACTAAGTATATATCAATGGAGAAGGTAAAAAGGGCTGAATCTAAAAGGTATTAAGCACTAACTCTTGACTTATACCTGACATCCATCATGCATCACATCATCTGATCATCTCCTTGCAAAAGTCTTATAATCTAGAGATTTCGAGCACTAGTTTACAGATGAAAACTGAAGCCTACATTCTTTCAACCATATCATGTCACAGAGATAACTTTCTCAATGGATTAGGGGATGAGAAATTTCATCTCATATGAGACTATATTTGAGCTAAGGTTAGAAAAATAGATAGTATTAAAATTGGGATAGCCTTCAAGGCCAAAAGAATAATAGGAAAAACAACAAGTTCAAAGAAAACAGGAGTGACAACGGTTTAAGGTGACAGATCCATGTGGCTGGAGTTAAAGATTTCTGTAGGGTAATTATAGGAATTAAGGTTGGAAAAGTAATACAGATAATGAAAAGCTTTGAACACCAGACTTAAAGAATTTGCATTTTAACCTATAAGCAAATGGAGAGGAGCTGCAATTTCAAACATGCATTACACAACTGCTCAGGAAGGCTTCTTCTGTGCTAAGCATTGAGAATACAGAGATAAATTAAACAGAGTTGTAACCCTCAAGGAGCTTATAGACTAATGGATGTTTAAAGGAAGATATTAACAATATTGTAACTGAGTTTTGGGAAAGTTAATCTGGTAGGATGAATACAATATGAATCAGAGAGCAGCACAGAGGACTAGGGAGAGCAGGCATGAGGTCACTGCGCTAATCCAGGCAAGAGGTGATGAGGACTGGAACTCAGGGAGAGGGAATGACAGAGACGTCTTTGGTAAACAACAACACATCATTTCACTACCTTAATTCCCAAAGCCTCCAGTGCAGCTTTTCCCAGACACTGTGGGATCATCTCTGATGATGGCACATTTTGAGTCAATCTAGCACCTCAACAAGGCTTAGCAGGTGTCCAAAGAAAATGACATACAAAAATATGAGTATGGTTAAGGTTTTTGGTTTATTATTAGGTAGCTGGTGACTGAAATATCTCAGTATAATTTGATCCTTTTTATTTAAACGCCTGATCAAACAGATTTTTCAAATGAGCAACTGGAAACTCAGACTACACACTTGCTAACCTTTGTATTTTTAAACAAAGATGAAAGGGAAGGAGGGGTAGGTAAAGTAAACAGACTCAAAACATGTTTTGGAATCCTTTCTGCACCCAAACATCAAAGGAGTTTCCATCTTACTCCCAACTCTCAGTTTATGAGACCTCATCATCTAATCAGAGGTTGGACAATGCTTCAGAGAAGTAGACCAATACGACAGTTTTGGAAAGATGCTTCCTCTTATGTACTGCCAATTTTCAAAAGAAATTCCTAAGTAGTTATCACTTATATGAGTGGGAAGATTGCACCTTCCTTAAAAAAATCTGGAGAGAAGCAGACTTCCATAGTGGCCTTCTTACATTTCCACAATAAAAAAGTCATCTGACAATCATATTCATGACTTCCTATGGAATCCTGCACAACCAATTTGGGCTAGAAGAACAGAGGTAGCATTTTCTCATACTGGGAAGTTCCCCTTCTTATTTAGGGCAAATCCCATATGCTGACATTTTTTCCTTACGTTTTTGTTCCTTTTGACAATGCCTGGTAGGACATGGATTCTGATCATTCTCCCATTCTCTGTCCAATCTTGCTGATGCAGAAAGTTAATTTTTTAAAAATGAGAGGCAGGGCGATACAGCAGGAGGAATAAAGGGAGACAAGTCAGTGTGAGAATGGAAACAGAGTGATAAAATGCAAAGAGGTTTGGCAGTCTGGAGTCTCGAGTTCAGACTCTGGTTCTACTAATTACTCACCATGTGCCCTTGGATAAGTACCTTTCCTTCTAAGAGTCCTTAAAAGAAGCTGGTGTATTTTAAGGACAAGAGGTGCTCAATGTTTGAAGCTCAGGCACAATGTTTTTGCATTAAAAAAATTCTATAATATGAATAGCACTCCTTTCCCTAAATGTAGTGGAAAATAATATAAGTTGAGGAGCAGAGCTACCTAGATTCTAGTATAGTCTCTTTCACTTACTTGTTCTATAACCTTGGGCACGTTACTTAATTGTTCTGTTCCTATTCACTCACCAGTAACATAGAAGTGATAATCCTACTTACCTCAGGGAGTTATTTTGAGAATTAAATGAATTAACACATGTAAAACACATAAAAGAGTTCCTGACTTCAAGAAATCAGCTATTTTATTTTTCTTACCTTGGTTTCTCTCCTATTTAAGCAGGCATTGCATTGACCAGGTTTGTAGTGGGCATTGAGATTTTCAACCACCTTGGAATCTCCAGGCCTTTTTCAACAATTTCTGTAGTTCTGCTTTCCAATCCCTTCTTCCCACCACCCCCTTTATGTCCCTCCACCTCCACTTTAATCTCCAGGAACTCAGGTATTCTGTGAGGATCAGTGTACTATATAGGGTCAGTGCTTAATGAGGTCACCCTAGTCACCAGTCTTTTGGGATAGTAGAGGTGAATGACTAGCTAATCTGAGAAGCTGTTGGTACTAAACAGTGATTAGAACCTCGCAGTTACAAGCCAGACTTCTATTACTTCCTAGCTGTGTGACCTTTGGGCAAGTCACTTAACCTCTCTGGGACTATTTACCAAGGTTTTTGTGGGAATTAAATTAGTTAACCCATGTAAGGCACCAAAATTTGGCACATAGTAAGTGCTATCATTATTACTGCTATTATAATTCTTTGTTCTGAGTGGGGAATCACTTTTCCAACATAGAATTTTCCAAAGGAGCAACAGACAGCTAACCCTCAGAATAGGCTCTGACTAAAAGAAACTAGCTTTTTGTGTGACTTTGTTCAAATTCCTTTCCATCTCTCTGCCTCAGGCACCTCATTCATAAAATGACCAAACTGGACAAGATGGTTTCCCACGTTCCATAGACTCTAATATCCTACAATCTCAGGCCATTTATGTTCCAGATCTCTGTAAGTTTCAGCTTAGATCAAAGCACAGTGGTCTTTAAAAGTCTACTTACTGTGTTTTTCATGGATAAATTATTTTGGTGTGTGGTTCAGTAAAAACATAATAACAATATTTTGGTTCGATTGAAGGCAGCAGCCACTTTGCGTGGTGTTCTAGGTTTTTATTGATTATTTAGTTTGGTTACCTGGTTTAAGGTTTGGGCAAGAAGAAGAAACTCACACCACCCCCAAAATGAGGTCTCAGAATAACGCTAAGAAGCACCAAGCTGGAATCCAGGAGAACTGAGTTTGTGCTCTAGTTATGTTGCCAGCTTGTTGTTTCGCCCTAGACAAGACTCCACTCCTCTCTAGGCCCCTATAAAAAGCAAAAGGGGAGAAGTGAGAGGGCATCAAAGATCTAGGTGGTCTCTAAGGTTTTAATCTCCTTGAAAAGCAGAAAGCTAAGGGCACTGCATGAAAACTGAGAAGAAGCCAACAGGATGTTCACCAAATAACTCAAACTTTATACATCAAAAATCAAACTCTTGATTCCTATCCACCCACACACACATACCGGCTTTACCTACAATATTCATCATTTCAGTAAATGGCAATCACATTTTTCAAATTGCTCAGATCAAAAATTTGGCAATCAGCCTTGACTTCTCTGTTTTTCTCACAATGATTATCTAATCTGTCAGTAAATGCTGTAGGATCTACCATGAAGACACATCAAGAATCCAGCTACTTCTCATCTCCTCTACCAATAACCCCTGGTCTAAACCACCATCATCTCTTACCTGGATCACTGCAGTAGCCTCATCTCCTTGCTTTCGCCTTGCTCTTACAGTGTTTTCTCCACACAGACAATCAGTAAACAAACAAATGTATAAAATATCAAAGAGTGGTGGATGTTCTGAAGAAGAGAATCTGTTAAAATATCAGTCAAATCATGTGACCCCTCTATTCAAAATCTTCCAATGACTCCCCATATCGGAGTAAAAACCAAAGTCTTAAGGAAGACCTGAGATGTCCCTTATTAACTCTGATCTCATCTCTTATCACTCTCCATTTACTTAAACTGCCATACAGGTCTCTCTGCTATTGTCCATCATACAAAGTATGCTCCTGCCTCAGGTCTTTTCTACTTGTGGTTGTCCGTATCTGGAATATTCTAACTTCAGATATCCCTATGGTTCACTTCCTAATTTCCTTCAGGTCTCTGCTCAAATATCACCTTCTCAGTAAGGGCTTCTCTGACCAACAGATATAAAATAGTCCTTCCCACTATCAATCCCTATTCCCCACACTCTGCTAAATTATTCTTCATGACATTTATCACCATCAGATATATTCTACATGTCTCCTTTCATTAAACTGTAAACTCCATGAAGGGAGGAATTTTTGTCTGCCTTGTTCATTGCTGTGTCATAGGTGCTTAGCATAGAATTTGATATGTAAAAAGCTCAGTAAGTATTTGTCGAATAAATGCAGTCTATAAAGTAGGATGGCAAGACTGTTGGCAACTTGAATGCCCACACAAGCCAATCCATCAGTCCAGTAAGTGGATAAAAGACCCAGAAGCCTTAAGAGCTTCATGAATTTCTATTGATACTAGTTAAGGTTATTTTGCCTCTCTGACTCTCCTATTTCCTATCTATGAGGTGAGCGACCTGTGTGATAAAAAAGGAGCACTTGATTTGAGGAACAAAGAGTGGGGCTGAAATCCCAGCTCTGCCACCTTGAAGCTGTTTGACTTTAGACATGTCACTTAACTTCTCTGAACATAATATTTACAATGGGAATGACAGTATTATAATAGTATGGAGAATATTAAAACACAGTAAACCTGGCTACTTGTATACGGTAGAAATGCAGATGAAATGCAATAATGGAATATGAAACAACTCTGCAAACTGTAAAATGTTACTGGAATATGTCCAATGTCACTGTTCCCTGCGTTACATTCAGAAAAAGTTATCAAGGAGTCAAATAGTGCTACTAAAAATGTTTTGAACTTTGGAAAAGAACATCCCAGATAAAATACTAAGTACAACTGTAGCTTATTTATTGTCTGGTACTAGGTGGTTCTGGCTCAAGTTATCCTGTGACATGTTGAATCCACCAAAGGAGGCCAACTATTTCCAGGGAAACCCTGTCACAGGACACTTGCAGTCCCCCTAGCGGCCATATAGTAAGACTACACTTCCACAAGCAAGGAACACACTCAATTTGCACAAAACAGAACCCATAATTAAGGTTGGCCATTTTAAAGCTACATCATCTAATTCAGCAAAGGCCTTATTAAAAAGTTTTCATGTTCCCCTTACTCCCAGAATTGTCTGACTTGTGCTCTTTGCTTCTCTCCCTTAACCAACACCCTGAAAACCCATTTATACAGAACCTCAAAGCAAGCCACCATGATCAATGGAAAACTTGAGAGCAGAATGATAATTCTTGATCTGACCACCACACTGGGCATCTTTATTGGCTCTCACGCCAAACATAGACCCATTAATCACCCTCAATTTTAATTACTTCCTCATATATTGCAGACTTGTATAGTCAAAGACATCAAAACATGTTCCCAGAAAGTGCAAAAATATAGCCAAAAATGAGAAAGTAACTAGTAACTGACTTGACTGGGGTGGCACTGTTGAAAAAGGAGAAATAGATTACAACCCCTTGAGTTCAGTCTTCATTGTCTTTCCAGAAATACTACCTTCTGGTATCTGAAATATTCATCAAGACCTATAATCTATTGCTTGAGTTAAATCATGTCCCAACCTCATCCATAAGGATAAGAAACAGCCATAGATAATATTGTTAACCACTTCCACCTATGTTGATCCATTTCTTTTTTGGATATATGCATTTAAAAAATACATACCATACAATCCAGCATCTCATCATACTGGCATCATGGTGTTGCCGTTCTGTTTTGTTTTTATTTTTGTTTTAATAGCTATAAGCTCCTTGAGGGCAGTGATCTCAAGATTCTCCCTGAATTGTGTTCCCTTTACCCTGATCTCTCTCTAGTACACAGATGGGCATATAGAAGGTGTTTAATGAAAAGTGGTTGATTGATGAATACTTTTTAAAACTCACTTTATTAGGGTCATCTCTAAAGACAACTACGTCACAAGAGGACCTTTTGTTCAGTGGCCTGCCGTTCACTTACCATTTTCAGGACACAATAGCTATAGCTGATTAGATATGACCCTTAGCCTAGAGTGTTAATAAGACCAAAGTTCAATCCCTTTATAGGTAAATTTTCTCTTCTTTATGGGTATAGAGTACACCCCTGAAAAGAAGCCCAAATTATATGAGAGTAAAGGGACCACTTCTTCATCTACAAATACACACCAGAAGGAGTGGTGGCATTTACCTTGTCTAAAGCACAGCATATAAAAACATAAAATTATGACTCCAGCTGCTTACACAAACCTAAACATAAGCCAAATACAGCTAACTAGTGATTTCTTTGGCTTAGTTTGCATCTGTTACCTCTTCATGTTAGTTTAGTGCATAGAAATTATTATTCCTCATCCCCTTGCTAGTAGTTCCCAAATCCAAATACTAAAAAGAGGACTACTAACTGCATAAACCTTATTAATATGTTTCTTCTCTACTGTTGTCTGAAGACCTGAAAATTTTAGAGACACTCTTCTATTCATCCAGGAAGGGGCTGGCATTACCAATTCTAATTCACAGTTGAGGAAAACTGAGAACAGTGTCCTTATGCAGCCTTCATACAGGATGAAACAAAGTATGCTTTAACTTTCAACACAGCAGCAGAAACCTTTTGCCTCTTAAGTCCCAGAGGGGTTAAAAACTCAGGTACTTTCAGCGAGGTTGCAGGATACAAAATCAATATACAAAAATCAGTTATATTTCTATACACTGGCAATGAACAATTTTAAAGGATATTAAGAAAAGTCCATTCATAGTAGCATCAACAATTAAAACATTGAGGAACAAATTAAACAAAAGAAGTGCAAAATTTATACTCTTAAAACTACAAAACGTTGAAAAAAGTGAAAATGACATAAATAAATGGAAAGACATTCCATGGCCATGGATCAGAACACTTAATGTGGAGATGACAACACTCCCCAAATTGATCTACAGATTCAATGTAGCCTCTATCAGAATCCCAAATGGCTTCTCTGTAGAAAATGACAAGCTGATCCTAAAATGCATATAGAAATTCAAAGGACCCACAATAGTCAAAAACAATTTTGAAAAAGAAGAACAAAATTAGAGGACTCACACTTCCTCATTTCAAAACTTATTAAAAACTTATAGTAATTAAGACACCGTGGTATTGGTATAGGATCAATGTATTGTAATATAGCCCAGAGTCCAGAAAAAACATTTACAGTCAACTAATTTTACACAAAGGGTGACAAGACAGTTAAATAGGGAAAGAATCAACATATGGTGCTGTGGTGACTAGATATTTACATAAAAATTAATTCAAAACTGATCAAAAACCTAAATTTAACAGCTAAAACTATAAAACTCTTAGAAGGAAAGGTAAGTGTAAATCTTTGTGACCTTGAGTTAAGCAAAACCTTCTTAGATATGATACAAAGATCACAAGCTACATACAAAAAGTACATTGGACTTCAAAATTTTTAAAGCATGTTCTTCAATGAATACCATCAAGAAAGTGAAAAGACAACTCAGAGTATGTGATAAAATATTCACAAATTGTAATTTCTTATAGGATTTTTATCTAGAATATATTTTTTTAAAACTCTTACAACTCGGGCTTCCCTGGTGGCACAGTGGTTGAAAGTCTGCCCGCCAATGCAGGGGACACGGGTTCGTGCCCCGGTCTGGGAATATCCCATATGCCGCGGAGCGGCTGGGCCGTGAGCCATTGCCGCTGAGCCTGCGCGTCCCGAGCCTGTGCTCCGCAACGGGAGAGGCCACAACAGTGAGAGGACCGTGTACCGCAAAAAAAAAAAAAAACCTCTTACAACTCAATAAGAAAAATAATCTAATTACAAATGAGCAAAGACCTTTTTTGCAAAGAAGATATACAAACAGTCAATAAGCATATAAAAGGATGCTTAATATTATTAGTCATTAGAGAAATGCAAATCAAAACCACTTTGACATACCACTTCACACCCACTGTGATGTCTATAATTAGAAAGACAATAACAAGTATTGGCAGGATGTGAAGAAATAGGACCCTCATACATTGCTGGTGAGATTGTAAAATGGTGTAGCCACTTTTAAAAACAGTTTGGAAGTGCCTCAAAAGGTTAAACACAGAGTTACTATATGACCCAGAAACTCCACTCCTAGGTATGTACCCAAAAGAATTAAAAAACATGTTCATAGAAAAAATCTTGTACATAAATGTTCATAGCAGTATTATTCATAATAACCAAAAGGTTGAAGCAACTCTAATGTCCATCAACTGATGAATGGATAGATAAAGTGAGGTACATCCATAAAATGGAAAATATTGAGATGTGCTTCAACATGGATGAACACTGAAAATATTATTCTACATGAAAGAAGCTAGTCACAAAAGGTGACGTACTGCATGGCTCCATTTATATTAAATGTCAGAATAAGCAAATCCATAGAGACTGAAAGTAGACTGTTGGTTGATAGTTGCTCAGGGTTGTGGTGGAGTTTGACTGCTAAGTGGTTAAAATGTTCTAAAATTGATTGCAGTGATGGTTGCCCAACTCTGAATATAATAAAAACCATTGAATTGTATGTATACTTTAAATAGGTGAATTATATATTGTGAATTACGTCTCAATAAAGCTGTTGATTAAAAAAAATAAAACTCTGGTACTGCATGATCTAAATTGGCAGCATTCTCAAGTAACCAGCACTTTAGAGCTATACGCTTATCTAGATGAGCCACTCTCAACACTGCTCTGCCCTGTAGGTTGGCAACAGGAATTGGTGTAAGAGAGAAGGGATGGCAGCATTCATGAGTGTGCAAGGAACTGTGCATAAATCACAGCAGCAGTCACTAAAAGTAGCCCTTACTGAGCAAAAATCTAAAACATCATCTGTCAGGTGGGAAAGTTCAAGAAAAAAAGTTGGGAAGTGCAACTCTAGAGAGGTTTCCCTATGGTAAACAAATGTTATAGAAAATGCAACAACTTCTACTCCCTCAACTAGCAAAGGGATGTACACTAAGCACCCTCCTGGCTTACTCAAACTTACATGAGTGCTAATGAATAAACCAGAAGATGCTGGGTCTTTTCTTTGAAAAGAGTGCTATATAAATATGAGATTTCATAATTCTCTTCAATACGGCAAATGCCAACCAATACTGATAACTGTATGGAGCTTTACAAGCAACGAGGGAAAAAAAGTCAACTTTGTGCCTAGGATGAGGATAACTTACTCTGAGTTCAACATCTCAGAACGTGATGTAATGCTGGCAGGCAAATTCTGAGGTTGAATAATTTCTTCAATACCTTTCTTTTTTTAAAATGATTAATTCACATATAGCATCACCATATTAGCTCAGCCAGACAATTCTAGCAAGCACCATTGCATATAGATCAGGTACTACTTGTGAAAGCACTGCAGAAGTTTGACCCAGACAGAGCTGTCTCAGAGGCGAGAGGGTCCAGTTATTCTCAGGTTTTGAGAAAACGTTGCCAAAATAGCCAGTAGACAGAGAGAGACAGAGAACAAGAGACAGAGACAGCAGCCAGCAAAATACTTCATTAAATCACCAAGTCCTCAAGCCATCTAGTTCAGCTCCCTCAGCAACTGTTAAATCAGGCTCTAACCTTAAGGTAAAAAAAGCCCAGCTATTCATTTTGCAATTTCTTCAAGTCATCTATCTAGCCTTAAAAGAAAGGTGCTGAGGTTGATCTGATCTGTTACTCTCCAGATTAAAAAAAAAAATTCTTTAGGAGCATGCCACAGGTGTAATGAGAAAAAATATCCTGAAAAGTAGAAAAAAAAGTCTATATTCCAATATCAAAAGCATGAAAGGAGTAGAAAGAAAGAAAATCGGGGACAGGCAGCACTTAAGGAAGCTGCGGACAAAGAGAAAATACTGGAGGTAGGGGGTGGGGAGAAGTTTCCTTTTCCCTCTCAAACCAACCTCACAAAACTTGATTTTTATTTGCTTTCTATTTTTCAGAATCATGATTTCACGTTTGGTTATAAAATAAGCCCCTTGCTTACCACTTATTATAAAATAAGCCCCTTGCTTACCAGCTGGCATTCTGCTTTCTGCTTAGCACAGTTCTGAATGAAACTGGTGGTCTTGATATCACAGTAAATAACAATAATAATAAAATTGTCCATGTCCCTAACTCCAACTCACATAATCCCACCAAGAGCAGCCACAGTACAAGTAAGAGTCGGGAGACCAAAGAATTGTTTGGTTTAAATACATATATGTATACCAGATGAGAAAATTACTACAGGGAGGTAAAACATTTAAAAAAGAAAATGAAATGTGCCAGCAAATTCAATATATTAATATCAAAGTTTACAGCCTAAAAAGAATGGAAGTCTGATGAGGCAAAATTAGCACTGGCAAGAAAGCTCCGTTAAGTGACCCTGCAACAGGAAAGCTGCAAGCTTCTTCAAAAATGTCTCTCACTGATGTTAACCTTTGGCCAAGATGAGAGAGATACTCTGTGGACAACCAAGAGAAGAATTCTATCACTACATCTTGCACATATTTTCAAATGGGGTACCACCCAGTGTGGCTATATGGTCCTCGGGTTCTGATTACTGGTACCCAGACAGAACTCACCAGTTATTTACTGACCGTGAAGAAAGGATGCTTCTTTCCAACATATTGACCCTGAAGGCCTATGGACAGAGAGTGTCATTCCCAAAGCAAAACTCAGATTTACAAAAAAGACAAACTGCTCCTTGCAATATAGTCATAAAAAGTGACTTGATAACTGTGGAGAGGAGAGGAGATGGAAAGGGGAATTAATAAAATGACTTCTTTTGAAACAACTAATGGAGAAAGGCAGGATTTGCCAATTTCAAAGCACTACTAAAATACTACCTATTATGAAGACCAGAACAAATTATCAAGAGAAAAATTTAAATGTTCTTTTTGCATCTGGATAATTTATTTAAACCCCAACTCTAATTCCTGAACAGGCTCCCCTTGGTCTCATCTCCCAAGAATAAATATTTGTCATATTATTACGCTGTTTGCTGGGATATAAAGGGCCCTACTTCTGTCAAGTGAGACAGTGGTCAATTAACAAAGTTGTAGTCTTATTTATTCTTGGTGGAAGACAGCTCCATAAAATATTATCAGGGTTTCACACAAGCCCTATCACTTTTTATTATTCCTTCTGCTCATACCACATGCTAAAATAAGTAAAAATAAAAATTAAAGGACCACCTTAGGCCTCTCTCCTCTCGGCAGAAATATTGTAGATGCATAAGAACACAGAGCTATTCCAGAAGTTATTAAGTTAAAAAAACCCCTACAATTAAATAACGTATATGAACACACACACACAATTGGAAAAGGGAGTAATCCAACAGATTATTGAAAGTCTCTAGAATGTTGAGATTTTTAACTCAAAGTTGGCACATAATGCATGCAATACAGAGAGGGTGGAAGCTCTAGCTTTGGCTTAAAATAATTCCTTGCCTTTCACCAAACTGTGCCCCTACAAAGTGAGGGAAAGAAAAAGAAAGTAAGAAAATAGCAACTTTTAGATTGGGATTGGTTGAATTCTGATGAAATTGATAAATTTTCAAAAACCTGATTCAAGGATTTTCTTTGTCCTAGAAATGAAAAATCTTTGTCAACACACAAGACAGGAATGCCAGTTTTCCCTTTCACTAGATTCCTATAACTAGTGCAGCAATCACAAACCAGGAAAGATTAAATAATCTTGTACTTTCTTCGGGTACTGCTAATGTCTCACTAGTTGAGGTCATTAATTTATGCAGGTTTTAGAAATAGAGAAGTTTTTCCATTAAGACCTGGGATAAAATCCCCTAGCTTACTGCACACCTGATGGGAAGAGCTATTTAAAAGCTCTCTGTAGCCACTTTCTGAAAATTTCAGGTTATGTCTTCGAACACACACACATCTCTTAACAAATATGTGGAATCATTCACCCCCTCCCTGTTAACTGAGCTACTTGGGTGTTGGGGGAGGCATACAGAAGAGGGACAGGATGGTTCCAGTGACTGGGCAGGTCATGAAGCACCTTATACATTCCCCCCAACCCCGCCAAAAGAAAAATAGTTCACAGTAGAAGAGAGCTCCGCTGACTAGCAACCGCCCTAGGAAAAAATATATACTCTAGCAAGTAAATCTGTTCTTATGAAATGAAGACCTTTTGTCCCACAGTATAACCACATTGAAAAAATTAAAAAAAAAAAAAACAAACTTCAAATTAACTAGAAAAGACTGACAATATAAATGAAGCCTTTGAAAATCCTGTAAGCCAAACCTTAAGAACCTAAAAAATATAAAGCCTGGTTAGAAGCTGTTTCTTCAGTAACCCAGAAAATAATATTTTATGAACTCCTATCCTCCTCTTTCTTTTCTAACACTGTGCTATCAACCTTCCAAGAACAGAAGCATCAGTGAAAGGAAGCAAATTGTTGGATTTAAGTCTCCAAACAAAGATGCTAAGTCTAACAAATTTTGAAAAGTCACAGGTAAAGAAAATAGCTACAGAAACACAGAACAAGACATCAACATCCATGAGGACATCAGCACCCAGCAGATCTGAGGAGTTAGTTCCCCAGTCAATATTCCCTCCCTCATGGAGATAAACTAATATCTTAGTTTGCTAGGAAAAAAATCTTTAATGTGGTCTCCAAAGTGCTCAATTGTGGTAAGTAAGAATTTTTAACACGCAAGATGAAATTGACCGCCACTTTTCTCATGTCCTAATGAAAACTATTGGGCAAGATTAAGGCTCATAGGTCCCTAACAATTCTTACTTAATTTGTTAGAGGTAATATATCATGTTTTAAAATGCAAGTATGTCCTTAAAATGAAGGAAAAGCCCTATTCCTTTTGTAAACCCTAATCTCACAAAAGCAGATTTCTATGCACGCTGGAATAGCAGGAAATCCTTTAACTTTTTTCCCAACACTTTTGTAAGTCAGACTCAAGTCTGGTTAAATTGTTCATTAAAAGAACATTCTCCTCTTTATAGAGCTAATGCAAACTCAAAGTAGGAACTGTGGATCTGTTGTAATCCATAGAGCAAATAAACACTTTACAAGAGAAAAGCAACACTACCATCTAGTTCCAACATTGTCAACCTGTGAGGGCAAATCCTGCCCATTGTTTACGGGGAAAGGGGACATTTGGCTTTCCCCTACCTTTGCCTGCTCTAATCTTGCCTGGTTGGAGTCTCTCTCCTGACCTCCAACCCTGGGGCAAGTCCTCTTTGTTGCCAACAAAGGGACTTCACCCCTTCTTCACACAGCGGCACTCAGAACCCAGAGACCACCTTCTTCCCGTAATCCCATACTCCATTTCATCTCTTTGGAGGAGGCGGGTTGAGAAAAGTTTGGGTCAGTTATTTCGCCTCTAACCTGCCAAGACCAGCCACAGGCCAGGGGAGCAATCCCTAACAGACCTTAAGAGGAGAAAGTGCCCATATTTCTTGTCCAGGTTCTCTGATTTGGGGGCGGGGAGAAGGAGAAGTAGTGGAGGGCTTAAGGGCTTTATTTCGGAAGATGGCCCTTGCAATTGGATTTAAATTTGGAGTCAGCGAGACATGGAGTACCAAGTGGCAGGCAAGATTTTTGGAGGCTGGTGGGGGGCGGGGGTTGTCAAGGAATCTGGAAGGGCTTGCACCAGCACCCAGGGCTCACAGTGGTGGGGACTGGAGCACACAGTGGGGGTTCAGAGCGCAAAGGTCGAATCTTTGGTAGGCCAGAAGTCCAGGGAAAGGCTCCAGATTTAGGGCGGCCCTTTCTGGGGAAGCTTGTTCAGCTCGCCCAAGAACAGAGCGTTTGCGCGGGGAGGAGAGGACTGACTCTAGGCTTAAAGACATTTTTAGGAGGAGAAACTTACCGCATGTCCCCATAAGGTCCAGAATAGCTCTCCATCCAGGGGCCCATTTCGCTTTTGACACAACTTGGACTTGGATAGGGCACTCTGCTCACCACGCCGCCGGGATACCACACATCGGGTGGGGGAAAGTCACCTTCCTGGCCCGCCAACCCCTGAGGTGGCCGAGTGTAGCCGTATGGGGCTACAGCCCCTGCCTCGCCTGCGCTGCCGCCCCCGCCTCCGCCACAGGGCCCATAGAGCTGGCCTTCTTCGGCTGTGAAGAGAGTGTGCCAGGAAGAGGAGGCGGCAGCTGAGGGTGAGCCTGAGCCCGGTCCTGCTGCACCTACGCCGTGCAGGCTCGCCAGATCCCCATAGCGGCATTGTGCCGCCGCGGCCGCCCAGGCGCTGCCATAGTCCAGGGGGTTCTCCAGCTTGATGCGGGCATGAGGTTGGGGAGGCGGCGGAGGGGGCAGCGGCCCAGCCAGGGCTAGCGGAAAGTTGTAGTAGTCGCGACTCTGATAAGCTGCTACCTCGTCCAGTGCTCCAGACTTGTACAGAGACAGGGCGGATGGCAGCTCAAGTGTTCCGGAGCCCCCTGCTTCGCCGCTGCCAGAGCAGCGCAGGCTCTCACTGTCCAGCCCTTTGGTGTAACCTGCCTTGAAAGGGGAATACTCAGCAGTCTCTTCGGTGCCCTTGCTCGGGCCATCATCCAGCAGAGAACCTTTGCATTCAGCCAACGGGGCACAAGGAGTGGGACGCACAGCTGGTGGACCTCCCAGGAGCGGGGCGTACATGCAATCCCCCCGAAGCTGTTCCCCAGGACTCAGATGCTCCAATGCCTCCACACCCAAGCCCATGGAAACCGACACTGCCTTACACAACTCTTTGGCGCTGTCCGAGATGGTCGAACTGCCCCCCAGGTAACTGTCCTTGGAGGAGATGGGAGCCCCAGTGGCCTCCCTCGCTCTCCCGCTGCTACTGCTGCCTTCAGATACCGCCTCCTGCTGCTGCTGTTGCTGCTGCTGCTGAAGAAGTTGCATGGTGCCGGCCTCGCTCAGGATGTCTTTAAGATCGGTGGAGCAGCTGCTTAAGCCGGGGAAAGTGGGGCCCAGCAGGGACAACGTGGATGGGGCAGCTGAGTCATCCTCTTCCGGAGGTGCTGGCGGCGGCTGCTGCAGCCCCTTGCCGGCTGCCGAGGCAGCTCCCGGCTCTGGGACGCAGCCACGATCCGGGGGGTCCTCGGGAGCTGACTGCTGTTGTGAAGACTGCTGTCCCTCATCCAGGGGCAGGTAGCCTGTGGGGCCTCTGTTCTGGACTTGGGGAGAGCCATCCTCACTCTGCTGCTGCTGCTGTTGCTGCTGCTGCTGCTGGGGACTGGTCTCCTGCTGCTGCTGCAA
Organism: Phocoena sinus; assembly: GCF_008692025.1. NCBI lineage: Eukaryota > Metazoa > Chordata > Mammalia > Artiodactyla > Phocoenidae > Phocoena > Phocoena sinus. Next base: position 57,140,855 of record NC_045784.1, on the reverse strand, counting down.
ACGGGCGCCGGGAGGTGCTGCACTCGCGGCCGCAGGGTGCCGGGGACCCGGGTTCTGGATCACTTCGCATACACTCTGGAACAGGTTCTGGAAAGCTCCTCGGTAGGTCTTGGACGGCGGCCGGGGGTAGACCCTCCCCAGACCTAATTGCACCTCCATCCTTAAGCTTGGGTGAATCTTCCACCCAATTCTTTTATCCTGCTCCCCTTCTCTTGCTGAGAAGAGTTCAACAGGCTGCTATGCGTAGTTGCTGCAGCTAGTTGCCCACCTGCGGGAAGCTCCTGGGGAGGAAACTTGCGGGAGTAACAACTCCAAAGAATTCTGACAGCCTCAAAGTCTCGTGCAGAGGAAACACGCGCTGGACACGATCTTCCCTGGCAGGCTCACAATCTGCTCCTGAATACTTGGAGGGTAGATTCAAAAGATGCTCAAATCTTGAAGGGGGGGTGGGGAGGAAAACCCTCTGCCTTCTGAATTTGGTGTCCACTGAAGCAGGTGCAAATAAGAACCAGGTTATTTTCTTTTTGTTTTGTTTTGTTTTGGGTTTTGCTATTGGGTTTTGTTTGTTTGGATTTGGTTGGGGTTTTGTTTGTTGTTTTCTTTTTGGGGGGGCTACTGAAGTCCTGACTGCCTTTTCATCCTTTGATCTCTGGCCCCACAAACTGGTGGGAGGGGGAAGCGGCGTGCAGGGGGAGGTGGAGAGGGAGTAAGAGGAATCTGGGGGTCTGCCCTGCTTACCGCCTAACCAGCCAGATTCTGGCTGCAGTGCTGAAGCGGCTCCCCGGTCTCCTGGCACCCCAGAGCCGTTTTTGCAACGTGCAGCTAGCTCTCCCGCTCGCAGCCAAAGGGAGTTACCTCTCTGCAAACTCAGGCTGGCTGCGCTGGGCTGACTGCAGGGGGGTTGAGGGGGCTGCGAGGAGAAGGCGGAGGCAGCAGCAGGACAGGAGACCCTGGAGGGGGGGCGGGGTGGAGGGGAGGAGGACAAAGGCAGGCGTCAGTCCTACCCGGCACTTTCCTCGCTTCCTCCGAGTCTCCAGCAGCTTTTAAAAACTTCACTGAAGAGGAAAAGGCAGCTCCGGGGAGGCGGTTTCGAAGCCGCCGCGCCGCAAGAGGCGTTGGCTGTCGCCAGAGCCGGCTGGGGTTGACGCGGTGCGTCCCTTCGGCTCCTGTCCCACACTGAAGCAGCTTGTTCAGTCGCTTTCCTTCCGTCGCCTCCTCTGCCTCCAGGCTTGCTCCGGACCCTCTGGCTCTCGCTCCACGCTGGCTCCCCGGGATCTCGGAGGGGGCGCTGGGAAGTGGAGAGCAAATGCAACAGTTTGCGAGTCGGGTCCCGCCCCCGCCGGGCCGGCCTCCTTGCCTTCCCACCTCCTTTCTCCCTCCCCTCCCCTTTGATTTTCTCCCCTCCCCTCCCCGTCCACTAAAGCCGGGCGGCTTTGGAGAAACAGGTGCTGGCGCAGCGTGGGTGAGGGCAGGAGAGGCTTGTTCTAGCCCAGGAGCACTCCAGCTCCCCGACTACCTCCTGCTTTCCTGGACCAGGTTTTAAGCATCGGGGCTGAAGCTTTAACCCGGAGCTTTATTTTGACGACAGAGCCACCAAACTCTCAGAGGACCATACTTGCCAGATTTGGTTCTGAAGTCCAATTTCAAAACAGACCCTGTGCACTTGTGGGAGGGGGGAGAGAGTGGGAAAGGGCAATAGAAGTATAGAGGAAATAGATGTCCTTCAGCGAGAGACTATGTTCAGGGAAGGCAGACCGGAAAGCGCAGACGGGAGGATCTCCTACAAACTGAGGAACAAGCAATGGCCAAGCCAGCCTATACTTGTTGAAACATTTCAAATTTCTCCATAGGGGTAGATTGGGTCTCGTGGCACTGTATCAGTTGCTCTAGGAACCCTCTGCCTGGGAACAAAAGGTAATCTCTATCCTTTTCTCTTCCCTTTTTCCTGTCTGGAATTGCTTCTTACCACACACTTCTCATCTATCCTGATGTACAAAGGAAAATCACCCAGAAAAGCAGGCAAACACATAAACTCCAGAAAGACTTGTCATGTACATAGAGATCTTGATTTTGTCCAGGGTTTTGCAGACATTTGCTTATATACAGGCACTTGCTTTTCCAAGTTGCCTTTGAATAGTTTAAGCTTGCAAACTGCAGTATTCAAGGAATGGAACCTATATAAGACTGCTTTTCTTCCTCTTAGTAGACAACCAGGAGTGGAAGGTCATTTGGGCTATTGCAACTGTTCTTTTCTGGAGGAGGTCTCATCTTCCCTGTGTAAAGATGGAGAGGCAGTTGGGAATGGAAGAGTAGAGAAAATGAAAGGGGAGATCTATAGCGAAAGAGGTGTCCCTTGGTATCAGCAGGGTCCCTGGGCCTCCCTAGCTTTTAAATTCCTTAGACTTCTGGATCTGGGCAGGGTCTGTCTGTCCCAGAGGACAAGTGGAGTTTTTCCATGTGGGCCTGTTCTGTTTTTTACAGGTTTCTACAGAATCTTATCTTGTTCACAGCCAAGCATAATGGGAATTAACTTACCATGACCAAAGGAAGTAACTTAATACTAAAGGCAGGGAAGAGTGGGCATGATCTGCTCTATTTTCCAGATGAAGACATTGAAGCAAGGATATAATTTGTTCTATGTTCCACTTTAGTAGAACCTAAACTAGTCTTCCATCTTATTGCTGTTTTAGTTAGACTCATCAATGTCAAGAGAACTTAGAAAAAGGCTATAAATGAAACTTCCAGAAGCATGAGGAGCTTTTCACCTGAGGAGGTGAAAAATTATCTTCTGGGATTTTAATGATTTCACCCCTGCCTGAACATATCACAGATATACACCCTTTTTTGGTAAAGAAGCTCACAAAATACTCCTTATGGTAAAGAAGCAGTCTTATTCGTAGAGATGTCAAATTGTAACAGGGCTAATTCTCAATTCCTTATTGTCATGGAAAACAAGAATATGTAATTGGAATGCACAGATACTTTGAAAACCTTATTTAAATAGTCATCAAAACCTTTAGTTCCACCAAAGCTTTTAACAAGGGTTCCTCAAAGGGAATTAAGTAAGTTGGGCTGGCAGGAAAGTGAAATGGAAATAACATAGGTCTCAAAGTCAGAAGTTTGTCTACAGATTAACAATGAATCTCTTCCTCTACATAAGCTTCGGTTTCTTGCTCTGTGAAATGGGAAGGGAAGGAAATAGAAGCTGGACCTGACAGTCTTTCAAACACTGACAATTTAGAGTGCTGTGACTGACGTGAGTTTTCTTCTTATCTACACTCCGTAGAGGGTGGGTATGGAGGTGGATATGGAGGGTGGATATCTACACTCCATAGAGGGTGGGTATGGAGGGATATCACTATTTTTCACTAGTGATAGTGAAAAATCCAATGGACAGAGGTGAGGAGGGTAGTTATAAGCAAAGAAGCCTGAAAAAACATAAGGTGAGAAATAATTTCTCAGAGCTGCCCATTGAATAAATGGCATCCCAACAGACATTCAAATCCAGGTCTGAAGAATTCCAAAATTCATGTTGCTTTCACAGCACCAAAATTGTCTTATAAAATTCTGGCCAATAATATGTACCCTTAAAATGCTGATGTGGTAATTAAAGGAGATCATGTGTGTGGAACAACTTTATAAACAGGAAAGCATTGTACAAATCTGAAGGATCACCTTGTTATGTTATATTTTTAAAGGTGGTGCTATCTACATTTATGTTATTGTCAGGGAAGACTACTGTGAACATAACAGGAGCTTATACTTTATTTTGAATTTTGAGTTCTGATCCCCAATCTCAAATCTTATTTTTCTCCCATTGTTTTAAAGAAGATCAAGAGACACTATTGGAGACTATTACATAAATTATGTGCTTGTACCATCTTTCTTTCTCTTTTTCTTTTTCTTCTTTGCAATTTTTAGCAACCACATAAGTAATCAGTAGTGTCTTCTCAGGACATTCGAGTTGAGGGTATGTTTTTGCCATGGGCTTCCTCTGCAATTTCAAGGGGACTTTGTTAATAGAATTTTCCCTAGTTCCTTGCTCTGGAAAGCCAGGATGAGCTGACCTTTGGAAAATGATGGACATTCGCCAAGTCCTGTGGGCTTTATTTCCTAAATATCTCACAAATCTGCCTACTTCTCTTCATCTCTGCTACTGTCAACCTAATTCAAAGCACTGTCCTTTCTTACCTGGACCACTGTAAATGGCTTCCTCCTTCCACTCTTACTTTCCTGCAGTCAGTTCTGCATTGAGCAATTAAAGGGACTTTTTAAAATTAAAAAAAAATTAATTAGAACAGTTTAATGTCACAACAAAACTGAGGGTAAGGCACAGATATTTCCCATATAACCCCTGTATCCACACTTGCATAGCCTCCCTGATTATCAACATTCCTACCACAGAGGTACATTTGTAACAACTGATGAGCCTGCAGTGATACATCATAATCACCCAAAGCCCATAGTTTACGTTAGGGTTCACTCTTGGTGTTGTATATCTATGGGTTTGAACAAACATATAATGACATGTATCTATCATTATGATATCATACAGAGATTTTTCTCTGCTCTAAAAGTCCTCTGTGCTCCAACTATTCATCTCCCCCAACCCCAGGCAACCACTGATGTTTTTACCGACTCCATAGTTTTACCTTCTCCAAAACGTCGTATAGTTGGAATTATACAATATGTATTGTATTAATCATACAATATGTAGCCTTTCAGATTGGCTTCTTTCACTCAGTAATACACATTTAAGTTTCCTTCATGTCCTTTCATGACTTGATAGCTCATTTCTTTTTAGTACTGAATAATATTCCATTGTCAGGATGTACCACAGTTTAGTTATCCATTAATCTACGAAAGGACACCTTAGTTGCTTCCAAGTTTTGGCAATTATGAATAAAGCTGCCATAAACATGTGCAGGTTTTTGTGTGGATATAAATTTTCAACATTTTAGGTAAATACCAGGGAGCATGATTGCTGAATAGAATAATAAGAGTGTGTTTGGTTTTGTAAGAAACCATCAAACTGTCTTCCAAGGTGGCCGTACCATTTTGCCTTCCCACCAACAAAGAATGAGAATTCCTGCTGCTCCACATCTTCACTAGCATTTGGTGTTGTCAGTGTTCCAATGTTGGCCATTCTGGTAGTGGTATCTCATTTCTGTTTAAATTTGCATTTCCTTCATGGCATATGATGTGGAACATCTTTTCATATATTTATTTGCCATCTGAATATCTTCTTTGGTGAGGTGTCTGTCAAGATCTTTGACCATTTTTAATCCAGTTGTTTGTTTTCTTATTGTTGAGTTTTGAGAGTTATTTGTATATTTTGGATAACAGTCCTTTATTGATGCATCTTTTACAAATATTTTCTCCCAGTCTGTGGCTTGTCTTCTCATTCTCTTGGCATTGTCCTTTAAGAGCAAAACTTTTAATTTTAATGAAGTCCAGTTTATCAATTCTTTCTTTCATGGATTGTGCCTTTGGTGTTGTATCTAAAAAGGCATCACCACACCCACGGTCATCTAGACTTTCTCCTATGCTATCTTCTAGGGGTTTTATAATTTTGCATTTTGTATTTAGGTGTGATCCATTTTGAGTTATTTTTATGAAGAGTGTAAAGTCTGTGTCTAGATTCATTTTTTTACATGTGCATTGCCAGTTTTTCCAGCATCATTTATTGACAAGACTACCTTTGCTCCATTTTATTGCCTTTGCTCCCATGTCAATGATCAGTTGACTACATTTATGTGGGTCTATTCCTGGGCTTTCTATTCCAGAGGGATTTTTCTAAAACAACCATATTAAGGTATGTCATTATTGACATACAATAATGTGCACATATTTGAAGTTGTATGAATTGATAACTTTGCCATATGCATACACTCATGAAACCATCACCCAGTCATGATAGTGAAAATATTCATCACACCCAAAATTTCTTTTGTGTACCTTTTTACTTCCTCTCCCCACCCTTCCCCACACTCCCCTTCTGGCAATCAAAAGTTTGCATTTTTGTCACTATAGATTAGTTTTCATTTTCCAAAATTTTATATCAATAAAATTATCATCTTTTTTTGTCTGGCATCTTTCACTCAGCATAATACCCTTGATATCCATCCAAGCTTTTATGTGTATCAGTAATTTGTTCTTCTTTATTGCTAAGTATTATCCCATTGTATGGATGTATCAAAATTTGTTTATCCATTAGCTTGTTGATGGAATTTGTGTTCTTCACAATTTTTGGCTATAACGAATAAAGCTTTTATGAACATACATACATACATCTTTGTATGGACATATGCTTTCATTCCTCTTGATTGTATATTTAGTAGTGGAATGGGTGGGTCACAGAGTAGGTGTATATTTGCCTTAATAAAAAAACTGCCAAGCTGTTTTCCAAAGTAGTTGTGCCATTTTATATCCCCACCAGCATTTCCTCCACATCCCCACCAACACTTGGTATGGTCAGTCTTTTTAAACTTAGCACTCTAATTTGATGTGTAAGCATTTCTCATTTAATTTGCATTTCTCCAATGAATAATTATGTAGAGCATTTTTCATGTGTATATTTGCCATTTATATATTTTCTTTGGTAAAGACTGCTCAAAATTTTTGCCTATTTTTTAAAAAAATTGGGCTGCTTGTATTTTATGGCGTTTTTAGAGTTATTTATATATTCTAGATACAAGCTCATTGTCAGAAATATGACTCAGTAATATTTTCTCTCAATTTGTAGTTTGTCTTCATTGTCTTATAACTATATAACTATAACTTATAACTATAATTCTATATTTAATTAATTAATTTATTTTATTTTTTGGCTGTGTTGGGTCTTTGTTGCTGCATGTGAGCATTCTCCAGTTGTGGCCAGCGGGGGCTACTCCTCCTTGCAGTGTGAGGGCTTCTCATTGCGGTGGCCTCTCTTGTTGCAGAACATGGGCTCTAGGCACGTGAGCTTCAGTGGTTGTGGCCCCTGGGCTCAGTAATTGTGGCTCGCGGGCTCTAGAGTGCAGGTTCAGTAGCTGTGGAGCACAAGCTCAGTTGCTCTGTGGCATGTGGGATCTTCCCGGACCAGGGCTCAAACCCGTGTCCCCTGCATTGGCAGGCAGATTCTTAACCACTGCACTACCAGGGAGGTCCTTATAGGTCTTTTTAAGAAGAGAAGATTTTAATTCTGTGAGGTCCAGTTTATCAATTTATTTATTTATGGATTAAGCTTTTGGTTTCAGATTTAAGACATCTTTTTCTAACCCAACGTCACAAACTATGTTTTTAAAACCCTGTGTTTCTTTTTCTAGAAGTTGTATAGTTTTCAGTTTTATACTTAGAATGATCCATTTTGAATTGAATTTTGTATATGGATATCCAGTTCCATTTGTTTAAAAGACTATTCTTTCTCCTCTTAATTGTCCTTAGACTTTTGTTAATAGTCAACTGTCAATATATGTTTGTGAAGAGAGTTTTTTTAAGTTGAATCTTATCATATCATTCACTCACTTACATTCTATCTCTGGCTTCTCATTGCTCTTAGTATAAAAGCCCAAATCTTTAACAAGACACTATATGATCTGGTGTCTCGCCATCTCTCTGATTTTATCTCATACCACTTTTTCTCCTGCTCTCTGAGCTCTGCTCACACTGGCCTTTGTTTAGAGCTCCTCAAACGCTCAATAATCTTTCGTGCCTTTTCATATGCTGTTCCTTGTACCTGAAATGCTGGCTTATCCTTCTCCCTGCTCATTAGTTAATGCCTATGCATAGAGCACTTCCATAAAGACTTCCTTGATCCCCTAGGCTAGTTCAAGTTCCCCACTCACCCACCTTTTAACATGTTTTAACAGTACCCAGTATTTCTCCATTGGAGGTCTTCACACAAATACAATTATAATAATTGTGCATTTAGTTGCTTAATATCTATTTTCCTCATTAGACTGTTTCCTCATTAGACTTTCCTCATTCCTGATAGCAGGGACCATGTTGGTTTTGTTCATCATCGAATCCTTAAGACTCAGCCTGGTGTGGCATATGGTCAGTATTTAATAAATATCTGTTGAATAAATGGATGGAGTCTATTTTCACAGAATTAAAACTCTATTTCCAAACTGAGAGCTTGGCTTTGGGGGTTTGCAGAAACCCTTGTGGTTTCAGCATGCTTAGGCATGCAGTAAACCTTCTCTGCCTAAAGTAGAGAATCTCTCTAATTCATGCATTGAATGGGTATCTATTAAGCGCTTACTTCTTGCCAGGCTCTGTGCTAGGCACTTGGGATTCACTGATGAATAGGATACTGTGGACTGTGTCTTTGAGAGCTTATATTCACAGTCTAAGAAAGAGAGTGAAAAATCATTTAAATACCTGTAATTGAGTTGGGCTGGAAATGAGGAGTGGGGCTTATGAATAAACCCTTAGAGTTTTTCATTCTGCTGATTTGTAGATGTTTGCTATTTCCTCCACTTAGAGGGTTATAAAAGACTACTTTCTCATCTCATATTTTCTTCTTTCCCTCTAAATATTGGAACCTCCATCTTATCTTATCCTCCTCCACAGCTACAGCCCTAATTTCTCCCCTAACCACCTTCTTCCAGGCTATCTTCAACAGAATCAATCAGAGGGTTCTTTATAAAATGATAACTCTGATAGCATTGTTTCTCTTCTCTATAAACTTCAATTGCCTATACTAGGGGTTTCAAACCTGAACGCCTCCTTAAACAAAAGTGAGTGAAGAGAACCTGGTATTAAAGAGAGAAAAGGTTGTGGTGGGAGAGGTTGTGGCCAACTAGAGAACAGATGCCCCATCTAAAGTGGGCAGCCTCCACTCAACTCCAACTGGTTGTTGCCAGGCAGGAATGAAGTCTCAGTGTTCCAGATGCTCCATTATTTTTAAGAACAGAATTCCAGACTTTAATGTGAAAGCTCCTGAATTTTTTTAAAAAAGTTGGCAACTAATTCAATTGGTTTAAAAACATCCTACAGGCCAACCATTTTCAGGCCAAAAAAAACATGTCTGTAGACAAAAATTAGTTCGTGGGCTGCAAATCTGCAACCTCTGGCCTGCAGGTTCAAGTCCAAGTTTCATAGCCTAGACTTTAAAGTTTATCACAGTTATGTCCTAATATTTCTCTGCAGCCCCTTCTCCCATCTCATTCTCCTGCCAATCACCCACCTCCTCAACCATATCAGACTTCCTGGGTTCCCTCTTAAAATATCCTACACTGTATGGCCAGCCTACCTTTGGGTCATGCTATTGTCTTTTATAGAAATGTTATTCCTTCGCTTCCCTCATGACCAAATTCAACTTAACTTTCAAAACACAGCTCAAATCTTGAGTTTTATGGGAAGTATTTTTGGATTTATTAATCATAATTTATATAGCTCTTTATCCTTATCACTTTTAAAACACTTATCACAACCTGCTATTTATATAAATATATCTGATATAAAAACTTACTCCTCCACCAGGCGGTATCCCACACCTTGTGCATTCCCATTCATTAATTTTTCATTTTTTTCAACAAATGTGTGGAACTCCTACTGTGTGTCAGGCACTCTACCAGGGACTATGACTAAGAGCTCTAGATGTTCCGTTTAACCAAAATATAGGTATAAAATTTTAAATGCAAGCAGATTACAAAAGTATTATGAGAAAGAGAGGTTTGTCCACACTTCTGCTATTTGACTGCTAATAATGATAATTCAGTAAGAATCCACTGACATTACAGGACATTGATAATCACTTTTTTTTTTTTTTTTTTGCGGTATGCGGACCTCTCACTGTTGCGGCCTTTCCTGTTGAGGAGCACAGGCTCTGGACGCACAGGCTCAGCAGCCATGTCTCATGGGCCTAGCCGCTCCGCAACATGTGGGCTCTTCCTGGACCGGGGCACGAACCCGTGTCCCCTGCATCGGCAGGCGGACTCTCAACCACTGCGCCACCAGGGAAGCCCTGATAATCACTTTTGTATAATAAACCAGATGAGTAGGGGTTACCTCTATTTTGTAGAGGGGGAAACTGAGGCTCAGAAATATTAGGTAATTTGCCCAAGGTCAGACAGCTGATAGCAGGCAGGGCTAGCACAACTATGAATTTAGATGTTCTATCACAAAGCAACTGACCTATTACCACTATGCCCCAGCTGCCTCTCTAATGCTCTGGTGAGGTACCTTATCCATCCATAATATGCAATCCAAACATTAGATGAGCAGGGACAGTATTGAATCTATGGTAGAGCAAGGCATTTCATAATAGGTTTTATAGTGACATTTGATGAAGAATGAAAATTCTTTCCCCTACAATTTATGTGCTATGTGACCTCTGGTAATCTCCCAGTTTGGACCTCCCTTTACTTTTTTCTAAAATGGAGATAATAATTTTCTTCTTCACAGTTTGTTGTGAAAACCAAAGAAAAAGAAGAAGAACTCAGAGACTATGCAATAAGGATTATTATAATAATCTGTCCATTAAGTGCTTCTCCAAGAGAAGCATTATTGTTATTATTCCCATTTTAAAGATGACAATATTGAGGCAGAGCTAGAATTTGAAGCTTGCCCTCTTTGACACAAAACATAATGTCATATTTTCTCTCATGCATTAGGCAACAGTTAATTACTGGTATCATCTGTATACTGCTATTTGCTTTTCAAAATGCCTAAGGATATTTGACCTCAAGTTCAGGTGCCAGGGTTAACATTTGGGATTCAAAGTTTAAACTCCACACTTAAAAGGTTTCAAAACATGTGCAACAGAGGTTTACAGTTGGAAATCATTTCAGCAAGACCTTTCTTTCTTCCTACCCACCCACATCTCACCCTTCCCCAGCAAAAAGACCCTATCGCATTCTACTCTAGAAATGTCCTTGGCAGCATTTGTTGTGAAAAACCCATTTGAATATGGCAATATGCAGAGAATCTTGGCTCATATTTGTTTCTGCTTTACCAGGTAAGGAGGAGGGAATCAATAGCTGCCAAAAGGAAAAAAAATGACAATCAATCAGAGAACATATATCACCTATGGGCCTTTAAGAATAGAAAGGCCCGTAGGTGATATGTGAATACTCTGGGAAAACCAGAGTAAGGCTAAAAGATGCACTTGAGATCATTTCTATCTTTTATAGTAGCAAAGTCTCCATATAGTGTTTAAAGCTAAGAGAGATGCTACTTCCTTGGTGCTCCAGTGGTCCCCTGTTACAGAGAGCAAACCAGGACAGGAATATAGATACAAAAGTAATATAGTATTGCAAGAGCATTTGGATTATGTGATCAGATTGAAACAAAAGGGCCTCATCTAGTAATAATCAGGTTGTAGTTCCTTTATCACCAGAGTCTATGCAATGGACTATAATAACAGTTAATATTTATTACACACTTGTGTGCTAACCATCCTTTTAAAAGAGCCACACATGAACCAACTCATTTAGTACTAAAAGCACTTACTCTGTGTTCAGCCATTCGTCTAACAGCTTTATGTGAATTAAATCATTTAATCCTCACAACAATCCTGTGAGAAAACTATTATTATTACTCTTATTTTACAGATGAGGAAAGAAAAGCTTGGAGAAATACAGCAACTTATCTGAGATCAAACAGCTAGCAAGTGATAGAGTCAGGTTTAGAACCCCTGAAACCTGGCACTATTATTTATGCTATCCTGACTACTGAATGATATTTGCATATCATCTGCCTGGTCCTTTTCTTATTAACAAAATGCCAGAAAGTCTCAACAAGTAACTGACCTTTTCTCAGCACCTACTATGTACTAGGCATACCATCAAGAAATTTGCAATAGAAAAACAACCAAGCCCATTATTTTCAACATTAGTAGAATTAACTTTTATTTTGTTAAAAAATAAGAACAATTAGGACATGTTCAGCATTTTAGAATTTTCAAAGCCTTTTTCCCTACCTAATCCTAACAACTCTGAGTTCAGCTAGGAACGTATTTCTCTTCTCATTTCACAAGTGGGAGAACTGAAGCTCAGAGAATCTAAGTTACTTGCTTAGGACCACACAGTTTGAAAGTTATACAGATAAGATTCAAACATCTTCTGACTCTACAAATTGTGCTCTTTTAACTACTGTATGCCATAGTGCTTTAAATGAACGTGTCAAACACCTGGGACTCAGAATGACTATACTCACATGCTATAACAGCTTCAAGCACATAGATTCTGTCACTCAAGTGGTTAGAGGAAGCCTTTTAGCTTTTTACCCTGCCATTTTTATGGCATTCTCACTGGTATAAAGCCAAGGCAGCCCAACTTGGGCTGAGACAATGAAATTCATGAATAATCCAAAATCATAATGCTTTTATATGTGTTATAGCTCTGATATTGACCCTAGATAAATCTTTGCCTTGCTTTGAGCCCCAGTTTCTCTAGGTCTCTTAACCATGCAAATAGCACTTGGCCTACAAGTTAATTAAAAAGTCATATGTGGGGGATGGAAAAAGGTATTCCATGCAAATAGAAATCAAAAGAAAGCTGAAGTAACAATGCTCATATCAGACAAAATAGACTTTAAAATAAAGACTGTTATAAAAGACAAAGAAGGACACTGCATAATGATCGAGGGATCAATCAAACAAGAAGGTATAACAATTATAAATATATATGCACCCTACATAGGAGCACCTAAATATATAAGATGAATACGAACAGTCATAAAGGGAGAAATCAACAGTAACACAATAATAATGGGGGATATTAACACCCCAGTTTCATAAATGGACAGATCATCCAGACAGAATATCAATAAGGAAACAAAGGCCTTAAAAGACACAATAGAGCAAATGGACTTAATTGATATTTATAGAGCATTCCATCCAAAAGCAGCAGAATACATATTCTTCTCATGTGCACATGGAACATTCTCCAGTATTGACCACATGCTTGGCCACAAAGCAAGCCTTGGTAAATTTAAGACAATTGAAATCATATCAAACATTGTTTCTGACCACAACACTATAACACTAGAAATAAACTACAAGAACAAAACTGTACAAAGCACAAACACGTGGAGGCTAAACAATATGCTACTAAACAACCAAAGGATCACTGAAGAAATCAAAGAGGAAATTAAAAAATCCCTAGAGACAAATGAAAATAAAAGCACAATGATCCAAAACCTATGGGATACAGCAAAAGCAGTTCTAGGAGGGAAGTTTATAGCAATACAGTCTTACCTCAGGAAACAAGAAAAACTTCAAATAAACAACATAACCTTACACCTAAATCAACTAGAGAAAGAAGAACAAGCAAAACCTAAAGTTAGTAGAAGGAAAGAAATCATAAAGATCAGAGCAGAAATAAATGAAATAGAGACAAAACAATAGCAAGGATCCATGAAACCAAAAGGTGGTTCTTTGAAAAAATAAACAAAATTGATAAACTTTTAGCCACACTTGTCAAAAAAAAAAAAGGGAGAGAACTCAAATCAATAAAATTAGAAATGAAAAATAAGTTACAACTGATACCACAGAAATACAAAGGCTGATAAGAGACTACTACAAGAAACTGTATGCCAATAAAATGGACAATCTGGAAGTAACAGACAAATTCTTAAAAAGGCACAATCTTCCAGACTCAACAAGGAAGAAATAGAGAATATGAATAGACCAATCACAAGTACTGAAATTGAAACTGTGATTAAAAAACTCCCAACAAACAAAAGACAAGGACCAGAAGGCTTCGCAGGTGAATTCTTTGTTTTTGGCTCTTATTTACTTTTATTTATTTATTTACAACAGGTTTTTCTTAGTTATCTATTTTATACATATTAGTGTATATATGTCAATCACAATCTCCCAGTTCATCCCACCACCACCACCACTCCGCTTTTCCCCTTTGGTGTCCATACGTTTGTTCTCTACATCTGTGTTTCTATTTCTGCCTTGCAAACGTGTCTTCTGTACCATTTTTCTAGATTGCACATATATACGTTAATATACGATATTTGTTTTTCTCTTTCTGAATTACTTCACTCTGTATGACAGTCTTTAAATACAACCACGTCTCTACAAATGACCCAATTTCGTTCCTTTTTATGGCTGAGTAATATTCCACTGTATATATGTACCACATCTTGTATATCCTTTCATCTGTTCGTGGGCATTTAGGCTGTTTCCATGACCTGGCTATTGTAAATAGTGCTGCAATGAAAATTGGGGGGCATGCATCTTTTTCAATTATGGTTTTCTCTGGGTATATGTGTAGTAGTGGGATTGCTGGGTCATACGGTAATTCTTTTTTAATTTTTTTAATGGAACCTCCATATTGTTCTCCATAGTGGCTGTATCAATTTACATTCCCACCAACAGTGCAAGAGGGTTCCCTTATCTCCACACCCTCTCCAGCATTTGTTTGTAGATTTTCTGATGATACCCGTTCTAACTGGTGTCAGGTGATACCTTACTGTAGTTTTGATTTGCATTTCTCTAATAATTAGTGATGTTGAGCAGCTTTTCTTGTACTTCTTGGCCATCTGTAGGTCTTCTTTGGAGAAATGTCTACATAGGTCTTCTGCCCATCTTTTAATTGGGTTGTTTGTTTTTTTACTATTGAGCTGCATGTGCTGTTTATGTATTTTGGAGATTAATCCTTTGTCCGTTGATGCGTTTGCAAATATTTTCTGCCATTATGAGGGTTGTCTTCCGTCTTATGTATGGTTTCCTTTGCTGTGCAAAAGCTTTTATGTTTCATTAGGTCCCATGTGTTTATTTTTGTTTTTATTTTCATTACTCTAGGAGGTGGGTCAAAAAGTATCTTGCTGTGATTTATGTCAAAGAGTGTTCTTCATATGATTTCCTCTAAGAGTTTTATACTGTCCAGTCTTGCGTGTAGGGCTTTAATCCATTTTGAGTTTATTTTTGTGTATGGTGTTAGAAAGTGGTCTACTTTCATTCTTTTCCATGGAGCTGTCCAGTTTTCCCAGCACCACTTACTGAAGAGACTGTCTTTTCTCCATTGTATATCCTTGCCTCCTTTGTAATAGACTAGGTGACCATAGATAGGTGCATGAGCTGATCTCTAGGCTTCCTATCCTCTTGCATTGATCTATATTTCTGCTTTTGTGACAGTACCATATTGTCTTAATTACTGTAGCTTTGTAGTATAATCTACAGTCAGGGAGCCTGATTCTTCCAGCTCCATTTATTCCCCCCAAGATTGCTTTGGCTCTTAGGGGTCTTTTTTGTCTCCATACAAATTTTAAGATTTTTTGGTCTAGTTCTGTAAAAAATGCCATTGGTAATTTGATAGGGATTGCATTGAATCTGTAGATTGGTTTGGGTAGTATAGTCATTTTCACAAAATTGATTCTTCCAATCCAAGAACATGGTATATCTCTCCATCTCTTTGTGTTACCTTTTATTTCTTTCATCAGTGTCTTATGGTTTTCTGAGTACAGGTCTTTTACCTCCTTAGGTAGGTTTATCCCTAGGTATTTTATTCTTTTTGTTGCATTGGTGAATGTGATTGTTTCCTCAATTTTTCTTTCCAATCTTTCATTGTTAGTGTACAGGAATGCAAGAGAGTTCTGTGCATTAATTTTGTATCCTGCATCTTTACCAAATTCATTGATTAGTTCTAGTAGTTTCCTGGTGACATCTTTAGGATTATCTATGTATAGTATCATGTCATCTGCAAGCAGTGACAGTTTTGCTTCCTCTTTTTCAATTTGTATTCGTTTTATTTCTTTTTCTTCTCTGATTGCCATGGCAAGGACTTCCAAAACTATGTTGAATAATAGTGGTGAGAGCGGACATCCTTGTCTTGTTTCTGATTGTAGAGGAAATGCTTTCAGGTTTTTGCCACTAAGAATAATGTTTGATGTGGGTTTGTCATATATGGCCTTTACTATGTTGAAGTAGGTTCCCTCTATGTCCACTTTCTGGAGAGTTTTTAACATAAATCGTTGTTGAATTTTGTCAAAAGCTTTTTCTGCATCTATTGATATGATCATATGGTTTTTATTCTTCAAGTTGTTAATATGGTGTATTACATTGATTGATTTGTGGATACTGAAGAATCCTTGAAGCTCTGGGATCAATCCCACTTGATCATGGTGCATGATCCTTTTAATGTGTTGTTGGATTCTGTTTGCTAGTATTTTATTGCGGATTTTTGCATCTATATTCATCAGTGATATTGTTCTGTAATTTTCTTTTTTTGTAGTATCTTTTTCTGATTTTGGTATCAGGGTGATGGTGACCTCATAGAATGAGCTTGTGAGTATTCCTTACTCTGTAATTTTTTGGAAGAGTTTGAGAAGGATGGGTGCCAGCTCTTCTCTAAATGTTTGGTAGAGTTCCCCTGTGAAGCCGTATGGTCCTAGACTTTTGTTTGTTGGAAGATTTTTAATCACAGTTTCAATTTCATTACTTGTGATTGATCTGTTCATATTTTCTATTTCTTCCTGGTTCAGCCTTGGAAGGTTATACCTTTTTAACAATTTTTCCATTTCATCCAGTTTATCCATTTTATTGGCATAGAATTGCTTGTAGTAGTCTCTAATGATGCTCTGTATTTCTGCAGTGTCCATTGTAACTTCTCCTTTTACATTTCTAATTTTACTGAATTGAGTCTTCTGCCTCTTTTTCTTGATGAGTCTGGTTAAAGGTTTATCAATTTTGTTTATCTTCTCCAAGAACCAGCTTTTAGTTTTATTGATCTTTGCTATTGTTTTGTTTCTATTTCATTTATTTCTGCTCTGATCTTTATGGTTTCTTTCTTTCTACAAACTTGAGTTTTGTTTGTTCTTCTTTCTCTAATTTCTTTAAGTGTAAGGTTAGATTGTTTATTTGAGTTTTTTCTTGTTTCTTGAGGTAGGATTGTATTGCTATAAACTTCCCTCTTAGAACTGCTTTTGCTGCATGCCATAGGTTTTGGGTCATCGTATAGTCACTGTCACTTGTCTCTAGGCATTTTTTGATTTCAATTTTGATTTCATCAGTGGTATCTTTGTTATTTAGTAACAAGTAATTTATTTCTAATCTTATAGCATTGTGGTCAAAAAATATGCTTCATATGATTCCAATTTTCTTGAATTTACTGAGGCTTGATTTGTGACTCCAGATGTGATCTATCCTGGAGAATGTTCCATGTGCACTTGAGAAGAAAGTGTAATCTGCTGCTTTCAGATGGAATGTCCTATAAATATCAATTAAATCTATGTGATCTATTGTGTCATTTAAAGCTTGTGTTTCCTTATTAATTTTCGGTCTGGATGATCTGTCCATTGGTGTAAGTGGGGTGTTAAAATCCCCTACTATGATTGTGTTACTGTCAGTTTCCCATTTAATGGCTGTTAGCATTTGTCTTATGTACATAGGCACTCCTATGTTGGGTGCATAAATATTTACTCTTGTTATATCTTCTTCTTGGATCAATCCCTTGATCACTATGTAGTGTCCTTCCTTGTCTGTTGTAACATTCTTTATTTTAAAGCCTATTTTATATGATATGAGTATAGTTACTCCAGGTTTCTTTTGATTTCCATTTGCATGGAATATCTTTTTCCATCCCCTCACTTGCAGTCTGTATGTGTCCCTAGGTCTGAAGTGGGTCTCTTGTATACCGCATATATATGGGTCTTGGTTTGGTATCCATTCAGTGAGCCTGTGACTTTTGGTTGGAGTATTTAATCCATTCACATTTAAGGTATTTATCAATATGTATGTTCCTATTACCATTTTCTTAATTGTTTTAGGTTTTTTTTTGTAGGTCCTTTTCTTCTCTTGTGTTTCCCACTTAGAGAAATTCCTTGAGTATTTGTTGTAGAGCTGTTTTGGTGGTGCTGAATTCTCTTAGCTTTTGATTGTCTGTAAAGTTTTTGATTTCTCTGTCGAATCTGAATGAGATCCTTGCCAGGTAGAGTAATCTTGGTTGTAGGTTCTTCCCTTTCATCACTTTAAATATATTGTGCCACCCTCTTCTGGCTTGTAGATTTTCTTCTGAGGAGTCAGCTGTTAATCTTATGGGAGTTCTCTTGTATGTTATTTGTCATTTGTCCTTTGTTGCTTTTAATAATTTTTCTTTTTCTTTAATTTTTGTCATTTTCATTACTATGTGTCTTGGCGTGTTTCTCCTTGGGTTTCCTGCCTGGGATTCTCTGTGCTTCCTGGACTTGGGTGGCTATTTCCTTTCCCATCTTAGGGAAGTTTTTGACTATAATCTCTTCAAATATTTTCTCGAGTCCTTTTTCTCTCTCTTCTCCTTCTGGGCCTCCTATAATGTGAATGCTGGTGCATTTAATGTTGTCCCAGAGGTCTCTTAAGCTATCTGCATTCCTTTTCATTTATTTTCTTTATTCTGTTCTGCGGCAGTGAATTCTACCCTTCTGTCTTCCAGGTCACTCATCAGTTTTCTGCCTCTGTTATTCTGCTATTGATTCCTTCTAGTGTATTTTTCATTTCAGTAATTGTATTTTTCATTTCTGTTTGTTTGTTCTGTAATTCTAGGTGTTTGTTCTTTAGTTCTTCTAGGTCTTTCTAAACATTTCTTGCATCTTTTCAATCTTCATCTCCAGTGTTTTTCTGAGGTCCTAGAACATCTTCACTATCATTTTTCTGAATTCTTTTTCTGGAAGGTTGCCATTCTCCACTTCATTTAGTTGTTTTTCTGGGGTTTTATTTTGTTCCTTCATCTGGTACATAGTCCTCTACCTTTTCATTTTGTCTATCTTTCTGTGAACGTGGTTTTCATTCCACAGGCTGCAGGATTGTAGTTCTTCTTGCTTCTGCTGTCTGCCCTCTGGTGCATGAGGCTATCTAAGAGGCTTGTGCAAGCTTCCTGATAGGAGGGACTGGTGGTGGGCAGAGCTGGGTGTTTCTCTGGTGGGTAGAGCTCAGTAAAACTGTAATCCACTTGTCTTCTGATGGGTGGGGCTGAGTTCCCTCCCTGCTGGTTGTTTGGCCTGAGGCAACTCAGCACTGTCGCCTACAGGCTCTTTGGTGGGACTAATGGTGGACTCCAGGCAGGCTCATGCCACGGAGTATTTTCCAGAACTTCTGCTGACAGTGCCCTTGTCCCCTTGGTGAGCCACAGACGCCCTGCTCCATGGCTCTGCAGGAGACCCTCCAACACTAGCAGGTAGGTCTGATTCAGTCTTCTATGGGGTCACTGCTCCTTCCCCCTGGATCCTGATGTGCACACTACTTTGTGTGTGCCCTCAAAGAGTGGAGTCTCTGTTTCTCCCAGTCCTGTCAAAGCCCTGCAATCAAATCCCACTAGGCTTCAAAGTCTGATTCTCTGAGAATTCCTCCTACTGTTACCAGACCCCCAGGTTGGGAAACCTGATGTGAAGCTCAGAACCTTCACTCCAGTGGGTAGATTTCTGTGGTATAATTGCTCTCCAGTTTGTGAGTCACCTACCCAGCCATTATGGGATTTGACTTTATTGTGATTGTGCCCCTCCTACCATCTCATTGTGGCTTCTCCTTTGTCTTTGGATGTGGGATATCTTTTTTGGTGAGTTCCAGTGTCTTCCTGTCGATTGTTCAGCAGTTATTTGTGATTCAGGTGCTCTTGCAAAAGGGAGTGAGCACACGTACTTCTACTCTACCCTCTTGAACCAAAATCCACAGGCAAATTCTGTCAAACATTTAGAGAAGGGTTAACACCTGTTCTTCTCAAAATTTTCCAAAAAGTTGCAGAGGAAAGAAAACTCCCAAACTCATTCTATGAGGCCACCATCACCCTGATGCCAAAACCAGACAAAGACACCACAAAAAAAGAAAATTACAGGCCAATATTATTGTTGAATATAGACGCAAAATCCTCAACAAAATACTAGTAGTCCAAATCCAACAATACATTAAAATGATCATGGGATCAAGTGGGATTTATCCCAGGGATGGAAGGATTTTTCAATATCTGCAAATCAATCAATGTGATACACCATATTAACAAACTGAAGGATAAAAACCATAAAAATATCATATGTGATTAAGTCATAATAAAAATAAAAACAAAAAAAATACTTGTACAGTGGTAGGATTGTATGAATATAAAAGCTCACTAATGACTAGCTTTTGCTTTTGTTGAGTAGGAGGCTTTACTAGTTTAGATGTATGTTTGCAAGTAATAGAAACCCAGTTAAGCTCACTAAGGAAAGAGAGAAATTGGATAACTTAGCATAAAGAACTGTTTGTTATTAAGCCTATAGGGGTGTCTTACAGATCAGAATTCTGCTGGGCCTCAGAAACAATTAGAACAAGGGACTCAGTGCTGTCAGGTCTCTTTCCCTCTTATTGTCTCTGCTTCTTTTGGCATGTCTCCTCCTCCTCTCTCTACAGACCACTTTCTCCATTCTAAGTCCATACTGGAGAAAATGGCTACTGATAACATCTGTACAATTAAAGTTAGGAGCCAAACTGGCCTTGAATCGCCACGTCCAAAAACAAAGGTAAAGAAAGACTGATTGTAAAAACTTGGGTTATATGCCCATCCTTTGGCCAGTTAATTGTTACCAGCGAGAGGGAGCATAGTAGAGCTCTCTCTCCCTGTAAGAGCATAGTAGTGTAAGAGCATAGTAGCATAAGAGCATAGTATCTCTCAGTGTAAGAGCATAGTAAGTGTAAAAGAGCAGAGTAGCTCTCAGTAATATGTGAATGGGGATATTCCTTCTGGAAAAAGTGACAGTTTCCTTCAAAGGGGTTTTCTGGGAAGACAATCAAATGAGTAGATTTTTCTACAGAAGCAAAGAATATATATTTTTGCCAACTAATGCAACCTGAGTACATTACTAGTGAGATTTAGAGATGGGTTTCTCTGCATGTGCCAACAGGTCTCCCTCAATCCTAACAATGGCTCCTAAAATATCTATGCTTAATTCCAGGGCTATTGGCCATCAGTTCTCCATTCTCTTCTTTTCTAGAAGAATAGATAAATGACTAGTGTTCCAGTGAACATACTTTGAGAAATCTTTTAGTGCTTATATTTTCCAGTTCCATTATTGTTAAGTCGCCTATCCACCTGGTTTCAGAGGAGCCTGAGCTTTATTGATACTCCCCAGAATTCTACCAATTAGTGTTTTATTTCTTTATCTTAAGGCTTAGCCCCCAATTCAATATCCCTTTCCTTGGGAGTGGTCATCCATGAGGTCTTTTCAGTCACTGACACATTGATATGAATGCATTGACCATATCATTTCCCTAGAGCATATTCACTTACAGGAGGGAGAAGGGGAAAATTTGGGAAGCCAATGGGAATATGGACTTCCTGACAGGGAAGGTAGGAATTTGAGCATAAGAAGAATGGCTAGAGGCCCAAGACAAAGGCTTTCTCCTTCACTATTATAGACAGCCAGAGCTCCCTGGCTATACAAATTGCCTGGGTACCTCCAGCAGCTGGCCCTTAATATTGATGACATTATCATATTCACTCCATCTGGTCAGGCTTTTGATCAGGATTCTATGATAATATGTGCTATGGCACCCATAAGTAACAACTCATGCTATTCTGGCCAGACTGCTGGTCAGGATTCTGTGATAATGTGTTCTCTGATACCTACAGCTACCAACTTATGTTTTTAGCCCCTCTTGCTATCAAATAGGAACACAACTACTAATAATTTCATTAGTACAATAAGTTACAGTTCACAAGAATGTTTCCATATGCATTATATAATCTGATTCTCACAACTTCCTAATAAAGTATGTTGGGCAATGACTATCATTCCTTTGAGCAAACTGAGGCTAGTGGAATTAAATATTACAGGTACACAGCTACTATATGTCAAAAAGGCTTGGCCTGTACACTCTATAAAAATAAAGGTCTTGTTTGCTTTGTTCACTGTTCTTTCTCCAGCCCCTAGCACTGAGCCTGACACTTAAGAGGAGCTCAATTGCAATATGTTGAATGAATTTCCCTTCACTTGGGTCTATATCTTCTCTGACTCTCAAAAGTATGCTGTATAATGCCAGAGAACCAAAGAAGAATTGATATTTGAGGAACATTCCAGACTTTATAGACACATATTTTATTTAATTCTCATGAGAATTCTGCAAATTAGGGATTATTTTTTCTCTCTGAGCCTCAGAGAGGTATAAGTTCTCATGGCTAGCAAGTGACAGAGCCAGGATTTAAACCTACAAGTCTTAGCTCCACAGCCTTCAAGAATGCCTCTATAGAACTGTAATATTAGTTCTCATCATCTCTCAGAGTCAGAGTGAGATGAAGATGAGTCCACAGAAATAGCTGAAAAGACCAAAGTGCTAGGCAAAGTGAAAGATGATAATTAGTGTTGCTGACTCATTTTTCTAAACTTTATTTTTCCTTAATAAAGAGACATGTACCACAATGTTCATTACAGCACTATTTACAATAGCCAGGACATGGAACCAAGCTAAATGTCCATTGACAGATGAATGGATAAAGAAGATGTGGCAATATATACAATGGAATATTATTCAGCCATAAAAATAAATGAAATTGAGTTATTTGTAGTGAGGTGGATGGACCTAGAGTCTGTCATACAGAGTGAAGTAAGTCCGAAAGAGAAAAACAAATACTGTATGCTAATGCATATATATGGAATCTAAAAAAAAAAATGGTACTGATGAACCTAGTTGCAGGGCAGGAATAGAGATGTAGACATAGAGAATGGACTTGAGGACATGGGGTGGGAGGGGGAAGCTGGGGCAAAGTGAGAGTAGCATCAACATATATATGCTACCGAATGTAAAACAGTTAACTAGTGGGAAGAAGCAGCATAGCACAGGGAGATCAGGTTGGTGCTTTGTGATGACCTAGAGCGGTGGGATAGGGAGGATGGGAGGGAGGCTCAAGAGGGAGGGGATATGGGGATATATGTATGCATATGGCTGATTCACTTTGGTGTACAACAGAAACTAACACAATATTGTGAAGCAATTATACTCCAATAAAGATGTTAAAAAATTCATTTTCCCCATAACTCACTTCCTCCAAGAAGTTCACTTTAAGTGTGAAGGACTAACAGTATCTGAAGTCACCCACCTGCTGATTCAGGTCCTCCTGAACTTCTAAGTTCAAAACAATGTGAGAAGAAAGAACGTTTCCAATTTGTATATTTTCTTTACTTGTCTTTCCTGGAAAGGGCTATGCCTTTTATTGCTTTGTAGAAATGGCCACAGCTCAATGATGAAAGTCAGTGATGATTAAATCAAACCACTTACTGTGCAGTCCGTCGAATAGCAATAACAAAAACAACAATAATAATTTAAATCATTTCCATGTGCATTGTAATTTAGTTTGTAAAGTTCTGTCACTTTCAGTAACTCATTTCACAACTTTGGTCTCCCACTCTAATACTTGTTTATCACCTTCTTTCAATCCTCAAAACCATCTAGGTTTTCACTTATCACATATTGCTCAAAAGTTTGTTTCTTACTGTTGGTACAAACCAGCGATGCCCGACCTGGTTTTGCAACACCTTGGGAAGATTTTGCCCAAATTATTTCCTCTCCTTGAAATTCTCTCATACTCTCACCTTTCTCTATCAAAGTCTTACTTACCTTTCAAGGCTCAGCTCAAAGCTCACATTTCCTTTGGAGCCTTCCAGGTCCACTAACTCACAGTGCTCTTGTCCTTTTCATAAGGCCTGGGAAACTTCTGCCATTCAGTTGGAACTTAACAGAGCATAACCAATGTTATTAATCTTTATGTATACATCGTTCCTACCCAGCAAACAATTGGTGCCCAATAAATATTTTTTGATCAAATTACTAATGCTCACAATAATATACAATGAATTCTCCCAAATGTATAAAAATAAAATTTACTTTATTTCAATTAAGATATATTGAATGCTTACTCTAAGGGAGGTCTAACATGTAATAGAGAAAGCCTTGGATGTAGAATGATAAACATGAGTTAGAGCTCTAGATCTTTCATTTTTCAGCTGTGTGAATTTATCTAAGTCTCTTTACCAAAATTTTCAGTTTCCTCATCTATAAAAAGAGGCTAGAAATAAGTTCCCTGCACAGTGCCTGGCAGGTAGTAGATTCTCAATAAAATTTTCGTTAAATAGGGAGTCAATATGTATTTAACAGGATGAGTGTGACTGTCAAATGGGATCATGTATTCAAGAGTGCCTTGCCAACTACCTTTGTAAAGAAAATAATCAGTGGTCAAAATTACATAAATGAAGAAGGCTTGGTATGGGGTCCTGCCAACCAAGTTGCTGACAAACTCCTTCAGGGAGATGAAACCAATATACAAAATATAGCAACTAGGTAAATATTAGATGGTTCAGAGTAGTACAAAATGACTTCATTGAGTTTTGGGACATGAGCAGAGTGGGGTGGAGAGCAGGCTTCAACATAAAGTAAGGTTTGAAGGAATGCTGAAGTTGGTATGGGTGTGGTACCAAGTGTGAAGAGGGCACTCTGGCTAAAGAAAAAGAGGTGTAGAGGAGGGCTGAGAGAAAAAATTGGCTGGATATGACAGGGACAGGTTATGGAGGGTCTTGGGTCTTTAGTGATTTGGGCAGAATGATGTGGAATTGATATGGGAAAGGACAGGAAGCCATTACATACTTTTGAGCTGTGGGGTGATATGATGCAGGTGGTCTTTAGAAAGATATGGTAGGCAAAGTTGGAAGATACAGGAAAAATGGAGTCAATGAGACCATTTAATCAGATCTTAATTTGGTCCAGGGCCAAGGTCTTTGTTTTTCTACCACAAAATACTATATTCTAATCATTGTTTTTTTGGTCTCATGAAAAAGGGTCTTAGTTGTCAAAAGTTTGAGGTTTCAGGCTTGATCTTGAAACAGGCAACCTAAGATCCAGATAAGGGTCTTAATACCTACCAATTTCTACCAACTCCCATCAGTGTCCTTCTGTTCCTTTATTTACCACTAATTAGGTGCTAATAGCCCCACCATTAGCTGTCAGAATCCTGAGGCCATCACACCCCACTAATTGTCACCTATAAGGGATATTAAAGTTAGTGCCTATGTTTCTGAAAACCTGTGGTGTCCTCATCTGCAAAATGGAACATTATAATATAGTGGGAAGAATACCTATTTTGTAATCAAGGAGACCTGGGCTAAAATTCAAACTTCTGCTTTCTAGCCGTACAAACTTGGGTAAGTTATTTAACCACTTTGAGCTTCATTTGTAAAGGTGAGAAAGATAATACCATTCTTCAATAAATAGTAACTATGCACCAAATATGTACCTGGCTCTGTTCTAGGCACTAGAGATACAATGAGGAGTATGTTAGTTATGGTAAAATAGCTGATATGACAAACCAACCCCCCAAATTTCTGTGGCTTAACAAGCTTATTTCTTGCTCACATGACAGCCCAATACAGATATTCCTGCTCAACAGACAACATTTCTCCATACAGTGTTTTAGGGATCCAGAAGCCATGCCTAGGCAGTTTTTCTCAACTTTGACTATCCTTTAGAATATCCTAGGGAGCTTAAAAATTACTAATGCCTGGGTGTCCACATACAGAGATTTAATTTGCTTGACATGCAGTAGAGGTATCAGAATTTTTTAAAGTTTCTGGGTGATTCTAACATCACAGTCAAGTTTGAAAACCACTGCTCTAGGGCCTCAGAAGCCTCAGTATCTAGGTTGGAGAAGTACAAAGAGAAGATAAAGAAGGCACAACTGCTTTTTAAATACTGTGGCCCAGAAATGACATACTTCTGTTTGTATTGCATTAGTAAGAGCTGGTCGTACTAAAAGGTACGTACGCACATACCTTTTCCTTCCCCAAGATGTTAGGAGGGTGGTCATATGCACGGAGGGCTGATGTTAGGAGGGCTGATAAATGTAGTCTCTGGCTAGGCAGCCACTTCTCAACAACAGCTTTATATTATAGAGCTGTCATAATTAAATGCTCATGCCCACTCATGTAAAGTTGCGATTATGATAAGAAACAAAGAAAAGTACCAGTGCCATGAGTGTGTAACAGAGAGACTTGACATAGACAATGAAGTCAAGGAAGGTTACCTTGATAAAGTAATCATTGAGTTGAGACCTGAAGCATTCGTAGAACTAGGCAAAGATAGGTGGGAAGAACTGTCCAAAGAGAAGCACATGTGCAAAAGCCCTGAGGTTCAATAGAACATAGTTATTATAAGAATCAAGATGATTTATGCTAAAAAGGATTATAACAGTAAAGCACTATGAAAATGCTATCATTTAAATTTTTCATTATTATTTATCTTCACACTATGTCCTGGAACCCTGACACTCACTTCTCTGGGCCTCGCCAAACCAACATTTTTCAACGTTGGGAGGACAAATGGGTCAGGGTTATAGAAGTTTGGAAGTAGTGATAAAGGAGTCAGAAAAGCGCCTGGGCTCTGTTTTCACATTAAATGAAAAATATGCAAATTAACTACTGACACATCCTATTAGCCATCATTTTGTAGATGTTGTTAAGCTTTTCCCCTTTACTGCCAGGCAGCTAGGAAAGGTCCTATTAATGTGTTTAATTCCTTTTTTTCTCCTTACCTGGCTTGTGCTACTGTGGCTTTGGTTTCACAACCAAATCCAGGAAAACACTATCTTTTTTAGATTGGAGAATATCAAACAGCAGATCTCTTGATGTAAAAAAGCTGCAAATGAATGAGTATGTACCCTATGGAATTTAACTTACAAGGCTCACTTTGTGGAATCTTTTGTATGGGCTTTCGTGGGCTATTGCAACTAGGCAAAGTCAACTCAACACAACTCTAAATGCCACTGTACCCCATTCTTTAGATATGAGAGGAAGGAAGGGAGAGAAAGCTGTTTCCATTATGAGATGTTCTAAAGTATCTCTTAGATACCTTTCCCAGTATTCCTCTATCATAGGACTTAACATATTTTTTCTTCTCAACCCAAGTGCTTTATATATCCCATTGCCATGGACTCTGCAGGCCTCTAGGATATAAGAATGTGGATAATATTATCCTTGAGAATTAGATCTGGATTGGGAGAGAGATTGGTAACCTTTTAGGAGATCAGTTGGACTAATACATAGCTTGGGACTACTGCAGTACAGAGATAGGAAAAGATGACTACAGTAAGTCAACATCAGGACATGGAGTGAAATTTCAAGTCCTGTCTCACACCCTACACCTTGGTGATTGGTGCTTTTTCTGCTACACTCCACAATTAACCTCCTACAGTGCCAGAATGATTAGAATGGTCTATTTCTGACCTTCTGTTTTAACCTGTTGATCTTTTGATTATTTCAACCAACATTTATTGAGTGCTGACTATGTAAAGTACTGATAAAGTAGAAATAAATAAGTCATCTTCTTTGTTTTCAAGCAGCTCATGCCAAGTGGGGAATACTCAGGGAAACAGAGATGTTACAACACTTTGTGATAAAAGCTATAAAGCATGAGCAGGGTCCTCTGGGAAGACAGAGGAGGAATAGAGTAAACAGAGGTCAGGGAAGACTTCTCAGAGAAAATGATAATTGCCCTTATTTTCAAAGAATTATTATGAATTCACCAGAGAAGGGAAGCATACAGGGACAAATTAGCAATAAGGAATAGCATGAGCTTTAAATGAGTAAGAAGAGTGAATTTTATGTGGCTAGAAAAGAGTGAGTTGAGAATAGAAATTTAGGTTAGAGAAGCCTGAGGAAAACCAAGCAAATGAATTCTGGCTTTATTCTGTAGGCTCCTTGGAAAACATTGCACATTTTCAGGTAAAGTTGTGACATAGACATGTTTATTCATTCATACATTCACTGCACTTCAAGTGATATTTTAATTGACAGATCTTCCCTGCTTAAAACTCCTTACTGACTCCCCATTGCCTTTAGATAAGCTAAGCTCCTTAAAGTGATATCCAAGACTCCCATGACTACTTCCCCATCCATCTCCCTCTCTACTCTCGTTTCTTACCACTCCAAACCTTGTACTTTAAATTTTAATTTTCTTGACTTTTCATAGTTCCCTGAGCATAGAGTGCTGTTAGACACTCCTTTGCCATTGCTATTGTTGTTCAGTTTTTGATGTTTATTTCTCACTTTTTTCTCACTAACTCCTTTGAACCATACCTGTTGAACTCTCCTACAGGAAGAAGTCTTCCCTGCTGCCTCTAGCCTGGGTTGGGTGCTTCTCTTCAGTGCCTTCAAGACATCAAGTTCTCATCTCTTGCCTGTCATTAATCACATTATATTGAAATCATCTGTTTACTCCTCTGGCTTTGTAAACAGGCTATGAACTCCTGAAGGGCAAGGACTAGACCTCAGTCCACTTTGTACCCTTAGTTCTTGGTACTGGCCTGGCACAGAGCAATTGGCTCCATAAGTACACGTTGAACTGGACTGAGAGTTAGCCAGTTAGAAGCCTTTAGTAGCCTATCTAGGTTCCCATTACTCTGAAATAAATTCAGCTTTCCAATGCCCCAGAGCCAAGGGCCAAAGGCAATAAGGACATTAAGCCATGCCCAAGGAGCTTCTGAAATCAAATTATTTTAAGAGCATCAACTGGTTTTGGTTAAGGTAAGGCTAGCAGCTGATTTTCAACAGTATGTAGGTAGCCAGACACAGCTAAAAAGCCAGGAGCTGAAGAAGCAAATCTTCCTCAGCTTTGCCCCATGACACAAGTATTGAGGTGGCCTGGTTTAACCTGGCCTACAGTTCACCCAGGAGGCAGATCAGGGAGATGAGACAAGCCATAGGGTTGAGTGGAGATATTTACAGTCTAAGGCTTGGGCTGAGGCTGGAGCCCCAAGCAGAGCCCAATCTGGCTTACACTGCTTCAGCTCCCTGCTGTCAGGGTACTATTACAAAGAGGGACATTCTGAGTAGTCCAGTTATACCTTACATGGAATTAAAAGCATAGACTCCTTTCTCCTTCCTTTCAGGGGAGAGGGTGAAGTCCCCTCAGAAGCTTTGGGGGAAATAAGCTCAGAATCAACTTCTTTATTTCCCTACAACTTCCATTTCTAGCTAGGGCCTTCACAGCACCAGAATAACAGGATAGAAAATGCTAACAAAATCAGTCATCTAGACATAAAAAACAGAGGTATGTGTAAAACTACTGTGATTATTATTTTTGATCTGTGTCTGTTTTTTTCAGGTTTCAGTCAAACCAGTTTCTGTGTGTAGACAAAGATTAAATGCCAGCCCACAGGCAAGGTATTGCTGAGCATATTTTGCTTAATAATATGAAGTACTTCCCCGCTAAGAACCATCTTCAAAGTATGGTATGTGCGTGGGGAAGGGAGGGAGGAGGTACTAAAGACCAGAGAGACAAAACAGCCAACACTTCTCTTCTAAAGCAACTCAGGCATTCAGTATTGGAGCTGGGAAAAACTCCATCAGATGTTGTGGTCTCTTTATTTGGCTTTTGCTATTTCACCCAAAAGAAAGTACAGCCACTCAGCTACAACAAATCTGTCAAAGATCACAATGTGCGGTAGTGGCAGTTCTGAGAGGAGGCCCAGACCCCAAAACTCTCTGTTCTATCCAACTCCAGGGTTTCCCCTACTCACCAAGGATTTCATCTTCAAAGTATTTTTTATAAATATTAACCAGTGAAGGCTCTGACCCAACTGTGTGGGATGAGAAGAGCAGTCATGCACTGGTCCAGTGAATAAATGTGAAGTGGCAAGAAGCCAACATGGGTTGTTAATTATGCTCAAAAGAGATTCTGGTCTTTGCCAGGGAAAGTCAATGAGGGTTACAGAAATAGTATCATTTTAAAAGATTGATAAAAGATCATTTAATCAATTCCTCTGTGTCTAGGAAGTCACCATCTCAATTAGTAAAGTCTTCAAATGGTTCTTTAGCATCATTAGGAGACTTTTATTTTGTCTTCCTGCAGCATTCCACAATGTAATCATCACATAGGGGACGATAGTTTAATAACCATTATACCTATCAGGTTTTCTGTCAAGGGACAGCTTGAATTCAAGAATCATGTTCTGGTCTGTGTGTAAACAGGGAGCAAGGATGGCTTCATAAGTGTGTGACCTGTGCAGTCACAAAGAGCCCCATATTTAGAAGGACCCAGGATTGGCTTAGTGATCTATAGTCCCCGTCATGAAAATTTAATAATTTTAGAAAAGGGTCCCACATTTTTATATGGTACTGGACTTCTGCCAGTCCTGGCAGCTTCACATCCTGCCTGACCCATTTGCATACCTGCGTTTCTGAAAACATACACTGCCAGTTCTGAGCCCACCTAGCGTGGGAAATATAGGAACTGGTATTATGAAACTTTAAAAGACATGTCTAAGAACACTGCATGCAAAACTCTCCCAAATTGCATGCTGCCTAGAGAACAGGTGTTGGTAATTTCAATTTAGATACAATTTAGGGAAGTTATGGCCAGAAATGAGAATCTGTAAAAAAAATCTACCCCAGTGCCTCATATTTAACCTCTAGCCATTCCTATTTTGAATCTACTCAGGGTACATGTTGAAACAAGAAGTACCTAAGTGCCAAGCTTCTGTGCTCTGCCAGGCCTGTGAAAAGCACATATGACTCTTTACACTTCGTAGTTTCATTTGTGGGAATGGTTCTAGAAACTGGTGTTGGCAGAGCTTTGGAGTGGTACAGGAGGCAGAACCCAATCCAACTCACTCTTTTCACAGCTGTCCTGGCTTCTGACAGCTGCAAAAATTAGTTTTTGTCAAGTATGCAGCTCAGACTCTAAACAGGCCTCAGGCAAAACAGGACCCTGGGAAGCCAATTGCATAGTTTTTAGTTCCTGACCACAAGGCTTCTCAATGGCTGATAGTTCTTCAGAGAATGTTCATTCTAAATTTGACAATTAAACTAGTGCTGCTTGGCTTATTTCCTAGGGCAACAAAGCAGCAACATGAGTCTTGGGGTGAGACACAATTAATTCCTGTGGAAGTTTGAAGGTATTTTTCTCTTGAAGTATAGTATATAGGCTTTAGTCCACTTATAGGGAAAGGGGAGGAGAGTCAGCCAGCACTTTCACAACTTTCAGTTTTTATCAGTCTTAATTTATGGTTTTTCTATTTACAAATGTGTCCTTGATAACCTTGAGAGTCTTTTCAGGCCATGCAACCCTGATACTGGCTGTAGAAAATAATCCAGAGAAAACACAACCTGGCTTGAAAAATCCCTGAGTCCACACCCAGGCTTTTCTGTTTGGGTTCCAGGCCATATTTCCAACATTTTAAGAGATCCAGTGTGTGTTCAGGGTTCTGGGATAATCTTGACAAATGTTACGTTGAAGAGAAAAAACTTATTTCTGTTCATCTTCCAGATAGAGCAATAAGGAAAAACAGAAGAATAGGCTTGTGTCCGGTCTCTGCCCCATAGTAACAATGTGGCTTTTCACCTCTCAAATCCTCAACTTTATTATCGATCAGATGGGAGTGATGACCCTTGTTCTACCTATGACATCATTTTTTATAAAGATCAAATACTACCATTAATTTTTTCAATATGTATACCTAGTTGTACAAGATACTATCTTAAAAATACAGGGGCTAGGGGCTTCCCTGGTGGCGCAGTGGTTGAGAGTCCACCTGCCGATGCAGGGGACACGGGTTCATGCCCCGGTCTGGGAAGATTCCACATGCCACGGAGCGGCTGAGCCCGTGAGCCATGGCCGCTGAGCCTGTGCGTCCGGAGCTTGTGCTCTGCAATGGGAGAGGCCACAACAGTGAGAGGCCCGCGTACTGCAAAATAAATAAATAAATAAATAAATAATACAGGGGCTAAAGGTAAAGAATTATACAAGAAAGAGCTATGAGGCTTCACAGGAGGTAGGACTTATTTTCAGCTGCAGGGATCTTGAAAGGTTTCTTGAGCAGGAGCATGCAAGCTGACTTTATGACATTGAAAAATGGTCAAGTTTATCCAGGGGGAGATGGGGCAAGTAGGGACTGTGGAAAGAGCAGGCTCTTCTGGAAAGCACAGATTGTGTGTGTGTGTATGTGTGTGTGTGTGTGTGTGTGTGTGTGTGTGTGTGTGTGTGAGAGAGAGAGAGAGAGAGAGAGAGAGAGAAACAGAGACAGAGACATTGGGCAATTCAGACTGAAAAGAGCACAAAGTGAAAGGTCAGGCCTACTCAAAGTCCCAAAGCCAATATGTCAGAGACTCTGCAAGTACCCAGTTTTTTCTCTGGTACTGTCTGGATCTCTGGCTTTAGGGAAAACATGAAGCAGAAGTAACCTTGTACCATCTCATAATTCCTATTTTCATCAGGCCTTCCTTTTGCTTGTTTTGCTCAAGCCTGTCAGGAGAAGCTGCCTGAGAATCACCTGTTCCTGGCTACTATGCCCACAAGGAGGCAAGAAGCCAGGTTGAGTAGTACAATCTATAGTTTCTTAACATCGAGTGAAAAGTGGACATTCCCTTGCGAACCTGATGGGTCTCAGAGTACCACTAGCTTCTTCTCAGCAGGCTTGGACCAAATGTCACCTTTTGTCATTCTCTGCAGACGATAGCAGTATGCAAGTAGTCCTAACTCTGCCTCTAATTCATCATGAGATCTTAGGCAGGTTACTTTGCCTTTCTGTGTCTTTGTTGCTCATCTGGAAACCAAGTGTGTTACAAAAGTAAGAGAATGGTTAAGCAAGAAATTCCATTAACGTCTAAATGCAAATGATATGTCAGTATATAAGAATGTGTATATAAAACAGAGTTGAGGCAACAGCAGTGAAAACATGTAGCTCACTTCAGTCTGTAACTCTTAGGTCTTGCGCAAGTCCTTCCCCTCTCTGAGCCTCATTGTCCCCATTGTAACATTGGAGTGGGGGTGGGGTTGGGTTGAACTAGAGAATCTCTAAGTACCTCTAAGCACTGACATCCTATGCATTTGTGCAATAATGTTAAATGAAGAAAGCAGATCATAAAATTCACATGTACGTGAATAATTCTGTAAATGTGTATGTGTGAACACTGCTGAGAATCAGAGGAGATTCAGAGGAGAACTCAGACTGATTTAAATAACTGTGTTAAAAGTATTTTAGACTTTTTTCCTACTAAGAGTACAATAATATTAAAAATAAAATTGAATATCTATGGACACATTTTGAAAGTTTTGCCCAGTTCAATATTCTAGGATTTAATCTTCAAATACATTTCTTTAATAAAAAATGAGCTGTCAGTATATATATACATCTCCTGATAAGTTTTCAATGCTTTTTCTACCTTGAACCCCTGTTACTATTAGATTTATAATAACACTTTCAATAAAATAGTCCAGGTGTTAGCACTTTCAATGAAATAGTCCAGGAGTTGGCAAACTTTTTTCTGTAAAGGGATCAATAATGAATATTTTAGCCTTTGTGGCCTATTCAGTCTCTGTTTCAACTACTCAACACTGCCAATGCAGCACAAAAATAGCCATAGACAATATATAAAGAAATGAGTGTGATGGTGTTCCATGAAGCTTTATGTACAAAACAGGCAGTGCCTGTAGGTTGTTAACCCCTGAAATAGTTGATGATAAAATCTAAAAATATAAAAGAGTTCAATAGTTATAAATACCATCAATGTCTTTGAGTTTTAAAAACATTTAAAAGAGAAAATATTCTAAATGTATAGTTTTATAGACAGTTCTACATGGTAAATAGGTTCTCTTCTGACAAAATTTACTGACAGCTACAGGGTGTAATTTATGGTAAAGTTTGCACACCCATACCTAGTCTTGCCTTGTGTGTCATGATCCTTCTGTTATTTCAGGCTCTGGCATATGTGAATTACACAAAATGCCAAGTAGAAGTAGAAGAAAAACATCATTTTCAAAAAGTGCTTGGTATTTCCTGGTGCCCACTCAGGCCAAATAGCCATACTAAACTATATTTCCTGATGAAAGGCTCACCTGTGTCAGTCCAGAAAGTGATTTGTGAATTTATCTCAAAATTAGTTGAAATTAGATTATTGATGTATTTGAGCATATATGTGTCACTAAAGTTCTGTGGCACTTTGGATGTGGGAGAAAGGGTTGATATGTGGTTTGGGTGGTATGGTTTGGATTATAAAATATTTGCATTTCTGGTACATTTCAAGAGTTTACAGAGACATTAGGACTGGCTATTAGCAGTCAGGATTATCCTGAATCCCAGTATTCTAGTGACACCGAGTCTTTATATGTTGTTTCATGTGTTAATCTTTTCTCCTCTGATAGTCTGTAAGACCTTTGAAGGCAAAGACATTGTCTAATGTTTCTTTTATCCTTAATGTAGTGATTAGCACTGTGTGAAGCACATACTGGGTGCCCAATATTTATTTTGGAGTATACTGAACATTCAAATTATTCCAGTGCCTGGTACATATTTAGGGAAGTTTAGAGAGACAGTAGTTCCATGCACTAAAGCCAGACAGCCTGTGTTTTAATCCTAGCTCTATCAGTTTTTAGCTGTGTGACCTTACAGTAGTTACATAACCGCTCTTATGTCTAAGTTTTTTTTTAAATCTTTAAAAGAGGATAATAATAGTCCCTGTGTCATAGGGTTGTTATATGAAATAAATGAGTTAATAGGCTCAAAGTGCATAGAATGGTGTGTGGAACATAGTAGTGGAACATAGTAGGCACCATCTGTATTAGCTATTATTATTAATATTTGTTGAATAAATAAACAGTGGATAAATAAAGTCTCTAGTACTTACAGAGCTAATATTAACCCTATTACAAGTTTTTTCTTTTTTTACATCTTTATTGGAGTATAATTGCTTTACAATGGTTTGTTAGTTTCTGCTTTATAACAAAGTGAATCAGTTATACATATACATATGTTCCCATATCTCTTCCCTCTTGCGTCTCCCTCCCTCCCACCCTCCCTATCCCACCGCTCCAGGCGGTCACAAAGTACCGAGCTGATATCCCTGTGCTATGTGGCTGCTTCCTACTAGCTATCTATTTTACGTTTGGTAGTGTATATATGTCAATGCCACTCTCTCTCTTTGTCACAGCTTACCCTTCCCCCTCCCCATATCCTCAAGTCCATTCTCTAGTAGGTCTGTGTCTTTAGCCTAGGTTCTTCATGACATTTGTTTTTCTTAGATTCCATATATATGTGTTAGCATACGGTATTTGTCATTCTCTTTCTGACTTACTTCATTCTGTATGACAGACTCTAAGTCCATCCATTTCATTACAAATAGCTCAATTTCGTTTCTTTTTATGGCTGAGTAATATTCCATTGTATATATGTGTCACATCCTCTTTATCCATTCATCTGATGATGGACACTTAGGTTGTTTCCATCTCCTGGCTATTGTAAATAGAGCTGCAATGAACACTTTGGTACATGACTCTTTTTGAATTATGGTTTTCTCAGGATATATGCCCAGTAGTGGGATTGCTGGGTCATATGGTAGTTCTATTTGTAGTTTCTTAAGGACACTCCACAGTGTTCTCCATAGTGGCTGAACCAATTCACATTCCCACCAGTAGTGCAAAAGTGTTCTCTTTTCTCCACTCCCTCTCCAGCATTTATTGTTTCTAGATTTTTTGATGATGGCAATTCTGACTGGTGTGAGATGATATCTCGTAATTTTGATTTGCATTTCTCTAATGATTAAAGATGTTGAGAATTCTTTCATGTGTTTCTTGGCAGTCTGTATATATTCTTTGGAGAAATGTCTATTTAGGTCTTCTGCCCATTTTTGGATTGGGTTGCTTGTTTTTTGTTATTGAGCTGCATGAGCTGCTTGTAAATTTTGGAGATTAATCCTTTGTCAGTTGCTTCATTTGCAAATATTTTCTCCCATTCTGAGGGTTGTCTTTGCTCTTGTTTATAGTTTCCTTTGCTGTGCAAAAGCTTTGAAGTTTCATTAGGTCCCATTGGTCAATTTCTGTTTTTATTTCCATTTCTCTAGGAGGTGGGTCAAAAAGGATCTTGCTGTGAGTTATGTCATAGAGTGTTCTGCCTATGTTTTCCTCTAACAGTTTGATAGTACCGGGCCTTACATTTAGGTCTTTAATCCATTTTGAGCTTATTTTTGTGTATGGAATTAGGGAGTGATCTAATCTCATACTTCTACATGTACCTTTCCAGTTTTGCCAGCACCACTTATTGAAGAGGCTGTCTTTTCTGCACTGTATATTCCTGCCTCCTTTATCAAAGATAAGGAGACCATAAGTGCATGGGTTTATCTCTGGGCTTTCTATCCTGTTCCATTGATCTATATATCTGTTTTTGTGCCACTACCATACTGTCTTGATTACTGTAGCTTTGTAGTATAGTCTGAAGTCAGGAAGCCTGATTCCTCCAGCTCTGTTTTTCCTTCTCAAGATTGCTTTGTCTATTCGGGGTCTTTTGTGTTTCCATTCAAATTGTGAATGTTTTTGTTCTAGCTCTGTGAAAAATGCCACTGGTAGTTTGGTAGGTATTGCATTGAATCTGTAGATTGCTTTGAGTAGTAGAGTCATTTTCACAATGTTGATTCTTCCAATCCAAGAACCTGGTATATCTCTCCATCTATTTGTATCATCTTTAATTTCTTTCATCAGTGTCTTATAATTTTCTGCCTAAAGGTCTTTTGTCTCCTTAGGTAGGTTTATTCCTAGATATTTTAATCTTTTTGTTGCAGTCGTAAATGGGAGTGTTTTCCTGATTTCACTTTCAGATTTTTCATCATTAGTATATAGGAATGCCAGAGATTTCTGTGCATTAATTTTGTATCCTGCTACTTTACCAAATTCATTGATTAGCTCTAGTAGTTTTCTGGTAGCATCTTTAGGATTCTCTATGTATAGTATCATGTCATCTGCAAACAGTGACAGCTTTACTTCTTCTTTTCCGATTTGGATTCCTTTTATTTCCTTTTCTTCTCTGATTGCTGTGGCTAAAACTTCCAACACTATGTTGAATAAGAGTGGTGAGAGTGGGCAACCTTGTCTTGTTCCTGATCTTGGTGCAAATGCTTTCAGTTTTTCACCATTGAGGATGATGTTGGCTTTGGGTTTGTCATATATGGCCTTTATTATGTTGAGAAATGTCCCCTCTATGCTTCCTTTCTGCAGGGATCTTATCACAAATTGGTGTTGAATTTTGTGGAAAGCTTTTGCTGCATCTATTGAGATGATCATATAATTTTTCTCCTTCAATTTTTTAATATGGTGTTTCACGTTGATTGATTTGCGAATATGGAAGAATCCTTGCATTCCTGGAATAAACCCCAATTGATCACTGTGTATGATCCTTTTAATGTGCTGTTGGATTCTGTTTCCTAGTATTTTGTTCAGGAGTTTTGCATCTATGTTCATCAGTGATATTGGCCTGTAGTTTTCTTTCTTTGTGACATCCTTGTCTGGTTTTGGTATCAAGGTGATGGTGGCCTCATAGAATGAGTTTGGGAGTGTTCCTCCCTCTGCTATATTTTGGAAGCGTTTGAGAAGAATAGGGGTTAGCTCTTCTCTAAATGTTTGATAGAATGTGCCTGTGAACACATCTGGTCCTGGGCTTTTGTTTGTTGGAAGATTTTTAATTTCAATTTCAGTGCTTGTGATTGGTCTGTTCATATTTTCTATTTCTTCCTGATTCGGTCTTGGCAGGTTGTGCATTTCTAAGAATTTGTCCATTTCTTCCAGGTTGTCCATTTTATTGGCATAGAGTTGCTTGTAGTAATCTCTCATGATCCTTTGTATTTCTGCAGTGTCAGTTGTTACTTCTCCTTTTTCATTTCTAATTCTATTGATTTGAGTCTTCTCCCTTTTTGTCTTGATGAATCTGGCTAATGGTTTATCTACTTTGTTTACCTTCTCAAAGAACCAGCTTTTAGTTTTATTGATCTTTGCTATCGTTTCCTTCATTTCTTTTTCATTTATTTCTGATCTGATTTTTATGATTTCTTTCCTTCTGCTAACTTTGAGGTTTTTTTCTTCTTCTTTCTCTAATTGCTTTAGGTGCAAGGTTAGGTTGTTTATTCGAGATGTTTCCTGTTTCTTAAGATAGGATTTTATTGCTATAAACTTCCCTCTTAGCTCTGCTTTTGCTGCATCCCATAGGTTTTGGGTCGTCGTGTCTCCATGGTCATTTGTTTCTAGGTATTTTTAAATTTCCTCTTTGATTTCTTCAGTGAATACTTCGTTATTAAGTAGTGTATTGTTTAGCCTCCATGTGTTTGTATTTTTTACAGATCTTTTCCTGTAATTGATATCTAGTCTCATAGCATTGTGGTCGGAAAAGATACTTGATACAATTTCAATTTTCTTAAATTTACCAAGGCTTGATTTGTGACTCAAGATATGATCTATCCTGGAGAATGTTCCATGAGCACTTGAGAAAAATGTGTATTCTGTTGTTTTTGGATGGAGTGTCCTATAAATATCAATTAAGTCCATCTTGTTTAATGTATCATTTAAAGCTTGTGTTTCCTTATTTATTTTCATTTTGGATGATCTGTCCATTGGTGAAAGTGGGGTGTTAAAGTCCTGTACCATGAATGTGTTACTGTTGATTTCCCCTTTTATGGCTGTTAGTATTTGCCTTATGTATTGAGGTGCTCCTATGTCGGGTGCATAAATATTTACAAGTTTTATATCTTCTTCTTGGATCGATCCCTTGATAATTATGTAGTGTCCTTCTTTGTCTCTTCTAGTAGTCTTTATTTTAAAGTCTATTTTGTCTGATATGAGAATTGCTACTCCAGCTTTCTTTTGGTTTCCATTTGCATGGAATATCTTTTTCCATCCCCTTACTTTCAGTCTGTATGTGTCTCTAGGTCTGAAGTAGGTCTCTTGTAGACAGCATATATAAGGGTCTTGTTGTTGAATCCATTCAGCCAATCTGTGTCTTTTGTTTGGAGCATTAAGTCCATTTATACTTAAGGTAATTATCGATATGTATGTTCCTATTACCATTTTCTAAATTGTTTTGGGTTCGTTACAGTAGGTCTTTTCCTTCTCTTGTGTTTCTTGCCTAGAGAAATTCCTTTAGCATTTGTTGTAAAGCTGGTTTTGTGGTGCTGAACTCTCTCAGCTTTTGCTTGTTTGTAAAGCTTTTAATTTCTCCATCATATCTCAATGAGATTGTTGCTGGGTAGAGTAATCTTGGTTGCAGGTTTTTCTCCTTCATCACTTCAAATATGTCCTGCCATTACCTTCTGGCTTGCAGAGTTTCTGCTGAAAGATCAGCTGTTAACCTTATGGGGATTCCCTTGTGTGTTATTTGTTGTTTTTCCCTTGTTGCTTTTAATATGTTTCTTTGCATTTAATTTTTGACTGATTAATATGTGTCTTGGCATATTTCTCCTTGGATTTATCCTGTATGAGACTCTCTGTGCTTCCTGGGCTTGATTAACTATTTCCTTTCCCATATTAGGGCAGTTTTCAACTATACTCTCTTCAAATATTTTCTCAGTCCCTTTCTTATTCTCTTCTTCTTCTGGAACCCCTATAATTCGAATGTTTGTGTGTTTAATGTTTTCCTAGTGGTCTCTGAGATGGTCCTCAGTTCTTTTCATTCTTTTATCTTTATTCTTCTCTGCAGTAGTTATTTCCACTATTTTATCTTCCAGGTCACTTATCCATTCATCTGCCTCAGTTATTCTGCTATTGATCCCATCTATAGCATGTTTAATTTCATTTATTGTGTTGTTCATCATTGCTTGTTTCATCTTTAGTTCTTCTAGGTCCTTGTTAAATGTGTTTTGCATTTTGTCTATTCTATTTCCAAGATTTTGTATCATCTTTACTATCATTATTCTGAATTCTTTTTTAGGTAGACTGCCTATTTCCTCTTCATTTGTTAGGTCTGGTGGGTTTTTATCTTGCTCCTTCATCTGCTGTGTGTGTTTCTGTCTTCTCATTTTGCTTATCTTACTGTGTTTTGGGTCTGCTTTTTGCAGGCTGCATGTTCTTAGTTCTCGTTGTTTTTGGTGTCTGTCGCCAGTGGCTAAATTTTGTTCAGTGGGTTGTGTAGGCTTCCTGGTAGAGGGGACTAGTGCCTGTGTTATGATGGATGAGGCAGGATCTTGTCTTTCTGGTGGGCAGGTCCACGTCTCGTTGTCTGTTTTGGAGTGTCTGTGGACTTATTATGATTTTAGGTAGCCTCTCTGCTAATGGGTGGGGTTGTGTTCCTGTCTTGCTAGTTGTTTGGCTCAGGGTGTCCAGCAGTGTAGGTTGCTGGGCGTTGAGTGAAGCTGGGTGCTGGTTTTGAGATGGAGATCTCTGGGAGGTTTTGGCCATTTGATAATATGTGGAGCTGGGAGGTCTCTTGTGGATCAGTGTCCTGAAGTTGGCTCTCCCACCTCAGAGACACAGCACTGACTCCTGGCTGCAACACCAAGAGCCTTTCATCCACACGGCTCAGAATAAAAGGGAGAAAAAGTAGAAAGGAAGAAAGAAAGAAAGGAAGAAAGAAAGAAAGAAAGAAAGAAAGAAAGAAGGAAAGAGGAAAGAAGAAGGGAGGGAGGGATGGAAGGAAGAAGGAGGGAAGGAGGTAGGGAGGGAAGGAAAGAAAGAAAGAAAGAAAGAAAGAAAGAAAGAAAGAAAGAAAGAAAGAAGGAAAAAAGAAGATAAAATAAAATAAAGTAAATTTTAAAAATAAAGTTATTAAAATATAAAATAATTATTAAGAAAAAAATGTTTTAAAAGAAAAGACGGATAGAACTCTAGGACCAATGGTGGAAGCAAAGCTATACAGACAACATCTCACACAGAAGCATACACATACACACTCACAAAAAGAAGAAAAGGCGAAAAAATCATAAATCTTGTTCTCAAAGTCCACCTCCTCAATTTGGGATGATTCATTGTCTATTCATATATTCCACAGATGCAGGGTACATCAAGTTGATTGTGGAGCTTTAATCCGCTGCTCAGAGAGATTTCCCTTTCTCTTCTTTGTTCTCACTGCTCCCGGTGCTCAGCTTTGGATTTGGCCCCACCTCTGCATGTAGGTCGCCGGAGGGCTTCTTTTCTTCACTCATACAGGATGGGGTTAAAGGAGCAGCTGCTTCGGTGACTCTGGCTCACTCAGGCCGAGGAGAGGGACGGGTACGGAGTGCTGGGTGAGTCTGCAGCGGCAGAGGCTAGCGTGACGTTGCACCAGGGTGAGGCTTGCTGTGCGTTCTCCCGGGGAAGTTGTCCCTGGATCCCGGGACCCTGGCAGTGGCGGGCTGCACAGGCTCCCAGGAAGGGGGGTATGAATAGTGATCTGTGCTCGCACACAGGCTTCTTAGTGGTGGCAGCAGCAGCCTTAGTGTCTCATGCCCGTCTCTGGGGTCCACACTTTGAGCCGCGGTTCGTGCCCATCTCTGGAGCTCCTTTAAGCAGCACTCTTAATCCCCTTTCCTCATGCACCAGGAAACAAAGAGGGAAGAAAAAGTCTCTTGCCTCTTCGGCAGGTCCAGAATTTCCCTGGGACTCCCTCCTAGCTAGCCGTGGTGCACTAACCCCCTGCAGGCTCTGTTCTCGCTGCCAACCCAGTCCTCTCCCTGAAGCCCGAGCCTCAGCTCACAGCCCCGCCCACCCCGGCAGGTGAGCAGACTGGCCTCTCGGCCTGGTGAGTGCCATTCGGCAATGATCCTCTGTGCTGAAATCTCTTCACTTTGCCTTCTGCACCCCTGTTGCTGTGCTCTGCTTCACAGCTCCAAAGCTTCCCCTTCCGCCACCTGCATTCTCTGCCCACAAATGGGCTCCTAGTGTGTGGAAACCTTTCCTACTTCACAACTCCCTCCTACTGGTGCAGGTCCCGTCCTTATCCTTTTGTCTCTGTTTATTCTTTTTTCTTTTGCCCTACCCAGGTACGTGGGGACTTTCTTGCCTTTTGGGAGGGCTGAGGTCTTCTGCCAGCAGTCAGCAGTTGCTCTGTAGGAGTTGTTCCACGTGTAGTTGTATTTCTGGTGTATCTTTGGGGAGAAAGGTGATCTCCGCATCTTACTCTTCCGCCATCTTCCCCTCGTCCCGACCAACCCTATTATATGTTAAAGGATGTGGGCTAGCAGTGACTTGAATAACATTTAATCAATGGGAAAGCTCCTTTAGCCCCAGGATTCCTCAAAACTGATTTACATTTCCAAATCTTAAGTTTTGGCCTTTAGAGAAACAGCATTTCCAAGGTGAAAGGGCTTATATGTGTGTGTAAGTGTGTGTGTGTGTTTGTGTGTGTGTGCGTGTGATTCTGGGAGCAAAGGCCTAGAGCAGTTTAACTGTTGAAAAAGTGTGCTCTGTGGCCAGAGATGAAAAGGTAATCTTCCCATATGCTCAAAAAACAAGAGACTTCCTAGTTGCTCAATAGATATGTTGTTCACTAATGAAAGGCAGTGATTCTTGAAAGAGCTGTAATTATTTTTTTTCATTTGAAGGATGAAGGATAGGT
The DNA here is from genome assembly GCF_008692025.1 of Phocoena sinus. NCBI lineage: Eukaryota > Metazoa > Chordata > Mammalia > Artiodactyla > Phocoenidae > Phocoena > Phocoena sinus. The sequence goes on along the minus strand of NC_045784.1, from coordinate 57,098,649 downwards.
GCACGTGTTCTCTATCTCCTTCATAATGGATTTCTAAATGACAATTTATATATCTGCCAGGGTGATAGTGTGGTTTAATGGAAAGGCCATGAGCTCTGGAATTGGGTTTGAATTCCAGAGCTGTCACTTAATGTCACTTACCAGAGACCCCTTGTGCTTTTTTTTTTTTTTTTTTTTTTGCGGTATGCAGACTTCTTACTGTTGTGGTCTCTCCCATTATGGAGCACAGGCTCCAGACCCGCAGGCTCAGCGGCCATGGCTCATGGGCCCAGCTGCTCAGCAGCATGTGGGATCTTCCTGGACCGGGGCACGATCCCGTGTCCCTTGCATTGGCAGGCGGACCCTCAACCACTGTGCCACCAGGGAAGCCCCCCTTGTGCTTTTTGATCCTCGGTTTTATCATCAGTAAAATGACCATAATAAGATGCATTTCACAGGTGTGCTGCAACAATTGAATGTGATGTGACAATCGAATACTATGATGTGTCTCTGTTACACAGGGTAGTGGCTAATAACTTTAGAGTCAGGCAGCCAGACATGGGGAAAAGTGCTCTACACGTATTACCTCATTTAGTCCTCACAGCACCTCTATGGATGAGTGCTATTATTATTGCTATTATACAGAAAAGGAAAGGATATGAAAACCTTAACTTGTAAAAGTAACACATGAGGGAATGGTCATTTGTTTCCAAAAGTAAGTTTAGCTTTATGAAGAACTGTAGCCATAACCACCCTCCCAATCATGAAACTTCCTTCTTAGAGAGGGTGGCCCAGAACTAAGCATTTAATCTTTGTATGGGCAGATTAGCACATAAGATGTAGCTGTCAGCTCTCTCTTTCTGGACACTGTATCTGTTGAAATGGCCTAACAACATCACATTACATTTGCTGGCAATAGCACAATTTGATTAACAAGGAGTTTACCTTATACAGTTATTCTAATTAAATTTCATCTCATTAGATTTAAACTTATTTCTGGATTCTCACTTGGTTATGTAATATCAGTCTGTTATCTATTTATCTGTCTGTCATATATCATCTACTTAGATGCCTATATTCTTTTCTTTTTCGTATACCTTAACATTAATCAAGTACCTACTCTATACCAGGCATTCTTGATATGGATATTAGAGATCCAAAAATGAACTAAATATCTGCTGCTTTCAAAGACTTCCCATGCTCTTGGGTAAGACCAATTATACGTAATAAATTTGAGAGCACAGAGGTAGGAATCACTAAATATGTCCAGGGTGAGTTGTGAGATCAGAGAAATCTTCACAAAGTAGATGATGTTTGAGGGCAGATTTATTCTCTTTTTTTGTAGTATGCGGGCCTCTCAGTGTTGTGGCCTCTCCCGTTACGGAGCACAGGCTCCAGGCGCGCAGGCTCAGCAGCTATGGCTCACAGGCCCAGCCGCTTCGTGGCATGTGGGATCTTCCCGGACCGGGGCACGAACCCGTGTCCCCTGTGTCGGCAGGTGGACTCTCAACCACTGCGCCACCAGGGAAGCCCATTGAGGGCAGATTTGATAATGATGATAATAGGCACTATTTATTCCCTCAATATTCATTCAATAAATATTGATCAATTTATTTAATGATCAATTATTGAATGTTAATTATGTTTCTGGGAAGATGGCGGAAGAGTAAGATGCGGAGATCGCCTTCCTCCCCACGGATACACCAGAAATACATCCACACGTGGAACAACTCCTACAGAACTCCTACTGAAGGCTGGCAGAAGACCTCAGACCTCCCAAAAGGCAAGAAACTCCCCACGTAACTGGGTAGGGCAAAAGAAAAAACAGAGACAAAAGAATAAGGACGGCACCTGCACCAGTGGGAGGGAGCTGTGAAGGAGGAAAAGTTTCCACACACTAGGAAGCCCCTCCGCGGGCGGAGACTGCGGGAGGCAGAGGGGGGAGTTTCGGGACCGCGGAGTAGTGCACAGCGATGGGTGCGGAGGGCAAAGCGGGGAGATTCCTGCACAGACGATCGGTGCCGACCAGCACTCACCAACCCGAGAGGCTTGTCTGCTCACCCGCCGGGGCGGGCGGGGCTGCGAGCTGAGGCTCGGGTTTTGGTTTTGGACGGAGCTCAGGGAGAGGACTGGGGTTGGCGGATTGAACATAGCCTGAAGGGGTTAGTGCACCACGACTAGCCGGGAGGGAGTTCGGGGAAAAGCCTGCACCAGCCGAAGAGGCAAGAGACTTTTTCTTCCCTCTTTGTTTCCTGGTGCGCGAGGAGAGGGGTTTAAGAGCGCTGCTTAAAGGAACTCCAGAGACGGGCGCGAGCCGCGGCTAAAAGCGCGAACCCCAGAGACGGGCGCGAGCCGCGGCTGAGGGCGCGAGCCCCCGAGACGGGCGCGAGCCGCGGCTGAAAGCGCAAACCCCAGAGACGGGCGCGAGCCGCGGCTAAAACCGCGGACCCAAGAGCCGGGCGGGAGACGCTAAGGCTGCTGCTGCCGCCACCAAGGGGCCTGTGTGCGAGCACAGGTCACTCTCCACACCCCTCTTCCGCGGAGCCTGTGCAGCCCGCCACTGCCAGGTTCCCGGGATCCAGGGACAACTTCCCCGGGACAACGCACGGCGGGCCTCAGGCTGGTGCAACGTCACGCCGGCCTCTGCCGCAACGTCACGCTGCCTCTGCCGCCGCAGGCCCGCCCTGCACGCAGTGCCCCTCCTTCCCCCATCCCCCAACCCCCGGCCTGAGTGAGCCGGAGGCCCCGAATCAGCGGCTCCTTTAACCCGGTCCTGTCTGAGCGAAAAAACAGACGCCCTCCAGCGACCTACACGCAGAGGCAGGGCCAAATCCAAAGCTGAGCTCCTGTGAGCTGTGAGAACAAAGAAGAGAAAGGGAAATCTCTCCCAGCAGCCACAGAAGCAGCGGATTAAAGCTCCACAATCAACTTGATATACCCTGCATCTGTGGAATACCTGAATAGACAAGGAATGATCCCAAATTGAAGAGGTGGAATTTAGGAGCGAGATCTATGATTTTTTTCCCTTTTCCTCTTTTTGTGAATGTGTACGTGTATGCTTCTGTGTGAGATCTTGTCTGTATACTCTTTCTTCCACCATTTGTCCTAGGGCTCTATCCGTCCATGACTTTTTTTTAAAAATTCTTTTTCTTAATAATTAAGTTTAATTGTAATAACTTTATTATACTTTACCTTCGTTCTTTCTTTCTTTCCTTCCTTCCTTCCCTCCTTTAGACAACGAATCACCCCAAATTGAGGAGGTGGTCTCAGGGAGCAGGATTTATGATTTTTCCCCCTTTACCTCTTTTTGTGAAGGTGTATGTGTATGCTTCTGTGTAAGATTTTCTCTGTATAGCTTTGCTTCCAACATTTGTCCTAAGGTTCTATCCGTCCCTTTTTTTTTTTCTAAATATTTTTTAATTCAATAACTATATTATACTTTATTTTATTTTTACTGTATCATCTTTCTTTCTTTTTTCCTTCTTTCCCTCCTTCCCTCCTTCCTCCCTCCCTCCCTCCCTCCCTCCTTTCTTTCCTTCTTTGCTTCTTTCTTCCTTCCTTCCTTTCCTCCTTTCCTTCTTTCTTTACTCATACTTCTACTAATTCTCCCTACTTTTTCTCCCTTTTATTCTGAGCTGTGTGGATGAAAGGCTCTTGGTGCTCCAGCCAGGAGTCAGGGCTCTGCCTCTGAGGTAGGAGAGCCAACTTCAGGACACTGGTCAACAAGAGACCTCCCAGCTCCACATAATATTAAACGGTGGAAATCTCCCAGAGACCTCCATCTTAACACCAGCACCCAGCTTCACTCAACGACCAGCAAGCCACAGTGCTGGACAACCTATGCCAAACAACTAGCAAAACAGGAACACAACCCCACCCATTAGCAGAGAGGCTGCCTAAAATCATAATAAGGCCACAGACACCCCAAAACACACCACCAGACGTGAACCTGCCCACTAGAGAGACAAGATCCAGCCTCATCCAGCACAACACAGGCACTAGTCCCCTCCACCAGGAAGCCTACACAACCCAGTGAAACAACCTTAGCCACTGGAGACAGACATCAAAAACAACGGGAACTACGAAAGTGCAGCCTGCAAAAAGGAGACCCCAAACACAGTAAGATAAGCAAAATGAGAAGACAGAAAAACACACAGCAGATGAAGGAGCAAGATAAAAACCCACCAGACCTAACAAATGAAGAGGAAATAGGCAATCTACCTGAAAAAGAATTCAGAATAATGATAGTAAGGATGATCCGAAATCTTGGAAGTAGAATGGACAAAATGCAAGAAACAGTTAACAAGGACCTACAAGAACTAAAGATGAAACAAGCAACGATGAACAATGCAATAAATGAAATTAAAATCACTCTAGATAGGATCAATAGCAGAATAACTGAGGCAGAAGAACGGATAAGTGACCTGGAAGATAAAGTAGTGGAAATAACTACTGCAGAGCAGAATAAAGAAAAAAGAATGAAAAGAACTGAGGACAGTCTCAGAGACCTCTGGGACAACATGAAACGCACCAACATTCGAATTATAGGGGTTCCAGAAGAAGAAGAAAGAAAGAAAGGGACTGAGAAAATATTTGAAGAGATTATAGTTGAAAACTTCCCTAATATGGGAAAGGAAATAGTTAATCAAGTCCAGGAAGCACAGAGGGTCCCATACAGGATAAATACAAGGAGAAACACGCCAAGACACATATTAATCAAACTGTCAAAAATTAAATACAAAGAAAGCATATTAAAAGCAGCAAGGGAAAAACAACAAATAACACACAAGGGAATCCCCATAAGGTTAACAGCTGATCTCTCAGCAGAAACCCTACAAGCCAGAAGGGAGTGGCAGGACATACTGAAAGTGATGAAGGAGAATAGCCTGCAACCAAGACTACTCTACCCAGCAAGGATCTCATTCACATTTGATGGAGAAATTAAAACCTTTACAGACAAGCAAAAGCTGAGAGAGTTCAGCACCACCAAACCAGCTTTACAACAAATGCTAAAGGAACTTCTCTAGACACGAAACACAAGAGAAGGAAATGACCTATAGTAGCGAACCCAAAACAATATATAAAATGGAAATAGGAACATACATATCGATAATTACCTTAAATGTAAATGGACTAAATGCTCCCACCAAAAGACACAGATTGGCTGAATGGATACAAAAACAAGACCCTTATATATGCTGTCTACAAGAGACCCACTTCAGACCTAGGGACACATACAGACTGAAAGTAAGGGGATGGAAAAAGATATTCCATGCAAATGGAAACCAAAAGAAAGCTGGAGTAGCAATTCTCATATCAGACAAAATAGACTTTAAAATAAGGACTATTAAAAGGGACAAAGAAGGACACTACATAATGATCAAGGGATCGATCCAAGAAGAAGATATAACAATTGTAAATATTTATGCTCCCAACATATGAGCACCTCAATACATAAGGCAAATACTAACAACCATAAAAGGGGAGATCAACAGTAACACATTCATAGTAGGGGACTTTAACACCTCACTTTCACCCATGGACAGATCATCCAAAATGAAAATAAATAAGGAAACACAAGCTTTAAATGATACATTAAACAAGATGGACTTAATTGATATTTATAGGACACTCCATCCAAAAACAACAGAATACACATTTTTCTCAAGTGCTCATGGAACATTCTCCAGGATAGATCATATCTTGGGTCACAAATCAAGCCTTGGTAAATTTAAGAAAACTGAAATTGTATCAAGTATCTTTTCCGACCACAACGCCATGAGACTAGATATCAATTACAGGAAAAGATCTGTAAAATATACAAACACATGGAGGCTAAACAATACACTACTTAATAATGAAGTGATCACTGAAGAAATCAAAGAGGAAATAAAAAAATACCTAGAAACAAATGACAATGGAGACACAACGACCCAAAACCTATGGGATGCAGCAAAAGCAGTTCTAAGGGGGAAGTTTATAGCAATACAAGCCCACCTTAAGAAGCAGGAAACATCTCGAATAAACAGCCTAACCTTGCACCTCAAGCAATTAGAGAACGAAGAACAAAAAAACCCCAAAGCTAGCAGAAGGAAAGAAATCATAAAAATCAGATCAGAAATAAATGAAAAAGAAATGAAGGAAACAATAGCAAAGATCAATAAAACTAAAAGCTGGTTCTTTGAGAAGATAAACAAAATAGATAAACCACTAGCCAGACTCATCAAGAAAAAAAGGGAGAAGACTCAAATCAATAGAATTAGAAATGAGAAAGGAGAAGTAACAACTGACACTGCAGAAATAAAAAAAATCATGAGAGATTACTACAAGCAACTCTATGCCAATAAAATGGACAATCTGGAAGAAATGGACAAATTCTTAGAAATGCACAACCTGCCAAGACTGAATCAGGAAGAAATAGAAAATATGAACAGACCAATCACAAGCACTGAAATTGAAACTGTGATTAAAAACCTTCCAACAAACAAAAGCCCAGGACCAGATGGCTTCACAGGTGAATTCTATCAAACGTTTAGAGAAGAGCTAACACCTATCCTTCTCAAACTCTTCCAAAATATAGCAGAGGGAGGAACACTCCCAAATTCCTTCTACGAAGCCACCATCACCTTGATACCAAAACCAGACAAGGATGTCACAAAGAAAGAAAACTACAGGCCAATATCACTGATGAACATAGATGCAAAAATCCTCAACAAAATACTAGCAAACAGAATCCAACAGCACATTAAAAGGATCATACACCATGATCAAGTGGGGTTTATTCCAGGAATGCAAGGATTCTTCAATATACGCAAATCTATCAATGTGATAAACCATATTAACAAATTGAAGGAGAAAAACCATATGATCATCTCAATAGATGCAGAGAAAGCTTTCGACAAAATTCAACACCCATTTATGATAAAAACCCTCCAGAAAGTAGGCATAGAGGGAACTTTCCTAAACATAGTAAAAGCCATATATGACAAGCCCACAGCAAACATCATCCTCAATGGTGAAAAACTGAAAGCATTTCCACTAAGATCAGGAACAAGACAAGGTTGCCCACTCTCACCACTCTTATTCAACATAGTTTTGGAAGTTTTAGCCACAGCAATCAGAGAAGAAAAGGAAATAAAAGGAATCCAAATCGGAAAAGAAGAAGTAAAGCTGTCACTGTTTGCAGATGACATGATACTATACATAGAGAATCCTAAAGATGCTACCAGAAAACTACTAGAGCTAATCAATGAATTTGGTAAAGTAGCAGGATACAAAATTAATGCACAGAAATCTCTGGCATTCCTATATACTAATGATGAAAAATCTGAAAGTGAAATCAAGAAAACACTCCCATTTACCACTGCAACAAAAAGAATAAAATATCTAGGAATAAACCTACCTAAGGAGACAAAAGACCTGTATGCAGAAAATTATAAGACACTGATGAAAGAAATTAAAGATGAAAAAAATAGATGGAGAGATATACCATGTTCTTGGATGGGAAGAATCAACATTGTGAAAATGACTCTACTACCCAAAGCAATCTACAGATTCAATGCAATCCCTATCAAACTACCACTGGCATTTTTCACAGAACTAGAACAAAAAATTTCGCAATTTGTATGGAAACACAAAAGACCCCGAATAGCCAAAGCAATCTTGAGAACGAAAAAAGGAGCTGGAGGAATAAGGCTCCCTGACTTTAGACTATATTACAAAGCAACAGTAATCAAGACAGTATGGTACTGGCACAAAAACAGAAAGATAGATCAGTGGAACAGGATAGAAAGCCCAGAGATAAACCCACGCACATGTGGACACCTTATCTTTGATAAAGGAGGCAGGAATGTACAGTGGAGAAAGGACAGCCTCTTCAATAAATGGTGCTGGGAAAACTGGACAGGTACATGTAAAAGTATGAGATTAGATCACTCCCTAACACCATACACAAAAATAAGCTCAAAATGGATTAAAGACCTAAATGTAAGGCCAGAAACTATCAAACTCTTAGAAGAAAACATAGGAAGAACACTCTATGACATAAATCACAGCAAGATCCTTTCTGACCCACCTCCTAGAGTAATGGAAATAAAAACAAAAATAAACAAATGGGACCTAATGAAACTTCAAAGCTTTTGCACAGCAAAGGAAACCATAACCAAGACCAAAAGACAACCCTCAGAATGGGAGAAAACATTTGCAAATGAAGCAACTGACAAAGGATTAATCTCCAAAATTTACAAGCAGCTCATGCAGCTCAATAACAAAAAAACAAACAACCCCATCCAAAAATGGGCAGAAGACCTAAATAGACATTTCTCCAAAGAAGATATACAGAATGCCAACAAACACATGAAAGAATGCTCAACATCATTAATCATTAGAGAAATGCAAATCAAAACTACAATGAGATATCATCTCACACGGGTCAGAATGGCCATCATCAAAAACTCTAGAAACAATAAATGCTGGAGAGGGTGTGGAGAAAAGGGGACACTCTTGCACTGCTGGTGGGAATGTGAATTGGTTCAGCCACTGTGGAGAACAGTATGGAGGTTCCTTAAAAAACTACAAATAGAATTACCATATGACCCAGCAATCCCACTACTTGGCATATACCCTGAGAAAACCAAAATTCAAAAAGAGTCATGTACCAAAATGTTCATTGCAGCTCTATTTACAATAGCCAGGACATGGAAACAACCTAAGCGCCCATCATCGGATGAATGGATAAAGAAGATGTGGCACATATACACAATGGAATATTACTCAGCCTTAACAAGAAATGAAATTGAGCTATTTGTAATGAGATGGATAGACCTAGAGTCTGTCATACAGAGTGAAGTAAGTCAGAAAGAAAAAGACAAATACCGTATGCTAACACATATATATGGAATTTAAGGGAGAAAAATGTCATGAAGAACCTAAGGGTAAGATAGGAATAAAGACGCAGACCTACTGGAGAACGGACTTGAGGATATGGGGAGGGGGAAGGGTGAGTTTTGACAGGGCGAGAGAGAGTCATGGACATATACACACTAACAAACGTAGTAAGGTAGATAGCTGGGGGGAAGCAGCCGCAAGGCACAGGGATATTAGCTCGGTGCTTTGTGACAGCCTGGAAGTGTGGGATGGGGAGAGTGGGAGGGAGGGAGACGCAAGAGGGAAGACATATGGGAACATATGTATATGTATAGCTGATTCACTTTGTTATAAAGCAGAAACTAACACACCATTGTAAAGCAATTATACCCCAATAAAGATATTTAAAAAAAAAAATTATGTTTCTGGCATCCACATTGCGAGATACAGTGGTAAATTACACAGACCTTGAGTTTATAGTGTAGTATAATTACATAATTATATGCTATTAAGTAATTTATTAAAAGTGAGGGACAACATAATATAGTGATTTAAAAGCATGGATTCTGGGACCAGATCACCTGGCTTCAAATCCCCAGCTCTACTACTTACCAGATGTATGGCCTTGTGTAAATAACTTCTCTGTACTTCAGTTTCATCATCTGAAAAATGGGAATAAAAATAGGACCTACTTCATAGGATTGTCATGAGAATTGCATTGGACAATAATCTAAAGTGCTTAGTTCCTGGAGAACAGCAAGTGATATATAAGTATTTGTGCATCAAGTGCAGAAAAGAAGAAATAGTGGGAGTCTTGGAAACACATAGCACATAACAAAGAGAAGGGGCAATCTAGTTTGGGGATACAGGAAAGGTTTCCTGATGATGTGACAATTAAGCTAAGAACTGCATCAAGGAAGACTTCTCAGAAGGGACATTAAAGTTGACACATCTGAAAGAACAGTAGGAGTTTGTGATACCAGGTCCTTGAGAGCTGGTTTAAAGAGACTGGTCTTTGTCATAAAGAAAATGGGAGGCTATTGACATGTTTAAGTGGGTTAGTGAAACTTTGCATATTGGGAAAATCACTTTTTTATTAATTTTTATTGGAGTATAGTTGCTTTACAATGCTGTGTTAGTTTCTGCTGTACAGCAAATTGAATCTGTTATACATATACATATATCCACCCTTTTTTAGATTTCCTTCACGTTTAGGTCATCACTGAATATTGAGTAGAGTTCCCTGTGCTACTGATGTTTGAAATAAAAGGATAGTAGGAGAAAACTAGAAATAAAGATACCAATTAAGAGACAGTGGCAATATACATGTGAAAGATGATGGTGACTGGGACTAAGGACATATCAATTGGAATGAAGAGGCCTGGAGAAATCTGAGAAATATTCAAGAGGTAGAAATGGCATAAAGAGCTTAAGAACTAAGTAATTTAGTGTGTATGTTTGTGTGTGTGTGTGTGTGTGTGTGTGTGTGTGTTTATCAGTGATAGAGGGAGTGATGAGAGAGATAGAGGAATTAAGGATGATATTCAAGTCTTTGGTTTTGAGTAGCTAGGTAAATGATGAGGCCATTCACTGAGGAAAGAGAACCGTGATGGAGAAGCAAATTCATAAGGAAAAGAGATGAGGAGTTCTGTTGCTGTGTTATTTATATGTGCTAGATACCATGTTATACACTTTATATGCATTATCAATATTCAGCAGCCCTGTGAGATGAGGTTTATCATTTTACACTAATTACTCTTTTTCAGATTATGAAATCAAGGCTTAGAGAGGTTAAACAACTTGCTCAAGATGACATAGCTAAATAAATGGCAAAATTGAGATGTGAAATATGTTCTCTCTGACCCCTTAAGCCCATGTTCATTCCATATTTCTCCATAGTCTCAGAGGATAATTTGGATCACCCTTTTCAACTCCAACCAGCACCAAACACCTGACGTCTTCCTTGCTTTATTTCTCAACATCTGCCTCAATGACTAGAAGAAAGTCCTTAAGTGTAAGTAAGATGTCCAAGATTACTAAGTAAGCTCTGAGTTTGCAACCTAGAAAGGGTGGGAAACTAGAGAAACCAAAGTAATAACTTCTCTAAGGAGAGAATTCAATACAAATAGCTTTCCTTCCAGCTAACATTGCCCCATCACTGCTACCCAAGTCAGTTTTCCTGCTGGCGCTCTTGCTCCTCTGCTTTTGTCCTTCCATATAACTGGTGACATAATCATTTTCCTTATGTATAATGATATTTTCCTAATTCTGAACTGGCACAGTCTGGCAGAGGGATTTTATGCTGTGTCCAGCTGTAGAAGGAAGTCTGGTGGGTATATTTTGGTTGCCAAAATTTTGGAATTTCTGGGACATTTTGACCATTTTGGTGGTGTCTGGGGACACAATATATGAAATCATGGCTGCTCTAAAAAAATCCGGGTTATTTGCTTCCTCTTCCCATATCCATAACTGCAAATTATACCAGTATATCTTCTCAATTTTCATTTAGGCCATTGATAAATCAGTGAATGGGCCAAGGCCAAGGCTTTTTAATCAGGTTTATGTCAGCCTGTTATTTAGTTACTCATCCCCTTTCAGAGTTTGCCCTGAATCAGTTGTGAACCCTATCAGTATTCCCCTATGGCCTCTATCTAAAAAGATTAGAATGAGAGAGCTTACTGAAGTCTCACACTCTATTCTCTTGCATGGATACCTTGTTAACAACACAAACAAAAACAAAGTTTATTTGTCATCACTTGTTTTCAATGAATGCATGTTGGCTTCAAGTATATACTTTTTATAAGTCATCAAGGATCATTCCTTAAACAAGTCATTGAATCTCACCTGATTTCAAGAAGTTCATTTGTGGTTTATCAAAAGCACCCTCTTCCCCTTTCTGATAATGCTTACCCTGTTAAACTATCTTCAGCTTTCAAGCTTCACTGCAATCCTCCAGGGCTGTTTAATATCCAGTGGCTTAACCTTTCTCACAATTCTTGGTATGTGATTTTTCTGATTTAGGAGGCTTGAACTCATTTAAACTCATATCACTTGTATTTCGAGTACTTCTAACCAATGTTCATTTCACTGTGAATGAGGACTATTCTCCTTCTCAATCTATTTAACACTGGTAGTAGGAATTAATTTCTCAGATTAGCAGTTGTCTCCCAGAAGAGAGCAGTACCCTGAGTTGTGAGATAGTGTAACAAGTCTGTAAAAGCTCTGAGAATTATCTGTAATGATCTATCAGCAGGGCAGCTGCTGCTTCATGCAGCAAAATTTTGTGAATTAGCAAAAGCCATTCTCACACTCTCCTCGACCTCTCATACCCCTAACAGTTCCAGCTCTGCAAGTGAATAGTTGGAGAGGGAACTATGCCTTTCTGCAAATTAGAAAAGGCTGTCCTTCCTTTGGGGAGTTGTGGCTTGAAACCAAGGCACACAGGACAAGAAGAATAGGGGCTGGTTTTCAGTCCTCACTCATGCCCTCCACCAGGCCTCCTTGTGTAGTGAATAACCTGCAAACTGCACATGGTGGGTTCTGTCTATGAGGATAGGAAGAAACACCAGTAGACAGGACAAGGCCACTGTCAAAACTTCCCTACATCAATGTTGCTAAAGGCTGGTTTGGGGCATGGAATTCATTTTCCATCTTAATTTCTTGACATTATGTCTGTGCTTCCAGAGAAGTGTCTCTATGAAGGATTTGTCTCATAGGGATTTACAGAAATATTAATTCCAGGTGAAATGCATCAACTGATTTTGATTTCAAAACAATGATTCAGAGAAGACCCTTCAGACATTAAAAATGGGACAAGACTGCCCTGTTTGATCAAGATATCTCCTATAATTTCCCTGGCAAATGACTGGAATAGAAGAAATGGTCCCTTCTAGTGGAACCAGTGGTTCAAACCATGGGCTCTTGAGTCAAAATACCTGGATTCATAACTTGTCTCTGCCACTTCCTGTGTAAACTTGAGCAAGACATTTGATCTCTGTGTCTCAGTCTGCTCATGAGTCAAATGAGAATCATAATAGCACCTACTTCATAGATTTGTTGTGATAATGAAATGAAATGGTAAATGTAAAGTGTTGAGTACAATGCCTGGCACATGGTGAACATGTAATAACTATTAGTTATTAATAATAAACAGCAGGTTTCATAGAAGAACAGACTGTCAGACCTTGAACAGCAGAATAATTTAGTCTACTCTCCTATATGTGGATTGAAAGGAATTCCAGAGAATATGAATGTTCAAACCAGAAAACCCCCAATTGTATAGGAAACTGAGTCTTACTGATGAAAATAAACTTGTCTTAGGTAACTCAGAGGGTTAGTGGCCTCTCCTAACCCAGTGTATCTGTCAATAAATAATTCTTAACTGGGATTGAAGATTTCGAGGGCAGATGAAGGTGATTATTTAAAAACTATAAAACAATGGGTCTGTTCTTTCTCTCCAGTTATGATGATGGACCTCCCTTCATACCTTGAAGGAAGACATGACCACTAATAACTTAGTGGTTTCACTGACCCAGAGATGCATAGCACAGAGAGCATGGAGTTTGATGTACAGAGTCTTGAATTCTAGTACTGATTTTACCACTGAATTAGCTGTGTGACATTGGGACAAGTTGCTTGCCCACTTGGAGTCTCAGTTTCCTCACATGCAAAATGTAGATAACAATAATTGTCCTGCTTTCTTGACAAAGTTCTTGGAAAACTGAATGTAATAATGTATGCATATACCAAGTGCTGTCCAAATGCTGATTGATATTCATATTACATTTATCATGTTCATGCTGGTCATTTATGATGCTTCCCAGGATGTGTTATTTTAAAAAAAATTTTTTAGTGGCAATTTATTTTATTTTTTAAATTTTCTTAATTTTTTAACGTCTTTTTTGCAGTATCATTGCTTTACAATGGTGTGTTACTTTCTGCTTTATAACAAAGTGAATCAGTTATACATATGTTCCCATATCTCTTACCTCTTGCATCTCCTTCCCTCCCACCCTCCCTATACCACCCCTCTAGGTGGTCACAAAGCACCTAGCTGATCTCCCTGTGCTATGAGGCTGCTTCCCACTAGCTATCTATTTTACGTTTGGTAGTGTATATATGTCCATGCCATTTTCTCACTTTGTCACAGCTTACCCTTCCCCCTCCCCATATCCTCAAGTCCATCCTCTAGTAGGTCTGTGTCTTTACTCTCGTCTTACCCCTAGGTTTTTCATGATATTTTTTTCTTAGATTCCATATATATGTGTTAGCATACAGCATTTGTCTTTCTCTTTCTGACTTACTTCACTCTGTATGACAGACTCTAGGTCCATCCACCTCACTACAAATAACTCAATTTCGTTTCTTTTTATGGCTGTGTAATAATCCATTGTATATATGTGCCATATAATCTTTATCCATTCATCTGATGATGGACACTTAGGTTGCTTCCATCTCCTGGCTATTGCAAATAGAGTTGCAATGAACATTTTCGTACATGACTCTTTTTGAATTATGGTCTTCTCAGGGTATATGCCCAGTAGTGGGACTGCTGGGTCATATGGTAGTTGTATTTGTAGATTTTTGGGAACCTCCATAGTGTTCTCCATAGTGGCTGTATCAATTCACAATCCCACTAGCAGTGCAAGAGTGTTTCCTTTTCTCCACACCCTCTCCAGCATTTATTGCTTATAGATTTTTTGATGATGGCCATTCTGACCCGTGTGAGATGATGTCTCATTATAGTTTTGATTTGCATTTCTCTAATGATTAGTGATGTTGAGCATTCCTTCATGTGTTTGTTGGCAATCTGTATATCTTCTTTGGAGAAATGTCTATTTAGGTTTTCTGCCCATTTTTGGATTGGGTTGTTTGTTTTTTTGTTATTGAGCTGCATGAGCTGCTTGTAAATTTTGGAGATTAATCCTTTGTCAGTTGCTTCATTTGCAAATATTTTCTCCCATTCTGAGGGTTGTCTTTTGGTCTTGTTTATGGTTTCCTTTGTTGTGCAAAAGCTTAGAAGTTTCGTTAGGTCCCATTTGTTTATTTTTGTTTTAATTTCCATTTCTCTAGGAGGTGGGTCAAAAAGGGTATTGCTGTGATTTATGTCATAGAGTGTTCTGCCTATGTTTTCCTCTAACAGTTTGAAAGTTTCTGGCCTTACATTTAGGTCTTTAATCCATTTTGAGCTTATTTTTGTGTATGGTGTTAGGGAGTGCTCTAATCTTATACTTATACATATACCTGTCCTGTTTTCCCAGCACCACTTATTGAAGAGGCTGTCCTTTTTACACTATATATCCCTGGCTCCTTTATCAAAGATAAGGTGACCATATGTGCGTGGTTTACTCTCTGGGATTTCTATACTGTTCCATTGATCTATATTTCTGGTTTTGTGCCAGTACCATACGGTCTTAACTATTGTAGCTTTGTAGTATAGTCTGAAGTCAGGCAGCCTGATTCCTCCAGCTCCTTTTGTCGTTCTCAAGATTGCTTTGGGTATTCAGGGTCTTTTGTGTTTCCATACAAATTGTGAAGTTTTTTGTTCTACTTCAGTGAAAAATGCCGGTGGTACTTTGATAGGGACTGCACTGAATCTGTAGATTGCTTTGGATAGTAGAGTCATTTTCACAATGTTGATTCTTCCATTCCAAGAACATGGTATATCTCTCCATCTATTTGTATCATCTTTAATTTCTTTCATCACTGTCTTATAATTTTCTGCATACAGGTCTTTTGTCACCTTAGGTAGGTTTATTCCTAGATATTCTATTCTTTTTGTTGCAATGGTAAATGGGAGTGTTTTCTTGTATTCACTTTCAGATTCTTCATCATTAGTGTATAGCAATGCCAGAGATTTCTGTGCATTAATTTTGTATCCTGCTACTTACAAAATTGATAAACCATTAGCCAGACGCATCAAGAAAAAAAAGAAGTCTCAAATCAATAGAATTAAACATGAAAAGGAGAAGTAACACCTGAAACTGCAGAAATATAAAAGATCATGAGAGATTACTACAAGCAACTCTATGCCAATAAAATGGACAACCTGGAAGAAATGGAAAAATTCTTAGAAATGCACAACTGCCAAGACTGAATCAGGAAGAAATAGAAAAGGAACAGACCAATCACAAGCACTGAAATTGAAACTGTGATTAAAAATCTTCCAACACACAAAAGCCCAGCACCAGATGGCTTCACAGGCGAATTCTATCAAACATTTAGAGAAGAGACACCTATCCTTCTCAAACTCTTCCAAAATATAACAGAGGTAGGAACACTCCCAAACTCATTCTACGAGGCCACCATCACCCTGGTACCAAAACCAGACCAAGACGTCACAAAGAAAGAAAACTACAGGCTAATATCACTGATGAACATAGATGCAGAAATCCTCAACAAAATACTAGCAAACAGAATCCAACAACACATTAAAGGGATCATACACCATGATCAAGTGGGGTTTATTCCAGGAATGCAAGGATTCTTCAATATATGCAAATCAATCAACGCGATACAACATATTAACAAATTGAAGGAGAAAAACCATATGATCATCTCATTAGATGCAGAGAAATCTTTTGACAAAATTCAACACCCATTTATGATAAAAACCCTGCAGAAAGTAGGCACAGAGGGAACTTTCCTCAACATAATAAAGGCCATATATGACAAACCCACAGCCAACATCATCCTCAATGGTGAAAAACTGAAAGCATTTCCACCAAGATCAGGAACAAGACAAGGTTGCCCACTCTCACCACTCTTTTTCAACATAGTTTTGAGAGTTTTAGCCACAGCAATCAGAGAAGAAAAGGAAATAAAAGGAATCCAAATCAGAAAAGAAGAAGTAAAGCTGTCACTGTTTGCAGATGACATGATACTATACATAGAGAATCCTAAAGATGCTACCAGAAAACTACTAGAGCTAACGAGGGTGCATTATTTAAAGTGCCTCCATAGGGTGGAGTGGGGTAATGGTTGGCTTGCTTTTCCAGTTATATAAACATCCTTCTCCTTAACTTGGGGGGACTGTGTTTGTTTTCCCCACTGGCTGTTTTCACTCACTGGAGATGTATGTTCCCATTTCTGTGAAGGATCTCTAAAGTCTAGTCTCTCTTTTTATGGTCTTCATCAAAATTTTGGATTCAGAAGCCCAGGGATTCAGACATCTTGTCACAAATATGTATAAAACAATTTCGCACATATAATCACTGTTAACAGTTTGGGATATTTTTTTCAGACTTGTTTTATCCCTAATACACACAAAAAGTACATGTCTATATATTTACATAGCATTTTATTTTTGCAAGAATAGGATTATACCATTATAATATATTGTCGTTTTCTTTATCCAAATCATACATCTTGAATACATTTCCATTTAAGTACAAAAGATTGGCTTTATTCCTTTTAACAAAGGCATAGTATTCAATTTAATCACTCCCTTATTAATGTATATTTATGTTGTTTCCAACTTTTCACAATGTCAAACAGTTCTGCAATTGGAGATTACTGTGTCCCTCCCCTCTGTGTATGTGTGTGTGTGTGTTTCTGCAATTATTCAGATAATTCTATAGGGTAAATTTCAATACAATTTTTGGATCATAGTGTGTGGACGTTTCAAATTCTCATAGAGACTAGCATATTGTCCAATTTTCACTCCAATTGTCAGTCAATATGTGAACTGGATTCCACACACTTTTTAATCTATGCATTTGATTGGTGAAAAATCCAATTTCTGTTTTAATTTGAAAATAAAGGTATAAACTGAGCATCTCTTCATATATTTAATGAGTATTTCTTTTTGTTTTTGGTTTTTTGGTTTTTTTTTTTTTTTGGACAAGAACTTGCTTCTGTCCTTTGTCCATTTATCTTTAAAAGTATTAACCATATTTGTTATACAGGTTCCAAACATGCTAAAACTAAAACAAGAGTCACTCCATGTGAGAGAAAAGTGACCCAGACAAAGAATCAAGAGTCTGGAAGTCCAAGCCTTATTTAGACACCAGTTTGCTGTGCAACCTTCGACAAGTCAATTAACTTCCTTCAGCCTCATTTTCCTCAACTTAAAAATAGAGAAATAGGGCTTCCCTGGTGGCGCAGTGCTTGAGAGTCCCCCTGCTGATGCAGGGGACACGGGTTCGTGCCCCGGTCCGGGAGGATCCCACATGCCGCAGAGGGGCTGGTCTCGTGAGCCATGGCCACTGAGCTTGCACATCCAAAGCCTGTGCTCCGCAACAGGAGAGGCCACGACAGTGAGAGACCCGCGTACCACACACACATACACAAAAAGGAGAAATAATGGCTTTCAGTATCCTTTGTATAATAGCATTTCTATAAAATCAAATGAGTTTTCTTTAACAAGTATAAAGCACTATTGGCAAATAAGGCAGTGAGTCTGAAAACTGACAGAATAAAAAGAAACATGTAATTAAAACTAAAAAAATCATATTTATTTTAAAATATTTTCTTAAAACTCTGTGAGTTGACCTTCAAGGTGGCAGAAGAATAAAATGTGGAGATCACCTTCCTCCCCACAAATACATCAGAAATACATCTACATGTGGAACAACTCCTACAGAACACCTACTGAACGCTGGCAGAAGAACTCAGACTTCCCAAAAGGCAAGAAACTCCCCATGTACATGGGTAGGGCAAAAGAAAAAACAGAGACAAAAGAATAGGGATGGGACCTGCACCACTGGGAGGGAGCTGTGAAGGAGGAAATGTTTCCACACACTAGGAAGACCCTTCACTGGCAGAGACGGAGTTTCAGGCATGGGGGAAGCTTCAGAGCCATGGAGGAGAGCACAGCAACAGGGGTCCGGAGGGCAAAGCAGAGAGATTCCCATAAATAGGATCAGTGCCAACCAGCACTAACCAGCCTGAGAGCCTTGTCTGCTCACCCACCAGGGTGGGTGGGGCCGGGAGCTGAGGCTCCGGCTTCGGAGGTCAGATCCCAGGGAGAGGACTGAAGTTGACTGCATGAACACAGCCTGAAGGAAGCTAGTGTGCCACAGCTAGCCAGGAGGGAGTCTGGGAAAAAGTCTGGACCTGCCTAAGAGGCAAGAGACCATTGTTTCCACATGCGCAAGGAGAGGGGATTCAGAGCACCACCTAAACGAGCTCCAGAGATGCAAACAAGCTGCGATTATCAGCGTGGACACCAGAGACGAGAATGAAATGCTAAGGCTGCTGCTGCAGCCACCAAGAAGCCTGTGTGTGAACACAGGTCACTATCCACACCTCCCCTCTCGGGAGCCTGTGCAGCATGCCACTGCTAGGGTTCCCTGATCCAGGGACAACTCCTGGGAAAACACACAGCATGCCTCAGGCTGTTGCAACATCATGCTAGCCTTTGCCTCCACAGGCTCGCCCTGCATACTGTACCCACCTCCCCCTGGCCTGAGTGAGCCAGAGCCCCCTAATCAGCTGCTCCGTTAACTCTTTCCTGTTTGAGTGAAGAACAGACACCCTCAGGTGACCTACACGCAGAGGTGGGGCCAATTCCAAAACTGAACCCCAGGGGTGGAGCTGTGCAAACAAAGAAGAGAAAGGGAAATTTTTCCCAGCGGATTCTGGAGCAGAGGATTAACTCTCCACAATAAACTTGATATACCCTTCATCTGTGCAATACCTGAATACACAAAAAGTCATCCCAAAATTGAAGCAGTGAACTTTGGGAGCAATGATATATATATTTTTTTCTTTTCCTCTTTTTGTGAGTGTGTATGTGTATGCTTCCTTGTGTGATTTAATCTGTATAGCACTGCTTTTACCATTCGTCCTAGGGTTCTGTCAGTCCTTTTTATTTTTTAAGTATAGTTTTAGTGCTTGTTATCATTGGTGGATTTGGTTTTTGGTTTGGTTGCTCTCTTCTTTCTTTCTTTCCTTTTTAAATTACTTTAAATTTTTTTTTATTTTTAATAATTATTTTTAATTTTAATTATTTTATTTTATTTTTTCTTCTTTCTTTCTTTTTTTCTCTCTTTTCTTCTGAGCTGAGTCGCTGACATAGTCTTGGTGCTCCAGCTGGGTGTCAGGCCTGTGTCTCTGCAGTGGGAGAGCCGAGTTCAGGACACTGGTACACCAGAGACCTCCAGCTCCATATAATATCAAACAGTGAAAGCTCCCCCAGAGATCTCCATCTCACCGCTAAGACACAGCTCCACTCAACAACCAGCAAGCTACAGTGCTGGACACCTAGCAAGACAGGAACATGAAACCACCCATTAGCAGAGAGGCTGCCTAAAATCATAAGGTCACAGACACCCCGAAACACACCACTGGATGTGGTCTGGCCCACCAGAAAGACAAGATCTAGCCTCAACCACCAGAACAAAGGCACTAGTCCCCTCCACAAGGAAGCCTACACAACCCACGGACCAACCTTAGCCACTGGTGGCAGACACAAAAAACAACAGGAAACACGAACCTGCACCTGTGAAAAAGAGACCCCAAACACAGTAAGTTAAGCAAAATGATAAGACAGAGAAACACACAGCAGATGAAAGAGCAAGGTAAAAACCCATCTGACCAAACAAATGAAGAGGAAATAGGCAATTTACGTAAAAAAGAATTCAGAGTAATGATACTAAGGATGATCCAAAATCTTGGAAATAGAATGGAGAAAATACATGAAACATTTAACAAACACCTAGAAGAACTAAAGAGCAAACAAACAATGATGAACAAAACAATAAGTGAAATTAAAAATTCTCTAGAAGGAATCAAGAGCAGAAAAACTGAGGCAGAAGAAGGATAAGTGACATAGAGTGGAAATAACTACTGCAGAACAGAATAAAGAAAAAAGAACAAAAAGAATTGTGGACAATCTCAGAGACCTCTGGGACAACATTAAACACACCAACACTCGAATTATAGGGGTCCCACAAGAAGAAGATAAAAAGAAAAGGACTAAGAAAATATTTCAAGAGATTATAGTTGAAAACTTCCCTAATATGGGAAAGGAAATACTGAATCAAGTCCAGGAAGTGCAGAGAGTCCCATACAGGATAAATCCAAAGAGAAACATGCCAAGACACATATTAATCAAACTATCAAAAATTAAATACGAGGAAAAAAATATTAAAAGCAGCAAGGGAAAAAGAACAAATAACATACAAGGGAATCCCCATAAGGATAACAGCTGATCTTTCAGCAGAAACTCTGCAAGCCAGAAGGCAGTGGCAAGACATATTTAAAGTGATGAAGGGGAAAAAACCACAACCAAGATTGCTCTACCCAGCAAGGATCTCATTCAGATTTGATGGAGAAATTAAAATACTTACAGACAAGCAAAACCTAAGAGAAGTCAGAACCACTAAACCAGCTTTATAACAAATGCTAAAGGAACTTCTCTAGGCAGGAAACACAAGAGAAGGAAAAGACCTACAATAATAGACCCAGAACAATTAACAAAATGGTAATAGGAACATAAATATCAATAATTACCTTAAATGTAAATGGATTAAATGCTCCAACCGACATAGAGTGGCTGAATGGATACAAAAACAAGACCTGTATATATGCTTTCTACAAGAGACCCACCTCAGACCTAGGGACACATACAGACTGAAAGTGAGGGGGTTGAAAAGATATTCCATGCAAATGGAAATCAAAAGAAAGCTGGAGTGGCAATTCTCATATCAGAGAAAATAGACTTTAAAACAAACACTATTATAAGAGACAAAGAAGGACACTTCATAATGATCAAGGGATCAATTCAATAGGAAGATATAACAATTGTTAATATTTATGCACCCAACATAGGAGCACCTCAATACATAAGGCAAATATTAACAGCCATAAAAGGGGAAATTGACACTAACACAATCATAGTAGGGGACTTTAACACCCCACTTCCACCAATGGACAGATCATCCAGAATGAAAAAAAATAAGGAAATTCAAGCTTTAAATGATACATTAAACAAGATGGACTTGACTGATATTTATAGGACGTTCCATCCAAAAACAACAGAATACACATTTTTCTCAAGTGCTCATGGAACATTCTCCAGGATAGATCACATCTTGGGTCACAAAGCAAGCCTTGGAAAATTTAAGAAAATTGAAATCGTATCAAGTATCTTTTCTGACCACAACACTATGAGACTAGATATCAATTACAGGAAAAAATCTGTAAAAAATACAAACACATGGAGGATAAACAATACACTACTTAATAACCAAGGGATCACTGAAGCAAACAAAGAGGAAATTAAAAAATACCTAGAAACAAATGACAATGAAAACACGATGACCCAAAACCCATGGGATGCAGCAAAATTAGTTCTAAGAGGGAATTTTATAGCAACACAGTCCTACCTTAAGAAACAAGAAACATTTCACATAAACAACCGAACCTTACACCTAAAAGAATAAGAGAAAGAAGAAAAAGAAAAACCCCCAAAGTTAGCAGAAGGAAAGAAATCATAAAGATCAGATCAGAAATAAATGAAAAACAAATGACGGAAATGATAACAAAGATCAATAAAACTAAAAGCTGGTTCTTTGAAAAGATAAAATTGATAAACCATTAGCCAGACTCATCAAGAAAAAAAGGGAGAAGACTCAAATCAATAGAATTAGAAATGAAAAAGCAGAAGTTACAACTGACACTGTAGATATACAAAGTGTCATGAGAAATTACTACAAGCAACTATATTCCAATAAAATGGACAACCTGGAAGAAATGGACAAATTTTAGAAAAGCGCAACCTTCTGAGACTGAACCAGGAAGAAGTAGAAAATATAAACATACCAATCTCAAGCAATGAAATTGAGACTGTGATTAAAAATCTTCTGACACACAAAAGCTCAGAACAAGACGGATTCACAGGAGCATTCTGTCAAACATTTAGAGAAGAGC
Organism: Phocoena sinus; assembly: GCF_008692025.1. NCBI lineage: Eukaryota > Metazoa > Chordata > Mammalia > Artiodactyla > Phocoenidae > Phocoena > Phocoena sinus. Next base: position 57,075,930 of record NC_045784.1, on the reverse strand, counting down.
TAATACCTATCCTTCCCAAACACTTCCAAAATATAGCTGAGGGAGGAACAGTCCCAAACACATTCTATGAGGCCAACATCACCCTGATCCCAAAACTAGAAATGTCACAAAGAGAGAAAACTACTGACCAATATCACTGAAAAACACAGATGCAAATATCCTCAACAAATACTAGCAAACAGAATCCAACAGCACATTAAGATGATCATACACCATGATCAAGTGGGGTTTATCCCAGGAATTCAAGGATTCTTCCATATACACAAATCAATCAATGTGATACACCATATCAACAAATTGAAGGATAAAAGCCATATGATCATCTCAATAGATGCAGAGAAAGCTTTCAACAAAGTTTAGCACCAATTTATGGTTAAAAAAAACCTTCCAGAAAGTAGGCATAGAGGGAACTTTCCTCAACATAATAAAGGCCATATATGACAAACCCACAGCCAACATCGTCCTCAATGGTGAAAAACTGAAAGCATTTCCACTAAGATCAGGAGCAAGACAAGGTTGCCCACTCTCACCACTGTTATTCAACATAGTTTTGGAAGTTTTAGCCACAGCAATACGAGAAGAAAAGGAAATAAAAGGAATCCAAATCAGAAAAGAAGTAAAGCTGTCACTGTTTGCCAATCACATGATACTATACATAGAGAGTCCTAAATATGCTACCAGAAAACTACTAGAGCTAATCAATGAATTTGGTAAAGTAGCAGGATACAAAATTAATGCACAGAAATCTCTGGCATTCCTATACACTAATCTGAAAAATCTGAAAGAGAAATTAATGAGACACTCCCATTTACCATTGCAACAAAAAGAATAAAATACCTAGAAATAAACCTACCAAAGGAGACAAAATAACTGTATGCAGAAGACTATAAGACACTGATGAAAGAAATTAAAAATGATACAAACAGATGGAGAGTTATACCACGTTCTTGGATTGGAAGAATCAACACTGTGAAAATAACTGTACTACCCAATGCAATCTACAGATTCAATGCAATCCCTCCAACTACCAATGACATTTTTCACAGAACTAGAACAAAAAAATTCACAATTTGTATGGAAACACAAAAGACTCCAGTAGCCAAAGCAATCTTGAGAAAGCAAAATGGAGCTGGAGGAATCAGGCTCCTGACTTCAGACTATATTGCAAAACTACAGTAATCAAGACAGTATGGTACTGGCAGAAAAACAGAAATATAGATCAATGGAACAGGATAGAGAGCTCAGAGATCAACCCACGCAACTATTGTCAACTAATCTATGACAAAGGAAGCAAAAGTATGCAATGGGGAAAGACAGTCTCTTCAATAAGTGGTGTTGGGAAAACTGGAGAGCTACATGTAAAAGAATGAAACTAGAACACTCCGTAACACCATACACAAAAATGTGCTCAAAATGTATTAAAGGGGGGCTTCCCTGGTGGTGCAGTGGTTGAGAGTCTGCCTGCCGATGCAGGGGACACGGGTTCGTGCCCCGCTCAGGGAGGATCCCACATGCCACGGAGCGGCTGGGCCCGTGAGCCATGGCCGCTGAGCCTGCGCGTCCGGAGCCTGTGCTCCACAATGGGAGAGGCCACAACAGTGAGAGGCCCGCGTACCGCAAAAAAAAATAAAATAAAATAAGATGCATTAAAGACCTAAATGTTAGACCAAATACTGTAAAACTCTTAGAGGAAAACATAGGCAGAACACTCTTTGCCGTAAATCACAGCAACATCTTTTTTGACCCTCCTCCTAAAGTAATGAAAATAAAACCAAAAATAAACAGACCTAATTAAAAGCTTTTGCACAACAAGGGAAACCATAAGAAAGATAAAAAGACAACAACCCTCAGAATGGGAGAAGATATTTGCAAATGAAGCAAGTGACAAAGGATTAATCTCCAAATTTCCAAGCACCTCTGGCAGCTCAATATGGCAAAAACAAACAACCCAATACAAAAATGGGCAGAAGTCCTAAATAGACATTTCTCCAAAGAAGATATACACATTGCCAACAAACACATGAAAGAATGTTCAACATCACTAATCATTAGAGTAATGCAAATCAAAAGTACAATGAGGTATCACCTCACACCAGTCAGAATGGCCATCATCAAAAAATCTAGAAACAATAATTGCTTGAGAGTTTGTGGAGAAAAGGGAACACTCTTGCACTACTGGTGGGAATGGAAATGGATACAGCCACTATGGAGAACAGTGTTGAGGTTCCTTAAAAATCTAAAAATAGAATTACCATACAACCCAGCAATCCCACTACTGGGCATATACCCTGAGAAAACCATAATTCAAAAAGAGTCATGTACCGCAATGTTCACTGCAGCATTATTTACAATAGCCAGGACATGGAAGCAACCTATGTATCCATCAACAGATGAATGAATAAAGAATATGTGGCACATTTATACAGTGTAATAATACTCAGCCATAAAAAGAAACAAAATTGAGATTTTTGTAGTGAGGTGGGTGGACCTAGAGTCTGTCATACAAAGTGAAGTGACTCAAAAAAAGCAAGCAAATACCATATGCTAACACATATCTATGGAATCTGAAAAGAAAAAAAAAAGGTTCTGAAGAACCTAGGGGCATGACAGTTATAAAGTAAAGACGTAGATGTAGAGAATGGACTTGAGGACACCGGGAAGGGGAAGTTCAAGCTGGGATGAAGGGAGAGAGTGGCATGGACTTATATATACTACCAAATCAAAATAGAGAGCTAGTGAGGAGCAGCTGCATATACAGGGAGATCAGCTCAGTGCTTTGTGACCACCTAGAGGGGTGGGATAGGGAGGGTTGGAGGCAGATGCAAGAGGGAGGAGAAATGGGGATATATGTATATGTATAGCTGATTCACTTTGTTCTACAGCAGAAACTAACACACCACTGTAAAGCAATCATACTCCAATAAAGAAGTTAAAAACAATCTGAATTAAAAGCAACTAATTTCTACAGAAATATTTGCACAAATGCAAACATATATGTATATATACATATATATTAATATGTTTAATGTAGCATTCCTTATATTTGTGAAGAATTGGAATTCCCATAAATATTAATGAGAGGTTACTTAAATATATATTTCTCCTCAATGAAATATTCTGCAGCCACTGAAATGGAATAAGATTGATCTATGTGTGCTGAGAAGGAAAGATGTCTGCAATGTATTATTGAGTGCAAAAAGAAAATTTTAAAACATTAAGTATATATGTTCATACATATGTAAAATAAACAATAATATAGGTATAGTTGTATATATTAATTTTAAAATATTGTGTAATAAATAGATTATATATAATTATCTATAGTAATTGTTCAAAAATTATATTATACATACAATGTATTATATATTTAATCTAGAGCAGAGCTCATCAAATGACAGCCCATAGGCCAAATTAAGCACCACCACCTGTTTTTGTAAGTAAAGTTCTATGACCATTTGTTTATGAATTGTCTCTGATAACTTTCATGATATGGCCCTCAAAGCCTAAAATATTTACTATTTGACTCCACATAAGAAGTTTCTTGATTCTTGATATAGAAAAAGGTATACTGTACGTTTAACAGTTATGACCTCAGGGTGGTGAAACTATGAGAAACATTGACTTTTTAAGATACGTTTCTTCAAGGGAAGACTGTACCTTTTATCTGATTTCTTCAAATGGTTACATCTTACATAATTATAATATTGATATCAAAATCAAGAATTTAACATTGGTAGAATGTGTGTATATAGTTCTGTGTCATTTTGTTACATGTGTAGATTTGTATAACCATCACTGCAATCAAGATAGAGAACTATTCCATTACCACGAATATCTCCTTTGTGTTTCTTTTTATATTTACTCAGCCTTTTCCTCACCTCACTATCTCTAACCACTGGCAATCACTAATCTCTTCCCCATCTCCATAAGTTTCTTATTTCAAGAACATTATATAAATGGATAATAAAGTATGTAACCACTGGAAACTGTCTTCCACTCACCATAATGCCTTTGAGACTCATTTAAGTTGTTGCATCAGCAGCACATTGTTTTTATTGCTTATTGCTATTCCACTGTATGGATGTTCTACAGTTGTTTATTTACTCACATATTGAAGGACAATATATATACTTAACTGTTCCTATCTATTTAGAATTAATATTTTACCACTTTGGGTTTTTAAAAAAAATTTATTGAAATATAGTTGATTTACAATGTGTTAGTTTTAGGTATAAAACAAATTGATTCAGTTAGTTTCAGGTATACAACAAAGTGATTCAGTTATATATATATCTATCTATATATTTTATTTTTTAGATTCTTTTTCCATTATATATTATTACAAGATATTTAGTATAGTTCCCTGTGCTATATGGTAGGTCCTTGTTGGTTATCTATTTTATATATAATAATTTGTATATATTAATCCCAAATTCCTAATTTATCCCTTTCCCCTTTGGTAACCATAAGTTTGTTTCTATGTCTGTCAGTCTATTTCTGTTTTGTAAATAAGTTCACTTGTATCATTTTAAGAGTCCACATATAAGCGATATCATGTGATATTTATCCTTATCTGTATGACTTACTTCACTTACTATGCTAATCTCTAGGCCCATCCATGTTGCTGTGAATGGAATTATTTAATTCATTTTTAGGACTGAGTAATAATCCACTGTGTATATATACCACATCTGCTTAATCCATTCATCTGTCAGTAGACACTTAGGCTGCTTCCATGTCTTGACTATTGTAAATAGTGCTGCTATGAACATTGGAGTGCATATATCTTTTCAAATTATAGTTTTCTCCAGATATACACTGAGGAGTGGGATCACTAAATTATATGGTAACTCTATTTTTAGTTTTTTTTTGTGTGTGTGTGGTATGTGGGCCTCTCACTGTTGTGGCCTCTCCCATTGTGGAGCACAGGCTCTGGATGCGCAGGCTCAGTGGCCATGGCTCACGGGTCCAGCTGCTCCATGGTATGTGGAATCTTCCTGGACAAGGGCATGAACCCATGTCCCCTGCATCAGCAGGCGGACTCTCAACAACTGCACCACCAGGGAAGCCCTAGTTTTAATTTTTAAGGCGCCTCCATACTGTTCTTCATAGTGACCACACAAATTTACTTTTCCACCAGCAGTGCAGAAGGATTCCATTTTCTCCACACCCTCTCCAGCATTTATTACTTGTAGAATTTTTATGATTGCCATTCTGACCACTGTGAGGTGATCCCTCACTGTGGTTTTGATTAGCATTTCTCTAATAATTAGTGATGGTGAGCATCTTTTCACATGCCTTTTGGACATCTGTATGTCTTCTTTGGAAGGATTTTTCAATATCCTCAAATAAATCAATGTGATACAGCACATTAACAAATTGAAGAATAAAGACCATATGATCATCTAAATAGATGCAGAAAAAGCTTTTGATAAAATTCAACATCCATTTATGATAAAAACTCTCCAGACTGTGCATGGAGGCAACATATCTCAACATAATAAAGGCTGTACATGACAAACACACAGGTAAAATTACACTCAATGTTAAAAAGCTCAAAGCATTTCCTCTAAGATCAGGAACGTGACAAGGATGCCCACTCTCTCCACTTTTATTCAACATAGTTTTGGAAGTCTTAGCTACAGCAATCAGACAAGAAAAAGGAAATACAAGGAATCCAAATTGGAAAAGAAATAATAAACCCATCACTATTTTCAGATGACATGATCCTATACATAGAAAATCCTAAAGATGCTACTAGAAAACTACTAGAGCTCATCAATAAATTTGGTAAAATTGCATGATACAAAATTAATACACAGGAATCTTTTGCATTTCTATACACTAACAGTGAAATAGCATAAAGAGAAATTAAGGTAACAATCCCATTTACCTTCACATCAAAAAGAATAAAATACCTAGGAATAAACCTACCTAAGGAGGCAAAAGACCTGTACTCCTAAAACTATAAGACCCTGATTAAAGAAACTGAAGAGGTCACAAACAGATGGAAAGATATACTGTGTTCTTGGATTGGAAGAATCATTATTATTAAAATGACCACACTACCCATGACAATCTATAGATTCAGTGCAATCCCTATCAAATCACCAATGGCATTTTTCACAGAAGTAAAACCAAAACAATTAAAATTTGTATGGAAACACAAAGGGCCCTGAATAGCTTAATCAATCTTGAGAAAGAAGTACAGAGGTGGAGGAATCCTGCTGCCTGACTTCAGACTAGACTACAAAACTCCAATAATCAAACCAGTATGGTACTAGCACAAAAACAGACATATAGAACAGGATAGAAAGCACATAAATAAACCCATGCATTTATGCTCAATTAATCTATGACAAAGAGGCAAGAATATACAATGGAGAAAAGACAGTCTCTTCAACAAGTGGTGCTGGGAAAGCTGGACAGCTACATGTAAAAGAATGAAATTAGAACATTCTCTGTCACAATATACAAAAATAAACTCAAACTGGATCAAAGACCTAAATGTAAAGCTGGATACTATAAAACTCCTAGAGGAAAACATAGGTAGAATACTCTTTAACATAAATCATGGCAATATTTTTTTGGATCTGTTTCCTAGAGTAATGGAAATAAAAACAAATCTAAACAAATTTGACCTAATTAAACTTAAAAGCTTTTGCACAGCAAAGGAAACCATAAACAAAAAGAAAAGACAACCTATGGAATGGGAGAAAATATTTGCAAATGATGTGACTGACTGTGGGTTAATTTCCAAAATATGCAAACAGCTTATACAGCTTAATATCAAAAAAACAAACAACCCAATAAAAAAATGGGCAGAATATCTAAATATTTTACCACTTTGAGTGCAACATAGAAAACTTAGCAGCATATAGGTCCCTTTTCCCTTCTTTTTTTGTTTTAGTTATCATATATATTACATCTATATACATTGAAAACTCCACCAGGTAGTATTCCAGTGTGTGTGTGTGCGTGTGTGTGTGTGTGTGTGTTTATCACATAATCTTTATCTGTTCATCCATTGATAAATGCTTTTAACATTTAAGTTGTTTCCATATCTTAGCTATTGTTAATAATGATGCAATGATTTCACTTATATCTGGAATATAAAAAATAAAACAAGCACAACACACAAAAACTCATAGATACAGAGAAAAGCTTGGTAGTAATCAGAGGGAAAGGGCACCAGGGGTGAGTGAAATGGGTGAAGGTAGTTAATTGTATGGTACATGTGAAAACGTGTATTGTGCTGATCACTTGTAGAGATTACAAAGATTGACTTATTATGTTGTATGCCTGAAACTGTTATATACCAATTTTACCTCAACTAAAAAAAGAGAAAAATAGTGTACTATTTTTAAACAGATATTTATCTTTTTGTTGCTCTTGTTTCATTCCTAGTGTTTCAAGTTACTACCTGGACTCATTTCCTTTCTGTATAAAGAACTTCCTTTATTATTTTTTAGAGCAGATCTGCTGAATTCTGTTATTTTTCATTCATCTGAAAATGTCTTTATTTCATCTTCATTCCTAAAAGTTATTTTCATTGTATATAGAATTCAGGTTGACAGTTGTTTCAGATCTTTAGAGATGTCTTCTTGACTCCATGGTTTCTAATGAGAAATTTGCAGTCATTTGAATCTTTATTTCCTCATATAAAATGCATTGATTTTCCCTGATTTCAATATTTTTTTCATTATGTTTGATTTTTGGCAGTATATGATGTGTCTAGATGTTAATTTATTTGAGTTTATCCATTGGAAATTTGGCCAAGTTTCTTGAATCTGTAAGTTTATGTATTTTACCAGTTTGCAGAAGTTTCTGGCCATTATTGCTTCAAGCATTTTTTTCTAAATAATTCTCTTTAAACTTCTGGGACTCTGATGATATGAATATTAGACCTTTTGGTATTGTTCCACAATATCTGAACCTCTGCTCATTTTTCTTTTCTTTCTTTTCTTCAAAGTGGATAATTAATATTGCCTTGTTTTCAGGTTCACTAGCTCTTTCCTCTGTTATCTCCAATCTGGTATTGAATGCTTTCAATGAAAGTTTTATTTTAGTTATTGTATTCTTCATATCTAAAATTTCCATTTTAGGTTTTCGAGAGAAGATGTCAGAAGATTAAAACACGGAGATAACCTTCATCCCCACAGACACATCAGAAATACATCTACACGTGGAACTGCTCTTACAGAACACCCAATGATCACTGGCAGAAGACCTCAGACCTCCCAAAAGGCAAGAAACTCCCCACGTACCTGGGTGGGGCAAAAGGAAAAAAAAGACAAAAAAATAAGGATGGGAACTGCACCAGTGGGAGGGAGCTGTGAAGGAGGAAAGGTTTCCACACACAGGAAGCCCCTTTGCAGGCATAGACCACAGGTGGCATAGAGGGGAAGCTTCGGAGCCATGGAGGAGAGCACAGAAACAGGGGTGTGAAGGACAAAGCAGAGAGATTCCCACACAGAGGATTGGTGACGACCAACACTCACCAGCCCAAGAGGCTTCTCTGCTCACCTGCCGGGAAAAACGGGGGCTGGGAGCTGAGGCTCTGACTTCAGTCAGATGCCTGGAGAGGACTGGGATTGGTGGCATGAACACAGCCTGAAGGGGTTAGTGCAACATGGCTAGCCGGGAGGGAGTCGGGAGAAGTATGGAGCTGCCAAAGAGACAAGAGACTTTTTCTTCCCACTTTGTTTCCTGGTGCATGAGGAGAGGAGATTAAGTGCACCACTTAAAGGACCTCCAGAGACGAGCATGAGCCGCGGCTATCATAGCGGACCACAGAGACGGGCATGAGATGTTAAGACTGCTGCTGCAGCCACCAAGAAGCCTGTGTGCAAGCACATGTCACTATCCACATCTTCCCTCCTGGGAGCCTGTGCAGCCCACCACTGCCAGGCTCCCGTGACCCAGGGACAACATCCCCAGGAGAACGCATGGTGCACCTCAGTCTGGTGCAACGTCGCACTGGCCTCTGCCATTGCAGGCTCACCCCGCATCCATACCTCTCCATCCGCCTGGCCTGAGTGAGCCACAGCCACCGAATCAGCTGCTCCTTTAAACCCGTCCTGTGTGAGTGAAGAAGAGACACCCGCAGGCGACCAACACACAGAAGCGGGGCCAAATCCAAAGCTGAACCTTGGGAGCTGTGCAAACAAAGAGAGAGGGAAATTTCTCCCAGCAGCCTCAGAAGCATCAGATTAAAGCTCCACAATAAACTTGATGTACCCTGCATCTGTGGAATACCCGAATAGAAAACAAATCATCCCAAATTGAGGAGGTGGACTTTGGGAGCAAGATATATTATTTTCTGCCCTTTTCCTCTTTTTGTGATTGTGTATCTGTAGGCTTCTGTGTGAGATTTTGTCTGTATAGCTTTGTTTTCACCATTTGTCCTAGGGTTCCGACCATCCATTATTTTTTCCTTTTTCTTTTTTTTCCTGTTAAACTTTTTTCCTTAATAATTATTTTTTATTTTAATTATTTTATTTTATCCTCTTTCTTTCTTTCTTTCATTCTTTCTTTCTATTTTTTCTCTCTTTTATTCTGAGCTGTGTGGATGAAAGGCTCTTGGTGCTCCAGCCAGGAGTCAGTGCTATGCCTCTCAAGTGGGAGAGCCAAATTCAGAACACTGGTCCACAAGAGACATCCCAGCTTCACATAATATCAAAGGGTGAAAATCTCCCAGAGATCTCCATCTCAATGCCAAGACCCAGCTTCACAAAACGACCAGCAAGCTACTAGGCTGGACACCCTATGCCAAAAAACTAGCAAGACAGGAGCACAGCCACATCCATTAGCAGAGAGGTTGCCTAAAATCATAATAAGGCTACAGACACCCCAAAACACATCACCAGACGTGGACCTGCCCACCAGAAAGACAAGTTCCAGCCTCATACACCAAAACACAGGCACTAGTCCCCTCCACCAGGAAGCCTACACAACCCACTGAACCAACCTTAGCCACTGGGAACAGAAACCAAAAATGACAGGAAAAACTAAACTGCAGCCTAAAAAAATGAGACCCCAAACACAGTAAGATAAACAAAATGAGAAGACAGAAAAACACAGAGAAGATGAAGGAGCAAGGTAAAAACTGACCAGACCTAACAAATGAAGAGGAAATAGGCAGTCTACCTGAAAAAGAATTCAGAATAATGATAGTAAAGATGATCCTGCATCCTGGAAATAGAATAGAGAAAATGCAAGAAACATTTACCACGGACCTAGAAGAACTAAAGAGGAAACAAGCAACAATGAACAACACAATAAATGAAATTAAAAATAGTCTAGAAAGGATCAACAGCAGAATAACTGAGGCAGAAGAATTGATAAGTGACCTGGAAGATAAAATAGTGGAAATAACTACTGCAGAGCAGAATAAAGGAAAACGAATGAAAAGAACTGAGGACAGTCACAGAGACTTCTGAGACAACATTAAACACACCACCATTCGAATTATAGGGGTCTCAGGAGAAGAAGAGAAAAAGAAAGGGACAGAGAAAATATTTACAGAGATTATAGTTGAAAACTTCCCTAATATGGGAATGGAAGTCGTTAATCAAGTCCAGGAAACACAGAGAGTCCCATACAGGATAAATCCAAGGAGAAACACGCCAAGATACATATTAATCAATCTATGAAAAATTAGATACAAAGAAAACATATTAAAAGCAGCAAGAGAAAAACAACAAATAACACACAAGGGAATCCCCATAAGGTTAACAGCTGATCTTTCGGCAGGAACTCTGCAAGCCAGAAGGGAATGGCAGGACATATTTAAAGTGATGGAGAAAAACCTACAACCAACATTACTCTACCCTGCAAGGACCTCATTCCGATTTGATGGAGAAATTAAAACCTTTAGAGACAAGCAAAAGCTGAGAGAGTCCAGCACCACCAAACCAGCTTTAAAACAAATGCTAAAGGAACTTCTCTAGGCAAGAAACACAAGACGAGGAAAAGACCTACAATAACAAACCCAAAACAATTATGAAAATGGGAATAGGAACATACATATCGATAATTACCTTGAATGTAAATAGATTAAATGCTCCCAGCAAAAGACACAGACTGGCTGAATGGGTACAAAACCAAGATCCATATATATGCTGTCTAGAAGAGACCCACTTCAGACCTAGGGACACATACAGACTGAAAGTAAGGGGATGGAAAAAGATATTCCTTGAAAATGGAAATCAGAAGAAAGCTGGTGTAGCAATTCTCATATCAGAAAACATAAACTTTAAAATAAATACTATTAGAAGATACAAAGAAGGACATTACATAATGATGAAGGGATTGATCCAAGAAGAAGATATAAAAATTGTAAATATTTATGCACCCGACATAGGAGCACCTCAATACATAAGGCAAATACTAACAACCATAAAAGGGGAAACCGACAGTAACACATTCATAGTAGGGGACTTTAACACCCCACTTTCCTCAATGAACATATCATCCAAAATCAAAATAAATAAGGAAACACAAGATTTAAATGATACATTAAACACAATGGACTTAATTGATATTCATAGGACATTCCATCCAAAAACAACAGAATACACATTTTTCTCAAGTGCTCATGGAATATTCTCCAGGAAAGATCATATCTTGGGTCACAAATCTAGCCTTGGTAAATTTAAGAAAATTGAAATCGTATCAAGCATCTGTTCCAACCGCAATGCTCTGAGAGTAGATATCAATTACAGGAAAAGATCTGTAAAAAATACAAACACATGGAGGCTAAACAATACACTACTTAATAACGGATTGATCACTTAAGAAATCAAAGAGGAAATCAAAAATTACCTAGAAACAAATGACAATGGAAACCCGATGACCCAAAACCTGTGGGATGCAGCAAAAGCAGTTCTAAGAGGGAAGTTTATAGCAATACAACCCTACCTTAAGAAACAGGAAAGATTTCAAATAAACAACCTAACCTTGCACCTAAATTAATTAGAGAAAGAATAACCATAAAAACCCAAATTTTTCAGAAGGAAATAAATCATAAATGTCAGATCAGAAATAAATGAAAAAGAAATGAAGGAAATGATAGCAAAGATCAATAAAACTAAAAGTTGGTCCTTTGAGAAGATAAACAAAATTGATAACCATTAGACAGACTCATCAAGAAAAAAAGGGAGAAGACTCAAATCAATAGAATTAGAAATGAAAAAGAAGTAACAACTGACACTGCAGAAATACAAAAGATCATGAGAGATTACTACAAGCAACTCTATGCCAATAAAATGGACCACCTGGAAGAAGTGGAAAAATTCTTAGAAATGCACAACCTGCTGAAACTGAACCAGGAAGAAATAGAAAATATGAACAGACCAATCAGAAGCACTGAAATTGAAGCTGTGATTAAAAATCTTCCAACAAACAAAAACCCAGGACCAGATGGCTTCACAGGCAAATTCTATCAAACATTTAGAGAAGAGCTAACACCTATACTTCTCAAACTCTTCCAAAATATAGCATAGGGAGGAACACTCCAAAACTCATTCTACGAGGCCACTATCACCCTGATACCAAAAGCAGAAAAAGATGTCACAAAGAAAGGAAACTACAGGCCAATATCAGTGATGAACATAGATGCAAAAATCCTCAACAAAATACTAGCAAACAGAATCCAACAGCACATTAAAAGGATCATACACTATGATGAAGTGGGGTTTATTCCAGGAATGCAAGGATTGTTCAATATATGCAAATCAATCTACGTGATACACCATATTAACAAATTGAAGGAGAAAAAACATATGATCATCTCAATAGATGCAGAGAAAGCTTTTGACAAAATTCAACACCCATTTATGATAAAAACCCTGCAGAAAGTTGGCATAGAGGGAACTTAGCTCAACATAATAAAGTCCATATATGACAAACCCACAGCCAACATCTTCCTCAATGGTGAAAAACTGAAAGCATTTCCACTAAGATCAGGAACAAGACAAGGTTGCCCACCCTCACCACTATTATTGAACATAGTTTTGGAAGTTCTGGCCACAGCAGTCAGAGAAGAAAAAGAAATAAGGGGAATCCAAATTGGAAAAGAAGTAAAGCTGTCACTGTTTGCAGATGACATGATACAATACAAATCATAATCCATTTTATATATAAAAAATTGTTTTTTATTCGTTTATCCAACAATGGACACTTAGGTTGCTTTCATGTCTTGGCTATTGCAAATAATGCTAAAATGAACATAAGAGTTCAGACGCCTTTTCTAGTTAGTATTTTTGTTTCCTTCGAATAAATACTCAGAAGTGAAATTGCTGGATCATAAGGTAGTTCTATTTTTAAGTTTTTGAGGATCCTCCATACTGTTTTACATAGTGGCTCTACCAACTTACATTGCCACCGACAGTGGACAGTAGTTTCCTTTTCTCCACATCTTCACCACCAAAGTGATATATTACTGTGGTTTTCGTTTGCAGTTCTATCATGAGTAGTGATGTTGAGCACCTTTTCACTTACCAGTTGGCCATCTATATGTCTTCTTTGGGAAAATATCTATTCAATTCCTCTTCCCATTTTTAAATCCTATTTTTTTGTCACTGAGTTGTATAAGTTCTTTATATAGGATATTAACCTCTTATCAGATATGTAATTTACAAATATTTTCTCCCATTTTTAAGGTTGCTTTCATTTTGTTGATGGTTTCCTTTGCTGAGTAGAAGCCTTTTAATTTGATTGAGTACTTTCTCTGGTTTCAGTTGAGCATTTTATGAATTCCATGTTCTTTCTTCTTATCATATCAATTATACTCCTTAAAAAATTGGTGATTTACCTAGAGTTTGTAATGTACAATTCCAACTAATCTATACCCACTTTCAGATAACACTATAACACTTCATGTGTAGTACAGTTATCTTATAACATAGTATTTCAAATTACTCTCTGCCCTCCTTTATAACATTGCTGTCATTCATTTAACTTATTCATATGTTATAATCAATCAATACATTATTAAGATTATGATTTGAACAAACTATTACATCAATTAAAGAGGAATAAGATATATTATTTTACATATATTTATTCCTTTTCTGATTCTCTTCCTCATTTATGTAAATCCTATTTTCTGACCTTTTTAATTTTTGTTCTTACCAATGAGTTTCTTTTGCCATTTACTCAGAGTAGATAGGCTTGTGTGAATTCCCTTAGTGTTTGTTTGTTGAGAATGACCTCATTTGTCTTGCATTTTTGAAAGATAATTTTGCTGGATATAGACTTCTAGATGGTGTGGTCTTTTGTTATTTTGTTTTATTTTTATCACTATAAATATTTCACTCCACTCTCTTCCTGCATGCCTGGTTTTGACAAATTCAATGTAGTGCTTATTCTTCTGTAGGTAAATTTTCCCCTCATCTCTCTAGTTTCTTTTAAGTTTTTCTTTGTCTTCTGTTTTCTCAACTTAATATGACATGCCCAGATTTATATTTTTTGACATGTTTCCTGCTTGATGTTCTCTGAGTTTCCTGAATCTGTGGTTTAGTGTCAGTCATCAGTTTCAAACATTTCAAACATTTCACATACTTCATCCTTTATTTCTTCTCTTTTTGGTATTCCATTTATATGTATATAAATTCCATTTATATATATATATATATATATATATAATACCTTTGAAATTATCCCACAGTTCTTGAATATTTAGTTTTTTAAAATTATTTTTTACTTTGCATTTCAGTTTGGGAAGTTTCTATTGACATGTCTTCAAGGTTCTTGATTCTTTCGTAAGCTGTGTCCAACCTACTGATGAGCTCATCAAAGGAATTTTTCATTTATGCTAGTTTAAAAAATTCTAGCATTTTTAAAATGTTTTCTTGAGATTTCCATATTTCTGCTTATATTACCCATCTGTAATTGCATATTAACTATGTTTTTCATTAGAGTCACAAGCATAGTAATCATAGTTATTTTAAGTTGCCTATCGGCTCATTCTAAACTCTACATTATACCTAAGTCTGGCTCAGATGAGTCTTTCGTCTTTTCAAACTGGTTTCTTGCCATTTAGCATGACTTGTAACTTTGTTGTTAGAAGCCCAATGTGATATCATAGTAACTCAAGTTCCTTGGTAATAGAAACTGAGATAAATAGGACTTTAGTGTGAGATTTTATACTTATATGAAGGGGGGGGGCTGTATTCAATGTTTGCTGTAGCTGTAGGGACCAGAGATTTCAACTTCCTCTAGTGTCCTTATTTCAGCCTCCCTTACTGTCTTTGGGTTTCCATATGAGTTTCTTTCTTTTTTTTTTAGCAAGAAACTGACTTTTTTTATACAATTAGTTATCTCTCTCTCTCTCTCTCTCTATCTCTCTCTCTCTCTCTATCTATATCTATCTATCTATTTTATTTTTGGCTGCGTTGAGTCTTCATTGATGCGTGGGGGCTTTTTTTGTTGTGGTGAGTGGGGGCTACACTTCATTGTGGTGCACGTGTTTCTCATTATGGTGGCGTCTCTGTTGCGCAGCCCAGGTTGTAAGTGCATGGGCTTCAGTAGTTGTGGTGCATGGGCTCAGTAGTTGTGGCACATGGGCTTAGTTGCTCCGTGGCATGTGGGATCTTCCCAGATGAGGGATCGAACCAATGTCCCCTGCATTGGCAGGTGGATTCTAAACCACTGCACCACCAGGAGAGTCCCTCCATATGAGTTTCTTCTTAAATAGAGTCAGTGACTTACAGTTCCTTCAGCTGTAATCCACTGTTATTATACAGAACCACTGTTGGCATGATGGTAAGGTATGGAGTAAGAGAATTGTGTATTCTCTTTGTGAGCCTATGTCACTTTACAAGGTATTTATTGGTTTTTTTTCCATTTGTAGATGAGACAGGAAGGTATAGGGGTCTGGATTTGGGTAAATATCTTTCCTTCAGGTAGAATAAGGCTCTGGTAAAGAATGTTCCCCTGCACAGTAGGCCTTTTTATGGAGGATACTCTGCATGCATTTAAAAATACCTAAGTTTCCCTTTTTTCTTCCAGAAACAGAAGATTTTTCTTGTTTCTTTACTTTGACAGCATGGTGCATTTATTGGAGGTATAATCTATGTTAAATGTGGAGAACCAGGACTTCAGCCCTTATGAGTTTCTTTGTTCTCCTGGTAGTCCACACTCAGTCACTAGCAATTTGTCAAAATTAACATTCAAATGTTCCTACCAATTTATGGCTCCAGTGGCTTCTGCTCTATGCAAATTGATATGAACTCTAATTTTCTGCATTCACCTGTATCTCCACATTTTAGGGGTGGTAATTTTCCTGTGACCTCAATTCTCTGGTAAGTCCAAGAAAAGTCATTTATATTCAGTTTGTTCAGTTTTTCTCTTCTAGTAAGATTGGAGTGATACTTCTAAGCCCTTTATATGTTAAAGCTGAAATCAGAAGTCCAGATTAACTTTTAAAAATATTTTGTTTTGAAATAAATTTTAATTTACAGGAGAATTTCAAAGATAGTATGGTGTTCACATGTACACTTCACCTAGCTTCTACTAATGTTAACCTCTTATATTTACTGTGGTATGATAATCAAAACTAAAGAATGCACATTGGTCAAATACTACTAACTTAACTAGAAACTTCATTCAATTTCTCCAGTTTTTCTACTAAAGTTCTTTTTCTATTTCAATATCTAATTCAGGAACCTATATATTTATTCATGAAGTAGCCTTAGCCTCCTCCACCATCACTTCAAAGAACTAGGTGGCCTAGGGTGTCCCCTTGTAACTGGTGTCCAGGTGTCTGGGGAACTCACCTTCTAGCTTCTTAAGCTGATGATGCTTGTATTTGTAGCCTTAAGAGTCACAATAAATCACCCTGAAATTAAGAACTATGATTTAGGATCAAAACATTTGCTAAGAAGGGATAGAAATCAGAGAAGTTTGTGTTCATTGGGAGTCTGTATGTTTAGTTTATTTAGTTTTTTAAATGGTGAATTTTATGTTCTTTGAATTTTTTTTACATCTTTATTGGAGTATAATTGCTTTACAGTATTGTGTTAGTTTCTGCTGTACAACAAAGTGAATCAGCTATATGTATACATATATCCCATATACTTTCCCTCTTGAATATTCCTCCCACCCTCCCTATCTCACACTTCTAGGTCATCACAAAGCATCAAGCTGATCTCCTGTGCTATGCAGCAGCTTCCCACTAGCTATTTTAGTTTGGTAGTGTATATATGTCAACGTTACTCTCTCACATCGTCCCAGCTTCCCCTTCCCCCACACCCTGTCCTCAAGTCTCTTCTCTACATCTGCATCTTTATTACTGCCCTGCCACTAGGTTCATCAGTACCATTTTTTAAGATTCTATATATATATGTGTTAGCATATGGTATTTGCTTTTCTCTTTCTGACTTACTTCACTCTGTATGACAGACTCTAGGTATGTTTAGTTTTATAAGAAAGTTCTAAACTGTTTTCCAGAATGGCTGTAGCATTTTAAATTCCCATCTGTAATATATGAATCATACTGTTTACCTTCATCCCTGCCAACATTAATGTCACAACTATTTATTTTAGCTATTCTGATAACCATATAGTGATATTTCATTGTAGTTTTAATTTGAATTTCCTTTATGGCTAATGATATTGAATACATTTTCATGTTGTTATTTGCCATCTTTATATCCCCTTCAGTAAAATAGGTGTTCTTTTCTTTTTTTATATATTTTCTAATTGTAATGTTTGGGACTTTTTTAAAGTTGAATTTTTAGAGTTCATTATATATTCAACATAACCATCCTTTTTTGAATATATGGTTTGTAAACTTTTCTTTCTCTTTGTAGTATGTATTTTTATCCTTTGTACATAAGATTTCACAGAGCAAAAATATTTTACTTTTGATATGGTTCTATTGCTTTTTATGGATTATACTGTTAGATATGTGTGACATGTCTATGTTGTTGAAATTGAAGTTGAGCTTCTTTGAAATAGCATATAGTTAGACCATTTTTTTTTAATCTACTCTATCAATCTCTGTCTTTACTTGGTGTATTTAGGTGACATACATTTAAGGTAATTGTCACTACTTAGGCTTAATTCTGTCAGTTTACTCTTTGTTTTCTGTTTTCTTTTCCTCCTTTCTCACTCTCATGGGGGTTAATTCAACATTTCTTTAAGATTTGATATCAATTTGTTTATAATAATTTTGAGTGCTTTGCATTGTATAGTTTTCTTGGTAGTCGTTCTAGATATTAAAATATATATGACTTATCAGTCTGCTTGTGCTGAGGTGTTACCATTTTGAGTGAAATGTGAAAAATTACTTCCATTTAGGTCCCTATACTCTACCCATTTTAATGTTTTATTTAATTTTTCTTTTTTTATTGAAGTATAGTTGATTTACAATATTATATTCATCTCAGGTGTACAGCATAGTGATTCAGTATTTTTGCAGATTATACACCATAAAAAGTTATTACAAGAAAATGGCTATAATTCCCTGTTCTATACAATATATCCTATTGCTTTTCTATTTTATACACAGTACTTTGTATCTTTAATCCTGTACCTCGAATTCGGCTCCCTCCTCCCTTTGGTGACCACAAGATTTATTTCTGAGCTCTCCACTCTGTTCCATTGATCCTTGTATATGTTTTTGTGCCAGTACCATGATGTTTTGATTACTCTAGCTTTGTAGTATAGGCTGAAGTCTGGAAGTGATATACCTCGAGCTTTGTTCCTTTCTCTCAAGATTGTTTTGGCAATTTGGGGTCATTTGTAGTTCCATATGTATTTTAGGATTATTTGTTCTAGTTCTGCAGAAAATGTCAAGGGAATTTTGATAGGGGTTGCATTAACTTTGTAGATTGTTTTGGGTAGTATAGCTATTGTAAGAATATTAATCCTTACAGGCCAAGAGAATAGGATATCTTTCCATTTTTTTGTATCATCTTTAATTTCCTTCATCAGTGTTTCACAGATTTCAGAATATAGATATTTCACCTCCTCGGTTAACTCTATTCCTAGGCATTTTATTCATTTTGATGCAATTTTAAGTGGGATTTTAGAAAACTTTTTCTTTCTGATATTTCCTTATTAGTGTATAGAAAGAGAAGAGATTTATTTATATTAATCATGTATACTGGAACCTTTCTGAATTCATTTCTTAGTTCTAACAGTTTTGGAGTGGAGACTTTAGGATTTTCTATATAAACTGTCATGTAATCTCCAAATAGTGGCAGTTTTAACTCTTACCTTCCTATGTTTATAATTTTTATTTCTTTTTCTTGTCTGACTGATGTGGCTAGGAATCCGAATACCATGTTAATAGAAAAAGCAAGAATGGGCATGATTTTCCTGTTCCTGAATTTAGCAGGAAGGCTTTCAGGTTTTCACTGAAGAGTATGATGTTGGCTGTGGGTGTGTTGTAAATGGCCGTTATAATTTTGAGCTATTTTTCCTCTATATACACTTTCATAAATGTATGCTGAATTTTGTCAAATGCTTTTTCTGTGTCTATTGAGATGATAACATTGTTTTTATCCTTCTGTTTTTTAAATATCTTTATCAGAGTATAATTGCTTTAAAATGTGCGTTAGTTTCTGCTTTAAAACAAAGTGAATCAGCTATGCATATACATATATCCCCATATCTCCTCCCTCTCGTATCTCCCTCAAACCCTCCCTATTCCACCCCTCTAGGTGCTCACAAAGTACTGAGTGGATCTCCTTGTGCTATGCTGCTGCTTCCCACTAGCTATCTATTTTAAAATTCGTACTATATAGAAGTCCAGGCTACTCTCTCACTTCAACTCAGCTTACACTTCCCCCTCCCCATGTCCTCAAGTCCATTCTCTAGGCCTGAATCTTTATTCCTGTCCTGCCCCTAGGTTCTTCATAACCACTTTTTTTTTTTAGATTCCATATGTATGTGTTAGCATATGGTGTTTTTTTTCCTAACTACTTCACTCTGTATGATAGATTCTAGGTTCATCTACCTGACTACAAATAACTCAATTTTGTTTCCTTTTATGGCTGAATAATATTGCAGTTTATACATGAGCCACATCTTCTTTATCCATTCATCTGTCAATGGACACTTAGGTTGCTTCCATGTCCTGGCTGTTGTAAAGAGAGCTGCAATGAACATTGTGGTACATGACTCATTTTTAATTATAGTTTTCTCTAGATATATGCCCAGTAGTGGGATTGCTGGGTCATATGGTAGTTCTATTTCTCGTTTTTTAAGGAATCTCCATAGTGTTCTTCATAGTGGCTGTATCAATTTACATTCCCACCAGAAGTGCAAGAGGGTTCCCTTTTCTCCACACCCTCTCCAACATTTATTGCTTGTAGATTTTTTGATAATGGCCATTCTGACTGGGTGACGTGATACCTCATTGTAGTATTCTTTTTTTTTTTTTTTTTTTTTTGCTGTACACGGGCCTCTGACTGTTGTGGCCTCTCCCGTTGTGGAGCACAGGCTCCGGACATGCAGGCTCAGGGGCCATGGCTCACGGGTCCAGCCACTCCAAGGCATGTGGGATCTTCCCGGACTGGGGCACGAACCCGTGTCCCCTGCATCGGCAGGCGTACCCCCAACCACTGCGCCACGAGGGAAGCCCCTCTTTGTAGTTTTGATTTGTATTTCTCTAATGATTAGTGATGTTGAGCGTTCGTTCATGTGTTTGTTGGTAATCAGTATATCTTCTTTAGAAAAATGTCTATTTAGATCTTTTGCCATTTTTGGATTGGGTTGTTTGTTTTTTCATACTGAGCTGCATGAGGTGCTTGTAAATTTTGGAAATTAATCCTTTGTCAGTTGCTTAATTGGCAAATATTCTCTCCCATTCTGAGGGTTGCCTTTTCGTCTTGTTTATGGTTTCCACTGCTCTGCAAAAGTTTTTAAGTTTAATTAGGTCCCATTTGTTTATTTTTGTTTTTACTTCCATTTCTCTAGGAGGTGGGTCAAAAAGGATCTTGCTGTGATATATGTCATAGAGTGTTCTGCCTATGTTTTCCTCTAAGAGTTTTATACTGTCTGGCCATACATTTAGGTCTTTAATTCGTTTGGATTTTATTTGTGTGTATGGTGTTAGGAAGTGTTCTAATTTCATTCGTTTACATGTAGCTTTCCAGTTTCCCCAGCACCACTTATTGAAGAGGCTCTCTTTTATCCATTGTATATTCTTTCCTCCTTTATCAAAAATGAGGTGACCATAGGTGCATTGGTTTATCTCTGGGCTTTCTATCTTGTTCCATTGGTGTATATTTCTGTTTCTGTGCCATTACCATACCATCTTGATTATTGTAGCTTTGTAGTATAGTCCGAAGTCAGGGTGTCTGATTCCTCCAACTCCCTTTTTCTTTCTCAAGATTGCTTTTGGTATTCGGGGTCTTTTGTGTTTCCATACAAATTGTGAAATTTTGTGTCCTAATTCTGTGAAAAATGCCATTGGTAATTTGATACTAATTGCATTTAATCTGTAGATTGCTTTGGGCACTATAGTTGTTTTCACAATGTAGATTCTTCCAATCCAAGAGCATGGTATATCTCTGCATCTGTTTGTATCATCTCTGATTATTTTCCTCAGCGTCTCATAGTTTTCTGCATACAGGTCTTTTATCTCCCTAGGTAAGTTTATTCCTAGGTATTTTATTTTTACTTTGCAATGGTCAATGGGAGTGGTTCTTTAACTTATTTTTCAGATTTTTCATCATTAGCATATAGGAATGCAAGAGATTTCTGTGGATTAATTTTGTATCTTGCTACTTTATCTAATCATTGATTAGCTCTAGTAGTTATCTGGTATCATCTTTAGTATTCTCTGTATATAGTATCATGTCAACTGCAAACAGTGACACCTTTACTTCCTCTTTTCCAGTTTGGATTATTTTATTTGTTTTTCTTCTCTGATTGTTGTGGCTAAAACTTCCAAAACCATGTTGAATAATAGTGGTTAGATTGGGCAACCTTGTCTTGTTCCTGATCTTAGTGGAAATGCTTTCAGTTTTTCACCATTGACAATGAGGTTGGATGTGGCTTGTCATATATGGCCTTTATTATGTTGAGGTAAGTTCCCTCTATGTCTACTTTCTGGAGGGTATTTTTTTATCATAAATCGGTGTTGAATTTTTTCAAAAGCTTTTTTGCATCTATTCAGATGATCATATGGTTTTTCTCTTTCAATTTGTTAATATGGTGTATCACATTGATTGATTTGCATATATTGAGGAATCTTTGCATTCCTGGGATAAGCACTACTTGATCATGGTGTATGATCTTTTAATGTACTGTTGGACTCTGTTTTCTAGTATTTTTTGGGGGATTTTTGCACATATGTTCATCAATGATATTGGCAAGTAGTTCACTTTCTTTGTGACATTGTATCTGGTTTTGGTATCAGGGTAATGGTGATCTTGTAGAATGAGTTTGGGAGTGTTCCTCTCTCTGCTATATTTTGGAAGAGTTTGAGAAGGACAGCTGTTAGCTCTTCTCTAAATGTTTGATAGAATTTACGTGTGAAGACATCTGGTCCTGGAGTTTTGTTTGTGGGAAAATTTTTAATCCCAGTTTCAATTTCAGTGGTTGTGATTGGTTTGTTTAAATTTTCTGTTTCTTCCTGGTTCAGTCTCAGAAGGTTGTGGGGTTTTTTTTAACATCTTCATTAGCGTATAATTGCTTTCCAATGGTGTGTTAGTTACTGCTTTATAAAAAAAGTGAATCAGTTATACATATACATATGTCCCCATATCTCTTCCCTCTTGCATCTCCCTCCCTCCCACACTCCCTAATCCACCCCTCTAGGTGGTCACAAAGCACCGATCTGATCTCCCTGTGCTACGTGGCTGCTTCCCACTAGCTATCTATTTTACATTTCGTAGCGTATATATGTCCATGCCACTCTCTCACTTTGCTCCAGCTTACCCTTCCCCCTCCCCGTATCCTCAAGTCCATTCTTTAGCAGGTCCGCATCTTTATTCCCATCAGAAGGTTGTGCTTTTCTAAGCCTTTGTCCATTTCTTCCATGTTGTCCGTTTTATTGGCATATAGTTGCTTGTAGTAATCTCTCATGATCCTTTTTATTTCTGCAGTGTCATTTGTTACTTCTCCTTTTTCATTTCTAATTCTATTGATTTGAGTCTCCTCCCATTTCTCTTGATGAGTCTGGCTAATGGTTCATCAATTTTGTTTATATTCTCAAAGAACCAGCTTTTAGTTTTATTGATCTTTGGTATTGCTTCCTTCATTTCTTTTTCATTTATTTCTGATCTGTTCTTTATGATGTCTGTCCTTCTGCTAACTTTGGGTTTATTTTTTTTGTTCTTCTTTCTCTAAGTGCTTTAGGTGTAAGGTTAGATTGTTTATTTGAGATGTTTCTG
The DNA here is from genome assembly GCF_008692025.1 of Phocoena sinus. Classification (NCBI taxonomy): domain Eukaryota; kingdom Metazoa; phylum Chordata; class Mammalia; order Artiodactyla; family Phocoenidae; genus Phocoena; species Phocoena sinus. Next base: position 57,052,576 of record NC_045784.1, on the reverse strand, counting down.
TTTCTTGAGGTAGGATTGCATTGCTATAAACTTTCCTCTTAGAATTGCTTTTGCTGCATACCATAGGTTTTTGTCATCGTGTTTTCATTGTTATTTGTTTCTAGGTGCTTTTTGATTTCTTCTTTGATTTCTTCAGTAATCTCTTCGTTATAAAGTAGTGTATTGTTTAGACTCCAGGTGTTTGTATTCTTTCCAGATTTTTTCCTGTAATTGATATCTAGTCTGATAGCATTGTGGTCGGAAAAGATACTTGATACACTTTCAAACTTCTTAAATTTACAAAGACTTGATTTATGACCCAAGATATGATCTATCTTGGAGAATGTTCCATGGGCACTTGGTAAGAAAAGGTATTCTTTTTTTTGGATGGAATGTCCTATAAATATCACTTAAGTCCATCTTATTTAATGTATAGTTTCAAGCCTTTGTTTCCTTATTTATTTTCATTTTGGAAGATCTGTCCATTGGTAAAAGTGGGATGTCAACGTCTCCTACTATGATTATGTTACTGTCAATTTCCCCTTTTATGGCTGTTAGCACTTGCCTTATGTATTGAAGTGCTCCTATTTTGGGTGCATAAATACTTACAATTGTTATATCTTCTTCTTGAATTGATCCCTGGATCGTTATGAAGTGTCCTTCTTTGTCTCTTGTAATAGTCTTTATTTTAAAGTCTATTTTCTCTGATATGAGAATTGCTACTCCAGCTTTCTTTTGATTTCAATTTGCATGGAATATCTTTTTCCATCCCCTCACTATCAGTCTGTATGTGTCCCTAGGTCTGAAGTGGGTCTCTTGTAGACAGCATATATACGGGTCTTGTTTTTGTATCCAGTTAGCCAGTCTATGCCTTTTGGTTGGAGCATTTAATCCATTTACCTTTAAGGTAGTTATTGATATGTATGTTCCTATTACCATCTTCTGAATTGTTTTAGGTTTGTTATTATAGGTCTTTTCCTTCTCCTGTGTTTCCTGCCTAGAGAACTTCCTTTAGCATTTTTTGTAAAGCTGGTTTGGTGGTGCTGAATTCTCTTAGCTTTTGCTATTCTGTAAATGTTTTAATTTCTCTGTTGAATCTGAATGAGATCCTTGCTGGGTAGAGTAATCTTTGTTGTAGGTTTTTCCCTTTCATCACTTTAACTATGTCCTGCCACTCCCTTCTGACTTGCAGAGTTTCTGCTGAAAGATCAGCTCTTAACCTTATGGGGATTCCCTTGTATGTTATTTGTTGTTTTTCCCTTTCTGCTTTTAATATTTTTTCTTTGTGTTTAATTTTTGATAGTTTTATTAATATGTGTCTTGGTGTTTTCCTCCTTGGATTTATCCTGTATGGGACTCTCTGTGCTTCCTGGACTTGATTAACTATTTCCTTTCCCATATTAGGGAAGTTTACAGCTATAATCTCTTCAAATATTTTCTCAGTCCTTTTCTTTTTCTCTTCTTCTTCTGTGACCCCTATAAATTGAATGTTGATGCATTTATTGTTGTCCCAGAAGTCTCTGAGACTGTCCTCAATTCTTTTCATTCTTTATTCTTTATTCTGCTCTGCAGTAGTTATTTCCACTATTTTATCTTCCAGGTCATGTATCCGTTCTTCTGCCTCAGTTATCCTGCTATTGATTCCTTTCATATAATTTTTAATTTCATTTTTTGTGCTGTTCATCACTGTTTGTTTGCTTTTTAGTTCTTCTAGGTCCTTTTTTAACGTTCCTTGTATTTTCTCCATTCTATTTCCAAGATTTTAGATCATCTTTTCTCTCATTACTCGGACTCCTTTTTCAGGTACACTGCCTATTTCCTCTTCATTTGTTTGGTTTGATGGTATTTTACCTTGCTCTTTCATCTGCTATGTGTTTCTCTGTCTTCTCATTTTGCTTAACTTCCTGTGTTTGAGGTCTCCTTTAAACAGGGTGCAGTTTAGTAGTTCCCATTATTTTTGGTGTCTGCCCCCAGTGGGTAAGGTTGGTTCAGTGGGTTGTATAGGCTTCCTGGTGGAGGGGACTAGTGCCTGTGTTCTGATGGATGAGGCTGGATCTTGTCTTTCTGTTGGACAGCACCACATCCAGTGGTGTGCTTTGTGGTGTCTGTGGCCTTATTATGATTTAAGGCAGCCTCTTTGCTAATGGACAGGTTGTGTTCCTGTCTTGCTAGTTGTTTGGCATAGGGTGTCCAGCACTGTAGCTTGCTAGTCATTGCATGGAGCTGGGTCTTAGCACTGAGATGGAGATCTCTGGGAGAGCTTTCACTGTTTGCTATTACATGGAGCTGGGAGGTCTCTGGTGGACCAATGTTCTGAACTTGGCTCTCCCACCTCAGAGGCACAGGCCTGACACCTGCCTGGAGCACCAAGACCCTATCAGCCACACAACTTTTGCAAGTCTGAGATCTTCTGCCCACATTCAGTAGGTGGTCTGTAGAAGTTGTTCCACATGTAGAAGTATTTCTGATGTATTTGTGGGGGTGAAGGTGATATCCACGTCTTACTCTTCCACCATCTTGAAGGTCTCCATATCCTTCTTTTAAAGTAGGTTTAGTATTGCTGAATTCTTTTAGATTGTGCTTGTTTCTCCCTCTATTCTAAATGGTAATCTTGTTTGGTAGATTATCCTAAGTGCAAGCTGCTCCCTTTCTGCACTTTATTAAATATATAATGCCATTCCCTTCTGGCCTGCAAAGTTTCTGTAGAGATATCAGCTGATAGCCTTAAGGGGATTCCTTTGTATATGAATATTTGTTTTTCTCTTGCTGCTTTTAGATTTCTCCATCTTTGAATTTTGCCATTTTAGTTATGATGCCTTGATGTAGGTCTGTTTGGGTTCATCTTATCTTGGACCCTCTGTGCTTCTTGTTCCTGTATATCTGTTTCCTTCTTTAGGTTTGGGAACTTTTCAGCCATAATTTCGCTAAATACATTTTTGATCCCCTATTCTCTCTCTTCTCTTTCTGTAACCCTTATACTGTGAATGTTGGCATACTTAATGTTATCCCAGAGATCTCATAGGTTGCTTTCATTTTTTTTTAAACATCTTTATTGGGGTATAATTGCTTTACAATGATGTGTTAGTTTCTGCTTTATAACAAAGTGAATCAGTTATACATATACATATGTTCCCATATCTCTTCCCTCTTGTGTCTCCCTCCCTCCCACCCTCCCTATCCCACCCCTTCAGGCGGTCACAAAGCACCAGGTCAATGTCCCTGTGCCATGCGGCTGCTTCCCACTAGCTATCTACCTTACGTTTTTTAGTGTGTATATGTCCATGACTCTCTCTCGCCCTGTCACAGCTCACCCTTCCCCCTCCCAATATCCTCAAGTCCGTTCCCAGTAGGTCTGTGTCTTTATTCCTGTCTTACCCCTAGGTTCTTCATGACATTTTTTTCTCTTCTTAAATTCCATATATATGTGCTAGCATACGGTATTTGTCTTTTTCTTTCTGACTTACTTACTCTGTATGACAGACCCTAGGTTTATCCACCTCATTACAAATAGCTCAATTTCATTTCTTTTTATGGCTGAGTAATATTCCATTGCATATATGTGCCACATCTTCTTTATCCATTCATCCAAATTGTTGTTCTTTATGCTGTTCTTATTGGGTTATTTCCATTATTCTATATTCCATATTTCTTATGCATTCTTCTCTATTACTTAATTTGCTATTCATTCCTCCTAGTATATTTTGTTTAAGATATTTTGTTTAAGATATATATTTTGTTTAAGATATGTTTCTGGTTGGGTCTTTTTTATACTTTCTATTTCCTTGTTAAAATGACTAGTGTTTAGATCAATTCTTTTCCCTAATTCAATTTCATTTTTATTATCATTGTTTTGAGTATTTTATCTGGTACATTGTTTACTTCTGTTGCATTATTTTGTGTGTGGGGGGGTGATTTCTCTTGCTTTTTCAATCAAGAGTTGTTACTCTTCCTTTTCATTTTAGTTAACTTAGGTGAAAGTTAACTCTTTTCATCTTGAAGGGGTGTTCTTATGTTGGAGTGTCCATATGCCAACTGCGTCTACCCAATGCCTTTTGTGGGAGGGCTGGATTTGATGCAGACACCAGTCACATGTTTCCTCAGTGTTTAATGGCAGCTATCACCTTGCTACAACTTGGGGTTGGAGATGGAGGAGCTAGATACTGCACAGGGTGTGAGGCGGGACTTCCTCTTTGCTCAGTGGTAGTCACCACCCTGTCAAGGTTGGGGTCTGATGTTAAGTTGCTGGAGCAGAAGCCCTGAGAGTTGACCTTGAGCTGGCTCTGTTCTCTTTAAGTGTGTGTTTTCCCTTATCCCTTCACTGGGACATTTGCCACAAAGGAAGGGAGTTCTAAAGGAAGGGAGAGCTAAAGCAAGTGAGTCTCATGTACATACAGAGTCTGATGCTCTGCCTGTGTAGGCATATGCAGCTCCACTGAGATGGAGCCTGTGGTCGATCCTTTCTCCTGGTCATGGCTGCCCAGGACACAGTACTGTGCTGTGGCATGGGGTGAGTGATGGCAGAGCATTTGCTTGGTGTGAGCTGGGGCACAGAGGGATATGGTCACAGGAAAACTGGCAGCTGCACTGCTGTCAGAATTCTGGGCTGCCAAAGCAATCTTGAGAAAGAAAAGTGGGAGGAATCAGGCTCCCTGACTTCATACTATACTACAAAGCTACAGTAATCAAGAAAGTATGATACTGGCACAAAGACAGAACTATAGATCAATGGAACAGGATACAAAGCCCAGAGATAAACCCACACACCTATTGTCACCTAATCTATGACAACAGAGGCAAAAATATACAATGGGGAAAAGGCAGTCTCTTCAATAAGTGGTGCTGGGAAATTTGGGCAGCTACATGTAAAAGAATGAGCTTAGAACACTCCTTAACACCATACACAAAAATATACTCAAAATAGATTAAAGACCTAAAATTAAAACTAGACACTATAAAACTCTTAGAGGAAAACATAAGCAGAACACTCTTTGACGTAAATCACAGCAACATTGTTTTTCACCTACCTCCTAGAGTAATGAAAATAAAAACAAATGGGACTTAATTAAACTTAAAAGCTTTTGCACAGCAAAGGAAACCATAAACAAGACAAAAAGTCAACCCTTAGAATGGGAGAAAATATTTGCAAGTGAAGCAACTGACAAAAGATTAATCTCCAAAATATACAAGCAGCTCATACAGCTCAATATCAAAAAACAAGCAACCCAGTCCAAAAATGGGCAGAAGACCTAAATAGACATTTCTCCAAAGAAGACATACAGATGGCCAACAAACACATGAAAAGATTCTTAGCATCACTAATTATTAGAGAAGTACAAATCAAAACTACAACAAGGTATCATCTCACACTGGTCAGAATGGCCATTGTCAAAAATTCTACAATCAATAAGTGCTGGAGAGGGTGTGGAGAAAAGGAAACCCTCATACACTGTTGGTGGGAATGTAAATTGATACAGCCACTATGGAGAACAATATGGAGGCTCCTTAAAAAACTAAAAGTAGAACTACCATATGACTCAGCAATCCCACTACTGGGCATAAAGCCAGAAAAAACTATAGTTAAAAAAAAAACACATGCACCCCAATGTTCATAGCAGCACTATTTACAATATCTAGGACATGGAAGCAACCTAAATGTTCATCAACAGAGGAATGGATAAGGAAGCTATGGTACATATATACAATGGAATATTACTCAGCCATAAAAAGGAACGAAATTGGGTCATTTGTAGAGACATGGATAGACCTAGAGAATGTCATACAGAGTGAAGCAAGTCGGAAAGAGAAAAGCAAATATCGTATAATGCATATATGTGGAATCTCAATAAATGGTATAGAAGATCTCATATGCAAAGCAGAAACAGAGACACAGACTTAGAGAACAAATATATGGGTACCAAGGGGGAAAGGAGTGAGGGGGGAGGACCTGGGAGACTGGGATTGACACATATATATTATTGATACTATGTATAAAATAACTGCTGGGAACATACTGTGTAGCACAGGGAACTCTACCTAATGCACTGTGGTTACCTAAATGGGAGTGAAGTCCAAATGGGAGAGAAGTCCAAATGGGAAGGGATATATGTATGTGTATGCCTGATTCATTTTGTTGTGCAGTGGAGGCTAACACAACATTGTAAAGCAACCATACTCCAATAAAATTTAAAAAATAAAAGAAGTATGGGCTGCTTCTGGGGCACTGATTGAGTAGCACCAACAATGACCATTGCCACCTCACTTGAGCTCTGCCTTTGGAGCAGATCACCTCTGCATCCCAAGGTCAGTTCTTTTCGCAGTTCCTGGATGCCCTAGGTCCAGTGCTGCACTGTTTGGTGGAGTGAGTGTGGATGAAGTGTTTGCTTGGCTCAGTCTGGGATCACAGTGAGGCAATTTCAGGAAACCTAGTAACTTGTAGGGCATACCTCTTTCTGCCCTGCCCCGGGAGAAAGCCAGCACTCTTTTGCTCCCCACAAGTGGAGTCCAGGCTTCTCCAGCCTTTCTATCCCAATGGTTCTCCAACTGGCCAAAGGGGCTGGTCTCCTGCACTGTGGCAGCCAGTCCGTGGCTCAGCCTGCTTTCTCCCCATGACAGGTGTCTGTCTTTGTGATCCCTCTTTTCCTCCGAGTCTCCTCCCAGGAGGGCAGGTCCCAATCCAGTTGACTTTCTTCCTGCCCAATCTAATTATATGTGTATCTTTCCTACAGCCTTGATTGTACAGGAGTCCTTCTGCTAGCTTACAGTGAAACTTGTTCCACATGTGTATATATATACACACATGTGGAACAATATACAATTCCACATGTGTGTGTATATATATATATAGCCATGTTATTTTTATCAAACTATAATTAACATATAATGTTATATTAGTTTTAAATATACAACATAGTGATTCAATATTTGTATGCATTGTGAAATGACCAGTGACATAATATCCATCACCATACAAATTGTTACAATGTTATTGATTATATTCCCTATGTGTATATTACATCCCTGTCATTTTATTTCTCAAAAATTGATAGTCACAAGAGCAGTAGCATGTAATGGCCCAAGAACCAGTGGAGACTAGATCCTTGCTACTCAAAATGTGGTCCACAGACCAGCAGCATTGGCATCACCCAGAAACCAGTGATTAATTAAGACTTGGCCCCACCCCAGATTTCCAGAATCAGAAACAGCAGTTTAACAAGATTTGCAGGTGGTTCTTATGTGTATTAAGTGTGATGTGCATTAGTCTAAAATTTTTCTGAATCTCTAAATTGGGCACAACATAAGTCATAGAATTAATTGTGCAGATTTATTAGTATATAAAAAGCACTTTTTATATTAAAAACACTATATAAATGAGTTTATAAAAATAATAATTGATCTCATTTATACTAACTCAACCATTCATAATAGCATTTTGTCCTGCATTTGCATATAAATAACACATAGCTGGAGCTCTTGTGTTTGTAGGTGGAGGTGAGCTCCATGTCCTCTTACCCTGACATCTTGATTGGACCCATTTTAAATATCATTGTTTTAAGTATAAGATGGCATTATAATATTTGTTTCAGTTATAACAAATGATTTAGGAAACTCATGAGGGGAAGGATAGTCTATTGTATTTTCCTATTTTTTGCTCTTTCCATTGTTCTTTCTTCCATCTTTTTCCTCCAAGATTCCTTCTTTTATAAGTTCCTTTTTTGTTTAAAGAATTTCTTTTAGTCTTTCTTTAGGGGTAGATATGCTAGAGTCATATTCTTTTAGTTTTCCTTCATTTGATGACTTTTTTTTTTTATTTCATCTTCATTTCTGAAGGATAGATTTCCTGGATAGAGAATTCACAGTTGTCAATTCTTTTATTTTAGTACTTGTAAAATTCTGTGTTATTTCCTTCTGACTTCCCTGGTTTCTGAGAAAGCTACTGATATTCAAATTGATGTTCCTCTATAGGTATTTTGTCTTTTGTCTTTGGTTGCTGTGAATACTTTTACTTTGCCTTTACTTTTCAGAAGTTTAATTATGATATGTCTAGGCCTGGATTTCTTTGAGTTTTTCCTATTTTGAGTTTGCTCAGTTTCTTGAATCTTTAGTCCTATGTATTTTGCTAAATTGGGAAAATTTTCAGCAATTTTTTCTCCAAATACTCTTTGAGGCTCACTGTTTCTCCTCTCCTTCTTAGACTCTGATGATATGAATGTGGGATCTTTTGTTATTGTCCCACAGGTCCTTAGGGCTCTGTTCATTATTTTACTAGTCTATTTTTTTCTCTATAGTTCAGACTGCATAAATTATATTGTTCTGTCCTCAAGTTCATTGATTCTATCCCTTTTGATATCAACTATACTATTGAGCCCATCAAATCATGTTTTAAAAAATTGCAGTTATTGTATATTTTAGTTCTATAATTTCCAACTGGTCATATTTTAACTTCTTTCTCGATATTTTCTATTTTTGAACTTGTTTCATGAGAATTTGTAATTTCCTGTTTAAGCATTTTATGATGGCTGATTTAAAATCCTTGTCAAGTCAGTCAAACATCTGATCCTCTCAGATCAGTTGGTAACAGTTGACTGCCTTTTGCCATACAAGTTATACCTGTCCTGATTTTTGTTACAATGCATGATTTTTTATTGTATTCTGGACAATTTGATTATTATACTAGAAGACTCTGGGTCTTATATAAATCTTCTATTTTAGCAAGTAGTCATCCTGTTGAGGTATAGCACACCAGTCCTGGCCTATACTTGTGGGGTGTGATCCAATGACATTCTTATTTTCTGAGCCTTTATGGTGGTATTTGGTTAATTTCATAATTTTGGGGCTCCCACTGATATCTGCTGATGCTGCTTGATGGGGTAGAAGGAGCTTCCACAAAACTTGTCCTTGTAAGTGTGGGAAAGGAGTCTTCTTCTTTTGGAAACAAAGCATTCTTTCCAGGCTGGAAGGCCTTTTGGGAATAGTGAGCTTTTCCTGAGTTAGGGTCACTTTTTTTGGTGTGATCTCCCTTGAAAATGACCTGCTCCACACCCAGCACCAGTGTCTCTGAGAGGAATCATGTATGGCAGGGAAAAAGAGTGTTTCCTTGGGTAATGTTTCTTTTGGTGCCATTATATCCTGTTGTCTTAGTTGTGGCAGGCAGGATCTTTTAGTTGAGGCATGCGAGCTCTTAGTTGTGGAATGTGGGATCTAGTTCCTTGACCAGAGATCAAACCCGGGCCCCATGCTAGCTCTTTGTTGGGTAAGTGGTGTTCAAGTATCTCCTTATAAGTCTGTTGCTTGTTTTCATCCTTTTTACAAGGCCTTTTATAGAGCAAGAGTTTGTAGTTTTGTTGAGGTTGAATTTATCAAGTTTTCCTTTTATGAATCTTGCTTTTGGTTAAAAGGCTAAGAAATTCTTGCCTAGCCCTAAATCCTGAAGATTTCCTCCTAGCTTTTCTCTAAAAGTTTTATATCTTTATTTTTTATTTAAGTCCATAACGCACTTTGAGTTAACTTTTGTTCAAGGTATTAGATTTAGGTTCAGCTTCTTTTTGTATACCTCAGCATGTTCAATTTGTCCAGCATTATATACCAATTTGTGTAATTGGTGAATTATTTTGGCATTTTTGTTAAACATCAAGTTTATCATACTGGTGTAGGTTTATTTCTAGGTTCTGAACTATACCTCTAAAATTACTACACTGTAATGATTACTATAGCTGTGTAGTATATCTTAATATGATGTAGAGTGATCCCAACCTTTATTCTTCTTTTTCAGCATTTTCTTACGCATTCTAGGTCTTTTGCCTTTCCACATAAATTTTAGAATAAACTTGTCTATGGCTACACAAAAAACCTTGCCGGAACTTTGATAAGAATTTTATTAAACCTAGATCTCTTTGGGGAGAGAATTTACATCTTTACTATGTCGAATCTTCCAATCCAGGAACATGGTATAGCTCACTATTTATTTAGACCTTCTTTGATTTCTTTAATCTGTACTTTGTAGTTTTCAGCATACACATCCTGTACATGTTTTGTTAAGTTTATACTTAAGCATTTTGCTTTCTTTGGAATAATCTTAAATGGTATGATGGTTTTAATTTGTTTCCACTTGTTCATTGTTGGTATATACAAATGTGATTGAGTTTTTGCATGTTGTTCTTATACCCTGCAACCTTGCTGAACTCATTAGTTTTAGGGGGGCTTTTTAAATTCTTTGGGATTTAGAAAATCATATCATTCACAAGTAGGGACATTTTTATGTTTTCCTTTTCAATCTCTATACCTTTTATTTAATGGTTTAGTTTTTATAAAAAACACTTTCTTGTTTTTTCATTGCTGATTTTGCAATTGCAATTGACTTGTATAGTGAGCTTACATTAGGAATCTTTAGTGAGGTTCCTTTTCTCTTTTTTCAATTTTGATAATTTGTCAAAGAGTTTCCTTGGTTGTTCTATGTGGACAGTTTTATAGTCTGCAAATACTAACATTTTCATAATTTCAAGCTCCCATTAGTTTTTACTTTTTTTCCTTATCCTGTTATTCAGGCAAGAACTTTCAGTACAAGAAGAAAGAAATGGTAATAGTAGTTACCCTTGTCTTAATTCCTAATTTTAAAAGAGACACTTTAATATTTCATGATTGATATGATGTTTGATGTAGATATTTTCCCCAATATCCTTTATCATGTTGAGGAAATTCCCTATTACTCCTTTTTTTGCTAAGTGTTTCTAATCAGAAGGAGATGCTGAATTTTACCAAATATATTTTCTACTTAATGAAATAGAAAATCTATGGCTTCCTCCCTCAGACTGTTAATGTGGTAAATTACCTTGATTTTTCTAATGCTAAACACATCTGCATTTCTAATATAAATCCAACATGATTTACTTTTATTTTTAATTTTTTAAATCGAAGTATAGTTGACTTAAAATGTTTCAGGTATACAGCAAAATGATTCAGTTATATAGGTAGATATAGATAGATTGATATAGATATATATTCTGTTTCAGATTCTTTTCCATTATAAGTTATTATAAGATATTGAATACAGTTCCCTGTGCTATGCAGTAGGTCCTTGTTGTTTATTTTGTATATATAGTAGTGTGTATCTGTTAATAGCAAATTCCAAATTTATCCCTCCACCCCTTTCCACTTTGGTAACCATAAGTTTGTTTTCTCTGTCTATAAATATATTTATCTTTTGTAATTAAGTTCATTTGTATCATGTTTTTGATTTCACATATAAGTGGTATCATATGATATTTGCCTTTCTCTATGTGACTTACTTCACTTAGTATGATAATCTCTAGGTCCACCCATGTTGCTGCAAATGAAATTATTTCATTCTTTTTATGGATGAGTAATATTCCATTATATGTGTGTATATATATATATATATGAGCAAGGTTTATTATTAACATTATTTAACATTATATATCTACATTTATACAGTTTTCAGAGTACAGGTCTTCTGCCTCCTTAAGTAGGTTTATGCCTAGGTATTTTATTCTTTTCAATGTGATGGTAAATGGGATTGTTTCCTTAATTTCTCTTTCTGCTATTTCATTGTTAGTGTATAGAAGTGCAACAGACTCCTGTATATTAATTTTGTATTCTGCAAATTTACTGAATTCATTGATGAGCTCTAGTAGTTTTCTGGAGATACCTTTAGAATTTTCTAAGTATAGTATCATGTCATCTGCAAACAGTGACAGTTTTACTTATTTTTTCAATTTAGATTTCTTTAATTTCCTTTTCTTCTCTGATTGCTGTGGCTAAGACTTCCAAAACCATGTTTAATAAAAGTGATGAGAATAGGTATCCTTGTCTTGTTCCTGATCTTAGAGGAAGTGTTTTCAGCTTTTCACCATTGAGTATGATGATAGCTATGGGTTTGTCATATATGGGCTTTACTATATTGAGGTAGGTTCCCTCTGTGCCTACTTTCTGGAGAGTTTTTATAATAAATGGATCTTGAATTTTATCAAAAGCTTTTTCTGCATCAATTGAGATGATCTATGGTTTTTATTCTTCAGTTTGTTAATGTGGTGTATCACATTGATTGACTTGCAGATATTGAAGAACCCTTGCATCCCTGGGATAAATCCCATTTGATCATGTTGCATGATTCTTTTAATGTTTTGCTTGAGTCAGTTTGTATATATTTTGTTGAAAATTTTTGCATCTATAACATGATTTATTTTTTATTGAATTGGTAGATTCCATATGCTTTTTAAAAATAATTATTTTCAGTATTGAAAATGTCTGTAATTTTCTGTTAAAAGTTTTGACTTTTGTATGTTTTGTATAATAGTTATATTAGACTCATAAAATGATTTGAGAAATACGCCTTCTTTACTCTGTTTTTGTTAATGTAAAATTGGAATGTTCTATTCTGTAAATTTTTGGTAGAATTTGCCTCTAAGATCCTCTGATTCTAATATTTTCTTAGTGGGAAAAAGTTTCAACTACTCATTCTATTTGTTTAATTGTCATAGAAACATTCAGATTTTCTCTTTAGTCTATTTTTAAAATAGATCTTTATTGGAGTATCATTGCTTCACAATACTGTGTTAGCTTCTGTTGTACAACAAAATGAATCAGCCGTATGGATACATAGGTCCCCATACACCCTCCCTCTTGAGCCTCCCTTCCATCCTCCTTATCCCACCCCTCTAGGTCATCACAAAGCACTAAGACGATCTCCCTGTGCTATGCTGCTGTTTCCCACCAGCTATCTATCTTACATTTGGTAGTGTATATATGTCAATTCTACTCTCTCACTTAGTCCCAGCTTACCCTTCCCTCACCCCATGTCCTCAAGTCCATTCTCTAGTAGGTCTGCGTCTCTATTCCTGTCCTGCCCCTAGGTTCTTCATGACCTTTTTTTTCCTTTACTTTTTAGATTCCATATACATGTGTTAGCAGATGGTATTTGTTTTTTTTCTTTCTGAGTTACTTCACTCTGTATGACAGACCCTAGGTCCATCCACCTCACGAAAAATAACTCAATTTCGTTTCTTTTTATGGCTGAGTAATATTCCATTGTATATATGTGCCACATCTTCTTTATCCATTCATCTGTCAATGGACACATGTTTCTTCCATGTCTTGGCTATTGTAAATCGTGCTGCAATGAACATTGTGGTACATGACTCATTTTGAATTATGGTTTCCTCAGGGTATATGCCCAGTAGTGGGATTGCTGGGACATAAGGTAGTTCTATTTATAGTTTTAAGGATCCTCCATACTGATGTCCATAGTGGCTGTATCAATTTGCATTCCAACCAGCAGTGCAAGAGGATTCCTTTTTCACCACACCTCTTCCAGCATTTATTGTTTCTAGATTTTTTGATAATGGCCATTCTGACCAGCAGGAGGTGATATCTCATTGTAGTTTTTTTTTTTTTTTTTTTTTTTTTTTTGCGGTACACGGGCCTCTCACTGTTGTGGCCTCTCCCGTTGCGGAGCACAGGCTCCGGACGCGCAGGCTCAGCGGCCACGGCTCACGGGCGCAGCCGCTCCGCGGCATGTGGGATCTTCCTGGACCGGGGCACGAACCCGTGTCCCCTGCATCGGCAGGCGGACTCTCAACCACTGCGCCACCAGGGAAGCCCCTCATTGTAGTTTTGATTTGAAATTCTCTAATAATTAGTGATGTTGAACATCTTTTCATGTGCCTCTTGGCCATCTGTATGTCTTCCTTGGTGAAAGGTATATTATGTCTTCTGCCCATTTTTTAACTGGATTGTTTGTTTTTTTGATATTGAGCTTCATGAGCTGTGTGAGTATTTTGCAGATTAATCCTTAGACTGTTATTTCATTTGCAAATATTTTCTCTCATTCTGAGGATTGTCTTTTTGTCTTGTTTATGGTTTCCTTTGCTGTGCAAAAGCTTTTAAGTTTAATTAAGTCCCATTTGTTTATTTTTGCTTTTATTTCCATTACTCTAGGAGGTGTGTCAAAAAAGATCTTGCTGTGGTTTATGTCGAAGAGTGTTTTTCCTATGTTTTCCTCTAAAAGTTTTATACTGTCCAGTCTTACATTTAAGTCTTTAATACAGTTGGAATTTATTTTTTGTATAGTGTTAGATAGTGTTCTAATTTCCTTCTTTTACATGTAGCTGCCCGGTTTTTCCAGCACCAGTTATTGAAGAGGCTGTCTTTTCTCCATTGTATGTTCTTGCCTACTTTGTCATAAATTAGGTGCCCTTATGTGTGTGGGTTAATATCTGGGCATTCTAACCTGTACCATTGATCTATATTTCTGTTTTTTTGCCAGTACCATACTGTCTTTCTTACTGTAGCTTTGTGGTATAGTTTGAGAACCTGACTCTTCCAACTCTGTTTTTGTTTCTCAAGATTGCTTTTCCTATTCGTGGTCTTTTGTGTTTCCATACGAATTGCAAAATTTTTTGTTCTAATTGTGTGAAGAATGCCATTGATAGTTTGATAGGGATTGCATTGAATCTGTAGATTGCTTTGGGTATGATTTTACAATATTAATTCTTCCAGTCCAAGAACATGGTATATTTCGCCACCTGTTTATGCCATCCTTGATTTCTTTCATCGTGTTTTATAGCTTTGAGAGCACAAGTCTTTCACCTCCTCAGGCAGCTTTATTCCTAGGTATTTTATTCTTTTTGTTACAATGGTAAATGTGAGTGTTTCCTTAGTTTCTCTTTCTGATTTTTTTGTTGTTGGTGTATAGGAATGCCAGAGATTTCTTTGCATTAATTTTTTATCCTGAAACCTTACCAAATTCATTGATTAATTCTAGTAGTTTTATGGTGGCAACTTTAGGGTTTTCTATATATATTATCATGTCACCTGCAAACATTGACAGTTTTACTTCTTCTTTTCCAATTTGTATTCCTTTTATTTCTTTTTCTTCTCTGATTAACATGACTAGGACTTCCAAAACTATGAAACTATGTTGAATAAGAGTGGCAAGAGTGGACATCCTTGTCTTATTCCCGTTCTTAGTGGAAATGCTCTCAGTCTTTCACCTTTGAGTATCATGCTTGCTGTGGGTTTGTTATATATGGCCTTTATTATGTTGAGGTATCTTCCCTCTTTGCCCATTTTCTGGAGAGGTTTTTTCATAAATGGGTGTTGAATTTTTTCAAAAGGTTTTCTCTGCATCTATTGAGGTGATCATATTGTTTTTATACCTTAATTTGTTAACGTGGTATATCACATTGATGGATTTTCATATATTGAAGAAGTTTGATAGGTTATATAGTCGTTTGTAGTTGTCTCTTGTAATCCTTAGTAATTCTTCAGTGTCAGCTGTGATTTCTCCTTTTTCATTTCTAATTTTATTGATTTGAATCCTCTCCCTTTATTTCTTGATGAGTCTGGCTAAGGCTTTATCAATATTGTTTATCTTCTCAATGAACCAGCTTTTTATTTGTATTGATCTTTGTATTGTTTTCTTCATTTCTATTTCATTTATTTCTGCTCTGATCTTTATGATTTCTTTCCTTCTACTGACTTTGGGTTTTCTTTGTTCTTCTTTCTCTAGTTGTTTTAAGTGTAGGGTTAGAGTGTTTATTTGAAATTTTTCTTGTTTCTTGAGGTGAGATTGAATTGCTATAAACTTCCCTCTTAGAACTTCTTTTGCTGCATCCCATAGGTTTGGGTCATCATGTTTTGTTTGTCATTTCTTTCTATGTATTGGTGGTGTGTGAATATGCTGAATTAACATCTCCCCACAACTAGGGCACCTGTTGGCCACTGACAGTGAACCCTGATGCCCAAGGAGATAGGAGGAACCCCCAAGTGAACCGATAAGATGTGGGGGGACTGAAGGGGCAGGAGAAGTTTAGGACAGTCAGAATCAGTACCCCTGAGGCTGAGATCAGGAGAGGCAGGTGGGAGGGGCCCTCCAGGAAGAGTGGGAGAGAAGCAGAGGGCGAGTCCCTGGCCCATGCTGGCCAGGGAGCCTGCTGAGCTCCCAGGCCAGTACCCTGCCTCCGAAGTCCCATCCAGACTGCACGGATCCTGGACATATAGGAGGGAGGCTGGGGAACTCAAGAGAGGCACTTGGGTGGAGCCATCTTGGAGGAGGGGTAGAGGAGTGGATGGCATTTACCCTGCCCATTTGAGCCCAGGAAACCTGCTGGGCTCCCTGGTGATGTCCTCCACCCTCTGACACCAGGAGTGGGGGCCACACCTGTGCCCTTTCTGTTCCTTGAGGCAAAGCTTCACGCCCCCACAGCCCCTGGGGCCTTTTCCAGCTCTGGGACTCCTAAGCATAGGCCCCAACCCCCACCCAAATCTTGCCCTTCATTAAGCCCCACCCTCTACAGCCAAGGCCTCCCCCACCCCATTTTTTCCCTTCTTTATTTTTTCTCTGCCTCCTCCTCTTTTTTTACTCTTGTGGTGCTGATGTACCTTCCAGTTGTTGATTCATCTATATTTTTATTTGTATATTCTTTCTAACATATCTGTTAGCTTCCTAGTCTAATTTTATTTTTTACTTTGTTATCGATCTCATGTTTTTCTTTTTTGCCACCCCATGCAACTTGTGGGTTCTTGGTTCATGAGCTGGGGATTAGGCTGAAGCTCCTGCAGTGGGAGCTCTGAGTCCAAACCACTGGACTAACAGAGAGTCTCAGACCTCAGGGAATATTTATTGGAGTGAGGTCTCATGGATCCTCATCTCAGCACCAAGACCCAGCTCTACCCAAGAGCATACAAACTCCAGTGTTGGAAGCCTCAAGCCAAACAACCAGTAAGACAGGAGCACAATCCCATTCATCAAAAAAAAAAAAAAATGAGACGGCAAAAAAATATGTCACATATGAAGGAGCAAGGTAAAAACCTACAAAACCAAACAAATGAAGAAGAAATAGGCAATCTACCTGAAAAAGAATTCAGAGTAATGATAGTAAAGATGATCCAGAATCTTGGAAATAGAATGGAGGCATGGAATGAGAAAATACAAGAAATGTTTAACAAAGATCTAGAAGAAATAAAGAACAAACAAACAGAGATGAACAACACAATAAGTGAAATGAAAAATGCACTAGAAGGAATCAATTACAATAACTGAGGCAGAAGAACGAATAAGTGAGCTGGAAGACAAAATGGTGGAAGTAGTTGCCAGGGAGCAGAATAAAGAAAAAGAACAAAAAGAATTGAAGACAGTCTCAGAGACCTCTGGGACAACACTAAATGCACCAACATTTGAATTATAGGGGTCCCAGAAGAAAAAGAAAATGTCTGAGAAAATATTTGTAGAGCTTATAGTTGAAAACTTCCCTAACATGGGAAAGGAAATAGTCACCAAAGTCCAGGAGAAAAGGAAAGTCCCATAAAGGATAAACCCTAGGAAAAACACATCAAGACACATATTAATCAAACTAACAAAAATTAAATTCAAAGAGAAGATATCAAAAGCAGCAAGGAAAAAACAAAAAATAACATACAAAGGAATCCTCATAACATTATCAGCTGATTTTTCAGCAGAAACTCTGAAGGGAGTAGCAGGATATACTTAAAGTGATGAAAGAGGAAAACCTACAATCAAGATTACTCTACCCAGCCAGGATCTCATTCAGATTCAATGGAAAAATCAAAAAGTTTTCAGACAAACAAAAGCTAAGAGAATTCAGCACCACCAAACCATCTTTACAACAAATGCTAAAGAAAGTTCTCTAGGTGGGAAACACAAGAGAAGAAAACGACCCTGAAAACCAATCTCAAAACAATTAAGAAAATGGTAATAGGAACATACATATCGGTAATAACCTTGAAGGTAATGGATTAAATGCCCCAACCAAAAGACACAGACTGGCTGAATGGATACAAAAACAAGACTCATATATATGCTGTCTACAAGAAACCTACTTCAGACCTAGGGACACATACAGACTGAAAGTGAAGGGATGGAAAAAGATATTCCATGCAAATGGAAATCAAAAGAGAGCTGGAGCAGCAATAGTCATATCAGATAAAATAGACTTTAAAATGAAGCCTGTTACAAGAGGTAAGGAGGAAGATGGGAATAAAGACACAGACCTACTAGCCTGTGGACTTGAGGATATGGGGAGGGGGAAGGGTAAGCTGTAACAAAGTGAGAGATTGGCATGGACATATATACACTACCAAATGTAAAGTAGATAGCTACTGGGAAGCAGCCTCATAGCACAGGGAGATCCGCTAGGTGGTTTGTGACCACCTAGAGGGGTGGGATAGGGAGGGTGTGAGGGAGGGAGATGTAAGAGGGAAGAGATATGGGAACATATGTATATGTATAACTGATTCATTTTGTTATAAAGCAGAAACTAACACACCATTGTAAAGCAATTATACTAGAATAAAGATGTTAAAAAAAAAGGTAAAGAGGGACACTACATAATGATCAAAGGATCAATCCAAGAAGATATAACAATTATAAATGTTTATGCACTCAACATAGGAGCACCTCAGTACATAAGGCAAATGCTAACAAACATGAAAGGAGAAATTGACAGTAACACAATAATGATGGATGTCTTTAACACCCCACTTACACCAATGGACAGATAATCCAAACAGAACATAAATAAGGAAACACAAGCTTTAAATGGCACAATAAACCAGATAGATTTAATTGATATTTATATAACATTCCACCCAAAAGTGGCAGAATACACTTTCTTCTCAAGTGCACATGGAACATTCTCTAGGATAGATCACATCTTGGGTCACAAATCAAGGCTCAGAAAATTTAAGAAAATTGAAATTGTATTAAGCACCTTTTCTGATCACAACACTGTGAGATTGGAAATCAATTACAGGAAAAAAACTGTAAAAAACACAAATACATGGAGGCTAAACAGTGTGCTACTAAATAACCAAGAGATCACTGAAGAAATCAAAGAAGAAATTTAAAAATACATAGAAAAATATGTCAGTGAAAACAGGATGACCCAAAACCTATGGGATGTTGCAACAGCAGTTCTAAGAAGGAAGTTTATAGCAATTCAATTTCACCTCAAGAAATAAGAAAAATCTCAAATAAACAATCTATCCTTATATTTGGTCTATTTTGATTTATATCTTTTTCTAAGAATTCATTCATTTCACTTAAGTTTTCAAAATTTTGGCATAAAATTATTCATAATATTCTCTTATTATTATTTTTCAAATATAATTATTATTTTGCCAAAATACAGTCCATTATTCAGAGCATGACTCATTTCGGGAGGGGAAAACATTTCTCCTGATAGACTAAAGACGATCCAAATGTATCCTCCACACTTAACAAAAGACAATTGAGAGTGTTTCTTGTTTTAACTGGATATCATAGACAATGGGTACTAAGATTTTGTGAGATTGAAACACGTCTTTATGAATTGAGTAAGTCCTCAGTCAGAGACCCTCTCCTGGGGAACCCAAATGTGAAGAGGGCTTCTGTATTCTGAATAAAGCTGTTCAACAGCCTTTCTCTAGTCATATCTAACTACTAAAACTCTTGTGTCTATTTGTGCATAAGCAATCTGACAAGCCCTTGGAATTTTAACTCAAGTTGATAAGAACTAGCCAAAACTCTTTGCTCCAGAATTTTCTTCAGACATAAAAACGAATGAAATTTTGCCCCTTTGAACAATATGGATGGATCTGTAGGGCATTATGTTTAATGAAATAAGTCAAAAATAGAAAGACAAATACTGCATGTTATCAGTCCTAAGTGTAATTTAAAAAGTGAAACAAAGAAGTGAAAATAACAAAAGAGAAACATACTACTGATATAGAGAACAAACTAATGGTTGTCAGTGGGGAGGGGGAAGATAGGAGTAGGGCAGTAAGAGATACAAACTACTGTGTATAAAATAAATACTGCAAAGATATACTCTACAGTACAGGGAACATAGACAATATTTTATAGTAACTTCAAATAGAGTATAATTGATAAAACATTGGATCAGTATGTTGTACACTTAAAACTAACACAATATTTTAAATCAACTGTTGTTCAGAAATAAATATAAATAAATAAGAAAAAATCCATTGCTCCCAAAACTGTAAGGAACTAAGAAATCTTCATAGACAAAGGGAAAAAAATCTGTGGTCTATACACATGATGAAACATTTTTCATTGATTTTAAAAAATGAGCTACCAAGCCATGAAAAGACATGGAGGGACCTTAAATGCATGTAGCTAAGTTAAAGAAGCCAGTTTGAAAAACTACATACTGTGTGAATCCAAGTATATAACATTTCTGAAAAGGGCAAAACTATAGAGACCATAAAAAGATCAGTGTTTTCTAGGGGTTCAGAGGGAGGAGAGTGAATAGGTGGAGCACAAGTCATTTGTAGGGTGAGGAAACTACCCTTTGTGATACATACGTATGCATGACATCATGCATTTGACAAAATCTATAGAACTATACAACACAAAGGATGAACCTTAATGTAAACTATGAACTTTAGTTAATTATAACATTATCAATATTGGTTTATCAATTGTAAGAAGTGTACCATAGTAATGCAAGATGTTAATAATAGGGGAACTGTGTGTGGGAGACATGTGATATATTGAACTGTGTGCTATTTGTTCAATTTTCAGTAACATAAAATTGTTCTAAAAATAAATATATTACGTTTAGAAGGTAAGGAAGAAAAACAATCCATTTGAGAAGTTAACTTCAAGGGAAAGATTTTTAAATGAATATATATTTTTAAAAGTTTGATATCCTCAAGATCTAAAGGAAGGAAGAACCTGATTGATGTAAAAAAGTGAGGATTTTATTAAGAGAAGTCTG
The DNA here is from genome assembly GCF_008692025.1 of Phocoena sinus. Classification (NCBI taxonomy): domain Eukaryota; kingdom Metazoa; phylum Chordata; class Mammalia; order Artiodactyla; family Phocoenidae; genus Phocoena; species Phocoena sinus. Next base: position 57,031,844 of record NC_045784.1, on the reverse strand, counting down.
TCAGAGGCAAGTTGCACACATCACTAAAATGGCCAGTTTAGTGTTTACCTGCTTCCCCAGTCTCTAAAAACAACCAAAACCATTGCTTACTATACTCTCACATTTGATCCTGTTGGAAAGGTTTATCCCCTTGTCATAGAGCAATAGCTATTACTGCAAAACTTGTTGATGTTTCTGCTGAACAGGTTCTAGGCCTCTTTTGGTGTCTCTGTGATGCATTTTAGATAATTCACATGTGACTTTCAGTTAACCAATTCTTATTTCAGTTTTATCCCTTGATTTCTAATTTTAGTGACTATTTTCCCCTTCAAGCTTCTATTTCTTTTAATAATATCTGTTCATTTTTGATAGTCTTCTGTTCTATAGTCATATTTTTATTTCTTTAAATGTTTTAAATCTACGTATTTCTCACTTTATTTCTAGTAAGTCTAGTATCTAATATCTTTGTGAGCCTGTGTCTATAGTTTTTATTTCTAATGACTCTTGCTCATGATAGTTTATATGCCTCTGAGTTTTATGATGTTTTTTGAATACCAGGAACTAAAGTTTCTCATAACTTTCTCTTTAATATGACTTCTTTTAGACCAGACTTCAAAGTGTGTTTTCCAAATAGAATTTGAATTTGCTTTTGCAGTTACAACTTGCTGAAAATAAGAGGGAAGAGGCATGGTGTAGTGTCATGAAGTTGCCAATGAAAAATTATGCTTTTTCTCATGCAGGCATGAACTTAGTCACACAAGTATATGCTACATGAGAGTATGGTCAAGACAGTAAAATTTCTACTGAAATAGTGAGACATGGCTGAGATGCAACCACATTAATATGCATAATTCGTCTGCAATTTCAATGTCATATATCTACAAATTAAGATTACAAATGCTTACATGCATTAAAGGCAAAAAAAGGAAGAATGTAGTTAGTGAACTTGTATGCCAAATGAGTGTGATTTTATGCTCTGTTCTCCTAATGGTAAAATAAGGGGAAAAAAGGAGCTAGACTCAAGAGTCATGTTAAAATAAAAATTTATAATTACTGTTTGAAATTATTATTTTTCATATTGCTATTAGTTTCAGAATAAAAATAATTTTATGTATACATATATATGTAAAATTTATATCTTCATATGCCATGATAAATTGAAAGCTTTATTTCAGTTTTCTAAAACTTGCTTTTCTCAAACTTGTGTTCATCTTTGAAGTCTTTGAAGTGTACAACTCAAAATTCTAGTATTTTTGGAAGTGTGCCACAAATACTAAGTGTTTGAGGAACACTAACTAAAGGACAGTTTGGGGTTCCTCAGCATGTTTCTTATTCAATCTTTCTCTTTGGGTTGAGGAAGATGTGAATAAGGGCAGTAACTGCCCCCAGCCTCCACTTAGCATCATGTCATTTAATATTAACCATGAGGAAGGTTAATTATTAACATTCTATAGAGGCAGAAATAGAGTCAGAAAGATGAGGTGGAGCCAGTATTTGTGCCAGGCTCTAAAATTCAGGTGAATTAGTGGTGAGGAGGGAAGAATAGGAATAGAAGGAGGTTTTGTATATTACTGGAGCATCCTGGCAGAATTCCTCTAAATTGTTCCTAGCATTTCTGTCATCCACTGCTAAAAATTTTAAAATAAAACTAAAAATGACCCTGTAAGAGTCCAGGTGAATTAACAAAGTAGAGTTTACTCCCAAACTAGCAACCTAGAGGGACTATTATTCCTTAAGCAGAGACATTGCTGTTCAGGTGGCATGCTGTAGCATTATTAAGAGCAGAGGCTTTGGAATAAACAGTCCCGGATTAGAATTCCAGCTCTGCCTCTTATCCTGCGTGAGTAGTTTGAATAAATTTCTCAGTCTCTATACCTTAAAGTTCTCATCTGTAAAATGATGCTAATAAAGTACTTACTTCTTAGGGTTATTGTGAAGATTAAATGAGATAACACATTTGAAGCACAGTGCTTCTGGGTCTACTCACTTCCCTGCAAATGGCACTATTTTGTTCCTTTTCATGGCTGACTAATATTCCACTGTATATATGTACAAGATCATTTTTATCCATTTCTCTGTTGATGGACATTTAAGTTGCTTCCATATACTGGCTATTGTAAATAGTGCTGCAATGAATATTGGGGTGCATTTATCATTTTGAATTATGGTTTTCTCCAGGTGTATACCCAGGAGTGAGATTGCTGGGTCATGTTGTAGTTCTTGTTTTAGTTTTCTGAAGAACCTCCATACTGCTCTGTATAGGGGCTATGCCAATTTACATTCCAACCAACAGTGCAAGACGGTTCCCTTTCCTCCACACCCTCTCCAGCATTTGTTGTTTGTAGATTTTTTGATGATGGCCATCCTGACTGGTATGAGCTCATACCTCATCATAGTTTTGATTTGCATTTCTCTAATAATTAATGATGTTGAGCATCTTTTCATGTGTTTGTTGGTCATATGTATGTCTTCTTTGGAGAAATGTCTATTTCAGTCTTCTGCCCATTTCTTGATTGGGTTGTTTCTTTTGTTTGATATTGAGCTGCATGAGCTGTTTGTATAGTTTGGAGATCAATCCCTTGTTGATTGCTGGTTTGCAAAATTTTTCTCCCACTCTGAGGGTTGTCTTTTTTAGTTTCCTTTGTTGTGCAAAAGCTTTTAATTAGGTTCAATTTGTTTATTTTTGTTTTTATGTTCATTAGGAGGTGGGTCTGAAAAGATGTTGCTGTGCTTTATGTCAGAATGTTCTGCCTATGTTTTCCTCTAAGAGTTTTATAGTGTCTGGTTTTACATTTAGGTCTTTAATCCATTTTGAGTATACTTTTTTGTATGGTGTTAGGGAATCTTCTAGTTTCATTCTTTTACATGTAGTTGTCCAGTTTTCCCAGCCACTTATTGAAGAGGCTGTCTTTTCTAAATTGTATACTCTTGTCTCCTTTATCAAAGATAAGGCGACCATATGTGCATGGGTTTATCTCTGGGCTTTCTAGCCTGTTCCATTGATCTATATTTCTGTTTTTGTATGAGTACCATATTGTCTTGATTACTGTAGCTTTGTAGTATAGTCTAAAGTCTGGGAGCCTGATTCCTCCAGCTCCATTTTTCTTTGTCATAATTGCTTTGGCTATTTGGGGTCTTTTGTGCTTCCATACAAATTGTGAAATTTTTTGTTCTAGTTCTGTGAAAAATGCCATTGGTGTTTTGATAAGTATTGAATTGAATCTGTAGATTGCTTTGGGTAGTATAGTCATTTTCACAGTATTGCTACTTCCAATCCAAGAGCATGGTATATCTCTCCATTTGTTTGTATCGTCTTTCATTTTTTCATCAGTGTCTTATAGTTTTCTGCATACAGGTCTTTTGTCTCCTTAGGTAGGTTTATTCCTAGGTATTTTATTCTTTTTGTTGACATGGTAAATGGGAGTGTTTCCTTAATTTCTCTTTCAGATTTTTCATCATTAGTGCATAGGAACATCGGAGATATCTGTGCATTAATTTTCTATCCTGCTACTTTACCAAATTCATTGATTAGCTCTTGTAGTTTTCTGGTAGCATATTTAGGATTCTCTAAATATAGTGTCATGTCATCTGCAAACAGTGACAGTTCTACTTCTTCCTTTCCGATTTGGATTCCTTTTATTTCTTTTTCTTCTTGATTGCTGTGGCTAAAACCTCCAAACCTATGTTGAATAATAGTGATGAGACCACTCTCCCCTTCTTAGTGAGGGCATGGCCATTGGTGTGGAAAGGTCTAAGGGATAGCAGAGGAAGGATCATACTATTGCATCAGAATCTGGGACCCAAGTGGAAAGGAGGCAAGAAGTTAGGAATGGATTAACACAGAAATTGAGACAAATGTTCTATGTACAAATTGCCTGTTTTTTTCACACTCATTGATTGATTTAATTCCTCTCAATAGTTCTGCAAGTTGAAAATTCTGATGGCCATGTTATTACTTTGGAAAATTATTTTTGTTGTTATTATTGCTATCATTTGTGCAATATATACCTTAGGAACATAAGTCATGGCTAATTCCAAATTAGGGAAAACTATTTTTCTGCAGCTCTATATTGATATTCTTCAGATATAACTATTAATAATATGTTCTTTGATTAGAGCATCCTAGAAAAAGGAGAAAATAGGAGAAAAAACACCCCAATTCCATCACCTCATTATGACTACTGTTAGCATAGAGGTATATTTTATCCTATCCCTTTTGTCTCTGAATAGTTTCCCATAGTTTCAATTTGAGTCCCACTTTTAATAAATTCAGCATAAGTATTTTCTCATTTTGATAGATAGTTTTCACATTCATAGTAGTAATGGCTGAAGAGAATTTCAACAGGGGATTGTGGTGGAATTTTCTTTACCTTTTTTGCTATTGTTTATTATCCCCATGTGCTGTACTGGTGAGGACAATAAGGCTCAGAAAATTTAAGCAATGATGTGCCAAGGGTAACATAGTTAGTGATGAAATCACAAAACAAAGCAAGATGTTTTCTTCAAATACTGTTTTCTTTCAACTAGACCTCTCTGCCTCTGTTTTACACAAAATCAAGAATTGAGAAACTGAAGAAATCTTTATGTTATCCTACAGAGAAAGGCACAGGGAGGGTGTAGAGAGGAGAGGTTGGGGATAGAACAATACTCAAGGTACCCATCTTGTCAAAGGCTCTGGATTTTCATCTATAGAAGAGGCCTGCATCCTCCTTAACATGCCAAAATATTTTGTTTTAGACTGTTACATTTATCCTCTGGTGTGATGGACTTGGTTTGTAAAACAGCATGGAATGTAAACTGTGTATCAATGGCACTTCTGTTTTCCTCTTTTATACGAAGATTATGGTTGTATTCTTGTCCTTTGACATTCAGTCCTTAGTCCCACTAATCCTCTTTAGCTACACCAATATTGTCTTTTGAATTTCATGAAGTGGTTGCCTTGAAATATTGTAATAGATAGAATTTGAGGGTGGCAAGCTCTAGGATTTAGAAATTCCATTTCATCCTGAGGGTGAGAGTGATCAATGATCAGGCTCTGGATGCAAATTACTGGGTAGAACTCATTAAGAAGAATTGGGGAGTTTGGAGGCAGGATCAAGATGGCAGAGAAGGAAGACACTGAGCTCATCATGAACACACAAAAACTACAACTACATATATAGCAACTCTTCCTAGAATGATCTGAAAACTAGCAGTATGACTCATCTACAACCAAGAATATAATGAAAGAACAACATGGAGGTGGTAGTAGAGAAGTGATATAGCTGGAGCCCACACTCCTAGTGTGTGACCCAGAAGAGGAATGGAAAATCACAGGCTCAGGGATCCTCCCTCTGGAGTGAGGGGTTTGAGCCCCATATTAGGTACCTCAGCCCTGGGTCTGAGAGTGGGAAGACAAACCTCATTAGTTGCCTTGAAAACCAGTGGGGCTGATCAGAGTGATGTAAGAAACTGAGACTCCTCTCTTGAAAAATGCATACACAGACTTCTTTGCTCCCAGTCCCAGCACAGAGGCAGCAGACTGAAAACTGCTTGGTGTTCTGGCCAGCCTCCAGGATCACCACAGTGCATCTCTCAGCCACCACCAGGTTCCTGCTCCATCCCCTTCTGCTCTGGCATTGTTCTCCAGTAAGGCAAAAGATGTCATTGCCACTGTGCACGCATGCACTGAGGAAGGAGCAGAGTCAGCTCAGGCAACAGCTCCACCTCTAACCAGGGTAGAGACAGCCATTGTCATCACGCACACACACATGCACCAGGGAAGGAGCAGAGCCAGCTCAGTAGTGCAACTCCAACTCCTTGGGCCCCAACTCTGCTTCTACTCAAGGTGCACAATCACAGACTTGGAAAAAAGCAGAACTAGCTCAGAAGTGTAACCCCAAGACCTCAATCTCTGGCCATGTACTTAAAGAAGGCAGAGACTGACAGAGAAAAGCCCAATTCCCCTAGGGCTCCTGCTCTAATCCCTCAGGCCCTGCCCCTGCCCCTCAATAAAGCAGTGATTGCCACTGAACCTAGGAGAATACACAGCAGAAATCTGACTCTGACTCTAGCTCATCTGACTCCATCCCTACCTCCTATCAAGAAACTTGCTGCCAGTGCACCCCAGGAGAAGATATAGCCCATGGTTATTTCAGATCCAGCTCTCCCACACCACCAAAGCAACTGGGCACATGCAATCTGCTAGGGATGCTCCCACAAGAGAACACACCTTCAAGACCACAACAGGTAACTGTTTCACTTAATTTCATAGGGATAGAGAAAGTTGAATAAAAGAAGAAGACAGAGGAATATATTTCAAACAAAAGAACAAAACAAAGCCCCAGAAAAACCCTAATGAAACAAATAAAAAATTTACCTGATAAATAGTGCAAAGCAATGGTAATAAAAATGCTAATGAACTCAGGAAGAGAATAAATGAACACAGTGAGAACTTCAAGAAAGAACTAGGAAATATAAAAAGGAACCAGTCAGACCTGAAGAATACAAAACCTGAAGCTGAAAACACACTAGAAATAATTAACAGCAGATTAGGTGATACAGAAGAATGCATAAGTGATCTGGAATATAAAATAATGGAAACAACCTAATCAGGACAACATAAAGAAAACATTAAATGAAGGTAGTTTAAAAGACTTCTGGGACAATACCAAAGATACTAACATTTACATTACAGGGGGCCCAGAAGGAGAAGAGAGAGAGAGAAATGAGTAGAAAATGTATTTGATGAAATTATGGATGAAAACTTCCCTAACCTGAAGAAGGAAAATATATCCAGGTACAGGAAGCAAAGAGAGTCCTAAACAAGATGAACCCAAAGAGACCCACACCAAGACACACCATAATTAAAATGACAAAAGTTAAGGACAGAATTTTAAAGGCGGCAAGAGTAATACAAAGAGTCACATACAAGGAAACACCTATAAGGTTATCAGCTGATTTTTTTTTTTTAGTGGAAACTTCGCAGGGCAGAAGGAAGTGCCATGATACATTTAAAGTGCTAAAAGGAAAAAAAAAAAAAACCTACAATCTAAGATACTCTATCCAGCAAGGTTATCATTCAGAATTCAAAGAGAGATAGAATTTCTCAGCCAAGCAAAAACTAAAAGAGTTCATCACCATTAAATGAACCTTCCAAGAAATGTTAAAGTATCTTCTTTAAGTGTAAAAATAAAAAGACTATAAAAAGAAATAATAAAATATAAGAAGGAAAAAATTTCACTGGTAAAGGCAAATATATAGTAAGGCAGTTGATCAACTGCTTAAATAAGCTGGTACAAATGTTAAAAGATAAAGATTGCAAAATCAAATATAACTATAATAAACAGTTAAGAGATTCGCTTGAAGATGTAAAATATGCCATCAAAAACACAAAACAGGGCTTCCCTCGTGGTGCAGTGGTTGAGAGTCTGCCTGCCGATGCAGGAGACATGGGTTCGTGCCCCGGTCCAGGTGGATCTCACATGCCGTGGAGCCACTGAGCCTGCGTGTTCGGAGCCTGTGCTCTGCAATGGGAGAGGCCACAACAGTGAGAGGCCCACGTACCGCCAAAAAAAACACACACACACACAAAACAGGGGAACTTCAAAATGGCTGAAGAGTAAGAAGTAGAGATCACTTCCTCCCCACAGATACATCAGAAATACATCTACATGTGGAACAATTCATACCGAACACCTACTGAACACTGGCAGAAGACCTCACACCTCCCAAAAGGTAAGAAACTCCCCATGTACCTGGGTAGGGCAAAAGAAAAAAGGAAAACCAGAGACAAAAGAATAGGGACAGGACCTGCACCAGTGGGAGGGAGCTTTGAAGGAGGAAAGGTTTCCACAAACTAAGAAGCCCCTTCACGGGCGGAGACATCAGGTGGCAGAGGGGGAAGCTGAGGAGCCACGGAGGAGAGCTCAGCAACTGGGGTGCAGAGGGCAAAGCAGAGAGATTCCCACACAGGATTGGTGCCTACCAGCACTCACCAGCCCAAGAGGCTTGTCTGCTCAACTGCCGGGACAGGTGGGGGTGGGGAGCTGAGGCTCGGGCTTCGGAGGTGGGATCCCAGGGGGAAGACTGAGGTTGGCTGTGTGAATACAGCCTGAAGGGGTCTAGTGTGCCACGGCTAGCTAAGAGGGAGTCTGGGAAATGTCTGGAGCTGCTTAAGAGACAAGAGACTTTTTCTTGCCTCTTTGTTTCCTGGTGTGCGAGGAGAGGGGATTGAGAGTGATGCTTAAAGGAGCTCCAGAGACGAGAGTGAGCTGCGGCTATCAGTATGGACCCCAGAGACGGGCATGAGACACTAAGGCTGCTACTGCAGCCAACAAGAAGCCTGTGTGCAAGCACAGGTCACTACCCACACCTCCCCTCCTGGAAGCCTTTGTAGCCCAGCACTGCCACGGTCCCGTGATCTAGGGACAAATTCCCCAGAAGAACACACGGCACACCTCAGGCTCTTGAAAAGTCATGCAGGCCTCTGCCACCAAAGGCTCCCACTGCATTCCATAGCCCGCCATCCCCCCAGCTTGAGTGAGCTAGAGCCCCCGAATCAGCTGCTCCTTTAACCACGTCCTGTCTGAGCAAAGAACAGATGCCCTCAGGCGACCCACATGTAGAGGCGGGTCCAAGTCCAAAGCTGAACACCAGGAGCTGTGCAAACAAAGAAGAGAAAGGGAAAATTCTCTCTGCAGCTTCGGGGCAGCGGATTAAATCTCCACAATCAACTTGATGTACCCTGCATCTGTGGAATACCTGAATAGACAATGAATCATCCCAAATTGAGGAGGTGGACTTTGGGATCAACGATATATATATATATTTCTTTCTCTTTTTGTGAGTGTGTATGTGTATGCTTCTGTGTGTGATTTTGTCTGTATAGCTTTGCTTTTACCATTTGTCCTAGTGTTCTGTCTCTCAGATTTTTTTTTACTATAGTTTTTAGCACTTGTTATGATTGGTGGATTTGTTTTTGGTTTGGTTTCTCTCTTCTATCTTTCTTTCTTTTATTTTTTATCACATCTTTAAAATTTTTTTGAATAATTATTTTCATTTTAATAACTTTATTTTACTATATTTTTCTTTCTTTCTTTTTTCTTTCTTTCTTTCTTTCTTTCTTTCTTTCTTTCTTTCTTTCTTTCTTTCTTTCTTTCTTTCTTTTTTCTTTCTTTTCTCCCTCTTGTTCTGAGCCAAGGGGGTGACAGGCTCTTTGTTCTCCAGCCAGGTGTCAGGGCTGTACCTCTTAGGTGGAAGAGCAAAGTTCAGGACACTGGTCCACAAGAGACCTCCCAGCTCAATGTAACAGCAAACGGTGAAAACCTCCCAGAGTTCTCCGTCTCAAAGCCAAGACCCAGCTCCACTCAACGACCAGCAAACTACAGTGCTGGACACCCTGTGCCAAACAACTAGCAAGACAGGAACACAGCCCCATCCATTAGTAGAGAAGCTACCTAAAATCATAATAAGGCCACAGATACCCCAAAAGACACCACCAGACGTGGACCTGCTCACCAGAAAGACAAGATCCAGCCTCACTCACCAGAACAGAGGCACAAGTCCCCTCCACCAGGAAGTCTACACAACCCACTGAAGCAACCTTAGCCACTGTGGACAGACACCAAAAACAATGTAAACTATGAAATGGCAGCCTGTGAAAAGGAGATCCCAAACACAGTAAGTTAACCAAACTGAGAAGACAGAGAAACACACAACAGGTGAAGGTGCAATGCAAAAACCCACCAGAACTAACAAATGAAGAGGAAATAGGCAGTCTACCTGAAAATGAATTCAGACTAATGATAGTAAATATGATACAAAATCTTGAAAATAGAAAGGAGAAAATACAAGAAACGTTTAACAAGGACATAGAAGAACTAAAGAGCAAACAAACAGTGATGAACAACCCAATAAATGAAATTAAATATTACCTAGAAGGGATCAATACCAGAATAACTGAGGCAGAAGAGTGGGTAAGTGACCTGGAAGATAAAATAGTGGAAATACCTAGTGCACAGCAGAATAAAGAAAGATGAATGAAAAGAATTGAGGACACTCTCAGAGATGTCTGGGAAAACATTAAATGCACCAACATTCGAATTATAGGAGTCCCTGAAGAAAAAGAGAAAAAGAAAGGGACTGAGAAAATACTTGAAGAGATTATCGTTAAAAACTTCCCTAATAGGGAAAGGAAATAGTTAATCAAGTCCAGGAAGCACAGAGAGTCCCATACAGGATAAATCAAAGGAGAAACATGCCAAGATACATATTAATCAAACTGTCAAAAATTAAATACCAAGAAAAAATATTAAAAGCAGCAAGGGAAAGAAAAAGCACACAAAGGAATCCCCATAAGGTTAACAGTTGATCTTTCAGCAGTAACTCTGCAAGCCAGAGGGAGTGGCAGAACATATTTAAAGCGATGAAGGAGAAAAATCTAAAAGCAAGATTACTCTACCCAGCAAGGATCTCATTCAGATTTGATGGAGAAATTAAAAACTTAATAGACAAGCAAAAGCAAAGAGAATTCAGCACCACCAAGCCAGCTTTACAAGAAAGGCTAAAGGAACTTCACTAGGCATGAAACACAAGAGAAAGAAAAGACCTACAATAATAAACCCAGAACAATTAAGAAAATGGTAATAAGAACATACATATCAATAATTACCTTAACCGTAAATGGATTAAATGCTCCAACGAAAAGACATAGACTGGCTGAATGGATACAAAAACAAGACCTGTATATATGCTTTCTGCAAGAGACCCACCTCAGACCTAGGGACACATACAGACTGAAAGTGAGGGGGTTGAAAAAGATATTCCATGCAAATGGAAATCAAAAGAAAGCTGGAGTAGCAATTCTCATATTAGGCAAAATACACTTTAAAACAAACACTATTATAAGAGACAAAGAAGGACACTTCATAATGATCAAGGGATCAATCCAAGAGGAAGATATAACAATTGTTAATATTTATGCACCCAACATAGGAGCACCTCAATACATAAGGCAAATATTAACAGCCATAAAAGGGGAAATTGACACTAACACAATCATAATAGGGGACTTTAACACCCCACTTCCACCAATAGACAGATCATCGAGAATGAAAATAAATAAGGAAACACAAGCTTTAAATGATGCATTAAACAAGATGGAATTGATTGATATTTATAGGACATTCTGTCCCAAAACAACAGAATACACCTTCTTCTCAAGTGCTCATGGAACATTCTCCAGGATAGATCACATCTTGGGTCACAAAGCAAGCCTTGGAAAATTTAAGAAAATTGAAATTGTATCAAGTATCTTTTCTGACCACAGCGCTATGAGACTAGATATCAATAACAGGAAAAAACCTGTAAAAAATAAAAACACATGGAGGCTAAACAATGCACAAGTTAGTAACCAAGGGATCACTGAAGAAATCAAAAAGGAAATTAAAAAAAATACCTAGGAACAAATGACAATGAAAACACGATGACCCAAAACTTATGGGATGCAGCAAAAGCAGTTCTAAGAGGGAAGTTTATAGCAACACAGTCCTACCTTAAGAAACAAGAAACATCTCACATAAACAACTGAACCTTACACCTAAAAGAATAAGAGAAAGAAGAAAAAGAAAACTCCCAAAGTTAGCAGAAGGAGAGAAATCATAAAGATCAGATCAGAAATAAATGAAAAACAAATGAAGGAAATGATAGAAAAGATCACTAAAACTAAAAGCTGCTTCTTTGAAAAGATAAACAAAATTGATAAACCATTAGCCAGACTCATCAAGAAAAAAAGGGACAAGACTCAAATCAATAGAATTAGAAATGACAAAGGAGAAGTAACAAGTGACACTGCAGAAATACAAAGGATTATGACAGATTACTACAAGCAAGTATATGCCAATAAAATGGAAGAAATGAACAAATTCTCAGAAATGCAGAAGCTTCCAAGACTGAACAAGGAAGAAATAGAAAATATGAACAGACCAATCACAAGCACTGAAATTGAAACTGTGATGAAAATTCTTCAAACAAACAAAAGCCCAGGACCACATGGCTTCACAGGCAAATTCTATGAAACATTTAGAGAAGAGCTAACACCTATCCTTCTCAAACTCTTGCAAAATATAGCAGAGGGAGGAACAGTCCCAAACTCATTCTGCGAGGCCAAGATCACCCTGATACCAAAACCAGATAAAGATGTCACAAAGAAAGATAACTACAGGCTAATATCACTAATGACCATAGGTGTCAAAACTCTCAACAAAATACTAGGAAACAGAATCCAACAGCACATTAAAAGGATCATACACCATGATCAAGTGGGGTTCATCCCAGAAATCCAAGGATCCTTCAATATATGCAAATCAATAAGTGTGATAAACCATATTAAAATACTGAAGAATAAAAAACACATGATCATATGAATATATGCAGAAAAAGCTTTCAGCAAAATCCAACACACATTTATGATAAAAACCCTGCAGAAAGTAGGCATAGAGGAAACTTTCCTCAACATAATAAAGACCATATACCACAAACCCACAGCCAACATTGTCCTCAATTGTGAAAATCTGAATCCATTTCCACTAAAATCAGGAAAAAGACAAGGTTGCAGACTCTCACCAGTATTATTCAACATAGTTTTGGAAGTTTTAGCCACAGCAATGAGAGAACAAAAAGAAATAAAAGGAATGCAAATTGGAATAGAAGAAGTAAAGCTCTCACTGTTTGCAGATGACATGATACTATACATAGAGATTCCTAAAGATACTACTGGAAAACTACTAGAGCTAATCAATGAATTTCGTGAACTAGCAAGATAAAAAATTAATGTGCAGAAATCTCTTGCATTCCTATACACTAATGATGAAAAATCTGAAATTCAAATTAAGAAAATACTCCCATTTACCATTGCAACAAAGTGAATAAAGTATCTAGGAATAAACCTATGTAAGGAGAGAAAAGACCTGTATGCAGAAAATTATGACACTGATGAAAGAAATTAAAAATGATACAAATAGTTGGAGAGATATACCATGTTCTTGGATTGAAAGAGTCAACACTGTGAAAATGACTCTACTACCCAAAGCAATCTACAGATTTATTGAAATCCCTTTCAAAATACCACTGCCATTTTTCACAGAACTAGAACAAAAAAATCACAATTTGTATGGAAACACAAAAGGCCCCGAAAAGCCAAAGCAATCTTGAGAAATAAAAACAGAGCTGGAGGAATTAGGCTTCATGGCTTCACACTACACTACAAAGCTACAGTAATCAAGAGAGTATGGTACTGGCCCAAAAACAGAAATATAGATCAAAGGAAAAGGATAGAAAGCACAGAGATAAACCCACGCACATATGGTCACCTTATCTTTGATAAAGGAAGCAAGAATATATGGTGGAGAAAAGACAGTCTCTTCAATAAGTGGTGCTGTGAAAACTGGACAACTATTTGTAAAAGAACGAATTTAGAACACCTCCTAACACCATACAGAAAAACAAACTCAAAATGGATTAAAGATCTCAATGTAAGGCCAGACACTATCAAACTATTAGAGGAAAACATAGGCAGAACACTCTATGACATAAATCACAGCAAGATCCATTTTGACCCACCTCCTAGAGAAATGGAAATAATAACAAATATAAACAAATGGGACATAATGAAACTTAAAAGTTTTTGCACAGCAAAGGAAACCATTAACAAGAGGAAAAGACAACCCTCAGAATGGGAGAAAAGATTTTCAAATGAAGCAACTGACAAAGGATTAACCTCCAAAATTTACAAGCAGCTCATGCAGCTCAATAATAAAAAAACAAACAACCAAATCCAAAAATGGACACAAGACCTAAATAAACATTTCCCCAAAGAAGATATACAGATTGCCAACAAACACATGAAAGAATGCTCAACATCATTAATCATTATAGAAATGGAAATCAAAACTACAATGAGACATCATCTCACACTGGTCAGAATGACCATCATCAACAAATCTACAAACAGTAAATGCTGGAGAGGGTATGGAGAAAAGGGAGCACTCTTGCATTTTTGGTGGGAATGTAAATTGATAGAGCCACTATGGAGAACAGTATGGAGGTTCCTTAATAAACTATAAATAGAATTACCATACGAACCAGCATTCCCACTACTGGGTATATACCCTGAGAAAACCATAATTCAAAAAGAGTCATGTACCAATTTCTTCTTTACACCTCTGTTTACAATAGCAAGGACATGGAAGAAACCTAAGTGTCCTTCAACAGATGAATGGGTAAAGAAGATATGGCACATATATACAATGGAATATTACTCAGCCATAAAAAATGAAATTGAGTTATTTGTAGTGAGGTGGATGGATCTAGAGTCTGTCATACAGAGTGAGGTAAGTCAGGAAGAGAAAAACAAATACCATATATTAACACATATATATGGAATCTAAAAATAAAAGTCATGAAAAACCTAGGTGCAAGAGCTGAATAAAGACACAGACCTACTAGAGAATGGACTTGAGGATACAGTGAGGGGGAAGGGTAAGCCTGGACAATGTGAGAGAGTGGCATGGGCATAAATACACTACCAAACGTAAAATAGATAGCTAGTGGGAAGCAGCCACATAGCCAAGGAAGATCAGCTCGGTGCTTTATGGACACCTAGAGGGGTGGGATAGGGAGGGTGTGAAGGAGGGAGACGCAAGAGGGAAGAGATATGGGGACATATGTATATGTATAACTGATTCACTTTATTATAATGCAGAAGCTAACACACCATTGTAAAGCAATCATACTCCAATAAAGATGTTTAAATACAAACAACAAAAAATCCACAAATACAAAACATGGGGGGATTAAGAAATGCAGATCTTTAGAATGTATTTGAACTTAAATGATGATCTGTTTAAAACAAGTAGATATGGTTATGGGTTGATATATATGAACCCCATTTTAACCGCAAATGAAAAACCTACAATAAATACACAGAAATTAAGGAGAAAGGCACCCAAACATAACACTAAAAAGAATATTCGAGTCATGAAGGAAGAGGTTAAAAAAATAATAAAATAATAGAGAAGAACTACAAAACAGCCATAAAACAAGTCACAAATTAGCAATAAGTACATAACTATCAATAATCACTTCATTTGTCCATGGACCAAATCCTTCAATAATAAGAAACAGGGTAAAAATTGAATAAAGAAAAAAGAGCCATCTATATACTGCCTATATGAGACTCACTTCAGAGCTAAAGACACACAGACTGAAAGCGAAGGGATAGAAAAAGATATTCCATGCAAATGGAAACCAAAAGGAAGTTGGGGTAGCAATACTCATATCAGACAAAGTAGAGTTTAAAACAAAATCTATAGTAAAAGACAAAGAATGATAAAATGGTCAATTCAAGAAGAGGATAGAACATTGTAAGCATATATGCACCTAGTATAGGAGCACTGAAATACAAAAGCAAATATTAACAGATGTAAAGGGAAATATTGACGGTAATACAATAATAGTAGGGGACTTACATCAGTGGCTAGATCATCCAGACTTAAAATCAATAAGGAAACTGTGGCCTTTAAATTACATATTAGGTCAGATTGACAGAATAGATATCTATGGGACATTCCATCACAAAACAGCAGAATATACATTCTTTCCAAGTGCATATGAGATGTTCTCCAGGATAGATCACATGCTAGGCAACAAAGCAAGTCTCACTAAATTTAAGAAGATTGAAATTTTTTCTAACTACAATAGTATGAAACTGGAAAATGATTACAAAGGAAAAATGGAAAAAACCCAAACACTAAACAACATGCAACTAAAAATATTGATGTGTCAAGAGGAAAATCAAGGAAGGAAATCTGGAAATACCATGAGACAAACAAAAATAAAAACACAACTTTCCAAAATCTATGCAACACAGCAAAACAGTTCCAAAGAGGGAAGTTTATAGGGATACAGGCTTACTTCATTAAACAAGAAAAGTCTCAAATAAACAACCTAACTTACCACCTAAAGGAATTAGAGAAAGAACAAAGCCCAAAGTCAGCAGAGGAAGGAAACAATAAAGTCAGAGTGGAAATAAAATAAATCCTTCCCCCCCCCAAAAAAAAAAAACAATAGAAAAGATGAATGAAATCAAGAGCTGGTTTTTTGAAAAGATTATCAAAATTGATAAATCTTTAGCCAGGCTCATTAAGTAAAAAGGGAGAGGTCTTTGATACATTGTCCCAGTGAAAAGTCTAGAGAATGGAGGAGTCAGATATAAAACTCCATCCAAAGACAGGCATCTCTTAGGACACTGACTGGTTTCTATGGGGAAGACTTAGGGCTGTCTCAGCAACTTTACTGCAAACTACTGCAGTGACTATTGCAGGAATATCCTTAATGGGAAGAACTTTTGAGTCCAATGCCCAAGATACTTCTACAGACTTTTCTAAAATTCCAACCCCAATTAATCCCCAGGAGATACTTCTTGATCTGAGAGATCCACAATCAGACATGAGAAGGCTGTTCCAAGTCATGCTGCAGGATTGTCCTTCTTGGCAATTGCTTTTATATCAGAGCCTCAAGAACATACTTCAGCAATATCTTTCACCTCAGGGCCAGCAGCCTGGCTGGTAGAATAGCAGAGGTAGGTGCTGTAGGCCTATATGCCTCCATTCTGGTATCAGCATCAGCCACAGGGTCAGCAGGCTGGTTGAGGAGAACAGCAGGGACAGATGCCGCAGGCTTATTTGCCCATATTACAACATCAGCACCCTGGCTGTACAGAACAAAGGGCCTATCTGCCCACATCACAGAAGAAGCAGCAACAGCCCTTGGGTGATCAGCCTGGTCTATTACAGGAGCAGCAGCAGTAGCCTGAATTGGACGAGCAGTAGCCACAGATGCTGTAGGCCTCTATGCCCACATTCCAGTAACTTAAGCAGCTCTACTCAAGAGGCCAGCAGTCCCTGAAGACTGCAAACCCATCATCCTCCATCCCAGGGCAGTGAGCAAGGCAAGGTAAGACTGCTGCCAATTTTTCAATATCCTCTGATACTGGAGCACCTGATGCAAATCTCTCATCAATAGTCCCTAAATTAGCAGTTCTTTTGGATACTGCTCCCCAGATACTTAAACCTCCACACATGAACATGTCCACCTTCTGCAGCTGCAGGATTCAGAGGAGCACTTGCAATCTCCAAAATTGTGAGGGAATTGCCTATTCTAGAACTTCCAAAGTCACTTTAACAAACCCAGATGCAGCTTCACATTGTCTCTGAATCTGATAGTATCAAACATAGGGCAGCTTGATTCCTTCCCATTCAAGATTATAGATGTTATACTGAAACAATTATTGGCACCAGAGATTCCAGAGAAAGGCAACTTCTGCTGCCACAGTCAGCTGTCTAGGCTACTGAGAGTGCCAAAGGTGTCCAAAGTCAGGGTCAATCTTAAGTGCTTCTGACTGAGGTCTAAATGTCCATTAGGCTCAAGAGTTTCACAGTCTTACAAGGGACAGCTATCTCTAGTTCCCACAACCTCACAATTGCATCTCTGTAGGGACATCTGGACACACTTCACCTCTATGGGCTTATAATTGCTGCCATTTTTACCATTTACCATTTTATAGTTGCACAAATTAGCTGTGAAGAACTAATGAAGAGACATAGCCCCCACACAATATTCTTCTTCTACATACATGGTACAATACAGGGCATGAGTCTGAATTATCCTAACATAAGTGAAAAAGCACGATTTTAAATCTCATTTCCAGGAGAAATCATTGATAAAAGTTACCCTTGGACATCAAGGAGAAACAGTACTTAAGAACCATAATCTATGCTAAGGGGTTTACCCTAAGGAAAAGATGCAAGTTACCTTGTAGATATTATTTTTTTCTACTAGATCAATAAAATTGATAATAATATCTACTTCAGAGTTATTGTTAGGCATAAATGACTTAACAATTGAAAAGCATTGAGAAGAGAGAATAATGTCAGCAAAATTGTACACTGTAAAGCTCCAGGTTCTTGTCCCTCCAAAAAAAATGGAAAAAAAAAAACCAAACAGAGCTGTCTGAATCAACTTTACAGGAGATCTGAAAAACAGTAACATGGTTACACTAACCAAGCAAAAACTCAATCAAGAAAAAGTCATCTTCAAAATGGTAGGAATGCCTTGTGGTGTAGATATTTGCCCTTGCATCATCCTCTCTCCAATGCAGGAATCTAGGTTTTGAGCCAGTGGCATCTGGGTTCCCAGTTCCCTCCTTGGAGCCAGAGGGTACAGAGTGGACTTTCATCTGTTTTAATCATTTTGGAGAATATAAAATTTTATAATGCTAGGTACTTCTCTCTGTTTTGCATAACACAGAAAACTAGTTGGAAAAGCTGCAGGTACTACTCATAAAAGATACAAGTTATACTGCAAACACACAGATGCTTGGGGCAAGAAGTTACAGTTTGAGACATACAATGGACCATCAAATGCCTGTAGAAGAAGCTGAGATGAAACCTTCTGGGTAATTAGGACAATCAAAAACAGCCACGTATATGGGGGAATTTAGAAAACCAGGAGCATGCCCAGAAAAGATGCATTCCCAGAAAAGTCCTTAGAAGATCTTAAACTTTCACATCAGGCTGATTCCTAGGCTCAGAGAAAGCCTAACTAAGTAATGAGGGAATGCTCTAGAAGTCTTTAAAAACTGGAAAAGTTCTCTCCATTTTATTTTGCTTGTTTGTTTTATTTCTCTGGATTTCAAGGAAATCACTGCCAAAGCAGTAGCTGAAGTGAGCTAAAGGAACAGAGACTTCAGTGATCACATAAAGCAAGGAATAATCTTTGCAAACAGTTTGGAAAAAATATCAAAACAAATGGGTTACTATAGTTTTTACCAATGGGAATAAAAAATAAACACTGGGGAAGCATGGGAAAATGGTTTCCATTGTTGCCACATTATAATAGTCAAATGCCTAATTTCAAAACCAAGAAAAATTACAAGGCATACAAAGAAGCAAGAAAACATGGTTCATGCGAACAAATAAATTGATAGAAAAAATCCCTGAGAAAGCCCAGACAGCAGGTTTGCTAGACAAATACTTTTTAAAAATTTTCTTAAATATGCTCAAATTGCTAAGGCAAAACATAGACAGAGAATTAAAAGAAACCAGGAAGGTGATATAGGAACAAAATGAAAATTTCAGCAAACAGAAATTATTTTAATAAAGCAAGCAGAAATACTAGAGCTGAAGAATACAATAACTGAGATAAAAATTCAATAGAGAGGATCAATAGAAGATTCAAACAAACATCAGAAAATATCAGTAAACTTATAAACAGGACAATTGAAACTATTGAGTCTGAGGAGAAGAAGGAAAACTAGAATGAAGAAAGTGAACAGAGCCTAAGAGATTTGGGGGAAATCATTAAAAGAACCAGTGTTTGCATTATGGGAGTCCCATAAGTGGAGGAGAAAGAGAAATAGGCAAAAATATTATCTGAAGATATAGTGGCTAAAAAGTTCACAAATTTTTTGAAACACACGAATCAACAAATCCAAGAAGTTCAACAAATTCCAAGTAGGATAACTCCAAAAGACAGCCCTACTGAGACACATTATAATCAAAGTGTCAAAAGCCAAAGCCAAAGAAAGAATATTGAAAGCAGCAACAGACAAATGACTCATCCTGTATAAGGATTCTCAATAAGACTATCATCCAATTTCTCATCAGAAACCTTGGAGGACAGAAGGCAGTGTAATGATATATTTAAATGTTGAAAGAAAATAAAAGTGTCAACTAAGAATTCTATTATGACATTTCCACATAACAACTACTGATGAAGTTCAATACAATTAGACCTACCCTATATGAAATGCTAAAGAGAGTCCTTCAGGTTGAAATAGAAGGCTGATGGACAGTAACACAAAACTGTAGGAAGACAAAAACTTCTCTGGTAAAGGTAAATATATGGGCAAATATAAAAGCCAGTGGTAACGTAATTCTGGTTTTTAACTTCACTTATTTTCTACAGGGTTTAAAAGATAAGTAGATAAAAATAATTAGAAATATATGTTTTATTAGTACAACATATAAAGACATAATTGGTGACACTGATAACCACAAAGGAGGAAAGATATGTGTAGGTGTAGTTTTTTTAAAAAATGAAGTTAAATTTGTATCAATTTAAATTAAATTGTTATAACTCTAGCATGTTATATATAATCTAATTTGGAGCCACAAAGAAAAAAAATCTATAGAATATATACAAAATAAATGAGAAGGGAATCAAAACATGTCACTACAAATCATCGAAGTACAAAGGAATGCAATAATGGAGGAAACAAGGGACAAAAAATGCTATAAGACATAGAGAAACTGCAAAATGGCAGTAGTTAACCTATTATATCATTAATTACTTTAAATGTAAATTGATTAAACTTCCAATTACAAGGCATAGATAGGCAGAAGAGATGAAAAAACATAATCCTGCTCTACGCTGTATACAGGGAGTTCTTCAAGTTGAAATGAAAAGACATTTAATAATAACGAAGTCACATGAAAATATAAAACTCACTGGTTAAGGTAAATATATAGACAGAATACCCCAATATTGTAATCGTTATGCATAAATCATTTTAAACTTTAGTAAAAAAGTTAAAAGACAAAAGTATTAAGAATAATTATAACTACAGTAATTAGCTAATGGATACACAATGTAAAAATACGTAAGTTGTGACATAGTAACATAAAGTTTGTGGGGGGGAGTAAAAGTGTAGTTTTTTTTGTGAGAGGAAAATTAAGTTGATATAATCTTAAAATAGATTATTATAAGATGATTATTGTAAGCCCTGTGATAATCACAAAGAAAAAAATACTTAAATTAGACATATAAATATAAAAGGAAAAAAATAAAAGCATATCACTACAAAAAATTCTCAAATTACAAAGGAGGACAGCAAGAGAGAAAAAAAAAAGGTGCAAAAGAACTACAAAACATACCAAAAAATTTTAAAGTGACAATAGTAAGTACTCACCTATCAATAATTACCTAAAACATTTTAACAATATATTTTATTTTATTCAATATGCTTAAAACATTATCATTTCAACATGTAATCAATATTAAGAAATTATGAGACATTTTACATTTTTGTCTTTCATAGTGTTTTAAAATATGTTCTGAAAATTTACAGCTCATCACAATTCAGAAGCCAAATTTTCTCCTTCAGCATAGATTAAATTGTTCAAATAAAAACTATATTTTTAAGATTCATGCATTATGATTTTATATATGTATAGTGAAATGATTACTACAGTCAAGAGAATTAACACTTTCTCTTCGTAGTTACCTTTTTTGTGTGTTCAATTAGAGCACCTGAAATATACTCTCAACAAATTTCCAGTATCCAATACAATATCATTAACCATAGTCATCATCATGCTGATAATCCATAGTCTCTGGATTATTTATCCAAAGTAACTGTAATTTTGTAGCCTTCAAAGAATATCTCCTCATCTCCCTCACCTCCCAACCCTGGAACCACTGTACTACTTTCTGCTTCTATGTATTTGAATTTTAGGTTCCACATGTAAGTGATATCATGCAGTTGTTTTTTTCCTTTCTGCAACTGACTTATTTCACTTAGCATAATAACTTAAAGGTTCATTCATGGTTTTCCAAATGGCATGATCGAATTCCTTTTTAAGTCTTAAATAATATTCCATTGTAATGTATATACACCACAATTTCCTCATCCATTCATCTGTCCACAGACACTTAAGTTGTTTCCATATCTTGGTTATTATAAATAATGCTGCACTGTATATGGGAGAACATATATCATTTCAAGGTACTAATTTCTATTCCTTTAGCTATATATATAGAATAGCAAATGCTGGATTATATGTTAGTTCTATATTTAAGGTTTTTTTTTTTTTGAGAAATCTTGATACTGTTTTCCATAATGACTGTACAAACTTACTTCACACCAACAGTTCACACCAGTTCCCCTATTCTCACATCCTCACTGACACTTGGAATCTTCAATTTTTTTTGATAGTAACATCTTAACAGATGTGAGATGATATCTCGTTGTTGTTTTGATTTGCATTTTCTTGATGATTAGTGATGTTGTGCACTTTTTAAATTTAAATTTAAATTTTATATTGGAGTGTAGTTGATTTTCAATGTTGTGTTAGTTTTAGGTGCACAGCAAAGTAATTCAGTTATACATATACATATATCCATTCTTTTTCAGATTCTTTTCCCATATAGTTTATTACCGAATACTGAGTAGAGTTCCCTATGCTTTATATGTCTTCTTTGGAAAAATATCTATTCAAGTTCTTTGCCTATTTTTGAAACAGCTTGATTTTTTGCTGTTGAGTTGTATGAGTTCCATATATATTGGGATATTTACCCCTTATCAGATATGTGCTTTACAGATATTTTCTCTCAATCTACAGTTTGCCTTTTCATTTTGTGGTTGTTTTCCCTGCTTACAGATTATTTTTAACTTGATGTAGTTCCACCTGCTTATTTCGTTTTTGTTGCCTGATCTTTTGGTGTCATATCAAAAATAAAAATAATTGCCAAGGGCAATGTCAAGGGGTTTTTCTGTATGTTGTCTTCTAAAAATTTTACTGTAGATCTTATGTTTAAGTATTTAATCCCATTTTGAGTTGATTTTTGTCTATGGTGTAAAATAAGGGTCCAATTTAGTTCTTTTGCATTCCCAACACCATTTATTGAAGACTATATTTTCCTCACTGTATTCTTGACACCATTGTCAAAAATTAGTTGACCATTTATGCTTGAGTTTACTTTTAGGCTCTCTATTCTGTTCCATTTATCTATGTGTCTGTTTTTATACTAGTTCCATACTTTAAAAAATTATTATAGCTTTGTAATATGGTTTAAAATCAGGAAGTGTGATGCCTCCAACTCTGTTCTTCTTTTTCAAGATTTGTTTGGGCATTTGGGTTAATTTGGGGTTCCATATATATATTTATCTGGCTTTGGTATCAGGGTGATGCTGGTCTCATAAAATAAATTTGGAAGTATTCTCTCTACTTCTATTTTTAGAAGACTTTAAGAAGGACTGGTATTAATTCTTCTTTTAATGTTTGTTAGAACTCAACCATGAAGCCATCTGGTCCTAGACATTTCTTTGTTGGGATTTTTTTTATTACTACTTCAATCTCCTCATTTGTTTTCGGTGTGCTCAAGCTTTTCCATTACATCTTGGTTCGACATTTGTTGTATGTTTCTAGGAATTTATTTCCTCTAGGTTATCCAATTTGTTCACATATAATTTATCATAATAATTCCTTATGACTTTATAATTTTGAGGCATCCATTGTAATTTTCTCATTTCTTATTTTATTTATATTTGTCTTTTCTATTTTTCCTGTTTAGTCTAGGTAAGAGTTTGTTGATTTTGTTTTTTGTTAAACCCTCTTAGTTTTGATTTTTCCATTGTTTTCCTATTCTGTATTTGATTTATTTCTGCCCTGGTCTTCAGTATTTCCTTCCTTCTGCTAAAATTTGTGTTTAGTTTGTTATTTTTATATTTTTTGAGGTGAAAAGTTAGGTTGTTTATTTCAGATCTTTCTTCTTAGCTAATGTAGAAAGATTTGCTATACATAGTATTCTTGGTTGTTATTCTTTTTTATTTCAGCACTTGAAATATATCATCTCTCTCCCTTCTGGCCTGCAAGGTTTTTGCTGAAAATTTTACTTATAGTATTATGGGGGTTATCTTATATTTAATAAGTTGCTTTATTCTGCTGCTTTCTAAAGTATCTCTGTTTAACTTTTGACAATTTGATTATAGTATATATTTGTGTCAGTCATTTGGAGTTCATCTTATTTGTTGTCTTTTTTTTTCAGTTTTGAGACCTAGATATTTATTTCCTTCCCCAGGTTTGGTAATTTTTCAGCCATTCTTTCTTTGAATAAGCTTTCTGCTCCTTTCTCTTCCTCTTCTTCTTATAAGTCACTCATAATGCATATGTTGGTCCATTTGATTCTATCCCATAAGCTTGTTAAGCTATCTTTACTCTTTTTCATTCTTTTTCTTTTTCTACTTAGTTAACTTACACAGATCTGTCTTCCAGTCCAATAATCCTATATTTTTTAAATTTGATCTGGTCTCCTGTTGAACCTCACTACTGAAATTTTCAGTTTGGTTGTTTTTTTCTTTAGCTTTATGATTTCTGTTTAGTACTCTTTAGAGGTCTTTATCTCTTTGTTGAACCTCTCACTTTGTTCATGCATATTTCTTCTGACCTCAGCGAGCATCTTTCAGGCCATTATTTTGAGGTACCTGTCAGATAAATCACATCTTCATTCCATTAGGATCAGTTTCTGGAGCTTTATCTTGTTCTTTTATTTGGAATATGTTTACCTGTTTCTTCATTTTCCCTAATTCTCTGTGTTGGTGTCTGCACACTGAAAGACACAGCCACTTTTTCCAGTCTTCACAAACTGGCTTCATGTAAGAGATGAACCTCACCAATCAGCCTGGCCAGAAATTGTCAATGTCCAAAATCGTTGTGTTTATCCAAACTGCTGTCTTTGTTGTTAGTGGCCTCCAAGAGATTAAGGTATATCAAGTCCAGTCAGTGCCCCAAAAATGGGGGAAATGTCCACATACTAGTCCAGGCTCCTGAAGAACTACAAATTGCTTGCCCCATCAGCTCCCTGATGCAGGCTAATTGGAAGACTGATCTTCAGGCAACACACAAGAAAGTCATAACATTACATAGAAGGTCTAGCCCCTTTCAGATAGAGCTGGAAGCTGGGTGGTTTTGCCTACTTTCTCTGTGCTGAGCCAGAGGGAATAGCCACTGGGAGTGGTGTGCATCCATTTAAAATGGCATGTGTGCTCTCTGTGGTCCCAGGAGACACATAAATGCTGATCTCTATCAGCTCCAGCGTGAGGTAATTTAAGAGGCTGCTCTTTGTGTGGCAGCCATAAAAGATGGGGTGCTAGATATGTGGACAAGGTCCTTTTGGGGAGAAGTTGTAGACTTGGTTTTCTTGCTGAGGTGAGCCTTGGGAGACAAGATGAAGGAATTGACCACTATCCACTAAGGCTCTTGAGAGAATATTAATACCTGCTATGTCAGTCCCGGATGAAAACTAATTAGAAGTGTGACCTTTGGGTAGCAGCTGACAAAGTACACAGTTGAACCCCTTCCAAGTAGAAACTGGGAGCTGTCACAGGAAGTGATCATGCATCCATTTAAATCTACATTTTCCTTTTCTGTGGTTTCAGGGGGCTCAAGAATGCTGAGCCTTGTTGGCTGTCACAAGCTAGATGATTTGGGAACCAGTGCATAGGGTAGCAGCCATAAAATTTTGAGTGCTAGATGTGTGGACAAGCCCTTCCATAAAGAAGCTGGAGATGTGGTTTTATAATTAGATTGAGCTAGAGGGAGAAGAATGGGAAGTTCCCACAAGTTCTTTCAGGCTCCCAGAGGAGCACTGTCAGTTCCCAGATGCAGGCTGATTAGAAGTCTGACCTCAGGTAGCAGTTAGGAAAGTATGCAATCAAACCCCTTCCAGTGAGAAACTGGAAGCTGGGAATTTTTGCCTGCACTCTTTATGCTGGGTACAGGGGACAGCTTCAGGATGTGCCTTTACATCCATTTAAAAGTACTACTTTGTTTTCTGTGTCCCTAGGAGACTCATAAATGCAAAACCCTGCCAGCCCTCAGAGTTATGTGATATGGGAATCAGTCCATAGGGTTGCAGCTGTAAAAGTTGGGATCTTGAATGTGGAGTCTAAAGCATTAACTTTTCAGGGAAAAGCTGGAAGTTTGAGGTTTCCTCCCAATTGTATGCCACTGTTCCATGGGTGGTGTTTATGGTGAAATTGTGTGTCAGTTTTTCCTACCCATTTCTATGTAGATATTTTCTCAGTCACCAAAGGTGTCATAATTTCTCAACTAGTTTTTAGATTTCTGTCAGAGGGCATTGATCCATGTGAAGATGTTTATTTGGTGCATCCAAGGGAGGAGGTAAAGTCAGGAGCCTCCTATTCTGATATTACCTCACTTATTATGTTAAATATAAGTGGATTAAATTCCCCAATATAAAGAAGTATGGTGGCTGAATGGATAAAAATAAGATTTAACTCTCTGCTGTCTACAAGAAGCTCACTTTAAGAACATATATAGACTGAAAGTGAAGAGATGGAAAAATATTGCATGCAAATGGTAAATAAAAGAAAGAAAGGTTATCTATACTTTTATCTGACAAGGCAGACTTTAAGTAAAAAATTATCACAAGAGATCAGGAAGGTCATTATATAATGACAAAAGGTCAATTCATTAGGAAGATACAGCAAGTATAATTATACATGTACCCAACATCAGAATACTTTAATATATAAAGCAAATATTAACTGAACTAAGGAAAAAATAAACAGCAATTTGATTTAGATCAAAAGACACAAATAGGTTGAAAATGAAATGGTGAAAAATTATTCCATGCAAATAGTATCTAAAAGACATCAGGGATGGCTATATAAATATCAAACAAGATAGACTTTAAGGGGCTTCCCTGGTGGCGCAGCGGTTGAGAGTCCGCCTGCCGATGCAGGGGACTCGGGTTCGCGCCCCGGTCCGGGAAGATCCCACATGCCGCGGAGTGGCTGGGCCTGCACGTCCGGAGCCTGTGCTCCGCAACGGGAGAGGCCACAGCAGAGAGAGGCCCGCGTACCAAAAAAAAAAAAAAAAAAAAAAAAGATAGACTTTAAGTAAAAACGTCTTACAAGAGACAAAGAAAAACATTATATTGATAAAAGTGTCAATTCACCAAGAAAAGGAAACAATTATAGAGATATATGAACCAAACCACAGAGCTCCCAAATATTTGAAGCGAACATTGACAATATTGACAGGAAAAATAGTTTTACAAAAATAGTAGGAGACTTCAACACACCACATTAAATAATGGACAGAAAAATAAGACAGAAGATTAATAAGGAAATAGAGGACTTGAACAACACCATAAACCAATTAGACCTAACATACATATATAGAACTCTCAACACCTAATGACACCCAACAACAGACTGCTATAGCCATTTTACATAACATATTACTGGAACTTCTTAGCAGAGCAATTAGGCAAGAAAAATAAATAAAAGATTGGAAAGGAAGAAACAAATTTTTCTTTGTTCCCAAATCACCTGATTTTATATGTAGAAAGCCAAAAGAATCTACAGAAAAACTGTTAGAGCTAATAAAATAATTTAACAAAGTTGTAGAATACAAAACCAATACAAAAATTATACATTTCTATCAATAAATATGAACAATCACAAAAGAAAATTAATAAAACAATTCAATTTATAATAGTATTTAAAGAATAAATGCTTAGGAAAATTTTAATCAAGGAAGCTAGAGACTTATACATCAAAAACTACAAACTATTTTGGAAAAAAATAGTACATAACTAAATGGAAAAAAATCTCATCTTAATGCACTGGAAGGCTTAATATTGTTTGCATGCCAATAGTTAATACAATATATAGATTCAATGTGTCCCTATCAATATCTCAAAATATTCTCTATTTTGTAGAAATAGAAATACATATCCTAGAATTCTTATGTAATCTAAAGGAACCACAAATAGCCAAAACAACCTTGCAAAAGAAGAATAAATTTGATGGACTCATAGTTCCTGATTTCAAATCATACTACAAAGCTACAGTAATTAAAGTGGCATGGTACTGGCATAAGAACAGACAATAGACCAATGACATAAAAGTGAGCCCAGAAATAATCCTTCATATATATGGTCAATTAATTTTCAACAAGGATGCCATTCAGTGGGGAAAGAACAGTCTTATCAACAAAGGTATTGGGAAAACTAGATATCCACATACAAAAGAATAAAGATTTACCCTTTACTTGTACCATGTACCAAAATAAACTCAACATGGATCAAGGACCTGAATGTTAGAACTAAAACTCTAAAACTGTTAGAGAAAACAGAGTAAAATCTTCATGACATTGGTTGGATTTGGCAAGGATTTCTTGGTTATGACACCAAAGTACAAGCAATAAAAGAAGGAAAAAATAAATTGAATTGCATCAAATTTAAAAGCTTCCAGGCATTAAAAGTCACTATAAAGAGAGTGAAAGTTACATATAAAATGGGAGAAGATATTTGCAAATCAGATATCTGATAAGGGCTTAATGTTCAGGATATATAAGGCAATTCTACAACTCTACAACAAATAACCCAATTCATAAATGGGAAAAATAATTTGAATAGACATTTCTCCAAAGAAGATATACAAATGGCCAAAAATCACATGAAAAGATATTCAACATCACTAACCAAATATGGTAAAACTAGAACCCTGATGCATTGCTGGTGTGAATATAAAACAGTGTAGTCATTGCGGAAAAAATAATTGTTGTGCATCAAAAAGTTAAACATAGAATTAACATCCTATCCAAGACTTCCATTTCCATTTATACATCCCAAATTATTTAAAGTAGGGACTCAAATATATTCCTGTACAACAATGTTCATAGCAGCATTGTTCATAATAGTCAACAGGTGGAAATAACCAAAATGTCCATTGGCAGATAACTAGATAAGCCAAATATGATATATACATGCAATGGAATATTATTAAATGTTATAAAGAAAGGAAATTCGGACACATGTGACAACATGGATGGACCTTGATGATGTTATTCTAAATTAAATAAGCCAGTTACAAAGGGACAAATAATGTATGATTCCATTTATATGAGGTACCATGGGTAGTAAGATTCATAGAAGCAAAATTAGAATATAGGTCACCAGGACTGGGAGGAGAGAAGGGGAAGTTTTTGAATGGGTAAAGAGTTTCTTCCTGGGATGATTAAAGAATTTTGGCTATTGATGGTGGTAATAGTTGCACAACATTGTGAATGTACTTAATGCCATTGAACTTTACATTTAAAAGTGGTTAAAATGGTAAATTTCATCATATATATTTTACTGCAATAAAAGAGCAAGGTGAAGAGCAGTACTCATGGAATGCTTCCATTTAAGTGAAAAAAAGAATAACAAATTTTTAAAAAATAACATTTAAAACCTCAAAAACATGAAAATTGTAGAATTTCATTATAAAATATTCATACAATATATTTAAAAATAGAAAGCAAAAATCACAATTCCCCAGTAGAAATGATCACTCAAAATTTTGATATATATCATATAGAATGTTTAAATGTATATATAAGCACATGTAAGTTTACTCTACGGAGGCAGGATTATAACTTCTTTTTAATCTACATATTAACATTTTTCCATGTCAATGTGTAAAGGTTCATATCACGATTTTAATGACACCATAATATTCCATTGAATGGATATGACATATTTATTCAACCCCTCCCTGACATTTTAATAACAGTTTTATTAAGATATATTCAAAAATTTTAGTCTTTTAAAGTGTACAATTTGGTAGTTTTGACACTATTTACAAGTTGTGCACTCATAGCCACAATTGTAGAACATTTTCTTCAACCTCAAAAGAAACCTTATTCGCATGAGCAATCAATTCCCATTTCCACTCAACCACCTCCAACACTAGGCAACCAATAAGCTATTTTCTGTCTCTATAGATTGGTATATTCTGAACATTTTATATAAATGGAATCATAAATATGTGATATTTTGTAATTGGTTCTTTTCACTTAGCATACTATTTCCAATATTTGTCCATGTTGTAAACATATATCAGCCCCTTATTCCTTTTTTCATTAGATACTATTCCATTATTTTATTGTTTAATCTATTTATCTGTTATTGTCAATTGAAAGGCATTTGATTTGCTTCTACTTTTTATCTA
Source organism: Phocoena sinus (assembly GCF_008692025.1). Taxonomy (NCBI): domain Eukaryota; kingdom Metazoa; phylum Chordata; class Mammalia; order Artiodactyla; family Phocoenidae; genus Phocoena; species Phocoena sinus. Next base: position 57,002,023 of record NC_045784.1, on the reverse strand, counting down.
TTATAAATTATTTTGTTATTAAACATTTGTGTATAAGTTTTTGTGTGAACATATGTTTTAACTCTCTTGGTTATATACTAGAAGTGGAATTGCTGGGTCATATGGTAACTCTATGCTTAATTATTTGAGAAACTGCCAAGCTGTTTCCAAAGTGGCTGCAACATTGTACATTTCCACTAGAAGTATATGAATATTCCTATTTCTCCACAATGTCACCAACACTTGTTATTATCTTGCCTTTTGATTATAGCCATCTTAGTGAATGTGAAGTGATATAGCATTGTGGACTTGATTTGCATTTTTCAGATGGCTAAAAATGTTGAGCTATTTTCATGTGTTTATTGGCTATTTATATGTCTACTTTGGAGAAATTTCTATTAAGATTATTTTTCCTTTATAAATTAGAGTTTTGTCTTTTTATTATTGAACATAATAGTGAGTTACATATTCTAGATATGTCCCATATCAGATATGTGATTTTTAACATTTTCTCCCATTCTGAGATGTCTTTTCATTTTCCTGATGGTGTCCTTTGAAGCACTTTTTCTCAAATTTTGATGATTCTAGTTTAAATATTTTTTCTTTAGTTGCTTGAGCTTTCTGTATCATATCTAAGGAACCATTGCCTAATCTGAGATCACAGATATCTACACCTATGTTGTCTTCTAAGAGTATTATAGTTTTTGCTATTACCTCTAGGTATCTGATGCATTTTCTTTTAATTTTTTATATGGTATGAGGTAAGGGTTCAACTTCATACTTTTTCATGTGGTTACCCAATTGGCATAGCCCTTTCATTGCACTGGCACCCTTGTTGAAAATCAATTGACTGTAAATGTGAGAATTTATTTCTGGACTCTCAGTTTTATTTCATTAAGCTATGTCTAGCCCAATGGCAGTATGACAGCCTTGAATACCACTGCTTTGTAGAAAGTGTTAAAATCTGGAAGTGTTCTCCAATATTGTTCTTCTTTTTCCAGTTTGCTTTGGTAATTCTGGGTCCCTTATATTTACATAAGAATTTTAGAATCAGCTTTAAAATTTCTGCAGATAAGTCAACTGGAATTTTGATAGGGATTGCCTTGAATCTGTAGATAACTTTGGGAAGCATTACCGTCTTAGCAACAATATCGTCTTCCAACCCATGAACATGGGATGTTTTCCACATGTGTTCCATTTATTTAGTAATTTTGTTTCAAAAATATTTTGTAGTTTTCAGAGTATAAGTTTTACATAGCCTTTATTAAATTTATTCTTAAATATTCTATTCTTTTTGGTGTAATTTTAGTGGAATAATTTTCTTAATTTCTTTTTTGGTTTGCACATTGATAGCATTAGAAATACAATTGACTTTTGTATATTGATCTTTTATCCTGAAATCTTAGGCTTTTTTATATACAAGATCATGTCATCTGCAAATAGAGAGAGTTTCACTTCTTTCTCTCCAATCTGGATGATTTTTTATTTCATTTTCTTGCCCAATTACCCTGGCTACAACTTTCAGCACAATGTTTAATAGACATGACAAGAGAGGGTATACTTGTCTTGTCCCTGATCTTAGGGACATTTTCTTGCCCAATTACCCTGGCTACAACTTTCAGCACAATGTTTAATAGACATGACAAGAGAGGGTATACTTGTCTTGTCCCTGATCTTAGGGGCAAAGCTTCAGTTTTTTACCATTAAGTGAACTATTGGGTTGGCCAAAAACTGCCTTTGTTTTCTAAGTAAAAATAAAGGACACATTTTTCATTTTCACCAAGAACTCTATTGAACAACATATTCACACTTTTGTTCCTCTACCTTCTGCCATTTTCCAGGCAACTTCATAATTCCATCTTCCCAAAACATTTTATCTTTTTGAGCAAAAACTTGTTCCAGGTGTCTTTTACAGTCTTCCAGGGAATTGAAATATTTTTCATTAAGAGAATTTTGTAAACACCGAAATAAATGGAAATCCAAAGGTGCAATGTCTGGTGAATATGGAGGATGAATCAGAACTTCCCAGGCAAGCTGTAACAGTTTTTGCCTGGTCATCAAAGAAACATGCAGTCTTGCATTATCCTGATAGAAGATTATACATTTTCTGTTGACTAATTCTGGACACTTTTCGTCAAGTGCTGCTTTCAGTTGGTCTAATTGAGAGCAGTACTTGGAATTAATTGCTTGGTTTTCCAGAAGGAGCTCATAATAGAGGACCCCCTTCCAATCCCACCATATACACAACATCACCTTTGGATGAAGACCAGCCTTTGGTGTGGTTGGTGGTGGTTCATTTCACTTGCTCTACGATCTCTTCCATTCCACATTATTGTACAGTATCCACTTTTCATCGCCCATCACAATTTGTTTTAAAAACGGCATGCTTGCATTACGTTTCCGTAGAGAATCACATGTGGAAACACAGAAATTTCTCCATACACTGCACAAATCTTTTTTTGTGTTTTTGCATTTTGGTTGCATTTTTACCTTTCTTGAAATATTAAAGCATAACATACCCAAAATGTTGCTTTTTCCTTCCATCTTCAATATTAAAATGGCTACACAAAAATTCACCAATTTTGATGTCTTTTTCTTACATGCACGCTGATATGACAGCTGTCACATACAATCTAACAAAAGTGTTTCAAATGAAGTTATAGAAAACTAAGTGTAACTAGAGCCAACTTATGGAAAAAAACTGAAAGAATTTTTGGCCAACCCAATATATCAGGTGTGGTTTTCTCATATCTGTTCTTTATCATGTTGAGGAAATTCCTCTTTTTTCTGTTTATTTTATTTTATTGAGAAGGGTGTTGCATTTGGTCAACTGTTTTTCCTGCAAGTATTGAAATGGTGATGTGATTTTTCTCCTTTATTCATGTGGTGTATTACATCAACTGGTTGTTTATGCCAAGCCAACCTTGTATTCCTAGGATAAATCCCATTGGTATTGGTGTATAATCATTTTTATATTGCTGAATTCGGTTTGCTAGTATTTTGTTGAGAATTTTTATGTTTATATTCATAAAAGTTATTGGTCTGTAGTTTTCTTGTGATGTTTTTGTTAGATTTGGTGTGAGGGTAATACTGAACTCATAGAATGAGATGGATAGTGTTCCTGTTTCTTCTCTGTTTTGGAAAACTTCATGAAGAGTTAATATTAATTCTTATTCAAAAATTTGGTAGAACGCACATATGGACACCTTATCTTTGATAAAGGAGGCAGGAATGTACAGTGGAGAAAGGACAGCCTCTTCAATAAATGGTGCTGGGAAAACTGGACAGGTACATGTAAAAGTATGAGATTAGATCACTCCCTAACACCATACACAAAAATAAGCTCAAAATGGATTAAAGACCTAAATGTAAGGCCAGAAACTATCAAACTCTTAGAAGAAAACATAGGAAGAACACTCTATGACATAAATCACAGCAAGATCCTTTCTGACCCACCTCCTAGAGTAATGGAAATAAAAACAAAAATAAACAAATGGGACCTAATGAAACTTCAAAGCTTTTGCACAGCAAAGGAAACCATAACCAAGACCAAAAGACAACCCTCAGAATGGGATTAAACATTTGCAAATGAAGCAACTGACAAAGGATTAATCTCCAAAATTTATAAGCAGCTCATGCAGCTCAATAACAAAAAAACAAACAACCCCATCCAAAAATGGGCAGAAGACCTAAATAGACATTTCTCCAAAGAAGATATACAGAATGCCAACAAACACATGAAAGAGTGCTCAACATCATTAATCATTAGAGAAATGCAAATCAAAACTACAATGAGATATCATCTCACACCAGTCAGAATGGCCATCATCAAAAAATCAAGAAACAATAAATGCTGGAGAGGGTGTGGAGAAAAGGGGACACTCTTGCACTGCTGGTGGGAATGTGAATTGGTTCAGCCACTGTGGAGAACAGTATGGAGGTTCCTTAAAAAACTACAAATAGAATTACCATATGACCCAGCAATCCCACTACTTGGCATATACCCTGAGAAAGCCAAAATTCAAAGAGAGTCATGTACCAAAATGTTCATTGCAGCTCTATTTACAATAGCCAGGACATGGAAACAACCTAAGCGCCCATCATCGGATGAATGGATAAAGAAGATGTGGCACATATACACAATGGAATATTACTCAGCCTTAAAAAGAAATGAAATTGAGCTATTTGTAATGAGATGGATAGACCTAGAATCTGTCATACAGAGTGAAGTAAGTCAGAAAGAAAAAGACAAATACCGTATGCTAACACATATATATGGAATTTAAGGGAAAAAAATGTCATGAAGAACCTAGGGGTAAGATAGGAATAAAGAGGCAGACCTACTGGAGAACGGACTTAAGGATATGGGGAGGGGGAAGGGTGAGTTTTGACAGGGCGAGAGAGAGTCATGGACATATACACACTAACAAACGTAGTAAGGTAGATAGCTGGGGGGAAGCAGCCGCAAGGCACAGGGATATTAGCTCGGTGCTTTGTGACAGCCTGGAAGGGTGGGATGGGGAGAGTGGGAGGGAGGGAGACGCAAGAGGGAAGACATATGGGAACATATGTATATGTATAGCTGATTCACTTTGTTGTAAAGCAGAAACTAACACACCATTGTAAAGCAATTATACCCCAATAAAGATGTTTAAAAAAAAAAAAAAAAATTTGGTAGAATTTGCCAGTGAATCCATCTGGTCCTGGGCATTTCTTTGGGGAAATCTTTCTCATTACTAATTCAATCTCTGTATTTGTTATATATATATATATATATATATATATATATATATATATTTTGTTTTCCTTGAATTTAATTTATTTTCTTAAACAGTAGATTCTTATTAGTTATTGATTTTATGCAAATTAGTATATATATGTCAATCCCAATCTCCCAATTCATCACACCACACCTCCCCGGCCACTTTCCCCACTTTGTGTCCATACGTTTGTTCTCTGCATCTGTGTCTCAAATTCTGCCCTGCGAACTGGTTCATCAGTACCATTATTCTAGGTTCCACATATATGCATGAATATACTATATTTGTTTTTCTCTTTCTGTCATACTTCACTCTGTATGACAGTCTTTAGATACATCCACGTATCTACAAATGACCCAATTTCGTTCCTTTATATGGCTGAGTAATATTCCATTGTATATATGTACCACATCTTCTCTATCCATCCATCTGTTGATGGACATTTAGGTTGCTTCCATGGCCTGGCTATTGTAAATAGTGCTGCAATGAACATTGGGGTGCATGTGTCTTTTTGAATTATGGTTTTCTCTGGGTATATGCCCAGTAGTGGGATTGCTGGGTCATATGGGAATTCTATTTTTCATTTTTCAATGAACCCCTCTATTGTTCTCCATAGTAGCTGTATCAATTTACATTCCCACCAACAGTGCAAAAGGGTTTCCTTTTCTCCACACCCTCTGAATCATTTGTTGTTTTAGATTTTCTGATGATGACCATTCTAACCGGTGTGAGGTGAGACCACATTGTACTTTTGATTTGCATTTCTCTAATAATTAGTGATGTTGAGAAGCTTTTCATGTGCCTCTTGGCCATCTGTATATCATCTTTGGAGAAACGTCTATTTAGACCTTCTGCCCAGCTTTGGATTGTGTTGTTTGTTTTTTAATATTGAGCTGCATAAGCTGTCTTTATATTTTGGAGTTTAATCCTTTGCCTGTTGATTTGTTTGAAAATATTTTCTCCCATTCTGAGGGTTGTCTTTTCATCTTGTTTGTAGTTTCATTTGCTGTGCAAAAACTTTTAAGTTTCATTTGGTCACATTTGTTTATGTTTGTTTTTATTTTCATTACTCTAGGAGGTGGGTCAAAAAAGATCTTGCTGTGATTTATGTCAAAGAGTGTTCTTCCTATGTTTTCCTCTAAGTGTTTTACAGTGTCTGGTCTTACATTTAGGTCTCTAATCCATTTTGAGTTTATTTTTCTTTATGGTGTTAGGGAGGGTTCTAATATCATTCTTTTACATGTAAATTTCTAGTTCTCATAGCACCACTTATTGAAGAGACTTTCTTTTGTCCATTGTATATCCTTGCCCCCTTTGTCATAGATTAGTTGACCATAGGTGGATGGGTTTATCTCTGGGCTTTCTATGCTGTTCAATTGATCTATATTTCTGTCTTTGTGCCAGTACCATATTGTCTTGGTTACTGTAGCTTTGTAGTATAGGCTGAAGTCCAGGAGCCCGATTGCTCCAGCTCTGTTTCTTTCCCTCAAGACCACTTTGGCTATTTGGTGTCTTTTGTATGTCCATACAAATTTTAAGATTTTTTTTCTAGTTCTGTAAAAAATGCCATTGGTAATTTGATAGGGGTTGCATTGAATATGTAGATTGCCTTGAGTAGTACAGTCATTTTCACAAAATTCATTCTTCCAATCCAAGAAGATGGTGTATCTCTCCATCTGTTTCTTTCACCTTTAATTTCTTTCATCAGTGTCTTATGTTTTCTGCATACAGGCCTTTTGTCTCCCTAGGCAGGTTTATTCCTAGGTATTTTATTATTTTTCTTGCAATGGTAAATGGGAGCATTTCCTTAATTTCTCTTTCAGATTTTTCATCATTAGTGTATAGGAATGCAAGAGATTTCTGTGCATTTTGTATCCTGCCACTTTACCAAATTCATTGATTAGCTCTAGTAGTTTTCTGGTAGCATCTTTGGCATTCTCTATGTATACTATCATGTCATCTGCAAGCAGTGACAGTTTTACTTCTGCTTTTCCTAATTTGTATTCTTTTTATTTCTTTTTCTTCTATGATTGTCATGGCTAGGACTTCCAAAACTATGTTGAATAGTAGTGAGAGTTGTCATCCTTGCCTTGTTCCTGATCTTAGGGGAAATGCTTTCAGGTTTTCACCATTGAGAATGATGTTTTCTGTGGGTTTGTCGTATATGGCCTTTATTATGTTAAGGTAGGTTCCTTCTATGTCCAATTTCTGGAGAATTTTTACCATAAATAGGTGTTGAATTTTGTCAAAAGCTTTTTCTGCATCTATTGAGATGATCATATGCTTTTTCTTCTTCAATTTGTTAATATGGTGTATCACATTGATTGATTTGCATATATTGAAGAGTTCTTGCATTCCTGGGATAAAACCAACTTGATCATGATGTATAATCCTTTTAATGTGTTCTTGGATTCTGTTTCCTAGTACTTTGTTGAGGATTTTTGCATCTATCTTCATCAGTGATATTGGTCTGTAATTTTCTCTTTTTGTAATATCTTTGTCTGGTTTTGGTATCAGGGTAATGGTGGCCTCATAGAATGAGTTTGGGAGTGTTCTTTCCTCTGCAATTTTTTGGAAGAGTTTGAGAAGGATGTGTGTTTGATCTTCTCTAAATGTTTGATAGAATTCACCTGTGAAGCCATCTGGTCCTGGACTTTTGTTTGTTGGAAGATTTTTTATCACGGTTTCAATTTCATTACTTGTGGTTGTTCTGTTCATATTTTCCATTTCTTCCTGGTTTAGTCTTGGAAGGTTATACCTTTCTAAAAATTTGTCCATTTCTTCCAGGTCATCCACTTTATTGGCATAGAGTTGCTCGTAGTAGTCTCTTAGGATGCTTTGTATTTCTGTGTTGTCTGTTGTAACTTCTCCTTTTTCATTTCTAATTTTATTGATTTGAGTCTTCTATCCCTTTTTCTTGATGAATCTGGCTAATGGTTTACCAGTTTTGTTTATCTTCTCAAAGAACCAGCTTTTAGTTTTATTGATCTTTGCTATTGTTTTCTTTGTTTCTATTTCATTAATTTCTGCTCTGATTTTTATGATTTCTTTCCTTCCATTAGCTTTGTGTTTTGTTTGTTCTTCATTCTCTTGTTCCTTTAGGTGTACGGTTAGATTATTTATTTGAGATTTTTCTTGTTTCTTGAGGTAGGCTTGTATAGCTATAAACTTCCCTCTTAGAACTGCATTTTCTGCATCCCATAGGCTTTGGATTGTCGTGTTTTCATTGTCATTTGTCTCTAGGTATTTTTTGATTTCCTCTTTGATTTCTTCAGTGATCTCTTGGTTATTTAGTAATGTATTGTTTAGCCTCCATGTTTTTGTAATTTTTACGTGTGCTTTTCCCTGTATTTGGTTTCTAATCTCATTACGTTGTGGTCAGAAATGATGCTTGATATGATTTCAATTTTCTTAAATTCACTTAGGCTTGATTTATGACACAAGATGTGATCTATCCTGGAGAATGTTCTGTGCACACTTGAGAAGGAAGTGTAATCTGCTGTTTTTGGATGGAATGCCTTATAAATATCAATTAAATCTATCTGGTCTATTGCTCTGTTTAAGCTTGTCTTTCCTTTTTAATTTTCTGTTTGGATGATCTGTCCATTGGTGTAAGTGAGGTGTTAAAATCCCCCACTATTATTGTGTTACTGTCGATTTCCTCTTTTATAGCTGTTAGCAGTTACCTTATGTATTGCGGTGCTCCTATGTTGGGGGCATATATATTTATAATTGTTATATTTTCTTCTTGGATTGATCCCTTGGTCATTATGTAGTGTCCTTCCTTGTCTTTTGTAACATTCTTTAGTCTATTTTATCTGATATGAGTATTGCTACTGCAGTTTTCTTTTGATTTCCATTTGCATGGAATACCTTTTTCCATTCCCTCACTTTCAGTCTGTATGTGTCCCTAGGTCTGAAGTGGGCCTCTTGTAGACAGCATATATATGGGTCTTGTTTTTGTATCCATTCAGCGAGCCTGTGTCTTTTGGTTGGAGCATTAATCCATTCACGTTTAAGTTAATTATTTTATGCATGTTCCTCTTACCATTTTCTTAATTATTTTGGGCTTGTTTTTGTAGGTCCTTTTCTTCTCTTGTGTTTTCCACTTAGAGAAGTTCCTTTAGCATTTGTGGTAGAGCTGGTTCAGTGGTACTGAATTCTCTTAGCTTTTGCTTGTGTGTAAAGCTTTTGATTTCTCCATTGAATCTGAATGAGATTCTTGCAAGGTAGAGTAATCTTGGTTGTAGGTTCTTCCTTTTCATCACTTTAAATATGTCATGCCACTGCCTTCTGGCTTGTTTAATTTCTGCTGAGATATCAGCTGTTATCCTTATGGGAGTTCCCTTGTATGTTATTTGTTGTTTTTCCCTTGCTGCTTTCAATAATTTTTCTTTGCCTTTAATTTTTGCCAATTTGATTACCATGTGTCTTGGCGTATTTCTCCTTGGGTTTATCGTGTATGGGACTCTCTGTGCTTCCTGGACTTGGGTGGCTATTTCCTTTCCCATGTTAGGGAAGTTTTCGACTATAATCTCTTCAAATATTTTCTCGGGTCCTTTCTCTCTCTCTTCTCCTTCTGGGACTCCTATACTGCGAATATTGTTGCGTTTAATGTTGTCCCAGAGGTCTCTTAGGCTTTCTTCATTTCTTTGCATTCTTTCCTCTTTATTCTGTTTAGCAGTGAATTCCAACATTCTGTCTTTCAGGTCACTTATGTGTTCTTCTGCCTCAGTTATTCTGCTATTGATTCCTTCTAGTGTATTTTTCATTTTACTTATTGTATTGTTCATTTCTGTTTGTTTGTTCTTTAATTCTTCTAGGTCTTTTTTAAACATTTCTTGCATCTTTGATCTTTGCCCCCATTGTTTTTCCGAGGTCCTGGATCATCTTCACTATCATTATTCTAAATTCTTTTTCTGGAAGGTTGCCTATCTCCACTTCATTTAGTTGTTTTTCTGGGGTTTTAACTTGTTCCTTCATTTGGTGCATAGCCCTCTGCCTTTTCATCTTGTCTATCTTTCTGTGAATGTGGTTTCTGTTCCACAGGCTGCAGGATTATCTATTATATATTTAAATTGTCAATTTCTTCTCGAGTCACTTTTGATATTTTGTGGCTTTCTTCCAATTTGACCATTTTATTTAAGTCATCTAATTTTCTGGCATATAGTTGTTCATAGTATTCCCTTATAATTCTTTTTATTTCTTAGTAAGTTAGTAGCTATGACAGTTTTTTCATTTATTATTTTATAAATTTGAGTCTTCTCTCTCTCTCTCCTCTCTCTCTCTTTCTCTCTGCCAGTGCACCTAATTGTTACAATTTCATTGATCTTTTTGAAGAATCAACTTTTAGTTTAATTTATTTTCACTTATCCTTTTTATTCTCTATTTTATTAACTTTTGTTGTGTTTTTTTTAGCTCCTTGTTTTGAGTTTGGTTTCTTTGTCTTGTTTCAGTGTCTTAAGGTGAACGTGTAGGCTGTTGATAATTTCTTTCTTAAGGTAAGCTTCTACTTGTATAAATTTCCCTCTAAGCACTGATTTTGCTGCATCTAATTTTGTTTTCTAAATTTGTCATCTTTTTTGTTTCTCAACTTTTCTTCTGCCTTCTTTTGTATTAAGTGAATATATTCTAGTGTAACATGTTAATTCCTTTATTTTTTTTCACTGTATATTTTTTGAGTTATTTTCTCAGTGGTAGCTCTATCACTCACCATATCCATGTTGACTTTTAAGAATCAACTTCAATTTTATATTAGCTTAATTCCCATTATATATACATACACATTGTTTTATACCATTGATTCTTAAATGAGGTAAGAAAAAAATATGCATTTATACTATCTTTTAAAATTATATATAATAATTACCTTTACTGGTACTCTCTTGTTTTTCATGTGGATTCATGTTTCCATCAGGGTTTACTTGTTTTTGAACTCAAAAACTGCCTTTAGTGTTTCTTGTTAAGGTGGGTCAGATAGAAATAAATTCATTCAGTTTTTATTTATCTGGCAGTGTCTTTATTTTGCCTTCATAATGCAAAATATTTTTACTGGCTATAAGATTCTTGGTTGACAGGTTTTTGTTTTTTGTTTTTAGTTTCAGCACTTTTATTGTCATCTGTGCATTCTGGCCCCATTGTTTCTAATAGGAAGCCAGCTTTAATCTAATTGGGGTTACTATACACATTACAAGTCATTTTTCTCTTGCTGCTTCCTGGATTTTATCTTTGTCTTTCACTTTCAGTAGTTTTGCTATGATGTGTCTGGGTGTAGATATATCTTTGTATTTATTATTCTTGGAGTTCACTGAGCTCTAGAATGCATAGATTATGTGTTTCAGAAAATCTGAGAACTTTTAAACCATTATTTCTTCACATATTTTTTCTGCTCCTTTTTCTTGCTCCTCTCCTTCTGGTACACCCATTACATGTATTATGGTGTACTTAAGTATGTCCTACATTTTTCTGAGGCTCTGTTTATATTTCTTCATTCTGTTTTTTTCTCTGTTTTTGGATTATATAATATATACTGATCTATTTTCAAATTTTCTCATACTTCTGGCAGTTCAAATCTACTGTTGTTACCCTTTAATTAATTTTTAATTTCCACTTATTGCATTTTTTCACTCCAGAATTTCTACTTGGTTGTTTTTTTTTTTTTTTTTTACAATTTCCATCACTTCATTTATATTCTCTATTTCATGAGACATTATCTTTATACCTTTATTTACTTCCTTCAGCACGATTTCCTTTGGTTCTTTAAACATACTTACAATGGCTACTTTGAAGATTTTGTTAAATCTGACATCCATTCCTTCTTAAAGCCAGTTTCTAATGCCTGATTTTTTCCCTTTGTATTTGTCAATTGTTCTTGTTGTTTTGCTAGTCTCATACTTTTTTGTTTTTAAACTAAACATTCTAGGTAATATGTTATAGCAACTCTGGATACTAATTTTCTTCCCCCTTTCTCTGGGACTTATTGTTGGTGCCATTTTCTTGCTTATTTTTTTGGTAAATTTCCGAGTGTATTTTGGTGAAATCTGTTTCCCCCAAGTGTGAAGACTCTATTATCACTTTTCAGAGCATGCAACCCTGGGTATGTGTACTGTCACCCTAGGATAACAGTGATTTTTAGGAAGGCTTTCTTGAACTGTTTATTTTCCTGATCTCTTTTTAAGTTATCTTTTTCATTTGCATTATACCCTGCCCATTAGGCTCCATTAATTACTGGTTGATTGTTCTATTGTTTTTGACAGTGGCCTGAAACAAAAATCACTCAACAGTCCAATCCAGTTAAGTTGAGGGTAGTTTATGAGGCTGGTCTTTGATAAGTGTTCTGACCCCATGATGTTTCTTCTTAGTTGTCTATCTGCTTCTTTCTGGTGAACTAACTAGCCTATGGTTTTGCTTTAGTTCTTAATTAAGAGGAGCTATTTTATTCTTTCAAGGGTACCTTTAGTCTTAAAATTCCCTACATTCTGTTTCAAATAAAATCAGTTGCTTTGAGAAAAGCTTGAGGAATCTATTTTCTTATGGACTGCTTCTTTCCCAGGAAAAACTCTCTGAGTACTTGGTGAGGTTGTAGTCTTTGACTATCTTACCTTCCATATACCAATGAGTTTGGGTGTGGGCAACCAGAATTCCAGTATTTTTGGCTTTCCATACCTCAGGTACAGCCTCCATCTTATAGGTAGGTTTTGGGTGGAGGAAAGGAGCCCTAAACCTCTTGGCTACAGTCACCAGGAATTTGGCTACTTCTGTCTGGAATGAAAGGAACTGATACAATCTGGTAGCTTGCCCCTATGGCAAACACTGACTGGGAACCAAGGGGAGAAGGAATCTTATTTTCTCAACCACACTTGCTCAGTGAAAGTTCCATAAAGATGGGCTGGGAGAGGAAAGGGAGTGAGTGGGATGAGGCTCAAATATTGCAGACTTTGGTCATTACCACTGACATTTAAATTTTCTTGAATATATGTTTCCTCATTTGTTGCTTGCCCTTAAGGAAATTTCCACAGACTTCAAATGCTTTTTAGAAAACAATATTGGTCAACTTTGCTTGTTCTGCTGGGGAATGGGTCCATGGAGCACCTCAGGTTGTCATACCAGATGTGAAACTCTCAATGTGGTTTTGTTTTTCATTTCCCTAATAACTTATATTTAGCATTTTATATATTTATTAGCCATATGTATCTCTAAATTGGTAAAATATATATTCAAAAACTGCTTGTTTTTGAATGGGGTATTTTGTGATTTTTATTATAGAGCTGTCAGAGTTCTTTATATATTCTGGATACCAGATCCTTATTACTGCAAGTAATACTGCAAGTAATTACTGCAAGTACTTCCTTCCTTTCAGTGGGTTGTCTTTTTACTTTCCTAATGGTATTCTTTGAAGAACCAAATTTTCTAATTTTGATGAAGTCCAACTTATATATTTCTTTCTTTTGCCATATATGACTATTTTTCAATCTAGAAACCATTGTCTAATGCAAGTGTATAAAGACTTACTCTTAGGTCTTCTTCTAATAGCTTTATATTTTTAGCTATTTCATTAGGTCTCTGGATCATTTGAAGTTAATTTTTTTAAACGGTGAGAGGAAGGAGTACCACTACATTCTTTTGGACATAGGCTTATTGAAAAGACTATTGCCATTGAAATTTCTTAGCATTCATCAAAAATCAACTAAGAATAAATATCAGAGTTTATTCTAGACTCATAATTCTGACCTATAAACCCATCTTTATGTCACTACCACAGGGTCTAGATTACTGTAGCTTTATAGTCAAACTTGACATCAAGTAGCATAAGTTTTCCAACTTTGTTTTTTTCCATCAATATTGTGTTGATTGTTCTTAACATTTTGCTTCTCCATAAAATCTTTAGTATTAATTCACAAAATAACTTGCTGAGATTTTGATAGAGATTGCATCCAAGTTCTGTACTTCCTGTAATAAATTTTTAGACTGGACAGCTTGAGTACTTCAATTTTTTTTTTTCCTTTTTCAAGGCAGTTTTTGGCTACTATGGGTTACTTTAAATTCCAGGATCTGTTTTTCAAGTTTTGAAAAACTGAGATCTGATTTTGATAGGAATTTCTTCGAATCTATAGATCAATGTGGGAATTATTGCCATCTAAAAATATTGTTTTCCAATACATGAATATGGAAAGTTTTTCCATTTAGTTAGACTTCTTGCATTTTCAACAATGGTTTATAATTTTCATTGTAAAAGTCTTGCACTACTTTGAAATATCTATTCCTAAGTGTTTTATTATTTTTCATGTTTTATAAATGGAACTGTTTTGTTAATTTTAGAGTCTTCACTGCTAGTGTACATATACAATTGAGTTTTGTATACTCACCTACTATTCTGCAACCTTCTGAAACTCTGTTTGTTCTGTGGTATTGTTCATGCTTTCTATTTTGGTGATCTTCTGCCTAGCATTTTCCTTTATCAAATTGCTATATGAAGGCCTCCAACTATTATTGTTTAGTTGTTGTTTTCTCCCTTCAATTCTGTAAGTTTTGCCTCACATATTTTGAGGTCTGTTATTAGATGCATATATTGGTATACCTCATTTTATTGCACTTCACAGATACTTCATTTTTAAAAAATTGTGTTGAGCAAGTCTATCAGCATTATTTCTCCAGTAGAATTTGCTCACTTCATGTATTTATGTCATATTTTAGTAATTCTCACAATATATCAAACTTATTATTATTATATTTGTTATGGTGATCTGTGATCAGTGATTTTTGATGTTACTATTCTAATTGCTTTGGGACACAATGAATTATACCCATATTAGGTGGCATACTTAAATGATAAGTGGTGTTTGTATTCTTACTGCTCCCTGTGGCTATTCCCGCATCCCTCTCCCTCTCCTCAGGCATCCCTATTCCTGATACAACGATTTTGAAATTAGGTCAATTAATAGTTTTATGAAGACCTCTAAATGTTCAAGTGAAAGGAAGAGTCACATCTCCTACATTAAACCAAAAGCTATAAATGATTAAGCTTAGTGAGGAAGGCATGTCAAAAGCTGAGATAAGCTGTAAAGTAGGCTTCTTGCACCAAAGTTGTGAATGCAAAGGAAAATTTTTGAAGGAAATTAAAAGTGTTACTCTATGAACAAACAAAAGATAAGAAAGTGAAACAGTGTTTTTGTTGATATGGAGAAAATTTTACTGATCTGTGTAGAAGATCAAACCAGCCACAATATTCCTTCAAGCCAAAGCCTAATACAGAGCTAAGGCCTAACTCACTTCAATTCTATGAAGACTGAGAGAGGTAAGGAAGCTGCAGAAGAAAAGTTTGAAGCTAATGAAATTTGTTTCATGAGGTTTAAAGAAAGAAGCCATTTCCATAACATAAAAGTGCAAGGTGAAGCAGTAAGTACTGAGTAGAGCTGCACAAGTTATCCAGAAAATCTAGCTAAGATAATTCAAAAAGGTGATACACTCAATGAAGGTTCTCAATGTAGACTAAACAACCTTGTCTTGGAAGGTACCATCAAAGACTTTCATAGCTAAAGAGGAGAAGCCAATGCCTGTATTCAAAGTTTCAAGGGAGAGACTAACTCTCTTGTTTGGGGATAATGGATCTGCTGACTTTAAGTTGAAGCCTATTCTCCTTTACCATTCTGAAATTCCTAGAGCCTTTAAAAATTGTGAGAAATCTACTCTGCCTGTGCTCTCTAAATGGGAAAGCAAAGCCTGGATGATGGCACATCTCTTACAATATGGTTTACTGAATATTTTAACCCCATTGTTGAGACCTACTGCTCAGAAAAAAAAGAAACCTTTCAAAGCATTACTACTCATTAACAATGTACCTGGTCACCCAAGAGTTCTGATAGAGATGTACAATGAGAATAATGTTGTTTTCATGCCTGCTAACATAATGTCCTTTTTGCAACCCATGCATCAAATAGTAATTTTGACTTTCAAACCTTATTATTTAAGAAATGCATTTTGTAAGCTATAGCTGCAAAAGATAGTAATTCCTCTAATGGATCAGAGCAAAGTAAATTAAAAACTTTCTGGAAATGATTCACCATTCTAGATGTCATTAAGGACATTCATGATTCATGAGAAAAGGTCAAAATATCAACATTAACGGGAGTTTGGAAGAAGATTTCTATCCTCATGGATGACTTTGAGGGGTTCAAGACTTCAGTGGGGGAAGTAATTGCAGATGTGGTGGAAATAGCAAGAGAACTAGAATTGGAAGTGGAGCCTAAAGACGTGACTGAATTGCTGCAATCTCATGATAAATGACTGATTAGCTGCTTCTTCTGGCTGAGCAAAGAAAGTGGTTTCCTGAGATGAAACCGACTCCTAGTGAAGATGCTGTGAGGATTGTTGATATGATAAAGGGTTTAGAACATTACATAAACTTACTTGATAAACCAGTGACAGGATTTGAGAGGACTGATTCCAATTTTGAAAGAAGTTCCAGAGTGTGTGAAATGCTATCAAACAGCATTGCATGCTACAGAGAAATCATGAAAGGAAAAGTCAATTTATGAGGCAAACTTCACTGTTGTCTTATATATTTATTTTATTTTATTTTATTTACTGTTTTGGCCTTGCCATGCGGCTGTGTGATCTTAATTCCCTGACCACGGATTGAACCTGGGTCCTCAGTAGTGAAAGCACAAAGTCCTAACCGCTGAACTGCCAGGGAATTCTCCATTGTTGTCTTATATTAATAGATTACCACAGCCACCCCAATCTCCAGTAACCACCACCCTGATCAGTCAGCATCCATCAACATTGAGGAAAGACCCTCCACAACCAAAAAGTTCACAACTTGCTGATGGCTCAGATAATGATTATCACTTTTTTAACAATATATTTTTTTAAAAATTGAAGTATGTATGTAGTGCTTTTTAGACATAATGCTATTGCAAACTTAATAGTCTAGTGAAGTATAAACATAAATTTGATATGCATGAAGAAACCAAAAATATCATGTGACTAAGCTTACTGTAATATTCACTTTATTGTGGTGATCTGGAACTGAACCCACAGTATCTTCAAGGAATGCCTGTACCCTTTACAAGACACCTCCTTATTTACTCCTCTCCCATCTCAATCCCTGGTAATCACCACACATTCTACCTACTCCCTTACTCTATTTGTAAGACTCCAGGTTTGTGGGGGTTTTGTTGTTTGTTTTGTTTTGTATTTAGGATCCACATAAAAGTATTTGTTTTTCTGTGTCTCACTTATTTCACATAGCATAATGTCCTTTGGTCTCTTCAGTGTTGCAAATGGCAGAATTTCCTTTTTTAAGGCTGAATAATATTCCACTGCATATATTATATATATGTGTGTATAACATTTTATATATAACATATATGTACTATACATAGATAATCCTAAAGATGCCACCAGAATACTACTAGAGCTAATCAATGAATTTGGTAAAGTTTCAGGATACAAAATTAAATCACAGAAATCTCTTGCATTCCTATACACTAACAAAAAAAGCTCAGAAAGAGAAATTGAGGAAACTATCCCATTTACCATTGCAACAAAAAGAATAAAATACCTAGGAATAAACCTACCTAAGGAGGTAAAACACCTGTACTCAGAAAACTAGACACTGATGAAAGAAATCAAAGATGATACAAACAGATGGAGAGATATACCTTGTTTTGGATTGGAAGAATCAACACTGTGAAAATGAGTATACTACCCAAAGCAATCTACAGATTCAGTGCAATCCCTATCAAATTACCAATGGCATTTTTTAAAGAACTAGAACAAAAAATCTTAAAATTTGTATGGAGACACAAAAGGCCCTGAAGAGCAAAAGCAATCTTGAGGGAAAAAAATGGAGCTGGAGGAATCAGGCTCCCTGACTGCAGATTATACTACAAAGCTACAGTAATTAAGACAATATGGTACTGGCACAAAAGCAGAAATATAGATCAGTGGAACAGATAGAAAGCCCAGAGATAAACCCATGCACCTATGGTCAACTAATCTATGACAAAGGAGGCAAGGATACACAATGGAGAAATAACAATCTCTTCAATAAGTGGTGCTGGGTAAACTGGACAACTACATGTAAAAGAATGAAATTAGAACACTCCCTAACACCATATACAAAAATAAACTCAATATGTATTAGAGACCTAAATGTAAACAAGACACTATAAAACTCTTACAGTAAAACATAGGAAGAACACTCTTTGACATAAATCACAGCAAGATCTTTTTGACCCACCTCCTAGAGTAATGGAAATAAAAACAAAAGTAAACAAATGGAACCTAATGAAACATAAAAGCTTTTGCACAGCAAAGGAAACTATAAACAAGATGAAAAGACAACCCTCAGAATGGGAGAAAATATTTGCAAACGAATCAATGGAAAAAGGATTAATCTCCAAAATATATAAACAGCTCATGCAGTTCAATATTAAAAAAACAAACAACCCGATCCAAAATGGGCAGAAGACCTAAATAGACATTTCTCCAAAGAAGACATACAGATGGCCAAGGGGCACATGAAAAGCTGCTCAACATCACTAATTATTAGAGAAATGCAAATCAAAAGTACAATGAGGTATCACCTCACACCGGTTAGAATGGTCATCATCAGAAAATCTAGAAACAACAAACGCTAGAGAGGTTGTGGAGAAAAGGGCACCCTCCTACACTCTTGGTGGGAATGTAAATTGATAGAGCCACTATGGAGAACAGTACGGAGGTTCTCTAAAAAACAACAAAAAAAAAATAGAATTCCCATATGACCCAGCAATCCCACTCCTGGGCATATACCTAGAGAAAGCTGTAACTCAAAAAGGCACATGCACCCCAATGTTCATTGCAACACTATTTACAGTATCCAGGTTATGGAAGCAACCTAAATGCCCATCGACAGATGAATGGATTAAGAAGATGTGGTACATATATACTATGGAATATTACTCATCCATAAAAAGGAATGAAATTGGGTCATTTGTAGAGACATGGATGGACCTAGAGACTTTCATACAGAGTGAAGTAAGTTCCAAAGAGTAAAACAAATATCATGTTAATGCGTATATGTGGAATCTAGAAAAATGGTACAGATGAACCAGTTTAGAAGGCAGAAATAGAGACACAGTTGTAGAGAACAAACGTATGGACACCAAGGTGGAAAGCAATGTGGGTGGAGTGGTGGTGGGATGAATTGGGAAATTGGGATTGACATATATACACTAATATGTATAAAATAGATAATTAATAAGAACCTGTCAGATAACAATAAGTAAATAAAATTTAAAAAACATATATGGGGCTTCCCTGGTGGCGCAGTGGTTGGGACTCCGCCTGCCGATGCAGGGGACACGGGTTCGTTCCCCGGTCTGGGAGGATGCCACATGCCGCAGAGCAGCTGGGCCTGTGAGCCGTGGCCGCTGGGCCTGCGTGTCTCGAGCCTGTGCTCCACAGTGGGAGACGCCGCAGCAGTGAGAGGCCCGTGTACCGCAAAAAAGGAAAAAAAAAAAAAATATGTGTGTCACGTTTGTTTTCATTCATTCATCCATCAATGAACACTTAGTTTGTTTCCGTATCTCAGCTACCATGAATAATGCTGCAATAAACATATAAGTGGATATACCTCTTTGATATAGGGATGTTACTTCTTTTGGACATGTAGCCAGAATAGGGAAATGGTAGTTTAATTTTTAATTTTTTTGAGTAATCTGCATACTGTTTTCCATAATGGCTGGACCAATTTACATTCTCACCAACAATGTACAAAGGTCCCTATTTCTCTACGTACTCACTAACACATTATCATTTGTACTTTTGATGATAGCCATTCTAACAAGTGTTACATATTTTGTGGTTTTGATTTGCTTTTCCATGATGATTAGTGGTGCTGAGCATACTTTCAAATACCTGTTGGTCAGTTGTGTGTCTTCTTTGGGAAAGGATTTATTCTGGTTCTGAACCCATTTTTAATTGGATTATTTGTTTTATTGGTCTTGACATTTAGAGTTCCTTATATATTTTGGATATTAC
This sequence comes from Phocoena sinus, assembly GCF_008692025.1. Lineage (NCBI taxonomy): Eukaryota > Metazoa > Chordata > Mammalia > Artiodactyla > Phocoenidae > Phocoena > Phocoena sinus. The sequence goes on along the minus strand of NC_045784.1, from coordinate 56,982,257 downwards.
CCCTGTATAGTATGTGTGGTTTGCAAATATTTTATCCCCTCCACAGGTTGCATTTTCATTTGTCTGGTCTTTTCTTTTGCAGTACAGAAACTCTTTAGTTTGATGTTGTTTCACCCACTTGTTTATTTTTACATTTGTTTTCTGTGCTTTTTAGTGTCAAACGCAAAAAATGATGATCATTGGCAAGATCATCGACGAGGAGCTTTCCCCCTATTTTCTTTTCCAAAGTTTTTACGGTTTCAGGGCTTATATTTAAGCCTTTAATCCATTTTCAGTTGAATTTTTGTGTATAGTGTAAGATAAGACTGCAATTTAACTCTTCTGAATGTGAATATCCAGTTTTCCTAACACCATTTATTGAAAAGACTATCCTTTCCCCATTGTGTATTGTTGGTGCCTTTGTTGAAGGTTATTTGACCATATATGTGTAGGTTTACTTCTGGGATCTCTATTCTGTTCTATTGGGCTATGTGTCTGCTTCTATGTCAGTACCATACTGTTTTGATTACTGTACCTTTGTAATACAGTTTGCAATCAGAGAGTGTGATGCCTCCTGCTTTGTCCTTCTTTATCAAGATTGCATGGTCTATTCATGCTGTTTTTTGCTTCCCTACAAATTGTAGGATTGTATTTTCTATTTCTGTGAAAATTGCCATTGGAATTTTGATAGAGAGTGCATTAATTCTGTATATTGCTTGAAGTAGTACGAAATATTTTATTCTTTTCATGCTATTGTAAATGGGATTTTCTTAATTTCTTTTTTAGCTCATTCATTGTTAATATACAGAAATGCAACTGATTTTTGTATGTTGATTTTGTATCCTGCAACTTTTCTGACTTAGTTTATTGTTTTAACATTTTTTGTGGAGTCTTTAGAATTTTCTAAGTGAAATATGTCATCTGCAGAGACAACTTTATTTCTTCATTTCTGATTTGGACAGCTTTTAGTTTTTAAATTAATTTTTATTGTAGTATAATTGCTTTACAATGTTGTTTTAGTTTATACTGTACAGCAAAATGAATCACATATACATATGTCCACTGTTTTTTGGATTTCCTTCCCATTTGGGTCACCACAGTGCATTAAGTAGAGCTCCCGGTGCTCTAGAGTATGTTCTCATTAGTTATCTATTTTATACATAGTATCAATAGTGTATATATGTCAATCCCAATCTCCCAATTCCTCCCACCTCCACCTTCCCCTTTGGTATCCATACATTAGTTCTCTACATCTGTGTCTCTACTTCTGCTTTGCAAATGCAATCACCTATGCCATTTTTCTAGATTCCACATATACGTGTTAATATATGATATTTGTTTTTCCCTTTGTGACTTACTTCACTCTGTATGGCAGTCTCTAGGTCCATCCACGTTTCTACAAATGACCCAATTTCATACCTTTTTATGGCTGAGTAATATTCCATTATATATATGTATCATATCTTCTTTATCCATTCCTCTGTTTATGGATAGTTAGGTTGCTGCCATGTCCTGGTTATTGTAAATAGTGCTGCAATGAACATTGGGGTTCCTGTACCTTTTTGAATTATGGTTTTATCTGGGTATATGCCCAGGAGTGGGATTGCTGAATCGTATGGTAATTCTATTTTTCATTTTTAAAGGAACCTCCATACAGTTCTCCATAGTGGCTGGATCAATTTACATTCCCACCAACAGTGCAGAAGGGTTCCCTTTTCTCCACACCCTCTCCAGCATTTATTGTTTGTAGATTTTTTGATGATGGCCATTCTGACTGGTGTGAGGTGATACCCCATTGTAATTTTGATCTGCATTTCTCTAATAATTAATGATGTTGAACATATTTTCATGTGTTTGTTGGACAGCTGTATGTCTTCTTTGGAGAACTGTCTATTTAGATCTTCCACCCATTTTTTAAGTGGGTTGCTTGTTTTTTTGACATTGAGCTGCATGAGCTATTTGTATATTTTGCAGGTTAATCCCCTGTTGGTTGCTTCATTTGCAAATATTTTCCCCCATTCTGAGGGTTGTCTTTTCATTTTGTTTATGGTTTCCTTTGCTGTGCAAAAGCTTTTAAGTTTAATTAGGTCCATTTGTTTATTTTTGTTTTAATTTTCATTACTCTAGGAGGTAGGTCAAAAAAGATGTTGTGATTTATGTCGAAGAGTGCTATGCCTATGTTTTCCTCTATGAGTTTTATAGTGTCTGGCCTTACATTTAGGTCTTTAATCCATTTTGTGTTTATTTTTGTGTATGGTGTTAGTGGGTGTTTTCATTTCATTCTTTTACATGTAGCCGACCAGTTTTCCCAGCACCATTTATTGAAGAGGTTGGCTTTTCTCCATTGTATATTTTTGCCTCCTTTTTCATAGATTAGGTGACCATAGGTGTGTAGGTTTATCTCTGGGCTTTCTCTCATTTTCCATTGATCTATAGTTCTGTTTTTGTGCCAGTACCATACTCTATTGATTACTGTAATTTTGTAGTATATAGCCTGAAGTCAGGGAGACTGATTCCTCCAGTTCCGTTTTTCTTTCTCAAGATTGCTTTGGGTGTTCAGGGTCTTTTGTGTTTCCATACAAATTAAAATTTTTTTTTCTAATTCTTTGAAAAGTGCCATTGGTAATTTGATAGGGATTGCATTGACTCTGTATATTGCCTTGTGCAACATAGTCATTTATATCTTTTTTTCCTTAATTTCTCTGGGTTGTACCATGTTGAAAAGAACTGGCAAGAGTGGGCATCCTTGTCTTGTTTCTGCATTTAGAGGAAAAGCTTTCAACTTTCAGCAGTGAATATGATGTTAGCTAAGGGCCTGTCATATATATCTTTTATTATGTTGAGGTACATTCATTCTGTAACAAATTTATTTAGAGTTTTTATCATGAAAGAAGTTTGCATTTTGTGCAATGCTTTTTCTGCATATTTTGAAATGATCATATGATTTTTTATCTTTCATTCTGTTCATGTTGTATATCAAATGTATTGATTTACATATGTTGAACCATCCCAGGGCTAAATCTCACTTGATCATGGTGTATCATCTTTTTAATGTGTTGTTGAATTGGTTTGGTAGAATTTTCTTTAGGATTTTTGCACCTATGTTCATCATGGATATTGGCCTGTAATTTCTTTTCTATCAATGGTCTTGTCTAACTTTGGTATGAAGGTAATTTTCAACTTATAAAATGAGTTTGGAGGTGTTCTTTCCTCTTGATGCTTTGGGAAGTCAAGCTATCTGGTAGTGGTCTTTTCTTATTGGGAGTTTGTTTGCTTGTTTTTTTGCAGTATGCAGGCCTCTCACTGTTGTGGCCTCTCCCGTTGCGGAGCACAGCCTCCCGACGTGCAGGCTCAGTGGCCATGGCTCATGGGTCCAGCTGCCCTGTGGAATGTGGGATCCTCCCGGACTGGGGCATGAACCCGTGTCCCCTGCATAGGCAGGCGGACTCTCAACCACTGTGCCATGTTTATTGGGAGTTTTTGATTACTGATTCAATCTCAGTAATTATTGGTCTATTCAAATTTTCTGTTTCTTCCTGAATCAATCTTGGTATGCTGTATGTTTGTAGCAATTTGTCAATTTCTTCTGGGTTATCCAATTGCTATCATATGCTTATCTTATAATATTTGGTATTCCTATCATATCAGTTGGAATGTCTCATCTTGAATTTCTGATTTTATTTAAGTCTTCTCTCCTTTTTTGTAATCTAGTAAAGGACTGTCAATTTTGTTTATCTTACAGAAAACCTACTCTCAATTTACTTTAACTTTTTATTGTTTTTATAGCTTCTTTCATTTATTTCTTCTCTGATATTTAAACATTTCATCTGTTAATTTTGTGCTTAGTTTTTTCTCCATTTTCTTATTTCTTAAAGTATATAATGTTAGGTTGTTTATTTGAGATTTTTTTCTTAATAAAATGTTCATCACTATGAAAATTCCTTTTTAGAATTGATTTTGCTGCATTCCATAAGTTTTAGCATGTTATGTTTCCCTTTTGTTTGTCTCAAGATTTTTAAAATTTCTCTTTAGATTTCTTCTTTGATGCCCTGGTTGTTCAGGTGTGTATTATTTAAGTTCCAAATATTTGTGGATGTTTCAGTTTCTGTCATTTTACTGACTTCTACTTTTATAACATTGTGGTCACATAAAAGATACTTGATATGATTTCAGTCTTAAATTTGTTAAGACGTGTTTTCGGTCATAAGATACAATGTATCCTTGAGAATGTTCAGTGTGCAATTGAGAAGAATGTGTATGCTGCCACTGGATGGAATGTTATATATATGTCTATTAAGTCTCTTTGATTTAAAGTGCAGTTCCTGTCCAGTGTTTCTTTATTGATTTTCTCTCTGCATGATCTATGCATTGTTGAAAGTGGGGTATGGAAGTCCCCTACTATTATTTTATTGCTATATATTTCTCCCTTTATTTCTGTTAATATTTGCTTTACATACTTAGGTCCTCTGATATTGGGCACATCTTGTTGTCTTCCTTTGTGATTTGATTATTTTTTTTTGTAATGTCATGCTTTGATTTACTTCTCTTTTTCTTTTTTTGTATCTACTATAGGTTTTTTCTTTGTGGTTCCCATGAGGCTTACATAAAATACCTTATAACAGTCTACTTAGGTTGATAATTTAATTTTGATAGCAGGCTGAAACTAAACTTTTACTTTCTTCCACCCATATTTCATTCACTTTTTTTGAAGTATGTCACTTTAATTAATTTATTTTATTTTAATTTTTTACATCTTTATTGGAGTATAATTGCTTTACAATGGTGTGTTAGTTTCTGCTTTGTAACAAAGTGAATCAGTTATACCTATACATATGTTCCCATATGTCTTCTCTCTTGTGTCTCTCTCCCTCCCACCCTCCTTATCCCACCCCTCTAGGTTGTCACAAAGCACCGAGCTGATGTCACTGTGCTATGCGGCTGCTTCCCACTAGCTATTTATTTTATGTTTGGTAGTGTATATATGTCCATGCCACGCTCTCAGTTTGTCACAGCTTACTCTTCCCCCTCCCCATATCCTCAAGTCCATTCTGTAGTAGGTCTGTTTGATGTCACAATGTACATTTTTTTATTGTGTATCCATTAACAAATTATTGTAGCTTTCCTATTTCTAATGTTTTGTATTTTAACCTTTATCCTAGAAGTTAAAGTGATTTACACACCACCCTTATAGTACTAGAATAGTCTGAATTTGACTATACACTTATTTTAACAGTGAGTTTTTTTTACTTCCATATGTTTTCATGTTACTAATTAGCATCTTCTCAATTCAGCTTGATGTCCCTTTGGCATTTCTAGTAAGACAGGCTTAGCAGTGTTGCAGTCTCTCAGCTTTTATTTATCTGGGAAAACTGTTATTTTTCCTTCATTTATGAAGGATAACTTTGCCAGTTAAAATATTCTTTTTTTTTTTGCATTCATTTTTTCTTTAGGTATTTGAATACATTATACCACTCTCTCTACTTGCCCACAAGGTTTCTGCTGAGAAACCACAGATAACCTTACAGGAATAAACCACATTTTTAAGCAATCTTCTAGTAGTTTTAAAGGCATAGTACACTGAACCCATAACTTGACAGTCAAAATTCACTCATTCCACAACTATTTGTTGTATATGACAAGTCTCTTTGCTTTTGGTGATTTCAAAATTACCTTTTCCTTTAATTTTTGATTATTTGATTATAATGTGTCTCAGATAAGTCATCTTTGGGTTGAAGCTGTTTAGGTATCTCTGAGCTTTATGTAACTAGATGTCCATATCTCTCCTCAGATTTGGGAAATTTTTAGCCATTATTTCTTTAAATAATCTTTATGCTCTCTTTCTTTGTCTCTTCTCCTTCTGGAAGTCCCATAATACATGTATTACTTTTTTGATGTTGTCCCATATCTCTCCTCATATATAGGAAGTTTTCAGCCATTATTTATTTAAATAAGCTTTATGCTCACATGCTTTGCCTGTTCTCCTTTTGGAAGAACCATAATACATGTTTTAGTTTTTATGATGTTGTTCCATTAATCCCATAAGCGTTATTCATTCATTTTCATTCTTTTTTCTTCTCTGACTGGATAATTTTAAATAAACTCTGCTATCGTTCACAGATTCTTTCTTCTGCTTAATCAAGTCTGTTGTGGATGCTCTCTATGGCATTTTTCATTTCATTCATTGTATTCTTTAGCTCCAGAATTTCTATATGGTTCCTTTTTATGATGTCTACTTTTTGCTGAACTTATGATTTTGTTCATGTATTATTTTTCCAATTTCATTGAGCTATTTAACTGTGTTATGTTGTAACTATTTGAGCTTCCTTAAAATAATTGTTTTGAATTCTTTGTTGGGCAATTTGTAGATCTCTATTCCTTTGGGGTCAGTTACTGGAAAATTATTATGTTCCTTACATGGAAACATGTTTCCTTGTTTTTTTTTTTTTCTTTTTGCGGTACGTGGGCCTCTCACTGTTGTGGCCTCTCCCGTTGCAGAGCACAGGTTCTGGATGTGCAGGCTCAGCGGCCATGACTCACGGGCCCAGCCACTCTGTGTCATGTGGGATCTTCCTGGACCGGGGCATGAACCCATGTCCCTGGCATCAGCAGACGGACTCTCAACCACTGCACCACCAGGGAAGCCCCGTCCTTGTTTTTTAATGTTCCTTGCAGTTTTGTGTAGCTGTCTTTTCATTTGTAGAAGCAATCACCTCCTCCAGTCTTTACTGACTGACTTTAGGAAAGTAAAGCTTCACCAATCAGCCTGGCTAGTGATTCTGAGAGTCTCTGAGACATAGTCTATGGATGTGCCTGCTCCACACTTCTTATTTCCTCTTGGTGAGCAATTCTTAATATTGTGTGCCTTCTTTTGATTATGCAAAGCCAGGTTGAATGCTGAGAATCTCTTGCTTGTTTTCCATAAGTTGACGCCCTGAACTGTTCAAGTTTGTCTGCCTTATCCCAATCCCACAGAATCAAGCTGATTTTCTGTGTGTGCTTGTGAGCCATTTGCAATGGCTTGCATTTGATGTCTTCAGGGTTGCACCCAAGGAACCAGTCACAGGGAGTGCATGAGATGTACAGAACATTAGGACTAGGTTGTGTTCACAGGTGAGGTGTCCCAAACAACTCATGGGTGGGTTTCCTGATGGAGTCCATGAGGCAGTTGGAAGGTTCCACAGCCTTTTGATAAGTTCTGAGCCTTCTGTGCTGTTCTCCCATGGTCTCTCAACCCTTTGGCCATGCTTATCACCTCATTATTTTGCATCAGAGGACAAATAAGTGGGCTCTTGGGCAACACCTCACATGGCAGGGGAAGCCAGGTACTCACTTACCATGCTATACTTTCCCCCATGGGAGAAATCATGGACTGAGGATGTCTATCTTAGAACTGAACTGTGCTACCTTTGGGGAAGAGTGTTGTAGTTAAAGTGAAATGGTTCTTTTTACCCTCTTCAACGTATCTATACTTGGATTTTTTGCTCCAACAGTGTGCTGGAACTTCTCAAATGAAACCTTGGGCTTCCACAAAGATACTCTCAGCCAGGAGAATGGTAGAATACTATTCTGCTATCTTCCCGATATCCTGTGGACCCCTACCTCAAATTTCAACTGTAATGTAATCTAAGGTCTATGGTAACATACTGAGGTAATTTTGTGAAACTTGAGAGCTGAAAATGTCTTGAAATATAAGTACACATTTCAGACTGATATGGCTCATACTCCTTATTTAAGAAGCTGGCAATAAACTCAGAGCATTTGTCCCCTCCATTCACACTGACCCAAGCCACGTGAAGTTCTTAAGGTACATAGAATAATGGGGCTCTGTGAAGCTCAAGCACTTGACAAGAGGAGTGAGGCAGGAAAGAATAAGCAAACTGAATCTGGTCAGATACCAAGAGATGATAGATGGCATGACAATCTTAGCAAGCTGGGTGAGAGAAGAATCAAAAGAGCTGAGATTAGGCACCAAACCAGATTACAAAGGAAACAATCTAAGATTCAATGTGGTGGGGATAATTTTGGAGGAAAGTATATGGAGTAAAACTATTCTGTACTGACAAGAAATATTTAGAAGACCAGGAGCCCCATATCTTTAAGCAATCTTCCACTAGTTTTAAAGGCTTAGTACACTGTACCCATAACTTGACAGTCAAAATTCACTCATTCCACAAATATTTGTTGAGTGCCTACTACGTGTACACATTACAGACACAGAAGTCAAAAAGACAGGCTTGATCTCTTTCCTGGTGGATGATATAGTCTGGCAAGAGAAGGTAAGACATTGAACAAGTAATTACAAGTGAATGGGTCACAAGGAAACCTTCCCAGAGGATGTGTATGCGTGTGTGTGTGTGTGTGTGTGTGTGTGTGCACGCACATGCATGCGTGCGTGCATTAGGTCAGGAAAATGATCTTTCTGAAGGAATTGTATCTTCACATTGTTCACATTTTGGATTGAGCTGAGAAGGGCATTCTAGGAGAAAGGATTGCCATAATTGAACTTTAGAAATAGAAAGTTATCCGGAAAATTTCAAGGATTAAATAAATCCAACTTTGTTTTAGGGACAGTGGCCTGCATAAGGCAGGAAGACCAAATAACATGGTAGTTAAAGCCCTTACAACTTTGGAGTAGTTTGGACAAGTTATGTAACCTATGAATCTCCTTTCTTTCATTTATAAAATGGGAATCATTTGTGCATAATGAAGATTAAAATTAAATGAATTAGATAATTCATGTAAGCTAGCTAACACAGTTATACAAGTTATACAAAACACATCAAGGTTTTGATGATGATAATAATGATAATGATGATGGCTAACAGCAGGAGATGATAGGTTGGGACTGTGAATGCCAAATTGAGTGTTTAGAACATTATTCTGTCAAGCACTGGGTAGCCACTGGGGAGTTTAAGCAAATGTAATATGACAAAATTTTCTAAACTGCAATGCCAATTATAATAGGCTGAGTATAAGCAGAGTTTCCAAACTTGAGTACAAAATCATCACACACACACACACACACCACATACACTAACCTGTAACAAAAACAACTGATCTTTGATTTCTGTCCAAGATACAGATCTCTAGAAAACCCACCCTGTCCAAAAGTTTCCCTCTGGATCAAAGGACATGTAATAGACATTATTCGTACTTACCTAATATCTTTTCTCCCCTTTCTACACACCTGATGTTCTTTCAGTATCCATCTCTTCCCTCAAGCACTCCTGGGACTCAGAGGAAGCCAACCCAACCTCAGCTCCCACTCCAACATCAACTTCAACACCAGGGCTGGTATAGACTAGTCTGTGGGTCTTATCCCCTTTGCCACAATAGTTGATTCAGAGACCTAGGCCTAAACCAGTAAACCCATACTATTCTCCTAGCCAGTGGCTGGCTCAGGAATGAACATGTGAGCCAACTCAGGCCAATGAAATGTAAGGAGAGGTTTATTGGAGATTTTTATGAAAGGAAAAAATAATTCCAGAAATGATTATACTCTTTCTGGACATCTCAGTGTGTGCTGGAAAGTGCTACAAACATTTTGCCACTATGAGAAAATCCAAGTTGAAGAGTGTGTCTGCATACAGAGAGTGTACAGCTAAGTAACATATGGATAAACAAAAAAGATCCCAAAAAGACTCCGAAGTTTCTAGTTTAAGTGACTGGGTCATTGGTGCTGCTACTGGCAAGAATGGGAAAAAGCGGGTGTGAGGTAGATTCAGATGAAAGATGGTTAATAAGATTTGGGGTATATTGAATTTAAATAACTAATCATTATCAAGTTTATTTCCATTTATTTATTTAAGAAAAGTACCTAAGACTTGATAAAGCCAACCCTGAAGCCATCCTCTCTACTTAAAGTTATACAAACCAATAGAGGTTCTTAATTTAGCTTCTTTGAGTCTGTTTTCTACTTCTTGCAGCCAAAACACATTAATAAATAAAGTGTTTAAAAACAAAATTCACCATTGATGGCAAAAAAGAAATAATTATATTCATATTAGCTACCATTTATTGAATATCTACAATGGACCAGGCAATGCCACCCAGGATTTTGAGGCCCTGTTCTAGCCTTCCTCTAGGTACAATCTTCCCACAGAGTGAATAGTCAACAAGGCCAAGGGGACATACCCTTGGTTACATTGTCCCACATTCCAATTCCTTCCTTTAAGTTCTCACATGGTCTCCAGGTATTTTAGGTGTCCTGCAACATATTGTGCTGCTATTGTTGTCAACCTTGTACAAACACTAGTACCTAAAGAAGCCACTTAATATGGTAAGATGTTCTTTTTGTGTCCACTTCATAGATCTTCCTTTCCACTCTAACAGCTCTGATGCTGAAATTGAAGAGAAGAAATTCCCTTTCCGACCAGTTGAACATTTAACATATAGCCACAGAACCATGCTTGGCATGCTTGCTGACCAGATAGAGATGATAAGAGGAATAAATGATTTTAAAAATAACCAAAATTTCCAACTTACAACTTGCTAAGAGGGTGGATCTTATGGTGTTTTTATTACAAAAAATAGTAATAATAAAAGGAGTAGGAGGTAACTTTAATGGCTATGTATATGGCATTGGTGGTAATAGTTTCACTGCTTTGTATTTATATTCAAACTCACTGAGTTGTATATATTAAATATGTACAAATTTTGCTTCAATAAAGTGATTTAAAAATAAAATTCACCATTGATAGCAAAAAGGAAGTAACCATATTCATATTAGCTACCGCTTATTGAATATCTACAATGGGCCAGGTAATGCCACCCAGTATTTTGAGGCCCTGTTCTAGCCTTTCTCTAGGTACAATCTTCCCCACAGAGTGAATAGTCTACAAGGACAAGGGGACATGCCCACAAAGAGACTACACCTCTTTTTTCAGACCACATTCCAGGGGCCCACATGTGCACATGCAAGGCCCTTCTCAGTATAGAGCAGAGCCAATCATGGGAAGATAAAAGGGATGTACTGAAGGCTGAGAGATAGCTCTCCCACATGCCAGCACATTTTGGCATGGAACTATCAGAAGTGTAAGAATTCTACATTTCGAATCTGGGCTTCAAAGTTGTTATAAAGATGTATTTGTCAAAGTAGGAGATATTAACATTTTATTTAACAGTTAGTCAACTTGATTAATAACCTGTAAATATTTAGACATATGATATATGGACCTCCATTTCTATTCTTGATCCAAGCTCTACAAATGTTAAAGGCAGAGTACCTGTGTTCTCAGAGCCTGTGCATATATATGATTTCATTTAAGCCTCATAACAAACCATCCTGTGTAGCTAAGAGTTACTAACCTATTTTACATTTTGTAAGGGAGGAGATTTTGAAGAACAAGGGTTATCCCCTCTCTCAAATACTACAAATGACTTGAAGAGAAAGAATATCAAAAAGGACCCTGAATTTGACAAGAAGTTTTTAAATACAATCTTCAAGAATTCATTAGATTAGTGGAGTTTGAAACTAGATTGTCTAACAGAAACAGCACAAGTGGTTGGAAATGGAAACATCAAGTTGAGGGCTTCTCTTTGAAGTTTGGAGGAAGTATGCCTGTCTATTGTAGAGGATATCAAATCATGTGTGAAGTCAGTGTGAGGAGAAAAAGTGAAGACACTTTAGGAAATAAAGATGAATGTTAGGAGAAGATGTATCTCAGCAGAGAGTGGCAGTGTGTTCAGCAGACACTAGTGCCTTATCTGCTCCAGGCGATGGGGTCTCTCGAATTGTGCACATGCATGGCATGGTCCTAGATCTTAAAGAGAGTGGGAAATATTATTCAAGTGAGATAATGCCAAGTAAACAAACAATTATAGTACAAGCTAATGAGTGTTTTGATGGGGGTAAGCAAGAACAAGAGGAGAGTGAGTTGACTTAGCTGGTATTACATCTCATAATTAGACTACTCCAGCAAGGCAATGCTGGTAAGTAGAAAAACAATATATCTCACATTTTGCTACCAAGTTGGGAAGTTGAAGAAACAGCTGTAGTATTGAAGTAGAACACTGAATGGCCAAATTTGCAAGTTCATATAACCTAAATTATGCTAGCGTAGATAATATTCTACAAAGCAAAAGGGGAAGGTTAAATTTCAAGATCCTTTTGTATTTTTTATGCATGCTATCAACCAATATTTACTGACTTAGGTCCTATGTGAGGACTTATCCTTCAGTGGGGCAAGGAAACAGAAGAGAACCAAATAGTGTGATCTGTACCCTGGGAGAGGGGAGCACAGGGTACTGTGGGAGCTCTAGGGACTTAGATGTCTCTGGTACTTACATTTCTCCTCATTCACATATATTTCCATGCCCTAGCTCAGGTAAGTTAAAATGGTCTTTTCCTAGATAAACCCTATATACCTTGAAAGAAGCCAAACACAGGTGCTTGAGAGTATTTCCTGAGTTGGCCCTTGGGATGATGGTTACTAGCCTGTGATCTCAGTGTGTTATGGATAACACATCCTGGAGAGCTACAACAATCAGGAAATGGGTTACACCTACCTCTTGAGGATCTGAGGGGTAATTCCAACAGCTGGAGTGAACACGGTTCCTGTATTCAAAATCAGTGATAAGAGTTACAAATCAGGATCAGATATTTGAGTCTTAGGTTCCCCACTTGTAAAATGGCAGGGAATAGGAGGGCACAGTCCTCATCCTACCTAGTGCAGAGATCTTTATGGATGTTGAGATAATGAAACTGAAAGCATTTTTAAGCAACGTAAGTTAGAGCATATCACTTCCCTACTGAAAATCCTCTAATGGGGGTAATTCCACCTTCCTTACAGGGTTGTTTATAGATTAGGTTAAAAAGTAGGTGACAAAATAAGTGTTCCTTCTTATTTCTACCCACCAGTCTGTCCTATTAGGTCTACTTCCAAACCATATAATGATTCTGAATACTTCTCTCCATCTGCTCTACCATCTCTCTGGTCTACTACTTCAGTATCCTAATTGGTCCCTCTGTTTCCACTTTTACCCACTCTCAATACATTTTCCAAATAACAGCAAGGGTAATATTTCTTAAAACCCTCCAATGGCTTTCTATATTAATTAAAGTAATATCCTAGCTTTTTTTTTTAAGAAGAGCCATCTTTATTGGTGTATAATTGCTTTACAATGGTGTGTTAGTTTCTGCTGTATAACAAAGTGAATCAGCTATACATATACATTTATCCCCATATCTCCTCCCTCTTGTGTCTCCCTTCCACCCTCCCTATCCCACCCCTCTAAGTGGACACAAAGCACTGAGCTGATCCCCTTGTGCTATGAAGCTTCTTCCCACTAGCTATCTACTTTACATTTGGTAGTGTATATATGTCCATGCCACTCTCTCACTTCGTCCCAGATTATCCTTCCCCCTCTCTGTGTCCTCAAGTCCATTCTCTACGTCTGCATCTTTATTCCTGTCCTCTGCCTAAGTTCTTCAGAAATATTTGGTTTTTGAGATTCCACCAAGCTCTGATTTTTAAATCAATTTTTCCTTTTATTTTATTTTTTTCTATCTTTTTTCCTCTGCTTCATTTTATTTACTTTATTTTATTTTAATTTTGGAGTATAATTACTTTACAGTATTGTGTTAGGTTCTGCTGTACAATGAAGTGAATAAGCTATATGTATACATATATCTCTTCCCTCTTAGACCTCCCTCCCACCCGCCCCCATCCCACCCATCTGGGTCATCACAGAGCACTGAGCTGAGCTTCCTGTGCTTTATAACATGTTCCCATTAGCTATCTATTTTATGCATGACAGTGTATATATATCAATCCTAATCTCACAATTAGTCCCACCCTCCACTTCTCCCCCACCCATGTCCAAATGTCTGTCCTTTATGTCTAAGTCGCCATTTCTGCCCTACAAATATGTTCATCTGTATGATTTCTCTAGATTCCACATATATGCTTTAATATACAAAATTTGTTTTTCTCTCTCTGGCTTATGTCACTCTGTATGAGAGACTCTAGGTCCATCCACATCTCTACAAATGACCAAGTTTTGTTCCTTTTTATGATAGAGTAATACTCTGTGTAAGAGTATTTGTAAGATGTATGTACTACATCTTCTTTATCCATTCATCTGTTGATGGACATTTAGGTTGCTTCCTTGTCCTGGCGATTGTAAATAGTGCTGCAATGAACACTGGTGTACATGTGTCCTTTTGAATTATGGTTTTCTCAGGGTATATGCCAGTAGTAGGATTTCTGGTTCATATGGTATTTCTATTTTTAGCTTTTTAAGGAACCTCCATAAAGTTCTCCATAGTAGTTGTATCAATTTATGTTCCAACCAACAGGGCAAAAGGGTTCCCTATTCTCCACACCAACTCCAGCATTTATTGTTTGTAGAATTTTTGGTGATGGCCATTCTGACTGTTGTGAGGTGATACATCATTGTAGTTTTGATTTGTATTTCTCTAATAATTAGTGATGTTGAGCATCTTTTCATGTGTTTGTTGGCCATCTGTATGTCTTCTTTCGTGAAATGACTAGGTGTTCTGCCCATTTATTATTTTTTAAATTTTTATTTATTTATTTGTTTGTTTGTTTGTTTATGTCTGCATTGGGTCTTCGCTGCTGTGTGAGGGCTGTTTTCTAATTGTGGCAAGTGGGAGCTACTGTTCTTTGTGGTGCATGGGCTTCTCATTTTGGTGGCTTCTCTTGTTATGGAGCATGGGCTTTAGAGTGAAGGCTCAGTAGTTGTAGCACATGGGTTTTTTTGCTCCATGGCATGTTGGGTCTTCCCGGGCCAGGGCTCGAACCAATGTCCCTTGCATTGGGAAGTGGATTCTTTACTACTGTGCCATCAGGGAAGCCCTGCCCATTTTTTAATTGGGTTGTTTTTTTTCTTTAATATTGAGCTCCATGGGCTGTTTGTATATTTTGGAGATTAATCCTTTGTATGTTGCTTCATTTGCAAATATTTTCTCCCATTTAGAGGGTTGCCTTTTCGTCTTGTTTATGGTTTCCTTTGCTGTGCAAAAGCTTTTAAGTTTCATTAGGTCCCATTTGTTTATTTTGGTTTTTATTTTCGCTATTCTAGGAGGTGGATCAAAAAAGATCTTGCTGTGATTTATGTCAAAGAGTGTTCTTCCTAAGTTTTCCTCTAAGAATTTTATAGTGTCTTACATTTAGGTCTCTAACCCATTTTGAGTTTATTTTTGTGTATGGTGTTAGGGAGTGTTCTAATTCCATTCATTTACATGTAGCCTGTCGAGTTTTCCCAGCACTACTTATTGACGAGGCTGTCTTTTTTCCATTGTATGTTCTTGCCTCTTTTGTCATAAATTAGGTGACAACATATGCACGGCTTATCTCTGGGCTTTCCATCATGTTCCATTGGTCTATATTTCTGTTTTGTGCCAGTACCATACTGTCTTGATTACTGTAGCTTTGTAGTATACTTTGAAGTCAGGGAGCCTGATTCCTCCAGCTCAATTTTTCTTTCTCAGGATCGCTTTGGCTATTTGGGGTCTTTTGTGTTTCCATACAAATTGTAAAAATTTTTGTTCTAATACTGTGAAGAATGCCATTGGTAATTTATCAGGGATTGCATTGAATCTGTAGATTGATTTGGGTAGTATAGTCATTTTCACAATATTGATTCTTCCAATCCAAGAACATGGTATATTTCTCCATCTGTTTATGTCATCTTTGATTTCTTCCATCAGTGTTTTATGGTTTTCTGAGTACAGGGCTTTTGCCTCCTTAGGTAGGTTTCTTCCTAGATACTTTGCTATTTTTGTCGCATTGGTAAATGGGATTATTTCCTTAATTTCTCTTTCGGATTTTCTGTTGTTAGTGTATAGAAAGGCAAGAGATTTCTGTGCATTAGTTTTGTATCCAGCAACCTTACCAAATTCATTGATTAGTTCTAGTAGTTTTCTGGTGTCTTTAGCATTTTCTATGTATAGTATCATGTCATCTGCAAGCAGTGATAGTTTTACCTCTTGTTTCCTAATTTGTATTCCTTCTATTTCTTTTTCTTCTCTAACTGCCATATCTATGACTTCCAAAACTGTGTTCAATAAGAAGGGTGAGAATGGACATCCTTTGCTTGTTCTTGATCTCATTGGAAACGCTTTCAATTTTTCACCATTGTGAATCATGTCTGCTGTGTGTTTGTCATATATCGCCTTTATAATTTTGAGGTAGTTTACGTATATGCCTATTCTCTGGAGAGTTTTTATTAAAAATGAGTGTTGATTTTTATCAAAAGCTTCTTCTGCATCTATTGAGAAGATCATATGGTTTTTATTCCTTAATTTGTTAATATGGTGTATCACACTGATTGATTTGCATGTATTGAAGAATCCTTGCATTCCTGGGATAAATCTCACTTGTTCATGGTGTATGATCCCTTTAACGTGCTGTTGGATTCTGTTTGCTAGTATTTTGTTGAGGATTTTTTTGCATCTATGTTCATCAGTTATTTTGGCTTGTAGTTTTCTTTTTTTGTGACATCTTTGTCTGGTTTTGTTATCAGGGTAATTGTGGCCTTGTAGAACTAATTTGGGAGTGTTCCTCCCTGTGCAATTTTTTTAAGAGTTTGAGAAGAATCAGGGTTAGCTCTTCTCTAAATGTTTGATAGAATTTGCCAGTGAAGCCATCTGGTCCTGGATTTTTTTTTTGTTGGAAGATTTCTAATTATAGTTTCAAGTTCATTATTTGTGATAGGTTGCTTTATATTTTCTAATTCTTCCTGGTTCAGGCTTGGGAACTTGTACCTTTCAGAGAATTTGTACATTTCTTTAAGGTTGTCCATTTTACTGGCATATAGTTGTTTGTGGTAGTCTCTTATCATCCTTTGTAATTCTGTAGCGTCAGTCGTGATTTCTCTTTTTTCATTTCTAATTTTATTGATTTGTAGCCTCTCTTTTTTTTCTTAATGAGTGTGCTTTACGTTTTTTAATTTTGTTTATCTTCTCAAAGAACCAACTTTTAGTTTTATTGATCTTTGCTATTGTTTTCTTCATTTCTGTTTCATTTATTTCTGCCCTGATTTTGATGATTCTTTCCTTCTACTGACTTAGGGTTTTCTTTGTTCTTCTTTCTCTAGTTGCTTTAGGTTTGAGATGTTTCTTGTTTCTTGAGATGAGATTCAATTACTATAAACTTCCCTCTTAGAACTGCTTTTGCTGCATCCCATAGGTTTTGGGTCCTCGCATTTTCAGAGTCATTTTTCTCTAGGTATTTTTTGATTTCCTCTTTGATTTCTTCAGTGATCTCTTGGTTATTTAGTAGTGCACTGTGTAGCCTTCATGTATTTTTGTTTTTTACATTTTTTTTTCCTGTAATTGATTTCTAATCTCATAATGTTGTGGTCAGTAAAGATGCTTTATACACTTTTCCTTTTCTGAGGCTCGATTTGTGAACCAAAATGTGATCTATCCTGGAGAATGTTCTGTGTGCACTTGAGAAGACAGTGTATTCTGCCCCTTTTGGGTGGAATGTCATATATCAACTAACTCTATCTGGTCTATTTTGTCATTTAAAGCTTGTGTTTCCTTACTCATTTTCTGTTTGGATGATCTGTCCATTGGTGTAAGTGGGCTGTTAAAGTCCCCTACAATTATTGTGCTACTCTTGGTTTCCCCTTTTATGGTTGTTAGCATTTGCCTTATGTATTGAGGTGCTCCTATGTTGGGTGCATAAATATTTACAATTTTTATATCTTGTTCTTGCATTGATCCCTTGATCATTATGTAGTGTCCCTCCTTATCTCTTATAACAGTCTTTATTTTAAAGTCTATTTTTTTCTGATATGAGTATTGCTGCTCCAGCTTTCTTTTGATTTCCATTTGCACGGAATATATTTTTCCATCCCTTCACTTCCAGTCTGTACGTGTGCCTAGGTCTGAAGTGGGTCTCTTGTAGACAGCATATATATGGGTCTTGTTTTTGTATCCATTCAGCCAGTCTGTGCCTTTTGGTTAGAGTATTTAATCCATTTACATTCAAGGTTATTATCGATATGTATGTTCCTGTTAATTATTTTCTTAATTATTGTGTGTTTGTTTTTGTGGGTGTTTTTCTTCTCTTGTGTTTCCCGCCTAGAGAAGTTCCTTTACCATTTGTTATAAAGCTGTTTTTGTGATGCTGAATTCTCTTAGCTTTTGCTTGTTTGTAACCCTTTTCATTTCCCTGTCTAATCTGAATGAGTAATCATGGTTATAGGTTTTTCTCTTTCATTACTTTAAGTATATCCTGCCACTCCCTTCTGGACTGTAGAGTTTCTGCTGAAAACAGCTGATAACCTTATGGGGATTCTTTTATATGTTATTTGTTGTTTTTCCCTTGCTGCTTTTAATATTTTTTTCTCTGACTTTAATCTTTGTTAGTTTGATTAATATGTGTCTTGGTGTGTTTCTCCTAGGGTTTATCCTGTATGGGACTCCTTGTGATTCCTGGATTGGGTGGCTATTTCCTTTCCCATGTTAGGGAAGTTTTCCACTATAATCTCTTTGAATATTTTCTTAGACCCCTTCTGTTTCTCTTTTTCTCCTGGGACCCCTATATTTTGAATGTTGGTACGTTAAGTGTTGTCCCAGAGGTCTCTGAGATTGTCTTTTATTCTTTTCCTTCTTTTTTCTTTATTCTGCTCCTCAGCATTTATTTCCACCATTCTGTCTTCCAGCTCACTTACTCTTTCTCCTGCCTCAGTTTTTGTATTCTTGCTTCCTTCTAGTGTATTTTTCATTTTAGTTACTGTGTTGTTCATCTCTGTTTGTTTGTTCTTTAGTTCTTCTAGATCTTTGTTAAACATTTCTTGTATTTTATCAATCCATGCCTCCATTTTATTTCTGAGATTCTGGATCATCTTCACTATCATTACTCTGAATTCTTTTTCAGGTAGGTTGTCTATATCCTCTTCATTTATTTAGTCTTGTAGGTTTTTACCTTGCTCCTTAATCTATGACGTGCTTTTTTTGTCATCTCATTTTTTTGTTGTTGTTGTTGGGTGGGATTGTGTTCCTGTCTTACTTGTTGTTTGGCCTGATGCTTCCAGCACTGGAGTTTGTAGGCTGTTGGATAGAGCTGGGTCTTTGTGCCTAGATCAGGACTTCTGGGAGACCTCACTCTGATAAATATTTCCTTGGGTCTGAGGTGCTCTGTTAGTCCAGTGGTTCGGACTCAGAGCTCTCACGACAGGAGCTCTGCCCCAATCCCGGCTCAAGAACCAAGATCCCCCAAGCTGTATGGGGCAGCAAAAAAAAAAAGAAGACAAAAAGTAGCTGAACACTGACAAAGTGTAAAACATAAAATAAGGTTAGAAAACTAACAGATATTTTAGAAAAAATGAAAGTAATAAAAATATAGATGAAACAACAACCAGAAAATAAAACAACCACAGTAGCAAAAAAGAGGAGAAAAAAAAAAGCCATAAAAGACCTTGGCTTGGGGTGGGGTGCGTCTTAGGCTCAGCACAGCAGGAGGGGCCCAGGAGTGCCTTTGCCTTTGGAGGTTAGAGGACCAGGTCTGGGACCCCAGCAGGTGCCCTGGGCCTGAGTGGGCAGGGGAAATGCTAAGAGTGTTCCCCACGATCCTCCCATCCTGAAAGGTCCCTTCCCATCCATCTCTCCTCTTCTTTCCCACCCAGAACCAAGACAGCCAGAGGGGACCCTGGAAGGTGGAGGACCCGGCCCAGGACCCCATCAGGCTTCCCAGGGCCTGAGTGGGTAGGGGAAATGTCCACTGTGCCTCCCCTGATCCTCCATTCCCAGAGGGTCAACCCACCGCTGTCCACCTTTCCTCCTCTTCCCCCCTCCTCCCTTCCTCCCTCCTATGCCTCTAGGACCCATGCAGTTGGAGGGGTCCCCAGAGGCTGGAGGACCAGGAATGGGGGCCCAGCAGGCTTCCCAGGGACTGAGTGGGTGGGGGAGACATCCTCCACACCTCCCCTGATCCTCCAGTCCTGGAGACCCATCCCTGTCCACTCTCTTCTTCTTCCCCCCACAGGACCAATGAAGCAGTGGGGGAGGGGGCCCAAAGACAGAGGACCAAGCCAGGACCCCAGCAGGATTCTAAGGGTCTGAGTGGGTGGGGGAAATGCCCCATATGCCTCTCGTCATCTTCTGGTCCCAGAGGATCACCCTCCCTCACTGTCCTCCTCTTCTCCTCTTCTTCCCTCCTCTCTCCCTCCCATGCGCCTAGGACCCATGTGGGTTGAGGGGGCCCTGGAGGGTGGAGTACCAGACCCAGGCGTTCATCAGGCTTCCCAAGGCTCTATTTGGTAAGGGAAATACTAGACATGCTCCCCCCCGAACCTCTGAACTCCCAACTGTCCCTCCAGGCATGGAAAAACCTTCCCTCTCCCAGCCACCCCTCAGGGGCACTGGTCCCATCTGGCCTCCACTTCTCTTCCCTCCTCATTGCCCCCCACGTCCTACCCAGTCACTTGGGGGATCTTCCCATCTCCTTGGACATCGAGATCTCCCACCAGCATCCAGCAGGTGCCCTAGTTGTGGGGAGATGTGAACTCCATGCCCTCCCACACTGCCATTTTGACTCCACCCCCAAGCTCTTTTTATGACTTATAAAATCCTACCTGATATGGTTTCCCACCCATTACCCTATCTTGCTTTCTTCAAAGCATGTATTACCATTGGAAATTTTATATATATATATATATATATATATATATATATATCACTGTCTGAGAAAATTAATACCACTTTTTAGACCCCAGTCAAATGTCATCTCTTTCATGAAGGTATCCCTGATTTTCCTGCTATGTTATCTCCCTCTCCCCTAAATTCTCATGTGTCATCAATTACATTGAAGTAGTTGTACTCCATGATATCTAGGCTCCTAGGAAACCCTGACATACTAAAAGTGTAACTTCAGAGGCTTTTGCTGGTGTCACTTCACTTCAACCAGATTAATTTCTTTTGATAATGTGGTAAGGACTCATTTATCTAACATATTTCTTTGTATAAGCCTTGTGCTGTCATTGTATTTTACAGGACAATGTATACCAGAAAATACCAGCCTAAATTCAATATATATCCAATCTGATACCAGGAATCAATTACAAACTACAGTAACTACTTGATATGGCCATATTCCTGAAATTGTCATATTTCTCAAAGATTAGTCACTTAGGTATTTTCATTTTAAAACTTGCAATGAAGTTCTATGTTAAAGACATACTCTATTGTTAGTCTGCAATTTATAAGTGCAATTCTTGCATAGTTTTATGGTGATTAATATTGCCTTTTGTCCTGATTTTTATTTTTCATAAAAGTGCATTTCAAATCTCTTCAGCTTGCATTACCCTTAAAAGACTAGAACAAGAGAAAGAAATGTGAGACTATATCAGGGAAAGGATGGAGAAATATAGCATCTCAGACTTGGAAAGAGTCTTAGATCAAGTAGTACAACCTTGCCCATGATGGAAGAATCACTTCCACTTCAACATGACCCCTGAGAGATAGCTCATCCAGCCTTTGCACACCTCTGGTGATAAACAGCTTACTATCTCCAAAAGCAGTTTATTCCATCCATGGACAACTCTTCCTTCGATTTAGCTGAACCTAACCACCCTGTGGCTTTCACTTGTAAGTCCAAGCTCTACCTCTTGGAACCATACGGACCCCGTTTTCTCCTTCTTCCCTGTGACAGTTCTTCAGAGGCCTGAAGACAGACATCACATCCCTGGTCCTTCTCTTCTCCAGGCCAAGCAGCTCCAGTTCCTTTAACCACTGTTTATGAATTCTGGAATCCAGCTCACTACTACCGTACTCACTGCCTGAGAAAATTAAACAGTTATTCTGTTTCTCCTTTAAACTGTGGCGCTAGAGCAGAAGAGAATAGGACTATCATACCTAACCCCTTCTAGCCATGTTGGCCTAAGGCTCTGAGGCAGAAACTGCCTGGTTGTTCATTTAACATGTTTTGCTTTCTTTCTCATCACACATCTAAACTACACTTACTAACCTCCCTTGCTGCTACATATAGTCATTTAACTTAATTATAGCAAATGGAATATATGTAGAAGTGATATATACCATTTCTAGTCCTGCAACATAAACTTTTCCACAATTTGCCCTCATCTGCCCCCTGGTAATTGAATTCCAGGAAAATCTTGAAAGCCATATTTTGATCATGGCAGAACCTCTATCAGCCTGAGTCCCTCAGTGACTGTGTGGAAATCAGTACCTCTTTCTATCACGGCTTATTAAAATTTCCATTAGTAATAAATTCCATTGTGTTAGTTTACTGAGGTTTTAGGGAATATCATTCATAACCTTGCTGAAATACCTCCTTCCTCTACTCTTCCATACTTGCCAGTATCTCCCATCCTGTGCCTGTGCAATTTTCAAGACAAAATTGAGGGCTTCCCATAAATCTTTCTTCAATTCCATCTGGCTCTATCCAGCCCATTATTGCAGCTTGTGGACATCTCCTAATTCATTAATTTGCATCTCCCCACCACAGCTTCCTGTCATCTGTTGTGATGTACAACTAGATTCCTCATAAAAACTATTAGTAAAAATGTTGAATGAATCGGGGATAAGGGTCAACACCTGCAGCACACTATAGAGCACTATACCTAGATTGACCCAATTGACTCTTTACTTGGTCATGAGGCTATAGTCATTCAGAAGTCTCCTAAATATACTGTCATCTGCATCCTTATTTCTCAGTAAAATCTGTAGGGATATCCTTAGATACTTTGTCAAACACCAGGCCAAAGTTGAGGTACCCTCTGGAAGAAGATTATATTGAACTTTCAATCTAGTAATTCTACTAATAAGAAATAAAATCAGTTAAATCTAGTGTGACATGCATAGAAAGTCCATGCTGATTTTTAATACTGATCACTTACCTTTCTAAACTTGCAAAATTGTTATATATCTACATATCTAGATTTCAAGATTAGTTTCGTTGAATTAGAGCATTGACCTGCTAGTCAAGAGCTTGGGTTCTAATTTTGCAATATCTATCTAACTGCGTGAGCTTGAACAGATCATTTCACTTCTGCGTCCTCAAGTTGTGGAATGGAGTGGCTAGAATACATAACTTCTAAGGTCTCTTTCTACTTTGGGCCTGCTTTGAATCAATCAGTTTAGTGTACGTAGTACCAAATTGGCTTTTTAAAATTTTACCAGTCAGTGGTATGTTTCCATATCATAAAATCTTTGCTATAAGAGCTCTTTCATGCAGGGTCTAAGGCAGATATCCATGAAATTGGATGAAAAATAATATGTTTTATTTTCATGAGCTTCTAACTAAAATTTAGCTTTTCCTCCAATTATGAATATAAGTAAAAACAGCAGCTGGACATCCCTTAAATACAGAATCAGGGCTACAAAAACGTCTACAGTTCCCCCAAATAATGGGTCATCTCAGATCTTTCTGAAAATTTTTTCTCAAGTTTTAAAACCAGATGTGATTATTCAGTTTTCTTTGAGGGAGGAAATGAAGTAGACTGAGGATGTGATGTATTGATTGATGATGTGGGAACCTAGGGGAAAGCTATTTCTCTTCTTAGAATTTAAGAGAAACTTCCCTTCAACCTCTCATCTACCCACACATATATATTTATATCATCACATTGATATTTAATATGTTTTTAACATAGAAGAAACAGACAATGACTCAAAGAAACAAAGAATACATTTCAGAACGGGCTAAAAATGTCATATATATATATATATATATATATATATATATATATATATATATCCATGGAGGGCAAGAGTGGGAGAGGATATCTTTTCAGTTTTAAGTAAGTGTAGCTCCTTCATTAGGTTTCTTCTCTTTTTCTTTATTATTTATCTATAATAAAAACCATGCCAAGAGAAAAAAAGTCTACGGTAATTTTCACAGTACCTGGATCTTATAGCAAGTAGAAATTACAACGTTCTCATATCACATTACCGTTGTTGCACACGTCTTGGAATATCATTTATTTTATGTTCATCACTACTTTAAATTATGATAGTATTAAACCATCCATTATATCTTGTTATTTAATGCATTAATAAAGAAGTATGTGTATTTCTATACCACAACTTTGATTTTTGTATAATTGATAAATGCATTGAAATATAATTGGTTTCCATTGCAATCTTCTATATTTTATTTTATGCATTTTATATATTATTCTAAGAAGTGTCAGTAGGCTTCACCAGACTTCTGAAAGTGTCCATGGCGTTAAATAACTAAGGAACATACCTACCAATTTAACGCTCAGACCATGGTGAGAACAATACAAATGCTCAAGGAGAAAGATAGAAAATAAGACAGAATAGGCTGATATTAAAATTACTTTTAGTTCATCTTCTAAACTTTCTCCTTTCTCCATCCGTACCTAATTGTCTTCATGATGTCCACAGATGTCTTCACCCAGACACAGTTGTAGATGTTTATGGAAGAAAAGGGGAAAAGAAAAAAAATATATTGAACACCTACTATATATCAAACACTTTCACTGATACTATGTCAATTAATCTTCTCAACATCTCTGAGGGGAAGTGCGATTTCCCCCATTTTACAGTTGAAGAAACTGAGGCTGAAAAATTTTATGGATTCTGTACAATATCACACAGCTACTAAAATGACTAGGATGAGATTAGAAGCTGCTATCCCCCAAATTCAAAGCCCCTTTCAGTGTATTTGGGCTGTACTCCAACCCTAAAAATAATGATGTGACCATTACCAAAGTATGTTAAAATTCAGTCTTTCACTGAATATTCCCGACATCTCTTAAAGGTTAACATTGTTGTCTCCAATTCACACATTCAGAAACTGGGAGATAACATGCCATGTATTTAGCAGAACAAGCACTTGAATCATGATTTAAGTTAGCTTCTCCAATTCCATCATCACATATGTATTCTAGCCAGCAGAAAATAGTACCACCTAGAAGCTACTTATGTCATTTCTGTTCATATTTATTTGCTAGATATTAGTCATATAGCCACACCTACATCCAAGGAAGGCTGGAAAATCTAGAATTTAGCTGAGTGACTATGTATCCACTACAATTTCTACTACTATAAAATCAGAGAAGATATTAGGGGACAATTAGCAGTCTCTGACATAGGTGAGTAACATTAGTCTATTTCACATGTGTGGAAACTGAAGTTCAGAGAATTGAAGCAACTTTCCCAAAGTTTCTTGGCTAGTAAGTGGCAGAGTTGGGATTCCAACCCTAGTCTGAATGGCTCTGAAGTTTCTATCTTTCACCACTACTCCACACAAACTGAAGATCAAGATTTGGAGGGAATGACTGAACCACCAGACAATAGTTTAGAAAAGGCTTGGGCTGACTAGGCTGAAATGTGGGCCAGGGCCTGGGCTTGGACCAGATTCTGGATGAATGTATGTATATAGAGGGCCCCAGCCTTTGCCGACTTCCCCCATTTGGTTAAGTGTATAATTGTAAGCCTGGAGAATAGAAGATTAAAGTGGGACCAGGTCTGTGTCTTCAGATCTCTGAAGGGCTTTCACAGAGCAGAGCAGAAAACAAGGTCTATGTGTCCTTCAGAGATAGAGCTGAGACCAGTGGGAGAAAACCACATGGAGATAAATTTCAGCCCAACGAATGAAAGAAGTTCTGAAGAGTCAGTTATCCTGACAAGGTAGAAGTGGCCTCAAGAAGAAGTGATAACTGAACAAAAGCTAACTGCTTACCTGGAGGTGGTGTAGTAGAAGGGATTTAAGCCTCAGATGGGGGTAGGTTCCTTCCAACCTTAGCACCTAGTGAAAGACAAGCAACTCATTTCTCTCTGCATGTGTATTATCTGGGACTCTCACTTCAATCCCTTGGCCCAAGTTCCATCTAAACTTTTGTAGTCAAACTGAAACAGAATAGACTTGGGACAAGACCCAGGTTGATGTGAGAGTGGAATGTGTCTGTGAATGTTGAGCGTGATATGTACATTTAAAGTTTCAGAGAAGGAACTTTTTAAATGTCTGTTTTATTGTTTTTATTTTAAATCATTGGTACAATAAGGTCATTAGAAGCTTTTTTTTTCTGGGACCTAAAATGATTATATTTTATGAGTAAAACTTTTTAGAGAGATTTTCAAAATTCCTAGTATGAAGCAGCACTATACTGTGATAATATATTCAGCACCTAGCACTTACAAAATTAGCAATGACAAATGCAATAGTAGTTGAAAACCTGGCTTCCTAGCCTGGCTCAGCCTCTTATTTGCTTCAAGATCATGAACTGAACCTCAGTTTTCTCAATGGCAAAATTGGAACAACAGCAATGCCTATTTCATAAAGTTGCAATGAGGGTAAAGAAATACTGACTATAGTGTACTTGGCACATGGTAAAGTGTGGTATATATATATAGTTTGTTATGTGAGAAAACTTGCTAAGTGGGTCCTTCTCAAAAGATTTTGTTGCAAAAGACTATGTTTTCTCCCTTGTCTTCTTGATATTTCACATTTTCCCTGTTCAGCATTTGATTCTGTGGATTTTTGGAGGCCAGGTATTGTTTCTTATTAATCTCTGTATCTATCTCTAAGAATATTGAATAAATGGCTGCATATGTGAATCTAAGAATCAGAGATGCTATCCACAGGTTGTCTCAATTTATGCAACAATCTGGTATTGGAATTTTAATTTCTGAGACTAAGTTTCCTCATGTATAAAATAAGGACATAATCCCCAACTTGCAAGGCTGACATAAGGACCAGGTGAGATAATGGATGTAAAGGACCTAGAACAGTTCTAAGCACAAAATAGCCACTAAATAAATGCTAGCTCTCATGATAGATATTCTCCTTTTACCCATTTAGATTCACTCTCTGCTATTCTCTGTACTTCCCTGTGCCTTGTGAAACTGACCCAGATGGAATAGGTCAACTGAACTCCCTTGACTTCTGGTTTCCTTTAGGAATCATTAATAGGAGACAATAGTAGAAGAGTGGGAGGAGAGAGAGATCATGTCTTTATTCCTTCAGCTCTCTCCCTGCTAGGCTGCAGGTTGGCAGTGATTACATTCATCTAAGAAGGACGAAGCTCTGTTGGGATGGTACCTTCTCATAGTTTCTCTCTCTCTCCCTACCCCCTCTATTTCTGACTCTCTCTCCTTCTGTGTGTGTGTGTGTGTGTGTGTGTGTGTACGCACACATCTGCATGTCTGTCTTTTTGTTATGGTAACTGTTCTACACCTTCCTCTAGAAGTGGTAAAACCAACCAGCTGTCTCTAGCCTCAGAGTATTTCACCATTCCTAATTGCTTCTCTTTACCCAGCCCACAACTTTGAAAATAGAACTTCCATTAAACTCTCCTCAATTACCAGGTGTCTTGCACCTCCATATTTTAAATAAGAAAAATTGAGGCTTATAAAGTGAAGTAGTTGGCCCAAATCCACACAGATTCACCCTTGTGGTACAAAAAGGCTTACCCTAACAAATAAGAAGCCAGTGTTTCTTTCAGGAGGACTGGTGGATTTAGGTCTTGTAACTGTTATGCCTCTTTATTCAGCTCACAACAAAACTGGCTGTTGACACAGAGGGAGGCATTTACCTGGGAATTCCAAAAGGCTTATAAAGGCACCACTTGCTTTTGTAAAGGCTGTCAGCTCTAAAGAGGTTTAATGAAACAAAAAATGGGACTCAGAATTGTCTCAAAATTCAGCCTGGGAAAGATAAAGATGAGAGGAACTCGGTAACAGGCTTCCAACATAATGGGATCATTATGATAAAGACAACAAGATGTATCTCTCCATTGGCCTTCAGTGAAAAGTGAAGGCTACATGCCTTGATATATAGCAAAGCGTATTAAAATTTGCTATAAACCAGAACATTTTCTTCAGTGTCAGTTGTTAATATTAATGTTATAATTATAATAACTTTCATTTATTGAGTATTTACTAAGTACCTGGTAATGTTCCAAGTGCTTTGTTTACATTCTCTTATTTAATTCAAGATAATCATCATGATCCCCATTTGAAGAGGGAGGATGCTGGGTCTCAAAGAGATTAAGTAACTTGCCTGAGCCACATTGTTGGTAAGTAGTACTGGAATGAGATACCAAAATCCATTTTCACAATCACTCCATTAGTGTCAAGCAACAGAAAGAATAATGAATGAAGGATCCATTATTGGTGTCAGTGAAGCCATAGTAGTGAATTTCCTCCCTCAACAGGACCTTTTACCCAGCAAACCTCTCGCCTACACCCCATGACTGAAGATCTCTAGTGGTCAAGCCAGCCTGTTGAGATGTTAGCCATAAGATGGACTGAGTAAGAGTATATGGTCAAGTTAGTATGGTCAGTCCCCCTGTTGGAAACACAGAAACCGATGTGCACCATAGTGATGCACCAACAAGAAAACCTTCCCTTGGGCCTCCAAGTCAGCCTCTCTTTCCCCCATACCCAGGCTACTCTGTCAACTATTGAAATAATACAGAGTGAGGGAAGCTGGACTTGGAGAGGATACCGAACTCGGTTGGAAGACCTGAATTGGTATCCTAGCTTGGTCACTTATTTGTATGTCTCTTGCTTCTCTAGCCTTCAATGAGGAGATCAGACTCAAGAATCTTTAATAACCTTTGCTGCTCTGACATTCTTTGATTCTCTAATATTGTCATCTGGCCACCCTGGTTCCTGGACCCAAAGACTAGAATTATTTGCCATAGGGACAGCAGTAAGGCCCATCTACATCTCTACTTTATACATATACCATTACCTGTACCGATACCTATTCTATACTTATCAGGATATATTTTGAATCCTGGCTCTGCAACTTATAAGCTGTGTGACTAGTATGAGTTATTTATTGCTCTGTGCTTCCATTTACTTACCACAATCTGGGAAAGGAGAAGGTGTTATTAAGGCAAAGTAAACTTATATAAAACTCCCAGTGCAAAGCTCAATACTTTGTAGTTTCTTTCCCTTAGGGGAATGGGAGAAGGATTGAGAAGAGAGGATTTATTTAGGAGAATTAAGTCCATACACAGTAAACCAGTGGCAGCACTTAGCTCTCTACAACCTTGGGCATCTTCCTGGGACCTTGGGAATCTTCATGAGAATGCACATGGCACATCCTTCATGTGTAGTAATGCAAAAGGTAGCAGCATGCCATACTTCATACAGCATACCATACTTCAAAACCTTCTACTCTTCATGTTAATAACTGACAAAAAAGAAAATAAAACTAACTATTCAACCAGACACAATATTAGTACTATCACCTACACTATCTTATTTAATCCTTACAACAATATTGTAAGATCATTACGGATAAGGAAACATTTTACAGAGAAGGAAACTGAGGCTCAGAGAGGTTTGGCAACTTGACCAAGGATCCACAGTTAGTAAAGAGAAGAGCTGGGAACTGAGCTCAAGTTCATCTGATTCTGAAAGTCCATCTTTTCTCTATAAGACATTATAAAGTGCTTTTGAATGGTTTGAAGTTTAAAGGAACTTCGATGGGGGAAATCCATTTTGAGTTTAGAGAACAAAGATATTTTTACAAAAGAGATGGGATTTGAGTTGGGCATTAGAGGATGATAGGAGGTTTAGTTAGCACCCCTGGAAAATACCATTTCTTCTAGCCCTTTCTATATGAGATGCATAGCTGGCTATTTATTTTCATTTATTCTACAAATATTTACTGAGGATCTAAATCAAATAAAATGCCAAGGATGACTCAGGATGGCCTCAAGTGATAACTGCTGCTGCCAAACCACACACAAAAGAATTTCTGGCTCTTTCTGGAACTATATCATTGCTCATAGGCAAATGCTATACTCTACAAAATGTTGAGAAATCATAAGAAGATAGAGCACGCTCTCCAAAAACAAATACCTTGGAGTTGGAAGCAAAAATTACATTGTCAACTGGCTTGTTTTTCCCATTCCCTAATAATTATCATGCTACTTCCTATAGGATATCAATTATAAATGAGGAAGTTGAACTGGTAGAGAAGTGGGACTAGGGGGAGATTGTTAAATATTTCAACTGGATAGGAGCTTAAAATTATTTATATATCCCTTCTGAAGTATATAGCATATCTTTATCTATAGCATATCTTCTAAATTGTGGTTGAAATACTCAGGGCTTGCTGACAGAATTCTGGTGGGAATTATTAAGTAAAACAAGTACTCTAGAGAGTGGCTACAGTGAAATGAGGGATTAGGAATCTCCAAGTTCTCCTTCTACTGAGATAATAATAATAATAACAGTAGACATCTGAACCAATTTTTAGAAACTGGAGAACAATCAAAGGTTACAGCAACCAAGCTAATTCCCAAACAAGAAAAAGCTATCTTCAAAACAGTAGGAAAATCTTTTGCTTTTTTGTTTTTTCACCCTTCCCCCATATCTTCCCTGGTGTGATGAAGATGTTGGTCTTGAGCAGCAGTAGCTCAGTTTCTAGTTTCCTCTCTCAAAAGAGAGGCCTAATTTGCAAATTATTCTGTACAACTGTTTTAACCTGTCTGGGAGCTAACTGAAGGACTGGGCTTTTGGTTTCTATCTTGAAAAACTCAAACATGGGTGTGAACTGGTGGGCACTGCTTATAAAATCTACAAGGGGACTACAGATTCACAGACACTTGGGGCAAGGAGGTACAGGTGGAGATATATAATATGATATCTAAGGTCTGGAGGAGAAACTGAGATGAGACTCTTTAGAAATTTAAGACATTCAAAAGCAGCCATATATATGAGGAAATTTAGAAAGCTATGTGCAGGTCCAAAGAAGACACATGCTCGCATGAGACATGAAAAGACCTTAACATTTCACCTCAGGTTGACCCCTGAGCTCAGAGTAAGTCTAGGTATTTGCTGAAGGACTGACCCAGCACAGAACCAGTCTACAAAGACTGGGAGAGTTCAGTGTGTTCTCTTTTTGTTTGTTTATTTTTTGGTGTTTGCTTGTTTGAGCTTCCAGCATGTAAAGAGATTTCTGTGAAAACACTAGCTGAACATGAGCTAAAGAACAGAGATATTGGTAAGGACACATGACAAGGAAAAGTTTTTGTAAAAATAGTTTGTAAAAGTCTCAAAATAAATGGACTACTGTAGACTTAAACAATTAAAAATATAAAATGGTGGGAAGGGAATCTAATTTTCAGTTACTTTGTTATAATAATCATATGCCCAGTTTTCAACAGTAACAAAAAATTTACAAGACACACAAAGAAACAAGGAAAACATGGCACAGTCAAAGGAAAAAATTAAACTGACAGAAATCATCTGCAAGGGAACCCATACAATTGACTTACTTAGCAGAAACTTTAAAACTATTGTCTTTTTTTTTAACATCTTTATTGGGGTATAATAAAACTATTGTCTTAAATATACTCAAAGTACTAAGGGAAAACCCAGATAAAGAGTAATCATAAAACAATATATGAACAAAATAGGAATATCAAGAAATAAAAATTATAATAAGGAATCTAACAGAAATTCCAATGCTAAAAAATAAAAACTGAAATAAAATATTCAGTAGAAGAATTCAACAGCAGATCTGAGGAGGCAGAGAAAAAGAATCAGCAAACTTGAAGAAATGACAGCTGAAATTATCAAGTTAGAAGAGCAGAGAATAAAGGAATTAAGAAAAGAGAAAAGAGACTTGTGGGCAGACAAACAGACAAAAGTACATATTATGGCAGTCACAGAAAAAGAAAGAGAAAAGGGCAGATTATTTGCAGAAATAATGGCTGAAAACTTACCAAATTTAAGGAAATACATAAACCTGTAAATTCAAGATGCTCGATAAGCTCCCAGTAAGATAAACCAAAGGTGAGCACACAAAGATATATTATAAACAAACTTTTGATAAGCAAAAACAAAAAGAGAATCATAAGAAAAACAATAAAGAAATAACTCATCACATAAAAGGGATTCTCAAAAAGATTATCAGCCAATTTCTCATCAGAAACCTTGTGGCCAGAAGTTAGAGGGATGATATATTTCAGACCTAAAAAAAAAAACCATGCCAACTGGGAATACTATACCTGAAAAAACAGTCTTTCAGTTACATATAACTTTAAGATGTTATATGTAATCTCCAAGGTAACCAGAAGGAAAATATCTATAAAATATACACAAAATGAAATAAGAAGGGAATCAAAACAAGTCACCACAAAAAGTCATATGATACAAGATGGAAGAACCTTGAAGATATTATGATAATTAAATAAGCCAGTCACAAAAGAAAAATTAGTGCATGATTCCACTTACATCAGGTACCTTGGAGTAGTCATATTCAGAGACAGAAAGTAGAATGGTGGTTTGGAAGGGTAGGGGAAGGAAGGGATTTGGAGTTGGGGGAAGGAAGGAATGGGAGTTACTGTTTAATAGGTACAGAATTTTACTTTGAGAAGATGAAAAGTTTCTGGAGATAGATGGTGATGATGGTTGTATAATAATGCAAATGTACTTAATTCCATGGAACTGTACACTTAAAATGTTTAAAATGGTAAATTTTATGCTACTTATATTTTGTCACATTTTTTAAAAAAAGGGAGAAATTAAGACATTCTCAGTTAGACAAAAGCTGAGGGATTTTATTATCAAGAGGCTGGCCCTACTAAAAATGCTAAAGGTGTTCCTTCAGGGTGAAATAAAAGGATGGTCAAGAGTAACTTAAGGCCATATGAAGATATAAAATTATCTTGCACAATATAATTCTACTCTTTGTTTGTAACTTCATTTAAAACATTTTCTACAGGAGTTAAAGGATAAAGGCTTACAAATAATTATAAGTCTATATTATTGGCCACAAGTTGCATACAGATGTAATTCATGACAACAATAACTTGAAAGGAGATGGAGATATATGGGTATAGTTTTGTATGAAAATGAAATTATGCTGATATCAATTCAAATTAAATGCTTACAACTTTAGCATGTGGTAGGTAATCCCCATGGTAACCACAAAGAAGATATCTATAGAATATACACAAAAGGAAATGAGAAGAGAATCAAACATGTCACTACAAAAAATCAACTAGGGCTTCCCTGGTGGCACAGTGGTTGAGAGTTTGCCTGCCGATGCAGGGGATGCGGGCTCATGCCACAGTCTGGGAAAATCCCACATGCCACAGAGTGGCTGGGCCCATGAGCCATGGCCACTGAGCCTGCACGTCCAGAGCCTGTGCTCTGCAATGGGAGATGCCACAACAGTGAGAGGCCTGCGTACCGAAAAAATTAAAATAAAATCAACTAAACACAAACAAAAGCAGTAATGGATGAAATGAGAGACAAAAAACTATTAAGACATATGAGAAAAATAACAAAATGTCAGAAGAAAGTCCTTCCTTATAAATAATTAATTTAAATGTAAATGGATTAAATTTTCTCCATTCAAAAGGCATAGATTGGCAGAATGGGTTTAAAGAAAAACATGATTCAATTATATGCTATATACAAAAGTCACATTTTGTATGTAAAAATAAAAATGGTTGAATGTGAAAGGATGGGAGAAGATATTCCATGTAAACAGTAACCAGAAGAAAGCCAGCTTGGCTATACTAATATCAGACAAAATAGACTTTAAGTAAAACAACCTGTTACAAGAGACAAAGAAGGACATTATATATCAATACATTGGTCAATTCACCAATAAGATATAACAATTGTAAATATATATACACCACTTTAAGCACTACAAAATATATGAAGCAAACACTGACAGTATTGA
This sequence comes from Phocoena sinus, assembly GCF_008692025.1. Classification (NCBI taxonomy): domain Eukaryota; kingdom Metazoa; phylum Chordata; class Mammalia; order Artiodactyla; family Phocoenidae; genus Phocoena; species Phocoena sinus. Next base: position 56,948,652 of record NC_045784.1, on the reverse strand, counting down.
AGGGAGAAATAGTTCTCCAATAATAGTGGAAAGCTTCAATACATCACTTTCAATAATGGATAGAAAATCAAATAGAAGATCATTAATGGAATAGTGGACTTGGACAACACCAAAAGCCAATTAAACCTAAGAGATATATATAGAACACTGCACCACCAACAGCAGAATACAAATTTTTCTACAGTACACATGGAACATTCTTCAGGATAGACAACATGTTGGTCCACAAAGCAAGTCTTAATCAATTTAAAAAGTTTGAAATTATGCAAAGTATCTTATCTGATCATAATGGATTGAAGCAAAAAACAACAGAAGGAAAACTAGTAAATTAATGACTGTTTGGAAATTAAACCACAAATTATTAAACAAATGATAAGCCAAAAGAGAAATTAAAATGGAAATTAGAAAATACCTTGAAACAAATAAAAATGAAACTACAACATACCAAAAGTTAAGGGTTCAGAAAAGTGCTAGCCTGAAACCAAGATGGTGGAGTAGAAGGACATGCTCTTACTCCCTCTTGTGAGAACATCAGAATCACAACTACCTGCTGGACAATCATCAAGAGGAAGACACTGGAACTCACCAAAAAATATACCCCACATCGAAAGACAAAGGAGAAGCCACAATGAGATGGTAGGAGGGGCACAATCACAGCAAAAGCAAATCCCATAACTGATGGGTGGGTGACTCACAGACAGGAGAACACTTATACCACAGAAGTCTACCCACTGGAGTGAAGGTACTGAGCCCCATGTCAGGCTTCCTAACCTGGGGGGCCAGCAACAGGAGGAGGAATTCCTAGAGAACCAGACTTTGAAGTATAGTGGGATTTAATTGCAGGACTTTCACAGGACTGAGGGAAACAGAGACTCCACTCTTGGAGGGCACACACAAAGTAGTGTGTGCATCGGGACCCAGGGGAAGGAGCAGTGAACCCAGGGGAGACTGAAGCAGACATAGCAGCTAGTGTTGGAGGGTCTCCTGAAAATGCAGGAGGTGGCTGTGGCTCACCGTGTGGACAAGGGCACTGGCAACAGAAGTTATGGGAAGTACTCCTTGGCATGAGCCTCCCAGAGTCTGCCATTAGCCGCACCAAAGAGCCCAGGTAGGCTCCAGTGTTGGGTTGCCTCAGTCCAAACAACCAACATGGAGGGAACCCAGCCCCACCCATCAGCAGTCAAGCAAAAAATAGTTTTACTGAGCTCTGCCCACCAGAGCAACACCCAGCTCTACCCACCACTAGCCCATCTCATCAGGAAACATGCACAAGCCTCTTAGATAGCCTCATCCACCAGAGGGAAGACAGCAGAAAAAAGAAGAACAACAATCCTGCAGACTGTGGAACAAAAAGAACATTCACAGAAAAAATAGACAAAGTGAAAGGGCAGAGGGCTATGTATCAGATGAAGTAACAAGATAAAACCCCAGAAAAACAACTAAATGAAGTGGAGATAGGCAACCTTCCAGAAAAAGAATTCAGAATAATGAGAGTGAAGATGAGCCAGAACCTCAGAAAGGCAATGGAGGCAAAGATCAAGAAGATGCAAGAAATGTTTAACAAAGACCTAGAAGAATTAAAGAACAAACAAACAGAGATGAACAATACTATAACTGCAATGAAAACTGCACTAGAAGGAATCAATAACAGAATAACTGAGGCAGAAGAATGGATAAGTGACCTGGAAGACAGAATGGTGAAATTCACTGCTGCTGAACAGCATAAAGAAGAAAGAATGAAAAGAAATGAAGACAGCCTAAGAGACCTCTGGGACAACATTAAATGCAACAAGATTTGCATTATAGGGGTCCCAGAAAGAAAAGAGAGAGAGAGAAAGGACCAGAGAAAATATTTGAAGTGATTATAGTCAAAAACTTCCCTAGGGCTTCCCTGGTGGCGCAGCGGTTGAGAGTCCGCCTGCCGATGCAGGGGACACGGGTTCGTGCCCCGGTCCGGGAAGATCCCACATGCCACGGAGCGGCTGGGCCCGTGAGCCATGGCTGCTGAGCCTGCGCGTCCGGAGCCTGTGCTCTGCAACGGGAAAAGCCACAACAGTGAGAGGCCTGCATACTGCAAAAAAAAAAAAAAAAACTTCCCTAACATGGGAAAGGAAATAGTCACCCAAGGCCAGGAAGCACAGTGAGTCCCATACAGGATAAACCGAAGGAGAAACATGCCAAGACACATAGTAATCATATTGGCAAAAATTAAAGACAAAGAAAAAATATGGAAAGCAGCAAGGGAAAAATGACAAATAGCATACAAGGGAACTCCCTTAAGGTTAACAGCTGATTTCCCAGCAGAAACTCTACAAGCCAGACGGGAGTGGCATGATATATTTAAAATGATGAAAGAGAAGAAGTTACAACCAAGATTACTCTATGCAGCAAGGATCTCATTCAGATTCGATGGAGAAATGAAAAGCTTTACAGATAAGCAAAAGCTAAGAGAATTCAGCTCTACAAAAAATGCTAAAGGAATTTCCCTAAGTGCGAAACACAAGAGAAGAAAAGGACGTGCAAAAACAAACCCAAAACAATTAAGAAAATGGTCATAGGAACATACATATCGATAATGACCTTAAAGGTGAATGGAGTAAATGTTCTAACCAAAAGACACATGCTTGCTGAATAGATACAAAAACAAGACCCATATATATGCGGTCTACAAGAGACCCACTTCAGACCTAGGGACACATACAGACTGAAAGTGAGGGGATGGACAAAGACATTCTATGCAAATGGAAATAAAAAGAAAGCTGGAGTAGCAATACTCGTATCAGATAAAATAGATTTTAAAATAAAGAATGTTACAAGAGACAAGGAAGGACACTACATAATGATCAATCCAAGAAGAAGATATAACAATTATAAATATATATGCACCCAACATAGGAGCAACTTCATATATAAGGGAACTGATAACAGTTATAAAAGAGGAAATCGACAGTAACAAAATAATAGTGGGGAACTTTAACACCTCACTTGCACCAATGGACAGATCATCCAAAATGAAAATAAATAAGGAAACAGAAGCTTTAAATGACACAATGGACCATATAGACTTAATTGACATTTATAGGACATTCCATCTGAAAACAGCAGATTACACTTTCTTCTCAAGTGCGCATGGAACATTCTCCAGGATAGATCACATCCTGGGTCATAAATCAAGCCTGAGTAAATTTAAGAAAATTGAAATCATATCACACATCTTTCCTGACCACAAGGCTATGAGATTAGAAATTAATTACATGGGAAAAAATCGTAAAAAACACAAACACATGGAGGTTAAAAACTACATTACTAGATAACTAAGAGATCACTGAAGAAATTGAAAAATACCTAGGGACAAATGACAATGAAAACACGACAATCCAAAACCTATGGGATGCAGCAAAAGCAGTTCTAAGAGGGCTGTTTATAGCTATACAAGCTTACCTAAAGAAACAAATATATCTCAAATAAATAATCTAAACTTACACCTAAAGGAACTAGAGAAAGAAAAAAAAACCCAAAGTTAGCAGAAGGAAAGAAATCATAAAAATTAGAGCTGAAATAAATGAAATAGAAACAAAGAAAACAATAATAAAGATCAATAAAACCAAAAGCTGGTTCTTTGAGAAGATAAATGAAATTTGTAAACCATTAGCCAGACTCATCAAGAAAAAGAGGGAGAGTACTTCTCTGGTGGTGCAGTGTTTAAGAATATGCCTGCTAATGCAGGGGACATGGGTTCCAGCCCTGGTCTGGGAGGATCCCACATGCGACGGAGCAACTAGGCCTGTGAGCCACAACTACTGAGCCTGCACATCTGGAGCCTGTGCTCAGCAACAAGAGAGGCTGCCATAGTGAGAGGCCCATGCACTGTGATGAAGAGCGGCCCCCGCTTGCCACAACTAGAGAAAGCCCTCACACAGAAATGAAGATACAATACAGCAAAAATAAATAAATTAATTAAAAAACTGCTACCCCCAACATCTTAAAAAAACAGCAAAAGAGGGAGAGGACTCACATCAATAAAATTAGAAATGAAAAAGGAGAGGTTACAACAGACAGCACAGAAATACAAAGCATCATTAGAGACTACTACAAGCAACTCTATGCCAATAAAATGGACAATCTGGAAGAAATGGACAAATTCTTAGAAAGGTACTACCTTCCAAGACTAAACCAGGAAGAAATAGGAAATATGAACAGACCAATCACAAATAATGAAATTGAAACTGTGATTAAAAATCTTCCAACAAATGAAAGTCCAGGACCAGATGGCTTCACAGGTGAATTCTATCAAACATTTAGAGAAGGACTAACACCCATCCTCCTCAAACTCTTCCAAAAAGTTGCAGAGGAAGGAACACTCATTCTACGAGGCCACTATCACCCTGATACCAAAACCAGACAATGATACTACAAGAAAAGAAAATTACAGACCAATATCACTGATAAATATAGATGCAAAAATCCTCAACGAAATACTAGCAAACAAAATCCAACAACACATGAAAAGGATCATACACCATGATCAAGTGGAATTTATCCCAGGGATGCAAGGAGTCTTCAACATATTCAAATCAATCAATGTATTACATGATATTAACAAACTGAAGAATAAAAACCATATGATCATCTCAATAGATGCAGCAAAACCTTTTGACAAAATCCAACACCCGTTTATGATAAAAACTCTCCAGTAAGTGGGCTTAGAAGGAACCTACCTCAACATAATAAAGACCATATATGACAAACCCACAGCAAACATCATTCTCAATGGTGAAAAACTGAAAGCATTTACTCTAAGATCAGGAATGAGAAAAGGATGTCCAGTCTCACCGCTATATTCAACATATGTTTGGAAGTTCTAGCCTTGGCAATCAGAGAAGAAAAAAGAAATAAAAGGAATACAAATTGGAAAAGAAGAAGTTAAACTGTCACTGTTTGCAGATGACATGATGCTATACATAGAGAATCCTAAAGATGCCACCAGAAAACTACTAGAGTTAATCAATGAATGTGGTAAAGTTGCAGGACACGAAATCAATGAACAGAAATCTCTTGCCTTCCCATACACTAATAATGAAAAATCTGAAAGAGACATTACAGAAACAATTTACCATTGCAACAAAAAGAATAAAATACCGAGGAATAAACCTACCTAGGGAGACAAAAGCCCTGTATGTAGAAAACTTTAAGACACTGATGAAAGAAATTAAAGATGATACCAACAGATGGAGAGATATACCACGTTCATGGATTGTAAGAATCAATATTGTGAAAATGACTATACTACCCAAAGCAATCTACAGATTCAATGCAATCCCTATCAAATTACCAATGGCAGTTTTTACAGAACTAGAACAAAAAATCTTAAAATTTGTATGGAGACACAAAAGACCCTGAATAGCCAAAGCAGTCTTGAGGGAATAAAATGAAGCTGGAGGAATCACACTCTCTGACTTCAGACTATACTACAAAGCTACAGCAATGAAGACAATATGGTACTGGCACAAAAACAGAAACATAGATCAATGGAACAAGCTAGAAAACCCAGAGGTAAAGCCATGTACCTATGGTCAACTAATCTATGACAAAGGAGGCAAGGATATACAATGGAGAAAAGACACTCTTCAATAAGTGTTGCTGGGAAAACTGGACAGCTACATGTAAAAGAATGAAATTAGAATACTCCCTAAAACCATACACAAAAATAAACTCAAAATGGATTAGGGACCTAAATGTAAGACCAGACACTATAAAACTCTTAGAGGAAAACATAGGAAGAACACTCTTTGACCTAAACCACAGTAAGATGATTTTTGATCCACCTCCTAGAGTAATGGAAATAAAAACAAAAATAAACAAATGGGACCTAATGAAACTTAAAAACTTTTGCACAGCAAAGGAGACCATAAACAAGATGAAAAGACAACCCTCAGAATGGGATAAAATATTCACAAATGAATCAATGGACAAAAGATTAATCTCCAAAATATAGAAACAGCTCATGCAGCTCAGTATTAAAAAAACAAACAACCCAATCCAAAAATGGGCAGAAGACCTATATAGACATTTCTCCAAAGGAGACATACAGATGGCCAAGCAACACATGAAGAGTTCCTCAACATCACTAGTTATTAGAGAAATGCAAATCAAAACTACAATGAGGTTTCATGTCACAAGAGTTAGAATTGACTTCACCAGAAAATCTACAAACAACACATGCAGGAGAGGGTGTGGAAAAAAGGGAATCCTCTTGAACTGTTTGTGGGAATGTAAACTGATACAGTCACTTGGGAGAACAGTATGGAGGTTCCTTTAAAAAACTAAAGATCGAATTACCATATGATCCAGCAATCCCACTACTGGGCATATACCCAGAAAAAAACACAATTCAAAAAGACACATGCACCCCAATGTTCATTGCAGCACTATTTACAATAGCCAGGTCATGGAAGCAACCTAAATGCCCATCAACAGACATGGATAAAGAAGATGTGGCACATATATATATAATGGAATATTACTCAGCCATAAAAAGGAACGAAATTGTGTCATTTTGTTGAGACATGGGTGGATCTAGAGACTGTCATTCAGAGTGAAGTAAGTCAGAAAGAGAAAAACAAATATCATATATTAACACATATATGTGGAACCTAGAAAAATGGTACAGATGAACCAGTTTGTAGGGCAGAAATTGAGACACAGATGTAGAGAACAAACGTATGGACACCAAGGGGGGAAAGCTGAGAGGGGGTGGGGTTGTTGGTGTGATAAATTGGGCGATTGGGATTGACATGTATACACTGATGTGTATAAAATTGTTGACTAATAAGAACCTGCTGTATAAAAAAATAGAAAAAACCCATTTATCAGGTTTATAGACATGTGTGCAATTAAAAAAAACATTAATGTTACCTTGATATCAATGTCCCAATCTGCTTTTTACCTATATTTACATGTTTGGTACTAGTATCTGTGGTGATTTAAGAAATACTATTCATAGTGGGTTGTGTGTGTGTGTGTGTGTGTGTGTGTGTGTGTTTGTTTCATGAGAGATAAAATGGACAAATGAGTCACTGGCAAAAGAACAGCATGACTATGTGGGAGAAAAAAAAAAGTTCATCCCTAAAAGGAATGAGGAAGCTATTTGAGACTACTTTACAATCATCAGAGTCCACAACTATATACCACAGTAAAGAGTGTTTGCCTTCATTGATATGGTTGCAAAAAATATATAGGGTATTTTTACAGGTTCATTTCAGTCTCTGTCTGCAAAATATATCATTTATAGTCTTTCATGAGAAGCCCCAAACTAGAACCACCCAGCTGAGCCACTTCTGAATTCCTGACCCACATAAATTGTGAGACACAATAAAAGTTTATTATTGTTTTTTTTAAAGAATTATTCACAATAGGCAAAAGGTGGAAACAACCCAAGTGTCTGTCAACAGATAACCAAAATATGGTTAAACAAAGTGTGGAATAAGCATACAATAGAATATTATTCAACCATAAAAAGAAATGAATTTTTATACGTGATACAATATGATGTATCTTGAAAACATTATGCTTAGTGCATAATCGAGACACAGAAGGGCCAATACTGTATGATTCCACTTCTCTGAGGTACATAGAGCAGGCAAATTCATAGAGACAGGAAGTAGGAAAGATGTTACCAGGGGCTGGGTGGAGGGAAGAAGGGGGAGTTACTGTTTAATGGGTACAAAGTTTTTGTTGAGGATGATGAAAAAGTTTTGAATATAGATAGTGGTGATGGTTATACAATATTGTGAATGTATTTAATGTCATGGAATTTTATACTTATGAATTGTTAAAATGATAGATATTATGTATATTTTACCACAATACAAAAATTAGATTTTGGATTTATTTATTCTTTCCACTATATTTTTGTCTATTTCACTATTTTTGGCTTTTAATTTTATTAATCCCTTTGGCTAGATTTTTTGTTGTTCAGTTTTAATTTCCTAAGAGGAGTTCTTGATTCCTTTAATTTCAATTTTCTTGAATGCTTTTAAGACTAATTTTCCCTGGAATATAGGTTTAACATACCAAAACATAAGTTTCATTACTTTCTGGATAATTTTTGGTTTCTAGTTTGATTTCTGTATTGATCTAGAGGTTATTTTTATTCTAGATAGTTAATAGTTTGGGGGTCTTCTCTTTATTATTCATTTGTATTCTAAAACATTGATCAGAAAAATATATCCTACAAAAATCTTCACTTTTTTGAATATGTCAAGTTTTATTTGTGGCCAAGAACATGATGGATATATATATATATATATATATATATATATATATATATATATATATGTATGGTATAGAAATATACATGATATTGAAATATGATATATAAATATATAAATGTTTTATTGACATAAGGTAAAAAAAAGCATATTCTGTATTTGTAGTTTTCAAAGTTCTATATGCATCTATTAAATTGAGCTGGTTGATTTTAATACTCAGACAAAAGAAAGAAAGTTAGAATTATAGAGCATGCTGACATAATCTTACAATCTCTTAATAAACCTTTTAGTAAACAAAAATAAAGAGAACAAGTTGCAAAATTAAAAAAAAGAAAAAACAAAAAAGAAAAGTAGTGCTAAGGGGGAAATTTGTAGTTGAAAATACATACATTAAAAATGTAAACAAACCTCAAATCAATACCTAATTTTTCACATTAAGTAATGAGGTAAAGAAGAACAGCTAAACCCAAAGCTAGCAGAAGAAATGAAATAATACAGATTAGAGTGGGGAAACGAAAGCTGAGAATAGAACATAGTAGAGGAAATCAATAAAAGCAAATGTGGTTTATTTGAAAATATCAAAAGAATGGACAAGCATTTAGTTAGATTGACTAAGAAAAAAAGAGAGAGGGCTCAAATTACTCAAATCAGAAATGAAACTGGGGAAATTAATACTGATATTACAGAAATAAAAGGGAGTATAATAGAATGCTATGGACAGTGGTAAACCAACACATTGGATAGCCAAGTGAAAATGAACAAAGTCCTAGAAACATAGAATCTCCCAGACTGAATCAAAGAAATAGAAAATCAGAATTGACCTGTAATAGTAAGGAGGTTGGATAAGTAATTTAAAAATTCTCAACAACAGCACAATGCCCAGGACCAGATGGCTTCCCTGTTGAATTATATCAAGCATTTAATGAATTAAAACGAATCCTCCTTGAACTCTTCCAAAAAATTGAAGAAAACACTTCCAACCTCACTCTGTGAGGCTGGCATTACCCTGATATCAAATCCAGTCAAAGATATTAGAATGTTTCAACATGTGAAAGTCAAACAATGTAATATACCACATTATTAGAATAAAGATAAAAAAACATGATCATTTCAATTGATGCAGAAAATGCATTTGGCAAAACTAAATAACTTTTCAAGATAAAAATCCTCAATAAACTAGGAATAGAAGGAAAATTCCTCAACATGATTAAGGCCATATATGAAAAGCCCAGAGCTAACATTATACTCAATGGTAAAAGACTGAAAGTATTTTCTCTAAGATCAGTAACAAAGTAAGGATGCCCTCTTCAGCCACTTCCATTCAACATATTACTGGAAGTTCTATCCAGAGCAATTAGGCAAGAAAAAGAAATAAAAGAAATCCAACTTGTTTGCAGAAAGCATGATTTATATATAGAAATCCTAAATATTCCAGACACGATAAAACTGTTAGCACTAATAAATGAATTCAGCAAGTTGCAGGATAAAATAAAATCAACACAAAATAATTTTAATGGCATATAATTTGTAAAAATACAGAATCATTTTGCTGTATACCTGAAAATAGTAATATTGTGAATCAACTATATTTCAATTTTAAAATAAGTTGCATTTCTATTTACTAACAATGAAAAGTCTTAAAAGGAATTTAAGTAAAAAAAATTCCACTTACAATAGCATCAAAATGAATAAAATACTTTGGAATAAATTTAACCAAAGAGGCAAAAGACTTGTACACTGGAAACTACAAAAGGTTTTTAAAGAGATTAAAGAAGATATAAATAAATGGAAAGACATCTTATAGTCATGGACTGGAAGCTTTAATATTGTTAAGATGACAAAATTATCCAAAGTGATCTGTAGGTATAATGCAATCCCTATAAAAATCCCAATGACACTTTGGTAGAAGTAGAAAAATTCATCCTAAAATTCATATATAATCTCGACACCACAAAAAAAATCTTAAAAAATAAAACCAAAGTTGGAGAACTCAAAATTCCTGATTTCAAACCTTACTATAAAGTTAGCATAATCAAAACGGTGTGGATATGGCATAAAAATAGACATACAGACTAATGGAATAGAATAGACAGCACCAAAATATTTCCTCTCATATACAGTCAATTGATTTTTGACAAGGGAGCTAAGACCATTCAATGGGGAAAGAAGAGTCTTTTCCACAAATGGTGCTTGGAAAGTGGATATCCACAAGAAAAAAAATGAAGTTGGACCCTTACCTTATCCCATGTACCAACATTAACTCAAAATGGATGAAGTAGAAATAACTAACCATAAGAGCTAAAATTCTAGAATTCTGAGTAGAAAATATAAGGTAAAATCTTTATTACATTGGATTTGGCAAAGAATTTCTAGGCTATGACACCAAACACACAAGCAACAAATGAAAAAATGGAAAAACTGGACTTCATTTAAAAACCTTTGTCACATCAAATGAAACCATCTAACAACACAGTGATAAGGCAACCTGCAGACTGAGAGAAAATATTTGCAAATCATATATTTCATAAGGGGTTAATATCCAAAAAATATAAATGACTCCTAAAATTCAAAATAAAATAAAAACAGCTTAATCCATAAATGGGCAAATGATTGGAATAGACAATTCTCCTAAGAAGAAAACAAGTGTCCAATAAACTCATGAACAGTTGCTCAACTTCACTAGTTGTTAGGGGGGGTCTAACTCAAAACTACAATCAGATACCATTTCACATGCTGTAAGATGGCTATTATTAGAAAAAAACCAGAAAATAGGAATTTTGGTGAGAATTTGAGAAAATTGGAACACTTGGGCCTTGCTGGTGGGAATGTAAAATGTGGCAACCACTTTGGAAAACAGTATTGCAGTTCCTCAAGAATTCAAACATAAAATTACCATATGATCCTGCAATTCCACTTTAGGTATATACCCCAAAAAATTGAAAGCAAGGACTCAGATACTTGTGCAATGATGTTCTTAGCAGCAATATTCACAGTAGCCAAAAAGTAGAAACAATCCAAATTTCCATCAACAGATGAATTGATAAACAAAATGTATATACATAAAATGGAATATTATTCAGCCTTAAAAAGGAAGGAAATTCTGATACAAGCTCAACATGGATGACTCTTGAAAACATTATCCATAGTGAAATGAGCCAGACACAAAAAGACAAATAGTGTACAATTCCACTTATATGAGGCACCTAGAGTATGCAAATTAATGGGGACTAAAAGTAGAAAAGAGGTTACTAGGGCTTAGGAAGGGAGGAATGGGGTTTATTATTTCATGGGTACAAAGTTTGTTTGGGATGATGAAAAAGTTCTCGAAATGGATAGTGGTTATGCTTGCACATCACTGTGAATGTACTTAATGTCACTAAATTGTAGATGGTAAAGCTTGTTACATAAATTTTGCCACAATTAAAAAAGAAAAATACACCTTAAGATTCTGCAAGTTGAATGATTCTCAGTCTTCTTTACATTATCGTAGGATCCCAAAGAATTGTACTTACATAAGACAGAGGTCCAGATCACATTTTGTCCCAGGTGGCCTTTGAAGCAGCTAGATCACACACAGAAAAACCTTGAGCGATACTTGGGTTCATTTACAGAGGCAGCTACAGGAACAGCGATTCAACCAGAGGAAAAGTGAATTTGGCTGACAGAGTTTAATCCCAATGTACCTTGTTTCCCTCTTGGAGTCCTTTATCTTCTAATTATATCTTTCTTTTCCTTCCTGTGCAATGGGAATGTACTATCTATGTGTCCTTTCCCCTTCCATGACATCAGTATTAACTAAAGTCAATAGAACTCAAGTATAATTCCTCTTTCAACAGGCATTGGTCTGAAAAACACTACTGGAAGCTTCACTAAGGCCAAAGATCCAGGTTACAATGTAAAATACATGAGTCAACAAGAATCAAAGACTTGGGATTAAAGTCAAGCTTTACCTATTATTGGTCAAGTGATCTTAGACCAGACAGTTTCTCTGTTTTGAGCATTGGTTGTTTCATCTGTAAGTCGGGCATTATAAGAATAATTACTACCCTACAGTTTCTGTGAGGATTAAATGAGATGATTGTAAAGTGACTGTCATACTGTAAACACTCAAAAAATGGCCTCTTCTATTAGTATAAATTATAATGTAAAGTGTTTCTGAGTTAAAGATGTTTAATATATCTTAGTTTCCCTGCCCCTTTTTCCCCAAATCACTACAGATATCCAGGGGTTCACTGGTACTCCCATAGGTTAGACATTTTTGCTCTACCAAGCCTCTGTTCAGGGTGAATAACCTTAGAGACAATGCTGAAGAAAGAGAAAAGCAGGATTTTTTGACTATGCAATGTCACATTTGTTTTAAAAACAGTGATGACTGATGAATCAAAGTTGGTACTATGTATAACCATCACATAGACCATCTTCAGCTGTCATTTGAGCCCTAAATGTACTTTACTTCTTCCACTCCCCACGTATTTCTTCTTTTCTTTTATGGAGAGAATATATCCTTGTAACCTTATGCCAGATAGATCTGAGATGCAAAACCTCTGCTAACAGTGAGCAGAAAGAGGCAATGCTCAAAAGCAGTGTTCACACAGGGACCAAATATTAAACCATCATCTGCCACTAAATCAGAAAATGAAGATCATTTTAAGCCAAATTCTCACTATCTCACAACCAAGCATTGGTAATGAGAAAAGTGGCAAAGAGCCTTGACTAGGAGATCAAACAAAGTTCAGGCTGATGGCCTAGTCAAGAATCACTCTTACAGAAGACAGAGGCTATAGTAGCAGGAGTCCCAGATACAGAGCCTGATGATATGTGTTCTAGTTCTCACTGTGAACCACCAGCTAGGTGACTAAGGGTAACTCTTTCCCCTCTTTTTACCTGTTACCTCATTTTTAATAGTTACCAAGGAAATTGTAGTTAGTGACTTCAAAGGGTCTTGCCAGGTCTAAAAGTATGTTCTATGTTTTTGATTTACCCTCAATCAACTTGTCAGGGTGGATAATATAGAATGGCAGAACTGAACTGGAAGGATCCTTGGAGACCATCTACTGTAACAACAACACATCATAAATCTAATATGAAGCTGAAAGAGGAAGAGATTGGGCTATGGTCACATAGCCAGTTAATGACAACTCCTGGAAAGAACTTGTTTCCTAACCCCGTACCCAGTGGTTGTCCATTAGCCTGTGCTATCCCTTCTACTGGGCTCTTTTCCTGGACAGATATTTTTGAGTCTTCATTTGACTAGCAGGTCCCAGGCTTAGACCTTTTGTTGTCTTCCAGGTTTTAGTGTGTGCCTCTTCCATACACTCAACTTTGATATGGACTACTCAATTCAGCAATGACTTCCTACTGTGTTTGAGGCTGCCAACTGTGAAGAGCCCTATAACCTTCTTTCAATGATGATACAACCATGATCACTGAACAATTTCCATCCTTAAGGCCTTTACTGGATGCCTGACATAAGAGGCCTGTTACTGAAGATTGGCATAGTGCAGTCAACAGGGCAAGATGATAAAAACCCTTTTGGTCAGAATTAAGTTCCGAAGTATTTATTATACATTTACCATGTGTGAAGTGCTATAACATGTGCTCTCTTCATTGGAGCCCCATTGCCCAAATTCTACAAATTAGGGCTACCATATAGGTAGTAGTAGCAAGATGGTATCTTGCAAAATATCAACATATGTTTACTCTCCGAAAGTATTCATAAGTGTCTATTTTGTACAAAGCACTCTGTTAAGCAGCATGGGCTAATGCAGAGAAAAATGACAGAGTCCCTGATTTCAAAGGAGCCCAGAGTCTAGTTATCTCTCTCTCTCTCTTTCTCTTTCTTTTTCTTCTCCCACTCTACATTCTCTGGTCTTGCAGCTTCTTGAATATGTGGGTGTATAGCTTTTCTCAAATTGGGGAAATTGTCACCCATTATATATTCAGATTTTTTTTCATCCCACACTATTTATTGTCTTCTTCTGGGACTCCAATATATAAAGGCTATATTATTTGTTATTGTCCCACAGGGTCCTGAGACACTATCCATTTTATTTTATTTTTTTAATCTATAGTCTCTCTATTGTTCAGTTTGGTTTTTATCTATCTTCATGTTCAATGACTCATTTCTCTGCCATTTACATATTTCTATTGAGTCTATTCAGTGAGGTTTTATTTGGTTATTTTATTTTTTGGTTCAAAATTAGCTTTTATATCTTCTATTTCTTTACTGGCACTTTCTATTTTTTCATTTGTTTCAAACATTTTATAATTTCTTATTGAAGCATTTTTATGATGGCTGCTTTAGAAATGCATGTCAGATAATTCCAACATCTGTTTCATTTCAGATGTTGTGCCTATTGTCTTTTATCATTCAATTTGAGATTTTCCTATTGTTCTTTTTTATTTTTTGCATGATGAGTGATCTTCAATTGTGTCATGGACATTCTTTGTATTGTGTTATGAGACTATGGACCTTATTTAAAATTCTATTTTAGCAGACCTCTACTGTGCCAGGAGAGGAATGGAATGGAAGTCCCACCTCATTACCACTGAGTGATGATGGGAGTTCAGGCTCCCTACTCAGCTTCCACTGACACCATTCCAAGAGAGAGAGTGGTGAATGCCTTGCCACCAAGCAGTGGTGGATGTCAAGGTCCCCACTGAGGTACACTGATGTGAGATTGGGGAAAGGTGTGGGGTTTTCCCATGATGTATCTCTGGAGTAGAGCAGGTATTGTCATAAAAGGTTTCTCTTTTTCCGGGCTACTCCTTTCCAGATCCTTTGGCTAGAGAGAGCATACTCTTTCTGGGAATACTTTATTCTGTGTCTGTTGTTATTTTCGGGTTGTAGCTTCTCTAGCATCCAGACTGGGATATATAGGAGGCTAAGGAAAACCCGGGGAACTTATCACTATTTCATTCCCTGAGTTCCAAAATATCTAGCCAGTCCAATTTTTCTTTCCACTAGTCAGAGGTTTTTTTTTTTAAATTTTGTTAGTATTATATATGATGTCCAGAGTTTTTAGTTGTACTATGCAGAAGAAATCGGAAGAAATATTTCTACTCTATCTTACCCAGAACTAGAACTCTAATATTGTGTTTTTAACCTTATGTTCTATCCATGGACTTGTGTGACAGTTGTTTATAAGTCCCTTCCAAAGCTGTGAGCTCCATGATAGCAAGAAATATGCATTTCTCATCTTTGAGATAGTAAGTGAACCGTGGCAGCTCTGAAGCATTGTAAAAACCATAAGAGACGTGTGTGTGTGTGTGTGTGTGTGTGTGTGTGTGTGTATAGGGGGTATGTGTATGTGGTCTTTGCATAGAAGAAATGCTCAACATCTGTTTATGTAATTTATTTGAATGGAAAATACTATATTATGAATATTTGGGAGACTAACAAATCTAGTCTCTGCTTATCTCTTAACTATCCGTTATCATAATCTCACCCCCAGTTATAACTGCAATTCCCCAAACCTGACACCCTCTTTGCTTTTCAAAAAACTTTTGATAGTTCTGTTCCATCACCATACCTTCATCTTTTGTCTGCTAAAATGCCAGTCTCTCATATTTTCCTTTACTAATAAAATCTCAATATTTAATGATATGTTGAAAGCCATTAATGTTAGAAAATACTGAACCCTCTCTCAAGCTCCAAAGGGTAGTTTTGATGAGTCTGAGACAATAATAGTAATCCTTTCACTCTAGGCAATGATTGGATTAGGAATGGACACGCAGTGCACTCTGACCAAAGAAATGTGAGGGAAAGTCTACTAGTGTGTGCATGGAGGTAGAGGGATTCTGGCAAAACTTCTTAACTCTTAAAAAATAGACACAAAGGAGGGATGTTTTGCCTTCTTGACTTTGGCTGGTAGTGTGTGAGACGTGATGCTGGGATTTACTGCAGTCATCTTATGGTTATGGAGGGACAACCTGAGGACAAAAACAAAGACATTGAAGATATCATCTTTTCTGCTTGTCAGCAGAAAAGTAGAAAGTATCTTGGACACGGATGCCAAATTGTTCAATGAAATGCTGTTTATGAAACCAAAAAACTGGAAAATTTTCTGAAAATCCAGAAAGGGAGAAGAGGAAAGGCAGAGTAAGGACCCCTAAAAGATTATCCTCTACAAATACAATGAGAATAATGGCAAAAATTGTTAAGGTAAATTTAAATAAGGTAGCTGTGAAAATCAGCAACATAGTATCTACTGAATAGGTGAAACTAAGTTTACAGTTCCTCATAAAGACACATCCAATCAAATTGTTACTAGTTGGCTTGTCTGGAAGCTCCCTACAGAATTCCTTTTAGCAGGGCTTTTGTTATTTCACCCTAGTCAAATCTTGCTCAGTGAGAAAAGACATACCCAGGAAATGTGTTGAAAATGATCACAGTAATTTAACATTACAGCTGTCTGAGGTGGTGAGGACAGTTTGGGCAATAAGGAGGGTGGGCAAAATACTTAGAAGGAAAATATGAGGAATGAGATATATGTAAGGTGATAGAAATATTTCAGTACATTCATTGGCATCTAGAAGGCCATGCGCATGTGCAGAGCTGTGCACATGCCCAAGAGAGAGATGATAGATCCTCAGTCTCCTAACTCTGGCTGAACCCGAGGCTCTGCACAAGTAGAAGTGAAGTCCAAGGCAAAACTTTAAGTGGTCATAGCATTGAAAGTATACCACAGTGTACACACACACACACACACACACACACAGCTGTTCAGCAAAGAGTTGAATGCTTAGTGGATCAAAGCATGAAAGGAAATTTCTGCTCAATCATTAGTTGACAACTGAGCTAGTTGAGCAGAGACTTCAGTAGACATAAATAGTTTATATTTTAGTACCTTTACCATAACTTTCCCCTACATTTTGAACAAGAGACCCCACATTTTTATTCTATGAAATTATGTAATTATGGAGTCAGTCCTGGGTAGAAGTGGAACCAGTTCTGGGTAGAAGTGATGCTATGTCACTCCCAAGATTAGGTTATAAAGGATACTATAGCTCACTGGCTTGCTCTCTCAGATCATCTGCTCTGGTGAAAGCCAGCTACCCTATCATGAAGACACTCAGATAGCTTGTGGAGAAGCCCATGTGGTGAGGAACTGAGATCTCCTGCTAACAGCCTGCATGGAACTGAAGCCTGCCAACAACTACATAAGTAAGCTTGGAAGTAGATGCTCCAGCTCCAGATGCCTGCATCCCCATTGATATCTTTTTTATTTTAAAGGTTTATTTATTTATTTTAACATCTTTATTGGAGTATAATTGCTTTACAATGGTGTGTTAGTTTCTGCTTTATAACAAAGTGAATCAGTTATACATATACATATGTTCCCATATCTCTTCTCTTTTGCATCTCCCTCCCTCCCACCCTCCCTATCCCACCCCTCTAGGGGGTCACAAACCACCGAGCTGATCTCCCTGTGCTATGAGGCTGCTTCCCACTACCTATCTATTTTACGTTTGGTAGTGTATATATGTCCATGCCACTCTCTCACTTTGTCACAGCTTACCCTTCCCCCTCCCCATATCCTCAAGTCCATTCTCTAGTAGGTTTGTGTCTTTATTCCCATCTTACCCTTAGGTAATTCATGGCCTTTTTTTTTCTTAGATTCCATATATATGTGTTAGCATACGGTATTTGTTTTTCTCTTTCTGACTTACTGTACTCTGTATGACAGACTGTAGGTCCATCTACCTCACTACAAATATCTCAATTTCATTTCTTTTTATGGCTGAGTAATATTCTATTGTATATATGTGCCCATCTTGATTGCAACCTCATGAGAGATCCTGAGCAGGAACATTAAGCACTACTGGATTCCTGATCTGTAGAAACTGTAGGATAATAAATGTGTGTTGCCTTAAGCTGCTATGTTTGGAGTCTTTTTTTATGCAGCCGTGGGTAATCAATGTAATGAGGGATGTGACTGGGTTTGAGTATTGGTTAATATAAATCGTGTTGATCAAGAATTAAATTTCTATCCTGCCATGAGGTAGAAAGAAAGGGCAAATCCTGTGTAGATAACCCACTGTTGAGCAGATTACTTTAATGAATCTTTATATATGCAAAGAATATCTAAATGTAGGTTGGGAGTCCATGCAAGAAAAGCTGCATTGTTGGACAAAACAAGTGCAAAATCTTGTTTTAAACTGAATTGCTGGGCTGGGTGTGGGGGCAAGGAAAAGATGAAAAGGAAGAGATAAATAAATTGGATGGAGGATACACCTGATTTAGTTAACATAATCTAAGGACTTTATCAGAAGAGGGATGACTAATATTCAATTGAAATTGTCTGGTTATGATACAAATCTCCATCATCTTCCCAACACTTCATCAAAATGTATAGCATATTAAAAACTGTGTTTTTTCGTTTTTGGAAAGCAAGAAGAAGGCCAAGTGTCCTAGAGGAAGATAAGAGAATACTGCAACATGTAGAGTGGCAAAATGGAATTCAGCAGAGTTATGAATCCAGGACAGTAGTGACCATGAGAACTTAAACTCCTCACCAAGACACAGAAGTCTTAAGAAGGGCACTGGATTATACATAGAACATGGAACAGTGATTCAAGCCATTCTAGCTAGATCTTAAGGGCAAGAGATAAAGCCAAAAACTTCCTCTAACCTGTAGATGATGCTAACTAACCCTTTGCTGTCCACTCAGATATTGATTGATGCTTTTGTTCTCTGACTTCTTGGTATTTTGTTTGTTTGTTCATTCGTTGGTCAGTATGTGTCTCAGAAGTGGATCATAGCTATATAGTTGGGGTTTTGTTTGTTTTTTCTTTTTTGCACAAGGTCCAACAGGGCACTATGTGTGATTAGAATATTAATTAATATTGTTTGATGATATTCTTCTGTTACAGACTGTGGAAGTACCCATATACCAATCCTTCTAAGCATTTATTCAACCCCTACTACATACCATATATTTAGAGCTGACATATTTACCATATTTTTGGCTATAATTTATACTATCTTGTTCTGCTGAAATAAGTATGTAATTTTTCAATGATGAATGATTCAATTATACCTCCTAAGTTTTTGCCTTTGATATGAAATTCTAGCACAGTATGAAGAGTTTTACTAAACTTGACTTTAAATTTTCACTTGACCCCTCCTAAAGAGATTAACCAAAGCTAACCCTCAAACACAATGCAGTAAAATTTTACTAATTTTTTGTCTAATAATTTGAAATGTTTTTTTTTTTTTATGTGCCTAAAGAAGAAATGATGAGGGACAGTGAATTATGTATGAACATCACAAATCTGGGAGGGCCAGCAGACATATTGAATAACAGAACCATAATGTACCACAAAGAGATCAGCAGTTTGGAGCAATGGTTAATTCTAACAAAATAAATAATTGCTGAGCAACCATCAACAAAAGAATGCTGCACCCTACCGAAAAAGATATCCTACATCCAAAGACAAAGAAGAAGCCACAAGAAGACAGTAGGAGGGGTGAAATCATGGTAAAATCAAATCCCACACCTGCTGGTTGGGTGACCCACAAACTGGAAAATAATTATATTGCAGAGGTTCTCCCACAGGAGTAAAAGTTCTGAGCCTCACATCAGGCTCCCCAGCCTGGGGGTCTGGCAAAGGGAGGAGATGCCCCCAGAGAATACATTAAATACATACATAAAGATCTTACATGGGCCCCCAAAGTCATCCATACAACCTATGAGAGATGTGAATTACAAGCAGCATATATGAAAAAAATAAGGCTTGGTGGGGGGAGAAGGATTTGTTTAACTGTAAGATAATCCAAGTCAAAATTGATGCAGATACAAAAAGTAAAAACCTAGTATCCTATTAAACTGCATTAATAGAATATAGTGTTACAGCTCTGAGATCTGTATTTTAAGAGAGGTAGAAAACCATCTGGAGCATTACATGGTGAATTAGCAATTGGGAAGTTGTTGGAGTTCAGATCTGAGGCACAGGTAATGGTTGATAGAAACAGAACCACTTTAAAAGAATACTCAAGGAGACATGCTCTGTATTCTTAGATACCTGAAGGACTGTCACACATTCACAGAAGTATAGATGCTAGAATTTCATGGGTGTATAATAGGAACCGTGACGAAGCCTAACTTGCCTAAAGTATAGGGTACACAAAAGGGAATACAGTATTTGGAAATGAGTTGCAAAAGGTCTTTTGGTACCAGATTATGGAGGTCTATAAAAGTCAGGTCAAAGTGTTAGGACCTTAATCATATAGATGGTGAGAATCCATTGGAATTTTTAAATTTTCTTTTCTTTTGACAAGATAACATACATATGGTAAGAAGTGTAAACAGTAAAAAGAAAATCTATGGAAAATTCTTGACTCTCAAAGCTGCTGGTTTCCTTTTCATGCTAATACAATAATATATACAATGCCAGCTCTTGTCTAAAATAGAAATGTAAATTGTTGCATACTTTATACTCTTTAATGAAAAATTACTGCTAATACTACTACTACCGTTAGTTACTATTATGCTTACCTCATCTTGAAGATTGTTCCATATCAGTACGTTTAAAATTGCTTCCTTCATTTTCATGGCTGTATGGTATTTTTTGTTATGGATATACCATAATTTATTTAACCAGTGGAAGGGTGCCCTTGAAGGGTTTAGACTATGGATGTGACATGATCGGGCCTGTGTTCTAAGAAGCTTACTCGGTGGCAGGATTGGAGCACTGAGAGACTGGAATAGAAAAACCAATTAAGAGGTTCAATGAAAGAATATATGTGAAAGCAGTTTTCAGCTGTAATGCATATATAACTCTGAGTTATTATGGCCATAACTCATTTCAGAATTAATGAGGGGCTTGCATTCAGGATTTCTGACTCTAAATCCTGGCCTTTTTTTCCACATTATATCTGGGCAACTCCACCCATCTTCACCATTTATACTTGTAGTAATGTTCACAATTAAGTCCCTTAGAGTACTTTACCATTTTCTGAGAGCTTGGTGTTCAGAATTTTTGGCTCCTCCCAGCACCCTTGTGAGGCAGGCTTCAGCCCTGATTTATAACTGCTGAAGTGACAGTTGAATCTGAAAGACAAAATCAGCTTACTGAGGGAGAAAAAAAAAACTTAGAAACTTGAGAAACAGGCACCATCATGGGGCCTAGCAGGAGGATGTGTAAAGCAAAAAAAAACCTAAATGAGCTTAAAAAGTAATGGTCCAAGTGGTAGCAGGAAAAGAAAAGAAATTTTGTGTCAGGGAATCATGTCCATGTATTTACTCTTCTGTGTATAGCATCTTTTTTTTTTTCTTTTTTTTGCAGTACGCGGGCCTCTCACTGTTGTGGCCTATCCCATTGCGGAGCACAGGCTCTAGACACGCAGGCTCAGCGGCCACGGCTCACAGGCCTAGCTGCTCCATGGCATGTGAGATCTTCCCAGACCGGGGCACAAACCTGTGTCCCCTGCATCAGCAGGCGGACTCTCAACCACTGTGCCATCAGGGAAGCCCTGTGTATAGCATCTTATAGTTTACAAGGGGCCTTCCATTTGAACTTCAAATTCACCCTCAAAAATAGATAACTTTTGTTACCTTTCTCAAAACATAAGAGAAAAAAAGGATTAAGGGAATGAGGAAAAGGGGCTATATAATATGCCTCTATCATGTTATAGCATCTAAATTAGGGGCTTTACAAGCATAAGCTCTTTGAATTACCCATGTGAGGTAAATACCACATCCTTATTTTACAGAGAAGGAGACTGAAACTCAGTGTGGTTAAAGTGACCTGCTTAAGGTCACACAGTTGATAAGTAGCAGACCGGGAATCTGACACCCTGATTTTCTGATTCCAGAGCCCCATGCTCTTTCCACCGTACCATATTGTCCTTATCTGAGCACTAACAAAGATATCACAGAATGAGGAAACACATCTAGATTGCTTACAGGAGCTCAAACTCATTCGGTCTTAGAAAAATTAAGGTGACAAAGCTCCAGGAAAAATGAGACGTTCAGAAGGCTGACATGGATCACAGGTCGGATTTGACTTTGAACTTGCTATTTTGGAGGGTTGTAGTACATCACATTATTTGTTAGGTAGGCAGCATGACTGAAGGGGACAGGCAGGCCCAACAGCATCATCTGTGAGGAGAAATGCAGAGAGGATTCTACTACACCACTTGAGTGTTGGGACTGAGACTTCTTCAGCTTCATCCACTTCTAAGTTCATAATGAAGTGCCTGCTGCATAGTAAGTGCCTAATATGAATTGCTTAAATATGTCAAATACTTGGGTTTAGCTGGAAGGTAGAAGAGTAGGAATTTGAGTGTTCTTTTTTTTTCCACACATAACCTTTTTCACTAATTGTGTAAAAATCACACTTTCTCAACATTGTCTCCATTCATATAATCTGTGTAATATTCCCACTTTTCTTGCTCTAGTAAAATCACTTAAACATGTGTGTACCAAGTACTTTGCAACTTGTACTCATTAGTTGTAGAAAAACTGTGTAGCCCGCTTTACCACTCTGAATGCAGAGTCCACAGCCATAAGAAAGCCAGCCAGCTAAAGTGAAGCTTTCAGACCAGCCCCAAGTGCATTGGAGGTGCTCTAGGCACAAACCTTGTCAAACTCAAACAACATCAATTTCCCTGTTAGAAAGGGAGGCAATTTTATGTAGGAATGAACTTGATTGCTTAAGCCCAGGCCACGTAAATATTCTAAGTAAGGCAAGTCATGAGGTGTCTGTTTCTCATCTGAGAGAACCAGATAAAACATGAATGGAGACCTGAGGAGCTCCTTAAATGAAGGGCAGGGAAGATTCTGTCTGTCTCAGTTAGGCCCTATCAGGCCATGAGACAGGGGCTTAGTGACCTTCAGAAGGCTCTTCTGAGGGTTTTGTTTGTTTGTTTTTAGTAAATCATTACTGAATGAGCTACCAGGAAATGTGTTAGTCACTGTAGTGGTGGGGGGTAGGGATGGAAAGAATACTATACCTCAGGGATCTCACACCAGGAAATGCATAATTGAGGGTCAAATTCTAGCTGAGTCTGGGTAGAGGGTAGTCAGGGAGGGCTTAAGGACTTCCTGTAGGAAGCGGTTTTTGAGCTGGGTCTTGAAGGATGGGTTAGTGCTTATATTTGGGAAAAAAAACTACAAAAAATTGTGGGAGCAGAGTTGTTGAGGTGATAGTGGACATAGTTCACTCCAGATGGTAGTGACTAGGCACAAGTGGCCTAGTGAATAAGGAAAATAGTCAGTTTCAGAAGGTTGTCCATGTTGTAACTGCCCCCTTTGATCAGAGAGTGCCCTTGCTCAAAAGGTGAGATCCTAAAAGAGGCCATGAGGAAGAGAACTTTATTCTCCAAACCAAATGAATACAAACTCTACAATCATACTAAGAAGCCTAGAAAGGCAGAGACTTTCTGGTCTAGCCTCTCCATCTGGCTGAGGTCCAGAGAGGGAAAGGAAATTGCCCAAGGTGACACAACAACTCTGAAGTAGAGCTAACACTAGAACCCAAGTCTTCTGAATACACTTTTCAGGCTTAGAGATCCTATGAATGAACAATGTGTGGGAAGAATAATATTGTTAAGGATTACTTACGGAAATCATCTAGCAGAGTGCTTGGCACTACTTGGTAGCTACTAAGTAGACAGTTGGTTCAGGATAGTGGTTAAGAGCACAGGTCCTAAAGCAAAACTTCTTGAATTTGAATCCTAGCTCTGCCACTTTCTATCTGTGTGACCCTGGGTACTTGCTGTACCTCAGTTTGAGGGTTTTCTTGAAGATTACACTATTTAATATCTGTTAGGTGTTTAGAAAAGTACTTGGCATAAAAATACTATATAAATATTTGATAAATAGGTACATTTTGTAAGTTTCTTTTCCTTTTTTACTATTGCTACCACTCAGGGGATGAGTTTAGAGGGAAATCACAGAGCAGTTCCTTCTCATCTCTGTTTCCAATGGCTAGAGTACTTTGATGACCCCTCTGCTCCTAAATATAGAAGAATAGAACTTCAGGGTAGTGGCCCTGGAGGGGCCCTTAGGAACCCTTCAAGCTCTCTGATCCAGAGAGGCAAGAGGTACTATTATATAGGCTTAAGACAATTTCCTTTGTGTTAAAAGGTCCAAGGTTCATATCCCAGCTGTTCTATGTGCTACGTGACCTCCTTGTGCCTTGGTTTCCTTAGTTATAAAAGAGGGATAAAAGTATTCCTACTCATAATGTGTTATGAAGATTAAATGATAAAATGCACATAATTCAGTGCTTAGCTCATGCCTGCCCTATCAGAGGAGCTTGGTAAATTGTAGCTGCTATCATATTTTAATTGATGTTACTCTCAAGGTTATAATAGTCACTTGGTCACAGAGATGACCCTCAAACACATGCCTTTAAATCCTAGTACTAAGATATTTATCCTGAGGAATAACACACAGCACATATCCCAATTCCTCCCTGGTGACTCATTCCCCAGCTGATTGAAGGTTAGAAATGTTTTTCATAGTTTTGAGTTAGATGATTATTGTGATTGTTCAGCTCTGAGAGGATCCAGGATGTGGGGTTCCCAATCTACCTATTAAACCTCAACCCTCAATAATTTATATTTCCAAAGTGTCATACTGTTTACAAAGTCTCTTCATCTCCATTATCTCAGCTGGGTTTGAAAAACTGGGCTGTAGGATGGTCAAAGATAGGTACCCCTATTTTACAAATCAGAAACTGAAACTCATAGAAGTAAAGTGATTTGACAAGGTCACACAACATTTTAGCAGCAAAGATAACCCTTAAACTGAGATCTGATTCAAGTTCAATGTTCTTTCCCCTACAGGAACCTGCCTAAATCCCCCAGTTTTAAATGAAGGATTAATATTGGCCTATCAAGTGGGCCAGGTAATGTGTGTGTGTGTGTATAGGGGAGTGGAGTTTTGTAGAGAGAGAAAGTGAAAACCTGCTCTTGGCTTGGTAGTAAGGAAGGTTTGAACTCTGCTATTTAGACCAGACTAAAACCAGAAAAAGGTTACTTCCTTTTATTTCTATTTTTTGAAGAGGAGAAGGGTTTGACTTGAAGCAAGCAGTATGGGATGAGGGATATATCTCTGCAGACAATAAGATCCAGGCTATGAAATAGCCAAAACTTAAAGCAGCTAAAACTGATTACCCACCCTTGGAGGAGCCTATGGATGGATGTTTGGGGTCTTGGTGAGGCCTAGTGAAAACCTCATCCCCTCTCTCAGCCTTTGCTTCCCCAGCTGTATATTCAGGAGCTTCATATTCTATCCAACTCCACATCATTCTCCCAAAGTTTATTGCACTGGTAATTCAGGCTCAGGTGTCCTTGCCTGGAAAAATGAGAGAGCTGAGTTGGTGCCTCCATGCAATTATATTGCTTTGGCCAATTAAGAGCCAGAGGAAGCCCTTACACAACTTTTAGATAGAGACCTCGAAGCAGGAACAAGTCATATCCTTCTCCTACCTTCTAAATGACACTCTGTCAACTGAAGCCTGTGTCTAACAGGTCAGGCTAAAAAACAGTGGGGCATGCTTCTTATGGTACAATCAATCTTATATAAACCAGCTTCTGCTTCCTAGGAGGAAGCTTCTTGGTGGGCTATGGAATCCTGACTTTACAGTTCACTTTGCTTCTGGCCATGGGCATGCCTCTAAAGCTCCATGATCAAGAAAGAGCTGTGTGCTGGCTTTTGCCATAAGACAAGCCCAGAATTCAGGAAGCTCCTAGTGTCTTGGGATGGTCATGCAGAACAAAGTCAACCCTGCAGGACACACTTGGTGACTACACAAGAATTAGTGTTGTATAATAAATACACAAGAACAGAGCTCAGCTAGTCTTTAACTATAGCATTAAAGTTTTCCTCATACCTTGGCCATCCTTCTGCTCAGTCTAGACTCTCATTTATAAGCCTGCTAAAGGTTTAGTCAAACCAAGGAGAACCAGTCTTTCTGACATCCTCCCTGCAATGATGGATCAAGGGCAGGATTGATCACCCCACTGAGCTCAATTAGGAAGGCTTCACTTGTTTTAAATTTCCCAGACTTATTTTTTTGCCAGCTAAGAATGACACTTGTGGATAAATCGCATTGACCATAATTTCTCAGAAGGGTACCTACATTATTGGCTTCTATTAAATGATGTGAGATGAGTTCTAATTGGTCATGATTCTGACCTTAAGCCTAGAGTGGTATCACCTGGAGAAGTCTTGGACTATCTCACCTCCCTATCCCAGAACAGAAGACACATAGTCCATTTTGGGGAGAGGAAGTAGGAGAAGCCTTAAATGTCCACATATCCCAAAGCTCTCAGCCCCCATCTTCATTAAAAAAAAAAAAAAAATGGTCCCAAGAGTGGCCAGAAAATAACTTTGTGAAGGGTACTGGGAGAAAAGGGGTCTTTAGGTGGGAAGGAACAGCAGTTCCAGCATCTGGAACAGTGCCTTCTGGGGAGTTGGCTCTTTCATTTCATTTATTCATCCTAAGCTCTTCACAACCTAAACCTGGGAGATGCTCAGGTTTTTATCTTGTAGAAATATATTTTTCTTTTTATCAGGGAAAAATGGAGGCTGGTGGTAAGGAAACTTTATCAAGAGAGTAGAATGGACAAATCAAGCACTGGGTATATATTCTTTGGATTTTTAAGACTAATTCATTTAGGATGACGGAGATGGAAAAGGTTCTTCACATGGAACTTGTGCATTGCTAGTGTACAGCTAATGTGTTCTTGTTAGTCCCTTTGGGCTCTAAGCTTTACCAGACAATTGGTGGCATACAAGAAGTAACTAAACATTTTGTTCTGTCCTCCTCTTGAAGATTAGAATCTTGGCTAACACCAGCATTTTGGCCATGCCAAGCTTGAGTGGTATAACCCAGGACAGGAGAACAGGAAGCTCACATGATTACTCTGAATCATTATGTGCATCAGCCAACTCTTTATTCCAAGTGCATAGAATAGTTCCTGATATATATTAGGTGCTCAGGAAATGTTTACTGAGTAAATAAATGCTTAAAGAAATATTTCTTAGTACTGTCTCTGCCAAGGACAAAAGATCAATTTTTTCTCAGAGTAACTCCCCACCTCTTACCTCAACCTTTAATGTGACAAATTCTTCTCATTTACCTCAAAGAAGAGAAGATTCATGTATAGGGATGGAGGAAGATTTGGGTGCGTCATAATGGAGTTCAACTCAGAATATTTCAGATAGTTAATTAGATCATTTGCAGAGTTCAAATTTCTGGCTGGTGAGATAAAAGTCAATAATTTCCACTTAATTTTTTCTTTCCTAAAACATCAAACAGGAGGAATATACTGTCAGAAAAAAAAGTCCTGAAGTTTTGCTTAACTATCCCAAATTCCCCAGATTTCCTGCCCAAAGCTTAATGACAGAGACTTGACGTTTGCTCCACTCTCTAGCCAAGTCTTCCAGGCATCCAAAACATTCTGTAAAGAGTTGATTGCATAAAATGATAAAGTATCAAATCTGAAAAGGACCTTAGAAATAGCACAGTTCAACTTCTTCCTTTTAATATAGGTAGAGACACTGGAACCCAAAAAGTGGAACATATTGGTCTCGGTGTGCTAACCTCAAGGCTAGTGTTCTTAGCATGACACCACACAATTTTCTGACTTTTCAGTGTTGGTCAATTATACCTAGGACTTGTACCACCACCCCTGTAGGGCTTTAGAATGCAGTTCCCTGAACTGGAAATACCATGTGGACAGGGACAAAAGGGCCTCTGCCACTTTTGAGAACTGCAATTTGTAGGTTCATTTTGGCCCAGAATGTGCTGCTGGTATGCTCCAGCGAAGGTCAGAAATGTTATTCCCTGTTTCCTTCCCCCACTAAGTTGCGCCAGGAGTGCTGGAGCATATTTGCACAGCATCCTCTCCCATGCATTTTGTTGGAAAAGAGGCTGCAGGGCAAATACATGTTAGCAAATTTATGCAGCATATCTAGGGCTCATAGATTCTGGACTGAGAAGAAATGAGACCAGGCTGAAAAGAAACCAGGCTGTGGGGAAAAATAATTGTAATTACAGGTGAGAAGGAAAAAAAAAGCCTTAGAGCATTTAATAAGAGCACATGGCTTCCAGGATCTACATTTCTAATCTTGGTTTTGTCTGTGTTGGCTCTCCCTAGTCAAGTCACTTAACCTCTCTGACCTTGGTTTTCTCATCTGTAAATAACGGTAGTTAGAACAGATTCAACTATTTTAATGGAACCATGAAAGTTGTTTGATAGTAATAGTATTATGCAAAAAGCCCAGACTGACCTGGGTTTTTTTGATCACTTACATCAAATAATTACAGTAGAAGATATCACTGCTTTTTTTCCAGATAAATGTAGGAAAGAAAAGTATCAAATGGATAAAGAGTGAGTGTAGGCTTCCTTTAAACATAAATAAAGTCTGAAGCAGTGGTATTCAAACACACTGGTCTTCAGATTGACTGATCAGAATCACCAAGTAAGTGTTTTTAAAAAATCTAGGACCTGAGGTTCAGAAGTAAAGAGTGGGGGAAGTATGAGTTAGGAAGGATATATGTAGTTTTTAGTCTCAATACAAGTATCTTCTTTTTTTAGTTCTTTTAAGTATAATTGGCATACAATAATACATTAGTTTCAGTTATACAACATAGTGATTCCATATTTGTGGTCATTGTGAAATGTGCATCACAATAAATCTAATTATCATCAGGTGACTTACAAAGTTAATAAAATATTATTAACTATATTCCCCATGTTATACATTGGATACTTAGCCTTATTTATTTTTTCTTATTTAAAAAATTTGATTGAAGTATAGTTAATTTATGATGTTGTGTTAATTTATGCTGTAGAGCAAAGTGGTTCAGTTATACATATATATATATATATATATATTCTTTTTCATCTTCATTTCCATTATGGATTATCACAGGATAATGAATATAGTTCCCTGTACTATATGGTAGGACCTTAGTTTGCATCTGCTAGTCACAGAACCCTATTCCTTCCCTCCCCCACCCACCATCCCCTTTGGCAACCACAAGTCTGTTCTCTATATATGTGAGTCTGTTTCTGTTCCATAGATATGTTTATTTCTGTCGTATTTAGATTCCATGTATAAGTGATATCATATGGTATTTGTCTTTCACTTTAAAAAATTTATTATAGTTGATTTACACTGTTGTGTTAGTTTCAAGTGTACAGCAAAGTGATTCAGTTACGTATATATATACCTAGTCTTTTTCAAATTCTTTTCCCATTTAGGTTATTACAGAATATTGATCAGAGTTCCCTGTGCTATACAGTAGCTCCTTGTTCATTATCTGTTTTAAATACAGTAGTATGTATATGTCAATCCCAATCTCCCAATTTATTCCCCCCCCACCTTTCTCCTTCAGTAGCCATAAGTTTGTTTTCTATGTCTATGAGTGTGTTTCTGTTTTGTAAATAAGTTCATTTGTACCATTTTTTAGATTCCACACCTAAGCAATATCATATGATATTTGTCTTTGTCTGATTTACCTCACTTAGTATGATAATATCTAGGTCCATCCCTGTTGCTGAAAATGACATTATTTCATTCTTTTCAATGGCTGAGTAATATCCCATTGTATATATGTACCACATCTTTATTCTGTGAATGGGCATTTAGGTTGCTTCCATATCTTGGTTATTGTAAACAGCACAGCAATGAATATTGGGGTGCACGTATCCTTTTGAATTATGGTTTTCTCTGGATATATGCACAAGAGTGGAATTTCTGGATCATATGGTAACTCTATTTCTAGATTTTTAAGGAACCTCCATACTGTTCTCCATAGTGGCTGTACCAATTTATATTCCCACCAACAGTGTAAGAGGGTTCCTTATTCTCCACAACCTCTCCAGGATTTATTGTTTGTAGACTCCTTGATGATGGCCATTCTGACTGGTGTGAGGTGATATCTCATTGTAGTTTTGATTTGAATTTCTCCAATAATTAGCAATGTTGAGCATCTTTTCATATACCTCTTGGCCATTTGTGTGTCTTCTTTGGAGAAATGGCGATTTAGTTCTTCTGCCCATTTTTTGATTGGATTTTTTGTTTTTTTGATATTGAGCTGCATGAGCTGTTTGTAAATTCTGGAGATTAATCCCTTGTTGGTCCCATCATTTGCAAATAGTTTCTCCCATTCTGTGGGTTGTCTTTTATTTTGTTTATGGTTTCTTTGCTGTGCAAAAGCTTTTGAGTTTAATTAGGTCCCATTTGTTTATTGTTTTTATTTCCATTATTCCAGAAGACAGATCAATAAAGATATCGCTGCAATTTATGTCAAAGAGTGTTCTGCCTATGATTTCCTATAGGAGTTTTGTAGTACCCAGGCTTATGTTTAGGTCTTTAATCAAGTTTGAGTTTATTTTTGTGTATGGTGTTAGAGAATGTTCAAATTTTATTCTTTTACATAAACATATCTGTTTTTAATCTTTTGCTCCTGCCACTCTCTGTCTTCGCAATCTTATTCTAGGCCAACACTTATTTGCTTTCTGACAATTTAGGTTAGGCTTCATCTTCTAGAGTTTTGTTATATACATAGAATCACAGTGTGAACTCTTTTTGTCTGGCTTCTTTCACTCTAAATAATTGTCTTGAGATTCATCACTGTTGTAGTGTTCAACAATTACTTGGACTCTTTGCACTTCCTGGACTTGGGTGACTATTTCCTTTCTCATGTTATGAAATTTTTCAGCTATTATATCTTCAAATATTTTCTCAGGTCCTTTCTCTCTCTCTTCTCCTTCTGGGACCCCTATAATGTGAATGTTGTTGCGTTTAATGTTGTCCCAGAGGTCTCTTAGACTATCCTTATTTCTTTTCTTTCTTCCTTCCTTATTTAGTTTCATGGCAGTGATTTCCACCATTCTGTCTTCCAGCTCACTTATCCATTCTTCTGCCTTATTTATTCTGCTATTGATTCCTTCTAGTGTTTTTTTTCCATTTCAATTATTGTATAGATCATCTCTCTTTGTTCTTTAGATCTTCCAGCTCTTTGTTTAAACATTTTTTGTAACTTCTTGATCTGTGCTTCCATACTTTTTCTGAGATCTTGGATCATCTTTACTATCATTACTCTGAATTCTTTTTCAGGTAGATTGCCTATCTCCACTTCACTTAGTTGTTCTTCTGGAGTTTTATCTTGTTCCTTCAACTTGGACATATTCCTCTGCCTTCTCATTCTGTCTAAATTTCTGTGTTTGTGGCTTCCATTCCACAGCTTGCAGATTTGTAATTCTTCTTGTTTTTTTCTGTCTGCCCCCTGGTGGGTAAGGCTGTCTAAGAGGCTTGTGATAGCTTCCTGGTGGGAGGTACTGGTTCCTGCCCACTGGTGGGTGGAGCTGGGTCTTGTCCCTCTGGTGGGCAGGGCCATGTCAAGGGGTTTGTTTATTGGGCAGCAGTATGCTCAGGAAGACTTTAAGTAGCTTGTCTACTGATGGGTGGGGCTGTGTTCCCACCTTGTTGGTTGTTTGGCCTGAGGCATCCCAGCACCGGAGCCTACAGGCCATTGGGTGCACCAGGTCTTGGTGAGAAAATGACATCCTCCAGGACGGCTCACCCCAATAAGTACTCCCCAGAACTACAGCCACCAGTGTCTTTGTCCCTGTGGTGAATCACAGCCAACCCCTGCCTCTGTAGGAGACCCTCCAATAGCAGCAGTAGGTCTGGTCTGGGCTTTTATGGGGTCGCTGATTTTTTCCCTGGGTCTGGTGCACATGAGAACTTGTGTGCGCCCTCCAAGAGTGGAGTTTCTGTTTCCCCAGTCCCATGGAATTCCTGTGATTACACCCCACTGGCCTTCAAAGCCAGATTCTCTTGGGTACCTCTTCCCTTTGCCAGACCCCCAGGCTGGGGAGCCTGATGTGGGACTCAGAACTTTCACTCCTCTGGGAGAACCTCTGCAATATAATTATTTTCCAGTTTTTGGGTCACCCAACCAGCAGGTGTGGGATTTGATTTTATCATGATTTCACCCCTCCTACTGTCTCTTTGTGGCTTCTTTGTCTTTGGATGTAGGATATCTTTTTCAGTAAGGTGCAGCATTTTTTTGTTGATGGTTGTTCAGCAATTATTTTTGATTTTGGTGTTTTCATGAGAGAGGGGTGAGCTCATGTTCTTCTACTCTGCCATCATGTCTCTGCTTCCCATACTCATCTTTGTATATCCTGGGACCTAGAAGCAAGTCACTCTGGGGCACATCGGCTTTTGACATGGGCTTGAGTGGCCATGGCACAATGAGCCATGTGCAGGTCTCTTTCCTCAGCATAATATGTCTTTCCCTTTCTGACTTACTTTGTTTAGAATGATAATCTCTAAGTCCATCCATGTTTCTACAAATGGCATTATTTCATTCTTTTATATGGCAGAGTAATATACCATTGTATATATATACCACATCTTCTTTATCCATTCATCTGTCAATGGACATTTACATTTTTTTCATGTCTTGGCTGTTGTAAGTAGTGATGCTATGAACATAGGTGTGTGTGTATCTTTTCAAATTATAATTTTGTCTGGATATATGTTCAGGAGTGAGATTGCTGGAACATATGACAACTCTAATTTTAGTTTTTTGAGGAACCTCCATACTGTTTTCCATAGTGGCTGCACCAATTCACATTCCCACCAACAGTGTATGAGGGTTTCCTTTTCTCCACATCCCCTCCAGCAGTGACTTATTTATTTTAAAACTGTAGGTTTGTATTGCTTTATCCCTTTCACCTATTTCATCCCCACTTAATGTTACTCCCCTCTGGCAACCACCAATCTGTTCTCTGTATCTGTGAGTCTGGATTTTGGGTTTTTTGTTTGTTTGTTTTGTTTTTTAGATTCCACATATAAGTGAAGGATGCAGTGTTTGCTTTTCTCTGTCTGACTTATTTCACTTAACATAATACCTTCCAAGTCCAGCCATGTTCTTGCAGAAGGCAAGATTTCAGTGACTGCATAGTATTCCACTGTATGTATGTGTATGTATACATCATAACTTCTTTTTCCATTTTCAGACACTTATCTTGTTTCCATATCTTGACTATTTTGGATTATAAATTGGAATTTTGATAGGGATTGCATTGAATCTATAGCTTTCTTTGGGTAGTATGGATATTTTAGCAATGCTAATTCTTCTAATCCATGGGCACAGAATATCTTTCCATTTATTTGTGTCATCTTCAATTTTTTTCATCAATGTCTTATAGTTTTCAGTGTACTGGTGTTACTTCTCCATGGTAAAATTTATTCCTATGTATTTTTTTTTAGATGTGATTGTAAATTATATTGTTTTCTTGATTTCTCTTTCTGATACTTTGGAAGTGGTGTATAGATATGCAACCGATTTTGGTATATTAATTTTGTATCCTAAAACAACTGAATTTATTTATTTGTTCTAACTGTTCTTTGGTGGGGTCTTTATGGTATTCTCTATATAGTATCATATCATCTGCAAATAGTGATAGTTTTAATTCTTCCTTTCCAATTAAGATGCCTATTATTTCTTTTCCTTGCCTAATTGCTGTGGCTATAACTTCCAATATTATATTGAATAAAAGTGGGCATGTGGGAATCCTTGTTTTTTTCTTGATCTTAGAGGAAAAGTTTTCAGATTTGCACCATTGAGTATGATATTAGATGTAGCTTTTCCATATATGGCCTTTATTATGTTGAGGTATGTTCCCTCTATACACTTTTTTTGAGTGTTTTTATCATACTTGGACATTGTTATGTCAAATACTTTTTTTCTGCCCCTGTTGAGATGATCATATGATTTTTACCTTTCATTTTGTTAATTTGGTTTATGACATTGATTGATTTGCTGATGTTGAACTATGTTTGCATGCCTGAGATAAATCCCATTTGATCATGGGTTATGATTCTTTTAATATGTTGTTAAATTTGGTTTCCTAATATTTTGTGGAGAATTTTTGCATCTATGTTCATCAGGGGTATTGGCCTATAATTTTCTTTTTCTGTGTGTGGTGTCCTTGTCTGGTTTTGGTATCAGGGTTATGCAGCCTCGTAAAAGGAATTTGCAAGTTTTACTTCCTCTTCAATTTTTTAGAAAAGTTTGAGAAGGATAGGCATTAAATCTTCTTTGAATGTTTGGTAGAATTCATCAGTGAAGTTGTGTGGTCCTGGACTTTTGTTTGTTGGAAGGTTTATTTATCATTGATTCAATCTCATTACTAGGAATTGGTCTATTCAGATTTTCTATTTTTTATGATTCGTGGAAGGTTATAAATTTCTGGGAATTTATCCATTGCTATTAGGTTGTCCAATTTGTTGGTGTATAGTTGTTCATAGTAGTCTTTCATGATCTTTGTATTTCTGTGGTATCAGTTGTAACTTTTTCATTTTTTGCTTTATTTATCTGAGTCCTTTCTCTATTTTTCTTGGTGAGTCTAGCTAAAGGTTTAGAACTTTTGTTCATCTTTTCGAAGAACCAGTTCTTAGTTTCATTGACATTTTCTGTTGTCTTTTTAGTCTCTATTTCATTTATTTCTGTTCTGATCTTTATTATTTCCTTCCTTCTATTAATTTTAGTCTTTATTTATTCTTCTTTTTTCTATTTTCCTTAGGTGTAAAGATAAATTAGTTATTGAGATTTCTTTTGTTTCTAGAGGTAGGCCTGTATTGCTATGATCTTTCCTGTTAGAACTGCATTTGCTGCATCTCATAGATTTTGGTAAGTCATATTTCTGTTTTCGTTTGACTCTAGGTATATTTTGATTTCTTCTATGATCCAGTAACTGCTTTTGCTGTGTCCCATAGATTTTGGATCATTGTGTATTCATTTTCATTTATCTCCAGGTATTTTTTATTTCCTCTGTGACTTATTCAATAATTCATTGGTGGCTTAGTAGTGTATTGTTTAGCCTTCATGTGTTTGTGGTTTTTGCAGTCTTTTTCTTGTATCCGATTTCTAGTCTCATAGCTTTATTGTTGGAAAAGATGCTTGATGTGATTTCAATTGTTTTAATTATACTGAGGGCTTGTTTAGTGGACTACTTTGTGATCTATCCTGGAGAACGTTTCATGTGCTCTTGAAAAGGATGTGTACACTGCTGCTTTTGGATTGAATGTTCTATATATATCTACGAAGTTCAACTGGTCTAATGCTTCACTTAAAGCCTGTGTTTCCTTATTGATTTTCTCTCTGGATGATTTATGCTTCTATTTTTGGTGCATATATGTTTTAAATTGTTCTATCTTCTTCTTGGATTGATCCCTTTATCACTATTCTTTGCCTCTTATAACAGTCTTTATTTTGAAGTCTATTAGTTCTGATATAAGTATTGCTACCCCAGCTTTCATCTGATTTCCATTTGCATGGAATACTTTTTCTATCCCTCACTTTCCGTCTGCATTTGTCTTTAGATCTGAAGTGAGTCTTTTGTAGGCAGCCTATGTATGGGTCTTGTTTTTGTATTCATTCAGCCACTCAGGCTTTTGATTGGAGCATTTAGTCTATTTACTCTTAAAATAATTACTGATATGTATGCTCTTATTGTCATTTTGTTAATTGTTTTGGGGTTGTTTTTGTGGGTCTTTCCCCCACTTTCTTCCTTTGTTCTCTTCTCCTGTGATTGATGACTATCTTTAGTATTATATTTGGATTCCTTTTTCATTTTTGTGTGTGTTTCTATTATAGATTCTTGGATTGAGGTTTATAAATTATATATATATATATATATACACTAATATATACACACACACACAATTGTTTTATGTGGCTGATGTCTTAATTACAAGTGCATTTTAACAACCCTGCATTTGTACTCTCCTACCCTCATGATTACTGCTTTTGATATCATATTTTATATCTAATTGTTTTTTGTATCTCTTAACTGTTTATTGTGGATATAGATGATTTTACTACTTTAATTTTTAACCTTCTTATTAACTTTGGGCATGGATGATTTCCTACATTTATTATAGTTTGTCATTATTGATGAGATTTTTTCCTTCCATGATTTTCATATTTCTTGTTATGTCCTTTTCTTTTTTTTTTTTTTTTTTTTCTCTTAGAGAAGTTCCTTTAATATTTCTTGTAAAGCTGGTATGGTGGTGCTGAACACTTTTGTTTGTCTGTGAGCTTTTGATCTCTCTCTCAAATCTGAATAAGAGCCTTGTTAGGTAGAGTATTCTTGGTTGTACGTTCTTCTCTTTTATCACTTTAAATATCTGTTGTCACTCCCTTCTGGCCTGTAGAGTTTCTGCTGAGAAGTCAGCTGATAGCCTTATCAGAGTTTCCTTATACATAACATGTTGCTTTTCCCTTGCTGCTTTTAATATTCTCTCTTTGTCTTTATTTTTTGCCATTTTAATTACAATGTATCTCAATATGTTCCTTTTTTAGTTAATCCTGTATGGGACTCTCTGTGCTTCCTGGACTTTGATGTCTGTTTCCTTTCCCAGGTTAGGGAAGTTTACAGCTATTATGTATTCAATTATTTTCTCAACCCCTTTCTCTCTCTCTTCTTCTGGAACCCCAATAATGTGAATATTAGTGTGCTTGATGTTATCCCAGAGGTTTCTTAAAGTGTCCTCATTTCTTTACAATCTTTTTATTTTTTTGCTCTACATCAGTGATTTCTGCTAGTCTGTCTTCCCAATCACTGATCCATCCTTCTGTATCATTTATTTTACTGTTGATTCCTTCTAGTGTATGTTTTACTTCAGTTATTGTATTCTTCATCTCTGTTTGGTTGTCCTTTAAGTTTTCTAACTCTTTGTTAAAAACTTCTCACTCTGTGCATCCATTCTTCTCCCTAGTTCTTTGATCATCTTTACAATCACTACTTGAACCCTTTCTTGGGAAGATTGCCTATATCCATTTCACTTAGTTCTTCTTCTGGGGTTTTATCTTGTTCCTGTCTTTGGAACATGTTCCTCTGTCTCCTCATTTTGCTTAACTTACTATTTTTATTTTTTTGAATCTGGTAGGTTGGTTATATTTTCTGAAATTGAAGAAGTGGTCTTTTTTAGGACATGTCCTATATTTCCCAGCAGCACACTCCCCTCTCATCACCAGAGCTGTATGCTCCAAAAGTGCCCAATATGTGGGTCCTTCTGTTGTGGCAATCTGACTATATGGGCAGTCTGATAGGCTTGGTTGGCCTCCAGTCCATTTGGTTGGGAGGCTGCCTTGTGTGGAGGCTGCCAGCCACTTGTTGGTGTGACTGGGCCATGAGGCATCTCACTGTGGAACCATGGGTAGCCCTGGGGCTAGTGCCAGTTTACTGGTGGGCAGAATCAGGTTTCAGGAGACCCCAGGGCTATGACCTTACCATTCATCGGTGAAGCCAAGTTTTAAGGCTAGTTTCAACCTACTGGCTGGCAGAGCCACTTCCTGGGGTCTAGTTGCAGTGCCCAGGGATCCCAAAGCCGATTTTGGAATGTTGGTGGGTGGAGCTAGTTCCTGACACCACTGGCTGCTGGGATCAGGGTCTCTTGAAGCTTTTATTGGCCTGTTAGTAGGTGGGGCCTGGGTCCCACCAGTCCCAGGGTAGAATCAGGCCTGCTAGTGTGTGGGCTTGCCCATGGACCACAGGACTGTGATTTTTCTTGTGGCTGGTATCTGCCTGCTGGTGGGTGGAGTTGGGCCCAAGGCTACAGCAGGATTGCTGGTTGGTAGTAGTACCCTGGGGATTCTGGGGCTAGTGTCTACCCACTGGTGGGTTAAGCTGTGCCCTGAGGGTCTCTGGTTAGAGGGCCCTGGGGGCCTCTGGTCTAGTACCTGTGCACTGATCTGTGGGGCCAGGTCCTGAGCCCTCCTGTGGGCAGGACCATGTCCAGAGGCCACTGTTTGCTCAGAGTGTCTTAAGGCATCCTGTCTGGTGGTGGGTTGGTCTGTGTCTGAGCCCAGTTAGTTGCTTGGCCTGAAGCATCCTAGCACTGGTGCCTACAGAAGGTTAATCAAGGCAGGGCTGTGTCCTGGATGTAATAAGCTAGAAGGAAGATTCTAAAATGGTACATGCCAGAATCAGTGTCCATGTGGTAAAAGGAGTTTTCAAAAATGGCTGCTGGCAGTGTCTATGTACCCAGGGTGAGCTGAAGTTGTCTCCTGTCTTCCTGCGAGATTCTCCAGGATCAGAAGTACTTCTGACCCAGTCTCCTGTCAAATTACTGCTTCTGCCCTGGGTTCTGGCATGTATGAGATTTTGTGTGTGCCTTTTAAGAGTGAAGCCTCTATTACCCCTGGCCCTCTGGGACTCCCAGTAGTAAGCCCTACTGGTCTACAAAGTCAAATGCTCTCGGGGCTTGTCTTCCCATTGCAGGATCCTCAGGCTCAGACTCCTCAGTCCTTTGTGAGAATCTCTGCAGTTACAATTGTTCTTCCATTTATGAATTGCTCACCTGGGGGTATTGGGTTTGACTATATCTATCATGACTCCACCCCTCCTAACTGTCTCATTGTGGTTCCTTCTTTATATCTTTAGTTGTAGATCTTTACTCGTAGGTTCTGATCTTTTAAATCAATGGTTGTTTCACAAATGGCTGTGATGTTGGTGTGCTTGTGAGAAGAGATGAGCTCAGGGTTCTTTCTACTTGGCCATCTTGTGCAATCCTCAAGATCATTATTGCATTTTTGTTCATTGTTTTCTGGCTGCTTCAGTAGTTTTCCTCTGTCTCTTTCTCATTCTCTTTCCCTTTTCCCTTGTAGTTTCATGATTTCCTTACTGTTATGTTTAGATTCATTTCTTGTTCTCTTTCGTGTATTTTTCTGTAAGTTTTTGGTTTGTTGTTCTATGTATATAACTGTCTATTTTAAATTGATAGCAACTTAAACTTGAATACATTTCTCAAATCTACATTTTCACCCCCACCTCACATTTTATGTTTTGATATCACTTGTTACATCTTTTTATTTTAGGTATCGTTAACTACTTATTGTAGTTTTAGTTAATTTGACCATTTTTTTCTCTTGATGATCTTAGTAGCTTTATAAGTGGTAAATCCACTACTTTTACTATACATTTACCTTTTCCAGTGAGATTTTTACTTTCATATGTTCTCTGGTTATTAACTAGTCCCTTTTCTTTTCAGCTTAAAAAATATGCTTAATATTTCTTGTAAGGCTGGGTTAGTAGTGATGAAATCCTTTAATTTTTGATTGTCTGGAAAAATCTTTATCTCTCTCTCAAATGTGAATGATAACCTTGCTGGGTAGAGTATTCTCAGTTAGAAGTTTTTTTTCCTTTCAGCACTTTGAATATGTCATGCCTTAACCCACAAAGTTTCTGTTGAGAAATCTGCTGATAGCCTTATGGGTTTTCTCTTGTACATAACAATTTGTTTTTCTCTGGCTGCTTTTAAATTCTCTCTTTAATGTTAACTTTTGACATTTTAATTTTAATATGTCTTGGTGTGACTCATTTTGAGTTTATCTTATTTGGGACTCTCCAGACTTCCTGGACCTGGATGTCTGTTTTCTTCCCTGGGCTAGGGAAGTTTATAGCTATTATGTTTCAGTTTTTGCCCCTTTCTTTCTCTCTTCTCCTTCTGGAACCCCTATAATGTAAAGGTTATCTCACTTGATATTGTCCCAATGGTCTTTTAAGTTCCCTTCATTTTTTTAATAACTATTTTTTCTTATCTATTACTAAAATATTTTAAAAAATAATTAGTTTTTCTTTTGTTGCTTTGTCTGGGTGAGTTCCATTGTTTTATCTTCTGGTTACTGATCCGTTCTTCTATTTCATCCAGTCTGCTATTGAACCTGTCTAGTGTATATTTCTGTTCAGTTATTATATTCTTCAGCTCTGTGACTTCTTTTTGGTACTTTCTTATGTTTTCTATCTCTTTATTGAAGTTCTCAGTGTATTCATCCACTCTTCTTCTGAGCTCAGTGAGTGTCTTTAAGATCATTACTTTGCATTCCTTCTCAGTTATGGTGTTTATCTCCATATCATTAAAGTCTTTTTCTGAGGATTTGTCTTGTCCCTTTTTTTGGAACATATTTCTCTGTTTCCTCATTTTGCTTGACTGTTTTCATTTCTAAGTATCAGGTGAAATGGCTACCTTTATTAGCTTTGTAAGAATGGCCATATTTAGGTGTTGATCCTTCTCATTCTACTTTGCTCTAGCTCTTGGTTGTCTCTTGAAACATTGTGATTGTCTAAACTGCCTGATTGATTTTTGTTTAGGGTGTGCCAAGACCTGTAATTATTCCAAAGGGCGGAATCTCATTTATCAAATAGTTTCAGGTTGATTGGAAGCCAGAGACTAATAAAGCAGCTTTTAAAGTATGCAAATATATACAATGCTGTGGGGCTGTAATTGTAATCCCTGCTGGCCTCCAGACAAAGAGATCTGAAAGTCTCCTCTGTGTGATAATTGCAAAGACTGGGGCCCCAAGTGAATGTATATGCTCCTTTCTGGGAAGTCTTGTCGAGCTCTAGTGAGGCCAAAGGGGTGCACAAGGATGGTTTCTCACTGCTTATATACCCCAGGAATATCTCCTTAACCTCTAGATATGGGGGAAACCTAAAGACTTTCCCTCAGGCTGAAACTCCAGAGTAAGTAAGTAGGCCTTTTTCATGGAAAGACTGAAGTTGTGTTTTAGTTTGCTGTCTGTGCAGTGCCTTGGGGGGGTTGGCCTGCCAGTAACTGTCTCTCCATTTGTTACAGTCCTGTGGAGCTCAGGAATGCCAACTGACTTTACCACCAGGGTCAGGCAATAAGAGGTATCTCCTGTGTGGATTGCATTCTTCCACTGGGTTTAGCAAGGAGACTGGAGAGTGTATGGGACAGGGCATGCTCACTGACTTCAGAAAAGCAGCAGGAAAGTGCCTTGATTGTTAATGTGCACCAGCTTTAGCCTGAGTGGGAGAAAGCCCCAACTGCTCACACTACCCAGCCCCAGCCATGAGGTGGGGGAGTATTATAATCACCCATCCTCACAGACAATTTTTAGGGAGCCAGGGAATGCCAAAAAGGAGACCCTTTTTGTTTACATGCTTTATCCAGGGAGTTGGGGAATGCCGCAACCATCCACTACTATCTGGTCAGCAAGGCAGTGGGATAATGCCATGAGTGCTTGCCCCTGCCTGTTTTATCAAGACAATGGGAGGGTGCCACATCCAGGCTTGGCTGCCTGTATTATCAGGCTAAGTGGAAAGTGCAAATTCCTCTGCCAGTGCCTCTGTCTTCAGGGAGAGTTTCAACTGTCCCCCACCCCTCTAGCCGATACCTTTAGATTATTAGCAAATGAATCCCCTTCACATATAGTCTAGGCACTTTTCAAACAGCTGGTATTTTTCTGGGTCTTAGGACCAGTGAGACCACAGCTGAGCCGTTTAAGAGGGGAATCTAACTTTTCTGTAGCATTTTGGGACACTTGGATATCAACCCTACTGGTTTTCTAAGCCAGGCATTTTGGAAGCTTGTGCCTGTGGTGCAGATCCCAGGTCTTGGAGTACCTGATGTGGGGCACCAAATCCTTTGCTCCTCCAGAAGAAATGCCTGTCTGGTGAGATCCCTCCCTATTGCGAGTCACTGCACTAGGGGTAGGCTGTTTTGTAAGACCATTTCTCTGTCTCTCCTACCCATCTTGATGTGGTCCTTTTGTCCTGTGTCGTGGAGAGCAGTTTATTTAGTTTACAGATATTTTTCAAGGGAAGTGATCCATATGTAGCTTTAGCTTTGGTTTGTCCATGGGAGGAAGTGAGTTCACAATCTTCCTATGATTCCATCTTAGACTTCTTCCCAGGAAATCCGATTTCTTTTAGTAATTTTATTTTTTAATTAATTTATTTTTATTGAAGTATAGTTGAAATATAATATTATATTAGTTTCAGGTGTACTTCATAGTGATTTGATTTTTTTATAGATTATAATCCCTATAAAGTTTAAAAAATATCGACTATATTCCCTGTGATGTACATTACTTTCTTGTATCTTATTTTTTAACATTTTATTGGAGTATAATTGCTTTACAATGGTGTGTTAGTTTCTGCTTTATAACAAAGTGAATCAACTGTACATATACATTTATCCCCATATCTCCTCCCTCTTGTGTCTCCCTTCCACCCTCCCTATCCCACCCCTCCCTCTAGGTGGTCACAAAACACAGAGCTGATCTCCCTGTGCTGTGCAGCTTCTTCCCACTAGCTATCTATTTTACATTTGGTAGTATATATAAGTCCATGCCACTAGAACTAAAGAGTAAACAAACAATGATGAACAACACAATAAATGAAATTAAAAATTCTCTAGAAGGAATCAATTGTATCTTATTTTATTCCAAGTAGTTTGTACCTCTTAATCCCCCTCCCCTGTCTTGCCCTTTCCCCCACCCTTCTCCCACTGGTAATCACGAGTTTTTTCTCTGTATCTGAAAGTCTGTTTCTGTTTCATTATATTAATTCATTTGTTTTAATTTTAGATTCTACCTATAAGGGAAAACATACAGTATTTTTCTTTCTCTGTCTGACTTACTGCACTTAGCATAATAAACTTCAGGTCCATTTATGTTGTTGCAAATTGCATATCTTCCACATCTTGGCTATTGTAAATAATGCTGCTATGAACATTGGGGTACATGTATCTTTTCTAATTTTCATTTTCTTCAGTTACATACCCAGAAGTGGATTATTGGATCATGTGGTAGTTCTATTTTTAATTTTTGAGGAAACTCGGTGCTGTTTTCCTTAGTGACTGTACCAAATTACATTCCCACCAGCAGTGCACTAGGATTCCCTTTTCTCCACATCCTCTCTAACACTTGTTATTTCTTATCTTTCTGACAATAACCATTCTGACAGATGTGAGGTGATATCTTGTGGTTTTTTTTGCATTTCCCTGATGATATGTTGAGCAAATTTTCATGTGTCTTTTGGCCATCTGTATGCTTTGGAAAAATATCTATTCAGGTACTCTGCCAACTTTAAAATTAGGTTATTTGCTTTTATTTCATATTGAGCTGTATGGGTTTTAAATAAATTTCGAACATTAACCACTTATCAGGCATATCATTTGGAAATATCTTCTCCCATTCAGTAGGTTGCTTTCTTTGTTTTGTTGATGGTTGCTTTTGCACAGCAAGAGCTTTTAAGTTTGTTTAGGTCGAATTTGTTTATTTCTGCTCTTTTTTCCCTTGCCTGAAGAGACACATCCAAAATAATATTGCTAAGATCTATGTCAAAGATTGTGCTGCCTATGTTTTCTTCTAGGAGTTTTATGGTTCCCGGTCTTACATATGGATCTTTAATCCATTTTGAGTTTAGTTTTTACGTGGTATGAGAAAATGTTCTACATGGAATTTCATTCCTTTACACGTAGCTCTCCAGTTTTCCCAACACCAATTATTGGAGGGATTGGTTTTTCCGATTGCATATTCTTGCTTCCTTTGTCATAGATTAATTGACCATTTGTATGTGAGTTTATTTCTAGGCTTTCTATTCTGTCCCATTGATCTATCTCTTTTTGTGCCAATACCATATTGTTTTCATTACTTTAGCTTTGCAGCATAGTCTGAAGTCAGGGAGTTTTACACCTCCAGCTTTGTTCTTTTTTCTCAAGATTCCTTTGGTTATTTGGGGGTCTTTTGTGGTTTCATACAAATTATAGGATTATTTGTTCTAGCTTTGTGGAAAATGTCATGGGTATTTTCATAGAGATTACATTAAATTTGAAGATTGCTTTGGGTAGTAGGAACATTTTAACAATATTAATTATTGCAATCCATGAACACAGGACACCTTTCCATTTATTTATTTTATTTTTATTATTTTTTTTACATCTTTATTGGAGTATAATTGCTTTACAATGGTTTGTTAGTTTCTGCTTTATAACAAAGTGAATCAGTTATACATATACATATGTTCCCATATCTCTTCCCTCTTGCATCTCCCTCCCTCCCATCCTCCTTTTCCCACCCCTCCAGGTGGTCACA
Organism: Phocoena sinus; assembly: GCF_008692025.1. Classification (NCBI taxonomy): domain Eukaryota; kingdom Metazoa; phylum Chordata; class Mammalia; order Artiodactyla; family Phocoenidae; genus Phocoena; species Phocoena sinus. The sequence goes on along the minus strand of NC_045784.1, from coordinate 56,904,490 downwards.
AAGCACCGAGCTGATCTCCCTGTGTTATCACTTTTGATTTCCTTCATCAATATCTTATGGTTTTCAGGACATCTGTATTAACAAAACAAACAAAACAAAACAACACCTAGGTCATTCTCACAATCAACCACATTTGCAAACTAGACTGATCAAGGCAGTGAGGTGTAGTAGAAAGAGCCCAGACTCTGGCTCCAGACATAACTATTTCAGATATTTATCTGGAGGAAATCACTTCCTTTCTCAGAACCTTCATTTTATCAACTATAAAATAAGAATATCTACCTCTTTAGCTTACTGTGGGTTTAAACGAGATGATGTAGGCAATGCAGCAAGTATAGTTCATCACATGTGTTAGTTTTTCAAAAGTGTTCTTTCCTTCTTTGTCCTGGTTTGTTGTAAGCTCCTAGATGGAATGGATCCTATTTCACTCATTCTGTATGGTGCCCAGGGCTATGGGTTGAGAACAGGGAAAATTGTAAAAAAAAAAAAAAAAAAGAAAAAAAAGAGTAGCTTAATAGGTGCTTTGTGATGGTTTTAGCCAGAAGCAGAGACTTTAAGTAAAGGAGAGTTTATTGTAAGGCTATAGGAGGTCTGACACAGAAGAAGTGATCCTAGAAGATAGAGAAACCTCAACAATTGGAGTTTATAAGTGGACCTTCATCAGTGTGATTTGGCTACCTTCTGCTTTTTCTCAGTTCCCTTACCAACTGACTTCCTCATAATTTCATCTTGAACACTATACTCTATCCTGCTCCAGGTCAACCTGGTGACTTTCAGTTCTAGCTCCTACTATTTTTTGGTCATTTATTTTTCATATCTCCTAGTTGAAATATGAGAGTCACAGAGAAAATGTGATTGGCAGGGTTTGTGTGTGTGTGTGTGTGTGTGTGTGTGTGTGTGTGTGACAAGCCAAACAGGTCATAAGTTCAATGCAAGCCTAAAGATCGATTGCCCTTAGGTCAAATTCAGTCAGGATGGAGTCATTTGGTATAAAACATGGCAACCTAGGTTTTAGGAACAGTTTATCTTAAAAGGATAAGTGGTTTAGGCAGGGACTATAACATATGACTAGAATAACATTGTGCTCTGGGGTTGAACAATTGAGCAGATATTGGCAGGTACTTGGTAGTGGATGTATACTGATTTTTAGTTAGTGGCATCATATTTCTGCTTTGGACAGTAGTGTAGGTAACTATGCTCTGGGAAGTAGAAAGACAACTTATTTCCTAGACATGGTATAACCACTCATTCTCTGGGATTTGTGTCTCCACCAGCAGCAAAAAGACAAGGAGAATGTTTATATAGTGGAATACTGATTTCCTGACGTCACTGCATGATGACCCACAATGTTTAAGAGCATTCATTTTCATTGTCTTCTTTGAGCTTCAAAATAGCCCTGTGAGAGGGATGAATCCTTCACTTTAAAGGTGAGTAAACTGAGGTAAGAAAAGAAGCAACTCACAGCTAAGAGGTAGGACTCAAATCTGCTCTTTCTGCTTCTGCATTCCATACTCTCACCATGGTACTCAAGCTATGATCTTCCTCATTATAAACCCAAGAAGCTGCAATGAAGTTTGCCATTTACCATTTTACAGGTGAAGAAACTGGAGCATAATAGGCCACCTTGGCTAGGACTGTACTAACAAGTTGAGTCAGACAATTGAGTACATTTTCAGGAAAATTCAGGTGAAGTTCCCACCTTGATTAGGTTTATCCTGAGGTACATCAGAATCCCCTGGAGTGCTCATTAAACACAGATTGCTGGGTCATATTCCCAAAGATTCTGATTCAGTAGGTCTGGGGTGGGAGTAGGAAATTTGCATTTTCAAAAAGTTCCCAGGTAATGTTCTTGGTTCAGGGGCCACGCTTTGAGAACCAATGTTATAGACAAAACATTGGTTTAATGAGTGGTTTAATGATTGATCAAGTTTTAAGGCCACTAAGATAAAGCAGCTAAAAAACCTGGATATTCAATGCCCTAGGCAGTCTCTGTGAAAGTTAGCTGATGCTATACACTACCTTAATCTCCTCCATAGGCCCTCACAAAGACAATGATGAGGGTACAGACCTTAGAGTTAGACTTACTGGGCACATCTTCCTAGCTTTGTAGCCTCAAGAAAGTAACATGATCTATCTGAACTTCCGTTCTTCGTTTTTAAAATGGGAGTAATAAAGCAGCTTCATAGCGCTATTGTGAATCTAAGTCAACACATGCAAAAGTGCTTTGAAGGCTAGAAGATTTTGCATCAGTGGAAATCATTTTTAAAAGAGTAGCAAAGTTCTTGTGGATCACCTCTTTTTCTTGGCATTTTAAGATTCCTTTGGTGCCTGGTCTTTTGTTGCAAAATGTGGCATGCAAGTAGATCTTCAAATGGCTTTGGAGGAGCCAACTGGGATTCTAAAAGGGTTTATTCACCCTTATTAACTCGCTAAAAGTCAAGTTCCCCAGCTCTTAGCATCAGACCTTTTTGATCTGATGCCTTCAACAGCCAAGCTGGTCTCATTCTCAGAGTCTGAAAAATGCAGATGGCCCTGCAATTCTTACCACCCAGTTATAATCTTCAGAAGACCGGGTCTTTGAAAGAAATTAGCACTTCCTTAAGGGGTAGACAGCAGATATAGCCTTTTACAACTGTGCCAAATTTTTCTCTGCTAGAGGATGAAATGGAGAGGCTACTAAACTGGGAGTCAAGAAATCTGGATCATATACCATGTTCTGCAACTGACTCATTGTGTAACCTAATATAAATCCCTCCTGCTTTGTAGGACTCAATATTTTGTCTGTAAAAACAGGTGCACAGGGCTTCCCTGTGGCACAGTGGTTGAGAGTTCGCCTGCCGATGCAGGGGACACGGGTTCGTGCCCCGGTCCGGGAAGATCCCACATGCCGCAGAGCAGCTAGGCCCGTGAGCCGTGGCCGCTGAGCCTGCGCGTCCGGAGCCTGTGCTCCGCAACAGGAGAGGCCACAACAGTGAGAGGCCCGCATACAGCAAAAAAAGGAAAAACAAAACAAAGCAGGTGCTCAGATTTATTGGTGTTGAAGGAACCTTCAAAATCTGAATTCTAGGGTTATCAAGAAAACAGACCTTGCTTCTAGGCTTGGTTATATGCCTGGATTCATTATGTGACCTTGGGACATCACTACTCATCTCAGAGCCTTGTTTTCCTCATCTATAACCTTGAGAATATAAACCATTCCCTAACTCGTTTCCAGTGTTTGTGTCAAGGATCAAATATGTAGTATTCAAAATTATTTTGCATATCTAAGTGATTAATATTCAGAATATATATATTTATATCTTACAACTTAACAACAAACAAACTGATTAAAAATGGGCAAAGGATTTAAATAGACATTTCTTCAAACTATACAAATGGCCAATAAACACATGAAAAGATGCTCAACATCATTAAGCATTAGGAAAATGCAAATCAAAACCACAGTGTGATACCACCTCACACACATTAGGATGGCTACTATGAAAAAACTTAAAAAATAAGTGTTGCCAAAGATGTGGAGAACTTGGAACACTTGCGCACTGTTGGTGGGATTGTAAAATGGTGCAGTCACTATGGAAAACAGGATGGCAGTTCCTCACAAAATAGAAAACAGAGTTACCATATGATCCAACAATTCTACTTGTGGATATATACCCCAAAGCATTGAAAGCACAGTCTTTTTTTTTTTTTTTTTTTTCGGTACGCGGGCCTCTTACTGCTGTGGCCTCTCCCATTGTGGAGCACAGGCTCCGGACGCGCAGCCCCAGCGGCCATGTATCACGGGCCCAGCCACCCCGCAGCATGTGGGATCTTCCTGGACCGGGGCACGAACCCGTGCCCCCTGCATCAGCAGGTGGACTCCCAACCACTGCGCCACCAGGGAAGCCCGAAAGCACAGTCTTAAAGAGATATTTGTACACCCATGTTCATAGTGGCATTATTCACAATAGCCAAAAGTTAGAAGCAGTACAGGTGTCCACTGATAGATGAATGAATGAATGGATAAACCAAATGTGGTATATACATACAATGGAATATTGTTCAATTTTCAAAAGGAAGGGCATTTTGACATATGCTACTGCATGGATGAACCTTGAGGACACTCTTCTAAGTGAAATAAGACAGTCACAAAAATATACAAATACTGTATGCCTTCACTTATATGAAGTACTTAGAGTAATGAAATTTATAGAGGCAGAAAGTAGAATAGAGGTCAGCAGAGACTGGGGGAAGAGGGAATAGGGAGTTATTATTTATGGCTACAAAGTTTCAGTTTTACAAAATGAAAAGAGTTCTGTATATGAATGTGGTAAAGGTTGCACAACAATATGAATGCATTTAATACCACTGAAATATAAATTTAGAATGGTTAAGATGATAAATTTTGTGTTATGTATATTTTACCACAAGTACAATAATAAACCAAGTTCTTTGAAAACTGAAAAAATGCTCTATAAATTTAGGAATCTGATTTGAATTTCAAGTATAGTAATTTTCTTTACATTTTGGGAAACATAGCTCCACATTCATGCATTCATTTTATGACAAAACTAATTGAGGATTTAAGAAAGGCCCAGTGCCTTCTTCTGCCTGGGGCTATTTCTCTACCTCAAGATTATATGTTCTTTCTAATCCTTTCAGAGTGTATAAGGTGACAGAATAGTACATTGAATAGAAAACTGAGAAACTTGACTGTCAGGTTGAAAACTGAGGCTTGAGTTTCCAGATCTGAAAAATGCTATGGTCTTGTTTACAGACAACCTGCATAGAGAATTAACCCTAACAATGTTGTTGCAGACTGGTTGGCTATGACAGGGAATGGAGATGACAAGAAACTATCACTCTGTGTCCTTATACCTCCCTATGCCCAGCTGCCCACCTGCCCTCCCCAGAGTTGCAGCCAATGCCCCTTAGCACAAATTTGCCTGGTCACTTTTGCACATTGAGAATTTTTCCCAGAAGAGTCTGGGACATGGCCTTGCCTGGCTTGGTCATAGAAAAACTGCACGTGCAGCAATTACAATTGTTCTCCATCTTCAGTGGGCATCAGAATCACCTGGAAGGCTGTTATACCGTAAATGACTGGGTCCCTAAGCCTAGAGTTTCTGATTGAGTAGGTCTGGGGTGGGGCTAAAAATGTACATTTCTCACAGTTTCCTAGGTGATGCTGATGCTTTGACTTAGGACCACACTTTGAGAACCACTGTGTCAGAGGACTATACATTTAGCAGGGGTATCTCTTCCCACCACAACTGCAGTTCCTTGATGCTCAACTGCAGACTCAGTCTTGCTCCAGTAACAAGGACCAATCCTGGTCTAAGGTTGCAACAGTACTTTCTTATCTTGTCAATGTGAGGCCATTGCAGCCCCAGACTCTGCCTCAGGTCCCCGTCTCCTTTCTTCAAGCTCTCTCTGCTGTTTCTAGGAATTCCTCACCTTATTTTACAGTATGCTAGACTACCTCACACTGGCTATGAGAACAAATTGTACACATCTCTTCCCAACTCTATGTTCAGTTGTAAAGGTATTTACACCACAGAAATTGGAAAACATGACAAATCAATGTCCCCAGCTCCCTGGAGAGGTTGTTAAACCGCATCACATTAGCACAATTGCCAACTCACTTTCTGGATTGTATCTTATCTGTCTGCCAAATTGAACCTTCTTTGACCAACCTTATAGTGGAATTGTTCCAAGGGAGTGTTGTTCCATGTTCTAGCCCCACTCAATCTCTGTTTTTTTAAAATATTTGTTCCTTTGTTTAGTTTATTTTCTTTGCTTTTTAGATTCCACATGTATGTGAAATTATATGGTATTGGCCTTTTTATGTCTGCAAACTTTACTTAGAACAATACTCTCTAGGTCCATCCACGTTATTGCAAATGGCAAAATTTCATTCTTTTTAATGGCTGAGTAGAATTCCATTATATATATAATTCTTCATATTTTTTAATCCATTTATCTATTGATGGACATGTTGATTGATTGCATATCTTGGCTACTGTAAATAATACTGCAGTGAACATATGGGTGCATATATTTTTCATTAGTCTTTTTGTTTTCTTCATAAAAATACCCAGAAGTGGAATTGCTGGATTGTATGGTAGTTCTAATTTTTAATTTATGAGGAAACTCCATACTTTTTTCCATAGTGGCTGAACTAATTTACATTCCTACCAAGAGTATACTGGTTTCCCTTTTCTCCACACCCTCACCAAAATTTGTTATTTCTGTCTTTTTGATGATAGCCATTCTGACAGGTGTGAGCTGATGTCTCATTGTGGTTTTGATTTGCATTTCCCTGATAATTAGTGATGTAGAGCATCATTTTCATGTGCCTGTTGGCCATCTGTATATCTTCTTCAGAAAAGTGTCTATTCAGGTCTGCTGACAATTTGCTAATAGGTTTGTTTGTTTTTTAAATTTGAGTCTTCTCAGTTCTTTGTATATTTAGGATATTAATCCCTTATCAGGTATATCATTTGCATATATCTTCTCCCATTCAGTAGGCAGCCTTTTTATTTGGTTGATCATTTCCTTCACTGTGCAAAGGTTTTTAGTTTGATGTAGTCTCATTTGTTTATTTTTGCTTTTGTTTCCCTTGCCTGAGGAGATATATCCCCCAAAAAATATATTGCTAAGACAAATGTCGGAGTCTACAGCCTATGATTTATCCTAAGGAGCTTTATGATTTCAAGGTCTTACATTTAAGTCTCTTTAAAATTTTTTAACTCACGTTTTATTTTATTTTATTTTATTATTTTATTGGGGTATAGTTGTTTTACAATATTGTGTTAGTTTCTGCTGTTCAATGAAGTGAATCAGCTATATGTATACAAATATCCCCTCCCCCTTAGACCTCCCTCCCCCCACATCCCACCCATCTAGGTCACCATAGAGAACCAAGTTGAGCTCTCTGCACTATACAGCAGGTTCCCACTAGCTATCTGCTTCACACATGGTGGTGTATATCCATTTTGAGTTATTTTTGTATATGGTGTCAGAGAAGGTTGTAATTTCATTTTTAATATGAAAGCACCACTTGTTGAAGATTCTGTATTTTCTCCATTGTATATTCTTACTTCATTTGCAGTAGACTAATTCACCGTAGAAGTGTCGGTTTATTTCTGGGTTCCCAATTCTGTTCCCTTGATATATGTGTCTGTCTCTGTGCCAGTACCATGCTGTTTTGATTATTTATGATCAGTAGTATAGGTTGTAATCAGGGAACATGATACCTTCAGCTTTGTTGTTTTTCTCAAGATTGTTTTGGCTATTTGGGGTTTTTGTGTTTCCATGCAAATTTCAGAATTATTTATTCACATTTAGTGAAAAGTGCCTTTGGTATTTTGACAAGAATTGCCTTGAAATTTTAGATTGCCTTCAGTAGTATGGTCATTTTAGCAATATTTATTTCCCCAATCCATTAGCATAGTATATCTTTCCATTCATTTGTGTCATCTACAGTTTCTTTCATCAATGTCTTACAGTTTTCCAAGTACAGGTCTTTTACCTCCTTGGTTAGAGTTATTCCTAGGTATTGCATTATTTTCAATGAAACTGTAAATGAGATTGTTTTCTTAGTTTCTTCTTCTTATAGTTTACTGTTATTCTATAGAAGTGCAACATATTTCTGTATATTAATTTTGTATCCTACAACTCTACTGAACTTGTTAATTAGTTCAAATTTATTTATAGTTGTTTGGTGGCATATATAGGATTTTCTATATACAGTATTATCTGTAAGTAGTGAGAGTTTTAATTCTTCCTTTCCAATTTGGATTATTTTTATACCTTTTCTTATATGAGTGCTGTGGCTAGGACTTCAAATACTATGTTAAATAAATATAGCAAGAGTAGGCATCCTTGCCTTGTTCCTGATCTTAGAGGAAATGCATTCAGCTTTTCACTTTTGAGAATGATGTTAACTGTGGGCTTGTTTTATATGACCATTATTATGTTGAAGTATTTTTTCTCTATACCCATTCTGTTGAGAATTTTTATCATAAATAGATGTTAAAATTTTAAAAAAAACTTTTTCTTCATATACTGAGGTGATTTATATATGATTTTTGTTCTTCAAGTTGTTAATGTGGTGTATCATATTGAGTGATTTGCAGACCCTTAACTTTCCTTGCATCCCTTAGACAAAATCCACTTGACCATGGAGTATGGTCTTTTTAATGTATTGTTCAGTTCAGTTTGCTAAAATTTTGTTGAGAATTGTTGCATCTAATTTCTTCAGTTATACTGGCCTGTATTTTCAAATTTTGTGCTATAAAGGTGATACTTGCTTCGTAGAATGAGTTCAGAGGTGTTCCTTCTTCTGCATTTTTGGGAATAGTTTGAAAAGGATAGTTATTAACTCCTCTTTAAATGTTTACAATTTACCTCTGAAGCCATCATGTCCTGGAGTTTTGTTGGGAGAGTTTTTCTTACTGGTTCAATTTCATTACTGCTAATGAGTCATTTCATATTTTGTATTTCTTTCTCATTAAGTCTTGGGAAATTTTATATTTCTAGGAATTTATCCAATTCTTCTAGCTTGTCCATTTTATTGGTATATAATTGTCCATTGTATTCTCTTATGATTCTTTGAATTTCTGTGGTGTTGGTTGTAACTTCTCTTTGATTTTATTAATTTGAGAACTTTTTTTCCTTGATGACGAGTCTAGATAGAGGTTTACCACTTTTATCTTTTTAAAAAATGAGCTTAGGTGTGTTCCTCCCTATGCAATATTTTCGGAAGAGTTAGAGAAGGATGGGTGGTATCTCTTCTCTAAATGTTTGATAGAATTTACCTGTGAAACCATCTGGTCCTGGACTTTTGTTTGTTGGAAGATTTGAAATCACAGTTTAAATTTCAGTGCTTGTGACTGGTCTGTTCATATTTTCTATTTCTTCCTGATTCAGTCTTGGAAGGTAGTACTTTTCTAAGAATTTGTCCATTTCTTCCAGGTTATCCATTTTATTGGCATACAGTTGCATATAGTAGCCTCTCATGATCCTTTGTATTTCTGTGGTGTCAGTTGTAACTTCTCCTTTTTCATTTCTAATTTTATTGATTTGAGTCCTCTCCCTTTTTTCTTGATGAGTCTGGCTAAAGCTTTATCGATTTTGTTTATCTTTTCAAAGAACCAACTTCTGGTTTCATTGATTTTTTATTGTTTCTTAAAGTTTCTATTTCATTTATTTCTGCTCTGATCTTTATTACTTATTTTGTTCTACTAACTTTGAGTTTTGTTCATTCTTGTTTTTCTAGCTCCTTTAGGTATAAGCTTAGGTTTTTTATCTGATATTTCTCTTGTTTCCTGAGGTAGCCTTATATTGCTAGAAACTTCTCTCTGTGAAAGGCTTTTGCTCTGTCTTATAAATTTGGAGTCACTCTGTTTCCATTTCATTTGTCTTTAGGTATTTTTTGATTTCCTCTTTGATTTCTTCAGTGACTCATTATTTGTTTAATAGCATAATGTTTAGCCTCCATGTGTTTATATATTAGTATTTTTTTTCCTTGTAGTTGATTTATAGTCTCATTGCATTGTGGTTGGAAAAGATGCTTGATGATTTCAATCTTATTAAGTTTACTGAGACTTGTTTAGTGGCCTAGCATTTGATCTGCTCTGGAGAATGTTCCAGATGCACTTGAAAAGAATGTGTATTTTGCTGTTTCTGCATGGAATGTTGTATACATATCTATTAAATTCATCTGATCTAACGTGTCATTTAAAGCCAATGTTTCCTTATTGATTTTCTGTTTGAATGACCTGTCCTTTGATGTAAATGGGGTGTTGAAATCCCCTACTATTCTTGTATTGCAGTCAATTTCTGTCTTTTTGTTTGTTAATATTTGCTTTATGCATATGTGCTCCTATGTTGGGTCCATATACACTTACAATTGTTATATTTTCTTGTTGGATCATTCCCTTGATCATTATGTAATGTCCTTCTTTGTCTCTTATTACAGTATTTGTTTTAAAGTCTATTTTTTCTCATGTAAGTATTGCTACTCCAGCTTTCTTTTTATTTCCATTTTGAACAAAATAACCTTTTCCATCCCCTCACTTTCTGTCTGTGTGTGTCTTCAGATCTGAAGTGATTATCTTGTAGGCAACATATATGAGTCATTTTTAAAATCCATTCAGCCACTCTATATCTTTTGATTGGAGCATTTAGTCCATTTACATTTAAAGTAATTATTGATAGTTATGTACTTATTTCCATTTTGCTTTTCCTGCTTTTTTGTAGCTATGTTTTCTCCTTTCTTCTTCTTTTGCCCTCTTCCCTTGTGATTTGATGACTATATTTAGTTTATGTTTGGATTCCTTTCTCTTTTTTTTCATGTTTATCTATTTTAGATTATTGTTTGTTGTTTCTATTAGGTTCATATATAACAACTAATATTTATAAGTGACTAATTTAAGTTGATGATTTCAATTCAATCTCATTCTATCAAAGCTACACTTTTACTTACTCCACACATTTTATGATTTTTGTGCCATATTTTGCATCTTTTAATTCTGTACATCACTTAACTATTTATTGTGGATATAGATGATTTTACTACTTTTGTCTTTTAACCTTTCTAAAAGTTTTACAAAAGGTTGATCTACTACCTTTACTGTATATTTGTCTTTACAGATGAAATTGTTTCTTTCCTAAGTTTTATATTTCTACTTGTGGTCTTTTCTGCTTAAAGAAGCCCCTTTATCATTTCTTATAAAGTGGTTTAGTGGCTCTGAACTCTTTCAGCTTTTGCTTCTCTGTAGAACTATTTATGTCTCCTTCAAATCTGAATGATAGCCTTGCTGGGTAGAGAATTCTTAGTTGCAGGGATTTTTTCCCTCTAATTGTTTTAAAAATAGTGTGCCACTCCCTCTGGCCTGCAAAAGTTTCTGCTGAAAAGTCACCTGATGATCTTATGGGAAGTCCCTTGTACATAACTACCTGCTTTTCCCTTAGAGCTTTTAATGTTTCTCTTTATCTTCAATTTTTGCCATTTTAATTACAATGTGTATTGGCATATACTTCTTTGGGTTGATCTTCTTTGAGTCTCTCTATGCTTCCTGGACCTGGATGTCTGTTTTTTCTCAAGTTAGAGAAGTTTACAGCTATTGTTTCTTCAAATAATGTTTCTCCCCTTTCTCTCTCTCTTCTCCTTCTGGTACCTCTATAATACACATATTAGTATGTCTGATGTCATCTCAGAGGTCTCTGATACTCTCCAAATTTTTTTAAATTCTTTTTTTTTTTTTTTGGTTCAGCTTGGGTGTTTTCCACTACTCTTCCAGTTTTCTGATTTGTTCCTCTGTTTCATCTAATCTACTGATGATGCCTTCTACTATATTTATAATTTCAGTTATTGTATTTCTTAGCTCTGTTTTTTTAAAATATATTTTCTAGCTCACTGTTAAACTTCTCACTGTGTACATTTATTCTTCTCCTGAGTTCATTGAGCAACTTTATGATCATTATCTTGAACTCTTTATTGGATAGATTACTTATCTCCACTTCACTTAATTCTTTTTGGGGGGTTTTATCTTGTTCCTTCATTTGGAATGTATTATTCTGTTGCTTCATTTTGTCTAATTCTCTGTTTTTATTTTTATGTAATAGGTAAGTTTATTATATTTCCCAATTTTTGAGTAATGACATTATGTAGGGAAAGTCCTATGGTTCCCAGCATCACACTCTCCTATGGTCACCAGAGCTATATGCTCTAGGAGTGAACCCTTTGTGGGCTGCATGAGCCATTCTCTTGTGGCAGGGTTGACTACTATGGGTGTGCTCATAGGTGGGGATGAACCCTGGCCCATTTGGCTGCTAGGCCCTACCTCATGCAGTGGCTGCTGGCCTGCTGGTGAGTGGCCTGGTGCCTGGGCAGTTTGCATTGGGGTCTGGGGGAATCTCAGTGCTGGTGTAGGTCCCTGGTGTATAGGGCTGAGTCCCCTCAAGCTTGCATGTCTGGTGTTGATGCTGGACCACTGGTGGGCAAGGCTGGGTCCCAGGGCAGCTAGCTGTGCAAACTTGAGGGTCCTGTTGCTGTTGCTGGTTTGCTGGTTGGTGGGACTTTTTATGGGTAGCCACTTGGGGGGCTTGGGGAGCCAATGGTGGGGATACAGACAATAAATATGTAAATCAATAAAATATATAGTACATATGATGATGAAAAGTTCTATGGAGAAAAATAGAGTAAAGAAGGATCCAGATTTGGGGAAGGGGTGGCAATTTTAAATAAGGTGAAATTGGAGAAAGCCTCATTTAGTAGGTGACACCTGATTTATACCAAATTGTTAACACTTGTTACCTCTTGGGAGTGGAATGGGATATGGAGGATGGCTTCATTTACTACTTATTTAATTTTCAATTTGAGTAATTATGGCTTATTTTTAATTTTTGTGTTTCTTACTATTTTCCAAATTAAGTGTATGATCATATGTATTATAATGTTTATCACATAGTAGGGGCTTAAGAAACATTAGTATCTTCTTTCTTTTTTCTATTTATTTATAGCCTAGAAGGGTTAGCGTTTCTGTCTTTGAATAGTGGGAAGAGAGCAGCATTCATAAGGCATAACTTCTTAACTTTTGATAAAATTTCCTAGACTTTTCACCTTGATAGCAGAGTCCTAATCCCTAAACCACCCACAGTAAAGACAATTCCACTTTGTCCATAAATGAAATCTTTGTAATTGAAAATTGAGAGTAGTTTATACTCCTTGGCTGGACTGAACTTTCCAATTCTGGCCATCAATCAGGTTGATACAGAGAGAGGAATTTACTTGCGCAAGCCTGTATAACTAGAGTAGCAGAACTGGGAATGGAACTTATGCCTGTTAAGCCTGTTCACAGCCCATGTTTTTCACACTATGTTGTGCTGCCTCCCTCCATAAGAAACTCTTCTCCCATGTCATTCCAATGACCCAACAGGCTCAGAAGATGGCAGGGGAGAATCCAGTGATAAACCCCTGAACCAGCGTTGGTAATCACCACCTGAGGGCATCACAAAAATCAATGAGGAGCTGAGCTGACAGGGCCTTTTGAGATAGTCTCACATTATACACAGGCAATGAGCAGCAAAGAAAAAGAATTTGTTCAACATTATATGCCAGTTACTAGCAGAACTAAAGCCTAGGTTTCCTAATTTTTTAACCCTTTTCCTAGCATGACATTTACTCGTCCATCCATTTTTCAATTCATCCAGCCAACTTTTCATCTATCCATTCAATGAAGATTTATTTAGTTTTCTCTCTATCAAAGGCATAGAACAAGACAAATGTGACCCTAACATTCAAGGGACTCCCAGTTTAGTGATTGTTTGAATCACTATGTTTGATGAAAGAATGAGTAGGCTGGCTACTATCCAGTCCCTGTTTCATGTTTCCCTCATTCCATGATGTCTCAGTCTAGGATGAGTGACAAAAATTAATTTGAGCAATTTGGCTTCATTACATTTTGGATCTGGTGATGCTGCATAGGGGTTTTGACCTAAGTGGGACCTGATGGCTCTGTGGCCTAGTTGAGCTTTCATGTAATTCCCAGAGTCTCTTGGTAGTTGCAGATTACTTGATTTGTAGTTTCATGATCCTATATTTCTGGCTCCTGAAACATATCCTTGTTTGCATTTTTGTTTACTTCCTGGACACTAAGGTTGCCTACTCAGCACTCAAAGTTCTTGCCCAGTGGTGGCTTGAGAGTTTCTTCTGGTAATTCAACCTCTGGATTTTAGGAACCAGAGTTCCAGTCCCTAAGGTGAAGTGGAGCCAAAAATATGATATTCAAGGAGTCACCAACTCTCTTGGGTTTCTTTCAGAGGGCATAGCCAATGTCTCAGTCAGAATAAATATTTCATCTGTTGCTCACTGGTCCTGGGAGAAGAGAGGCATGAGACAAATCTCTACTCATGGCCCCATAGAAAAGACTCTTGCTTGGAAATCTCAGGGGTTTTCACATTATCAATTCTGGTCTTGCTCTTAATAAAGATTTAGTGCTACTCTGCATGATGGAGATGTGAATAAGGCTAAATTCAGTGCTTATTTCTTGTGTGATCATCTGTTTTCTGCTATTGATAGGCCTCCTGGGGACAAATTGATGGTCTTTCAGTGCTCTACAGGCTATACCAGCCACTCCACACCCTCCATGAAAGGGGAAAATATAAACACCTTATTTACCTACTATATGCTAGGCAATTTACCACCATTACCTTATTGAATTCTTTCCCCTGCCCAGAATACAAGGAAGATATGATTTTGATCATCATTTGACAAATGAGGCTCAAAAACACAAAATAAGCTTCCCAAAGTCACACAGCCAAAGTGTGTCAGAATTGGGATTTGAACCCAGATCTGTCTGACAGCAGGGTTCACCAAGTATTCAGAGACTCTTTCTGATTTTAGATATGATACTGACAAGATATCTAGGGATCCTTGGTTCTGAAGAATTCCATCAAGAGAGGAGGTGACAGGATCTAGATCATTTTCCTTATAAAATAGAGACTAGAGGTAGTCATAATGCATGTGTTCATTGATCTCTCTACTCATCCACTTCATTGTCATCTACACAATGCCCTACTGAGCCCCATACGTGGCTATTGCTATGACTCAGTAGGATCACAAGAGAGCCAGATAATAAAATTATACTGTCAGAACTGATTGAGTTCAACTTCTTATATTATGGAAGGGAAAAATGAGGCCCAGAGAGAAAGGACTTTTTCAAGGAAAATACAGGTTGGTGAGATAGCTGGGACTTAAAAGCAGGTTTTCTAATTCTAGTGCAATACCTTTTATATTATACTTTATATTATATCAAGGCTAGTTTAGACATTTCACAGTACAGCTCATATCTCCTGTTTCCATATCAAAGTCGTTTTCCCTGCATATCATTAGGCCTATTGTACTTTGGATTTTGTAGTCTATGGACACTCATGAGTAGGATCAACTTTATCTCAGGAGTAAATAGCTGTCCATTAGTGTTTTTAGATGGTTCATTTGTACCTTTGTCCCTGCCCTGCCCTAGCTTAACATAGTTCTTTAATTTCCAACATTAGTGCTTCTTTTCTAAAAAAAAAAAACTTTTAATTGTACAATGACCCCTATGAAAATGCAGGACACATAAGCTAATTATATGTCAGCCATTAAAACCTAGGCAGGTCTATAGAAGCTTTCCTATATGTGTATGTGAAAGGGTGAAGGGGTGAAAGACAGAGTAGGGGTGATTTACAAACATCTCAAAAAGAGCACAACAGGAGTCTTATTTGCATAAAGACTTTGAGTATCCTTGGAAAACCAGAGAAATCATTGAGAAAGACATAGACAGAAACTGGAAACTTTGTTATTAAATTTTTGGAAAAACTTCAAATCAAGAGCTTTGAGGCAGAGTATTTTATTATTTTTTATATTATTATAAATGAAAATGTCTTCTTAAACTTATTTTCAGATTTTTCTTTGCTATAAATAGGAAAAAAAATTGATTATTGTATATTGATCATGTATCCTGAAACCTTGCTGAAATCATTTAATCCTTCTGTTAGTTTTTTGTTGTGTATAGATATTTTAGGAATTTCAACATACAAAATCAGGTCATTTGTAAATAGAGATTGTTTTATGTATTTCTTTCCAATCTTAATGTCTTAATTTTTTTCTTTGCCTAATTTCTAGAATCTCCAGTATAATGTTGAATCGAAGTGGCATAGAGTGAACATACTTGTCTCTTTCCTGATAATAAAGGGGAATATTATAATGTTAGTTGTGGGTTTTTCATTGATACTCTTTTTTTTAACTTTTAACTTAGTGCTGTTTTTATTAATCTCAAGTTTTAGCTTAAACTTCAGTGTGACAGATTTGGGATTGAATTCTTGCTCACATTTACTGATTGCATGTCTTTTTTTTCTTTTTTTAACATCTTTATTGGGGTATAATTGCTTTACAATGGTGTGTTAGTTTCTGCTTTATAACAAAGTGAATCAGTTATACATATACATATGTTCCCATATCTCCTCCCTCTTGCATCTCCCTCCGTCCCACCCTCCCTATCCCACCCCTCCAGCTGGTCACAAAGCACCAAGCTGATATCCCTGTGCTATGCAGCTGCTTCCCACTAGCTATCTACCTTATGTTTGGTAGTGTATATATGTCCATGCCTCTCTCTTGCTTTGTCACAGCTCACCATTCCCCTTCCCCATATCCTCAAGTCCGTTCTCCAGTAGGTCTGTGCCTTTATTCCTGTCTTACCCCTAGGCTCTTCATGTGCCTTTATTCCTGTCTTACCCCTAGGCTCTTCATTTTTTTCCTTAAATTCCATATATATGAGTTAGCATATGGTATTTGTCTTTCTCTTTCTGACTTACTTCACTCTGTATGACAGACTCTAGGTCTGTCCACCTCATTACAAATAGCTCAATTTCATTTCTTTTTATGGCTGAGAAATATTCCATTGTATATATGTGCCACATCTTCTTTATCCATTCATCTGATGATGGGCGCTTAGGTTGTCTCCATCTCCAGGCTATCGTAAATAGAGCTGCAATGAACATTTTGGTACATGACTCTTTTTGAATTATGGTTTTCTCAGGGTATATGCCCAGTAGTGGGATTGCTGGGTCATATGGTAGTTCTATTTGTAGCTTTTTAAGGAACCTCCATACTGTTCTCCATAGTGGCTGTACCAATTCACATTCCCACCAGCAGTGCAGGAGTGTTCCCTTTTCTCCACACCCTCTCCAGCATTTATTGTTTCTAGACTTTTTGATGATGGCCGTTCTGACTGGTGTGAGATGATATCTCATTGTAGTTTTGATTTGCATTTCTCTAATCATTAATGGTGTTGAGCATTCTTTCATGTGTTTGTTGGCAGTCTGTATATCTTCTTTGGAGAAATGTCTAATTTGGTCTTCTGCCCATTTTTGGATTGGATTGTTTGTTTTTCTTGTTATTGAGCTGCATGAGATGCTTGTAAATTCTGAAGACTAATCCTTTGTCAGTTGCTTCATTTCAAATGTTTTCTCCCATTCTGAGGGTTGTCTTTTTACCTTGTTTATGGTTTCCTTTGCTGTGCAAAAGCTTTATGTTTTCGTAGGTCTCATTTGCTTATTTTTCATTTTATTTGCATTTCTGTAGGAGGTGGGTCAAAAAGGATCTTGCTGAGATTTATGTAATAGAGTGTATAAGACTTGTATAGTCTGGCCTTACATTTAGGTCTTTAATCCATTTTGAGCTTATTTTTGTGTATGGTGTTAGGGAGTGATCTAATCTCATACTTTTACATGTACCTGTCCAGTTTTCCCAGCACTACTTATTGAAGAGGCTGTCCTTTCTCCACTGTACATTCCTGCCTCCTTTATCAAAGATAAGGTGACTATATGTGTGTGGGTTTATCTCTGGCCTTTCTATCCTGTTCCATTGATCTATCTTTCTGTTTTTGTGCCAGTACCTTACTGTCTTGATTACTGTAGCTTTCACTGATACTCTTAATCAAGTTGAAGAGGTTCCTATTCCTAATCTGTTGAGTATTATAAACAACATGGTGTGGAACATGACTATATACATATTTTTTGTACACTTGTCCTATTCTTAGTATGAATTTCTTAAGGTGGAATTATAGAGTGAAACAGGATACCCATTTTGAAGTCACTTGGTACATACTACTATACTCTGACCAGGAGGAGGAACCCATTTATCCTTTCTCTAGTAGTGGAAGCTCCACTGGATCTTGGTAATAGGTCCCACGAATGAATAGACTCATGTAAAACACTGGGCCTTGACATGGAAATTACTAAGCACATGCCCTTGAAGTAGGTATTTAAACAAGGGATCCTTAGAGATATACTCCCAACAATACTCATTCTGAAGAACAACATATTTGAATACTTATTCAATGTAAGAAGAGCATTTGGGAAAGCCTTATTTCCTGTTGTGTTTATTTTGTTTGGTTTGGTTTGGTAATTTTTCTTTTTTCTTTTCTGAGAGAATGAGCAAGTCCTCATGCAAGAGAGACTTTGTCTTGGTGCTGGGAATAACTATTTTAATATGGAACTTCATAAAAAGACAAAATCTGAAAACATTTTTTCCTAGAGTGTTAAAATGCAATGTACCATTATCCTTGCTGCTTTACCTTGCCCAAATCATTTCACTTTCCTGAGCCTTAATTTCCTGATCTATCAAAAGGTGGTGATGGTGTTGGTGGTAATGATAAAAGGGTAATAATCACTGTCTCTCAGTTTATGAAGTTCAAGTGAGTGAATGGATATGAAAACACGTTGGGAATTATGAGTAAGGATAAGCATAATGGTATAGTAAAAGGACACTCATGCAGGGAGTTGTTTTCTGTTAGGCCTTGACATATTTTTATTTCCTTCACCTCTGTTTCTACCTACAAAATATGTCCCCAATTTATCTATTTGCCTCTACCTCTACCCTTGGCACTCTAAATGAAACCACTGTTAATTCCTGCCTTGATCTTCTGTTTCCACTTCTTCTTCCCCTCCCTGTCAACCCAGAGGGAAGTTTAAAATTAAGTAACATCAAGTCATTTCCCTACTTAAAACTCTCCTATGGTATCACTTTACACTTAGAATACAGACCAACTTCCTTACTTTTGCCTATAGGTCCATGGCTCCCATCCTCATCTCACAGTTCTATCTCCTTCACTTGCTGCACACATTAAACTTAAGCCACACTGACTTTTATAAGTTCCTCTAACGTAGCTTGATCCTCAGCACAGGAACAGCATGTGTGTTCTACTTGCTTGAAATGCTCTTCCTTACTCTGTTCACATAGTTAATTATTTACAACTTCAGTTCAGTCATCACTGAGTATTCTTCCCAAGTCTCTCATTAGATAAAGCTCACCTATTGAAGGGTCTCATCTCATCTATATTTTGTACCACTTGTATCCCAAGAGTTGCTTCTGGCTCTGGGTTTTGTTAATTAAAATTATAGAACTGAAAAATTAATAACCAAATAAAAAACTCAGTGGTGGGAGTCAACATAAGAATGACAGGCCAGAAGAATCAGTGAACTTTAAGATAGATAGAAATTAGCTTTGTATGAACAACAGAAAGAAAATAGACTGAAAAAGATGAATTGAAATTTAGGGACCTGTGGGAATATACATAAGGTCTAACATTTGTGTAATTAGAGTCACAAAAGTAAAAGAGAAGTAGGATGGGGCAAAGAAGGTATTTGAAGAAATAAAGGCTGAAAATCTCCCAAATTTAGCAAAGGGTATGTAAACCTACAATTCAAGGAGCTGAGGAAACAGAATAAACTCAAAGAACTCCATGACAAGACACATTATTGTCAAAATTCTGATAATGAAATATAATTTTTTTAAATCTTGAAAGTTTGAGAGAGAAATGACATCTTACCTACAGGGGAAAAACAATTTAAATGAGAGAGGACTTATCATCCAAAACCATGAGGGCAAGAATTTTTATCTTTCATTTTTTTTCTTTTTTTCAGGTGTTAAAAAAAGCTATCAACCCAGAATTTTGTATATAGTGAAACATCTATCAAAATGAAAGGGAAAACAAGATATTCTCAGATGAAGGGAAACTAAGAGAATTTGTCATCAGCAAACTTGATCTAAAATACTGGCTAGAGAGAGGGACCTTCAAGAGGGTGGATGAGTAAGACATGGAGATCAATCTTCCTCTCCACAGAAATATCAGAAATACACCTACATGTAGAAAAACTCCTATAGAACACCTACTGAACACTGACAGAACACCTCAGACTTCCTAAAAGGCAAGAAAATCCCAATGTACCTGTGTATGGCAAAAGAAAAAGGGAAAAAGAGAGACAAAAGAATAAGCATGGGACCAGCATTTCTGGGAGGGAGCTGTGAAGGAGGAAAAGTTTCCATACACTAGGAAGAGCCTTCACTGGCGGAAATGAGGGGTGGGCAGGGAGGAAGTTTCAGAGCCAGGGAGGAGAGTGCAGCAATAGGTGTGCAGAGGGAAAAGTAGATTCCCCCGTAGAGGATTGGTACTGACAGCTCTCACAAGCCTGAGAGGCATGTCTGCTAACCCACCGGGGCTGGTAGGGGCTGGAATCTGAGGCTCAGGCTTCGAAGATCAGATCCCAGGGAGAGGACCGGGCTTGGCTGTGTGAACACAGTCTGAAGGAGGCTAGAGCTCCACAGCTATCCAGGAGGGAGTCCAGGAAAAAGCCTGGAACTGCCTAAGAGGCAAGAGACCATTGTTTCAGGGTGTGTGAGGAGAGGGGATTCAGAGCACTGCCTCAATGAGTTCCAGAGATGGGAGCAAGCCATGGATATCAGCGTTGACACAAGAGACTGGCATGAAACACTAAAGCTGCTGCTGAAGCCACTAAGAAGCCTATGTAAAAGCACAGGTCACTAACCACACATCCCCTCCTGGAAGACTCTGCTGCCCGCCACTGCCAGAGTCCTGTGATCCAGGGACACCTTCCTTGGGAGAACACATGGTGAGCCTCAGCCTGGTTCAACGTCACCCCACATTCTGTACCCATACCTCCCCCAAGCCTGAGTGACCCAGAACCACCTAATCAGCTACTACTTTAACCCCGTCCTGTGTGAGGGAAGAACAGATGCCCTCAGGCAACCTACATGCAGAGACAGGGCCAAATACAAAGCTGAACCCCGGGAGCTGTTTGAGAAAAGGGAAATTTCTCCCAGCATCCTCAGCAGCAGCAGATTAAATCTCCACAATCACCTTGATGTACCCTGCATCTGTGGAATACTTGAACAGACAAAGAATCATCCCAAAATTGAGGCAGTGGTCTTTGGGAGCAACTGTAGACTTCGGGTTTACTTTCTGCATCTAAATTATTTCTGGTTTTATGTTTATCTTAGTTTAGTATTTACAGCTTATTATCATTGGTAGATTTGTTCCTTGATTTGGTTTCTCTCTTCCATTTATATATATATATATATATATTTTTTTTTTTTTTCTCTTTTTGTGAGTATGTATCTCTATGCTTCTTTGTGTGATTTTGTCTGTATAGCTTTACTTTTACAATTTGTCCTAGGGTTCTGTCTGTCCATTGTTGTTTATTTATTTTTATTTTTTTTGGTATAATTTCTACCACTTGTTATCATTGGTGGATTTGACTTTAGGCTTGGTGGCTCTATTTTTCTTTCTATTTTTATTACTTTTTTATCTATAATAATTTTTTTTTTATTTTTTATTTTAGTAACTTGTATTTTCTTTTCTTCCTTTCTTTCCTTCTTTCTTTCTTTCTTTCTTCTTTCTTTCTTTCTTCTTTCTTTCTTTCTTTCTTTCTTTCTTTCTTTCTTTCTTTCTTTCTTTCTTTCTGTTTTTTTCCTCCCTTTTCTTCTGAGCCATGTGACTGACAGTGTCTTATTGTTCTGGCCAGGTGTCAGGCCTGAGCCTCTGAGGTGGGAGGGCCAAGTCCAGGACATTGGTCCACCAGAGACCTCCAGTCTCAGGTAATATCAAAGAGTGAAAGCTCTCTCAGAGATCTCCATCTCAATGCTATAACTGAGCTACATTCAAAGACCAGCAAGCTACAGTGCTGGAAACCTTATGCCAAACAACTAGAAAGACAGGAACACAACACAGCCCATTAGCAGAAAAGGTACCAAAAATCATAATAAGGTCACAGAAACCCCAAAACACACCACAAGTCATGGTACTGACCACCAGAAAGACAAGAGCCAGCCTCATCCACCAGAACACACCCACCAGACCCATTAACCAGGAAGCCTACACAACACATTAAACCAATCTTGCCCACTGGGGGCAGACATCAAAAGCAATGGGAACGATGAACCTGAAGCCTGCAAAAAGGAGACCCCACACACAGTAGGTTAAGCAAAATGAGAAGACAGAAAAATATACAGCAGACGAAGGACCAAGATAAAAACCCACAAGACCAAACAAATGAAGAGAAAATAGGCAGTCTACCTAAAAATAAAATTCAGAGTAATGATAGTAAAGATGATATAAAATCTTGGAAATAGAAAGGAAAAAAATACAAGAAACGTTTAACAAAGACCTAGAAGAACTAAAGAGCAAGCAAACAATGATAAACAACACATTAAATGAAATTAAGTATTCTCCAGAAGGAATCAATAACAGAATGACTGAGGCAGAAGAACGGATAAGGGACCTGGAAGATAAAAGAGTGGAAATAACTACTGCAGAGCAGAATAAAGAAAAAAGAATGAAAAGAATTGAGGACACTCTCAGAGACCACTGGGGCAACATTAAATGCACCAACATTCAAATTATAGGGGTCCCAGAAGAAGAAAAGAAAAAGAAATTGACAGAGAAAATATTTGAAGATATTATACTTGAAAACTTCCCTAATATAGGAAATGAAATAGTCAAAACTCCAGGAAGTTCAGAGAGTACCATACAGGATAAATCCAAGGAGAAACATGCCAAGACACATATTATTCAAACTATCCAAAATTAAATACAGAGAAAAATACTAAAATCAGGATGGGAAAATCAACAAATAATATAAAAGGGAATCCCCATAAGGTTAAGAGCTGATCTTCCAGCAGAAATTGTGCAAGCCAGAGGGAGTGGCAGAATATATTTCAAGTGATGAAAGGGAAAAACCTACAAGCAAGATTACTCTCCCTAGCAAGGATCTCATTCAAATTCAATGGAGAAATTAAAACCTTTACATAGAAACAAATTTAAAAGAATTCAGCAACACCAAACCATCTCTACAACAATTACTAAAGGAACTTCTCTAGGCAGGAAACACAAGAAAAGGAAAAGACCTACAACAACAAACCCAAAACAGTTAAGACAATGGTAATAGGGACATAAATATCAATAATTACCTTAAATGAAAATAGATTAAATGCTCCAAGCAAAAGACCCAGACTGGCTGAATGGATAAAAAAGCAAGACGCATATTTATGCTGTCTACAAGAGACCCACTTCAAACCTAGGGACAAATACAGACTGAAAGTGAGGGGAGGAAAAAGATATTCCTATAAATGAAAATCAAAAAAGCCTAGTTTAGAAATTCTCATATCAGGAAAAATACTTTAAAATAAAGACTATTACAAGACACAAAGAATGATACTACATAATGATCAATCCAAGAAGAAGATATAACAATTGTAAATATTTATGCACCCAGCATAGGAGCACCTCAATACATAAGGCAAATGCTAACAACCATAAAAGGGGAAATCGACAGTAACACAAACATAGTAGGGTATTTTAGCACCTCACTTTCACCAATGGGCAAATCATCCAAAATGAAAATAAATAAGGAAAATAATCTTTGAATGACACATTAAACAAGATGGACTTAGTTCTTAATTATAGGACATTCCATCCAAATATGACAGAATACACTTCCTTCTCAGGTGCTCATGGAACATTCTCCAGTATAGATCATGTCTCAGGTCAGAAATCAAGCCTTGATACATTTAAGAAAATTGAAATCATATCAAGCATCTTTTCTGAAAACAATGCTATGAGACTAGATATCAATTACAGGAAAAATAACTTTAAAAAACACAAACACATGGAAGCTAAACAGTATGCTACTAAATAACCAAAAGATCACTGAGAAAATCAAAGATTACATCAAAAAATACCTAGAAAGAAATGACAATGAAAACACGACGACCCAAAACCTATGTGATGTGGCAAAGGCAGTTCTAAGAGGGAAGTTTATAGCAATACAACCCTACCTCAAGAAACAATAAAAATCTCAAATAAACAACCTAAACTTTCACCTGAAGCAGTTAGAGAAGGGAAAAAATAACCAAAAGTTAACAGAAGCATGAAATCATAAAGATCCAGTCAGAAATAAATGAAAAAGAAATGATGGAAACAATAACAAAAATCAATGAAACTAAAAGCTGGTTCTTTGAGAAGACAAACAGAATTGAAAAACCATTACCCAGACATCAACAAAAAAAGGGAAAAGACTCAAATCGACAGAATAAGAAATTAAGAGGAAAAATAACAACTGACATTGCAGAAATACAAAGGATCATGAGAGATTACTACAAGCAACTCTACGCCAATAAAATGGACAACCTGAAAGAAACGGACAAATTCTTAGAAAAGCACAGCCTTCCAAGACTGAACCAGGAAGAAATAGAAAATTTAAACAAACCAATCAAAAGCACTGTAATTGAAACTGTGATTTAAAATCTTCTAACAAACAAAAGCTCAGGAACAGATAGCTTCACAGGGGAATTCTATCAAACTTTTAGAGAAGAGCTAATACCTATCCTTCTCAAACTCTTCCAGAATATAGCAGAAGGGGGAACACTCCCAAACTCATTCTAGGAGGCCACCATCACCCTGAAACAGAAAATCAGACAAAGATGTCATAAAAAAAAAACAACTACAGGCCAATATCACTTTTGAACATAGATGCCAAAACCCTCAACAAAATACTAGCAAACAGAATCCAACAGCACATTAAAAGGATCATACACCATGATCAAGTGGGGTTCATGCCAGCAATGCAAGGATTCTACAATATACACAACTCAGTCAATGTGATACACCATATTAGTATATTGAAGGATAAAATCATATTATAATCTCAATAGATGCAGAAGGGCCTTTGAGAAAATTCAACACCCACTTATGGTAAAAACCCTCCAGAAAGTAAGCATAGTTTATTACCTCATCGTAATAGAGACCACATATGACAAACCCACAGAAAACATTCTAAGTGGTGAAAAATTGAAACATTTCCACTAAGATCAGGAAGAACACAAGGTTGCACACTCTCACAGCCATTATTCAACATACTTTTGGAAGTTTTAGCCACAGCAATAGGAGAAGAAAAAGAAATAAAAGGAATCCAAATCAGAAAAGAAGAAATAAAATTGTCTCTATTTTCAGATGACATGATACTATACATACATAATCCTAAAGATGTTACCTGGAGACTACTAGAGCTAATCAATGAATTTGGTAAAGTAGCAGGATACAAAACTGATGCACATAAATCCCTTGCATTCCTATACACAAATGATGAAATATCTGAAAGAGAATTTAAGGAATCACTCACATTTACCACTGCAACAAAAAGAATAAAATACCTAGGAGTAAAACTACCTAAGGAGAAAAAAGGCCTGTATGTAGTAACCTATAAGACACTGATTAAAAAAATTAAAGATGATACAAGCAGATGGAGAGATATACCATGTCCTTGGATTGGAAAAATTAACATTGTGAAAATAACTATTCTACCCAAAGCAATCTACAGATTCAGTGCAATCCCAATCAAACTACCAATGGCATTTTTCATAGAACTGGAAAAAGAAATTTCACAAATTGTATGGAAACACAAAAAACCCCGAATAGCAAAAGCAATCTTGTGACAGAGAAATGGAGCTGGAGGAATCAGGCTCCCAGACTTCAGACTGTACTACAAAGCTACAGTAATCAAGACAGTATGGTACTGGCACAAAAACAGAAATATAGATCAATGGAACAGGATAGAAAGCCCAGAGATAATCCCACGCAAATATGGTCACCTTATTTTTAATAAAGGAGACAAGAATATACAATGGAGAAAAGACAGACTCTTCAATAAGTGGTGCTGGGAAAACTGGACATCTACATGTAAAAGAATGAAATTAGAACACTCCCTAACACCATACACAAAAATAAGCTCAAATTGGATTAAAGACCTAAATGTAAGGCCAGACTCTACAAGTCCTATACACTCTATTACATAAATCTCAGCAAGATCCTTTTTGACCCACCTCCTACAGAAATGTAAATAAAACCAAAAATAAGCAAATGGGACCTATGAAAACATAAAGCTTTTGCACAGCAAAGGAAACCATAAACAAGGCGAAAAGACAACCCTCAGAATGGGAGAAAACATTTGAAATGAAGCAACTGACAAAGGATTAGTCTTCAGAATTTACAAGCAGCTCATCCAGCTCAATATCAAAAAGCAAACAACCCATTCAAAAAATGGGCAGAAGACATAAATAGACATGTCTCCTAAGAAGATATACAGATTGCCAACAAACACATGAAAGGATGTTCAACATCACTGATCATTAGAGAAATGCAAGTCAAAACTACAATGAGGTATCACCTCACACCAGTCAGAATGGCCGTCATCAAAAAGTCTACAAAAAATAAATGCTCGAGAGAGTGTGGAGGAAAAGGAATCCTCTTACACTGCTGGTGAGAATGTAAATTGATACAGCCACTATGGAGAACTGTATGGAGGTTCTTTAAAAAAGTAAAAATAAAACTACCATAAGACCCAGGAATCCCACTACTGGGCATATACCCTGAGAAAACCATAATTCAAAAAGAGTCATGTACCACAATATTCATTGCAGTTCTATTTACAATAGCCTGGACATGGAAACAGCCTAAGTTTCCATTGACAGATGAATGGATAATGAAGATGTGGCACATGTGTACAATGGAATATTACTCAGCCATAAAAAGAAACGAAATTGAGTTATTTGTAGTGAGGTGGTTGGGCCTAGAGACTGTCATACAGAGTGTGGTAAGTCAAAAAGGGGGAAAGAAACCTTATGCTAACACATATATATGGAATCTAAAGAAAAATATGGCTCTGAAGAACCTAGGGCTGGGACAGGATTAAAGACCCAGTTGTAGAGAATGGACTTGAGGACATGGGGACGGGAAGAATAATCTGGGATGAAGTGAGAGAGTGGCATCGACTTATGTATACTACCAAATGTAAAATTGCTTGTGTGACGCAGCCGCATAGCATAAGGAGATCAGCTCGGTGCTTTGTGACCACCTAGAATGGTGGGATAGTGAGGCTGGGAGGGAGACACAAAAGGGAGGATATATGGATATATATATATATATATATATATATATATATATATATATATATATATCCATATCTGTGTGTGTAGCTGATTCACTTTTTTATAAATCAGAAACTTACCCAGCATTGTAAAGCAATTATACTCCAATAAAGATGTTAAGAAATAATATAAAATACTGGGTAAAGCAAGTTCTCTTAAAAAAAAAAGGAAACCATCAAAGAACAGAGCTTGCAACATTAGGTAGGAAGGATAAACAGCAGAGACTTCTAAAATATGGGTAAATAGAATAGACTTTCCTTCTAATTTTGAATTGTCTAAATTATGCTTGAGAGCTGATGCAAAAATTTTCATAGTGTCCAATGTAGCTCTCAATGTACTTAGAATACGTATTTAGGAATATTATAAATAGGAGTAGGGTAAAGGGCCATAAAGGAAAGTAAGTTATCTATATTTTACTCTAACTGATAGAATTTTGATACCAGTAGACTGTGATAAGTTACTTATATATAATATAAAACCTAGGAAAACAAATCCTTACAGAAAAGCTATGGAAAAAAATACACACAGAAACACCAGAGATAAATCAAAATGGTATTCTACAGACTGTTCAAGTATCAAACAGGGAGGCATAAAAAAGGAAACAGAAAAACAAACAAAACCCAGGGGAATTAAACAGAAAACCAAAACTAAAATGACAGATGTAAGCCATAAAATATTAAAAAAATTTTCAACTGTAAATTGTCAACATACACCAGGTTAAAAACAGAGATCAGCAGAGGGGATGAAGAAATAAAACAAAACAACTGTATGCTGTCTATAAGAAACTCACTTCAAACGTAATACTATATGTGACTGAATGTAAAATGATGTAAATAGATAAACCATGAAAAAAATAATACAAATCAGGAATGGCTACACTAATATCAGGCAAAGGAGATTTCATGGCAAAAATAATCGTAGGTGACAAAGTTTTACCACTACATTAGAAAAAAATTTTTACCATTACATTAGATAATGGTAAAGCTATCAACACACCAATAATAATCATAAATTTTAAACATGTATGAGCTATAAAATAGAGTTGAAAAGTATACAAATAAACACCTGATAGAACTGAAATGAGAAATAAGCAAATCCACAATTATAGGTGAAGACTTAAACATCTCCCTCTTAGCAACAAAAAACTATTAAACACTAAACAGAAAATTAATAAGCATAGACAGAACACTATCAACCTACAACATTTACTCAACATTTATACAACACAACAATAACAACTGCAGAGTACGCATACTTTTCAAGTGCCCATGAAACATTTACCAAGGTAGACCAAATTCTGTGCCATAAAATAACCTCAGCAAATGTTAAAAAAATGAAATCACACAGGGTATATTCTCTGACCATAATGGAATCAAACTAGAAACAACGAAAGAAAGACAGAAAAAGAAAACTACAAACATCTCTCATAAATACTAACATAAAAGTACTCAGCACAATGTTACTGAATACTATATATATATATATATATATATATATATATATATATATATATATATATATAGAGAGAGAGAGAGAGAGAGAGAGAGAGAGAGAGAGAGGGAATTCAAAAGATGACCAAATATCATAACCATATATATTGATACAGAAAAATTGTTTGACAAATTCCAACACCCAATCATGATAAAAAAAAAAAAAAAAAGAAACTCTTAGAAACTAGGAATTGAGGTAAATATCCTCATTTTGAGAAAGACCAGATACAACACACCCACAGCCAAGCCAACATCCTATTCAATGAAAGATTAAATTCTTTCCAAGTTTGGAAACAATGTAAAAATTCAGCTGTCAACACTGTTATTAAACATAGTACTGAAATTTCGAGCTAGGTCACTAACACAATAAAAAAAGGCATATAGATATGGAAGAAGAAAATAAAACTCTATTTGCAGGTGATATGATTGCCTGCAAAGAAAATCCGAAGGAATCTATGAAAAAATCCAAAAATGAACACGTGAGTTCAGCAAGGTTGCAAGATACAGGTTCAACCTATGAAAAGCAATTTTATTGCTATATACTAGAAATAAATATGTGAAAAACAAAATTAAAATACAATACTATTTATAGCCACTCAAAAAATGAATTACTTAGGCGTAAATCTAACAAAACAATTACAGGTCTTGTATGTTAAAAAATACAAAATGCTTATGAAATAAATCAGTGAAGGACTTCCCTAGTGATCCAGTGGTTAAAACTCTGAACTTCCACTGTAGGAGTCACGGGTTTGATCCCTGGTTGGGATAAGATCCCACATGCTGTGCGGTGCAGCCAAAGAAAAAAGAAATCTATGAACACCTAAATAAATTAAGTGACGTACCAGGTTCTTTCATGGATTGGAGGACTCAACATAATAAAGATGTTAATCTTACACAATACATAATTGATATACATATTTGACACAATATATACAGATACAATAGTTTTTGGTATATAGGGACAAAGATTATATCAAAATGCCAAGGAACTAGAATAAATAAAACAATTTTGAAAATGAAGAATAAAATAGAAGAATCGCTCTATAAGATATTAATGATTACTATATAACTACAGTAATAAAACTGTGTGGTAAGGGTAGAAAGATAGACACATAGATAAATACGACAGGTAAGATAACCCAGAAATAAATCTACACAAATATGCACGACTAATTTTTCACAAAGGTGCACAAACAATTCAATGAACGAACACGGCACTTAAGTAATTGAACATCCATAGACAAAAAAGTGAGCCTCAACCTAAACCTTACATCTTATTTAAGAATTAACTCTAAATGGATCATGAACTTAAATGTAAAATGTAAACCTATGAAACTTTTAGAAGAAAACATAGGAGAAAATCTTTGGAATCTAGGGTTAGGCAAAGAGTTCTTAGGTTTGTACTAAAAGAATGAGACATAAGTGAAAAAATGATAAATTGGACTTCATCAAAATTAAAAACTTCTGTTCTGTAAAAGAACCTGTTATGAGTAATCAAAGTAAAACTATAGATTGAAAGAAAGTATTTAGAAGCCACACATCTCACAAAAGACTCATATCTATAATGTACAGAGAACTTTCAAAATTCAACAGTAAGAAGAAATAAACTTATTGGAAAATGGGCAAAAGTCATGAAGAGACATTTCACTAAAGAGGATATAAGAATGGCAAATAAGTACACGAAAAAATGTTGACTATTATTAACCATTATGAAAATGCAAATTAAGACAAAATGGGATATCATGACATACCTATCAGAATAGTTAAAGAAAAATAGTGATAATATCAAATGCTGGCAAGGATGCAGACCAACTGGGTCACTTAAAATACATTGGTAGTGTGAATATAAATTGGTGTGTCCACTCTGGAGAACAGTTTAGTAGTTTCATATAGAACTGAACATATAATGACCATATGACCCAACTAATTGCACAATTAAGTATTTATCCAAGAAAAGTAAAAGTTTATGTCCATATAAAAATATGTACACATTTTTTCTTAACAGCTTTATTTGTAATATTCTAAAATTGTAAAATAGTTAAAATATCTTATAATAGGTGAATGGTTAAGCAAATTACAGTACATCCATACCATGGAATATAAAACAATAAAAAAAGAATGAAGTATTAATACATGCAAAAACTTTGATGGATCTTATACATTATCCTGAAATGACAAAATTTTTGAGATGAAAAGCAGATTAGTAGAGGTGAAGGGGTTAGGGATGGTTGGGCGGGAGGTGAGTATAAAAGGTTAGCACATGGAAGATCTTTGTGGAAGATCTTTGTGGTAGTGGAAAAGTTCTGTATCTTGGTTTCAGAGGTGGTTTTAAGAATCTACACATGTGGCAAATTGATAAAAACTATAGACACATTGTACCAATATCAATGTCCCAATTTTGATGTCATAATATAGTTATATAAATTGCAATCATTAGGGGGTTGATAAATGGTACATGGAAATTTTCTGTATATCTTTGCAGCTTATTGTGAATCTATAATTATTTCAAAATATTTTTTTAAAAAAGATTTGCAAACCCGGTTCTAATGGAAGGGGAAAATATGTTTGATTTTCAGGGATAGAGGAGGGAGCATACGTGAGATGGGGGAAGATTCCCCCAATTCAAAGGGAAATGGTGGTTGGGATTTTTCTGAATGGTGAACAATTTTGAGTGGTGGAAGTATAAGGCTCTGAGATTCTCAGACTCAGCAAAATTTTCTCTGCCCCAGCATGGAGTTGAAACCCCAGAAGCACTGGAGCAGAATGGAACACATGAGCCAGAACAATTAGCACTTCAGTTGTAACTATTGTAGACCAAGGACAAGAGGGCTTTCCCTATATATTACCATGGCATAAAAACCCTCAGAATATTTGTACCATCTAGAGCCCCAGTCATGTTTGAGCCTCAATTGCCAGCCCAAATTGGCACACAAGATTAGATTTCATTTAAAGGAAATAAAGTAATTCCATCCATTCATTGACTGACTCAAAAAAAAAAACTATATATTATGCATCTAATAGGTTCCTGGCACTGAGACAGATATAGTCCCTACCTAATACAGTTTAGTATGGCTGAAAGACATGATTTCAGAAGCTGACTGCCAATATTCTTGTCTGTACATCTAACAATTTTCCATGAGGGGACCTTCTGGTATACCTTTCCTTTTTTTTTTTTATCATACAGTTTTAACTTAAACTTCCCTAAAAGCATGTCTGATCAGGTAGCCAAGGCAACCTGAAAAGTGGACTTGGCCTTCCCAATCCCATCATAGGCTGGAAAAAGGGAAGGAGAAATATAGGCAACTGCCCATGGATTCCAGGCACCCAACTTTGCATGCTCTTTCACAACCAACCCGTCTGCTCACAGCTGTCCAATTGCTCAACATGAGGTATAATATAAATTTATTCTCCAAGGTCATTGCTCTTTGCATTTAGTGGCACACACAGACTTCCTCAGGCCAACTGGTCATGGTCCTATTTACACCCATGGTTCACTTATCTACTGGGACTTGGTCCTCCAAGCCATTGAGAAAGCTGTGAATAAAATGGCTTGCACAGAGTAGTAGTTTTCCTGACAAGTGGTGGATGGAACATAGTTGAGGAAACCAGAATTAGGTGATATCTGGAAATCTGGGCTGACAGCTGGCATTAGAGAGCAGACTCTCAGCCTTGGGCCAGTGATCTGTGGGTAAGACTCTAGGATACAAAGCAGAAACTGACAAGAGATGCTAGGGTCCTAGTGCAGTTATATGGGGGCTCATACACTGGGAATCTGGCAGAACTAGTAAACAGGACAGAGATAAAAGGAAAAGGCCAAACCAAAAGTAAATGGATTAGCGATGACTAATGGTTTGTCCTAGGGTATAGAAAAGGGGCTGAGTTCTTTTTGCTCTAGGTCAGGATTGGTTCTAGATGCCCAGAGAAGGCTGAACCTTCAATGGAAAGGGGGTTAGAGATTCCAGCTGTGGGGGAAAGATGGAGTTAGAGAACTAACCTCAGTCAGGACCTGACTCCTGTGTCTACAGGACAAATGTGCTGGTTTTCAAACATGACTAAGGCATGGGGTGGTGTCAAACTTCCTCTGCTTCCTTCCCTGGCCAAACATTCAAGCTAAACCCTGCTGTAAGATGTCTTTCCTAGATGTTTTGTATTCCTACCTCCTAGAATGAAATTCATTTGAAGTAATTCACAGAACTATGTGTGAAAGCACACTTGAAAGAGGAGGATGATCAGAGACAGCCTTCCATTATCTCAGCCTCAGTATCACAGCCATTTACATTTATTACCCAATTTGATGACCCCTTGTTATGTTTAACATTTCTGAGCTGGAAGATGAAAAGAACATTAACAAGACAGAATGCATGTTAGAACCTTGTCACTTTTTAAGTAACTTTGACTTTGAGTGGGCATATTGGTATCTTAGCAACTGAGAGAGTTTATATTGAAGAATCCAAAAAGGAAAATAAAATCCTCTTAGAAAGTTAGCAAAGCAAGAAGTTCCACCTCATCACTATTGCTCTGTTCACCAAAGGAACAAATGCTCACTTGGAGCTGGAATGTGTTGGTAGCAGTGGTGACAAGAAGCTGTGGTGATGAGGGGGTTGCAGTTGTCAAAGGGTATGATCGTTGGTAAGGAACAATGAGACTGAGGAAGAAAGATGGAACTAAATGATTTAAGCAGCTCCTTCCAGAATTTGTTTACCTAGTAAATATTTCCCGAGAATCTCCTGGGTTAGGGATGTGGACAGAGAAGTGAATCAGACACAGTCCCTACTCTCAAGTAGATCTTAGACCTGTAGGATTGATGAGACTTGGAAACAATCACAATGGAGTGTGAATTGTGCCATCACACACTGATGAAAGGCAGTAGAGTGAAGCTGTTAAGACTACTGACCTGGAAGCAGACTGCTTGGGTTCAAATCCTGGCCTTATACCTAACTGGTTCTGTGACTTTAGGTAGGTCATTTAAGCTCAGTATCTCAGTTTCCTATCTGTAAACTAGAGGTAAAGTGTGGGAGTCATCACCTGTAGGACTAGTCTTGGGTAAAGTAGAAAAGTAGGTCATGTCTGAGTTATCCACTCTCTTCATGGGATTATTTGAGCTCTGCTCTTACACATTAAGGAAGATAAAGACCAACTTTAGCACTTGCAACAAGCTAAGGAGCTGGAAACTATGAAGAATGCTTGAAGGCATAAGGCTATTTAGCCTGGCAAAGACACAGAGGAATGTAGTCTCTGACTTCAGACTTCTGATAGATTGTCACAGCATGAAGGGAGGGGGCATAGTTGGGACCATGGGTGGAAGTTCCAAGGAAATGGTACTGTTCAAACCCACTTCTGCTCCTGCCTACAAAATATACTCAAAACTGATTAGTTCAACAGTTAAGATGGGTAGAATGTGGCCCTGGACTAACTTTCCAGGGGCCATACTAACTTCCATTCTCTGTTCAGTCCTCAGTGTTCCCCTCTCCAAATTATCATGCTCCAGGCTCTCAATAATATTTATTGTTCCCTTAGCATACCTCTGCACTTTCTGTTCCGTTCATCTGAAATGCCCCCTCCCAATAACAATTCCACCTGGTGAACCCCTACCTATTCTTCATGATCCCACCCAAATGTAGCTCCTTCTTATGGATTTTGCCAAAATTCTTTTCCTCGTCTCACATCCATGAAATACTTATCCCTCCTTCTTCTATGCTGTTAATAGAAAACAATCACTTTTCATTATAATGAATTACTTTTCTTTTTCTTCCTCTAGTCTATATTGACTATATTTCCAGTGTCTCCAAAAGAACGGGTACTCACAAATATTTGTGGAATCAAAGGAAAAACTTTTCAATCAGTCCAAAACTGCTGGAAAAAAAAAAGAGCTACCTTACACTGGAAAAGTTCAAATAAAGGCTGGATGATTATTTGCCAAGAAAGTTGCAAGATGATTCCTGCACTGACTGGGATATTAAAGGCAAGGAGGTAAAATGACGCCACTTACCCTATAATTTGAGAGAATTTTGACATTGTGGCTTGGACTAATAGGGGCATAAATATTATGCTGATGAATTATACAGAATTAGATGTGATTCTGTGCTTTGCTACTCACTTGCTATGTGATGTTGGGCAAAGTGTCTTCCTTCTCCGGGCTTCAATTCCTTTATCTGCAGAAGAATGAACTTGGTCTAGTGAAAACTGGTTTCCAAACTGTTCGCTGGAATGCCTTGGAGCAGAGTCTTCTGCAAAAGAAAGGCAGCTACAAGGGAGATATAAAAAGAAAATCATGCAAGTAGCTCTGCCCCAACACCCCTCTGAAATATGGCTTCAACCACAATAGAGTTCTTTTGATCTTTTCTCTTATTTTATTACTTAGTGTTTTCATTTTTTTTTGTTTTCAGTTATTAAAGTGGCATATGCTTATAATAAAAATTCACTCAGTATAGAATAAGGACAAAAATAATAATAGCACACATGAATATAACATTTGTGTGTTATACATTGTTCTAGGTACTTTATAAATATTAAATTTAAAGCAGACATATAAGGTAAAAAGTGAAAAAAACCTCTTAAAGTCTTTTAAAAACCTTTCTCCACACAAATTCTATTCCTCTCCCCCGAGGTAACCACTATTTCCCATTTGATTTGTATCCTCTCAGGTGTTTTCATGTTCATTTAAAATTATATGTTTTACATTTCTAAATACGTATACATATTTATATAAATAGACTCACACACCTTATATTGTTCTGTACTTCTCTTTTTTACTTATCAGGGAAATTGTTCCCTTTTGGTGTATATTAAACTGCTTCACTCTCACATACGGCTGCATTATATTCCATTATTTAACTGTATCTAATAAGTTCTCAGGTGATTAATATTTAAGTTGTGTGAAATATTTTGCAATTATGGTATTACAGGTAATATCCTAGGATTTATCTGTGCACATGTGGAAATACTTCCATAGAGTAGATTTTCAGAGGAAAAATATTAAGACATACAGTATGATCATTTACATTTTGTCAATCTTCCAACTTGACATCCATCCAAAAAGGGCTACACCAATTTACACTCATATCAATGGAATTTCCTATATCCTCACAAATGCTGGACAATATTATTATTTGAAATCTTTGTCAATATGGTGCATTAAAAATATCTCTAGTGGGTCACTGCTGTCCCTACAAAACTCGCAAGCAGGCACCAATCACTGCCCTTGCCATCTGAGGAGACCACACAGGCTGCAAGGATCCCAATCATTGCCCCTGCTGTCCCAGGAGTTTGCAGGCTGCTGCTGCCACTAAGAGACATGGGAGCATGTTCCAATCACTACCCCCACTGTCCTGAGGTTGTGTGGGCCACTGCACCTCCATGCCCTCATATCAAGGAGATACTGGCAAGCACACACTGAGGAAAAAGGCAGCAAGCATCTAAACTAAAAGTAGCCCCTCAGTTCCAGAAAAGGTGGTGGAGAAGAAGGATTTGAACTTACTCCCCTCATGAAAACAACAAAATCAAAACTAGCTGCTTAACAACCATTGACAACAAAGACTGGAACCTACCAAAAAATGTTTACATCCAAAGCCAAAGAAGAAGCTACACTGAGATTGTAGGAGTGTCTCTTTCACGATGTAATCAAATCCCGTACCTGCTGGGTCGGTGACCAACAAACTGGAAAATAATTATATAGCAGAATTTCTCCCACAGAAGTGAGAGTTCTGAGCCCCACATCAGGTTCCCTAGCCTGAGGGTTTGGCATCAGGAGGAGCAGCCCGTAGAGCATTAGGCTTCAAAAGTCAGTGGGGCTTGAGAGCAGGAGCTCCACAAGACTGGAGGAAACAGAGATTCTATTCTTGGAGGGTACAAACAAGGTTTCATGTGCACTGGGGCCCAGCACAAAGTAGCGACTCAATAGAAGCCTGGGCTAGACATACTGGCAGGTCTTGAAGGGTCTCCGGGGGAGACAGGGGTTGGCTGTGGCTCACTGTGGGAGCAAGGACACTGGTGGTGGAGGTCCTAGGGAATATTGAGTGGTGTGATGTCTCCTGGAGTTCATCATTTTGGCACTGAGACCTGGCCCCACACAACAGCCTGCAGGCTCCAATGCTGGGATGTCTCAGGCCAAACAACAAGCAGGGTGGGAACACAGCCCCAACCATCAGCATACAGGCTGCCTAAAGTCATACTGAGCACACAGCCACATCTAAACACACCCATTGACATGGCCCTGCCCACCAGAGAGTCAAGATCCAGATCCACCGTCAGTGGGCAGGCACCAGTCCTTCCCACAAGGAAGCCTGCATAAGCCCCTGAACAAAACTCACCCACCAGAAAGCAGACACCAGAAGCAAGAGGACCTGTGACCCTGCAGCCTATGAAAAGGAGACCACAAACACAGAAATTTATATAAAATGAGATGGCAGAGAAATATGGTTCAGATGAAGGAAAAACATAAAAGCCCAGAAGAACAACTAAGTGAAAAATAATTCACAGTAATTATAGTAAAGATGATCCAAGACCTCCAGAAAGAGTGGAGGCACAGACCAAGAACATGCAAGAAATGTTTAACAAACAGCTAGAAGATTTAAAGAGCAAACAGAGATGAAAAATAAATAACTGAAATGAAAAAAATACACTAGAAATAATCAATAGCAGAAAAAGTGAGACAGAAGAATGAATAAGTGAGCTGGACGACAAAAAAGTGGAAATCACTGCCATGGAACAGAATAAAGAAAAGAGAATGAAAAGAAAAGAGGAGAGCATAACAGACTTCTGGGACAACATTATGCAGCAACATTCACATTACAGAAGTCCCAGAAGGAGAAGAGAGAGAGAAAGGACCTGAGAAAACATTTGAAGAGGTTATAACTGAAAATGTCCCTAACAGGGGAAAGGAAATCACAGTCAAGTCCAGGAAGCAAAAAGAGTTCCACACAGGGTAAACCTAAGGAGGAACATGCCATGACACATATTAATCAAAGTGACAAAAATTAAAAACAAAGAGAAAATACTAAATGCAACAAGAGAAAAGCAACAAATAATATACAAAGGAATCCCCATAAGGACATAAGTTGATTTTTTGGCATAAAATTTGCAGGCCAGAAGGGAGTGGCACAAAATATTTAAAGTCATAAAAGGGAAAATATTACAACCAAGAATACTCTACCCAGAAAGGCTCTCATTCATATTCAATGGAGAAAACAAAAGCTTTACATAAACGCAAAAACTAAGAGAATTCAGCACCACAAAACCAGCTTTAAACAAATGCTAGGGGGGGACCTTCAAGATGGTGGAAGAGTAAGACATGGAGATCACCTTCCTCCCCACAGATTCATCAAAAATACAGCTACATGTGGAACAACTCCTATAGAACACCTACTGAACACTGGCAGAAGACCTCAGACTTCCCAAAAGGTAAGAAAATCCCCACATACCTGGGTAGGGCAAAAGAAAAAGAAAAAACAGAGACAAAAAATAGGGACAGGACCTGCACTTCTGGGAAGGAAGAAACGTTTCCACACACTAGGAAGACCATTCACTGATGGAGACAGTGAGGTGGATGGTGCAGAAGCTTCAGAGCCATGGAGGAGAGCTCAGCAACAGAGGTGCAGAGGGCAAAGCGGACAGATTTCCACACAGGATCCATGCAAACCAGCACTCACCAGGTTGAGAGGCTTGTCTACTCACCTGCCAGTGCTGGTGGGGCCTGGGAGCTGAGGCTGGGGCTTTGGAGGTCAGATGCCAGGGGGTGACTGGGGTTGGCTGTGTGAACACAGCCTGAAGGGGGCTAGTGTGCCACAGCTAGCTGGAGTGGGAGTCTAGGAAAATGTCTGGACCTGTCTAAGAGGCAAGAGACCATTGTTCTGGGGTGTGTGAGGAAAGGGGATTCATTCATTGTTTGCCCACAGAAGGCAGAGAATTGCCTAAATGAGATCCAGAGACAGACATGAGCTGAAGGTATCAGCTCAGACCCCAGAGACGGGCATAACACTAATGCTGCTGCTGCAGCCATGGGGAATCCTGTGTGCAAGCACAGGTCACTATCCACACACACCCCCGGGAATTTGTGCAGCACACCACTGCCAGGGTCCCATGATCCAGGGACAAGTTCCCTGGGAGATCACATGGTGAACCTCAAGCTGTTGCAACATCATGCCAGCCTCTGCTGCTGCAAGTTTGCCCCACATTCCAATTATAAATACCATACCCTCCCTCCCCCTGACATGAGTGAGCCAGAGACACCTAATCAGCCATTGCATTAACCCTGTCCTGTCTGGGCAGGAACAGATGCCTGAGGGCAGCCTACATGAAGAGGTGGGACCAAAGTCAAAGCAGATCTCCAGGAGCTGTGCAAACAAAGAAGAGAAAGGAAATTTTATCCCTGCAGCCTCAGAAACAGCTGATTAAATCCCCACAAACAACTTGATGCATGCTGCATCTGTGGAATACCTGAATAGACAAGAAATCAACCCAAGATTGAGGTGGAGAACTTTGGGAGCAACTGTAGACTTGGGGATTGCTGTCCACGACTGACTTGTCTCTGATTTTTATGTTTATTTTAGTTTAGTGTTTGTTATCATTGGTGGATTTGTCTATTGGTTTTGTTGCTCTCTTTTTTTATTACTATGTTTTTATTTTTAAAACTTATTTTTTATTTCTTCTTATTATTATTTCTTTAGTTTTTCTCCCTTATCTTCTGAGCCTGGGGACTGACAGGTTCTTGGTACTCCACCCTGGTGTAAGGGTTGAGCCTCTGAGTTGGGAGAGCCGAGTTCAGGACATTGGATCACTGGAGACCTCCACACCTGAAGTAATATCAACCAGCAAGAGCTCTGCCAGAGATCTTGGACTCAATGCTAAAACCCAGATCCACTTAACAACCAGCAAGAACCAGGTCTGGATGCCCCATGCCAAACAACCAGCAAGACAGGAACACAACCCCACCCATTAGCAGAGAGTCTGCCTAAAATCATACTAAGTTCACAGACACACCAAAATAAACCACCAGACGTGGACCTGCCCACTAGAAAGATCCAACCCCATTCACCAGAACACAAGCACCAGTAACCTCTAGCAGGAAGTCTACAGAAGCCACTGAACAAACTCACCCACTGGGGTCAGAAACCAAAAACAACAGGAACTACTAACATACAACTTACAAAAAGGAGGACCTAAATTCAGTAAGTTAAACAAAAAGAGAAGACAAGAAATATGCAGCAGATGAAGGAACAAGGTAAACACCACCAGAACAAACAAATGAAGAGGAAATAGAGAGTCTACCTAAAAAGAAGTCAGACAAATTATAGTAAAGATGATCCAAAATCTTGGAAATACAATAGAGAAAATACAAGAAATGGTTAACAAAGACATAGAAGAACTAAAGAACAAACAAACAATGATGAACAACATAATAAATGAAATTAAAAATTCTCTAGAAGGAATCAATAGTAGAATAACTGAGGCAGAAGAATGGATAAGTGACCTGGAAGAAAAAAAAAGTGGAAATAACCACCACACAGAAGAATAAAGAAAAAACAATGAAAAGAATTGAGGACAGTCTAAGAGATTTCTGGGACAACATTAAATGCACCAACAGTCAAATTATAGGGGTCCCAGAAGGAGAAAAAGAAAGGATCTTAGAAAATATTTGAAGAGATTGTAGTTGAACACTTCCCTTGTATGAGAAAGGAAATAATCAATCAAATCCAGGAAGAGCAGAGAGTCCCATAAAGGGTAAATCCAAGGAGAAACAAGCCAAGACACATATTAATCAAATGATGAAAAATTAAATACATAGAAAAAAAATTAAAAGCAGCAAGGGAAAGCAACAAATAACACGCAATGGAATCCCCATAAGGTTAATAGCTGAACTTTCAGCAGAAACTCTGAAAGCCAGAAGGGAGTGGCAAGACATATTTAAATTGTTGAAAGGGAAAATCCTACAACCAAGATTACTCTACTCAGCAAGGATCTCATTCAGATTCCACAGGGAAATTAAAACCTTTACAGACAGGCAAAAGTTAAGAGAATTCACCACCACCCAACCAGATTTACAACAAATGGTAAAGGAACTTTTCTAGGGTGGAAACAGAAGAGAAGGAAATGACCTACCAAACACAAACCCAAATCAATTAGGAAAATGGTAATAGGAACATACATATCGATAACTACTTTAAATGTAAATGGATTAAATGCTCCAAACAAAAGACATAGAATGGCTGAATGGATAAAAAAACAAGACCCATATATATACTGTCTACAACAGATCCACTTCAGACCTAGGGGCACATATAGACTGAAAGTGAGGTGATAGAAAAAGATATTCATTGCAAATGGAAATCAAAAGAAATCTGGAGTAGCAATTCTCATATCAGATAAAATAGACTTTAAAATAAAGACTATTACAAGAGAGACAGAAGGACATTATATAATGATCAACGAATCAATCAAAGAAGAAGATATAACAATTGTAAATATATATGCACCCAACACAGGAGCACCTCAATACATAAGGCAAATACTAACAGCCATAAAAGGGGAAATCAACAGTAACACAATAATAATAGGGGACTTTAACACCCCACTTTCACCAATGGACAGTCCTCAAGAATGAAAATAAAGAAACACAAGCTTTAAATGATACATTAAACAAGATGGACTTAAATGATATTCCTAGGACATTCTATCCAAAACCAGCAGAATACAATTACTTCTCAAGTGCTCATGGAACATTCTCCAGGAAAGATCATATCTTGAGTCACAAATCAAGCCTCGGGACATTAAAGAAAATTGAAATCATATCATTTGTTTTTCGCTTTCTGACTTACTTCACTCTGTATGACAGTCTCTAGGTCCATCCACCTCACTACAAATAACTCAGTTTTGTTCCTTTTTATGGCTGAGTAATATTCTATTGTATATATGTGTCACATGTTCTTTATCGATTCATCTGTTGATGGACACTTCAGTTGCTTCCATGTCCTGGATATTGTAAATAGAGCTGCAATGAACATTTTGGTACATGACTCTTTTAGAACTGTGGTTTTCTCAGGGTATATGCCCAGTAGTGGGATTGCTGTTCTGTATGGTAGTTCTATTTTTAGTTTTTTTAAGGAATGTGCATACTGTTCTCCATAGTGGCTGTATCAATTTACATTCCCATCAACAGGGTAAGAGGGTTCCCTTTTCTCCACACCCTCTCCAGCATTTATTGTTTGTAGATTTTTTGATGATGGCCATTCTGACGGGTGTGAGATGACATACCATTGTAGTTTTGATTTGAATTTCTCTAATGATTAATGGTGTTGAACATTCTTTCATGTGTCAGTGGGCAATCTTTATATATCAGAAAGGGAAAAACAAATACTGTATGCTATCACACATATATGGAATCTAAAAAAATGGTCATGAAGAACCTAGGGGCAAGATGGGAATAAAGATACAGACCTACTAGAGAATGGAATTCAGGATACTGAGAGGGGGAAAGGTAAGCTGGGGCAAAGTGAGAGAGTGGCATGGACATATATACACACCAAACTTAAAATAGATAGCTAGTGGGAAGCAGCCAGATGGCACAGAGAGATCAGCTCGGTGCTTTGTGACCACATAGAAGGGTGGGATAGGGAGAGTGGGAGGGAGGGAGATGCAAGGGGGAAGAGATATGGGGACATATGTGTATGTATAACTGATTCACTTTGGTATAAAGCAGAAATGAACACACCACTGTAAAGCAATAATACTCCAGTAAAGTTCTTAAAAAAAAGAAATCATATCAAGCATCTTCTCTGAAACTATGAGACTAGATATCAATTACACGAAAAAAAATTATTAAAAAAAGCAAACACATGGAGGCTAAAAAATACACTACAAAATAACCAAGAGATCACTGAAGAATTCAAAGAGGAAACAAAAAAATACCTAGAAGAAAATGATACTGCAAACACAATGACCAAAACCTATGGGATGCAGCAAAAGCAGTTCTAAGAGGGAAGTTTATAAGCAATACAGTCTTACCTCAAGAAACAAGAAAAATCTCAAAGAAACAACTTAACCTTACAAGTAAAGCAAATAGAGAAAGAAGAACAAAATTAACCCAAAGTTAACAAAAGGCAAGAAATAATAAAGATAAGATCAGAAATAAATGAAAAATAAATTAAGGAAACAGTAACAAAGATCAATAAAACTAAAAGCTGTTTTTTTTGGGAAGAGAAACAAAATTAAAAAACCATTAGCCAGACTTTTCAAGAAAGAGAGGGAGAAGAACTCAGATCAACAAAATTAGAAATAAAGAAGTAACAACTGACATCGCAGAAATACAAAGGATCATGAGAGCCCACTACAAGCAACTATATGTGAATAAAATGGACAACCTGAAAGAAATGTACAAATTCTTAGAAAAGCACAGCATTCTGAGACTGAACCAGGAAGAAAAAGAAAATATAAACAAAAAAATCACACGCACTGAAATTGAAACTCTGATTAAAGTGTACCAAAAAACAAAAGGCCAGGACCAGATGGCTTCACAGGCGAAATCTATCAAACATTTGGAGAAGATCTAATACCTATCCTTCTCAAATTCTGCCAAAATAAAACAGAGGGAGGAACACTCCCAAACTCTTTATACGAGGCCAGCACCAGCATGATACCAAAACTAGACAAAGATGTCACAAAGAAAGAAAACTACAGGCCAATATCACTGATGAACATAGATGCAAAAATCTTCAACACAATACTAGCAAACAGAATCCAACAATATATTAAAAGGATCATACATCATGACTAAGTGGGTTTCACCCCAGGAATGAGAGGATTCTTCAATATACGCAGATCAATCAGTGTGGAACACCATATTAACAAGCTGAAGGGTAAAAACAAAATGATCAACTTAATAGTTGGAAAAAAAAAGCATTCATCAAAATTTAACTCCAATTGATGATAAAAACTCTCCAGAAAGTAGGCATAGAGATAACCTAACTCAAAGTAATTAAGGCAATATATGGCAACAATACAGCCAACATCATTCTCAATGGTGAAAAACCGAAAGCATCTCCACTAAGATCAGGAACAAGACAAGGTTGCTCACTCTCACCACTATTATTCAAAAGAGCTTTGGAAGTTTTCGTCACAGCAACCAGAGAACAAAAAGAAATAAAAGGAGTCCAAATCAGAAAAGAAGAAGTAAATCTGTCACTGTTTGCAGAAGACATGATACTATACATAAAGAATCCTAAAGATGACACCAGAACACTACTAGAGCTAATCAATGAATTTGGGAAAGTAGCAGCATACAAAATTAATGCACAGAATTCACTTGCATTCCTATACACTAATGATGAAAAATCTGAAGGTGATATTAAGAAAACACTC
The DNA here is from genome assembly GCF_008692025.1 of Phocoena sinus. Classification (NCBI taxonomy): domain Eukaryota; kingdom Metazoa; phylum Chordata; class Mammalia; order Artiodactyla; family Phocoenidae; genus Phocoena; species Phocoena sinus. The sequence goes on along the minus strand of NC_045784.1, from coordinate 56,860,840 downwards.
CCATTTACCACTGCAACAAAAAGAATAAAATACCTAGGAATAAACCTACCTAAGGAGACAAAAGACCTGTATGCAGAAAATTATAAGACTCTGATGAAAGAAATTAAAGATGGTACAAACAGATGGAGAGATATACCATGTTCTCAGATTGGAAGAATCAACATTGTGAAAATGACTATACTACCCAAAGCAATCTACAGATTGAATGCAATCCCTATCAAACTACCAGTGCATTTTTCACAGAACTAGAACAAAAATTTGCACAATTTGTATGGAAACACAAAGATCCCGAATAACCAAAATGAAATTGAGAAAGAAAAATGGAGGTGGAGGAATCAGGCTCCCTGACTTTAGACTATAATACAAAGCTACAGTAATCAAGACAGTATGGTACTGGCACAAAAATACAAATATAGATCAATGGAATAGGATGGAAAGCCTAGAGATAAACCCACGCTTATATGGTCACCTTATTTTTGATAAACGAGGCAAGAATATACAGTGGGGAAAAGACAGCCTCTTCAATAAGTGGTGCTGGGAAAACTGGACAACTACATGTAAAAGAATGAAATTAGAACACTCCCTAACACTGTATACAAAAGTAAACTCAAAATGGGTTAAAGACCAAAATGTAAGGCCAGACACTGTAAAATTCGTAGAGGAAAATATAGACAGAACACTCTATGACATAAATCACAGCAAGATCCTTTGGGACCCACCTCTTAGAGAAATGGAAATAAAAACCAAAATAAACAAATGGGACCTAATTAAACTTCAAAAGCTTTTTCACAGCCAAGGAAATTGTAAACAAGACAAAAAGTCCACCCATAGAATGGGTGAAAATATTTGCAAACGAAGCAACTGAAAAAAAGTTAATCTCCAAAATATACAAGCAGCTCATGCAGCTGAATATCAGAAAAAAAATCCAAAAATGGTTAGAAGACCTAAATAGACATTTCTCCAAAGAAGATATACAGATTTCCAACAAACACATGAAAGCATGCTCAACATCACTAATCATTAGAGAAATGCAAATCAAAACTGTAATGTGATATCACCTCACTCTGGCCAGAATGGCCATCATCAAAAAATCTACAAACAATAAATGCTGGAGTGGGTGTGGAGAAAAGGGGACCTTCTTGCACTGTTGTTGGGAATGTAGACTGATACTGCCGCTATGGAGAACCGTATGGATCTTCCTTTAAAAACTAAAAAGAACTCTCATGCGACCCAGCAATCGCACTACTGGGCATATGCCCTGAGAGAACCATAATTCAAAAAATGCCATGTACCACAATGTACATTGCAGCTCTATTTACAGTAGCCAGGACACGGAAGCAATCTAAGTTTCCATTGACAGATGAATGGATAAAGAAGATGTGGGACATATATACAATGGAATATTACTCAGCCATAAAGAGAAGTGAAATTGTGTTATTTGTAGTGAGATGGATGGACCTAGAGTTTGTCATACAGAGTGAAGTAAGTCAGAAAATTAAAAACAAATACCATATGCTAACACATGCATATGGAATCTAAAAAAAAATGTTCTGACAAACCTAGGGGCAGTAAAAGAATAAAGAGTCAGATATAGAGAATTGCCTCGAGGACACTGGAAGTGGGAAGTGTAAGCTGGGACGAAGTTAGAGAAAAGCAATGAGATATATACACTGCCAAATGTAAAATAGATAGCTAGTGGGAAGCAGCTGCATCATGTAGGGAGATCAGCTTGACACTGTGTGACCACCTTAGAGTGGTGGGATAGGGAGGGTGGGAGGTGACACAAGAGGGAGGGGATATGGGGATATATGTATACATAAAGCTGATTCAGTTTGTTATACAGCAGGAACTAACACAACATTGTAAAGCAATAATACTCCAATAAAGATATTAGAAAAAAATTGCTAAAGTAACTCCTTTAGGTGGAAAAGAAAAGGCCACAACTAGAAACAAGAAAATTACAAATGGGAAAACTCTCTGATAAAGGAAAGCATATAGTAAAGGTAAGTAATCATCCACACACAAATACAATGTCAAAACCAACAATCATGAGATGAAGAGATTACAAATGGAGAATTATGGAAATGCATTTGAAATGAAATGACCAGCAACTAAAAAGGTTGTTTATATATGGACTGCTATATCAAAACCTCATGGTAACTGCAAACCGAAAATCTACAATAAACACACACACACACACACACACACACACACACACACAAGAAAGACAATCCAAACACAACACTAAAGATAGTCATCAAAGTATGAATGGAATAATCACAAGTACTGAAATTGAAACCATGATTTAAAAATTCCAACAAACAAAAGCCCAGGACCAGATGGCTTCACAGGTGATTTTTCTCAAATATTTAGAGAATAGTTAACATCTATCCTTCTGAAGCTCTTCCAAAAAATTTCAGAGGAAGGAAAAATTGCAAACTCATTCTATGAAGCCACCATCATCCTGATTCCAAAATGAGACAAAGATACAACAACAACAAAAACTACAGGCCAATATCAGTGAGGAACATAAACACTTAAATCCTCAACAAAATACAAGAAACTGAAACCAACATTACATTAAGAGGATCATACACCATGATCAAGTGGGATTTATCCCAGGGATGGAAGGATTCTTCAATATCCACAAATAAAACCTTGTGGCACACCACATTAACAAACTGAAGAATAAAAACCATATGATCATCAGAATACATGCAGAAAAAGCTTTTGACAAAATTCTACACCCATTTATGATAAAAACTCTCCAGAATGTTGGGATAGAGAGAAACTACCTCAAGATAATAAAGACAACATATGAAAAATGCATAGCTAACATCATACTCAATGGAGAAAAGCTGAAAGCATTTTCTCTAAGATTAGGAACAAGACAAGGATGTCCACTCTTGCCACTATTATTCAACATAGTTTTTGAAGTCCTAGCCAAAGCAATCAGAGAAGAAAAAAAGATAAAAGGAATACAAGTTGGAAAAGAAGTAAATTGTCACTTTTTGCAGATAGCATGATGCTATACATAGAGTATCCTAAAGATGCTACCAGAACAATACTAGAGCTCATCAAATGAATTCGGTAAATTTGCAGAATACAAAATTAATGTACAGAAATCTGTTGCATTCCTATAGACTAAAAATGAAGGATCAGAAAAAGAAATAATTCATTTACCATAACATCAAAAAGAATAAAATACCTAGGAATAAACCTACCTAAGGAGGCAAAAGGCCTGTATGCAGAAAACTATAAGATGCTGATGAAAGAAATCAAAGATGACACAAACAGATGGAGAGAAAGACCATGTTCTTGGATTGTAAGAATCAATATTGTCAAAATGACTATACCGAAAGCACTCTACAGATTCATCGCAATCCTTATCAAATTACCAAGGGCATTTTTCACAACATTAGAACCAAAAATTTTACCATTTGTATGGAAACACAAAGGACCCCAAATAATCAAAGCATTCTTGAGAAAGAGAAATGGAGCTGGAAGAATCAGGATCCCTTGCTTCAGACTATACTACAAAGCTACAGTCATCAAAACAATATGGTACTGGCACAAAAACAGAATTATAGGTGAATGGAACAGGATAGAAAGTCCAGAGATAAACCCACGTAACTATGGTCAACTAATCTATGACAAAGAGGCAAGAATTTACAATGGAAAAAGACAGTCTCTTCAATAAGTGATGCTGTGAAACCTGGACAGATATATGTAAAAGAATGAAATTAGAACACTCACTAACACCATACACAAAAATAACTCAAGATGGATTAAAGACCTAAATGTAAATCCAGATACTATAAAACTCTTAGAGAAAAACATAGGGAGAACACTCTCTGATGTAAATCACAGCAATATATTACTGGATCCACCTTCTAGAGTAAAGAAAATAAAAACAAAAATAAACAAATGGGACCTAATTAAACTTTAAAGATTTTGCACAGCAAAGGAAACCATTAACAAAACGAAAAGACAACTTACAGAGTGGGAGAAAATATTTGCAAGTGAAGCGACTGACAAGGGATTAATCTCCAAAATATAAAAGCAGCTCATGCACCTCAATATTAAAAAAGGAAACAACTTAATCAAAAAATGGGCCGAAGATCTAAATAGACATTTCTCCAAATAAGACATACAGATGACCAAAAAGTACATGAAAATTTGCTCAGCATAGCTAATTATTAGAGAAATGAAAATCAAAACTACAACTAGGTATCACCTCACATATATCTGAACGGCCATCATCAAAATGTCTACAAACAATAAATCCTGGAGAGGGTGTGGAGAAAAGGGAACCCTCCTACCCTGTTGTTAGGAATGTAAGTTGGTACAAACAGTATGGAGAACAGTATGGAGGTTCCTTAAATACTAAATATAGAACTACCATATGATCCGGCAACACCACTACTGGGCATATATCCAGAGAAAACCATAATTCAAAAAGATACAATAACCCCAATGTTCATTGCAGCACTATTTACAATAGCCAAGACATGGAATCAACCTAAATGTCCATCAAAAGAAGGATGGATTAAGAGGATGTAGTACATATATACAATGGAATATTATTCAGCCATAAAAAAGAATGAAATAATGCTATTTGTGGCAACATGGTTGGACCTAGAGATTATCATACTAAGTGAAGTAAGTCAGAAAGAGAAAGAAATATCATATGATATAGCTTATATGTGGGACTGAAAAAAAATCATACAAAGGAATTTATTTACAAAACAGTAACAGACTTGCAGACTTTGAAAATAAACTTGTTGTTAGCAAAGGGGAAAACATGGGGGGGGGTAGGGATAAATCAAAAGGTTGGGATTAACTTATACACACTACTACATATAAAATAGATAATCAACAAGGACCTACTGTATAGCACAGGGAACTCTAAATATTCTATAATAACCTATATGGGAAAAGAATCTGAAAAAAGAATGTATATATGTATACGTATATGTATAACTGAATCATTTTGCTGTATACCTGAAACTAACACAATGTTGTAAATCAACTATACTCCAATAGAAAATAAAAATTACATTATAAAATAATAAAAAATTAAAATGATATCTCATTGCTGATTTTATTTACATTTTCTTGATTACTAGTGCACTTGAGTTTCTTCTCTTATGTTAGTTGGCCATTTGTATTTGTTTTTCTGTGAATTTCTTTTTCTCTATTTTTACTTTTTCTTTTTTAATTCCTAAGCTCTCTATGCCTATTTTAGGTATCAATCCTTTCTCTGAATAACATTGGAACTTGAATCTCTGGTCTGTTACTTATTTTCAAAATTCTGGTTTTAATCTTTATATAGTCAAATTTATTGTTTGAAGAATTTATGTCTCCTTGGTTTGTGTTACTTATGAAGGCTGTCCCACTCCAATATTATAATATTCTTCTCCTTTATATTCCCCTAGTTTTTTTTACTGTTTTTTCTCATCTCATTTGTTTTCTCATGTTTAATACAACAATATTTAGTTTGTATTAAAGATGAGATGATTTAGTGCTTGTTGTAATATGTAAGTGCCTAACTTTTCCCCCCAGATTAATAGGTAAATGTTCAAGCATCTTTACTGGATAGCCTATCCATCCTTCTTCACACTCATTTGAAATATTACCTTTATCAGTGAATAAATTCCCATATGTTCATGAATTTGTTTCTGGTCTCTATTCCGCTCTGTTTCTCTTCATATCTTTCATTGAATAGAGTTCTGCATAAGAAGGTAGTTTATTAAGTCTGAGTGATAATCCATTGTGTGTATATATATATATATATATATATATATATATATATATATATACCGAATTTTCTTTATATATTCATCCATCAACAGAAATGTAGGTTGTTTCCGTATCTTGGCTACTGTGAAAAATGTCACAACAAATATGGGATACAGATATCTCCTTTAAATACTGATTTCATTTCCTTCAAATATACATCCAGAAATGGGACCGTTATATCATATAGTAGTTCTATTTTTAATTTTTTGTGGACCCCCTATTATTTTCCACAGTGACTGTACTAATTTACATTCCCACAAACAGTGCACAGGGGCTCTCTTTTCTCCATATCCTTGCCAAAACCTGTTATTGATTGTCATTTTTTATAACAGCCAACTTAACAGGTATGAGGTGATATCTCATTGTGGTTTGACTTACATTTCCCTGATGATTATTTATGTTGAGCACCTTTACCTGTTGGCCATTTTTATGTCTTTTTTTTTTTTTTCTGGCCGCACTGTGCAGCATGCAGGATCCTATTCCTCTGACCAGGGATTGAATCCATGCCCCCTGTATTGGGAGCGTGTAGCCTTAACCAGTGGACCACCAGGGAAGTCCCTGTATGTTTGTTTGTTTGTTTTTGAGAAATATATACTCAAATCCTCATCCCATTTTTAAAAATCAGGTTATTTATTTATTTATTTTTGCTACTGAGTTGCCATTTGAGACAACATGGATGAACCCAAAGGACATTATGCTAAATGAAATAAGACGGACACAGAAAGACAAAAACTGCAGGATCTCACTTATATGTGGAATGTAAAAAATTCAAACTCATAAAAGCAGAGAGTAGAATTTAGATTCCAGGGGCTGAAGAGCTGGAGAAATGGGGAGATGTTTCTTTATTGGCTGATAATAGGCAATCATTAAATGGGTCCCCACACTTTATCACTCACTTGTCCTTCTAGGAATCCTTTGGTGATTTTGGGAGAAAGCTCATTTTGCTTCCTGCTGACTGTGTACTACAAGGAAGCTTGTATTTTAAGTATAATCCCCATGTGACAGAATAACCCGCAACCAGTAGCAGTCCACACCCAGGCCCATACCTTCCAGGCTTCATCATGACGTACTTTGTCAGGTGGGATGCTGGCTCTTGCTCTGTCCAACTTTAGACTTTCCAGTAATTGCTGCTGAATGACCTAGCTAATCTTGGGATAACCTTGCAATCTCCTATCCAGAAAGGAAGTGTGGGGATTAGAAGATTCTGGTAGATCTTGTGTCTGGCATTGTAAAGGGGGGAATGAGACTGTAACCATGGCTGTTCAAATAATATAGCTTACATTTAATAATAATCTAATGATATGGCTAAACTTTTCTGAGTACCTACTGTGCTGAAGCACTTTATGCATATTCTTTTCAGTCTTCATAATAACCCTGTGAGGTATAAGTTAATACCCCCAGTTTGGATATTAGGGAATTGATAATCAGAGAGGTGAAATTACTTGCCTAAGGTCACACACTTAGAAGCCCAAAGAAGGGAAGGAGAGCAGTGTGACCTGCGTGCCTTTGGAGCTAGGCAGAGTAGAGTTCAAACTCTAGCTCTGCCACTTGCTAGATGAGTAACCTTGGTCATGTCACTTTCCTTTTTGGCTTTTTTTTTCTTTTTCTTTTTTTTTTCCTTTTTGGCTTTTTTATATGTTGAATGGGAATCTCTGCTTTGCCTCCTCATAGAGCTATTGTGAGGATTATGTGTAATTAGCAATAATGAATTTAAAGAACCTGACACAGAGTGAATATTAAAAAATGGCAACTCTATTACCCAAGGTCATCATAGCCTGCATTGTAACCTAGGTGTTTGGATCTAGCTCAGTCTCACACATGTAGAAAAAGAAATTATGGTTATGATTGGGGAAAGGGGGGGCATAAATTAGGAGATTGGGACTGACATATACACACTACTATAAATAAAATAGATAACTAATAAGGACCTAACGTATAGTACAGGGAACTCTACTCAATATTCTGTAATGACCTATATGGGAAAATAATCTAAAAAAGAGTGTATATATGTATATTTATAACTGATGCACTTCGCTGTACAACAGAAGCTAACAGAACATTGTAAATCAACTTTAATAAAAATTTAAAAAAACACCTTATAGTGTCTTTTCAACCATTGCTTTTGGAATAAAAACCATGGTCCTTTATATTAGCTCACAAAGTCCTGCATGGCCTAGGCCTCTCTGATTTCCTATCATAATGCCCTCCCCTGTGCTGATAGCTCTCCAGACACACTGATATTCTTTATTATCCTTAAATACAAACGAGCTCAATTCAACCTTAGGGTCTGTGCATTAAAATTCCCCCTTTCTGGAACTCTTAATATGACTGGTTTTGTCTTCTATTTTCCGGTCTCAGCTTCAACATTCTCTCCCTGGAGAGACCTTTCCAACCAAACTGTCTAATCTATCCCTGGCCTCTATCCCATTACTTCATGTTCATTACTTCATTGTGTTTTCCATAGTGTTTATTGCTATTTGACATTTTATTATTTGCTTATGTGTTTAGGTATTTATTTTCTTTTACTGTGTATAATTATGACTGCAGGGACTTTTCTGAGTCGTTCACTATTGTATTTCCAGTACTCAAAACATTGCCTGTCACATAGCAGATATTGAATAAATATGTGTTGAATAAATGAACAAATTAATCTTTCCAAAGTCTGATGTATGAAAAAGGGTAACCAAACCTGAGTTTCTGTGAAGAACTTAGCACAGAATGAGGATCAAATACCCAATAGTTTTCATTCTTCTGTGCTCTTGGATTCTTGGTATGCACACTCAGCATTGCTGAACTGATTTGTTCTGGATGCCACAACCCTTTGATGTTTTCTGTTAGGCCCAAGCACCTGAATTCTGATGAACATTATCCTGGAGGATCTGCCCAGGGACAGATCCTCACCATAGGGAGCACTCTACAATGGGGCTCACTAACTCATCAGTGCCAAACAGTCTGGGCTTGCCTTGATAGTCCTAAGCAGGGTGACTCCTGGACTGATGCCCCTCCTAGTCAGCACAGATAAATATCTCTTATCCCTTCATACATGTAGCTATCATTCTTCATTATTCACCATGCCAGAGGAAGCAGAGCTCTTTACCAAATGGACGTGTTATAAGGAACATAAGACGTCATGTGGTAGACACTAATTCCCATTTTTGGATGGGGAAAATGAGGCCCAAGGAGGGTAAAGAATGTCCCCCAGGACCACAAGATTAGAATTGATTCCTTATCCTCGGTCTAGTGTCAGGAGCCCATTTCTATTTTCCCCAAACATAGTTCTGTGCTCTCAGGAATTCTTTAGAGTAGGGGAGTGAATCTGAATAGACAGGAGGTATGTAGTTTGAAGAAATATATTTGGAATACTTACTAAAAGGAAACTGGGGCAAAATTAACTTCAGATGGAGACTACCCAAAAGTTAGAGTGAGGAGTGTATGGGTTTAAAAAGTTAATATGTATGGTGATTCAAGTCTCCTCCACACTTCTAATAGCTACATTTAACAGAATCATTTTTATTTTCATAGTGATGGCTTTTAGAGGATTTTCATATCCAGTTTTCTCATTTGATCAATCCATTACTGTGCCCCTTGTCACATGCTGCCATTTATTCCTGTAACCCCTTTCTTTTAGACTAATCATCATACTTTGTTACTGTAACTTGTCTTCACCTTTATTGTTTATCACTGCCTCTCCAGCACCTAGCATAGTGCCTGACATGTAATAGGTGATCAGTATATATTTGTTGAACTAAGGAATAAAATACTGTCTCACAGATGTGCATATTGAAGACCAAGGACAAGAAATGTGCTGTTCAAGGTCAAATACTATCAAAGTGACAGAGCCAAGACTCCAGAATAGGTCTCCTGATTTCCAGGGAGGTCACTGCTCTTTCTGCCACTGGTTATCTGGTAATAGTAGGAACAATAGTACTAATTGATACCATTTGTTGTTGATGTTCTGGGCACAGTATATTATCTGATCAGACTAAATAACAGTTCTAGAACTTTATAGCTGATCTCTCTGCTTAGAACACCTTTCTATATATATTACTTCTCTCCTACTCATTCTTTAAGAGAATCTTGGGTATTTTCCTCCAAAAAGCATTCCATAATCCAGTCTATGTAGGCTTAGATCACCTTTGTCTTTGTTCAAAGCTCTGACCTAGCACTTATCCCACTATATTGTCATTATCTCTCTCACCCACTTAGACAATGAGCCCCTTGAGAGTGGGGACAACATCTTCTTTATCTCACAGAAACTAGCTTATGTTATGAGTAAATATTTCATACATCAATAAATTATTGAATTTCCACTTCATCATCTTAGTCACTGCTTGGGAAAGTTAGCAGTAATTATATTGCTAAAGGAATGGGTGTCATTCCTTAATATTCATTAGAGCACTTGGCATGCATCTTAAACGTACAGATTCTTAGACTCTCTCTCCTCACTGCAACACCCAGTGAAACTCAGATTCAGTAGGTCTGGGGTGTGGACAGGAATTTGCATGTTTTATAAGCCTCTCAGGTGATCCTGATGCAGTTGGTCCTTGGAACATATCTTGAGAACCCCTGAAATAAGCGTGAGTTGTGCTACCCATGGAAACAATTCTGGCAGTTTGCTGTACCTTCATCTATGAGGGAAGGCACAGTAGCAGCTCATATCAGTGGTGCAGTTCACAGCTATGAATTTCAGAGGTTGTCTAGAAGACTGGTTTCTGCAGACACTCGTGAAAAAGGCTCCTCTGGTCATTGCACTTGGTATTATTTCCTCCTTGAGATATTATGGTGTGGTGGAGAGCACATTTCTCTGGAAGGGAGGAGGTTTGAGTGATGATTAAATGATCAGAGACATGTCTCTAACCATCTTTGAGTCTCAGTTGTTCATCTATGAAATGGAGATCAATTGGCCTTTCCATCTAGTACCTACCTCACAGGACTATGTTGAAAATAAAATAAAATAGATCAAAAAGCTAATATAGTGCCTGAGTCAGCATGGGTGTTCAGTAAATGAGAGTGAAATGCATAAAACGATACCATCCCAGCTCTTCTGCTTAATCATTGAGCCTCTTTTCAGTGGGTCTCATATTCCTTGTTTGTCAATTAATGTGACAAGGCATTAGCAGGATGATTTCCAAGGTGTATTGAGTTCTGCGTTGTTGGCTGTCAGACAGGGTTTAATGTCAGGCCTGATCTAGAGTTTTTTTGAAGTGGGCCATCACCGTGTGCAATGTTTCTGATCAGTCCTGGTTTGGTACATTACCATCTATTTTTCCTGTCTCCTTGATCTTTGACCTTGTTCTCCATTCTATGTGAGGATGACACTTTTTTTGAGAGAAGACAGAAAAAGGATTCTTTCCACGGCAGGGGAAAGAGCAATGGAATTGACAAGAGGTGGAATACTAACTTTAGTGTGGTCTTGATTTGATTCTGAGTTATTTCTTCTGAATGATACACTAGTTGGTGTTTCAAAGCCTACTAAGTTGTTAACTTTGGTAGTTTCTTTGAAAACTAACTTTGATATTAATTCAGGGAAGAGGAGAAGGAGGGAGGGAGGTCAGGAAAGATGGGTGGTTTGGTTGTAAATTTTTTTATTTGTTTGTTTTATAACTGCAAGTACGCAGGGGCATAGAAAGCCATTGAAGAGTTGGAAGATTTGAACTTTGTGAAGCAGCATTTATTAAAAGGCCTTTCAAGGAGTCAGAAAAGCAGAAGCTAAGAAAAGGGTCACAATTCTCATGACACGCTCCCCAAAATGACATTGCTACATAATACTAATATTAGCTAACAATGAATTTCTATACTGCTTACTCTGTTCCAGGCACAAGTCATAACATTTCCATGTCTTAACATTTTTAAGCCAAATAACAATCTATGGGAGAAATATCTATTTAGATTTCTCACCCATTTTTTGATTTGTTTTTTCTTATTTAGCTGCATGAGCTGTTTGCATATTTTAGAGATTAATCACCTGTCATTCATTTTGGTGGCAAATATTTTCTCCCATTCTGTGTGGTGTCTTTTCATTTAGTTTATGGTTTCCTTTGCTGTGCAAAAGATTTTAAATTTAATTAGGTCCCATTTGTTTATTTTTATTTTCATTACTCTAGGAGATGAATACAAAAATATATTGCTGCATTTTATGTCAGAGAGAGTTTGGCCTAGGTTTTTCTCTAAAAGTTTTATAGTATCCAGCCTTACATTTAATCCTTTAATCCATCTTGAGTTTATTTTTATGTATGGTGTTAGGGAGTGTTCTAATTTCATTCTTTCACATGTAGTAGTCCAGTTTTCCCAGCACCACTTATTGAAGAGAAAGTCTTTTCTCCATTGTATGTTCTTGCCTTCTTTGTCATAGATAAGGTGTGTGGGTTTACCTCAGTGCTTTCTATCCTGTTCCATTGATCTATATTTCTGTTTTTGTGCCAGTACCATAATGTTTTGATGACTGTGGCTTTGTAGTATATTCTGAAGTCAGGGGGCCTGTTTCCTCCATCTCTGTTTTTCTTCCTCAAGATTGCTTTGGCTATTCAGAGTCTTTTGTGTTTCCATACAAATTGTAAACACTTTTTGTTCTAATTCTGTGAAAAGTGCCCTTGGTAATTTGATATGGATTGCATTGAATCTGTAGATTGCTTTGGACAGTATAGTCATTTTCACAATATTGATTTTTCCTAGCCAAGGATATGGTATATCTCTCCATCTGTTGGTGTCATCTTTGATTTCTTTCATCAGCATCTTATAGTTTTCAGAGTACAGGTCTTTTGCCTCCTTAGGTAGGTTTATTCCTAGGTATTTTATTCTTTTTAATGCAATGGTAAATGGGATTGTTTCCTTAATTTCTCTTTCTGATCTTTTGTTGTTACTGTATAAGAATGCAAGTTTTCTGTGCATTAAGTTTGTATCCTGCAACTTTACTGAATTCAAGTATGAGCCCTAGAATTTTTTGGTAGCATCTTTAGGAAGGTCTAAATAGACATTTCTCTAAAGAAGACATTCAGGTGGCCAAAAAGCACATGAAAAGATGCTCAACATCACTAATTATTAGAGAAATTCAAATCAAAACTACAATGATGTATCACCTCACACCAGTCAGAATGGCCCTCATCATAAATATCTACAAACAATAAATACTGGAGAGAAATAGGAGAAAAGGGAACCCTTGTACACGGTTGGTGGGAATGTAATTTGGTACAGCTTCTGTAGAGAACAGTATAGACACTCCCTAAAAAACTAAAAACAGAGCTACCATATGATCCTGCAATCCCACTCCTGAGCATATATCCAGAGAAAAAACATGGTCCTAAAGGATATATGCACCCCAATGTTCAGTGAAGCAATGTTTACAATAACCAAAACATGGAAGCAACATAAATGTTCATCATCAAAGGAATGAATAGAGAAGGTGTGGTACATATATACAATGGAATATTACTCAGTCATTAAAAAAATTAAATAATACTATTTGCTGCAACATGGATGGACCTAGAGATTGTCATACAAAGTGACGTAAGTCAAACAGGGAAAGAAAACTATCGTACAATATCATATATGCAGAATCTTAAAAAAAAAGATACAAGTGAACTTCTTTACAAAACACAAACAGACTCACAGACTTAGAGAACGAATTTATGATAGAGGGAAGGGTGGGGGAAGGGATAAGGAGTTTAGGACTGACATATACACACTGCTATATTTTAAATGGATAACAAACAGGGACCTACTGTATAGCACAGGGAACTCTGCTCAATATTATGTAACAACATAAATGGGAAAATAATTTGAAAAAGAATAGATACATATATATGTATAACTGAATCACTTTGCTGTACACCTGAAAGTAACGCAACATTGTTAATCAACTACACTCCTATAAAATTATAAAAACAAACACACAAAAACAACCTATGGGAGAAGTACTATTCTTTTTCTTTTTTATTTTTTTACATCTTTATTGGAGCATAATTGCTTTACAATGGTGTGTTAGTTTCTGCTTTATAACAAAGAGAATGAGTTATACATATACATATGTTGCCATATCTCTTTCCACTTGTGTCTCCCTCCTGCCCACCCTCCCTACACCACCTTTCTAGGTGGTCACAAAACACCGAGCAGATCTCCTTGTGCTTTGTGGCTGCTTCCCACTAACTATTTATTTTAGGTTTAGTAGTGGATATATGTCCATGCGAGTCTCTCACTTTGTCACAGCTTACCTTTCCCCCTCCCCATATTCTCAAGTCCATTCTCTAGTAGGTATGTGTATTTATTCCTGTCTTTTCCCTAGGCATTTCATGACATTTTTTTTCTTAAATTCCAAACATATGTGTTAGCATACGGTACTTGTTTTTCTCTTTCTGATTACTTCACTCTGTATGACAGACTCTAGGTCCATCCACCTCATTACAAATACCTCAAATTTGTTTCTTTCCATGGCTGAGTAATATTCCATTGTATACATGTTCCACATCTTCTTTATCCATTCATCCGATGATGGACACTAAGGTTGTTTCCACCTCCTGGCTATTGTAAATAGAGCTGCAATGAACATTTTGGGACATGACTCTTTTTGGATTATGGTTTTCTCAGGGCATATGCCCAGTAGTGGGATTGTTGGGTCATATGGTAGTTCTATTTGTAGTGTTTTAAGGAACTTCCATACTGTTCTCCATAGTGGTGGTACCAATTCACATTCCCACGAGCAGTGCAAGAGTGTTCCCTTTTCTCAACACCCTCTCCAGAACTTACTGTTTCTAGATTTTTTTTATTAACATCTTTATTGGGGTATAATTGCTTTACAATGGTGTTTTAGTTTCTGCTTTATAACAAAGTGAATCAGTTATACATATACATATATTCCCATACCTCTTCCCTCTTGCATCTCCCTCCCTCCCACCCTCCCTATCCCACCGCTCCAGGTGGTCACAGAGCACCGAGCCGATATCCCTGGGCCATGGGGCTGCTTCCCAATAGCTATCTACCTTACATTTCTTAGTGTGTATATGTCCATGACTCTCTCTCACCCTGTAACAGCTCAGCCTTCCCCCTCCCCATATCCTCAAGTCTGTTCTCCAGTAGGTCTGTGTCCTTATTCCTGTCTTACCCCTAGGTACTTCATGATATTTTTTTTCTTCTTAAATTCCATATATATCTGTTAGCATATGGTATTTGTCTTTTTCTTTCTGACTTACTTCACTCTGTATGAAAGACTCTAGGTCTATCCACCTCATTACAAATAGCTCAATTTCGTTTCTTTTTATGGCTGAGTAATATTCCATTGTATATATGTGCCACATCTTCTTTATCCATTCAACCGATGATGGGCACATAGGTTGTTTCCATCTCCAGGCTATTGTAAATAGAGCTGCAATGAACATTTTGGTACATGACTCTTTTTGAATTTTGGTTTTCTCAGGGTATATGCCCAGTAGTGGGATTGCTGGGTCGTATGGTAGTTCTATTTGTAGTTTTTTTAAGGAACCTCCATACTGTTCTCCATAGTGGCTGAACCAATTCACATTCGCACCAGCAGTGCAAGAGTGTTCCCTTTTCTCCACACCCTCTCAAGCATTTATTGTTTCTAGATTTTCTGGTGATGGCCATTCTGACTGGTGTGAGATGATATCACATTGTAGTTTTGGTTTGCATTTCTCTAATGATTAAAGATGTTGAGCATTCTTTCATGTGTTTGTTGGCAGTCTGTATATCTTCTTTGGAGAAATGTCTATTTAGGTCTTCTGCCCATTTTTGGATTGGGTTGTTTGTTTTTTTGTTATTGAGCTGCATGAGCTGCTTGTAAATTTTGGAGATTAATCCTTTGTCAGTTGCTTCATTTGCAAATATTTTCTCCAATTCTGAGGGTTGCCTTTTGGTCTTGTTTATGGTTTCCTTTGCTGCACAAAAGCTATGAAGTTTCATTAGGTCCCATTTGTTTATTTTTGTTTTTATTTCCATTATTCTAAGAGATGGGTCAGAAAGGATCTTGCTGTGATTTATGTCATAGAGTGTTCTGCCTATGCTTTCCTCTAAGAGTTTGATAGTTTCTGGCCTTACATTTAGGTCTTTAATCCATTTTGAGCTTATTTTTCTGCATGGTGTTAAGGAGTGATCTAATCTCATACTTTTACATGTACCTGTCCAGTTTTCCCAGCACCACTTATTGAAGAGGCTGTCCTTTCTCCACTGTATATTCATGCCATCTTTATCAAAGATAAGGTGTCCATATGTGTGTGAGTTTATCTCTGGGCTTTCAATCCTGTTCCATTGATCTATCTATCTGTTTTTGTGCCAATACCATACTGTCTTGATTACTGTAGCTTTGTAGTATAGTCTGAAGTCAGGGAGCCTGATTCCTCCAGCTCCTTTTCTGAATCTCAAGATTGCTTTGGCTGTTCTGGGTCTTTTGTGTTTCCATACAAATTGCAAAATTTTTTGTTCTACTTCTGTGAAAAATGCCAGTGGTAGTTTGATAGGGATTGCATTGAATCTATAGATTGCTTTGGGTAGTAGAGTCATTTTCACAATGTTGATTCTTCCAATCCAAGAACATGGTATATCTCTCCATATTCTTGTATCAACTTTAATTTCTTTCATCAGTGTCTTATAATTTTCTGCATACAGGCCTCTTCTCCTTAGGTAGGTTTATTCCTAAATATTTTATTCTTTTTGTTGCAGTGGTAAATGGGAGTGTTTTCTTGATTTCAATTTCAGATTTTTCATCATTAGTATATAGGAATGCCGGAGATTTCTGTGCATTAATTTTGTATCCTGCTAAATTACCAAATTCATTGATTAACTCTAGTAGTTTTCTGGTAGCATATTTAGGATTCTCTATGTATAGTCTCATGTGATTGGCAAACAGTGACAACTTTACTTCTTTTCTGATTTGGATTCCTTTTATTTCCTTTTCTTCTCAGATTGCTGCGGCTAAAACTTCCAAAACTATGTTGAATAACAGTGGTGAGACTGGGCAACCTTGTCTTGCTCCTGATCTTAGCGAAAATGCTTTCAGTTTTTCACCATTGAGGATGATGTTGGCTGTGGGCTTGTCATATATGGCCTTTATTAGGTTGAGGAAAGTTCCCTCTGTGCCTACTTTCTGCAGGGCTTTTATCATAAATGGGTGTTGAATTTTGTCAAAAGCTTTCTCTGCATCTATTGAGATGATCATATGGTTTTTCTCCTTCAATTTGTTAATATGGTTTATCACATCGATAGATTTGCATATGTTGAAGAATCCTTGCATTCCTGGGATAAACCCCACTTGATCATAGTGTGTGATCCTTTAAATGTGCTGTTGGATTCTGTTTGCTAGTTTTTTGTTGAGGATTTTTGCATCTATGTTCATCAGTGGTATTGGCCTGTAGTTTTCTTTCTTTGTGACATCCTTTTCTGTTTTGGTATCAAGGTGATTGTGGACTCGTAGAAGGAATTTGGGAGTGTTCCTCCCTCTGCTATATTTTGGAAGAGTTTGAGAAGGATAGGTGTTAGCTCTTCTCTAAATGTTTGATAGAATTCGCCTGTGAAGCCATCTGGTCCGGGGCTTTTGTTTGTTGGAAGATTTTTAATCACAGTTTTAATTTCAGTGCTTGTGATTGGTTTGTTCATATTTTCTATTTCTTCCTGATTCAGTCTTGGCAGGTTGTGTATTTCTATGAATTTGTCCATTTCTTCCAGATTGTCTATTTTATTGGCATAGAGTTGCTTGTAGTAATCTCTCATGATCTTTTTTATTTCTTCAGTGTCAGTTGTTACTTCTTTTTCATTTCTAATTCTATTGATTTGAGTCTTCTCCCTTTTTTGCTTGATGAGTCGGGCTAGTTAGTTATCTATTTTGTTTATCTTCTCAAAGAACCAGCTTTTAGTTTTATTGATCTTTGCTATTGTTTCCTTCATTTCTTTTTCATTTATTTCTGATCTGATTTTTATGATTTCTTTCCTTCTGCTAGCTTTGGGGTTTTTTTTGTTCTTCTTTCTCTCATTGCTTGAGGTGCAAGGTTAGGTTGTTTATTCGAGATGTTTCCTGCTTCTTCAGTTGGGCTTGTATTGCTATAAACTTCCCCCTTAGAACTGCTTTTGCTGCATCCCATAGGTTTTGGGTCGTTGTGTCTCCATTGTCATTTGTTTCTAGGTATTTTTTTATTTCCTCTTTGATTTCTTCAGTGATCACTTCATTATTAAGTAGTGTATTGTTTAGCCTCCATGTGTTTGTATTTTTTGCAGATCTTTTCCTGTTATTGATATCTAGTCTCATGGTGTTGTGGTCGGAAAAGATACCTGATACAATTTCAAATTTCTTAAATTTACCAAGGCTTGATTTGTGAAACAAGATATGATTTATCCTGGAGAATGTTCCATGAGCACTTGAGAAAAATGTGTATTCTGTTTTTTTGGATGGAGTGTCCTATAAATATCAATTAAGTCCATCTTGTTTAATGTATCATTTAAAGCTTGTGTTTCCTTATTTATTTTCCTTTTGGATGATCTGTCCATGGGTGAAAGTGGGGTGTTAAAGTCCCCTACTATGAATGTGTTACTGTCGATTTCCCCTTTTATGGCTGTTAGTATTTGCTTTATGTATTGAGGTGCTGCTATGTTGGGTGCATAAATATTTATAATTGTTATATCTTCTTCTTGGATCGATCCCTTGATCATTATGTAGTGTCCTTCTTTGTCTCTTCTAATAGTCCTTATTTTATAGTCTATTATTTCTGATATGAGAATTGCTACTCCAGCTTTCTCTTGGGTTCCATTTGCATGGAATATCTTTTTCCATCCCCTTACTTTCAGGCTGTATGTGTCTCTACATCTGAAGTGGGTCTCTTGTAGACAGCATATATAAGGGCCTTGTTTTTGTATCCATTCAGCCAATCTGTGTCTTTTGGTGGGAGCATTTAGTCCATTTACATTTAAGTTAATAATCGATATGTATGTTCCTATTCCCATTTTCTAAATTGTTTTGAGTTTGTTATTATAGGTCTTTTCCTTCTCGTGTGTTTCTTGTCTAGAGAAGTTCCTTTAGCATTTGTTGTAAAGCTGGTTTGGTGGTGCTGAACTCTCTCAGCTTTTGCTTGTCTGTAAAGGTTTTAATTTCTCCATTAAATCTGAATGAGATCCTTGCTAGGTAGAGTAGTCTTGGTTGCAGGTTTTTCTCCTTCAACACTTTCAGTATGTCCTGCCATTCCCTTCTGTCTTGTAGGGTTTCTGCTGAGAGATCAGCTGTTAACCTTATGGGGATTCCCTTGTGTGTTATTTGTTGTTTTTCGCTTGCTGCTTTTAATATGCTTTCTT
The DNA here is from genome assembly GCF_008692025.1 of Phocoena sinus. NCBI lineage: Eukaryota > Metazoa > Chordata > Mammalia > Artiodactyla > Phocoenidae > Phocoena > Phocoena sinus. The sequence goes on along the minus strand of NC_045784.1, from coordinate 56,841,757 downwards.
TGTATTTAATTTTTGACACTTTGATTAATTTGTGTCTTGGCGTATTTCTCCTTGGATTTATCCTGTATGGGACTCTCTGTGCTTCCTGGACTTGATTAACTATTTCCTTTCCCATATTAGGGAAGTTTTCAACTATAATCTTTTCAAATATTTTCTCAGTCCCTTTCTTTTTCTCGTCTTCTTCTGGAAGCCCTATAATTCGAATGTTGGTGCATTTAATGTTGTGCCAGATGTCTCTGAGACTGTCCTCAGTTCTTTTCATTCTTTTTTCTTTATTCTGCTCTGCAGTATTTATTTCCACTATTTTATCTTCCAGGTCACTTATCCGTTCTTCTGCCTCAGTTATTCTGCTATTGATCCCATCTAGAGGACTTTTAATTTCATTTATTGTGTTGTTCATCGTTGCTTGTTTCATGTTTATTTCTTCTAGGTCCTTGTTAACTGTTTCTTGCATTTTGTCCATTCTATTTCCAAGATTTCGGATCATCCTTACCATCATTATTCTGAATTCTTTTTCAGGTAGACTGCCTATTTCCTCTTCATTTGTTAGGTCTGGTGTATTTTTATCTTGCTCCTTTATCTGCTGTGTGTTTTTCTGTCTTCTCATTTTGCTTATCTTACTGTGTTTGAGGTATCCTTTTTGCAGGCTGCAGGTTTGTAGTTCCCACTGTTTTTGATGTCTGTCTCCAGTGGCTAAGTTTGGTTCAGTGGGTTGTGTAGGCTTCCTGCTGGAGGGTACTAGTGCCTGTGTTCTAGTGGATGAGGCTGAGGGAGGGGCACCGCATGCGGGGTGGGCCTGCAGTGGCATAGGCCAGCATGACATTGCATCAGCCTGAGGCCTGCCGTGCGTTCTCCTGGGGAAGTTGTCCCTGGATCCCAGGAACCTGGCAGTGGTAGGCTGCACATGCTCCGTGGAAGAGGGGTGTGGATAGTGACCTGTGCTCACACACAGACCCCTTGGTGGCGGCAGCAGCAGCCTTAGCGTCTCCCGCCCATCCCTGTGGTCCATGCTTTTAGTGGCAGCTTGCACCTGTCTCTGGAGTTCCTTTAAGCAGTGCTCTGAAACCCCTCTCCTCGCACACCAGGAAACAAAGAGGGAAGAAAAAGTCTCTTGCCTCTTGGGCAGGTGCAGACTTTTCTCCGGACTCCCTCTTGGCTAACCGTGGTGCACTAAACCCTTCAGTCTATGTTCAAGCCACTAACCCCAGTCCTCTTCCTGCGCTCCAACCGAAACCAAAACCCAAGTCTCAGGTCACAGCCCCGCCCGCCCCTGCAGGTGAGCAGACAAGCCTCTCGGGCTGGTGAGTGCCGGTCGGCACCGATCCTCTGTGCGGGTATCTCCCCGCTTTGCCCTCCACACCACTGTTGCTGTGCACTCCTCCGTGGCTCTGAAGCTCCCCCCTCCGCCTCCTGCAGTCTCCACCCGCGAAGGGGCTTCCTAGTGTGTGGAAACTTTTCCTCCTTCACAGCTCCCTCCCACTGGTGCAGGTGCTGTCCCTATTCTTTTGTCTCTGTTTTTTCTTTTGCCCTACCCAGGTACGTGGGTAGTTTCCTGCCTTTTGGGAGGTCTGAGGTCTTCTGCCAGCCTTCAGTAGGTGTTCTGTAGGAGTTGTACCACGTGTAGATGTATTTCTGGTGTATCAGTGGGGAGGAAGGTGATCTCCGTGTCTTACTCTTCCGCCATCTTCAACGTCCCCCTCTAGGATTTTTGATAATGGCCATTCTGACTGGTGTGAGATGATATCTCATTGTAGTTTTGATTTGCATGTCTCTAATGATTAATGATGTTGAGCATTCTTTCATGTGTTTGTTGGTAGTCTGTATATCTTGTTTGGAGAAATATCTATTTAGGGCTTCTTCCCATTTTTGGATTGCGTTGTTTGTTTTTTGTTATTCAGTTGCATGAGTTGCTTGTAAATTTTGGAGATTAATCCTTTGTAAGTTGCTTCATTTGCAAATATTTTCTCCCATTCTGAGGGTTGTCTTTTGGTCTTGTTTATGGTTTCCTTTTCTGTGCAAAATCTTTTAAGTTTAATTAGGTCCCATTTGCTTATTTTTGTTTTTATTTCTATTTCTCTAGGAGGTGGGTCAAAAAGGATCTTGCTGTGATTTATGTCATAGAGTGTTCTGCCTATGTCTTCCTCTAAGAGTTTGATAGTTTCTGGCCTTACATTTAGGTCTTTAATCCATTTTGAACTTATTTTTGCCTATGGTGTTAGGGAGTGATCTAATATAATTCTTTTACATTTACCCGTCCAATTTTCCCAGAACCACTTATTGAAGAGGCTGTCCTTTCGCCACTGTATATTCTTGCCTCCTTTGTCAAACATAAGGTGACCATATGTGCGTGGGTTTATCTGTGAGCTTTCTTTCCTGTTCCATTGATCTATATTTCTGTTTATGTACCAGTACCATACTGTCTTGATTACTGTAGCTTTGTAGTATAGTCTGAAGTCAGGGAGCTTGATTCCTCAAGCTCCATTTTTCTTTCTCAAGTTTACTTTGGCTATTCGGGGTCTTTTGTATTTCCCTACAAATTGTGAATTTTTTTGTTCTAGTCTGTGAAAACTGCCAGTGGTAGTTTGAAAAGGATTGCATTGAAACGGTAGATTGCTTTGGGTACTAGAGTCATTTTCAAATTGTGGATTCTTCCAATCCAAGAATATGGTATATCTCTCCATCTATTTGTATCATCTTTAATTTCTTTCATCAGTGTCTTATAATTTTCTTCATAGATGTCTTTTTTATCCTTAGGTATGTTTATTCCTAGATATTTTATTCTTTTTCTTGCAATGGTAAATTGGAGTGTTTTATTGATTTCATTTTCAGATTCTTCATCAGTGTATAGGAATGCCAGAGATTTCGGTGCATTACGTTTGTATCCTGCTACTTTACTAAATTCATTGATTAGCTCTAGTAATTTTCTGGTAGCATCCTTAGGATTCTCTATGTATAGTATCATGTCATCTGCAAACAGTGACATCATTACTTCTTCTTTTCCGATTTGGATTCGTTTATTTCCTTTTCTTCTCTGACTGCTGTGGTTAAAACTTCCAAAACTATGTTGAAGAAGAGTGGTGAGAGTGGGCAACCTTGTCTTGTTCCTGATCTTAGTGGAAATGCTTTCAGTTTTTCACCATTGAGGACGATGTTGGCTGTGGGTTTGTCATATATGGCCTTTATTATGTTGAGGAAAGTTCCCTCTTTGCCTACTTTCTGGGGGGATTTTGTCATAAATCAGTGTTGAATTTTGTCAAAAGCTTTCTCTGCATCTATTGAGTTGACCATATGGTTTTTCTCCTTCAATTTGTTAATATGGTGTAACACATTGTTTGATTTGCATATATTGAAGAATCCTTGCATTCCTGGAATAAAACCCAATTGATCATGGTGTATGATCCTTTTAATGTGCTGTTGGATTCTGTTGGCTAGTATTTTGTTGAGGATTTTGCATCAATATTCATCAGAGATATTAGCCTGTAGTTTTCTTTCTTTGTGACATATTTTTCTGGTTTTGCTATCAGGGTGATGGTGGCCTCGTAGAATGAGTTTGGGAGTGTTCCTCCCTCTGCTATATTTTGGAAGAGGTTGAAAAGGATAGGTGTTAGCTCTTCTCTAATTGTTAGATAGAATTCACGTGTGAAGCCATCTGATGCTGGGCTTTTGTTTGTTGGAAGATTTTTTTTTTTTTTAAACATCTTTATTGGGGTATAATTGCTTTACAATGGTGCGTTAGTTTCTGCTTTATAACAAAGTGAATCAGCTATACATATACATATGTTCCCCTATGTCTTCCCTCTTGCATCTCCCTCCCTCCCACTCTCCCCATCCCACCCTTCCAGGCTGTCACAAAGCACCGAGCTAATATCCCTGTGCCTTGCGGCTGCTTCCCCCCAGCTATCTACCTTACTACGTTTGTTAGTGTGTATATGTCCATGACTCTCTCTCGCCCTGTCAAAACTCACCCCTCCCCCTCCCCATACCCTCAAGTCCGTTCTCCAGTAGGTCTGCGCCTTTATTCCTATCTTACCCCTAGGTTCTTCATGACATTCTTTTCCCTTAAATTCCATATATATGTGTTAGCATACGGTATTTGTCTTTTTCTTTCTGACTTACTTCACTCTGTATGACAGACTCTAGGTCTATCCATCTCATTACAAATAGCTCAATTTCATTTCTTTTTAAGGCTGAGTAATATTCCATTGTGTATATGTGCCACATCTTCTTTATCCATTCATCCGATGATGGGCGCTTAGGTTGTTTCCATGTCCTGGCTATTGTAAATAGAGCTGCAATGAACATTTTGGTACATGACTCTTTTTGAATTTTGGTTTTCTCAGGGTATATGCCAAGTAGTGGGATTGCTGGGTCATATGGTAATTCTATTTGTAGTTTTTTAAGGAACCTCCATACTGTTCTCCACAGTGGCTGAACCAATTCACATTCCCACCAGCAGTGCAAGAGTGTCCCCTTTTCTCCACACCCTCTCCAGCATTTATTGTTTCTAGATTTTTTGATGATGGCCATTCTGACTGGTGTGAGATGATATCTCATTGTAGTTTTGATTTGCATTTCTCTAATGATTAATGATGTTGAGCATTCTTTCATGTGTTTGTTGGCATTCTGTATATCTTCTTTGGAGAAATGTCTATTTAGGTCTTCTGCCCATTTTTGGATTGGGTTGTTTGTTTTTTTGTTATTGAGCTGCATGAGCTGCTTGTAAATTTTGGAGATTAATCCTTTGTCAGTTGCTTCATTTGCAAATGTTTAATCCCATTCTGAGGGTTGTCTTTTGGTCTTGGTTATGGTTTCCTTTGCTGTGCAAAAGCTTTGAAGTTTCATTAGGTCCCATTTGTTTATTTTTGTTTTTATTTCCATTACTCTAGGAGGTGGGTCAGAAAGGATCTTGCTGTGATTTATGTCATAGAGTGTTCTTCCTATGTTTTCTTCTAAGAGTTTGATAGTTTCTGGCCTTACATTTAGGTCTTCAATCCATTTTGAGCTTATTTTTGTGTATGGTGTTAGGGAGTGATCTAATCTCATACTTTTACATGTACCTGTCCAGTTTTCCCAGCCCCATTTATTGAAGAGGCTGTCCTTTCTCCACTGTACATTCCTGCCATCTTTATCAAAGATAAGATGTCCATATGTGCGTGGGTTTATCTCTGGGCTTTCTATCCTGTTCCACTGATCTATCTTTCTGTTTTTGTGCCAGTACCATACTGTCTTGATTACTGTTGCTTTGTAATATAGTCTGAAGTCAGGGAGCCTTATTCCTCCAGCTCCTTTTTTCGTTCTCAAGATTGCTTTGGCTCTTCGGGGTCTTTTGTGTTTCCATACAAATTGTGAAATTTTTTGTTCTAGTTCTGTGAAAAATGCCAGTGGTAGTTTGATAGGGATTGCATTGAATCTGTAGATTGCTTTGGGTAGTAGAGTCATTTTCACAATGTTGATTCTTCCCATCCAAGAACATTGTATATCTCTCCATCTATTTGTATCATCTTTAATTTCTTTCATCAGTGTCTTATAATTTTCTGCATATAGGTCTTTCGTATCCTTAGGTAGGTTTATTCCTAGATATTTTATTCTTTTTGTTGCAATGGTAAATGGGAGTGTTTTCTTGATTTCACTTTCAGATTTTTCATCATTAGTATATAGGAATGCCAGAGATTTCTGTGCATTAATTTTGTATCCTGCTACTTTACCAAATTCATTGATTAGCTCTAGTAGTTTTCTGGTAGCATCTTTAGGATTCTCTATGTATAGTATCATGTCATCTGCAAACAGTGACAGCTTTACTTCTTCTTTTCCGATTTGGATTCCTTTTATTTCCTTTTCTTCTCTGATTGCTGTGGCTAAAACTTCCAAAACTATGTTGAATAAGAGTGGTGAGAGTGGGCAACCTTGTCTTGTTCCTGATCTTAGTGGAAATGCTTTCAGTTTTTCACCATTGAGGATGATGTTTGCTGTGGGCTTGTCATATATGGCTTTTATTATGTTTAGGAAAGTTCCCTCTATGCCTACCTTCTGCAGGGTTTTTATCATAAATGGGTGTTGAATTTTGTCGAAAGCTTTCTCTGCATCTATTGAGATGATCATATGGTTTTTCTCCTTCAATTTGTTAATATGGTTTATCACATTGATAGATTTGTGTATATTGAAGAATCCTTGCATTCCTGGAATAAACCCCACTTGATCATGGTGTATGATCCTTTTAATGTGCTGTTGGATTCTGTTTGCTAGTATTTTGTTGAGGATTTTTGCATCTATGTTCATCAGTGATATTGGCCTGTAGTTTTCTTTCTTTGTGACATCCTTGTCTGGTTTTGGTATCAAGGTGATGGTGGCTTCGTAGAAGGAATTTGGGAGTGTTCCTCCCTCTGCTATATTTTGGAAGAGTTTGAGAAGGATAGGTGTTAGCTCTTCTCTAAACGTTTGATAGAATTCACCTGTGAAGCCATCTGGTCCTGGGCTTTTGTTTGTTGGAAGGTTTTTAATCACAGTTTCAATTTCAGTGCTTGTGATTGGTCTGTTCATATTTTCTATTTCTTCCTGATTCAGTATTGGCAGGTTGTGCATTTCTAAGAATTTGTCCATTTCTTCCAGATTGTCCATTTTGTTGGCATAGAGTTGCTTGTAGTAATCTCTCATGATTTTTTTTATTTCTGCAGTGTCAGTTGTTACTTCTCCTTTTTCATTTCTAATTCTATTGATTTGAGTCTTCTCCCTTTTTTTCTTGACGAGTCTGGCTAGTGGGTTATCTATTTTGTTTATCTTCTCAAAGAACCAGCTTTTAGTTTTATTGATCTTTGCTATTGTTTCCTTCATTTCTTTTTCATTTATTTCTGATCTGATTTTTATGATTTCTTTCCTTCTGCTAGCTTTGGGGTTTTTTTGTTCTTCTTTCTCTAATTGCTTGAGGTGCAAGGTTAGGTTGTTTATTCGAGATGTTTCCTGCTTCTTAAGGTGGGCTTGTATTGCTATAAACTTCCCCCTTAGAACTGCTTTTGCTGCATCCCATAGGTTTTGGGTCGTTGTGTCTCCATTGTCATTTGTTTCTAGGTATTTTTTTATTTCCTCTTTGATTTCTTCAGTGATCACTTCATTATTAAGTAGTGTATTGTTTAGCCTCCATGTGTTTGTATTTTTTACAGATCTTTTCCTGTAATTGATATCTAGTCTCATGGCGTTGTGGTCGGAAAAGATACTTGATACAATTTCAGTTTTCTTAAATTTACCAAGGCTTGATTTGTGACCCAAGATATGATCTATCCTGGAGAATGTTCCATGAGCACTTGAGAAAAATGTGTATTCTGTTGTTTTTGGATGGAGTGTCCTATAAATATCAATTAAGTCCATCTTGTTTAATGTATCATTTAAAGCTTGTGTTTCCTTATTTATTTTCCTTTTGGATGATCTGTCCATGGGTGAAAGTGGGGTGTTAAAGTCCCCTACTATGAATGTGTTACTGTTGATCTCCCCTTTTATGGTTGTTATTATTTGCCTTATGTATTGAGGTGCTCCTATGTTGGGTGCATAAATATTTACAATTGTTATATCTTCTTCTTGGATCGATCCCTTGATCATTATGTAGTGTCCTTCTTTGTCCCTTTTAATAGTCCTTATTTTAAAGTCTATTTTGTCTGATATGAGAATTGCTACTCCAGCTTTCTTTTGGTTTCCATTTGCATGGAATATCTTTTTCCATCCCCTTACTTTCAGTCTGTATGTGTCTCTAGTTCTGAAGTGGGTCTCTTGTAGACAGCATATATAAGGGTCTTGTTTTTGTATCCATTCAGCCAATCTGTGTCTTTTGGTGGGAGCATTTAGTCCATTTACATTTAAGGTAATTATCGATATGTATGTTCCTATTTCCATTTTATATATTGTTTTGGGTTCGCTACTATAGGTCATTTCCTTCTCTTGTGTTTCGTGTCTAGAGAAGTTCCTTTAGCATTTGTTGTAAAGCTGGTTTGGTGGTGCTGAACTCTCTCAGCTTTTGCTTGTCTGTAAAGGTTTTAATTTCTGTTGGAAGATTTTTTAATGACAGTTTCAATTTCAGTGCTTGTGATTGGTCTGTTCATATTTTCTATTTCCTCCTGATTCAGTCTTGGCAGGTTGTGCATTTCTAAGAATTTGTCCATTTCTTCCAGGTTGTCCATTTTATTGGCATATAGTTACTTGTAGTAATCTCTCATGATCTTTTGTATTTTGCAGTGTCAGTTGTTACTTCTCCTTTTTCATTTCTAATTCTATTGATTTGAGTCTTCTCCCTTTTTTTCTTGATGAGTCTGGCTAATGGTTTATCAATTTTTTTATCTTGTAAAAGAACCAGTTTTTAGTTTTATTGATCTTTGCTATCGTTTCTTTTATTTCTTATTTATTTATTTCTGATCTGTTTTTTTATGATTTCTTTCCTTCTGCTACCTTTGGGGTTTTTTTGTTCTTCTTTCTCTAATTGATTTTGGTGAAAGTTAGGTTGTTTATTCGAGATGCTTCCTGTTTCTTAAGGTAGGATAGTATTGCTATAAACTTCCATCTTAGAACTGCTTTTGCTGCATCCCATGGGTTTTGCCTTTTCGTGTCTCCATTTTGATTTGTTTCTAGTTATTTTTTAATTTCCTCTTTGATTTCTTCAGTGACCACTTCATTATTAAGGAGTGTATTGTTTAGCCTCCATGTGCTTGTATTTTTTACTGCTATTTTCCTGTAATTGATAATTAGTCTCATAGTATTGTGGTTGGAAAAGATACTTGACACAATTACAATTTTCTTAAATTTACTGAGGCTTGATATTTGACCCACGATATGAACTATCCTGGAGAATGTTCCATGAGCACTTGAGAAAAATATGTATTCTGTTTTGGGATGGAATGTCCTATAAATAAAAATTAAGTCCATCTTTTTTAATGTATCATTTAAAGCTTGTGTTTCCTTATTTATTTTGATTTTTGATGATCTGCCCATTGGTGAAAGTGGGGTGCTGAAGTCCCCTTCTATGAATGGGCTACTGTCAATTTCCCCTTTTGTGGCTGTTAGTATTTGCCTTATATATTGAGGTGCTCCTATGTTGGGTACATAAATATTTACACTTGTTATGTCTTCTTCTTGGATCGATCCCTTGATCATTATGTAGTGTTGTGCTTTGTCTCTTGTAATAGTCTTTGTCTCTTGTAATAGTCTTTATTTTAAAATATATTTTGTCTGATATGAGAATTGCTACTCCAGCTTTCTTTTGGTTTTCATTTGCATGGAATATCTTTTGCCATCCCCTCACTTTCAGGCTGTATGTGTCTCTAGTGTCTGAAGTGGGTCTCTTGTAGACAGCATACATATGGGTCTTGTTTTTGTATCCATTCAGCCAATCTGTGTCTTTTGGTGGGAGCATTTAACCCATTTACATTTAAGGTAATTATCCATATGTATGTTCCTATTCCCATTTTATTAATTGTTTTGGGTTTGTTATTGTAGGTCTTTTCCTTCTCTTGTGTTTTTGCCTAGAGAAGATACTTTAGCATTTGTTGTAAAGTTTGTTTGTTGGTGCTGAACTCTCTCAGCTTTTGCTTGTCTGTAAAGGTTTTGATTTCTCCATCAAATCTGAATTAAATCCTTGCTGGGTAGAGTAATCTTTCTCTGTCATCACTTTAAATATGTCCTGCCACTCCCTTCTGGCTTGCAGAGTTTCTGCTGAAAGATCAGCTGTTAACCTTATGGGGGTTCCCTTTTGTGTTATTGGTTGTTTTGCCCTTGCTGCTTTTAATATGTTTTCTTTGTATTTAATTTTTGACAGGTTGATTCATATGTGTCTTGGTGTGTTTCTCCTTGGATTTATCCTGTATTAAACTCTCTGTGCTTCCTGGACTTGACTCACTATTTCCTTTCCCATACTAGGGAAGTTTTCAACTATAATCTCTTCAAATATTTTCTTAGTCCCTTTCTGTTTCTCTTCTTCTTCTGGAACCCGTATAATTCGAATGTTGGATCGTTCAATGTTGTCCCAGAGGTCTCTGAGACTGTTCTCAGTTCTTTTCATTCTTTTTCTCTTTATTATGCTCCTGCAGTATTTATTTCCACTATTTTATCTTCCAGGTCACTTATCCGTTTTTCTGCCTCAGTTATTCTTCTATTGTTCCCTTATAGGGTATTTTTAATTTCATTTATAGTGTTGTTCATCGTTGCTTGTTTCATCTTTAGTTCTTCTAGGTCCTTGTTTAATGTTTCTGCATTTTCTCTGTTCTATTTCCATGATTTTGGATCATGTTTACTATCACTATTCTGAATTCTTTTTCAGGTAGGTTGCCTATTTCATCTTCATTTGTTAGGTCTGGTGGGTTTTATCTTGCTCCTTCATTTGCTGTGTGTTTTTCTGTCTTCTCATTTTGCTTATCTTACTGTTGTTGTCATCTCCTTTTTGCAGGCAGCAGGGTCGTAGTCCCTGTTGTTTTTGGTGTCTCTCCCCAGTGGCTACAATTGTTTTAGTGGGTTGTGTAGGCTTCCTGGTGGAGGGTACTAGTGCCTGTGTTCTGGTGGATGAGGCTGGATCTTGTCTTTCTGGTGGCCAAGTCCACGTTTGTTGGGGTGTTTTGGGGTGCCTGTGGACTTACTATGATTTTAGGCAGCCTCTCTGCTAATGGGTAGGGTTGTGTTCCTGTCTTGCTAGGTTTTTGGCATAGGGTGTTGTACACTGTAGCGTGCTGGTCATTGAGTGTTGCTGGGTGTTGCTGTTGAGATGGAGATCTCAGGGATATTTTCGCTATTTGATATTACGTGGAGCTGGGAGGTCCCTTGTGGACCACTGTCCTGAAGTTGGCTCTCCCACCTCAGATGCACAGCACTGACTCCTGGCTGCAGCACCAAGAGCTTTTCATCAACATGGCTCATAATAAAAGGGAGAAAAAGTAGAAATAAATAAAGAAAGAAAGAAGATAAAATAAAATAAAGTAAGGTAAAATAAAATAAAGTTATTAGAATAAAAAAAGATTGTTAAGAAAAAAAAATTTAAAAAGAAAACAACCAGACAAACAAAAAAACAGACAGATAGAACCCTAGGACAAATCGTGAAAACAAAGCTATACAGACAAAGTCTCACACAGAAGCATACACATACACACTCACAAAAAGAGGAAAAGTGGAAAAATAATAAATCTTGCTCTCAATGTCTACCTCCTCAATTTGGGATGATTCGTTGTCTATTCAGGTATCCCACAGATTCAGGGTTCATCAAGTTGATTGTGGAGATTTAATCTGCTGCTCCTGTGGCTCCTGGGAGAGATTTCCCTTTCTGTTTGCTCACACAGCTCCCGGTGTTCAGCTTTTGATTTGGCCCTGCCTCTGTGTGTAGGTCTCTGGAGTGTGTCTTTTCTTATCTCAGACAGGACGGGGTTAAATGAGCTGCTGATTCGGGATCTCCAGCTCACTCAGGCCGGGGGGAGGGAGGTGTACGGAGTGCATGGCAATCCTGCAGTGGCAGAGGCCAGCATGACATTGTACCAACCTGAGGCACGCCGTGCGTTCTCCTGGGGAAATTGTCCTGGGATCCCGGGACCCTGGCAGTTGCGGGCTGCACAGCCACCCTGGAAGGGAGGTGTGGAGAGTGACCTGTGCTCACACACAGGCTTCTTGATGCTGGCACCATCAGCCTTAGCGTCTCATGCCCTTCTCTGGGGTCCACGCTGTTAGCTGTGGCTCGCGCCCGTCTCTGGAGCTCCTTTAAGCAGCACTCTTAATCCCCTCTCTTCGTGCACCAGGAAACAAAGAGGGAAGAAAAAGGCTTTTGCCTCTTCGGTAGGTCCAGACTTTTTCACAGAGTCCCTCCCACTTAGCTGTGGTGCACTAACCCCTTCCGGCTGTTTTCACACTCTCCGACCGAAGCCCGAGCCTCAGCTCCCAGCCCCACCCACCCCGGCGGGTGAGCAGAGAAGCTTCTTGGGCTGGTGAGTGCTTGGCCACACAGATCCTCTGTGCGGAAATCTCTCCAGTTTGCCCTCTGCAACCCTGTTGCTGCATTCTCCTCCACAGCTCTGAAGCTTTCCCCCTCCGCCACCCACAGTCTCCGCTCTCGAAGGGGCTTCTAGTGTGCGGAAACCTTTCCTCCTTCACGGCTTCCTCCCACTCATGCAGTTCCTGTACCTATTCTTTTGTCTTTGTTTATTCTTTTTTCTTTTGCCTTACCCAGGTACGTGGGGAGTTTCTTGCCTTTTGGCAGGTCTGAGGTCTTCTGCCAGAGTTCAGTAGGTGTTCTGTAGGAGTTGTTCCACGTGTAGATGTATTTCTTATGTATCTGTGGGGAAGAAGGTGATCTACGCGTCTTACTCTTCTGACATCTTCCCCTGAAGTCATAAGTACTATTCTTATCAGTTGCATTTTCAGCTAAAGAAACAAAGTCACAGAATTTTCAAGTGACTTGCCCAGGTTAACATATAAGGTACATGACAGGGCCTAGATTTCAATTTAGGTCATCTGTTTCCAGAATATATGCTATTACCTCTGTGCTACACTTACTCTCATGTTTGAGGAAAAACCCTCAGGAAGAAGGAGGATGGCATATCTCTGTTTTGGGGTACTTTTAATCCTCAGTAATGTCCAGGTCTCCTCTATCGCATTTCCAATGAAATTGATAAACCAAGAACTTCGGATTATCATTGATTTGTTTCTCCTGGCTGTCCCTTCCTCCTCATCTCCCTCAATATAATCTTAGCTAGTCAAGTATATATGAAGTTTATACCATTTTTCAGGGAAATTCTTTGACCAAGATTCCTTAATTGCAACCATAATTACTTCTAACAAGTGCATAGCACTTCCATATGCATTTTCTCATATGGTTCTCAACTGTTTTGTGGGGTAAGCTTTGCAAGGATTATTGTCATCATATTACAGATAGGAAAATTGAGGCCCCAGAGAGGGTAAGTGACTTGCTCAAGATTACATGATAAGTTAAAAGCAGAACCTAGGTCAGTAAGTCTACCTACATATACTTATTGAGCACAAATTAGGTACCAGGCATAATTCTAAGGCTGCCTGATTCTGACTCTGATGCTCTAGCAAATATACCACTCTCTGTGCTTTATCAGAAGCTATGCATGATGTTTACCTAAGTTCTATGAGTAGAGGAAAAAATAAGCATTTATTGAGCCTCTATCATACACCAGGCTAGGAATTTTATTTACATTTGTTGTCTTATTGAATCCTTCTATCAAACCTGAAAGTTTAGGAATTGTGTCTACATATCAAATGAGAAAGCAGAGGAATGAGGCAGACACCAGTTTGAGTTGGCTCCCTTTTTCTTCTCTGGATTTCCATGTTGGGCTTAGGCTGAAGAACTAGAATGTCCCTCTGGAAGACTCTGCTGAAAGCACTCACAGAAAGGTTAAACCTAGCATGAACACATATTTCATTTATCCTTTGATGCTGCCCTGACTCTCTCCACAGAATCATGAGAAAGTAAGCAGAAAGAAGTCAGGTTATTGAGGGAGAAAGGAAATGAGTCCTAGGCCTTAGGTCGTATTTTGGGTCTCCAGTCCTGCAAAGCCCAATACACCCTCCCTTTCCATCCCCACAGATGGATGGAAAGGGTCTCCTGCAATAGGCCTCTGAAATGTGGCCTAGTTCTGAGGCTCACAACTCTACTGTCTGCTCCAGCAGATGCTTCTCTTTCCTTAAGTTTGGCTGGCATCATTCAGAGAAAGAATGATTAGGAAATACAAGAGGGTGTGTGAAGGAAAACTCACTCAGAACCAGATCATGGATCTTAAGGGAACAGACTTCAGTTATGTTGAGACAGCTTCTCCTGTTTCCTTGGGGGGGAGGGCCTAAGGAGAAGTCTTCTGCTGACATTTTATTTGGTGCTGACCAGGCCTCAGTGGATGATATATTACAGTATTTAAGAAATGACATGTCTCAGGTCAATCTGCTTACTTGCCTTAACTTACAGGCAAGAGGACTTCTTACTGCAGGTTATATTATTGTCAGCTATTCCAGTCTTGGGGACTGAGATCCTAATAATTGCAGAGAACTGTGAAATCATGGAGTCCCTTGGACAGAAAAAAACTTTCTAGAGTCATTTTATCTACTATTCAGAGCATGAGTCCCCTTGACTTTTCAGACATACATGTCTTTCATCTGTACATAAAGACCATTTGGGAAGGAGGTTCCACAACTACCTCTGATTAATCCAATAGTCTCCACATATTGAATGCCTTCCTGGCATGTGTCTTGATTCCTACTACACTCATTTAGCGTCATTTCTTTTCAGGGTAATAGAAAGTTATATCTAAAAGATGTTAGAATTAAATGAGATGTTTTGTATTAAAGTAATACATAGACATAACTGATTATTATTGTTATCTTGTCCAAGACTCCACATTTGAAAGCTGAGCTAACTAAGGTCTTTTGGGATAAACCAATTTTTCAAAACTTATGCAGCATGTAAGTGATAGATCCAGGTCTTAAACCCAGTTTTCTGGACCAGTGATTACTGTGTTCTTTTCATGTGTTCTCACTGACTCTTTTCCTAATCCAGCCGACAGGCCTGGTGAAGAGCATGTCACTTCCTCCTAAATTTTTATACTGATGTGCTGTTACGATGTCACTGCTTGAACTTCTTTTCCTCAGTCTAAATTAAGGGATAAAAATTATATATAATCCCAGAGACTTATTTCCAACTCTTCAGTCCTACCAGTCCTCTGAGGAGCTGTGATCTTCAGTAGCAGAGAGATGCACTTTGGGTTGGCCTCGGAATGGCTTGGGAATTTTTTTTCTCTCCAAAGCAAAATAACAGTGCTGGTGAGAGAAGTGGGAGTTGCCATCTTTCCCCAGGTACCAGGATTCCAGTATTCTAAAACTCCTGTTTGATTTGAGTGGGCAGAATGAACCACTGTCTATGATAGAATAATAATAGCTACCATATACAGAGTACATAATTGTACAAGGAATTATGCTAGGTGTTGATAAACATCATCTTATTTAATGCTTACAATGACTCTGAGGGGAAGTTATTATTAGCACTATTTTATAAATGAAGAAACCAAAGCTCAGAGAAGTTAGGTAACATCTCCACATTTACATAGTTACTAAGTAGCTGACACAACATTTGAACTTGGATCTCTGTGACCCAATGCTCAGACTATTTTCTCTACAGCTAGCTGCTTATGTGAAGATAAGCCTTCTCCCTTTGTGATGTGGTCTGAGAGGGGTCAGAAAATATCCCCTACCCATCATAAAAGATTTCCCATATGATGGTGTTACAGTGCATGGGAATTCACTATTAGAGACTCATCACTCCTAGTGTAAATTACACTGGTATAGGAGTTAGGGATCATGGTTTTTAGCCAGCCCTACCACTGAGTAAATTGGTGAACACAGGCAAATTATTTCCTCATTTGTTGTCTCAGTTTCCCAATATGTAAAATGTAAAATATAATTGCTGAGGACTCTTCATTCTCTGCAATCTTGCAATTCTCTAAAACTGATGAGCCAATTCTTCCAGGCTATCTTCTCCTGATAAAGGATAATAGATTGGAAGCATGAGACATGTCTTGCCAGGTAGCGTTACTGAACCAAACATGGGCCTCCTTGCCAGGTGTACAGAAAAGCCAATCTACTGATACTGGGTTGTGGTGAAGGAAAGTACAGTGTTATTGCAAGGTGCCAAGCAAGGAGAACAGGCAGCTAATGCTCAAAAGACCCAAACTCCCTGATGGTTTGGAGAAGACTTGGTGTTTTGTTTTTTTAACAACTTTATTGGAATACAATTGCTTTAAAATGGTGTGTCAGCTTCTGCTGTATAACAACGTGAATCAGCTATACATATACATATATCCCGGTATCTCCTCCCTCTTGCATCTCCCTCTCACACTCCCTATCCCACCACTCTTGGTGGACAGAAAGTGCTGAGCTGATCACCCTGTGCTATGTAGCTGCTACTCACTAGTTATCTATTTTTCATTTGGTAGTGTATATGTGTACCTGCCACCCAGTCAATTCATCCTAGCTTACCCTTCCCCCTCCCCATATCCTCAAGTTCATTAACTACATCTGTGTCATATTCTTGTCCTGCCTCTAGGTTCTTCAGAACCATTTGTGTTTTTTTTTGAATTCCATATATATGTGTTAGCATATGGTATTTGTTTTTCTGTTTCTGACTTACTTCACTCTGTATGACAGTCTCTATGTCCATGCACTGCATTACAAATAACTCAATTTCGTTTCTTTTTATGGCTGAGTAATATTCCATTGGATATATGTGCCACATCTTCTTTATCTATTCATCTGTCAATAGACACTTAGGTTGTTTCCATGTCATGGCTATTGTAAATAGAGCTGCAATGAACATTGTGGTACATGACTCTTTTTGAATTATGGTCTCTCAGGGTATATGCCCAGTAGTTGGATTGCTGCGTCATATGGTAGTTCTACATTTAGTTTTTTAAGGAACCTCCATACTGTTCTCCATAGTGGCTGTATCAATTTACATTCTGACCAACAGTGCAAGAGGGTTCCCTTTTCTCCACACCCTCTCCAGCATTTATTGTTTCTAGATTTTTTGATGATGGCCATTCTGACTGGTGTGAGATGATATCTCATTGTTGTTTTGATTTGCATTTCTCTCATGATTAATGATGTTGAGCATCCTTTCATGGGTTTTTTGGCAATCAGTATATATTCTCTAGAGCAATGTCTATTTAGGTCTTCTGCCCATTTTCGGACTGGGTTGTTTGTTTTTTTGATATTGAGCTGCTTCTATATTTTGGAGATAAATCCTTTGTCTTTTGCTTCATTTGCAAATATTTTTTCCCTTTATGAGGGTTCTCTTTTCATCTTTTTTTATGGTTTCCTTTGCTGTGCAAAGATTTAAGTTTCATTAGGACCCATTTGTTTATTTTTGTTTTTATTTTCTAGGAGGTAGGTCAAAAGGATCTTGCTGTGATTTATGTCATAGAGTGTTCTGCCTGTTTTCTCCTAAGAGTTTTATAGTGTCTGACCTTACATTTTGGTCTTAAATCCATTATGATTTCATTTGTGTGTATGGTGTTAGGGTGTGTTCTAATATCATTCTTCTACATATAGCTGTCCAGTTTTCACAGCACCACATATTGAAGAGGCTTCGTTTCTCCACTGTACATTCCCTCCTCCTTTATCAAAGATAAGGTGACCATATGTGTGTGGGTTTATCTCTGGGCTTTCTATCCTTTTCCATTGATCTATATTTCTGTTCTTGTGCCAGGACAATACTGTCCTGATTACTCGAGCTTTGTGGTATAGTCTGAAGTCAGGGAACCTGATTCCTCCTGCTCCGTTTTCCTTTCTTAAGATTGCTTTGGCTATTTCGGGTCTTTTGTGCTACCATTCAACTTGTGAAATATTTAGTTCCAGTTCTGTGTAAAATGCCGTTGGTAGTTTGATAGGGATTGCATTGAGTCTGTCGATTGCTTGGGGTAGTATAGTCATTTTCAAAATGTTGATTCCACCAGTCCAAGGACATGGTATATCTCTCCATGTGTTTGTATCTTCTTTAATTTCTTTCATCAGTGTCTTATAGTTTACTGCATGCACATCTTTTGTTTCCTTATGTAGGTTTATTCCGAGGTATTTTACTATTTTTGATTCAGTCGTAAATAAACAACTTTGTTTCCTTAATTCCTCCCTCAGATTGTTCATCATTAGTGTATAGGAATACAAGAGATTTCTGTGCCTTAATTTTCTATCCTGCTAGCCTACCAAATACACTGATTAGTTCTAGTAGTTTTCTGGTGGCATCTTTAGGATTCTCTATGTATAGTATGATGTGATCTGCAAACAGTGACAGTTTTACTACTTCTTTTCTGATCTGGATTCCTCTTATTTCTTTTTCTTCTTTGATTGCTGTGGTGAATACTTACAAAACTATGTAGAATAATAGTGGTGAGGGTAAGCAACTTTGTCTTGTTCCAGATCTTAGTGGAAATCGTTTCATTTTTAAACATTGAGTATGGTGTTGGCTGTGCATTTGTCATATATGGCCTTTATTATGTTGAGGTAAGTTCCCTCTATGCTTACATTCTGGGTTTTTTCTTTTTATCCTAAATGGGTGTTGAATTTTGTCGAAAGATTTCTCTGCATCAATGGAGATGATCATATGTTTTTTCTCCTTCAAGTTATTAATATGGTTTATCACATTGATTGATTTGTGTATATTGAAAAGTCCTTGCATTCCTGGCATAAACATCACTTGATCATGGTGTATGATCCTTTCAACGTGGTGTTCAATTCTGTTTGCTAGTATTTTGTTAAGTATTTTTGCATCTATATTCATCAGTGATATTGGCCTGTATTTTTCTTTGTTTGAGAAATCTTTCTCTGCCTTTGGTACCAGGGTGATGCTGGCCTAGTAGAATGAGTTTGGGAGTGTTCCTCCCTCTGGTATATTTTGGAAGAGTTTGAGAAAGGATAGCTGTTAGCTCTTCTCTAAATGTTTGGTAGAATTCACCTGTGAAGCCATCTGGTCCTGGCCTTTTGTTTACTGGAAGACTTTTAACCACAGTCTCAATTTTAGTGTTTGTGATTTGTCTGTTAATATTTCCTATTTCTTTTGGTTCAGTCTCAGAAGGTTGTGCTTTTCTCAGAATTTGCCCATTTCCTCCGTGTTGTCCATTTTATTGGCACATAGTTGTTTGTAGTAATATCTCGTGATTCTTTGTATTTCTGCAGTGTCAGTTGTTACTTCTCCATTTTCATTTCTAATTCTGTTGAGTTGAGTCTTCTCCCTTTTTTTTTTTTGGTAAATCTGTCTAATGGCTTATTAATTTTGTTTATCTTCTCAAATAACCAGCTTCTAGTTTTATTGATCTCTGTTATCATTTCCTTCGTTTCTTTTTCATTTATTACTGATCTGATCTTTATGATTTCTATCTTTGGTGAGGTTGTTTATTTGAGATTTTTCTTGTTTCTTGGAGTAGGATTGCACTGTAATAAACTTCCTTCTTAGAATTTCTTTTGCTGAATCCCATAGATTTTGGGTCATCATGTTTTTATTGTCATTTTTATCTTTGTATTTTTGATTTCATCTTTGATTTGTTCAGCAATGTCTTGCTTATTAAGTAATGTATTGTTTAGCCTCCAAATACTTTTATTTTTTACTGTTCTTTTTCCTGTAACTCATATGTAGTTTCATAGCATCGTGTTCAGAAAAGATACTTGATATGAATTCAATTTTTTTAAATTTAACAAGGCTTGATTTGTGTCCCAAGATAGTATCTATCCTGGAGAATGTTCCATGATCACCTGAGAAGAAAGTGTATTCTGTTGTTTTTGGATGGAAGGTCCTATAAATATAAATGAAGCCCATCTTGTTTAATGTATCATTTAAAGCTTGTGTTTCCTTATTTATTTTCATTTTGGATGATCTGTCCATTGGTGAAAGTGGAGTGTTAAAGTCCACTACTACAATTGTATTACTATCAATTTCCCCTTTTATGTCTGTTAGCACTTGCCTTATGTATTGAGGTGCTCCTATGGTGGGTGCATAAATATTTATAATTGTTATATCTTCTTCTTGGATTGATCCCTTGATCATTATGTAGTGTACTTCTTTGTCTCTTGTAATAGTCTGTATTTTAAAGTCTAATTTGTCTCATATGAGAATTTCTACTACAGCTTTCTTTTGATTTCAATTTGTATGGAATATCTATTTCTAGCCCCTCACTTTCAGTCTGTATGTGTCCATAGGTCTGAAGTGGGTCTCTTGTAGACAGTATATATATAGGTCTTGTTTTTTATCCATTCAGTCATTCTATGTCTTTTGGTTGGAGCATTTAATCCATTTACATTTAAGGGAATTATCGATATGTATGTTCCTATTACCATTTTCTCAATTGTTTTGGGTTTGTTATTGTAGATGTTATCCTTCTCTTATGTTTCCTGCATAGAAAAGTTCCTTTAGCATTTGTTGTAAAGCCGGTTTTGTGGAGCTGAATTCTCTTATCTTTTGCTTGTCTGTAAAAGTTTGAATTTCTTCATCAAATATGAATGAGATACTTGCTGAGTAGAGTAATCTTGCTTGTAGGTTATTCCCTTTCATCACTTTATGTATATCCTACCACTCCCTTCTGCAGATTTTCTGCTGTAACTTCAGCTGTTAACCTTATGGGGACTCCTCTGTATGTTATTTGCTGCTTTTCCCTTGCTGTTTTTAATATTTTTTTGTTTGTAGTTAACTTTTGACACTTTGATTGATATATTTCTTTGCATGTTCCTTGGATTTATCCTGTATGGAACTCTCTGTGCTTCCTTCACTTGACTGACTATTTCCTTTCCCATATTAAGGAAGTTTTCTAGTATAAACTCTTCAAATATTTTCTCAGTCCCTTTTTTTGTTTCCTCGTCCTGTTCTGTGAGCCCTATAATTCGTATGTTGATGCATTTAATGTTGTCCCAGAGGTCTCTGAGACTGCCCTAAATTCTTCTCATTCTTTTTTGTTTATTGTGCTCTGTGATACTGATTTCCAGTATTTTAATTTCCAGGTCACTTTTCCATTCTTCTGCCTCAATTATTCTGCTATTGTTTCCTTCTAGAGAATTTTTAATTTCATTTATTGTGTTGTTCATCATTGTTTGTTTGCTCTTTAGATTTTCTATGTCCTTGTTAACTGTTTTTTGTGTTTTTTCCATTTTATTTCCAAAATTTTGGATCATGTTTACCATCATTACTCTGAATTCTTTCTCAGGTAGACTGCCTATATACTCTTCATTTGTTTGGTCTTGTGGGTTTTTGCCTTGTTCTTTCATCTGCTGTGTAGTTGTCTTCTCATTTTGCTTAAATTACTGTTTTTAGGTTCTCCTTTTCACAGGCTGCAGGTTCATAGTCGTTGTTTTTGGTGTCTGCCCCAAGTGGGTAAGGTGGGTTCTGTGGGTTGTGTAGTCTTCCTGGTGGAGGGGACTGGTGCCTGTGTTCTGGTTGATGAAGCTGGATCTTGTGTTTCTGATGGGTAGGACCCAGTCCAGTGGTGTGTTTTGGGGTGTCTGTGAACTTATTATGATTATAGGCAGCCTCTCTCTTAATGAGTGGGCTTTGTTCCTATCTTTCTAGTTGTTTGGCATAAGTTGTCCAGTACTGTAGCTTGCTGGTCATTGAGTAGAGTTGGGTCTTAAAATTGAAATGGAGATCTCTGAGAGAGTTTTCACTCTTTGATATTACATGGGGCCGTAGGTCTCTGGTGGACCAAGGTCCTGTAAGTGTCTCTCCCTCCTTAGAGGCTCAAGCCTGACACCTGTCCAGAACACCAAGACCCTCTTAGCCACACAGCTAAGAAGGAAAGGCAGAAAAAGAAAAAAGAGATAGCTCAGGGAAGATGGCAGTAGAGTAAGATGCGGAGATCACCTTCCTCCCCACAGATACATCAGAAATACATCTACACGTGGAACAACTCCTACAGAACACCCACTGAATGCTTGCAGAAGACCACAGGCCTCACAAAAGGCAAAAAACTCCCCACATACCTGGGTAGGGCAAAAGAGAAAAGAATAAACAGAGACAAAAGAATAGGGACGGGACCTGCACCAGTGGGAGGGAGCTGTGGAGGAGGAAAGGTTTCTACACACTAGGAAGCCCCAAGGCAGGTGGACACTGTGGGTGGTGGAGGGGGGAAGCTTCAGAGCCACAGAGGAGAGCACAGTAACAGGGGTGTAGAGGGCAAAGCAGAGAGATTCTGGCAAAGAGGATTGGTGCCAACCAGCACTCATGGACCCGAGAGCTATGTCTGCTCACCCGCCAGGGCAGGCAGGGGCTGGGAGCTGAGACTCAGGTTTCGGTTGGATCACAGGGAGAGGACTGGTGGTGTGAATAGAGCCTGAAGGGGTTAGTGCACCACAGCTAGCTGGGAGGGAGTCCGAGAAAAAGTCTGGACCTACCGAAGAGGCAAGAGACTTTTTCTTCCCTTTTTGTTTCCTGGTGTGCAAGGAGAGGGGATTAAGAGCGCTGCTTAAAGGAGCTCCAGAGATGGGCATGAGCCACAGCTATCAGTGCAGACCCCAGAGACGGGAATGAGATGATAAGGCCACTGCTGCCACCACCAAGAAGCTTGTGTGCGAGCACAGGTCAATATCCACACCCCACTTCCCACGAGCCTGTGCAGCCCGCCACTGCCATGGTCCCATGATCCAGGGACAACTTCCCCTGGAGAACACACAGCATGCCTCAGGCCAGTGCAATATCACACCGGCCTCTGTGCCTCAGACTCCCCCACAATACCTGCTGGTCCTTTCCCCCGGCATGAGTGAGCCAGAGCCACTGAATCAGCTGCTTCTTTAACCCCGTACTGTCTGAGCAAAAAACAGATGCCCTCCAGTGACCTACATGCAGAGGCGGGGCCAATCAGAAGCTGAAACACGGGAGCTGTGCAAACAAAGAAGAGAAAGGGAACTTTCTCCCAGCAGCCTCAGGAACAGCGGATTAAATCTCCCCAATCAACATGATGTACATTTCATCAGTGGAATATCTGAATAGAAAACTAATCATCCCAAATTGAGGAGGTGGACTTTGAGAGTAACATATATTATGTTTTCTTCTCTTCCTCTTTTTGTGAGTGTGTATGTGTATGCTTCTGTGGGAGATTTTGTCTGTATAGCTTTGCTTTCACCATTTGTCTTAGGTTTCTGTCCAACCATTTATCCTTTTTTTGGTTAGTTTGCTTGTTTTTTACTATAAAAATGTTTTTTTCTTAATAATTATTTTATTTTATTTTATTCCCTTCCTTTCTTTCTTTTTTTCCTTATACTTTTTCTCCTTTTTATTCTGAGCCGTGTGGATGAAAGAGTATTGGTGCTCCAGCCAGGAGTCAGTGCTGTGTCTCTGACATGGGAGAGCCAACTTCAGGACACTGGTCGACAAAAGACCTCCAAGATCCACGTAATATCAAATTGTGAAAACCTCTCAGAGATCTCCACCTAAACACTAAGACCCAACTTCATTCAATGACCAGCAAGGTACAGTGCTGGACACCCCATGCCAAACAACTAGCAAGACAGGAACACAACACTACATATTAGGGGACAGGCTGTCTAAAATCATAATAAGTCCACAGACACCACAAAACACACCACCAGATGTGGACTTGCCCACAAGAAAGACAAGATCCAGCCTCATACACCAGAACACAGTCAATAGTCCCCTCAACTAGGAAGCCTACACAACACACTAAACCAAACTTAGCCACTGGAGGCAGACACCAAAAACAAAGGGAATTAAGAACCAGCAGCCTGCAAAAAGGAGATCCCAAACACAGTAAGATAAGCAAAATGAGAAGACAGAAAAACACACAACAGGTGAAGGAGCAAGATAAAAACCCACCAGAACCAAAAAATGCAGAGGAAATAGGGAGTCTACCTGAAAAAGAATTCAGAATAATGATAGTAAAGATGATCCAAAATCTTGGAAATAGAATAGAGAAAATGCAACAAATATTAAACAAGGACCTAGAAGAACTAAAGATGAAAC
Organism: Phocoena sinus; assembly: GCF_008692025.1. Lineage (NCBI taxonomy): Eukaryota > Metazoa > Chordata > Mammalia > Artiodactyla > Phocoenidae > Phocoena > Phocoena sinus. The sequence continues at coordinate 56,818,290 of NC_045784.1, read as the reverse complement.
AAGCAACAATGAACAACACTGTAAATGGAATTAAAAATATTCTATAAGGGATCAATAGCAGAATAACTGAGACAGAAAAATGGATAAGTGAACTGGAAGATAAAATAGTGGAATAACTACTGCAGAGCAGAATAAAGAAAAAAGAATGAAAAGAACTGAGGATATTTCAGAGACCTCTGGGACAACATTAAACACACCAACATTCAAAATATAGGGGTCCCAGAAGAAGAAGAGAAAAAGAAAGGGACTGAGAAAATATTTGAAGAGATTATAGTTGAAAACTTCTCTAATATGTGAAAGGAAATAGTTAATCAAGTCTAGGAAGCACCGAGAGTCCCATACAGGATAAATCCAAGGAGAAACATGCTGAGACATGTATTAATCAAACTATAAAAATTAAATACAAAGAAAACATATTAAAAGCAGCAAGGGAAAAACAACAAATAACACACAAGGGAATCCCCATAAGGTTAACAGGTGATCTCTCAGCAGAAACTCTGCAAGCCAGAAGGGACTGGCAGGACATATTTAAAGTGAGGAAAGAGAAAAACCTATAACCAAAATGACTACACAGCAAGTATCTCACTCATATTTGATGAAGAAATTAAAATCGTTACAGATAAGGAAAAGCTTAGAGAGTTCAGCACCAAGAAACCAGCTTTACAACAAATGCTAAATGAGCTTCTCTAGGCACGAAACACAAGCGAAGGAAAAGACCTACAATAATAAAACCCAAATGATTAAGGAAATGGGAATAGGAACATACATATGGATAATTACCGTAAATGTAAATGGATTAAATGCTCCCACGTAAAGGGACAGAGTGACTGAATGGATACAAAAACAAGACCCATATGTATGCTGTCTACAAGAGACTCAATTCAGACATAGGGACACATAGAGATTGAAAGTGGGGGGACGGAAAAAGATATTCCATGCAAATGGAAATAAAAGAAGGCTGGAGTAGCAATTCTCATATCACACAAAATATACTTTAAATTAAAGACTATTACAAGAGACAAGGAAGGACACTACATAATGATCAGGGGATCAATCCAGGAAGAAGATATAACAATGGTAAATATTTATGCACCCAACATTGGAGCACCTCAACACATAAGGCAAATACTAACAGCCATAAAAGGGTAAACTGACAGTAATGCAATCCTAGTAGGGGACTTTAACACCTCACTTTCACCAATGGACAGATTATCCAAAATGAAAATAAATAAGGAAGCACAAGCTTTAAATGACAGATTAAACAATACGGACTTAACTGATATTTATAGGACATTCCATCCAAAAGCAACAAAATACACATTTTGCTCAAGTAATCATGGAACATTCTCCAGGATAGAACATATCTGGGGTCACAAATGAAGCCTTGGTAAATTTAAGAAAATTGAAATTGTATCAAGTATCTTTTCCGACCACAATGGTATGAGACTAGATATCAATTACAGGAAAAGATCTGTAAAAAATACAAACCCATGGAAGTTAAACAATACACTACTTAATAACGAAGTAATCTGTGAAGAAATCAAAGAGAAAATAAAAACAATACCTAGAAACATGTCACAATGGAGACACGATGATGCAAAACCTATGGGATGCAGCAAAATCAGTTTTAAGATGGAAGTTTATAGCAATACAATCCTACCCTAAGAAACAGGAAACATCTCGAATAAAAAACCTAACTTTACACCTAAAGCAATTAAAGAAAGAAGAACAAAAAATCCCCAAAGTTAGCAGAAGGAAAGAAGTCATAAAGATAAGATCAGAAATAAATGATAAAGAAATGAAAGAAACGATAGCAAAGATCAATAAAACTAAAAGCTGGTTCTTTGAGAAGATAAACAAAATGGATAAACCATTAGCCAGACTCATCAGGACAAAAGAAGACTCAAATCAATAGAAATAGAAATAAAAAAGGAGAAGTAACAACTGACACTATAGAAATCAAAAGATCAAAATATCATGAGAGATTACTACAAGCAACTCTATGCCAATAAAATGGAAAACCTGGAAGAAATGGACAAAGTCCTAGAAATGCACAACCTGCCAAGACTGAATCAGGAAGAAATAGAAAATATGAACAGACCAATCACAAGCACTGAAATTGAAACTGTGATTAAAAATCTTCCAACAAACAAAAGCACAGGACCACATGGCTTCACAGGCGAACTCTATCAAACATTTAGAGAAGAGCTAACACCTATCCTTCTCAAACTCTCTCAAAATATAACAGAGGAAGGAGCACTCCCAAACTCATTGTATGAGGCCTTCAGCACACTGATAAAACCAGAGAAGGATGTCACAAAGAAAGAAAACTGCAGGCCAATATCACTGATGAACATAGATGCAAAAATCCTCAACAAAATGTTAGCAAACAGAATCTAACAGCACATTAAAAGGATCATACACCATGAACAAGTGTGGTTTATTGCAGGACTGCAATGATTCTTCAATATATGCAAATCAGTCAACGTGATACACCATATTAACAAATTGAAGCAGAAAAAACCTATGATCATCTCAATAGATGCAGAGGAAGCTTTTGACAAAATTCAACACCCATTTATGATAAAAACCCTGCAGAAAGTAGGCATAGAGGGAACTTACCTCAACATAATAAAGGCCATATATGACAAACCCACAGCCAACATCGTCCTCAATGATGAAACCATTTCCAGCAAGATCAGGAGCAAGACAAGGTTGCCCACTCTCACCACTGTTATTCAACATAGTTTTGGAAATTTTATCCAGAGCAATCAGAGAAGAAAAGGAAATAAAAGGAATCCAAATTAGAAAAAAAGAAGTAAAGCTGTCACTGTTTGCAGATGATGTGTTACTCTACATAGCGAATCCTAAAGATGCTACCAGAAAACTACTAGAGCTAATCACTGAATTTGGTAAAGCAGCAGGATGCAAAAGTAATGCACAGAAATCTCTGGCATTCCTATACACTAATTATGAAACATCTGAAAGTGAAATCAAGAAAACACTCCCATTTACCACTGCAACAAAAAGAGTAAAATATTTAGGAGTAAACCTACCTAAGGAGACAAAAGACCTGTTTGCAGAAAATTATAAGACACTGGTGAAAGAAATTAAGGATGAAACATATACATGGAGAGATATACCATGTCCTTGGGTTGGAAGAATCAACATTGTGAAAATGACTCTACTACCTAAAGCAATCTACTGATTCAGTGCAATCCCTATCAAACTACCGCTGGCATTTTCCACAGAACCAGAACAAAAAATTTCACAATTTGTATGGAAACACAAAAGACCCCGAATAGCCAAAGCAATCTTGAGAACGAGACATGGAGCTGCAGAAATCAGGCTCCCTGACTTCAGACTATACTACAAAGCTACAGTAATCAAGACAGTATGGTCCTGGTACAAAAACAGAAATATAGATCAATGAAACAGCATAGAAATCCCAGAGATAAACCACGCACATGTGGTCACCTAATCTTTGATAAAGGAGGCAAGTATATACAGTGGAGAAAAGACAGCCTCTTCAATAAGTGGTGCTGGGAAAACTAGACAGGTACATGTAAAAGTATTAGATTAGAACACTGCCTAACACCATACACAAAAATAAGCTCAAAATGGATTAAAGACCTAAATGTAAGGCCAGAAACTATCAAACTCTTAGAGGAAGACATAGGCAGAACACTCTATGACATAAATCACAGCAAGATCCTTTTTGACCCACCTCCTAGTGAAATGGAAATAAATACAAAAGGAAACAGATGGGACCTAATGAAACTTAAAAGCTTTTGGGCAGCAAAGGAAACCATAAACAAGACCAAAAGACAACCCTCAGAATGGGAGAAAATATTTGCAGATGAAGCAACTGACAAAGGATTAATCTCCAAAATTTACAAGCAGCTCATGTAGCTCAATAACAAAAAAACAATCAACCCCATCCAACAATGGGCAGAAGACCTAAATAGACATTTCTCCAAAGAAGATTATACAGATTGCCAACAAACACATGAAAGAATTCTCAACATCATTAATCATTAGAGAAATGCAAATCGAAACTACAATAAGATATCATCTCACAACAGTCAGAATGGCCATCATCAAAAAAACTAGAAACAATAAATACTTGAGAGGGTGTGGAGAAAAGGGAACACTCTTGCACTGCTGATTGGAATGTGAATTGGTACAACCACTATGGATAACAGTATGGAGGTTCCTTATAAAAGTACAAATAGAACTACCATATGACCCAGGAATCCCACTACTGGTCATATACCTTGAGAAAACCATAATTCAAAAAGAGTCATTTACCACAACGTTCATTGAAGCTCTATTTACAGTAGCCAGGACATGGGAACAACCTAAGTGTCTATCAACAGATGAATGGATAAAGAAGATGTGGCACATATATTCAATGGAATATTACTCAGCCATATAAAGAAACAAAATTGAGTTATTTGTGGTGATGTGGATTCACCTAGAATCTGTTATACAGAGTGAAGTAAGTCAGAAAGAGAAAGACAAATACCGTATGCTAACACATTTATATGGAATCTAAGGAAAAAATGTCATGAATAACCTAGGGGTAAGACCAGAATAAAGACACAGACCAACTAGAGAATGGACATGAGGATATGGGGAGGGCGATGGGTAAGCTCTGACAAAGTGAGAGAGTGGCATGGACATATATACACTACCAAACGTAAAATAGATAGCTAGTGGGAAGCAGCCGCATAGCACAGGGAGATCAGCTCAGTACTTTGTGACCACCTAGAGAGGTGGGATATGGAGGGTTGGAGGGAGGGAGATGCAAGAGGGAAGAGAGATGGGAACATATGTATATGTATAACTGGTTCACTTTGTTATAAAGCAGAAAGTATCACACCACTGTAAAGCAATTATACTCCAATAAAGAGGTAAAAAAAAAGAATGAAAAAATAAAATCAATTTATTAAAATAAAAATAGTATTAAAAAAATAAAAATGTAAAAAAAGAAAAAGAAAGAAAGAAAGAAGAGAGCAACCAATCCAAAAAACAAATCCACCAATAATAACAAGCCCTAAAATCTATACAAAAAAAAAAAAGGACAAAGAGAACCCTAGGACAAATGGTAAAAGCAAAGCTATACAGAGAAAATCACACAAACCAACATTCATATACACACTGACAAAAAGTGAAAAAGGAAAAAAAAATATATATATATATATTTTTAAAAGAGGAATAGAGCAACCAAATCATTATACAGATAAACATAAAAGCAGAAACAAATTATATGCAGAAAGCAAACCTTAAGTCTACAGTTGCTGTCAATGTCCACCACCATAATTTTGGGATGATTCATTGTCTACTCAGTTATTCTACAGATCCAGGGTACATCAAGTTGAATGTGGAGATTTAATCCACTGCTCCTGAGGCTGCTGGGAGCAATTTCTCTTTCTCTTTTTTTTCGCACAGCTCCTGGGGTTTGGCTTTGGGTTTTGCCCCGCCTCTGCATGTAGGTCACCTGAGGGTGTCTGTTCTTTGCACAGACAGGACAGGGTTAAAGTAGAAGTTGATTAGGTGTCTCTGGCTCACTGAGCCCAGGGGGAGGCAGGGGTATGGAATGCAAGTTGAGCCTGTTGTGGCAGAGGCCGGCATGATGTTGCAACAGCCTGAGGCATGCCTTGTGTTTTCCTCGGGAAGTTTTCCCTGGATCACGAGACCCTGGCAGTGGCAGGCTGCACAGGCTCCCTGGAGGGGAGGTGTGGATGGTGACATGTGCTTGCACAGAGGCTTCTTGGTGGCTGCAGGAGCAGCCTTAGTGTTTCATGCCCAGTCTCTGGTGTCTGTGCTGATTTCCGTGGCTCATGCCCATCTCTGGAGCTTGTCGGTGCTCCTAATCCTCTCTCCTTGTGAATCCCGAAACAATGGTCTCTTGCCTCTTAGGAAGTTCCAGGCTTTTCCCTAGACTCTCTTCCAGCTAGCTCTGGTGCACTAGCCGCCTTCAGGCTGTGTTCACGCAGCCTACCCCAGTTCTCTCCCTGGGATCTGACCTCTGAAGCCTGAGCCTCAGCTCCCAGTCCCCACCCGCCCTGGCGAGTGAACAGTCAAGCTTCTCAGGCTGGTGAATGCTGGTTGGCACTTATCCCCTGTGCAGAAATCTCTCCACTTTGCCCTCTGCACCTCTGTTGCTGTGCTCTCCTCCAATCCACCTCACGTCTCCATCAATGAAGGGGATTCCCAGTGTGTGGAAACTCTTCCTCCTTCATAGCTCCCTCCCAAAAGTTCAAGTACCATCCCTATTCTTTTGTCTCTGTTTTTCCTTTTTTCTTTTGTCCTACCCATGTATGTGGGGAGCTCCTTGCCTTTTGGGAAGTCTGAGGTCTTTTGCCAGTGTTCAGTAGGTGTTCTGTAGGAGTTGTTCCACATGTAGATGTATTTTTGATGTATTTGTTTGGAGGAAGGTGATTTCAATGTCTTACTCCTCCGCCATATTGAAGTTCCCCTGGGAAGCGTTTTTAAAAGCAAGGTGAAAAAGGGTGTCATCAGGTGCATGATCAGTTCATGTACATCCTTCTGACTGGTTCATGGTGAGGTAACAGGGTTGTATTTAGGGAATCTTTATTATCAGTTTTCTGGGTCCAACATGACTGGTGGTCAGCATGCAGTTAACTTCTTCCATCTGGTGGGGTTTTAGTATCTGCAAAACAACTCAAGGATATGGCTTAGGATATTATTTATAGCCCTTAAGGAAGAACTAAAGTCTTTGACTTTGTTTTATAACTAAACTATTATCATTTTGTCTTGTTTGAATGTTTTCCTTTGTTTCTGCATTTTGTCACTTATCTGATTAAATTTGATCTTTGGAACTCAGGGAAGGACTAGAAGGCTAAAGCATTTTTATTGATACAAACAAGAGGGTAGGGATATGGGGTGGGGTGTCTGTTCCCAGGAAGGCCCCACAGGTTTCTGCTCAGTTTCAGTAGTAGTTAATCCAAGTATCAGCTTTCATGATAAGCCTATCCCCAAGATGGTCCTCCTTCACTCTTGCCTTAACTTATTCAAATAGAACCAGGATCAATCCTTTAATTGGCTCTCATTACCTCATATTATTCTGAATGTAATGAGGACTGGCAATAAGAACTGGGGATTCACTTAATGCTAGGAATAACATGCCTCACATTCAAGTCTCCCTGGCCAAGGTCAAAAAGGCCCATGAATCTTCATGTTTAATAAGTACTTCAGGAGCTAGTATGCCCCCATGAAGTTTTAGACTCATTGCCCTAGCAAAATACAATTTGTTATTTTTCTAAAGGATTAAATATAAAGATGAAATGAAGCTTTGTTTGTTTAATTATTTATTATACTCTGTCATGTAGCAAGTATTTCCTGACACAACTGTACTAGATTCTGAGGTAAATACCACATATTCTATATCTGTGAGAAACATAAGTTACAGTGTGTGAGATAGACAATTAAACTTTTGGTAACAAGACATAGGGATTAGTGCTATAACCAGAGGTATTTAAAAAGTCTAGAGGGACCTTATCCAGTATAGGTGGGGTTAAAGAAGGCTTCATGGAAGAGGTGGTGCTGGAGACAAATCTTATAGGGTCAGTGGGAGCTAGATAAGACAAGCGGGAGAAGGTGTTTCTGGCAGATGGTTCAGCTGTTAGACTCTAGAAAAATGTCATTTAGTGTGATCAAATATAGTATTGTTCTTAGTCCACTGATATCTACTGATAGCTGTTATTACTGTTGTATTATTTTATGCTTTTATGAGATCTACTAGCCAAGGAGGTCATCCAGGAGACCTTAAGACTTGAAGAATTCAGCAAGGTTAGCCATAAAGCTTAGTAGAGAAGAGAGGGTATCCCCCATCACACACTATTATCAATATCTTCCATTTAAATCAACCCAAACAGTGACCATATCTTCTCATATCACAAAGGTCATTTGACCAACTCCTCAGTGGAGTTACTCTTATTCCCAAAGTACATGAAAAGGTTCTATGAACTTCAGTTCCATGCATGGTTTATTCTCATGAACTTTAGTTTCCCAGGTTTGTTGCTTTTTGAGAATAATGACTACATGTATGTCAGAGCTGGGTGGCCTTTACAGAACACCTATTCGAACATTCAAATTTTAGAGATAAAAAGAGAGAAGAAAGAATTTTAACTTGGTGACTGATTTCAAATTTCTGACCATCTCTGATAACCAAAGGACTTTCATTTGTTTTTTGTTTGTTTGTTTGTTTGTTTGTTTTAAGTTGGGATGCTGTTGGCTGCATTGCATTTTTTTAAAAAAAATTTCTATTGGAGTACAGTTACTTTACAGTATTGTGTTATTTTTGGATGTACAGCAAAATGAATCAGCTATACGTATACATATATCCCATCTGTTTTGGATTTTCTTCCCATTTAGGTCACCACAGAACATTGAGTAGAGCTCTCTGCAGTATACAGTAGATTCTCATTAGTTATCTATTTCATGCCTAGTAGTGTATATATGTCAATCCCAATCTCCCAGTTCATCTCACCCCCCTTCCCCCCTTGGTATCCATACATTTGTTCTCTATGTCTGTGTCTCTATTCTGCTTTGCAAATAAGTTCATCTGTATCATTTTTCTAGATCCCATATATAAGTGATATTATATGATATTTGTTTTTCTCTTTCTGACATACTTCACTCTGTATCACAGTCTGTAGTTCCATCCATGTAGCTGCAAATGGTAAACGTTTGTTCCTTTTTATGGCTGAGTAATATTCCATTGTATATATGTACCACATCTTCTTTATCCATTCATCTGTTTATGGACACTTAAGTTGCTTCCATGTCCTGGCTATTGTAAATAGTGGGCAATGAACATTTAGGTGCATGTATATTTTTGAGTTATGTTTTTCTCCTGGTATATGCCCAGGAGTGGGATTGCTGGGTCATATGGTGGTTCTATTTTTAGTTTTTTAAGGAACCTCCATACTGTTCTCCATAGTGGCTGTATCAATTTACATTACTAACAACAGTGTAAGAGGGTTCCCTTTCCTCCACACCCTCTCCAGCATTTATTGTTTTTAGATTTTTTAATGATGGTTCTGATTGGTGTGAGGTGATACCTCACGGTAGTTTTGATTTGTATTTCTTTAATAATCAGTGATGTTGAGCATCTTTCCATGTGTTTGTTGGCCATATTTATGGCTTCTTCAGAAAAATGTCTATTTAGTTCTTCTGCCCATTTTTTGATTGTTTTTTTTTTTTTTTCATTGAGCTGCATGAACTCTTCGTATATTTTGGAGATTAATCCCTTGCTGGTTGCTTCATTTGCAAATATTTTCTCCCATTCTGAGGGTCGTCTTTTTCTCTTGTTTTTGGTTTCCTTTGCTTTTAAGTTTAATTAGGCCTCATTTATTTATTTTTGTTTTTATTTTCATTACTCTAGGAGATGGGTCAAAAAAGATCTTGCTGCAATTTATGTCAAAGAGTGTTCTGCCTATGCTTTCCTCTAAAAGTTTTATAGTGTCTGGCCTTTTCACTAGTACGTTATTAAGGATAGATTTTCCCAGTGGTTTGAGGCCCCAAAGGTCTGGGATTGATATCAGTGGTTAACTAGTCAGCAGATTAAATCAAAACCAGCTAAGCACTTCTCTGCCTATTCTTCAAGATCTTCAGACATGGTACTTTGTTACTCCTCTTTGTAGGCTATTCTGATATTTCTTGCTTTGTCATTTAGTGCCCAGCAGAGTGCATAGCATATGCATATGTCCAATATTTATTTGTTGGTTACATTTCTGGAGTGGATCCTTCTTGTGTTTTTCTTTTTAATTTGAAAATTCATATACATTTATTATTACAATAATATTAGAACTGTTTTAAATTAGATAAGTATAGCAAAGAAGAAAATTCACCCACAGTTCCAGTACCCTAATATTAACATTGCTGGTATTTTGACTTTGGATTTTAAAGCATATTTCTATATGTAGTTCAAACAATTGCACATACCTTTTTTTTTTTTTTTTTTTTTGCAGTATGCAGGCCTCTCACTGTTGTGGCCTCTCCCATTGCGGAGCACAGGCTCCAGACGCGCAGGCTCAGCAGCCATGGCTCATGGGCCCAGCTGCTCCACGGCATGTGGGATCTTCCTGGACCAGGGCACGAACCCGTGTCCCCTGCATTGGCAGGCAGACTTTCAACCACTGCGCCACCAGGGAAGCCCGCATATACCTTTTTGTCCTATTTTCTCATTTACATTATTTCGTAGCTTTTTTATATGATTATGTAGTCTTCATAACCACTATATTTTATGGAGCATCATACTATTAATTTCCTTATTTGGGAACATTGTCACAACATTCTTATATCCTATGGTTTATTTCATCTTTATCCTCCGATCTCACAAACAAGCACCAACCAGGCAACCAGGACATTTTGACTGAAACAACCTCTCCTTTCCAAACTTTTCTTTGACTATATTCATGATGTAGAGTATCCGGGGAACCTATACTTTCCTCCTCCTTATCTTTAAAGATTCACATATGTGAATAAAGTAAGTTCTTACTTTATTCCTCCTTATCTTTAAAGATTCACATATGTGAATAAAGTAAGTTCTTACTGTTGGTCTATAAACACTAGTATACATATCAGATTCTTGTCCCTATAGTTTAAGTGAAACTAACTAGAAGATTCTTGGGCAAATTCCAACATGGAGAAAATTCCTGAACAGGGAAGTATTTACATCCTGAACAATTAGAAGAAAAGCATCTTAGAGGTTACAGTGTGTGTGTGTGTGTGTGTGTGTGTGTGTGTGTGTGTGTGTGTTTGTGTGTGTGTGTGTTGGGGGTATATAATGAATAGAAGGCTGAGAAGAAAATCTAGTTGCAATTCATGTCCAGGCAGGGCAAGATAAGGGCAAGTGTTTAGCTCTTTTCTTGGCCGTTTGAGAATACTTCCTGGAAATGTTACCACGGTCCACCATCATATAATATTTTTGGCCTCACACATGTGAACATGTGGTTCTCTCTGGGATTGGGTAAGAGGGTGTGTGTGAGGATGAGCTTTTCTCATATTAGATATGGTTTTGCAATATGATAAGGTAACTGAAATGGGCCAATGTTATTTCCAGGAGTGTTCTGAGAGACACTGTATCATGGAACTACGTGACTTTGATGAGATGGCACCTAGGATGTCAGAGTCAGCGTGGAGACATCAGAGGATCTGGACAATGAGGACACAGGCACAGAAGTCAAAAAGAGGCTGTAGGTATGATTGATGAAGCAGGAAGGTTTGACTGGCAGGGAAAGATTAAAGGAGCTATGTTTTTCCAGACACACTTGATGATGAGACAAAGTGAGTAGACCATATGGTCTTCTAAAAATACTGGAAGGGCATTAACACTAATAGTAGGGAAGATAATTTATGGGGTGGGGTAGGATAAGAAAGCTAGGATTCATACATGGAAATAAAGATATTAAACAACTGGGTTTCTTTGAGGATGCTTAAAAGTGATATTAAAAATATTGACAACCTATATAACAATGACAATGATCAATCAGAATGGACACTGGCCCATGACACTGGAGCAAGGTCCTAGAGGTCCACTCCTGTGTCAGGCAATACTCTATGGTAAGGAAAGCCAGGGTAAGTACTGAGGAACTCAGGGCAGTATGGAGTAGATTTGAGAGACATGAGGTGGCTATTTATCAACTAGTATTAAAGTGTTTCAATATTTTAACAATTGATATAGACATACAACTGTTGTTCTCAACTGAGTGTGACTTTGTCCCACAGAGGATATTTGGCAATGTCTGGAGACATTTTTCTTGACACAGGTGTAGTGCTACTAGCGTCGAGTAGGTAGAGGTCAGGGATGCTGTTAAATAACTTACAATGCATAGGAAAAACCCCTCAGCCCTCTCCCCCTACTCACATCCAATGCCCAGTACACACAACAAAGAGTTATTTGACTCAAATGTCAGTCTTGCTGAGGTTAAGAAACCCTGACCATACAGGTATAGATAAGTTGAATATCACCCTTGAGGATGCCTCCATCATTGATGAGGCTAAGTTGGTGTGAGAGTTTCACAATGGAAATGACTGATGCTCATCTCTCTCTCCTGGACTCCCCTAGCACCCTTGTCTCTCCAGGATGCTCAACCAGAAGCTTTCCATCTTCTTTACTCTGGTCTTCCTATCTATCCCTATTTCCAGTACCTTAACTCAGGCCTTTATCTTCATCTCTTTTCCTACCCAATATCTCTTTTAGGACTACTTCAATAATCTCTAAATGAGCTTTACACACACCACTCTTTTCCACCTCCAGTCTGTTCTCTATACTGTCTTCTTTGCTTACCATTGTAGCTTTGTGCCTAGCACATACTACCATACCCAGAGTAGCCACTGAGTAAATATTTCTTGAATTAATTAATAAACAAATGAATTCTGTTACATCCTTGTGCCAAAATTTCCAGTAGTTCCTGGTTGCCTACAGAATAAATGCAAAATCCCTTACATGCCATACAAGATAATTCAAAATATTATACCAACTTATCTTTCCAGTTTAATTTCCATGTGTTTTAATCTCACCTTGATTCCACCCCACTACCATACACCTTATGCTATAACACAATGAACATTTCTCCATTACCCCTAAAATGCCACATCCTTTCTTTTTTATATGTTTTTTTCAAACATTATTATGAAATCCTGCTGATCCTTGGTTATATTTGACATCTTTTCTCAATGGTTGTCAATGTGGGTTGTGGGTGGGGGGCTCATCCAAAGTCTTCTCAAAATAAAAATTCCCAAAACCCACTCCACATCTACTGAATCAAATCTAGAAGAAGCAAGCAGGCAGATGTATATTTTACCACAATAATTTTTTGATCAATTAGCCTTACTTATGTGGTTCTATTTCTGGACTCTATTCTTTTCTGTTGCTCTATATGTCTGTTCTTTCACCAGTACCACGCTGTCAACTTTCACTAATCTTTTCAAAGAATTCACTTTTAGTTTCATCAGTTTTCTGTATCTTAGTTTTACCAACTCTTTCCTCTCTCATCTCTATTCTCCAATTTATTCCATCCAGTTTTTTGTTGTTGTTGTTGTTGTTCAGTTATAAAATTTCTATGTGTTCTTTTCTACATTTTCTATTTCTTTGCTGAGGCCTTCATATTTTCCCATGCCTTTCAAGAGTGCTCACCTTTACTTTTTAGGGTATTCATTGTTGAATTTAGTTGCCTTTAAGTTTTTGTCTAATAATTCCAACAACTCTATTATCTCAGAGTTGGCGTTTGTTAATAATCTTTTCCCTTGTGAGTCGAGATTATCCCTTTTCTGTGTGTGTGTGTATGACAAGCAATTTTGGATTGTATCCTGGACATTTTGAATATTATATTATGAAGCTGTGTTTTTTTTAAACTCCAGGGAGAATCTTGATTTATTTTTCATGATCTTTTAAAGTAGACAATCTACTGTGTTATATTCAGGCTACAGATTCCAACTTATATTTTGCATGCTATGGTTGCAATGTTAATTTGCAAATTTTTTGAAGCTGAATTTGAATCAGTCCAGCATAGAACCTGGGTGGTGGTCTACCCTGTAACTGAGGTCTCAAAGCCTGAGATATGTTTTTTTATGGTCAGATACATGCAGGTACAGTTGAGTGGTGAGTCCAGAATTTCACACATAATTATATAGAATTGCTTTCTTTATCTCCCTCCTCTCAGTGATTTCTCTTAATTTTTCCAGTTCACTGCTCCAATATCTTTTTATATTCTTAGTGTTACTGTTTTCTTTCAGGTCCCAGTGGTGGAAAGACAGAGAGAGAGAGAAAGAAAAAGGCAGTGAGGCTTTGCCCAGTAGTCTTAGGATCATAGCTCCTCTGGTCAGAAAGAATGGTTCTTTTCCCTCAGAGTTCTAGGCACCTGCTCAGCCACCACCATTAATGTCTTCAAGTGTTCAGATATCTGCCCCCATGCATTCTCTTAAAGATTTATAATTGCACGCAGTGGGAGAAATCATATTCCCTAGGCCACAGTCCCATTTGACTTTTTGTGATGTCCATCTCTCTGCTGAATTAGCCATCAGTTCATGCTTGTAGTCTCTCTTTTCCACTATATTCTTTAACCTATTAATCAGTTATTTTCAAATTCCTTTCTGAGTGCTCCAGCATCTTGGTCAGCTCTGTGTCTGGTTTTCTTGATTGCCTTTTATCTTGATAATGTTTTTTTCCTGTTTATCTTTTATGTGTGTGTGTGTATGTGTGTATCTCAAAATTTTTGATTGAATGCTAAACATAATGGATAGAAGAACAGAAGACACAGAGAAAAGTAATATTTATGTCTGAAAATGCGCATGTGTCTTCTCCTGTCAGATTGTTAGTATGAAATTTTGAGTCAGTTTACTCCAGAGAAGCTGGGTTTGAGTTTTGCTGCTGCTGCCAATATTGTCAGTGTAATATATGCTTCAAATTCTTCTAGAATTAGCATGTTTCTATTATTGTGTGCTTAAAGTGGGGCCCCAGTGCTGAAGGGTCTCTCTCAGTTCCTGCTTCCTCCATATCTTTCAGCCATCCTTGTATGCTTGTGCCACCGAGGGCTTTCCCTCCCTGATCTTTTTCCTTAACCAGTGGTAGACTACTGTTGCTTGTTACTGGGTGCTAGGCTTATGGTGGAGATGGAGAAACTGTTTTCTTGGTGCAGTCTTAGGCAGGTCTTGTATGCCTTGGTGTATGAAATGGGTCTTTCTCAACATCCCTGGCCATCCTCCCTGTGACAAACACTGCTTTGTATCTGTGATGGTCTTAGTGGGAGATTCATGTCCCTCCCCTAGCAGTAGCAGTCATCTGCTGAGTATTAGTATAGGGTCTTGAACCCAAGAAAGTTTTTTATTTCCTCATCGCTTAGGAGTATAGAGTTTTCCCCTCTACATTTCCTCCAACAGAAATGGATTGTTTTTACTATGTCTTTTGGGGAAGTACATTTCCTACTCCTCTCAAGAGACCCAAGTGTTTTGCTTGTCATCCTCTTGAAGTAGCAGTGGATCTTTTCAACTCTCCTGAGCACAACAT
Organism: Phocoena sinus; assembly: GCF_008692025.1. Taxonomy (NCBI): domain Eukaryota; kingdom Metazoa; phylum Chordata; class Mammalia; order Artiodactyla; family Phocoenidae; genus Phocoena; species Phocoena sinus. The sequence goes on along the minus strand of NC_045784.1, from coordinate 56,803,250 downwards.
CTTTTGTTGCTTCCCCTTTCATAGCTTACAGATTTTGGCTTGTAGGAGAGAAGGACCTGGGGAAGCAAGTGCAGCTTTGTACTTGTTCTCTGTAGGCAGCTGATCACCCTCTGCATACCTGTATCACTGAGGGAGGTTCTCTCCTGGTATGCCCCCAGTCTTTCTTATGAGCACTTTTGAGGCCTATGGAAAAAATATGAAAATTCCTCTTATGTTTTGTCATTGTAGACTGTTGTGATAACACACATTTGGCTGTTAAGTGTTCATTAGGATTTTCGCTGATATTTTTTTCTTTTCTGCTTGAAAGTGGCCACCTCTTTCTCCTGTGCTATGGCATCAATGTTACACTGGTTTGATTTGGTTGTAGATTTTTAAAACAACTGGTTCCATGTCTTTAATAATTAAAAGTTTAATCTGGTTTTATATTTCTTCTTCTAAAATGAAATATATTAATTCTTGTCATTTTTATAAGCTATATTTCCCTGTTAAATCGGAGTTTGAACGAAATTTTCAACATTGTTGGTGTAAAGTTGTTAATGATGTTCCCTTATTTTTTTAAAAAAATCTTTAAGCAAGGCTGGTAACAACTCCTGTTAGCTGTGCAGCCCAGCAGTGCTTGAGCTTGGAGAAGAGCAACAGAACTGAGAGCTTTGAAATCCAAGCCAGTGGCCTTGTTTGATCAGGAAATGTGGGGTGTGGGTCAACTTGAATTAAGACAACAAACAAAGAGCTTTAACAGCTCTAGAGAAGATTCTCCAGCTATGCCTGGGACCCTGCTCTTTGCTGAATACAGCCTTCAGCCAGTCCAACCAGGGAACTTAACCAGAGCACACAGGAAGCTGTGTAGCCCATTCAACAGACCTATGTACAGTGGCACTTTAACAGAGAGCACAGGTCATTATTTCTCCTCTCTGCAGAGAAAAAACTGGTGGCCTCACCTGACCAGGGAATTCAATGTGCATTCTTGCCTAATTAAGGTCCCCAAACAATGAGCTGTACAGGCTCTGGGCCCCATCCTTTTGCCCTTCTAAGTCAGGTGAGCTAATTCACAGCCCTGTCTACTATTGAATATAGTACCCACCCCGATCACTTAATAAGCCTGACCAGAGAATCCAGGCAATCATAGAGCCCGTCTTACAGTCTCACTTGGGTAGGAAACCAAGCCAGAAGTCTTATCCAACTGTTCTCAGCCAGATGCACACCACCTCATCCTTCTCTTCAGAGTTCAAACAGTTACCTCATCCCAAAATAAACCATAATAGCAGGTCCCACCTGCCCAAGGACACTACCAGAAGACACACAGAAATGCAAACTGAGTAGACTGGTGAAGAAGCAAGCCTGTAAGTCTGGAAAATGTGCTCAGTTACTTTTAAAGTGCAGATGCATTTTTAAAGGACTCAAAGTCTACAAAAAAAATATCGGGTAAATTTGACACTGCTAAAGGAAACTAATGAAGCTTCAAAAAATGACCCTAAAGAAATGGAGATCTATGAACTGTCAAAGAATTCAGAATAATCCTCTTAAGGAAGCTTAGTGAACTACAAGAAAACACAGACATATACTAAACGAAATTAGAAAAACAATGTATGAACAAAACCAGAAGTTCAATACGGAAATAGTAAACATAAACACACACACAGACACACACACAGACACACACACACACACACACACTAAAAATCCTAGAGTTAAAACATAAATTAAGAAAACTTAATTGAAGAATTCAATAGAGAATTTCAAGAGTAGACTCAAACATGCAGAGGAAAGAATCAGCGACAGGGAGGATAAGACATTAGAAATTACCCAGTAAGAGAAGTAAAAAACAGAAAAAAAAATGGAAAAGAGTAAATAAAACCTATGGGAATTATGGAACAGAGTGAAAAGAAACAATATTTATATTATGGCAATTCCAGAAGGGGAAGCGAAAGAGAAGGAGGCAGAAGAAACATATAAAGCAAAAATAGCTGAAAACTTCCCAAACATAGGGAGAGAGATGGACATCTAGATCATGAGGCACAAGGATTTCAAATAGGTTGAACCCAAATAGGAATACAATGAGATATATTGTAATTAAGTTGTCAAAAATCAAAGACAAAGAAATAATTTTAAGAGCAGCAAGAGAAAAGAGAGTAATTACATACAGAGAATCCCCATAAGACTATCAGTAGATTTCTCAAAAAAACTTTTCAGGCCAGGAGCGAATGAGATGACATCCAAAATATTGAAAGAAAAAAACTGTCAACCAAGAATTATATACCCAGTGAAGGTGTCCTTCAGAAATGAAGGAGGAGGGATAAATAATTGTCCACACAAACAAAAGCTGAAGGAGTTCATTATCATGAGACATGCCTTGTAAGAAATGCCAAAGGGAGTTTTATGAGTGAAAGTAAAAGAATAACAATTAACAACATAAAAACATAAATCTCACTGGCAAAGGTAAATATATGACCATAGTTATTTTCTACTATATGGTAATAGTGGTGCATAATTTACACACAACTCCAGTTTAAAAGTTAAAAAAAGAACAGCAAAAATAACCATAACTACAATATTCTGTTATTAGTTACACAATACGAAAAAACATCTAAATAGTAACAGCATTAACTTAAAATATGAAGGGTAGGAGAAGTAAAAGTGTAAAATTTATAAATTATTTTGAAGTTAAGTTGTGTTCAGTATAAAATGGTGCTATAAGTTTAAGATATTTTGTATAAGCCTCATGGTAACCACAAAGGAAAAGTCTGTAATAATTACACAGAACAACTGGGTAAGGAAGTCATAGCATATTGATACCAAAAGACATTAGATCACAAACACACACACACCACACACACACACATACACACACACACACACACAAGGCAGCAGGATAAGAAACAAGGAGCATGTGCGTGTTGAAGATGGCAGAGTAGAAGAACATACTCTCACTCCCTCTTGCAAGAGCACCAGAATCACAACTAACTGCTGAAAAATCATCAACAGGAAGACACTGGAACTCACAAAACAAGATACCCCACTTCCAAAGACAAAGCAGAAGTAACAATGAGATGGTAGGAGAGGCACTATCACAATACAACCAAGTCTCATAACTGCTGGGTGGGTGACTCACAAACTGGACAACACTTATACCACAGAAGTCCACCCACTGAGGTGAAGGTTCTGAGCCCCACGTCAGCCTTCCCAACCTGGGGGTCCAGCAACGGGAGGAGGAAATCCTAGAGAATCAGACTATGAAGGTTAGCTGGATTTGATTACAGGACCTCGACAGGACTGGGGGAAGCAGACTCTACTCTGGAAGGGTACACACAAAGTAGTGTGCATTGGGACACAGGGGAAAAAACAGTGACCCCATAAGAGACTGAACCAGACCTACCTGCTAGTGCTGGAGGATCTCCTGCAGAGGTGGGGGTGGCTGTGTCTCACTGAGAGGACAAGGACACTGGCAGCAGAAGTTATGGAAAGTACTCCTTGGCTTCAGCCCTCCCAGAGTCCACCACTAGCCCCAACAAAGATCCCAGGTAGGCTCCAGTGTTGGGTTGATTTAGTCCAAACAAGCAACAGGGAGGGAGCCCAGACCCACACATCAGCACACAAGTGGATTAAACTTTTACTGAGTTCTGCCCACTGAGCAACAGCCAGTTATACCCACCACCAGTCCCTGCCATCAGGAAACTTGTACAAGCCTCTTAGATAGCATTATCCACCAGAAGACAGACAGTAGAAGCAAGAAGAACTACAATCCTGCACCCTGTGGAACAAAACCCACATTCACAGAAAGATAGACAAGATGAAAAGGGAAAGGGCTATGTACCAGATGAAGGAACAAGGTAAACCCCTAGAAAAATAACTAAAAGAGGTGGAGATAGGCAACCTTCCAGAAAAATAATTCAGGATAATAACAGTGAAGATGATCCAGGACCTCAGAGAAAGAATGGAGGCAAAGATCAAGATGATGCAAGAAATGTTTAACAAAGACCTAGAAGAATTAAAGAACAAACAAACAGAGATGAACAATACAATAACTGAAATGGAAACTACACTAGAAGGAATCAACAGCAGAATAATTGAGGTGGAAGAACGGATAAGTGACCTGGAAGACAGAATGGTGGAATTCACTGCTGAAGAACAGAATAAAGAAAAAAGAAAGAAAATAAATGAAGACAGCCTAAGAGACCTCTGAGACAACATTATACCCAACAACATTCGCATTACAGAGGTCCCAGAAGGAGAAGAGAGAGAGAAAGGTCCTGAGAAAATATTTGAAGAGATTATAGTCAAATACTTCCCTAACATGGGGAAGGAAATAGCCACCCAAGTCCTGGAAGCACAGAGAGTCCCATACAGGATAAGCCCAAGGAGAAACACACCAACACACATAGTAAGCAAATTGGTAAAAATTAAAGACAAATAATAATAATTGAAAGCAGCAAGGGAAAAGTGACAAATAACATACAAGGGAACTCCCATAAGGTTAACAGCTGATTTTCCAGCAGAAACTCTACATGCCAGAAGGGAGTGGCATAACATATTTAAAGGGATGAAAGGGAAGAAGTTACAACCAATATTACTCTACCCAGCAAGGATCTCATTCAGATTCAACGGAAAAATCAAAAGCTTTACAGACAAGCAAATCTAAGAGAATTCAGCACCACCAAACCAGTTCTACAAAAAATGCTAAAGGAACTTCCCTAAGTGGGAAACACAAGAGAAGAAAAGGACCTATAAAAAGAAACCCCAAACAATTAAGTAAATGGCAATAGGAACATACATATCCAAAATTACCTTAAACGTGAATGGATTAAATGTTCCAACCAAAAGACACAGGCTTGTGGAATAGATACAAAAACAAGACCAATACACATGCTGTCTAGAAGAGACCCACTTCAGACCTAGGGACACATACAGTCTGAAAGTGAGGGGATGGAAAAAGATATTCCATGCAAATGGAAATCAAAAAGAAACTGCAGTAACAATACTCATATCAGATAAAATAGACTTTAAAATAAAGAATGTTACAAGAGACAAGGAAGGAATCTACATAATGATCAAGGGATCAATCCAAGCACAAGATATAGTAATTATAAATATATATGCACCCAACATAGTAGCACCTGAATACATAAGGCAACTGCTAACAGCTATAAAAGAGGAAATTGACACTAACACAATAATGCTAGGGGACTTTAACACCTCACTTACACCAGTGGACAGATCATCCAAACATAAAATTAATGAGGAAACACAAGCTTTAAATGACACAATAGACCAGATAAATTTAATTGATATTTATAGGAAATTCCATCGAAAAACAACATATTACACTCTTCTCAAGTGAGCATGGAGCATTCTCCAAGATTGATCACATCTTGTGTAACAAATCAAGCCTCAGTAAATGTAAGAAAATTGAAACCCTATCAAGCATCTTTACTGATCACAATGCTATGAAATTAGAAATCAATTACAGGGAAAAAAATGTAAAAAACACTAACACATGGAGGCTAAACAGTACGTTACTAAATAACCAAGAGATCACTAAAGAAATCAAAGAGAAAATCAAAAAATACCTAGATACAATTGAAAATGAAAACACGATGATCCAAAACCTATGGGATGCAGTAAAAGCAGTCCTAAGAGGTAAGATTATAGCAATACAATCCTACCTCAAGAAACAAGAAACATCTCAAATAAACAATCTAACATGACACCTAAAAGTACTAGAGGAAGAAGAACAAACACAACCCAAAGTTAGTAGAAGGAAAGAAATCATTAAAGATCAGGAAAGAAATAAATGAAATAGAAACAAAGAAAACATAGCAAAGATCAATAAAACTAAAAGCTGGTTCTTTGAGAAGATAAACAAAATTGATAAACCATTAGCCAGACTCATTAAGAAAAAGAGGGGGAGGACTCAAATCATTAAAATTAGAAATGAAAAAGGAAAAGTTACAACAGACACTGCAGAAATACAAAGCATCCTAAGACAATATTATAAGCAATTATATGCCAATAAAATTGACAACTTGGAAGAAATGGACAAATTCTTAGAAAGGAACAGCATCCCAAGACTGAACCAGGAAGAAATAGAAAATATGAACAGACCAATCACAAGTAATGAAATTGAAATTGTGATTAAACATCTTCCAACAAACAAAAGTCGAAGACCAGTTGGCTAAATAGGTGAATTCTATCACATATTATGAGAAGAGCTAACACCCAGCCTTCTCAAACTCTTCCAAAAAAATTTCAGAGGAAGGAACACTCCCAAACTCATTCTATGATGCCAACATCACCCTGATATCCAAGCCAGACAAAGATACTACGAAAAAAAACCATTAAAGACCAGTATCACTGATGAACATAGATGCAAAAATCCTCAACAGAATACTAGCAAACAAAATCCAATGACACATTAAAAGTATCATGCACCATGATAAGGTGGGATTTATCCCAGGGATACAAGAATTTTTCAATATACACAAATCAATCAACACCATATTAACAAAGTGAAGAAGAAAAAGCATATGATCATCTCAATAGATGCAGAAAAAGCTTTTGACAAAATTCAACACCTATTTATGATAAAACTCTCCAGAAAGTGAGCATAGAGGGAACCTACCTCAACATAATAAAGACCTTATATGACAAATCCACAGCAAACATCATCCTCAATGGTGAAAAACTGAAAGCGTTTCTTCTAATATCAGGAAGAAGACAAGGATGTCTTCTCTCACCAGTATTATTCAACATAGTTTTGGAAGTCCTAGCCATGGCAATCAGAGAAGAAAAGGAAATAAAAGGAATACAAATTGGAAATGAAGAATTAAAACTGTCACTGTTTGCAGATGACATGATATTATACATAGAGAATCCTAAAGATGCCCCCAGAAAACTACTAGAGCTAATCAATGAATTTGGTAAAGTTGCAGGATACAAGATTAATGCACAAAAATCTCTTGCATTCCTATACACTAATGATGAAATATTTGAAAGAAATAATGAAGGAAACACTCCTATTTACCATTGTAACAAAAAGAATAAAATACTTAGGAATAAACCTAACTAGGGAGACAGATGACCTGTATGCAAAAAACTATAAGACACTGATGAAAGCAATTAAAGACGATACAAACAGATGGAGAGATATACCATGTTCTTGGATTGGAAGAATAAAATTGTGAAAATGACTACAATACCAAAAGCAATCTACAGATTCAATGCAATCTGTATTAAATAACCAATGCCATTTTTCACAGAACTAGAACTAAGAATCTTAAAATTTGTATGGAGACACAAAACACTCCTAATAGCAAAAGCGATCTTGAGGGGAAAAAAAGGAGCTGGAGGAATCAGGCTCCCTGACTTCAGACTATACTATAAAGATACAGTAATCAAGACAATATGGTACTTGCACAAAAACAGAAATATAGATTAATGGAAAAAGATAGAAAGCCCAAAGGAAAATCTATGCACTGATGGTCAACTAATCTATGACAAAGGAGGCTAGGATATACAATGGAGAAAAGACGGTCTCTTCAATAAGTGGTGCTGGGAGAACTGGACAGCTCCATGTAAAAGACTGAAGTTAGAAAATTCCCTAACACCATACACAAAAGTAGACTCAAACTGGATTAGAGACCTAAATGTAAGACGAGATACTATAAAACTCTTAGAGGAAAACAGGAAGAACACTATTTGACATAAATCACAGCAAGATATTTTTTGATCCACCTCCTAGAGTAATGGAAATAAAAACTAAATAAACAATTGGGACCTAATGAAACGTGAAAGTTTTTGCACAACAAAGGAAACTGTAAACAAGATGAAAAGACAACCCTAAGAATGGGAGAAAATATTTGCAAATGAATCAACGGACAAAAGATTAATCTGCAAAATATAGAAACAGCTCATGCAGCTCAATATTAAGAAAGCAAATAACCCAATCCAAAAATGGGCAGAAGACCTAAATAGACATTTCTCCAAAGAAGACACACAGATTGCCAAGAAGCACATGAAAAGCTGCTCAACATCACTATTTATTAGAGAAATGCAAATCAAAACCACAATGAGGTGTCACCTCACACCAGTTAGAATGTGCATCATTAGAAAATCTACAAACAACAAAGGCTGGAGAGGGTGTGGAGTAAAGGGAACCCTCTTGCAGTGTTGGTGGGATTGTAACTTGATACAACTACTATGGAGAACAATAGAGGGCTTCCTTGAAAAATGAAAAATAGAATTACTTTATGACCCAGCATTCCCACTACTGGACATATACCCAGAGAAAACCATAATTCAAAAAGACACATGCACCCCAATGTTCATTGCAGCACTATTTACAATAGCCAAGAAATGGAAGCAACCTAAATGTCCCTCGACGGATGAATGGATAAAGAAGATGTGGTACATATATATGATGGATTATTTCTCAGCCATAAATAGGAATGAAATTGGGTCATTTGTAGAGACGTGGATGGATCTAGAGACTGTCATACAGAGTGAAGTAAGTCAGAAAGTGAGAAATAAATATCATATATTATTGCATATTTCTGGAACCTAGAAAAATGACATTGATGAACCAGTTTGCAGGACAGAAACTGAGACACTGATGCAGAGAACAAATGTATTCTCACCAACGGTGAAAAGTGGCAGAGGGGTTGATGGTACTTTGATGAATTGGGAGATTGGGATTGACATATATACACTATTATGTATAAAGTGGATAACTAAGAACCTGCTGTATAAAAAAAATGAATAAAATAAAATTCAAAAAAAGAAACAAGGAACAATGGATCTACAAAACAATCAGAAAACAATTAACAAAATGGTATTAGTAAGCCCTTACTTATCAGTGGTAACTTTACATGTAAACAGAGTAAATTATTCATTTAAAAGACAGAATGGCTGAATGGATTTTAAGAAACCCTCAAAATTCAATGGTATCCTGCCTATAAGAAACTGACTTTAGCATTAAAGACACACATAGAGTGAGAGTGAAGTGGTATAGAAAGACATTTCAAGCAAAATTTAACCAAAGAAAGCAGGGGTAGCTATTCATATAATTTACTGTAAACTAAAAAATGGTGAAAAAGACAAATAAGGTCATTATATGATGATAAAGTTGTCAATACATCAAAAAGAGATAACAATTGTAAATATTTATATGCTCAACATTAGAGCACCTAAATATATAAATCAAAAACTAACAGAGCTAAAAGGAGAAATATATAGCAATACAATAATAGTTGGGCACTTTAATACTGCACTCTCAACAATGGATAGCTCACCTAAACAAGAATGAATAAGATAACAGCACATTTAAATAACATTACAGACCAAATAGAACTTCAGACATATACAGAACATTCTATCTAACAATATCAGAATACACATTTTTTTCTCAAGCATACATGGAACATTTTCTAGGATAGACCACGTGTTAGGGCACAAAACAAATCTTAGCAAATTCAGGAAGAATGAAACCATACCAAGTATCTTATCTGATCACAATGGTATAAAACTCAAAATCAACAAGAGGAAAGTTAGAAAATTCATAAACATATGATAATTAAATAACTCTCCTGAACAACCAATGTATCAAAGAATAAATTAAAGGGGAAATAAAAAACAGGTTTTTTGAGACAAATGAAAATTGAAACACAATATACCAGAATTTATGGCATGCAAAAAAGACGCAGACCTACTGGAGAACAGACTTAAGGATATGGGGAGGGGGAAGGGTGAGTTTTGACAGGGCGAGAGAGAGTCATGGACATATACACACTAACAAACGTAGTAAGGTAGATAGCTGGGGGGAAGCAGCCGCAAGGCACAGGGATATTAGCTCGGTGCTTTGTGACAGCCTGGAAGGGTGGGATGGGGAGAGTGGGAGGGAGGGAGACGCAAGAGGGAAGACATATGGGAACATATGTATATGTATAGCTGATTCACTTTGTTGTAAAGCAGAAACTAACACACCATTGTAAAGCAATTATACCCCAATAAAGATGTTTAAAAAAAAAAAAAAAAGCAATCTAAGAGGGAAGTTCATAGCAGTAAACAGTAAATACCTACATTAAGAAGCAAAAAAGATCCCAAATAAAAAACCTAACTCTATTCATTAAGGAACCAGAAAAAAGGAAAAAAGCTGAACGCAAAGTTAACAGAAGAAAAGAGATAATAAAGACTATACCATTATAGATTAAATAGAAGACAGAAAAATATAGCAAAGGTTAAACAAACTAAGAGTTGATTCTTTGAAAAGATAAACAAAATGAACAAACACTTAGGTAGTCTAACAAAGTAAGAAAGAGAAAGGAGCCAAATCAGTAAAATTATAAACAAAAAAGGAGACATTAAATCTAATGCCATAGAAATTCAGAGGACCGTAAGAGGCTACTATGAACAACTCTACACTAACAAACTGGACAACCTAGAAGAAATGGAAAAAATCTTAGAAACATACAACTTACCAAGAGTGAATCAGAAAGAAATCGAAAATATGAATAGAACAATTACTAGTAAGGAGATTGAATCAGTAATAAAATATTTCCCAATGAAGAAAAGCTCGAGATCAGATGGCTTCACTGGTTAATTTTACCAAATATTTAAAGAAAATGGACAGAAATCCTTCTTAAATTTTGCAAAATATTAAAGAGAAGCGAACCCTTCCAAACTCATTTTACAAGGTCAGCATTATCCTGATATGAAAACCATAAATGAAGGCTACTAGAAAAGAAACCTACAGGCCAATATCCCTGATGAATACGGGAAACAAAGATTCTCAATAAAATACTAGCTAATAGGATTCAGCAGTACATTAAAAGAATTATTCATCTTGATCAAATGAGATTTATCCTGGGGCGAAAGGATGGTTGAATATATGCAAATCAATCAATGTAATGCATCACATTAATAGAGTGGAGTGAAAGAATAATATTATCATCTCAATAGATGCAGAAAAAGCACTTGACAAAATTCAGAGCTCATTCATAAAGAAAATTCTCAACATATCAGTTATAGAAGGAATGTACCTCAACAGAATAAAAATCATATGTGACAAACCCATGCTAATATCATACTCAATGGTTAAAGGTTGAGAGCTTTTCCTCTAAGATCAGGAACAAGACAAGGGTGTCCACTTTCACCACTCCTATTCAACATAGTACTGGAAGTCCCAGCCAGAGCAATCAGAAAGAAAGAGAAATAAAAGACATCAAAATTGAAAAGGAAGAATTAAAATTGTCTATTTCTAGATGACATGATTTTATCCATAGAAAATCCTAGTACTCTACCAAAAATTGTTAGATCTAATCTATCCATTTAGTAAAGTTCCAGGATACAAAATTATCATACAAAAATCAATAGTATTTACATGAACTAATAACAAATTATCTGAAAAAGAAACCATCCAGTTTCCAATAGCATCAAATACAAAAAAATATTTTGGAATAAATTTAACCAAGGAAGTGAAAAATCTCTACACGGAAAACTGTAAGACACTGATGAGAGACATTGAAGAAGACACAAATAAATAAAAAGATATCCCATGTTTGTGGATTGGAAAAATTAATATTGTTAAAATGTCCATTCAAACCATCTATAGATTCAATGGAATCCCTATCAAGATTCCAATGGCATTTTTACAGAAGTAGGAAAAAACAATTCTAGAAATTTATATGGAACCACAAAAGACCTCAAAAAGTGAAAATAATCCTGAGTTAGAAGAGCAAATTAGGAGACAATACACTTTCTGATTTCATGCTATATTATAAAAATATAATAATAAAAACAGTATGGTACTTGCATAAAAAACAGACACCTAGATTAATGCAACAGAATTGAGAGCCCATAAATAAACCCATGAATACAGACAAATATTACTTGAGAAAGGAGCCATAAATACTCAGTGGAGAAAAGACTGTCTCTTCAATAAATGGTTCTGGGAAAATTGTATGTTCATGTGTAAAAGAATGAAACTAAACCCCTCTCTTACATCAGTCACGAAAATTAACTCAAAATTGGTTAAAGACTGAAATGTAAGACCAAAACCCATAAAACTCCTAGAAGAAAACATAGCAGAAAATCTCCTTGATGAGGTCTTGGCAATGATTTTTTCAATATGGCACGTAAATCACAAGCAAAAAATAAAAAATAAACAAGTGGATCTATATCAAACTAAAAAGCTTCTGCACAGCAAAAGAAATAGGAATTAATTGGATGAATGAAATGAACAGAATGAAAAGATTACCTATGGAATGAAAAAAATATTTACTAATGGTATATGGAAAAAATAGCAATGGAAGAAAACAAAACAAAATCCCAGTAATCTAGTTAAAAATGGGCAAAGGGCCTGAATGGGCATTTTTCCAAAGAAGATAAATGAATGACCAACAGGTGTATCAAAATGTGCTCAACATCACTAATCATTAGGGGAATGCAAATCAAAACCATAATGAGGTGCCATATAACGTTGTTAGAATAGTTATCATCAAGAAGACAGGAGAGAGGACCTTCAAGATGGCAGAGGAGTAAGACATGGAGATCACCTTCTTCCCCAAAAATACATCAAAAATACATCTACATGTGGAACAACTCCTACAGAACACCTACTGAACGCTGGCAGAAGACCTCAGACTTCCAATAAAGCAAGAAAATCTCCATGTACCTGGGTAGGGCAAAAGAAAAAAGAAAAAAAAAGAGACAAAGGAATCAGGATGGGACCTGCTCTTCTGGGAGGGAGCTGTGAAGGAGGAAAAGTTTCCACACACTGTGAAACCCCCTCACTGGCGGGAACAGGGGGTGGGGAGCTTCGGAGCCTCAGAGGAGAGGGCAGCAAAAGGGATGTGGAGGGAAAGTGGAGAGAATCCCATAGAGAGGATAGGTGCCAACCAGCACTCACCAGCCTGAGATGCTTGTCTGCTTGCCTGCTGGGTTGAGTGCAGACCGGGTACTGAGGCTTGGGCTTCAGAAGTCAGCCCCCAGGGATAGGGCTGGGGTTGGCTGCGTGAAGACAGCCCAAGAGGGCTAGTGCACCACAGCTAGCCAGGAGGGAATCTGGGAAAATTCTGGACCTGCTCAAGAGGCAAGAGACCATTGTTGCAGGGCGTACAAGGAGATGGATGGGCTGCCACAGGAGCTTCTAGCTCCATGTGCTCACAGATGGCAGGGCACCACCTACATGATTTCCATGCAGGTCATGGCCGACAACTTCTTGGGAGACTGTACAGCCCACCACTGCCGAGGCTCCCATGATCTGGGGCTAAGTTCCCCAGGAGAACAAATGGCACACCTCAGGCTGCTGCAACTTCATGCCCTCCTCTGCTGCCACAGCCATTACATGCACATCCCAATTGTGATGGCCTTATCCCTCCCTCACCCCGGCCTTAGTCAGCAAGTGAGCCCTAATCAGCCACTGCTTTCATTCCCTTTTGCCTGGGTGGGGAACAGATGCTTGAGGGTGACCCATATGCAGAGGTGGGGCCAAAACGAAAGCTGAACACCAAGGGCCATGCAACCAAAAAGGAGAAGGGAAATATCTCTGTGCAGCCACAGGAGCAACTGATTAAATCCCCACAATCAGCTTGGTAAACCCTGCATCTGTGGACTATCTGAATAGACAATGAGGGTTCCCACAATAGAGGCTGTGGACCTTGGGGGAAACTGTGGACTTTGAGGGCAAGTGAACACTGGAGTAAGGGCAGACCAGAATCTGAGCTGGCCCCACAGTGCCCACAGCAGGTCCAGAGACCTACCTAGAAGCATTGAAGGACTTCTTGGGTAAGCAGGGATTGGGGGTGGCTCACTGTTGGGGGAGGCTCACTGTTGGGGGAAGGAAACTGACAGCTAAGGTCACAAGAAAATATAATTATTATTACTACATTTTTTCTCTTGTTCTGTTGTTGTCTTATTATATTTTTATATTTTTTTACTTTTCCTTTTGTTTTTTATGCTTTTATTTTTAATATATTTTTATTTTATTTTTTCCTACCTCTACTGTATTTTGTCTTATACTGTGTTTTCTCCTTGTTTTTCTTTTTTTCCTTCGTTTTCCTTTGTTTCTATCTTATTTTAAAATTTAGTATATATTTTTTCTATTTCTACTTCTTTGTTGTTTTGTAGTTTTTCATTTTTCTTTTGTTTTTACACACCTTTTTGATCGTTTTTTGTGTGTTTCTTTTATGCTTTCTTTGCCTTTTTTATTTTTCTTTCTGTGTATGATTTGTTTTCATTAGTTTAGTTTTTAATGTCTGTTTTCATTTTTGGGTTTGTTTATTCGTTTGTTTCCTTTTTTTTTCTTTTTATGACAGTGTGTGTGTGTGCTTCATTGTCAGATTTTGTCTGTTTAGTTTTGTTTTTACCATTTGTCATGGGGTTTTTTTCTGTTCATTTTCTCTTTCTTTGTTTTTCCTTTCTTCTGGGCTGTGCAGCTTGTGGGGTCTTGGCGCCCTAGCCAGGGGTCAGGCCTGAGATTCTGATGTGGGAGAGTAGAGTCCAGGACGTTGGACCACCAGGGAACTCCAATCCCCATGGAATATTAATAAGTGAGAGTTCTCCCAGAGGTCACCATCTCAATACTAAGACCCAGGTCCACCCAACAGCCAACAAGCTCCAGTGCTGGATGCCTCAAACCAAACAACTAGCAAGACAGGAACACAATCCTATCCATTAGCAAACAGGCTGCCTAATGTCATACTAAGCTCACAGACAGCCCCAAACACACCACTGGACATGGCCCTGTCCACCAGAGGGACAAGATCCTGCTCAACCCACCAGAACACAGGCACCAGCGCCCCCATCAGGAAACCTACACAATACACTGGAATGACCTTACCCACTGGGCACAGACACTGGAAATAAGAGGAACTATGAACATGCAGCCTGTAAAAAGGAGACCCCTAAAAAAGTAAGTTAAACAAAGTGAGGAGACAGAGAAATATGCAGCAGATGAAGGAGCGATATAAAAGCCCACAAGACCAGACAAATGAAGAGGAAATAGGCAGTCTACCTGAATAAGAATTCAGAGTAATGATACTTAAGATGACCCAAAATCTCGGAAATGTAATGGAGAAAATACAAGAAAAGTTTAACAAGGACCTAGAAGAACTAAAGAGAAAAAAAAGTGATGAATAACACAATAACTGAAATTTAAAATACCTTAGAAGGAATCAATAGCAGAATATAACTGAGGCAGGAAAACAGATAAGTGATCTGGAAGATAGAATGGTGGAAATAACTGTGGTGGAGCAGAATAAAGAAAAAGAATGAAAATAATTCAGGACAGTCCCAGAGGAAACATTAAACACACCAACATTCAAATTATAGGGATCCCAGAGGAAGAAGAGAAAGAGAAAGTGTCTGAGAAAATGTTTGAAGAGATTATAGTTGAAAACTTCCTTAATATGGGAAAGAAAATAGTCAAGTCTATGAAGCACAAAGTTCAATACAGAATAAACCCAAGGAAAAACACAACAAAACACATATTAATCAAACTATCAAAAATTAAATACAAAGAAAAAATATCAAAAAACAGCAAGGGAAAAGGAACAAATAACATACAAGGGAATCCCCATAAGATTATCAGCTGATGTTTGATCAGAAACACTGCAGGCCAGAATAGAATGCCAGGATATATTTAAAGTGATGAAAATGAAAATCCTACAACCAATATTATTCTACCCAGCAAGGATCTCATTCAGATTTGATGGAGAAATCAAGAGCTTTAGAGACAAGCAAAAGCTACGAGAATTCAGCACTACCAAATCAGATCAACAACAAAGACCAAAGGAACTACTCTAAGCAGGAAACGCAAGAGAAGAAAAAGACCTACAAAAACAAACCCAAAACAATTTTGAAAATGGTAATTGGAACATACATATCGGTAACTACCTTAAACATGGATGGATTAATTGCTCCAACCAAAAGATACAGACTGGCTGAATGGATACAAAAACGAGACCTGTATATATGCTGTCTACAAGAGACCCACTTCAGACCTAGGGACACATACAAATTGAAAGAGATTTGATGGAAAAGTTTTTCCATACAAATAGAAATCAAAATAAAGCTGGAGTAACAATACTCATATTAGATAAAATAAACTTTAAATAAAGAGAGTTACAAGAGACAAGGAAGGACACAACATAATGATCAAGGGATCAATCCAAGAAGAAGATATAGCAATTATAAATATATAAGAACCCAACATAGGAACACCACAATACATAAGACAAATACTAAGAGCTGTAAAAGGGGAAACTGACAGAAACACAAAAATAGTGCGGGATTTTAACACCTCACTTACACTAATGGACAGATCAACCAGACAAAAAATTAATAAGGAAACACAAGTTTCAAATGACACAAGAGACCAGATAGATTTAACTAATATTTATAGGACATTATATCCGAAAACTGCAGATTATACTTTCTTCTCAAGTGCACAGGGAATATTCTCCAGGATAGATCACACTTTGGGTCACAAATCAAGTCTTGGTAAATTTAAGAAAACTGAAATTGTATCAAGCATTTTTTCCAATGACAAAGCAATGAGATTATAAATCAATTACAGGAAAAAAACTGTAAAAAACACAAACACATGGAAGCTAAACATTATGTTACTAAATAACCATGAAATCACTGAAGAGGAACTCAAAAAATACCTAGAGAAAAATGACAACTAAAACACGACAACCAAGAACTTATGGGATGCAGCAAAAACAGTTTTAAGAGGAAAGTCTATAGCAATACAATCCTACCTAAAGAAACAAGAAAAATCTCAAATAAAAATCTAACCTTACACCTAAAGGAACTACAGAAAGAACAAAAAATCCCATCAAAGTTAGAAGAAGGAAAGAAATCATAAAGATCAGAGCAGAAATAAGTGAAATAGAAACAAAGAAACAATAGCAAAGATCAATAAAAATAAAAGCTGTTTCTTTCAGAAGGTAAACAAAATTGATGAACTTTTAACCACACTCATCAAGAAAAAGAGGGAGATGACTCAAATCAATAAAATTAGAAATGAAAAAGGAGAAGTTACAATGGAAACCACAGAAATACAAAGTATTATATGTGAATTCTACAAGCAACTATATACCAATAAACTGGACAACCTCAAAGAAATGGACACATTCTTAGAAGTACAACCTTCAAACACTGAAGTCGGAAGAAATAGAAAATATGAACAAACAAATCACAAGCACTGAAATTTAAACTGTGATTAAAAATCTTCCAACCAACAAAAGTCCAGGACACGATGGCTTCACAGGTGAATTCTATGAAACATTTAGAGAAGAGCTAACACCTATTCTTCTCAAACTCTTCCAAAAAGTAGGAGAGGAAGGAAGAATCCCAAAGTCACTCTATGAGTCCACCATCACCCTGATACCAAAACCAGACAAGGATATTACAAAAAAAGAAAATTACAGACCAATATAACTGATGAATATCATGCAAAAATCCTCAACAAAATACTAGGAAACAGAATCCAACAACACATTAAAAGGATCATACATCATGATCAAGTGGGATTTATCCCAGGAATGCAAGGACTCTTCAAGATATGCAAATCCATCAATGTGATACACCACATTAACAAATTGAAGTATAAAAACAATATGATCATCTTGATAGATGCAGAAAAAGCTTTTGAGAAAATTCAACATCTATTTATGATAAAAACTCTCCAGAAGGAAGGATTAGAGGGAACCTACCTCAACATAATAGAGTCCATATATGACAAACCCACAGCCAACATCATTCTCAATGGTGAAAAACTGAAAGAATTTCTTCTAAGGTCAGGAACAACACCAGGATGTCCACTCTCATCATTATTATTCAAGATAGGTTTGGAAACCCTAGCCACAGCAATCAGAGAAGAAAAATAAATAAAAGGAATCCAAATTGGAAAAGAAGTAAAACTGTCACAGTTTTCAGATGACATGATACTATACATAGAAAATCCTAAAGATGCCACCAGAAAATTACTAGAGCTAATCATTGACTCTGGCAATATTTCAGGACACAAGATTAATGCACAGAAATCTCTTGCATTCTTATACACTAACAATTAGAAAGATCAGACAAAAAATTAAGGAAACAATCCCATTCACCATTGCAATAAAATGAATAAAATACCTAGGAATAAATATACCTAAGAAGGTAAAAGACCTGCAGTCAGAAAAATTTAAGACTTTGATAAAAAAAAAAAAAAAGTCAAAGGTGACACAAATAGATGGAGGGATATACCTTGTTCTTGTAATGGAAGAATCAACATTGTGAAAATGACTGTACTACCCAAGGCAATCTACAAATTCAATGCAATCCCTATCAAATTACCAGTGACATTTTCCACAGAACTAGAAAAAAAACTCGTAAAATTTGTATGGAGACACAGAAGACCCAGAATAGCCAAAGCAATCTTGAGGGGAAAAAAAATCGGACCTGGGAGTATCAGACTCCCTGATTTCAAACTGTACTACAAAGCTACAGTAATCTAGACAATAACATAGTGGCACAAAAACAGAAATATAGATCAATGGATCAGGTTAGAAACCCAGAGATAAACCCATGCACCTATGCTCAGCTAATCTATTACACAGGAGGCAAGGATATACAATGGAGAAAAGACAGTCTCTTCAATAATTGGTGCTGGAAAAACTGGGCAGCTAATGTAAATGAATGAAATGAGAACACTCCCTAACATCATACACAAAAATAAACTCAAAATGGAATAAAAACCTAAATGTAAAACCGGACTCTATACAACTCTTAGAGGAAAACTTAGGAAGAACACTCTTTGAAATAAATCACTGCAAGATCTTTTTTGACCCACCTACTAGTAATGGAAATTAAAACAAAAATAAACAAACGGGACCTAGTGAAACTTAAAAGCTTTTGCACAGCAAAGGAAACCATAAACAAAACGAAAAGACAACCCTCAGAAAGGGAGAAGATATTTGCAAATGAATCAATAGGCAAAGGATTAATTTCCAAAATATATAAACTGCTCACGCAGCTCAATATCAAAAAAACACAAACAACCCAATCAAAACATGGCTGGAAGACCTAAATAGACATTTCTCCAAAAAAGACATACAGATGACCAAGAGGCACATGAAAAGATGCTCAACATCACTAATTATTAGAGGAAAGCAAATTGAAACTGCAATGAGATATCACTTCACACTGGTTAGAATGGGCATCATGAGAAAATCTACAAACAACAAATGCTGGAGAGGGTGTGGAGAAATGGGAATTTGTGGAGAAAAGAACTCTTGCACTGTTGATAGGAATGTAAATTGATACGGGCAGTATGGAGAACAGTATGGACGTTCCTTAAAAAACTAAAAAGAGGATTACCATATGACCCAGCATTCCCACTACAGGGCATATACTCAGAGAAAACCATAATTCATAAAGGCACAGACACCCCAATGTTCATTGCAACACTATTTACAATAGCCACGTCATGGAAGTAACCTAAATGTCCATTGACAGGTGAATAGGTAAAGATGTGGTACATATATACAATGGAATAGTACTCAGCCATAAAATGGAATGAAATAGGGTCATTTGTAGAGACAAGGATGGACCTAGCAGCTGTCACACAGAGTGAGAGAAGTCAGGAGGAGAAAAACAAATATAGTATATTAACCCATATATGTGGAATGTAGAAAAATTGTACAGATGAACAAGTTTGCAAAGCAGAAATAGAGACACAGATGTAGAGGACAAATGTATCAACACCAAGGGAGGAAAAGGGGAGTAGCATGAATTGGGAGATTGGGATTGACATATATACACTAATATGTATAAAATAGATATCTAATGAGAACCTGCTGTATAGCACAGGGAACTCCACTTCACTGTACACTAGAAACTAACACTACATAGTAAAACAACTATACCCCAACTTAAAATTAATAGAATAACATAAAGAAGACAGGAGATAACAAATACTGGTGAAGGTGTGGAGAAAAGAGTACTCTAGTGCACTGTTGGTAGGATGGTACATTGGTACAGGCACAGTGGAAAAGAGTATGGAGTTTCTTCATAAAATTAAAAATAGAACTACCATATGATCCACCAATTCTACTTCTGTGAATATGTGTAAAGGGAAAAAAACACTATATTGAAGTGATATCTTCACCCCCATGTTTATGGTAGCATTATTTATGAGCGCCAAGACACGGAAACAACCTATATGCCCACTGACAGATGAATGGACAGGAAGTTGTATATATATATATATATATATATATATATATATATATATATTTGAATAATATTCCATTATATTTTACATATACATATAAAATATATAATATAATGGAATACATTATTGGTATGATATGATATGATATATAATGGAATATCATTAAGGGAATCCTATTTATTGTGACAACATGGGTGGACATTGATAACATTATAAGTGACATAGAATAAGAAAGACAAATGCGTACTTGTATGATCTCACATCTATGTGGAATCTTAAAAAAAAAAAAAAAAAAAGAAACTGAGAGAAAAAGAGATCATATTTGTGGTTACCAGAGTTAGGGATGTGGTGAGGAGAAATTGGATAAAGGTAGTCATAAGGTACAAATTCACAGTTATAAATATAAATAAATAAACAAACAAAAAATAGTAATCATGTACAGCATGATGACTATTAACACTTCTGTATGGTGTATTTGAAAGTTGTGATTTTTAAATTCCTTTCTTGAATTGTAACTGGGAGCTCAGAGACAGTACTCTAATAGACATAGGCTGGTTTAACTTTACCTGTTGTGGTACTTACCTGATGTGTCAGAGACCCTCTTCAAACATGTGGTACCCAGAGTCAAACCTGTATAAAATTAATTTTTACTCTAATTGGTATTGTCAGAGAGAATATTGAAGTAAATGGGTCCTTTCACAGCTACCTAGTATTCCATTTTGTGTGTACCATATTTTTTCAATTTTTCTCCTTTTGATGAATAATTGCATTGTTCCAGTCTTTTGTTATTAGAAATAGTGCAGTGATGACTAGCCTTGTGCATTAATTTTGCCCATGTTTGCCAGCATATCTCTAACATTGCTTTTATAAGTAGTATTATCTGATAGTATCTTGCCTTGTGGAATTGAAGCGGTTTTCTGCTCAAATTGGGGAGGAAGGTAGGAGGGTCAGAATTTTGAAGAAATGTTGGAATAATTGTTAGTAGTCTCAGAACTTTAGAGACACGTAGTACAATTGTTGGGCTATATTGAAGACACAACTGAGGCTTGGGATCATGAATACTTAGTGGCTCAAAACTGCCCTTGATTAAATTGTTTCCCAGTTAATATTAAGCTTATCTCTGGTAAAGGAACTGAAAAGAAATAATTGGCTTTGTGTAATGTTTGATTACCCCAGATGACTGGGCTGAAAGAGCAGATTAGCAAAAGACTTGATTGTATTGGTAAGAGAGTATTGATACAGAGCATCATGAAATCTAACTGAAAGATGAAAGAATTAAGGAGAAAAGTGTCCTTAAAGTTAGGGAGAAATTTTAAGGACTAATGCAAAGTCCAGATTAGTTTGAAAAATGGTCATGGTGGAAATGGTTAAACAAGGAATTTGAAAAGAGGAATTGTGGCTCAAGAGTGGAGTGAAACTGGAGGTAGAGTTTTATGTACTAATATCAGAGTGTGACTGTGGTGTGGTAAATGAAGTGGAACAGAGTACCAGGACTTGGGAGATGAAGATTTTTGTAACTGAAAGGCCAGAACATTGGATAAATATTCATGTGGGTTTACTTAGGACTTAAGAAAGACCACCGAGGATGGTGTTAAGAATTGGGGTGGAGAAGCTAAGTGCTAAAGTATTTAGAGAATAAAAGGAGTGACCATGAGGCTGGTAGAGGACAGGTGTCAAGAGGTGTAATCTGTTGACCTGTTGACAGGAGTCTGAAAAGAGCAATTTCTTTTTATTTATTTATTTTATTTGAGATGTAATTGACATATAACATTGTATTACTTTTAGGTATACAACATAATGATTTGATATATGTATATATTGTGAAATGATTACCACAATAAGTTTAGTTAACATCATCACCACACATAGTTACACATTTCTTTCTTGTGATGAGAACTTTTAAGATCTACTCTCTTAACTTCCAAATAGTCACCGTGCTATGCCTTATATCCCTAAGACTTACTCATCATATAATTGGAATTACCCTTTACCCATTTTTCCACCTCCCACCTCTAGCAACTACTACTCTGTTCTCTGCACTTATGAGTTTGTTTTTTGGTTTGTTTTTTTGTTTGCTTGCTTGTTTGCTTTTTAGATTCTACATGTAAGTGATATCATGCAGTATTTGTCCCTTTCTGTCTGACTTATTTCACTTAGCATAATGCCTCTGCATCTATCCAACCATGTTGTCACAAATGACAGATTTTCTTTCTTTTTATGGCTGAATAATATTCCATAATACACATGCACACACATGCACACACACATGCACTCACACATATACATGCATATTTTCTTTATCCATTCATTGTTGATGGACCAGTTGTCATTTCTTAGGCTCGTTTATGTACTTCTGATTTTGCATATTGCTATTTCTTTTGCTTAATGAAATCCTAACATTGCAAAATCAAATATCTGCTTTTCCATGAAATCTTTCTCAACCTAAGTTGGTCACTCTCTTCTCTGAGATTCTATAGCACTTGATTGTAACTTTGTTATAGGACTTATCATTTTGTATTTAGAATCAGTTTTCCCAGGTCTTGCCAACCTATGGGTCAAATAGGGTTACATAACATGCATTTCACTGATCTTGCCCCTACCTACTCATTCAAGACCTCAAATTCCTCCAAAATATGCTAACACTAACCCTAAAGTTTTATAGAAGCAAAATATGCTTCTCTCACACACATCTCACAAATATTTCTGTGTATCCTCAATGTGTGGCTCAAATGATTTTTCAGACAAGTCTGCTCCTGCCAGGTCTCAGTGCAATTCTGTCAACCACTACATTTCTGCTGACTACTGTCATTTTCTCGGGAACAACAGTCTCCCATTTAGTGCATTCCACTGCACCGCTCACACCTAAGTCATCTACTGGGTTACTGCTCTGTTGGTCACCAGTCTCAATGTGTAGTCCAACTGAGTAGTGGTTTACAGGAAAAAAATTATCTTTAATTATTGGAGAAGGTTGTTCTCTTGTGTTTTGGAGAAAAGACAACGACTTCAGTTTTTTTAATCTTTTTTATTTTGAAGTAATTATACATTCATAGTAAGTTGCACAGAAATATACAGGGAGGTCCCATGAATCCTTCACTCTGTTGCCCCAATGGTCATATTTTATGTAACTATAGTAGAACATGGAAACCAGAAACTTAACATTGGTACAATGCATGTGTATAGTTCTATGCCATTTTACCATATGAATAGAGTCAATAAATATCATTGCAATTGAGTTACAGAACTATTCCATCACTACAACAATCTCCCTGTCTCCTCTAACACACCATCCCTAAGCCCTGGAAATCACTACTCTACTTTCCATATCTATATATTTTACATTTTGAAAATGTTATATAAATGGAATCATAAAATTTGGAACATTTTAATATTTGCTCTTTATTCCAGTCAGATAATGCTCTTAGGATCCATTCAAAATTATGTATATCTATTGCTCACTCCTTTTGTTACTGAGTGGTATTCCATGGTATGTATGCACCACAGTTTGTTTAACCATCACTTGCTGTAGGATGTTTTTGTTGTGTTATGGGTTGAGTTGTGCCCTCTGAAAAGATACACTGAAGTTCTAACTCCCATTATCTCAGAATGTAACTTTATTTGGAAACAAGGCCTTTACAACTGTAATCAAGTTAAAATGAGATCATTAACATGGGCCATAATCCAATATGACTGGTGTTCTTATAAATATGGAAAATTTAAACACAGATACAGACATGCACAAAGGAATAATTATCAGAAGAGACACAGGGAGAATGTCATGTGAAGCCAGAGGACTGGAGTGATGGATATCTAAGCCAAGAAATGCCAAAGATTGCCAACAAATGACCATAAGCTAGGAAGAGACATGGAAGAGATTCTTGCACACAGCCCTCAGAAGGAATCGATCCTGCCAACATCTTAATTTTGGACTTACAGCTTATAGACAATAAATTTCTGTTATTTAAAGCCACCCAGTCTATGGTAACTTTTAATATCAGCCCTAGAAAACTAATACAAGTTGTTTCCAGTTTGGAATTATTATGAAAATTCATGTGCAAGTTTTTTGTGGACATACGTTTTCATTTCTTTGGGGTAAATGAAGAATTCAGGCAGGGACACTTACTCTAACATGCTAGATCAATTTATACTCATGATAAGATAATCTTGAACATATTGTCCCTTTTCAAACACAGGAACTTCTCTAAGCCCCCATTTACTCTACAGTGGAAAAACTACACTTACTCTGGTCAAATATGATAATCATCTGTGAAGACATGTAACTCAAATTTCTCCCACCTGAACATGTCAACACTTAATATCATTATGCCAAATTAATTGACTCCTCAGTACTTCAAATCTTCAACTCCAGAAAAGGATCTGAACCTTCACCTCTACATGTTAAAAAAGACCCATTGGGGAGGTGAGGAAGATGGCAGAAAAGTAAAACATGGAGATCACCTTCCTTCCCACAGATACATCAGAAATACATCTACACATGGAACTCCTCCTATAGAACACCCACTGAACTCTGGCAGAAGACCTCAGACCTCCCAAAAGGCAAGAAACTCCCCACGTACCTGGGTGGGGCAAAAGAAAGAAGAAAAAAACAGAGACAAAAGAATAGGGACAGGACCGGCACCAGTGGGAGGAAGATGCGAAGGAGGAAAGGTTTCCACACACTAGGAAACCCCTTCGTGGGAAGAGACTGCAGGTGGCAGAGGGGGGAAGCTTCAGAGCCACAGAGGAGAGCATAGCAAAAGGGGTGCGGAGGGCAAAGTGGAGAGATTCCCCCACGGAGGATTGGTGCCGACCAGCACTCATCAGCTCGAGAGGCTTGTCTGCTCACCCACTGGGGCTGGGAGCTGAGGCATGGGCTTTGGTCAGATGCCAGAGAGAGTACTGGGGTTCGTGAACACAGCCTGAAGGGGTTAGGACACTACGTCCAGCTTGGAAGGTGTCCAGGGAAATGTCTGGACCTGGCGAAGAAGCAAGAGACTATTTCTTCCCTCTTTGTTTCCTGGTGCATGAGGAGAGGGGGTAAAGAGTGCTGCTTAAAGGAGCTCAAGAGATAGGCGCAAGCTGCAGCTAACAGAGCGGACCACAGAGAGGGGCATGAGACACTAAGGCTGCTGCTGCTGCCACCAAGAAGCCTGTGTGCGAGTGCAGGTCACTATCCACACCTCCACCTCCGGGAGCCTGGGCAGCCTGGCACTGCCAGGGTCCTGTGATCCAGGGACAACTTCCCCGGGAGAACGCACAGCGTGCCTCGGGCTGCTGCAACAATGTCATGCTGGCATCTGCCACCGCAGGCTCGACCGACATCTGCACCCCTCCTTCCCCCTGGCCTGAGTGAGCCAGAGCCACCGAATCAGCTGCTCCTTTAACCCCGTCCTGTCTGAGCGAAGAACAGATGCCCTCAGGAGACCTACATGCAGAGGCGCGGCCAAATCCAAAGCTGAACCCTGAGGAGCTGTGTGAGCAAAGAAGATAAAGGGAATTTCTCCCAGCAGCCTCATGAGCAGCGGATTAAATCTCCACAATCAACTTGAGGTTCCCTACATCTGTGGAATACCTGAATAGACAAAGAATCATCCCAAATTGAGGAGGTGGACTTTGAGAGCAGGATATATTATTTTTTCCACTTTTCATCTTTTTTCAATGTGTATGTGTATGCTTCCATGTGAGATTTTGTCTGTATAGCTTTGCTTTCACCATTTGTCCTAGGGTTCTGTCCATCCATTTTTTTGTTTGTTTCTTTGTTTTTGTTTTTCATTTCAAAAATTTTTTTCTCAATAATTATTTTTTTAGTTTTTAATAACTTTATTTTATTTTATCTTACTTTATTTTATTTTGTCCTCTTTCTTCTTTCTTTCTTTCTACATTTTCTCCCTTTTATTCTGAAATGTGTGGATGCAAGGCTCTTGGTATCTTACTTTATTTTATTTTGTCCTCTTTCTTTCTTTCTTTCTTTCTTTCTTTCTTTCTTTCTTTCTTTCTTTCTTTCTTTCTACATTTTCTCCCTTTTATTCTGAAACGTGTGGATGCAAGGCTCTTGGTGCTTCAGCCATGAGTCAGTCCTGTGCCTCTGAAGTGGGAGAGACAACTTCAGGACACTGGTCCACAAGAGACCTCCAAGCTCCACGTAATATCAAATGGTGAAAATCTCCAAGAGATCTCCATCTCAACACAAAGACCCAGGTTCACCCA
The DNA here is from genome assembly GCF_008692025.1 of Phocoena sinus. Lineage (NCBI taxonomy): Eukaryota > Metazoa > Chordata > Mammalia > Artiodactyla > Phocoenidae > Phocoena > Phocoena sinus. Next base: position 56,776,831 of record NC_045784.1, on the reverse strand, counting down.
ACGACCAGAAAGCTGCAGTGCTGGACACCCTATGCCAAACAACTAGCAAGACAGAAACACAAAAAAACCCATTAGCAGAGAGGCTGCCTAAAATCATAGTAAGGCCACAGACACACAAAAACACAGCACCAGATGTGGACCTGCCCACCAGAAAGACAAGATCCAGCCTCATCCACCAGAACACAGGCATTAGTCCCCTCCAACAGGAAGCCTACACAACCTACTGAACCAACATAAGCCACTGGGGACAGACACTAAAAACAAAGGGAAATACAAAGCTGCAGCCAGCAAAAAGGAGACCCCAAACACGGTAAGATAAGCAAAATTAGAAGACAGAAAAACACACAGCAGACGAAGGAGCAAGGTAAAAACCCAACAGACCAAACAAATAAACAGGAAATAAGCAGTCTACCTGAAAAAGAATTCAGAATAATGACAGTAAAGATGATCCAAAATCTTGGAAATAGAAGAGAGAAAATGCAAGAAACAATTAACAAGGACCTAGAAGAACTAAATAGGAAACAAGCAGTGATGAACAAAACAATAAATGAAATTAAAAATACTCTAGAAGGGATCAATAGCAGAATAACTAAGGCAGAAGAATGGTTAAGTGATCTGGAAAATAAAATAGTGGAAATAACTACTGCAGAGCAGAATAAAGATAAAAGAATGGAAAGAACTAAGGACAGTCTCAGAGACCTCTGGGACAACATTAAATGCACCAACATTCGAATTATAGGGGCTCCAGAAGAAGAAGAGAAAAAGAAAGGGACTGAGAAAATATTTGAAGAGATTATAGTTGAAAACTTCCCTAATATGGGAAAGGAAATAGTTAATCAAGTCCAGGAAGCACAGAGAGTCCCATACAGGATAAATCCATGGAGAAACACCAAGACACATATTAATCAAACTATGAAAAATTAACTACAAAGAAAATATATTAAAAGCAGCAAGGGAAAAACAACAAATAAAACACAAGGAAATCCCCATATGGTTAACAGCTGATCTTTCAGCAGAAACTCTGCAAGCCAGAAGGGAGTGGCAGGACATATTTTAAGTGATGAAGTTGAAAAACCTACAAGCAATATTACTCTAACCAGCAAGGATCTCACTCAGATTTGATGGAGAAATCAAAATCCTTATAGAGAAGCAAAGGCTGAGAGAGTTCAGCACAACAAAACTGGCTTTACAGAAAATACTAAAGGAACTTCTCTAGGTAAGAAACACAAGACAAGGAAAAGACCTACAATAACAAACCCAAAACAGTTAAGAAAATGGAAATAGGAACATACATATTGATAATTACCTTAAATATAAATGGATTAAATGCTACAACCAAAAGACACAGACTGGAAGAAAGGATAAAAAACCAAGACCCTTATATGTGCTCTCTAGAAGAGACACACTTCAGACCTAGGGACGGACACATACAGATTGAAAGTGAGGGGATGGAAAAAGATATTCCATGCAAATGGAAATCAAAAGAAAGCTGGAGTAGCAATTCTTATATCAGACAATATAGACTTTAAAATAAAGACTATTACAAGAAATAAAGAAGGGCACTACATAATGATCAAGGGATCGATCTAAGAATAAGATATAGCTATCATAAATATTTATGCACCCAACCTAGGAGAACCTGAATACATAAGGCAACTGCTAAGAGCCGTAAAAGGGAAAATCGACAGTAACACATTCATAGTAGGGGACTTTAACACCCCACCCTCACCAATGGACAGATCATCCAAAATCAAAATAAATAAGGACCGACAAGCTTTAAATGATACACTAAACAAGACGGACTTAAGTGATATTTATAGGACATTCCATCCAAAAACAACAGAATACACATTTTTCTCAAGTGCTAATGGAACATTCTCCAGGATAGATCATATCTTGGGTCACAAATCAAGCCTTGGTAAATTTAAGAAAATTGAAATCGTACCATGTATCTTTTCAGAACACAGCACTATGAGATTAGATATAAATTGCAGAAAAAGATCTGTAATAAATACAAACACATGGAGGCTAAACTATACACTACTTAATAACGAAGTGATCTCTGAATAAATCAAAGAGGAAATCAAAAAATACCTAGAAACATATGACAATGGAGACACAGCGATCCAAAACCTATGGGATGCAGCAAAAGCAGTTCTAAGAGGGAAATTTATAACAATACAATCCTACATTAAGAAACAAGAAACATCTCCAATAAACAACCTAAACTTGCACCTAAAGCAAATAAAGAAGAATAAAAAAAAACCCAAAGTTTGCAGAAGAAAAGAAATCACAAAGATCAGATCAGAAATAAATGAAAAAGAAATGAAAGAAACGATAGCAAAGATTAATAAACCTAAAAGCTGATTCTTGGAGAAGATAAAAAATTCATAAACCATTAGCCAGACTTATCAAGAAAATAAGGGAGAAGACTCAAATCAATAGAATTAGAAATGAAAAAGAAGTAACAACTGACACTACAGAAATACAAAGGATCATGGGAGATTACTACAAGCAAATCTATGACAATAAAATGGACAACCTCGAAAAATGGACAAATTCGTAGAAATGCGCAACCTGCCTAGACTGAATCAGGAAGAAATAGTAAATATGAACAGACCAATAACAAGCACTGATATTGAAACTGTGATTAAAACTCTTCCAAAAACAAAAGCCCAAGACCAGACGGCTTCACAGGAGAATTCTACCAAACGTTAAGAGAAGAGCTAACACCTATCCTTCTCAAACTCTTCCAAAATATAGCAGAGCGAGGAACACTCCCAAACTTATTTCACAAGGCCACCATCACCCTGATAGCAAAACCAGACAAACATGTCACGAACAAAGAAAACTACAGGCCAATATCCCTGATGAACATAGATGCAAAAATCCTCAACAAAATACTAGCAAACAGAATCCAACAGCACATTAAAATTATCATACACCATGATCAACTGTAGTTTATTCCAAGAATGCAAGGATTCTTCAAAATACAGAAATCAATCCACATGATACACCATATTAACAAATTGGAGGAGAAAAACCATATGATCTTCTCAATACATGCAGAGAAAACTTTCGACAAAATTCAACACCCATTTCTGATAAAAACCCTGCAGAATGTAGGCATTGAGGGAAATTTCCTCAACATAATAAAGGTTATATATGACAAACCCACAGCCAACATCATCCTCAATGGTAAGAAACTGAAACCATGTCCAGTAAGATCAGAAACAAGACAAGGTTGCCCACTCTCACCGCTATTGTTCAACATAGTTTTGGAAGTTTTAGCCAGAGCAATGAGAGAAGAAAAAGAAATAAAAGGAGTCCAAATCAGAAAAGAAGAAATAGGGCTGTCACTGTTTGCAGATGACATGATACTCTACATAGAGAGTCCTAAAGATGCTACCAGAAAACTACTAGAACTAATCAATGAATTTGGTAAAGTTTCCAGATACAAAATTAATGCATGGAAATCTCTGGTATTCCTATACACTAATGATGAAAAATCTGAAATTGAAATTAAGGAAACACTCCCATTTACCACTGCAACATAAAGAATAAAATATCTAGGAATAAACGTACCTAAGGAGACAAAAGACCTGTATGCAGAAAATTATAAGACACTGATGAAAGAAATTAAAGATGATACAAATAGATGGATAGTTATACCATGTTCTTCGATTGGAAGAATCAACATTTTGAAAATGACTATACTACCCAAAGCAATCTACAGACTCAATGCAATCCCTATCAAACTACCACTGGCATTTTTCACAGAACCAGAACAAAAAAATTCACAATTTGCATGGAAACATAAAAGACCCCTAATAGTGAAAGCAATCTTGAGAACGAAAAACGGAGCTGGAGGACACAGGCTCCCTGATGTCAGATTATACTACAAAGCTACAGTAATCAAGACAGTATGGTACTGGCACAAAAACAGAAATATAGATCAATGGAACAGGATAGAAATCCCAAGATAAACCCAACCACATATGGTCACCTTATCTTTGATAAAGGAGGCAGGAATATACAGTGGAGAAAGGACAGCCTCTTCAATAATTGGCGCTGGGAAAACTGGACAGGTACATGTAAAAGAATGAGATTAGAACACTCCCTAACACCACACACAAAAAAAGCTGAAAACGGAATAAAGACCTAAATGTAAGGCCAGAAACTATCAAACTCTTAGAGGAAAACATAGGCAGAATACTCTATGGCATAAATCACAGCAAGATCTTTTTTGACCTACCTCCTAGAGAAATGGAAATAAAAACTAAAGTAAACAAATGGGTCCTAACAAAACTTAAATCTTTTGCACAGCAAAGGAAACCATAAACAAGACCAAAAGACAACCCTCAAAATGTGGGAAAATATTTGCAAATGAAGCAACTGACAAAGGATTAAACTCCAAAATTTATAAGCAGCTCATGCAGCTCAATTAAAAAAAAACCAACAACCCAATCCAAAAATGAGCAGAATACATAAATAGGCACTTCTCCAAAGAAGATATATGGATTGCCAACAAACACATGAAAGAATGCTCAACATCATTAATCATTAGAGAAATGCAAATCTAAACTACACTGAGATATCATCTCACACCAGTCAGAATAGCCATCATCAAAAAATCTAGAAACAATAAATGCTGGAGAGGGTGTGAAGAAAAGGGAACACCCTTGCACTCTTGGTGGGAATGTAAATTGATATAGCCACTATGGAGAACAGTTGGAGGTTTCTTCAAAACCTACAAATAGAACCACCATACGACCCAGCAATCCCACTACTGGGCATATACCCTGAGCAAACCATAATTCATAAAAGAGTCATATACCAATATATTCATTACACCTCTATTTACAATAGCCAGGACATGGAAACCACCTAAGTGTCCATCATCAGATGAATGGATAAAGAAGATGTGACACATATATACAATGCAATATTACTCAGCCATAAATAGAAACGAAACTGAGTTATTTGTAGTGAGGTGGATGGACCTAGGGTCTGTCATACAGAGTGAAGTAAGTCATAAAGAAAAAAACAAATACCGTATGCTAACACATATATATGGAATCTAATTTTAAAAAGTCATGAACAACCTAGGGGTAAGACTGGAATAAAGACACAGACCTACTAAAGAATGGACTTGAGGATATGGGGAGGGGAGGCGTAAAGTGCGACAAAGTGAGAGAGTGGCATGGACATATATACACTATCAAACATAAAATAGATAGCTAGTGGGAAGCAGCCACATAGCACAGGGAGAGCAGCTCTGTGGTTTGTGACCACCTAGAGCGGTGGGATAGGGAGGGTGGGAAGGAGGGAGACGCAAGAAGGAAGAGTTATGGGAACATATGTATATGTATAACTGATTCAGTTGTTATAAAGCAGAAACTATCACACCATTGTAAAGCAATTATACTCCAATAAAGATGTTAAAAAAAACCCGACCCATTGTAAACCTCAACCTAAACCTCACATGTGATACAAAAAATTATTTTAACATGGGTCATAGGTTTAAGTGTAAGACTATAAATATCTTAGAATAAAATATAGGAGAAAACCTTTGGATTCTCAGAAGTCTAGGTTTGATATCTGGTTCTGATCCTTGCTAACTGAATGTTGTATTCTCAATCTTTTCACCTCTCCCAATCTCAATCTTTTTTTCTTAATCTGTCAAGCAGGACTGTTAATACATTCCTTATAGGGTTGTCTCAAGGATGGTAAACAAGATAACAAGTGTAAAAAGTACCTTGTACACGGCTTGGTATATAGTGAACACTTGGTATATGTTCCATACTTTTTCTATACTTTGTGCTAAAAGTTGCCTTCCATTTATTGGACCAATTTCTATCACTGAGGGCTGCTCTTTCCCAGGCCAATCTATCCTGTGTGTAATAAAGGCCACTCTGACTCTAGAAAGAGTTCTGTCACATGGGAAAATATATAATATGACCATGGAATGAGGTAGGTGGTTTCGTTTGGTCTTTCAAAGTTCAAGCCTCTGAAACCCTCAGGTAGTAAAGATGGGGGAAGTAGGGATGAGAGAGGCCACACGTACCTTGTGGGGCCTGTCAAGACATGAGTTCTGTGTACTACAAGGCAATGTTTCATAACAGAAACAAACATGGCTGCTTATTGAATCTGTTGCTATTTGGAATAAGAACCTTCTCCATTCAGTAAATCCTGCCTCCCCTTATCAGGTGTGAGTAATGAAGTCATCCTAATCCTGAGGCTGAGCCAAAGCAGAGGTTGCCATGGAGAATAACTGTATTGGCTAGAATGCTCTAGACAAGAGCAGCATTTAGGGGAAGGTTGAGGTCTACTATTCTCACAGAGATAGTCTATGTACTAGACTAGATTTTAAGAATTCTTGACAGGATTTGGAGTAGGGGATGCTATCAGGCAACCCAGAAGTATGTGGTGGTCAGAGGGACTAGGAGCTTCATGCAGGTCTCTTATCACTTAGAGCCATAACTAGGACAATTAAAATATTATAATGCAAACTTTGTCTCTGTCCTACCAAGTGACCTTCATCTAAGTCTTTTTCCATAGATTGAAAATGACTGGGGACTTCCCTGGTGGTCCAGTGGTTAAGACTCCATGCTTCCAATGCCGGGGGCATAGGTTTGATCCCTGGTTGGGAAACTAAGTTCCCACATGCCATGTGGTGTGAACAAAAAATTTTTTTCTTATTTTTTAATTTAAAAAAGTTTAAGAAAAGAAAGAAAATGATATATGTTCTTCTACTTCTAAGTCAGTGGGATGTTGAATATTGTTCAAAATGGAAAACCTTATTGGTGAAGGGCCCTAGATAATACTATTCACTGATTTTTCTCACATGTTTAGACCTTCATTTCATTCCTGATTTTATGGATCTTTCTTTCTGTTTTAGTCACTATCCTCCTCATCAGGTAGGATTTTTAGAGCTCTGGCCATTTTCAGTCCTTTAAGTGATATGTGTGAAGCTCTTAGTAAATTGAGTGGCCCAGTTACATGTCAACATTTCTTCAGGAGATATCAGTTTCTTGATTTTAGATATGGATGGCAGTTTAGACAGCATTTAGGTATGTGGTGTCCATCAGAATCACCTGGAAAGTTTATTAAAATTTTAGGTCCCTGAGCTATACCCCAAGCCTAATAAATCAGAATCAATATTATGGCTGATGCTTAGGCATGTGTACTTTTAACCTGTTCCTCCAGTGATTCTGATGTACCACAAATTTGAGAACCATTGATTTAATCCACACTTTTCTTCTCCCATATCGTGTAAAGAACCTGGACCTAGAAAGGGAGTGTGACTTCCTCAAGTTTATAAAATATAACTGAAGTAATGTTTAGAAGGAGAACTGTGGACATAATTGTAATTTCTGAAAGTTATTTCTGTCTAGACATTACTTTTCAACATGCAAAAGTTAGACTTGACTTAAGAGTAGCCAGTTCAATTAGGTCAGCCTTTCGGGACTCTGAGTCTGAAATAAATCAAACCTGGTTTTGAAAAGAAATCAGGCATTGGTAATACTGTGCATTGATCAAAAAAATGGAAATGAGGACCATAGGGTTTTTATCTTAAAGTTAAAGCCCTAAAATGTTTCAGCACTGAAGAAAGATAGGGAGACTGGACTGAGGAGGCACAAAAGCTTTTGCCCTTTCCTCCAGGGAAGCCCTGAAGCCACAGCCCAGTTAATATCTCTGGGGTTTAATTGAACTAAAAATAAAACATATATTTTGTTTGAGGTGCTTTTTTCCCCCTTTCTAGTTAACACAAAATTTGATTAAGAGATATGTTTCTTGAAGGATGAGATTAGATCTGCGTAGGATAACGTGAAAATGGACAAGAATTTTGTATTTTCCCTGTAGCACTGCAGCTGCCTCTGCAGAACAAGGTTAAGGCCTTGAGCTTATGTTCTTTTGAAATTTTGAGTGGGTTCAGAGATTTTTGAGATGGGCCCTTTCATCCGTGTCAGAGGAACAGCTTGGTCCTTTGTTTCCTCTCCAAGTTAAGGACAGATTCTATGAAGCCATTTTAATTTGCTCATTCTGAAATGTCAACCAGTAGTTAGGAAAGATATTTTTCAGTCAATCAGTAGCCAGACACACACACAAGCCCTATAGTTAAGATAAAATTCTTGATAGTATTGCACCCCAAACTCTTGTGAATTATCAGTGACTATGGTTTGCTAACAATGAAGACATCAGTGAATGAGCTTCTGGGAATTTGGAAACTAGGAGAGTGAAAGGAAGGAGAACGGAGGGAGCAGCACCAGGCATCTGAGACTAAAAACAAGGGAGGCAACGAGCAAAGATGATTCCTGGAACTTCAAGAGTGATTCAGCCACAGAGAGGCTTCCCTCATTTTTCAAACTGAAATTTACTTTAAAAGGCTTCAAGGTAAAATGTGGCCATAAAAAAAGGAGAAAATGTTCTGATTTGATGTTTTATTATAGTTCACCCCAAATCTGTACATTTTTCCTAGTCTGGGTCTTATTTCTTGAGGAACACCCCAGTCTCTACTGAATCTGGGGAGTGCTGAAGATGGAATGAGGCAGTAAGAAATGTAATACCTTGAATTGTATATCCTCGGAGATAGAGCTGGGGATGTGATGCTGACCCACAATGTCCTAATCCCTCCAAAAAAGGATAGGTTAGGATTACTGACCAGATGCTTTGAAGAGCCTCAGTAATGAAAAAGCTCTCTCCACTCCTCCTAATATTTGGTAAAAATCATTGCTTACTACTGTACCTGAAGTAGGCAGGACTGTGGACCCTGAATTTTGTTGGAAAGAGCACTGACTGAGGAGATAGAAAGTCAAGTTCAAATCTTAGCTCTGCCTTGGGATATGTAGCCTTTTGCAATTCACATGACTTTTTCGTGCTCCACATAGGTTTTCCTCACAGTGTAATTGCATACTAGGATCTCATGGCAGGTAAACCTCCTGTAATTCCAGGCCTTCCACCATTTAGATTTACCCAAATATCTGAATGTTCCCTTATCAAATCATCTAGCCCCAACTAAATCTATTTACTCATTCTTAAACATGATGTGGGTGTCCTCTTCCTCTACATCTCACATTATTCTTTCTGTTTGGAAGGTTTACCCCCTTTCTCTTCTTCCATCCAAACTATCCTCAAGGCCCAATGGAAATCCCACCCCTTCAAAGGAATATTTCCCTGGTGTTCCTACAAGGCTCTTTTCCTTTCCTCTTATTTCATTGTATAATACTCATTTGGTATTTTCAACAGTGAGTTTATGTCTGGCTTTCCTAAATAGACTATGCGTTTCTGGCATGTAGAGAGAGCGTTCTACTCAATGAATTTAGATAATGGATATAAAATCTTTATAAATTGTCAATCATGACAATTTTATTTATTGATTGATATTTATTATTTTTATTGGAGTATAGTTGATATTACAATTATTTTATGTCAACTATTTTAAAAGACAGTTATGAAATAGTAAATTTTTTTTCTTTTTAACATCTTTATTGGAGTATAATTGCTTTACAATGGTGAGTCAGTTTCTGCTTTATAACAAACCGAATCAGTTATACATATACATATCTCTTCCCTCTTGTGTCTCCCTCCCTCCAACTCTCCCTATCCCACCCATCCAAGTGGTCACAAAGCACTGAACTGATTTCCCTGTGCTATGCGGCTGCTTCCCACTAGCTACGTTTGGTAGAGTATATATGTCCCTGCCACTCTCTCACTTTGTCAGAGCTTACCCATCACCCTCCCCATATCCTCATGTCCATTCTCTAGTTGGTCTGTGTCTTTATTACTGTCTTACCTCTAGGTTATTCATGACATTTTTTTCTCTTAGATTCCATATATACGTGTTAGCATATGGTATTTGTCTTTCTCTTTCTGACTTACTTTGCTCTGTATGACAGACCCTAGGTCCATCCACCTCACTACAAATAACTCGATTTTGCTTCTTTGTATGGCTGAGTAATATTCCATTGTATATAAGTGCCACATCTTCTTTATCCATTCATCTGATAATGGAGATTTAGGTTGTTTCCATCTCCTGGCTACTTTAAATAGAGCTGCAATGAACATTTTGGTACATGACTCTATTTTAATTGTGGTTTTCTCAGAGTATATGCCCAGTAGTGTGATTGCTGGGTAATATGGCAGTTCTATTTCTAATATTTTAAGGAACCTCCATACTGTTCTCCATAGTGGCTGCACAAATTCACATTCCCACCAGCAGTTCAAGAGTGTTCCCTTTTCTCCACACCCTCTCCAGCATTAATTGTTTCTAGATTTTTTGATGATGGCCATTCTGACTGGTGTGAGATGATATCTTATTGTAGTTTTGATTTGCATTTCTCTAATGATTAATGATGTTGAGCATTCTTTCATGTGTTTGTTGGCAATCTGTATATCTTCTTAGGAGAAATGTCTATTTTGGTCTTCAGCCCATTTTTGGATTGGGTTGTTTGTGTTTTTTGTTATTAAGCTGCATGTGTTGCTTATAAATTTTGGAGATTAATCCTTTGTCAGTTGCTTCATTTGTAAATATTTTCTCCCATTCAGAGGGTTGTCTTTTGGTCTTGTTTATGGTTTCCTTTGCTGTGCAAAAGCTTTGAAGTTTCATTAGGTCCCATTTGTTTATTTTTGTTTATATTTCCATTTCACTAGGAGGTGGGTCAAAAAGGAACTTGCTGTGATTTATGTTATAGAGTGTTCTGCCTATGTGTTCCTCTAAGAGTTTGATAGCTTCTGGCCTTACATTTAGGATTTTAATTCATTTTGAGCTTACTTTTGTGTATGGTGTTAAGCAGTGTTCTAATCTCATTCTTTTACATGTACCTGTCCAGTTTTACAAGCACCATTTATTGAAGAGGCTGTCCTTTCTCCACTGTATATTCCTGCCTCCTTTATCAAAGATAAGGTGACCATATGTGCATTGGTTTATCTCTGCGCTTTCTATCCTGTTCTTTTGATCTATATTTCTGTTTTTTTGCCAGTACTATACTGTCTTGATTACTGTAGCTTTGTAGTATAGTCTGAAGTAAGGGAGCCTGATTCCTCCAGTGCCGTTTCTTGTTCTCAAAATTGCTTCTGCTATTTGGGGTCTTTTGTGTTTCCATATAACTTGTGAAATTTTTTATTCTACTTCTGTGAAAAATGCCAGTGGTAGTTTTTATAGGGATTACATTGAATCTGTAGATTGCTTTGGGTAGTAGAGTCGTTTTCAAAATGTTGATTATTCCAATCCAAGAACATGGTTTATCTCTGTATCTAATTGTATCATCTTTAATTTCTTTCATCATTGTCTTATAATTTTCTGCACACAGGTTATTTGTCTCCTTTGGTAGGTTTATTCCTAGATATTTTATTCTTTTTGTTGCAGTGGTAAATAGGAGTGTTACCTTGATTTCACTTTCAGATTTTTCATCATTAGTGTATAGGAATGTCAGAGATTTCTGTGCATTAATTTTGTATCCTCTACTTTACCAAATACATTGATTAGCTCTAGTAGTTTTCTGGTAGCATCTTTAGGATTCTCTATGAATAGTATCATGTCATGTGCAAACAGTGACAGCTTTACTTCTTCTTTTCCGATTTGGATTCCTTTTATTTCCTTTTCTTCTCTGATTGCTGTGGCTAAAACTTCCAAAACTATGTTGAATAAGAGTGGTGAGAGTGGGCAACCTTGTCTTGTTCCTGATCTTAGTGGAAATGCTTTCAGTTTTTCACCATTGAGGATGATGTTGGCTGTGGGTTTGTCATATGTGGCCTTTATTATGTTGAAGAAAGTTCCCTCTATGTCTACTTTCTGCAGGGTTTTTATTATAAATGGGTGTTGAATTTTGTCGAAAGCTTTCTCTGCATCTTTTGAGATGATCGTATGGTTTTTCTACTTCAACTTCTTAATATGGTGTATCACATTGTTTGATTTGCATATTTTGAAGAATCCTTGCATTCCTGTAATAAACCCCACTTGATCATGGTATATGATCATTTTAATGTGCTATTGGATTGTGTTTGCTAGTATTTTGTTGAGGATTTTTGCATCTATGTGCATCAGTGATATTGGCCTGTAGTTTTCTTTCTTTGAGAAATCCTTGTCTGGTTTTGGTATCAGGGTGATGGTTGCCTCAAAGAATGAGTTTGGGAGTCTTCTTCCCTGTGCTATACGTTGGAAAAGTTTGAGAAGTATAGGTGTTAGCTCTTCTCTAAATGTTTGATAGAATTCTCATGTGAAGCCATCTGGTCCTGTGCTTCTGCTAGTTGGAAGATATTTTTATCACAGTTTCAATTTCAGTGCTTGTGATTTGTCTGCTGATATTTTCTATTTCTTCCTGATTCAGTCTTGTTAGGTTGTGCATTTCTAAGAATTTGTCCATTTTTTCGAGGTTTTCCATTTTATTGTCATAGATTTGCTTGTAGTAATCTCCCATGATCCTTTGTATTTCTGCAGTGTCAGTGGTTACTTCTCCTTTTTCATTTCTAATTCTATTGATTTGAGTCTTCTCCCTTTTTGTCTTGATGGATCTGGCTAATGGTTTATCAATTTTGTTTATCTTCTCAAAGAACCAGCTTTTAGTTTTATTGATCTTTGCTATTGTTTCCTTCATTTCTTTTTCATTTATTTCTGATCTGATCTTTATGATTTCTTTCCTTCTCCTAACTTTGGGGTTTTTTGTTCTTCTTTTTCTAGTTGCCTTAGGTGCAAGTTTAGGTTGTTTATTCAAGATGTTTCCTGTTTCTTAAGGTAGGATTGTACTGCTATAAACTTCCCTCTTAGAACTGCTTCTGCTGCATCCCATAGATTTTGATTTGTCGTGTCTCCATTGTCAGTTGTTTCTAGGTATTTTTTGATTTCCTCTTTGATTTCTTCAGTGATCACTTCGTTATCAAGTAGTGTATTGTTTAGCCTCCATGTGTTTTTATTTTGTACAGATCTTTTCCTGTTATTGATATCTAGTCTCATAGCATTGTGGTCGGAAAAGATACTTGATACAATTTCAATTTTCTTAAATTTACCAAGGCTTGTTTTGTGAACCACGATATGATCTGTCCTGGATAACATTCCATGGGCACTTGAGAAAAAATATGTATTCTGTTGTTTTTGAATGGAATGTCGTATAAATATCAATTAAGTCCATGTTGTTTAATGTATCATTTAAAGCTTGTGTTTCCTTATTTATATTCATTTTGGATGATCTGTCCATTGGTGGAAGTGGGGTGTTAAAATTCCCTACTATGAATGTGTTACTGTCGATTTTCCCTTTTATGGCTATTAGTATTTGCCCTATGTATCGAGGTGCTCCTATGTTGGGTGCATAAATATTTACAATCCGTATATCTTCTTCTTGGATCGATCCCTTGAGCATTATGTATTGTCCTTCTTTGTGTCTTGTAATAGTCTTTATTTTAAAGTCTCTTTTGTCTGATATGAGAATTGCCACTCCAGCTTTCTTTTGGTTCCATTTACATGGAATATCTTTTTCCATCCCCTTACTTTCAGTTTGTATGTGTCTCTAAGTCTGAAGTGGGTGTTTTGTAGACAGCATATATATGGGTCTTGTTTTGGTATCCATTGAGCCATGCTGTGTCTTTGGGTGGGAGCTTTTAATCCACTTACATTTAAGGAATTATCGATATGTATGTTCCTGTTCCCATTTTCTTAATTGTTTGGGGTTGTTATTGTAGGTCTTTTTCTTCTCTTGTGTTACTTGACTAGAGAAGCTCCTTTAGCATTTGTTGTAAAGCTGGTTTGTTCGGGCTAAACTCTCTCAGGTTTTGCTTGTCTGTAAATGTTTTCATTTCTCCATCAAATCTGAATGAGACACTTGCTAGGTAGAGTAATCTTGGTTGCAGGTTGTTCTCCTTCATCACTTTAAATATATCCTGCCAGTCCCTTCTGGGTTGCAGAGATTCTGCTGGAAGATAAGCTGTTAACTTTATGGGAATTCCCTTGTGTGTTATTTGTTGTTTTTCCCTTGCTACTTTTAATATGTTTTCTTTGTATTTAATTTTTGACAGTTTGATTAATACGTGTCTTGGCATGTTTCTCCATAGATTTATCCTGTATGGGACTCTCTGTGCTTCCTGGAGTTGATTAACTATTTCCTTTCCCATATTAGGGAAGTTTTCAACTATAATCTCTTCAAATATATTCTCAGTCCATTTTTTTTCTTCTTCTTCTGCAACCCTTACAATTCGAATGTTGGTGAATTTGATGTTTTCCCAGAGGTCTTGGCGACTGTCCTCAGTTCTTTTCATTCTTTTTTCTTTATTCTGCTCTGCAGCAGTTCTTTCCACTCTTTTATCTTCCAGATCACTTATCCATTCTTCTGCCTCAGTTATTCTGCTATTGATCCCATCTAGATTATTTTTAATTTCATTTATTGTGTTGTTCATCATTGCTTCTGTCATCTTTTGTACTTCTAGGTCCTTGTTAAATGTGTCTTGCATTTTCTCTATGCTGTTTCCAAGATTTTAGTTCATTTTTACTATCATTATTCTGAATTCTTTTTCAGGTAGACTGCCTATTTCCTCTTCATTTGTTAGGTCTGGTGGGTTTTTATCTTGCTCCTTCATCTGCTGTGTGTTTTTCTATCTTCTCATTTTGCTTATCTTACTGTATTTTGGGCCCCTTTTTTGCAGGATGCAGGTTCGTAGTTCCCGTTGTTTATGGTGTCTGTCCCCAATTGCTAAAGTTGTTTCAATTTTTGTGTAGGATTCCTGGTGGACGGGACTAATACCTGTATTCTGGTGGATGAGTCTAGATCTTGTCTTTCTGGTGGGCAGGTCCACGTCTGGTGGTGTGTTTTGGGGTGTCTGTTGACTTATTATGATTTTACGCAGCCTCTCTTCTAATGGTTGGGGTTGTGTTCCTGTCCTGCTAGTTGTTTGATATAGGTTGTCCAGCTCTGTAGCTTGCTGGTCGTTGAGTGAAGCTGAATGCTGGTGTTGAAATGGAGATCTCTGGGAGATTTTCACCATTTAATATCATGTGGAGCTGGGAGGTCTCTTTTTGACCAGTGTCTTGAAGTTGGCTCTCCCACTTCAGATGCACAACACTGACTGCTAGCTGGAGCACCAAGAGCCTTTCATCCACACGGCTCAGAATAAAAGGGAGAATAAATAGAAAGAAAGGAAGAAAGAAAGAAAGAGGATAAAATAAAATAAGATAAAATAAAGTTATTAAAATAAAAATATAATTATTAAGAAAATAAATTTTAAAAAGAAATAAAATCAAAAAGAAAAATAAAATGGACTGATAGAACCCTAGGACAAATATTGAAAGAAAAGCTATACAGACAAAATCTCTCACAGAAGCATACACGTACACACTCACAAAAAGGGGAAAATGGGAAAAAATAATAAATCTTGCTCTCAAAGTCCACCTCCTAAATTTGGGATGGTTCGTTGTCTATTCATGTTTTCCACAGATGCAGGGTTCATCAAATTTATTGTGGAGCTTTAATCTGCTGCTTGTGAGGCTGCTGAGAGAAATTTCCCTTTCCCTTCTTTGTCTGCACAGCTCCCGGGATTCAGCTTTGCATTTGGCCCCACCTCTGCGTGTAGGTCGCTGGAGGGCATCTGTCCTTCGCTCACACAGGATGGGGTTAAAGTAGCAGCTGATTCGGGGGCCCTGGCTCACTCAGGCTGGGGCGTGGGAGGGGTATGGATGTGGGGCAAGCCTGCGGTGGCAGAGGTTGGCGTGACGTTGCATCAGCTTGAGGCGTGCCGTGCATTCTCTTGGGGAAATTGTTGCTGGATCATGGGACCCTGGCGGTAGCAGGCTGCACAGCCTCCCTGGTATGGAGGTGTGGATAGTGACATGTGCTCGCACACAGGCTTCTTGGTGGTGGCAGCAGCAGCCTTAGCATCTCATGCCTGTCTCTGTGATCCGTGCTGTAAGCCTCGGCTCACACCCGTCTCTGGAGCTCTTTTAAGCAGCGCTCTTATTCCCCTCTCCTCGAGAACCAGGAAACAAAGAGGGAAGAAAAAGTCTCTTGCCTCTTCGGCAGCTCCAGACTTTTCCCCTGACTCCCTCCCGGATATCTGTGGTGCACTAACCCCCTGCAGGCTGTGTCCACACTACCAACCCCAGTGCTCTCCCTTCACTCTGACCAAAGCCCAAGCTTCATCTCACAGCCCCCGCCCACCCTGGTGGGTGAGCAGACAAGCTTCTCGGGCTGGTGAGTGCTGGTCGGCACCAATCCTCTGTGCGGGAATATCTCTGCTTTGCCCTCCATGCCCCTGTTGCTGTGCTCTCCTCCGCGGCTCCGAAGCTTCCTCCCTCCATCACCCGCATTCTCCGCCCATGAAGGGGCTTCCTAGTGTGTGGAAACCTTTCCTCCTTCACAGCTCCCTCCCACTGGTGCAGACCCCATCCCTATTCTTTTGTCTCTGTTTATTCTTTTTTCTTTTGCCCTACCCAGGTATGTGGGGAATTTCTTGCCTTTTGGGAGGTCTGAGGTCTTCTGACAGCATTCAGTAGGTGTTCTGTAGGGGTTGTTTCACGTGTATATGTGTTTCTGGTGTATCTGAGGGGAGGAAGGTTATCTCCGCATCTTACTCTTCTGCCGTCTTGCCCCTCTCTCCTTAAATAGTAACAATTTTGAAGTAAAACCTATCTGGGTGCTGATATGGGCACTTCACTTTAATAAGTGAAATTATAGCACAGCTAATGCTGTGTGATTTTGGGAAATTTACCATATCACTTCAAAGTTAGTTGGCTCCTCTGTAAAATGAGGATAACAATAGGTACCATCCTAAATAAATTGTTATGGATATGAAATGAGATTAATGGGTATAGATATTTTGTAAATTTTCAGGGTTTTATAATTGCAACAATTAAGTAAGCATTATAAGTACCATTAACAAATATGAATCTTCCTCACCATATCTCACACATTGTAGGTCATAGGAAATTTTTCTTCGTCACTATGTTGATAATGATTAATGGCACTATTTACCCCTTCCCAGACCAAGGAAGGAAACAGCCATGTGTAAGCTCTGAAATTGCCCACTAGCTTTTTTGTGGAGAACAATTGCCCTGTATTATCCCATGTTTTTTTGCTTTATTTTGTTTGTTGTTTAGTTTTCAAGACTATCAGAGTAGAAAGGCCCTTTAGAGAATATCCAGTTAAAGTTCTTCATGTCA
The DNA here is from genome assembly GCF_008692025.1 of Phocoena sinus. Lineage (NCBI taxonomy): Eukaryota > Metazoa > Chordata > Mammalia > Artiodactyla > Phocoenidae > Phocoena > Phocoena sinus. The sequence goes on along the minus strand of NC_045784.1, from coordinate 56,759,691 downwards.
CTGATATTGACAGTGGTGTCCAGAAATAGCAAAGCGTTTCCCCAAGGCCGTACAGCCGGACAGATGTGGTACCAGGAATGCTATGGATTCTGATACAGACATAGACATAAAGGGACAGGTTTTTCTTGGCACATCTGTGGATTTTAAATCTTCCACTTCGATATTCCAGCTTAATTACTAAGTCTCAGCAGAGACAAATCCCAAGGTCACACAATCAGGAAGTAAAGGAGCCAGGACATGAGTCCAGTTCTGTATATTCCTGAAGCCCTACTACTGATCTGCTCCCCAAATCATTACTTCTTCTGATATTCCCACCTACTTCCTGTCTGTCACCCACAGGGAAGTCTGACTCAAATCTTCCCTTCCTGGAGTAAGCTTCAAGTGCTGGTGTGAGAATCTCTGAGGTAAGGTTGGAATAATGTACAGATTAGAGTGTACCCAGGTAATGTAATCCAGACGGAAGGCAGGAGATGAGCAAAAGTAAACATCCTTAGGCCTAGCAGCTCTTTTTCTCCACATATATCTTTTATTGGGAAAATTATTTGATGGCTCTGTGTATAATTGAGCAAAATACTTAGTATCTCAAGGTCTCCACCTACTTCATGAGGTGGTTGTAAGGATATAATAAATGAAATAATATATTTAAAATATTCAGAACAGTAGAAAATGCATAATAAACACTCAAAAACATTAACTATTTGTATTGTTATACAAGCTAGAAAGTCATAAGAAGCAATTTTTTTAATTGGAGTATAATTGCTTTACAATGGTGTGTTAGTTTCGTCTTTATAACAAAGTGAATCAGTTATATATATACATATGTTCCCATATCTCCTCCCTCTTGCGTCTCCCTCCCTCCCACCCTCCCTATCCCACCCCTCCAGGCGATCACAAAGCGCCGAGCTGATCTCCCTGTGCTATGCGGCAGCTTCCCACTAGCTATCTACCTTACGTTTGGTAGTGTATATATGTCCATGCCTCTCTCTCATTTTGTCACAGCTTACCCTTCCCCTCCCCATATCCTCAAGTCCATTCTCTAGTAGGTCTGTGTCTGTATTCCTGTCATACCCCTCAGTTCTTCATGACATTTTTTTCTTAGATTCCATATATATGTGTTAGCATACGGTATTTTTCTCTCTCTTTCTGACTTACTTTTTTTTTTTTTTTTTTTTTTTGCGGTACACGGGCCTCTCACTGTTGTGGCCTCTCCCGTGCGGAGCACAGGCTCCAGATGCGCAGGCTCAGCGGCCATGGCTCACGGGCCCAGCCGCTACGTGGCATGTGGGATCTTCCCTGACTGGGGCACGAACCCGTGTCCCCTGCATCGGCAGGCAGTCTCTCAACCACTGCGCCACCAGGGAAGCCCTCTGACTTACTTTACTCTGTATGACAGACTCTAGGTCCATCCACCTCACTACAAATAGCTCAATTTCGTTTCTTTTTATGGTGGAGTAATATTTCATTGTATATATGTGCCACATCTTCTTTATCCATTCATCCAATGATGGACACTTAGGTTGTTTCCACCTCCGGGCTATTGTAAATAGAGCTGCAATGAACATTTTGGTACATGACTCTTTTTGAATTTTGGTTTTCTCAGGATATATGCCCAGTAGTGGAATTGCTGGGTCATATGGTAGTTCTATTTCTAGTTTTTTAAGGAACCTCCATACTGTTCTCCACAGTGGCTCTATCAATTTACATTCCCACCAACAGTGCAAGAGGGTTCCATTTTCTCCACACCCTCTCCAGCATTTATTGCTTATAGATTTTTTGATGATGACCATTCTAACTGGTGTGAGATGATATCTCAATGTAGTTTTGATTTGCATTTCTCTAATGATTAGTGATGTTGAGCATTCTTTCATGTGTTTGTTGGCAGTCTCTATATCTTCCTTGGAGAAATGTCTATTTAGATCTTCTGCCCATTTTTGGATTGGGTTGTTTGTTTTTTTTGTTATTAAGCTGCGTGAGCTGCTTATAAATTTTGGATATTAATCCTTTGTCAGTTGCTCCATTTGCAAATATTTTCTCCCATTCTAAGGGTTGTCTTTTGGTCTTTTTTATTGTTTACTTTGCTGTGCAAAAGCTTTGAAGTTTCATTAGGTCCCATTTGTTTATTTTTGGTTTTATTTCTATTTCTCTAGGAGGTGGGTCAAAAAGGATCTTGCTGTGATTTATGTCATAGAGTGTTCTGCCTCTGTTTTCCTCTAAGAGTTTGATAGTTTCTGGCCTTACACTTAGGTCTTTAATCCATTTTGAGCTTATTTTTGTGTATGGTGTTAGGGAGTGATTTAATCTCATACTTTTACATGTACCTGTCAAGTTTTCCCAGCACCAGTTATTGAAGAGGCTGTCCTTTCTCCACTGTACAGTCCTGCCTCCTTTATCAAAGATAAGGTGACCATATGTGCATGGGTTTATCTCTGGGCTTTCTATCCTGTTCCATTGATCTATCTTTCTGATATTGTGCCAGTACCATACTGTCTTGATTACTGTAGCTTTGTAGTATAGTCTGAAGTCAGGGAGCCTGTTTCCTCCAGCTCCGTTTTTCTTTCTCAATATTGCTTTGGCTATTCGGGGTCTTTTGTGTTGCCATACAATTTGCGAAATTTTTTGTTGTAGTTCTGTGAAAAATGCCAGTGGTAGTTTGATAGGGATTGCATTGAATCTGTAGATTGCTTAAAGTACAAATAAATTGAAAGGGCATGGTGGAGATTGTCAGACCAGATTTTTAAATAAAACCAACCCAAGTATAAACTATCTATAGGAAACCTTCTTTTAAATATAACCATAGATACATTGAGACAAAATTTTTTTAAAAAGATACATCTTGCAAAAACTAGTAAGAAATACTCTTAGAGGATAAAGAAACATCCTCTAGAAAGTGATGAATAGGGGAGGAATTATGATCGCCCTTATAGGTGAGATGTAATTTTATCAGGACATTGAATTATACATATAAGATTTAAAGTGTAAGAGACAGAGGAGGGAGGAAAGTTAAGCATAGGGCTTGTTCTAGAAGCATTCAATATTTTAGTTTGACTGGGACAGCATTTTCATGAAGAGAAGTAAGGGAAGATGCAGCTGGGCAGGTAGGTCACTGCTAGACTTTGGAGGACTTCTGAATGGCAGGATAAAGTTCTTTTTTCCTATTGGTAGTGTGCAGCCATTGAGATCTTTTGAACAGGTGAGTAATATTATTAGAACTATATTTTAGAATTATTGTTCTGATAGCTATGACCAGGGGTTAGGAGGAGGCTGACCCAGAGAAGATGTAAATAATGGCTGAATTAAAACAAGGTCAATGTGGATGGAGTGAGGGGAGTCAAGAAATGGTATGGTGATGTAAAGGTAGAATCTATAGAACTTGGCAACTGAAAGTACTGGGATAACGTTATAGAGGGATATAAGATTCTGTGTTTTTGATCTTGGGTAATGATAATGGTGATAGTGCCATGAACAACTAGAGGAGCTTTAAGGGGGATAATATGTTCCAGTTCTGTTCCATTCTATTTTACTTCTATGAACACATTCTAGTGGGATCTTAAAGGCTATTCAGTCTAGTCTCACCATATGATGTTTCTCTGTAATGTAACTCTTCTCTGTAATGTTTTCTGCTACTGCTTACACACTTCCAATGACAGGAAACTCAATACTTCTCAGGGAAGCCTACTTCTACTTTGGCAATCCTAATAGCTCTTGTTTCTCTTAAACTGAAATATGTCTGTATAGTTTCTACATATTTATTTGGCTTTTGTAACCGCAGAGATTAATCATATCTTGTTTATTCTCTACATGGACTCCCTTCAGATATTTGAAGGCAGCCATGAAATATTTAACCCAATAATGTCTTCAACAGCGTAGATGGGTCTCTCCCTTCCAGGCCTTGGAGCAGTGTGTACAGGGCCTCAGAAGCACTCTCCTCTTTTGGAAAAGTGTATGAACATTCAAGTTAACAAACACTTCCTGGGCCTTGCTCCAGGGACACAGAGATGAATAATATGATGCTCTCAGGGAGCATCCTAGATGAATAGAAAAGTCAGATATCAATTGAATACATTGTAATAAAGAATGATAACCACAAAGACAAGCATAGGTATAAGATTCATAAATACATTCATGGTGGGAAGAGGGAGGATTAGGTCAGGAAAACCTTTTTCAGAATAAGTGAATTGTACACTAAAGTTTGAAGGATTGAAGGAAAACTGGGAATTTGCAGGCAGACAATGGATGTAAAGAGCACTTTATAAAGAGAGTGCAGTAATTACTAAACTTCAGGGAAATGAAAAAGTTAAGAATAGCTTCAGTTTTTCTAGGTAGGTTGGCAACATAAATGGTGATGTTATTAATGATTAAGGGGAAGAGAGGAACAGCATGTCTAACAAGTGGGTATAGGGAGTAAATGGTAAATGGATTTCATTTTAAACATTTAAAACTTGAAGGACACGCAAAACCAAAGATCGCTGTACATGAAAGACACATAGAACTTGTGTGCATGTGTGTGTGTATGTACGCCTGCATGTGTGTGTTTGACTGCTGTCCAAACCAACATAGTATACTTCCATCATGTGTGCTCAAACAACTTCAACATCTAGACTTTGAATCCATGCTTCCTAAAATGTGATCAGTGATAATCTGCATCAGAAACACTAAATCAGTTGTTAAAAGTAAAATTCTGGACACCAACATTATGAAACATACTGAGGTACATTGCCTTAAGGAATATGGTTTATAATAATCTTTGGTAGGACACAGCCATCCTCAGACAGTTTTGAAGCCTTCATGGTTACCTACCAAATAAAAGCAGAGAATATCAGAACTAGAATAAACCTTTGGGATTAGTCTAGCTTAATCTTTTCTTATTTAGATGGGGAAACCAAGGCCCATAAGGGGAAAGTGACTCACCCATTATTATCTGAACCGGCATTGGAAGAGAATAGACTGGGACTTAGGCCTCCTAGCTCCTAGACCAGTGTTCTTGTAAGCTGGTCTAAGTACAAGCATCTCTTGTGATTGCTGAATCAATTTGCTACTCTAATCAATAACTAAAGTTTGGCCCAGGTAATACCCAGATACAGAGCCATTTTGAGCTGATGATTGCTTTAGCTGTTCAGCTCCCAAGCTTGTAACTTCTCATATGTGCATGGAATGTAACAGATTTATAATATATCCTGACTATGTCCTCCTGACTATGGATCTTCACTGGTATTTCATTCCAAACCTCTATCTTACAGGTATACATACATATACACATATCATATACATAACAAAATAGATTATTGTGGAGTACAAGTGTCATTCTAAACACAACTTGAAATCCAGTGTCCCTCATTTTGTCCCTACAAGTTTCCATTTCTACCTATAGGTTTTACTCCTCATAATCATCAGAAATCTGCCTTGAAAACTGTTCATTCTTTATGTTGTTGTTTTTTATAGTAGGCAATTACCATTGCTGCCACTTGGCTTATAAATACATACCATCTTATACTGCACACGAACTATGAAATCAGGCTTCTTTAACCAAATTTATACTTCCCCCTATGGGCACTAGTTCAAATCAGAGATGGAATTTTGTGCATTTGATTGTTCCAAGTATGGGATACTGCAACAGCTGACTAGAGCATGTCCAAATTATATTTCAAGTATGCTGGTATAAATGTCAATAAAGAAAACTGAAAAGTCTCAAGTCCAAACACCCAAACTTACCCCTCTTCTCACCTGACCCAACCCAACATTGTAGTATGAGTCCATTACCATTTGAATAATTAGCAGCTTCTTTGTCAAATCTGAACAGCAACTGCTTCATAGCTTCTCACCTCCATCCCTTCTCTCAAAGAAGGGATGTTTGTTTAAGGAAAAGGGCTACTAAAACACTGCTATAGACTGAATGTCTGTGGTCCCCCCAAATCCATATGTTGAAAACTAATTCCCAATGTAACTGTATTAGGAGGTGATTAGATCATGAGGTTGGAGCTCTCATGAATGGGATCAGTGCCCTTATAAAAGAAACCCTATAAAAGACAGATCCCTAACCTTTTCCACCACATGAGGACAAGGCAAGAAGATAGCCTTCTGTGAACCAGGAAGTGGGCCCTCACCAAATACCACATCTATTGGTATCTTGATGTTGGACTTCACAGTCTCCAGAACTACGAGAAATAAATGTTTGCTATTTAAGCAACATAGACTGTGGTCTTTTCATTACAGAGGCCCAAACTGATTAAGATAAACACCAAGTAATCAGACATGGTGGGACCAACATTACTGCCATTCCCTGAGAAGTCCAGGCTCCCAGCCATAGTCCTCTCCATTCCCATTCACCATGCTGCCTCCATAGTCATCTTTTGAAACAGGTTTGAACTTCTTCCAGAAATATGTACTGGACAAAATATTTTCTATTCCTCCCAGTATATAAAACTACAAAATCATGGTATTATATGTGAAACAAACATAAGAAGATTTGGAAAGGTGAATAGATGTAGGCAGACTGGATAGGGAGTGAAAGACCCAAGGAACAACATCCTGATGGGTTTCCTGGATTTTCTTTTTGCATCATATATCCCATACTTGACTTTAAAGCCAACAACCCAGAAATGCCAAGAGGTATAGGCAAAAATTCCAAACAGAAGTCTTCCTGTTCTAGCCAAAGGACCAAGAAAGAGACAGTCTAGCAAGATGTAATACTTTTAGACAATAATCTCTCTACTCAAGCCAAATACCATACACAAAAAACTAGAGCCACAAAATCAGCAAAGGCCAAGTGAGAGACCTAGACTTCTACACTCAACAGCCTATGTCAAGGACCCTAAACATTACCTGCTAAGGAGTCATAAGATAAGGCTGAGTGTGGAGCCAGGACTTTCATTACCATTAGATGGTATTGAGCACCCTCTGTCAGGTGTCAGTGAAGATCATGTAGGGATCCTGGAATTCCAGACTCACCTGACAGTAACAGGATGCATCTGTCCCTTCCATCTCTCTGTTCATGTGATATCAGAAGAGGCTTAGTAGAGTCAGGAAACTCATCACTGTCCAGCAATAACAAGGCCAACTCCACTGTGGTGTCAATGGAGGCCATATTAGAAGCCATTAACAAGGCACTCCTACCTCTCATTATCAGGGAGGTATCAGTGGAAGCCTAGTAAGGAGTCAGAACCCCCACCTTTTCTGAGAAATACTAAAAAGTTCCCCCACTCCTGTTGGGTGTCAGTGGTGGCCTACTAGAGACTTTGAATTTCAATTCCCACCTGGTAGTAATGAGACCGTGCATTCTCCTTCCCTGTTTGGAGTAGTGTCAGAGGAATCCATATAAAATAGAATGTTTAAGTAAAATCTAGAATTTCTTAACATAATACCAAAATTGTTCAGGTTTCAATAAAAAATCATTCATCATACCAAGAAACAGTATGATCTCAAGCTCAGTGGGAAAAATAGCAATCAATAGATTCCAATACTGTGATAGGAGATGTTAAAATTATCTGACACAGATTTTAAAGCAGCATCATAAAAATGTTTCAATGAACAATTACAAAAGCAAAATTGAAAAAAGGAAAAAGTAGAATATCTCAGGAAAGAAACAGAAAATTTCAACACAGAAAAGAAGATATAAAGAAGAACCAAATATAAACTTTAGCACTGAAAAATACAATAACCCAAGTAAGAAACTCAGTGGATGGGCTCAACAACAGAATGGAGGAGACAAAGGAAAGAATCAGTGAAGTGGAAAATAGAACAATATAAATTACCCAATCCGAAGAACAATGAGAAATTTAAAACAAATTTACAGAGCTTCAGGGACCTGTAGGACTATAACAAAAAAATCTAACATTCATGTCAACAGAGTCCCAAAGGAGGGATGCAAGAGACTAAGGCTGACAAATAATTAAAGAAATAATTATTGAAAGCTTCCCAAATATGTCAAAAGATAGAAATCTACAGTTTAAAGAAATTGAGCAAATCCCAAATAGGGTAAATTAAAAGAAATCCACACAAACACTCAGTTACAATTCTTGAAATTAAAGACAAAGAAAAAATCTTAAAGTAGTAAAAGAGAAATTGCACCTTATCTATAAGTTAAAGCAATTCAAATGATAGTGGATTTCTCATCGAAACCATGGATGCCAGAAGGAAGAAGCACAACATTTTTCAAATGTTGGAGAAAAAACCAAATGAGCAAACAGCTTTTCCAGAATTCTGTAGTCAATGAAAATATGTTTCAAGAGTAACAAGAAAAGCAAGACATTCTTAGAACAAGTGCAAATAAAATAATTTGTCATCAGACCAACTCTAAAATAATGGCTAAAGGAAGTTCTCTAAAGAGAAAATAAATGAGATAGCGGGAACCTTGAAATATTAGGAATAAGAAATTGTAATCAGGGAATTCCCTGGTGATTCAGTGGTTAAGACTCCATGGATTCACTACTGAGAGCCCAGGTTCAATGCCTGCTCAAGAAACTAAGATCCCACAATCTGCGCAGTGAGGCAAAAAAAAAAAAAAAAAAAAAGTAATCCAATCAAATATATGGGTAAATAGACCAGATTATCTTCCTCCCCTTCATATTTTAAAATTATGTATGATGGTTTAAACAGAAATTATTGAACTATCACATGTGGTTCTCAATGAGTGTAGAGGAAATGTTTAAGACAATATTTTAAATGGGGTCAAATAAACTGGTAACATTATAACACCAGTAGATTGATAAGTTTTGCATACATAATGTAATACTTAAAATAACAACTATAAAAGCTATGCAGAGATATACTCAAAAAAGAAATGTATAAATCAACATAGAATTGTAAAATATGTTCATGTAATGCAAAAAAAAGGCAAGAAATATAAAAAAAGAAGCAAAAGAAAAGCAGAAAGAAAAAAGAGAAAACCAAAAGTAAAGTGGCAGGTATAAGCCCTTATATATCAATAATTAAATTAAAATTTAATGGTCAAAACACAAAGTTTAAAATTAAAAGATAGAGGTTCACAGATTGAATTTAAAAACATAACCTGAGTATTTTCTGTCTAAAAGATACTCACTGAAAATATAGCAGTGGTATGAGAGTAAAAGAATGGAGAAAATATATCATAAATGCATTAATAAAAAAGAAACAACAGTGGTTATATTAATATCAGATAAAGTAGACTAAGAGCAAAGAAAATTGACAGATACAGAAAAGGACATTAGATAATGCTAAAAGGGTCCATTCACAAAGAAGGCAAAGCAATCCAAATATGTATGCAAAAAACGATGGAGCTGCAAAACATGTGAAGCAAAAATTGATAAAACTAAAAGGAGAAAAAGAAAAATCTAAATTTGGTTGGAGGCTTCAATACTCCTTTTTTTACCAATTAACAGAAAATAAGCAAAGATATAGAAGAATTCAGCAACCTATCAACCAAAAAAATGATCTAATCTATATTTATAGGAAACTTCACCAAATAACAACAGCAAACACATTCCTTACAAGAGCACAAGGAATGTATAACAAGGTAGACCATATCTTGGGCACCCAACATTATTTAAATTTAAATAAATTTAAAACATTTTAAACCATACAGATTGTATTTTCTGACAACAATGGAATCAAACCAGAAATCAATAAGAGAAAGATAATAGGAAAATCTGCAAACATTTAGATACTAAGAAACACACTACTAAATACATGGGTAAAAAGAAAACTGCAAAAGAACTTAAATAATACATGGAACTAAATGAAAATTAAAATAAAATAGAAAAACACAAACTCATGGAAGCTAAACAATATGTTACTAAACAAATAATGGAAAACTAAAGAAATCAAAGAGGAAATCAAAAAATACGTAGAGGCCAATGAAAATGAGAGCATGACAATCCAAACTCTATGGGACACAGCAAAAACAGTTCTAAGAGGGAAGTTTATAGCAATACAGTCTTACCTCAGGAAACAAGAAAAATCTCAAACAACCTAACCATACACCTAAAGCAACTAGAGAAAGAAGACCAAACAAAACCCAAAGTTAGTAGAGGGAAAGAAGTCATAAAGATCACAGCAGAAATAAAATGAAATAGAGGTGAAGAAAGCAATAGCGAAGATCAATGAAACGAAAATCTAGTTCTTTGAAAAGATAAACAAAATTGGTAAATCTTTAGGCATACTCACCAAGAAAAAAAGGGAGAGAGCTCAAATCAACAAAATAAGAAAAGAAAAAGGAGAAGGTTCAAGTGACACCACAGAAATACAAAGACTCATTAGAGACTGCTATAAGGAACTATATGAACAAAAAAATGGACAACGTAGAAGAAAGGAACAAATTCTAAGAAAGGTACAAGTTTCCAAGACTGAACCAGGAAGAAATAGATAATATGAACAGAAAAGTCTCAAGTACTGAAATTGACTGTGATTTTAAAAATTCCAGCAAATAAAGGTCCAGGACCAGATGGCTTCACAGGTGAATTCTATCAAACATTTAAAGAAGAGTTATCCTTTTGAAACTCTTTCAGAAAATTAGAGAGGAGGGAACACTTCGAAACTCATTCTATGAGGCCACTATCTCCCTGATACCAAAACCAGACAAAGATACCAAAAAAAAATATATATTAAAGCCCAATATCGCTGATAAACATAAAGGCAAAAATCCTCAACAAAATACAAGCAAACCGAATCCAACATTACATTACAAGGATCATACACCATGATCAACTGGGATTTATCCCAGAGATGCAAGGATTTTTTCAGTATACACAAGTCAATCAGTGTGATACACCACATTAAGAAATTGAAGAATAAAACCCATATGGTCATCTCAATAGATGCAGAAAAATCTTTTGACAAAATTCAACACCCATTTAACTCTCCATAAATTGGGCATTGAGGGAAGCTACATCAACATAATAAAGGCCATATATGACAAACCCACAGCTAACATCATATTCAATGGTGAAAAACTGAAAGCATTTCCTCTAAGATCAGGAACAAGAAAAGGATGTCCACTCACCACTTTTATTCAACATAGTTTTGGAAGTCCTATCCATGGCAATCAGAGAAGTAAAAGAAATAAAAGGAATCCAAGTTGGAAAAGAAGAAGTAAAACTGTCACTGTTTGCAGATGACATGATGCTATACATAGAAAATCCTAAAGCTACTACCAGAAAACTACTAGAGCTCATCAATGAATTTAGTAACTTTTCAGGATACAAAATTAATACACAGCCATCTGTTGCATTCCTATACACTAACAATGAAAAATCAGAAAAATTAAGGAAACAATCTCATTTACTATCACATCAAAATGAATAAAATACTTAGGAATAAACCTAAGAAAGCAAAAACCTGTACTCTAAAAACTATAAGATGCTGATGAAAGAAATAGAAGATGACACAAATAGATGGAAAGATATACCATGTTCTTGGATTGGAAGATTCAAAACTATCAAAATGACTATACTACCCAAGGGAATCTACAGATTCAATGCAATCCCTATCAAATTACCAATGGCATTTTTCACAGAACTAGAACAAAAAATTTTAAAATTTGTATGGTAATACCAAAGAACCCAAATAGCCAAAGCAATTCTGAGAAAGAAGAATGGAGCTGGAGGAATCAGGCTCCTTGACTTCAGACTATACTATAAAGCTACAGTCATGAAAACAGTATAGTACTGACACAAAAACAGAAATATAGATCAATGGAACAGGACAGAAAGCCCTTGCACCCATGGTCAATTAACCTAAGAAAAAGGAGGAAAGGCTCTACAATGGAGAATAGTCTCTTCAATAAATGGTGCTGGGCAAACTGGACAGCTACATGTAAAAGAACGAAATTAGAACATTCTCTAACACCATACACAAAAATAAACTCAAAATGGATTACAGACCTAAATTTAAGACTGCATACTATAAAATTCTTAGAAGAAAACAGCCAGAACACTCTTTGACATAAATCATAACAATATCTTTTTGGATCCACCTCCTAGATTAATGAAAATAAAAACGAAAATAAACAACGGTGACCTAATTAAACTTTACAGCTTTTGCCCAGCATAGGAAGCCATTAGCAAACCAAAAAGATAACCTACAGAAATGAAGAAAATATTTGCAACTTAGGCGACTGGCAAGGGATTAATCTGAAATTATATGAAGAGCTCATGCAGCTCAATATTTTAAAAATTGGCAGAAGATCTAAATAGACATTTCTTCAAAGAAGGCATACAGATCTCCCAAAAGCCCATGAAAAGTTTTTGAACATCACTAATTACTAGAGAAATGCAAATCAAAACTACAATGAGGTATCACCTCACATCAGTCAGAATGGCCATCATCAAAAAGTCTACAAACAATAAACACTGGAGAGGGTGTGGAGAAAAGGGAACCCTCTTGCACTGTTGATGGGAATGTAAATTGGTACAACCACTATGCCCCATAACTTCCTAGGACTTGAATTCTTCTTTTTTTCGGCCATGCCATGTGGCCTGCGAGGTCTTAGTACCCTGACCAGAGATTGAACCCAGGCTAACTTCAGTGGAAGAGTGGAGTCCTAACCACTGGATTGCCAAGGAAGTGCCCGGAATTGAATTCTTAATTTAAAAACTGAGGATGAGATGATTTCGCTGGGGAATTCGACTAAATGTTTAAAGAAGAATCAACCAGTTATACGTAATCTCTTCCTACTAATAGAAGAGGAGATAACACTTTCCAACTCTTTTTATGAAGATGACATTACTGTATAACTAAATCAGAGAAAGACAGTCCAAAGAAGAAAATTATAGACCAAAATATCTCATGAATATAGACAAAAAATCCTTAAAAAATATTAGCAAATAAAATTCATCAAAATACAAAATAACTATACTACAAGATCATGCAAAGTTTATTCCAGGAATGCAAGGATTGTTTCATGTTAGAAAAAACACTGTAATCCACCATATTAACAGAACAAGAAGCATATTCACATGATTATGTTAAAATATACAGAGAAAGCATTTGACGCAATTTAATACTAATTCATGATCAGAACACTCAGAAATGTAGGAACAGAGGAAATCTTCCTCAGGTTAATAATAAGCATCTACAAAAAAATCTACAGCTAACATTACAATTAATAGTGAAAGGCAATGCTTTCCCATGCAGTAGGGAATAAAGCAAGGATGTCTGCTCTTCCCACTCTTATTGAATATAGTGCTGGAAATTCTAACCAGTGAGGTAAAGAAAAAAAAAGGTATACAGATTGGAAAGAAAAATATAAAACTGTCCTTATTGCAGATGTCATAATTGGCTATATAGAAAATTCCAGAGAATCTACAAAATATCTTAGAACTAATAAGTGAGTTCAGCATAGTTTCAGCATACAAGCACAACATTTAAAAAAGCAATTGTATTCCTATATATTAGCAATGAGCACATAGACACTGAAATTAAAAATACAGTCATTCAAAAATTCAAATACTTAGGTATAAAGTCAACAACATGTGTCTAAAACTACAAAATACTAAAAAGAGAAATCAAAGATGATTTAAATAAATGTAGAGACATATCATGTTTATGCATTAGAAGACTCAACAAAGTAGAGAAGTGAATTCTCACCAAATTGGTCTAAGGTTTATCACAATACCTGTCAAAATTCTAGTAACTTTTTTTTATAGATATAAACAAGATAATTCTGAAATTTATATGGAAATCAAAAGGAACTAGAGTAGCTAAAATGATTTGAAGAAGGAGAATAAAGTGAGAGGAATCAGTGTACCCAAATTCAAAATTTATATATATAGCTACAGTAATCAAGACTATAGTCTTGGCAGGAGGAATAGACACAAAGATCAATGGAACAGAACTGAATATACAGAAGGTAGCCCCCCATATGTACAGCCAAATGATTCTTCACAGAGTTGCAAAAGCAATTCAATGAAGGAAGGATAGCCTTTTCAATTCATGTTGCTAGGAAAAAATTGGACTTCAACAGGCATAAACATAACCTTGACCAAAGCCTCTTACCTTATTCAAAAATTTCAAAATGGTTCAAAGACTTAAAAGTAAGATGTAAAACTATAAAATTTTTAGAATATAATGTAAGAGAAAATCTATTGGACTCAGGGCTTTTTAAAATCTTAGACATAACACCTAAAATACTCCTTTAAAAAATCAATAAATTAGACTTCATATGAATAAAACTAGAAAACTTTTCCAGTCCTAAAGACATTAAGAGTATGAAAAATCAAGCTACAGTCTAGGATAAAAAATTGGTAAAGTTCATATCAGACAAAAGTCTCTTATCTAAACACATAAAGAACTCCCCAAACTCAAGAGTAATGAAATAAATAATCCAATTATAAGATAACCAAAATATATGAACAAACATTTCGTCAAAGACATCAAATCCATGAAAAGATCTTTAATATCGCTAGCCATTATGGAAATGCAAAATAGGATCACCATTAGGTATCAGTACAGACCTATCAGAATGATTAAAATAAAAAACAATGACACCACCAAATACTGGTGAGGGTGGAAAAACCTGGATCACTCATACATTGCTGGTAATAATTTAAAATGGTAGAACAGCAACTACCATATAATCCAGCAGTTGTACTCTTGGGTATTAATCTCAGAGAAATGGAAAGGTATGATCACATGAAAACTTGTACACATATGTTTATACCAACATTACTCAAAATAGTCAAAAATGTAAACAATCTGAATACTCATCAACTTGTGAAACGATAAACAAACTGTGACATGCCCATACTTTGGAATACTACTTAGCAATAAAAATAAAAAATTGATACTTGAAACAACCTGGATGAACCTTCAAAGAATTATACTGTTAAAAAAGCCAATCCCCAAAGATTACATAATGTATACTTCCATTATATAACATTCTTGAAAATATAAAATTATAGAAATGGAGAATATATTAGTGGTGGCCAGAAGGAAGGGGGTGCTTTCATAAAAGGGAAAAATGAGGGATCATTGAGGAAATTTTCTTTATCTTGACAATATCAAAGTCAATGTGTTATTTGTGAAGTATTATAGTTTTGCAAGATGTCATTATTGGGGAAACTGGGTAAAGGGTACAAAGAATCTTTATGTATTATTTCTTATAACTCCATGTGAATTCATAATTACCTCAAAATAAAAAGTCTAATTACAAAGAAAAAATATGAGCATGTCATTTCCATTCTCAAAACACTTTGATGGTTGTCTGTATATTATATTATACAGTAGCTCTGTATATCACAATGCCCTTCAAAATCCAACTCCTGATCAACTATCTCCCTAGCCCCACTTACCACCACTGCCTCCCCATCTTTCTTCTCCTCCCTCCTCACAGCATTAAATGTTCAGACCAGCCAGAAAATCTATATATGACCTCTGTGAGATTTTCTTTAAAAGCATGACTTAGAACCTTTGTTCAGATTAGATAAAAGATGTCTCTGCTTCAGGTAGAGGAAGACATATGTTAGAGATCACAGCTAGGTGGTCAAAGAATGGGTTATATTTCCATAAGTACTTAGGTCTTCATTGATTCTCACTTAGTCCGTGTAAGTATATTCCTTACTGGGCTCAAGTCCTGGAAATTCTATCTCCTAAGTAGAGATAGTTCTTATCATCATTCTTTACTGAGTGTCACCCCCTCCATCCAACCAGTATTACAATTGTCTGATTTCCTGAAGCTCTACCCCACTATATTAGAAACTTCTAGTGGACAGGGAATATGTCTGATTTATCAGTTTGTCCAGGGCCCAACCCAGGGCCTGGCATAGAGTAGGTTCTCAGGTAGTGTTTGGGGAACTAAGTCAAATTTGTTGAGCCCCTTAACTGAGTTTTCCCTTCCTCCAGTTTCCTCTGATTCTCAGAAGCTAAAGGACTGAAAAGCTACTTTATGGATCTAGGTGGGTGGAAAACAGAACCTTGTTTAAACCATAAAAGTGCTTGAATCATTGTACTGTATCCAAGCCAGCTGCTTTTTAAGGTGCCCTGGGTTTAAGGCCACAAGTTAAGCAGGCAAGGCATTGCTTAGAGCTCCTGACATGAAGAAGACTAATTGAGATGGAGCCATCTGTGCAGAAGGCCCTCCCTCCATGTTGGTAAACACAATGAGCTGTACCATTTTCTGCTTTGGGTTTGAATTTCTATTTCTGCATCTGAGGAGCACTTTACTGCTTGGCCCATTATTTATTATTCAGTTCTTTGATTTTCAGTAACGTGTCCTCTGCATTGAGGGCAGAAGTCCAAAATATGTATCATTAATTAAAGACTTTTAAAATGATGGACAGAAACCATAATAAAGAAGAAAAACAAGAAATGCAAAATTAGCTCCCTCACCTGTTTCACCTTTTTTTTTTTCTTTAAACAAGTTCAAAACTGGTCTCAGCATTTCTTGGGATCCAGACTTTTATTGAGTTCCTCCTGTGTGTATAGTCCAAGAGGGGTTTTTGATGTAGTTGACAAGAAAAAATGCAGACACACAGAAAGAATATTTCAACAACCAGTGACACATCTGCGGTGGTTTTAAGGAGCTTCCTAATCTCCCTACAGGAATGAATGAATTTCTTCCCTCACTGGGAGTGCTGGAAGTGACAATTGGAATATGGTCCTCATATTTCAACTTGCATCAGGAATTTCCTCATTTGTAAAGAGCTGCCTTGTCTAATGTCATGTCCCCTTTCCACAGCTGAGGCAAAGAGGTATGCCTCCAATGAGTGATAAATACAGGGATATATATATAAAGGCTTAGCCACCTTACCCCAACTCAAGACAACTCTGAAGGATCATTCCAGTTTCAGAATTCCCTGTAGGATTACCTGAGGCCTCTGCTGATACTCTATCACAGTTCAGTTCTCTCTCTGCCCAATCCTGTGTCCTTTCCTCCCTTTACATAGTTGTTGATCTCAAAGTACTCGTAATATTGTATCTCCTGCATGCTAATCTCTGACTCTGATTTCCAGGGACTCCAACCTGTAACATCTTTCTTCAGGGGCCCCAGAGTGGATCTTGAACACATTGGGTTCCTCTCCTAGGTTGTGAGTTTCGCAAGGGCAATGATTTTGGGATCTTACCAAATTTGAGCCCATTGCCTGGTAGGTACATAACATATGTTCAGGAAATGTTGGTAGAATTTAATTTAATAGCTCTGATAAAGGAATAAATGACTGGGGAAAGAAAGTTCTCAGAAGTGCACTTATTCAGAAAAAATATTTAAGTACTATACTAGGATATCTGTCATCTATTTATCAATCATATTTCTATCATTATCATCAATTCAGAAATTCTAAAAATAGTTATTACTAGCCCTAGTTTGCAAATGTGGAAACTAAAGCTCAGTAGGTTTAAATAACTTTACCCAAGTTCTTCTAGTTAGTAAGTGGCAGGGCCCAGATTTAAACTGAGGTGCAGCTAACCCCAAAGTTTGTCTTTCACAGAGACTCTAAGAGATGGCCTCACAAGAAAAATGTGTTTGAGTTAATGTCCTTTCACTCTCAATTGCTTGTGTGTATCTCTTTTGTTCCTTGCAAATTTTAAATGAGAATCTTGTGAGCCCATGTGAAAAGGAGTAATAAGCTATAGGACTTTTAAAATGTACCAAAGGATGGTATGTGAGGAATTCTTTTTTCTGTCTTTGTATTGCTTGGATCATTTTTCTTTCCAGTCAATTCCTATACATTTTTAATTGAAAAAAATGTTATTGTAAAATATAGTATACAGAAAGGGTATTTTATATATATATATATATATATATATATATATATATATACACACATACATACATATATATTAGCACATATTTGTATGGTGATACAATACAAATAATGCAATATAATACAAATAATACAATATACTAACAATATACAATATAATATATAACACAATACAATACAATGATAATAACCACTAAAGTCAACAAATAAAATATTACTGTCTCCCTAGACTTTCCCCATGTATCCCTAGTCAATTGTAACTCCTGCCTCTCTCTCAGTGGTAACCATAGCTTTGATTTTATAGTAATAATTCCTTTGCTTTTCTTTATAGTGATGCATGTGTGTATGTACCTCTAAACAATTTAGAGCAGGAGTTGGTAAACTGTGGCTTGTAGGCCCAATGTGGCCCACTGCTTGTTTTTGTAAATGGAATTTTATTGGAACACAGCCATGCTTATTAATATATGTTTTACCTATGGCTGATTATGCACTAAACAGCAGCATTGAAGAGCTGCAAAGAGACCAAATAAGGCCTGTAAAGCATAAATTGTTTATTATATGGCCCTTTAACAGAAAAAGTTTCCAATCTCTCACCTAGATCAGCTTTTCCTCTTTCTGAAGAGAATTATACAATAAGGACTCTTTTGTGACTTGCTTTTTTCCTCCTCAATATTTTATTTTGAAAGATTGGTCCACAGTGAATCTTATTCATTTATAAGCATCACCTGCTAACATATATAAAGAAGAACTATTAATTTCATATTCCTATTTTAACTTATTTTATTAGACTTGTATTTTTGACTATTTATAAATTAATATACTGTAATCCATAGTGATGTACCAATTAACATTCCCACCAACAGTGTACGAGTGTGGCCTATTCTCTACACCCTCTCCAAAGTTTGTTGTTTATAGATGTTTATAGACTTCTGTTTTGTTTTTTACATCTCTTTTGGAGTATAATTGCTTTACAGTGTTGTGATAGCTTCTGCTGTATAACAAAGTGAATCAGCCACATGTATACATATATCCCCATATCCTCTCCCTCTTGAGACTCCCCGCCACTCTCTCTATCCCACCCCTCTAGTTGGTCACAAAGCACATAGCTGATCTCCCTGTGCTATGCAGCTTCTTCCCACTAGCTATCTATTTTATATTCGGTAACCTATATACGTCAACGCTACTCTCTTACTTGATCCCAACCAACTACCCCTCCAACCCCCCATGTCCTCAAGTCCATTTCCTATGTATAGATATTTCTTCCTGTCATGCCACTAGGTTCATCAGAAGCAATTTTTTTTTTAGATTCCATATATATATGTTAGCATACGTTATTTGTTTTCCTCTTTCTGACTTACTTCACTCTGTATGACAGATTCTAGGTACATCCACTTCACTACAAATAGCTAAATTTCATTTCAATTTATGGCGGAGTAATATTCTATTGTATATATGTACCACATCTTCTTTATCCATTCATCTGTTGATGGACACATAGGTTGCTTCCATGTCCTGGCTATTGTAAATGAAGCTGCAATGAACATTTTGATACATGACACTTTTTGAATTATGGTTTTCTCAGGGTATATGCCCAAGGTGGGAATGCTGGGTCGTATGGTAGTTTTATTTCTAGTTTTTTAAGGAACCTCCATACTGTTCTCCATAGTGCCTGTATCAATTTACATTCCCACCAACAGAGCAAGAGGGTTCCCTTTTCTCCACACTCTCTTCAGCATTTATTGTTTCTAGATTTTTTGATGACAGCCATTTTGAATGGTGTGAGATGATATCTCATTGAAGTTTTTCTTTGCATCTCTCTAATGATTAATGATGTTGAGCATTCTTTCATGTGTTTGTTGGCAGTCTGTATATCTTCTTTGGAGAAATGTCTATTTAGGTCTTCTGCCCATTTTTGGAGTTGTTTGTTTTTTTGGTTACTGAGCTGCTTGTAAATTTTGGAGATTAATCCTTTGTCAGTTGCTCCATTTGCAAATATTTTCTCCCATTCTGAGGGTTGTCTTTAGGTCTCATTTATGGTTTCCTTTGCTGTGCAAAAGCTTTGAAGTTTCATTAGGTCCCATTTGTTTATTTTTGTTTCTATTTCCATTTCTCTAGGAGGTGGGTTAAAAAGGATCCTACTGTGATTTATGCCATAGAGTGTTCTGCCTAGGTTTTCCTCTAAGGGTTTGGTAGTTTCTGGGCTATAATTTACGTCTTTAATCCATTTTGAGGCTATTTTTGTGTATGGTGTTAGGGAGTGATTTAATCTCATACTTTTACATGTTCTTGTCCAGTTTTCCCAGCACCACTTATTGAAGAGGCTGTCTTTTCTCCACTGTATATTCTTGCCTCCTTAACCAAAGATAAGGTGACCATAAGTGTGTGGGTTTATCTCTGGGCTTTCTATCCTGTTCCATTGATCTATATTTCTGTTTTTGTGCCAGTAACATACTGTCTAGACTACTGTAGCTTTGTGGTATATTCTGAAGTCAGCGAGCCTGATTCCTCCAGATCCATTTTTCGTTCTCAAGATTGCTTTGGCTATTCGGAGTCCTTTGTGTTTCCATAAAATTGTGAGATTTTTTGTTCCAGTTCTGCGAAAAATGCCAGTGGTAGTTTGGTAAGGATTTCACTGAATCTGTAATCACTTTGCGTAGTAGAGTCATTTTCACAATGTTGATTCTTCCAATCCAAGAACATGGTGTATCTCTCCATCCATTTGTATCATCTTTAATTTCTTTCATAAGTGTCTTATAATTTTCTGCATACAGGTATTTTGTCTTCTTAGGTAGGTTTAGTCCTAGATATTTTATTCTTCTTGTTGCAATGGTAAATGGAAGTGTTTTCTAAATTTTACTTTCAAATTTTTCATCATTAGTATATAAGACTGCCAGAGATTTCTGTGCATTAATTTTGTATCCTGCTACTTTACCAAATTCATTGATTAGCTCTAGTAGTTTTCTGGTAGCATCTTTAGGATTCTCTATGTATAGTATCATGTGATTGGCAAACAGTGACAGCTTTACTTCTTCTTTTCTGATTTGGATTCCTTTTATTTCCTTTTCTTCTCTGATTGCTGTGGCTAAAACTTACAAAAATATGTTGTGTAAGAATGGTGAGAGTGGGCAACCTTGTCCTGTTCCTAATCTTAGTGGAAATGATTTCAGTTTTTCACCATTGAGAACGATGTTGGCTCTGGGTTTATCATACATGGCCTTTATTATGTTGAGGAGAGTTCCCTCTATGCCTACTTTCTGCAGGGTTTTTATCATAAATGGGTATTGAATTTGTTGAAAGATTTCTCTGCATCTATTGAGATGATCATACGGTTTTTCTCATTCAATTTGTTAATACGGTGTATCACATTGATTGATTTGCATATTTTGAAGAATCCTTGCATCCCTGGAATAAACCCCACTTGATCATGGTGTATGATCCTTTTAATGAGCTGTTGGACTCTGTTTGCTAGTATTTTGTTGAGGATTTTTGCATCTATGTTTATTAGTGATACTGGCCTGTAGTTTTCTTTCTTTGTGATATCTTTGTCTGGTTTTGCTATCAGGGTGATGGTGGCCTCGTAGAATGAGTTTGGGAGTGTTCCTCCCTCTGCTATATTTTGGAAGAGTTTGAGAAGTATGGATGTTAGCTCTTCTCTAAATGTTAGATAGAATTCTCCTGTGAAGCCATCTGGTGCTGGGCTTTTGTTTGTTGGAAGATTTTTAATCACAGTTTCAATTTCAGTGCTTGTGATTAGTCTGTTCATCTTTTCAATTTCTTCCTGGTTCGATCATAGCAAGTTGTGCATTTCTTAGAATTTGTCCATTTCTTCGAGGTTGTCCATCTTATTGGCACAGAGTTGCTTGTAATAATCTCTCAGTATCCTTTGTATTTCTGCAGTGTCAGTTGTCACTTCTCCTTTTTCATTTCTAATTCTATTGATTTGAGTCTTCTCCCTTTTTTTCTTGATGAGTCTAGCTAATGGTTTATCAATTTTGTTTATCTTCTCAAAGAATCAGCTTTTAGTTTTATTGATCTTTGCTGTCATTTCCTTCATTTCTGTTTCATTTATTTCTTGTCTGATATTTATGATTTCTTTCCTTCTCCCAACTTTGGGTGTTTTTTTTGTTGTTCTTCTTCTTCCTCTTATTGCTTTAGGTGCAAGGTTAGGTTCTTTATTTCAGATGTTTCCTGTTTCTTAAAGTAGGATTGTATTGCTATAATCTTCCCTCTTAGAACTGCTTTTGCTGCATCCGACAGGTTTTGCGTTGTCGTGTCTCCATTGTCATTTGTTTCTAGGTACCTTTTGATTTCCTCTTTGATTTCTTCAGTGATCGCTTCGTTATTAAGTAGTGCATTGTTTAGTCTCCATGTGTTTGAATTTTTTTTACAGATATTTTCCTGTTATTGATATCTAATCTCATAGCATTGTGGTCGGAAATGATACTTGATACAATTTCAATTTTCTTACCTTTACCAAGGCTAGACTTGTGACCAAAGATATGATCTATCCTGGTGAATGTTCCATAAGCATTCGAGAAAAATGTGTATTCTGTTGTTTTTGGATGGATTGTCCTATAAATATCAATTAAGTCCATCTTGTTTAATGTATCATTTAAAGCTTGTGTTTCCTTATTTATATTGATTTTGGATGATCTGCCATTGGTGAAAGTAGGGTGTTAAAGTCCACTACTAGGATTGTGTTACTGTCGGTTTTCCATTTTATGGCTGTTAGTATTTGCCTTATGTATTGAGGTGCTGCTATGTTGGGTGCATAAATATTTACAATTGCTATATCTTCTTCTGGGATCGATCCCTTGATCATTATGTAGTGTCCTTCTTTTCTGTTCTAATAGTCTTTATTTTAAAGTCTATTTTGTCTGATATGAGAATTGCTACTCCAGCGCTCTTCTGATTTCCATTTGCATGGAATATATTTTCCCATCCCCTCACTTTCAGTCTGTATGTTTCCCTGGGTCTGAAGTGGGTCTCTTCTAGACAACATATATACGGGTCTTGTTTTTGTATCCATTCAGCCAGTCTTTGTCTTTTGGTGGGAGCATTTAAGCCATTTGCATTTAAGGTAGTTATCAATATGTATGTTCCTATTCCCATTTTCTTAATTGTTTTGGGTTTGTTACTGTAGGTCTTTTCCTACTCTTGTGTTTCTTGCCTAGAGAAGTTCCTTTAGCATTTGTTGTGAAGCTGGTTTGGTGGTGCTGAACTCTCTCAGCTTTTGCTTGTCTGTAAAGGTTTTAATTTCTCCATCAAATCTGAATGAGCTCCTTGCTGGGTAGAGTAATCTTGGTTGTAGGTTTCTCCCTTTCATCACTTTAAATATGTCCTGCCACTCCCTTCTGGCTTGCAGAGATTCTGCTGAAAGTTCAGCTGTTAACCTTATGGGGGTTCCCTTGTGTGTTATTTGTTGTTTTTCCCTTGCTGCTTTTAATATGTTTTCTTTGTATTTAATTTCTGATAGTTTGATTAATATGTGTCTTGGTGTGTTTCTCCTTGGATTTATCTTGTATGGGACTCTCTGTGTTTCCTGGACTTCGTTAACTATTTCCTTTCCCATATTAGGGAAGTTTTCAACTATAATCTCTTCAAATATTTTCTGAGTCCCTTTCTTTTTCTCTTCTTCTTCTGGAACCCCTATAATTCGAATGTTGGTGTGTTTAATGTTGTCCCAGAGGTCTCTGAGACTGTCGTCAGTTCTTTTCATTCTTTTTTCTTTATTCTGCTCTGCAGTAGTTATTTCCACTATTTTATCTTCCAGGTCACTTATCCGTTGTTCTGCCTCAGTTATTCTGCTATTGATCCCTTCTAGAGTATTTTAAATTTCACTTATTGTGTTGTTCATCATTGCTTGTTTCCTCTTTAGTTCTTCTATGTCCTGTTAAATGTTTCTTGCATTTTCTCTCTTCTATTTCCAAGATTTGGATCATCTTTACTATCCTTATTCTGAATTATTTTTCAGGTAGGCTGCCTATTTCCTGTTTACTTGTTTGTTCTGGTGAGTTTTTACCTTGCTCCTTCACCTGATGGGTGTTTTTCTGCCTTCTTATTTTGCTTATCTTATTGTGTTTGGGGTATCCTTTATGCAGGCTGCAGGTTCATAGTTCCCATTGTTTTTGGTGTCTGCCCCCAGTGGCTAATGTTGGTTCAGTGGGTTGTGTAGGCTCCCTGGTGGAGGGGACTAGTGCCTGTGTTCTGGTGGATGAGGCTGTATCTTCTCTTTCTGGTGGTCATGTCCACTTCTGGTGGTGTGTTTTGGGGTGTCTATGGCCTTATTATGATTTTAGACAGCCTCTCGGCTAATGGGTGGGGTTGTGTTCCTGTCTTGCTAGTTGTTTGGCATAGGGTGTCCAGCACTGTAGCTTGCTGCTCGTTCAGTGAAGATGGGCCTTTGTGTTGAGATGGAGATATCTGGGAGATTTTCACCGTTTGATATTATGTGGTGCTGGGATGTCTCTTGTGAACAGTGTCCTGAAGTTGCCTCTGCCATCTCAGTGGCACAGCCCTGATGCCAGCCTGGAGCTCCAAGAGCCTGTCCTTCACACAGCTCAGAATAAAAGGGAGAAAAAATAGAATAAAATTAAATTAAGTAAGATTAAATAAAATGAAGTTATTAAAATGAAAAATAATTATTAAGAAAAAAAATTTAAGTAAAAAAAAAAAGTGAGAAAACTGAACGAAGAGAACCCTAGGAGAAATGGTGAAAGCAATGTTATACAGAAAAAAATCTCACACAGAAGCATACACATACGCACTCATAAAAAGTGGAAAAGGGGAAAAAATAATACATCTTGCTCCCAAAGTCCACCTCATGTGGAATGATTCTTTGTCTATTCAGGTATTCCACAGATGCAGGGAACATCAAGTTGATTGTGGAGCTTTAATCTGCTACTTCTGAGGCTGCTGGGAGTAATTTCCTTTCTCTTCTTTGTTTGCACAGCTCCCGGGGTTCAGCTTTAGATTTGGCCCCGCCTCTGCATGTAGGTCACCTGAGGGCGGCTGTTCTTCGCTCAGAGAGGACGAGGTTAAAGGAGCAGCTGATTTGGCAGTTCTAGCTCACTATGGTCAAGGGGAGGGAGGGATACTTATGCAGGGCAGGCTTGCAGCGGCATAGGCCTGTGTGACGTTGCACCAGCCTGAGGCACACTGTGCCTTCTCCCTGGGAAGTTGTCCCTGGGTTAAGGGACCCTGGCAGTGGCGGGCTGCACAGGATCCCTGGAGGGGCCATGTGGATAGTGACCTGTGCTTGCACACAGTCTGCTTGGTGGCTGCAGCAGCAACCTTAGCATCTCATGCCCGTCTCTGGGTTCCGGGCTAATAGCCATGTCTTGCACCCGTCTCTGGAACTCCTTTAAGCAGTGCTCTTAATCCCTGATTGCTAGTTTTGATATCATATTTTCATAGGGATGATTTCCTATCTTTCCATTATGTTTGTCAATGATTTTTCCCATTTTGTAATCTTCCTTTTTCTTGTATACTCTTTCCTTTGTCACCTAGAGAAGTGCCTTTACCATTTGTTGTACAGCTTGTTTGGCAGTGCTGAATTTGTTTAGCTTTTGCTTTTCTGTAAAGCTTTTGATTTCTACATCGAATCTGAATGAGATCCTTGCTGGGTAGAGTATTCTTGTTCTTCCCTTTCATCATGTGATATATTTGGTTTCCTCAACTTTAAGATTATGAATTCAATCTCCAGCCATAACCATTCCATTTTCAGGCCCTTCTAATGATTTTTCAATTTATGTGATCTTATTTATCATTTTATGGGTATACTTTTTTTTATCTATAACTGCTTTTTTCCTAGAATAGACTGCTTTTGTTTTATGATTATAATAACTTATTGATATCTCTGAGGATACTAATTAATACTTTTAAGTACCTTGTTTCATGAGTTATCATTCTTCCAAATTTATCATTCTATTTGTTCATTTTGGAACTTCTGTTTTATGCTGTTGATTTTCTTTAAATGTGCAAAATCTTGCTTATCAATGTATATTTATCAATGTAATACTGTCTTGTTTAGTGTCAATGGAAAGTGTAGGGTCCTCTGCAATTAGGTAAGTCTGTTTCCTTAATAATTCTTTCTGATCAATAATATACTGGACACAGTGTTAGAGACTGGAGGCATGTCTACTGACTGATTTCACTTTAGTGAGCTTGAGCTAATAGCAGAAAGAGAGACAGACAGTCTGTTCAGTCCAATTCTATCTGCTTCTTCCAGGAATTACTAAAAACGTCTAATACATTGACAGCACTTTCTCTTTTGTTTATAATACTGTTATAGATTCATTCTTTTCTGTACAACGTCTACATTGTAGTATTTATCAACTTTTCCTTTGTGGCCTAGTATGTGATACCATGATTATTTGTAAAGATCATATATTATGTTTGTATGGGATAAAGTTATATACTTAAATGGGAAATAAAACTTGATTGTGTTTCAAAATTTATCTACAACCTTACTTCTTTTTTGACCACTTCATCTGTCAAGGACTTTTAAAGGCTAAAGTCTCTTGCTACTGTGTTTCTGTCAATTTCTACTTATATTTCTAAGGCGTTTTTCTTCATAAATTTTAATGCAATGTTATTTGAAATATAAATGTTCATGGCCATAATCTTTTAATTTTTAATATGAAATAACTTTCTTTGCTCAGTTTAAAGCTTTTTCCTGCATTACTCCTCCTTTTGCAGTATTTTATAATGTATACAGTCTCTTTTTAATTTAATGAGTAGATAACTTAAAGTTCTACAAAAACTTTCCTATATGTCAGCCCCAAGCATGACATGCTATGTTTTTGTTTTGAGCAATATAATATTAGTTTAACAGCTTACTAGCCCACTTACTGTCTTTATGAACATAATCTGGCATATTGGATCCAGATAATATCTTCATTCTTCTATAACACAGCTTTTAAAAAATTTTTGTTTTTATATTTTTATTGTTTTATAACCAAATTTACAGTAATTATTTCAACATAACTCATTATTTATACTTGGTTCTATACTCATCCAACAGTCTTTTGATAAATTATTTATGTGTATTTCAAATCTTAATAGATTTAGGACCATATTGATAGATTTCAGAATACTTTTTCAATTAAGAAAATAATACATTAGTGATATATGTGCATATGTGTACATGAGAGAATATCTTTATGTTGTCCTGCAAAATAAAAATAGGAATAAAATTCTCAGGTCACACACTTTCCTTCTCAAAACCCTCAAGGTATTATTTGGTTTAAAGAATTGTGAGGTCAGTGTGAATATTTTTCTTTCCTAGATAACTCGTTTTGTGGGCTGATGTGTTTTAAGACTCTTCTTTTTATATGTGAAATGAAAAATACTGAAAATACATTTCTAGGCATAGAGACTAGTATAGAGTGAGCATTTCTATGTGTATAATATCTTTGCTCATCTTAGGATCATAGAAATATATTATCTATTTAACTTTGATTAATGTTTCTATTCAGTAATTGCTATTTCATTCTCAATAATGTTAGTAAGGCATATGCAGTATCTCTATTTGTTGATTCATTGTAAATGCTCCCTTTATAATATTTTCATTTGATCATTCTTTTATTTTGAATTCCAGAATAGCTTCTCAAGATTATTCAACATAACACTAATTCCAGTTAACACAGTTTCAATCATGTTCTTTATTGCCTTCAATGTGTATTTCAACTATGTTATTTTGGATTTAGTCTCCAAGAAATCCTTCTTGACTTTATTCACTTCTTATGTTGTTGCAACCTGGTACATTTTCATCCTCATTTTTTTCACTCTTCATCAACCTGTTGTCATTGTTTATTCCTGCTGCTTATACTTTTGCATGTTTATTGTGGATGCCATCATTTTCTAATTTTTTTTCTGAATTCTGCATATAAATCACTTTAAACAAGGTAAGGGATCTTTAGACTATATATTTTAAAACCAAAACAAAACAGCTCTCCCTTGGTCCCACTCTATGACTACTTCTGTGTTCCCTCAGTTCTAAAGCTGGAAGGCAGGCTGATATACATAAAAAGTTTCTAATTCATTTCCTAGTTGCTAATTTGCATTCACTATGAGACACTATTTTGCTCTTCACGTTGCCTGATTTTCTGATGGAGTACAATAAAAACTACAATTCTTAAAGTTATGTCACACCAGTGTTTTTCCTATATCCCTGCCTAGATCGTTTTGCCTATGGGAATCAAAGTTCTCAGAATAAAATGAACCAGTCATCCTGGTCTTCACCTCACTTATTGTACACTTGGTCTTTGGAAGACACAGTCTCTGGTTGGATTCAGTAAAAGTGATATACAAGAGAAGGTTGGTATTCCTCTGATATCTGCATTTTCTGGGTAAGGGGAGTGTTGTTCAAATTTCTATTAGCTCAACATAATCATTAGTGAAATGCAAACCAAAACCACACTGAGGTATCACCTCACACCACTCAGAATGGCCATTATTATAAAATCTACAAACAATAAATGCTGGAGAGGGTGTGGAGAAAAGGGAACACTCTTGCACTGTTGGTGGGAATGTAAATTGATACAGCCACTATGGAGAACAGTATGAAGGCTCCTCAAAAAGCTAAAAATAGAACTACATTATGACCCAGAAATCTCACTACTGGGCATATACCCTGAGAAAACCATAATACAAAAGGATGCATGTATCTCAGTGTTCATTGCAGCACTATTTACAATAGCCAGGACATAGAAGAAATGTAAATGTCCGTCGACAAATGAATGAATAAAGAAGATGTGGCACATGTATAAAATGGAATATAAGCCATAAAAAGAAACAAAACTGAGTTATTTGTAGTGAGGTAGATGGACCTAGAGTCTGTCATACAGAGTGAAGTAAGTCAAGAGTGAAGTAAGTCATAAAGAGAAAAAACATATGCTAACACATATATATGGAATCCAAAAAAAAAGGTTCAGATGAACCTAGGGGCAGGACAAGAATAAAGATGCAGACGTAGAGAATGGATTGGAGGACATGGGCAAAGGGGAAGGGGAAGCTGCGATGAAGTGAGAGAATTGCATTGACAAATATACACTACCAAATGTAAAATACATAGCTAGCGGGAAGCAACTACATAGAACAGGGAGATTAACTTGGTGTTCCGTGACCACCTAGATGGGTGGGATGGGGGGGAGGCTCAAGAGGAAGGGAGTATGGGGATACATGTATACATATTGCTGATTCACTTTGTAATAAAGCATAAGCTAACACAACATTGTAAAGAATTATACTCCAATAAAGATGTAGAAAAAACAAACTAGATCTAAGAGGCAAGAAAAATAGAAATTGCTTTTATAAAATGTTAAGACAGTATTTATTAATTCACATGATCCAAGTTAATAGTTGTTATAAAAAATAGGTCTCTGTGTCACAAAAAGAAAGTAGATAAAAGTTGAAGTATGTTCCTACCTCAAGATCATGAATCAAATTATGTCATGAGGCAACTCCTAGCTAGTTACCTAAATTAAATTATCTTACACTTAGAGTTTGCTACCAGATTTTTAAATTAGATAGAAATTTGAGTTTCAATGTGAGACGGAGGTTATATCTTTCTTCTGAGTATTTATAGATATATTAGTAGAATGTTGACAGAGGTCGTATTCAGAGCTACTGTTACATGTCTACATTCCCCTCACAAGAGCTCTATGGAGGAATGATTGATGTGCAATAAAATACACATGCTGAAAATACACAATTTGGTGAGCTTTCATGCATGCAACTGTGAAATGATAACTACAATCAAGATAGTAAACATATCTGTTCTTTAATTATTAATTATTTTTTAATTTAAGTATAGTTGATTTACAATGTTGTCTTAGTTTCAGGTGTATAGTAAATTGATTAAGTTATAGCGGGAAGATGGAAGAAGAGTAAGATGCAGAGATCACCTTCCACCCCACAGATACACCAGAAATACATCTACACGTGGAACAATTCCTACAGAACACCTACTGAACACTGGCAGAAGACCACAGACATCCCAAAAGGCAAGAAACTCCCCACGTATCTGAGTAGGGCAAAAGAAAAAAGAATAAACAGAGACAAAAAAATAGGGATGGGACCTGCACCAGTGGGAGGGAGCTGTGAAGGAGGAAAGGTTTCCACACACAGGAAGCCCCTTTGTGAGTGTAGACCGTGGGTGGCAGAGGGGGGAAGCTTCGGAGCCATGGAGGAGAGCACAGCAAGAGGCATGCGAAGGGCAAAGTGGAGAGATTCCCGCACAGAGGATTGGTGACGACCAGCGCTCACCAGCCCGAGAGGCTTGTCTGCTCACCCGCTGGGATGGGCAGAGGCTGAGAGCTGAGGCTCTGACTTCAGAGTGCAGGGAGAGGACTGGGGTTGGCAGTGTGAACACAGCCTGCAGGGGGTTGGTGCACCACGGCTAGCAGGAGGGAGTCCGGGGAAAAGTCTGGACGTGCTGAAGAGGCAAGAGACTTTTTCTTCCCTCTTTGTTTCCTGGTGTGCGAGGAGAGGGGATTAAGAGCGTTACTTAAAGGAGCTCCAGAGACGGGCATGAGCCACAGCTAAAAGCGCAGGCCCGGGAGATGGGCATAAGACACTAAGGCTGTTACTGCCACCAACAAGAAGCCTGTGTGCGAGCACAGGGCACTATCCACACGCCCATTCCAGGGAGCCTGTGCAGCCCGCCACTGCCAGGGTCCCGGGATCCAGGGACAATTTCTCCGGGAGAACACATGGCGAACCTAAGGCTGGTGAAATGTCACGCCAGCCTCTGCCTCTGCAGGCTAACCCTGCACTCAGTACCCCTCCCTACCCCGGGTCTGACTGAGCCAGAGTCCCCAAAGCAGCTGCTTCTTTAACCCCGTCCTGTCTGAGTGAAGAACAGATATCCTCCAGCAAGCTACATGCACCAGGAGCTGTGAGAACAAAGAAGAGAAAAGGAAATCTTGCCCAGCAGCCTCAGAAGCAGCGGATTAAAGCTTCACAATCAACCTAATGTACCCTGCATCTGTGGAATACCACAATAGACAACAAATAATCCCAAATTGAGGAGGTAGATGTTGAGAGCAAGATTTATGACTTTTTTTCACTTTTCCTCTTTTGGTGAGTGTGTATGTGTATGCTTCTGTGTGAGATTTTGTCTGTATAGTTTTGCTTCCACCATTTGTCCTAGGGTTCTATCTGTCCATATTTAAAAATTTTTTTTAACAATTATTTTTTATTTTAATAACTTTATTTTATTTTATCATAGTTATTTTATTTTACTTTATGTTCTTTCTTTCTTCCTTTCTTTCTTTCTTTCTTTCTTTCTTTCTTTCTTTCTTTCCTTCTTTCCTTCCTTCCCTCCTTCCTTCCTTCCTTCCTCCCACACTCCTTCTCTCCCTCCCTCCCTCCTTTCTTCCTTTCCTTCTTTCTTCCTTTCTTTCTTATTTCTTTCTTTCTATTTCTACTAATTCTTTCTTTCTACTTTTTCTCCCTTTTATTCTGAGCCATGTGAATGAAAGGCTCATGGTGCTGCAGCCAGGAGTCAGTGCTCTGCCTCTGAGGTGGGAGAGCCAACTTCAGGACACTGGTCCACAAGAGACCTCCCAACTCCACATAATATCAAATGGTGAAAATCTCCCAGAGATCTCCATCTCAACACTAGCAGCCAGCTTCACTCAACGACCAGCAAGATACAGTGCTGGACAATCTATGACAAACAACTAGCAAGACAGGAACACAAACCCACCCATTAGCAGAGGGGCTGCCTAATATCATAATAAGTCCACAGACACCCCTATACACACCAACAGACATGGACTTACCCACCAGAAAGACAAGATCCAGCCTCATCCACCAGAACACAGGCACTAGTCCCCTCCACCAGGAAGCCTACAGAGCCCACTGAACCAACTTTAGCCACTGGGGACAGACACCAAAAACAACAGGAACTACGAACCTGCAGCCTGCAAAAGGGATACCCTAAACACAGTAAGATAAACAAAATGAGAAGACAGAAAAACCCAAAGCAGTTGAAGAAGCAAGATAAAAATCCATCAGACCTAAAAAATGAATAGGAAATAGGCAGTCTACTTGAAAAAAGAATTCAGAATAATGAGAGTAAAGATGATCCAAAATCTTGGAAATACAATAGACAAAATGCAAGAAACATTTAACAAGGACCTAGAAGAACGAAATATGAAAAAAGTAATGATGAACAACACAATAAATGAAATTTAAAATACTCTAGATGTATCCATAGCAGAATAACTGAAGCAGAAGAATGGATAAGTCACCTGGAAGATAAAAGAGTGGAAATAACTACTGCAGAGAAGAATAAAGAAAAAAGAATGAAAAAAAACTGACGACAGTCTGAGAGAACTCTGGGACAACATTAAACACACCAACATTCGCATTATACGGGGTTCCAGAAGAGGAAGAGAAAAACAAAGGGACTGAGAAAGTATTTGAAGATATTATAGTTGAAAACTTCCCTAATATGGGAAAGGAAATAGTTTAACAGTCCAGGAAGCACAGAGTCCCATACAGGATAAATACAAGGAGAAATATGCGAAGACACAGATTAATAAAACTGTCAAAAATTAAACACAAAGAAAACATATTAAAAGCAGCAAGGGAAAAACAACAAATAACACACAAGGGAATCCCCATAAGGTTAACCACTGATCTTTCAGCAGAAACTCTGCAAGCCAGAAGGGACTGGCAGGACAAATTTAAAATGAGGAAGGACAAAAACCTGCAACCAAGATTACTCTACCCAGCAAGGAGTTCATTCAGATTTGATGGAGAAATTAAAACCTTTACAGACAAGCAAAAGCTGAGAGAGTTCAGCACCACCAAACCAGCTTTACAACAAATGCTAAAGGAACTTCTTTAGGCAAGAAACACAGAAGAAGGAAAAGACCTACAATAACGAACACAAAACAATTAAGAAAATGGGAATAGTAACATAAATATCAATAATTACCTTACTTTTAAATGGACTAAATGCTCCCACCAAAAGGCACACATTGGCTGAACGGATACAAAAACAAGACCCATATATATGCTGTCTACAAGAGACCCACTTCAGACCTAGAGACACATACAGATTGAAAGTAAGGGGATGGAAAAAGATATTCCATGCAAATGGAAACCAAAAGAAAGCTGGAGTAGAAATTCTCATATCAGACAAAATAGACTTTAAAATGAAGACTATTAGAAGAGACAAAGAAGGACACTACATAATGATAAAGGGATTTATACAAGAAGAAGATATAAAAATTGTAAATATTTATGACCCTAACATAGGAGCACATCAACACATAAGGCAAATACTAACAGCCATAAACAGGGAAATCGACAGTAACACATTCCTAGTAGGGGACTTTAACACCCCACTTTCACCAATAGATATATCATCCAAAATGAAAATAAAAAAGGAAACACAAGTTTTTCATGATATATTAAACAAGATGGACTTAATTGATATTTATAGGACATTCCATCCCAAAACAGCAGAATACACATTTTTCTCAAGTGCTAATGGAACATTCTACAGGATAGATCATATCTTGGGTCACAAATCAAGCCTTGGGATATTTAATAAAATTGACATTGTATCAAGTATCTTTTCTGACCACAACATTATGAGACTAGATATCAATTACAGGAAAAGATCTGTAAAAAATATAAACACATGGAGGCTAAAAAATACACTACTTAATGACTAAGTGATCACTGAAGAAATCAAAGAGGAAATTTAAAAAATACCTAGAAACAAATGACAATGGAGACATGACGACCCAAAATCTATGGTATGCAGCAAAAGCAATTCTAAGAAGGAAGTTTAAAGCAATACAATCCTACCTTAAGAAACAGGAAACATCTCGAAAAAACAACCTAACCTTGCACCTAAAGCAATTAGAGAAAGAAGAACAACAACCAAATAAAACCCCAATGTTAGCAGAAGGAACAAAATCATAAAAATCAGATCAGAGGGCTTTTCTGGTGGCCAGTGGTTGAGAGTCCGCCTGCCAATGCAGGGGACGCGGGTTCGTGCCCCAGTCTGGGACGATCCCACGTGCCGCGGAGTGGGTGGTCCCATGAGGCGTGGTCACTGGGCCTGCGTGTCCGGAACTTGTGCTCCACTACAGAAGGGGCCAAAGAGGTGAGAGGCCCGCATATCACAAAAAAAATAAAATCAAATTAGAAATAAATGAAAAAGAAATGAAGGAAACAATAGCAAAGATCAAGAAAATTAAAAGATGGTTCTTTGAGAACATAAACAAAATTGACAATCCATTAGCCAGATTCATCAAGAAAAAAAGAGAGAAGTCTCAAATCAATAGAATTATAAATGAAAAAGGAGAAGTAACATCTGACACTGCAGAAATACAAAAGATCATGAGAGCTTACTATAAGCAACCGAATGCCAATAAAACAGACAGGCTCGAAGAAATGGACTAACTCTTAGAAATGCACAACATGCCAAGACTGAATCAGGAAGAAATAGTAAATATGAACACACCAATCACAAGCACTGAAATTGAAACTGAGATTAAAAATCTTCCAACAGACAAAAGCCCAGGACCAGATGGCTTCACAGGCGAATTCTATCAAACATTTAGAGAAGAGCTAACACCTATCCTTCTCAAACTCTTCCAAACTATAGAAGAGGGTGGAGCACTCCCAAATTCATTCTGCGAGGCCACCATCACCTTGATACCAAAAGCATACAAGGATGTCACAAAGAAAGAAAACTGCAGGCCAATATCACTGATGAACATAGATGCAAAAATCCTCAACAAAATACTAGCAAACTGAATCCAACAGCATATTAAAAGGATCACGCACCATGATCAAGTGGGGTTTATTCCAGGAATGCAAGGATTCTTCAGTATACGCAAACCAATCAAAGTGATACACCATATTAACACACTGAAAGAGAAAAACCATATGATCATGACAATAGAGGCAGAGAAAGCTTTTGACAAAATTCAACACCCATTTATGATAAAAACCCTGCAGAAAGTAGGCATAGAGGGAATTTTCCTCAACAAAATAAAGGCCATATATGACAATCCCACAGCCAACACTGTCCTCAATGGTGAAAAACTGAAAGCATTTCCACTAAGATCAGGAGCAAGACAAGGTTTCCCACTCTCACTCTATTTCAACATATTTTTGGAAGTTTTAGCCACAGCAATCAGAGAAGAAAAGGAAATAAAAGGAATCCAAATCAGAAAAGAAGAAGTAAAGCTGTCACTGTTTGCAGATAACATGATGCTATACATAGAGAATCCTAAAGATGCGACCAGAAAACTACTAGAGCAAATCAATGAATTTGGTAAAGTAGCAGGATACAAAATTAATGCACAGAAATCTCTGGCATTCCTATATACTAATGATGAAAAATCTGAAAGTGAAATCAAGAAAACACTCCCATTTATCATTGCAACACAAAGAATAAAATATCTAGGAATAAACCTACCTAAGGAGACAAAAGACTTGTATACAGAAAATTGTAAGACACTGATGAAAGAAATTAAAGATGATACAAATAGATGGAAAGATATACCATGTTCTTGGATTAGAAGAATCAACATTTTGAAAATGACTCTACTACCCAAAGCAATCTACAGATTCAATGCAATCCCTATCAAACTACCACTGGCATTTTTCACACAACTAGAACAAAAAATTTCACAATTTGTGTGGAAACACAAAAGACCCCGAATAACCAAAGCAATCATGAGAACGAAAAACGGACCTGGAGGAATCAGGCTCCCTGGCTTCAGACTATACTACAAAGCTACAGTAATCAAGACAGTATGGTACTGGCACAAAATCAGAAAGATACATCAATGGAACAGGATAGAAAGCCCAGAGATAAACCCACTCTCATATGGTCAACTTATCTTTGATAAAGGAGGCAGGAATGTACAGGGCAGAAAGGACAGCATCTTCAATAAGTGGTGCTGGGAAAGCTGGACAGGTACATGTAAGAGTATGAGATTAGATCACTCCCTAACACCATACACAAAAATAAGCTCAAAATGGATTAAAGACCTAAATGTAAGGCCAGAAATGATCAAACTCTTAGAAGAAAACAGGGACAGAACATTCTGTGACAGAAGTGACATCAAGATCCTTTTTGAATCATTTCCTATTTAAATGGCAATAAAAACAAAAATAAACAAATGGGACCTAATGAAACTACAAAACTTTTTCATAGCAAAGGAAACCATAAACGAGACCAAAAGACAACACTCAGAATGGGAGAAAATATTTGCAAATGAAGCAACTGTCAAAGGATTAATCTCGGGCTTCCCTGGTGGCGCAGTGGTTGAGAGTCCGCCTGCCGATGCAGGGGATACGGGTTCGTGCCCCGGTCCGGGAAGATCCCACATGACGCGGAGCGGCTGGGTCCGTGAGCCATGGCCGCTGAGCCTGCGCATCTAGAGCCTGTGCTCTGCGACAGGAGAGGCCACAACGGTGAGAGGCCCACGTACTGCCAAAAAAAACCAAACCAAAAAAAAAAAAAAAAAAAAAAAGGATTAATCTCCAAAATTTATAAGCAGCTCATGCAGCTCAATAACAAAAAAACAAACAATACAGTTCAAAAATGGGCAGAACACCTAAATAGACATTTCTCCGAAGAAGATATAGAGACTGCCAACAAACACATGAAATGATGCTCAACATCATTAATCATTAGAGAAATGCAAATCAAAACCACAGTGATCTTGGTTATGGTTTCCTTTGCTGTGCAAAAGCTTTGACGTTTCATTAGGTCCCATTTGTTTATTTTTGTTTTTATTTCCATTACTCTAGGAGGTGGGTCAGAAAGGATCTTGCTGTGATTTATGTCATAGAGTGTTCTTCCTATGTTTTCTTCTAAGAGTTTGGTAGTTTCTGGCCTTACATTTAGGTCTTTAATCCATTTTGAGCTTATTTTTGTGTATGGTGTTAGGGAGTGATCTAATCTCATACTTTTACATGTACCTGTCCAGTTTTCCCAGCACCATTTATTGAAGAGGCTGTCTTTTCTCCACTGTACATTCCTGCCTCCTTTATCAAAGATAAGGTGTCCATATGTGCGTGGGTTTATCTCTGGGCTTTCTATCCTGTTCCACTGATCTATCTTTCTGTTTTTGTGCCAGTACCATACTGTCTTGATTACTGTTGCTTTGTAATATAGTCTAAAGTCAGGGAGCCTTATTCCTCCAGCTCCTTTTTTCGTTCTCAAGATTGCTTTGGCTATTCGGGGTCTTTTGTGTTTCCATACAAATTGCGAAATTTTTTGTTCTAGTTCTGTGAAAAATGCCAGTGGTAGTTTGATAGGGATTGCATTGAATCTGTAGATTGCTTTGGGTAGTAGAGTCATTTTCACAATGTTGATTCTTCCCATCCAAGAACATGGTATATCTCTCCATCTATTTGTATCATCCTTAATTTCTTTCATCACCCTCAGAATGGGAGAAAACATTTGCAAATGAAGCAACTGACAAAGGATTAATCTCCAAAATTTACAAGCAGCTCATGCAGCTCAATAACAAAAAAACAAACAACCCCATCCAAAAATGGGCAGAAGACCTAAATAGACATTTCTCCAAAGAAGATATACAGAATGCCAACAAACACATGAAAGAATGCTCAACATCATTAATCATTAGAGAAATGCAAATCAAAACTACAATGAGATATCATCTCACACCAGTCAGAATGGCCATCATCAAAAAATCTAGAAACAATAAATGCTGGAGAGGGTGTGGAGAAAAGGGGACACTCTTGCACTGCTGGTGGGAATGTGAATTGGTTCAGCCACTGTGGAGAACAGTATGGAGGTTCCTTAAAAAACTACAAATAGAATTACCATATGACCCAGCAATCCCACTACTTGGCATATACCCTGAGAAAACCAAAATTCAAAAAGGGTCATGTACCAAAATGTTCATTGCAGCTCTATTTACAATAGCCAGGACATGGAAACAACCTAAGTGCCCATCATCGGATGAATGGATAAAGAAGATGTGGCACATATACACAATGGAATATTACTCAGCCTTAAAAAGAAATGAAATTGAGCTATTTGTAATGA
Organism: Phocoena sinus; assembly: GCF_008692025.1. NCBI lineage: Eukaryota > Metazoa > Chordata > Mammalia > Artiodactyla > Phocoenidae > Phocoena > Phocoena sinus. Next base: position 56,721,954 of record NC_045784.1, on the reverse strand, counting down.
GATGGATAGACCTAGAGTCTGTCATACAGAGTGAAGTAAGTCAGAAAGAAAAAGACAAATACCGTATGCTAACACATATATATGGAATTTAAGGGAAAAAAATGTCATGAAGAACCTAGGGGTAAGATAGGAATAAAGACGCAGACCTACCGGAGAACGGACTTGAGGATATGGGGAGGGGGAAGGGTGAGTTTTGACAGGGCGAGAGAGAGTCATGGACATATACACACTAACAAACGTAGTAAGGTAGATAGCTGGGGGGAAGCAGCCGCAAGGCACAGGGATATTAGCTCGGTGCTTTGTGACAGCCTGGAAGTGTGGGATGGGGAGAGTGGGAGGGAGGGAGATGCAAGAGGGAAGACATATGGGAACATATGTATATGTATAGCTGATTCACTTTGTTATAAAGCAGAAACTAACACACCATTGTAAAGCAATTATACCCCAATAAAGATGTTTAAAAAAAAAAAATGTTAAAAGCAACTTAAAAAAAAAAAAATAAAAAACCACAGTGAGATATCATCTCACACCAGTCAGAATGGCCATGATCAAAAAATCTATAAACAATAAATGCTGGAGAGGGTGTGGAGAAAAGGAAACACTCTTGCACTGCTGGTGGGAATGTGAATAGGTACAGTCACTATGGAGAACAATATGGAGGTCCCTTAAAAATCTACAAATAGAACTACCATATGACCCAGAAATCCCACAACTGGGCATATACCCTGAGAAAACCATAATTCAAAAAGAGTCACACACCAAAATGTTCATTGCAGCTCTATTTACAATAGCCCGAAATGGAAACAACCTAAGTGTCCATCATCAGATGAATGGATAAAGAAGATATGGCACATATATACAATGTAATATTACTCAGCCATAAAAAGAAACGAAATTGAGCTATTTGTAATGAGGTGGATAGACCTAGAGTCTGTCATACAGAGTGAAGTAAGTCAGAAAGAGAACGACAAGTACCGTATGCTAACACATATATATGGAATTTAAGAAAAAAATGTCATGAAGAACCTAGGGGTAAGACAAGAATAAAGATACAGGCCTACTAGAGAATGGACTTGAGGATATGGGGAGGGGGAAGGGTAAGCTGTGACAAAGCGAGAGAGAGGCATGGACATATATACACTACGAAACATAAGGTAGATAGCTAGTGGGAAGCAGCCGCATAGCACAGGGAGGTCAGCTCGGTGCTTTGTGACTGCCTGGAGGGGTGGGATAGGGAGGGTGGGAGGGAGGGAGACGCCAGAGCGACGAGATATGGGAACATATGTATATGTATAACAGATTCACTTTGTTATAAAGAAGAAACTAACACACCATTGTAAAGCAATTATACTCCAATAAAGATGTAAGAAAAATTGATTGAATTATGTGTATACATATATATGTGTGTGTGTGTGTGTGTGTATATATATATATATATACATGTATATATATATATTCTTTTCCCATACAGGTTATTACAAAATTTTGAGTATAGGTCCCTGTGCTACACAGTAGCTTCTTGTTGTTTACCTATTTCACATATAGTAGTGTGTATATGTTAATCCCAATCTTCTAATTTATCTCTTCCCCGCATCCTTCCCCTTTGGTAGCCATAAGTTTGATTTCTATGTCTGTGACTGTTTCTGTTTTGTAAATTAGTTAATTTGTATCATATTTTTTAGATTCCACATATAAGAGATATGTGATATTCATCTTTTCTGACTTACTTCACCTAGTATGATAATCTCTAGGTCCATCCATGTTGCTTCAGTTGGCATTATTTCTTTATTTTTTTCTGGCTGACTAATATTCTATTGTGTGTTTGTGTGTATATCTATCTATATCTATATCTATCTATATCTATCTATCTATATATATATATATATATATATATATATATGCCACATCTTCTTTATCATTTTATCTGTTAGATATTTAGGTTGCTTCCATGTCTTGACTAATGTAAATAGTGCTACAGTGAGCATTGGGGTGAATGTATCTTTTCAAATTATGGCTTTCTCTGGTTATATGCCTAGGAGTGGGATTGCAGGATCATGTGGTAGCTCTATTTTTAGTTTATTAAGGAACCTCCATATTTTTCTCCATAATGATTGTCCCACAAACAGTGTAGTAGGGTTCCCTTTTCTCCACACCGTCTCCAGCATTTATATTTTGTAGACTCTTTATGATGGCCATTCTGACTGGTGTGACATGATACCTCATTGTAGTTTTGATTTGCATTCCTCTAAGTAGTGATATTTAGCACCTTTTCATGTGCATTTTGGCCATCTGTATGTCTTCTTTGGAGCAATGTCAATTTAGATCTTCCCATTTTTTAACTGGGTTGTTTGTTTTTTTTGATATTGAGCTGTTTGTATATTTTTGAGATTAATCCCTTGTTGGTCACTTCCTTTGCAAATATTTTCTTCCATTCTGTAGGTTGTCTTTTCATTTTGTTTATGGTTTCCTTTGCTGTGCAAAATCTTTTAAGTTTAATTATGTTCCATTTGTTTATTTTTGTTTTTATTCCATTACTCTAGAAGATGGATCCAAAAAGTATTGCTGCAATTTATGTCATAGAGTGTTCTGCCCATGTTTTCCTCAAGGTGTTTTATAGTATCCAGTCTTACATTTAGTTCTTTAATCCATTTTGAGTTTATTTTTGTGGATGGTGTTAAAAAATGTTCTAATTTTATTCTTTTACATAAACTTACCTGTTTTGTTTTTTTTTTGCATTACGCGGGCCTCTCACTGTTTTGGCCTCTCCCGTTGCGGAGCACAGGCTCCGGACACGCAGGCTCAGTGGCCATGGCTCACGGGCCCAGCCGCTCCGCGGCATGTGGGATCTTCCCGGACCGGGGCACAAACCCGCATCCCCTGCATCGGCAGGCAGATTCTCAACCACTGTGCAACCAGGGAATCCCAACTTACCTGTTTTTATCCTGTTGTTCCTGCCACTGTCTGTCATCCCAATCATACTCTTGGGACAATGCTAATCTTCTTTCTGACAGTATACATTAGTTTTCATTTTCTAGAGCTTTGCTTTATACATAGAATGACAGTGTGTACTCTTTTTGTCTGGCTTCTTTCACTCTAAATAGTTGTCTTGAGTTTCATTAATGTTGTATTGTCCAACAATGTTCATTCCTTTTTTTTATTTTTGAGTAGAGTTCCATTGTGTGGATGTGTCACAATATTTTATTCATTCACCTCTGATGGACCTTTTGATGTTTCCAGTTTTTAGCTCTCACATACAAGTCTACTATAGACATTTGTGTACAAGGAAAGGACATATGCTTTTAATTTCTCTTAGATAAGTACCTAGGAGTGCAATAGTGAAAAGACTGAGCCATATAGTATGTGTGTGTTTAGCTTTTAAAGAAACTGTCAAACTGTTTTCCAGAATGGCTGTGCCATTTTGCACTCCCATTGGCAATGTATGAGTGTCCTAGTTCATCCACATTTTTGCCAAACTTGCTATGGTTAGTCTTTTTTCATTTTAGCCATTCCAATAGGTGTCTTATTATGGTTTTAATTTTAATTCCTTTAATGACTAATGATTTAGAACATATTTTTATATTGTTACTTACTATTGGTAGACCATCCTTACTGAAGTCTTTTTTTTTTTTTTTTTGCGGTACATGGGCCTCTCACTGTTGTGGCCTCTCCCGTTGCAGAGCACAGGCTCCGGACGCGCAGGCTCAGCGGCCATGGCTCACGGGCCCAGCCGCTCCGCGGCATGTGGGATCTTCCCAGACCGGGGCACGAACCCGTGTCCCCTGAATTGGCAGGCGGACTCTCAACCACTGCGCCACCAGGGAAGCCCCTTACTGAAGTCTTTGATCAAACTTTCTCCCATTTTTTGGGCTGTCTTTCAGTTATAAAATTTCTTTGTCTAGTTATGTGTGCTTTATCAGGTATAGAGTTTTAAAATATATTCTTTTCTGTGGCTTGCCTCTTCATTTCATAGTATGTCTGCTGAAGAAAAAAGTTTTTCTTTTAATTTTATGAAGTCAAGTTTATTGACCTTTTTCATATTTTGTGTTTTTGTTCTTATTTAAGAATTATTTTCTCAAGGTCACTAAGATTTTTTTTTTCCAGAAGTTTTTAGTTTTAGCTAACATTTATGTCTGTGATCCATTTCAAGTTCCTTTTTTTTTTTTTTTTGGTACGCAGGCTTCTCACTGCTTTGGCCTCTCCCACTGCAGAGCACAGGCTCCAGACACACAGGCTCAGCGGCCATGGCTCACAGGCCCAGCCACTCTGTGGCATGCAGGATCCTCCCGGACTGGGGCATGAACCCATATCCCCTGCAGCGGTAGGCAGACTCTCAACCACTGCGCCACCAGGGAAGCCCTCAAGTTCCTTTTATATGGCACTGAATTTTACATTTTGCCTATGAGCTTACTGTTTCTCTGCACCTTTTTAGTAAAAGATTGTTATTTCCTTATTAAATTGCCTTAGCACTTTTGGCAGAACTAATTTCCACATGGATGGGTCTACTCTTTTTCTGTTCCATTTGTTTAGATATCTATCTTTATGCCAAGAGCACACTTTATTTTTTCTTAAACCTCTTAATTGAGGTATGATTGACATATCAATATTTAATCTATAAAACTCAGTAAGTTTGAGGATAAGTATACACCTATGAAACCATCACCACTATCAAGTCCATAAACATATCTATCAACTTCGAAAGATTTATCCTACCCCCTTCATTATAAATGTTCATTATAAACACACACACACTAATAAAAATAGCACACTTTCTTCATTATTATAGCTTTATAATGTCTTGAAGTCAGGTAGTGTGAGTCTTCTAACTTTGTCCTTTTTCAAAATTGTTTTGGGAAGGTCATTTGTATTGCCATATGAATTTTTTAATCAGCTTATAAATTTATAAAATGAATGCCTGATGACATTTTTTGGTAATTTTTCATTGATATACAATTCACATATGATTAAGATCACCTTTGGAAAGAGTATAACTCAGTGGGTTTTACCATATGACAGAAATTCTATTCCTAGGTATATACCCAAGAAAATTGAAAAAAATATATGTTCAAAGCAGCATTAGTCCTAATAGTCAAAAGATGGAAACAATCCAAATCTCAATCAACTGATGAATGAATAAACAAAATGTGGTATATCCATAAAATAGAATGTTATTCAGCAATAAAATGAGTTGGAGTCCTGATATGGGCTACAACATTAATCAATCTTGAAAATATTATGCTACATGAAAGGAGGCAGGTACAAGAGGCCACATATTTTATGATTACATTGGTAAGAAATGTCCATAGTAGGCAAATCCATAGAGACACAAAGCAGTTTAGTGTTTGCTGAGGGCTGAGGTAAATTAGGAGGGCCTCTACATGAGTATGGATTTTATTTTGGGGGTGATGAAATATACTAGAACTCAATTGTGTTGATTGTTGAAAGACTCTTTTAATATGATAAAACCCACTTGGTTGACAGGATTTTTTCCTTCCAGCACTTTTGATATATCATTCCACTCCCTTCTGGCCTGTAATATTTGTACTGAAAAATCTGCTGATAGTGTTATGGGGGTTCCCTTGTAATATAACAGTTGCTATTCTATTGCTATGTTTAGGATTCTCCCCTTGTTTTTAACTTTTGAAAATTTAATTAATATTGCTCATTGTGGGTTTCTGGATTTATCTTCTTAGGTTCTTAGGATTTATCTTATCTTATTTTTGTTTTTTTGGATCCAGATATCTGTTTTCCTCCTACATTATAGAAGTTTTCAGCCATTCTTTCTTTGAATAAGCTTTCTGCCCCCTTCTCTCTCTCTTCTCCTTCTGGTACACCAATAACACATATATTGGTCTGTTCAATGGTGTCTTACAAGTCCTTTAAGCTATCTTCACTCTTTTTCATTATTTAAAATTTTTTACTCCTCTGTTTAGATCAATTTCACTGCCCTGTGTTTTAGTTCACTGATTCTTTCTTCTGCTTTATCTAGTCTTCTTTTGAATTCCTCTATTGAATTTGTCAGTTCAGTTATTATATTCTTCAGTTCTGTGAATCCTATTTGGTACATTTTAATAGTTTATATTTCATATTTGAAATTTTCTCTTTGTTCATGCATTGCTCTCCTGACCTCAGTGAGCACCTTTATGACTGTTATTTTGAACTCTCTATCCGGTAAAATATATATCTTAATTTCATTAAAATCTCTTTCTGGTGATTTATTTTGTTCTTTCTTTTGGAACATATTCTTCTTCATCTTCCTTGACTCTGTTTTTGCACATTAGATAAAAAGGCTACCTCTCCCAGTCATCACAGAAAGGTGTCCTGTAGGAGATAAGCCTTGTCAACCAGCCCAGCCCTAGCTCCGTTTTGTCCTTCAAACTTCTGTGATTGTCCAATCCACCCACTTTGTTTTTAGTAGTTCCCAGTATTAAAGGAGCAAAGACCCATCATTTTCCCAAAGTGGAGGATTAAAGTCAGCAACTAGATGAAGACTGATTAAAAGCCGGGCCCTCAAGTCACAGCTGTGAAAATATGTAGTTAATCCCTTTGCAGGGAAGAAATGGAGATGGGCTTCTTTGCTCCCTCTGTGCTGGACCCTGTTGTATGAGACAGAGTGGGGGAGGGATGCTCCTGCATCCATTAAGAACGGATTTTTTTGTTTCCTACAATCCCATTGGACTTGTCAATGCAAGCCCCATTGGCTATTGGAGCCAGGCTATCCAGTTGTCTGTGCAGCAGTCATAAAATCTGTGTGTGCCAGACACGTGTACAAGTTCTTTCCAGGGAGAAACTGGTGTATTGGTTTTATTACTAGAGTGGGCTGGGGTCAGAAGGCAGGGGAGGTGTCTGCTAGAGTCCCCATTCTTTAGGGAGGATTGAAGCCAGTCCCTAGATGCATGCTAAATTAGAAACCTGACCCTTAAGTAGCTGCTTTTAAACTATGTAGACAAATCTCCTTCAGGGAAACTGGGAGATAGGAATTTTTGCTTGCTCTTTGAACTGAGCCTCAGTGAGATCACCAAGGCAAATGTTTGCATGCACATTAAGTACTTCCTTCTGTTTGCTATATTCTTGTGGATCTCATGGACACAAGCCCAGGTGCATTTCAGAGTTAGGTGCCTTGGGTAGGAACTTGGGTGGGACTCTGAAAAGCTGAAGTGGTATAAATCCTTTGCCCTATGGAGAGAACCTGGGAGTGAAAGATTCCCTGCTGATCATACAATACAGTAGTAGCAGTGAAGTTTATGATAAAAGTTTCAGTGTTTCAGTGTGGGTATTTTCTAATTCACCCAATGTGTAGGAATCACTCAGCTAGCTTCTGGATCTCTTTCAGAGGGAATTAGTGTGTATCTGTATATTCAATGTATCTGCAGGAAGAAGGTTCAGGAGGCTTTTATTTTGCCATCCTGGTCAACTTTTTATTCTTCATTTTTGAAGGATAGGTTTATAATATATAAAATTATTTCCTGAGGTTTTATTCTTTCAGTAGTTAAGTATGTCCTTCTCTCTCTCTTGGTATCCATGGTTTCCAATGAGCAATCAGCTATTATTCTTTTTGAGGATCCATTGTATGTGGTGAATCACTTCTCTCTGACTGCTTTCAAGATTCCTTCTATCTTTTGGTTGTTTGACTATTATGTGTCTAGTTGTGGGTCTATTTGATTTTATTCTATCAGAATTCTTTGAGCTTCTTGGATGTGTAGACCAATAAATTTGAGAAGCTTTTGGCCATTACTTTATCAAATATTCTTTTTATTTCTTTCTTTTACTCCTCTCTTTCTGGGACTCCTAATATGTGTATGCTAGAATTCTGATGGTGTCCCACAGATCTCTAAGGCTCTGTTCATGTTTTTTCATTCTTCTTTTTTCTGTTACTCAAGCTGGATAATCTCAATTAACCTGCCTTTAATTTGCTAGTTTGTCTCTCAGCCAAATCTAATATTAAGCCTCCTACTGAGTTTTGTTTTTTTTACTTCAGTTATTGTACCTTTTAACTCCACAATTTCTCCACAATTTAAAATATTCTATATATTGTTTATCAAGATGAGGAAATTCCCTTCTGTTCCTAGTTTACTAAGATTGAGTGCTTTTTATCATGTAAAATGATTTTTTATTTTCGCTATTGAGATCATTAGGTGAATCTTCCTCTTTTTTTCTCTTAATGTGGTGTATTATTTTGATTTATTTTTATATATTGAATCAACCTATCACTCCTTGGATAAATACTAATGGCATTAATGTACAGGCATATTTATATGCTGCTCTATTTAGTTTGCTTGTATTTTATTGATAATTTTTGCATCAATCTTAATAAGAGATATTGGTCTCTAATTTTCTTGTAATTTTTTGTTTTGCTTTCAATATCAGGATAATACTGGCCTGATAGCATAAGTTACAAAACATCTTTTTTAGTTTTGTAAATGTTTGTGATTAATTTGTATTAATTAAACATTTGATAGAATTCAACACTGAAGAAATCTGGGCCCAGGATTTTGTGTATGGATATATATTGTATTGCTTAATGAATATCTTAACTTAAAGCTTTATTCAGATTTTCTATATTTTTCTTTGTTAGTTCAGTAGTTTTTGTGTTTCTGGGTATTTGTTTATTCACTTAATTTATCTATTTTGTTGGCCTACCATTGTTCATAGTATTTTCTTCATATTTATTTTTTAAGCTTCATAGTAATGTTCCTTCTTTCATTTCTGATTTTGATAAGTTGTGTCTCCTCTATTTTTTATGATCAGTGTGGCTAAAGTTTTGTCAATATTGTTAATATTTTTAAGGACTCAACTTTTGCTGATTTGCTCTATTATTTTTCTATTCTTTATTTTACTTATCTCCACTATAATCTTTATTATTATCTTTCTATTGTTTGCTTTTTGTTTGTTATTCTTTTACTTGTTTCTTAATGCAAGATATTAGGATGTTGGCTTGACATTTTTCTTTGTTAATATAGGTATTTCCAGCTATAAATTTGTCTCTGACTACTGCTTTAGCTTCATCCCAGAAGATTGGTATCATGTGGCTTTGTTTTCAAAGTACTTTCATTTCCCTTGTGAGTGATTCTTTGACTCATTGATTGTTTGAAGTATGTTTTAAAATTTTCTCATATTTGTGCAGTGCTCATATTCCCTTCTACTGTTGATTTCTAATATTATTCCAGTATGATTAAACAATGTGCTTTTATCATTTCAATTTAAAATTTATTGAGCATATCTGTATGGTCTGTCATGTTGTATAACATTAAGAATATTTCATATGTGTTTGGAAAGATTTTGTATTCCATTTTTGTTGTGTCAGGTATTCTACAGATGTGTGTTAGGTCTAGCTGGTTTATCATATTCATCAGCTCCTCAATTTCCTTATGAATCTCTGATTAGTTGTATCCATTATTGAAAGTGGAATACTGAAATCTCTAACTACTGTTGCTGAATTGTCTACTTCTTTCTTCAGTCTGTAAGTTTTCACTTCATGCAAGTTGAGACTCTGCTGGTAGTTGTACCTATGCTTATGATTGTTACATCTTCCTGATGAAATTGTTTCTCTTATCATTACAAAATGTATTTTTCCTATATTTATTAATAATTATTTTCTTAAATTCTATTTTGTTTGATATTAGTGTAGTCACTCCAGCTCTTTTAGTTACTGTTTGCATGGTATGCATGGTATATCTTTCCCCCATCCTTTTACTTTCAACTATGTGTGTCTTTGATATCATACAGTTGTATGGTTTTTAAAAAATCCATTCTACCAATTTCTACTTTTAGATTAATGTCTTACATTTATTCACATTTCATGTAACTACTGACAGTGTTGGCTTTATATCTTTCATTCTATGGTTTATGTTCTATATGTCTTATGTCTTTTTTGTTTCTCTATTCTTCCATTACTGCCTTCTTTTTTGTGTTATGTAGATATTTTCTAGTGTATATCCCACCCCCCCCCGTTTTACTATATTTTGAGTTATTTTTAGTCTTTTCCCTGGTTAACTTTTTAGCTTAAAATAATCATTTTTATTAAATTAACTTTATTTCAATATTATGAAAAAATTTTTTGCTGTAATATACTTTCATTACCTTCATCCTTCTTTTATGCTATCATCATGCAAATTAGCCTTTTAAGCAACCCATTAACACAATTTTGTGATTATAATTTAATGATAATGTCTTTTTTAAAACAGAAGAATGGAGTTATAAGTAAAAATCATTTTATACCTCTTCTAGTTAGCTATGTAGTTACCTTTACCAGTGTACTTTATTTTTTCATGTGAATTTGAGTTCCTGTCTATTTTTCTTTACTTTCTTCTTGAAAGACTCTCTTTCATAATTTTCATAGACAGATTTTCTGGTAACAATTTTTTTATGTTCTGGCTTATCTTGGAATGTCTTAATTTCTGCTTCATTTTAAAGGATTTGAAACTATAAATTTCCTGCTAAGCATTGCTTTAGCTACATACCATATGTTTTGATATGCTGTGTTTTCTTTTTTACACATCTCAAAATATTTCCTAATTTCTTTTGTGATTTCCTCAGAGGGCATTTGGTTATTTAGGAGTGTGTTGTTTAATTTCCACATATTTGTGAATTTCCAAATATTGTTTGTTTCTTTATTTCTAATTTAATTCCATCATGTTCAGAGACATACTCTATATGACTTCACGTCTTTTAAATAAACCCTTCAAAATGTATTGAGTATTTCTGGTAGGGAAATTTGCTAGCAAAACTTCTGTTTTTGTTTACCTGAGAATGTCTAAATGTATTCTTTATTTTTTGAAGGATAATTTTATGGGATATAGAGTGATTGGCTGCCAGTCTTTTCTGAAAGGACACCTCATTGAATATGTCATACTATTTACTTCGTTCTGGCCTCCATGGTTTCTGAACAGAAATCAGCTATAAATATTATTGAGGATTCTTTGTATGTAAATAATCATTTTTTCTCTTGCTTTTTTCAAGATTCTCTCCATCTTTTGGCAGTTTGCCTATTATGTCTCTAGGTGTGGATGTTTATCCAACTTGTAGTTTGTTGAAGTTCTTGGATGTGCAGGTTAATGCTTCTAATCAAATTTGGGATGATTTTGGCAATTATTTCTTCCAATATTTTTCTGGCTTTGTTTTACAATGTTCAAACAAAACACTAGTTTGGAGACTACTGAGAAATACAATGTTTCAGGTAATACCTTTTATTAATTTATTTATGTGGGAATTATGTTTAAATAATTTTAAATCAATTAAGCAATCAGTTTAAAACTGCAGAATAACATTTTAGCAATTATAAAAGGTCTTTCATAAGTAATCATTATCACCTCATTTCTTACAACAATCTGGGAACAAAAATGGGATCTGTTTTATGACTTTTATTTTTACTTTACAAAAAATGAAACAACTTAATAAAAAAGCAAGGAAAAGAAAACACTACACCTCCACTTTATTGCTCTGATAAATCAAATTTCAATTTTTCCATGGTCTCTTAGATCCTTATCCACAAACATCACTTTTATGTAGTTGTGATCATAGAAAAAATTCAATTTTATCTGTTTCAATTGCTGAGCTTTGTAAGGATTTTACATATTTGCTACACAATCTTACTAATTACAAATTTAATGGATAACTGATATTATATACAGGACGTATATCATAATCAACTGCAGTTAACCCTTGAATAATGTAGGGGTTAGAGATGCTGACTCTTGCACAGTCAAAAATCCATGTATAATGTATAATTGGCCTTATGTACCTGTGGTTCCTTAATAACTATTGTTCCTCCATATCCACAGTTCTGCCTCCTTGGATTCAAGCAACCATGGATTATGTAGTACTGTAGTATTTACTATTAAAAACAAATCGTATAAGTGGACCTGTGCAGTTCAATTTTGTGTTGCTCAACAGTCAATTGTACATGAATTGCTGCACATTTCTTTTTAAGTATTTATTTATTTATTTATTTGATTTATTTTGGTTGCACCAGGGCTTACTTGCAGCATGTGGGATCTTCAGTTTTGGTATGTGAACTCTTAGTTGTGGCATGCAAACTCTTAATTGTGGCAAGCATGCAGGATCTAGTTTCCCAACCAGGGATCAAACCACGCACCCTGCATTGGGAGCATGGTGTCTTACCCACTGGCAGACCAGGGACATATCTGCACATTGTTTAAAATAACACTAAAATGAGTAACTTTATATATGTATTTTTTCCTTGGCTTACTCTCTGCCTAAATTTATGGGAAATGTTTATTGTGTGAAAGATTTAAAACATTTTTATGTTTCTCTATAATCCTTGACTATTTTTAAAGTAATATCAATTTGAAGGGCAAGTTTCAATGAATGGATCCAACAATTCCAAACCAATATCATTATATATTCAAAAGTTTGGCTAATTTAATGCACATGTAATGTAATATTCATTCAAATTGCTGTTTTTAATTTTCTGATTGCTAGTGAGATCACACATTACCTACATATCTTTTTAAAGATGATTTTTGCTGTTATTGTCTTTATAATTGATTTAAATAATTAGATTAAAATATCTTTATATATGCATTATTTTGTGTAAATCCATGTTTCCATCTGGTGCCATATTTCCTCAGCATAAGAGATATACTTTAACATTTCTTAGAGACAGGTCTGCTGACTGAAAACTTTCAGCTTCTGTATGTCTGAAAGTTTCTCTATTCTATCTTTGTTTATGATATATATATATATTTGCTCTTAAGAATTACAGATGAAAGTATTTTTCTTTCAGTACTTCCTTCTTTGTCTTCTCACTTGCATTCCTTCTGATAAGAAATCTCATGTCAAATTTTTCTTCCTTATTCTGTGTGTAGCCTTTTTCCCCCAGCTAGTTTTAAGATTTTCTGTTATCACTGGTTTTAAGCAATTTGAATATGAAATGCTTTAATGTAGTTTTGTTCTTATTTCTTGTACTTGGGGTTCATTGAACTTCTTGGATCTGGAGTTTTATAATTTTCATTAATTTTGGAAAACTTTTGGCCAATATTTTTTTAAATGTTTTATTTGTATCCCTCAACCCATTTCTTCATGGACTCTAATTATATGCATTATGGCTACTCAAATTTATTCCATAGCTCATTGATGCTTTGTTCTTTTTCTGCAGTCTTTTTTTATCTCTAATTCACTTTAGGTGGTTTCTTCTTATGCCCATTTTGCAGATGACATTGAGGAGAATTAATTCAAAATCCATGGGAGAGACAAAATTTTAACCCATGTATCTTGGGCCCCAGGCCAGTGTTTTATTTTTATTTTTAATGAAGTCAAGATTTGGGCTTATAGCATTGAAATATCATTCAGATAAAAAATAAAATTTAAACAAGTTTTCTGTTTTATATTTACCAAGGTATATATTTCCCTCTTTAAACTGAGTTTTCAGTGTTGGGAAGATACAACTGAACACATCACCTTAAGCCCTGTCTCAATTATTTACTATTGTGCTTTCAGGTGAGAGCAACCAAACATAATTCTTGTAGAAAAACTAGGACACCTCATTTCCACAGCCCAGTACTACAGACAATAGGGCAGCTCCACTCTGTATGATCCAAAACCATGGAAATCTACTGCTTTCCTTCTTTTTAGAGACTATATAAGAAGCTGTGACATAAAAATTCAAAGTTGGAAGTTGATGAGGATTCTGTCTTTTTGCTTAATCTTAGGCCAAGTACCCCCTTTACATAGGTCATCTATGCCTTCATACTCCTTAACCCCATCCCACCCACACAACTTATTTATCTCCCTTCTTCCCATTGTAGTTTCACCTGTGAAAACTGCGACCTCAAACTTGGCTCAAATCCAGTTATTAATGACATTGGGGGGATCAAAATAATTATGAACACCAATTTTGGTACGAGAGGTGTGCTACAGATTTTTCAGACATAGTTTCACTTAAATTAATCCTTACAAAAAGCTAAGAGGGAGAGATTATTAGCTTGTTTGCAAATGAGAAACCAAGGCTCATAGAGGTGAAATGACTTGCCACCTCTAGGAAGTGATGGAGTTAGCATTTGAAGTGCAGTCTTCTGACTATAGTGTGACATTTCCCCTCTAAATTACATTTCATCTTAAAGATAAAGATGAGATTGGACTTTTAAATTGCTTATGTTAATATTGTTGGCTGGATCTCATGATAGGGGGTCATCTTTTTTTTAACATCTTTATTGGAGTATAATTGCTTTACAGTGTTGTGTTAGTTTCTGCTGTATAACAAAGTGAATCAGCTATATGTATACATATATTTTCATATCCCCTCCCTCTTGCACCTCCCTCCCACCCTCCTTATCCCACCCCTCTAAGTGATCACAAAGCACCGAGCTGATCTCCCTGTGTTATGCAGCTGCTTCCCACTAGCTATCTATCTTACATTTGGTAGTGTATATATGTCAATGCTACTCTCTCACTTCGTCCCAGCTTACCCTTCCCCCTCACCATGTCATCAAGTCCATTCTCTACATCTGTATCTTTATTTCTGTCCTGCCCCTAGGTTCATCAGAACCATTTTTTTTTAGATTCGATATATAACAGGGAATAAGCTCTCATTTAAATGGGCACAGTTCCTATTGATTTTAGGCAGCAAACAGGGACTGGGAAGGTTTATGGATAACCATGAAAAAGCAGACCCTGTGTAAGGGGCCCTATCCCATGAAGAACCACCTGAGTAAAGCCTGTAATTTCTCCTATTTCCCTTCAAGACTTCCCTCAAGCCCTGCCTCAGGCTTCAGAAATGTCTTCTGGCACAGGTGAAGTTCACTAGGCAGTCCCCTCTAAGCTAGCATGACAATGAAGCAAAGATTTTCGATACAGATTTCATATTAAAAATATTACTGGTTGGTTACTAAGTAGTGAATGTGAAATACATCCTTCACCTATACCCCTTATCCTCTCCCTATCTCACCTCTCACCCATCTTTCACCCCAACCCCATTTCTGTTCTCCATTCTACCCCTCACTTCTACTCCTTTCTTCACCTTATCCACAGGAGTGAGAAAGTTCAAGGATGGAAAAGAGGATCAGGGATAATTTGAGGACATTTGCTGTTTATATGTCTTAGATAAAAGATAAAATTTAATGTTTTTAAAGATATATATCAAAATATCCGTCATAAATAACTAAGAATGCAATTCTGTCAGAAAGTCATGTTCCCTATTTACAGGCTAAGGCTTTTCTTTCTAAGACCCTGACACTGTAGTTTCTTTTGGGCTTATGGGGCCACAGACATATCATCCATTCATTCAACGAACACTTTGGGAAAGTCTATTATGTCCCTGTAATTGTGCTAAGTACTAGTATGAATAGAGAGCTGAAGAGCCTAACACAATTGTTTGCTGAAGACAGCTCCAAATCCAGTGGGGATTTAAGCAATGAACAAACATATCTACAGAAAAATACATAATTATAACTTGCATAAGTGCTTCAAAAGAACCAAATACAGCATTTGTAGAGAATATAATCACTGTAGAAGAGGTGGTGGTAGTTGTGGAAAGCTGGGAGCAGAGGATAAAACTTTGACACCCATCCATGATCTACAGCCTTTGTCACACGCAGGCTCTATGACCTCAAGTTTGTAAAAAAAAGTTTTTAAATTACACACTCACACACACACACACACACACACATATATATATGTATGAGGACAGAGAGAGAGAAATCT
Source organism: Phocoena sinus (assembly GCF_008692025.1). NCBI lineage: Eukaryota > Metazoa > Chordata > Mammalia > Artiodactyla > Phocoenidae > Phocoena > Phocoena sinus. The sequence continues at coordinate 56,706,297 of NC_045784.1, read as the reverse complement.
TCATGGAAAAAAGAAAATTCATTGGCACTTTAAAAGTGGTATCTAAGCAATCATATGTTTATTTTCTTCTTTATCTTTTCATATATTTCAAATTATTTACCATGAGTATGCGTTTATTTTGAGAAAGAAATTGAGCATAGGGATTCCAGAACTAATTGTATATCACTATGTAGAGTCTAAATGAAGTAAAGCAGTATGACCATCTCCCTTGATCTGGGGCTCACACACCTATTGATGTAGCCTACGGTCCCATTCAGTTGGCTTAAGGTCATATGCCAATGTTAGCAGGGACTCAATTTCCTGATCACTGTTTTCTGAATCCCCTAAGCCAGGGTTCCGCAACCTTTCTGGCACCAGGGACTGGGTTCATGGAAGAAAATTTTTCCATGGATAGGGGTGGGGTGGTAATGCGAGCGATGGGGAGTTGCTGATGAAGCTTTGCTCACTCACCCACTGCTCACGTTCTGCTGTGTGGCCTGGTTCCTAACAGGCCATGGACTGGTACTGGTCTGCATCCTGAGGGTTGGGGACTCCTGCCCAAAGCAACTTCTACCACTTTCCTATCTTTTGCTTGTGCAGAAAAAGCCTTTTCTTCAGGTGTCAACTCACTTTGCATATTTTTTCTTTTTCCTATTCCCTGTGGAAAAGAAGAGTGGTGAAGGCATTATTCTTCCCTCTGATACAGTCTGCCTATTATCAGGCAGCTAAGACTTTGGATTGCAATGTCTTAAGCTGAGCTCTTGTACAGAAAATTAATTAATGTAGATTAATAAGAGGGAGAATGGGGAGTGCAGGTACAAAGAAGCCAAACAATTTTTGCATTTGGTTAAAAAAGTTATTGAAATTCTACCTCCAAGCCCCATTTAGGAAAGCAAACTAGGAATAACATCAGAGCAGAAGAGAGCCTTACTGACCTTAGCATGGACATCTCATGGCCTAGGGAATTTCCAAACTGTCTCTTGAAATGGAACTCCAGAGAATAGAAGTTGAAAGCAGCTTCTGGCATAGTCAGAAATTAACTAAGGTGCCACAGTAGCCTAATTCCTGCCATCCCACAAGTTCTCTTTTGTAGCTCAAAGATAATGCTAGGTTTGCCACAGAACATCATGTATGATATAATAAGTGGTAAAGTCATCATCTAATTTGACCACCTCCCATTGTACAGATGGGGACATTGAGACAGGTAATACCTAGCCTAGTCAGTGTTAAAGCTAGATCTGGAATCCTGGGATTCATCCTCAGATTCTTTCCATGGGGGAAACCTACATCTATGAGCTATCTTGTTATGATCTGCAAAGAATTTAACAAACTGTACATGTTGGTCTAGTGCTCCATAGCCATTCTGCCCAAACTCATGGTCATATCAGTAGACTCCTTTTTAGCTAAGCCTGGTTTTCCCCACACCTCTACATCTTTGTGATGCCCTGATCCTTCTTCTATTGTTAATGTTGGATTCACTTTCTAAATCAGATATGCTCATTCACTAATGCTACCCTACTATCTCCCCACATGGAGTTGATTATAGTCATTAGTTCTGGCCTTTGAAGACAGCTTAGAGTTGCACTTCATTGCCCAGTTTTATACTTCCTGGGACACTAGCCAGGTGAAATGTTTAAGTTCACATCCTGTAATAAAGTGATCTGATGGGTTATCCCAGGCACAAATCTTCCAAGTAGTTGAGCAGGACATTGGATGCATATATGCCATCTTTAGAGGTTACTTCAGTCCACCAAGGTTAACTACCCTTCTGTTCCTCCATTCCCAATGAGAACATCCTTTCAGTGGAACCCTAATAGCCAGGTTTGAAGTGTCAAGCCATTCACCATATCACCAAACATCTTCAGCCTGGGTTTTGAGATACTCCAAAATGATACTTCTTTGCCTATTTTTTGGTAATCAAGGAAGGTTTTGGATTCACGATTGTTTTCATTCCATTCCTTCTTAGGCCAGTCCTGTAAATAGGCAGCCAGTTTCCTGTCTCAGGATAGATGAAAATATTTCAGTGGAGCCTGGTCCTAAGACACTTTAGAATGACAGTTTCCTCTTTGCCACTTCATTGGCTGAGACTATGTACAACTAGCCCTGGCAGATGCAACCCTGAGACAAAGTTAGAGATATTCCTGTCTGCTCTTGGGTTCCAACTGTGGTGGGAGAATTGGCTGAGAAAACCACTTAAGTCTAAACCCCTAGAGTAAGAAAAAATTGAATGAAGGGATCAATTCATGGTGTTTCTGAGTCAGGTGGGAAAGGGGAATGGTGTGAACTAAAATGCTTCCCTGAAGGAGAACTGCTAGACGGAAACTGGGGACCAGAAGTTGCAAGGATGGACTGAGGAAAAATCTCAGGAGTTGAACTTGGTGTAGTAAAAATAGTACTGGATTGGGATTTAGGAGACCTGGGTTCTGGTACAGGCTCTGTGTGACTTTAGACGAGTCTCTCCTGCTACTCCCCACTACAATACTCTTTCTAGGATTCAGTTCTTCATCTTTATCATAAGGGTATTGAAAAAAAATTGTTTCTCCAGGGCACTCCTAGCTTTAACCTTTGAAAATTTCTATAATTACAAGAACAGGCCTGGCCCTATCACTGTCTTTGGTCTAAGACATTCCAGCCTTGTAGATGAGAACTGTGAAATCTTGGCTGAGAGTAGGGAGATGAATACATCACATGGTACGTAGACTTTCCTGGAACAGAAAATTTCAGATAAAATTTCAGTGAGAGGTACTTAGCTCCACAGAAGTAAATGGGAGTTGAAGAAGGAAGGAGAGAGGACACCCTTAGGGAGAGCAGTCAGTAAGAACAGGGGGAAGCTGGTAAAGATTACTGGTCTCAAGGGTCTGGGAAGAAATCTTATGTAGACGTTTATCCTGCACATTCTAGCTGGGGGGCCCTCAAATTCTTTTTCAAGGGGTTGTAAACAACCTCTTGGAAACTTTGAGGGGAAGTTCAGAGATGTGCTTCTCCACTATGTTCAACCTGTCATTCAACAATGCAAGAACTCCAGAGGCTTACAATGACTTCTTGATTTATGTATCATGTCCAGACTTCTTTACTCAGCTTTCAAGGGTAATAACTCTCCTTCACTCACTGACCTTAATTTCCCTAGTCTTCTGTAGGTCAGATATTCCCAGCAGTATGTTCATGATCACCGTTCCAACACTGGAATAGAAATCAGGAAATCCGGGCTGTGATTTTTGATACTGATTATACCATCATGGATTATGAGATTAAGAAAACAGTGTGTTGAGTATACGTATTATATGTCAGAAACTGGTTTCTAACCTTCCCATCATTAACTAGTCACAACAACCCTTTGAGTAAAGTATTGTTTTCTTTGACTCACAGATGAGGAAACTGACAACTGGAGAAAGGAAGAGTCTTGACTTTGGTCTTTCAGGGATTCGTTTGCAGAGAAAACTCTTTCTAATATAACATCATTACACTATTCTATAAAAGAAAAATAATGATGGACTCTTTTAATTGAGACAGAACAATGGAAATGAGCTTAAATTGTGGCAAGAGAAATTATGTGAAATTTAAGTACTGACTTCCTGAGATAAGGGGTTTTGGATCCTGAAGCCATCTGCTAAGAGAGTCTTACACTTTCTTTTCATTCAACAAATGAACAAACTATCCAGAGTCCCATCTATATAATAGCCTCCTCAAACTCCAGTATTTAGAATGGACCATAATATGCATTTGATAGTTTCCCCTTGACTTTCAAGGAGGCAGGAGGAAGGACAAAATATCTTCTTGAAGTCACTTCCCCTACAATGAATGTTTGTTTGCAGCAAGCACAGGGACCAAAGTTTAGGCTGATTAAATTGACAAAAGTACCCTTGGGCTAGGCTTAGGAGGGCAGTGAGACACCTGCATTTTCTCCATAGATTGAATTAAGGCATGTCAGATGGGAGCTGAGGAGACCAAAACAACAGGAAAAGAAGACATCATCTATACTAATGTCTATTTAGGGTCACAGTAAAACATTTAGGGGCCCTCTGAACTGATAAGGTTTCAAAAGTCCCTCCCCCATATATATTTTAAAACAAAAACATACTGCAGCATAAAATAAGTGAATGGAAATCTACAGTTTTCCTCATTATGATTACTTTGAAGGTTTTGTTTTTGTTTTGTTTTATTTTAATATCAAATATTAGAATGTTTTGAAAAACTCTTTTTTTTTTTGAGTATATGCTTGCTGGTAACTTAGCATGAACTTGGTCTGCCTATTAGGTGACCCAGCACCAAGCTGTTTGGCTTTCACCCTCCTCACACTTGAAAAATCCTCCTCTTTTGCCCAAGTTTTGGGGCAACACTCCCATGACCGATTGGAGAAGAATTTCTCAGCCTGTCGTCTTCTATCTCCAACAGGATGATTCCCTGTTCTAGGAGAAATTCTTTGTTTTAGATCTTTGATGGAGCTACCTTGAATGTCCCCAGTATCTTTTGGTTGGATTTCCTGAAGCTCTTTTGCTTTACTCAATGGTAAGTAAGGGAGATCTTTACCAAGTAAAGAAATAGACCCACAGAAGTGAAGCAATTCAACTGAGGTACTCTGTTAAAGGCTGCACTCAAATCCTGGTCTTGTCTCTCCATCCTAAACTCCTCTCAAGAGACTTCCTTTTTTTACAAATATTCTTCATTTGGCTTGGGTAGTAATAATACAACTACATAAGGGCTTAATGGGCTGTTTGTTTTAAATTGACAATTTTATACATATAGGTGTTCAGGGTTCAAGTTTTTAATCAATAGAGGTTATTATTCCATTTCTTTAAAAGGTTTCTTGTTGTTGGTGTCCTAGCCTTAAGGGCATGGGAGATATTGCTTGTAACTATGCTCAGACTATAAGCTGTCAGGTTGAATCTTCTCCTCCAAGAACATTCATAAACCTTGGGGTCCAGGGAAGAGGTATTATTTGATGCTTCAAAGTATGCATTCTAGTCTGACCTTTTAAAAGCTAATTTGTATTTTAGTTTAAACTCCTGGCTGGAGTTTATGCTATTTTCAAGGACGAGCCAGAAAAATGATTATCTTGTTTGCTCTTTTCACATGTGGCTTACTCCAAAGAGATGGAAGAAGAGAAGTTTCTGCTTCCATCTCTTCCACAAGCTTTGCCACTTAATAAGGCCACACTTATTGTGTGACTTTGGGTGAGTCACTCCATATCTCTGAATTCCAGTTTCTGTATCTGTAAAATCAATGCAGTGAACAATGGCACGTACTCCTTCCAGATGAAAGAAGTGGCACGACGTTATTTGAAAACTAAAACATGTATGACACATGGGAGGGGTTGGCATCTATGTTCAAGGGGCAGAAAGTTGAGCTTATTTCCAGGAAGTGGACTCACCTCAGAAAATTTTCCTTGGGTACCTCTCACCCTCCCATGAGAAGCTCTGGGCCTAGGCCCAGGTGTCCTCAGAGGGAAGCCCACTTGACCATAGTTCTTTATATCTGTGCTAAGAATCAGCTAAAGTTGGTCATCAGAAAGTCTTCTCTTGACTCCTAACTTTGGCCCAGTCCCACAGTGAGTAAGTATAAGTAGATTAGTGACCAATGCACTGTGGTGAATTTATAGTTAGACATGGGGTCTGGAGAAAAAAGAAGGCCGACTTCCTCAGCACTGGCAAAAGACAAAAAAATATAGAGAGGGCTCTATGGGTGTATTGAGTGTGGTGGCCTCTGAAGGAGCCATCTCCTGAGTGAAGATGAAGAAAAAGATGAAAGTGGTTAAAAATTGGATCCAGTGGCAGAGGGGGCTCCCCCTTGGATACCAAGGGGGAAAAGAGGCATAGGTGCGGGATACAGCCAAGAATAAGTGCATGGATGAAAAAGACTAAGCAGCTTTTATAGCTCCCATAGAAATGTGATGTGATAGCTCAATATGGTAATATGGCATCTGTCTGTATATTTATAGTACAGAGACCTGAGAAAGGAGGTTACAGGTTTGCACTACCAGGGCCAGTCATACCTCACCAACAAGTCCAGTTCTACCTCTGAGTGTCATACTTTAAAAAAGCACAGATAAATTCAAACATACATTTAGGAAGAGGCAGGGAATAAAAGAAGGAATTGGACCTTTGAGAAATAGTTGGAAAAATGAGCTTTTTAGCCTGGAGACCAGAAGATGTAGGTTTTGGCCAGGGAAGATGAAATAGACAAGTACTATATTACTTGTACATACTTGTAATACAAGTATGTGTTACTTGTGTCCCCAAAGTCAGAGGTAGTACCCATGGGTAAGAGTTACACACAGAGATTAATTTCAACTGAAAATGAAAAAAAAAAAAACTTTCTGACAATCAGAGTTGCCTAGACTTTGGGTGGTAATGATGTGTCGATGCAGTTTCATCAATTGTAACAAATGTACCACTCTGGTAGGAGATGTTGATAATGGAGAAAACTTTCCATGTGTAGGGGCAGAAGTCTGTAAGCAACATCTACACCTTCCTGTTAATTTTTTTGTGAAATCAAAAGTATTCAAAAATTAAAAAAAATTAAATACTTTGGGATAAACTTAATTAAGGAGGTGAAAGACTTGTACACTGAAAACTATAAAAAACTGATGAAAGATATTATAGCAGACACCATAAATGGAAAGACACCCCTTATTCATAGATTGGAAGAATTAATATTTTTTAGAAAACTTACACTACCAACAAGTGATCTACAGATTCAAAGCAATCTCTATTGAAATACTAATGGCATTTGAACAAAAAGAAATAGAAAAAATATCCTAAAATTCGTATGGAACCACAAAAGACCCAGAATAGCCAAATTGATCTTGAGAATGAAGTATAAAGCTAGAAAAAAAAAGAATAAAGCTAGAGGTAATATATGTCCTGATTTCAAAATATAGTACAAAGCTATAGTAATAAAAACAGTATGGTACTGGCATGAAAACAGAAACATAGACCAATGAAACAGAATAGAGAGCTCATAAATAAACCCATGTATATACAGTCACCCAATATTTGACAGGAATGCCAAGAATACATAATGAGGAGAAGATTGTCATCTCAATAAATGGTGATAGGAAAACTGGATAACCATATCAAAAAGGATGAAATTGGACATTTATCTTACACCATACACAAAAATTATCTCAAACATATTAAAAAGTTAATCTTAAGATCTTTAGTTCCACATGTTTACATTTGTTTTTGTTTCCCTTGCCTAAGGAGACATAATAAAAATATATTGCTAAGAAAAATATCAAAGAGTGTACCACCTATGTTTTCATCTAGAAATTTTATGGTTTCAGTCTTACATTTAAGTCTTAAATCCATTTTAAGCTTACTTTTGGATGTGTTGTGGGAAAGTAGTCCAGTTTGATTTTTTGCATATAGCTGTCTGGTTTTCCCAACATTTTTTCAAGAGGGTCTCTTTTACCCATTGCATATTCTTGCCTCCTTTGTCATAGATTAATTGACCATAAAATATAGGAGTTTATTTCTGGGCTGACTATTGTGTTCCATTTATCTGTGTGTCTGATTCTGTGCCGGTACCATACTGTTTTCATTACTTCAGCTTTGTATCATAGTTTGAAATCAGGGAGTGTGATACCTTAACTTAATTCTTCTTTCTCAAGATTGTTCCTGCTATTCAGGATCATTGTGTTTCCATATAAATTTTAGAATTATTTGTTCTAGATATGAGAAAAACACCATTGGTATATTGATTGAGATTGCATTGAACCTGTAGATTCCCTTGGGCAGTATTATCATTTTTTTTTTAGTATTATCATTTTAACAATATTATTCTTCCAGTCTATGACCACAGTATGTCTTTACATCTGCTTGTGTCATCTAAAATTTTTTTCATCAGTGTCTTATAGTTTTCTGAATACAGGTCTTTTACCTCCTTGGTTAGATTTATACGTAGGTATTTTATTCATTTTTGATGCACTTGCACATGGGATTTTTAAAAGTTCTCTTTCTGAAAGTTTGTTGTTAGTATATAGAAATGCAAAAGATTCCTGTATATTAATTTTGTATCCTGCATCTTTACTGTAGTCATTTGTTAGCTCTAATAGTTTTTGATGGTGTCTTCAGAACTTTTTAGTATATAGTATCATGTCATCTGCAAAAGTGAAAGATTGACTTCTTTAACAATTGGTGTGCCGATTTTTTTTTATTATTAATTGCTGCGGCTAGGACTTCCAATACTATGTTGAATAAAAGTGTAGAGTGGACATCCTTATCTTGTTCCTGATCTTAGAGGAAATGCTTTCAGCTTTTCACCATTTAGTCTGATGTTGGCTGTGGGCATGTCATACATGGCCATTATTAAGTTGAGGTTTTCTCTCTATACACATTTTGCTAAGAGTTTTTATCTTAAGTGGATGTTGAATTCTGTCAAAATCTTGTTCACAAACTATTGAGATACTCATATGGGTTTTATTCTTCCATATGTTAACATGATGTTTCATATTGATTGATTTGCTGACATTTAACAATTCTTATATCCCTGGGATTAAAAAAAAAAACTTGATTATGGTAATATAATCCTTGCAATGTAATGTTGAATTGGGTTTGCAAATATTTTGTTGAGTAGTTATGTATCTTTGCTCATCAGAGATATTGGCTTATAATTTTCTTTTTTTTGTGGTATATTGTCTGGCTTTGGTATTACAGTGATGCTGGAATCATAGAATGAGTTTGGAAACATTGCTTCTATTTCAATTTTTTTGAAGAGTTTGAGAAGAATAGGTGTTTAAATACCTGTTTAAATGTTTGTTAGAATTTTTAAAACATCTTTATTGGAGTATAATTGCTTTACATTTTTGTGTTAGTTTCTTTTTTAACATCTTTATTGGAATATAATTACTTTACAATGGTGTGTTAGTTTCTGCTGTATAACAAAGTGAATCAGTTATACATATACATATATCCCCATATTCCCTCCCTCTGGTGTCTCTCTCCCACACTCCATATCTCACACCTCTAGGTGGTCACAAAGTACCAAGCTGGTCTCCCTGTGCTATGTAGCTGCTTCCCACTAGCTATCTAATATAATTTGGTAGTGTATATATGTCAATGCCACTCTCTTACTTCGTCCTAGCTTAACCTTCCCCCTGCTCGTGTCCTCAGGTCCAATCTCTATGTCTGCATCTTTATTACCATCATGCCCCTAGGTTCATGCCCCTAGGTTTTCCCTTTGCATTATTTGTGAGTGTCTACGTGTATGCTTCTTTGAATGATTTTGTATGTATAACTATGCATTTACCATTTGCCATAGAGTTCAGTCTGTTGGTATTTTTTTGTTTTTTTCCTATAGTTTATAGTGCTGGTTATGATTGGTGGATTTGTTTTTTGGTTTCGTTTCATCTTCCTTCTTTTTTTCTTTCTTTCTTTTTATTACTTTTTAATTTTTTCTTATTTTTAATAATTTTTATTTCAATTATTTTATTATTTTATTTTCTTTCTTTTTCTTTCTTTTTTTTCCTCCTATTTCTTCTGAGCTGTGTGGCTGACAGGTTCTTGGTGCTCTGCCCTGGTGTCAGACCTGTGTCTCTGAGATGACAGAGCCAATTTCAGGACATTGGCCCACCAGAGACCTCCCAGCTCCATGGGATATCAAACAGGGAAAGCTATCCCAGAGATTTCTTTCTCAAAGCTAAGACCCAGCTCCACTCAACGACCAGCAAGCTACAGTAATGGACATCTTAGCCAAACAACTATAAAGACAGGAACACAAACCCACCCATTATCAGAGAAGCTGCCTAAAATCATTATAAGGTCACAGGCTCCCAAAAACACATCACTGGATGTGTCCAGTCCACCAGAAAGACAAGTAGCAGCCTCATTCTCCAGAACACAGACACCAGGCCCCTCCACCAGGAAGCCTACACAACCCACTAAACAAGCCTTACCACTGGGGGCAGAAACCATAAACAATGGGAACTACAAACCTGCAGCCTGTGAAAAGGAAACCCCAAACATAGTAAGTTAAGCAAAATGAGAAGACAAAGAGACACCAAACAGATGAAGGAGCAAATTGAAAACCCACCAGAACAAACAAATGAAGAGGAAATAGGCAGTCTGCCTGAAAGAGAATTCAGAACAATGAGAGTAAAGATGATCCAAAATCTTGGAAATAGAATGGAGAACATACAAGAAACGTTTAACAAGGACCTAGAAGAACTAAAGAGAAAACAAACAATGATGAACACCACAATAAATGAAATTAAAAATTCTCTAGAATGAATCAATAGCAGAATAACTGAGGCAAAGAATGGATGAGTGACCTGGAAGAAAAAATAGTGGAAATAACTACCACAGAGCAGAATAAAGTAAAAGGAATGAAAAGATTTGAGGACAAACTCAGAGACTTCTGGGACTACATTTAATGCACAAACATTTGAATTATAGCGGTCACAGAAGAAGAAGAAAAAAACAAGGCATTGAGAAAATATTTCAAGAGACTATAGCTGAAAACTTCCCTAATATGGGAAAGGAAATAGTCAACCAATTCTGGGAAGTGCAGAGAGTACCATACAGGATAAATCCAAGAAGAAACACACCAAGACACATATTAATCAAACTATCAAAAGTTAAATACAAAGAAAAAATATTAAAAGAAGCAAGGGAAAAACAACAAATAACATACAAGGGAATACCAATAACATTAAAAGCTGATCTTTCAGCAGAAACTCTGCAAGCCAAAAGGGAGTGGCAGGACATATTTGAAGTGTTGAAAAGGAAAAGTCTACAAACAAGATTACTCTTCCCAGCAAGGATCTCATTCAGACTCCATGGAGAAAATAAACCTTTACAACCAAAAGGTAAGAGAATGTAGCACCACAAAACCAGCTTTACAACAAATGCTAAAGAACTTCTCTAGGTAGGAAACACAAGAGAAGAAAAACACGTACAAAAGCAAACCCAATACAATTAAGAAAATGGTAATAGGAACATAGATCTTGATAATTACCTTAAATGTAAAGGATGAAATGCTCCAACCAAAAGACATACACTGGCTGATTGGATAAAAAAAAACAAGACCTCTACATGTACTGTCTACCCACGTCAGACTTAGGGACACATATAGACTGAAAGTGAGGGGGTGGAAAAAGATATTCCATGCAAATGGAACTAAAAAGAAAGCTGGAGTAGCAATTCTCACATGAGACAAAATACACTTTAAAATAAAGACTATTACAGGAGGCAAAAATGGACACTACATAATGATCAAGTGACCAATCCAAGAAGAAGGTATAACAATTTTAAATATTTATGCACCCAACATAGGAGCATCTCAATACAAAAAGCAAGTGCTAACAGATATAAAAGGGGAAATCAATAGTAACACACTCATATTAGTGGACCTTAACACGCCACTTTCACCAAAGCACAGATCGTTGAAAATAAAAAAATAAATAAGGAAATACAAGCTTTAAATGTTACATTAAACAAGATAGACATAATTGATATTTTTAGGACATTCCATCGAAAAACAACAGAATACACTTTCTTCCCACGTGCTCATGGAACATTCTCCAGGATAGATCATATCTTGGGACACAAATCAAGCCTTGGTAAATTTAAGAAAATTTAAAGTGTATCAAGTATTATTTTGGACCACAAACGCTAGACTAGATATCAATTACAGGAAAAAAACTATAAAAAATACAAACAGGTAGAGGCTAAATAATACACTACTGAATAATAAATAGATCACTGAAGAAATCAAAGAGGAAATAAAAAAAAATACCTAGAAACAAAGGAGAATGAAAAGAGAATGATTGAAAACCTACCGGATGCAGCCAAAGCAGTTCTAAGAGGGAAGTTTTTAACAATGCAATCCTACCTCAAGAAAAAAGAAACATCTCAAATAAACAACCCAAAATTACACCTAAAGCAATTAGAGAAAAAAGAACAAAATAAACCCCCAAAATTTACCAGAAGGAAAGAAATCATAAAGATCAGGTCAGAAATAAATGAAAAAGGAATGAAAGAAACTATAGCAGAGATTAGTAAAACTAAAAGGCTGTTCTTTGAGAAGATAAACAAAATCGATTAACCATTAGCCAGACTCATGAAGAAAAAAATAAAGACTGAAATCAGTAGAATTAGAAATGAAAAGAAGTAACAACTGACACCACAGAAATAAAAAAAATTATGAGAGATTACTACAAGCAACTATATGCCAATAAAATGGACAACCTGGAAGAAATGAACAACTTCTCAGAAAAGCACAAATTTCAAGACTGAACCAGGAAGAACTAGAAAATATAAACAGACCAATCACAAACACCGAAATTGAGACTGTGATAAAAAGTCTTCCAACAAACAAAAGGCCAGGACCAGATGGCTTCACAGGCGAATTGTATCAAACATTTAGAGAAGAGTTAACACCTATCCTTCTCAAACTTTTCCAAAATATAGTAGAGGGAGGAACACGCCCAAACTCATTCTTCAAGGCCATCATCACCCTGATATGAAAACCAGACAAAGATGCCACAAAGAAAGAAAACTACAGGTCAATATCACTGATGAACATAGATGCAAAATCTTCAACAAAATACTAGCAAACAGAATCCAACACCACATTAAAAGGATCATACACCGTGATCAAGTGAGGTTTATCCCAGAAATGCAAGGGTTCTTCAATAAATGCAAATCAATCAATGTGATAAACCATATTATCAAATTGAAGGAGAAAAATAATACGACCATCTCAATAGATGCAGAAAAACTTTTGACAAAATTCCACACACATTTATGATAAAAACCTTCCAGAAATTAGGCATAGAGGAAACTTAACTCAACAAAATAAAGGCCATATATGACAAACCCACAGCCAACATTCTTCTCAATGGTGAAAAACTGAAACTATTTCCTCTAATAACAGGAACAAGACAAGGTTGCCCACTCTCACCACTCTTACTCAACATAGTTTTCAAAGATTTAGCCACAACAATCCGAGAAAAGAAACAAATAAAAACAATCAAAATCAGAAAATACAAAATAAAGTTGTCACTGTTTGCAGATGACATGATACTATACATAGAAAATCCTAAAGATGCTCCCAGAAAACTACTAGAGCTAATCAATGAATGTGGTAAAGTAGCAGGATTCAAATTAATGCACAGAAATCTTGCATTCCTGTACACTAATGATGAAAAATCTGAAAGTGAAATTAAGGAAACACTCCCATTTACCTTTGCAGCAAAACGAATAAAATACCTAGAAGTAAACCTGCTAAAGGAGACAAAAGACGTGTATGCAGAAAACTACAAGACACTGATGAAATAAATTAAAGATGATACAAACAGATGGAGAGATATACCATGTTCTTTGAATGGAAGAATCAACGTTGTAAAAATCAGTATACTACCCAAAGCAATCTACAGATTCAATACAATCTGTATCAAACTACCAATGACATTTTTCACAGAAATAGAACAAAAAATTTCACAATTTGTATTGAAACACAAAAGACCCCGATTAGCCAAAGCAATATTGAGAAAGAAAAACGGAGCTGGAGTAATCAGATTCCCTGACTTCAGAATATACTACAAAGCTACAGTAATCATGAGAGTATGGTAGTGACACAGAAACAGAAATATAGATGAATGGAACAAGATAGAAAGCCCAGAGATAAACCCATGCATATATGGTCACCATATTTTTGATAAAGGAGGCAAGAATATACAATGTAAAAAAGACAGCTTCTGCAATAAGTGGTGCTTGGCAAACTGGACAGCTACATGTAAAATAATGAAAGTAGAACACTCCCTAACACCATACACAAAAACAAAGTCCACATGGATTAAAGACCTAAATGTAAGGCCAGACACTTTAAAACTCTTAGACGAAAACTTAGACAGAAAGCTTTATGATATAAAACACAGCAAGATCCTTTTTGGCCCACCTTCTAGAGAGATGGAAATAAAAACGAAAATAAATAAAAGTGGCCTAATGAAACTTAAAAACTTTTGCACAGCAAAGGAAAACATGAACAAGATGAAAAGACAACCCTCTGAATGGGAGAAAATATTTACAAATGAAGCAACTGAGAAAGGATTAATCTCCAAATTTTAAAAGCAGCTCATGCAACTTAATATCAAAAAACAAACAACCCAACCCAAAAATGGGCAGAATACCTAAACAGACATTTCTCCAAAGAAGACATACAGATTGCCAACAAACACATGAAAGGATGCTCAACGTCACTAATCATTAGAGAAATGCAAATCAAGTGGTATCACCTCACACCAATCAGAATGGGCATAATCAAAAAATCTACAAATAATAAATGCTGGAGAGGGTGTGAGAAAAGGGAACCCTCTTGCACTGTTGTTGGGAAAGTAAATTGATATAGCCACTATGGAGAATAGTGTGGAGTTTCCTTAAAAAACTAAAAATAGAACTACCATACGAACCAGCAATCCCAGTCCTGGGCATATACTCTGAGAAAATCATAATTCAAATAGAGTCATGTACCACAATGTTCATTGCAGCTCTATTTACAATAGCCAGGACATGGAAGCAATCTAAGTGTCCATCAACAGATGAATGGATAAATGAGATGTGGCCCATATATGCAATGGAATATTACTCAGCCATAAAAAAATGAAACTGAGTTTTTTGTAGTTAGTTGGATGGACCTAGAGTCTGTCATACAGTGTGAAGTAAGTCAGAAAGTGAAAAACAATTACCATATTCTAACACATATTTATGGAATCTAAAAAAAAAAAAAATTTCTGAAGATCCCAGGGCAGGACAGGAATAAAGATATAGAGAATGGACTTGAGAACATGGGGAGGGCGAAATGTAAGCTGGGACAAAGTGAGAGAGTGGCATGGACATATATACACTACTAAATTTGAAATACACAGCCAGTGGGAAGCAGCCACATAGCACAGGGTGATCAGCTCGGCACATTGTGACCACCTGGAGGGATGTGATATGGAGGGTGGGAGGGAGATACAAGAGGGAGGAGATATGGGGATATATGTATATGTATAGCTGATTCTCTTTGTTATAAAGCATAAACTAACACACCATTATAAAGCAATTATACTCCAATAAAGATGTTAATAAAAGGAAAAATAAATAAAATACTTTACAAATAATACTTTAAAAAAGAAAAACTGTAAAAAAAAATAAAAACTCAGCTGCTGGTGTTAAGGGAGTTCACTTGCACATGAGTATTTCCTTTTCCCTTGTTGTTTTTAAGATTTTCTCTTTAATTTCTTTCATGTTAATTATAAAGTGTCTTGATGTGGACATCTTGGGTTGGTCTTGTTTGGTACTTTGTCCTTCCTATAACTGGATGGCTGTTTCCTTTCCCAGGTTAGGGAAATTTTTATACATTATTTCTTCAAATTATTTCATCTGCCCTTGCTATCTCTCTTCTCCTTCTCTGAATTCTATAATATGAACATTTGTATGTTTGATATTGTGTCAGAGGTCTTTTAAACTGTTCTTTTTTTAAAAATTATTTTTCTGTCCATCTTGTGTGATTTTCACTCTTTCAGATTGCTAATCATTTACTCTGTATTATATAATGTATTGATGATTCACTCCGGGATATTTTTTATTTCACTTATTGCATTCTTTAGCTCTATTTGGTATTTCTTTATATTTTTTTAACTCTTTCTAAAATTTTTACTATGTTTATTTTTTCTTCTCCACAGTTCTTTGAGCATCTTTATGATTATTACCTTGAACTCTTTCTTGGGTATATTGCTTATCTCCACTTATCTCTTCTTCTGGGGGGTTTTATCTCATCCCATCATTTGGAAAGTATTCATTTGTCACCCCATTTAACCAAATTCCCTGTTTTTATTTCTATGTATTTAGTAGGTCAATTACATTTTCCAGTCTTAGAGAAGTGGCCTTATGTAGGAGACTTCTTATGGAACCCAGCAACACACTCCCTTCTGACCAGCAGAGGTGTATGCTCTAGTGGTGCCCCTTATGTGGTCTGTGTGGAAACTTCTATTATGGTGGGGCTCACTATTCTGGTTGTGCTGGTAAGTGGGGCTGGCCCCTGGCCCACTGGTGGATAGGACCAGTTCCTGGCATTGCTGGCTGCAGGGTCTCGGGATCCCTGGGGATCCCTGGGGCTGGTGGCAGCCCACTGGTGGGCAGGGCCATGTCCCAGCATGGCTAGTTGTTTGGCCCTGGAACTGGTTAGCTTGGCTTGTGGGCAGGTAAGCCCCGAGAGCTAATAGGCTAGAGGGAGAACTCCAAAATGGTTCTTTTTTTTTTTAACATCTTTATTGGAGTATAATTGCTTTACAATAGTGTGTTATTTTCTGCTTTATAACAAATTGAATCAGCTGAACTTAGAGTCTGTCATAGAGAATGAAGTAAGTAAAAAAGATAAAAACAAATACCGTATGCTAACACACATATATATGGCATCAAAATGGTTCTTGTCAGCACCAGTTTTCTCATGGTAAGACAAGCTCCCAGAAATGGCTGCTTTCAGGGTCTATGTCCTCAGTGGGAGTCCCAGTTGCCTTCTGCCTCTATGAGAGGCTCTCCAAGATCAGAAAGTGTTTCTAACTCAAGCTCCTTTCAAATTACTGCCTCTGCACTGGGTTTTGGTATGTATGAGGTTTTGTGTGCACCCTTTAAGGGTTGGGTCTCTGTTTCCTACAGCCCTCTAGCTCTCCCATACACAAACCACACTGGCCTTGAAAGCCAGATGTTTGAGGGGCTCATCTTCCTGGTGCAGGATCCCTGGGCTGGGGAGCCTGATGAGTGGCTCAGGTCTCTTACTCTTTTAAAAGAACCTCTACAGTTGTGATTATCCTCTTGTTTGTAGGTCTTCTACCCTGGAGCATGGGTCTTGATTATACTCCATCTCCACTGTTTCTACCAGCCTTGTTGTGGTTCCTTCTTTATAACTTTAGTTATGGAAAATATTTATTGCTTAAGTTTACTTAAGTGTTAGGCTTGTTCTCATTGATAGTTGCTCCATAAATACTTGTAATGCTTATGTGCCCATGGGAGGAGGTGAGCTCAAGGTCTTCCTACTCTACCACCATGGACCTTTCTTCCAGATGTTATGTTTTTACTTATTGAATATTTGTAAAACCCTTTGTTGAACAAATCTATCAGAGCAATTTTTCTAACAGTGTTTGTTTGCTTCCAATCTCTGTCACATTTCAGTAATACTTACAATGTTTTAAACTTTTTCATTATTATTATATTTATTATGGTCACCTGTGATCAGTGATCTTTGGTGCTACTATTATAATTGCTTTGTGACACAATAAATTGAACCTAATTGTTAAATGTTGTGTGTGTTCTGACTGTTCCACTGACCAGCTGTTCCCTATCTCTCTCCTCTTCTTCAGCCTCACTATTCCCTGAGACACAACAGTGTTGAAATTAGGCCAATTAATAACCCTACAATGGCCTGTAAATGTTCAAGTGAAAGGAAGAGTTGCACACGTCTCACTTTAAATCAAAACCTAGAATAATGATTAAGTTTAGTGAGGAAGGCATGCCAAAACCTGAGATAGGCCTAAAGCTAGGCCGCATGCCAAACAGTTAGCCAGTTGTGAATACAAAGGAAAAGTTCTTGGAGGCAACTTAAAATACTTCTCAAGTGAACACACAGATAAGAAAGTGAATCTACCTTATTGCTGATACAGGGAAAGTTTTAGTGGTCTGGATAGTTGATCAAACCAGCCACAACCTCCCTTAAACCAAAGCCTAATACTGCACAAGGCCTTAACTCTCTTTAATTCTGTGAAGGCTTAGAGAGTTAAGGAAGCTGCAGAACAAAAGTTTAAACCTAGCAGAGGCTCATTCATGAGGTTTAGGGAAATAAGCCATTTCCATAACATAAAAGTGCAAGGTGAAGCAGCAAGTGGTGATGTAGAAGCTGCAGAAAGTTATCCAGAAGATCTAGCCAAGGTAATTAAAGAAGGTGACTACACTGAACAAAAGATTTTCAGTGTAGATGAAACAGCCTTATATTAGAAGATGCCATCTAAGGCTTTCAGAGCTAGAGAGAAGTCAATACCTGACTTTAAAGCTTAAAAGGAAAGGCTGATTCTCTTGTTAAGAGCTAACACAGCTGGTGACTTAAGTTGCAGCCAATGCTAATTTACCATTCCTAAAATCCTAGGACTCTCAAGATTTATGCTAAATCTACATGGCCTGTGCTCTCCAAATGCGAAAACAAAGCTTGGATAATAACGCATCTGTTTACAACATTGTTTACTGAATATTTTAAGCCCATTGTTGAGATCCACTGCTCAGAAAAAAAGATTCCTTTCAATAAGTTACTGTTCAGTGATAATGCATCTGGTCACCCAAGAGCTCTGATGGGGCTGTACAGTGAGAATAATGTTTTAATGCCTGATAACACGACATGCATTTTGCAGCCCATGGATCAAGGAGTAAATTCAATGTTCAAGTATTATTTAAGAAATATATTTTGTAAGATTATATCTGCCATAGGTAGTGTTTCCCTGATCGATCTGGGCAAAATAAATTGGAAACCTTCTGGAAAGGATTTACCATTCTAGATACCATTAAGTATATTCATTTTTCATGGGAAGAGGGCAAAATATCAACATTAACAAGAGTTTGGAAGAAGTTGATTCTAATCCTCATGGATGACTTTGAAGGGTTCAAGACTTTGGTGGAGAACATAACAGCAGATGTGGTAGAAATAGCAAGAGAACTAGGGTTAAGGGTGGAGACTGAAGATGTGACTGAATTGCTGCAATATAATGAAACTAAAGGATGAGGATATGCTTCTTATGGATGAGCAAAAACAAGTAGTTTCTGGGGATGGAAACCACACCTGGTGAAGGTGCTGTAAATATTGTTGAAATGACAAGATAGTATTTAGAGATTTTTAGAACATGAAAGCAAGATCTTCAAATAGCAAAAAGATTACAAGTCATTGAAGGTTCAGATGATGTTAGCCTTTTTTATCCATAAAGTATTTTTAAATGAAAGTATGTACAATTAAAAAAAAAGTATGTACATTGTTCTGGTTTTTTTAGACCTAATGCTTTTGCACTTTTAATAGACTACAGTATAGTGTAAACATAACTTTTATTTGCACTGAGGAACCAAAACATTAGTGTGACTCATTTTATTGTGATAGTCTGGAACTGAACCTGCAATATCTCTGAGGTATGCCTATACAGAGTTACACTTTTGCAAGATGAAAAGAGTTCTAGAAATGGATGGTGGTGATGTTTGCACAACAATGTGAATATAACTAATACCACTAAACTGTGCACTTAAACATGGTTAAGATGGTAAATTTAATGTTGTATGTTTTTACCACAAAAATGGTTTAAATAGTATATTCTATATTATGTGGATTTCACCATAATTTAATATTTTTAAATTTCAAAATGTAACTTTTGTATTGTATTTTGTATTGTATTACCTTGTAGTATTGTCAGGTGTTGGTAATATGGTGCTTGCATAACAGCAGAATATTTGGCTCACAGTAGGTGCTCAACCATTGTTAGTTACTTCCCTCTTTTCCTTTATCTCCCTTCTCTCCCTCTTGTCCATATATCTTAGTTCATGATTTAGGTTCTGCCAAACCTCCCACTTCTCAACAGACTCCTTTCTCCTTTGTTTCCTTACTTCCTTTCTTCTTTCTCTCATTTTATTTTATTATTATAAGGAACATCAAGAACTTCCAAGAAGAATCCCTCAACTATTTTGCCAGGTGGCAAAACCACACTGTTGTCTTCAAAAGTTCTCACAAGCAAATTATATATCCAGATATGTCAATCAATATTACTTGAGCTACAAGGCTGATTCACAGAATTGTGCAAGTCGTTCACTTCACAATTGTGTCTGGCTGAGAAGTTGAATTCGGTCAATGTGCCCTGGGATATGTCTGAATTCAAGAGGTGCCTACTTTTAATTCACAGAAAGTCACTATAAGGACCAGTGCCAGCACGGCGCATGTGTAATTAAGATGTTATGGAACCTTGCAGTCAGACTTGGGATACTCGAAGTCCAGAGAATGAAGACTTAAACTCATAGTTCCTTGCAGGATGAGGGGAAAAAAAGACTTCTTGTAAGCTCCAGGGATGATGGGAAAGTATGCTTCTTAGATCTCAACAAGAAAGTGGCTTTTCTCACTTGGGACGCCAGGCCATGTCTGAGAGGGAGCATGGTTATAGAGGCCAGCACATAGGGCTGAAGAGGTTACTTTGGGAAAGAATGGAGAAAATATTAGGATAGCAACAAATTTTGTAGGCTGGGGTTTCTCAAAGGTAATATTAAAACCAAGTATGTTGTATCTAGAAACCTATATCAAGCAAATCATCCAGACTTAGATCATCATATATAACAAGGGTTCCCATCTGTTTGTGCTTCTATGTTTCCATTTTCCATTTTCTTAGTTATTTAGTAAATCCCTTTTCAAAATAGACATGTCCACATATGGGTCAATTTAGCTGGGCTAAGGTTGAGGTGCCTGGCAGGAGTGGAATGGGTATTGCACTTCCAAGATACAATAATTGTCTTGCCACTTTCCAGCTGGAAAACAAGGTAAGACACAGGATGTTGGAAAAGCTAGGAATATGAATGTATCTATAGGCAAGTGTTCTTAATCTGAGGTTCCTTTGGCTCTGACAGTGTGTGCAAAATTTCACTTACATGGCATGCGTACATTTTGGAGATGGGGATGGAAAGAAGGTCCACAGCTATCCTCAGATTTGAAACACAAAGCACCAGCCTCCCCTAGAATAGTAGTAGAAATTCCCTCCTAAAAATCCAGAGATCCAGGTACTTTGGATAAGCACAAGAGAAGCTTTCTGGACGTTTGGATTTTAGATTGAGCGCTGCCACAAGCTTGCTATATTAGGTCCTCTAGGCCTCATGTTGCATATCTGTGAAATAAAGAAGTGGATTACATGATCTCCAAGGACCCTGAAAGCTCTAAAGATTTGATTTTGAAAGAAATAATTGCTCTGATTTGTCATACTCTTGGGATGACTCTGTAAGATCAAGTTATGTAAATAAGGTCTGGTAAGACACTGTTCAGCATTTTCTCAATAGCTGAATTTATGGCTTTGCTTTTTTTTTTTTTTTACAACTATATTGGAGTATAATTGCTTTACAATGGTGTGTTAGTTTCTGCTTTATAACAAAGTGAATCAGTTATACATATATATATGTTCCCACATCTCTTCCCTCTTTCATCTCCCTCCCTCCCACCCTCCCTATCCCACCTTCCAGGCAGTCACAAAGCACCGAGCTGATCTCCCTGTGCTATGCGGCTGCTTCCCACTAGCTATCTACCTTACCTTTGGTAGTGTATATATGTCCATGCCTCTCTCTCGCTTTGTCACAGCTCACCCTTCCCCCTCCCCATATCCTCAAGTCCATTCTCAAGTAGGTCTGTGTCTTTATTCCCGTCTTACCCTTAGGTTCTTCATGACATTTTTTTTCTTAAATTCCATATATATGTGTTAGCATATGGTATTTGTCTTTCTCTTTCTGACTTACTTCACTCTGTATGACAGACTCTATTTCCCTTCACCCCATTACAAATAGCTCAATTTCATTTCATTTTATGGCTGAGTAATATTCCATTGTATAAATGTGCCACATCTTCTTTATCCATTCATCTGATGATGGACACTTAGCTTGTTGCCATCTACTGGCTATTGTAAATAGAGTTGCAATGAACATTTCGGCACATGGCTCATTTTGAATTATGGTTTTCTCAGGGTATATGCCCAGTAGTGGGATTGCAGGGTCATTAAAAATCATCCAACAAACAAAACCCCAGGACCAGATGGCTTCACAGGCGAATACTATCAAACATTTAGAGAAGACCTAACACCTATCCTTCTCAAACTCTTCCAAAATATAGCAGAGGGAGGAAGACTCCCAAACTCATTCTACAAGGCCACTATCACCCGGATACCAAAATTAGACAAAGATGTCACAAAGAAAGAAAACTACAGGTCAATATCACTGATGAACGTAGATGCAAAAATCCTCAACAAAATACTAGCAAACAGAATCCAGCAGCACATTAAAAGGATCATACACCATGATCAAGTGGGGTTTATTCCAGGAATGCAAGGATTCTTCAATATATGCAACACAATCAATGTGATAAACCATATTAACAAATTGAAGCAGAAAAACTATATGATCATCTCAATAGATACAGAGAAAGCTTTCAACAAAATTCAACACCCATTTATGATAAAAATCCTGCAGAATGTAGGCATAGAGGGAACTTTCCTCAACATAATGAAGGCCATATGTGACAAACCCACAGCCAACATCGTCCTCAGTAGTGAAAAACTGAAAGCATTTCCACCAAGATCAGGAGCAAGACAAGGTTGCCCACTCTCACCACTCTTATTCAACATAGATTTGGAAGTTTTAACCACAGCAATCAGAGAAGAAAAGGAAATAAAAGGAATCCAAATCAGAAAAGAAGTAAAGCTGTCACTGTTTGCCAATCACATGATACTATACATAGAGAATCCTAAAGATGCGACCAGAAAACTACTAGAGCTAATCAATGAATTTGGTAAAGTAGAAGGATACAAAATTAATGCACAGAAATCTCTGGCATTCCTATATACTAATGATGAAAAATCTGAAAGTGAAATCAAGAAAACACTCCCATTTACCTTTGCAACAAAAAGAATAAAATATCTAGGAATAAACCTACCTAAGGAGACAAAAGACCTTTATGCAGAAAATTATAAGACACTGATGAAAGAAATTAAAGATGATACAAATAGATGGAGAGATATACCATGTTCTTGGAGGAAGAATCAACATTGTGAAAATGACTCTACTACCCTAAGCCATCTACAGATTCAATGCAATCCCTATCAATCCACCACTAGTATTTTTCACAGAACTAGAACAAAAAATTTCACAATTTGTATGGAAACACAAAAGACTCCCAGTAGCCAAAGCAATCTTGAGAATGAAAAACGGAGCTGGAGGAATCACGCCCCCTGACTTCAGACTATACTACAAAGCTACAGTAATCAAGACAGTATGGTACTGGCACAAAAAAGATACATCAGTGGAACAGGATAGAAAGCCCAGCAATCAACCCCCACATACATGGTCACCTTACCTTTGATATAGGAAGCAGGAATGTACAGTGGAGAAAGGACAGCCTCTTCAATAAATGGTGCTGGGAAAACTGGACAGGTACATGTAAAAGTATGAGATTAGATCACTCTCTAACACCATACACAAAAATAAGCTCAAAATGGATTAAAAACCTAAGTGTAATGCCAGAAACTATCAAATTCTTAGAGGAAAACATAGGCAGAACACTCTATGACAAATCACAGCAAGATCCTTTTTGACCCACCTCCTAGAGAAATGGAAATAAAAACAAAAGTAAACATATTGCTTTGCTTTTATTCCCTCTCATCTACTATATTTCCACAAAATGGAAGAAGGGAGGTGGGAGGATTAACTTTTTCAACTCAGCCTGGGTCTACGTAGAGTAACTTGAGCTAGTCACAGTTTGACTTTTCTTTTCCTGACAGACTGGTTAAGACACTTTTGGTGTGTTTTGGTTTATTATTCCTTTTCTGGAAGTGTTTTCGGGTCTTTAAATATTCCAGAGATGAGTGACAACTTAAAGCCCTTATCAGTACATATTTGGGTTAAGAAAATCATTTGAGAAAACCTTGTAGGACTAAGATTGGGCCAAGTTAAGGTGTATCAGAGAAAATGGAAGTAACTTCATTTTCAGGTTGCTTCTTATTGTCCCAGATTGTGACAAAAGGGGGTTGTGACATAATAATAAATAATACCGTCTTTGGTGGGCTCACCCTGTGACTTGCTTCCTTTGGGGATGAAAGGAAGGGACTGTATAGCAAGGTCATGTCCTACACTTTTCCTCACTACTCCAAATGGTAATAGCCTCCTTCCTACCACCACTGCCACTAGCCATCATCTGACTGGATATTCTAAACTGAGGGAGAGGAGATGGAGGCTGCCCTTCTGCTTCCAAAGGATAGAATCCAGGCTTTTGCTCATTCATGACTCTGAAGTTCTTCATCTCATGCAACTCACTTCTTATTCAATGGTTTTGTATCCACAGTTGTGATTGCCCAGGTATTCAGGCAAGTGACTTGGCTTTCACCAGGAGGGCAGGCTCGGTGGTGGGCATTCATTTAATCTCAGACTCTTGGGAGTAGAAAGGGATTAGGGTTCTTCTAACTCTAGTTCCCAATTCATTTCACCAGATCTTTATTTTCCTTGGTATTCTGTCTACTGAGAATAGGGGAGGGCTGCATATTTAGTGGACGAATGGGTTCAACTGAAAAGTATTTCACCATTCCTCTTCCTAACAAACTCTTTATATTTCTCATTTTCTCTTTGTCTTTATCTGCTTTTCCCTCCTACCTCTCTGGGTGATGTCCTTATTCTCCTTCTCAGTTTCCATTGTTCTGACATGCCAGGAGATAACAGTCAGTAGCACCAACATTTCTGTTCTCTTCAGGCACTTTATATTATAGCTACTCTAAAAATCAGATCCACAATGCACATGCATCATCATTCTACAAATATTTATTAAACACCTGCTATGATCCAAGAGATGATCTAAGTTCTGAGAAAGAAGAGAATAATAAAAAATAGTTAACACTTATATAGCACAGAGTATGTGTCAGACACTATTTTCACTACTTGGCATAGAATTATCTTGTTTGCTTTTAAAATATTATGAGATATGCATCATGCTAATCCAATTTCACATATGAGGAAAGTGAAAAACAGAGAGGTTAAGTAACTTTCTTAAGGTCATAAGCCTATAAGTAACAGAGCCATGAAGTTAGAAATCAAATCCAAAGAGACCATTATCAGAATATGCACTCTGAACCTGTTATATCCTCTCCTCGTGGAGCATATCGTTTAGTTGTGGAGACACAATAAACATGTAAATAAATAAAAATACAACTTTTCTACTAGATTTAAGTTTATACAAAATAAAAGAGAGTAAGTTGGAAAAAAGTGACGAGGTGTGTGTTGTTTCTAATAGGATGATAGGGGAAGACCTCTCTGAAGAGATGACATTTCAGCAGAAACCTGAATGAACTTGTTATATATTCTAGTTAGAGTGAGAAGAAATCACAAAAGTCCTAAAATAAGAATGAGGAGGAGAGCTGGGGAAGATGGTGGAAGAGTAAGATGCAGAGATCATCTTCCTCCCCACAGATACACCAAAAATATATATACACGTGGAACAACTCCTACAGAACACCTACTGAATGCTGGCAGAAGACCTCAGACCTCCCAAAAGGCAAGAAACTCCCCACGTACCTGGGTAGGGCAAAAGAAAAAATAGAGACAAAAGAATAGGGACGGGACCTGCACCAGTGGGAGGGAGCTGTGAAGGAGGAAAGGTTTCCACACACTAGGAAGCCCCTTCATGGGCGGAGACTGCGGGTGGCAGAGGGGGGAGCTTCACAGCCACAGAGGAGAGCACAGCAACAGGGGTGTGGAGGGCAAAGTGGGGAGATTCCCGCACAGAGGATCGGTGCTGACCGGCACTCACCAGCCCGAGAGGCTTGTCTGCTCACCTGCTGGGGTGGGCGGGGCTATGAGCTGAGGCTGGGGTTGGCTGCATGAACACAGCCTGAAGGGGTTAGTGCACCACAGCTAGCCAGGAGGGAGTCCAGGAAAAGGTCTGGAGCTGCTGAAGAGGCAAGAGACTTTCTTCCCTCTTTGTTTCCTGGTGCGCGAGGAGAGGGGATTAAGAGAGCTGCTTAAAGGAGCTCCAGAGATGGGCATGAGCCACGGCTAAAAGCACGGACCCCAGAGATGGCCAGGAGACGCTTAGGCTGCTGCTGCCGCCACCAAGGGGCCTGTGTGTGAGCACAGGTCACTATCCACACCCCACTTCCGGGGAGACTGTGCAGCCCGCCATTGCCAGGTTCCCGGAATCCAGGGACAACTTCCCCGGGAGAATGCATGGCGGGCCTCAGGCTGGTGCAACATCACGCTGGCCTCTGCCGCCGCAGGTTCCCCCCGCACTCTGCACCCCTCCCTCACCCCGGCCTGAGTGAGCCAGAGCCCACGAATCAGCGGCTCCTTTAACCCCATACTGTCTGAGCAAAAAAAAGACACCCTCCAGCGACCCAAACGCAGAGGCAGAGCCAAATCCAAAGCTGAGCCCCTGTGAGCTGTGAGAACAAAAAGAGAAAGGGAAATCTCTCCCAGCAGCCTCAGAAGCAGCAGATGAAAGCTCCACAATCAACTTGATGTACCCTTCATCTGTGGAATACATGAATAGACAAGGAATTATCCCAAATTGAGGAGGTGGACTTTGAGCACAATATTTATGATTTTTCCCCTTTTCCTCTTTTTGTGAGTGTGTGTGTGCTTCTGTGTGACATTTTGTCTGTATAGCTTTGCTTCGACCATTTGTCCTAGGGTTCTACCCGTCTGTTTTTTTTTTAAATTTTCTTAATAATTAATTTTAATAACTTTATTTTATTTTGCTTTATTTTCTTTCTTTCTTTCTTTCTTTCTTTCTTTCTTTCTTTCTTTCTTTCTTTCTTTCTTTCTTTCTTTCTTTCTTTCTTTCTTTCTTTCTTTCCTTCCCTCCTTTAGACAAAGAATTATCCCAATTAGAGGAGGTGGACTTTGAGAGCAAGATTTATGATTTTTTCCCCTTTTCCTCTTTGTGTGTGTGTGTGTGTGTGTGTATTTGTATGCTTCTGTATGAGATTTTGTCTGTATAGCCTTTCTTCCACCATTTGCTCTAAGGTTCTATCAGTCCATTTTTTTTTTAAAAAATTTTTTAATAATTATCTTTTAACTTAATATCTTTATTATATTTTACTTTATCTTCTTTCTTTCTTTCTTTTTTCCTTCCTTCCCTCCTTCCATCCTTCCTTCCTTCCTCCCACTGTTCCTCCCTCCCTCCCTCCCTACTTTCTTTCTTTCTTTCCTTCTTTCCTTCTATTCTTCTTTCTTTCTTTCTTCCTTCCTTCCTTCCTTCTTTACCTCCTTTCTTTCTTGCTTGCTTTCATTCATTCATTCCTTCTTTCTTTCTTTATTTATTTCTTCCTTTCTTCCTACTTCTACTAATTCATTATCTCTACATTTTCTGCCTTTTATTCTGAGCCATGTGGATGAAAGGCTCTTGGTGCTGCAGCCAGGAGTCAGTGCTGTGCCTCTGAGGTGGGAGAGCCAACTTCAGGACACTGGTCAACAAGAGACCTCCCAGCTCCACATAATATCAAATGGCGAGAGTGTACCAGAGATCTCCATCTCAACACCAGCACCCAGCTTCACTCAATGACCAGCAAGCTACAGTGCTGGACACCGTATGCCAAACAACTAGGAAAACAGGAACACAACCTCACCCATTAGCAGAGAGTCTGCCTAATATCATAATAAGCCCACAGAAACCCCAAAACACACCATCAGACGTGGACCTGCCCACCAGAGAGACAAGATCTAGCCTCATCCACCAGAACACAGGCACTAATCCCCTCCACCAGGAAGTCTACACAACCCACTGAACCAACCTTAGCCACTGGGGACAGACATCAAAAACAACGGAAACTACGAACCTGCAGCCTACAAAAAGGAGACCCCAAACACAGTAAGATAAGCAAAATGAGAAGACAGAAAAACACACAGCAGATGAAGGAGCAAGATAAAAACGCACCAGACCTAACAAATGAAGAGGAAATAGGCAGTCTACCTGTAAAAGAATTCAGAATAATGATAGTAAAGATATTCCAAAATCTTGGAAATAGAATAGACAAAATGCAAGAAACATTTACCAAGGACCTAAAAGAACTAAACAAGCAATGATGAAAAACACAATAAGTGAAATGAAAAATACTCTAGATGGGATCAATAGCAGAATAACTGAGGAAGAAGAACGGATAAGTGACCTGGAAGATAAAATAGTAGAAATAACTCCTGTAGAACAGAATAAAGAAAAAATAATGAAAAGAACTGAGGACAGTCTCAGAGAACTCTGGGACAACATTAAACGCACCAACATTCGAATTATAGGGGTTCCAGAAGAAGAAGAGAAAAAGAAAGGGACTGAGAAAGTATTTGAAGAGATTATAGTTGAAAACTTCCCTAATATGGGAACGGAAATAGTTAATCAAGTCCAGGAAGCACAGAGAGTCCCATACAGGATAAATCCAAGGAGAAATATGACAACACACATATTAATCAAACTGTCAAAAATTAAATACAAAGAATGCATATTGAAAGCAGCAAGAGAAAAATAACAAATAACACACAGGGAATCCCCATAATGTTAACAGCAGATCTCTCATCAGAAACTTTGCAAGCCAGAAGCGAGTGACAGGACATACTGAAACTGATGAAGGAGAAAATCCGGCAACCAAGATTACTCTACCCAGCAAGGCTCTCATTTAGATTTGATAGAGAAATTAAAATATTTACAGACAAGCAAAAGCTGAGACAGTTCAGCACCACCAAACCAGCTTTACAACAAACGCTAAAGGAACTTCTCTAGGCAAGAAACAAAAGAGAAGGAAAAGAGCTACAATAAGGAACCCAAAACAATTTAGAAAATGAGAATAGGAACATACATGTGAATAATTACCTTAAATGTAAATGGACTAAATCCTCCCACCAAAAGACACAGATTGGCTGAATGGATACAAAAACAAGACCCATATATATGCTGTCTAAAAGAAACCCACTTCAGACCTACAAACACATACAGACTGAATGTAAGGGGATGGAAGAAGATATTCCATGCAAATGGAAACCAAAAGAACTCTGGAGTAGCAATTCTCATATCAGACAAAATAGACTTTAAAATAAAGACTATTAGAAGAGACAAAGAAGGACACTACATAATGCTCAAGGGATTGATCCAAGAAGAAGATATAAACTTGTAAATATTTATGCACCCGACATAGGAGTACCTCAATACCTAAGGCAAGTACTAAAAGCCATAAAAGGGGAAATCGACAGTAACACATTCACATTAGGAGACTTTTATACCCCACTTTCACCAATGGACAGATCATCCAAAATGAAAATAAAAAAGGAAACACAAGCTTGAAATGATACAATAAACAAGATGGACTTAATTGATATTTATAGATCACTCCATCCAAAAACAACAGAATACACATTTCTCTCAAGTGCTAATGGAACATTCTCCAGGATAGATCATATCTTGGGTCACAAATCAGTCCTTTGTAAATTTCAGAAAATTAAAATCGTATCCAGTATCTTTTCTGACCACAACACTATGAGACTAGATATCAATTACAGGAAAAGGCCTGTAAAAAATACAAACACACGGAGGCTAAACAATACACCACTTAATAACGAAGTGATCACTGAAGAAGTCAAAGAGGAAATAAAAAAATACCTAGAAACAAATGAAAATGTAGACAAGACCACCCAAAACCTATGGGATGCAGCAAAAGCAGTTCTAAGAGGTAAGTTTATAGCAATACAAGTCCTCCTTAAGAAACAGGAAACATCTCGAATAAACAACATAACCTTGGACCTCAAGCAATTAGAGAAAGAAGAACAAAAAAAAACCCCAAAGTTAGCAGAAGGAAAGAAATCATAAAAATCAGATCAGAAATAAATGAAAACGAAATGAAGGAAACGATAGCAAAGATCAATAAAACTAAAAGCTGGTTCTTTGAGAAGATAAACAAAGTAGATAAACCATTAGCCAGACTCATCAAGGAAAAGAGCGAGAAGACTCAAATCAATAGAATTAGAAATGAAAATGGAGAAGTAACAACTGACACTGCAGAAATACAAAAGATCATGAGAGATTACTACAAGCAACCCTATGCCAATAAAATGGACAACCTGGAAGAAATGGACTGATTTCTAGAAATGCACAACCTGCCAAGACTGAATCAGGAAGAAATAGAAAATATGAACAGACCAATCACAAGCATTGAAATTGAAACTGTGATTAAAAATCTCCCAACAAATAAAAGCTCAGGACCAGATGGCTTCACAGGCAAATTCTATAAAACATTTAGAGAAGAGCTAACACCTATCCTTCTCAAACTCTTCCAAAATATAGCAGAGGGAGGAACACACCCAAATTGCTTCTACGAGGCCAACATCACCTTGATCCCAAAACCAGACAAGGATGTCACAAAGAAAGAAATCCACAGGCCAATATCGCTGATAAACATAGATGCAAAACTCCTGAACAAAATACTAGCAAACAGAATCCAACAGCACATTAAAAGGATCATACACCATGATCAAGTAGGGTTTATTCCAGGAATGTAAGGATTCTTCAATGTATGCAAATCAATCAATGTGATAAACAATATTAACAAATTGAAGGAGAAAAACCATATGATCATCTCAATAGATGCAGAGAAAGCTTTTGACAAAATTCAACACCCATTTATCATAAAAAAACCCTGCAGAAAGTAGGCATAGAGGGAACTTTCCTCAACATAATAAAGGCTATATATGACAAACCCACAGCCAACATCATCCTCAATTGTGAAAAACTAAAAGAATTTCCACTAAGATAAGGAAGAAGACAAGGTTGCCCACTCTCACCACGCTTATTCAATATAGTTTTTGAAGTTCTAGCCACAGTAATCAGAGAAGAAAAGAAAATAAAAGGAATACAAATCGGGAAAGAAGAAGTAAAGCTGTCACTGTTTGCAGATGCCATGATACTATACATAGAGAATCCTAAAGATGTGACCAGAACACTACCAGAGCTAATCAATGAATTTGGTAAAGTAGCGGGATACAAAATTAATGCACAGAAATCTCTTGCATTCCTATACACTAATGATGAAAAATCTGAAAGTGAAATCGAGAAAACACTCCCATTTACCATTGCTACAAAAAGAATAAAATATCTAGGAATAAACCTACCTAAGATGAGAAAAAACCTGTATGCAGAAAATTATAAGGCACTGATGAAAGAAATTAAAGATGATACAAATAGATGGAGAGATATACCATGTTCTTGGATGGGAAGAATCAACATTGTGAAAATGACTCTATTACCCAAAGT
Organism: Phocoena sinus; assembly: GCF_008692025.1. NCBI lineage: Eukaryota > Metazoa > Chordata > Mammalia > Artiodactyla > Phocoenidae > Phocoena > Phocoena sinus. The sequence goes on along the minus strand of NC_045784.1, from coordinate 56,675,307 downwards.
AATCTTTAGATTCAGTGCAATCCCTATGAAACTACCACTGGCATTTTTCACAGAACTGGAACAAAAATTTTCACGCTTGGTATGGAAACACAAAAGACCCCGAGTAGCCGAAGCAATCTTGAGAACAAAAATCGGAGCTGGAGGAATCAGGCTCCCTGACTTCAGACAATACTATGAAGCTACAGTAATCAAGACAGTATGGTACTGGCACAAAAACAGAAATATAGATCAATGGAACAGGATAGAAAGCCCAGAGGTAAACCCATGCACATACGGTCACCTTATCTTTGATAAAGGAGGAAGGAATGTACAGTGGAGAAAGGACAGCCTCTTCAATAAATGGTGCTGGGAAAACTGGACAGGTACATGTAAAAGTATGAGATTAGATCACTTCCTAACACCATACACAAAATAAGTTCAAAATGGAGTAAAGACCTACATGTAAGGCCAGAAACTATCAAACTCTTATAGGAAAACATAGGCAGAACATTCTATGGCATAAATCACAGCAAGATCCTTTTTGACCCACCTCCTAGAGAAATGGATATAAAAATAAAAATAAACAAATGGGACCTAGTGAAACTTCAAATCTTTTGCACAGCAAAGGAAACCATAAACAAGACCAGAAGACAACCCTCAGAATGGGAGAATATATTTGCTAATGAAGCAACTGACAAAGGATTAATTTTCAAAATTTACAAGCAGCTCAATAACAAAAAAACAAACAACCCAATCCAATAATGGGCAGAAGACCTAAATAGACATTTCTCCAAAGGAGATATACAGACTGCCAATAAACACATGAAAGAATGCTCAACATCATTACTCATTTGGGAAATGCAAATCAAAACTACAATGAGATATCCTCTCACACCAGTCAGAATGGCCATCATCAAAAAATCTAGAAACAATAAATGCTGCAGAGGGTGTGGAGAAAAGGGAACACTCCTGCACTGCTGGTGGGAATGTGAATTTGTACAGCCACTATGGAGAACACTATGGAGGTTCCTTAAAAAACTACAAATAGAACTACCATATGGCCCAGCAATCCCACTACTGGGCATATACCCTGAGAAAACCATAATTCAAAAACAGTCATGTACCAAAATGTTCACTGCAGCTCTATTTACAATAGCCCGGAGACGGAAACAACCTAAGTGCCCATCATCGGATGAATGGATAAAGAAGGTGTGGCACATATATACAGTGGAATATTACTCAGTTATAAAAAGAAACGAAATTGAGCTATTTGTAATGAGGTGGGTAGACCTAGAGTCTGTCATACAGAGTGAAGTAAGTCAGAAAGAGAAAGGCAAATACTGTATGCTAACACATATATATGGAATTTAAGAAAAAAATGTCATGAACAACCTAGGGGTAAGACAGGAATAAAGACACAGACCTACTGTAGAACAGACTTGAAGCCATGGGGAGGGGTAAGGGTGAGCTGTGAGAAAGCGAGAGAGAGGCATGGACATATATACACAACCAATGGTAAGGTAGATAGCTAGTGGGAAGCAGCCGCATAACACTGGGATATCAGCTTGGTGCTTTGTGACCGCCTGGAGGGGTGCGATAGGGAGGGTGGGAGGGAGGGAGATGCAAGAGGTAAGAGATATGGGAACATATGTATATGTGTAACTGATTCAGTTTGTTATAAAGCAGAAACTTACACACCATTGTAAAGCAATTATACCCCAATAAAGATGTTAAAAAGAAAATGAGAAGAGAGGATTCTAGCATTGTCAGGAAGGCCTATGTGAGTGAGATATGATAAACAAGAGGTGTACCATAGGAGAGAGAATCCAAAGGGTAAGCATTGAATACATCATGGAGAGCTTTGCCAACAAGTTGAGCTTTTTAAATTCTAAGTATAGTTGCATTCGTCCATTTAAGTGGAGGAGAAATATGATCTGATTTAAGTTTTATAAAAGTTCACTCTGGTTTCTGTGAGAATAGACTATAGGAGAGTATCAGTGGAAGAAGTTTACCACTGCAGTTGTCAAGAAAAGAGGTAACAGATTAGCCGTGGATAGTGAAGGTGGTGAAAATTAGTCAGATTCAGAATATATTTTGAAGGATAAAGTTGACATATCTTGCTAACGGATAGTATGTGGAGGGGGAGAGATTAGTTGTTTAGCTCTCACAAGTCATTAAGATTTTCATAATTGCATCTTTTAATTGTCTGAGTTTCCTTTCTTTTCCCTTCCCTCCCTTTCTCTCCTCTCTCTCTCTCTCTCTCTCTGTCTCTCTCTCTCTCTCTCTCTTTCTCTTTCTCACTGCAGAAAAGAACTTTTCTGTCTGGGATAACATCTGATCATTCATGCCATAATAGTGTGGTATTTAAAATTATTATTAAATAAAATAATGTATGCAATCTTTAATTTATTCATAGTATGTGTTAATTCTAGTTACAGGTGCTCAAGATTCAATAAAGAAAATTGTCATTGCTTCTGACCACATGAAGCCTGCTGCTTGGTCAGGCTCAGGGCTAGGCACTTTACACACAAATTGTTTTGTTTAATCATCACCATCCCCCATCACGCACACACTTTAGGAAAAGCTAACAGTTACCAGGGGCTTTACATGATCAAAACTTTACCTTTGTCACCTCAATTCCTCATAACAGTTTTTCAATGTTGTTTCATTGTTTCCATTTTAAAGATGAGGTTCTAACTTGGCAAAGGATGCACCAGCAGTAAAAGGCAACATTCATTTTAATCTTAAACCTTAAGGAGTATAGTGTTATAGTTAATAGCTTTGGCTACTCAGTTAGCCAGACCTGGGTTTAAATCCTAGTGCAACCACTTACCACTTATTTGACATTGGACAAGTTATTTAACCTAAGGATCAGTTTCTTCAAACTATAAAATGAAATGAGGGTAAGAATAACTTCCCTTCCCCTTATGGGTTTGCTGTGAATGCTAAATGAGCTAATGTGTGAAGCATTGTAACTCAGTGTTATTGCTTACCTGGACGGTCCTTCAGCTAACAATCATCCCAACTCCATTCTGAAGTCTCCCTGGGTGTGTTTGGCTGTGATAGCTTTCCTTTATTAGATTACTCCTCCTTCCGTGATTCAAATATATTATTTTATTTTTCAGCCATGGACTGTTTTATCCAAATGTTCAAGTCTAATTAAATGTTGATTTAGAAGAATCCGCCATTTGGAGGTCTTTTAATTATGGTATGTCTGAGGCTTCCTTCACAACAGGAAGGAATGTAGACTTGATTTGCCCTGTCCACAAACTCCATGAAATTGCCTTGTTCCCTCAAATGCTTATTAAAATCCCTTGACTTTAAGTGGCAGCAATTCAGAGACCCAGCCGTAATACTTATTACATCTCAAACTTGTTTCTCCTTGTCAGCCATTCTAGCTTCCTAGAATCCTAGAATTTCAGGTTTAGAGGGAAACTTAGAGAGCATCCAGGCCAACCCTCTAATCTGGGGAATCTTAGCAAATTTTGTGCCTTGGACCCCTTTGACCCCTTTTCAGAATAATAATATTTTTAACATATAAAAATTATAGGGTTATAAAGGGAATCAATTATATTGAAATACAAAATAACTAGTGTGACATAGTAATAATTTGAGTTTCCTTATTAGTAAAATAAAAAATGAGGCCTGGTGTGAAGTCCAATAACTACCATAATTTCAAAGTAAGGATAAGCATACATAATATTTAAAGATGTCTGCAGCAAATGTAATGTGATTTAAAATTATCTGTGGTTTATATTGGAAACAAAGTTGCAAATACTATTGTACTATTGAAACTGTTGGCTAAATTCAATACTGCAGGAAATAGTAAGTTATGGTCAGAGGTTTGTATAAATAAAGGTATATTTTTCCATCAAATTTTATGGATTCCCTGAATTTTATCCAGGGAAACTAGGTTAAGAACCCTTATATCTGATATATTAGTTATACCTATGTTCTACTTGGTATATTTTCTTGAAAAAAATCAAGCAACATATGCTTGAATTCCTTCAGTGATGGGGAAGTCATTACCTAATGTGTAGTGGGTCTCCCATTGTTCTGTTGTCCAAGAGTTCAGTTAGGGTGTTCTTCCAGGAAGCTGTAATCTATCTTCCTATAGATTCCTATCATCAGCTCTTGTTCTCTCTAGGACTTCAGAATTAAGTCAGCATTCTCTTCCAGAGGACAAACTTTCAGCTGCTGGAAGACATATCTGCTCTTCCTATTTTTTTCTATTTTAACTAGCTACAATTCTTTCATCTCATATTTCTAGATTGTGGATTTGAGACATTGCCCCTTTTGCATGGTCTGTGGCTGTGCTTCTGATCGGCAGTATATCACCAGAATAAGTCAGAAAACCCCAGATAAGACTAGGAAAGTGAAGTTAGAAACTATCACTGTCCCCCATATTATCAACACTATATTTAATTAATGCAACTAAAATTCATGTTAGTCTGGAAAAAGGAGGGCTGCATTTCACCATCATCACAAAAAAAAGCTCACAAGTAATTTACCACTTTCCTTCAAGCAGCAAGTTCAGGTGCCCCTTGGTCTGGAATTATATTTAGTTGATCACTACCCTTAACCCCAGCCACCAATTCCCATGGAGAGATGTTGGAAAAATATTAAGGACTGCATATAAACAGTGATTCCATCATGGTTACAGCTTATATCACACATTACTTTGGGGAAACTTCTAATAGGCTACCTTTGTGATGGAGTAATCAAGCTTGGCCAATGGCCAACAAATCAGATCTTGTTTTTATGGTTATATAATTTTGGAAAAGGAGTCAAGAGCCTATTGAAAATTGTGTAGTTTTCAGTGGCATGTGATTGTTTTTTTTCCCTTTTCTCTACCTCTTATATGTCTGGGTGTCACCCTCTTAACCTAAGAAATCTGTTGCTATGTATTACAGACAACCTCCCGCCAATCTGTCTTGAGAAAAGTGACAGAGTGACACTTCTTCACCACCACCAACAGGGACCACTCCCTTTAAATCTATAATAATAATGATAATTAACATCTATTGAGCTCTTACCATATTTCAGGCACCATATTAGACATTTTATATATAATAATCTCATTTAATTCTCACAACAGTCTTATGAGGTAGGTACTATTAATTATTTCATTTTGTAGATGAAGAAACTGAAGCATGGAGAGGTTAAATAATTTCCTCAAGGTCACATAGCCAATAGATGGTATAGCTGGGATTTGAATTTAGGTAATCTTTCTCTAGAAACCTTTTTCTTACCATTAACTATCTCCATATCCCCTTCCCTTCCACCCCCTCACTGACCTTCTTTTAATACTTAGGACAGTCGTAATCACATGGAAAATTGAATGAAATGTAGATTCCCATGTTGGACCACTCTCCCCAAAGAGTCTTATTCAGTATATCTGGAACAGGAATATGTATTCTTAGTAAGCTTCCAGGCAATTTTGATGTACTGGTAAGAGGCAACTCTTAGAGAAACACTGTGTTGGGTTAAACATAAATGTTCTCAGAAATAGAGTTACAGATGTAGAAAACAAACTTATGGTTTCCGGTGGTAAGGGAGGGAGGGATAAACTGAAAGATTGGAATTGCTATATACACACTACTATATATAAAACAGACAACTAATAAGGACCTACTGTATAGCACAGAGAAATCTACTCAATACTCTGTAATGGACTATATGGGAAAATAATCTAAAAAAGAGTGGATATATGCATATGTATAACTGATTCACTTTGCTGTACAGCTGACACAACACTGCAAATCAACTATACTTCAATAAAAATTTAAAAAAAACATAACTGTTGTCTGCCCATCTGAACTGAGACTTCTTTGTAGGTGACCTTTTGTTTTAACCTAACAGATATTTGTTGCTCCCCTATGGGAGCTTAAGCTAGATTTGAGGAAGCTTGATAATTACCCCATGCTCCCAAGCCTCCTCTATCTCTATATTCCCTTGGGTAGTTACACAGTAAGAGGAAGAGGAATCTAAGTTTGAGATATCAAAAAAAGGAATTGGAATGCTTTTTCCTTTCATTCTTCTTCCAGAACACTTTTCACCCTCTAGGAGGGAGGGAGAGGTTTAAGTGGAGGGTGTTCTAGAGTAGGCTTCACGTTCTTATGAGTGAAATGAAGTAAAAGCCTTCCCCCAAAGCACAAGAATTTATTTTCCCCTTTTGGTCTTCCCAAAGCAGCATTTGAATGTTTGCTTTAGTATTTGCTATGTGATAAGCACATTTCTAAGTACTTCATGTATATTAACCATAATTAACCTCTTAGTCCCCACAAAATTCTGGGGTAAGTGCAATTACTTTCTCTTTTTCAGATGGGGAAACAGACATAGAGAAGTTGAAAGAGCTTTCCCAAGGATACATGGATATGTAATGTCATAGCTGGGCTTTGAACTCTGGCAGTCCACATCAAAAGCATAGGCTCTTTACTGCTATACAAAACATCTTCCTTACTTTAGCTTGTTCAATGACAAAAATAGAAAAGAATTTAGAGATTAGCTAATCCGGGTGTTTCAAGTTGTTTAATTCTTCATGGAACCCTTTATTCAAATAAAAGCATACACAGATAAATCCAAAGCTGCTAGGGTTCCAGGGCCTGTGGCTTTATCTGCCATAAACCAGGAGGGCATTCTATATTAACATCATTTGAAAACAACCAACATAGACCTCTTCCTTATGTAGTAGATGAATAAACTGTATTTCAGATAGAGTAATTATCTTGCCCAAAGTCAAACAGCTAATCGTTGGCAGAGCTAAGACTGGTACCTGAACCTCTTGGTTCTCAATTTGGCATTCTTCCTAATATACTACACAGCTTCCTCCAGGCTAGAATCCCTCTTTCCATCTCTAACATCTCTTAGCTTCTGGCATGACAGGGCAAAAAATGACTGAGTAACCAACAAGGACTGCAGTTGTGTATGTTGAGTTTGGCTTTTGATTCGCAAAGCTGCTTTAGAATAACCAAGCAAATTAACTTGGAGACAAATGCCTAGGGTAAAAACAGTAGTATAGGCTGAGTTTTATGACTAAATAATGATGGCTATACCCATTTGCTGTGAACTCATGCTGGAGGGTTCCTTAATAGTACAATACAGTAAATTAAAACAATCTGGCTTGTGCAGGGAGGAGAACCTCATATTATTAATGTATGTGGAGAAATATTTTGGAACACGCCCTTCTCAGTTCACTGTCCAAATACTCAATGAGTGCCCAAGGTCAAGGTACTATGCTAGGTGCTGTGGAGTCAGCTGATACTACAACATGTATTAGACTTCTACCTCTGCCATAACAAATTGCCACAAACTCAGTGCAAATTTATCTTATGGATTTGTGAGTCAGAAGTTCAACTTGGGTATAACTTGGTGAAAGTCAAGGTGCTGTCAGGGCTTTCTTCCTTTAGGTGTCTTTAAGGTAGAATCCACTTCCTTACCTTTTCCAGCTTCTAGAGGCTGTCCCCATAAATTGGTTCATGGGCCCCTTCCTCTGTTTTTAAAGCCAGCCACAGCAAGCCAAGCCCTTCTTACATTACCATCTGTCTGGTTCTCTACAGCTGGGAAAGGTACTCTGCTTTTAAGGACCCATGGAATTACATTAGACCCACATGGATAGTCCAAAATGAGCTCCCCATCTCAAAGTCCTTAACTAAATTGTATCTGCAAAGTCCCTTTGCCATGTAAAGTAATATATTCACAGGTTCCTAGGATTTGGACATGGCTATTTTTGGAGGTTCTATTATTGAGCTTACCATACAACCCTTCAGTTTATACTCCAGTGTGGAAAATAGGCTTACACATACATGTTTTAGCTAAAATGCTATGTTCAAAAATGAGGCATTAATACCCATGGTGGGGGATAGAGCTTAAGGAAAGCATTACAAAAGGGGTTGAATTATAACTGGGTTTTCACATATGAGAAGAAGTTCAAAAGGTGAGGTGATGGGAGATAAATATAAAGGGTACTTGTGCCTAAATTATGGAAGGTATGTCAAGGAAAAACTGAAGATTTATGAGCAAAAGATAAATATGGTCAAAGCCAAGTTTCTGAAAGATCATTTTTGAAGTAGTAAGAAGTCTAGCTTAGAGTAGAGAGCAAGAGATGAGTTAGGAGGTGATAGCAATGGTCCAAGTAAAATTGATGAAGCCCTGGTACAGAATGGTGAAACTTAGAAGTTGATTGGATGGGGAAAATTAGAAAAGAAATAAGACTTGATGACACAGAGGTTTCTGGACTTGGTTACTAGAAACATGATTATGCTATTCCCTGAGAAAAAGAACTCATTAATAGAAGTCAGTTTGGGAGGAATATAATGAGATTGTTTTGAGGTAAGTTGTGTTGAAGGTGTCCATTGCCTCTTTTAAATAATTGAGACTTTCACTTCATTCTTACTTTCTTTGGATGAAACATAAACACACCACCAATTCTGTCAACTTATCCCTAAGGAAGACAGAATCCCTGCTATATTTGATATTAGTCAACCTTGCAAATAACGACGTGCCCAGTATAAGTAACCATTTCTGTTTAGAGAATGAATACTGAGGAATGTATACCCATTAGAGTAAAGGCAAATATACCAGTAATGTTATCACAAATTTTATGGAATGAGACAAAGTATAATTAACTATAGCAATAATGATAACTTACACCACTACAGCACTTTTCATCATACTTTTTTATCCATCTATCCTAGTACTCTTGTATACAGTGTAAAAATGTACATAGCACTTGTATATACACAACAAGGCAATATACACAACATATTATTTTACTGCTATTTTATGGAAGAAGAAAACTGAGACTTAGAGAGATTAAGTGACATTTATACTTTCAGAGCCAGGACTGAAACCAAATTCTCACTCCATTTCTAACTTAACCATTCTGTGCCTCAGTTTCCTCATTTGTAATATATGACTAAACATAGGGTCAACCTCATAGAGCTTTTGTGAGGATTAAATGAAATAATGCATGTTAAGTGCTTAGTACAGGGCTCATCACACAGTACTCTATAGAAGCTATTTATCATAGTATCAGCAGCAGCATCATTGTTATAATTAGTACATCAAACTATACAGAACATATTTTGATGCTTTGGTGGACTAGGTGCAGAAGTCAGCAAACTCTGGCCTGTGGGCCCACAGCATGGTTTTGCAAATAAAGTTTTATTGGAACACAGTCACACCCATTTATTTACATATTGTCTATGGTTGCTTTTGTGCTACAACGGTAGAGTTATATACTTGCAAAAGAGACTGTATGTCTCTCAAAGCCTAAACTATTTATTACATAAATTTTTTAAAGTTTGCCAGTTTTTGGATTGGAGACTGGTTAAGCAAATTCAGTTTTGTGATTCTTGTGATCTAAGACCACTGTCTCTCTCTCTACACACACATACACACACACACACACACACACACAGACAGAGAGACAGATATTTTATAAGTACTGTAGTTCTAGTGTCTTCAACAAAGTGTTCTCATGAAGATTGAATTAAATGGGATGGAGACGGGTGTATTTGTTTTAACTATGGGTTAGAAAGTAGTTGACACCTCTTCTGGTGCTTCCAGAAGAGACTGGATTCTGGGAGATAAGCAAAAGTTATGAATCTGTTTAAGTAAAATTGAGGATTTAAGAAGGGCTTCAGCAAAATGAAAAATGATAGCTACAGCAATAGCTATCCTGAGCAAAAGAGAAGCAAAGGTTAGGCAGAATTAAGACTGTAAGGTGTAGAAGAGAAGCCACTTTGGAAACTGACGTAAGTAGGAAGGATCTATTTTCGGCAAGAATTTGTTGAAGGGCAGTTGAGAGTGAGTGGAGTAGACTAAGAGCCGGGATGCTAATGCGGGTGCATTTACAGGAATGGGACTGGAGCTCAATCAGAAAGTTCTAATAATCCCAAGAACTGTGTTTCAGACAGCAGAGCTGGCTTCTACTTGAAAGAAGTGAGATATGAAGAAGGTAGTACCTAAGTTGTATCTTACTGTAGAGAACTGAAAACAAAACAATGAAGTAAGACAAAGCACTCAGCATATTTACCACTGTTCATGTGTCAGATACTGTGCTCAGAATATATACTCTTGATGTTTTCTCACTGACACCGAGATTTTCTCCTAAATTGACATAAGATCTACGTGTTATAGGAAAAATTGGAGCAAGGAAAGCACAAAATCGGTAAAAATGAAACCTTTGGTTCTTTGGGAGGGCAGCTAGATTCAAATAGCAGTGAATGTGGACAACTTTCAGTTTAGGGTTGCCATGACAAACTTTATCATGTGCACCTTCTTCCTATGATACTATAGGATTTGTTGGGGAAAAGAACCAGCTGGGGTCATTTCCGTAATCCCTACATATATTGGCCTGCCGCTGGGGCAGGCGCCACCTGGTTAAATGTAGCTGTCTTCCCTCACTCCCTGCTAGCTACCTTCCTCTATTCCCAGGCCTAGAGACTAAGGAAATATGAAGTGATCACCCTGCCTCTATTTTGTCTCTACCACACAACAATACCATTCAGGACATCATTTTCCCTTCAAAACTTTGCCCAGAAGCCTAGTGTCATGGAAATTTCCCCAGCTTGATAAGGAGAGGGCAGTTCTACCTCTTAATTACATGCAGTGGGCCCAAATGAGTAGTGTAATCCCATTAATCTGAGTTTTCAGATTAATTATGTTTCAGTCCTCATCCAACCACCTCTTTACATACACTCCATTGTATAGACTTCATTGACATTTTTTAAATTGTAAAAGCAGCTAATATGAGATCTACTCTCTTAACAAACTTTTAAATATGCAATACAGTATTGTTAACTATAAGCACAATGTTGTACAGCAGATCTCTAGAATTTATTGTGAATAACTGAACATTTATACTGGTTGAACAGCAACTCCCCACAGACTCCATTGACTCTTCTCCTTGGGTCCCCACAACCCTCTCAGAGTTTTATCGTTTCCTTGTGAAAAATAGAAATTTGATATTGAAGTCATTTACTACAGAGCTATAATTAGCTCAGAACTAATATGTTTAGTAAACATAAAGGAGCTCTGGAAAATGAGCTCCTTACGAAGAAAATGAATTAAGAAAAATATAATGAGTTGGAAAAATTCTCCATAAGCCCAAGGAAAGTGGGGCTTTTTGTCTGATCACTCTCCTCCTACCTTCTCATAAAGGTTGAGTTTTACATATCAATTATCAGCTTGGTTGTGAGAAAAGGTATTCAGGAAGATTTCTCCTGCAGATGTAGCTAGAGTTGACCACTTTCCTCAGAGCCGACTAGACCTCTGGAACCCAACACTCAGAAACGACTCTTCTCTCCTTCCTTGGAAAAGGATGTCATTTATCCCAGGCACAAACCACATTGCCCATTAGGAGAGCTCCATTTAGAATACAAGGTACACCAACAACTAGGCTTAAAGCATTCTTGTAGTCTAGAACTCCTGGATATGTCTATTCTGTTAGCACTCTCTTGCCATGTTTTTCTAGAAGCTAGTCAGCCTTCTTTTGCAAAGGATGGCAGCCATGTCTATGTCAAACTCATTGGTCAGGCCACAGAAGGGAGACAGATTAGATAGATCTCTGAACCATTTAGATTTTAAAGCCATGGAACTCCTTATTATTTCACAAACACTTAAATGGAAGGCTGGTGACACGGGTTGAATAGTGTCTTCCCAAAAATATATGTTGAATTCCTAACCCCCAGTACATCAGAATGTGACCTTATTTGGAAACAGAGTCTTTACAGACATAAGTTAAAGTGAGGTCATAAGGCTGGGCCCTATTCCAACATGACTGACATCTTTATAAAAAGGTAAAATTTGGTTACAGAGACAGACATGCAGAAAGAAGACGATGTGAAGAGACACAGAGAGAACACGATGAGAAAACAGAAGATTGTAGTGATGTATCTACAAGCCAATGAGTGCCAAAAATTGCTGCTAACCCACCAGATTCTAAGAAGGTGCAAGAAAAGATTCTCTTCTACAGGTTTTAGAGGGAACATGTCCTTGGAAACACCTTGATTTTGGACTTCAATTCCCCAGAACTGAGAAAATAGATTTCTATGTTTTAGGCCACCCAATTTGTGGTACTTTTTTATGACAGCCCCAGGACACTAATACAGCTAGTATATAAACTATAGGAAGCAAGAGATTTGCTCTCTGAAGAAAAGATGCAGGACTTAGAGTCCTACCCGTCAGGATCCACCTTTATCTTTGAGGTACCTCTGTAAAATCTTAATACAACTTATAACAAGCTTTAAATCCACTGGTCCCCCACTCTTTTTCTGGAGGAGTATGCTTTATACTCTTCCAGCATGATAAAGTGGAATAAATATTCACTTCAGTTTCCTTCACAATTTTACAACTAATTTACTATAGCCTAGAGAGATCTCCTTTTCTCTGTCTCTTGGTTTCTTCATGTCTAGGGTCCTTTGCAGTCCCCATATTTGATTATTTTAAATATTGGTAGAAAAAGAAAAAGCTCACCAGCTTGTCCCTAGGAATGCATTCAGGTTAGGTGAATGAACTATGAGCCTACAACCCCTAAATCAAGAACTCTTTTCTAATGAGTCTTGTAAATTCTTTCTGAAGCCCCATCTACTTTAGTCCTGTCTTGTGGGGACATAAGCCAGGGTTCCTCATCAATTTAATATAGAGAAACAAATAACTCAACTTTGTTTCTTTTTATGGCTGAGTAATATTCCTTTGTATATATGTGCCACATCTTCTTTATCCATTCATCGGTTGATGGACACTTATGTTTCTTCCATGTCCTGGCTATTGTAAGTAGTGCTGCAATGAACATTGAGTTATTTGTAGTGAGGTGGATGGACCTAGAGTTTGTCATACAGAGTGAAGTAAGTCAGAAAGAGAAAAACAAATACCGTATGCTAACACATATATATGGAATCTAAAAAAAATGGTTCTGATGAACCTAGTGGCAGGACATGAATAAAGACACAAACCTACTAAAGAATGCACTTGAGGACACGGGGAGGGGGTAGTGTAAGCTAGGACAAAGTGAGAGAGCAGCATTGACATATATACACTACCAAATGTAAGATAGATAGGTAGTGGGAAGCAGCTTCATAGAACAGGGAGATCAGCTCAGTGATTTGTGACTACATAGAGGAGTGGTAGGGGGGAGGAACAAGATGGAGGGGATATGGGGGTATAAGTATACACATAGCTGATTCACTTTGTTATACAGCAGAAACTAACACAACACTGTAAAACAATTATATTCTAATAAAGATGTTAATAAAATAAAATAAAATAAAGGAGGAAAACAAAACTCCTGATTCCTTGACTGGGGTAGATCCTGCATGTACTTTCATAGTTCACTTTCTGTTTGTTTTTTGGACAAATGGTCTGTGAAAATATGTGTGTTAAATATTTGGGTGACAAATGAAGAAGGCCCCTTATGTATACTCCACATAAGTCTATATGAGTAGAGGGTAAAATAAAGCTAATCCAAGAGGGATCACATATACACATATTTCTGTACTAGAGGGAGACCAGCAATAAAGAGAATAAATTTCAAATTAAAGTAAGATTGGAATTAAAAAAAAAAGACTTCTGGAGAGGGTACCTAAGTCAGGAATGCTGATATAGGCCTTGAAGTCTCAGGCACCTGATTTCTTTACAGTCTATGACATTGATGATAGTGTTAGTGATAGCTATAATTATCGGGCATGTACAGTTTCAAGAGCATGACAGGTGCTATCTAATTTAATTCTCACAATTACCCCCTGTTTCAGATGAGAAATCTGAAGTTTGGTGAGGATGGGTGACTTGGCCAAAGTCACAGAGCTGGACGGTGGCAGACCCAGGCTTCTAACATAAGTAGTTTGATTCAAAGGCCCATTCTTTTAGCCAGTATGCTGTATGTATCCACACTAAGGAGTACAAAAAATAAATGTCTTAATTCTATTTTTTTCCCTTTCATGATACTTTTGGTAGAACCTGAACCTAAGTCCTCTTTAAACCATGAGGAGAGGAGATTTGAGGTCCTGAAATATTTGGTTTTGTAGGGCATTGTACTGAGGAATGCCTATGGGGCAAAAGATTGGGAAGAAGTGAGGCCTGGCATTTTTGAGGCTTTAGTTATAGGAATGAGCTTTCTAGGTGTATTGTGGGGAACAGAGAAGAATCAGGCATTGCCTCTGCCACCAAAGAACTCCCTTCCTGGTAAAAGACATGAGACAATACACAGCTTATTTGGACATAAAGGAGAGTGTGGCCAGTGTAACATGCAGATCAGAACTGAGGGTGGATTTATGTGAAACAAATTCTAACAGTTAAAATAAGTTTCAGGAATGCGAGGTCAATGAGGCTGGTAGTCTGCATAGGGAAGTATAATAGATAGGTTTGTTTTTTTTTGTTTGTTTGTTTTGAAAGATGGTTACAATTTGAGAGGTAGGAGAGGAGAGATGAAGGGAGCAGGACATGGTGAGTTAACTGAGTGTACTTAAGTAGCAATATAAGAATAGTAAGATGTGCATGTATGTGCAAGTGCCCATGTTATGTAGTGAAAGAACAATGCACTATACCAGATTCTATAATAGATAGACCTAAGAAGAACATGTATATGTTTGTGAGGGGGTGTGGAAAACATGAAACCTGTTGAGAAGTATAAAGTATAACTATTGAAGATTCTCCTATTCCTGTCTACCATGTTCCCTATGTCTCACCCTAGTGGCCCATCTTGATCTTTATGATATATACTAAGGACTTATTAGATAAGAATTTAAGACCCAGTATGTTGCTTCCTACATTTTATTAGGTAATTTTGGAAGACTAAGATCTAAAAGATTGAATCTCTATTGGTGAAATTTTGGACCCTGTAGTATATGATGGGGAATATTTTTGGTGAGCGGACTTTCCAGTGTACTTCAAATTATGCCACATGCCTATTCTGCTTTCAGAGCTTACCTGCTTTCTTTTTGTTTTGTTTTGTTTTGTTTTTTTGATCATGCCACGCAGCATGTGGAATCTTAGTTCCCCCACCAGGGATCAAAACCACACCCTCTGCATTGGAAGTGCAGAGTCTTAACCACTTTCCTTCTCTCAATACTAAATTTTGTTCCACTATTTCCAATGTTGTGGAAACTTTCAAGAAAATGAGGATGTGATTATTATGTAAATTTGACCTTGCCTCTCTCCTCTGACATGAGAGTTGAGGTGATCTCCACACCCATAAACTTCCCTACCCGCACAAACACCCAGGCTGAGCCATAACAAACTCAGGACCGTTCAGCTTCTATCTTCATCCTTAAGTCATTTGACAAAATATGAATTGATTCAGCCAAAGTTGAGTCACTTACACAGGAGCTACTGGGGCAGAGAGGAGGCAGGAAAACTATCATTTATTGAACAGCTGCTGTGTGCCAGACACTTTGTTGGCACAAGCATATTCTTGATTAGTTTGCTAATGTATTACTAACTTTCGGCCTGATGCAGATATGCTTTTAGCAGTGGTCCATCTCTCTTGCCCTCTCTGCCCAACTTTTCATGTATTGCCAGTTGAGAGTTAAGGCATCAGTAGGTTGTGAAATCAATTTATTTAGTCATGGCCAGAATTAAAACAAAGAAAGAGGTTAGGATAGATAAGGATAAAATTGGTTAGATTAGAAAATAAAATAAAGATTAAAGGGTATTACATGTAGTAAAGATTAACATTATTTCATGATATTTTCTCTGTGTGTGTGTGCGTATGTCTACATAAAAAGAATTTCTAACTGTGAATTGTGGTCCATAAAGTTTGAAAATCACTGATTTAAAGTGGAAATAAAAGGTTGTCAGGAGAAACCAAATAAAAAACTTTGTCAAACAAAACCTTGTGTTTTACAAATAATAATACCTTGTTTGTACATTTCCTCTGCACATCTAGCACTTCTTTCCAGGTGAGTGCATACATTTCTCACTGCTCACAGATTTTTGCTGTTCAATACAGTACTACTGGCTATGTGTGGCTACTGAGCATTTGAAATATGGCTGGTCTTAACGGATATGTCTTATAAGTGTAAAATGCACACCAGATTTTAAAGACATAGCATGAAAAAAGATCATAAAATATCATATTATTAGTTTTATGTTGATTATATGTTGAAAGTATATATATTTGATATATTGGGTTAAATGAAATATATTATTAATAAAATAAATTTCTCTTATTCTTTTTTACTCTTTTAAATGTGGCTACTAGAAAATTTGAATTTACATATGTGACTTGAATTATATTTATTTTGGACAGTACTGGTCTATACAATGGGTTACATATGTGTGTGTATATATATATATACATATATATATATGCAAGATTTGTATGCTATCATAATTTGATGATTTTTTCTGTGCTTATGTTACTCAGGTTTCAAGATGGTTCTGCTGTACAGCAAAGTGATTCAGTTATACATATATATATATATATTGTTTTTCGTATTCTTTTACATTATGGTTTATCACAGGATATTGAATATAGTTCCCTGTGCTATACAGAAGGACCTTGTTTATCCTTCCTATATATACTAGTTTTCATCTGCTAATCCCAAACTCCCAATCCTTCCCTCCCCCACCCCAAGGTGGTTCTAGACCTAAACATCATATTTATATATTCAATTAAAGAGCCAAGGTGCTAATGTTTCCCATTCAACCCTCTTGTGGTAATTCTGCTTTGTTTAGGGGTTGTAGAACTCACTTAGAATTTAATCTGGTCCAATATCAGAGGGTGAAAATGAACTTAACTAAAACAACCCCTCTGAATGTGGGGGAGAATTTTTCATTCCCTTGGACAATTTGTTATTTAGATTGACCCTATATCTCCTTCTTATACAGTATGAGCTTAGTCCTGTCATCTGGACCTACATACAGAAGGAATGATTCCTCTTTCATGTGAGTGTCCAAAATGTTATAAAAAATGGCTATTATTTTTTCCTACTAAGTCTTTTCTCTTCCAGCCTAAATAGTTCTAGTTCTTGTAGTTTCTCCCAAAGTTATGATTTCCAGAACCTTCATCAATCTTTTTTTCCTTTTCTGAACATCTTACAAATTGTCATTGCGACAGTTTAATTATAAGACCTAAAATTGTATTAAGTTAGATTATTACTTTATTTTGGCAATTATGCTTCTATTAATGCATCCCAATGTTGAAAAAATTAGATTTCTGGGCAACCAAATCATTTCTATTCCAGCCTATTGAGCTAAAATCCCTATTTTTTTTTTATATTGATGTGTTCCACTGTTGGTCATTCTCAACCATTTTATAATCCTGTAGTTGTTTTTTTCTTTTCTTTTTCTGTATCCAATTATAGAAATGTGAGTTTAAATCTATCATTTGTGTCTGTAAAGAACTTTTTTGGATCCTTCCTTTTATCTGTTGATTTTATCTTTCCTGTCTTAACACCATTTAGAGATCTGATTAGCCCCTGGTGCTATTTGTCTCTCTGCCTCTAGGGTCAGCTAGATGTCTTTGTTCCCCCTAAAGACTCTCTTTTCCCTTCTTCCTGGGAGTCTTAGCTAGTGATGTGATGCTCTATGTGCTATTTTGAGATTTGCAGGAACCATGCTGCAGAGCCCTGTTAACTTGATGTTGGGCATCATACAATCCTTAAAATGTTCTTCCTGGCCATCTCATCCACATTCTCACTTTCCATCCTGTAGTTCTGTGACAACCCTAATTTTCCTCTCATGTCCAGATCAACAGTTCCTGGTTCTCCATGAGCTCTGCTTCCCTACCCAAAGTTGACTTTAGGGAGACTTCCCTGTAATTGGCAGAGTCTCTCTAGTGGCTGATGGTAATGCCAGCTCTCATAATCATGTAGAATATTGTAGTAAGCCACAGGTCTTTATTTTCCAGGTTTATGAGTTGTAATTGACATATAACATTGTGTAAATTTAAAGTATACAATGTGATAAGTTGATACATGTATATATTAGAAAATTATTATCAAAACAAGGTTAGTTAACATCCATGACCTCACATAACAATATTTTTAATAATATTATTATAAATATTATTATTATCATGGCATGAACATTTAAGATATATTCTCTTAGCAACTTTCAAGTATATAACAGAGGACTTTCACTTGGTGCTTTGGTGCTTATCTTCCAAAGCACCTGCTTAGTTTCTTAAACATTACCAGAAGGATGTCCAGACACCAAATTATAGGGTAATTTTCTCCAGCTATTTCCTCAGTGGACAGTTCTGTCTTTGGGAGAGGTATTCTGGAGCATGTAAATGGGAGGTGTGGATCTTTAACCAGCTTTAGTCCCTTCCATTGTCCATCTCCTGGTCTATACCCCTTGAGAACAAGGCCATCAACCCACTGGAGCTGCTGGCTGACTCCTTCTGGGAGTTAGGATAGAGCTTAGATGGTTAGTTCCCATGAAATACTTTTCTCAAATGCTTAAATTAAACCCTGGCTCCAGGCTGTATCAAGCAAAAGCAGACTTATTAGGCAACTTATCTTTGCACTGACCCAGAATGACTTAGAAAGAACACAGTTATTGATTCAGTCAAATATGATACTATGATGTATTTTTCAGATGGCATGAAGTTTCTCCAGAGTAGGCAAGCATGCAATCATACCAAGTAATTGTAGCATGGTTTTTTTTTTTACGCATGAACCATATGATGTGTTTTTTTTGTTTACATCTTTATTGGAGTATAATTCCTTTACAATGGTGTGTTAGCTTCTGATTTATAACAAAGTGAATCGGTTATACATATACATATGTTCCCATATCTCTTCCCTCTTGTGTCTCCGTCCCTCCCACCCTCCCTATCTCACCCCTCTAGGTGGTCACAAACCACCGAGCTGATCTCCCTGTGCTATGCGGCTGCTTCTCACTAGCTATCTATTTTATGTTTGGTAGTGTATATATGTCCATGTAGCATGATTTTATAGAGACAAATGCTAAGGGAATTCCCAGGGAAAGTGAAGGGACTGGGGTCAGAAAGATAGAGAAAGATTTGAAAGCAATTATATTTATTTAAAATAAAAATTATTAAGTGATACTTATTTCTCGTTTGGGCTAAGTACTTTAAATACTTTATCTTAGCCCTCACAGCAATCCTATCATATGAGTGGCATTACCCCATTTTACATATGTAGCATCTAAGACTCCCAGAAGTGAAGTTACTTACTCAAGGTTTCATGGGCAGTGGGAGGCTGAGCTGGAATTTCTGTCTCACTGCGAATGGATCCAAAGTCCTTGCTCTTTGCATTACACAACACTGCTTCCCAGGGGAGGGGCAAGACTTGACATAGGAAAATAAGGTATTTGAAGAAGAAAGAAGAGCCTATAGGAATGCTTCAAGTTATAGAGGTGAATGTTGAGCAGATTTCCCAGAATTTCAGGAATGGAAGAAGTTTCATTCAAGGTTCCCCTTCTCTTATTTGGAGTGGAATATATGAGCATAGAGGAGTAGAAAAGCATCAGTTGATGGAAACTCCTAATATCTCTTTTCTTCAAGAATTGAGACTAGGCTATGGCATGGAATGGAAGTTAAGAGGTCGTAAGGAATCCAGAGGAAGGATAATCTAGTAGGTCTGATTTCAAATTCTGTGCTACCTCTAATGAGGGGTGGGACACATTTGCTCCTAATTCTCAAACCTACTCTAACCTCACTGTGAAAGTTCTTTCTCTAGCTCTGTAAGCCCTTCATAGGGCAGAGTAGTATAAAGAGACTCTGACTCTGACTGCTACATGTTCCCCTCCCTCTTCCAAGAAGGTTTTAACAAGGTAGGGTAACTCAAGGTTTCTGCCTGGCCCAATTCTCATTTACTACCCCTCCTCTCACCCCCATAGAGTTTGCTTCATTTATCCAAGTTATATGCTTAGGGAACGTGAAGAATATACATTCCTTTTCCCACATGTTAGGCTTTCAGTGCTTGAAGGTGGTAATCACACTGCCTATGGGTCCTGTCTTTCCCAGACCAAGCCATTTTTTTTGTTTATTTGACTCTTATAGCTTAAGTTGTACTTCAACTTTCCCTGGACGAAGTCCAATTTGTCAATGTCTTTCATAAATATAGTGTCAATAACTAATTGTAGGACTCCTAGGGAGTGTAGCATCCACCTACCCAAAGCAGTGAGGATACTTCATTCTTGAAAACCTCCTGGAAAAAAGTGAAACAACTTTTCACAGTTACCTGTGCTATTATTTGAGAATCCACATTACTAGAAAACTTTTTGTTTCATCTGGCCCACATCTGTCATGTTATGTTTTTTACCTCTCCTTATTTCCATAAAGGTGCATACAAAAGTTTTATCTCCTTTCTTCACAGATCTTCTCTCTTCCCCACCTATGGTCCAGTTTTCTCCAGGAGATACAAGTCTTAATCTTTCAAACTAGGCCTCCTTGTTTCCTAGCAGGACCTTGGACTGAGTTAGTGGGTATCACCTGCATGAAGATAGCCTGGGGTAACAGATATAGGCAAGTCCATGGGCTTGAGCTTTGGTGCCAATGGGAAGAGATAGACAAGAGAAACATTCCTAGTTCTGAGAGTTGGGAAGTGGGCTTATCTGTTTGAATTCAGCAAGCCCTTTCTTGTCTTCATTTTCATTCCACTTCATAAGTTTCTCAAAGAGACATAGCAATAAACTAGAGCACTAAGAGAGTGATTCAGAAGGGACCTCAGAGGAGCTGGGAAGGGTTCTGCAAAAGGCTTGGCAGAAAAAGTTTTGGACAAGAGAAGAGGCAAATAAACCATGGACTGACTGATGGTAGTGGATTGAACTGTGCTCATGGTGATGGTGGAGAGAGAGTGGACCAAAATGGGGAAAGGGATGGAAGGTAGGAGGATAAAGAGGATAGGGTCATCCTGGTATGACAAATAGTATGTGTCAAAGCCTCTCAGACTTAGCTTAACACACTGGTCCTCAAAAATATAGTTTCTAGTTTCCCTGTTTGAGGACATTCATGTGCCCTCAGTTCTTTCCAAGTGAGACGCCTTCTGCAATGTTGCTCCTCTACCTCCTTTTACAAGTTTCTGCCTCAGTTCAGCATTATACCAAGAGCTTACCAGTAGCCTAAACTTAGTTCTGCTTTAGAGATGAAAAATTGCTCTCTTCCCTAATTGCTGCCTTCTCAGATAACCAGGCCCAGAGATACATCACTGGTCAGGAGAAGTTGCTTCAAGTCCATTCAAGAAGAAGCGGCCAAGCCTGAAAAGGGGAAGTATGGGGAAAAGAGTATAGAGACTGCAAAGTATGGGAGGAGGAAAAAGAGGAATGACAGAAATGATTATAATATCTGAACCAAAAAAGTGGGAATAAGAAAAAGGAGAAAGAAAGAAGGAAAAAGAAGTAAAATGGGCTTGAATTGAGTGTTTTTGACAGTGCTGAGGTACAGTAGAACAGAGTGTCCCTGGCAAAGCTGAAACATTGGGCTCTGGCCAAATGGTTCCATCCTAGTGACCTTTAGATAGCTAACTCTGTCTGCTTGGCACAGACCAAATGGGTAAATAAATAAATAAATAAAATTTAAAGACCAAAAAGAAAAAAAGACATGAGGAAAAGCAGGCCAGTAACGGGGACCTGATCAAAGGCTCCCTGTCCCTCATTATGGCCTGCGGGCAGCTTACCACTCCAACCTGCAGCTCACCCCTTCCCCGCCCCAGCTTCCTAGGAGGAAGTGGGGCATGAATGATGATGCAGGCTGATAACTCCAGAACCTTCCCTTCTTCCTGCCACTAGCAAAACTCAATGAAACACAAGAAGGAAACCGGCAGGTCTGGTGAGGAGACGGCCTCAGGAAAAAGAGGTAGACAACAGGCTGTATCCAAGAATTGCTATGGTGTCAACCCAAAAAATGTCCTGTGTTTCCAAAATGGCAGGGGACTTTGGGGTGACAGAATAAACCCTATGGTTACAGACTCTTCACATTACTTCTTTTTAAGACTCCCTGGTGATTGCTTACCTTTGCCACAAATCTTTCCTTGTGGTCTCTTTTCATCTACAACCTCAGACTTCTCTGCTGTTCTTGCCAAACTCTCTCTTAACCATCACTTCACCAGGTGGCTATTGTTGTTCCTGAATCCTTTTACCCAAGAGTAGAGGCAGGCTCTTGTCATTCCCCAAGATACAGGCAGCACAAGACTGTGATGTCTTACAAACTTTCCTAAAAGGAATTACAATGTAGAAAAGAAAAATATTTAAGCTGGACACTATAGAGAATTGCTCCCAGAGTCCATCTACCATGACCCATTTCCTCAAACCATCTCTATGTTGCCAGATAATGTTTTTCTCTGGCCTTTTCAGTCCTCAACAAAATCCAGCACCCAAAATCTATCCTCTAAACCTCAGAGATAGAAAGCCAGCTCTAAAAACCCCACAAACAAATAGAAAATGACTCAAGTTTAGTTCTACATTGTTCGTTTCAGATTAAGATTATGGTTTTAATTTTTCATAAATGTGAGGTACATTCAAATATTTTCCCCTCAAAACAGAGCCTACCCCTTCAAATATGATTTTAAGCAGCAATTTCCAGCAGTGAAAGACTCAGGGAAGAGTTGAAGTTAGTTTTATTTTTCTCACAAAAGCTTCCATAAGCACAGGTTCATTTCTAGATCAAGGATTGGAGTGTCACTTTACCCTTGATAGCAGTCAGAACATATTAGAAGTGTGGGCAGGCAACCTGCCACAGAGGTCAGTAGATCTTTTCAATCCAACCACTTCATAGAAAACCACAGAGACCTTTTCCCACTACACATCCATACAGGCCAATCTTCTTTCCAATCATTTGTGTCATTCCTAAACCCTTAAAATTAATGAATATCGGACAGAGGGGTACATCTTCACAAGAGAGGTCTATTGATGTTCTCTGAGAGTTGGTATGACAGAAAGAAGTCACAGAGATCTGAGGTCCAATATGAGATAGAAAATTTGCTACCTGTATGCAAATTTGCTGAGCCTCTATTTCTTCATCTGTAAAATGGAGGTAACATAACTACAAGTGTGTCATGAGGATCAAATGACTACTATAGGCCTAGCACAGCAACTAGCACGTAGGCAGAATATCATCAACTTTAGCCATATTTTCTTTTTGGAGAAACTTTTCTCTGAGCTTGGAAAAGAGCAATGAACTGAGGACATTAGGTGTCACCATATATGTAGCACCACACTTGGGGGTCTCTTCCCTCTCCATTGTCTTCCTTAGGAGCATAGTTCTTCTAAGAATGGTGAATTCCAAACATATCAGGATATATTTAACTTTTTGCTGACCTTAAACTTATAACTGCTTGCTGACCATTTCCACTTAAATTTCCCCTTGAAGTACTCTGGCTCAACTCTAAAGCCACTCAGACTCAATATCTTAGCATGGTCATTGAAATGGTTTGCATCTTCCATTATCGTATACAATTGCCATATAACTCTGTTAATTCTTTTTTCATGACAGCTCCTGATCCATTCTCAGTTCGGCAAGCTTCTGGTCTTTTTCATTGTCTTGGTCCTAATCTCCCTATTCACAGAGGTTTCTGATCATCCTGCTCTCCTTTAATATATCCTTCATACTGTAGCTAGAAGAGTCTTTCAAAAATATCCTTTCAAGGCACAATACACCCCTGCATAACTTTCTTCAAAGACATCATAACTAACAACATGAAGTCTAAACAGCCTGAGTTAGCATTCAATGACTGTTATGATCTGGGTCCGTTCAACCTTTACACAGAGAAATAATCTGATTAGTGCTGGCATAAGAGTAATAATAGGGAGTAGGGAAAGCCAGAAGAAGAGTAGCTAATCCAGCTATTTGCTGCAAAGGAGGTGCAATCCGAATATTGAATAGACATTAGCCAGGCAAAGGGTGGAAATGTGGGAAAGAAAACTGTCTGAAGAAAAGAAAGAGTGTTCATGCATTCATTTACCCCATATTTATTGAGAGCCTACATTATGATAGACACAGTGTTATGAACTGGAAATGTCACAGTGAAGAAAGATGAAATGAAGTATCTGATTTCATGGAGCAAATATTATGAGAGGGGGGAGTACAAATTACTGTGATAGGTGTTTTATATGCATTATGATATTTAATCCTTATAAACACCTTGTGGTGGGCTTCTTCCCATATTACAGATGGGGAAAGCAAAGCTCAGACATTCAACTAACTCAGTGTCAAATAACTAGCTAAAGGAAGAGACAAAGCATACTATACCTGAAACACCCAATTCTAAAGCAGTGGCTGTGTAAATTTCATTGTAGTTTTAGAGCTTTTAACTTGTAAACCCGAAGGAGTAGCTATGCTAGAAGACATCTGTAGTCTTTGTAAAGCAGTAAACAGTGAACTGTATTCTCACAGCTGATAGGGATTTAGATTATGTGAATCACAGGAAAGTTTGCTTTCTTATCTCCAGTAGTATTTTTTTGGTTTGTCACAGGGTCTCATCCAAAAATACATTCTGTACAATTTTTAATGTAGCTTCCCTAAACTTTTATACATTTATTTTTAAATGCTTCTAACGTTTTGACCATACCAGCTAGATAGCATATTGATTTAACAAACATTAAGTGCATAGATCTACTATATGCAAGTTTCTGTAGAAGACACAAATGCACAGGAAAGAGAAATTCCACATTCTCCCCACCCCAGAGAACAAGCACTATAATGCAAAAACTGACTCTGGAGCCAGACTCCCTGCCTGGGACTGATTTCTGGCTCCAACACTAGTCCTTGCTATGAAGAGAAAGCACGGTGGCTTGGTGTAAATAAGGAACACTGAAGAGCTTCATTTGGTTAGAGCATGGGGTATGGGAAAAGTAATCACAAAAGATGAAGGTCAGAGCACAGCCATTCCTGAAAGCCAGCCAAAATACCTTGGACTTTATTCAGAAGACCAGACCCAGTGTTGCAATACACTGATATGTCAAAAGCAATTTGTTACCCATAAGAGTTAAAGTACCAAAGTTTACAAATGATTTACCTAAAAAGAAAATCAAGTAAAATAAGCTCAGTGTTATCCTATAATAAGACCATCTTCACTGATTTTCTTCCTGATATGCTTTCTTGAGCAGGAGGGAAGGTTAAGTGGAGTTATAAGCTAGCTTACTAAGAATTACACATAACCCTCACCCTTATACTTACCCAATCTTATCCCTGATTCATTCCATAGTTGGTGACCATGATTGTAAGGACTTGTAAGTTGTAATTTTGCAGTTACTTCAAAATTTTTTTCTCACCTTACATTCAGATAAATTCCTTATTAGAAAGAAAAAAATAGATAAATAAAGGGTGCCTAGGACCCCTACATTTACTTTGCACATGAGTGAGGATGAGACTATGAATACTTCTGTTAATAAGAACACAATAGAGGTCAGTACATGGTACCTAGTAAATGCTCAGTGCTGTGTACATTATTATAAACACAAAGATGATTTTATAAATCTCAGGTTTATTTGGAGTGGTGACAAAAGCAATTGCAAACCACAATGCCTTGTTGAGGGAGTGTCCAAGTCATGGTTGACTTGATCAACAGTTTCAAACAAGTTAAAGAGATATTTCAAGTCAAATTCTGAGCAAGTTGCTCAGAAGCTAGCAGGTTATTCTCATCAACTGTGTTCCTCATTAAAATAAAGTACTGAAGATGATTTTAAAACACTAAAATTTATCAGGAAAATCTCATTTATCATCATGCAAAATAGCCAAGTTAATATAAATGACAGTTTTTATTACTCACAATCTCGTAAGATGCTTATATGAATAACCCACCCAAAACTCTGCAGTGAATGTCCTTTACTACACTGCAGAATTTGTTTGGAGGTTTACCAAAATCTGAGAACATCCATGAGAGGTTATCATACATATGAACATTGTTTCATGTTAGAAAAGGGGATGAGAACTTCTGCTGTGATCAATAGAAAGCCATTGGTGGACTATGGTCAGGGATGAAGTATTATCAATAGGTTTAGGGAGAAGACCCCATCAGAGGTATGCATGTAAGGCAGATTAGCATGGGAAGAGAACCAGGGATTGATTAGGTAGATCAATTAGAAGAATGAACGCTATAGTAGTCCAAACTTAATGGAATATGGTAGGAAACGAATGAAAAGATTTGTTAAATCCTGAGCCAGTATTAGGTTGAAGTATATTAAATTGTTGCTAACCAACCCTTTCTGTTCTAGAGAAATGGGAATTGCATGTGGCTTGACTTAATAGAATTCAATACTTAGTAACTGACCTAGTGTAAGGAGTGAGGAAAATAAAGGAGTTAAGATGATGGGTATCTCAAGTCTTCACAACTGAAAAAATATACAATAATTGACCATAAGGTAATAAAAATTACAATTGCTACTTATATTTATTAAACTTTTATTATGTTCCAATCACCTCTTAAGTGCTTAAATGTACTAAATCATTTAATTCTCAGCACAACCCCATGAAGTGAGTACTTTGTTTATCCCCATTTCACAGAGGAGGAAACTGAAGTATAGTGACATTAAGTAACAACCAAAGTCATCATGTGCCACTAAGTGAAAAAGCTTGGACTTAAACCCAAGTGGTATGGCCACAGGGCCCACAGTTAACTCTATGTTACAGCTCCCTCTGTATAAATACCTCTGGAGTGTTTGTTGTGAATGAGAGAGTAGAGGAGACAGATCAATTTTATTCCTTTAGTTATCTTTTATTTTATAACCTTAATTTAGCTTAATTTACAAGAGTACTCCATGTTCATTGAAACCAATACATAAGTTTACAAAGGAAAAAAGTGAAAGTCCCCAAAAGTGCACTTTTCAAAGGTAATTTAGTGTGTATCATTCCAGATATTTCCTAAACCTATAAAATTTTTCTTTACATATAAAGATATTCATATATAAATTTGTTTTCATATTGATTTTCAACTTATTTTTTTTCACTTAGTGTACCTTGGCATGTTTCCGTATTATTACACAGATCTACTTCAATCATATCAGTGCTAGCATTTCCTTTCATAGTATGCTTATATCAAAAAAAATTTAACATCTTTATTGGAGTATAATTGCTTTACAATGGTGTGTTAGTTTATGCCTTATAACAAAGGGAATCAGCTATACATATACATATATCTTCATATCTCCTCCCTCTTGTGTCTCCCTCTCACCCTCCCTATCTCACTCCTCTAGGTGGTCACAAAGCACCGAGCTGATCTCCCTGTGTGATGCAGCTGCTTCCTACTAGCTATCTATTTTACCTTTGGTAGTGTTACATGTCAGTGCTACTCTCTCACTTTGTCCCAGCTTCCCCTTCTCACCTCTGGTGTCCTCAAGTCAATTTTCTATGTCTGTGTCTTTATTCCTGTCCTGCCACTAGGTTCATCTGTACCACTTATTTTTTTTAGATTCCATATATATGCATTAGCATAAGGTATTTTTTATTCTCTTTCTGACTTACTTCACTCTGTATGACAGACTCTAGGTCCATGCACCTCACTACAAATAACTCAATTTCATTTCTTTTTATGGCTGAGTAATATTCCATTGTATATATGTGCCTCATCTTCTTTATGCACTCATTTATCAATGGATGCGTAGGTTGCTTCCATGTCCTGGCTATTGCAAATGCAGCTGAAATAAACATTGTGGTACATGACTCTTTTTGAATTATGGTTGTCTCAGGGTATATGTCCAGTAATGGGATTGCTGGGTCTTATGGTAGTTCTATTTTTAGTTTTTTAAGGAACCTCCATACTGTTCTCCACAGTGGCTGTATCAATTTACATTCAGACCAACAGTGTAAGAGGGTTCCACTTAAATCAGGAACAAGACATGGTTGCCCACTCTAACCACTATTATTCCACATAGTGTTGGAATTTTTAGCAAAAGCAATCAGAGAAGAAAAAGAAATAAAAGAAATCCAAATCGGAAAAGAAGACATAAAGCTGTCACTGTTTGCAGATGACATGATACTATACATAGAGAATCCTAAAGATGCTACCAGAAAACTACTACAGCTAATCAGTGAATTTGGTGAAGTAGCAGGATGCAAAATTAATGCACAGAAATCTCTTGCTTTCCTATACACTAATGATGAAAAATATGAAAGAGAAATTAAGGAAATACTCCCATTTGCCACTACAACAGAAAGAATAAAATACCTAGGAGTAAACGTACCTAAAGAGACAAAAGACCTGTATGCAGAAAACTATAAGACACTGATGAAAAAAACTAAAGATGATACAAACAGATGGAGAGATATACCATGTTCTTTGGATTGGAAGAATCAAGATTGTGAAACTGACTATACTACCCAAAGCAATCTACAGATTCAATGCAATCCCTATCAAACTACCAATGACATTTTTCACAGAAATAGAACAAAAAAATTCACAAATTGTATTAAAACACAAAAGACCCTGATTAGCGAAAGCAAACTTGAGAAAGAAAAACGGAGCTGGAGGAATCAGATTCCCTGACTTCAGAATATACTACAAAGCTACAATAATCATGACAGTATGGTATTTGCACAGAAACAGAAATATAGGTCAATGGAATAAGATAGAAAGCCCAGAGATAAACCCACACACACATGGTCACATTATTTTTGATAAAGGAGGCAAGAATATGCAATGGTGAAAAGACAAGCTCTTCAATAAGTGGTGCTGGGAATACTGAAGAGCTACATGTAAAAGAATGAAATTAGAGCACTCCCTAACACCATACACAAAAACAAAGTCAAAATGGATTAAAGACCTAAATGTAAGGCCAGACACTATAAAAGTCTTAGAGGAAAACGTAGGCAAAACACTCTATGACATAAATCACAGCAAGATCCTTTTTGACCCACCTCCTAGAGAAACGGAAATAAAAACAAAAAATAAACAAATTGGACCTAATGAATCTTCAAAGCTTTTGCACAGCAAAGGAAACCATAAACAAGACCAAAATACAACCCTCAGAATGGAAGAAAATATTTGCAAGCAAAGCAACTGACAAAGGATTAATCTCCAAAATTTACAAGCAGCTCATGCAGCTCAATATCAAAAAACAAACAACCCAATCCAAAAATGGGAAGAAGACCTAAATATACATTTCTCCAAAGAAGTTATACGATTGCCAACAAACACATGAAAGAATGCTCAACATCACTAATCATTAAAGAAATGCAAATCAAAACTACAATGAAGTATCACTTCACACTAGTTAGAATGGCCATCATCAAAAAATCTACAAACAATAAATGCTAGAGAGGGTATGAGATGTTGCTGTTTCTATAGGATGGAATCTTAGAAGCAGGGTACCTGGGTCATATGGTATGCATATTTCTAATGTTCATAGATGTTGGCAAATAACTATCCCAATCTCTGCAAGTTAACACACACACCAGCAATATATGAAAGAGTATGTTTCCCCTCACCCTATCCTTAAGCCCAAGCAAGAATGGGTCCAGATGATCATAATCAGGGATAAGGCTAGAGTCTACGTCTAGTCTTGGGACTGTTGAGCCTAGAGAAGGGAAAACTCAAGGTGAAATAATTGTTTTCTTCAAATATTGGAAAGACAGAGGAGATCAACCTAATAAGAATATCCCCAAAGGGGCAGAAACTTCAGGGGAGCAGATGTCAGTCTATTTGGCATAAGATAGTGCTTTCTAGCAGATTTGTCCTGAGATTTAAGTCTGTCTCTGAGGGAGGATGGGATCCCTGTTGCTGGAGATGTACAAACAGGAGTTGAAAGACCACCTGACAAGCATATCAAATCTTGTCAGCAGAACTGGATTTAGTGAAACATCTACCTTTGTTCTGTCCTAAGGATCTATTAGAAAACACAATTTTTGAAGTGGGGGAGAGAGAAGGGGATCCAAGATGTCCCCTTCCCACCCAGAATTGCACTACTTTGGGGTGACAAACTTGGTGCCCCTAGTAGTGCTGTACTAGGCAAATTTCTTTCTGTCGCATATTTCTTTGTGATGGCAGATTTCTTTGTGAGGCCTGTTCATGTGGAGCCTATCATAAGAAGAGAAAGGACACACAGTGACAGATATACCATGCTTTTCCAGGAAGCCATCAGGCATGTCTACACACTGCAGAAAACCTTCACCAACTTCTCTTAGATTTTTTCCCAAGCCAGCATTATGGGGCAATTTATAGGCTGAAGAACCCAAATTGAAGGAAGCCACAAATTTATTGTCTATGCAGAACGGCAGAAGGCTGACTGAACTTGATTCTCTAAACTAGAATTTCAGTTCTGCCATTGGCTGGCTCTATGACCTTGGTCAAATTCCTTCAACATTCTGGGCCTAACTTTTTCCATCTTTAAGGAGACACAATTGGCCTGCATGTTCTCTGTTTATTTCCAGATCTGATGTTCTATGAAACTAGTCAAGTGCTCCTCCTCTATGCTTCTGTGTTATACTGTTCTGACCACTATCATTGCATTGAAATTCTGTTTACTCTTTCTTCTACTGGGCTATGAACTTCTTGGTTTAACACACAGTCGGACACTTAGTAGGCACTTAAATCAGTGTTTATTGAAATAAACTTGAATTCTTCATGACACCATGTCTGCAAGTCTTGGTCTCTGAACAAAGTTGAAAATTGATATTACAGAGCCCAAGGTGATTTCACTATTGAGCCTTAGTCCTTTCTCCCCGAGCCCAACAGAAATGAATAAGTAGAAGCAGGGAGTAATAGTGAAAAGAGGCAGCAGCCCTGACAGAAGAGTGACTTCTTGCATCCTCTGACATCATGTTTTCTGAATCTTTTCCTAGCTTCCCTCAGCAGACTGAGCTCAAATTTACTTTGCCTTTCTAAAATTCCTGTGGAGCTGGGATCTAAATTCTGAGGGTTCTCATTCAGTGTCTTTCCCTGACCATCCTTTCAAACCACATTCCTGCCAACCAATTCATGTCTTTTGTGGAGGCTCATCTTTCCTGCCCCTGCTTCCTTGTTAAAATGAAGAGAGAATTCTATCTCCATCATTTTCTCTGGTTCAGTATCCACCCATCCCAGCATCAGGATTCTTGTTAGGAAGCATAGGCCAATAATTGCCCTTTTGAAATTCCTCTTTTGAGATTCCAGATGTAAAGCAAGTGGTGACAGCAACACAGTTCCCTGTAGTTTCGGATCTGGCTGAAGATAATGACCAGCTGGAGGAGATTTTATTTATATTTAGACCTGTTTCAACCACAAAATTAACCGAAAAATAAATAAAGATGGAAGTAGAAAGATCAGAGAGCAGAATTTGGTGAGAGAAATATTTCAGGTTTGCTTGCTTTCCATTTTTGGAGCTTGACCCATCTTACCTAAATAGTAACATCCTCCCACATAGTTCTGAATACTACACAGTGGGAGGGCTACTAAAAACACAATAATAATGTCTAGGCTCCCGTTTCTGCCATCACAAAGCTAGCAATCAGGAATTAAAACAGACTAAGGCAGCACCAGAACCAGGAAGCTGAGATCAGTCATCTACAGCCTTCCTCTGCCTTCAAAATGTCCATGCCTGGGAACAAGAAGGATGATCTCCCAAAGCAGTCCTCTTTAGATAGGACACTCTTCTCTATGCCCTCATCTATAAACTTTAAGCTGTCAGCACTGGATGGGATCTCAAAGATAATGTAGGCTGTTAGTTTTTGTTGTTGTTGTTGTTGTTTGTTTTTTAAGTCATTAGTGATGGTGGTGGTCGGTCAGTTGGTTGGTTTTGCAATGAAGTCTTTCCTTCAAAAGGAATCTTATACGTGGAATCAAAGATTATGAGAGAAAAAAACAGAGCTGCTTTGGAAAAGTGGGAAAATGAACCCAGAGTCCACCTTTTCAGTCTCCCTTTGCTTCCTGAAGTACTGTCTGAAGTAGTTCTCTCGGGATCCAAGGAACACATTTTGAAAAATATCAAAGTAGTCCAATTATCTCATGTTATAGATGAGAAAATTAAGGCCAAAAGTCACACTGAAATTTAGTTTATTTCCAGATCTAGAACCCAGATTTCCTGATTGCTAATCTAAGGACCTTATATGACTCCAGGTTGAATATTCTTATAAACTCATCATTAAGTTCCTGTGAGATAGAATACTTTCCCCATACCAGCAAGACTGAAAACTGAGGTCTCCACTGGTAATTTCTTTTGCTGGGAGTACTGCAGTGATATATTTTGTGATACATACAGGGCAATGAGATGATCCCAGATCTCAAAATTTGTCAATGAAATGAATATTTAATGTCAAGAAAAAACATTTCTCTGCTTGAAGGAGAAAGAATGACTTAGTTAGAGCTTTAATAGTTGTGTCAATATTGGAAGGGAGAACGTATGAATCTGGAGGAGAGGGTATCATTATGGACACAGAAAAACAGAGTGCTAGTGTGTATCCAGGAAAGTCTAAGCACCACCAGAATCTAAAGGACCTCCAAACTCAAGTCACTAGAAAAAGTGCTTCTAATAGTTAGAGATGGTCCGGATAAAATATCCTTCAAATTTATCTACCTCCCTATTGTCTGGCTCTTTGCTCATTAAATAACTTTTGCATCTGCTTAATAATTTGGCTTTCCAGGAGGTGATAGTGTATGTTTCCTCCTTGCAGGCTCTTTTCCATCTTAAGTCCTCCTTTCACTCTACACTCTCACTAAGAAATTATTTTCCACTGCCACAGCTTCCACTTCCTCTTATAACCAATGAATCCCAAATCTCTAGCTCTAGTTCTAGGCTTTCTCCTGCACTCCAAGCCCATTGATCTCCACTACTGCATGCCTCCAGGACCCACAAGACCTTAAAGCTCAACCTGTTGAAAACAGTGGATTAGTTAGGGTCCCAACCAGAAGCAGACAGCACACTCAATATAAGATAGTTTGAGCCAGACTTTTTTACAGAGGCTATTTACAAAAGGGTAGATGTAGGTGAACAACAAAGATTAGGACAGTATGCCAAGATAGTAGCCCTTGAGCAGTTATCACCCCTAGGGAAGGACTAAGGGAAGTAGCAATTGCTAGAATCTGGAGGAAGAGACAGTTCTTTTGAGTTGGCCACCTTGAAAGAAGCAGTGTTTTTCAATTGAGAGACTCTAGCAGCCCAAGGCAAGTTCTCAGAGAGGAAACCAAAGGAATAATAATCCTGACCTCACTGTTTTTTCTTTAATTTTTTGAGAGTGCCTCCTGTTGGCTGAACCCATTAAGCACAACAGCCAAGAAATGAGATTCTTTCAGGTCATCCTAGCTGGGAGTAGATTTTGAGGGTTATATGGAAGATATCTGTCATGTGTGTGTTTCTGTGTCCATATTACATGTGTGTATATATGTTTGTATGTATAATCTCCCCAACACATATTCTTGTTACCCACTGTATATCAAAAAGACCATACTGTGGAATGCATGCCAGCCATGGCTTAACCAACATCAGGGCCCTCAATGTAAGAATGCAGTTCTCCGAAAGGGGGTTCCATGAAACCATATTCTTATAAGCTGTTAGAAAATATTCTAAGAAAAATGGATTCTCGGATTAGATAAATTTGAAAAGTACTGTGTGAAATAAAGTTTAACAGTGTTCTATATGTTAGGACTTCCAAGAGTACTAACACTCTAATATGTATTGTTAATCTCTAGGAAACAAAATATTTAACATTAGTTCAAATCATTTGGCTGTGAAAACTTTTCAGAGAATTTCATGGGACTAAGGTTCTAAAGAACACACATTGAGAAATTATGTTCTAGTCTAATCCCTCCATTTGACAGATACAAAATTGAGGTGCAGATAAAAGAAAGAGTTTTGCCTAAGGTCCCATGATGGCTCACTGAAAGGGCCAGAACTCAGGTCTAGAACTCAGTAGTCTGTGGTCCACTGTTATTTGCACCACATCATGTTCCCTTACTAGCGTCCTTTAATAACAGCTTATTATTAATGCATTTTCTATGACTTTGTCTAAAACTTTTTGGATTTTATTTATATTTCTACTCTATACAACTTGTTGGGATAACAATTGCCTAAAATTACTATTTGCTGTCTAAAATATTACTTTATTAATTTGCCTTAAATTTTTCTTTTTTAAACTTTAAGGAAAAAGGCCCCAAGTTCTTTTATTCTAGATTTTGTGAACAAGGCTATTTTCCCCCTCTCCATGTCTTTCCTGAAAATGGTCTTTGACTTTGACTCCCACTTAGCATCTGTCTTTTCATCATGAAAGTACATGGAACTTGAGGTTAGGCGTCTGGAGTTCAAGCTAAACTCTGCTAATAAGTAACACAGTAATTTTGGGCAAGTCACATATCAGGGCCTCAATTCCTTGATTTGTAAATTCAAATCAAATATAGAGGGGCAGGGGCTAGCAAGTTAGATGCTTAGATGCTTTCTTATAATCTGTGATTTAGAATTCTTAGGCTGCACATAGTATTCCCAATGTAGCTGCCTCTTGATTTTACACAAGAGTAGATGGTGGTAGGCAGGAGAGGATGTGTGTTGTTTCTTAATTTTTTCCAGTTATCATATTGAGGAAGACTAAATTTTACTGATTTCAAATCCATCATTGTATAGGCGTAATTTTAAAAAGCTTTTCAACATGTTGCCTTATACTTGCCCATGTTGAAATTCATCTACCACCTTTCTGCTCTTCCACATAGCCCCTAGAGAGCACACTGGTATTTATCCTTGTAAGGTACCCATTTTGCTCCCTGCAAGGGTTGTATTTAAGCAGCAAGCCTTATTCCATACAATTTATAGAGATATTAAGATGAGCTCAGGGTACCAGAAGACCTTCAATACTTTTTAGTTTAAAATGTCAAATGACTTTTTTCCTTTTTATTCTGAAAATTTTCAAATTACAAAAAAATTGGAAAGTTACTGAACATCTTTATCTCTTCACCAGATTCTCAGAATTACAAGTTGCTAACATTTTAGCCACTTTGTGTACTCTCCTTCTCTCATTCTCTCTCTCTCTCGAGATATGTATATATATATATATATATATATATATATATATATATATATATAATGCATAAACGTATATATATTTAACTTATTGCTAAACCATTTGAAAATAAGTTGTAGGCGTCACATGTTATCCCAAATAATTTAGCATATATCTCTTACAAATTAGCCTATTTTTAGTAGAACCAAAAGACCACCACATATCTAAAGAAATTGTCAATATTATCAAATATACAGCCATATACAAATTCCCCAAATTTTCCCACAAATATAATTTTTTCAGTCCTTAATCCGATCACTATTCATAAGTGCATTTGTTATAGTCTTTTTAAATCTAGAACAGTTTCCCTGCTGCCCCCTTGACCCTTAATAATGACCTTCTCTTAATTGAGGAATCCAGATCAGCTAGTTGTTTTGTAGAATGTCAAATATTCTGATTGTTTCTTTACGATTATATTCAGCTTAAACATATTTGGCAAGAATACATATTGGTGTTGTTTTGTATTTGCCATTTTGTCACACCCAGAGGTTTATAGCATCAGGTTATCCTTCTACTGGTGATGCTATGTTGATTTGTTGATCAAAGTGGTGACCATAGAATCTCTCCATCTACACTTTCCCCTTTTTAATTAGTAAGTAATTAGTGATATTTTATAGCCATGTGGATATCCTATTCCCCAACAATGTTTTGTTTAATAGTTTTAGTATCCACTGATGATACTATATGATTGAATCAATCACACAATGAAGGTGTCAGAATGATGATTTGTTACCATTTCCTCACTATATATTAGTGGACATTTTTTTGTTAAGGAGAGTATCCCACCACCACACACATACATTTTAAAAATTTGATCTTCCTCTTTCCCTCCCCTACAGATTTTTTAGAAGTATCACAAAGAATTCATGAATATATATATATATATATATATATATATATATATATTATTTGAGGTGTTTTTATACACTGTCATTGATATTATTTTTATGATAAAATTGTCTAAAACTTGGTCAGTGACAACTTCTTAAATCTAACTCCTGTGTCCTTTCGATATTATCCCATTAGACTTTGAGCACATCTTTCCTTTCTGATACTATCAAATTATTTTAATAGCACTTATGTTTTATAAAGATTATACAATATTAACATTTAGAAAACGTGGAAACAAACCAAAGCCCAAAGACAAAGCAAAATTCACATGTAATTCTATTGCCCTGAGATAACCACTGTTACCACTTTTGTTAACAGTGCCACCAGTCCTCTCTCTCTCCCTCGTTCTCTCTCTCTCTCTCTCTCTCTCTGTCTATATATATATATATATATATATATATATATATATATATATATATATATAATTAATGAGGTCATTTAATTAAATTGTTTTCTACATTATTGTTTTCAGGGATTACATACTGTTCCAGCATGTGGATTTACCATAATTTATTTAACTAGATCTTTATGATTAAATATTGCCCTTTTATTGAAGATTTTAAAGTTCTACAAATTATATTCTAATTTTAAAAGTCATCTGTGTCTATGATTATGTTTTTTCTCATTCCTTTTGATCTGTATTTGTGTTTATTCCTTTGCCTCTCTTTCTTTTAGGTGGTCATATTGTAAATATTATCTCTGGATTTTGGATACTTCTGTTTGTTATTGAATTATAACTTACATACAATAAAAATTCACCATTTTTAAGGAGTACAGTTGTAAGAATTTTGGCAAACATGTAGACATATGATCACCACTATAATTAAAATATGGAATATTTTCATTACCCCCCAAATTCCCTCTTGTTGTATTATAGTAAGTTCCCTACACTCATCCTTAACCTCTGGCAACCAGTGATCTGACTTCTTTCTCTATAGCTATGACTTTTACAGAATTTCATATAAATTGAATGATACAGTATATAGCCTTTTCAGTCTTGCCTTTTTTCACTTAGCATAATGCTTTTGAGATTCATTTATGTTACTGTAGAATTAAGAGTTCATCCATTTTTGTCATTTATTCTTTCTTATTGTGGTATTCCATTGTATGGATGTACCAAGTTTTGTCCTTCTGCCAGTTGATGGGCATTGGTCTTGTTTCCAGTTTAGGACTATTATGAATAAAGCTTCTATGAGCATGCAGGTACACGTTTTGTATAGACATACATCCACATGCTCTTAGGTAAAAACCTAGGATAAAGATTGCTGGGTTATATGAAGTGTATATTTAGCTATGTAAGATAGTGTAAGTGTATATTTAGCTTTGTGAAAAACTGCCAGACTGTATAATTGTATATTTATTTATGTAAGAAACTGCCAGTAAGTGTATATTTAGCTATGTAAGAAACTGCCAGACTGTTTTCCAAGATGGCTATGCCATT
Source organism: Phocoena sinus (assembly GCF_008692025.1). Taxonomy (NCBI): domain Eukaryota; kingdom Metazoa; phylum Chordata; class Mammalia; order Artiodactyla; family Phocoenidae; genus Phocoena; species Phocoena sinus. Next base: position 56,638,135 of record NC_045784.1, on the reverse strand, counting down.
TTGCATTTTTGTCAGCAATGTATGAGAGTTTCAGGTGCTCCACCTCTTTGTGAACATTTGATTTCATCAGGCTTTTCAATTTTAGCCTTTCTAGTGAGTTTGTATTAATATACAATTGTGGTTTTACTTTAATAAATTTTCCTAATTACTAATTATGTTTGACAACTTTTCCTGCACTTACTGGACATTCATACATCTTCTTTGATGAAATGGTTGTTCCAATCTCTTGCCCATTAAGTTGTTTTTGTTTTTTGTCCCCTTGTCATTAGGTTGCAAGATATATATTCAGCATACAAGTCCTGTATCAATTATACTTAGGACATATATATTCTAACAATCTATAGCTTTCTTTTTATTTTCTTAAAAGTCTTTTTTGAAGAACACATTTCTTAATTTTGACGAAGTACAAATACTTTTTTTAACATCTTTATTGGAGTATAATTGCTTTACAGTGCAAACTGAATCAGCTATACGTATACATATATCCTCATATCCCCTCCGTCTTGTGTCTCCCTCTTACCCTCCCTATCACACAACTCTAGGTGGTCACAAAGCACAGAGAGCTGATCTCCCTGTGCTATGAAGCTGCTTTCCACTAGCTATTTTATATTTGGTAGTGTATATATGTAAATGCTACTCTCTCACGACTTTCCAACATACACTTCCCCCTCCTGGTGTCCTCAAGTTCCTTCTATAAGTCTGCATCTTTATTCCTATCTTGCTAGGTTAATCAGAACTTTTTTTTAAAACTCCATATATATGTGTTAGCATATGGTAATTGTTTTTCTCATTCTGACTTACTTCACTCTGTATGACAGATTCTATGTCCATGCATCTCACTACAAATAACTCAATTGTGTTGCTTTCTATGGCTGAGTAATATTCCATTCTATATATGTGTCAAATCTTCTTTATCATTCATCTGTCAGTGGACACTTAGATTGTTTCCACATCCTGGCTATTCTAAATGGAACTGCAGTGAATATTGTGGTACTTGACTCTCTTTGAATTATGGTTTTCTCAGAGTATATGCCCAGTAGTGGAATTGCTGGGTCATATGGTAGTTCTGTTTTTAATTTTTTAAGGAACCTCCATATGGTTGTCCATAGTGACTATATCAACTTACATTCCCACCAACAGTGTAAGAGGGTTCCCTTTTCTCCACACCCTCTACAGCATGTATTGTTTGTAGATTTTTTAACCATGGCCATTCTGAATGGTGTGAGGTGATACCTCACTGTGGTTTTGATTTGTATTTCTCTAATGATTAGTGATGTTGAGCATCCTTTCATGTGTTTGTTGGCCAACTGTATATAATCTTTGGAGAAATGTCTCTTTAGGTCTTCTGCTCATGTTTGGATTGGGTTGCTTGTTTTTTTTGATATTGAGCTGCATGGACTGCTTGTATATTTTGGAGCTTAATCCTTTGTCAGTTGTTTCATTTGCAAATATTTTCACCTATTCTGAGTGTTGTATTTTCATCCTGTTTACGGTTTCCATTGCTGTGAAAAAGCTTTTAAGTTGTATTAGGTCCCATTTGTTTATTTTTGTTTTTATTTCCATTTCTCTAGGAGGTTGGTCAAAAAGGATCTTGCTCTGATTTATGTCAAAGGGTGTTCTTCTTATGTTTTCCACTAAGAGATTTTTTTTTTTTTGCAGTACATGGGCCTCTCACTGTTGTGGCCTCTCCCGTTGTGGAGCACAGGCTCCAGACACACAGGCCCAGCGGCCATGGCTCACGGGCCCAGCTGCTCCACAGCATGTGGGATCCTCCTGGCCTGGGGCATGAACCCGTGTCCCCTGCATCAGCAGGTGGACTCTCAACCACTGCGCCACCAGGGAAGCCCTCCACTAAGAGATTTTTAGTGTCTGGCCTTACCTTTAGGTGTTTAAGCCATTTTGAGTTTATTTTTGTGTATGGTGTTAGGAAGTGTTCTAATTTCATTCTTCTACATGTAGCTGTCCAGTTTTCTCAGCACCACTTATTGAAGATGTTGTCCTTTCTCCATTGTATATTCTTGCCTCCTTTATCAAAAATAAGGTGCTCATATGTGCATGGGTTTATCTCAAGCTTTCTATCCTGTCCCGTTGATCTATATTTCTGCTTTTTGTGCCAATACCATACTCTCTTGATTATTGTAGATTTGTAGTATAGTTTGAAGTCAGGGAGCCTGATTCCTACAGCTCCGTTTTTTATTTCTCAAGATTTATTTGGCTATTCAGGTTCTTTTGTGGTCCAATACAAATTGTGAAATTTTTTGTTCTAGTTCTGTGAAAAATGCCATTGGTAGTTTGATAAGGATTGCATTGAATCTGTAGATTGCTTTGGGTAATATAGTCATTTTCACAAAGTTGATTCTTCCAATCCAAGAATATGGTATAGCTCTCCATCTGTTTGTATCATCTTTAATTTCTTTCATCAGTGTCTTATAGCTTTATGCATACATGTCCTTTGTCTCTTCAGGTAGGTTTATTCCAGGGTGTTTTATTCTTTTTGTTGCAATGGTAACTGGGAATGTTTCCTTAATTTCTCTTTCAGATTTTTCATCATTAGTGTAGAAGAATGAAAGATATTTCTGTGCATTAATTTTGTATCTTGTTACTTTATCAAATTCACGGATTAGATCTGTGGTTTCTGGTAGCATATTTAGAATTTTTTATGTATAATATCATGACATCTGCAAACAATGACAGGTTTACTTCTTTTTTTCCGATTTGGATTCCTTTTATTTCTTTTTCTTCTCTGATTGCTGTGGATAAAACTTCCAAAACTATATTGAATAATGCTGGTAAGAGTGGGCATCATTGTGTTTTCCCTGATTTTAGAGGAAATGGTTTCAGTTTTTCACCATTGAGAACGATGTTGACTGTGTGTTTGTCATATATGGCCTGTATTATGTTGAGGTAAGTTCCCTCTATGCCTACTGTCTGTAGAGTTTTTATCATAAATGGTGTTGAATTTTGTCAAAATCTTTTTCTGCATCTACTGAGATGATTGTATGATTTTATCCTTCAGTTTGTTAATATGGTGTATTACATTGATTGATCTGCATATATCAAATACTCCTTTCATTCCTGGGATAAACCCCACTTGCTCATGGTGTATGATCCTTTTAATATGTTCTTGGATTCTGTTTGCTAACATTTTGTTGAGGATATTTGCATCTATGTTCGTCAGTGATATTGGCCTGTAATTTTCTTTTTTTGCGACATCTTTGTCTGTTTTTAGTATCAAGGTGATGGTGGCCTTGTGGAATGAGTTTTGGAATGTGCCTCCCTCTGGTATATTTTGTAAGAGTTTGAGAAGGATAGGTGTTAGCTCTTCTCTAAATGTTTGATAGAATTCGCCTGTGAATCCATCTGGTCCTGAGCTTTTGTTTGTTAGAAGATTTTTAATCACAGTTTCAATTTCAAGGCTTGTGATTGGTCTGTTTATATTATCTATTTCTTCCTTGTTCAGTCTCAGAAGGTTGTGCTTTTCTAAGAATTTGTGCATTTCTTCCAGGTTGCCCATTTTTTTGGCATTTAGTTGCTTGTAGTAATCTCTCATGATCCTTTGTGTTTCTGCAGTGTCAGTTGTTATTTCTCCTTTTTCATTTCTAAATGTGTTGATTTGAGTTTTCTCCATTTTTTTCTTGATGAGTCTGGCTAGTTGTTTATCAGTTATTTTTTTATCTTCTCAAAGAACCAGCTTTAAGTTTTATTGGTCTTGGTATTGTTTCCTTCATTTCTTTTTCACTTATTTCTGATCTGTTTTTTATGATTTCTTTCCTTCTGCTAATTTTGTCAGTTTTTTCTTGTTTGTCTTTCTCAAATTGCTTTAAGTGTAAGGTTAGGTGGTTTATTTGAGATGTTTCTTGCTTCTTGAGATAGGATTGTGTTGCTCTAAACTTCCCTCTTAGAACTGGTTTTGCTACATCCCATAGGTTTTGGATTGTCTTGTTTTCATTGTCATTTGTTTCTAGGCATTTTTTGATTTCCTCTTTGATTTCTTCAGTGATTTCTTGGTTAGTTAGTATGGCATTGTTTAGCCTCCACGTGCTTGTTGTTTTTCCAGTTTTTTTTTTCCTGTAATTGATACCTAGTCTCATAGTGTTGTGGTCAGAAACAATACTTGATATGATTTCAGTTTTCTTTAATTTACCAAGGCTTGATTTGTGACACAAGATATGATCTATCCTAGAGAGTATCCCATAAGCACTTGAGAAGAAAGTTTATTGTGTTTTTTCTGGATGGAATGTCCTATAAATATCAATTAATTCCATCTTGATTGATGTGTCATTTAAAGCTTGTGTTCCTTTTTTATTTTCATTTTGGATGATCTGTCCATTGGTGAAAGAGGGGTGTCAAAGTCCCCTACTATTACTGTGTTAATGTTAAATTCCCCTTTTATGGCTGTGAGCATTTGTCTTATGTATTGAGGTGCTCCTATGTTGGGTGCTTCAATATTTACAATTGTTATATCTTCTTCTTGGATTGATTCCTTGATCATTATGTAGTGTGCTTCTTTGTCTCTTGTAATAGTCTTTATTTTAAAGTCTACTTTGTCTGAAATGAGAATTGGTACTCAAGGTTTATTTTTATTTCCATTTGCATGGAATATCTCTTTCCATCCCCTCACTTTCAGTCTTTATGTGTCCCTAGGTCTGAAGTGGGTCTCTTTTAGACAGCGTATTTTTGGGTCTTGTTTTTGTATCCATTCAGCCAGTTTATGTCTATTGGTTGGAGCATTTAATCCATTTACATTTAAGGTAATTATCAATATATATGTTCCTATTACCATTTTCTTAATTGTTTTGAGTTTGCTTTTGTAGGTATTTTCCTTCTGCTGTGTTTCCTCCCTAGAGAAGTTCCTTTAGCACTTTTTGTAAACCTGGTATGGTGGTTCTGAATTCTCTTAACTTTTGCTTGTATGTAAAGATTTTAGTTTCTCCATCAAATCTAAATATGTTCCTCGCTGGTAGAGTAATTTTGGTTGTAGATTTTTCTCTTTCATCACTTAAAATATGTCCTGTCATTCCCTTCTGTCTTGCAGATTTCTATTGAATGTTCAGCTGTTAACCTTATGGGGATTCCCTTGTATGTTATTTGGTGCTTTTTGCTTGTTGCTTTAATATTTTTTCTTTGTATTTAATTTTCGATTGTTTGATTAATATGTGCCTTGGCGTGTTTCTCCTTGTATTTATCCTGTATGGGACTCCCTGCTCTTCCTGGAGTTGATTGACTGTTTCCTTTCCCATGTTAGGGAAGTTTTCAGCTATAATCTCTTCAGATGTTTTTTCAGAACCTCGTTTTCTTCTGGGACCTCTATAATTCGAATGTTGTTGCATTTAATGTTGTCCCAGAGGTCTCTGAGACTGTCCTCAATTCTTTGCATTCTTTTTTCTTTTTTCTGCTCTGCAGTAGTTATTTCCACTCTTTTATCTTCCAGGTCACTTATCCTTCTTCTGCCTCAGTTATTCTGCTATTGATTCCTTCTAGAGAATTTTTTATTTCATTTACTGTGTTGTTCATCATTGTTTGTTTGCTCTCTAGTTCTTTTAGGTCCTTGTTCAATGTTTCTTGTATTTTTCCATTTTCTTTCTGAGATTTTCGATAATCTTTACTATCATTAGTCTGAATTCCTTTTTAGGTAGACTATTTCCTCTTCATCTGGTTGTTCTGGTGGGTGTTTACCTTGTTCCTCCATCAGCTGAATATTTCCTTGTCTTCTCTTTTTGCTTAACTTACTGTGTTTGGGATCTTCTTTTCCCAGGCTGCATGCTCTTAGTTCTCATTGTTTTTTGTTGTCTGCCCCCAGTGGGTGAGTTTTGTTCAGTTGCTTGTGTAGGCTTTCTGGTGGAGGGTACTGGTGTCTGTGTTCTGGTGGGTAGGGCTGGACATTGTCTTTCTGTTGAGCAAGGCTGCACCCAGTGGTGTGTTTTGGGATATCTATGAACTTATTTTGATCTTGGCAGCCTCTCTTCTAATGGGTGGTATTGTGTTCCTGTCTTGCAAGTTATTTGGCGTGGCATGTCCAGCCCTGGAGCTTGCTGGCCTTTGGGTGGGGCTCTGTCTTAGCTTTGAGATGTAGATCTCTTGGAGAGCCCTCACTGATTGATATTACATTGGGCTGGGAGGTGTCTGGTAGCCCAATGTCCTGAACTCGGCTCTCACTCCTCAGAGGCTCAGGCCTGACACCAGGCCGGGACACTAAGACTCTGTTAGCCACAGGCTGAGAAGAAAAGTGAAAAAAAATTAATTTAAATATTTTTAAAGTTTTTTAATTAAAAATATTTTTAAAATAAAAATACTAACAAATATTAAAATAAAAAGTAAAATATAATAAAAAAGAAGAGAGCAACCACACCAATAAACAAATCCACCAATGACAACCAATGCTAAAATATACTAAGGTAAACATAAAAATCACAAACAAGTGAGTCATACAGAGCAGCCCTGAAGTCTACAGTTGTTCCCCAAACCCACCAACTCGATTTTGGGTTGAATTGTTGTCTATTCAGGTATTCCATAGATGCAGAGTACCTCAAGTTGATTGTGGGGATTTAATCCATTACTCCTGAGTCTGCACATAGAAATTTCCCTTTCTCTTTTTGTTCGCACAGCTCCTGGGTTTCAGCTTGGTTTTGGCCCCACCTCTGCTTGTAGGTTCTTTTCCCACCCAGACAGGATGGAGTTAAAGCAGTGGCTGATTATGGGGCTCTGGCTCACTCATGCTGAAGGTAGGAAGGACTAAGGTAGTTATAATTGGAATGCAGGGCAAGCCAGCTGTGGCAGAGGCTGACGTGATGTGGCAACAGCCTGAGGTGTGTCATGTATTCTCCCAGAGAAGTTGTCTCTGAATCATGGGACCCTGGCAGTGGTGGGCCGCACAGGCTCTGTGGGGGGGGGGGTTGGCACATGTATAGTGACCTGTGCTTGCACACAGGATTCTTAGTGGCTGCAGCAGCAGCATTAGTGTTTCATGCCCATCTCTGGTGTCTGAGCTGATAGCTGTGGCTCATGCCCATCTCTGGAACTCGTTTAGGTGGTGTTCTGCCTTCTGTGGGCAGACAGGGAAGGAATCCTCTCTCCTCGAGCACCATAAAACAATGGTCTCTTGCCTCTTAGTCAGGTCCAGGGTTTTTCCTGGACTCCCTCCTGGCTAGCTTTGGAACCCTAGCCCCCTTCAGGCTGTGTTCACACAGCCAACCTCAGTCCTCTCCATGAGATCTGACTTCCAAAGCCTGAACCTCAGTTCACAGCCCCCACCCACCCTGGTGGGTGAGCAGACAAGCCTCTTAGGCTAGTGAGTGCTGGTCATCTCTGATCCTCTGTGCAGGAATCACTCTGCTTTGCCTTCTGCACCCCTGTTGTTGCGCTATCCTTCATGGCTCCAAACCACCCCACCATTCCCACCTCCATCTCCGCCAGTGAGGGGGCTTCCCAGTGTTTGGAAACTTCCTCCTTCACAGCTCCCTCCCATATGTGAAGGTCCCATCCCTATTCTTCTGTCTCTGTTTTTTTTTTTTTTTTTTTTTTTTTGCCTTACCCACGTATGTGGGGATTTTCTTGCCTTTTGAGAAGTCTGATGTCTTCTGCCAGCATTCAGTAGGTATTCTTTAGGAGTCGTTCCACATGTAGATAGATTGTTGATGTATTTGCGGGGAATAATGTGATCTCCATGTCTTAATCCTCTGCCATCTTGAAGATTCACCATTTTTTCTTTTTCTATGTTTTATTCTTTTTGTGCTCTATTTACAAGATCTTTGCTTAATCCAAGATCTTGGAAATTGTTTTCCTATATTTTCTTCTAGAAATTTTATATTTTTAGCTATTACATTTAGAAGTATGATCCCATTTAATTTATTTTTTAATACAGTGTAAGGTAATAGTTGAATCGTATTTTACATATGGACTTTCAATTTTCCCAGTAACATTCTTAAAAGTTTATCCTCTCCTCCATTGAATTGTCTTGTACATTACTCGAAACTAAATGTGTATATAAATAAGTATGTGTAGGTATATCTCTGCACTCTATTCTATTCCATTGATTTATGTGTCTATCTTTATGCAAATACCACACTTTTTTGATTACTGTAACTTTATTGTAAGTCTTGAAATGAAATATTGAAAGTGTTCCAACAACATCTTCTCTTTCTCTTCCCCCTCCTCCCCTTCCCATCTTCTTCCTTTTCTTCCTCTTCTTCTTTTCCTTCCTCTTCTTTTTCTTCTTCATTATTCTAAACTCCTTGCATTTTCATATAAATTTTAGAATTAGCTTGCTGTTTCCAAGAAAAATGTCACCACCTGTGATTTTAATTGAGATTGTGTTGGGTGTATATATTACAAGAAGAGTATATATGTTAACAATATTGAGTGTACTGAGCTATGAATATGAAACATCTCTTAATTTATCGTGGCCTTCCTTAAATTCTCTCAACAGTGATTTGCCTATTCCAGACATCTAAAAAGAATGCAGTCATAAAATATATGTTGTTTTATAACTGGCCTCTTTTACTTTCACATAATATTTTCAGGGTTCATCCATGTTGTAGCATGTATCAGTATTTCATTATTTTTTATTGCTAGATAATATTCCATTCTATGGATATATTGTATTTCTTTATCCATTCACTAATTGGTGAACATTTGGATTGTTTCCACTTTTGTCTAGTATAAATACTACTGTTACGAATATTTACATATAAGTTTTTGCATGTATATATATATTTACATTTCTCTTACAGCTGGGAGTACATTTTTTGAGTCATATGATAAGTCTATATATAAGTTTTAAAGAAACTGCCAAAATGTTTGCCAAAATGGCTATACTAACTCATATTTCCACCAACAGTATATCATGGTCACAATTTAGCTACATCCATGACAACATTTATGTTTGCCTGCATTTTAGATTATAGCCATCCTACTGGGTGTGAAGTGGTCCTTGCCATGGTTTTAATTTCTATTTCCCTAATGTTTAATGATATTAATCATCTTCTCATGTGCTTATTAGCCATTTGCACATCTACTTGGGATAATACTCAAAATCCTTGCTTATTTTTTTTAACATCATTATTGGGGTATAATTGCTTTACAACGATGTGTTAGTTTCTGCATTATAACAAAGTGAATCAGCTATACATATACATATGTTCCCATATCTCTTCCCTCTTGCGTCTCCCTCCCTCGCACCCTCCCTATCCCACCCCTCCAGGGGGTCACAAAGCACCGAGCCAATAGCCCTGTGCCATGCGGCTGCTTCCCACTAGCTATCGACATTACGTTTGTTAGTGTGTATATGTCCATGACTGTCTCGCGCCCTGTCACAGCTCACCTTTCCCCTCCCCATAACCTCAAGTCCGTTCTCCAGTAGGTCTGTATCTTAATTCCTGTCTTACCCCTAGGTTCTTCATGACATTTTTATTTTCTTAAATTCCATATATCTGTATTAGCATATGGTATTTGTCTTTTTCTTTCTGACTTATTTCACTCTGTATGACAGACTCTAGGTCTATCCACCTCATTACAAATAGCTCAATTTCATTTCTTTGTATGGCTGAATAATATTCCATTGTATATATGTGCCACATCTTCTTTATCCATTCATCCGATGATGGGCACTTAGGTTGTTTCCATCTTCGGGCTATTGTAAAAAGAGCTGCAATGAACATTTTGGTACATGACTCTTTTTGAATTTTGGTTTTCTCAGGGTATATGCCCAGTAGTGGGATTGCTGGGTCATATGGTAGTTCTATTTGTAGTTTTTCAAGGAACCTCCATACTGTTCTCAATAGTGGCTGTACCAATTCACATTCCCACCAGCAGTGCAAGAGTGTACCATTTTCTCCACACCCTCTCCAGCATTTATTGTTTCTAGACCTTTGGTTGATGGCCATTCTGACTGGTGTAAGGTGATATCTCATTGCAGTTTTGATTTGCATTTCTCTAATGATTAATGATGCTGAGCATTCTTTCATGTGTTTGTTGGCAGCATCTATATCTTCTTTGGAGAAATGTCTATTTTGGTCTTCTGCCCATTTTTGGATTGCGTTGTTTGTTTTTTTGTTATTGAGCTGCATGAGCTGCTTGTAAATTTTGGAGATTAATCCTTTGTCAGTTGCTTCATTTGCAAATATTTTCTCCCATTCTGAGCGTTGTCTTTTGGTCTTGTTTATGGTTTCCTTTGCTGTGCAAAAGCTTTTAAGTTTAATTAGGTCCCATTTGTTTATTTTTGTTTTTATTTCCATTACTCTAGGAGGTGGGTCAGAAAGGATCTTGCTGTGATTTATGTCATAGAGTGTTCTGCCTATGTGTTCCTCTAAGTGCTTGATAGTTTCTGGCCTTACATTTAGGTCTTTAATCCATTTTGAGCTTATTTTTGTGCATGGCGTTAGGGAGTGATCTAATCTCATACTTTCACATGTATCTGTCCAGTTTTCCCAGCACCACTTATTGATGAGGCTGTCCTTTCTCCACTGTATATTCCTGCCACCTTTATCAAAGATAAGGTGTCCATATGGGCGTGGGTTTATCTCTGGGCTTTCTATCCTGTTCCATTGATCTATCTTTTTGTTTTTGTGCCAATACCATACTGTCTAGATTACTGTAGCTTTGTAGTATAGTCTGAAGTCAGGGAGCCTGATTCCTCCAACTACTTTTATCGTTCTCAAGATTGCTTTAGCTATTCAGGGGTCTTTTGTGTTTCTGTACAAATTGCGAAATTTTTGTTCTAGTTCTGTGAAAAATGCCAGTGGTAGTTTGATAGGAATTGCATTGAATCTATAGATTGCTTTGGGTAGTAGAGTCATTTTCACAATGTTGATTCTTCTAATCCAGAACATTTTATATCTCTCCATCTATTTGTATCATCTTTAATTTCTTTCATCAGTGTCTTATAATTTTCTACATACAGGTCTTTTGTCTCCTTAGGTAGGTTTATTCCTAGATATTTTATTCTTTTTGTTTCAGTGGTAAATGGGAGTGTTTTCTTGATTTCACTTTCAGATTTTTCATCATAAGTATATAGGAATGCCAGAGATTTCTTTGCATTAATTTTGTATCCTGTTACTTTACTAAATTCATTGATTAGCTCTAGTAGTTTTCTGGTAGCATCCTTAGGATTCTCTATGTATAGTATCATGTCATCTGCAAACAGTGACAGCTTTACTTCTTCTTTTCCGATTTGGATTGCTTTTATTTCCTTTTCTTCTCTGATTGCTGTGTCTAAAACTTCCAAAACTATGTTGAATAAGAGTGGTGAGAGTGAGCAACCTTGTCTTGTTCCTGATCTTAGTGGAAATGCTTTCAGTTTTTCACTATTGAGGATGATGTTGGCTGTGGGCTTGTCATATATGGCTTTTATTATGTTGAGGAAAGTTCCCTCTATGCCTACTTACTGCAGGGTTTTTATCATAAATGGGGGTTGAATTTTGTCAAAAGCTTTCTCTGCATCTATTGAGATGATCATATGGTTTTTCTCCTCCAATTTGTTAATATGGTTTATCACATTGATAGATTTGCGCATATTGAAGAATCCTTGCATTCCTGGAAAAAACACCACTTGTTCATGGTGTATGATCCGTTTAATGTGCTGTTGGATTCTGTTTGCTAGTATTTTGTTGAGGATTTTTCCATCTATGTTCATCCATGATATGGGCCTGTAGTTTTATTTCTTCGTGACATCCTTGTCTGGTTTTGGTATCAAGGTGATGGTGGCCTCGTAGAAGGAATTTGGGAGTGTTCCTCCCTCTGCTATATTTGGAAGAGTTTGAGAAGGATAGGTGTTAGCTCTTCTCTAAATGTTTGATAGAATTCACCTGTGAAGCCATCTGGTCCTGGGCTTTTGTTTGTTGGAAGATTTTTAATCACAGTTTCAGTTTCAGTGCTTGTGATTGATCTGTTCATATTTGCTATTTCTTCCTGATTAAGTCTTGGCAGGTTGTGCATTTCTAAGAATTTGTCCATTTCTTCCAGATTGTCCATTTTACTGACATAAAGTTGCTTTCCCCTTTTATGGCTGTTAGTATTTGCCTTATGTATTGAGGTGCTCCTATTTTGGGTGCCTAATTATTTACAATTGTTATATCTTCTTCTTGGATCGATTTCTTGAGCATTATGTAGTGTCCTTCTTTGTCTCTTCTAATAGTCCTTATTTTAAAGTCTATTTTGTCTGATATGAGAATTGCTACTCCAGCTTTCTTTTGGTTTCCATTTGCATGGAATATCTTTTTCCATCCCCTTACTTTCAGTCTGTATGTGTCTCTAGGTCTGAAGTGGGTCTCTTGTACTGAGCATATATAAGGGTTTTGTTTTTCTATCCAATCAGCCAATCTGTGTCTTTTGGTGGGAGCATTTAGTCCATTTACATTTAAGGTAACTATCGATATGTATGTTCCTATTCCCATTTTCTAAATTGTTTTGGGTTCGTTATTATAGGTCTGTTCTTTCTCTTGTGTTTCTTGTCTAGAGAAGTTCCTTTAACATTTGTTGTAAAGCTGGTTTGGTGGTGCTGAACTCTCTCAGCTTTGGTTGTCTGTAAAGGTTTTATTTTCTCCATCGAATCTGAATGAGATCCTTGCTGGGTAGAGTAGTCTTCATTGCAGGTTTTTCTACTTCACCACTTTCAGTATGTCCTGCCACTCCCTTCTGGCTTGTAGGGTTTCTGCTGAGAGATCAGCTGTTAACCTTATGGGGATTCCCTTGTGTGTTATTTGTTGTTTTTCCCTTGCTGCTTTTAGTATGCTTTCTTTGTATTTAATTTTTGACAGTTTGATTAATATGTGTCTTGGCGTATTTCTCCTTGGATTAATCCTGTATGGGACTCTCTGTGCTTCCTGGACTTGATTAACTATTTCCTTTCCAATATTAGGGAAGTTTTCAACTATAATCTCTTCAAATATTTTCTCAGTCACTTTCTTTTTCTCTTTTTCTTCTGGAACCCCTATAAGTCAAATGTTGGTGTGTTTAATGTTGTTCCAGAGGTCTCTGAGACTGCCCTCAGTTATTTTCATTCTTCTTTCTTTATTCTGCTCTGCAGTAGTTTTTTCCACTATTTTATCTTCCAGGTCACTTATCCATTCTTCTGCCTCAGTTATTCTACTATTGATCCCATCTAGAGTACTTTTAATTTCATTTATTGTGTTGTTCATCGTTGCTTGTTTCATCTTTATTTCTTCTAGCTCCTTGTTAACTGTTTCTTGCATTTTGTCCATTCTATTTCCAAAATTTTGGATCATCCTTACTATCATTATTCTGAATTCTTTTTCATGTAGACTGCCTATTTCCTCTTCATTTGTTAGTTCTGGTGCATTTTTATCTTGCTCCTTCATCTGCTGTGTGTTTTTCTGTCTTCTCATTTTGCTTATCTTACTGTGTTTGGGGTCTCCTTTTTGCAGGCTGCAGGTTCGTAGTTCCTGCTGTTTTTGATGCCTGTCTCCAGTGGCTAAGGTTGGTTCAGTGGGTTGTGTAGGCTTCCTGGTCGAGGGGGCTCTTGCCTGTGTTCTGGTGGATGAGGCTGGATCTTGTCTCTCTAGTGGGCAGTTTCATGTCTGATTGTGTGTTTTTGGGGTGTCTGTGGCCTTATTATGATTTTCGGCAGCCTCTCTGCTAATGGGTGGGTTTGTGTTTCTGTTTTGCTAGTTGTTTGGCATAGGTTGTCCAGCACTCTAGCTTGCTGGTCGTTGAGTGAAGCTGGGTGCTGGTGTTAAGATGGAGGTCTCTTGGAGGTTTTCACCGTTTTATATTTTGTGGAGCTGGGAGGTCTCCTGTTGACCAGTGTCCTGAAGTTGTCTTTCCCACCTCAGAGGCAGAGCCCTTGCTGGAGTACCAAGAGCCTTTCATCCACATGGCTCAGAATAAAAGGGAGAAAATGTAGAGAGAATTAGTAGAAGTATGAAGAAAGAAAGAAAGGAAGAAAGAGAAAGGAGGGAAGGAAGGAAGGATGGAAGGAAGGAAGGAAGGAAGAAAGAAGGAAAGAAGGCAAGACGGAAAGTAAGGAGGGAGGGAGGGAGGGAGGAAGGAAGGAAGGAGAGAAGGAAGGAAAAGGGATAGAAAGAAAGAAGATACAGTAAAATAAAATAAAGTATAATAAAGTTATTGAATTAAAAAATAATTATTTAGAAAGAAAAAGGGACGGATAGAACCTTAGGACAAATGTTGGAAGCAAAGCTATACAGACAAAATCTTACACAGAAGCATACACATACACCCTCACAAAAAGAGGTAAAGGGGAAATATCATAAATCTTGCTCTCAGAGACCACCTCCTCAATTTGGGATGATTCGTTGTCTAAAGGAGGGAAGGAAGGAAGGAAATAAAGAAAGAAAGAAAGAATGAAGGTAAAGTATAATAAAGTTATTAAAATTAATTATTAAGAAAAAAATTTAAAAAAAACACCATGGACGGACAGAACCCTAGGACAAATGGTGGAAGCAAAACTATACAGACAAGATCTCACACAGAAGCATACACATACACATTCAGCAAAAGGAGGAAAAGGGGAAAAAATTATAGATCTTGCTCTCTAAGCCCACCTCCTTAGTTTAGGATGACTCGTTGTCTATTCATGTATTCCACAGATGCATGGTACATCAAGTTGATTGTGGAGTTTTAATCCGCTGTTTCTGAGGCTGCTGGGGGAGATTTCCCTTTCTCTTCTTTGTTCTCACAGCTCACAGAGTCTCAGCTTTGGATTTGGCCCTGCCTCTGTGTGTAGGTCGCTGGAGGGCGTCTGTTTTTTGCTCAGACAGGACGGGGTTAAAGGAGCCGCTGATTCGGGGGCTCTGGCGCACTCAGGCCAGGGGGAGGCAGGGCCCTTGCTTATTTTTTAATTAGGTTATTTGTGTTGTTATTGTTAGGTTATCATCCTCAGCTCAGGTTGCTATAACAAAATACCATAGTCCAGGTGACAAACTGAAGAGCTTTATTCCTCAAAGATCCAGACACTGAGAAGTCGAGATCAGAGTGCTAGCAAGGTCAAGTTCTGGTGAGGGCCCTATTCTTGGCTTGCAGATGGCTGCCTTCTTGCTGTGTACTCATGTTGCAAAGAAAGAGAGGGCTCTGTTCTCCTCATCTTCTTATAAATGTACTATTCTTATTGTGGGGGCTCCAACCTTATGACTACATCTAAATAGAATTACCTCTCAAAGACCTCACCTTCAAATACATTCACATTGAGGATTAGGAATTCAACATATGAACTTTGAGGGGACACAAACATTCAGCCTATAGCATGGTGTAAGATTCTTTTAATATTCTGGATACAAGTTCCTTAGGTATAAGATTTGCAAGTATTTTCTCCCACTCTATAGGCTGTCTTTTCACATTCTTGATTGTATTGCTTGGGGTACAAAAGTTTTAAATTTTGATTAAGTTTAATTTATCTACTTTTTTATTTTGTCAATTTTTTGTCATATCTAAGAAATAATTGCCTATCCAATATCATAAAAATGCTACCCTATGTTTCCTTGTAAGAGTTCTAGTTTTTACATTTAGCCCTACAATCCATAAATTTTAATGTATGGCATAAGGAAGAAGTTTAACTTTATTCTTTTGTATGTGTATATACACTCATCCCAGCACCTTTGTTGAAAAGACTATTCTTGTTATTAGGCCTAATAGTTTTTAGTACATTCCTTAGGACTATCTACATACAAGATTGTGTCATTTATTAATACAGATAGTTTTAATTCTTTCTTTCCAATCTGGATGCCTTTAATTTCTTTATTTGACTAATTATCCTGGCTAAAACATCCAGTAAAATGTTTAGTATTAGTTATGAAAGTGATAAGCCTTGTCTTGTTCTTGATCTTAGAAAGCATTTAGTTTTACACCATTAAGTATGATGTTAGTTGTGTGTGTTTCATAGATGACCTTTAACAGGTTGAGGAAGTTTCTTTCTATTCTTAGTTTGTTGAGTGTTTTTATCATCAAAGAGTACTGAATTTTGTCAAATGTTTTTCCTGTGTCTATTGAGAAGACCATGTAGGTTTTGTCCTTTGTTCTATTAATATGGTATATTACATTAATTGATTTTTATCTGTTAATCCAACTTTTAATTTCTGGGGTAAATTCCACCTTATAATAGTTTGTATATAATTCAATGACTTTTAGTATATTCAAGGAGTTTGTGAACAAACACTATGATAGTTTTAAATATGTTCCTCACCCCAAAAGGGAATCTTGTACCATTAGCAGTCATTTCCCCATTGACAACACTTTCTCAGCCTTAGCAGCTACTAATATAGTTTCTGTCATTTAAGTTATCTGATTTGTTGGTATAGAGTTCTTCATAGTTTTCCTTTATATATCTTTTTATTTCTGTAAGATTTATTGTGATGTCTCCTCTTTTATTCCTGATCTTAGTACTATGCCTTGTTTGTTTTTTAATTTTTGTATTTATTGATTGATTGATTTTTCACACACACACACACACACACACACAAACACACACACTGTATTTTATTTTTACAAGAGATAAATAAACTGACACCAAGCATTGTAAATGGATGACCACAACAAAAGCAACAATGATTACAATTATCAAACACGAAACACACTCATACTATGTCATAATATTGACATTCAGTCCAGTAATCCTCCACTTTAACAGCTCCTTTACTTTGCAGTGAAAATTGATTTGTATACTTTTTGCCTCTGATTCCTTGTGGGATTATTTTTTATTCAAACAGAAATTCACAAAAATTATAATCATCCTCATCAGCTCACTCAGTCCCGTGTAATTAATTTTTTTTATCTTGATCTTTTGTTAACATTTTTATGAATTCATCAGTATTCCATTAGAGTTCTGAAAATGCTTATTCATTCAGTTCAGCAGTATAGTCAGTTATCAGAAACCTGTACTTGTCAGAGTGTTTTCCCAGAATTCTTTGAAGATGAAACCCTTTTATAGGAACATTTTTGCAAAAGCATCAGAGTGCACCCAGAACTGTCTGTAAATGACAAAAGACATAAAATGACTGTGGTTAAAGATTTGATGAAAATACATAATAATGCAATTGACAAGGAAATTTAGTTATTTCTGAGATATACATTTAAATTAATAACTAGAATTATGAATTATAACATTATACCAGAACATATAAGATTTTTAGAAATTTCATGTAATGTCTGAAATATTTATATTAACATATTTCCGTACAAATAATGCAAAGAAAGTTTAGTACTAGCTGTTTTTGTTTGTTTGTGTGTTTATACTGCAGGTTCTTATTAGTCATTAATTTTATACACATCAATGTATACATGTCAATACCAATCGACCAATTCAGCACAACACCATACCCACCCCACCACGGTTTTGCCCCCTTGGTGTCCATACGTTTGTTCTCTACATCTGTGTCTCAACTTCTGCCCTGCATATTGGTTCATCTGTACCAGTTTTCTAGGTTCCACATACATGTGTTAATATAAGATAATTGTTTTTCTCTTTCTGACTTACTTCACTCTGTATGACAGTCTCGATCCAACCACGTCTCAACAAATGACTCAATTTTGTTCCTTTATATGGCTAATATTCCATTATATATATGTACCACATCTTCGTTATCCATTCGTCCATCGATGGTCATTTAGGTTGATTCCATGACCTGGCTATTCGAAATAGTGCTACAATGAACATCAGGGTGAATGTGTCTTTTTGAATTATGGTTTTCGCTGAGGATATGCCCAGTAGTGGGATTGCTGGATCATATGGTAATTCTATATTTAGTTTTTTAAGAACCTCTATACTGTTCTCCATAGTGGCTGTATCAATTTACATTCCCACCAACAGTGCAAGAGGGTTCCCTTTTCTCCACACCCTCTCCAGCATTTGTTGTTTGTAGATTTTCGGATGATGACCATTCTAACTGGTGTGACGTGATACCTCATTGTAGATTTGATTTGCATTTCTCTAATAATTAATCATGTTGAGCACCTTTTCATGTGCTTCTTGGCCATCTGTATGTCTTCTTTGGAGAAATGTCTATTTAGGTCTTCTGCCCATTTTTGGTTTGGGTTATTTGTTTCTTTAATATTGAACCGCATGAGCTGTTTATATATTTTGGAGATCAATCTTTATCCATTGACTTGTTTGCAAATATTTTTGAGGGTTGCCTTTTTGTCTAGTTTATGATTTCCTTTGCTGTGCAAAAGCTTTGAAGTTTCATTAGGTCCCATTTGTTAATTTTTGTTTTTATTTCCATTACTCTAGGAAGTGGATCAAAAAAGATCGTGCTGTGATTTACATCAAAGAGTGTTCTTCCTATGTTTTCCTCTAAGAGTTATATAGTGTCCAGTCTTACATTTAGGTCTTGAATCCATTTTGAGTTTATTTTTGTGTATGGTGTTAGGGAGTGTTCTAATTTCATTCTTTTACATGTAGCTGTCCAGTTTTTCCATCACCAGTTATTGAAGAGACTGTCTTTTCTCCATTGTATATCTTCGCCTCCTTTGTCATAGATAAGTTGGCCAATTTGCGTGGGTTTATCTCTGGACTTTCTATCTTGTTCCATTGATCTGTTTCAGTTTCTGTTCCAGTACCATATTGTCTTTTTCTTTTCTTTAACATATTTATTGGAGTATAATTGCTTTACAATTGTGTGTTAGTGTCTGCTTTATAACAAAGTGAATCAGTTATACATATACATATGTTCCCATATCTCTTGCAACTCCCTGCCTCCCACCCTCCATATCCCACCCCTCTAGGTGGTCACAAACCACAAACCTGATTTCCCTGTGCTATGCGGCTGCTTCCCACTAGCTATCTTCTGTTTTTTTTTTTGCCGTACGTGGGCCTCTCATTGTTGTGGCCTCTCCCATTGTGGAGCACAAGCTCTGGACACGCAGGCTCAGTGGCAATGGCTCACAGGCCCAGCCACTCCGTGGCATGCAGGGTCATTGCAGACCACTGCATGAACCTGCATCCCCTGCATCAGCAGGCGAACTCTCAACCACTGCGCCAACAGGGAAGCCCACTACCTATCTATTTTATGTTTGGTAGTGTATATATGTCCATGCCATTCTCTCACTTTTTCACAGCTTACACTTCCCCCTCCCTATATCCTCAAGTCCATTCTCTAGTACGTCTGGGTCTTTATTCCCGTCTTACCCTTGGTTTTTCATGACCTTTGATTTTTCTTAGATTCCATATATATGTGTTAGCATACGGTATTCATTTTACACTTTCTGACTTACTTCACTCTGTATGACAGACTCTAGGTCCACCCACCTCACTACAAATAACTCAGTTTTGCTTCATTTTATGGCTGAGTAATATTCCATTGTATATATGCTTTGCATCTTCTTTATCCATTCATCTGCTGATGGACACTTAGGTTGCTTCCATGTCCTGGCTATATTAAATAGAGCTGCATGAACATTTTGGTACATAACTCTTTTTGAATTATGTTTTTCTCAGGGTATATGCCCAGTACTGGGATTGCTGGGTCATATGGTAATTCTATTTTTAGGTTTTTAAGGAACCTCCATACATTTTTTCATAGTGGCTGTATCAATTTACATTCCCTCTGATTGTGCAAGGGTGTTCCCTTTTCTCCACACCCTCTCCAGCATTTACTGTTTCTAGATTTTTTGATGATGGCCATTCTGACAATTGGGAGATGATATCTAATTGTAGATTTGATTTGCATTTCTCTAATGATTAATGATGTTGAACATTCTTTTATGTGTTTGTTGGCAATCTGTATATCTTCTTTGGAGAAATGTCAATTTAGGTCTTCTGCCCAATTTTGGATTGGAATGTTTCTTTTTTTTTTTTTTTTTTTTTGTTATTGAGCTCCATGAGCCACTTGTAAGTTTTCGTGCTTAATCCTTTGTCAGTTGCTTCATTTGCAAATATTTTCTCCAATTCTGAGGGTTGTCTTTTCGTATTGTTTATGGTTTCCTTTGCTGTGCAAAAGCTTTTAAGTTTCATTAGGTCCCATTTGTTTATTTTTGTTTTTATTTCCATTTCTCTAGGAGGTGGGTCCAAAAGGATCTTGCTGTGATTTATGTCATAGAGTGTTCTGCATATGTTTTCCTCTAAGACTTTGATAGAGTCTGGCTTTACATTTATGTCTTTAATCCATTTTGAGTTTATTTTTGTGTATGGTGTTAAGGAGGGTTCTAATTTCATACTTTTACATGTACCTGTCCAGTTTTCCCAGCACCACGTTTTGAAGAGGCTGTCTTTTCTCCACTGTATATTCTTGCCTCCTTTATCAAAGATAAGGTGTCCATATGTGCATGGGTTTATCTCTGGGCTTTCTATCCTGTTTCACTTGTCTATATTTCTGTTTTTGTGCCAGTACCATACTGTCTAGATTACTGTAGCTTTGTAGTATAGTCTGAAGTCAGGGAGCCTGATTCCTCCAGCTCCTTTTTTCGTTCTCAAGATTGCTTTGAGTACTCGGGGTCTTTTGTGTTTCCATACAAACTGTGAGATTTTTTGTTCTAGTTCTGTGAAAAATGTCAGTGGTGGTTTGATAGGGATTGCATTGAATCTGTAGATTGCTTTGGGTAGTAGAGTCACTTTCACAATGTTGATTCTTCCAATCCAAGAACATGGCATATCTCTCCATCTATTTGTATCATCTTTAATTTTTTTTCATCAGTGTCTTATAATTTTCTGCATACAGGTCTTTTGTCTCCTTAGGTAGGTTTATTCTTAGATATTTTATTCTTTTTGTTGTAACGGTAAATGGGAGTGTTTCCTTTTTTTTTTTTTTTTTTTTTTTTTTTTTGCGATACGTGGGCCTCTCACTGTTGTGGCCTCTCCCGTTGCAGAGCACAGGCTCCGGACACACAGGCTCAGTGGCCATTGCTCACAGGCCCAGTGCTCTGCAGCATGTGGGATCTTCCCGGACGGTGGCATGAACCTGTGTCCCCTGCATCGGCAGGTGGACTCTCAACCACTGTGCCACCAGGGAAGCCCTGGGAGTGTTTTCTTGATTTCACTTTCAGATTTTTCATCTTGAGTGTATAGCAATGCCAGAGATTTCTGTTCATCAATTTTGTATCCAGCTACTTTACCAAATTCACTGATTAGTTCTATTAGTTTTCTGGTAGCATCTTTAGGATTCTCTATGTATAGTATCATGTCATTGGCAAACAGTGACAGCTTTACTTCTTGTTTTCTGATTTGGAATCCTTTTATTTATTTTTCTTCTCTTATTGCGGTGGCTAAAGCTTTGAAAACTATCTTGAAAAATAGTGGTGAGAGTCTGCAAACTTGCCTTGTTCCTGATATTAGTGGAAATAGCTTCACTTTTTCACCATTGAGGACGATGTTGGCTGTGTGTTTGCCATATACGGCCTTTATTATGTTGGGGAATGACCTCTCTATGCCTACTTTCTGCAGGGCTGTTATCATAAATGGGTATTGAATTTTTTTGAAAGGTTTCTCTGCATCTATTGAAATTATCATTTGTTTTTTCTCCTTCAATTTGTAAATATGGTGTATCTTGTTGATTGATTTCTGTATTTTGAAGAATCCTTGCATTCCTGAAATAAACGCCACTGGATCATGGTGTATGATCCTTTTAATGTGCTGTTGTATTCTATTTGCTAGTATTTTCTTGAGTATTTTTGTATCTATGTTAATAAGTAATATTGGCCTGTAGTTTTCTTTCTTTGTGACATGTTTGCCTGGTTTTTGTATCAGGGAGATGGTGACCTTGTAGAATGAGTTTGGGAGTGTTCTTCCCTGTGCTATATTTTGGAAGAGTTTGAGAAGGATAGCTGTTAGCTCTTCTCTAATTGTTTGTTAGAATTCGTGTGTGACGCCATCTGGTCCTGGGCTTTTGTTTGTAGGAAGATTTTTAATCACAGTTTCAATTTTAGTGCTTGTGATTTGTTTGCTGATATTTTATATTTCTTCCTGATTCAGTCTTGGCAGGTTGTGCACTTCTAGGAATTTGTCCATTTCTTCCAGGTTGTCCATTTTATTTGCAGAGAGTTGCTTGCAGTAATCTCACATGATCTTTTGCATTTCTGCAGTGTCAGTTGTTACTTCTCCTTTTTCAATTCAAATTCTATTGTTTTGAGTCTTCTCCCATTTTGTCTTGATGAGTCTGGCTAATGGTTTATCACTTTTGTTTATCTTCTGAATGAAACAGCTTTTAGATTTATTGATCTTTGCTATCGTTTCCTTCATTTCTTTTTCATTTATTTCTCATCTGATATTTATGATTTTCCTTCTGTTATCTTTGGGGTTTTTTTGTTCTTCTTTCTCTAGTTGCTTTAGGTGCAAGGTTAGGTTGTTTGTTTGGGATATTTCCTGTTTCTTAAGGTAGGCTTGTATTGCTATAAACTTCATTCTTAGAGCTGATTTTGCTGCATCTCATAGCTTTTGGGTCGTCATGTGCTCATTGTTTTTGTTTCTCGGTAGTTTTTGATTTCCTCTTTGATTTCTTAAGTGATCTCTTGGTTATTCTTGGTTATTAAGTAGTGTATTGTTTAGCCTCCATGTGTTTGTATTTTTTACAGATCTTTTCCTGTAATTGATATCTAGTCTCATAGCATTGTGGTCAGAAAAGATACTTGATACAATTTCAATTTTTCTTAAATTTACCAAGGCTTGGTTTGGGACCCAAGATATGATCTATCCTGGTGAATGTTCCATAAGCACTTGAGAGAAATGTGTATTCTGTTGTTTTTGGATGCAATGTCCTATAAATATCAATTAAGTCCATCTTGTTTAATGTATCATTTAAAGCTTGTGTTTCCTTATTTATTTTCATGTTGGATGATCTGTCCATTGGTGAAAGTGGGGTGTTAAAGTCCCCTACTATGATTGTGTTACTGTCAATTTCCTATTTTATGGCTGTTAATGTTTGCCTTATGTATTGAGGTGCTCTTTTGTTGGGTGCATAAATATTTTCAATTGTTATATCTTCGTCTTGGATTGATCCCTCGATCATTATGTAGTTTCCTTCTTTGTCTCTTAATAGTCTTTATTTCAAAGTCTATTTTGTCTGATATGAGAATTGCTACTCCAGCTTTCTTTTGATTTCCATTTGCGTGGAATATCTTTTTCCATTCCCTCACATTCAGTCTTTAAGCTTCCCTAGGTCTGCAATGTGTGTCTTCTAGACAGTATATATATGGGTCTTGTTTTTGTATCCATTCAGCCGGTCTGTGTCTTTTGGTGGGAGCCTTTAATCCATTTACTTTTAAGGTAATTATAGATATGTGTGTTCCTATTCCCATTTTCTTAATTGTTTTGTGTTTTTTATTGTAGGTGTTTTCCTTCTCTTGTGGTTCTTGCCTAGAAAAGTTCCTTTAGCATTTGCTGTAAAGCTGGTTTGGTGGTGCTGAACCCTCTCAGGTTTTGCTTTCCTGTAAAGCTTTTAATTTCTCCATCAAATTTGAATGGGATCCTTGCTGGGTAGAGTAATCTTGGTTGTAGTTTTTTCTCCTTCATCACTATCAGTATGTGCTGCCACTCCCTTCCTGCTTGCAGTATTTCTGTTGAATGTTCAGCTGTTAACCTTATTGGGATTCCCTTTTGTGTTATTTGTTGTTATTCCCTTGGTGCTTTTAATATGTTTTCTTTGTATTTAATTTTTGAGAGTTTGACTAATATGTGTCTTGGTGTGTTTCTCCTTGGATTTATCCTGTATGGGATGCTCTGTGCTTCCTGGACTTGATTAACTATTTCCTTTCCCATATTAGAGAAGATTTCAACTATAATCTCTTTGAATATTTTCTCAGTCCTTTTCTTTTTCTCTTCTTCTTCTGGGACCCCTATAATTCGAGTGTTGGTGCATTTAATGTTTTTCCCAGAAGTCTCTGAGACTTTCCTCATTTCTTTACATTCTGTTTTCTTTATTCTGCACTGCAGTAGTTATTTCCACTATTTTATCTTCCAGGTCACTTATCCGTTCTTCTGCCTCAGTTATTCTGCTATTGATCCCTTCCAGAGTATTTTTAATTTCATTTATTGTGTTGTTCATCATTGCTTGTTTCCTCTTTAGTTCTTCTACGTCCTTTTTAAATGTTTCTTGCATTTTCTCTATTCTATTTCCGAGGTTTTGTATCATCTTTACTATCATTATTCTGAATTATCTTTCAGGTAGACTGCCTATTTTCTCTTTATTTTTTAAATCTGGTGTGTTTTTACCTTTTTCCTCATCTTCTTTGTGTTCTTCTCTCTTCTCATTTTGTTTATCTTATTGTGTTTGGGGTCTCCTTTTGGCAGGCTGCACGGTTGTATATCCCGTTGTTTTTGTTTTCTGTCCACAGTGGCTAAGGTTGGTTCAGTGGGTTGTGTAGGCTTCCTGGTGGAGGGGCCCAGTGCCTATGTTCTGGTGGATGAGGCTGGGTCTTGTCTTTCTGGTGAGCAAGTCCACGTCTGTTGGTGTGTTTTGGGGTGTCTGTGGACTTATGATTTTAGGCAGCCTCTCTGCTAATGGGTTGGGCTGTGTTCCTGTCTTGCTAGTTGTTTGGTGTAGGGTGTCCAGCCCTGTAGCTTGCTGGTCGTTGAGTGAAGCTGGGTCTTGGTGTTGAGATGGAGATCTCTGGGAGATTTTTGCCATTTGATATTACATGGAGCTGGGAGGTGTCTTGTGGACCAGTGTCCTGAAGTTGGTTCCCTTACCTCAGAGACACAGCCCTGACTTCTGGATGGAGCATGACTAGCCTTTCATCCACACTGCTCAGAATTAAAGGGAGAAAAAATAGAAAGAAAGGTGATAAAATAAAGTAAAATCAGATAATGTCGGATAAAATAAACTAAAATTATTAAAATAAAAATTATTATTATGAAAAATTTTAAGTAAAAAAAAAGAAAAAAATGAGTTGACGGACAGAATCCTAGGAGAAATTGTGAAAACAAAGCTATACAGACAAAATCTCACACAGAGGCATACACATACACACTCACAAAAAGAGGAAAATCGGAAAAAAATAGTTTATCTTGCTCCCAAGGTCTACTTCCTCAATTTGGGATGATTCATTGTCTTTTCAGATATTCCACAGAGGCAGGGTACATGAAGATGATGGTGGAGCTTTAATCCTCTGCTTCTGAGGCTGCTTGGAGAGATTTCCCTTTCTCTTCTTTCTTCGCACATCTCCCGACTCTGTGTGTTAACCAAGGGCATCTGTTCTTCGCTCAGACAGTATGGGGTTCAAGGAGCAGCTGATTCAGGGGCTCTGCTCACTCAGGCCAGCCGGAGGGAGGGGTACGGAATGTGGGGTGAGCCTGCGGCATCAGAGGCCCACGTGACATTTCACCAGCCTGATGCTACTTCTCCTGGGGAAGTTGTCCCTGGATAGCTGGACCCTGGCAGTGGCAGGCAGCACAGCCTCCGGTGAGGGGCAGTGTGGATAGTGCCCTTTGCTCACAGGCTTCTTGGTGGCAGCAGCAACAGACTTAGTGTCTCATGACTGTCTCCGGGGTCCACGCTGATAGTCGCAGGTTGCGCCCGTCTTTGGAGGTCATTTAAGCAGCGCTCTTAATCAACTCTCCTCGCACACCAGGAAACAAAGAGGGAAGAAAATGTCTGACTCTTCCGCAGATCCAGACTTTTTCCCGGACTCCCTCCTGGCTAGCCGTGGTGCACTAGCCCCTTTCAGGCTGTATACACGCTGCCAACCCCAGTCCTCTCCCTGAGATCTGACCGAAGCCCACCCGAGACTCAGCTCCCAGGTCTTGCCTTCCCCGGCAGGTTAGCAGACAAGTTTCTTGGGCTGGTGAGTTCTGGTCGGCACTGATCCTCCATGCAGGAATCTCTCTGCTTTGCCCTCTGCACCCTTGTTGTTGTGCTCTCCTCCACAGCTCCGAAGCTCCCCCCTCTGCCACCCACAGTTTCTGCCTGTGAAGGGGCTTCCTAGTGTGTGGAAACCTTTCCTTCTTCACAGCTCCCTCCTACTTGTGCTGGTCCTGTCCCTATTCTTTTGTCTCTGTTTTTTCTTTTGGCCTACCCATGTACATGGGGAGTTTCTTGCCTTCTGGAGGTCTGAGGTCTTCTGCCAGCATTCAGTAGGCGTTCTATAGGAGCAGTTCCATATGTAGATTTATTTCTGATGTATCTGTGGAGAGGAAGGTGATCTCCGCATCTAACTCTTCCGCCATCTTTCCTCTCTTCCTCCCATATTGCCTTGATTACTGTAGCTTTGTAATATAGTCTGAAGTCAGGGACTCTGATTTCTCCAGCTCCGTTTTATTCCCTCAAGACTGCTTTGGTTATTTGGGGTCTTTTGTGTCTCCATACATTTTTTTTTTGCAGTACGCAGGCCTCTCACTGTTGTGGACTCTCCCATTGCGGAGCAAAGCTCTGGATGTGCAGGCTCAGCAGCCATGGCTCATGGGTCTAGCTGCTCCACGTCATGTGGGATCTCCCCAGACTGGGGCACGAACCCGTGTGCCCTGCATCGGCAGGCGGACTCTCAACAACTGTGCCACCAGGGAAGCCCTCCATACAAATTTTAAGATGATTTGGTATAGTTCCGTAAAAAATGCCATTGGTAATTTGATAGGGATTGCATTGAATCTGTAGATTGCTTTGGGTAGTATAGTCATTTTCACAATATTGATTCTTCCAATGCAAGGACATGGCATATCTCTCCATATGTAGGTATCATCTTTAATTTATTTCTTCTGTGTCATATAGTTTTCTGAGTACAGATCATTTGTCTCCCTAGGTAGATTTATTCTTAGGTATTTTATTCTTTTTGTTGCAATGGTAAATGGGAGTGTTTCCTTAATTTCTCTTTCAGATATTTCTTCATTAGTGTGTAGGAATGCAAGAGATTTCTCTGTATTAATTTTGTATGCTGCAACTTTACCAAATGCATTGATTAGCTCTAGTAGTTTTCTGGTGGCATTTTTAGGATTCTCTATGTACAGTATTATGTCATCTACAGTGACAGTTTTATTTCTTTTCAAATTTTGTATTCCTTTTATTTCTTTTTCTTCTCTGATTGCCATGACTAAGACTTCCAAAACTATGTTCAATAATAGTGGTTGAGAGGGGACATCCTTGTCTCATCCCTGATCTTAGAGGAAATGCTTTTAGTTTTTCACCATTCAGAATGATGTTTGTTGTGGGTTTTTCGTATATGGCCTTTATTATGTTGAGGTAGTTTCCCTCTATGCCCACTTTCTGAAGAGATTTTATCATAAATGGGTGTTGAATTTTGTCAAAATCTTTTTCCTGCATCTATTGAGGTGATCATATAGTTTTTATTCTTCAATTTGTTAATATGGTGTATCACATTGATTGATTTGCATATATTGAAGAATCTTTGCATCCCTGGGATAAATCCCTCTTGATCATGGTGTGTGATCCTTTTAATGTGTTGTTGGGTTCTGTTTGCTAGTATTTTGTTGAGGATTTTTGCACCTATATTCATCAGTGGTATTGGTCTGTAATTTTCTTTTTTTGTAGTCTCTTTGTCTGTGTTTGGTATTAGGGTGGTGGTGGCCTGATAGAGTGAGTTTGGGAGTGTTCCTTCCTCTGCAATTTTTTGGAAGAGTTTGAGAAGAATGGGTGTTAGCTCTTCTCTAAAAGTTTTATAGAATTCACCTGTGAAGCCATCTGGTCCTGGACTTTTTTTTGTTGGAAGATTTTTAATCACAGTTTCAATTTCATTCCTTGTGATTTTTCTGTTCATATTTTGTGTTTCTTCCTGGTTCAGTCTTGGAAGTTTATACCTTTCTAAGAATTTGTCCATTTCTTCCAGGTTGTCCATTTTATTGGCATAGAGTTGCTTCTAGTAGTCTCTTAGGATGATTTGTATTTCTACGGTGTCTGTTGTAACTTCTGCTTTTTCATTTATTTATTTATTTTTTTTTGTGTTACATGGGCCTCTCACTACTGTGGCCTCTCCCATTGCGGAGCCCAGGCTCTGGACGCGCAGGCTCAGAGGCCATAGCTCACAGGCCTAGCTGTTCCCCAGCATGTGGGTTCTTCCCGGACTGGGGCACAAACCCATGTCCCCTGCATCGGCAGACGGACTCTCAACCACTGTGCCACTAGGGAAGCCCCCATTTCTAATTTCATTGATTTGAGTCCACTCTCTCTTTTTCTTGATGAGTCTGGCTAATGGTTTATTAATTTTGTTTATCTTCTCAAAGAACCAGCATTTAATTTTATTGAACTTTGCTATTGTTTTCTTTGTTTCTATTTCATTTATATCTGCTCTGATTTTATGATTTCTTTCCTTCTACTAACTTTGGGTTTTCTTTGTTCTTCTTTCTCTAGTTCCTTGAGGTGTAAGGCTAGATTATTTGAGATTTTCTTTTTTCTTGAGGTAGGCTTGTATAGCTATAAACTTCTTAGAATTGCTTTTGCTGCATCCCATAGGTTATCTTTTGTTTCTTGTGTTTTTTTTTTTTTTTTTCTTTTTGTGGTACATGGGCCTCTCCCTGCTGTGGCCTCTCCCCTCCTATTGTGGAGCACAGGCTCCAGATGCGCAGGCTCAGCAGCCATGGCTCACGGGCCCAGCTGCTCCACAGCATGTGGGATCTTACTGGACTGGGGCATGAACTCGCGTCCCCTGCATTGGCAGGCGGACTCTCAACCACTGCACCACAAGGGAAGCCCTCCCATAGGTTTTTGATCGTCGTGCTTTCATTGTCATTTTTCTCTAGGTATCTTTTGCTTTCCTCTTTGATTTCTTCAGCGATCTCTTGGTTATTTAGTAACATATTGTTTAGCCTCCAGGTGTTTGTGTTTTTTTACATTTATTTCCCTATAAATCATTTCTAATCTCATAGCACTGCAGTCAGAAAAGATGCTTGATATTATTTCAATTTTCTTAAATTTACTGAGGCTTGATTTGACCCAAGATGTGATCTATGCTGGAGAATTTTCCGTGCATACTTGAGAAGAAATTGTAATCTGCTGTTTTTGGTTGGAATGTCCTATAAATAGCAATTTAATCTATCTGGTCTATTCTGTCATTTAAAGCTTCTGTTTCCTTATTTTTTTTTATTTTTATGGTCTGTCCATTGTTGTAAGTGAGGTGTTAAAGTTCCCCACTATTATTGTGTTACTGTCGATTTTGTCTTTTAGAGCTGTTAGCAGTTGCCTTATGCATTGAGGTGCTCCTATGTTGGGTGCATATATATTTATAATTGTTATATCCTCTTTTTGGATTGATCCCATGATAATTATGTAGTGTCCTTCCTTGTCTCTTGTAACATTTTTATTTTAAAGTCTATTTTATCTGATATGAGTATAGCTACTCCAGCTTTCTTTTGATTGCCATTTGCATGGAATATCTTTTTCCATATACTCACTTTCAGTCTGTGTGTGTCCCTAGGTCTGAAGTGGGTCTCTTGTATACAGTATATATATGGGTCTTGTTTTTGTATCCATTCTGCAAGCCTGTGTGTTTTGGTTGGAGCGTCTTATCCATACACGTTTAAGGTAATTATCAATATGTATGTTCCTATGACCATTTTCTTAATTGTTTTGGGTTTGCTTTTGTAGGCCCTTTTATTCTTTTGTGTTTTCCATGTAGAGAAGTTCCTTTAGCATTTGTTGTAGAGCTGGTTTCGTGGTACTGAATTCTCTTAGCTTTTGCTTGTTTGTAAAGCTTTCGCTTCCTCCTTCGAATGTGAATAAGATCCTTGCTTTCAGTAATTTTTCTTTGTCTTTAATTTTTGCCAATTTGATTACTACGTGTCTCGGCATGTTTCTCCTTGTGTTTATCCTGTATGGGACTCACTGCACTTCCAGGACTTGGGTGGCTATTTCCTTTCCCATGTTAGGGAAGTATTTGACTATAATCTCTTCAAATATTTTCTCAGGACGTTTCTCTCTCTCTTCTCCTTCTGGGACCACTTTAATGCGAATGTTGTTGTGTTTAATGTTGTCCCAGAGGTCACTTAGGCTGTCTTCATTTCTTTTCATTCTTTTTTCTTTATTCTGTTCTTCAATAGTGAATTCCATCATTCTGTCTTCCAGGTCATTTATCCGTTCTTCCACCTCAATTATTCTGCTATTGATTCCTTCTAGTGTAGTTTTCATTTCAGTTATTGTGTTGTTCATCTCTGTTTATTTGTTTTTTAATTCTTCTAGGTGTTTGTTAAGCATTTCTTGCATCTTCTCAGTCTTTGCCTCCATTGTTTTTTCAAGGTCCTTGATCATCTTCACTATCATTATTCTGAATTCTTTTTCTGGAAGGTTGCCTATCTCCACTTCATTTATTTGTTTTTCTGGGGTTTTTTCTTGTTCCTTCATCTGGTACATAGCCCTCTGCCTTTTCATCTTGTCTATCTTTCTGTGAATGTGGTTTTTGCTCCACAGGCTGCAGGATTGTACTTCTTGCTTCTGCTGTCTGCCCTCTGGTGGATGAGACTATCTAAGAGGCTTGATGGGAGAGACTGGTATTGGGTAGAGCTGACTGTGGCTCTGGTGGGCAGAGCTCAGTAAAACTTTAATCCAGTTTACTGTTGATGGGTGGGGCTGTGTTCCCTCCCTATTGGTTGTTTGGCCTGAGGCAACCCAACACTGGAGTCTACCTGGGCTTTTTGTTGGGGCTAATGACACTCTGGGAGGGCTGACAC
Organism: Phocoena sinus; assembly: GCF_008692025.1. Lineage (NCBI taxonomy): Eukaryota > Metazoa > Chordata > Mammalia > Artiodactyla > Phocoenidae > Phocoena > Phocoena sinus. The sequence continues at coordinate 56,607,636 of NC_045784.1, read as the reverse complement.
CAAGGAGTACTTCCCATAACTTCTGCTGCCAGTGTCCTTGTTCCCATGGTGAGCCACCACAACTCCTCTGCCTCTGCAGGAGACCCTCCAACACTAGTAGGTAGGTCTGGTTCAGTCTCCCCTGGGGTCACTGCTCCTTCCCCTAGGTCCCGATGCTCACACTGCTTTGTGTGGGCCCTCCAACTGTGAAGTCTCTGTTTCCCGCAGTCCTGTCAAAGTCCTGGAATCAATTCCCACTAGGCTTCAAAGTCTGATTCTCTAGGAATTCCTCCTCCCATTGCCAGACCCCCTGGTTGAGAAGCCTGATGTGGGGTTCAAAACCTTCACTTCATTGGGTGGATTTCTGTGGTATAAGTGTTCTCCCGTCTGTGAGTCACCCACCCATCAGTTATGGGATTTGATTTTACTGTGATTGTGCCCTTCCTACCATCTCATTGTGGCTTCTCCTTTGTCTTTGGATGTAGTGTGTCTTTTTTGGTGAGTTCCAGTGTCTTCCTGTCAATGACTCTCCAGCAGCTAGTTGTGATTTTGGTGTTCTCACAAGAGGGAGTGAGAGCACATCCTTCTACTCCCCCATCTTGGTTCCTCCCTATTCCTTGTTTTTTTGTTTTTGTTTTTTTGGCAGACAGTCTAGCTAATGGTTTGTCAATTTTTTTGACATTGCCAAGTAATTGGCTTTTAGGTTTATTGATTATCTCTATTGTTTTTCTATTCTCTTTTTTCATTTATTTCTACTCATCTTTATTATTTCCTTCCTTTTCTTTGTTCAGCTTTAGTTCACTTTGTTTATGTTTTTTAAGTAGAAATTTAGGTTATCTCTTTGAAATATTACTACTTTATTAATGTAGGCACTGACAGACATACAATCTACCTTAAAAACTTTTTTTAAGTTTCCTCACATAAATTGTGGTATGTTGTTGTTTTGTTTTCATTCATGTCAGGATGTTTTAACATTTCCTTTGTGCTTTCTTCTTTGATCCATTATTTAGATGTGTATTGTTCAATTTCCATATATTTGTGAATTTCTTAGATTTCCTTCTGTTACTGATTCTAATTTAAATCCAGTGTGATAAGGGAATATAATTTGTATGATTTTAATTCTTTTATATTTATCCAGCTTGTTTTATGGTCTAGCATGTGGTCTATCCTAGAGAATGTTTCGTGTCTTCTCAGGAGGAATGTGTATTCTGCTTTTGTTGGTTTTAAGTTCTATAGATGTTTGTTAGAGCTAGTTTGTTTATAGTGTTGCCAAACTTTCTATATCCTTATTCATCACCCAAATTTCTATCCATTATTCAAAGTGGATTATTAAATTCTCCAGCTAGCATTGTTGTAATTTCAATTTCTTCCTTAAATTTTTCCAGTTTTAGTTTCATGTATTTTGGGGCTCTGTTTTTAAATTCAAAATGCTTATAATTGTTTATTTCTTCTTAATAGATTGATCCATTTATCTTTATAAAATGTCCTTCTTTGTTTCTGGTAATGTTTTTTGCTGAAAATTTATTTTGGATGGTATTACTATAGCCACTCTAGCTCTATTATGTTTGCTGTTTGCATGCGATATATTTTTCCATCCTTTACCTTTCAAATTACTTGCATCTTTGAATCTAAAGTGTGTTTCTTATAGTCAGCATATAGTTGTAATTTGTTTTTTGTCCTGTCTCTCTTTTGATTGGATTTTTAATCCACTCAGATTTAATGTTATTTGATTATGTTGAATATTATTAGATGGTTGGATTTCCATCTACCATTTTGCTTTTGCTTTTCTATATGCCTTTTCCTTCTTGGTCCTCTGGTCTTCCTTAATTGCCTTCTTTTTCATTAAGTGGATATTTTCCCGTATAATATCTTAAGCCCTTTAATGATTTTTTAACACTATACATTTGAGTTTAATTATAGTGTTTGTTCTAGGACTTGCAATATACATCATAATTTATCAAAACCTATGTCAGATTTATACTAACCTAATTCCAGTGACATATAGAAACTTTACTTCTATATGGGTTTACTCCCTCCTCCTCATTTTGTGTTATTATTATTATACATAATTTTCTATAATGATTACACTATCAATGATATATTGTTATATTTTATTACTTTATTTAATTTTCTATCATTTGCAAAATCTGAGAGAAGAAAGGTCAACTTTCTATTTAGATTTATTAGATTAACCTTCTTTTTTACCATTTCTGTTTGCCTTCATTTCCTAAAATAAAGCTTACTTAATCATGGTGTACTTTTTATTATATTGTTATTTTTCCTCAGCCTTATACCTCCAGCACCTTGCACATAACAAAGCACCTTGCACATAGTAAGTACTGAACAATATATTCTAATGAGTGAATTAATTATACCCTTCTCCAAAAACAAACATTTTTTTGTTCTACTAATACTCTGCTTTGAATTAGTTCTTATTCCTAATATTATAAACACTGGTGTCGTTGATTTGCAGTTGTTAGAAATTGCTTTGTTCTCTTAACTAAGGGTGTGTGCTTGTCATTTCTTACCACTCTGTTTTTTGTAGAAAATATGTACTGGAATTTTGTTATTGGTCAAGCTTATTTCAATCCATTTAAATCAATCCTATAAATTTTATGCTGGTCTTACATATGCTATCTAATCTTATGTTTTGTCATTATCATTTGTTTTCTTTCTTTTCTACTATATAGACTATGATTTTATTTGATTTTTGTCAAGTAATTTGATAGTCATCATGCTATTTTTACATTCTATTAAATATTTTTTGAAAGGTGCTTAAATCTATATTTCCCTCATAATGATTGTTGAGAATACAAATAAAATTTTGTTCAAAATTATAGCTCTAGCACACCTGTTTACCTCTCCTATCACCTCGAGTCCTTTAAAATGGTAGAACAGACACTTTATTAAAAGAGAAATCCACACCAGCACTGAGAAGCAAGAAAGAAGGCCATCAATTGGGCTAAAAGTTGAGAAATTCCTGGAAGAGAATTTCAGATGAAAGAGAAAGCAGATGTGGTCTGTGTATAGAAAACCAGGAACAAAGTCTAAAACCTGTCTAGTTAAAGTTTGGTCTGCAGACTAGCATCATGGCACCCTCCTGGAGTTTTCTAGACATGCAAAATATCAGACTCCACTCTGGACCACCTGAATCAGGATCTGCATCCTAACAGTTCTCCATGTGATTTATATGGATATTAAATCTTGTGATACACTGGTCTCAAATGCATGCAGGAGAAGGTGAATTAAAAATTAAGACAAAATCCAGAGAAACTCCAATTTCAGACTGAATACATGTAATGGTCTTAGTATTTAAAACTGCATTCACAATTTCCAGACTGCTGAAGATCTCCTCCCATTGATTATGCTTAGGTATTAGCAACACTAGCATGTTTGAACTCCAGATTACTATTTGTGAACTATCTTTGAAAAAGGGAATGCCAATCTATGGATTAGTGAATAAAGAGGATATAGTATATATAAATGATGAGATATTATTGGCCATGAGAAATAAGGGAACCCTGCCATTTGTAACATGTGTGGGCCTTGACAGCATTATGCCAAGTGAGATAATTCAGATAGAAAAACAAAAATACTGTATGGTATTAATTATATGTGAAAACTAAAAAAGCTGAATATACAGAAACAGAGATTATAGTAGTGGTTTCCAGGAACTTGGGGGTAGGAGAAATTGGGAGATGTTGGTCAAAGGGCAAAAATTTTCTCCATCAGTTAAATAAATTCTGAGGATCTAATGTACAGCATGGTGATTATAGTTAACAATTAAATACTTTAAAATTGCTAAGAGAGTAAATATTAAATGTCTTTAATACAAAAAAGAAATGGTAATTATGTGAGATGATAGTGGTGTTAACCAACATTACCATGTTAATGATTTTACAATATATGTTTATCAAATCAACACACTGCACACCTTAAATTTATACAGTTATAGGTCAATTAAATCTCAATAAAGATGGAAAAACAAAGAAAAAGGGAACGTTTTACACATGAGGAGCACTAGGTGTGGATTTGTGAACCCAGGAAAGAAACTGCATACAGTTTGAGGCCCAAAGAGGAATAAAAATGTAACTTCTCTGTACAGATAGAAAATAATCTAGGTGCTCCTTTGAGTGGACACTAGTATATGCTGTGGTTTTTAAGGGTGTAGAGTAGAGGATTAGGGATTATCTCTAGCCAAACTGCCTGATTTATGGCCACACACTCTAATATGAAATCTTCTCATTATTTTTCCTATTCACTTACACAAATCCCACACATCAGCCCTGTTTTTCAAAGGAAAAACTTGTTAGACATGTAGAACTACACAATTTCAAAGGAAACACATGCATTTACCTATATTAATCAAACTAATACATCAATCATAAATGTGAAGAGATAGCCAAGAATACCAAACATTTGAGGAAAGCAAATAACGTAAGAGAAGGGCCAAGATGAACAAGCAAAAATCTTGCCCTGGAAAACCAAAGATGATGCAGGGAACAGAGAACTTAAAACATAATTCTAGTGACTTGGTAAGATGGAAAAGCTTTTGAATACAAAAAACAAAAACATGGTCTGAAATGGAAAAGAATCACAGAATAAAAAATATTGAAAATTAAATATATTGTTGATGAAATTGAATTTTCAGTAGATGGAATGACTAATAATGAATTAGGCTAAGTACAGAACTAGTGGTCTGGAAGATGAATATAGATGGAAAAAATTCAAACAAAATACTATTAAATCAAATCCAGTAGTTCATTTAAGAATAATATAGAATGAGATTTACCTTGAAAACAAGGATGGCTCGATATCAGGATATCTAATAATTTCACTCACTAAATTCAAAATTTAAAGGAAAAAAACATATGATTACCTTAATAGATTAATCCCCTCAAATCTGATAAAAATCTACAGATTCATATCAAATAAATAAGTAACCAAGTAAAGTACCGATGAAGAAAAGTCCAGGACCAGATGTCTATAAAGGTAAATTTTGCCAAGAAGTGAAAATGACTTGAGCAAAATCAGTGATGCAGAAATAAGAGCTAGTTACTATTCACTGATTGAATGCAATGCACGTTCAGAATCAGTAAACAAACCCATCTGATCAGAGTAAACAACACACGTGGGCATCAAGGGTGGTCAGGAAGCACATGTTACAGGGCCTCCAGAGCAAGATAAATTGTGTTCACAGGATAAAGGCTAAAAAGACTGAAATTGATTAACAGAGGAAAATTAATCTGGGCTGAATACAACATGCGTGGCTGCAAAGAAAGACTAAAAGAAAGGAATCTGGTTGGGAATGTACTATAGATTGGCCTAAAAGAAAATGTTGTAATAACACTTAACCAAAGTTGAGGCAGATAGAAGGCCAACAAAAGGAAAATGAAGTAACAGCAAAGACAGGTTATGACTACTTAGCTGTGAGAAGCATATATAGAGAAAATTGAAGATGGCTTTAGAGTCTCCAGTAACCAGATGAAGCCAGATGAGAGTTGTATGAGTCTCATTAGAGAAGTTATTTTATACATATTAAGTTTAGAAATACTGGGTTTTTTGTAGATTGTACGGTGATTGGTGGGCCAGGTTGGGATTTGGGGTTATACTAAGTGAATCTATTATTTTTAAATAAAGTATTTTTTGAAGCTTTTATAATGATACAACATTCATGTATTAATTGCATATTATTTTCTCAAAAACAATATAATAATAACTAAAATTAACCAGTAGCTATCAACTCCATCTTAACAGCATAAGGGAAGTCATATGCTTTTGCTTCTTCTCATATCCCACCTCCAAATCCTTGTGTCAGGTTTTCATTGTGTATTATTAATAAACTTGTTTTATTTTTATATTTTCTCTCAATAACTGTTATACAAAATATTTTTGTAATAATATTAATGAATAAAATTCTACATTTAAACACTTTAAGTAACTGCTAGTACTGTAAAGACATCACTTTACAATACTTGAGTTTATTTTGATTCATCTCTCACTTACCTGGAATACATCTTTGAAGTTCTTTTCAAGAAATATTCATGAGGGGCCATGCAACTAAGGAAGAAGTCTTGAAGTCTCTCCTCATGCCTGCAGAAACCATGGATTCACACTCCTGTTCCTGGCTTTGTAAACTCAGCACAGGCAGAACATCTGAATGAATGAGTGCTCCCACAGCTGATATGAGTCTAGCCTTAGCAGCTGTGTACTTTGTGGGCAAGCACACGCAGGGATTGGACCAGATCATAATCGGAGCTCTCTCCATAGCCCCCACAGTAGGTCCAGTTACACAATTACAACAGTCCTGGAACCTGACTTCAATGGATCTGTGCTGGTAGCCTAGTGAAAACGGCACCTGAGAGATACCAAGGCAAGTTGCCAGCATACCCATTGTTAAGGTGGGGCTGAGAGCAGTTCCAACAGCAGCGTAATTTGTGAGCCAGCACAATGGATGAAAAGTGACATAACATAGTACACTCATGGGTAAACAACTCCAGAGGAGGAAAACTCAGTGGCTTCTCTCCTAGTGGGAGTGCTCCAATACCACCTACTTCACACCAAGGACCAGAAACAAAGCACAGAAAAAGATCTAGGGGCCCCTAATCCAACCCTGACTAGGGAGAAGACCCTGCCCCTCACAGGACAGTAACAACAACAGAGCAAAGGGGAGGCACTGCTCAATATCCAGTGCACACCTGCAATCAATGGGATAATGGCCAGTATACACTGAGGAAAGAGGTGGCAGACAACCACACTAAAAGCAGCCCTCGCACCAAATATTATTAAACACAAAGAGACTACACAGGGATGTTCCCACATAAAAATAGCCCTCCAAGACAGTCTAAGAGTAAGGCATCGGGAAGAAGAAGCCTCAGAACATTTGTCTTTGAAGGTCAGCAGGGCCTGAGTGCAGAAACTCCACAGGGTTGGGAAAAACAGAGACTCCACTCTTAGAAGATGCACACAATACCTCGCATGCATTAGGATCCAGCACAAAGCAAGACCTCCACAGGAACGTGGGCTAGACCTAACTAGGGGTCTGGGAGGGTCTCTTGACGTGGTGGGAGTCGGCTGTACCTCACTGTGGGGACAAGGACGCTGGTGGTGGAGGCAGCAGAGAATACTGATCAGTGTGAGTTCTCCCAGAAGTCCCTATTTTGGTACCAGGACCTGGCCCCACCCAACAGCCTACAGGATCCAGAGATGGATTGCTTCAGGCCAATAACAAGAAAGAGAGGAACACAGTCACATGCATCAGCAGACAAGCTATCTAAAGTTGTACTGAGCTCACAGCTACCTCAAAACATACCCCTTGACATGGCCTTGCCCATTAGAAGGAAAAGACCCAGCTTCACCAGCCAAAGGACAGGCACCAGTCCCACCCACCAAGAAGCCTATGAAAGCCCCTGAAGTAACCTAACCTGCAAGGGAGCAGACACCAGAAGCAAGAGGAGCTATGATTCTGCAGCCTGTGGAAAGAAGACCACAAACACAGAAATTTAGACAAAATTAGATGACAGAGAAATATGTTGCAAATGAAGAAACAAGATAAAAACCAACAAGAACAACTAAATGAAGAGGAAATAGGCAATCTATCTGAAAAACAATTCAGAGTAATCATAGTAAATATGATTTTAAAAATCGCCATAATAGAATGGAAGAACAGATCGAGAATATACAAAAATTTAACAAGGAGCTAGAATATTTAAAGAACAAACAGAGATGAACAATATAATAACTGAAATGAAAAATACACTAGAAAGAAATCAATAGCAGAATAACTGAGGCAGAGGAAAGAATAAATGAGCTGGAAGACAGAGTGGTGGGAAACACTGCTGCAGAAAAGAATAAAGAAAAAACACTGCAACAAAATAAGGACAGGCTCAGGGACATCTGAGACAAATTTAAAGGCAAAACATTCACATTATAGGGGTCACAGATGGAGAAGAGAAAGACAAAGGGCCTAAGAAAATATTTGAAAATATTATAGCTGAAAACTTCCCTAACAAAAGAAAAGAAAAGCTCACTCAAGTCCAGGAAGTGCAGAGAATCCAATACAGGATGAACCCAAGGAGGAACACGCCAAGACACATATTAATCACACTGACAAAAATTAAAGATAAAGAAAAAATATTAAAAGCAATGTTGCAGCTTTCTTATGACAGGGCCGAAAGTAAGCTCATCACACGAGATGAATTGTGCCGAAACACAGCAGTAGAGGGCTGCTGCTCGCTCAGGCAAAACAGAGCCGTCTGTCCTGTTGTGGTAGCTTTTATTTAAGCATTATCTATGTTTACATCTTAAGACTTGTTTTCTTAACATTCCAGAAATGCCAAAGCAGCAACATATACTTTTATTGATTAAACTAGCAACAATGGGCTTTCTTGAAGACATGCCATGCTTCGTCCTTGAGCTCACAAGCAGCACAAGGACATCTCCCTGTGTTCCCATCATTCTGATTATACTAAAGTAGCACAAGGACGTTTCCTTGTGTTCTGATTATACTGAGATCATTTCATGGATCAGTGCCCAAAGTATCCAGGACTGCCTGCAGTTCTGGCTTACTCGCTAGCCCTCAGTCTGCCGAGGGGTTCTGGCTTATTTGCCAGCCCTCGATCTGCCTAGGGGTTCTGGCTTATTCGCTAGCCCTCGGTCTGTCGAGGGGTTCATGGGTCACGTCTCCTTTCCATGTCCTCAGTAATTCCTCTACAAGCAACAAGGGAAAAACAATAAATAACATACAAGGGAATCCCCATAAAGTTATCAGATGATCGTTCAGCAGAAACTGCTGGCCAGAATGGAGTGGCATGATATACTTAAAGTGATGAAATGAGAAAACCTACAACCAAGAATACTCTCCCCAGCAAGTCTCTCATTCTTACTTGATGAAGAAATCAAAAGTTTTGCAGACAAGGAAAAACTAAGAGAATTCAGTACCACCAAACCAGCTTTAAAACAAATTTTAAAGGAACTTCTCTAGGCAGGAAAGAGACAGGCAACATAAAAGAACCTTGTACACATATAGACTACTATATCTTAAACTCATGGGAACAGCAAAAAAAAAAAAAATACTACAATAGATACACACACATAAAAGAAAAAGCAACCCAAACACAACAACAAAGATAATTATCAAATCACAAGAGACAAGAACAAAAGAGGAAGGGGGGAAAAAAACCCTACAAAAATAAACCCAAAACAATTAAGAAAATGTCAGTGGAACACACATATAGATAATTACCTTAAATGTAAATGGATTAAATACTCTAACAAAAGGACATACTCCAACATACATATAATTACCTTAAATGTAAATGGAGTAATGCTCCAACCAAAGGAATGGATAAAAAAACAAAAACAGGACACATATATTTGCTGTCCACAAGAGACCCTCTTCAGATCTAGGGACACTTACAGACTGAAAATGATGAGTTGGCAAAAGGTATTCTATGCAAATGGAAACAAAAAGAAAGTTGAAGTAGCAATACTTGTATGAGACAAAGTAGACTTTAAAATAAAGACTGTTACAAGAGACAAGGAAGGACATTACACAATGATCAAGGGAACAATCCAAGAAGAATATATAACAATTGTAAATATATATGCACCCAACATAGGAGCACCTCAATATATAAGGCAAATGCTCACAGCCATAAAAGGGGAAATCGAGAGTAACAAAATAATAGTGGGGAACTTTAACAGACCACTTAAACCGATGAACAGATGAACCAGACAGAAAATCAATAAGGAAACACAAACCTTAAATGACACATTAGACCAAATAGACTTAATTAATATTTTTAGGACATTCCATCCAAAAGCAGCAGAATATACTTTCTTCTCAAGTGCACATGGAATATGTTACAGGATAGAACACATCTTGGACCACAAATCAAGCCTTGGTAAATTTAAGAAAATTGAAATCATATCAATCATCTTTTTCTACCAAAATGCTATTTCTACCAAAATTTCTACCAAAAAACACAAACATATGGAAGCTAAACAATATGCTACTAAATCACTAATGGATCACTGAAGACATCAAAGAAGAAATCAAAAAAAATACCTAGAGGAAAATGACAAGAAAAACACACAATCCAAAACCTATATGTCGCAGCAAAAGCAGTTTTAAGAGGGAAGTTTATAGAAATAAAATCTTACCTCAGGAAACAAGAAGAATCTCAAATAAACAACCTAACATTATACCTAAAGCAACTAGTAAAAGAAGAACAACAACAAACTAAACTTAGTAGAAGGAAAAAAATCATAAACATCAGAGCAGAAATAAATGAAATAAAGAAAAGAGATAAATGACAAAGATCATGAAACTAAAAGCTGATTCTTTGAGAAGATAACCAAATTGAGAAACCTTAGGCTAGACTTAACAAAAAAAAAAAAAGGGGGGGGGAGAGGACTCAAATCAATGACATTAGAAATGAAAATGGAGAAGTTACAACTGAAAACACAGAAACACAAATGATCCTAAGAGACTACTACAAGTAACTATTCGCCCATAAAATGGACAACCTGGAAGTAATTGAAAAATTCTTAGAAAGGTACAACCTTCCAAGACTGAACCAGGAAGAAAGAGAAAATATGAACAGACCAATCACAAATACTGAAATTGAAACTGTGATTTAAAAAATTCCAACAAACAAAAGTCCAGGACCAAATGGCTTCACAGGAAAATTCTATCAAACTTTTAAAGAAGAGTTAACATCCATTCTTCTGAAACTCTTCCAAAAAAATTGCAAAGGAAGGAACACTCCCAAGCTCATTTTACAAGGCCACCATCACCTAGATACCAAAACCAGACAAAGATATCACAAATAAGAAAATCACCGGCTAATATCACTGATGAATATAGAGGCAAAAATTCTCAACAAACTAATAGCAAACAGAAACCAAAAACCCATTAAAAGGTCATACATCATTATCAGGTGGGAATTATCTGAGGGATGCAAGGATTTTTCAATATAGGCAAATCAATCAATGTCATACACCACAATAACAAACTGAAGAATAAGAATCATGTGATCATCTCAATAGATGCAGAAAACGCTTTTGAGAAAATTCAACACCAATTTGTGATAAAAACTCTCCAGAAAGTGGGTTTAGAGGGAAATTACCTCAACATAATAAGAGCCATATATGACAAAAACACAGCTAACATCATTCTCAACAATGAAAATCTGAAAGAATTTCCTCTAAGATCAGGAACAAGACAAGGATGTGCACTCTCACCACTTTTATTCAACATAGTTTTGGAAGCCCTAGCCATTGCAATGAGAAGTAAAACAAATAAAAGTAATCCAGATAGAAACGAAGAAGTAAAACTGTCCTGTTTGCAGATGGCATGATACTATATATAGAAAATCCTAAAGATGTTACCAGAAAACTACTAGAGCTTATCAATGAATTTGGTAACGTTGCAGGATGCAAAATTAATATACAGAAATCTCTTGAATTCCTATCCAACAAAAATCAGAAAGAGAAATTAAGGAAGATATCCCATTTACCATTGCATCAAAAAGAATAAAATACCTAGGAATAAACCTATCTAAGGAGTCAAAAGACCTGTACTCAGAAAACTATAAGGTACTCATGAAAGAAATCAAAGATGACACAAACATTTAGAGAGATGTACCATGATCTTGGATTGGAAAAAATTGTATTTTCAAAATGACTATACTACCCAAAGAAATCTACAGATTCAATGCAATCCCTATCAAACTACCACTGGCATTTTTCACAGAACCAGAACAAACAATTTCACAATTTGTATGGAAACACAAAAGATACCTAATAGCCAAAGCAATCTTGAGAAAGAAAAACAGAGCTGGAGGAATCAGGCTCTCTGACTTCAGACGACACTACAAAGCTACAGTAATCAAGACAGTATGGTACTGGTACAAAAACAGAAATATAGATCAATGGAACAAGATAGAAAGCCCAGAGATAAACCCACGCTCATATGGTCACCTTATCATTGATAAAGGAAGCAAGAATACAGAATGGAGAAAAGACAGCCTCTTCAATAAGTGTGCTGGGAAAACTGGACAGCTACATGTAAAAGAATGAAATTAGAACACTCCCTAACACCATACACAAAAATAAACCCAAAATGGATTAAAGACCTAAATGTAAGGCCAGAAACTATCAAACTCTTAGAGGAAGACATAGGCAGAACACTCTATGACATAAATCACAAAAAGATCCTTTTTGACCCACCTCCTTGAGAAATGGAAATAAAAGCAAAAATTTAAAAATGGGACCTAATGAAACTTAAAAGCTTTTGCACAGCAAAGGAAACCATAAACAAGACAAAAAGACAACCCTCAGAATGGGAGAATATATTTGCAAATGAAGCAACTGACAAAGAATTAATCTCCATTATTTACATGAAGCCCATGTAGCTCAATATCAAAAACACAAACAACCCAATCCAAAAATGGGCAGAATACATAGACATTTCATCAAAGAAGACATACAGATTGCCAACAAACACATGAAAGGATGTTCAACATCACTAATTATTTGAGAAATAAAAATCAATAAAACAATGAGGTATCACTTCACACCGGTCAGAATGGCCATCATCAAAAAATCTGCAAACAATAAATGCTGGAGAGGGTGTGGAGAAAAGCAAGCCCTAATGCACTGTCGGTGGGAATGTAAATTGATACAGCCACTATGGAGAGCAGTATGGATATTCCTTAAAAAATTAAAAATAGAACTACCATATGATCCTGCAATCCCACTTCTGGGAATATATCTGGAGAAAATTACAGTTCGAAAATATATATGAACACTAAAATTCATTGCAGCAGTATTTAAAATAGCCAGGACATAGTAGCAAGCTAAATGCCCATCCACAGAGCAATGGATAAAGAAGACGTGGTACATTTATACACTGGAATATTACTCAGCCATAAAAAATAATGAAATAATGCCATTTGCTACAATATGGATGGAAGTAGAGACTGTCATACTGAGTGAAATAAGTCAGACAGAGAAGGGCAAATATCATATGATATTGCTTATATGTAGAATCTAAAAAAATGGTACAAATTAATTTATTTACAAACAGAAACAGAGTCACAGATATAGAAAACAATCTTATGATTACCCGGGGGGAAGGGGGGAGTGATAAATTGAGAGGTTGGTATTGACATATTCACACTACTCTATATAAAATAGATAACTAATAAGGACCTACTGTACAGCCCAGGGAACTCTGCTCAGTACTCTGTAATGACCTATATGGGAAAAGAATCTAAAAAAAGAGTCGATGTATGTATATGTATAACTGATTCACTTTGCAGTACAGCAAAATGTAGCACAACATTGTAAATTAACTATCCTCCAATAAAAGTTTTTTGTAAATTTGACAAAACTAACTAAATAAAATAAAAATAAATTAAAATAAAACTCTACTGTTAAACCAGGGGTATCTGAACACTGATGGGATATTGGTTGATATAAAATTATAGTTAATTTTATTAAAAAAGAAATATTCATAAGTGAAATAATTCTTGTATATATATATATATAATTGTACTCTTACTATGCATAACAACAACTTTCATGCATATGGAATTCTTGAGTTGAAAATTTTTCCTCAAAACTCTATAGATATTGAGTTGCATGAGCTGCTTGTAAATTTTAGAAACGAAACTGAGTTGTTTGTAGTGAGGTGGATGGACCTAGAGTCTGTCATACAGAGGGAAATAAGTCAGAAAGAGAAAAACAAATACCGTATACCGTATGCTAACACATATATATGGAATCTAAAAAACAAACAAACAAAAAACGGTCATGAAGAACCTACGGGCAAGATGGGAATAAAGACGACCACCTAGAGGGGTGGGATAGGGAGGGTGGGAGAGAAGGAGATGCAAGAGGGAAGAGATATGGGGATATATGTATAACTGATTCACTTTGTTATAAAGCAGAAACTAACACACCATTGTAAAGCAATTATACTCCAATAAAGATGTTAAAAAAGACTCTATAGACATTGCTTTATTGTTTTCTGGCATTTAATTATTACATAAAAGTATGAGAAGATTTTGATTTTGATTCCTTCATAGATGACTGTCTTATGTTGCCTAAGTACATGGATAATTTATTATTTATGTCTTAATTTCAAAAGTGTCACCAGAAGTTGTTTATGTGTGTTTCAATTTTTGTTACATTTTACAAAGTAATGAGACTTTCAATATAGCAGCTGTGTCTTTCTTCACTTTACTAAGGTGAAATAAAATGAATAAAGCAAACATAACCACAATATAAAATAAGAACAGGAGAAAAGATAGTAGCAGGGGAAAGCTGACAACAAATTTTAGAAGCTGAAAACTTAGATAAATATGTAATTTCAGAAACACAAATCAGAAAATATGTTAGTTTCCAGAGAGAAGAAAGTTCAAGGACATAGACGTGTCAAGAAACAAACTTTTTAGCAGCAATACTGGAAGCTAGAAGACAATAGAATAATATTTTGAGGAAATATTATTTCTATTGTGTAATTCTATACCCAGTAATCAAATGTGAGAGTAGTACAAAAGAATTTTCTGACATGAAGAATCTAAAAAATTACCTAATATTCATTTTTTCTTTCAACCGGGTAATATTGTCTACCTAAACCTAGGGAAGACACTAAGAAAGAGGAAAATGGTAAGGCATTGGATAGAGGGAAGTTCGAATCAAATGCAGAAGGAACAGAAATTCAATTCCCAGAATAACAGCTTTAAGATAAAAGGCAGTTGTTCATTGGGCCTAGAGGGCAAGTAAATCCGGGTGGTAGCAGGAACATGGGTTGTCCCAAAAGGAATCTCTCCTCTAAAAAAAAAAAAAAAAATATATATATATATATATATATATATATATATATAGGAACAAAGAACCAATGTATTACCTGACTGCATCAAAAGAGTTTTAATATCACTGGTAGATAGTTTAGGGGAGGTTATTGATATGTACACAGAAAAATAAGCAAACAAAATTATGACGCTGACAACCTTGGTGTCTGCGCATAACCTCTTAGTCACAAGCTAGAATTTGAGTGAGCTTCTTGAATCTCTGGATCCAACCAGGATTCCCTTTGAGCTCCAGTTCTTTTTCCTTCATCTTAAACTGCTATTACCAGATATCTTCACACAAAAATGATACCACACACTGCACAATAATGATGTCTGATGGCACGATTCATTCTATTTATTATAGAATATAATTTAGATACAGAATATACCTATTTATTAACTATTGCATCAAATCCCTGGGCTCTCAAACAAAACATGATCCAGCATTAGAAGCAGTACATTATTTTTCCATACCTGCAATGAACTCTGTCATCTACCTGAATCCTTTTATTTAAAAAAACCCAACTATTTGCAGTGGTAAAACAGAGATATTTGACAAGATAAATATCCTTCCTTCTAGACTCAGGATATGTTTCACCATTGATTTTTATACTTTGTATTCCTTAGGTTTTTGGCTTCATAAAGATTTTATACATTTTATTGAATAAAATAATATAATGAATATTATTTTCTAATTTGTTATAGATGGACACTGACTTATGCATTAAATTGGCCAACTGGCATTTACTGTCACAGAGTTGTGCAATCATCATCACTATCTAATTTTAGCACATTTTATCACCCTAAAAAGAAGCCTCATATCCACTAGGATTCATTCCCCATTCCCTACCCCAGACTTAAGCAAAAGCTAATCTACCGTCTGTCTCTAAGTACTTGCCTATTCTGGACATTTCATATAAATTGAATCATAATATGTGTGGCATTTTGTTACTGCCTTATTTCACTTAGCATAGCATTTTCACGATTAATCCATTTTGTTGCATGTATCAGTATTCCATTATTTGCTGGATTATATTCGATTGCATGGATATACCACATATTTTATACATTCAGCATTTGATAGATATTTTGGTTGCTTCCACTTTTTGAATTTTATTAGTAATGCTGCTATGAAAATGTGTGCACAAGTTCTTGTATAGATGTATGTTTTCAGTTCTCTTAGGTTTCATTGACCTAGGAATGAAATTGTTGGGCCATGTGGTAACTCCAGATTTAACATTTTCATGACTTGGCAAACTGTTTTCCGATGTTGCTGCAACATTTTACATTCCCATCAGGAAAGTATGAGGATTCCAATTTTTCCATATCATTACCAACCCTTGTTGTTACTGAATGTCTTTTTGATTATAGTCATTCTAGTGGGTGTGAAGCGGTATATTCTTGTGGTTTTAATTTGCATTCCCCTAATGACTAATGATGCTGAGCATCTTTTCATGGGCTTGTAAATCATTTATGTATATCTTCTTTGGAGAAATGTCTATTCAAATTCCGTGCTCATTTTTCATTGGATTATTTGTGTTTTTTTTATTGTTGAGTTGTGAGAGTTCTTTATATATCCTGAATACTACTCTCTTATTAGATGTATGATTTGCAAATATTTTCTCCCATTTTGTGGGTTGTATTTTCATTCTCTGATGGTATCCTTTGACTCACATGTTTTTAGCTTGATAAAGTCCAGTTCATTTATTTTTTCTGCTGTCACTTTTGCTTTTAGTGCCATATCTAAGAAAGCATTGCCTAGCCCAAAGTCATGAAGATTTACTCATAAGAACTTTATCACATTAGCTCTTATCTTTGGGTCTATGATATATTTTATGTTAATTTTTGAGTACGGTTTGAGAAAAGGTTTCAATGTCATTCTTTTGCATGTGGATATCCAACTGTGACAGTTACCATTTGCTGAAGAGACTTTTCTTTCCCTATTGAATAGTCTTGGCACCCTTGTTAAAAATCAGTTGACCACAAATATAAAGGCTTGTTTCTGAACTCAATTATATTCCATTGATCTGTGTGACTATCCTTATGACAGTACCACACTTTCTTGATTACTCTAGCCTTAAAGTAAGATTTGAAATTGTAAAAGGTGAGTCCACCAATTTTGTCCTTCTTTGTCAAGATTGTTTTGGCTATTTTGGGTCCATATGAATTTTAGGATTAGCTTATCAATTTGGGGGATTTTGATAGAGATTTCACTGAATATATAGATTAAATTACAGATTATTGCCATCTTAGTTATATTGTTTTCTGGCCCATGATATGAAATATCTTTACATTTATTGATATCTTCTTTACTTTTTTCAAATTTTTGTAGGGTTCAATATATTATTCTTTCACTTCTTTGCAAAATTCATTCCTAAGTATTTATTTCTTTTTATGTTATTATAAGTAGAATTGCTTTCTTCATTTGCTTTTCAGTATTTTCATTGATAATAATATTGATTTTTGTTGAACTTGTATTCTACAAGCTTAATAAAATTCTCATTATTTCTAAACATTTTAGTTTGTTCCTTAGGATTTTCTATATACAAGACTATGTCACTTGTGAATAGAGATTGTTTTCCTCTTCCTTTCCAATCTGGTTGCCTTTTATTTCTTCATCTTGACTAATTGTCTTGGCTAGAACTTATAGTTTGGCGTTGCATAAAAGTGGTGAGCAGATATCCTTGTCTTGTTTCTGATTTACATTGAAAAGATTCTGTCTTTCACTGTTTAATATGATGTTAACTGGGTTTTTTGTAGATGCCCTTTATCAGGTTCAGGAAGTTCCCTTCTATTCCTAGTTATATAAGTGTTTTTTTTTTTTATCAGGAAAGGATGTGGGATTTTGTCAAATGCTTTTTCTCTGTCTATTGAGGTAATCATATGGTTTTGTCCTTTATTCTATTAATATGATATTTTAAAATTTATTTTATTGATTTTTGCTTATTAAAACAATATTGGTGATAGTATGCTATCTTTTATTTTATTATTATATTTTTAATATGTCTTTATTGGAGTATAACTGCTTCACAATACTGTGCTAGTTTCTGTTGTATACCAAAGTGAATCAGCCATATGCATACATATGTCCTCATATCCCCTCCCTCTCGAACCTCCCTCCTATCCTCCCTATGCCACCCCTCTAGGTCATCGCAAAGCACCAAGCTGATCTCCCTGTGCTATGCTGTATTTGCCACTAGCTATCTATTTTACATTCAGTACTGTATATATGTCGATGCTACCCTCGCTTTGTCCAAGGTTCCTGCTCCCACCCCGTGTTCTCAAGTCCATTTTCTATTTCTACGTCTTTATTCCTGATATGTTGCTGAATTCAGTTTGCTAGTATTTGTTGAGAATTTTTTGCATCTATATTCATAAGGGATATTCATGTGCAGCTTTCATTTGTGTGATTTTTTCCCTGATTATGGTTTCATTGTATTACTGGCCTCATAGAATGAGTCAGAGCTTGTCCCTGTTTTTCTAATTTTGGAAGAGTTAGTGAAGTATTAGTGTAATGGTTGATATATTTGATTATTTATTCATTTCATTATTAATTCAAGCACTACTTGTTATAGATCTATTCAATTTAAATCAATTCTTTTGACAATTTCAGTAGTTTTTTTTTTAGTATTTTCTGGTATTTGCAGGTATTCAACCATCCCATTTAATTTACCTAATTTGTTGGCATGCAGTTGTTCATAGTATTCCTTTATAATACCTTTTATTTTTGTAAGGACTATAGTGATGTTCCTTTATCCATTTCTTATTTTTGTAATTTGTATCTTCTCTTTCTGTGTTGTTTAGTATGTCAGTTTTCTTGATTTGTCATCAAAGAACCAGCTTTTGGTTAATTGATTTTTACATTGCTTTTCTATTTTTCATTTATTTCCACTTTCATATTGATTATTTCCTCCCTTCTGCTTACTTTGGGTTTAGTTTACTCTTCTTCCAGTTTCTTAAGTTGGGAAGTAGGATTATTGATTTGACAACAAGCTTTTTAAAATATATGTAGTTATAAATATAATTTTGTTTATAAGGATGACTTTATGTGCATTCTTTGTTTAGGTATGTTGTGTTTTTGTTTTAATTCATCCCATATATTTTCTAACTTTCCTTGTGATTTTTTCTTTCACCCACTGGTTACTTACGAGTGTGATGCTTACTTTCTACAGAGCCTGAGTTATTATTTCATCTTTTTTTAAAATAAAATTTATATTTTATGCAAAATTCATCAGTGATTTTTGAGGGGGTACAAGAAATAAGGAAGAATTCCATTTTATTTTTTAAAAATAGCTAGCCATTTGTACCAATACTCTTTGTTGAATAGTACATTTGCTTGATTGCTTTGAAAAAAATGCTTTTAAAATTCATTACATTCTTTAGTGTATTTGTGTCCACTTATGGACTCTATTCCATTTAATTTTTTCTTTCTGTCTGCATATCTCCTCTCCAGTATCAAAGCATTTCAATTATTTTATCTTCCTAAAATATTTAAATATCTGGCTGGAGTAATCTCCATAATTTTTTTCCTTTTTTTTTAACATCTTTACTGAAGGATAATTGCTTTACAATGGTGTGTTAGTTTCTGTTTATAACAAAGTGAATCATTTATACATATATATATATATATCCCCATATCTCCTCCCTCTTGCTTCTCCCTCTGACCCTCCCTATCCCACCCCTTTAGGTGGTCAAAAAACACCGAGCTGATTTCCCTGTGCTATGTGGCTGCTTCCCACTAGCTATCTATTTTACATTAGGCAGTGTATATATGTCCATGCCAATCTCTCACTTCATGCCAGCTTAACCTTCCCCCTCCCCGTGTCCTCAAGCCCATATTCTATGTCTGCATGTATGCATCTTTATTCCTGTCCTGTCCCTAGGTTCTTCAGACCCTTTTTTTTCTTTTGATTCCATATATATGTGTTAGCACACTGTATTTGCTTATTCTTTCTGACTTACTTCACTATGTATCACAGACTCAAGGTCCATCCACCTCACTACAAACAACGCAATTTCATTTCTTTTTATAGCTGAGTAATATTCCATTGTATATATATGCCACATCTTTTTTATCCATTCATCTGCCGATGGACACCTAGGTTGCTTCCATGTCCTGGCTATTGTAAATGCGGCTGAAATGAACATTGTGGTACATGACTCTTTTTGAATTATGGTTTTCTCAGGGTATATGCCCAGTAGTGGGATTGCTGGGTCGTATGGTAGTTCTACTTTCAGTTTTTAAAGGAACTTCCATAGGAGCTGTATCAATCTACATTCCCACCAACAGTGCAAGAGGGCTCCCTTTTCTCCACATGCTCTCTAGCATTTATCGTTTGTAGATATTTTGATGATGACCATTCTGACTGGTGTGAGGTGATACCTCACTGTAGTTTTGACTTGCATTTCTCTAATGATTAGTGATGTTGAGTATTCTTTCATGTATTTGTTGGCAATCTGTATATCTTCTTTGGAGAAATGTCTATTTACATCTTCTGCATATTTATGGATTGGGTAGTTTGATGTTTTTGATATTGAGCTTCATGAGCTGCTTCTATAATTTGGAGATCAATCCTTTGTCAGTTTCTTCATCTGCAAATATTTTCTCCCATTCTGACGGTGGTCTTTTTGTCTCATTTCTGGTTTCCAATGCTGTGCAAAATCTTTCAAGTTTCATTAGGTCCCATTTGTTTATTTTTGTTTTTATTTCCATTCCTGTAGGAGATGGGTCAAAAAGACCCTTGTTGTGATATATGTCATAGACTGACCTATGTTTTCCTCTAAGAGTTTTATAGTGTCTGGCCTTACATTTAGGTCTTTAATCCATTTTGAGTTTATTTTTGTGTATGGTGTTAAGGAGTGTTCTAATTTCATTCTTTTACATGTAGCTGTGTATTTTTCCCAGCACCACTTATTAAAGACGCTGTCTTTTCTCCATTCTGTATTCTTGCTTCTTTAATCAAAAAATAAGGTGACCATATGTGCGTGGGTTCATCTCTGGGCTTTCTATCCTGTTCCATTGATCTATATTTCTGATTTTGTGCCTGTATCATACTGTCTTGATTTCTGTAGCTTTGTAGTGTAGTCTGAAGTCGGGGAGCCTGATTCTTCCAGCTCCGCTTTCGTTTCTCAAGATTGCTTAGACTATTGGGGGTCTTTTGTGTTTCCTTACAAATATACAATTTTTTGTTCTAATTCTGTGAAAAATGCCATTGGTAATTTGATAGGGATTGCATTGAATCTGAAGATTGCTTTGGGTAGTACAGTCATTTTCACAATGTTGATTCTTCCAATCCAAGGACATTGTATTTCTCTCCATCTGTTTGTATAATCTGTAGTTTCTTTCATCAGTGTCTTATAGTTTTCTGCATGCAGGTCTTTTGTCTCCTTAGGTAGGTTTATTCCTAGATATTTTATTCTTTTTGTTAGAGTGGTAAATGGGAGTGTTTCCTTAATTTCTCTTTCATATTTTTCATCGTTAGTGTATAGGAATGCAAGATATTTCTGTGCATTAATTTTGTATCCTGCTACTTTGCCAAATTCGTTGATTACTTCTAGTAGATTTCTGGTAGCCTCTTTAGGGTTCTTTATATATAGTATCATGTCATCTGCAAACAGTGACAACTTTACATCTTCTTTTCTGATTTGTATTCCTTTTATTTCTTTTCTTCTCTGATTGCTGTACCTAAAACTTTCAAAACTATGTTGAATAATAATGATGAGAGTGGACAACCTTGTCTTGTTTCTGATCTTAGAGGAAATTGTTTCAGTTTTTCATCATTGAGAACGATGTTGGCTGTGGGCTTGTCATATATGGCCTTTATTATATTGAGGTAAGTTCACTCTATGCCTGCTTTCTGAAGGTTTCTTTCATAAATAGGTGTTGAATTTTGTTGAAAGCTTTTTCTGAATCTAATGAGATGATTGTTGTTTTAATTCTTCAGTTTGTTAATATGATGCATCACATTTTTTGATTTGCATATATCAAAGAATCCTTGCATTCCTGGAATAAACCCCACTTAATAATGGTGTATGATCTGTTTAATGTGTTGTTGGATTCTGTTTGCTAGTATTTTGTTGAGGATTTTTGCATCTATGTTCATCAGTGATATTGGTCTCTAGTTTTGTTTTTGTGATCTTTGTCCAGTTTTGGTATTAGGCTGATGGTGGCCTCATAAATAAGTTTGCGGGTGTTCATCCTTCTGCTGTATTCTGGAAGAGTTTGAGAAGAACAAGTGTTCACTCTTCTCTTTATGTTTTATAGAATTCCCCTGTGAAGCCATCTGGTCCTGGGCGTTTGTCTGTTGGAAGATTTTTAATCACAGTTTCAATTTCAGTGCTTGTGATTGGTCTCTTTATATTTTCTATTTCCTCCTGGTTCAGCCTCAGGATGTTGTGCTGTTCTCAGAATTTGTCCATTTCTTCCAGGTTGTGCATTTTATTGGCATACAGTTGCTTGTAGTAATCTTTCATGATCCTTTGTACTCTTGCACTTTCAATTGTTACTTCTCCCTTTTCGTTTCTAATTCTGTTAATTTGTATCTTTTCCCTTGTTTTTTGATGAGTCTGGCTAATGGTTTATCAATTTTGTTTATCGTCTCAAACAAGCAGCTTTTAGTTTTAATGATCTTTGCTATTGTTTCCTTCATTTCTTTTTCATTTATTTTTGATATGATTTTTTTCCTTCTCCTAACTTGGCGTGTTTTTTTGTTCTTCTTTCTCTAATTGCTTTAGGTGTAAGCTTAGGTTGTTTAATTGAGATGTTTCTTGTTTCTTGAGGTAGGATTTTATTGCTGTAATCTTCCCTCTTAGGTTTTGGGTCACTGTGTTTTCACTGTCATTTGTTTCTAGGTATTTTTTTTTATTTCCTCTTTGACTTCTTCAGTGATCTCTTGGTTATTTAGTAGTGTATTGTTTAGCCTCCATGTGTTTACATTTTTTTACATTTTTTTCTTTATTTGTTTTCAAGTCTCATAGCGTTGTGGTCAGAAAATATACTTGATACAAATTCATTTTTCTTAAATTTACTGAGGCTTGATTTGTAAGCCAAGATATGATCTATCGTGTAGATTGTTCAAGGAGCACATGAGAAGAAAGTGTATTCTCTAGTTTTTTGTTGGAATGTCCTATAAATATCAATTAAGTCCATCTTGTTTAATGTGTCATTCAAAGCTTTTGTTTCCTTATTTATTTTCATTTTGGATGGTTTGTCCTTTGGTGAAATTGGGGTTTTAAGTCCTCTACTATTATTGTGTTACTGATGCTTTCCCATCTTATGGTTGTTAGCATTTGCCTTATTTATTGAGGTGCTCCTATTTTGGGTGCATAAATATTTACAATTGTTATATCTTCTTCTTGGTTTGATCCCTTGATCATTATATAGTGTCCATCTTTGCCTCTTGTAATAGTCTCTGTTTTAAACTCTATTTTGTCTGATATGAGAATTGGTACTCCAGCTTTCTTTTGATTTCCATTTGCATGGAATATCTTTTTCCATCCCATCACTTTCAGTTTGTATGTGTCCCTAGGTCTGAAGAGGGTCTTTTTTAGACAGCATATATATAGGTCTTGTTTTTTTAATCTATTAAGCCAGTCTATGTCTTTTGTTTGGAGCATTTAATCCTTTTGCCTATTACCATTTTCTTAATTGTTTTGGGTTTGTTATTGTAAGTGTTTTCCTTCTCTTGTGTTTCCTACCTAGAGAAGTTCTTTAGCATTTTTTGTAAACCTAGTTTGTTGGTGTTGAATTTTCTTGACTTTTGCTTGTCTGTAAAGTTTTTAATTTCTCCATCGAATCTGAATGAGATCCTTGCCGGTAGTGTAATCTTGTTTGTAGGTTTTTCACTTTCATCACTTTATATATGCCCTCCCACTCCCTTCTGGCTTGCAGAGTTTCTGCTGGAAGATCAGCTCTAAACCTATGGGCATTCCCTTGTATGTTAATTGTTGCTTTTCCCTTGCTGTGCTTAATATTTTTTTCTCTATACTTAATATTTTATAGTTTGATTAATATGTTTCTCAGTGTGTTTCTCCTTGGATTTATCCTGTATGAGACTCCCTGTGCTTCCTGGACTTGATTGACTCTTTCCTTTCCCTTATTTGGGAAGTTTTCAACTATAATCTTTTCAGATATTTTCTCAGACCCTTTCTTTTTCTCTTCTTATTTTGGGACCGCTATAATTCGAATGTTGGTGTGTTTAATGTCATCCCAGTGGTCTCTGAGACTGTCCTCAATTCTTTTCATTCTTTTTTCTTTATTCTTCTCTGTGGTAGTTATTTCCACTATTTTATGTAACAGGTCATTTATCCATTCTTCTGCTTCAGTTAATCTGCTACTGGTTCCTTCTAGATAATTTTTATTTCATTTATTGTGTTGTTCATTATTGTTTCTTTGCACTTTAGTTCTTGTAGGTCCTTTTCAAATATTTATTGTATTTTCTCATTCTCTTTCCAAGATTTGGGGTCATCTTTACTATGATTACTCTGAAATATTTTTCAGGCAGACAGCCTATTTCCTCTTCTTTTGTTTGGTCTGCTGGGTTTTTACTTTGCTCCTTCATCTGGTGCATGTTTCTCTGTCTTCTAAGTTTGCTTAGTTTACTTTGTTTGGGGTCTCCTTATTGCCGGCTGCACATTCGTGGTTCCCACTGTGTTTGGTTTCTGCCTCTAGTGGGTTAGGTTGTTTCAGTGGTTTGTGTAGGTTTCCTGATGGACATTACTTGTGCCTGTGTTCTGGTGGATAAGGCTGGATCTTGTCTTTGTGGTGGGCAGGACCATTTCTGGTGGTGTCTTTTGCTGTTTGTGAACTTATTATGATTTTTCAGCAGCCTCTCTGCTAATGGGTGTGGTCGTGTTCCTGTCTTGCTAGTTGTTTGGCATGGGGTGTCCAGCACTGGAGATTGTTGGTCATTGAGTGGAGCTGGGTCTTAGCGTTGAGACAGAGATCTCGAGGAGAGCTTTTTCCAATTGATATTACGTGGGTCCTGGAAGTCTCTGGTGGTCCAATGTCCTGAACTTAGCTCTCTTACTTCAGAGGCTCAGGACTGACACCCAGCCCTAGCACCAAGACCCTGTTAGCCACACAGTTTACGTGTAAATGGGTTAAATTCTCCAATCCGAAGGCACAAGGTGGCCAGCCTTCTGTGCTTGGTTCAGTCCTCCAGCCAAGCGTTGTTCTCCAGGACTAGTCGATATGGAGAGCCTGCTTTGGATCCAGGTCCAGCTGCATTCCCTAGTGTCTAGGAGAAGCATCTCTCTCCCCCATCCTCCCCTATCCACTTTGCAACTTGTTAGGATATATTTTCATTTACTTTTATCCTTTTATATCTCAGAGTAGTCTTAAAGCAGGCTTTATATTTAGCCTGTAAATTTCTTGTTAAATAGATTCAAGGTATTGTATTTATTTTTGTTTGCTCTTATAGATTTTTCTTCCATTAAATTTTCTGAATTTTTCTAATTTTTTAGAAAATATAAAACCTAAAAAATTTTAAATGTATTATTCTGGTAACTGAGCAACGTAATGAGTTCTCTTTTTTAAACCTTTTTCAGTAGCTTATTGGATTTTTTAAGCATATAGTTATTTTATTTACAAATGAGTATAATTTTGACTTATCCTTTTCAATATTGAGCCTTCAGTATTTTTCCCTTTTGTCAAATATAATTGTCTTATACTTACAAAACAATGTTAAGAAATATTTTGTGGTTAGACTCATTGTATTATTATTGACTTTAGTAAAAATGCCCCTGTGTTTCATCCTTAGGCAGATTATGTCATTTAGTCTAAGAAAATGTTTATTATTAGGGAAGTATCTGTATTTTACACTATTCCGTGAAAAGAAAAAACAATCAGCCTTAAATCTGGAATGGATATTGGCTTTTGCCAAATGTCTTTTGGGCATTAATTGAGATAATCACATTTATCTCCTTGATCAGTTAATCATAAATTATTTTAATAGATTTCACAATATTAAAACATTTTTGGATTTGTTTAACATACTCCTTCACTTCATTAGCCGTAGTTTATTTACATGTTTGCATCATTCATAAGTGTACTGCACTTCAGTCTCATTCTCAATCTCTCTTTCTTTGTCTCTTTGTTATTGCTGTGAATGCCACATTTTGGTGTCTGTTTTTATGATGATTGAGTTAATAGAATTTGGAAGCATTTCTTTCTTTCCTTATGTCTGGGAAAGCTTAAACAGGTCAACATGACCTGTTATTTAACGGTTTGCAAATTTTACTTATAAAATTTTACTTATCTGGGTTTGGTGCTCTTTGAGGGCAAGACATATGTTTTCAATTTTTCCATATTTGAATTCATTAAGTTTGTAATATTTTCTGGTGTTGATTTTGTTAACTTATATTTTCCTAGAAAAAAAGTCAGCCATTCCATTCTGTTTATCAAAGTAATTGGCATAGAATATTGCAAAGTGCTCTTTTTATACAAGTCTTTTAAATCTAATGTGTACCTAATTTTAACCATTTTTAAAAATTTCTAATTTTTCATGCTTGAGCTTTCTCTCCAGTATTAATTTTAAAAGTAATTTATAAATTTCACTATTTTTTTTCCAGGAACCAACTCTCAGTTTTATTTTTCAATTCTGCTCACTTTAAGTTTTTAAATTCACTAATTTTAAAATAATTAATTTATGTATTTTTTTCCATTTTAAAATGATGTTTTATCTTTATTGCATTTTTTTTTAACCAAACAATGTGTCCTATACAGTACCTACTCATTTTCTTTGTGGCCTATACTTGTGGTCAATTCTTGTGAATGTCCCATGGAGCTTGAAAATAAGTTGTGTTCTCTAAAATCATGGTAATGTTCTCAATATGTATTTATTAGGATGACTTTAGTAATTATAATATTTAGAGCCTTTCAATTTTTATTAACTCTTTTGGGGCTACTTGCTCTATCATTCATTAAATAAGGTGAGTTAAAGTCTGCTGCTATTACTGTCTCCTGTCAATTTGCTCTTGCATTTCCTTTGGTTTATTTTTTACATGTTATGATGATATTTGAAATATACTGATATATGGTGGTTATATACTTATTATATGTATATTGTGGATTCTACCTTTATTATTATAAACTGCCCCTTTTATCTCCTTTACTATTTTTGGTTTTCAATTCAAATTATTCTTTTATTAATAGCACAAGTCCAGTTATCTCTCTCTCTCCTTTTTTTTTTTTTTTTGAATGCCATAGTTTTTTGTTTGTTTTGTTTTACTTTCACCCTTTCTGGTTTATTTTGTTTTAGATGTATTCCTTTAATATAATAGAGACTAATATCCATGTTAACTTTATCTGAGAGTCATTTTGGTACTTAGATTTTTCCATTTGCATATTTTAATACAACATATTTTGCATTATTTCTATCATTGTATTTTTTGTTTTCTACTTTTAATGCTTTCTTTTTTATCACCAGTTTTTTAACTGAAGAAAAGTTGATTTACAATATTGTGTTAGTTTCGTGTATATAACAAAATGATTCAATTATATATATATATCTTTTTTCAGATTCTAATAGGTGACCTTTTCTTGTATTTTTTTGTGTTTTCCTTTCAGCTATTTGGAGACTAAACTTTCTAAATAGCAGTCTTTTTAAAATTTCTCTGGTATATCCATTCATAACTTTAGGTAATACATATAAATTTCTTTTTGATGATTTCTCAACTGTAGACAATATTTATTGTTTCCCCCTATATTAAAACTTAGCCTAGGGCTTCCCTGGTGGCGCAGTGGTTGAGAGTCCGCCTGCCGATGCAGGGGACACGGGTTCGTGCCCCGGTCTGGGAAGATCCCACATGCCGCGGAGCGGCTGGGCCCGTGAGCCATGGCCGCTGAGCCTGCGCGTCCGGAGCCTGTCCTCCGCAACGGGAGAGGCCACAACAGTGAGAGGCCCGCGTAACGCATAAAAAAAAAAAAAAAAAAAAAAAAAAAACTTAGCCTAACTGGATGTTTATACTTCTTAATTTCCGTGTTGCCACCTTCAATTTTATTATTTTATTTATTGTGATGAATACCTTTAATAGTTTACAGATTTAACCATTTGCTCTTTGTAATTTGTTTTTACTATTTGAATGCCTGAAGAATATTTTTTATTCAGAAATTCTAAATTTTTTATCAGAATATGAATTGGTGTTTATAAGTCTGTCTTTTTTCCCTGAAATACACTCTGCTTTTTGGTCTATGAAACCAATTTTTTTTTCAGGAAATCTATTATGTCTTTGATTTTTAATTTTTCTATTTTTTCATTCTCATTTGCTGGTAACTGTACCTTGGGGACAACAGTTTTCCTTATGGTAGATCATTGTTGATCCTCTTACATTACTAACTTTTCTCTAATTTTGTTAATGATTCTGTCATTTACTTTGCATTCACCATGTTTATTTCAAGCCTCTTTTCTTTTATATCTTCAGCCATACATTTTGTTTTTACATTTTCTGTTTCTAATTTATCTTTTTCTTCTGTGATGTTGTTGCTTTGATCCTCAATTTTCTTAATTTGCTCTGCAATATTCATTTGCATCACATTCAGTTATTTTTATCATCTAGTCTTTGATGTCTTTCCTCATTGAATTAGTATTCAATGTAATCACTTTGATAAAACACCGACAGAATTTTTCTTTCAGTTTTTGTTCCATGTTTTCTCTAAGAATGGATTCTTCATATCATTTTGAAGTATCTTTTCTTCTTTCTTTCCTTCCTCGTATGGCTGTACTGTTTCTGCACATCAGCCAATGTATTTCTTTGGATTGTGCACATATTCAAAGTGTGTGGCCTGATCAAAATCTTATATTTACACAGATATAATATGATTAAATCCTTGTCTTCTGCCCCCACTTTATCTGAGCCTGTTTTTCCTCAGAACTTTCATTTAATAACTGGGTATTGCTAGTTTCTGTTAACAACATTTTCTTTACATATTTAGATGCTTCTATGTTGGATGCAAAAAATGTTTATAGCTTTCAAATTTATTTTATGAGATCAGCATTAATCTGATATCAAAACCAGACAAAGACACTACAAGAAAGAAAATTATAAGGCAATATATCTGACAAAAACAAATGCAAAAATTCTCAACAAAGTAATATTGAACAACAAAAATCTTATGATAACTTCAATAGATGCAAAAAAGCATTTGATAAAATTCAACATTCGTTCATGATAAAAACTCAACAAAGTGTTTATAGAGGAAATATATCCCATCATAATAACAGCCATATATAACAAATCTACAGACTCAATCATACTCAATGGTGAAAAGCTGAGAATTTGTCCTCTGAGATCAGGAACAAGACAAGGATACCCATTCTAGCCACTTTTATTCAACATAGTATTATCAGTCTTAGAAATGGCAATTAGGCAAAAAGAAGAAATAAAAGGTATCCAAATTGGAAAAAATAAGCAAAACTGTCACAATTTGTAGATGTCATGATAATAGTATAGTATGTACTCATACTATATAGAAAACACAGAAGGCTCCAACAAAAAATTATTAGAACTAATAAATAATTTTAGTAAATTTGCAGGATACAAAATTAATATACAGAAATCTGTTGCATTTATATGCACTAATAAACTACAGAAAGAGAAATGGAAAAAATCATTTAAAATTGCATCAATTAGCTATCTATTTTATGTTTGGTAGTGTATATATGTCCATGCCACTCTCTCACTTTGTCACAGCTTACCCTTCCCCCTCCCCATATCTTCAACTCCATTCTCTAGTAGGTCTGTGTCTTTATTCCCATCTTACCTGTAGGTTCTTCATGACTGTTTTTTGTTGTTGTTGTTTAGGTTTTTTTCTTAGATTCCATATATATGTGTTAGCATATGGTATTTGTTTTTCTCTTTCTGACTTACTTCACTCTGTATGACAGACTTTCGGTCCATCCAGCTCACTACAAATAACTCAGTTTTGTTTCTTTTATGGCTGAGTAATATTCCATTGTATATATGTGCCACATCTTCTTTATCCATTCATCCAATGATGGACACTAAGGTTGCTTCCATCTCCTGGCTATTGTAAATAGAGCTGCAATGAACATTTTGGTACATGACTCTTTTTGAATTATGGTTTTCTCAGGGTATATGCCCAGTAGTAGGATTGCTGGGTGTTATGGTAGTTCTATTTGTAGTTTTTTAAGGAATCTCCATACTGTTCTCCATAGTGACTGTATCAATTTACACTCCCACCAGCAGTGCAAGAGTGTTCCCTTTTCTTCACACTTCTCCAGCATTTATTGTTTCTAGATTTTTTGATGATGGCCATTCTGATCGCTGTGAGATGATATCTCATTGTAGTTTTGATTTGCATTTCTCTAATGATTAATGATGTTGAGAATTCTTTCATGTGTTTGTTGGCAATCTGTATATCTTCTCTGGAGAAGTGGGAAGCAGCTGCATAGCACAAGGAGATAAGCTCAGTGCTTTGTGACCACCTAGAGGAGTGGGATAGGGAGGGTGGGAGGGAGAGATACGCAAGAGCGAAGAGATATGGGAACATATGTATAACTGATTCACTTTGTTATAAAGCAGAAACTAACACACTATTTTGAAGCAATTATACTCCAATAAAGATGTTTAAAAATAATAAATAATAAAATAAAATAAAATTGCATCAAAAAGAATAAAATACCTTGTAATAAATCTAAGCAAAGTGGTAAAATACTTGTACTCTGAGAACTATAAAACATTGATAAAAGAAATTGAGCACAACACAAATAAATGGAAAGATATATCATGTCCATGGATTAGAAGAATCAATATTTTTAAAATGTCCAGACTACTCAAGGCAATCTACATATTCAGCACAATGCCTTACAAAATACCAATGGCATTTTTCACAGAACTAGAATAAATAAATGTAAAATTTTCTGGCAACACAAAGACCCCCAATAGTCAAAACAATCTTAAAAAAGAACAAAATTGAAGGTATCACACCCCTTGATTTCATATTATACTAAAAATCTATGGTAATCAGAACAGTATGGTACTCATTCAAAGACAGACACATAGATTAATGAAACAGAATAAAGAGCCCAGAAATAAACTGACATTCATATAATCAATTAATCTACAAAAAGGAAGGGAAGAGCATACAATGGGAAGATGCAGTCTCTTCAATAAATAGAAATGGGAAAACTGAACAGCTACATGCAAAAGAATGAAACGACTATTTTCTGACAACATATACAAAAATTAGCAAAAGATGATTGAGTGACCGAGATGGTAGAGTAGGAAGACCCTGAGCTCACTTCATCCCATAAACAAAACAAAATTTCAACTTTTTACAGAACAACTACCCATGAGACCAACAAGAAGACTAGCAGAAAAAATCTACAGCTAAAGATATAAAGAAAGAACCACAACTAGGTGGGTAGGAGGGGCAAAGATGCATTATAGTCAAGAACCATACTCCCAGCTAGTGTAGTCACAAACAAGAGGATAATTACAATTGCAGAGGTTCTTCCCAAGGAGCAAGGGTTCTGAGCCTCACTTTGGGCTCTGCAACCCAGGGGTTCTACACCAGGAAAATAAGCACCCAGAAAGTTTGGCTTTGAAAGCCAGTGAGGCTTACTTTCAGGAGAGCCAGAGGGTTGTGGGAAATAGACTATACTCTTAAAGGGTTCACACAAAATCTCACACATGATGAAACTCAGGGAAGAAGCAGTACTTTGCAAGGAGCCTGGGTCAGACACACTTGCTGATCTTAGAGAGCCTCCTGGAGAGGCAGGAGGCAATTGAAACTCACCCTGGGATACAGATGTTGGTAGCAGTGATTTTGGGGTCTCATCCCACCATGACAACACTGGTGCTGGTAAGCATTATTGTAGAACCCTCCTTTTAGCTTACTAATGCCAAGATCTAGTCTCCCACACCAGTGAGTCAGCCCTAGTCTTGAGAAGACTCAGGCCAGGCAGCTAGCTGGGTAGAGACACAACCCCACCCACAATCACTGACTACCATGGGACACCCTGAGCCCTCAGCCATTCCTGGGACATGGCCCTGCCCACCAGAGGTCCCAGGTCCTAGAACCAACCACCAGTGGGTTGAAACTAAGTTCAGCACCCCTGTGGCCCCCCACAGCTAGCTGTCAAATTTGGCTCCACCCACCAGAGTTCTGGCACTAGCCCCAGAATACAGCTTCATGTGCTGGGGGAAGGGTAAAATCCTGAGATTACCTGGGCCTTGGCCCCACCCACCAGCAGGACAATGCTAGGATCGGAACTGCCTTGGACAGTCATCCAACATCACAAGGACTTCATCCCAACCAATCAGTGGCCAGCAGCCACTGTAAAAAGCAGGACCTGACAGCCAACTGGACTGGGGGCCAGCCATGCCTACCTGTGTGACCACTATAGTCATATCACCATGGCAGAAGAACCCACACAGCCCACATAAAGGGCAGCCCTAGAGCATATAGCTCTGGTGACCAGAGCCAAATGTGCTGCTGGGACCCATAGGACATTTCCTAGTTGAGGTCACTTCTCCATGATGAGGAAATGTAACCAATTTACCAAATACATAGAAATAGAAATAATAAATTAGGCAAAAAGAGATGACAGAGAAATATAGTCCAAAAAAAGATAAAACCCCAAAAGAACAAATAAGTGAATTAAAGATAAGCAATGTACAAGATAAATTGTTTAAAGTAATGATCATAAAGAACTTGGGAGAAGAATGGATAAATAGAGTGAGAATTTAGAAGTTTTTAACAAAGAGTTAGAAATATAAAGAAGAAACAAAGATGAAGAATGCAATAACTGAAATAAAAAGTACACTAGAAGGAATCAACAGTAGATTAGATGATACAAAGGAACAGATTAGTGAACTGGAAGATAGTACTGGAAATAAAAGAATTTGAATAATGAGGACAACTCAAGAGACCTCTGGGATATCAAATATATTAATATCTGCATTATAGGGTTCCCAGAAGGAGAAGAGAGAGAAAGGGGGCAGAAAACGTATTTGACCATATAATAGCTGAAAATGTCCTTAACCTGGGAAAGAAAGCAGAAATCCTGGTCCAAGAAGCACAGAGTCCCAAACAGCATCAACCCAAAAAGGGACTTTGTAGTTAAAATGGCAAAAATTAAAGGAGAGAATACTAAAAGCAGGACGAGAAAAGCAACAAGTTGCATACAAGTGAGCTCCCATAAGGAAATCAGCTGACTTTTCAGCATAAAATCTGCAGGCCAGAAAGGAGTGGCACAATATATTTCAAGTGATGAAAGGGAATAATTCACAACCAAGAGTAATCTTTTCTGCAAGGCTTTCATTTAGATTTGGAGAGATAAATTTTAGATAAACAAAAGCTAGAAGAGTTGAGCACCATAAAACCAGCTTTACAAGAAATGTTAAAAAGACCACTCAAAGTGGAAAAGGCCACATGTAGAAACAGAAAAATTATGAAAGAAAAAATCTCATTGGTAAAGGCAAATATGCAGTAAAGGTAGTAGATAAACCATTTATACAGCTAGTAGGAAGGATAAAGGACAAAAGCAGTAAAATTGTCTATATCCACAAATGGATGTAAATAATGATGTTGCAAATAGTAAACATAGAGGAGGTTAAAATGCAACATTGATAAGATTCTTTTGAATGTAAGAGATCAGCAACTTAAATAGTGTGTATGTATTATATATATATATATATATATATATATATGCCACAAAACAACTGTGAAACAATTAACAAAATGGCAATGAGTACATGCCTATCAAAAATTAACTTACATGTAAATAGACTAAACGCTCCAATCAAAAGACATAGAGTGGCTGAATGGATACAAAAACAAGACCTATATGTTGCTTAGGAGAGAATCACTTCAGATCCAAAGACACCTATAGACTGAAAGTGAGAGGATGGAAAATGGTATTCCATGCAAATGAAAATGAAAAGAAAACAGGAACAACAATACTTGTATCAGAAGAAATAGACTTTAAAACAAAGATTGTCACAAAAGACAAAGAAGGACATTACATAATGATTAAAGGGTAAATCCCAGAAGATATTACAATTGTAAATGAAGATGTACTCAACATAGAAGCATTTAAACACATAAAGAAAGATTAACAGACATAAAGGGATAAATTGGAAGTAATACAATATTAGTAGAGGACTGTAACACCCCACTTACATCAATGGAAAGATCATTCAGATAGAAAATCAATAAGGAACACTGGTTTAAACAACACATTAGACCAGATGTACTTAATATAAATAGAACATTCCAACCAAAAGCAGGAGAATACACATTCTTTTCAAGTTCACATGGAACATTTTCCAGAATAGATCATATGTTAGGCCACAAAACATGTCACAGTAAATTTAGGAAGATTGAAATCATATCAAGCATCTTTTCTGATTATGACACTATGAAATTAGAAATCAACTACAAGAAACAAAAGGCAAAAATGACAAATACGTGGAGTCTAAACAATATGCTACTGAACAACCAATAGGTCACTGAATAAATCAAACAGAAACATTTTTTAAATACCTGGAGACAAATGAAAATGAAAACACAATGATACCACATCTATGAGACACAGCAAATGCCGTTCTAAGAGGGAAGTTTATAGTGATACAAGCCTACCTCAGGAAACAAGAAAAATCTCAAATAAACAATCTAAGCTTACATTTAAAGGAAATAGAAAAAGAAACAAACAACCCAAAGTTATTTAAAGAAAAACCTCATAAATTTCAGAGCAGAAAAAAAAATGAATACAAACAAAAAACAAGAGCAAAGATGAATAAAAGTGAATTGATTTTTTTAAAGATAAACAAAATTGACAAACCTTTAGCCAGACTCATAAAGAAAAAAAGACAGCTGGCTGAAATCAATAAAATCAGAAAAAGAAGTTACAACCAACACCACAGAAATGCAAAGGATCATAAGATATTACTGTGAACAATTATATGCCAATAAAATGGACAACATAGAAAAAATGGATAATTCCTAGAAAAGTAAAATCTCCTAAGACTGAATCAGGAAGATATAGAAAATATAAATTGACCAATTTCCATTAATGAAATTGAATTGATTAAAAAAAAAAAAAACACTCCCGAAAAACAAAATCCCAGGAGCAGATGGCTTCCCAGGTAAATTCTACCAAACATTTAGAGAAAAGTTAACACCTATTCCTCTCAAAATATTCCAAAAACCTGAAGAGGAAGGAATGCTTCTAAACTCATTGAACAAAGCCAGCATCATTCTGATTACAAAATCAGACAAAGATATTACCAAAAAATAAAATTATAAACCAATATCCATGATAAACATAGATGAAAAAATTCTCAACAAAGTATTAGCCCACTGAATTTAACAATATATCAGAAAATCATATGCAGTGATCAAGTGGTATTTATTGCAGGGCTGCAAGATTGGTTCAATATCCACAAATCAATCAATTTCATACAACAAATTGAAGAATATAAATCAGATGATCATCTCAACAGATGTAGAAAAAATTTCAACATCTATTTTTTATTAAAAAAAGGCTCAAAAAAGTGGGCATAAAGGGAACATACTTCAACTTGATAAAAGGACATATATGACACCCCCAAAGCTAACATCATACTCAACTGTGAAATCTAAAAACATTTCCTCTAAGATCAGGAAAAAGTCAAGTATTTCCACTTTCACTTATTTATTCAGCATAGTATAGGAAGTTCTAGCCTCATAAATCAGAAAAGAAAAAAAAATAAAAGGAATTCAAACTGGAAAAGCAGAAGTAAAATTGCCTGTTTGCAGATGACATAATACTATACATAGAAAATCCTGAAGATGCCACCAAAACACTACTAAGGCTTATCAATGAATTCAGTAAAGTTGCAGGATACAATATTAATTACAGAAATTTATCACATTTCTATACAGTAACAATGGACTATAAGAAAGAAAAATTTTAAAAAACTATCTCATTCACAAACACCAAAAAGAATAAAATACCTGTATATAAATTTAAGTGAGGAGGTAAAAGACCTGTACTCAGGAAACTATAAAAAATGGATGAAAAAATTGAAGATGACACAATCAGATGAAAAGATACAATGTGCTCATGGATTGGAAAAATTAATGCTGTTAAAACAACAATATTATGAGGCAATCTATAGAGTCAGTGCAATCCCTATGAAAATAACAATGGCACTTTTTACAGAACAAGAATAAATAATTCTAAAATTTTTATGGAAACACAAAAGACTCCAAATAGCCAAAACAATCTTAAGAAAGAACAAAACAATAAGTATCACACTCCCTGATTTCAAACTATACTTCAAAACTAAGTCATTAAAACAGTATGGTCCTGGCACAAAAAGAGACACATAAATCAGTGGAACAGAATAGAAAGCCCAGGAGTGAATCCACATTTCCATGAACAGTTCATCTACAACAAAGGCAGCCAGAATATACAATTGGGAGAGGACAGCTTCTTCAGCAGCTGGTGCTGGGAAAACTGGATAGCTACATACAAAATAATCAAACTGGACTACTTTTTCATACCATATACAGAAGTAAACTCAAAATGGATTAGACTTAAATGTAAGACCTGAAACCACAAAACTAGAAGTAAACATAGGCAGTATGCTCTTTGACATCTGTCTTAGGTATACTTTTTTGTATCGGTCTCCTCAGACAAGGGGGAAAAAAGTAAAAATGAACAAAAAGGACTGCATCAAACTAAAAAGCTTTAGCACAGTGAAGGAAATTATGAACAAAATGAAAAGGCTGCCTACTGAATGGGAGAAAATATTTGCAAATGATATATAAGACAAGGGTTTAATATCCAAAAAATACAGAGAACACATACAACTGAATATCAAAAAAGGAAACAACCCAATTAAAAAATTGGCAGAAGACCTGAATAGACATTTTTCCAAAGACAACATAGCAGGTGGCCAACAGCCACATGAAAAGATGCTTAACATCACTCATCATCAGGGAAATGCAAGTCAAAACACAATGAGATATCACCTCACACCTGTTAGAATGGCTATTATAAAAATGACAACAAATAACAAGTGTTGGTGAATATTCAGAGAAAACGGAACTCTCATGAACTGTTGGTGGGAATGTAAATTAGTGCAGTTACTGTGGAAAGCAGTGTGGCGATTCCTCAAAAAAATTAAAATAGAACTACGATACAATCCAGAAATTCAAATTCTGAGTATTTATCCAAAGAAAATAAAAATTCTAATTCGAAAAGACATATGCACCCCTATGTTCAATGCAGCGTTATTTATAGTAGCCCAGATATGGAAGCAACCTAAGTGACCATCAATAGATGAATGGGTAAAGAAGATGTGGTATATATACACAACGGAATATTAGCCATTAAGAAGAACGAAATCTTGTCATTTGCAACAACATGGATGGACCTAGGAGTTATTATGCTAAGTGAAATAAGTCTGACAGAGAAAGACAAATACCATATGATTTCATTTATATGTGAAATGTAAAAGCCAAACACATGAACAAACATAATCAAACTGAAGCAGAGTCATAGATAGAACAAACAGGTGGTTGCTGAAGGGGTGACACGTGAGGCGAGGAGAAAAATAAGTGAGGGAGATTAAGAGTTACAAAGTTTATTTACACAATACATGAGTCATAGGTATCAAATAAACAGTGTGGGGTACATAGTTAATAATTATGTAATGTCTTTGTATGGTGACAGGTGATGGCTAGACTTATACTGATGATCATTTTGAAATGTATAGAAATATCAAATCACTATGTTGTGTACCAAGAACAAGCATAGTGGTGTAGGTCAATTATACTTCAAAAACAAACAAACCAACTCATAGAAAAATATATCAGATTTGTGGCTACCAAAGACAGGGAGTGGGAGGGAATTAGATGAAAGTTCTCAAAAGATACACAGTTCCAGTTATAAGAGAAATGAGTACTAGGGATATATTATACAACATGATAAAGACAACACTGCTGTACATTGTAAATTAAAGTTGTTAAGGGAGTAAATCCTAAGGTTTCTCATTGGAGGAAAGTTTTTTCTTTCTTCTACTTTTTAATGTATCTGTATGAGATGATGGAAGGTCACTAAACATATTGTGATAATTATTTAATGATGTATGTAAGTTGAATCATTACTTGTGTACACCTTAAACTTATATAGTAACATATGTCAATTATATCTCAATAAAACTGGAAAAAATTAACTAAAAACTGATTAAAAATTTAAATATAAGATTCAAAATCATAAAACTGCTAGAAGAAAACAGGCAATATGCTAAAATGAGCCTTAGAAATATATATATATATATTATTATTATTATTTTATGCACCTATCTCTTCAGGCAAGGGCAACAAAAGCAAAGGTAAACAAACAGGACAGCATCAAACCAAAGCCTTTTGTTTTTCTTAAGGAAACCCTCAACAAAACAAAAGGCAACCTACTGAATGGGAGAAGATATTTGCAAATAATATGTCTAATAAGGGTTTGATATTCAAAATATATAAAGAACTCATACAACTCAATATCAAAAAAATACAACCCAATTTAAAAATGGCATAGGACCTAAATATACATTTTTCCAAAGAAGACATACAGATGGCCAACAGACACATGAGAAGATGCTCAACAGCATGCATCATCAGGGAAATGCAATCAAAACCACAATGAGAAGGGCACCTCATTGGTCAAAGCCAACCAGAAACTCTGCTTGGTTCAGTTTCCTTATGAATGGATGAGGAATCATGGATCTGGAGGTCCAAACAGAAGGTATCCAGCCCACCCCATAGCAAATTTCATTTTGTTTAATTCCAAAAATATCAGAGTTTTTGGAGCCTTTTGTCAAGGATTTTCTCTATGGAGAAACTAAAGCCCATAGGTCGAAAGTGGCCTGCTCCTGCTCAGCATTACGTAAACTAATGGCAGACCCAGAGGATTCTTTCATGTCACTTTATAGTTTCCATTTCAATTCTTTTGGTCACTTTTATGATTGATATTTTATTTTCAGTAGCTGCATGTCCTTTTCAAAGTAATACACTGAAGTACTAGAGACAAAAACATATGTGAAAGTTATGCTTCACTTTATGGAATGGACGTTTTCCGGAAAGGAAAATAATTCCCTAAGGCAAGGTGTACTCTACTACTGAATTCTACCAAATGACTGGAGATATGTTCTTAGCAATTAGTTTTTAGATGCCAACCTTATAACAAAAATATCAAGTGAGCATGCAATGAATGATATATAAAAATACAATTTTAAAGATTAAATAATAAACATAACAATGTCATAAATAAAATATAGGAATCATTAATTAAAAGCATAGACCAGGGCTTCCCTGGTGGCGCAGTGGTTGAGAGTCCGCCTGCCGATGCAGGGAACACGGGTTCGTGCACTGGTCCGGGAAGATCCCACATGCCGCGGAGCGGCTGGGCCCGTGAGCCATGGCCGCTGAGCCTGCGCGTCCGGGGCCTGTGTTCCGCAATGGGAGAGGCCACAATAGTGAGAGGCCCGCGTATCCCAAAAAAAAAAAAAAAAAAAGCATAGACCATAATGAACATAAAAATTGTGTTTAAAACAGTTTAATAAATTAATAGTTCCCCAAACAGAAAGCTTTTCCAAGTCACATATTTAAAGGAAAATGTAAAATTTCCATTTAGGCGTGAATACCCAAAATTTCACAAAAAGTAAATACCAACATATCATACTGGAAACTGAATTCCCCAGAAACAGAGTTATATGTTAGAAATAAGTATTATGTACGTTCAGTGGACATTTAATATTTGTATATGACTCCCTCTCTATCCCTAGGTAAATAAGCTCTCTTATATTAAAACCTCAAGCATTTGTTAGCCCCTTTTGAGAGGGTTTATATTCTAGGAAATCCTTTAATTCTTGTTATTTCTCATATTAGGTGAGTGCAGTTAATGATTCTCCATGTGTTTGGATAGTATCTTTGCAAAACTCCATGGTGATGCTATCACAGTTCACTGCAGTTGCCATTAAATGAATAATTTCCAGATTAATTTGTGTTTTTCTAGATTACACTGCATTAGAATTTTAAACAATAAGTCATATTTCTCTAGTCCTCCTTCTTGCTCACTATTTAAGGGCTTCAATTCCTCCCATGTTTATCATTAATTATTTTTTTTACTTCTTTCTTTAATAATGTTGTTCAATAAAGTGGTTATAAGTGAGGATTATGATGTTGAGGGACTTATGTTAAATTGGGGTTTTACCACCTGCTAGCTTTTGACCTTGGGAAAAGTTACTTTTGATTTCTCTGGGCTTTGTTTCCTAACATCCAGAAAAAGAATTAATTCATAAAGCTGTTCTGAGGATTAAATGAGATAATATACATAAAAGCTTTCATTACAGTGCCTGGCACATAGGAAGTCCTTGATAAATAATTCATATTTTTAAAAATAGTTAAGGATTTGACAATCCACTAGCTAATGTGGTTTCTACTCTCTATTCTAGGATACATTAGACTTTCAGAAAGCAAGCTATATGTAAGCAGACATATCCCTTCACCTTTTGGTGTTATACTTTGTCACACTTGGCATCCTGGTTTCTTCAGAGGTTTTGGTGAAAACAGCTATTTTATCCTTTATTTATAGTGTCCTTCCTCAAGGACTTAGAAATGAGTGCACAGAGATCTGGAGCATGGGACAAATACAAATGACTTTTGTCATGGTGTATTGAGTACAATTCCTTCTCTATTTAAGACATTGTTATTGAGCTAATCTTGTCTTGTTGGCCCTCCTTTTAGGGTGAGATTTTTTCCCCAGAACACTCCTTTGTCCTTTACAAAAATGTTCCTGGTAGGCTAATCATCTCCAGTAATGGCTGAATCTCAGTGATGAACCCAAGTTAGATTGAAACTGGGATCTGAGACTGCTAACTCTCCCTCAGTATCTATTCTCTCTTCTTTCCTTTTACTAATAGAATCATCCTTAACTCCAGCTGAGTGAACAGGTATCCAGCTAGAAGTGGCACTTCCTAACCTCCTTATAGCTATGTATAACAACTTAACTAACTTCTATCCAATGGGTTGCAAATGGACACAATACATGCAACTTCCTGATCATCTTCTTAAAGATTAACCTATTTGCCACTAAATTTATCTTCTTGAAAGAAGAGATTATGGTGACCCAATTTAGTCATTCAGATGAATAAAATACTCCAAGGGATGGTGAATTAATTAAAGGGAAAGTCCCAGCTGTTCTATCCCTACAAAATAGTTCACAGGACAGACTCATTCCACCCCCTTGACCTCTGGAGATTTCCTCTACATCAACCCAAGGATCCAAGATGCATCACCAGCCTGAACCACACATCTTTGGACAGTTACAGGAGATAGACTTCTGTCTTAATTAAGCCTCTGCATTTGGAGTCCTTTTTTTAAGAGAAACTTACTTATCTAACATTAATTAATACATTTTTTGGTTGAGAGTATAACTTTATTTTATGCCCTTTAAGCTAAGACAAAGCTTACATTGCCCACCTAAAGGCAACACTTAACAGAATCCAAGGAAATGGGAGAGGTAATGACAAAAGGGAAAACTTCTGCAAAGGTCAAGGTGGTGAATGTATGAACTTTCCCTCTGGGCAGTTTCCTAGGGATGGGTCAAGTGGAACCTGAATCCATGATTTCTTCTCTCTGCCCTAGACATTTAAAAATCAATCAGAGTTAGCCAGAAGTCTGTATCCCATGTGTCACTGACAGTCTTTCAACAGTCATTCTACAATAGGTTGGCACTGAGAGCCCTGAGAGAGAAAAAGTGAAATAGAATTTCTCCTTTCTCCATATCCAGTAATTCCTTGCACAAGAAAAATAGTTATATGAAAACAATATAGAGTAGTGTTTAAAAGCACAAAGTCTGCAGCCAGGGGGTCTGGGTTAGAATGCTGACTCTTGCATATTACAGCTCTGTGACCTTGGACAATTACTTCTCTTACCTGAGTTTCTCTGTCTGTAAAATGGATGTAATGATGGTATCTAGCTCATAGATTTATTAAGTTAATCCACTTAAATTTTGTAGAACTATACTCTATATTATTGCATTATTCTATTATATTGACGGATGTAGCCCTGGGGCCCACAACTTACAAGCCTTTTCCCTGAACTATCAATTGCCTCCATATACAACACTGCACCAACCCTTAGGCTCATGGGAATAAGAAATGAGGACAATTCCTCAATAGTTTAAGCATTCCTCTTAGGCTAAGCTGTACCCTGAATGTTCTAACCTCTTCTGGTACAAAACCCAGGAAAGAATTTGGTTTGGGAGATGGAGGCAGATCTTCTTCTATCCTTATGATTTTGTGTTGATCCAGAACTATAGAGTTGAGGGGGCTGGTTGAATTTATCCATAAATTCAATCTACCAGTATTATTATTCTGCTTATTTACAAAGTGCTCAGTTGCAAAAAGGATTTTAGTCAGTTTATAAGAAAATACACCTTGTTGTAAAGCAATTATACTCCAATAAAGTTGTTAAAAAAAGAAAAACAAGCTAAAACCAATATTTATTATGATAATAAA
Organism: Phocoena sinus; assembly: GCF_008692025.1. Classification (NCBI taxonomy): domain Eukaryota; kingdom Metazoa; phylum Chordata; class Mammalia; order Artiodactyla; family Phocoenidae; genus Phocoena; species Phocoena sinus. The sequence goes on along the minus strand of NC_045784.1, from coordinate 56,565,265 downwards.
AGGAAGAGAGGATGGGGCTAGTGAAAAGGGAGAAAAGAGGAAACTAATTATATCAGAAACTTTGGGATAGCTCTGAGCATACTAACAGCCAAGGCAAAGAGATAATAAGACAAGATATGGGGCATTTTACTATTCAAAGGAAACTACATTCCATAAGGAGAGGAAACATTTCTCCTCTGTGCAGATTTATTTTCAGTTTGTCACATTCAATATCATTACGGTGTCCTGAGTAGCAGTTTTAGAAGCAATGTTGAAATGATCTATATATTACTATTTCTTTGGGATTTAAAAAAATTATTAAAGGCAAAGTTAAATTCAATGTGAAATCTTATGGGGTACAGAGTACACAGCTTTCTGGAGATACAAAAATAAAGGATTTTACAAATATTAAGTACCTACTGAGTGTCAAGCACATGGTTAGAAAGCATTATTTATTTTTCAAAAACAAAACCTACAAATTAGGTATCATTCCTAGTAAATAACTCACGCAAGTATACTTTATTAATTTGTTCACTAAAATATTTATTGAGGAATTATCATATGCCAAGCATTATTCAAGGTGTTGGGAATACAGCTGTGAAAAAAATGCTAATCCCTGTGTTCATGTAGCCCACATTCTAAAGATGGTGGCACTGAATATCAAAAGATGAAATTAGAAGGGTAGTCTGGGGTCAGAGATGAATAACCCATGGTGCTATGTGAAAGATACTGAAGTATGATTTTGTAGGTTTCATCTTATAATCAGTGAGCCTGCCCTTTAGTGTCTAACTGAGAAAAACAGAATGTTTCTTCCTTTTACTTATGTTCTTTCTGAAAAAAATCAGAAGCTTCCTAAAACAACTGTGCACAAACAATAATTGACATGAATTGTATTTTAACAATGATATAGCTTGGAGTGCTATTTAAAGAAATAAGGGCACTTAGCTACAGTTCAGTCTTCTTTTCAGTGTTCTTTGTGTATTAACAATTAAAGCTTAATTGTTTTAAAAATGATATCTTTATTTTTTTATTGCAAAGATAATATTTGCTCATTATTGGAAAATGATAACAATACATTTATAGAAAATGAGTCTCTTCTATAAGCCCCATCTCCACCATAAAGGAATAATATAAACTGGTATGTATCATTTCAGGTCCTTTTAATGTAAAATGTATATACAGAAATGCATATGTGTTTTTTCAAAGTGGACCCACAGTTCTCTGTGAGAACAAAAATTAATTAAGCTTAAATCCTTCACTGACCTCTAGGCTCTTAGGAGCTCCTACTTACCACCTGGCATGTACTAAGTACTTCATAACTGTTAAGTAACTTAGAGATCACAGGATCTCCCCCGAGTCAAAATAAGGGATCAAAAAGTAAGTTGATAATAGTGATACATTTAAAAAGGAGTAGAACAAATATGTAAAGCATCACAGTCTAATAGCATAATCTTTGAAAAATGGTTCTAGAGAAAGACAGAATAACAGACTACTTAAAGCCTTGGTGGAAAGAGAGAGAAGGTAAGTGAAAAATATCCTGAAAAATCTCAGTAATAAATTTCAATATGTATGTGAAAAAAGAGAGGGGTTTGTGTAGGTACACTCCAAATCCCTTGAGAATGGACAACTATCTATTTTTTCCCTCTATCTCAGTATCTCAGCAGAGCCCTGCCATTTTCATTTTGCTTAACTGGAAGCAAATATAGCGATGGGAAACGGAATGATCATAATCACTGAGATAATTAATCCCAGCAATATTTGAGGATTTAGAAGTTCAGAAGAGAAAATAGAAAATAAATAGGATAAGATTATTCACAGGAGTGGACAGGCAAGGGAGAGAATACACAGGGAGAATGACAATTAAAGCCCCCTCACACTTCTGATCTAATAATGCCTAAGCATAACCGATGGCTTTCTCTTACCTTTTCCATCCACTTTTGGAGAGGATAGTGAACACGGTTGTTAGGGAGTGAGGGTAAGGTAGAGGAAATAACAGGATTGATTGTGTCTGTTGGAGACAAATTCTCACATTGTCCACCCTGAATTAGGAACTGGTCCAGAGTGAAGTGGCACCCTGCATATATAGGAATAGAATACACCATAACCTAGGTGGAGTGAACTCAGGTACAGGAGATATATATCAATATTACATAAGGGAAAACAGAGGCCAGTTTCTTGAATAAAGGTTGTTCACAAATGCAGCAAAGCTTTTCTACTCTACTTAAATACTGTTAACAAAATACTACTTACATCAATGGATAGATCATCCAGACAGAAAATCAACAATAAAACACTGACCTTAATGACGCTGGACCTACTGAATGTCATATATATATATATATAAAATACATAAATATATATTTACTTATATTTATGTAATAACTATATATGTGTGTATGTGTGTGTATATATATATATATATATATATATATATATATATATATATAAAATGAGAGAGAGAGAGAATATTCCATCCCAAAACAGAAGAATACATATTCTTTACAAGTGCACATGGAACATTCTCTGGGATTGACCACATGTTAAGCCACAAAACAATTCTCAACAAATTTGAGAAGATCAGAACCATATAAACCATCTTTTCTAATCACAAGGTTATAAAACTAAAATTCAATATAAGGATAAAAGTGTAAAAAAATGTGGAGACTAAGCAACATGCTACTAAACATTCAAGGGGTCAATAACAAAATCAAAGAAGAAATTTAAAAAATACATGGAGACAAGTGAAAATGACAGTACAACTTTCTAAAATCTATGACTATAGCAAAAGTAGTTCCAAGAGGGAAATTCATAATGATGTAAACCTATTTCAAGAAATGCAAAAATTTCAAATAAGCAATCTAACTTTATATTGAAAGGAACTAGTAAAAGAAGAATCAACAAAGCCCAAAGTTATTTAAAGGAACAAAATATAAATATCAGAGGAGACAAAAATGAAATAGAGACTAGAAACAATAGAAAAGATCAATGATACTAAGCTGGCTCTTTGAAAAGATAAAACTGACAAACTTTTAACTAGACTATCAAGAAAAAAGAGTGGGAGTACCTATAAATAAAATCAGAAATTAAAGAAGAGAAATTATTACCTATACCGCAAACATATAAAGGATCATAAGAGAATACTAGAAATCATTATATGCGAACAAATTAGATAACTTAGAAGTAATGGATACATTCCTAGAAACGTACAATCTTCCAAGGCTGAATCATGAAGAAATAGAAAATGTGAATGGACAAATTATTAGTAATGAAATTGAGTCAGTAATCAGAAAACTCCCAACAAACAAAAATCCAGGTTCACATAGTATCACAGGTGAATTTTACCAAACATTTAAAGAATTAATATTTATCTTTCTCAAATCATTCAAAAAATATACCTTTTTTGGTGGATCTCCTAATGGACTCTGAGGTGGTTTCCTTCTTCCCCTTCTCCCTTCTTTTCTCCCTCCCAACTGTCTGGCTCAAACAGAGGGCTTGTTCCTAAATAACAGGTCAATTTTACTTGGCATCCAAGGCCAGCTCAAGAGGTTTATTAGCAAAAGAGGAACCACCAGCATCCATAAGTGTCTTTCATCCGACATAAAACCATAGACTGTCATATCTTGAAAGACTCTTGGAAAGGCTTCTATCTTGTCATGGATTTTTGTGGTACCCTAAGTTATGGTAAGGGCTCTTTTAATCCATAGGTACATCTCTAGTATAAATAAATAATGTCTCAAATACAAAGTAGCTACATTTTTTAAACAATTTATAGATAAAATATTAACATCGATCTTATGGGTGACTTCAGAATTTTTGAAACTAAGAAAGGAGAAAAACTTTCTTTCTGCAAGAGAAAACTGCCATGATTCTTTGTTAGGTGAAATGGGCAGGTGATAGAACAGTACACATATTACGATCTTATATGCATATTTTCAAAGATATTATAAACCCACATAAGAAAACTGTGGGTACCTTTGGGGCAAAGATAAAGGTCATTCTGTATTTTACTCACATATCAATTTTTGAAATTTTTACAATGAACATGTATTATTTGCATTGGACAAGTTCCCAATCAAGTAATGAGAAGAGTGTCACAAAATACTAACAGATAAGGATAATACATTGTGACTAACACTGGCATTATGGTAATAAAAGTAAATATTTTATAGCACTTATACTGTGTGAAGCATTGTTCCAACTGTTTGAAATACATTTATTCTATTATTATCTGGATTGTGGACACTAAGGCCTGAGAATTAAATCATTTGCACAAAGTCACATAGCCAGTAAATGATAGAGCAGGATTTGAACCCAGTCAGTCTGACTTCTAAGTCCATGCTGCTTACTGAGAAGGAAATGCTTAGTCCAGCCTGGGGATTCAGAATGCTCACATGTGGTTTCTTAAGTAACTGCTACCTCATCTGGGCCTAGGAGATCAGAACAAAAGGAAGAATACCACACATGGCTCAACAATCCAACCTGTTGCTTTTGATACACTTGGGCCCCCGGACACATTGCTAATCATGGAGAATTCCCTATCCAGTTCCCTACAGATGCTGTGGATGGACTAACCAGTCAAATGCTTCCATACACATCATTTCATTCAGGACTCACTATAAACTTATAGGGCAAATAGTATCACAATTTTATAGATAGAGAATCTGAGACTCAGAGAGGTAAAGTGTCTTGCTCAAGTTCACATGACTGCAAAGTGGTTAGAAACCCAAGTATTATGATGCTAGAGTAATTTCTCCTCACTACATTATGGCATTCTGGAGAGATATGCTGACTGTGGCAGTAGAATGGGCCCCCAGACTCCTCACATGCACTCCAATGGTAGGCTGGATGTCTTCTGGTATGACTCAGCTCTAATTGTCCTTCCAACCCTGCCCCTCCTACATCCATTCTTACCTGATTATGACCAATTTTCTAGTCCCAAAGGTGGAACTAAGAGGAGAATTTTACCCCTTCTAAATAAGTGGGCCTTTACACAGAAAACACAGAATCACAGAAGTGGTGAGTAAGACAAAGACAAGTTTTAGGGTCCCTTTTTGTCTAAAGCAGGGGTGATAAAAGGATTAGTGATACTCCCACTTGGGCAGAATATAAAACAGGAAAGTGGGTCTGTTTTCTTAGATTATAGAAAACAATTCCAGCAGAAGGTTCTAGAAGGGATGACAACAAAGTTTGACACCAGGAATGTGTACTGTAATATCAGGCTGCCCTTGATAGAAGGCCCTGGGTATAGCCACAGATTTTATCAAGAACAGCCAAGTATTCAAGACCTAGGTTACGTAGGCACTAGTAATTCATCAGCAGTTTTCAATTACATTGCTAAAAGCTACTACTACATTTGAAATGTAATATTTGTGCCCAAATCAAATTGCTCCCATTATGATCAAGGTTTTTGTCTGCTTTTCATGTAAGGCCTGCAGGCTTTATATCATTAAAAGGGTATTCTGCATTAGTGTAGAGGAATGCAAGAGATTTCTGTGCATTAATTTTGTATCCTGCTACTTTGACAAATTCATTGATTTGCTCTAGTAGTTTTCCGGTAACATCTTTAGGATTCTCTATGAATAGTATAATGTCATCTGCAAACAGTGACAGCTTTATTTATTTTCCAGTTTGGATTCCTTTTATTTCTTTTTCTTCTCTGATTTCTGTGGCTAAAACTTCCAAAACAAGGTTGAATAATAGTGGTAGGAGTGGGCAACCTTGTCTTGTTCCTGATCTTAGTGGAAATGGTTTCAGTGTTTCACCATTGAGGACGATGTTGGATGTGGGTTTGTCATATATGGCCTTTATTATGTTGAGGTAAGTTCCCTCTGTGCCTACTTTCTGGAGGGTTTTTATCATAAATGTGTGTTGAATTTTGTTGAAAGATTTTTCTGCATCTATTCAGATGATCATATGGTTTTTATTCTTCAGTTTGTTAATATGGTGTATCACATTGATTGATTTGCGTATGTTGAAGAATCCTTGCATCCCTGGGATAAACCCCACTTGATCACAGTGTATGATACTTCTAATGTGCTGTTGGATTCTGTTTGCTAGTATTTTGTTGAGGATTTTTGCATGTATGTTCATCAGTGATATTTGCCTCTAGTTTTCTTTATTTGTGAAACCTTTGTCTGGTTTTGGTATCAGGGTGATGGTGATCTTGTAGAATGAGTTTGGGACTGTTCCTCCCTCTGGTACACTTTGGAAGAATTTGAGAAGGATAGTTGTTAGCTCTTCTCTAAATAATTGATAGAATTCACCTGTGAAACCACCTGGCCCTGGGCATTTGTTTGTTGGAAGATTTTTTTTTTTTTTTTGCGGTACGCGGGCCTCTCACCGCCGCGGCCTCTCCCGTTGCGGAGCACAGGCTCCGGACGCGCAGGCTCAGCGGCCATGGCTCACGGGCCCAGCCGCTCCGCGGCATGCGGGATCCTCCCGGACCGGGGCACGAACCCGTGTCCCCTGCATCGGCAGGCGGACTCTCAACCACTGCGCCATCAGGGAAGCCCAATGTTGGAAGATTTTTAATCACAGTTTCAATTTCAGTGCTTGTGATTGGCCTGTTTATATTTTCTATTTATTCCTGGTTCAATCTTGGAAGGTTGTGCTATTCTAAGAATTTGTCCATTTCTTCCAGGTTGTCCATTTTATTGCCATATAGTTGTCTGTAGTAATCTCTCATAATCCTTTGTATTTCTGCAGTGCCAGTTGTTACTTTTCCTTTGCAAATGAAGCAACTGACAAAGGATTAATCTCCAAAATTTACAAGCAGCTCATGCAGCTCAATATAAAAAAAATATAAACAACCCAATCCAAAAATGGGCAGAAGACCTAAATAGACATTTCTCCAAAGAAGATATACAGGTTGCCAAAAAACACGTGAAAGAATGCTCAACATCACTAATCATTAGAGGAATGCAAATCAAAACTACAGTGAGGTATCATCTCACACCAGTCAGAATGGCCATCATCAAAAAAATCTACAAACAATAAATGCTGAAGAAGGTGTGGAGCAAAGGGAACACGCTTGCACTGCTGGTGGGAATGTAAATTGATACAGCCACTATGGAGAACAGTATGGAGGTTCCTTAAAAAACTACAAATAGAACTACCATACGACCCAGCAATCCCACTACTGGGCATATACCCTGAGAAAACCATACTTCAAAAATAGTCATACCACAAGGTTCATTGCAGCTCTATTTACAATAGCCAGGACATGGAAGCAACCAAAGTGTCCATCGACAGATGAATGGATAAAGAAAATGTGGCACATATATACAATGGAATATTACTCAGCCATAAAAGAAACAAAATTGAGTTGTTTGTAGTGAGGTGGATGGACCTAGAGTGTCATACAGAGTGCAGTAAGTCAGAAAGAGAAAAACAAATACCGTATGCTAACACATTTTATAGAATCTAAAAAAAAAAAAATGGTCATGAAGAACCTAGGGGCAGGGTGGGAATAAAGATGCAGACCTACTAGAGAATGGACTTGAGGACATGGGGAGGGGGAATGGTAAGCTGGGACAAAGTGAGAGAGTGACATGGACATATATACACTACCAAATGTAAAACCGATAGCTAGTGGGAAGCAGCCGCATAGCACTGGGAGATCAACTCAGTGCTTTATGACCACCTAGAAGGGTGGGATAGGGAGGGTGGGAGGGATGGAAATGCAAGAGGGAAGAGATTTGGGGATATATGTATATATATAGCTGATTCACTTTGTTATAAAGCAGAAACTAACACACCATTGTAAAGCAATTATACTCCAATAAAGATTAAAAAAATGATATTCTGGTGGCCAGAGGGACAGAGTTTCATTTAAAAATTACATTTTCTTGGAGGTCCAATGCCCCTAAAGAGGACTACCCCACAACTGTTATAATTGCACACCTCACTTCACACAATACACTAGCAAGACCACTGTTGCACCCACACACTCTGGCTCTAATGCCAAGAGACTGAGGTATTAGTTAACCTAATCATTGTTTAACTTTAAGGTTAGCAGCCCTACAGAAAGCAAAGGCTGGCAGGGCATGGTCTTGTTAGTTTTGTCTAAGCATATTTTCCCAGGTAGAGGAAGAAATTCATCTGTAATATGAACTCCTGCTGGAATAAACTAAGTTTGAAAGGTGGAAAGGGAAGATGGGAGAGACTAAAGACTTAAATCTTGCCTTTGGAGATGTCATAAACAAGACTGTGTGATAGCAGGGACCTACTTAGGTAAGGAGAATGTAGAGGTGTTGCCTGGCAGTAACTGAAAGGAAACTTGGAAAGATGTGTGATAGTAACTGGAGGTTTGAATTTAATATTTTAATAATGGATCAGTTCTGGTATATCACAATAGCTATGGTGGCTGAGGATAGATGGAGGACAAAAATGCTGCAGATGAGAAAGTCAAATGACCCAAGAGCCCAGATGTCTGCTGGGTCATCTTTCAGAACCCTTAAGTCATTCAGAGCGATAGCAGGGAAGAAGACAGTGAATTAGGTGCCAATATGTGCAACAAATAATGAGGACTGACCAGGATGTTAGGAAGTGATAACAGAGAAAAGAGGTAAAGGTAAATATACTCAGATTACATGAATCTAAAGCTGAGAAAGTTTTTGTTTTTGTTTTTCTTTTTGTTTTGTTTTTTCCCATAGTGATGGAGGGGACAAATGAATGTACTGGCTCAATAAATAATAGCTTTCCTGCTGAGCTCATCCCCAATGTTTTGGGGATAAAGCCTTACAAATTATCTTGCCAGTCCAAATTCCATTTCACTCCCAGTCCTGCCTATCTATACTCACTACTGACTCTCTATCCCCATCCCAACAGATATCTGAGGACTGGTTATTCTGGGAGACTCCTGTCTGCATCCTCACAGGAGGCAGAAAACTGAACATTTCTTGTGCTTACGTTTAGGAGTGTGCTGTCTGGGCCTGGAGGAAACCAAAAAAAAAAAAAAAAAAAAAAAAACTAAACAACAAAAACAAACAGAACAAAAAAAAAAAAAAAAAAAAAAGAAAGCTACCCTGGACGCCAGAAATCTGGAGAGTCCCAGCTCTCTGCAAATGCTTGGAATGTCTGGTGTCATCAGAACCAGTGTCAAGAAGCTAGAGAAGCCCTTCTGATTTTACTCTCACTCTCATATCCACTAGAAAAGCAGACCCTAAAGTGGACAACAAATAGTAACTATAAGGTGGCTTGCCTGGGCCACGCCTATTCTAGCCACCCCCACTTGCAGGGCTTTGGTTGAGAGATGCCCACATGGAAAATATTAACACAAAATAAAAGTCACTACAAAGAGGAGATGAAAGCCATGACTGGCTTAACTTCAGAGTGAAGCTTCCATCAACTTGTTCCAGGCTGCAGCTGGCACTGCTAGGAGTAACAAGAAAAAGATGAATATAATTCAACAGTAATTTACTACACTTGAAGCCCCTGTGTCATGTATCGTGCTATACACTGTGAATGACAAATAAAGGAATAAATTTCTGTCTTTGTAAGGAGACATGGAGGAGACAGGCACCTATACAAGTTAATCAAAGGTAGAAATTGTTAAGCAGTATGATGAGAGAGGTACAAACATGTTACTGTGAGAGTGCTGAATGGGGAGGGTTGGCTTCTAGCTAGGGGAATCCAAAAAGGATATAGAGAGGAGGTGGCATTTGACCTGGGCAGGGAAGAATGAATTGGATTTCCATACAAATAGATGAGTTGCAGGGATCAACATGGATAAAAGCATGGAGTCAAGACAATACAGAATACAGGTCGTGCAGTGATGAAAGTGAGGGAAGATGAGGATAGAAAGTAATAATAATAGTTAATATTTGAGGATCACTTACTATATGCCAGGCACAGTGCTGGGAGTTTAGTATGTATTAACTTATTTAATCCTCACAAAAACCTTATAAGCTAATATTATTATTATCATCATCATCTCCACTTGACAGTTCAGAAACTGAGGTCTAGGGAAGTTACTTGTTTAAGAGCCCACAGCCAGGCTAAAACCGCGGACCCCAGAGACGGGCGGGAGACGTTAAGGCTGCTGCTGCCGCCACCAAGGGGCCTGTGTGCGAGCACAGGTCACTCTCCACACCCCTCTTCCGCGGAGCCTGTGCAGCCCGCCACTGCCAGGTTCCCGGGATCCAGGGACAACTTCCCCGGGAGTACGCACGGCGGGTCTCAGGCTGGTGCAACATCACGCCGGCCTCTGCCGCAACGTCACGCCGCCTCTGCCGCCGCAGGCCCGCCCCGCACGCAGTGCCCCTCCTTCCCCCATCCCCCAACCCCCGGCCTGAGTGAGCCGGAGCTCCCGAATCAGCGGCTCCTTTAACCCCGTCCTGTCTGAGCGAAAAAACAGACGCCCTCCAGCGACCTACACGCAGAGGCAGGGCCAAATCCAAAGCTGAGCTCCTGTGAGCTGTGAGAACAAAGAAGAGAAAGGGAAATCTCTCCCAGCAGCCACAGAAGCAGCGGATTAAAGCTCCACAATCAACTTGATATACCCTGCATCTGTGGAATACCTGAATAGACAAGGAATGATCCCAAATTGAAGAGGTGGAATTTAGGAGCGAGATCTATGATTTTTTTTCCCTTTTCCTCTTTTTGTGAATGTGTACGTGTATGCTTCTGTGTGAGATCCTGTCTGTATACTCTTGCTTCCACCATTTGTCCTAGGGCTCTATCCGTCCATGACTTTTTTTTAAAAAATTCTTTTTCTTAATAATTAAGTTTAATTGTAATAACTTTATTGTACTTTACCTTCGTTCTTTCTTTCTTTTCTTCCTTCCTTCCCTCCTTTAGACAACGAATCACCCCAAATTGAGGAGGTGGTCTCAGGGAGCAGGATTTATGATTTTTCCCCCTTTACCTCTTTTTGTGAAGGTGTATGTGTATGCTTCTGTGTAAGATTTTCTCTGTATAGCTTTGCTTCCAACATTTGTCCTAAGGTTCTATCCGTCCCTTTTTTTTTTTTTCTAAATATTTTTTAATTCAATAACTATATTATACTTTATTTTATTTTTACTGTATCATCTTTCTTTCTGTCTTTTTTCCTTCTTTCCCTCCTTCCTTCCTTCCTCCCTCCCTCCCTCCTTTCTTTCCTTCTTTGCTTCTTTCTTCCTTCCTTCCTTTCCTCCTTTCCTTCTTTCTTTACTCATACTTCTACTAATTCTCCCTACTTTTTCTCCCTTTTATTCTAAGCTGTGTGGATGAAAGGCTCTTGGTGCTCCAGCCAGGAGTCAGGGCTCTGCCTCTGAGGTAGGAGAGCCAACTTCAGGACACTGGTCAACAAGAGACCTCCCAGCTCCACATAATATTAAACGGTGGAAATCTCCCAGAGACCTCCATCTTAACACCAGCACCCAGCTTCACTCAACGACCAGCAAGCCACAGTGCTGGACAACCTATGCCAAACAACTAGCAAAACAGGAACACAACCCCACCCATTAGCAGAGAGGCTGCCTAAAATCATAATAAGGCCACAGACACCCCAAAACACACCACCAGACGTGAACCTGCCCACTAGAGAGACAAGATCCAGCCTCATCCAGCACAACACAGGCACTAGTCCCCTCCACCAGGAAGCCTACACAACCCACTGAAACAACCTTAGCCACTGGAGACAGACATCAAAAACAACGGGAACTACGAAAGTGCAGCCTGCAAAAAGGAGACCCCAAACACAGTAAGATAAGCAAAATGAGAAGACAGAAAAACACACAGCAGATGAAGGAGCAAGATAAAAACCCACCAGACCTAACAAATGAAGAGGAAATAGGCAATCTACCTGAAAAAGAATTCAGAATAATGATAGTAAGGATGATCCGAAATCTTGGAAGTAGAATGGACAAAATGCAAGAAACAGTTAACAAGGACCTACAAGAACTAAAGATGAAACAAGCAACGATGAACAATGCAATAAATGAAATTAAAATCACTCTAGATAGGATCAATAGCAGAATAACTGAGGCAGAAGAACGGATAAGTGACCTGGAAGATAAAGTAGTGGAAATAACTACTGCAGAGCAGAATAAAGAAAAAAGAATGAAAAGAACTGAGGACAGTCTCAGAGACCTCTGGGACAACATGAAACGCACCAACATTCGAATTATAGGGGTTCCAGAAGAAGAAGAAAGAAAGAAAGGGACTGAGAAAATATTTGAAGAGATTATAGTTGAAAACTTCCCTAATATGGGAAAGGAAATAGTTAATCAAGTCCAGGAAGCACAGAGGGTCCCATACAGGATAAATACAAGGAGAAACACGCCAAGACACATATGAATCAAACTGTCAAAAATTAAATACAAAGAAAGCATATTAAAAGCAGCAAGGGAAAAACAACAAATAACACACAAGGGAATCCCCATAAGGTTAACAGCTGATCTCTCAGCAGAAACCCTACAAGCCAGAAGGGAGTGGCAGGACATACTGAAAGTGATGAAGGAGAATAGCCTGCAACCAAGACTACTCTACCCAGCAAGGATCTCATTCACATTTGATGGAGAAATTAAAACCTTTACAGACAAGCAAAAGCTGAGAGAGTTCAGCACCACCAAACCAGCTTTACAACAAATGCTAAAGGAACTTCTCTAGACACGAAACACAAGAGAAGGAAATGACCTATAGTAGCGAACCCTAAACAATATATAAAATGGAAATAGGAACATACATATCGATAATTACCTTAAATGTAAATGGACTAAATGCTCCCACCAAAAGACACAGATTGGCTGAATGGATACAAAAACAAGACCCTTATATATGCTGTCTACAAGAGACCCACTTCAGAACTAGAGACACATACAGACTGAAAGTAAGGGGATGGAAAAAGATATTCCATGCAAATGGAAACCAAAAGAAAGCTGGAGTAGCAATTCTCATATCAGACAAAATAGACTTTAAAATAAGGACTATTAAAAGGGACAAAGAAGGACACTACATAATGATCAAGGGATCGATCCAAGAAGAAGATATAACAATTGTAAATATTTATGCACCCAACATAGGAGCACCTCAATACATAAGGCAAATACTAACAACCATAAAAGGGGAGATCAACAGTAACCCATTCATAGTAGGGGACTTTAACACCCCACTTTCACCCATGGACAGATCATCCAAAATGAAAATAAATAAGGAAACACAAGCTTTAAATGATACATTAAACAAGATGGACTTAATTGATATTTACAGGACACTCCATCCAAAAACAACAGAATACACATTTTTCTCAAGTGCTCATGGAACATTCTCCAGGATAGATCATATCTTGGGTCATAAATCAAGCCTTGGTAAATTTAAGAAAACTGAAATTGTATCAAGTATCTTTTCCGACCACAACGCCATGAGACTAGATATCAATTACAGGAAAAGATCTTTAAAAAATACAAACACATGGAGGCTAAACAATACACTACTTAATAATGAAGTGATCACTGAAGAAATCAAAGAGGAAATAAAAAAATACCTAGAAACAAATGACAATGGAGACACAACGACCCAAAACCTATGGGATGCAGCAAAAGCAGTTCTAAGGGGGAAGTTTATAGCAATACAAGCCCACCTTAAGAAGCAGGAAACATCTCGAATAAACAGCCTAACCTTGCACCTCAAGCAATTAGAGAAAGAAGAACAAAAAAACCCCAAAGCTAGCAGAAGGAAAGAAATCATAAAAATCAGATCAGAAATAAATGAAAAAGAAATGAAGGAAACAATAGCAAAGATCAATAAAACTAAAAGCTGCTTCTTTGAGAAGATAAACAAAATAGATAAACCACTAGCCAGACTCATCAAGAAAAAAAGGGAGAAGACTCAAATCAATAGAATTACAAATGAAAAAGGAGAAGTAACAACTGACACTGCAGAAATAAAAAAAATCATGAGAGATTACTACAAGCAACTCTATGCCAATAAAATGGACAATCTGGAAGAAATGGACAAATTCTTAGAAATGCACAACCTGCCAAGACTGAATCAGGAAGAAATAGAAAATATGAACAGACCAATCACAAGCACTGAAATTGAAACTGTGATTAAAAACCTTCCAACAAACAAAAGCCCAGGACCAGATGGCTTCACAGGTGAATTCTATCAAACGTTTAGAGAAGAGCTAACACCTATCCTTCTCAAACTCTTCCAAAATATAGCAGAGGGAGGAACACTCCCAAATTCCTTCTATGAAGCCACCATCACCTTGATACCAAAACCAGACAAAGATGTCACAAAGAAAGAAAACTACAGGCCAATATCACTGATGAACATAGATGCAAAAATCCTCAACAAAATACTAGCAAACAGAATCCAACAGCACATTAAAAGGATCATACACCATGATCAAGTGGGGTTTATTCCAGGAATGCAAGGATTCTTCAATATACGCAAATCTATCAATGTGATAAACCATATTAACAAATTGAAGGAGAAAAACCATATGATCATCTCAATAGATGCAGAGAAAGCTTTCGACAAAATTCAACACCCATTTATGATAAAAACCCTCCAGAAAGTAGGCATAGAGGGAACTTTCCTAAACATAATAAAAGCCATATATGACAAGCCCACAGCAAACATCATCCTCAATGGTGAAAAACTGAAAGCATTTCCACTAAGATCAGGAACAAGACAAGGTTGCCCACTCTCACCACTCTTATTCAACATAGTTTTGGAAGTTTTAGCCACAGCAATCAGAGAAGAAAAGGAAATAAAAGGAATCCAAATCGGAAAAGAAGAAGTAAAGCTGTCACTGTTTGCAGATGACATGATACTATACATAGAGAATCCTAAAGATGCTACCAGAAAACTACTAGAGCTAATCAATGAATTTGGTAAAGTAGCAGGATACAAAATTAATGCACAGAAATCTCTGGCATTCCTATATACTAATGATGAAAAATCTGAAAGTGAAATCAAGAAAACACTCCCATTTACCATTGCAACAAAAAGAATAAAATATCTAGGAATAAACCTACCTTAGGATACGAAAGACCTGTATGCAGAAAATTATAAGACACTGATGAAAGAAATTAAAGATGATACAAATAGATGGAGAGATATACCATGTTCTTGGATGGGAAGAATCAACATTGTGAAAATGACTCTACTACCCAAAGCAATCTACAGATTCAATGCAATCCCTATCAAACTACCACTGGCATTTTTCACAGAACTAGAACAAAAAATTTCGCAATTTGTATGGAAACACAAAAGACCCCGAATAGCCAAAGCAATCTTGAGAACGAAAAAAGGAGCTGGAGGAATAAGGCTCCCTGACTTCAGACTATATTACAAAGCAACAGTAATCAAGACAGTATGGTACTGGCACAAAAACAGAAAGATAGATCAGTGGAACAGGATAGAAAGCCCAGAGATAAACCCACGCACATATGGACACCTTATCTTTGATAAAGGAGGCAGGAATGTACAGTGGAGAAAGGACAGCCTCTTCAATAAATGGTGCTGGGAAAACTGGACAGGTACATGTAAAAGTATGAGATTAGATCACTCCCTAACACCATACACAAAAATAAGCTCAAAATGGATTAAAGACCTAAATGTAAGGCCAGAAACTATCAAACTCTTAGAAGAAAACATAGGAAGAACACTCTATGACATAAATCACAGCAAGATCCTTTCTGACCCACCTCCTAGAGTAATGGAAATAAAAACAAAAATAAACAAATGGGACCTAATGAAACTTCAAAGCTTTTGCACAGCAAAGGAAACCATAACCAAGACCAAAAGACAACCCTCAGAATGGGAGAAAACATTTGCAAATGAAGCAACTGACAAAGGATTAATCTCCAAAATTTACAAGCAGCTCATGCAGCTCAATAACAAAAAAACAAACAACCCCATCCAAAAATGGGCAGAAGACCTAAATAGACATTTCTCCAAAGAAGATATACAGAATGCCAACAAACACATGAAAGAATGCTCAACATCATTAATCATTAGAGAAATGCAAATCAAAACTACAATGAGATATCATTTCACACCAGTCAGAATGGCCATCATCAAAAAATCTAGAAACAATAAATGCTGGAGAGGGTGTGGAGAAAAGGGGACACTCTTGCACTGCTGGTGGGAATGTGAATTGGTTCAGCCACTGTGGAGAACAGTATGGAGGTTCCTTAAAAAACTACAAATAGAATTACCATATGACCCAGCAATCCCACTACTTGGCATATACCCTGAGAAAACCAAAATTCAAAAAGAGTCATGTACCAAAATGTTCATTGCAGCTCTATTTACAATAGCCAGGACATGGAAACAACCTAAGCGCCCATCATCGGATGAATGGATAAAGAAGATGTGGCACATATACACAATGGAATATTACTCAGCCTTAAAAAGAAATGAAATTGAGCTATTTGTAATGAGATGGATAGACCTAGAGTCTGTCATACAGAGTGAAGTAAGTCAGAAAGAAAAAGACAAATACCGTATGCTAACACATATATATGGAATTTAAGGGAAAAAAATGTCATGAAGAACCTAGGGGTAAGATAGGAATAAAGACGCAGACCTACTGGAGAACGGACTTGAGGGTATGGGGAGGGGGAGGGGTGAGTTTTGACAGGGCGAGAGAGAGTCATGGACATATACACACTAACAAACGTAGTAAGGTAGATAGCTGGGGGGAAGCAGCCGCAAGGCACAGGGATATTAGCTCGGTGCTTTGTGACAGCCTGGAAGGGTGGGATGGGGAGAGTGGGAGGGAGGGAGACGCAAGAGGGAAGACATATGGGAACATATGTATATGTATAGCTGATTCACTTTGTTATAAAGCAGAAACTAACACACCATTGTAAAGCAATTATACCCCAATAAAGATGTTTAAAAAAAAAAAAAAAAAAAGCCCACAGCCAGTGAGTGGTAGAACCAAGATTCAAACCTGGGAAATTTGCTTCCAGGCAGAACCAATGCTCACAACACAATCTCTATATTACATTACCTTTCCACAAAAGCTTTAAGAAGATGATGAAGGACTTTGAATGCCAGGATAAGGATTTGGGGCTCTATCTTATTGTCCTTTGATTTCCAGCTCTAGAACTCACTAGCTGAGTGACCTTGGCAAGGTAATTAATTTATCTGTACTATCATTTCTAAATTTTTAAAGTAGATATAATATAAAATATTGTGACATAAAGAGCAAGAGATTGACCTGCAATGGATACTTAGTAAATTTATCTGCCATATTGATAGTAGAATTAGTACGATGTGGGGGACATACTAGGTGGAAGGAATAGACTGAAGTTTTCTGGTATTGCTGGAATACAGGATATGATGATGTATGGTGATAAAGCTGGGAAAGGAATTTGAGGACCAGCTTATGAAAGACAATATGACTCTTAATTCTTTGGCTTTTATTCTACAAGTGACAAGGGATCCATTAAGCAGAATGAATTTTTAAAGGGCATGTGTAAAAGGTAGAAGGAAAAACACATAAAGGATACCCAACAACCACTTGTTCTATATCTGGTGTTGACCTAGGTGCTGTGAGGCATTATAGAGATGAAGCTGCTGGATTCTAACCAGTAAGAGTGAAAAGAAGGGAACCCTGTACCAGTTCACCAAAACCAAGTGATGTGGTAGATATGGTACAACCACTTGGGAAGACAGTTTGGCAGTTTTTAAAAAAAGTTTAAAATGCACTTACCATATGGCCCACTTCTATGTATTTAACTTAGAGAATTAAAAGCTTATGTTCACCCCAAAACCAGTGTATGAATGTTTATAGAATCCCTATTCAAAATTGCCCAAAACTAGAAACCACCCAAATGTTCACCAACAGTTGAATGGATAGACAAGCTATGATATAGCCATATCATGGGATAATACACAAGAATAAAAAAGAACCAACTACCGATACATATGACAGCATGGTTGAATTTGCAAATACATTGTCCTAAGCAAAAAAAAAAAAAAAAAGCCTGAAACAAAAGACTACATACTATATGATTCCATTTATGTGATATTCTAGCAAAAGCAAAACTAGGAACAGAGAACAGATCAGTGGTAGCTAGGGGTTAGGGGTGGGAAAATGTGTAACTGATAGATCAGTGTAAAGGCATAATTTGGGGTCATTGAAACTGTGCTTTATCCTGACTGTAGTGATGGGTACATGAATCTATGCATGTGTGGGAGCTCATAGAACTGTACACACCCTAAAAGTACACTTTTTTAAAAGGTAAAATACAATATTTTACTGTGGAAAACTTGTTGCAATTCTTTTTTTTAATTTTTTTAAATTTATTTTTTTATACAGCAACTAATGAGAACTTGTTGCAATTCTGGCAAGATTTTCCATTTTTGGAAATCCATGCAAATAATGCAAATAAAATTTCTTATGACAGTCACTTAAAATGATTAAATATTAATCTTATTCTGTCCCATAGGGTTACTAGACCGACAGCATGCAGGCAGATGTTGACTAACACCTTACTGAAATCAAGTTATGCAAACTTGCAACATCATTGTGTACTGTTGGATGAGTTTGTGACTGAACAACTGATCTCGATGGGAGATAATTAATGTGGAGGTCTGTATTAGGTTACCACAGGATTCTATCTTCAGCTGTATCTTACTTCATGTTTATATCAATAATTTAGGTGAAGGCATTGGCTGTTCAAATTCATGGATGATATCAAGCTGAATGAGATAGTTAATCAGGATTTTAAATAACTGTACATATATTTGTGCAGGTTGGAGCAAAGTGACATCTAGTGGAAAAATATTAAATTCCTGTATAAATATATGGTTGATGATACAGGAGAGAGATAAACTATATAACCTAGGCTTAGGAGGATTCTGTGATGGAAATCTCAGCGTCAGATAGCATTCAGAGTCTGTCTCTACTAGGCAGACCCTCACCTAGTATATATGCCAAGCTTGGGGCCTCAAATATTACTAAGGTTGCATACACACTGAATTGTGTTCAGGAGGTAGTAAAGAGACAGGAGAGGGGCCTGGAGCCAAGATCCCATATGGAACAGTTGAAGGAGATGGGGAGGTTCTACCTGGAAAAATTTAGAGGGACAGAGACTCAGACCTTTGAAGGATTCTCACAGGGCAGAAGGAGAAGACCAGGTCTGAGAAACCCAGGTGGCCACTTCAGAGAAAGATGAAATTTCATCTTATTATAAGAAAGAACTTTCAGCCAGTCAATAATATCCCTGTTATAGAGTGACAGGCTTCAAGGAGTAGTAAGTTTCTTGCCAGCAGAGCTGTGCAAAGAGAAGGTGCCTTAATGTTAGTGTGAAACCAGATTTCTATATTGAATAGAATGATGATTTTCAAACTTAAAGGTATAGTCCACCAGTATCACCGGGGAAGCTAGTATAGATTCAGATTCCGGACCTCCAGCCCCAAGTTCCAATTCAGGAGGTCTTGTATGGGGCCTGAGAAGGTACATCTCTAACAAATGACCCTAAATTATTCTAATCCCACTTAAAGCGATAGCCTACTGAGAATTGGCTGATGCCAGCCTTGAGAAGGGGAAAGGGCACTGGACTTGTAGTCAGGTAGGCTGAGCTCCTGTCCTGGCTCTTGCCACATGCAGTCTTTTACAAGTCTCTTCCTGTTTTGGACCACAAGTTTGTACCATGATGAATATTCTCCTAATTTGTTCTTTTTAAATCAATCATCCTTTCTTCAAACAAGAAATCTCACATAAAACCCCAGTATTTGAAGCAAACACTGAACTGCTCTGATGTGTGTGTGTGTGTGTGTGTGTGTGTGTGTGTGTGTGTGTGTGTAGTGGAGGAATATCTTGCCCACTCATTATGCCCCACCCAAAACCCCAGAAGCTCCTCTGTGGGGTTTGAAAGTTATTGCTCTGGGATCTGCCCAGTGCCCAGATTCTGATGGCCAAGGACCTTTGGGTCTTGTGATCCTCGTGCCTGAGTCCCTGTACCTGTCTCTGACCCAGTACCTGTGGGCAGCCATGCCTTCTCCCTCCATCCTGCACACATATCCAGAGAGCAAGCACTGTGGCCCCATCAAGGCTTCTGAGTGAGGCTCTCAATTCTCCCCTTTGCCAGGCTACCATACACTTGCTCCTCCCCAGCAGTTTCCCCACAGCCCCTGCCTGTTTAGTTCCCCAAACTCTAGTCCCCAGTGGTCCCTTCTCTCAACCAGCTTGCCTGAGGCTGGGGCAGGGAGGGGGCTGGAAACAGCTTCAAATGAGGCTTTGAAAAGCCTCGCCCAAATCTCCTGATCTAGGTTTAATTTTCCCAAATTGCCTTTCAAGTCTGTCCTATCACTCCACTGCTTCAGATGGCTTCCCATGCAGTGCAAACCAAGAGCCTTAGTGATTGACCTCTGCTCATTTCTCTAGCCTTATCTCCAGCTTCCTCTGGGTCATCAGATTTTGTTCCTGTCTAAAGACTGGCTGTTCAGGGGTTGAATACATTCAACACTCAGAGAATTCAGTAAAGAATCCTTTGTTCCTTATAACTGTCTTACTGAGCCTGGGTGATAAAATAACTGTTGAAGGCCATTAGGAACCAAAAACACTATGGGAATAATAACAACAACTATCATTTATGGAGCCTCCCTTATACGACAGCTAATTTCCTATTCATTACTTTATTTAATTTTCACACCAACCCTGTGAAGTCAGTACCATTAGTACCCCTGCTTTGCAGATGAGGAAACTCAGCCTGAGTGGTTAACCTACTGTGCTATAAATACAGAGCTGGTATTATGAGCCCATGCTCCAGTGATCATGGAAGTGGTATTTTTGAACTTCATGACATGTAGCAGTAGATGGAGACTACCATGGCCATTCTAGAGGAACAGGCATAAAGTCCTGGAGGAGTGCAATGGCTAGCACGCTGCAGTCCTTGGAATATGTCATCACTTTCTCAGTCTTGTTTCTGCCTGGTGGCAAAATTCTACTCTGAGTCGCCACAAATCTTCAAAATGGGAACCCCATACCACTCAGCTAGGCAGTGCCAGAAAACGGTAAATAAGTATCATATGATGCAGTGACCCTGGGCTTTTCCCAGGAAAACAAGGAAAGCAACAGTCCCTGGGCTGGGTGGTAGGTCAAAGTAGATCCACAGTGCTTGAACTCATTTGGGCATAAGAGCCACCCATAGTCTGATGTACATCCTGGTTCCTGGGTCCCATCACTGAAATTCTGATCCAGGAGGTAACCTGAAGCTCTGGGAATCTGCATGTAGAATACACTCCCCAAGTAATTTGGATGCAGGGTTTTCTGGACTGCCTTACCCTCAGTAGAGAGCTTAGACAAAATAGACATTCGAGTCTTTTCCAGCTTTGAGATTCCTGCTGTTCTTTAAGTATTAAGCTATATGGCATGGAAGATAAGTATCACAATCAAATCAGAAAGGAAGGAGAGAAGTGTGAGTGCCAGTATTTAGAAATGCATGGTCAGAGATGGCTTCATGGGAGTGATCACACTTGTGTTGAGTCTTAAAACTGGGATTAAAGTTGTATAGGCACAGAAGAGGTAAATTGTACGCTAGGCAAGAGAGCTGGGGGCAACAAAGCCTCAAAGACAAGAATGATTATGGTTTGTTTGTGGTGGGGTGTAGTAAGAGGCCGGGACTAAGAAACCAGGTCAGTCTCTTAGAAGCAAACTATAGGAAATAACCTTGGTAGAGAGGGCCAAATTTAAATGGATATTGGAGGCTACCCAGATAATTTAAGTTTGATAAACAAATGACACCTTTGTAAGCCCTCTTACATAGGAGAAAAGGGAGGTCTAAACCAATATTTTAAATTTTTTTTGAAAATCTACTTCACTACGCAGTACAAACATGTGTGTCTATGGGTGTGTGCGTGTGTATGAGAGAAACCAAACTTTCCTGAAAACAAGTATTATTTGGGATCAATGTGATGCATTTTGATGTGTGTGTGTGTGTGTGTGTGTATAAAATAAATTGAATATATATACATATAAATTGTATCTATACACATAATGTATATAAAACTTGAATATATATGTATATATATGAAACTAATAGTCCCAACCCACCCACTAAATTAATTTCACAACTTCCTAATGGATTATAAATGACAGTTTGAGAAACAATGGTTTACAGAAAATTTTAGATAATTTCTCTCCTCCTGGATTACTTTTTGTGCTAATAGGCAATTATTAATTAACCGTTCTAATGGAAACGCTTCAGAAAATTCACAGAAATTTGATCTTAGTTTTATTTTTGAAATATATTTGAATTATGTTTTAAACAATTGTAGTAATAAACCAACATTCACATTCAACTGTATAAATGTGTGATACACCAAATTTCGACACTTTGGAAAACAGTTATGCATTAACTTGGACTTCATGTTTAATTTGTTTCTCATGCAGATATTGAAATAAAACTTCTTCCTTGCCTGAACTTTATATTTAGTCTTCTACTAACGGCATCACTGTTAATGAAGCTGCTAGTTCTCTTTCTTTTTTAATGTTTTTTTGTGTGTTATCTTCTGCTTTATAACAAAGTGAATCAGTTATACATATACTTATGTTCCCTAATTTCTTCCCTCTTGCGTCACCCTCCCTCCCACCCTCCCTATCCCACTACTCTAGGTGGTCACAAAGCACCGAGTTGACCTCCCTCTGCTATGTGGCTGCTTAGCACTAGCTATCTATTTTACGTTTGGTAGTGTATATATGTCCATGCCACCCTCTCACTTTGTCACAGCTTATCCTTCCCCCTCCCCATAGAGTCAAGTCCATTCTCCAGTAGGTCTGTGTCTTTATTCCTGTCTTACCCCTAGGTTCTTCATGACATTATTTTTTCTTAGATTCCATATATATATGTTAGCATACTGTATTTGTCTTTCTCTTTCTAATTTACTTCACTCTATATGACTGACTCTAGGTCCATCCACCTCACTACAAATAGCTCAACTTTGTTTCTTTTTATGGCTGAGCAATATTCCATTGTATATATGTGCCACATCTTTTTTTTTTTAACATCTTTATTGGGTATAATTGCTTTACAATGGTGTGTTAGTTTCTGCTTTATAACAAAGTGAATCAGTTATACATATACATATGTTCCCATATCTTTTCCCTCTTGCGTCTCCCTCCCTCCCACTCTCCCTATCCCACCCCTCCAGGCAGTCACAAAGCACCGAGCCGATATCCCTGTGCCATGCGGCTGCTTCCCACTAGCTATCTACCTTACGTTTGTTAGTGTATATATGTCCATGCCTCTCTCTCGCCCTGTCACAGCTCACCCTTCCCCCTCCCCATATCCTCAAGTCCGTTCTCCAATAGGTCTGTGTCTTTATTCCTGTCTTACCCCTAGGTTCTTCATGACATTCTTTTCCTTAAATTCCATACATATGCGTTAGCATACGGTATTTGTCTTTCTCTTTCTGACTTACTTCACTCTGTATGACAGACTCTAGGTCTATCCACCTCATTACAAATAGCTCAATTTCATTTCTTTTTATGGCTGAGTAATGCTCTATTGTATATATGTGCCATATCTTCTTTATCCATTCATTTGATGATGGATACTTAGGTTGTTTCCATCTCCTGGCTATTGTAAATAGAGCTGTAATGAACATTTTGGTAAATGACTCTTTTTGAATTATGGTTTTCTCAGGGTATATGTCCAGTGTTGGGATTGCTGGGTCATATGATAGTTCTATTTGTAGTTTTTTAAGGAACCTCCATACTGTTCTCCATAGTGGCTGTACCAATTCACATTCCCACCAGCAGTGCAAGAGTGTTCCCTTTTTTCTGTGCATTAATTTTGTAGCCTGCTACTTTACCAAATTCATTGATTACCTCTAGTACTTTTCTGGTAGCACCTTTAGCATTCTCTGTGTATAGTATCATGTCATCTGCAAACAGTGACAGCTTTACTTCTTCTTTTCCAATTTGGATTCCTTTTATTTCCTTTTCTTTTCTGATTGCTGTGGCTAAAATCTTTCTTTGAATTCAATCTGTACATCCCCACTGAAGTAGACCCCTCTGGACATGATAGTCAGCTGCATAATATCAGAAGAATATGTAACATGTTGGGCTGTGATAATGGTCTATTTATGGTAGTTTAATTACTTGCCCTAAATTTTAGGTATGTATTTTTTAACTTTTAGATTTATTATTAGCTGTCTTAACTGGTGCTTCTCAGAGACATCAAGAAGCTTATTATATACAGTTTAATAGAACCAATACAACAATTGTTCTTGGATTGATACTATTAATTTTATTTGTAATAATTTATGTGGAATCATGATAATTTTAAACTTTGAAACAAAATACTTTTTTTTTTTTTTTTTTTGCGGTACGCGGGCCTCTCACTGTTGTGGCCTCTCCCGCTGCAGAGCACAGGCTCCGGACGCGCAGGCCCAGCGGCCATGGCTCACGGGCCCAGCCGCTCCGCGGCACGTGGGATCTTCCCGGACCGGGGCACGAACCCGCGTCCCCTGCATCGGCAGGCGGACTCCCAACCACTGCGCCACCAGGGAAGCCCGAAACAAAATACTTTTAAACCACCTTTGTTTTTCTACTATAAGTATCTGAATCTCCTCACTCTACAGCATGTTATCTAGAGTTGCTCATGTGAGAAGTAGCTCCACCACAAGTTAATGCCTGCCTTTGGTGCATTTGCTATTGTGACTTATACTAGTGATTGCTCTGTAAAGAAAATATTCCCAGGTATTGTAGATTCTGAAAGCAAATGAAGTCATTAAAATGGAACTGGAGGATTTATATTTACACCATTTAATACACAATTTTGAATGGTGTAGCTCCTGTTTTTAACTTTTTAATTGTCTGCAGTCCAAATACCTTGCACAAATTCAGTTTTCTGGGCTTAGGGATCTCAGAAGCTGACTCCAACATGACCTAACCACTGGAACAGAGTGTACTTTTAGGCTCACCTTTCCATTTCAGGGAACTAAATCAATGTTCGATTACTTAACAGAGTCTATTTCAGCTTGCTTGAAATCTGTCTGTTTTCTCTTTCCAGAGCATGTCTCCTTCCAAGTGATTGCTAAAAGTTCTTTTTGCTGGACCTTCTAACTGCGTGGGAAAGAGCCTCTTGCATTGGCAATCATGTGAGTCCTGTATTATACCTTGGTTTCATCTGCTGTGGAGGTGAAAGTTTCTTTTTTGGTATTCAGGTATTTCTCATTTTGGGCCTCAGTCACTGTTGATGCTGTGTCATTGGAACCTAGCACATGGTAGACACCTGGTAGGTGTCCCATAAATATTTGTTGAAGGATGAATGAAATGTCATTTTGTGCATTAAGACATCTCTGGTCCCTCTGAAATTCATTGTTTCCTTCCCTGAGATCCAATGGCACTTTGTCCATATGTTTATTAATGCTTTTGTTACACCATATTAGAACTATCCATTTACATATTCATTAACACATTGGACGGCAAACTCATTCTGTGAAATAATTATCTTGCCTTATTTGCCTTGGTCTCTGCAGTGCATAGCACAGAGTAGGCAGTGTTTTTTGAAAGAACATATCAATAAAACTACAAATAAGGCATGGGTGTAATTATAAACACACACAATACTTCAGAGATTTATGACTCATCTATGGAGGATTCTCAACATCCTGTTATCACTGATCTTTGTTTCCTTTATTCATTCCCTCATACATTCATTCTTCAAATATTATTTGGCCATCTACTTTGTGCCAGTCACTGTTTCAAGGCTCTAAGAATACAGTGGTGTGTAATGAAAAAATTCCTACACCAAAGAACTTACATTCTCTTAAATGAGATAAATAACTGAAATTTAATAATGATACATTACATAAAGAAAAATTAAACAGGGTAAGCAAATGGGGAATGACAAGGAGCTGGTATTTTAGAGAGGGGAGTCAGGAAAGCCTTCTCTAAAAGGTGAGTTTTGAGCAGAGACCATTACAGATTCAGGAATTGGATAAGTGCCTGCTGGATGGGATGGTTAGGAGGAGGAATAGGCGATGGTAACAGGGATAAAAGAGAAAAACAAATAGATAAGTAAACAAAAACAAGACAGGAGCCTTGCATGGGCCAGTGGTAATAAGTGTAACAAACTGAGAAATAAGATTAATTCAACACTTATATAAAGAATAGAATACACTAGAAGAAATGGATAAATTACTAGATATATTTTGCCTACCAAGGCTGAATAATGAAGATATAGAAAATTTGAACAGACTAGTAATGTATAAAGAGATTGAATCAGTAATAAAACACCTTCCAACTTTATAACTACTTACAGAGAAACTATCTATGAGAACAACATGAAGACTAGCAGAAAATATTTTCCAAAAGTAAAGATATAAACTAGGAGCCACAACAAGACAGGTAGGAGGGGCAGAAATGCAGTATAGTCAGGATCCATACCCCTGGGTCAAAGACCCCAAAATATGAGAAATATCACAACCACAGAGGTCTTACTTGAGTACTGAGGGATCCACGCCTAACACCAGACTCCCCAGCCTGTGATCCTGTTGCTGGAAGACAAGTCCCAGAACATCTGGCTTTGAAAATCAGTGAAGCTACATTCAAGAGAGTCAGAGGGCTACAAGAAACACAGATTCCACTCTTAAAGGTTGTGCACAAAGTCTCACAACTCTAAGTTCCAGCACAGAGACAGTAACTTAAAAGGAACCTGGGTCAGACCCACTTGCTGATCTTGCAGAGCCTCCCAGAGAGGCAGGAGGCAAATGGGATACACCCTGCAGATAGAGATGCTGGCATCAGCTATTCCAGGGAACTCATTCTACTGCAATGACACTGGCACTGGGAAATTCCATTTTTAGTATTCTCCTTCAAGCCTATTAGAAATGGGGGCTTACCCCCACATACACCATTTGTCTTGCAGCAGTGGCACACAACTAGGCTGCATGGCCAGCCACATGGAGACCTGGCCCCACCCACCAGTGGGCCAGAAGCCACCACATGAGACAGGGCTTTGCAGCCTACCCAGTCAAGGGTCATCCCCACCTATAGTGCACCCACAGTAATTGTCCCTGCTACAACAGAAAGATGCATGCAGCCCATATGTGGCACATTCCTAGAACATATATTTCTGGTGAATAGAGGGAAGCATGCTGCTGGAACACATAGGTGTCTCTTACGTAAAGACCCTTCTCCCAGATCAGAAGATGTAATGAACCTACCTAATATATAAAAATATAGGCAAAATGAGGAGGCAGAGGACTATGTTTCAAATGAAGGAACAGACAAAACCTCTGAAAAAGAAGTAAACAAAGTGGATATGAGCAATCCACATGACAAAGTGTTCAAGATATTGATCACAAAGATGCTCAAATAACTTGAAAGAAGAATGGAAGAACACAGAATTTCAACATAGAGTTAAAAAATATAAGAAAGAAACAATCAGAGCTGAAGAATATAATAATTAAAATTAAAAATATACTAGAAAGAATAAACAGTTAATTAGATGATACACAGGAATGGATCAGTGATCTGGAAGACAGAGTGGTGCGAATCATCCAAGCTGAACAGATAAAAAGGAAAAAAAGAATTTTTAAAATTGAGAATAGCTTAACAGACCTTTGAAACAATGTCAATCATACTAACTTTTGCATGTCAAAAGACATGGAGGAGGACTTCCCTGGTGGCGCAATGGTTGAGAGTCCACCTGCCGATGCAGGGGACATGGGTTCATGCCCCGGTCTGGGAGGATCCCACATGCCGTGGAGCAGCTGGGCCCGTGAGCCATGGCCACTGAGCCTGCGCATCTGAAGCCTGTGCTCCGCAGCGGGAGAGGCCACAACAGTGAGAGGCCCGCGTACCACAAAAAAAAAAAAAAAAGACATAGAGGAGCTGAATTGATTTTAAAAAGATCCATGTATATGCTACCTATGAAAAACTTACTGCTAAAGATACACACAGATTGAAAGTGAGGGAATAGAAAAAGGGATTCCATGCAAATGGAAACAAACAAACAAAAAACTGGGGTAGCAATACTTGGTCAGAAAAATAGAATTTAAAACAAAAACTGGAGGAAGGAAAAACAAAAGGCATGAATTGATGATAAAGGGGGATCAATCAAACAAGAACCTATAACAAATATAAATATATTTTCATCCAACAGAGGAACACCTAAATACAAAAAGGAAATATTAACAACCATAAAGTAAGAAATTGATAATAATACAATAAAAATAAGGGATTTTAATACCACACTTAAATCAATGGACAGATCATTGAGACAGAAAATCAAGAAAGAAACATTGGCCTTAAATCATGCATTAGAGTAGATGGATTTTATATATGTTAATATAGATAGATAGATGATAGATAGATAGGTGATAGATATAGATAGATAGATAGATAGATAGATAGATAGATATACATAATAAACTTTCCATCCAAAGTCATGACAAAACACTTTGATTTAAAAGCACATGGAACATTCTCCAGGATAGATTGCATGCTAGGCCACAAAACAAGACTCAATAAATTTAGGAAGATTAAAATCATATCAAGCAACTTTTCCAACCACAAGTGTATGAAAATAAAAACCAACTACAAAGTAATTATAAAACCCACAAAATATGTGAAGTCTAAACAGTATGTAAACAACCAATGGATCACTGATTAAATCAAAAACAAAATAAAAAGATACATGGGGAGAAATGAAAATAGAAACACAATGATCCAACATATACAGAATGCAGCGAAATCAGTAATAAGAGAGAAGTTTATAGTGATACAGGCCTACCTCACTAAACAAAAAACAGTCAAAATAAATAATCAAAACTCACACTTAAATAAACTAGAAAAAGAAAAACAAACAAAAACCAAAGTTAGTGGAAGGAAGGAAATAATACAGATCAATGTGGAAATAAATAAAATGGAGACAAAAAGCAATAGAAAAGATAAATGAAACTAAGAATGGATTCTTTGAAAATACAAACAAAATTGATAAGTGTTTAATCAGGGTAACCAAGGAAATAAAAAGAGAGGGCCAAAATAAATAAAATAAAATAAGGAAAGAAGAGAAATTACGACATCACAGAAATACAAAGGGTAATAAGACATTACTACAAACAATTATAAACCAACAATTGGACAACCTCAAATAAATAAATAAATTTCTGGAAGTGTACAATCTTCAAAAACTGAATCAGGAAGAAGTAGAGAATATGAAGACCGATTACCAGAAATGAAATTGAATCAGTAATTTTAAAAAACCTCCCAGGAAACGAAAGTCCAGTATCAGATGAGTTCACATGTGAATTTTACCAAAAATTTAAAGAAGAATTATTACCTTTCTTTCTGAAACTATTCCAAAATTTGAAGAGAAATTAACCCTTGTGAACTCATATGAGGCCAGCATCATGCTGAGACTGAAATCAGACCACACAAAGAGCATTACAGTTCAATATTTCTGATTAATATAGATGCAAAAATCTTCAACAAAACATTAAGAAATCAAATTCAACAACATATTAATAGGATCATGCACCATGACCAAGCGGTATTTATCCCAGGGATGCAAGGATGTTCAGTGTTCACAAATCAATGTGATACACTGCATGAATAAACTGAAGAATAAAACCATATGATATTCTCAATAGATGGACATCTTTTGGCAAAATTCAACATCCATTTATGATAAAAGCTCTCAGCAAACTTGGTATAGAGAAAATATAACTTAACATAATAAAGGCCATATATGACAAAACCAAAGCCAACATCATACTCAACAGCAAAAAGCTTAAAGCATTTCCTGTAAGATAAGGAACAAGGCAAGGGTGCCACTCTTGCCACTTTTCTTCAACAGAGTATTGGAAATCCTAGCCACAGCAATTAGGTAAGAAAAAGAAAGAAAAGCAATCCAAATTGAAAAGTAAGAAGTAAAACTGTCACTGTTTGCAGATGACAAGATACTGTATACAGAAAACCCTAAATATACCAACAAAATACTATTAGAAATAATAAGGGAATTCAGTAAAGTTTCAGGATACAAAAATTGATATAAAGAAATCTATTGCATTTCTACATACTAATAATGAACTATCAGAAAGATAAACTTTAAAAATCCCATTTACAAATGCATCAAAATGAATAAAATACCTAGGAATAAACCTAATCAAGGTGATGAAATAAACTGTACTTGGAAAACTATAAGACCTTGATGAGAGAAACTGAAGACAACACAAACAAATGCAAAGATATACTGTGCTCACAGATAGGAAGAATTGATATTGTTATAATGACAACACTCCCCAAGGCAATCTACAATTTTAATGCAATTCCTATCAAAATACCAACAGCACTTTTCACAGAACTAGAATAAACAATCCTAAAATTAGTATGAAACAACAAAAGCCCTCAGATAATAAAAGAAATTTTGAGATAAAGAAGAAAACTGGAGGTATCATGGTCCCTGACTTCAGACTATAATACAAAGCTGCATTAATCCAAGCAGTATGGTCCTGGAACAAAAACAAACACATATGGAATGGAAAGAGAAGCCCCAAATAAACTCATGCACATATGGTCAATTAATCTATGATAAAGGAGGCAAGAATATACAATGGGGAAAAGACAGGCTCTTCAATAAATTGTGTTTGGAAAATTGGACAGCTACATACAAAAGAATGAAATTGGACCACTTTCTGAAACTATATACAAAAGAAACTCAAAGTTTAAAACTTAAATGGAAGACCTGAAACCATAAAACATCTAGAAGAAAAGAGAAGCATATATACACACTTTCACATCAGTCTTCACAATATTTTGGGGGTCCTATCTCCTCAGGCAAGAGTGAAAAAAAACAAAGAAGTAAACATAAATGGGACTACATCAAAATATAAAGCTTTTGCAAAGTTAAGTAAACCATCAACAAAATGAAAAACATCCTACTAAATAGGAGAAGATATTTGCAAACAGTATCTGACAAGGGATTGACATAAAAAATATACAAAGAATTCTTACAACTCAACACCAAGAAAAACAAACAACCGATTACAAAATGAACAGAGGACCTGTAGACAATATTCTAAAGAAGACATACAGACAGCCATCAAATACATGAAAAGATGCGCAACATCACTAATCATCAGGTAAATGCAAATCAAAATCACAATGAGATTACCACCTCCCACTTGTCAGCTTCTATTCAAAATGACAACAAATAACACATGTTGGTAGGGATGTGGAGAAAAAGGAAACTCATGAACTGTCAGTTGGAATATAAATTGTAGCCACTTTTGAGTACAGTATGGAGATTTTGCAATAAATTATAAAAATAGAATTGGAAGAGAGATAAAGATGGTGGAGTAAGAGGATGCTGGGCTCACCTTCCATTAGAAACACATAAAAAATAACAACTACATATAGAGTGACTCTTGCTGAAATAGACCTGGAGATAGCAGAACAGCTATTCTATGATGAAGGTTGTAAAGAAAGATCCACACAGAGTCAGGTAAGAAAAGGGAAGTGATCTGGTCAAGGCATGCCTCTTTAGCAGGAGATATTGAAGAGAAGGGGGATAACAGAGACATAGGGATCCTCAGTGGGGAACAAGTGATTTAAGCCAAATAATAGGCACCTCAGCCTTAGGTCTGACACTGGGAATACCAGATCAATTAGCTGATTTGAAAACCAGTGGGGCTTACTGGAGGGCTGTAATAAACCACTAAACTGCTATTTTCTTTTATTGAAGTATAGTTGATTTACAATACTGTGTAAGATTCTTTTTCAGATCCCTTATATGTTATTGCATAATATTGAGTATAGTTCCCTGTGCTATATAGTAGGTACTTGTTGATGATCTACTTTATACATAGTAGTGTGTATATGTTAATCACAGCCTCCTAATTTATCCCTCCTCCCATTGCCCTTTCCCCTTAGATAACCATAAATTTATTTCCTATGTCTGTGAGTCTCTTTCTATTTTGGAAATAAGTTCAGTTATGTCTTTTTTTCCTTTAGATTATAAGCAATATCATATGACATTTGTCTTTCTCTGTCT
Source organism: Phocoena sinus (assembly GCF_008692025.1). NCBI lineage: Eukaryota > Metazoa > Chordata > Mammalia > Artiodactyla > Phocoenidae > Phocoena > Phocoena sinus. Next base: position 56,533,331 of record NC_045784.1, on the reverse strand, counting down.
GGTTTACTTAGTATGATGAACTCTAGGTCCACCCACGTTGCTGCAAATGACATTATTACATTCTTCTTTATGGTTGAGTAATATTCCATTGTGTGTGTGTGTGTGTGTGTGTGTGTGTGTATGTGTGTATACACATTTATATGTACTTACCACATCTTCTTTATCCATTCATCTGTTGATAAACATTTAGACTGCTTCCATATCTTGGCTATTGTAAATAGTGCTGCAATGAACATTGGGGTGCATGCATTTTTCAAATTATAGTTTTCTCCAGATAAATGCCCAGGAGTGAGATTGCAGGATCATATGGTAGCTCTATTTTTAGTTTTTAAAGGAACCTCCATACTGTTCTCCATAGTGGCTGCACCAATTTACATTCCCACTAACAATGTAAGAGGGTTCCTTTTTCTCCACACCCACTCTAGCATTTATTATTTGTAGACAATTTGATGATGGCCATTCTGTCTACTGTGAGGTAAAGAACTCACTCACAGATTGCCTACTTTCCATCACAGCACAGAGACAGCAGATTGAAAATGGCCTGAAACTCTGTCCAGCTTACCAGGACCACCCCACCACACCTCCCAGTCCACACAAGGTTCCTGCTCCAAGGCCGTCTTGCTCTGTTGTTATTCTCAACTAAGATAGAGGCTGCTGTTGCAAATGTGACTGCACACACTTGGAGGGAACAGAGCCAGCTCAGACTCCAGCCTTGTTTCTAACCAAGGCAGAACATCCACTGTCAATTCTTGCATCCCTGCACACACTCCTGAAGGAGCAAAGCTAACTTCATATTGGAGAATGACATCACTGAGTGTCTGTCCTTGTGCACACTTGGGAGGGAATAAGGAAAGCTCAGTGGTATGGCACCAACACCTCCAACCCTGAACCAGACTCTAACCAAGGCGCGCACACCAGGTGACAGGTGAAACCAGCACAGAACTGCAGTCCCAAGCACTCAGGTCCCCATCACTTCTCCACCCAAACGTCCATGAATGATACATTTTATCAATTGAACTTATAGGTATAAACAGGACATTCCGTCCCAAAACAGCAGAGTACACAATTTTTCAAGTGCACATGGAACATTCTCCAGGACAGATCATACATTAGGTCACAAAAAAAGTCTCAATAAATTTAAAAGGGTAGAAATCATATCAAAAATATTGTCTAACCACAAAAGTATGAAAGTAAAAATCAATCACAGGAAAAAATAAGAAAAACACAAACATATGGAAACTAAATAACATGGTACTAAAAAAAAAATCCCTGAGTCAAGAAAGAAATCAAAGAGTAAATTAGAAAATGTCTTAAGACAAATAAAAACACAATTAAAATAAATTAAAATAAAATAAAAACCTAGGGGATGTTGCAAAATTAGTTCTAAGAAGGAAGTTTACAGGGATACAGTCCTATCTCAAGAAACAAGAAAAATCTCAGGAAAACAACCTAATCTGCCCATCTAAATGAAATATAAAAAGAAGAATAAACAAAGCCCAAAGTCTGCAGAAGAAAGGAAATAATTATGATCAGAGTGCCTACAAACCAAGGATCACAATATAGAATCAGGCTTTTGGTCTCTAAATAAAACAGAGACCAAAAACCAATAAAAAGATCCATGAAAGCCAGAGCTGGTTCTTCAGAAAGATAAACAAATTGATATGCCTTTAGCCAGGCTCATTTAAAAAAAAGAGAGATGACCCCAAAAAACAAACTATAAACAAAAAGAAGAGAATATTATAAACAGTTATCTGCCAACAAATTTTTAAAAAACTAGAAGAAATGGATAAATTACTAGAAATATACAATCTTCCAAGACTGAATCAGGAAGAAATAAACAATCTGAACAGATTGATCACTAGTAGTAAAATTGAATAATTGAGCCAAAAACTGAACAAATAAAATTCAAGGACTGCATGGATTCTCAGGGGAATTCTACCAAATATAAGAATAAGGGTTAATGCTTCCTCTTCTCAAACTATTTCCAAAAATGTGAAGAGGAGGGAACACTCCCAAATTCATTCTACAAGGTCACCATTACCCTGATGCCAAAAGCAGAAAAACACACTACACAGAAAGAGAAAATTACATGTCTTTTATCCCTGATGAATATAGATGCAAAAATCCTCAACAGAATATTAGGAAACAAAATTCAACAATATATAAAAAAAAGATCATACACCATGATCAAGTGGGATTTATTCCAGGAATGCAAGGATGATTCAGTGTCTGCAAATCAAACAATATGATCCACAAACCAAACAAAACAAGGAATAAAAGTCACATGTAATCTCATTAGACACAGAAGTAAGCATTTGACAAAATTCAATACCCATTCATGTTTTAAAAATAGAAACTCTACAAAGTTGGTTCAGAGGTAACATATCTCAAAATAATAAAGGACATTTTTGACAAACCTATACCTAACATCAATCTCAATGGTGAAAAACTGAAGGCCTTTCATCTAAAATTAAGAACAAAATATGGGTGCCCACTCCCACCATTTTTATTTAACATAGCATTGGAAGTCATAGAAATCAGAAAAGAGAAAGAAATCAAAGTTATCCAAATTGGAAGAGAAGTAGTAAAACTGTCACTCTTTGTAGATCACGTGATGCAATATACAGAAAACCTTAGTTTCTCTATGTAAAAAAAAAAAAAAACTATTAGAACTAATAAATGGATTCAATAAAGTTTCAGGTAAAAAGTTAAAATATAGAAATATGTTGTTTTCTATACACTGATAATGAGCTTTCAGAAAGAGAAAGCAAGAAACCAATCCCATTTACAATCAAATACAAACAAATTAAAACTTAGCACTAAACTTAATCAAGGAAGTTAAAGACCTCCACTCTGAAAACTAAATGGCATTGATGAAGGAAATTGAAGACAATACAAATAAATGTAAAGATACCCTGTGTTCAGGGATTGGAAGAATTAATATTGTTAAAATTTCCATACTACCCAAAGCAATCTACAGATTTAATGCAATCCTTATCAAAATACCCATGACAGTTTTCACAGAACCAAACAAATAATCTTAAATTTTGTATGAAATCAAACAAGACAACAAATAGCAAGGTAATCTTAAGAAAAAAGAACAAAGCTGGAAGCATAACCATTTCTGACTTCAGACTCTAATATAAAGCTGTGGTAACCAAAACAATATGGTTCCAGCACCAAAACAAACAAATTGATCAATGGAATAGAATATAGAGCCCAGAAATAAACCCACCCACACATGGTCAATTAATCTGCAACAATGGAGGCAAAAACATACAATTTTGAAAACATAGTCTCTTCAAAAATGGTGTTGGAGCTTCCCTGGTGGCAGAGTGGTTAACAATCTGCCTGCCAATGCAGGGGACATGGGTTCAAGCCCTGGTCCGGGAAGATCTCACATGCTTCAGAGCAACTAAGCCCATGTTCCACAACTACTGATCCTGTGCTCTAGAGCTCAAAAGTCACAACTACTGAGCCCACACACCACAACTACTGAAGCCCACACACATATGGCCCATGCTCTGCAACAAGAGAATCCACTGCAATGAGAAGCCCATGAACTGCAAAAAAGAGTAGCCCCTGCTTGCCTCAACTAGAGAAAACCCATGCACAGCAACAAAGACCCAACACAGTCAAAAATAACTTAAATAAATAAACTTATTAAAAAATGGTGTTGGGAAACTGGACATATAAAAGAATGAAATTAGAACATTTTCTCACACCATACACAAAAATAAAATAAAAATGGATTAAAGGCCTAAATGTAAGACTAGAAACCATACAACTGCTAGTAGAAAACATAGGCAGCACACCTTGACATAATTCTTAGTAATACTTTTTGGATTTGTCTCCTCAAGTAAGAGAAACTAAAGCAAAAATATACAAATGGAACCTAAATAAACTTAAAAGCTTTTAAACAGCAAAATAAACCATTAACATAATGAAAAGACAACCTATTGCATGGGAAAAGATATTTGCAAATGAGTTAATATTCAAAATATATAAAGAGCTCATATAACTCAATATTAATGAAACAAACAACCCAATTAAACAATTGGCAGGAGATGTGAATAGACATTTTTCCAAAGAAGACATAGAGATGGACAACAGACACATGAAAAGATGCTCAACATCACTCATTATTAGGGAAATGCAAATCAAAACAAAATGAGATATTGGTTTAGATCTGTCAGAATAAACATCATGAAAAAGACAATGTATAATAAATATTGTTGAGGATGTAGAGAAAAGGCAACCCTTGTGGAAATGTAAATTGTTAGTCTTTATGAAAAACAGTATGGAGATTTTCAAAAAATTAAATATAGCACTACCATGTGATCCAGTAATTCCACTTTTGGATATATATCCAAAGAAAACAAAAAGACTAATTTGAAAAGATATATGCACCTCAATGTTTTAGCAGCATTATTTACAATAGCCAAGATATGAAAGCAACTTAAGTGTCCATTAACAGATAAATGAATAAAGAAGATGCAGTGTAGATATAGCTTTACACTGAAATATTACTCAGCCATAAAAAAGAAAGAAATTTTGCCTTTTGCAACAACTTGGATAGACTTGGAGAAAATTATAATTAGTGAAGTAATTCAGAGAAAGACAAATACCATAAGGTTTTGCTTACATGTGGAATTAAAAAATAAAGCAAACAAATGAATATAAAGAAACAGAAACAGATTCATAGTACAGAGAACAAACTATTGGTTACCAGTTGGGAGCAGTATGGGGAGAGGGTCATAATAAAACAAGGGGATTGAGAGGTACAAACTACTAAGTGTAAAATAAATAAAACACAAGGATGCAAGTACAGGGCAGGAAATATTGAATCTAAAGATTCAATGCTATTCCCATCAAAATCCCAATGGCATTTTTATAGAAATAAGGTCCTAAACTTTATATGGAACCACAAAAAGACCCAGAGGTGTCAAAGCATTCTTAGAAAGGAGAATGCTGGAGTCATCACACATCCTGCTTTTGACATATATTACAATGTTACATTAAGCAAAACAGTATGGTCTTGGTATAAAGACACACATGTAGATCAATGGAACAGAATAGAAAGTTCTGAAGGGGTGTCAAGATGGTGGAGTAAGAGGATGTGGAGCTCACCTCTCCTACAATCACATCAAAATATATATCTACATGTAGAAGAATCCTCACAGAAAATTCTAACTGGAAACTGGTAGAAGAATTTTTATGCAACCAAACCTGTAAGAAGATCTCCATGTAACCTGGAAGGACAGGAAAACAAAAAGCATCCCATTGGGAACTGTGCCCCTGGGAGGCATCTGTAAGGAAGAGAAGGACTGCATTGGTGGACCTTTGCCTCGGGAGTTAGCAGGGCATCCAAGTTCTCGGGCCCTGCACAGAAGAGACAGGCTCTCTTGCCTGCTGGGAAATCTGCTGAGACAGATAGAAGGGCTGGAGAAGCATAGATTCTACTTGCAAGGAGTATGTGCATGCTGGTTTACTGACAACCAAGGCTGAGAGTACCTAGTACTGGTGACTGCTGCCTTACTGCACTTCTCAATCCAAAGGGCTGAACACCCTGGCCCCAATTACTTCACACCAAGCCTGGGGTAAGATCTCTGCAGAGATTCTGTATAGCTGCACAGAGACAGATTGGGGTTCAGAGTTGTGATCCAGGTGGAGCTACAGAGGCCATAGTCAGTTGGGTGCACAGAGCAATGGGTATAACAATGGAGGATATCAGCATGCATATGGGGGAGTTCCCATAAAAGCATGCAGTGGCTAAGCACTGAATCTCAGGCCGACGGGCCCTGGGAGAGGACTCATCTAGCTAAGCAGAGGCAGCCCAAAGGGTCTGTAGTGTGGCCCAGGTTGGGTGGTGATGACCAGTGTCAGTGTGTGCAGAAATACACAGAAGTTCCTCTCTCAGTGAGAATGCTTCAGCTCCTCCCACTCCATAGTCCAGCTTAGCATTAGATCTGTGTTAAAAAAGTCCTGAGATAATTCTGCCACAGAGGCAGCCAAGATACTAGGTGGCAATGCAGCCACCTCAATTCCTGCATTCACAAAGCCCTGACACCCCCAGCCCCAGCCAACTACACACCGCAGCCTAGCACTAGATCTTGGACAAACAACAGAAAAAGACACAAACGTGTGCTGTTTCTGAGCAGAACTGAATATGCCTACATAGAGAACACATAGATTAAAAACAATTAAAAAATCATAGAAGTAGTTTTAACTACAATTAACAATAATAGGATGAGCATGAAGATGTAAAATGGGACATAAAATCACAAAATGTGGGGGAGGGGAGTATAAAAATGTATATATTTTAGAATGTATTAGAACTTGAGTAACTACCAGCTTAAAGCAAGTAGATACAATTATGGGTCAACATAGTTGAACTCCATGGTAACCACAAATAAAAAGTATACAATAGATTCACAAAAACTGGAAAGAAAGGAAATCAAGCATATTACAAAAGAAAATCATCAAAAAACAAAAGGGGAAAAAAAAGAAGGAATGAACAGAGAAGAACTACAAAAACAACTTGGAAACAAGGATTAAAATGACAATAAGTACATACTGATCAATAATTAGTTTAAATGTCAATGGACTAAGTGCTCCAATCAAAAGACATAAAGCTGCTTATTGGATAAGAAAACAAGAACCTACAATATGCTGTCTAAAAGAGACTCACTTCAGGGTGAAAGACACACAGACTGAAACTGAGGGAATGGAAAAGATATTTCATGTGAATAGAAATGACAAAAAAGCAGGGGTAGCAATATTCATATCAGACAAAATAGAGTTTAACACAAAAACCATAAAGAAGACAAAGAAGGGCATTATATAAAGATGAAGGGATCAATACAGAAAGAAGATATTACACTCATTAATATATATGCACTGGGTGTAGGAGAACCTGAATATAAAAACAAATACTAAGAGACAAAAAGGGGAAAATTGACAATACCATAATAGTAGGGGACTTTAACACCCCATTGACATCAATGGACAGATCATCCATACAGAAAATCAATAAGTCAACAGAGGTCCTAGATGACACAATAGACCAGTTGGACTTAATTGACATCTACAGGATACTACATCCAAATAATAATAATAGTAAACATACTTTTCAAGCATACAATGGAATATTCTGTAGGGTAGACTACATAATAGGTTACAAAGAAAGTCTCAACAAATTCAAGAGGATATAAATTATTTCAAGCATCTTTTCTGATTACAATGGTATGAAACTAGAAATCAGCCACAGAAAGAAAAATGAGGAAAAAACAAACATATGCAAGTTAAACAACATGCTACTGAAAAGCCAATGGGTCAACAATTAAATCAAAGAAGAAATCAGAAAATATCTTGAGAAAAATGAAAATGAAAACACAACATTACAAAATCTATGAGGTGCAGCTAATGCAGTTCTAAGAGGGAGGTTCAGAGCGATCAAACCTTCCTCAAAAAACAAGAACAATCTAAAATAAGAAACCTAAGCTACCACATAATAGAATTAGAAAAAAAGAAAAATAAACAAAGCAAACAGAAGGAAGGAAATAATAAGATCAGAGAGGAAATAGATAAAAAATAGGAAAGATCAATAAAACAAAGAGGTGATTTTTTGAAAAGATAAACAAAATTGAAAATTCTCTAGTCAGGCTCACCAAAAAGAAAAGAGAAAGAACCCAAATTAACAAAACAAGAAATGAAAGAAGAGAAATAACAACCAATACTGCAGAAATACAAAAAAAAAAACACGTGAAAATATTATGAACAGTTGTATGCCAAAAAATTGGAAACCTAGAAGAAATGGACAAGTTTCTAGAAACATACAGCCTTCCAAAACTGAGTCAAGAAGAAGCAGATAATTTGAACAGACCAATCACTAGACGTGAAATAGAATTTGTAATAAAAAAAATATCCTTACAACCAAAGCCCAGGACTGGACAGCTTCACTGGAGAATTCTACGAAGCATACAAAAGCTTATACCTATCCTTCTCAAGCTATTCCATAAAAATGAAGAGGAGAGAACATTCCCAAATTCATTCCATGAAGTCACAATTAGCCTGATAACAAAAAAAGAAAAAAAAAACACTACAAAAAAAGAAAATTACAGGCAAATAACTTTTATGAATATAGATGCAAAAATTCTTAACAAAATATTAGCAAACCAAACCCAGCTATACATAAAAAGGATCATACACCATGATCAAGTTGGATTCATTCCAGGGTTACAAGGATGATTCAGCACATGCAAATCAATCAATGTGATATACCACAGTAACAAAAGGAAAGAGAAAAATCACATGATCATTTCAATAGCTGCAGAAAAAGCATTTGACAAAATTCAACATCCACTCATGATAAAAACTCTTAACAAAGTGGGTATAGAAAAAACATATCTCAATGTAATAAAACCCATTTATGACAAATCCAAAGCCAACATAATACTGAACAGTGAAAAGCTGAAAGCCTTCCTGGCAAATTCTGGATCAAGGCAAAGATGCCCATTCTCAACACTTCTATTCAACATAGTATTAGGAAGTCCTAGCCATAACAATTGGATAAGAAAAAGAAATAAGAAGGTGTCCAACTCAGAAAGGAATAGGTAAAGCTGTCACTATTTGCAGATGTCATGATCTTCTATATAGAGAACCCTAAAGTTGCCACACAAAAACTATTAGAATTTAGCAAAGTAATAGGATAAAGATTAGTTTATAGAAATCTGCTGCATATCTTTACACTAATAATGAAATACCAGAAAGAGAAAGTTAAAAAAAATCCCATTTAAAATCACATTAAAAATATACCTAGGAATGAACTTAACAAAAGAGGTGAAATATTTAAATGCTGAAGATGATAAAACACTGATAAGAAAATTGAATATGATTGAAATAAATGTAAAAATATTCCATGTTCTTGGATTGGAAGAATTAATATTGTTAAAATAGTCACACTACACAAAACCATCTGTGTATTTAATAAAATCTCTGTCAAATTACCCATGACATTTTTCACAGAACCAAAAAAATAATCCTAAAATTTATATGGAACCACAAAAAACCCAGAATTTCGAAAGCCATCCTGATTAAAAAGAGCAAAGCTGGAGGCATAATGCTTTCAGACTTGAGACTCTACTACAAAGCAGCTGTAATCAAAAGAGCGAGGTATTGTCACAGAAACCAACATATAGATCAATGGAACAAAATAGATAGCCCAAAAATAAACTCACACAACTACAGTCAATTAATCTTAGACAAAGGAGGCAAGAATATACAATGGAGAAAAGACAGTCTCTTCAACAAGTGGTGTTGGGAAAGCTGAACAATTTCATGTATTTTTTTGTTTTTTGGCCATGCAGTGCAGCATGCAGGATCTTATTTTCTCAACCAGAGATGGAACCCCTGCCCCCTGTAGTGGAAGTGTGGAGTTTAACTGCTGGACCGCCAGGAAAGTCCCATGGATGGCTACATGTAAATCAATGAAATTAAAATACTCCCTCACATCTTATACAAAAATAAACTCAAAATGTTTAAACACCTAAGGATAGGACATGGTACCATAAAATTTCTAGAAAAAAAATAGGCAAAACATTCTCTGACATAAATCATAGAAGTATTTTTGTAGATCAGTCTCCAAAGGGAAGAGAAATAAACACAAAAATAAACAAAAGAGATCTAATCAAACTTAAAAGCTTTTCAAACAGCAAAGGAAACCATCAACAGCACAAAAGGACAATCTATGGACTAGGAGAAAATATTTGCAAACAGTGCGACCAACAAGGGGTTAATATCCAAAATATAAAAACAGCTCATACAACTGAATTAAAAATGGGCAGAAGACTTAAATAGACATTTTACCAAAGAAGGCATACAGACGCCCAACAGGCAAATGAAAAGATGCTCAACATCTCTAATTATTAGAGGAAGTACAAATCAAAAACACAATGAGGTATCACCTCACACTGTTCCTATCATCAAAATGTCTACAAATAATAAATGCTGGGGAGGGTGTGGAGAAAAGGGAACCATTGTACACTGTTGCTGGGAATGCAAATTAGTGCAGCCACTATGGAAAACAGTAAGAAGGTCCTTAGAAAAGTAAAATTAGAGCTACCATAAGATCCAGCAACCCTGGGTATATATCCAGAAAAACTGAAAACTATGATTTGAAAAGATACATGCACCCCAATGTTCATAGCAGCACTATTTACACTAGCTAAGACATGGAAGCCACCCAAGTGCACATCAATAGATGATTGGTTTAAGAAGAAGAGGTGGAGAGACCTTCAAGATGGTGGTGGAGTAAGACGTGCAGATCAGCTTCCTCCCCACAAATACATCAGAAATACATCTACATGGAGAACAACTCCTACAGAGCACCTACTGAATGCTGGCAGAAGACCTCAGACTTCCCAAAAGGCAAGAAACTACCCATGTGCCTGGGAAGGGCAAAAAAGAAAAGTGGAAAAAAAAGACAAAATAATACGGATGGGACCTGCACTTCTGGGAGAGAGCTGTGAAGAAGGAAAAGTTTCCACACAGTAAGAAGCCCCTCCACTGGCAGAGACGGGGGTGGCAGGGGTGAAGTTTTGGAGCCACAGAGGAGAGCACAGTAATAGGGGTGCAGAGGGCAAAGAGGAGAGATTTCCACACAGAGGATCAGTGCTGACCAGCACTCACCAGCCTGAGAGACTTGTCTGCTCACCTGCCGGAGTGGGTGGGGGCTGAGAGCTGAGGCTCCGGCTTCAGAGTTCAGATCCCAGGGAGAGGACTGGGGTTGGCTGCGTGAACACAGCCTGAAGAGGGCTACTGCACCACAGCTAGCCTAGAGGTGGTCTGGAAAATGTCTGGAACTTCCTGAGGCAAGAGACCATTGTTTCAGAGTGCATGAGGAGAGGAGATCCAGAGCACCACCTAAACAAACCAGAGAAGGAGGTGAGCCACGGCTATCAGCATGGACACCAGAAACAGGGATAAAATGCTAAGGCTGCTGCTGCAGACACTGAGAAGCCTGTGTGCAAGCACAGGTCACTATCCACACCACCCTTCCCGAGAGCCTGTGTACCCTGCCACTGCCAGGGACCCGTGATCCAGGGACAATTTCCCCGGGAGAACACACGGCACTTCAGGCACATACAACTCCATGCCGGCCTCTGCCAATGCAGGCTCGCCCTGCATTCCATACCCCTGCCTCCATCCCCCCAACCTGAGTGAGCCAGATCCCCCTAATCAGCTGCTCCTTTAACCCCATCCTCTCTGAGCAAAGAACAGACGTCCTCAGGCAACCTACACACAGAAGTGGGACCAAATCCAAAGCTGAACACCAGGAGCTGTGTGAACAAAGAAGAGGAAGGGAAGATTCTCCCAGCAGCCTCAGTAGCAGCAGATTAAATCTCCACAATCAACTTGATGTACCCTGCATCTCTGGAACACGTGAAGAGAAAATCAATCATCCCAAAATTGAGGCGGTGGACTTTGGGAGAAACTGTAGACTTAGGATATACGTTTTTTTTCCTTTATCAATTTTTGTGAGTGTGTATGCGTACACTTCTATGTGTGATTTTATCGGTATAGCTTTGGTTGTACTATTTGTCCAAGGGTCCTGTCTGTCCATTTATTTACTTTTTAAGAATAGTTTTTAGCACTTTTAATAATTGCCGGATTTGATTTTGGCTTGGTTATGCTTTTCTTTCTTTCTTCCTTTTTTTTCTTATTACTTTTTTTTATTTTTAATAATTAAAAAAATATTTTAGTAACTTTTTTCTTTTTCTTTTCTTTCTTTCTTTCTTTCTTTCTTTCTTTCTTTCTTTCTTTCTTTCTTTCTTTCTTTCTTTCTTTCTTTCTTTCTTTCTTTCTTTCTTTCTTTCTTTCTTTCTTTCTTTCTTTCTTTCTTTCTTTCTTTTCTCTCATTTTTCCACTAAGCCATGTGGCCACCAGGGCCTTGGTGCTCCAGCCAGGTGTCAGGCCTGTGCCTCTGACCTGGGAGAGCTGAGATCAGGACATTGGTCCACTACAGACCTCTCACCTCCACATAATATCAAAGGGTGAAAGTTCTCCCAGAGATCTCCATCTGAACGCCAAGACCCAACTCCACTCAATAACTAGCAAGATACAGTGCTAGACACCCTTTGGCAAACAACTAGCAGGACTGGAACGTAACACCACCCATTAGCAGAGAGGCTGCCGAAAATCATACTAAGGTCACAGGCACCCCAAAACACACCACTGGACCCAGTCCTGCCCACCAGAAATACAAGATCCAGCCTCATCCATCATAACACAGGCACCTGTCCCCTCCAACAGGAAGACTACACAACCCACTGAAGCAACCTTAGCCACTGGGGGCAGACACCAAGAACAACAGGAACTATGAACCTGAAACCTGCAAATATGAGACCCCCAAACACAGTAGGTTAAGCAAAAGGAGAAGACAGAGAAACATAAAACAGATGAAGGAGCAAGGTAAAAAACCACCAGACCAAACAAATGAAGAGGAAATAGACAGTCTACCGGAAAAAGAATTCAGAGTAATGGTAGTAAAGATGATCCAAAATCCTGGAAATGGAATGGAGAAAATACAAGAAACGTTTAACAAGGACCTAGAAGAATTAAAGAGCAAACAAACAATCATGAACAATAAATGAAATTAAAAATTCTCTAGAAGGAATCAATAGGAGTATAACTGAGGCAGAAGAAAGGATAAGTGACCTGGAATATAAAATAATAGAAATACATACTGCAGAGCAGATAAGTAAAAATAATGAAAAGAATTGAGGACAGTATCAGAGACCTCTGGAACAACATTAAATGCACCAACATTAGAATTATAACAGCCCCAGAACAAGAAGAGAAAAACATAGGGACTGAAAAAACATTTGAAAGGATTATAGTTGAAAACCTCCCTAATATGGGAAAGGAAAGAGTCAGTCAAGACCAGGAAGCACAGAAAGTCCCATATAGGATAAATCCAAGCAGAAACATGACAAGACACACATAAATCAAAAATTAAATACAAAGAAAAAATATTAAAAGCAGCAAGAGAAAAACAACAAATAACATACAAGGGAATCCCCATAAGGTTAAGAGCTGATCTTTCAGCAGAAACACTGCCAGCCAGAAGGGAGTGGCAGGACATATATAAGTGTTGAAAGGGAACCACGTACAACCAAGATTACTCTACCAGGAAGGATCTCATTCACCTTTGATGGAGAAAGTAAAACCTGTACAGACCAGCAAAAGCTAAGAGAAATCAGCACCAGCAAACCAACTTTACAACAAATGAGAAAGGAAGTTCTCGAGGCAGGAAACACAAGAGAAGGATAAGGCCTACCAAAACAAACCCAAAACAATTAAGGAAATGGTAATAGGAACATACACATCGATAATTACCTTAAATGTAAATGTATTAAATGCTCCAAACAAGACATAGACTGGCTGAATGGATACAAAAACAAGACCCATATATATGCTTTTTACAAGACACCCACTACAGACCTAGGGACACAAACAGAATGAAAGAGAGGGGATGGAGAAAGATATTCCATGCAAATGGAAATCAAAACAAAGCTGGAATAGAAATTCTTATATCAGACAAGATAGCCTTTGAAATAAAGACTATTACAAGAGACAAAGAAGGATACTACATAATGATCAAGTGATCAATCCAAGAAGAAGATAAAACAATTGTAAATATTTTTGCACCAAACATAGGAGCATCTCAATACATAAAGCAAATGCTAACAGCCATCAAGGGGGAAATCAACAGTAACACAATCATAGTAAGGGATGTTAACACCCCACTTTCACCAATGGACAGATCATCCAAAAGGAAAATAAATAAGGAAACACAAGCTTTAAATGTTACACTAAACAAGATGGACTTAATTGATATTTATAGGACATTTCATCCAAACAAAACAGAATACACTTTCTTCTCTAGTGCTCATGGAATATTCTCTAGGATATATCATATCTTACATCACAAATTGAACCTTGATAAATTAAAGAAAATTGAAATTGTGTCAAGTAACATTTCTGACCAAAATACTATGAGGCTAGATATCAATTACAGGAAAAATTCTGTAAAAAAATACAAACACATGGAAGTTAAACAATATGCTACTAAATAACCAAGAGATCACTGAAGAAATCAAAGATGAAATCAAAAAATACCTAGAAACAAATGACAATGAAAACACAATGACCCAAAACCTATGGATTGCAACAAAAGCAGTTCAAGAGGAAAGTTTATAGCAATACAATGCTAACTCAAGAAACAAGAAACACCTCAAATAAACCACCTTACCTTACAGCCAAAGCAATTAGAGAAAGAAGAACAAACAAACCCCAATGTTAGCAGAAGGAAAGAAATCATAAATATCACATCAGAAATAAATGAAAAAGAAATGAAGGAAACAGTAGCAAAGATCAATAGAACTAAAAGCTGGTTCTTTGAGAATATAAACAAAATTGATAAACCATTAGCCAGATGCATCAGGAAAACAAGGAAGAAGATTCAAATGAATAGAATATTAGAAATGAAAAAGGAGAAATTACAACGGACACTGCAGAAATACAAAGGATCATGAGAGATTACTACAAACAATTAAATGCCAGTAAAATGGGCAACCTGGAAGAAATGGAAAAATTCTTAGAAAAGCACCACCCTCTGAGGCTGAACCAAAAAGAAATAGAAAATATAAACAGACAAATCACAAGCACCATAATTGAGGTTAAGATAAAAATCTTCCAACAAACAAAAGCCCAGGACCAGATGGCTTCACAGGCTAATTCTATTAAACATTTAGAAAAGAGTTAACACCTATCCTTTTCAAACACATCCAACATATAGCAGAGGGAGGAACACACCAAAACTCATTCTATGAAGCCATCATCACCCTGATTCCAAAACCAAACAAAGACGTCACAACGAAAGAAAACTACAGGTCAATATCACTGATGAACATACATGCAAAAATCCTCAACAAAATACTAGCAAACAGAATCCAACAGCATATTAGAAGGATCATACCCCATGATCAATTGGGGTTTATCCCAGGAATGCAAGGATTCTTCAATATACACAAATCAATCAATGTTGTAAACCATATAAACAAATAGAAGGGGAAAAACCATTTGATCATGTCAATAGATGCAGAAAAAGCTTGCAACAAAATTCCACACCCATTTATGATTAAAAAAAACACCCAGAAAGTAGGCATAGAGGGAACTAACCTCAATATAATAAAGGCCATATATGACAAACCCACAACCAACATCATTCTCAATGGTGAAAAACTGAAAGCATTTCCACTAAGATCATGAACAAGACAAGGTTGCCCACTCTCACCACTCTTATTCAACATAGCTTTGGAAGTTTTAGCCACAGCAATCAGAGAAGAAAAAGAAATAAAGAATACAAATTGTAAAAGAAGAAGTAAAACTGTCACTTTTTGCAGATGACATGGTACTATACATAGAGAATCTTAAAGACACTACCAGAGAACTACTAGAGCTAACCAATGAATTTGGTAAATTAGCAGGATACAAAATAAATGCACAGAAATCTTTTTCATTCCTATACACCAACAATGAAAAATCAGAAAGAGAAATTAAGGAAACCCTCCTATTTAGCATAGCAACAAAAAGAATAAAACACCTAGGAATAAACGTACCTAAGGAAACAAAGGACCCTTATGCAGAAAACTATAAGACAGTGATGAAAAAATTAAAGGTGATATAAACAGATGGAGAGATATATCATGTTCTTGGATTGGAAGAATGAACATTGTGAAAATGATTATACCACCCAAAGCAATTTACAGATTCAATGCAATACTTATCAAACTACCAATGGCATTTTTAAAGGAAAAAGAATAAAAGATTCACAATTTGTATGGAAACACAATTGACCCTGAATAGCCAAAGCAATCTTCAGAAAGAAAAATGGAGCAGGAGGTGTCAGGCTCCTGGGCATCAGAGTACACTACAAAGCTACAGTAATCAAGACAGTATGGTACTGGCACAAAAACAGAAATATAGATCAATGGCACAGGATACAAAACCCAGAGTTAAATCCACGCACATTTGGTCATCTTATTTTTGATAAAGGAGGCAAGAATACACAATGGAGAAAAGATAGTCTCTTCAATAAGTGGTGCTGAGAAAACTGGACAGCTACTTGTAAAAGAATGAAATTAGAACACTCTCTAACACCATACAAAAAAACAAACTCAAAATGGATTAAAGACCTAAGTGTAAGTCCAGACACTATAAAACTCTTAGAGAAAAACATAGGCAGAACACTCTATGACATAAATTACAGCAAGATCCTTTTTGACCCACCTCCTACAGAAATGGAAACTAAAAAAAAAATAAACAAATGGGACCTAATGAAACTTAAAACCTTTTGCACAACAAAGGAAACCATAAACAAGATGTACACACAAAGCTCAGAATGGGAGAACATATTTGCAAATGAAGCAAGTGACAATGATTAATCTCCAAAATTTACAAGTGGCTCATGCAGCTCAATTAAAAAAAAAAAAACACTCCAACAATGGGCCAAAATCCTAAATAGACATTTCTCCAAAGGAGATATACAGATTGCTTAGAAACTCATGATAGGATGCTCAACATCACTAATCATTAGAGAAATTCAAAACAAAACTACAATTAGGTATCACCTCACACCAGTCAGAATAGCCATCATCAAAAAATCTACAAACAATAAATGTTCGTGAGGTTGTGGATAAAAAAGAACCCTCTTGCACAGTTGGTGGGAATGTATATTGATACAGCAACTATGGAGAACAGTATGGAGGTTTCTTAAAAAACTAACTACCATATGACCCAGCAATCCCACTACTCGGCCTATACCCTGATCAAACCGTAATTCAAAAAGAGTCATGTACCACAATGCTCATTGCAGCTCTATTTACAATAGCCAGGACATGGAAGCAACCTAAGTGTCCATCAACAGATGAATGAATAAAGAATATGTGGCATGTATATACAATGGACTATTACTCAGCCATAAAGAGAAATGAAATTGGGTTATTTGTAGTAAGATGGATGGACCTAGTGTCTGTCATACAGAGTGAAGTATGTATGCTAACACATAAATATGGAATCAAAAAAAATTTCTGAAGAACCTAAGGGCAGTACGGGAATAAAGATGCAGACATTAGTAAATGGACTTGAGGACACTGGGAGGGGAAATGGTAAGCTGGGAAAAAGTAAGAGAGTGGGGCTTCCCTGGTGGCGCAGTGGTTGAGAGTCCGCCTGCCGATGCAGGGGACGCGGGTTCGTGCCCCGGACCGGGAGGATCCCACATGCCGCGGAGCGGCTGGGCCCGTGAGCCATGGCCGCTGGGCCTGCGCGTCCGGAGCCTGTGCCCCGCGGCGGGAGAGGCCACAGCAGTGAGAGGCCTGCATACCGCAAAAAAAAAAAAAAAAAAAAAAAAAGTAAGAGAGTGACATGGACATATATACACTACCAAATCTAAATTAGATAGCTAGTGGGAAGCAGCCGCATAGCACAGGGTGATCAGCTCAGTTCTTTGTGACCGCCTAGAGGGAGGGATAGGGAGGGTGGGAGGGCGATGTAAGAGGGAAGATACATGGGGATATTTGTATATGTATAGCTGATTCACTTTGTCATAAAGCAGAAACTAACAGAACAGTGTAAAGCAATTATACTCCAATAAAGGTGTTAAAACAAAAAAGAGGAGGTGACATATATATACAATGAAATATTACCCAGCCATAAAAAATAATGAAATATTGTAATTTGCAGCAACATGGGTGGACCTAGATATTATTATACTTAGTTAAGAGAGTCAGAGAGATAAAGACCCACAGTGTATGATATCAATTATATGTGGGATCTAAGAATAGTTCAAATGAATTTATCTCCAAAATATAAACAGACTTACAGACCTAGAAATCCAACTTATGGTTACCATAGGGGAGAGGGAGAGAGAGAGAGACAAATTATGGATATGGGATTAACACATACAAACTTCTATACATAAAATCGATAAGCAACAAGAATTTACTCTATAGAACAGAGAATTATATTCAATATCTTGTCATAACCTGTAATGGAATATAATCTGAATAAAATACCTGAATCACTTTGGTGTAAACATGAAATGAACACAATATTGTAAATTCACTATATTCCAATAAAAAGAAGGCTCAGAAATAAACCTACACACATATGGTCAACCAATCTTTGGCAAGGGTTCCAGGAACACACAACGTGTAAAAATTAATCTTTTCAACAAATGGTTCTGGGAAACCTGGGTAATAACATGCAAAATAAATGGGCCCCTACCTACCACTATGCACAAAAATCAACTCAAAATGAATAAAAGACTGAAATATAAGACTTGAAACTGTGAAATTCCCAGAAGTAAACAAAGGGAGAAATCTTCTTGGTATTATTTTGGCCATAATTTCTTGTTTATGATATCAAAAGCACAGGCAACAAATTCAAAAATAGAGAAGTGTGACTACATCAATCTATAAAGTTTCCACACAGCAAAAGAAACAGAATGAGAAGGCAATCTCCAGAATGTGAGAAAATATTTGTAAGGTATATATCTGAAAAGTGGTTAATTTCCAAAATATGTAAGGAACTGCTATAATTCAATATCAAAATATCCCAAATACCCCAATGAAAATGAGCAAAAGACTTGAAAAGGCATTTTTCCAAAGAAAACATAGAATTGGTTGAGTTATATATATGAAAGGAGCTCAACATCATTAATTATCAGAGAAATGCAAGTCAAAGTTCTCTGAATGTATGGTCATACGTTCATTGTACTTGAAGGAGGTGGTGGATTCCAATATGTCTGTAGAACTGGCTTCTTCTTCTTGGTATATTTGCAGACAAGATCACCAAAATCTTAGTATTACATAGATCATGCATTCATAAACATTGATGGAGCATTGACTCAGTGTCAAGACACTGTGATAGGTTCTAGTGATAAAATGTTCAACAAGACTGGGTCTCTACTCTCAAAGATATCCTTACCTAGTGGTTAGATAGACAAAGTAACAAAGAATTAAGAAGTGTGATAAGAACTGTGCTGGAGATCTGCATGTGTCGTTATGTATGGTTCACTCTTACACATTATCTTTGCTCAGTGGTTGTCCAAATTTTTGAACACCTCCAAAGATTTATATCTCACTACCTTTCTAGGCGCAAGCCTCTATACAGCTGCCCACTAGCTCCCCAAGTCCTATCAATGCAGAAAATGTTTCATAGCAGCTAAACACTGAATGAAATTCAAAGAAAGAAAGCCAAAAGAGCAGCTCAGTACAATAGAGCTCTGAAAGTTTAAAGAACCAAGAAACAGCGATTCTTGAGATTATGATAGAGCTGGTAAAAAATAATGAAGCAGTTTTATGTACATACTGACATGAAAAGAGCTTTAAAATACATGGTTAATTGAATGAATCATGTTATAGAAGAATACACACGCTCCTGGAACTATGGTGCAGCTCTCCAACTCATGTCTTTAGTCTCTGAACACTTTGCTCTGGGTTTCAGCCTGGATTTTCAGGCTCTATGTTGACCTCAGCCATATTTCTCATTGCTTCTCTCTGATTCAAGGCCTTCAGAGGAGCCCAGCTATCATCCAAAACATTATCCTCCATGTTTCCTCCCATGTTACATTTCATCTGAATGTACTCAGAGGATAAAGAAGGGAGATAACTAGACAGGAGTTAGAAGACTTGATTCAGGGAGTTAATACTGCTACTGACTCACTATATAACTCTGAACAAATCTTTTCTTTCCCTTCTGTGGTCTGTTTCCCTTTTTGTATAATGAGGTGGTTGGGTTAGATCAGTGTTTTGATACATTTTTGACACAATGGATGCTTTTATTCAAAGTTTACATGAAAAATAACTGAAAGATAGAAATGTGATATTCGATTTAATATATATTTTATAAATGAAACGTGGTATGTACATACAAATTCAATAATGAAACCACAGATTATGTGGATGATCACAAACATTTAAAATCAGGATTTATAGATAGCAGTGGTATATTAACCTACATAACCAATGTATTCCTGCAATCTGTTTTAACTTATCCAGTGGAGCAAAACTTATGCACCAGTCACTCTACTAGATGCAGGGAATATAGTGGAACACAAAACAGACACATGGCCCTTATGCAAATGAAATTTACCATCTAGTAGAGAAGGTAATCTCACAAAAAAATGCTGAGGGTAGATTTTATGTTGTGCTCTTATCACAAAACAGTAATAATAAATGAAGAGAGAGGGGGAAAATCTTGGAGGTGATGAGTATGTTTGTAGCATAGATTGTGGTAGTGATTTAACAGATGTATACTTATCGTCAAATTCATCAAGTTGTATACATTAAAAATTAACAGCTTTTTGTATATCAATCATGCCTAAATAGTTTTTTTCATTTTTTAAAAAGTATTCAAATCAAAAGTTTATTAAATATAAAAACAGAATAGATACAGTAATTTATATAGATTTGAGCATATTTGGGGAAAAAAATTCCTGTTAGTAATTGTAGGTGCTCATCTTATGCAGTAAGTAAACACTAAGCTTCACAACATGAAATCATCTATATTAAATCTATGTGTCCAAATGTTTAAAAAACAAAACAAAACGATGGAACAGGGAAATTACACGAGGCAATATCTGCTTTTTCTTGTTTTTTTGTGTGTGTTTTGTTTTGTTTTGTTTTTGTTGTTTTTATTTTGTTTTGTTCTGTTTTGTTTGCTGTGCTGCAAGACTTGTGGTATCTCAGTTCCCTGACCAGGGATGAAACCTGTGACCCCTGCAGTGGAAGCACAGAGTCCTAACCACTGGACCACCATGGAATTCCATGAGTCAATGTCTGAATGAGAAGAGCCAGCCAAGTAAGAACCTGGGGAAGAGTATTACAAGAAAGAGAGGAATAATACTGAAGCTCAGAAAATGAGGGGCTAGTGGACTGAGATGAAGCTGGAGAAGGAGCCAGGAGCCAGGGTTGTGGGCAGAATAAGGATTTTGTTTTCTGCCGCAGGGCCTTTGCACTTGCTGTTCTCTCTGCCTGGAATAGATATCTGCAGGCTTCACTCTTCATCTCCTTAAGATCTTTGTTTAAATATTATCTTTTTAAGTGAGAACTTTCTTGATCTTCCTACTTATAATTGAAATGATATTTTTGCCAGGTATCCTTAATCCTTCTCTTCTGCTTTATTTTTTCTGTACTGTTTATCACCATCCAAGATAATATATATTTTGCTTATTCACCTGGATACTGTCTATCTCCTTGTACTAGAATACAAAATCCCTGAAGGTCATGATTTTTTGCTGTGTGGTTCAATTCTGTATCCCCAGTGTCTAAGTGCCTAAGAGAATGGATGTTTGTGGTAAAGAGAATTGTAATATGGCTCTCAAGATTCCTGTCTTTTCGTGTGCAGTTATTCAATAAAACACTAACCTGGGTACTGCTGTGAAGGGATTTTATAGATGTAATTACTGTCCCAGGTTAGTTTACATTAAGATAGGGAGATTATACAGGTAGACTTAATATGAGTCTTTAAAAGCA
Source organism: Phocoena sinus (assembly GCF_008692025.1). NCBI lineage: Eukaryota > Metazoa > Chordata > Mammalia > Artiodactyla > Phocoenidae > Phocoena > Phocoena sinus. The sequence continues at coordinate 56,511,732 of NC_045784.1, read as the reverse complement.
GAGTTTTCTTCAACTAGTGGTAGAAGAGAAAGCCAAAGTTTTAAAGCACAAGAAGTACTTGATGTGCTGGCACTGGCATAAAATGGGGGAAATTGAGAGTGGCCCCTGGCTGACAGCAGGGAAGAAAACAGTCCTACAACAGTCTTATGATGACAAGAAACTGAATTATTCTGAAAATGAGAATGAACTTGGAATCGAAATTTTCCCCAGAGCCTCCAGATGAGAACTCAGCCCAGCTGCCACTTCCAGCTTTATGATACTCTGAGCAGATAACCCAGCTGCAGAGTTCCCGTACTTCTAACCTGAAGAATGGTGAGATAATAAGTGGATGTGGTTTTCATTCTTTAAGTTTGTGGTAATTTATTACACACAACCGAAAATCAATAAAGCACTTAGTAAATTTTTGTTTAAAAAATGAATGAATTTATTCTGAGGGTAGTGGGAAATCGCTGAAGAGTTTAAACAGGGGAGTGACCTGAAAAAAATGTTCATTTTGGCTACTTTATAGAAAAGGGGTTAGAGCAAAGGCCAGAGAATGGAAACTTGAATTTCTAGCATGGCTCTTGGAACAGAGATGCCACCTTTCCATCTCCATCATTGTCTCCTAGGGGTAAAGTAGCTTATGAACATGGTACTTATATATCCTCTGCACTCGAGCTCTTTGCTTGAAAAATATAGCAAAAGTCAAGTTCAGTCGAGGTATATTTATTGAACACATACTGTGTTCTAGGCACTACAGTAGACAACCAAGACAAAAGTCATGAACTTTATATTCCAGTGGGGGAGGCTGACAATAAACAAATAGATATAAAATAAAACTTTAAGCAGGAATATAAGAGGAGTCCAAGCAGAAGGAACAGCTAGTGCAAAGACATTAAAGAATGCATGAGCTTGATGGGATCAAAGGATGAAATTTAAAAATCTACTGTACTTGGCATACAGTGAATAAGAGAGAGAGTGGTATGAAATGGAGATGTGTTCAGAATCCAGATATATTGAGTCTTTTTGGTCATGATAAAATATGTTGGAGCAAGAGGTGGTATTCCCAGAAAAGGTATAAATATGTAGAAGATCACTAAGTGTGTGAGATGTGGTAAAAAGTCTGGTGTGCCTGGAACTTAGAGGAGAAAGCTGAAGGTGAGATGCACATACTTCTTGTTCTTTATGAAGAACATAAATATTCTGAACAGAAGATATCTTTTTTGCTTGGCCCAGTGGTTGTTCCAGGGAAGATGCAGTGGCATAGAGTCATCCTGAAAAGGCCATCATTTCAAGGAAATGTCATGAGAAAGCTGAAAGCTAAAGGTCATTCAGAAACAGCTCGTGTACTGAGAATGTTGCTCAGGACCTCAGGGGACCTGGGATTGGAAGATCCTACTCCTTGAGTCACAATAACAATCTGGGGGAGATAAGAAAAAGATCATGGAGATATAGGAGAGCCTCATACATGAGAAGACCCCTGCAGACCAAGATTCTTTAAAAAGCTGCAGTGATATCAGCAAGTTTGCCAGTGGAAAGTCTGATCAGGGTTATTTCCGTAGAAGACAAGTCGAGGGACTTGATGCACGTTCTTTCTGCAATAACTCAAGATTTTAGTGCAAAGGTAAACTTGCAAATATAGACCAACAAAGATATGCCAGATGATTTTCATCTAGAAGAAAAATAAAAATAATCCCATTCCTTGAGATTTGCTTTGAAAGACAGAGTAAGCTCTGCTTTCCCCCTATATCAGCTTTGTACCCACAGGCCTAGGCCATAAGCTTGAGAAGCACTTTTGTGTCATAAAGACTCCTGAGAAAATAGGAATCTCAGGTTCTCAGACCTTTATCACCACCTAAAATGTGACTGGAACATTTGAAACCCTGACAAAATCTTCAATAGGTTTAAATCCACACTTGGGAGTGAGGTGGGAAGTAGAACTTGAAAGCAACACAGCAGATACTAGCAGTAGATTGGGGAAAGCAGTAAAGAGAAAGCAAGAAAAGACCATCTTGGAGTAGGGTAGTGGTCTGAAGTGAGAATGCTGGCTGAGCCAATCAGAAGAAAAATGACCAGAAAATACCAGTGTAACATGTATTCATTCCTAAGCAAATACCAGAAATAACCTGGGGCGGAAACTCTGGTAAGAGACGTGACTTCCTGTGGTAGTTGATGTGCAGGCTGTTTGAGCTTTAAACGAAAGTGAAATTGCTGAAGAAGATCAAAGAACTTGAGTCTGTTGAAGTCATGCCTCCATTATCTCTGACAACAACCCATGTAGTAATCAAGGACAATGGGTTTCAGAGTGTTCACTAACTTGCCTAAGGACACAAGCTGTATGACACGGAAGATGAGGCTGAAATTTGAACCCAGACCTACATGGCTTCAAAGCACAGTTTCATTGCTCCACTATATCAGACTATAATAGCCAAAAGTAAATGTAAAAAATTAAGATTGTGACAGAGGAGTATAGTCTAATGTGGAAAATGACCATTGTCTTGGAGCCTGAAGTGGCAGCGACTTCCTTTCTTGCTGTTTCCACCATCTGGAGAGGGGTAGGCTATTTTCTACACTACTTACCAGGTGATTTCTATCTCCCTGCCATCTTAGTATCATACCCTTGCCCTGAAACGTTCATATTGAACTCATTCTAGATTCAGCTATATTGAAAAATAAAATAAGACCACAGTAAAAAAACAACTAGACTCCTTGAAAGGTAATAGTTGTAAGAAGAGATCCTGTTTTGCTTCAGGATAAAACTTCAGAATATGGTAAATTTTCACATTCCCCCTCATCCAACCCCAGTATGTGCCCTAATTGAAGATAAATGCAGTTGAACTGAATAACACATGGGCTGCAATTCCCTTAAAATCTATAAGCATGTCTTTCCCATCCTCCAACCACAGAGAAAAGGACTGGGGGCAAAATAAAGCATGGCTAACATTGAACCCCAAACATGTGGAAGAATAGGTCATGATGTTCTGCAAACACCAGAGCTGGCCTGAGATATCTGTCCTTTATTAATTAATAATATTGTAATTCTTATTAATGATAGCAATAGCAACATATTATTGTGGGATTTCATCCTGGAAGACTTGAAGCCCTTTATGAGAAACCTCTATGCATACCCATGCTCCTTTTTTTAGCATGGGTTCCTCCAGCCCCTAGAATCCAAGAAAGTTTTTTAGACTGTCACAGGACTCTGGCTACCAGCCCTTAGTTTGCAGCTAAGCTGAAATTCCATAGACTCCTTTGAGGGTCAGGAGAAATCTTGGCTCCCTCAAGCATGGGAAGAACGCTGTTAAGTGTGAGTTCTGAAGCAGGAGTATTACAAGCCTCTCTTTGAGACTTTGGCTGACCACTATTATTTTGTTTCTTGCCAGGAGGCATGAAAACAGCTTTTTATTATCTGCTTCCTCCCACTAGAATATAAGTACAGCAGAGAAGGAAAGCATCTGCCTTATTTAGGGCTCTATCTCCAGTTCCCAGAGCACTGGCTGGCACATACTAGTAACATTTATTTTATAAATATTATAGTAAATATTAGATCTAGCTCTGCATGTAAGGAGCCTGGAAATCTCCAATCTGTCTTAATGAGTAAAAAGTTTGAACACACTGAAAAATCAACAGCTTTCTTGAATCTGTAAGAGGGGAGGACACAGTGAAAACTGCTGCCAGAAAGATAGGAGGGAAAGACAGGCAAATATAGAGAGTCATGGCTTACCAAAGCAGAGACTCACAAGCACAACTCATAGGAACCATTGCCAACATAGGAAAACTGGAACTGTAATTGACAATTTGCTGAAGGCTCAGTGTGGACAACTCTTAGAGTTAAAATCTTCAAGAGGACCTGGGGACAGGGAGGATACAATTTTGTGAAATTCACTTCCAGGAGCTCAACCAGGTTTTCACAGTAAGTAGTGGAGAAAAATCCCCCAATAGAACAGAACTGAAATCCTAGAAATAAACCCACAAATATATGGTCAACTAATATTGGACAAGGGAGCCAAGAATAGTCGATGGGGAAAGGATAATCTTTTCAATAAATGGTGATGGGAAAACTGAATATCCACTTGGAAAAGAATGAAATTTGACCCTATCTTACACAACTCATAAAAAATTAACTTGGATAAAGGACTTAAACGTAAGACCTAAAACTATAAAATTTCTAGAAGAAAACAATGGGGAAAAGCTCCTTGACATTCATCTTGGCAATAATTTCTTGGATATGATACCAAAATCATAAGAAACAAAAGCAAAAATTAACAAATCAGACTCCATCAAACTAAAAAGCTTCTGCACAAGAAAAGAAAAAATCAACAAAATGAAAATGTAACCTATGGAATGAGAGAATAAAAATTTCAGAGCCTATGTCTTACAAGTGGTTTCTATCCAAACTATATAAGTAACTCATACAATTCAATAGCAAAACAGCAAACAACTTGATTTTTTAAATGAGCAGAAGACTTAAACAGACATTTTTCCAAAGAAGAAATACAAATTGCCAACAAGTGCAGGACTAAGTGCTCAACAACACTAATCAGGAGAATACAAATCAAAACCACAATGCTATATCATCTCACAACTGTTAAAAAGGCTATTATCAAAAAGACAAGAGATGAAAAGTGCTAGTGAGGATATGGATAAAAAGGAACACTTGTGCTCTCACTGTTGGTTGGAATGTAAATTGATACAGCCACTATGTAAAACAGTATAGAGATTTCTCAAAAAATTAAAACTAGAACTGTCCCACTTCTGGGTATAAATATGAAGAAGATGAAATGACTATCTCAAAGAGCTATCTGCACTTCTGCGTTTATTGCAACATTATTCACAATAGCCAAGACATAAAACAACTTGTGTCCATTAACAAATAAATGGATATAGATAGATAGATAGATAGATAGATAATAGATATATATGTGATATATAATGGATATATTATATATCCATATATAATATATATGGATATCCATATATATATATATGGATATCCATATAACTCAACATATATATAATGGATATATAATGGATATATATGTGACACACACACACACACAGCCGTGGAATATTATTCAGCCATAAAAAGAAGGAAATCCCACCATTTGTGACAACATGGATGGACCTCGACAGCAATATGCTAAATGAAATAAGTCAACCAGAGGAGGACAAATAATGATCTCACGTATACATGATATCTAAAAACATCAAACTCATAGAAACAGAGAGTAAAATGGTGGTTACCAGCAGCTGAGGCATGTGGGAAATAGGAAGGTATTGGTCAAAGAGTAGAAACTTTTAGTTATAAGATTAGTAAGTTCTAGGGATCTAATACACAGCAGGGTGACTATAATTAACAATATCATACTAGATAATTTAAAGTTGCTATGAGAGTAGATCTTTAATATTCTCATCATAACAACAACAATAAAATGGTAATTAGCTGGAGTAAAGAACGTGTTAACAAACCTTTTGTTATATATATGTATCAAATTATCACAATATACACCTTTAATTTGCAATGTTATATGTCAATTATATTTCAGTACAGCTAGACAAGATAATCCCCTCCTGTTACTAGCAAAGGAAGGGGAAAACAAATTGTTTCAAAATATACCAGAACACTTTGTTCTTCTTAACAAGGCCTGCCCTCAGGGAAACCTATCTAAACCACAGCCTAACCTACTAGGTATTGTCAGAGCTTAACTGAGCAATGGAAAGGGAAATATCCAACTCCAGTCAACTCTAGCCATCCTGTCCCACCTAAGGGGGGGGGGAAACTGAGATACTAATGGAGTCCACAATCCAGAGGTGCAAGCTCACAAAATACTGAGATCTACTCATAGGACTATAGAACACTTCCCCAGCCCCACGTCTTACCATCACATTATTGAAGTGACTTACAGTGATGATGAAAGGCATGAAAGAGAAAAGAATTAGGGTTATTTTATTATTATAAGGTACACACATTCCCATGAAGTGGCATGGCATTATTTGAAAGTGGACTTGGCTTAGTTGTCAATATATATTGCAAAGTCTAAGGTAACCACTAAAAATTTCTAAAAGTCATGGTAAATACGGAAAAAAAAATGGAATCATGTGAAATGATTAGTTAAAACTGCAAAAGGCAGAAAAATAGTGAGACAAAAATAGGAACAAAGAACAGGGCAATGGAAAGAAAAACAGTAACAAATATTTTAGATATTAATCCAGTTATATCAATAGTTATTTTTGAATCTCAGTAGTCTAACTGCACCAATTAAAAGACATAGGTTGTCAGAGTAAAAAAAAGACTCAACTATATGCTGTGTATAAGACACCCACATTAAATATAAGGGCATATGTAGATAAAAAGAAAATTTAAGGAGAAAAGTATATCATGCTAACACTAATCAAAAGGATACAGGATTTGGAACAACATGGATGGACATGAAGAATACTGTACTTAGTGAAATAAGTCATACAGAGAAAGACAAATACTGTATGTTATCACTTATATGTGAAATCTAAAATATAAAACAAATGAATGAATATAACAAAATAGAAACAGACACAGATATAAAGAACAAACTAGTGGTTACCAGTGGGGAAAGGGAAGGGGGAAGTTGCAAGACAGGGATAGGGGATTAAGAGTTACAAACTACTATGTATAAAATAAATAAGAATATTAAAAATAAATAAATAACTAAGATACAAGGATATATTATACAGCACAGGGAATATAGCCAATATTTTATAGTAACTTTAACTGGTGTATAATCTATAAAAATACTGAATCACTATGTTGTACAACTGAAACTAACATAATATTGTAAACTAACTATACTTCAATTTTTAAAAACAATACGGGAGTAACTTTATTAATTTAAGACAGAGTGGACTTCAAAGCAAAGAAAGTTACCTGGGATAAAGAAGGGTGCTACATAATGATAAAGGGATCAATTGTCCAAGAAGATATAACAGGTCTTAATGTGCTTGGTGCCTAACAACAGAGCACCAAACTATGTGAGGGGAAAACTGGTAGATCTGCAGGAAAAAATAGATGAAGCCACTATCATTGTTGGATACTTCCACATCTCTCTGTCAGAAATGGACAGATTCAACAGCAAAGCCATAATTTAACTCAACAACACCAACAAGCAGCTGTATATTATTGACATCTCTAAGCTACTTCACCCAACAACAGCAGAATACAAATTCTTCTCAGCTCACATGGTATATTCACCAAGATAGACCATATTCTGGTGATAAGAAACATTTAAACATATATACAATAATATAAATCATATAATATCTGCTCTCAGACCACAGTGGAATTAAACTAGAAATCAATAACAGGATGATAATTGGACAATTTCAAAATATTTTAAAACCACACTTATAAATAATACATGGATCAAAGAAGAGATCTCAACAGAAATTTTTAAATATTTTAAAATACATGAAAATGAATACACAACTTAAAAAAATTTGTAGACTCCAAAAAAAAAGCAGTGTTTATAGGGAAATTTATAGTATTAAATGCATATATTATAAAAGAAGAAAGAGCTACAATCAATAATCTAGGTTTCCACCTTAGTAAACTAGGAAAAGAAGAGCAAATTAACTTCAAAATAAGCAGCAAAATATAACGAGAAATTAGAGCATAAATCAATGAAATTGAAAACAAGAACTCAATAGAAATAACTCAATTAAGTCAAAACCTGATTCTTTGAAAAGATCAATAAAATCAATAAGCATCTAGCCAGGCTAATCAAGAGAAAAATAGAGTGGACACAAATTATTAATATCAGAAATGTGAGAGAGGACATTGCTACAGATCCTATCAAATTTAAAAGTATAATAAAGGGATACTAGGAACAACTCTGTGTTCTCAAATTTGATAACCCAGATGAAATAGATCAATTCCTTGAAAGAGGCAATTTCCTGAAATTCAAAAAAGAAGAAATAGAGAATATGAACAAGCCTATATTTCTTAAAGAAACTGAATCACTAACAACATTCCAAAACGGAAATCACCAAGACAAGATGTGTTCACTGGCGAACTCTAAGGAAGAAATTACACCAATACTCTTGATCTCTTTCAGAGGACAGAAGCAGAGAGAATACTTCCTCACTCATTCTATGAGGCCAGTATTACCCTAATACCAAAACCAACAAAGACATTACAAGAAAAAAAAAAAAAACTACAGACCAATAACTCTCATGAATATGGATACAAAAATCCTAAAAAAGATTAATAAATCAGATCAAATAATATATAAAAATAATTGTACACCATGACCAAGAGGGATATATGCCTGGTATGTAAGGCTGGTTCAACTTTTGAAAATCAATTAATGCAATCTATCGAATCAACGGTATAATTAAAGAAAACTCACATGATCATATCAGTAGAATCAGAAAAAGCATTTGACATAATCTAAGTTATTTATGATTAAAAATAAAACAGTAAACTTAGATAGAGAGGAACTTCATTAACTTGATGAAGAATATCTATAAAAAATCTACGATTAACATCATATTTAAAGGTGAGATACTAGACACTTTCCCACTATGTTTAGGAAAAATACAAGGATGGCCTCTCTGACCACTCCTTTTGAACATCATATCAGAAATATTAGCTAATGCAATAAGAAAAGTAAAAGAAATAAAAGTTATACAGATTTGGAAGAAATAAAGAAAACTATCTTTGTTCATAGATAGCATGATTGTCTATGCAGAAAATTCAAAAAAATAGACAAAAACACTCCTGGAACTAATAATTAATTGTAGCAAGGTGTCAGGATACAAGGCTAATATACAAAAGTAAATTGCTTTCCATACCAGCAATGAACAAGTGGAATTTGAAATTTTTAAAAATACCATTTAAATTAGCACTCCCCAAAATGAATACTTAGGTATAAATCTGGCAAAATATATACAAGATCTATATGAGGAAAATGACAACACTGTTGAACATAAAAAATATAACTAAATAAATGAAGAGTTATTTCATGTTCATGGCCAGAAAGACTCAATATTGTTGATATGTCAGTTTTTCCCAACTTGATCTTTCCCAACAAAATTCAAGCAACTTATTTTTTGGATATGGACAAATTGATTCTAAAGTTTATATGGAGGAGAAAAGAACTCAGAAGAGCCTACACAATATGAAGGAGAAAAAGTCGTATGACTGACACTAGTAGACATCAAGACTTTAAATTTACAGTAATCAAGACAGTGTGGCATTGGTGAAAGAACATACATATAGATAAGTGAAACAAAATAGAGAGCCCAGAAACAGACTCACATATTACAGTCAACATATTTTTGACAACTGGGCAAAGGCAGTATAATTGAGTAAAGATAGTATTTTCAACAAATGGTGCTGGAACAACTGGACATCAGAAAGCAACCAACTGGACATTTAAAGAGTATATCTAGGGCTTACTTAAAGAGTAAGACGCGGAGATCGCCTTCCTCCCCACGGATACACCAGAAATACATCTACACGTGGAACAACTCCTGCAGAACACCTACTGAAGGCTGGCAGAAGATCTCAGACCTCCCAAAAGGCAAGAAACTCCCCACGTACCTGGGTAGGGCAAAAGAAAAAAAGAAAAAACAGAGACAAAAGAATAAGGACGGTACCTGCACCAGTGGGAGGGAGCTGTGAAGGAGGAAAAGTTTCCACACACTAGTAAGCCCCTTCGCGGGCGGAGACTGCAGGAGGCGGAGGGGGGAGCTTCGAAACCGCGGAGGAGTGCACAGCGACGGGTGCGGAGGGCAAAGCGGGAGATTCCCGCACAGAGGATCGGTGCTGACCGGCACTTACCAGCCCGAGAGGCTTGTCTGCTCACCCACCGGGGCGGGCGGGGCTGTGAGCTGAGGCTCGGGTTTCGGTTTCCCATGGAAAAGGACTGGGGTTGGCGGCTTGAACATAGCCTGAAGGGATTAGTGCACCACGGCTAGCTGGGAGGAAGTCCGGGGAAAAGTCTGCACCTGCCAAAGAGGCAAGAGACTTTTTCTTCCCTCTTTGCTTCCTGGTGCGCGAGGAGAGGGGTTTAAGAGCACTGCTTAAAGGAACTCCAGAGACAGGCGCGAGCCGCAGCTAAAAGCGCGAACCCCAGAGACGGGCGCGAGCTGCGGCTAAAAGCGCAGACCCCAGAGACGGGCGGGAGACACTAAGGCTGCTGCTGCCACCACCAAGGGACCTGTGTGCAAGCACAGGTCACTCTCCACACCCTCTTCCGCGAAGCCTGTGCAGCCCGCCACTGCCAGGTTCCCGGGATCCAGGGACAACTTCCCCGGGAGAACGCACAGCGGGCCTCAGGCTAGAGCAATGTCACACCGGCCTCTGCTGCCGCAGGCCCGCCCCGCACGCAGTGCCCCTCCCTCACCCCCCCCCAGCCTGAGTGAGCTGGAGCCCCCGAATCAGCGGCTCCTTTAACCCCGTCCTGTCAGCAAAAACAGACGCCCTCCAGCGACCTACACGCAGAGGCAGGGCCAAATCCAAAGCTGAGCTCCTGTGAGCTGTGAGAACAAAGAAGAGCAAGGGAAATCTCTCCCAGCAGCCTCAGGAGCAGCGGATTAAAGCTCCACAATCAACTTGATATACCCTGCATCTGTGGAATACCTGAATAGATAAGGAATGATCCCAAATTGAAGAGGTGGATTTTAGGAGCGAGATCTATGATTTTTTTCCCTTTTCCTCTTTTTGTGAATGGGTACGTGTATGCTTCTGTTTGAGATCTTGTCTGTATAGTCTTGCTTCCACCATTTGTCCTAGGGCTCTATCCATCCATGGTTTTTTAAAAAAAATTATTTTCTTAATAATTAATTTTAATTGTAATAACTTTATTATACTTTACCTTCGTTCTTTCTTTCTTTCCTTCCTTCCTTCCTTCCTTCCCTCCTTTAGATAACGAATCACCCCAAATTGAGGAGGTGGTTACTGAGAGCAAGATTTATGATTTTTCCCCCTTTACCTCTTTTTGTGAGGGTGTATGTGTATGCTTCTGTGTAAGATTTTCTCTGTATAGCTTTGCTTCCAAAATTTGTCCTAAGGTTCTATCTGTCCCTTTTTTGTCTAAATATTTTTAATTCAATAACTGTATTATACTTTATTTTATTTTTACTGTATCTTCTTTCTTTCTGTCTTTTTTCCTTCTTTCCATCCTTCCTTCCTTCCTCCCTCCCTCCCGCCCTTCCTCCTTTATTTCCTTCTTCGCTTCTTTCGTCCTTCCTTCCTTTCCTCCTTTCCTTCTTTCTTTCCTCATACTTCTACTAATTCTCTCTACATTTTCTCCCTTTTTTATCGGAGACGTGTGGATGAAAGGCTCTTGGTGCTCCAGCCAGGAGTCAGGGCTCTGCCTCTGAGGTAGGAGAGCCAAATTCAGGTCACTGGACAACAAGAGACCTCCCAGCTCCACATAATATTAAACAGTGGAAATCTCCCAGAGACCTCCATCTTAACACCAGCACCCAGCTTCACTCAACGACCAGCAAGCCACAGTGCTGGACAACCTATGCCAAACAACTAGCAAAACAGGAACACAACCCCACCGATTAGCAGAGAGGCTGCCTAAAATCATAAAAAGGCCACAGACACCCCAAAACACACCACCAGACGTGAACCTGCCCACTAGAGAGACAAGATTCAGCGTCATCCACCACAACACAGGCACTAGTCCCCTCCACCAGGAAGCCTACACAACCCACTGAAACAACCTTAGCCACTGGAGACAGACATCAAAAACAGCGGGAACTACAAACCTGCAGCCTGCAAAAAGGAGACCCCAAACACAGTAAGATAAGCAAAATGAGAAGACAGAAAAACACACAGCAGATGAAGGAGCAAGATAAAAATGCACCAGACCTAACAAATGAAGAGGAAATAGGCAAGCTACCTGAAAAAGAATTCAGAATAATGATAGTAAGGATGATCCGAAATCTTGGAAGTAGAATGGACAAAATGCAAGAAACAGTTAACAAGGACCTAGAAGAAATAAAGATGAAACAAGCAACGATGAACAACGCAATAAATGAAATTAAAAATACTCTAGAAGGGATCAATAGCAGAATAACTGAGGCAGAAGAAGGGATAAGTGACCTGGAAGATAAAGTAGTGGAAATAACTACTGCAGAGCAGAATGAAGAAAAAAGAATGAAAAGAACTGAGGACAGTCTCAGAGACCTCTGGGACAATATTAAATGCACCAACATTCGAATTATAGGGGTTCCAGAAGAAGAAGAGAACAAGAAAGGGACTGAGAAAATATTTGAAGAGATTATAGTTGAAAACTTCCCTAATAGGGGAAAGGAAATAGTTAAGTCCAGGAAGCACAGAGAGTCCCATACAGGATAAATACAAGGAGAAATACGCCAAGACACATATTAATCAAACTGTCAAAAATTAAATACAAAGAAAGCATATTAAAAGCAGCAAGCGATAAACAACAAATAACACACAAGGGAATCCCCATAAGGTTAACAGCTGATCTCTCAGCAGAAACCCTACAAGCCAGAAGGGAGTGGCAGGACATACTGAAAGTGATGAAGGAGAAAAACCTGCAACCAAGACTACTCTACCCAGCAAGGATCTCATTCAGATTTGATGGAGAAATTAAAATCTTTACAGACAAGCAAAAGCTGAGAGAGTTCAGCACCACCAAACCAGCTTTACAGCAAATGCTAAAGGAACTTCTCTAGACAAGAAACACAAGAAAAGGAAAAGACCTATAATAATGAACACAAAACAATTTAGAAAATGGGAATAGGAACATACATATCGAAAACTACCTTAAATGTAAATGGATTAAATGCTCCCACCAAAAGACACAGATTGGCTGAATGGATACAAAAACAAGACCCTTATATATGCTGTCTACAAGAGACCCACTTCAGACCTAGAGACACATACAGACTGAAAGTAAGGGGATGGAAAAAGATATTCCATGCAAATGGAAACCAAAAGAAAGCTGGAGTAGCAATTCTCATATCAGACAAAATAGACTTTAAAATAAGGACTATTAAAAGAGAAAAAGAAGGACACTACATAATGATCAAGGGATCGATCAAAGAAGAAGATATAACAATTGTAAATATTTATGCACCCAACATAGGAGCACCTCAATACATAAGGCAAATACTAACAGCCATAAAGGGGGAGATCGACAGTAACACATTCATAGTAGATGACTTTAACACCCCACTTTCACCCATGGACAGATCATCCAAAATGAAAATAAATAAGGAAACACAAGCTTTAAATTATGCATTAAACAAGATGGACTTAATTGATATTTATAGGACACTCCATGCAAGAAAAACAGAATATACATTTTTCTCAAGTGCTCATGGAACATTCTCCAGGATAGATCATATCTTAGGTCACAAATCAAGCCTTGGTAAATTTAAGAAAACTGAAATTGTATCAAGTATCTTTTCTGACCACAACGCCATGAGACTAGATATCAATTACAGGAAAAGATCTGTAAAATATACAAACATATGGAGGCTAAACAATACACTACTTAATAATGAAGTGATCACTGAAGAAATCAAAGAGGAAATAAAAAAAATACCTAGAAACAAATGACAATGGAGACACAACAACCCAAAACCTATGGGATGCAGCAAAAGCAGTTCTAAGGGGGAAGTTTATAGCAATACAAGCCCACCTTAAGAAGCAGGAAACATCTCAAATAAACAACCTAACCTTGCACTTCAAGCAATTAGAGAAAGAAGAACAAAAAAACACCAAAGCTAGCAGAAGGAAAGAAATCATAAAAATCAGATCAGAAATAAATGAAAAAGAAATGAAGGAAACAATAGCAAAGATCAATAAAACTAAAAGCTGCTTCTTTGAGAAGATAAACAAAATAGATAAACCACTAGCCAGACTCATCAAGAAAAAAAGGAAGAAGACTCAAATCAATAGAATTAGAAATGAAAAAGGAGAAGTAACAACTGACACTGCAGAAATAAAAAAAATCATGAGAGATTACTACAAGCAACTCTATGCCAATAAAATGGACAATCTGCAAGAAATGGACAAATTCTTAGAAATGCACAACCTGCCAAGACTGAATCAGGAAGAAATAGAAAATATGAACAGACCAATCACAAGCACTGAAATTGAAACTGTGATTAAAAATCTTCCAACAAACAATAACCCAGGACCAGATGGCTTCACAGGTGAATTCTATCAAACGTTTAGAGACGAGCTAACACCTGTCCTTCTGAAAGTCTTCCAAAATATAGCAGAGGGAGGAACACTCCCAAATTCCTTCTACGAGGCCACCATCACCTTGATACCAAAACCAGACAAGGATGTCACAAAGAAAGAAAACTACAGGCCAATATCACTGATGAACATAGATGCAAAACTCCTGAACAAAATACTAGCAAACAGAATCCAACAGCACATTAAAAGGATCATACACCATGATCAAGTGGGGTTTATTCCAGGAATGCAAGGATTCTTCAATATATGCAAATCTATCAATGTGATAAACCATATTAACAAATTGAAGGAGAAAAACCATATGATCATCTCAATAGATGCAGAGAAAGCTTTCGACAAAATTCAACACTCATTTATGATAAAAACCCTGCAGAAAGTAGGCATAGAGGGAACTTTCCTCAACATAATAAAGGCCATGTATGAGAAGTCCACAGCAAACATCATCCTCAATGGTGAAAAACTGAAAGCATTTCCACTAAGATCAGGAACAAGACAAGGTTGCCCACTCTCACCACTCTTATTCAACATAGTTTTGGAAGTTTTAGCCACAGCAATCAGAGAAGAAAAGGGAATAAAAGGAATCCAAATCGGAAAAGAAGTAAAGCTGTCACTGTTTGCAGATGACATGATACTATACATAGAGAATCCTAAAGATGCTACCAGAAAACTACTAGAGGTAATCAATGAATTTGGTAAAGTAGCAGGATACAAAATTAATGCACAGAAATCTCTGGCATTCCTATATACTAATGATGAAAAATCTGAAAGTGAAATCAAGAAAACACTCCCATTTATCATTGCAACAAAAAGAATAAAATATCTAGGAATAAACCTACCTAAGGATACAAAAGTCCTGTATGCAGAAAATTATAAGACACTGATGAAAGAAATTAAAGATGATACAAATAGATGGAGAGATATACCATGTTCTTGGATGGGAAGAATCAACATTGTGAAAATGACTCTACTACCCAAAGCAATCTACAGATTCAATGCAATCCCTATCAAACTACCACTGACATTTTTCACAGAACTAGAACCAAAACTTTCACAATTTGTATGGAAACACAAAAGACACCGAATAGCCAAAGCAATCTTGAGAATGAAAAAAGGAGCTGGAGTAATCAGGCTCCCTGACTTCAGACTATACTACAAAGCTACAGTAATCAAGACAGTATGATACTGGCACAAAAACAGAAAGATAGATCAATGGAACAGGATAGAAAGCTCAGAGATAAACCCACGCCCATATGGACACCTTATCTTTGATAAAGGTGGCAGAATGTACAGTGGAGAAAGGACAGCCTCTTCAATAAATGGTGCTGGGAAAACTGGACAGGTACATGTAAAAGTATGAGATTAGATCACTCCCTAACACCATACACAAAAATAAGCTCAAAATGGATTAAAGACCTAAATGTAAGGCCAGAAACTATCAAACTCTTAGAGGAAAACATAGGCAGAACACTCTATGACATAAATCACAGCAAGATCCTTTCTGACCCACCTCCTAGAGTAATGGAAATAAAAACAAAAATAAACAAATGGGACCTAATGAAACTTCAAAGCTTTTGCACAGCAAAGGAAACCATAAACAAGACCAAAGACAACCCTCAGAATGGGAGAAAATATTTGCAAATGAAGCAACTGACAAAGGATTAATCTCCAAAATTTACAAGCAGCTCATGCAGCTCAATAACAAAAAAACAAACAACCCCATCCAAAAATGGGCAGAAGACCTATATAGACATTTCTCCAAAGAAGATATACAGAATGCCAACAAACACATGAAAGAATGCTCAACATCATTAATCATTAGAGAAATGCAAATCAAAACTACAATGAGATATCATCTCACACCAGTCAGAATGGCCATCATCAAAAAATCTAGAAACAATAAATGCTGGAGAGGGTGTGGAGAAAAGGGAACACTCTTGCACTACTGGTGGGAATGTGAATTGGTTCAGCCACTATGGAGAACAGTATGGAGGTTCCTTAAAATACTACAGATAGAATTACCATATGACCCAGCAATCCCACTACTGGGCATATACCCTGAGAAAACCAAAATTCAAAAAGAGCCATGTACCAAAATGTTCATTGCAGCTCTATTTACAATAGCCCAGAGATGCAAACAACCTAAGTGCCCATCATCGGATGAATGGATAAAGAAGATGTGGCACATATATACAATGGAATATTACTCAGCCTTAAAAAGAAACGAAATTGAGTTATTTGTAATGAGATGGATAGACCTAGAGTCTGTCATACAGAGTGAAGTAAGTTGGAAAGAAAAAGACAAATACCATATGCTAACACATATATATGGAATTTAAGAAAAAAAGGGTGTCATGAAGAACCTAGGGGTGGGATGGGAATAGAGACGCAGACCTACTGGAGAATGGACTTGAGGACATGGGGAGAGGGAAGGGTGAGCTTTGACAGGGCGAGAGAGAGTCATGGACATATACACGCTAACAAACGTAGTAAGGTAGATAGCTAGTGGGATGCAGCCGCATGGCACAGGGATATTAGCTAGGTGCTTTGTGACAGCCTGGAGGGGTGGGATAGGGAGAGTGGGAGGGAGGGAGATGCAAGAGGGAGGACATATGGGAACATACGTATATATATAACTGATTCACTTTGTTATAGAGCAGAAACTAACACACCATTGTAAAGCAATTGTACCCCAATAAAGATGTTAAAAAAAAAAACTGCTAGAGGAAAACGTTCATGGAACACTCTTTGACATAAATCGTAGTGATATTTTTTTACCTCTCTCCTAAAGCAAAGGAAATAAAAGCAAAAATAAACAAATGAGACCTAATTAAACATAAAAGCTTTTGTACAGCAAGAGAAACCATCAACAAAATGAAAAGACAACCTACTGAATGAGAGACAATATTTGCAAATGATATGACTGGCAAAGGGTTAATATCCAAAATATATAATTAGTTCATACAACTCAACATCAAAAACCCCAAACAACCCAATTAAAAAATGGGCAGAAAACCTGAATAGACCTTTTCCAAAGAGGTCGTGTATATGACCAAGGCACATGAAAGGATGCTCAACATCATTAATCATCAGGGACATGCCAATCAAAACTATAATGAGATATCATCTCACACCTGTCAGAGTGGCAATCATCCAAAAGAACACAAATAACAAATGTTCATGAGGATGGGGTGAAAAGGGACCCCTAGTACACTGTTGGGGGGAATGTAAATTGATGCAGCCACTGTGGAAAACAGTATGGAGGTTTCTGAAAAATCTAAAAATAGAACTACCATATGACCCAGCATTTTCATTCCTGGATATATATCTAAAAAAATTAAAGCCAAAAAACATTAATTTAATGCACCCTAATGTTCATGGCAGCATTATTTACAATTGCCAAGATATGGAAGGAAGCTAAGTGCTCATTAAGAGATGAATGGGTAAAGAAGATGTTATATATATATATATATATATATATATATATATATATATATATACAATGCACTACTACTTAGTTATAAAAAAGAATAAATTTTTGCCATTTGTGACAACATGGATGGACTTGGTGGGTTTTATGTTAAATGAAATATATCAGACAAATAAAGAGAAATACTGTATGATATCACTTATATGAGCAACCTAAAAAATACAACAGACTAGTGAATATAACAAAAAAGAAACAGATTCACAGATATAGAAAAAAAAAACCACTAGTGGTTACCAGTGGGGAGAGGGAAAGGTGAGGGGGAATATGGAGGTAGGGAACTAAGAGGTACAAACTAGTATGTATAAAATAAGTTATAAGGATATATTGTACAACAGAGGAAATATAGCCAATATTTCATTATAAATATAAATGGAGTATAACATTTAAAATTTGTTTATCACTATATTGTATACCTGTAACTTATATAATATTGTACATCAGGGGTCTCCAATCCCTGGGCTGTAGACCGGTACCAGTCTGTGGCCTGTCAGGAACCAGGCCACACAGCAGGAAGTGAGCAGCAGGGGACTGAGCAAAGCAAAGCTCCTGACCCCAACCAACAAAAAAGATTGGCCAGACCACTTGGAAAGCTGTGTAGCACAGCAATCTTTAGCAGAGAG